>NC_140595.1:308940758-311353386 GCF_964204655.1 Triturus cristatus
GGGCCCACACCACTGCGAAGGCCTCCCTCTCGATGGTGCTCCAGCGCTGTTCTCGGGCCAGGAGACGTCGACTGATGAAGGCCACCGGCTGGTCATGACCTTCAGGGTTTAACTGAGAAAGAACGGCTCCGATGCCGTGGTCGGAGGCGTCGGTCTGTACCACGAATTCCCGACTGTAATCGGGGGCCTGGAGCACAGGGGCGGTGCACAGGGCGGCCTTCAGCTTCTCGAAGGCCGCTTGACAATCGGGGGTCCAGTTAATCCGCTTCGGTTGGTTCTTGGACGTGAGACCCGTGAGGGGCCCCACGATGCTACCGTAGTCCTTCACGAACCGCCGGTAGTAGCCGGTGAGCCCCAAGAAGGCTCGGACCTCGGTCTGGGTGACGGGGGGCTGCCAGGACTGGATGGCAGCAATCTTAAGTTGCAGCGGGGCCACCAGCCCGCTTCCCACTTGGTGCCCAAGGTAGGTCACGGACCCTTGGCCAATTTGGCACTTGCCGGCCTTAATTGTGAGGCCGGCCCGCTGGAGGGCCTGTAGGACCTCTTGGAGGTGACGGAGGTGGTCGGACCAGTGGCGGCTGTATACAGCGATATCGTCCAGGTAGGCAGCGCTGAACTCTTCGAGCCCCGCCAAGACCTGGTTCACGAGGCGTTGAAACGTGGCGGGGGCATTCTTCATGCCGAAGGGCATGACCTTGAATTGGTAGTGGCCATCGGGGGTAGAGAAGGCTGACCGTTCCTGAGCCCTGGGTGTGAGGCCAATCTGCCAGTAGCCCGCTGTTAGGTCGAAGATACTAAGGTAGCGGGCGGCCCCCAGCCGGTCGATCAGCTCGTCTGCTCGGGGAATCGGATGAGCGTCGGTCCGGGTGACAGCGTTCAAGCCCCGGTAGTCGACGCAGAATCTCAGTTCAGGTGTGGTGCCGGGGGCAGCGGCTTTGGGAACCAATACAACCGGGCTGGCCCAGGGACTGTCCGAGGGCTCGATGACCCCGATTGTGAGCATCTTGGCCACTTCCTCCTGTATGCAGGCCCGTACCCGATCTGGTACACGGTAGGCCCGGTGTCGGACAGGGGGACTGTCCCCGGTGTCCACGTCGTGCAAACACCAAGGGGTGACCCCGGGGGTGAGGGAGAACAGGGTAGCGAACTGCAGCAGGAGGTTCCGGCAGCCCTGGCGTTGCTCCGAAGTGAGGGCGTCCGAGAGCCGGACCCCGTCCACGGAGCCGTCATTCTCCTGAGTCTTCAGAAGATCCGGGAGGGGTTCGGAGTCTTCATCTGCCCCACTGTCCGTAGCCATCAGGAGGCTGAGTTCTGAGCGCACAAAGTGTGGTTTGAGTCTGTTGGTGTGGAGGACCCGAAGGGGGTTCCGGGAGGTCCCCATGTCGATGAGGTAAGTGACGGGGCTTTTGCGCTCGACCACTTTGAAGGGCCCCGTCCACTTATCTTGCAAGGCACATGGTTCGGTGGGGGACATCACCCATACTTGTTGACCAGGCTCGAACTCAACGGAGGAGGCATTGTGATCATACCACCTCTTCATGTCCTCCTGGCTGGCCTCGAGGTTCGCCTTGGCCATCTCCCTGAAGCGCCGGGTCTGATTGCGTAGGGCCAGGATGTATTTGAAGACGTCTGGAGGGGTCTTTAGGGGGGCCATCTCCCAACCTTCCTTGACTAGGCTGAGGGGCCCTCGCACAGGGTGCCCGTACAAGAGTTCGAAAGGGCTAAAGCCGAGGGACTTCTGGGGGACTTCTCGGTAGGCGAAGAGGAGGCACGGGAGTAGTACATCCCATTGGCGACGGAGGGGCTCTTCCAATCCCCCAATCATCCCCTTGAGAGTGCGGTTAAAACGCTCCACTAGTCCGTTCCCTTGGGGGTGATAGGGGGTCGTGAATCTGTAGGTGACCCCGCATTGTTGCCAGAGGGACTTCATGTATTTGGAGATAAAGTTCGTGCCTCGGTCGCTGACGACTTCTCGGGGGAAGCCTACCCGGGAGAAGATCCCCATTAGGGCCCGGCCAACCACCGGAGCTGTCACGGTCCGTAGGGGCACCGCCTCGGGGTAGCGGGTGGCATGGTCCACCAGTACTAAGATGAACCTGTGTCCTTGTGCCGTGCGGGGGTCCAGAGGCCCCACAATGTCTATCCCCACCCTCTCGAACGGGGTGGTGACCACAGGGAAGGGTTGCAGAGGGGCTTTCAGCTTCTGACCACTCTTCCCGCTGGCTTGGCATGTGGGGCAAGATCGGCAGTGGTTCAGGACGTCGTTCCTCATTTTCGGCCAGAAAAAGTGGGTCACTAGGCGGCTGTACGTTTTGTCCTGGCCCAGGTGTCCAGCCAGGGGGACATCGTGGGCCAGGTTGAGCAGGAAGTCTCTGAAGCGGAGAGGTACCACCAGTACTCGACCGGCCCCCAGCTCGGCGATTCTTTGTTCGCTGTATAGCAGGTCGTTATCCCAGTAGACCCAGTGAGTTCCGGTGGAGTCCCCTGCGTTCTGGGCGCTGGCTTGTTGGCGGAGTCCCTCGAGGGAGGGACAGGTCTTTTGTTCCTGGCGGAACTGTTCTTGGGTGGGCCCCCCTTCTTGACGCCACTGAGCCAGGCCGGGAAGGTCCTGGGGTTGCGCGTCCCCTTCGGTCGTCGGGTCTGGGGGGCTGGCCTCGTCGTTGTCTTCTACTGGGGCGACCGGGGGCGGAGGTGCTGGCCATTCCGGTTCTTCTGATCGGGGGACGGCACGGGCGGCCATGGACCGGGTGGTTATGCAGGCCCAGTCCGGGAGGCCCAGCATCCCCAGGTGCTCTCTTCTCTCAACGGTGGCCCACGGGGAACTCTCGAGGTCATTCCCCAGGAGGCAGTCCACGGGGGCATCGTCCCGGACCGTCACCTTCAACAGGCCGGAGACCCCTCCCCATTCGAATGGGACGCAGGCCATTTGACACATACTCTCAGAGTTGTCTGCCGAGCGGACGGGGCAGAGAATGTTCGGCAGGATCTGCTCGGGCTTCACCAGGTGACAGCGGACGGCCGTCACACTGGCGCCTGTGTCACGCAAGGCCTCGGCTCGCTGTCCATTAATGGTCACCCACTGACCGTATTTCCTGGTGTTAGCGGGTAGGGGAGCCCGCGGGACCATGTCTCTTCCCCCTAAGCACGCCAGGACCATGGCGGCCGGTTCCCACTCTTGCTGGGCCGGCTCATACTCTTCTTGTTCCTCCGATAATCGCTCTTCCCCCAGGGCGGCGGCAGCTACCTGGCGGGGCTTGGGTGTTTGGTTCTGCGGGCAGCTCGGGTCATTGGCGTAGTGGCCGACTCGCTGGCATCGGTGGCACGTGACGTTGGCTCGGAACCCAGGACGCAACGGGGGGTTGCCCCGGCCGGCCGGGGGCGGGGTGCTGGCCACGGGTGTTGCCGGCAAGGCGTCTCTCCCTCGCCCCTGGCCCCCTCCTCCTCCCCGAGGACGGTGCTGGCCTTGGTTGCTTCTGTTCTGCTCGTGTGGCCCTCTCCGGCCCACTCGGGTGCTTTCCCATCGGTCAGCTTCGGCGGCGAGCTGCCGGGGGTCAGTCAGCTTACTGTCGAGGAGGTGCTGCCTGAGCTCGACGAAACAGTTGTTCGACAGGTGCTCCCATACCATAAGGTTAAAGAGTTGTTCGTAGGTGGTGACATGGCTCCCCTTGATCCAACCCTCGAAGGCACGGCTGAAATAGTTCACGTACTCTACCCAAGTTGTACCTGGGATCCGGGTGCAATCTCTGAAACTCTGGCGGTACATCTCGGGTGTGAGGCCGTAGCGGGTGAGGAGGGCAGCCTTCATGTGGTCGTAGGACGACATTTGGTGATCTGGGAGCTGCAGCAGGGCATCGCGACCTTCGTTGACGAACCTCCCCCATAGTCCGGCTCCCCAATCACTCCGGTCGATCCGGTGGGAGGTCATGGCGATCTCGTAGGCTTTAAACCACTGTTGTATGTCGTCTTCTCGGACATACTCGCGGACAACATCCTTGGGGATGTGGACTTTTTTCTCGGTTGGCCCCGGGGTGTGCGGTCGCTCCGGCACCCCCAGTTCTTTACTCTGTTTCCGAAGTTCTATTTCCGCCAGTTGGCGCTCGTGTTCGAGTGTTATTCTCTTTTCCTCCAGCTCTCTCTGTCTCTGCTTTTCTTCTCGTTCTTCTCGGAGCCGCATATGCTCTAGGTTGAGTTTCTGTTCGGCTAACTTGAGTTCCCCATCCATCTTGAGTCGTGCCATTTCCAACTCGTGCAATCTGGTTCTTTCTCTTTCTTGGATCTCCTCCTGCGAGAGGCCCGTTCCCCGCTCCTCGGGAGCCGTGGCGTTCCCCTCTGGTGCGACACTGTTTTGGTCGGAGGGTCCGGCGATCCCAGTTTCTGTCCACGACTCAAGGGCGTGCTTTAGATCCTCTTTGGTACTCAGGCCGGTGGTAGCAATGCCAAGTTCCATGCAGAATTGTTTCAGTTCGCGGTGGCTGTATTCTTCTAACTTATCCATTTGGAATTTCTCAGTGGAACCGCTATCTTTGGCTGACATCGTGGTTTTGTCGTGGGGTGAGCTACTCTCTGTACGATTACGCGTTGATTCGGATCGCGCCGCTGGCCACCAATGTTAGAAAGGTTAGACGGACCGGGAGGGTCGGCCGAGGTCAGGGGGAGAGGTCTCCGGGGAGAGCCGTCTCCAGCGATCGTACAGACAAGTAACTTCCCCCCCCACAGACAGATACCACACAAGGATAAGATTTAGCGTTCTTTATAAGCACTTCTTAAGGTACGATTGAATGGTACAAGGAGGTCTGGACTCAGGGGTCCCCTCGATTCAAGTCTCTCAAGGTAGGGAAGGGGGTAGCGGGACAGTCTGTTTACCAGTCAGGTAGTTCGGATGAGATGATGATTAGCTCACAATCCTCGAGCTTGGTGGTTTAGCTGGTACGGGCCGCGGCAGCGCCAGCAGGTCCCGGTCGAGATGGTCGGTACACTGTCCGCGGCAGCGCCAGCAGGTCCCGGAAAGATGGTCGATGTACGGTCCGCGGCAGCGCCAGTAGGTCCCGGTGAGGATGGTCGTTACAACGGGCCGCGGCAGCGCCAGCAGGTCCCGACGAGGATGGATGTTGCAGAAGGCCGCGGCAGCGCCAGCAGGCAGGACGATGGTTCGCAAGATAGGGCTACGGCAGCGCCAGTAGTCCGTCAAGGCTGAGTTCTCTCGGTGTCTCTCGACTCCAGGATACAACTGCCTTCCTGCTCCGGAGTTGCCCCAGTTATAGGGCAGGCGCCCTTTGATGTCCGGACCCTCGCACTTGGAGGTCGGAGGGCCCGGGATGAAGGTGTCCAGACACCCAGCAGGGGGTGGAGCCAGCGCCTGGGGGAGCTGGAGGCGCTCGGCACCTGGCGGGGGAAGAGCTCTTGACGCTTCGTTCTCCCATTGACCTGCCAAGTGGTCCGCTCACCTCCTGGGTGGATGGTGGTGCCGGGATGTCGGGGCCGGCCAGGCCCGGGGTTAGGGTCGGGGCGAGGCCACGCGGCCTCGGGGTGCAGGGCCCAAGATGGCGGCTTGACCCGGCCGGGGAAGCCGGTGGGGCTGGGCCCGTGATGAGTGGAGGTCCGAGGGCAGAAGATCCGTCGGGAGACGGGGTGCAGGTGCTTTTCGTGGGTTACGCCTGGCGGCCCGGAGCTTGGGCCCTGTCGTGCGGGGAGGGAGCAAGCCCTTCGTGTGGCCTGTCCAACATGCGTCCCCCCCAGCTGAAGGCGGGGAGAGTCACCCATCTCCTTGGGGACTCTCTTCGTCGAGGCGGAAAAAGCGTGACAGGCCATCCGCGTTGGCGTGGTCTTGGCCTGGTCGGTGCTCCACGGTGACGTCCATTCCCGGCGGGAAAATGGACCAGCGCAATAGTTTTGGGTTCTCCCCCCGCATCTGCATCAGCCACTGCAGGGGTCGATGGTCGGTTTGTACCCGGAAGTGGGTACCGAAGAGATAGGGCCGGAGTTTTTTGAGGGCCCACACCACTGCGAAGGCCTCCCTCTCGATGGTGCTCCAGCGCTGTTCTCGGGCCAGGAGACGTCGACTGATGAAGGCCACCGGCTGGTCATGACCTTCAGGGTTTAACTGAGAAAGAACAGCTCCGATGCCGTGGTCGGAGGCGTCGGTCTGTACCTCGAATTCCCGACTGTAATCGGGGGCCTGGAGCACAGGGGCGGTGCACAGGGCGGCCTTCAGCTTCTCGAAGGCCGCTTGACAATCGGGGGTCCAGTTAATCCGCTTCGGTTGGTTCTTGGACGTGAGACCCGTGAGGGGCCCCACGATGCTGCCGTAGTCCTTCACGAACCGCCGGTAGTAGCCGGTGAGCCCCAAGAAGGCTCGGACCTCGGTCTGGGTGACGGGGGGCTGCCAGGACTGGATGGCAGCAATCTTAAGTTGCAGCGGGGCCACCAGCCCGCTTCCCACTTGGTGCCCAAGGTAGGTCACGGACCCTTGGCCAATTTGGCACTTGCCGGCCTTAATTGTGAGGCCGGCCCGCTGGAGGGCCTGTAGGACCTCTTGGAGGTGACGGAGGTGGTCGGACCAGTGGCGGCTGTATACAGCGATATCGTCCAGGTAGGCAGCGCTGAACTCTTCGAGCCCCGCCAAGACCTGGTTCACGAGGCGTTGAAACGTGGCGGGGGCATTCTTCATGCCGAAGGGCATGACCTTGAATTGGTAGTGGCCATCGGGGGTAGAGAAGGCTGACCGTTCCTGAGCCCTGGGTGTGAGGCCAATCTGCCAGTAGCCCGCTGTTAGGTCGAAGATACTAAGGTAGCGGGCGGCCCCCAGCCGGTCGATCAGCTCGTCTGCTCGGGGAATCGGATGAGCGTCGGTCCGGGTGACAGCGTTCAAGCCCCGGTAGTCGACGCAGAATCTCCGTTCAGGTGTGGTGCCGGGGGCAGCGGCTTTGGGAACCAATACAACCGGGCTGGCCCAGGGACTGTCCGAGGGCTCGATGACCCCGATTGTGAGCATCTTGGCCACTTCCTCCTGTATGCAGGCCCGTACCCGATCTGGTACGCGGTAGGCCCGGTGTCGGACAGGGGGACTGTCCCCGGTGTCCACGTCGTGCAAACACCAAGGGGTGACCCCGGGGGTGAGGGAGAACAGGGTAGCGAACTGCAGCAGGAGGTTCCGGCAGCCCTGGCGTTGCTCCGAAGTGAGGGCGTCCGAGAGCCGGACCCCGTCCACGGAGCCGTCATTCTCCTGAGTCTTCAGAAGATCCGGGAGGGGTTCGGAGTCTTCCTCTGCCCCACTGTCCGTAGCCATCAGGAGGCTGAGTTCTGAGCGCACAAAGTGTGGTTTGAGTCTGTTGGTGTGGAGGACCCGAAGGGGGTTCCGGGAGGTCCCCATGTCGATGAGGTAAGTGACGGGGCTTTTGCGCTCGACCACTTTGAAGGGCCCCGTCCACTTATCTTGCAAGGCACATGGTTCGGTGGGGGACATCACCCATACTTGTTGACCAGGCTCGAACTCAACGGAGGAGGCATTGTGATCATACCACCTCTTCATGTCCTCCTGGCTGGCCTCGAGGTTCGCCTTGGCCATCTCCCTGAAGCGCCGGGTCTGATTGCGTAGGGCCAGGATGTATTTGAAGACGTCTGGAGGGGTCTTTAGGGGGGCCATCTCCCAACCTTCCTTGACTAGGCTGAGGGGCCCTCGCACAGGGTGCCCGTACAAGAGTTCGAAAGGGCTAAAGCCGAGGGACTTCTGGGGGACTTCTCGGTAGGCGAAGAGGAGGCACGGGAGTAGTACATCCCACTGGCGACGGAGGGGCTCTTCCAATCCCCCAATCATCCCCTTGAGAGTGCGGTTAAAACGCTCCACTAGTCCGTTCCCTTGGGGGTGATAGGGGGTCGTGAATCTGTAGGTGACCCCGCATTGTTGCCAGAGGGACTTCATGTATTTGGAGATAAAGTTCGTGCCTCGGTCGCTGACGACTTCTCGGGGGAAGCCTACCCGGGAGAAGATCCCCATTAGGGCCCGGCCAACCACCGGAGCTGTCACGGTCCGTAGGGGCACCGCCTCGGGGTAGCGGGTGGCATGGTCCACCAGTACTAAGATGAACCTGTGTCCTTGTGCCGTGCGGGGGTCCAGAGGCCCCACAATGTCTATCCCCACCCTCTCGAACGGGGTGGTGACCACAGGGAAGGGTTGCAGAGGGGCTTTCAGCTTCTGACCACTCTTCCCGCTGGCTTGGCATGTGGGGCAAGATCGGCAGTGGTTCAGGACGTCGTTCCTCATTTTCGGCCAGAAAAAGTGGGTCACTAGGCGGCTGTACGTTTTGTCCTGGCCCAGGTGTCCAGCCAGGGGGACATCGTGGGCCAGGTTGAGCAGGAAGTCTCTGAAGCGGAGAGGTACCACCAGTACTCGACCGGCCCCCAGCTCGGCGATTCTTTGTTCGCTGTATAGCAGGTCGTTATCCCAGTAGACCCAGTGAGTTCCGGTGGAGTCCCCTGCGTTCTGGGCGCTGGCTTGTTGGCGGAGTCCCTCGAGGGAGGGACAGGTCTTTTGTTCCTGGCGGAACTGTTCTTGGGTGGGCCCCCCTTCTTGACGCCACTGAGCCAGGCCGGGAAGGTCCTGGGGTTGCGCGTCCCCTTCGGTCGTCGGGTCTGGGGGGCTGGCCTCGTCGTTGTCTTCTACTGGGGCGACCGGGGGCGGAGGTGCTGGCCATTCCGGTTCTTCTGATCGGGGGACGGCACGGGCGGCCATGGACCGGGTGGTTATGCAGGCCCAGTCCGGGAGGCCCAGCATCCCCAGGTGCTCTCTTCTCTCAACGGTGGCCCACGGGGAACTCTCGAGGTCATTCCCCAGGAGGCAGTCCACGGGGGCATCGTCCCGGACCGTCACCTTCAACAGGCCGGAGACCCCTCCCCATTCGAATGGGACGCAGGCCATTTGACACATACTCTCAGAGTTGTCTGCCGAGCGGACGGGGCAGAGAATGTTCTGCAGGATCTGCTCGGGCTTCACCAGGTGACAGCGGACGGCCGTCACACTGGCGCCTGTGTCACGCAAGGCCTCGGCTCGCTGTCCATTAATGGTCACCCACTGACCGTATTTCCTGGTGTTAGCGGGTAGGGGAGCCCGCGGGACCATGTCTCTTCCCCCTAAGCACGCCAGGACCATGGCGGCCGGTTCCCACTCTTGCTGGGCCGGCTCATACTCTTCTGGTTCCTCCGATAATCGCTCTTCCCCCAGGGCGGCGGCAGCTACCTGGCGGGGCTTGGGTGTTTGGTTCTGCGGGCAGCTCGGGTCATTGGCGTAGTGGCCGACTCGCTGGCATCGGTGGCACGTGACGTTGGCTCGGAACCCAGGACGCAACGGGGGGTTGCCCCGGCCGGCCGGGGGCGGGGTGCTGGCCACAGGTGTTGCCAGCAAGGCGTCTCTCCCTCGCCCCTGGCCCCCTCCTCCTCCCCGAGGACGGTGCTGGCCTTGGTTGCTTCTGTTCTGCTCGTGTGGCCCTCTCCGGCCCACTCGGGTGCTTTCCCATCGGTCAGCTTCGGCGGCGAGCTGCCGGGGGTCAGTCAGCTTACTGTCGAGGAGGTGCTGCCTGAGCTCGACGAAACAGTTGTTCGACAGGTGCTCCCATACCATAAGGTTAAAGAGTTGTTCGTAGGTGGTGACATGGCTCCCCTTGATCCAACCCTCGAAGGCACGGCTGAAATAGTTCACGTACTCTACCCAAGTTGTACCTGGGATCCGGGTGCAATCTCTGAACCTCTGGCGGTACATCTCGGGTGTGAGGCCATAGCGGGTGAGGAGGGCAGCCTTCATGTGGTCGTAGGACGACATTTGGTGATCTGGGAGCTGCAGCAGGGCATCGCGACCTTCGTTGACGAACCTCCCCCATAGTCCGGCTCCCCAATCACTCCGGTCGATCCGGTGGGAGGTCATGGCGATCTCGTAGGCTTTAAACCACTGTTGTATGTCGTCTTCTCGGACATACTCGCGGACAACATCCTTGGGGATGTGGACTTTTTTCTCGGTTGGCCCCGGGGTGTGCGGTCGCTCCGGCACCCCCAGTTCTTTACTCTGTTTCCGAAGTTCTATTTCCGCCAGTTGGCGCTCGTGTTCGAGTGTTATTCTCTTTTCCTCCAGCTCTCTCTGTCTCTGCTTTTCTTCTCGTTCTTCTCGGAGCCGCATATGCTCTAGGTTGAGTTTCTGTTCGGCTAACTTGAGTTCCCCATCCATCTTGAGTCGTGCCATTTCCAACTCGTGCAATCTGGTTCTTTCTCTTTCTTGGATCTCCTCCTGCGAGAGGCCCGTTCCCCGCTCCTCGGGAGCCGTGGCGTTCCCCTCTGGTGCGACACTGTTTTGGTCGGAGGGTCCGGCGATCCCAGTTTCTGTCCACGACTCAAGGGCGTGCTTTAGATCCTCTTTGGTACTCAGGCCGGTGGTAGCAATGCCAAGTTCCATGCAGAATTGTTTCAGTTCGCGGTGGCTGTATTCTTCTAACTTATCCATTTGGAATTTCTCAGTGGAACCGCTATCTTTGGCTGACATCGTGGTTTTGTCGTGGGGTGAGCTACTCTCTGTACGATTACGCGTTGATTCGGATCGCGCCGCTGGCCACCAATGTTAGAAAGGTTAGACGGACCGGGAGGGTCGGCCGAGGTCAGGGGGAGAGGTCTCCGGGGAGAGCCGTCTCCAGCGATCGTACAGACAAGTAACTTCCCCCCCCACAGACAGATACCACACAAGGATAAGATTTAGCGTTCTTTATAAGCACTTCTTAAGGTACGATTGAATGGTACAAGGAGGTCTGGACTCAGGGGTCCCCTCGATTCAAGTCTCTCAAGGTAGGGAAGGGGGTAGCGGGACAGTCTGTTTACCAGTCAGGTAGTTCGGATGAGATGATGATTAGCTCACAATCCTCGAGCTTGGTGGTTTAGCTGGTACGGGCCGCAGCAGCGCCAGCAGGTCCCAGTTGAGATGGTCGGTACACGGTCCGCGGCAGCGCCAGCAGGTCCCGGAAAGATGGTCGATGTACGGTCCGCGGCAGCGCCAGCAGGTCCCGGTGAGGATGGTCGTTACAACGGGCCGCGGCAGCGCCAGCAGGTCCCGACGAGGATGGATGTTGCAGAAGGCCGCGGCAGCGCCAGCAGGCAGGACGATGGTTCGCAAGATAGGGCTACGGCAGCGCCAGTAGTCCGTCAAGGCTGAGTTCTCTCGGTGTCTCTCGACTCCAGGATACAACTGCCTTCCTGCTCCGGAGTTGCCCCAGTTATAGGGCAGGCGCCCTTTGATGTCCGGACCCTCGCCCTTGGAGGTCGGAGGGCCCGGGATGAAGGTGTCCAGACACCCAGCAGGGGGTGGAGCCAGCGCCTGGGGGAGCTGGAGGCGATCGGCACCTGGCGGGGGAAGAGCTCTTGACGCTTCGTTCTCCCATTGACCTGCCAAGTGGTCCGCTCACCTCCTGGGTGGATGGTGGTGCCGGGATGTCGGGGCCGGCCAGGCCCGGGGTTAGGGTCGGGGCAAGGCCACGCGGCCTCGGGGTGCAGGGCCCAAGATGGCGGCTTGACCCGGCCGGGGAAGCCGGTGGGGCTGGGGCCCGTGATGAGTGGAGGTCCGAGGGCAGAAGATCCGTCGGGAGACGGGGTGCAGGTGCTTTTCGTGGGTTACGCCTGGCGGCCCGGAGCTTGGGCCCTGTCGTGCGGGGAGGGAGCAAGCCCTTCGTGTGGCCTGTCCAACAAGGTGAGTCCTGATTTCGGAGGGGGTGAGTCCTGCTGAATTCAAATCATCCCCTTCGTTTGTCGCTTTTATTCGCCTAACTTTGAAATCAGCAGGTGAGTCCTGATTTCGGAGGGGGTGAGTCCTGCTGAATTCAAATCATCCCCTTCGTTTGTCGCTTTTATTAGCCTAACTTTGAAATCAGCAGGTGAGTCCTGATTTCGGAGGGGGTGAGTCCTGCTGAATTCAAATCATCCCCTTCGTTTGTCGCTTTTATTCGCCTAACTTTGAAATCAGCAGGTGAGTCCTGATTTCGGAGGGGGTGAGTCCTGCTGAATTCAAATCATCCCCTTCGTTTGTCGCTTTTTTTCGCCTAACTTTGACATCAGCAGGTGAGTCCTGATTTCGGAGGGGGTGAGTCCTGCTGAATTCAAATCATCCCCTTCGTTTGTCGCTTTTTTTCGCCTAACTTTGAAATCAGCAGGTGAGTCCTGATTTCGGAGGGGGAGAGTCCTGCTGAATTCAAATCATCCCCTTCGTTTGTCGCTTTTTTTCGCCTAACTTTGAAATCAGCAGGTGAGTCCTGATTTCGGAGGGGGTGAGTCCTGCTGAATTCAAATCATCCCCTTCGTTTGTCGCTTTTATTCGCCTAACTTTGAAATCAGCAGGTGAGTCCTGATTTCGGAGGGGGTGAGTCCTGCTGAATTCAAATCATCCCCTTCGTTTGTCGCTTTTATTCGCCTAACTTAGAAATCAGCAGGTGAGTCCTGATTTCGGAGGGGGTGAGTCCTGCTGAATTCAAATCATCCCCTTCGTTTGTCGCTTTTATTCGCCTAACTTTGAAATCAGCAGGTGAGTCCTGATTTCGGAGGGGGTGAGTCCTGCTGAATTCAAATCATCCCCTTCGTTTGTCGCTTTTATTCGCCTAACTTTGAAATCAGCAGGTGAGTCCTGATTTCGGAGGGGGTGAGTCCTGCTGAATTCAAATCATCCCCTTCGTTTGTCGCTTTTATTCGCCTAACTTTGAAATCAGCAGGTGAGTCCTGATTTCGGAGGGGGTGAGTCCTGCTGAATTCAAATCATCCCCTTCGTTTGTCGCTTTTATTCGCCTAACTTTGAAATCAGCAGGTGAGTCCTGATTTCGGAGGGGGTGAGTCCTGCTGAATTCAAATCATCCCCTTCGTTTGTCGCATTTATTCGCCTAACTTTGAAATCAGCAGGTGAGTCCTGATTTCGGAGGGGGTGAGTCCTGCTGAATTCAAATCATCCCCTTCGTTTGTCGCTTTTATTCGCCTAACTTTGAAATCAGCAGGTGAGTCCTGATTTCGGAGGGGGTGATTCCTGCTGAATTCAAATCATCCCCTTCGTTTGTCGCTTTTATTCGCCTAACTTTGAAATCAGCAGGTGAGTCCTGATTTCGGAGGGGGTGATTCCTGCTGAATTCAAATCACCCCCTTCGTTTGTCGCTTTTATTCGCCTAACTTTGAAATCAGCAGGTGAGTCCTGATTTCGGAGGGGGTGAGTCCTGCTGAATTCAAATCACCCCCTTCGTTTGTCGCTTTTATTCGCCCAACTTTGAAATCAGCAGGTGAGTCCTGATTTCGGAGGGGGTGAGTCCTGCTGAATTCAAATCACCCCCTTCGTTTGCCGCTTTTATTCGCCTAACTTTGAAATCAGCAGGTGAGTCCTGATTTCGGAGGGGGTGAGTCCTGCTGAATTCAAATCACCCCCTTCGTTTGCCGCTTTTATTCGCCTAACTTTGAAATCAGCCGGTGAGTCCTGATTTCGGAGGGGGTGAGTCCTGCTGAATTCAAATCACCCCCTTCGTTTGCCGCTTTTATTCGCCTAACTTTGAAATCAGCAGGTGAGTCCTGATTTCGGAGGGGGTGAGTCCTGCTGAATTCAAATCACCCCCTTCGTTTGCCGCTTTTATTCGCCTAACTTTGAAATCAGCAGGTGAGTCCTGATTTCGGAGGGGGTGAGTCCTGCTGAATTCAAATCACCCCCTTCGTTTGTCGCTTTTATTCGCCTAACTTTGAAATCAGCAGGTGAGTCCTGATTTCGGAGGGGGTGAGTCCTGCTGAATTCGAATCATCCCCTTCGTTTGTCGCTTTTATTCGCCTAACTTTGAAATCAGCAGGTGAGTCCTGATTTCGGAGGGGGTGAGTCCTGCTGAATTCGAATCATCCCCTTCGTTTGTCGCTTTTATTCGCCTAACTTTGAAATCAGCAGGTGAGTCCTGATTTCGGAGGGGGTGAGTCCTGCTGAATTCGAATCATCCCCTTCATTTGTCGCTTTTATTCGCCTAACTTTGAAATCAGCAGGTGAGTCCTGATTTCGGAGGGGGTGAGTCCTGCTGAATTCGAATCATCCCCTTCGTTTGTCGCTTTTATTCGCCTAACTTTGAAATCAGCAGGTGAGTCCTGATTTCGGAGGGGGTGAGTCCTGCTGAATTCGAATCATCCCCTTCGTTTGTCGCTTTTATTCGCCTAACTTTGAAATCAGCAGGTGAGTCCTGATTTCGGAGGGGGTGAGTCCTGCTGAATTCGAATCATCCCCTTCGTTTGTCGCTTTTATTCGCCTAACTTTGAAATCAGCAGGTGAGTCCTGATTTCGGAGGGGGTGAGTCCTGCTGAATTCGAATCATCCCCTTCGTTTGTCGCTTTTACTCGCCTAACTTTGAAATCAGCAGGTGAGTCCTGATTTCGGAGGGGGTGAGTCCTGCTGAATTCGAATAATCCCCTTCGTTTGCCGCTTTTACTCGCCTAACTTTGAAATCAGCAGGTGAGTCCTGATTTCGGAGGGGGTGAGTCCTGCTGAATTCGAATCATCCCCTTCGTTTGCCGCTTTTACTCGCCTAACTTTGAAATCAGCAGGTGAGTCCTGATTTCGGAGGGGGTGAGTCCTGCTGAATTCGAATCATCCCCTTCGTTTGCCGCTTTTACTCGCCTAACTTTGAAATCAGCAGGTGAGTCCTGATTTCGGAGGGGCTGAGTCCTGCTGAATTCGAATCATCCCCTTCGTTTGTCGCTTTTACTCGCCTAACTTTGAAATCAGCAGGTGAGTCCTGATTTCGGAGGGGGTGAGTCCTGCTGAATTCGAATCATCCCCTTTGTTTGTCGCTTTTACTCGCCTAACTTTGAAATCAGCAGGTGAGTCCTGATTTCGGAGGGGGTGAGTCCTGCTGAATTCGAATCATCCCCTTCGTTTGTCGCTTTTACTCGCCTAACTTTGAAATCAGCAGGTGAGTCCTGATTTCGGAGGGGGTGAGTCCTGCTGAATTCAAATCATCCCCTTCGTTTGTCGCTTTTACTCGCCTAACTTTGAAATCAGCAGGTGAGTCCTGATTTCGGAGGGGGTGAGTCCTGCTGAATTCAAATCATCCCCTTCGTTTGTCGCTTTTACTCGCCTAACTTTGAAATCAGCAGGTGAGTCCTGATTTCGGAGGGGGTGAGTCCTGCTGAATTCGAATCATCCCCTTCGTTTGTCGCTTTTATTCGCCTAACTTTGAAATCAGCAGGTGAGTCCTGATTTCGGAGGGGGTGAGTCCTGCTGAATTCGAATCATCCCCTTCGTTTGTCGCTTTTATTCGCCTAACTTTGAAATCAGCAGGTGAGTCCTGATTTCGGAGGGGGTGAGTCCTGCTGAATTCGAATCATCCCCTTTGTTTGTCGCTTTTATTCGCCTAACTTTGAAATCAGCAGGTGAGTCCTGATTTCGGAGGGGGTGAGTCCTGCTGAATTCGAATCATCCCCTTCGTTTGTCGCTTTTACTCGCCTAACTTTGAAATCAGCAGGTGAGTCCTGATTTCGGAGGGGGTGAGTCCTGCTGAATTCGAATCATCCCCTTCGTTTGCCGCTTTTACTCGCCTAACTTTGAAATCAGCAGGTGAGTCCTGATTTCGGAGGGGGTGAGTCCTGCTGAATTCGAATCATCCCCTTCGTTTGCCGCTTTTACTCGCCTAACTTTGAAATCAGCAGGTGAGTCCTGATTTCGGAGGGGGTGAGTCCTGCTGAATTCGAATCATCCCCTTCGTTTGCCGCTTTTACTCGCCTAACTTTGAAATCAGCAGGTGAGTCCTGATTTCGGAGGGGCTGAGTCCTGCTGAATTCGAATCATCCCCTTCGTTTGTCGCTTTTACTCGCCTAACTTTGAAATCAGCAGGTGAGTCCTGATTTCGGAGGGGGTGAGTCCTGCTGAATTCGAATCATCCCCTTTGTTTGTCGCTTTTACTCGCCTAACTTTGAAATCAGCAGGTGAGTCCTGATTTCGGAGGGGGTGAGTCCTGCTGAATTCGAATCATCCCCTTCGTTTGTCGCTTTTACTCGCCTAACTTTGAAATCAGCAGGTGAGTCCTGATTTCGGAGGGGGTGAGTCCTGCTGAATTCAAATCATCCCCTTCGTTTGTCGCTTTTACTCGCCTAACTTTGAAATCAGCAGGTGAGTCCTGATTTCGGAGGGGGTGAGTCCTGCTGAATTCAAATCATCCCCTTCGTTTGTCGCTTTTACTCGCCTAACTTTGAAATCAGCAGGTGAGTCCTGATTTCGGAGGGGGTGAGTCCTGCTGAATTCAAATCATCCCCTTTGTTTGTCGCTTTTACTCGCCTAACTTTGAAATCAGCAGGTGAGTCCTGATTTCGGAGGGGGTGAGTCCTGCTGAATTCAAATCATCCCCTTAGTTTTTCGCTTTTACTCGCCTAACTTTGAAATCAGCAGGTGAGTCCTGATTTCGGAGGGGGTGAGTCCTGCTGAATTCGAATCATCCCCTTCGTTTGTCGCTTTTATTCGCCTAACTTTGAAATCAGCAGGTGAGTCCTGATTTCGGAGAGGGTGAGTCCTGCTGAATTCGAATCGTCCCCTTCGTTTGTCGCTTTTATTCGCCTAACTTTGAAATCAGCAGGTGAGTCCTGATTTCGGAGGGGGTGAGTCCTGCTGAATTCGAATCGTCCCCTTCGTTTGTCGCTTTTATTCGCCTAACTTTGAAATCAGCAGGTGAGTCCTGATTTCGGAGGGGGTGAGTCCTGCTGAATTCGAATCGTCCCCTTCGTTTGTCGCTTTCATTCGCCTCACTTTGAAATCAGCAGGTGAGTCCTGATTTCGGAGGGGGTGAGTCCTGCTGAATTCGAATCGTCGCCTTCGTTTGTCGCTTTCATTCGCCTCAATTTGAAATCAGCAGGTGAGTCCTGATTTCGGAGGGGGTGAGTCCTGCTGAATTCGAATCGTCGCCTTCGTTTGTCGCTTTCATTCGCCTCACTTTGAAATCAGCAGGTGAGTCCTGATTTCGGAGGGGGTGAGTCCTGCTGCGTTCGAATCGTCCCCTTTCGTTTGTCGCTTTTATTCGCCTCACTTTGAAATCAGCAGGTGAGTCCTGATTTCGGAGGGGGTGAGTCCTGCTGCGTTCGAATCGTCCCCTTTCGTTTGTCGCTTTTATTCGCCTCACTTTGAAATCAGCAGGTGAGTCCTGATTTCGGAGGGGGTGAGTCCTGCTGCGTTCGAATCGTCCCCTTTCGTTTGTCGCTTTTATTCGCCTCACTTTGAAATCAGCAGGTGAGTCCTGATTTCGGAGGGGGTGAGTCCTGCTGCGTTCGAATCGTCCCCTTTCGTTTGTCGCTTTTATTCGCCTAACTTTGAAATCAGCAGGTGAGTCCTGATTTCGGAGGGGATGAGTCCTGCTGCGTTCGAATCGTCCCCTTTCGTTTGTCGCTTTTATTCGCCTAACTTTGAAATCAGCAGGTGAGTCCTGATTTCGGAGGGGGTGAGTCCTGCTGCGTTCGAATCGTCCCCTTTCGTTTGTCGCTTTTATTCGCCTAACTTTGAAATCAGCAGGTGAGTCCTGATTTCGGAGGGGGTGAGTCCTGCTGCGTTCGAATCGTCCCCTTTCGTTTGTCGCTTTTATTCGCCTAACTTTGAAATCAGCAGGTGAGTCCTGATTTCGGAGGGGGTGAGTCCTGCTGCGTTCGAATCGTCCCCTTTCGTTTGTCGCTTTTATTCACCTAACTTTGAAATCAGCAGGTGAGTCCTGATTTCGGAGGGGGTGAGTCCTGCTACGTTCGAATCGTCCCCTTTCGTTTGTCGCTTTTATTCGCCCAACTTTGAAATCAGCAGGTGAGTCCTGATTTCGGAGGGGGTGAGTCCTGCTGCGTTCGAATCGTCCCCTTTCGTTTGTCGCTTTTATTCGCCTAACTTTGAAATCAGCAGGTGAGTCCTGATTTCGGAGGGGGTGAGTCCTGCTGCGTTCGAATCGTCCCCTTTCGTTTGTCGCTTTTATTCGCCTAACTTTGAAATCAGCAGGTGAGTCCTGATTTCGGAGGGGGTGAGTCCTGCTGCGTTCGAATCGTCCCCTTTCGTTTGTCGCTTTTATTCGCCTAACTTTGAAATCAGCAGGTGAGTCCTGATTTCGGAGGGGGTGAGTCCTGCTGCGTTCGAATCGTCCCCTTTCGTTTGTCGCTTTTATTCGCCTAACTTTGAAATCAGCAGGTGAGTCCTGATTTCGGAGGGGGTGAGTCCTGCTGCGTTCGAATCGTCCCCTTTCGTTTGTCGATTTTATTCGCCTAACTTTGAAATCAGCAGGTGAGTCCTGATTTCGGAGGGGGTGAGTCCTGCTGCGTTCGAATCGTCCCCTTTCGTTAGTCGCTTTTATTCGCCTAACTTTGAAATCAGCAGGTGAGTCCTGAT
Organism: Triturus cristatus; assembly: GCF_964204655.1. Lineage (NCBI taxonomy): Eukaryota > Metazoa > Chordata > Amphibia > Caudata > Salamandridae > Triturus > Triturus cristatus. The sequence continues at coordinate 308,959,123 of NC_140595.1, forward strand.
TTCGGAGGGGGTGAGTCCTGCTGCGTTCGAATCGTCCCCTTTCGTTTGTCGCTTTTATTCGCCTAACTTTGAAATCAGCAGGTGAGTCCTGATTTCGGAGGGGGTGAGTCCTGCTGCGTTCGAATCGTCCCCTTTCGTTTGTCGCTTTTATTCGCCTAACTTTGAAATCAGCAGGTGAGTCCTGATTTCGGAGCGGGTGAGTCCTGAATTCAAATCATCTTCTCAATTTGTCCCTTTATTTTCCTAACTTTGAAATCAGCAGGTGAGCAACACCTCAGCAACACCTCAGCAACACTCAGCACCACCACGGCATCACTCAGTGCCACCACACCATTCCTCACCAACACCTCAGCCTCACTCAGCACTACCACAGCTCCTCTCAACACCACCACAGGATCACTCAGCACCACCATAGCATCACTCAGCACCACCACAGCATCACTCAGGGGCACCACAGCATCACTCAGGGGCACCACAGCATCTCTCAGTGTCACCACAGCATCACTCCGTGCCACCTCAGTGTCACCACAGTATCACTCAGTGCCAACTAAGCGCCCCCACTGCATCACTCAGCGTCACCTCTGCATCACTCAGCGCCACCTCTGCATCACTCAGCGCCACCTCAGTATCAATCAGTGCCAGCACAGCATCACTCGTCACACAGCACCACCACAGCATCACACAGCGCCTCCCCAGCATCGATCCGCGCTATCACAGCATCACTCAGCACCACCTCAGCATCACTCAGCAACACCTCGGCATCACTCAGAACCAACACAGCATCACTCAGTGTTACCACAGCTTTCCTCACCAACACCTCAGCCTCACTCAGCACCACCTCAGCCTCACTCAGCACCACCACGGCCTCACTCAGCACAACCACGGCCTCACTCAGCACCACCACGGCCTCCCTCAGGGCCACCACAGCATCACTCAGGGCCACCACAGCATCACTCAGCGCCACTTTTGCATCACTCAGCGCCACCTTTGCATCACTCAGCGCCACATCTGCATCATTCATCGCCACCTCAGTATCACTCAGCGCCAGCATAGCATCATTCCATCACACAGCACCACCTCAGCATCATTCAGCGCCACCACAGCATCACTCAGCGTCACCTCAGCATCACTCAACGTCACCTCAGCATTACTCAGCACCACCTCAGCGCCACCACAGCATCACTCAGTGCCACCTCAGCAGCACTCAGCGCCACCTCAGCATCACTCAGCACCACGACAGCATCACTCAGCAACACCTCAGCCTCACTCAGTGCCACCACAGCCTCACTCAGCGCTATCTCAGGATCACTCAGCACTACCTCAGCATCACTCAGCACTACTTCAGCATCACTCAGCGCCTCCACTGCATCACTCAGCACGACCAGAGCATCACTCAGCACTACCTCAGCATCACTCAGCAACACCTCAGCAACACCTCAGTGTTGGAGGGAGGCCCACCGGGTAGTCAGGGAGACTATTCCGGACACCCTCCTACCACAAAGGTTATAGCCGAGCGCCGCTGAGAAGCCCCCTCGGGGAGGTCTTTCTCCTATGTTCGTACTAGGCCCAGTAACACCACCACACAGGACTCAATAGTAGTTGCAAGATTAGATTCTTTATCGGTAGCAATGCGTGCAATATTTACAGAGGGATCGAGGGACACTATCAGAGTCTCAATGTTTGTTCAAGAGGGTAGGGTAGCGGGACAGTCTTAGTGCCAGCCAGGCACGGGAGGGCTCTGCGCCAGACCTTGGATGCTGGTCTCAGAGCGGCTCGGACGTGGAGAGCCGCGACGTCATCTGCAGGGCTCAGATGGTAGTTCCGCTTAGGTCGAGCCGCGACACGTTCAGCAGGGCTCTGGTGGTAGGTCCGCTTCGGTCGAGCCGCGACGAGGTCAGCTGGGCTCTGGTGGTAAGGTTCAACAAGGTCGGGCCGCGACAGCGTCAGCAGGGCCCCAAAGGTTTGTGAAGGTCTTTAAGCACGGTGGAGCCGCGACGCCGTCAGCAGGGCTCAGGTGGTGGTTCAGGGTGAGTCTTCTTCCGTAGGGTCAGCCGCGATCCGATCAGCAGGGCTCTTGACTCCAGGATACAACTACTGCCCTGTTGTCGGGTCGCCCCAGATATAGGACGGGAGCCCTTTGATGTCCGGACCCGTGCGCCCGGAGGGGGCGGAGAGGCCGGGTAGGGAGCGGCCAGACGCCCAGCAGGAGAGGCGCCAGGCCCCAGAGAGCTGTGGGGTGATCACCCCTAGGTGTGGAGAGACGGTAGGGGGTCCCATCGATACTGCCCTCCGCCGAGAGTGGGAAGGGCTCACGTGGTATCCCCCGGGCCAGGGGTTGGCGTCTCGATGTCGGGCCTCGCGGGGACCGAGGCCGGGTAGAACAGGGTCATACAGGTGGTCACGTGGAGTGACGTGCAATCCAAGATGGCGGAGTCCCGATGTGCATGGGACCTCGTGCGGCTGAGCGCGGGGAAACAGGACCACGCCACGAGGCCGGCTCCCACACGCATCCCCCCCAGCTGAAGGCAGGGAGAGTCACCCATCTTCTTGGGGGTTCTCCTCGCCGAGGCGGAAGAACCGGGACAGGCCGTCAGCATTGGCGTGGTCGTTGCCGGGCCGGTGTTCAACAGTGAAGTCCATCCCTTGCAGCGAGATGGACCAGCGTAACAACTTGGGGTTCTCGCCCCGCATTTGCATGAGCCACCGCAAGGGCCGGTGGTCAGTCTGGACCCTGAAGTGGGTACCGAAAAGGTAGGGCCGGAGCTTCTTGAGAGCCCATACCACAGCGAAGGCCTCCCTCTCGATGGTGCTCCACCTCTGTTCTCGCGGCAGCAGTCGGCGGCTGATAAAGGCCACCGGTCGGTCGAGGCCCTTGGCGTCCAGCTGGGAGAGGACTGCCCCGACCCCGTACTCCGAGGCATCGGTCTGGACCACAAATTCCTTGCTGTAGTCGGGGGCCTGTAGCACAGGGGCAGCGCACATGGCCGCTTTGAGAGCATCGAACGCGGTCTGGCAGCGGGACGTCCAGTGCACCACCTTGGGTTGTTTTTTTGAGGTGAGTTCCGTAAGGGGGCCCACAATGCTGCCGTAATCCTTTATGAAGCATCGGTAGTAGCCTGTGAGGCCTAGGAATGCCCGGACAGCGGTTTGGGTGGCGGGGGGCTCCCACGCCTGGATGGCGTCAACTTTTAGCCGGAGGGGGGCCACCTGGCCACTCCCCACCTGGTGGCCCAAATAGGTCACAGATCCTTGACCGATCTGGCACTTGCTGGCCTTAATTGTGAGCCCGGCTCTTTGGAGAGCGGCCAGGACTTCCCCAAGGTGTCCTAGGTGCGCGGCCCAGTGGTCGCTGAAGACAGCAATGTCATCGAGGTAGGCCGCGCTGAAGGCTTCGAGACCGGCCAGGACCTTATTTACCAGCCTCTGAAAGGTCGCCGGGGCGTTCTTCATGCCGAAGGGCATCACCCGGAAGTGGTAGTGGCCGTCGGGGGTAGAGAAAGCTGATCGTTCTTGTGCGCCGGGAGTGAGCTTGATCTGCCAGTACCCAGCGGTGAGATCAAAGGTGCTTAGGTAGCGGGCGGCCCCTAAGCGATCAATCAGCACATCGGCTCGTGGCAAAGGGTGGGCGTCGGTCTTGGTAACTTCGTTCAGGCCCCGGTAGTCGACACAGAATCTGAGTTCGGGGGCCTTGCTGGGGGCAGCGGCCTTCGGCACCAAGACTACCGGGCTGGCCCACGGGCTGTCGGAAGGCTCGATGACTCCGAGGGCGAGCATCTTGGCGACCTCGGTCTTTATGCAGGCTTGGACTCGGTCAGGCACTCTATAAGCGCGGTGTCGTACAGGGGGGCTATCCCCCGTGTCCACGTCGTGGACGCACCAGGGGGTTACCCCAGGCGTGAGGGAGAAGAGGGCAGCGAAGGGCTGCAGTAGCTTCTGGCAATCATGGCGCTGTTCCGGTGTCAGGGTGGCGGAGAGGTGGACGCCCTCCAAGGAGCCGTCTTGGCTCGAGGACCCCAGGAGGTCTGGTAGGGGCTCGGAGTCACTTTCACCCCCATCGTCGGTAGCCAGTAGTAAGCTTAGTTCAGTTCGGGCAAAATGGGGCTTGAGCCGGTTGGCGTGCAGGACCCTGAGGGGGTTCCTCGGGGACTCCATGTCGACCAGGTATGTGACAAGGCTCTTCTTTTCAACTATCTTGAAGGGCCCGGTCCACTTGTCCTGCAGGGCGCAGGGGTCCACGGGGGACATGACCCAGACTTGCTGGCCCGGCTCAAACTCGACGGCTGAGGCATTCTCGTCATACCAGCGTTTCATATCTTCTTGGCTGGCTTCAAGGTTGGCTTCTGCCAGGGCACGGAACTTTCGAGTCTGGTTCCGCAGGGTCAGGAGGTACCGGTAGACGTCGGGCGGGGCACTTTGGACGTTCGCCTCCCAACCTTCCTTGACCAGGCTGAGGGGCCCTCGGACGGGGTGCCCATACAACAGTTCGAAGGGGCTGAAGCCCAGGGATTTCTGTGGTACCTTCCGGTAGGCGAACAGGAGGCAGGGCAACAGGACATCCCATCTCCTCCTGAGGGGCTCTTCCAGGCCCTTGATCATCCCCTTCAGGGTTCGGTTGAACCGCTCGACCAGTCCGTTCCCCTGGGGGTGGTAAGGGGTGGTGAATTTATAGGTGACCCCACATTGTTGCCAGAGGGATCTCATGTACTTCGAGATAAAGTTTGTCCCCCTGTCGCTCACCACTTCTCGGGGGAACCCCACCCTGGAGAAGATGCCCATTAGGGCCCGGCCCACCACTGGAGCGGTCACAGTTCGGAGGGGGACAGCTTCTGGGTACCGGGTGGCGTGGTCGACCAGTACCAGGATGAAGCGGTGGCCCAGGGCGGTTCGCGGGTCGAGGGGCCCCACAATGTCTATCCCCACTCGCTCGAACGGGGTGTGGACGGCTGGAAATGGCTGCAGGGGGACTTTCACTCGTCCCCCCGTCTTCCCGCTAGCTTGGCAGGTCGGGCAGGACCGGCAGTGCTGGTCCACGTCTCGTCTCATTCGGGGCCAATAGAAATGGGTCACGAGGTGGCTGTAAGTCTTGTCTCGCCCGAGATGTCCGGCGAGGGGCACGTCATGTGCCAGGTTCAAGAGGAATTCTCGAAATCGGAGGGGGACCACCAGCACCCGGCTGGCCCCTAGTTCGGCGACTTTCTGCTCGCTATACAATAAGTCATTGTCCCAATAGACCCAGTGGGTTCCCGAGGGGTCCCCCGCAGCCTGGGCGGCCGCCTGCTGTCGGGCCCCCTCGAGGGACGGGCAGCCCTTCTGTTCTTGCTGGAATTGTTCACGGGTGGGGCCCCCGTCGTGGCGCCACTGGGCCAGCTCGGGGATCTCGCTGAGGAGAGCGGCCTCGTTGGAAGAAAGTTCGGGTGGCCCGGCCTCCTCGTTAGGTTCCTCCGGGCCGGCGGAGGTGGATGGTTCGGGGCCCGCCGGTTGGTCGGGGGCCGGGGCCGCAGCTGGCTGGACGGTCATGGACCGAGTGGTGGCGCAGGCCCACTCGGGTAGTCCTAGCATCCCCAGATGCTCTCGGCGCTCCACCTGGGCCCAGGGGGAGCTCTCTAGGTCGTTCACCAGGAGGCAGTCCACCGGGGCGTCATCGCGGACAGTCACTTTCAGGGTGCCGGACACTCCTCCCCACTCGAAGGGGATTCGGCCATCCGGCACATGCTCTCAGTGTTGTCGGCGGTCCGGACAGGGCAGAGGACATGTGGTAGGATCTGTTCGGGGGTCACCAGATGGCAGCGGACAGCGGTCACACTGGCCCCAGTGTCCCGGAGGGCCTCGGCCCGTCGCCCATTGATGGTGACCCACTGTTGGTACTTCTGGGTGTTGCTGGGGATGGTGGCGCGGGGCACCATCTCTCGGGAGCCTAGGCACACAAGCGACATGGCAGCTGGTTCCCACTCGGGGGACCCGTCGTCGTGGTTCTCCTCCTCGTCCTCTCCCTCCCCCAGGGCTGCGGCGGCAATTTGTCGGGGAGGTGGCCCCGTGGTCCCGTTCCGCCGGTTCACGGGGCAAGCCGGGTCACTTGCATAATGGCCGGTCTGCTGACATCCGAAGCAGGTTACCGTCAGTCGTGGTCCAGACCGGGCGATAGGGGTCCCTCTTCGGCCCTGGGTCGGGGAAGGGTGGTTGGTTGCTTGACCTCGTGGCGGGCTTCTGGGCGGCCCGGCTGGGAATTCTCGACTGCGGTGGGACCCCCCTCCTCCGCCGCGCTGGCGGGGAGGGCCCGTGGTGCTCCATTGGTAGTCCCCCACGGGGTTCCGGGGGACCCGGGTGTTGACCCATCGGTCCGCTTCGGCGGCGAGCTTCCGGGGCTCGGTCAGTTTACTGTCCAGGAGGTGCTGCCTTAGTTCCACAAAGCAGTTGTTGGCGAGGTGCTCCCAGACAATGAGGTCGAACAGTTCGTTATATGAGGTGACCTTGCTCCCTTTGATCCATCCTTCCAACGCTCGGCTGAAGAAGTCCACGTATTCGACCCATGTGGTGCCGGGGATCTTCTTGCAGTCCCGGAAGCGTTGCCGGTACATCTCGGCCGACAGTCCGTAGCGTGTGAGTAGGGCTTCCTTCATGTGATCGTACGAGGTCATCACTGCGTCGGGGAGTTGCAGCAGGGTATCCCGTCCCTCGCTGAGGAACCTCCCCCATAGGCCGGCACCCCAATCCTTCCGGGGTACCCGATGGGAGGTCATGGCGACTTCGTACGCTCGGAACCATTGCTGGATGTCGTCATTTTTATAGTATTCCTTGACGACATCCTTAGGGATGTGAACCTTTGGCTCGGTCGGGGCAAGGCATCCCGGGCTCCGGGGTTGCTGGTCTCCCCAGTTTTAGCTTTTAGTTCAAGTTCTTTAAGGCTCCTCTCATGCTCGAGGGTTAGCCGTCTCTCCTCTAGCTCCCGATGCCTTTTCTTCTCCTCGATTTCTTCCTGTAGTCGTAGTTGCTCCAGGGCTATCTTTTTCTCTGCCAGTAGGAGCTCCCCGTCCAGCCGGAGTCGGGCAAGGTCCATTTCGTGGGTCCGGGCCCTTTCCCGTTCTCGGATCTCTTCGGGGGAAAGGCTGGTGTCTGGGGTGGTTCGCTCCCCGTTTGTCGGGGTTGTGGTTGGCAGGTTTCCGTCCCGGGCCGCGGTCCCTTCGGCTCTGGGTGGAGGGGTTTCGGGTTCTGCCCAGGCTTTCAGGGCTTTCTGCATTTCTTCCTTGGTGCCCAATCCTGTGGTTGGGATCCCTTTGTCTTTGCAGAATTGTTTGAGTTCCTTGTGGGTGTATTCCTCCAGTTTCTCCAACTGGAAGGTTGCGGCCACGGTTGCTTCTTGGCCATCCATGGTTCCCTTTTTCTCTCTTCGTCTGGTCAGGTAGTGGTTGCGTTACTTGCTTGTACGATTGCGTTTGCTCGGATCCCGTCGCTGGCCACCAAATGTTGGAGGGAGGCCCACCGGGTAGTCGGGGAGACTATTCCGGACACCCTCCTACCGCAAAGGTTATAGCCGAGCGCCGCTGAGAAGCCCCCTCAGGGAGGTCTTTCTCCTATGTTCGTACTAGGCCCAGTAACACCACCACAAAGGACTCAATAGTAGTTGCAAGATTAGATTCTTTATCGGTAGCAATGCGTGCAATATTTACAGAGGGATCGAGGGATCCTATCAGAGTCTCAATGTTCGTTCAAGAGGGTAGGGTAGCGGGACAGTCTTAGTGCCAGCCAGGCACGGGAGGGCTCTGCGCCAGACCTTGGATGCTGGTCTCAGAGCGGCTCGGATGTGGAGAGCCGCGACGTCGTCTGCAGGGCTCGGATGGTAGTTCCGCTTAGGTCGCGACACGGTCAGCAGGGCTCTGGTGGTAGGCCCGCTTCGGTCGAGCCGCAACGAGGTCAGCTGGGCTCTGGTGGTAAGGTTCAACAAGGTCGGGCCGCGACAGTGTCAGCAGGGCCCCAAAGGTTCGTGAAGGTCTTTAAGCACGGTGGAGCCGCGACGCCGTCAGCAGGGCTCAGGTGGTGGTTCAGGGTGAGTCTTCTTCCGTAGGGTCAGCCGCGATCCGATCAGCAGGGCTCTTGACTTCAGGATACAACTACTGCCCTGTTGTCGGGTCGCCCCAGATATAGGACGGGAGCCCTTTGATGTCCGGACCCGTGCGCCCGGAGGGGGCGGAGAGGCCGGGTAGGGAGCGGCCAGACGCCCAGCAGGAGAGGCGCCAGGCCCCAGAGAGCTGTGGGGGGATCACCCCTAGGTGTGGAGAGACGGTAGGGGGTCCCATCGATACTGCCCTCCGCCGGGAGTGGGAAGGGCTCACGTGGTATCCCGCGGGCCAGGGGTTGGCGTCTCAATGTCGGGCCTCGCGGGGACCGAGGCCGGGTAGAACAGGGTCATACAGGTGGTCACGTGGAGTGACGTGCAATCCAAGATGGCGGAGTCCCGATGTGCATGGGACCTCGTGCGGCTGAGCGCGGGGAAACAGGACCACGCCACGAGGCCGGCTCCCACACTCAGCATCACTCAGCACCACCACAGCATCACTCAGTGCCACCACACCATTCCTCACCAACACCTCAGCCTCACTCAGCACCACCACAGCCTCACTCAACACCACCACAGGATCACTCAGCACCACCACAGCATCACTCAGCACCACCACAGCATCACTCAGCACCACCACAGCATCACTCATGGGCACCACAGCATCACTCAGGGGCACCACAGCATCTCTCAGTGTCACCACAGCATCACTCCGTGCCACCTCAGTGTCACCACAGTATCACTCAGCACCACCACGGCATCACTCAGTGCCACCACACCATTCCTCACCAACACCTCAGCCTCACTCAGCACCACCACAGCCTTACTCAACACCACCTTAGCCTCACTCAGCACCACCACGGCCTCACTCAGCACAACCACGGCCTCACTCAGCACCACCACGGCCTCCCTCAGTGCCATCACAGGATCACTCAGGGCCACCACAGCATCACTCAGCGCCACTTTTGCATCACTCAGCGCCACCTTTGCATCACTCAGCGCCACATCTGCATCATTCATTGCCACCTCAGTATCACTCAGCGCCAGCATAGCATCATTCCATCACACAGCACCACCTCAGCATCATTCAGCGCCACCACAGCATCACTCAGCGTCACCTCAGCATCACTCAACGTCACCTCAGCATTACTCAGCACCACCTCAGCGCCACCACAGCATCACTCAGCGCCACCTCAGCAGCACTCAGCGCCACCTCAGCATCACTCAGCACCACGACAGCATCACTCAGCACCACCACGGCATCACTCAGTGCCACCACACCATTCCTCACCAACACCTCAGCCTCACTCAGCACCACCACAGCCTCACTCAACACCACCACAGGATCACTCAGCACCACCACAGCATCACTCAGCACCACCACAGCATCACTCAGCACCACCACAGCATCACTCAGCACCACCACAGCATCACTCATGGGCACCACAGCATCACTCAGGGGCACCACAGCATCTCTCAGTGTCACCACAGCATCACTCCGTGCCACCTCAGTGTCACCACAGTATCACTCAGTGCCAACTAAGCGCCCCACTGCATCACTTAGCGCTACCACAGCATCACTTAGCACCACCTCAGCATCACTCAGCTCCACCTCTGCATCACTCAGCACCACCTCTGCATCATTCAGCGCCACCTCTGCATCACTCAGCGCCAGCTCAGTATCAATCAGTGCCAGCACAGCTCACTCATCACACAGCACCACCACAGCATCACACAGCGCCTCTCCAGCATCGATCCGCGCTATCACAGCATCCTTCAGCACCACCTCAGCATCACTCAGCACCACCTCAGCATCACTCAGCAACACCTCTGCATCACTCAGAACCAATACAGCATCACTCAGTGTTACCATAGCATTCCACACCAACACCTCAGCCTCACTCAGCACCACCTCAGCCTCACTCAGCACCCCCACGGCCTCACTCAGCACCACCACGGCCTCACTCAGCACCACCATGGCCTCCCTCAGCACCACCACAGGATCACTCAGGACCACCACAGCATCACTCAGGGCCACCACAGCATCACTCTGGGGCACCAGAGCATCACTCAGGGGTACCACAGCATCACTCAGGGGTACCACAGCATCACTCAGGGGCAACACAGCATCACTCAAGGGCACCACAGCATCACTCAGCGCCACCTCAGTGTCACAACAGCATCACTCAGCGCCCCCACGGCAACACTCCGCGTCACCTCAGTATCACTCAGTGCTACCTCAGCATCACTCAGTGCCACCACAGCATCACTCAGCACCCCCACAGCATCACTCAGCACCACCACAGCATTAATCAGCACCACAACAGCATCACTCAGCACCACCTCAGCATCACTCAGCGCCACCTCAGCATCACTCAACACCACCTCAGCACCAGCTCTGCACCCCTGAGCACCAGTGCAGCACCGCCACCTTCGTATCACTCCGCACCACAACATCAGTCAGCATCACCTCGACGTCACTCAGCACCACCTCAGCAAGACCGGAGTATCATACAGCATCACCTGAGCATCACCACCGCCACCACCACGGCCACCACCTCAGCATCACTCAGCACCACCTCAGTCTGCTCTCTGAATCTGGCATCTGTTGATTCTCCCCTAGCGTCTGTCCGCTGCTAGTGTTGTAATACAGGTACTATTTTCCAACCTTCACTCTCCTGTTGTTTATGCCCCGCCCTAACAACAACAAAAAGCTGTAACAAACAACCATTGGAATAGGCAGAAAGAAATTGGCAGTATTGCAAGAACAAAAGAAAACTGAAGATATTTTTTATTGTAAATACTTTTTTTTTAATATGGTCGTTCAGTTGTACATAATGCCTTCTTCATTATATATAAGTTAACAAAAAATGCTTCTGACACTTTTTATTATAACTTTTCAGTATGCTGCACAGCAGTCACACTTCTCTACAGCATAGCTTAAAGACGTTGGCAAAGTCAATATCTCTGGCTAAACATCAATCAGCACCACCACAGCATCAATCAGCGCCACCTCAGCATCACTCATCGCCTTAACAGTATGACCACCACAGCAGCAATCAGTGTCACAACAGCGTCAGCACAGCATCAATCAGAGCCACCTCAGCATCACTCAGTGCTACCTCAGCATCACTCAGCACCACCACAGCATCACTCAGCGCCACCACAGCATTAATCAGCATTAATCAGCATCACAACAGCATCACTCCGCGCCACCTCAGCAACAGCTCTGCACCCCTGAGCACCAGTGCAACACCACCACCTCCGCATGACTCCGCACCACAACATCAGTAAGCATCACCTCGACCTCACTCAGCACCACCTCAGCAAGACCGGAGTATCATACAGCATCACCTGAGCATCACCTCCGTACCTCCCTCCCAGTCACCACCACCACCACCACCACCACCTCAGCATCACTCAGCACCACCTCAGTCTGCTCTCTGAATCTGGCATCTGTTGATTCTCTCCTAGCGTCTGTCCGCTGCTAGTGTTGTAATACAGATACTATTTTCCAACCTTCACTCTCCTGTTGTTTATGCCCCCCCTAACAACAACAAAAAGCTATAACAAACAACCATTGGAATAGGCAGAAAGAAGTTGGCAGTATTGCAAGGGCAAAAGAAAACTGAAGATATTTTTTATTGAAAATATTTTTTTTTTAATATGGTTGTTCAGTGAGAGGGCAGGAATGTGCCATATTTACCAATATATGGCACAGTCATGCTCTCTGCCTGCGCTGGCGTAAAATAAGCTGTCTCGCGCCAATGCAGGCACCTTTGAGCCATGGTGCAAGGGTGCCTGGATTGCAGGCAGGATTTATTTTTTTGTGCAGGCAGGGACACCATCCTGCAAAAAACAATCCTGAGAGGCTTTTTCCTCTTTCTATGTGTGCCGCAGAAAACAACGAGGAGAAATAAAGATACTTCTCCTTGTTGTGCCTCCCCTGGGAAGGCGTAGCATTTTGACACATTCCCTGGTTAACCAGTCTTGGTAAATCTGGGAATGTACCAAAATCCATGGGTGAATGTGTGGGGACACCCACGCTGCACCCATTGAACGCCTTCTCAGGACAGTGTAACGCAAGACAGTGACTTGTACTGCCTTGCGTTACTCCGGATTTGCTGTGCTCAACCCTGGGTAGCTTTACCACAAAAAGCAGTCAGGCTTAACTTCGAGGCAATGTGTAAAGTGTTTATGCAGCACACAAAAGTAATAAAGTGAAAAAACAACACAAGTACATTTCAGTGAATTATTTCAATCAATCAATCAATCACAGTATTTATAAAGCGCGCTACACACCCGCGAGGGTCTCAAGGCGCTGAAGTGGGGGGGGATCTGCTGCTCGAAGAGCCAGGTCTTGAGGAGCCTCCTGAAGGTGAGCAGGTCCTGGGTCTGCCGCAGGTGGGTGGGGAGGGAGTTCCAGGTCTTGGCCGCGATGTAGGTGAAGGATCTGCCTCCGGCGGTGGTTCGTTGGATTTGGGGGATGGCGGCGAGGGCGAGGCTTGCAGAGCGGAGCTGGCGGGGGTGTAGAAGTTGAGTCTGCTGTTCAAGTCTGTTGGTCCGGAGTTATGGAGTGCTTTGTGTGCGTGGGTGAGGAGTTTGAAGGTGATCCTCTTGTTGACGGGGAGAGAGTGCAGGTCTCTTAGGTGGGGGGTGATGTGGCTGCGACGTGGGAGGTTGAGGATCAGGCGGGCTGAGGCGTTCTGGATGCGTTGTAGTCACTGTAGGTGTTTGGTTGGGATTTCTGCGTAGAGTGCGTTGCCGTAGTCCAGCCGGCTGCTGACGAGGGCTTGGGTCACGATTCTTCTGGTTTCGAACGGGATCCACTTGTAGATCCTGCGAATCATGCGGAGGGTGTTGAAGCAGGAGGAGGAGACGGCGTTGACCTGCTTGGACATGGAGAGGGAGGAGTCGAGGATGAATCCCAAGTTGCGTGTGTGGTCTGTGGGTGTCGGTGCTGTTCCTAGTGTAGTTGGCCACCAGGAGTCGTCCCAGGCAGACGGGGTAGGGCCAAGGATGAGGACTTCTGTCTTATCCGAATTCAGCTTCAGGCGGCAATTCCTCATCCACTCGGCGACAGCCTTCATACCCTCGTGTAGGTTAGTTTTGGTGGTGTGCGGGTCCTTGCTGAGGGAGAGGATGAGCGGGGTATCGTCGGCGTAGAAGATGATGTTCAGGTCGTGTTGGCGTGCCACTTGTGCGAGGGGGGCCATGTAGATGTTGAATAGTGTCGGGCTGAAGGATGAGCCCTGGGGAACGCCGCAGATGAGGTCAGTTGCTTCGGCTCTGTAGGGTTCTACCAGTGAGGAAGGAGGAGGTCCAGTCCAGGTCTTTATCCCGAATTCCGGCTTCTTGGAGGCGCGTTCTTAGTGTGCGGTGGCAGATTGTGTGGAAGGCGGCTGACAGGTCCAGGAGGATGAGGGCAGAAGTTTCGCCGTTGTCTAGTTGGCGTCGGATGTCGTCTGTGGCGGCGATGAGGGCTGTCTCGGTGCTGTGGTTCCATCTGAATCCGGATTGCGACGGGTCTAGAAGATTGTTGTCTTCGAGGTGGCGGGTCAGCTGTATGTTGGCGATCTTCTCAATGACTTTCGCCGGGAAGGGGAGCAGGGAGATGGGCCGATAGTTCTTGAGGTCTTTGGGGTCCGCCTTGAGCTTCCTGAGGAGGGCGTTGATTTCGGCGTGTTTCTAGCTTTCCGGGAATGTCGCTGAGTCGAAGGAGATGTTAATGACCTTTCGTAGTTGGGGTGCGATGGTAGCGTCTGCTTTGTTGAACACGTGGTGTGGGCAGGGGTCTGCTGGCGATCCTGAGTGGATGGAGTTCATGGTCTTGCGTGTTTCAGTGTCGCTAACGTGGGCCCAGGAGGTCAGTAGGTTGGTGGTGTTGGTAATGGGGTCTGCTGTGGCCGGGCCGCACGTTGAAACTGTCGTGGATGTCGATGATCTTGCGGTGAAAGAAGGTGGCCAGGGAGTCGCACAGTTCTTGTGAGGGCGGTATGTCGTTGGTGTTGGTGCTGGGGTTGGAGAGTTCTTTCACAACGGTAAAGAGTTCTTTGCAGTCGTGTGCGTTGTTGTCGAGGCGGGTTTTGAAGGAGGACCTTTTGGCTGTTCTGATGAGTTGGTGATGTCTGCGAGTGGCGTCTTTGAGGGCAGTGTGGTTGTCTGATGTGCGGTCGTGGAGTCATGCTTTTTCTCGCTTCCGGCATGTGTGTTTGGAGGCCCGGAGTTCCTCGGTAACCCAGGCGGCCTTCTTGATGGGGTGGTTGATGGGGGGTTTCTTAAGCGGGGAAAGAGTGTTGGCGCAGTCTTCGATCCATTGTCTGAGGTTCCGGGCGGCGACGTCTGGGTCGGTGGGGTCGCTAGGTGGGTTCAGGGTGAGGGCTGAGGTTAGCTGATCCTCGGTGACTTTGCACCAGCAGCGACGGGGCAGCTGTTGGGTGCGGTGGTGCGTGGTTGCCTTCTTGAATGTGAAGTGGATGCAACGGTGGTCGGTCCAGTGGAGTTCGGTGGTGTGGTTGAAGGTGACGTGGGTGCTTGTGGAGAAGATGGGATCGAGCGTGTGGCCGGCGGCGTGGGTGGGTACGGTGACGAGTTGTCGGAATCCGAGGTTGGCGATCAGGGTGGCGGCGTTGGTGTCGTTGTTGTTCTCGAGATGGTAGTTTAGGTCCCCGAGAAGGATGTAGTCCATGGAGGGGAGTGCGTGGGTGCTGGCGAGGTCGGCGATGGCATCGCTGAACGGGGCCCTGGGTCCTGGAGGTCTGTAAATGAGTGTTCCTCTGAGGGTGGTGTTGGGGTCGGTGTGGATCCGGAAGTGGAGGTGTTCGGCGGAGTTGAGAGGGGCGTCTGCGAGGGTGTGGACCTGAAGTGTGGATTTGTGGACGATGGCTATTCCTCCTCCGATTCTGTGGGTGCGGTCTTTGCGGGATATCTTGTATCCGTCTGGGATGGATATGGCGATGTCCGGTGCCGGGGAGTCGTTCCACCAGGTCTCGGTCAGGAAGGCTACGTCTGGAGCCGTAGTGGCGAGGAGGTCCCAAAGCTCGACTGCGTGTTTGCGAGCGGAGCGGGTCTTCAGGAGTATGCAGCGGAGGTGTTTGAGTCCGGTCCTTGGAGGCTTGGTGGTTCTGTCGCAGGAGAAGTTGCAGGTGTGGCAGGGGAAGGGTCCATGGGTCCATGGATCCGGCCGGTGTTGAGAGCGAGGAGGGTGTTGGCGTCGTATCGCAGTCTGGCGTTGCGGGGGGCGCGGGATCCATGAGTCAGGTCTAGGGTGACACCAAAACGACAGAAATCCAATCAGTAGAACCCGGGAAGTAGCACCTAAAAGATCACAGCGACAATCCCCCTACCTCCTCCCTCCAACCTACATATAGACTACGGTCACACAAAGCCACAGATGGTAACTAACTAGCGCACTCACACCATAGCCGGGGCACTGGGAGCACTTAGGTTGAACGGGTGCTGGAAGAGCACTCCGAGACGTACCCACAGCGGGCCTCGAGTGTGATCGGAGCGGATGAGCATGGGCGAACACACAGACCCAGGGGGCGAATCTGAGGCTGGGTGCAGAGGTCCCTGGGGCCAGCGACAGAAGTACACTATTGAAATCCTGGTGAGATCACAGCAAGGGGAGATTCTCCTGTCCGCCTAGACTCCCCCCACTCTCCTCTCTCGCCTTCCGAACAGATGTGCTAGTTTTAGTCGAGGGTGAATGGGCGAGAGATGGTTGTGGGATAACGAGGCGCTCACTAGATTCCAGGGCACAAAAGGCTCCAGAAAAACTAATTGCCTCTTTTGTCTCAGGCACAAAGGACATATAGTGCAGAGTAGATGTGGGGATCAGCACCACCGCACACAATACAGATAGCCCGATCACAGAGAAGACTCCCCTGTAAAGGTGAAGAGCGGGACTTGGAACAGCCTAGCAGTCACTGGACTTCAAACAGTCGGACAAAGCTCCCGCACAGACAATCATGCCAATTAACTGTAGCCTTCCAGTAGGCCGACCTGTGAAGAAGGCACCACCCCAAAACAGCACGCTCCTAACACAATACTGCATGCAAGGTACTGATAATGGGCCCAATTCACCAAGAATGACGGCCACTTGCTACCTGACTCTCTTACTTCCTTCTTCCTACCATATCGCAAACGTTTGAGAATTGCTCTGGTAGCAATATCTGAAGATATGCAACACAGAATGGTGAAACCTAAAGCAGACAAGGTCTCTGCGCCACAGGAAAGCACACAAGGAATAACAACCCGCCCCACTGATGATGAGGCTACGGATACCACGTTGGTGGCCACACTATTAGATCACTCCCGCAAATTCGAAGAACTACTCACAGCCATGATGGAAATTAAATCAACACTGGAACCCAAACTTGACTCGATTTGCATTGAAATGGGTATCCTACGGGAAGACCACAAGAAAATAAAGAAACGGATAGAAGAATCTGAATCCACTATAGGAAAACTATGCCCCATGGTGGAGGAATCAGATCAGCGTATACGAGCGCTACAATCAGAAGTGACCTGCCTGTGGGACCACCTTGAAGATCATGAAGGGCGGTTCTGGCACAACAATGTACACTTAGTTGGCCTACCCAAGTGGCCACAATATGGAGCTCTTCCTAGAGGACTGGTTCGTACGAACAACACTGCAAGGTGAACAATCTACCTTTTTCTCTGTAGAGTCCCAGGTGAACCACCCCGCCCAGGCACAGCACCATGGACTGTGGTGGCATGCTTATTTAGTTACAGAGACAGACCACATCCTCCAAGTGTCGAGAGCCAAGGGCCCGTTGGCTGTTGAGAATGCTAAAGTACAAATTTACCCTTATTACATCCTGGACATCCAGAAACGCAGATCTTCCTTTGCAACGGTGAAGTGGGTGTTACATGAACACGAAATAAAATATGCTCTGCAGTTCCCAGCCACTCTTCAAACTCAACACAATGGCAAAAAGCTATTTTGGAAAACTCCAGAGGCAGCTTGGGACTGGCTAGAGCAGACGGGGCTGGCACCAGCACGAGGAGGTGACCAGTCTTCAAAGCAAACCTGGCAAACACAGCAGAAATGGAAGAAGTGTACAAAGCATCAATCTAAAGGCCCTACTAAAGAACAAGCAATGAAGGAAAGGGCTAAAGTGGTACAAGATGTGGAGAAACATGTACTATCTTCCTCCACCACGACCTCTGGCTCGATATTAGAGTCTCAACATGAGGTAGTACCAACCATCTCTACCACGCAGATAGCAGTGGCAATAGGCGATGGCCCATCAGTCACACCACAAATTGCAGATGATATGATGTGACAACCCACCACGAGGTTTGGACTAGACCTGGGTGGCCGGGTGGGAGAGGCATACCTATAACATGATCATCTTGATGTACATCCCTCTGGAATGAGCATAGGGAGTTGCTGACTACCTGAAGGGCCTAGATTGACCGCAAGACAGCCCTCCTTAACAGAAATTCTGCATAGACTTTTTTCCTAAAATCTAGACTTGTGGTGTTAAACATGCATTTAAGTGTGAATGGCTGGTCGCCCGTTGATGTACTGGCTAGGGTGCGGGAGGCTTTATTATTGTTCATTCTTTTTTGTTTCTTCAGTATGAGATGGATGTCAACTCACAAAAAATAGGTGCTGAGAACCCATCTAGAAACTATTCAGAAGGATCGAGCGTTTGGGTGTGCGGGGTGTGTCCCATATGGCGAAAAAGCAGATAGCTACTATGATATGCCATAACAATATTATCATGGAATGTCCGGGGTCTGGCGAGTTAAACCAAACGATATAGAGTCTATCAATACCTCAGGAGGCAGAAAGTCAACATAGCATTACTGCAAGAGACACATATCACCACACAAACACTTGTGGCAATTCGTAAACGTTGGAGGGGTCAACTGATCGGTACCACGTACTCTAGTCATGCCAGAGGGACACTGATATGGGTGGCACCTGGGACACCGTTAGAGATCAGACATACTCATACTGATCCTGAAGGCAGATACGTGGTCTTGGAAGGAAGGTTAGACGGTCAACCAATAACACTAGTATCAACTTACGCCCCTAACACTAACCATTTAACCAAGAAACAGTGGATCCTGCAGACTAATAACTACTTTATAATAATAGGAAGGACTGCACAATGGCAATAGTAAGGGTTAAGGTTGATGTCTGAGAAAGAGCGTCCAAACACACCAAGAGAAGTCGATTACGGTAAGCAATTTAGTTTATATCATACATTGAAATAACATGAAAATTTTGTGACATATATACATGGTTTCCTTTAAAACACAAAGCGACCATTATCAGGTATACATTTTGTAATCAACACTTTGTACAATGAGAAGTGCTGTGTGTTGGTTCGAATACGTCGCAATGGTCATTGTACCGAGCAGAGAGACGTATGCTCGTCTTCTCCGCAGCACCCTGGGAGAAGACACGTGTATAGCCATCATCACAAGGTCCACTTGAATACGAGTATCATTACCGAAGCACAAAAAACGAAATCACTGCCTGTCATTCTACGAACAACGTACGGTGTTCAGTCTTACTCCCAGCTATTCAGCGCTCACACGCATCCGCCTGGAGCGCCCTGAACTGATTCCGCTCGTTTGCAGACTCATCCAAGACGTGCCATCCACCATTAGCACTGTCTACCACTACCCTCACATGGGTGCCCGGGTGGGTCACCCTGTGAGTATTTTTCTTTCACATAACGCACAGTGACACTTTCCTGCACCAGACAGTGCCAAGCATCCTTCAGGTGTCCCTACCATTGTAGATCCTGAAGAGACCCTTTATTGCACACAGGGTCGAAACGCCGTTGGCTATTAGAAAAGTGAACCAACACACAGCACTTCTCATTGTACAAAGTGTTGATTACAAAATGTATACCTGATAATGGTCGCTTTTGTGTTTTAAAGGAAACCATGTATATATGTCACAAAATATGCCACCTTCGATATAGGTTCCTTACACATTCACTGGGACACCTTTAACCAATGTGTTTGTTTTTTTGTTAGAAATACTGAAACTGTATTTTCATGTTCTTTCAAAGTATGATATAAACTAAATTGCTTACCGCAATCGACTTCTCTTGGTGTGCTTGGACGCTCTTTCTCAGGCATCAACCTTAACCCTTACTATTGCCATTGTGCAGTCCTTCCTATTATCATAAAGTAGTTATTAGTCCGCAGGAGCTTTACATACCCTAGGCTCAGTGTGAGTAGGGTTTCCTTATTCCTTGTTCAAGACCTAACACTAACCAGGCATCCTTCTTGCATACCTTATCCCCTACATTGCTGCAGGACACACTGGCCCCTGCTTTCTGGGGAGGAGACTTTAACTACACACAGAACTTGGACATGGACCGATCCTGTCCTCCAGTCCCGGGGGCACAATCTATAAGTCTAGCTCGCAGTCTACACGCTTGGTCTACAGACTTACAGATACGGGACGCCTGGAGAGGGTTGCACCCAGGGGACAGGGAATACTCACACTACACGGGTCTGCGCGGCCTGTGCACTAGAATAGACTTAATATATGGTTCACATGAAGGCCTTGCAAAGGTCTCTCTGGTGGAATACCTTGGACGTACACTGTTGCTGAACTGGGGTAGAAGTAGGCCTGCGATACCCACAGCGATACCCACATGGCAATAATATGTACGTAGAAAGAAAGTGTTTAACAATATCACGCGGGGGCGTGCATCTATATAATTCCATAGCACTGAGAGTGATGTTTCCCTAAGCCTCACCTATTGGAACCACGATGTGATTCTTCATGAGAACTTGGAATTGCATATAAAATTCAATTATCAGCAGGAATATACCTCCATCTAGAAGGGTTATTCCATTTGGATAGCCTATTGAAATATCCATCATTATTTTCTCAAATATATGAGAAGACCGACCACAGGAAAGTGAAAAATTGAGAATAATCACTACCTCAGATCTGTCTGATGTAATTTCCTTATCATATTGAAATAATTGAAGAAAGGATTTACATGCACTTGAACAATACGAGAAACCAGTCCCTAAAGTTTTAAAGGCACTTGTCCCGACATATGGATACATTTACGGTGGCTCTTGCGGACAAAATTATCTGATTTGTACTAATAAGAAGATTCAATTATCAGCAGGAATATACCTCCATCTAGAAGGGTTATTTCATTTGGATAGCCTATTGAAATATCCATCATTATTTTCTCAAATATATGAGATTTGATGAAATCGTTTTTAGTCCTGAAGAAGGTGAAATCACCGAAACGCTGCGTCGACTTTTACTTATATTGACCAATTTTAATTGTTATTAATTAAATTCATTAAAGATTGTAACCCATTCCGGGAGGGAAGGATATTTTAAATGATTCATGGTTTGATGTTTATCAATAATAAATAACTGACTTTTATGAATAAGTTTTGTTAATAGACTTTATTAGTGCATATACAAGTTACTGTGTACAGATCAAAGGGTATTTTATTATTGTCTGAGAGAATTACCGATGAATAATAGACACTTGGCTTAGGGCAATCCCTTAGGCCTTCTCTTTTAATAGGGACACTTGTGTTTTGCTGTATTCTAGTACCCCGTCCCTCTGTGAGTGTCACATTGGGGTAACTCCCTTGTTATTTCTGAGAACTCAAAGATGCACCATTCCGTTTAACTATATCAGATTATAGCCTCCTACTATCAGGAAAACGAAGGCTCCACCTCAGGACTGAATGGGTTGCATTCAAGGTAGTACTGAGGGGATAGCGATCAAAACTGTCTATGGAACAAAATTTTCATTCAGAAGGAACAAAACTGTCTATGGAACAAAATTGTCATTCAGAAGGAACTCACTGAATTAGAAGCAGAACTACGACACTTAGAAGAAAGGACTAGTGTCTCGACATCACAGGCGGGGCAACTAGCTAAGGCAAGATTAGACCATAAGGAGACATAAGACCTTTTGAGAAGAATGGACTATAGGCAAACCACGGCTAAGCAACACATGGAAGGTGACAAAGCAGGCAGAGTTTTGGCACGGCTATTATGCTCCAATACGCCAAGAAACCCGATCCTAGCTATCGGAGACGGAACGGGATGCATAGACAATACACAGAATGAAATAAACTTAGCCATTCACTCTTATTACCCAGCATTGTACAGTGCCCCGCAAAACATGGATATCGCAGACCTACAATCATTCCTAGAGGACACTGCACTCCCACAGATACCATTAGCAGAGTACACAGACCTTGAATCCCCCATTACACTAAGTGAAATCGAGGATGCCATACAATAAATGACAAGAGGGCAATGCCAGGAGCAGGTGGTCTGCCCCCAGAATTTTATACAACCTTTCAAACACAGCTAGCCCCACATCGGCATCGAATGTATATGGACCCATATGAAATAGGCATCTGCCCTGACTCTCTGCGAGAGGCGGTACTGGAGGTCCTCCCTAAGCTGGGTAGAGATCCATTACTCCTCGGTTCATATCGACCGCTGTCCCTACTAAATACTGATTATAAGATCTTAACCCCTTCGACGCGCATGACGGAACGGTTCCGTCATGCACGTCGGTTGCGCTGTGCGCATGACGGAACCGTTCCGTCATGGCCCCGCCCGCGCACGGAATCTTCAGCGCGGCGCGGAAATCCGCGCCGCGCTGAAGGGGTTAAGTAGAGTACTAGCAAACAGACTAGTCGGTCTAACACAGTTATTAATACCCCAAGACAAGAATGGCTTTATGCCAAATAGGAGCATGTTCCTAAACCTGCGTAGATTGTTTATGTTAATGGATTGGGCAAAAATAAATGTGATGCATGGCTAGGTGGTGTCCTTAGATATAGAGAAAGCATTTAATACATTGGGGTGGCGATACTTGCTAGTAGTGCTATCACGATGCAGAATAGGACCACACTTCCAGAAATGGGCATCCTTGTTATACAACTCCCCAGCTGCAAGAGTTTGCACTGGCACAGTAGTTTCAGCACAGTTCGATATAGAGTGGGGGCACATGCCAGGGTTGCCCTTTATCACCGATTATATTTGCCCCAGCAATGGAACCCCTGGCATGTGCACCCCGTAGACACGTACAAGACTGGGGTCTTAAGATACACAACGGATGGCACATAGTATCACTCTATGCAGACGACGCACTAATATACTTACAGGATAACACAACAATCCTACCAGAACTGATTAGATTATTAAAATGATTTGGTAAAGTCTCAGGACTAAAAGATAACTGGGATAAGTTATTATTACTCCCACTTACACACTTGAACCCCATGCAGCGAAAGGCTCTCCCAATCACTCCGTGACCCTGGACCTGTGATACATTCAAATACTTAGGCGTCTAAGTATACCATTCACCCACAAACCTAATAGACGGAAATCTGGGCAAAGTACTGACCAACGCCAAATCCTCCCTACAGTTTTGGACAAGCCTACTGTTATCCCCCATGGGGGGCATCGCCATTTCTAAAATGGTCTTGTTACTTAGACTGTTATATTTATTTGCAGCCCTCCTAGTGCAAGTACCTCCGAGATTTTTTCAGGATCTAAGGTCACTACTGATAGCGTTAATATGGGGCACGGGCAGGAAGCGGGTTTTCCTAGCGAAACTATACACACCATTATCTGAGGGAGGCCTGGGAGCCCCAAATTACGAATACTACTATGCTGTTGCACAACTATATTGGCCAATGTGATGGATCCCAGGCCAAAACATATCTGAACTGGGGCACTGGGCGAATACGGCCAACTCAAATATGGTCTTAGAATCGCTTCTCGGTACTGAGACCATGATACCGAAAAGACCAGGTAACCTACTAATGACCATAGCAAAACACTGCAGGCACCATTATGTACATAAGGCGCATCTTCCACTTCCATATGCAACAGCTTTACCACTCTGGGCCGCCCCGGGTTACACTGGGCACAGTCATAGACCAGAAATGATAGACTGGACTAACACGGGGCTCATAATCTGAGGAGACATGTTGAATGACCCTATACTTATTGTACGAGTTACTTACCTTCGGTAACGATGTATCTAGTAGAGATGTTGTCTAGCCGCAGATTCCTTAACTTAGAATATCCCCAGGCGTCAGACTGGATCCGGAAAATTCTTTGCAGCAGCACCTCTGCGCACCGGGGGACAGCGCCACACGACCCCGCCCTGACGTAGTCCACATATGTGACGTTAACGAGGTCATATAAGTCCCTCCCGGCGCACTGACATCAGTTTTCTTCGGAAAAACTCTTCCGTGGCACAACGCGAAGCCACCAACAAAAACTGTGAAAGTATGCAAACAGTGTGCAAAGGATGAAAAATCCACAAAATAAATAAGGTGGATGGTGCAAAACACCATCATAAAAGACAGTATCAGACACTGTCTACATATATATGCACAGCGAAGCGTAGACCCTTCCCAAAGTGTGAGCAACAAGGGAAGAATATCTCAACAGGCAAAAAGATAGACTGCTATTACCATGTAGAAATGTGACTGCTTTTGCCATGTAGAACTGTGCCGTCCAACAAGGACGGAGCACAGATAGAACAGCAATGTACTCCAAGAAGGTATCTTCCTTACAGAAAGAACAGCAATGTACTTCAAAAAGGTATCTTCCCTTACAACAATGGAAGTGTGAAACAGAGCTTTAGAAATCGTCAAAGAAGACGACTATATAGGAGACAAGAGCCTCTAGTGAATGGAGAAGGCGTCGGGAGGGAGACTGCAGGACACGAAGAAGAAGAAGAATCTCCTGGTGACAGTGAAAGAAAAGTGCAAAAACAACAATTGATGGACAAAATGCAGAACCATGTCATACATTCACCCCCAGTACAGAGATCTGGCCCTAAATCCATCGTTTTTTTTGCTCACCATGCCATTCCAGTTTGAACCCAGCCATATGCAAATCAGTCTTGACCCTGTGCCTCATGGGAACAGTCCAACCCGAACTGCCAAGCCAGGTTCTCCCTGGACTGGAACCAAGCATCCGAGGACCGGTTTCAGGGTTTCACCCCTCTTCAGCCAGGATAGCTTGATTCCAGTGGCATGGAGAGCACGGAACTCACGTCTGAGCATACCCGTCCCACTCGGGGTGACAAATGCAAAAACAACAATTGATGGACAGAATGCAGAACAATGTCATACATTCACCCCAGTACAGAGATCTGGGCCTAAATCCATCGTTTTTTTGCTCACCATGCCATTCCAGTTTGAACCCAGCCATATGCAAATCAGTCTTGACCCTGTGCCTCATGGGAACAGTCCAGCCCGAACTGCCAAGCCAGGTTCTCCCTGGACTGGAACCAAGCATCCTAGGACCGGTTTCAGGGTTGTGTGTTTTGCTGACAGTGAAAAGAAAGGCACCATCTATAGGAAGAAGCCCCTTGGAGGGAGTCAGCCGCATATGGTAATTCTGAAAGGGGTGCAACTATGTGAGCACCTTTGAAAGAAAACCAATGGCAACTGAAAGTAGGCAAGAGGAGAAGCCCTCCTGGCAAGGTTCTCGCAGAGTATGGAGGATGGGTGGGTGTTAGACCTGGCACCATTGGCGTGGGTCACCCTTCCATTTTTGTCAATGTATTTTTGTGCTGGTGTTAGCTGCTCAGGGCACTGTGCCACTGCCATCCAGTGCCACAGTGCAAGTGCTCCTGATGGGAAAATGTATTATGTGAATTGACTTCCATGTTTGGCTTATTTGGTTTACTATCAGTCCCTAGTAGAGTGCACCAGGGGTGCCAAGGGCTTGTATATCCAAATGCTGCTAGTGGGCTTGCAGCACTGGTTGTGCCACCCACAGAAGCAGCCGGGTAAAATGTGTCTAAGGTCTGCCATTGCAGAACCTGCATACAGTCTGGTACTGTCATGCTGACTGGGCAAGTGTCCCACTTGCCAGTCCCTAAACCTTCCCTTACCTTCATGTTAGTCACCCCTATGGTAGGCCCTAGGGCAGGGTGCATTGTAAGGATAAGGTAGGACATGCCCTGAAGTGTGTGGCATGTCCTAATAGTGAATTACAGCCATTTTCGTTTTTCACTATTGTAAGGCTACCTGCTAGATTATAACACTCTATAATCTTAGCAGGCTCGGGAAGCATGGTAGAAATTCACGTTTAGTATGCCTGAACTCAGAATAATAAAATACATCTTTTAGTAAAGGTTATTTTAATATCCTGGGTTTGCAAATGCTACTTTTAGAAAGTTAGCCTTTGCGTGCCTAACCATTTCAGTCCGCCTCTGGAGGGGAGGGCTATCTTCTTTGTGTGTAGATTGAGTGACAGGGCTGGGAAGTTCCAGGAGACAAGCTGGGGCTGCCAGGTGGTGAATAGAGAGATTACACCAGGATGGGTGGGAGGAGTGCACCTTGACTCTGAATAGGGCAGTGCTCTTCCACCACATTGCTGGCTCCACCCCCTGGGGAGCGTCTGATGTCTCTGCCCTGCCTGCTGAAAGAAGAAGCCAGAGTCCCAACAAAAAAGTGCTCCTCACTGAAAAGAACTGGACTGGGATTATACAAAGGACCCCCTGGCCTGTAAAGACAAACGAAACTTGGTATAAATGTAGGAGCCCTGCTCCTAAGAAATCAGATCCTGATTGAACCACGAAGGAACTCTGCCTGACTAGAAGGACCTGGAAGAAGCTGAAGGAGGAGTAACTTTCCCTGACCTGGGGGATTGGCCTGCAGTTGGTGCCTTGCTGATAAAGGAGAGGAAAAGACTCAGAGAGACTTTGCACTTTGTTTTCAACAATCTCCAAGGGCTTGGAAGAGAGCTTGCCCCCTGTACTGAGTCCCAGGACCATTGGACTCATCTGCCTTCCAAAACTGAGTGGCCTGGACAATTCTTGCTTGTTTCCCGCTAGATTTGGCCCCAGTACGACTCGTACTCCATCCGCCGCGAAGCCGTGTCTTTGCCGCCCGGCACCGTGTGTCTACGCTGATCCAAAAGCGTTAGTACGTGCCGTATCCCTCACGGCCGCATCGCACCTAACCTTCCCCGCCGATTCGAGTCGTACAGCCCTGGCTGCCGAACCATGTACGCCGGACACAAGCTTCGTTGTCCCGCAGGTACGGTCCGTACGCTGCTAACGTACTGCACCGTGCCGTGCTCAGAGCCGAGATGCCGCATCGCACCGATCCTCCCCGTACGCTGTACGGCGCCGAGAAGTGTCGCCGCCTATCCGCACCGAAGGTACGGCTCGAAAGCCGAACGCCACGGACTCTGCAAGCCGATCCGGGCCATCCGCACGTATCCCTGAAAGGTCCCGTACCAACGCCGCGTCCCGACGCCGCGACCCGACCAGCATCTGAATACGCTGCCGAGCTACGACCCGGACCCATCGACTTGTCCCGCACTGTCCGTCGCGGACCCCACAAAACCAAGGTACTTTGTTCTGTTCGCACCGCAGCGTGCATGCTACGGACCCCGGAGTCCGCAACGATTGTTTGACTCGTACTTTCCTTGTTTTTAATGCCAACGAGTCACACATTCAGGTACGAACCGTACAGAGCCTGAAAAGAAGCATAATTGACTAAAAGAAGCCTATTTTTGTATTTTAGGCCTTTCTACAAGAACATTGAACTTTAAAATAATACTGTGGTCATTTTATTCGTTATTCTGGTCTTGTGCTAAGCCTTAGATAAAGAAAACTATTTTTATACAACCTTGACTGGTGTCCATTTGTGGTGTGTCATTGTATTACTGTATGTGTTCACAAATGCTTAACCTATGACGCCCTGAGAATAGTCTTGACTGCTTGCGCCACACTACCTAAAGGGTGAGCAGGGGTTATTTGAAAGGGTGATCCCCTTATCCTGACTTAGAAGTAAGAGTCCCTGCTTGTCACAAGTGCATACCTGTGCCAACCAGAGATTCCCAATTCTAACATTGGTGGTCAGCGGTGAGGATTTGAATTTGCATTTGTGATTCATGTACAGTAATTGAGTGAACACCACGTAGTGAGTTCAGACCGATAACGCAGCCACACAGTATTGATTTTCGTTTTTGCTGAAGATTCTCCACTTTAAGAAACCATGCCTAGCTCAGTCAATGGAGGCAGACCGGCCTCTATATTCTCTGGGGTTGATGACATAGATTGGGAGGAGAGGGCACTGCTGAGGTGCACAAGTGAAGTCTTGAAAGGATACCTCTCCAAGTACAGAATTAACAAAACTGGATTGAAAAACAAGGAGCAGTATACCAAGGCGCTGAGGGCCTGGTACGAATCCAAGTTCCCAGAGAATGTGCTGGAGGTGATACCCCCAGAAGGTGCTTCTGAGCCTGGCAGAGGCCTGTCGCCAGAGGAGAGGACGACAGGATTGCTGCAAGAGCACATGAAGTGGAGATGGCAAAACTGCAAATGGAAATGGAAAGACAAAGGCTGGTCATGGAGCATGAGGTAAAAATGAGGGAGTTGGATCTCAAGGCCAAGAGTTTAGACCGCTCTCCCTCTGGTGGCAGCAATTTAACAGAGTCAAGGGTGCACATTCCTAAAGATGTGGTGAAAGAGTATTACAAGCAGGATGATATTGGGCAGTGGTTCAGGGCCTATGAAGTAGCCGTGTCCTCCCACCGGGTCCCTGAGAGAGATTGGGGAGTGGGGTTGTGGGGAAGGTTCCTGAGTGAGGGGCGGGACACACTGCTGGATCTCCCCTCTGATGTCACCACATCCTATCCACACATGAAGGAAGCTCTGATGACAAGGTATGGGTTAACTCCTGAATTGTACAGGCAGAGATTTAGGGAATGCACCAAGAAACCTGGTACCACTTATGTAGAATATGTGACTTTTTTTTCCAGAGCGCTAGATGGTTGGGTGAAGGGTAGCAAAGTAAATGATTACCAAGGGCTGTTTGATCTAATTGCATGGGAGCACTTGTCGGATAATTGTTTTCCTGAGCTACGCCAGCACCTGATCGATAGCAAGCTGACTAACCCTAGGAAGCTTGCTGAGGAGGCGGACCGCTGGATCAGCACCAGGGTCCACAAGGGTCCCATGGGAGGCCCCGCCAAAGGTGGTCAGGGTCCCCAGCAGAAGAGTGGGGGGGACCAGGGTAAACAGAGGGAGTTCTACAGAGGGCCCCAAAGTAATTCCCAGGGGAACCAAGGGAAAGGTTCTCAGCCACCCCCACCCCCGAAGCAGACCGGGGCCCCGACAGGTAACCCTGTTCAAAGAGGGCCCCCCAGATGTTACAAGTGTAACAACCTGGGGCACTATTCCATGGATCCCAAGTGCCCCATGTTTGGTAAACCAGCACCCCCTGGTGCTCCACCCCCCAAGCAGGTGGCTAGTGTAGCCTTTGGGAGGGAGGTAGATGTCCAAGGGGAGGGGGTTCCCGTACAGATGACCCTAGTCTCATTAGGAGACAGTGAGATGGTCGCTGAGGCCCAACTGCCCCGCAATACTCAAAAGTATGGGCAGTGGGTGACCATAAATGGCCAAAGGGTGGGGGCTCTTAGAGATACAGGAGCCAGTGTGACTGCTGTCAAGCAACACCTGGTGTCTCAAGAGCAGGTTGTCCCACACACATTCTGCCGTGTTGTCAACGCCGACAACACAGAGAGTCAGTGTCCAATGGCTCAGGTTCCCTTTGAGTGGGGGGGGGGGTCTCTGGTACTCTGCAAGTGGCTGTGAGAGCGGCCATGCCTGTTGATTGTCTCCTAGGTAATGATTTGGAGAGCTCCCCTTGGGAAAAGGTGGAGAAGACAACTCACCTGCGGATGGTGGGTTACCTGATTGGGCGTGCGTGACCACCCGGTTGATGGCAGCCAGTAGGGGTGTTGAAGGGACCCTGGAGCCTGAAGGAGAGGCCCAGGAACCGGCCTTAGGGAGAGGGCGCAGGAGGCACGGGAAACCGGCTCCTAACGTTCCCACGGCCCAGGAGGAAGCAGACCTTGAGGGGGATGCCCTGGAGCCTACCGGGGAACAGATAGCCGAACTGGGGCACCTGCCTGAGCTGACCCATTGGTAGCAAGAAGGAGGCCCCACCAGGGAGGAATTCTGCAGGGAGCAGAAGGAGTGCCCCTCTCTAGTGGGTATGCGGCAGCAGGCTGCAGCCCAGGCCAATGGTGATCAGTCTGGTACTCACTTAATCTACTGGGAGAACGACCTCCTGTACTCAGAGCCTAAGGTTGCTGAACCTGGGTCAGCCCGTGCGCTGGTGGTACCCCAGAAGTTCAGAGCCTTCCTACTGGGGCTGGCTCACGACGTTCCGTTAGCAGGGCATTTGGGGCAGGACAAGACCTTCGAAAGGCTTGTCACCCACTTTTATTGGCCTCAAATGCGCAGGAGTTCTGACACTCACTGCAGGACATGCCAAACTTGCCAGGCAAGTGGTAAGAGTGGAAGGAAGCTGAGGGCTCCACTCCAACCTTTCCCTGTGGTCAGTACCACATTCCAGCGAGTGGGGATTGACATTGTGGGGCCACTGGACCCCAAGACAGCCATGGGCAACAGGTTTATCCTGGTCTTGGTGGACCATGCCACCCGGTACCCTGAAGCCATCCCTCTGAGGACAGTGACGGCCCCCGGGGTGGGACGGGCACTGATGGGAATTTTCTCACGAGTAGGATTCCCTCTAGAGGTGGTGTCTGACAGGGGGACCAATTTCATATCGAAATATATGAAATCCCTGTGGCAAGAGTGTGGTGTGACGTACAAGTTCACCACCCCTTACCATCCCCAAGGAAACGGGTTGGTTGAGCGATTCAACCGAACCCTAAAGGGCATGATTATGGGTCTTGAGGAACCCATGAGGCGTAAGTGGGACGTCCTCTTACCATGCCTTCTCTTTGCGTACCGTGAGGTGCCACAAAAGTCTCTGGGGTTCAGTCCCTTTGAGCTTTTGTATGGCCACCCAGTACAAGGACCTCTTAGTCTGGTCAAGGAAGGCTGGGAGCAATCTCCCAGGAAACCTCCCCAGAATGTATACAGTTACATGCTGGCCTTTCGGAACCAGACTAGGCGTTTCAGGCAACTTGCTGAGGCAAACCTGGAAGCCAGCCAGGAGGAGATGAAGCGGTGGTACGACCAGAATGCCACTCTGGTTGAGCTTCAACCTGGTCAAAAGGTATGGGTCCTGGCCCCTGTGGAGCCTTGTGCACTCCAGGACAAGTGGACAGGACCCTTTGAGATTGTGGAGCGCAAGAGTTCTGTCACCTACTTGGTGGACTTGCAGTCTCCGAGGAACCCCTTGAGGGTCCTCCATGTCAATCGACTGAAGCCCCACTTGGAGAGGTCTGAAGTGGGCATGCTCTTGGCCACAGATGATGGGACGGAGGAGGAGTCCGAGCCTCTTCCTGACCTCCTGGTAGCCTCAGAGCGAGACGGGTCAGTGGATGGAGTTAACCTCTCACCCACCCTGACCCCTGAGCAACAGGATGACTGCCACCAGCTGCTGGGGCAGTTTCCTGACCTGTTCTCCCTGGTTCCTGGTATCACAGATTGGTGCGTCCATGATGTGGATACAGGAGGCAGCTTACCTGTGAAGCACAAGGCTTACAGGATAACTGACAGGGTCAGAGCCTGCATCAAAGAGGAGGTCTCAAAGATGCTTGCTCTAGGGGTGGTTGAGTCCTCCAGCAGTCCTTGGGCCAGCCCAGTGGTCTTGGTCCCAAAGGCTGCCTCGCCGGGTGCCACACCCGAACTCTGGTTCTGTGTGGACTACAGAGGACTCAATTCAGTCACAAAGACTGACGCGCACCCCATCCCCAGAGCTGGTGAGCTCATCAATCGGTTAGGGGCTGCACGGTACCTCAGCACGTTTGATTTAACGTCTGGGTACTGGCAGATCGCCTTGACTGATGGGGCCAAAGAGAGGTCCGCATTCTCCACACCAGATGGGCATTTCCAGTTCCGGGTTATGCCATTTGGGATGAAGAATGCCCCTGCCACCTTCCAGAGGTTGGTCAACCAGGTGTTGGCTGGGCTGACCGAGTTCAGCGCCGCATACCTGGATGACATCGCAGTGTTCAGTGGCACATGGAAAGAACACCTGCGACATCTCTGGGAAGTGTTGATGGCACTGCGCAAGGCAGGCCTCACGATCAAGGTAAGCAAGTGTCAGATCGGGCAGGGTTCCGTGGTGTACTTGGGACACCAAGTAGGGAGCGGCCAGGTGGCGCCCCTATAACCCAAGATTGAAACCATCCTGGCTTGGGAGCCCCCAAAGACCCAGACGGAGGTGAGGGCCTTTTTAGGACTCACAGAGTACTACAGGAGGTTTGTCAAGGGGTATGGCAGCATCGTTGCCCCCTTGACAGATCTGACTTCGAAGAAGCAGCCCCGAAAAGTGATATGGACTGACACCTGTCAGAAGGCCTTTGACACCCTGAAAACTGCCATGTGCACGGCGACGTGCTCTTGGCTCCTGACTTCTCCAAAGAATTCCTTGTGCAGACAGATGCATCAGAGCATGGTGTAAGGGCTGTTCTCTCACAGATCACTGAGGAGGGCTTTGACCAACCCGTAGCCTTTATTAGTAGGAGGTTCCTTCCCCGGGAACAAAAGTGGAGTGCGATTGAGCGAGAAGCATTTGCTGTGGTCTGGGCATTGAAGAAGCTAAGACCCTACTTGTTTGGGTCTCACTTCCGGGTTCAAACAGACCACAGGCCCCTCAGGTGGTTGATACAGATGAGGGGTGAGAATCCTAAGTTGTTGAGGTGGTCCATTTCCCTACAGGGGATGGATTTCACGGTGGAACATCGCCCCGGTACAGACCACGCCAACGCAGATGGTCTTTCCAGATTTTTCCGCCTTAGTGATGAGAACTAACTGGGGTAGGGTAGTTCTCCCCACATTTCAGCTGGAGGGGACACGTGTTAGACCTGGCACCATTGGCGTGGGTCACCCTTCCATTTTTGTCTGTGCCTCAATGTATTTTTGTGCTGGTGTTAGCTGCTCAGGGCACTGTGCCACTGCCATCCAGTGCCACAGTGCAAGTGCTCCCGATGGGAAAATGTATTATGTGAATTGACTTCCATGTTTGGCTTATTTGGTTTACTATCAGTCCCTAGTAGAGTGCACCAGGGGTGCCAAGGGCTTGTATATCCAAATGCTGCTAGTGGGCTTGCAGCACTGGTTGTGCCACCCACAGAAGCAGCCGGGGAAAATGTGTCTAAGGTCAGCCATTGCAGAACCTGCATACAGTCTGGTATTGTCATGCTGACTGGGCAAGTGTCCCCACTTGCCAGTCCCTAAACCTTCCCTTACCTTCATGTTAGTCACCCCTATGGTAGGCCCTAGGGCAGGGTGCATTGTAAGGATAAGGTAGGACATGCCCTGAAGTGTGTGGCATGTCCTAATAGTGAATTACAGCCATTTTCGTTTTTCACTATTGTAAGGCTACCTGCTCTCCATAGGCCAGAATGGGCTGCTAGATTATAACACTCTATAATCCTAGCAGGCTCGGGAAGCATGGTAGAAATTCACGTTTAGTATGCCTGAACTCAGAATAATAAAATACATCTTTTAGTAAAGGTTATTTTAATATCCTGGGTTTGCAAATGCTACTTTTAGAAAGTTAGCCTTTGCGTGCCTAACCCTTTCAGTCTGGAGGGGAGGGCTATCTTCTTTGTGTGTAGCTTGAGTGACAGGGCTGGGAAGTTCCAGAAGACAGGCTGGGGCTGCCAGGTGGTGAATAGAGAGATTACACCAGGATGGGTGGGAGGAGTGCACCTTGACTCTGAAAAGGGCAGTGCTCTGCCACCACAATGCTGGCTCCACCCCCTGGGGAGCGTCTGATGTCTCTGCCCTGCCTGCTGAAAGAAGAAGCCAGAGTCCCAACAACAAAGTGCTCCTCACTGAAAAGAACTGGACTGGGATTATGCAAAGGCCCCCCTGGCCTGTAAAGACAAAAGAAACTTGGTATAAATGTAGGAGCCCTGCTCCTAAGAAATCAGATCCTGATTGAACCACGAAGGAACTCTGCCTGACTAGAAGGATCTGGAAGAAGCTGAAGGAGGAGTAACTTTCCCTGACCTGGGGGATTGGCCTGCAGTTGGTGCCTCGCTGAGAAAGGAGAGGAAAAGACTCAGAGAGACCTTGGACTTTGTTTTCAACAATCTCCAAGGGCTTGGAAGAGAGCTTGCCCCCTGAACTGAGTCCCAGGACCATTGGACTCATCTGCCTTCCAAAACTGAGTGGCCTGGACAATTCTTGCTTGTTTCCCGCTGGATTTGGCCCCAGTACGACTCGTACTCCATCCGCCGCAAAGCTGTGTCTTTGCCGCCGGAAATGATGTCTCTGGAATTCACATCCTCTCCCTCCCACTCTCTGACTTTCTGACCTCCTACTAATCAAAAATTGAAAAATATAAAACAATCTAGACCAACAAATGTGCAGAGTCCTAATGGGCTGCCAATCATGGTTCTAAGGGCAACCCCTAAACTTTAGGGCCCACTCCAGTGGCTGGAATTTGGAAATTTGTTAGATCAGGTTGACTACCCAATTCATTGAAAGGAGCAATAATTCTTCAAATTAATAAGAAAATTACAAGTCACTCCTACAGAACAGGCAATTTGTGCTTTTGTATGCAGTTGGCAATAATGTGTGACATCCATACTGGTGCATTTGCAAAATTGAATACAGGATAATAACCTATTGCCTTCTACTGTAGATGAAATACCTGTTTTGCAGCTAATAACAGAAAAGTTTGTAAGCAAAAGATGTAGACGGTCTACACCATTTTTAATTACTACTCTACTACCTTCAGCAAGGTGGATAGACCGATACTTAAGAAAGCTGACATATCTTAGCATTCTGGAAGATCTATTAGGAATCCTGATTGCTCTACATTCAGGAAATTGATCTATAGTACTATCAAGGACTTCAGAAGGTACAACAGAGAAAATAGAAATCTTGATTGGGTTGAAGCAAGGAACCCTTCTGGGTCCTACTTTATTTATGATTATTTATTTATTTATCTTTTGATTCAATTAACGTTTCCTCCTAAAATTGGAAACACAACTTTCAACACCATTCTCTATGCAGATGGTGTGGTCATCTTTGACTTGATCTAGGTCTCTAAAGAGAAATCCAAATTTTGTACATAATGGTGTTTAATTAGTCAGGAAAAAAATAGAATTTTTCTGGAAAACTGGAATGTGTATTCTCATGTAAATACCTGGGCTATGCTATCTCTAGAACTATGAAAGGCCATGCAGCCTCAATTGGTTTCTTTTCTGCATTTAATACGTTGGGTAGGAAATAGCTAATAAATGCTCTTACTGTATATGAAGCAACGATTCTGGCTATTATTCTCTATTGCAGTGGTTCCCAAACTTTTGACTTCTGTGGACCCCCATTGAGTCACCACTGGAAGCCGGGGACCCCCAAGCAATTTGTAGGATTTAAATTTCAAACATTAAAACAGTAATTCGAATTAAAAAAACGCACGTGTGCACACAAAACAAATACTCAAATTACTAAGGATTCTAGGGGCATATTTACAAGTCCCTATTGCCATGGGAAAGTCACATTTTGCGATGTTCCTGTGGCAATAGGGGCTTTAGTCTTATTTACAAGGCAGCGTTAAGCCACTTATTGTGGCTTAACGCTGCCTTGTAAATAAGGCCCCCTTTCACGCAATGCTTAGCATGAAAAAGTTGGACAGTGGGAGTTTCACTCCAACACCCATTGATTTTGATGCTGCCCTCTATTTACAAAGTCAGCTTAAATAGGAGACAGCACCAAAATTAAGACCATGAAAAACCTGGTCTTAACTTGGTGATTAGGAGAAGAAATGCCATATTTTTCCTCGTTTTTGCTTTTTCCGACGGAAAAAGCAAAACAACTTTGATTGTTTATGTTCAGGAAGGTGACTCTTCCTGCACATAAACAATCTTTAATAAAAAATGACGTTTTGCATCTTCCATGTGTGCTGCATTAGGAAGCACACATAGAAGTGACAAAAAGGCATTACAAAATTGTTCATGTGCAGGAAGTGGGAACATAGCAGCATCAGTATATGATAGACTGGGAATAAACATATGTTGCTAAATTTTACCATGCAGTTTGCAAGCAGCTGTTTGACAGTTTATAGGACACTGTGCTGGATTACGATTGTCCCTTATGAATTGCACAGTGACAAAAGAATCTCTGTGACAAAGTCAGTAACCCACTGACCTATGCACATAAAATACTTTTTTTTTAAATGCATTGTACACATTCTTTGCAGTAACCCTCTGTGTTACATTAGAGAAGTCAAAGCTGCCACTGGCCAAAACTCTCATCTCTCTCCAGCAGGTACATTAATCACTGGCATTTTCTAGACACTTTAATAGTTGCTCAAACTGCTAATTTTACAAGGAACTTTGCAGTGCTTTTAGAACTGCTGCCTGCGGACCCCCTGGAAATGTGCCACGGACCCCTGGGGGTCCTCGGACCCCAGTTTGGGAAACGCTGCTCTATTGCATAAAATATATGCCCCATACTAAATTCAGTCTTGTTGAGAAAGTGCAGGGTAGAATTTTAAGAACTTTAGTTGGAGCCTCTCTGTTCAAGCAATACGTCTGGAAATTGTAAGGACATTTTATGGTTTTAAGGTGTACAGTGCCATTGGAAATTGGGCTCATAAGATACTTACATTAACACCTAGCACACTTTGACACCTGCTTAGAGAGGAACCATGGCTTACAAATGATGCACACCATACTCTTCAAATATCAGTTGCAATTAAATCTATATAGTTACAACCTGGTTCTACTTTTTCTTCGCTAACAACAGTTAACTATTCATATTTAGTAAACTAAATTGCTGGAGATAATTCGTTATCAGAATGATTTAAAGTATTTTATGAAGCTTGTTCCGCTTGGTAGGATCAGTTGAAGAGCAAAATGTAAAAGGATGCAACCTTATCTTCATATACTCACAGATCAGTTCTATTTGTAGTAAATCTTAGAACAGGTTGTCTGCCCTTCAATAGTAGCTTGGCAGGGGGCGTGGCCAACCGGGCAGCGAAATGGCCGCTCTGTGAGCGAGCTCCGCCGGCTGCACCCAATAATCCTTTCTAAAATCCTGCCCTGCTCACACACAGTGTCCTGATTCGCATACCGGAGGGTACCGAGACACTCAGTGCTTTATCGATC
The DNA here is from genome assembly GCF_964204655.1 of Triturus cristatus. NCBI lineage: Eukaryota > Metazoa > Chordata > Amphibia > Caudata > Salamandridae > Triturus > Triturus cristatus. Next base: position 308,995,266 of record NC_140595.1, read on the forward strand.
GGACTCTGGTGGCTGCCGGGGACCAGGAGGCCGAGCTGTGTTCCTGGACGCCCTGCCCGCGCAGATCCTGAAGTGGGAGCCCGCCGCCACGGCTGTCGGAGGCGGACGGGCAAAGATACGAGGGTCCGAGGCTGTGCGGGCCTGTTGCGGATCTGGAAAGCTGCGGACTCCGGGCTGAGCGGGGGGCGCGGACCGGAGGAAAACAAGGCCGCTGGCATAGATACGACCTGGGACCTGGCCGCTGGTCTCTGCCTGCCAAGCTGTGGGAATCACTGACAAGTCTGCCTGCTCCTGGCCGAGGGTGTGGAGACCCGGACGGCGTGGGCGCCATTTTGTGTGCATTGCGGGAGTCGGGCTTGAGGCTGGCTGAGGCGGTGGTCTGACTGGGCTGAACTAGAGGCGAGCCCACGCTAACACACACGTGCTGCGGAGGAGGTCGGTGGCCGCTGGAGGTGAGCCTGTGTGGGCGGCTGTTGCCGGGGGGGGCGCTGAGCGCGTGTTGCAGCCCCAGATCGGATGAGGAGAGGGGGCGGCGCGGTGCTGGCTCGCCTACGTTGGCCGACGCCTGTCCCTGAGATGCGGGGTTGATGTGGATGAGCCTGCGGGGTGCCCGGTGGCCGCTTCGCCCATGCTGGGAGCTCCTGTGCTGGTGAGATTCGGCTGAGGCTCGCGTCGGCGGTGCCGCTGATGTGCCTCGAGGCACTGGTGCCGGCTCTCCGTGGAAGTGGGACTGAGCCTTGCGGGCGCCCGGCCTGGTCTGCGGCGGTGTGGTGACACTCCTAGCCCAACCCTGTGAGTGGTGGTTTCAGCGAATGGATCGTGGTCTGAGCGGAATGGAGTCAACGAGATGGCTGCGAGGGACGCGCCGTTCCCGTCTCTAAGCTGCAGACTGCCGGGCGGAGGACACGGTTGTAGGTTGCAGGGCCGGAGAGCGTCTGAGCTGTGGCGGCGATGCCCCTGTAGAAATTGGCGAGCGGAGGTGCGGCAGCATTGAGTCTCCACGAGCTGGAACGGGCGCGAAGGCTGTGAGTAGGTAGCTGCACGGGTAACCGATCCTACGACACTCCGCGGTGGGGCGTCTGCGGCGACCCAGCTGGCGATCGGAGCCTGTTTGTGTCAGAACTGCACTGTGGAAATACCCTCCTGGCCTGCTCCGGTGACACCTGTGGCTCCGCGCTGTGCCCCTGCTGGCCTGGTGACTGCTGAGCGGAGGCCGTGCGGAGTGGTGGCTGGGCCCCTGGGATCCCGGCCGAGGCCTTAGGCACCGCCGACTGGATAAGGACATTCCTGGCTGTATTGGAGGCGACCTCCCCATACGTGACCGGGACTGGCCCCTCGCCATGGGGGGGAAAAACGAGGCGAAGCAGTCTAGGCTCACTTTTGACCACAAGCGCCAGGCTAAACAACAGGCGGTGGACCTGGGGGCGGCGGAGTCTTCCTCGCAGGGGACAGGGCCGGATGGCGATTACCGGGCGCTGATGCTGGAGGTTCGATCGAGCCTCAAGAGCATTGATGCCAAGCTCGACGCCATGGCCTCTCAGTTGGAGTCTGTCAAGCAGCAAGTGGACTCGCACGAAACCAGGCTGGATAGCCTTGAGAACGAGCGCACCGAATGCTGCGAGTTCAGGCACGAAACTAAGAAACAACTTACGTCCGTGGAAAAAGAACTGGAATTCCTCCGGGCCAAAACAGATGATTTAGAGGCAAGGTCCCGTAGATCCAACATTCGCATCACGGGCATTCCGGAGACGACGAACACGGGTAGAATGGAAGTGTATGTGTCAGAGCTGCTCCACGAACTCTTTGATCCGGCGCTCTCCCCGGTGTTCACTGTTGAAAGGGCGCACAGATCGCTTGGGAAGAAGCCGCCGGTGGGGGCGGCACCGCGCCCTATCCTGGCTAAGATCCTGAATTTCCAAGACAGGGACCTTATCTTACGCCTTGCTCGTGAAAAGGGGAAAATTGTACACAAAGGGAATAACATCTCCTTTTACCCGGACTTCACTCCTTCTGTGCAGGCTGCCCGGAAGGAATTCCTACCTGCCAAAAAATTGCTACTCCAGGCTACAGTCCCATATGCACTGTTATATTCAGCGAAGCTGAGGGTGACACACGAGGGTACCACACATTACTTCACTGAGGCCAAGGCGGCGTTGAAGTTTGCTAAACAACTTGGTGGTGCTGCGGCGAGACGAACGTCGCCTCGTGCGGAGGTGGAAGATAGTCGTCTGAGTGACAATGACTGACTCAGGAGTGAGTAAGCGGCAAGTCCTATCCGTATGGGGCATTGTACTTTGTGGGTGAGGTGCCAACCTCTTCCCACCCGCAGTTACTATTGTGGTCCAGCTTTCAGTTAATGGGGAGACGTAAGGTGCCTGCCCCTGACATTTGTGCTGGTATTGCTGAGTTGCACTTATGTCGCGCGGCCCCTCCAGGGTGTGAGCTGCGGACTGGGTGAGGCGAGAGACGCTGGTGTGATGCGGGGACCACTATAGTGCAGCCACCCTGTGCAAACAGGGGGGTACGCTTGGAGCACCACTCCCCATGGGGTGTCTCCCATTGTTTGTGGGTACAAGTTGCAAACACGCTTTGCGTGTCCATGGGGGGGATTTGTCACAACCTGATTGGGGGGTTGGTGAGGGTGGGGGGCGGTGGGGGGAGTTGAGTTGTTTATTGTTCGGTATGTTTTGGTACGATGGATATGTTCTTTCGCAGATTACCATGACGCTACCCTATACATGGCACAGGATGTACACTAGGAGGGCGATGCATTATACACACGGGGGCAGAGGAGGTGGGACGCGGCGTAGATAATGAGATGGCAGGCGTTAGGTTATTAACGTGGAACATTAGAGGACTTGGGGACTACAAAAAGGCACGGCTCATGCAGGGGTACCTCTCTCGTCACAAAGTAGATATCTGCTTTCTGCAGGAGACGCATGTGAACTCCACCCCTTCACTCAGACTGAAGCACACGCGTTGGGCACGGTTGTATTCCGCCATTTATTCTAATTATGCTAGAGGGGTGGCGATACTCATACGAACTGGGCTGGACTGGAAGGAACACCACACTCTATTGGATTAAGAGGAGCGATACGTTATTACCCATGGCGTACTTCAGGGTAGGGAGTTGGTGTTGGCGGCAGTTTACGGACCTAATGTGGATGACCCTGACTTCTTCAGGGAGCTATGGGCACGGATCATGCTAATAGATTGTTCCACGATTATCCTTGGCGGGGATTTTAATGTAGTACTGGCTGATGCGTTGGATCGTAGGGGTGCAGGAGGGCCCACACACACCAGAGCGCGGCAAGCCGTCTTTGATATCATGGAGGAGGGGTTGCTGTCAGATGTATGGAGAGCTAGGCACCCTACTGATGCCGTGGGGACGTGTATAACGAGTCAGCATGCGGCTTGGTCCCGTCTGGATTACTGGTTGGTCTCGCCGGATGTGGCATCCTGGGTGGTTGAGGTGGACATTCAGGCCAGGTCACTCTCTGATCACGCCCCTTGCCTGTTGGTGGCAAGGGTGCCTGATGCCCCTGCTCGTGCGTTCTCCTGGCGGCTGCCCCCGCATGCGCTTACCGACGCTGCTTTTACTGAGGAAATTAGAGCGGACATCGTGAAATATTTCGAAAACAACACGGGGTCAGTGACTACTGAGGCGGTCCTCTGGGACGCATTTAAGGCGGTGATCCGAGGCCAGTGCATCTCTAGACAGGCAGGGGTCCTAAAGGCAATACGCGGTACTCTGGGCCGGTTGGAGGGGGAGTTAAGGGAGTTGGATGTGAGATTCTGCAATGACCCATCGCCCGCACTGGCGGTACAGATGAAGGCTAAGCTGCTGGAGTTCGGCGTTGAGGCGCAGCGCGAGGTAAAATTCCTGGCCAAGCAAGCGGAGGCCCGTAGATATGGAGAGGGGATAGACCTAGCAGAACCCTGGCGCGGCTTATTTCTCCGCGCGCACAGTCCAACTTTATAACTTCCATAAAAAATGGGGAGGGGGAGCTCCGGCTGGGGCACGACGCAGTGCCTGCTGCTTTTGCTCAGCTCTACTCGACCCTCTATACCTCCAGACAGAACACAGCTCCGGCATCCCTGGACGCCTTCCTAGATTCAATCGCCATTGTCTGGTTTAATGACCACCACCGTCGGTATATGGATGTCCCGTTCACTGCCCGGGATGTCGCGCAGGTGATAAAAAGCATGCCCGCGCACAAGGCCCCTGGCCCGGATGGGCTGACCACAATCTTTTATAAGACCTATGTCGACGAACTGGCCCCTAAGCTCCTCTCGGTCTTTGCGGAGGCCCAGGAAACTGGCTCCCTGCCGGACTCGATGCGGGAGGCACTAATAATTACGCTGTTAAAGCCGGACAAAGATTGCCAGCTACTGGACTCGTACCGTCTACTATCCCTCATTAACGTAGACGTTAAAATCTACGCCAAACTGATCGCATACAGGCTTCAGCCCTTGTTGCCAATGGTGGCGCTTCCCGATCAATCGGGGTTCATCCCCGGCCGAGCCACGTCGCACAACTTACGAACGATATTCTCAGTATTGCACTATTTACACCCCTCCATACAGGCGGCGGTCATTTTCTTGGACGCCACGAAAGCGTTTGATTCGCTGGAATGGCCCTACCTGTTTCGGATTCTTGGCAGGATGGGATTTAGCCCCCTCTTTATAAACTTGATACGGCCCCTATACGCCGCTCCCAGGGCGCGAGTGCGGGTGAATGGGCTGATCTCCCGGCCATTTGGCATCTCTCGCGGGACCAGGCAGGGGTGCCCTTTGTCCCCGCTGCTATTTGCTATTGCCATGGAGCCCCTCGCGGCTCGGGTCCGACAGCACCACACGGCCCGGGGCATCGACTTCAGCTCTCGCAGCTTGCTGATTTCCCTGTACGCAGATGATGTAACGCTGTATGTAACTAACCCCGCCGAGAACCTGAACCCACTGCTGAGGGAGTTCGTCCGCTTTGAGGGACTGGCAGGAGTATCTATTAACTGGTCCAAGTCTGTTGCGTTCCCTTTGACGGATGCCACCTCAGAGGTGACATCGGATTATCCCTTGCGCTGGGAAACTGACTCGGTCAAATACCTGGGGGTCTGGATCAGTCGTAACCTGAGCGACTTGTGGACGCTGAATTATGGTAGGGCAGTGGACTGGCTGGAAGGGAAAATCGAAATCTGGAACAAGCTCCCCCTGTCTTTGGTTGCACGGATCGCCCTAGCTAAAATGGTGGTCCTTCCGAAATTTTTATACCTCTTTGTAAATCTGCCGTTGCCCCTGACTGCACATTTCCACGCTCGGGTGCGGTCACTGCTGTTGACGCTGGTTTGGGCTGGGGGCCAGGCGAGATCATCCTGGGCGCTGCTTACCCTCCCGCTGCGGCAGGGTGGTCTGGGGGCCCCAGATATGGTACTATACTCGCTGTGTGCGCAAGCACAATTTCTGCACTTCTGGGTTTTTCCCACTCCCTATCAGCCGCATGTTGCGGTGGAGATGGCGGTTGCGGCTCCCCTGCCCCTAGGGGTGGCGTTATATGGGAAGTCGCCTCGCCCCTCTAAAGATGTGGACACGGTGGCCTTGCTCCGTTGGACGTGGCGGGAATTGCAGAGGAGGGCACAACTCCCTCTCCTGTATGCGCCGGCTGTTCCCCTGCGGTGCAATCCATTGATTCCCTGCCTGCAGGATAGAGGGGGGGACGTCGTGATTAGAGGGAAGATCCTGCATACTTTCGCCGACATTTACCCCGATGGTACCTTCGGGGTTCCCGTGGAGAGTGAGACTGACTTACCGGAGACCTTCGCCGACCTTTTTACTCTCCATAAGCTTAGAGAATCCTGTAAAACGCTGTGGCCTCAGTTCCCGGACGAGCCCCCACAACTCCAGGCATTACAAAACTTACTCTCGAAAGCATCTCCCAAAAAACTTGTGTCCCGGTTATACAACTGTATGCAGGAGCAATCCCCTGTCGTTGTGCCTTCCTCACTGCAGGCATGGAACGCGGAGTTGGAGGCCCCTCTGTCTGAAGAACAGTGGACCTTTTGCTGTGGGCAACTGAAGGAACTATCGCCTAATTATAGGTTGCGCCTCGTGCATTTTAAGTTCTTACACAGGTACTATCGTACACCAAGATCGTTGCATCGTATGGGTCTCAGGGAGGATGATACCTGCTGGAAGTGTGGGGCCGAAAATGATACTTTTATGCACGTGGCATGGAGCTGCCCGCGACTGGAGGAATACTGGTTGAACATCTTCACTGCTATTAATCAAATTCTCCTTAGAGCCGATACGCCGACTCCACACCTAGGGCTACTGGGTTATGTTAAAAATACCCCACCAAAGACTAGGAAATTGCATGCGCTATTGCTCCTATATGCTAAGCGACAGGTGGCGGTGCGCTGGGGCCGCAGATCTCTGCCTAAATTTACGGAATGGGTGAAAGATGTGACATATGGTAACACACAACTTGAATGCTATTGGGAAACGATGCCGGTTACTTCCCGACCCAGGGACATCTGGGAGCCCTTTTTGCAGTGGACCCGGGAGAGAGCCGGCTCCCCCAGCTCTACGCGTTCATTGTCTGGAGAGGTTTCTGACGATATGGGTTGACATTGCTGGGGGAGGGGAGGTGCTCTCCTGTGCTGCTGAACTCTAGGCGATGTTGCAGTTGGTGGTGGCCGGCTGTGGGGGGTGTGATGGAGGCGGGGCCCCGTCGCATGTGGGGTGGCATGCTGTGAATAGCTAGTCCTTGAGTCCGTATACAACAGGGCGGAAGCCCGCTTTTATTACGCTGTGTCGTGGTCCGATATACAAACATGATTGTTAATGCTGTGTGCTACTTCATATGGGTTGCTTCCTTTGCAGGTTTCGCTCCTCAATTGCTAGAGTGCTATGTTTGGTTACTGCTGCTTTCCGTCTGTACCATTGGTTGTTCTGGTTATACTTACGTAAAAGTGAATTTGGGGGTAAACGAAAACAGCTAATTGTTTACATGCTGATTTACAGTGATCGATTGGTTCAGAAATTGCCTGCTTTTGCTGAGGCTATGTATGTCCATAACTGTAATGTCATGGAGTTGCTGACCTGAATAAACAGATTAAAAAAAAAAAAAAAAATTGTAGCTTGGCAAATAGTAACTTAGAGTGGTCTTTTCTGTGATTTAGATAAGCAAGATCTTAAACAGGTTTTTTTTTATCTGGCTCTGTCAATTAGCTTTACGATGCAGATTTTGACTTGGAATGTTGACTTTGAGCAGTACATGTAACGTGAGAAAAGCAATGAGTTGTAGGAGTACTCCTGTAACTGTAGCTGATATTTGGAGAATTTATACTTTTTTTAATGTTTCATATCTTCATAGCTCTGCTTATAAAATATTGTGATGTATGCAATTGGTTACTTGAATTAGATTTGTACTATGCTGAGTATTGCCAAAATTAGTTTATTTGCATGATTGCAAACGTGTATTAAACACAACTGGATTTGATTGAAGAGGGGGTAGCCTAAAGACAACTGAGGCAGTAATGACAGGCTAAGGGCAGGAGCAATTAACTTACCTCCTTTCAGCTGATTGTATGTCACACAACACAGTTTATCACATCGGGGTAATATATAGCACTTATTTTTTTTACCATGCATGCCTTTACACTGAGTTGTAATGTACCCCTATGTAATCTACCACTCTAATGGAAGCATTTACAACACATTGAGCCCGATTATGATGTTGGACACCACCTCCAATGGCCTGTCGGTGACGGTCTGTCCGACATCTGGTGCCGCAGTCCAACTACTGCAGTATGATGTGCGGAGGTGGGAGGTAGGGGGCGGAGGGACCAACCAACGCTTCCGATGATAGGAGCGGTGCCTGCTCGTAGGTACTGCGATGGCCCATTCCAACTGCCTTGTCATGGCAGTCCGACCCCTAGCACGGCCCCCGTCCCCCATGGGCCTCTGCTACAGGCCCCCAAACATCCGTGGCCCATATGCCCCCCCAAATATCCATGCCCCATGTGCAGGAACCGCACACGGGGCATGGATTTTTGAAAACATCAGATTTTCCATTGTGGCTTGTGCTGCAGCCCTTTACGAGCCGCAGCACAAGCCGCAATGGAAAAAGTTAGGATTCTGACCGCCTGTACGGCGGTCGCATCATAATTTGGTTAATTCCGCTACAATGTCGGTCGGACGGTCCAACCAGCATTGTAATGAGGCCGATTGGTTTTTTTACATTCACATTTTAATGTTTAATAAAAGATTTTGAATAAATATCGTTTGCCTTAAATGCAAAAATACTATTAATAATACATTTTGATGTGAATAAAATGTCCCGAACAAATATTGCATCGACAAAACACACACAAGGTCAGAGGAAATATTTTCAACATAATTTTTCAAATAGGTTTCTTTCATGAAATTCCATTTAAAAAAATCAGATTCCCAAACAAATTTTCTCATGAAAAACCATTAAGCTCATAAAAACATATAAAACGCACAATTCATCTGGAACGGTCAGAAGCCGTGACTGAAACAGACGCTGGTGACGCTCCCGCCGGAGAGGGGTGGACTCGGGATCCCTGATCTCTGGCTCTACTTCCAGGCGGCCCAACTGTGCCACCTCGTTGAGTGGAGTAGATGGCAATCGGAGAAACACTGGTTGTTCCAGGATCAGGCAGTAGCTGCCAGACCTCTGCAAGAAGTCCCATTCCTCCGCAAGCACCAAAGGCCCCCCAATTTATATGCCTCACATATCACACGAGTCACCCTAGAAGCGTGGGATCACACTAAGATCAGGCATGACCTCACCACCTTCCCGTCTCCGCTCACCCCGCTGTTAGATAATCCCGACTTTCGCCTGGGTATGGACACGGTTGCCTCTGGCTGCTGCTTTTTGTACCACATGTTTGACGCGGACGGGTTGTTCCGTTCCATCAATTTAAACAGGAATATGGGCTGCCTGAAACGGAGAGACTCCGCTACCTTCAGGTACGGCATTGGGCACTGTACGCTCCGGTCCGACCTGGGGCCGGTAGGTGCCTTTCCATCTATGAGCTGTGGCTTATCACTCGCACATCAGATAAAAAGCTAATTTCAGATTTGTACAAAATGCTACAGGCCAGAAATGCTCACACTTATAATTCCATCCGGGCGCGCTGGGAAAGGGATCTAGGAAGAACACTCAGTCACAAAGAGTGGGAAGGGGTATATTTTAGGGCTCGCCATTCAGCATACCACATGGGGCTAACGGAGACCCTCACAAAAGTAGCTACCTACTGGTACTATACCCCGGAGCGTCTTCATTCAATGGATCCCACTCAGGGGGCGACATGTTGGCGGGGCTGTGAGCACGTAGGCACCCTGGTACACCTATTATGGGAGTGTGAATATATCCAACCTTATTGGAACCAGGTTTTAGATGAAGTGGATAAACACTTCGATACAGAAATCCCATGCTTCCCGGCATATGTCCTCTTGTGCCTCCCAAATCCCCTGACTTACCCGCTGCGATCCCGTAGAGGCCGCCTGACGGCAATTGCGTTAGGCTCTGCAATACAAAACATACTCACACACTGGCGCACTTCCCACATACCAACCTTCACAGGCTGCTACATCGCCTGTGGCATGTGTTCGGAATGGAGAAACTGTTGCGCCTCTCCGATACACAGCATACTGAGAAGTGATTGGGGCCAAGTACAGTTTCAGACAGCCTAGTTAATGGACAAGGAACACAGGTGGGGGTGGTGAGGGAGGGTGGGGGTGGGGGGTTTATGAGTTTTTTTCCCCCCTTTCATTTCTTTTCTTCTGAGGGTTTCCTGTTTTGTTACAAGTCCTGTGTTATTCTTTCGCTGACCTTCATTGGCCATTTAGGCCATATGTTACGCAACACCGGTGGCGCAACAGCTAACCCTGCATTGTTATATTCTTGTATGTCGAAATTTCAATAAAGAGATTTAAATCATAAAAACATATAAAAGACAATAACCATCACTTTTTTCTACAAATGTTTGATTGATTGTTGTTTGTCACTTTCATCTATAGACCTGTATGGTGACAGCATGTGTGAGTTGAATCTCTAATGACCAGCAAAGTGCCTTAACTCCAGTGTAAGCGTAACCTTTAAAATTCTACACCCCATACATTGACCAATATTTACACAGTACAGTCAATAATTCACTGTACTGCCATGCATCAACTCTATGGCTTACTTACAGACAGTTTTCAACCTATCCCAAATTTGCAACAATAATAAAAGACAAAAAGCAACAAAAGATCAGGGAAAATAATAAGTTACTTCCAATTGGCAAATATTTATTCTATCAAAAAAGATATACCCTGAAATCCAAATTCGGGGGTGTTTTTGCCATTTTACCCATATAATCTGACAAAAGTATAGAAACTATCCCTATCTGGAGACTACATGACTGACAGCTTTTTGTTCCTTCTGAGCGTGTCGATGGCTTTTACACAGCTAATATTAAATCACAATATTCAAAACAGAGAAAAAATTTCACCATTACTAAATTATTTTGAAGAAACCTGGACTGGCATCTAAATATGTAGGGTCACATGATAATTTCACATTTTTACATTGACTGGTGAAACTCCTACTTGCTCTATTCAGATGGAGGAGCAAAAACTAACAATACAATTGAGGGATGCCATAACTCTTTACCTTCCTCTATTGGTAAAGCATGCCTAACTTCTACCATTTCCTGAAAATATTGAAAAATGAACAAGGTTTCCAGAAAATATGTTGGACACAATCTTTTATAAGCCATCAGCAGCCCAGTCAGTAAAAAGACAAAGATATAGCTAAATGACTCCTTTTGAAGGTTCAACAATTTAGCATGTTTGGGGGAACAGATTATCTGGAAAACATTGCATATATACTCCACTACTAATCAGTGAAACCTCAGTACTAACATATGTAACACCTAACTATTTTAATAATCTGCTGTATTCCCTTTAAACATTTTCAATTAGCTCAAGCCTATTTAAAACAGTATTCCCTTGCCACATTTCTAAACTGACTATGCACAAAATACATTCATATTAAAAATCCAACTTGTTTTTAATTTATTTTTTATTTTTTAAATCTTACCTGGAGCTGTCTTCTTTCTTCAAGTGGGGGTGGCATTTTAAAAATCCTTCCACTAACACTCCAAAGTAATCCAAATGATAAATCCTCAATCCAGTGTCCAAACAACAGAAAACAGAGCAAAAATGATAAGCAATCTTATAATTTAGAAACGCTCTAGGAATACTCAAGTCAAAACAAAAATGAAAAATGAAAAACACCAAAACAATAGTTGAATAGGACAATGAAAAAACGTGTTTAATCCTCGTCTTAGTTGAATACACATAGGCACCCTTCAAACACCCAAAAACAAGAGCAGTTTAAAAAACAAAAACTAATTTTAAAATATGCTCTATTGAAAATGGGACAAAGATTGCAGGGAGGGCATTTAAGTAAGGTTTATATCCAACTTCTTCCCACAATCAGATCCAAAGTGCCAAAAAGCCAGATCAAACGTTCAAATTCAAGCGGTAACACATAGAATGACAAAAAAACTCAGTGAAAAATGAAAATGATTAAGAGCAAAGAGGAGACGTATGAAAAAATAATCAGATACTTCATAATTACCCTTAATATTTGTGTTTACATGGGAAACAATTCTCCTGAAACACACGTTCTGACAGGCACTATCTCCAAAACCCTAGCATCCTGCTCCCGAATCTCAAAGTGCAAAATAAATTGATTTAAAAATAGAAAGATAATACCAGCACCCTAAAACAAAATGAATGCTTACCTCAAACCCATAAATCCAATTAACAAACAAGTTACTTACCTTCGGTAACGTTATATATGTAAGAAACATAGGTTAGTTATAGATTCCTTACCTTAGAATTACCCCCAGGGATCAGACTAGATCCAGAACGTTTTTCATCAGCAGTACCCCTGCGCGTCGGAAGGTGGCGTCGGTCGACTTCGCGTTCGTCATCGTGGTTGCCGGGATGACGTTGCGGTAGCTACATAGATGCCGCGCTCGCGCCAGTTCTGTACACAACTTTCTACGCCAGAAGCGCAGAGCCATGCAAGACACTGACCACTGGTGCACAAAACTAGGGTCCTGAAAGGAAGTCCTTAACCCTAGAAGTCAGTTCGCAGAACGGGGAGGATGGGTGGGGCGGTAAGGAATTTATAACTAACCTAAGTTACTTACAGATATATCGATACCGAAGGTAAGTAACTTATTCATCTGAAAGAAACAGTTAGTTATAGATTCCTTACCTTAGAATAGATACCCTAGCAATACCAACCCCGAAGGTGGGTCTGCAAACCAAGTTCACACCAGAAAGTGCTGGAGAACAGAACGGCCAAAGAAGCCGTCTCTCTGGACTTGGCTGTCCAGGCAGTAGTGTTTCTTAAACGTGTGCAGCGATGCCCACGTAGATGCCTGACAGATGTCATTTAGGGGGACTCCTCGTCCCAAAGCAGTAGTAGCTGCCGTCACCCTGGTGGAATGGGTGAGCAGCCACACTGGAGGCTCCTTCTTAGCCAAAGAATAGCAGGCTTTAATGCACATAACGACCCACCTGGAGATGGTCCGTTTGTGCACGGCCCGACCTTTCTTAGCACCCACATAACCAACAAAGAGCTGGCCGTCCATCCGGAATTGTTTGGTGCGATCCAAGTAGAAAGAAAGCAAACGTTTTGGATCCAGACGGTGGAGCCTCTCTTCCTTTTTCGAAGGATGCAGAGGGGGAAGGTGGGCAAAGTGATGGTTTGGCCAATGTGGAAAGAAGTAACCACCTTAGGAAGAAAGGAAGGTCTAGTTCTTAGGACGACCTTGCACGGATGGACAGCCGGAAAGGGAGGCTAGGAAGACAGAGCTTGCAGCTCACTCACCCTGCGTGCAAAGGTGATGGCCAGCAGAAAGGCAGTTTTCAAAGTGAGAATTCTGAGAGGCCAGTTATGCAGTGGGTCAAAGGGAGAGCACAAAAGATATGTCAGAACCAAGTTCAAGTCCCACTGGGGCATTATTAAGGGAACAGGAGGAAAAAGATGAGTAATGCCCTTAAGAAATCTATTTACAACAGGGGACTTGAAAAGAGAAGGCTGATCAGGTAGCCTGAGAAAGGCTGAAATGGCCATGAGGTAGCTCTTAAGAGTGTCCAGAGCAGAGACTTGCTGGGCCAAAGAAAGGAGGAACAGGAGACCCTCAGAAAGGGTATCCACAGCCTTTGCTGTGCACCATGCCACAAATGTATTCCATCGGAAGGCATATACCGTCTTAATGGAGGGACGCCTGGCTGCCAAGATTACATCACAGACTTCGGGAGGCAGGTCAAACGACGTCAACCTCCACTGCTGAATCTCTACGCAAGGAGGAGGAGGCTGGACAGGTTCGGGTGGAGGACTGTCCCCTGCTGCTGCGACAGAAGATCCTCCTGAAGAGGCAGTCGGATCAGAGGATCGATGGCCATGTTGAGTAGCTCAGAATACCAGACTCTTCGTGCCCAATTTGGAGCCACAAGAATCACTTGGGATGGTCACGCTTGATCTTCTTCAGCACTCTGGGCAGAAGTGGTATAGGCGGAAAGGCGTATAGAAGACAGCAACTCCACTCGCGATGAAAAGCGTCGCCTAGCGAGTGCCGCCTTGGAAATTTCAATGTGCAGAATTGCTGACATTGCGCATTCTCTTCAGTGGCGGATAGATCTAACCAAGGCTCTCCCCACTGCTGAAAGAGACCTTGCACAACCTCTGAGTGAAGACACCATCCGTGATCCATCATGCACCTGCGGCTGAGTTCGTCCGCCCTGGCGTTCAGTGATATGTCCTGATGTTCCAGCCATGTCCAGAGGCACAGGGCCTCTTGACATAGGGCCCACCCCGCCCTGTTTGTTGCAGTACCACATGGCGGTGGTGTTGTCCGTGAACACTTGCACTACTCTTCTCCGGACAGAGGGAAGGACTGCTTTGAGTGGAAGACGGATCGCCCGAAGCTCCAGAAGGTTGATGTGGAACTCGGACTCCGCCCGAAACCAGAGGCCTCTGATCTCCGCCTCTCCCATGTGGCCATCCCATCCCAGAAGTGATGCGTCTGTCACCACTGTGTGTTCTGTTGAGGAAGGGAGAGGGATCCTGGTTCGTGAGCCACCACTGCAATTGTCGTGCAGTGCCCTCCGAGATCTGGACTCAATCGGACAGATTTCCCAGATGCTGCGCCAACTGGAACTTCAGGTCCCACTGCAGAGCCCGCATATGCCACCAGGCATGATCGACCAGCAGGATGCAGGAGGCCATGAGGCCCAGCAACCTCAGGGTCATCCTGACCGAAACCCGGGATAGGGGCTGAAAGATTGGAATCATAACCTGAATATCATGGAATCTCTGTTCGGGAGGATAAACCCGAAACTGCGTTGAGTCCAGAACCGCTCCGATGAAGAGGAGCTTCTGAGAGGGGGGTCAGGTGTGACTTTGGCACACTGATGGAGAACCCCAGCACATGCAGAAGGTCGGCCGTAGTCTGGAGGTGGGAGACGACAGCCTGGGGCGAGCCTGCCTTCAACAGCCAGTCGTCGAGATGGGGAAGACTGGAACCCCTGATCTGCTCAGAAGAGCTGCAACCACCGCCATCACATTCGTGAACACCCAAGGGGCGCTGGTAAGGCCAAATGGCAGCACGGTAAACTGAAAGTGCTCGTGGCCTACCGTGAACCGTAGGTAACGCCGGTGGGCTTGCAGGACGGGGATGTGAAAGTAAGCGTCCTGCTAGTCCAACGCTACCATCCAGTCTCCAGGGTCGAGGGCCGACAAAACCTGAGCGAGCGTCAACATTTTGAACTTCTCCTTCCAGAGGAAGCGGTTGATGTTCCTGAGATCCAAGATAGGACGCAGGCCTTTGTCCTTCTTGAGTACCAGGAGGTAGGGGGAATAGCAACCACGACCTACTTCTGGGGCAGGAACACGCTAGATGGCACCCTTGGACAAGAGTGCCAAAACTTCCTGTTGGAGAAGGGCCTGGTGATCCTCCGACATGCGATGGTACTGAGGTGGCATGGAGGGAGGGGTAGTCTTGAAGGGGAGGGAGTAGCCCCTTCGGACTATTTGCAAAAACCACCTGTCAGACGTGATGGTGCGCCAGTGGGGGAGGTGATGGCAGATCCTGCTGCCCACTGGCGTTTGGTGGCCCTGAAAGGTTGGACTAGGAGGGTTTGGAGGCTGCTGCAGAGAGGTCTGTGGTGGACTGACCCGCTCGCTGGCCACCAGAACCACAGCGGTGGTTCCCTCGTTCCCTCCTGCGTCTCTCTCTTTAGCAACCGGATTTTTGGTTTCCTTTCCGGGGGTGCGGTAGGGAATGCGCTCTTGGACGTAGAGGCTCGGACTACCATGCTCTCAGGGGTGGGGTGTTGGGAAAGGAGAGTGGGGTCGCCCGGGGCCAAGCGGTGGCATCGGGCAATCATCCTATCCACAGGAGCCCCTGTGTTGGGCCTGGACCAAGTGCCCAAAAGGATATCCGCCAGGGCATCATTAAACGGCAGCAGGGGCTCCGAAGTGCTCGCTGCCAGTTGAAGCACCTCTGTCAGGAGGTTAGTCCTGACTGCCACCATAGGTAGCTCGAGTGGGAGAAGCCTCAGCCGCCCTACGCAACACCACTGCGTATGACGCTCCCTCCTCCGTAGCGACGGTAGGAGGAGACAACATGCCAAGGTCTAGTGAGGTATCCAAACCACTGGCATCCCCCAGTTCCTCTCTCCATTCCTGCTCATACTCCATCTGGTCTGTCAAAGGGTCTCTAGATCCCTCCCAGTTCTCCTCACCCTCTTCTGGCTCCCAATCTTGTCTCAAAGAGCCAGGGTAGAACAGGGGCACAAAAGTACCCTTCGGCGCCGGATCCGACGTCGGTTGATGTCGGTCTGGCTCCGTGTCTACCTCTAGGTGGAGGCTGGGGTCGACGTCGGTGGGGGACTCAGTCGATGCCGGTGACGGACATGGTGCCGGTGAAATCGGCACCGGGAGTGGCGTAACGAGGTCAACCGGCGCCGATCCGGATCCAGGCCTGGATCCAAGGGGACCCTGCGGCGCCGGGGCCAAAGCCGCCGAAAAACACTTCAGTGCCATAGTCCAGCAGTCGGTGAAAGACATTGGGTCGTGGTCGTACTCCAGACAGTAGAGGCACACGTGGTGCGGATCCGTCACCGACATGAGTCAGTTACAGGAACCGCAAGCCTTATTGCCGGGCATCCCTCGTGCACCAGGAGTCTAAGGACTCTAACTACAACGAAGTCGACAAAAGTCGAGACAAAAAGTCAGTCAAAAATACCACTCTCTCCGGATCTGCGCTTGCTGGCGCGGAAAAAGAAAGAACTGACATCAGCGCGCGAGGACGGCGTCTATGTAGCTACTGCGATGTCATCACAGCGACGCGGAGTCAACTGACACCACCTTCCGACGCGCAGGGGTACTGCAGATGAAAAACTTTCCAGATCCAGTCTGATGCCTGGGGGTAATTCTAAGGTAAGGAATCTATAACTAACTGTTTATTTCAAATCAAAAATACTAAAACCTGAACCCAAATGAATTTCCCCAAACTAAATTACTTTCCAACTCTGTCCCCTACCACCATGGCTTCCCGACCCTAAAACCGAAAAACGAAATAAATTAATAACCCCTGTGCCCTAAATTCAGTTACCAAAACTATTAATAATTACGGACTGCCTAAATTAATATCCCTAAAATAAAGTACTCCCAATCCTATTAACCCATACTCCTTATGTACCACACTTAATACTTTAGCGTGCACAAAATCCACATCTAAAATCATTTCCTTACTTTCTTGTGAGGGATGAACTTCACTTACTACCCCTTTAACCCTACCCATCCCTAAACCCCTAAAAAACATTTTCCATTAAGGTAAACTGCCACATCCCTTACTATCTCTGTAACTCTACCCCTCTCTAAATCCTAAAAACCATATTGCCTTTTGGGGGGAAGCCCCCCCCTTTACTACCCTTTTAACCTAAACATCCCTATACCAAATATATCCATTTTGGGGTTAACCCTCTTACTACCCCATTTAAGCCCACATTAGTAAACCGATACATTCTTTTTGAGGGTTACTACCCCTTTAACCCTATCCACCGCATACCAAATGTTTTATTTTTAAATATATTTCCTTTAATCTTATTCATAACCAATACGTTTTATACATTGTATTGACTAGTGTTGCAACTGTATTCACGTTGTGGTAAAGATAGCATGATGTAATGACCGTGTTTAATGGCAATATACCCTTTCATCTTATTGTATGTCCAGAGTAATGCTGTTTTGATGTTGATCAAGGTCATATGTCATTCACAGGCAATTTTTAGCTAGTGGTGATTTCGGAGTGTCTAAATTTCCCCTATGCTCTTATTCTCTGCATGTACCTTCCCAAAGGTGTGAGGTAAGTGCCAGTTCAGGGTGGTAATATCTGGGATGAGTACCTTAAGTCTATGCATTCCATTAAGTCAGACACAGAGTTAAATGTTGATACCAACCCTCGAATCTCCTGCACGCTCACTGCCTGGCTGTCTCACCCAGAGAAGAGGTGCATGCAGGATGCCATCAAACTCAGCAGCATCTTGGAGACCCTCGCAGTCAGAGGCGTAAATATCTTAAACCGTGGGATCACTGTCACTATGCTGCCTGAGGCCGGCTTTAGGACTGTGACAGGCTATTTTTCAAATTAACACAAAGCGTGCTCATAGAAAATATGTGTTTTAGTGCTCTTGCCTACAATCACATTTTTCTGTCATGCTGCCTTGCAAACCAAGACATCCAGCTAAGTACACCTTTCCTCATAGATACAGAATAGGAAAATCCTTTGACACATCAGGCTTGTGAGGTGGGATACTACCAACAATACGCATTTGCTGACATTTGCGGCTACCAAATGGTTGGTACTATTTTGGTCTTGCCTTCTCCCTGTTGTGTTGTGGGAATTATATCTTTCATTATCCACTCACCTTTTGGCGTCAGGTCAAACATGGGCCAGTTCGCTCTCGTTGGCGACAGTCAATAGAGTACACCCGCTAGCTCATTGCAGAAGTCCCCTTACAGGAGTTATAAATATTTTGATGTATACTTCTTTCAAGTGAAATGGGTTCATTGTCACCATCTAAATACCAAGGACTGTTTGGTCTGCATTGATTGCATTCCATTACTGCAGAAACCAAAATTGTTCTGCCCACATTGGATACAATGATTCAGGAGGATACTCAAGACCTGGCTGTTCGATCAGTAGCGCCCCCCCCCCCCCCAAGCGCCTTGAGACCCTCGCGGGTATGTAGTGCGCTTTACAAATGATTGATTGATTGAATGACTGGGGTACTTCTAGCACTGTAGCTAGACCATACCTCCGTGACCTCTGTGTGGTAAGGAGTCTGAAAAGGGACATCAAGTGAGGAGAAAACAGCTCTCCTCTTTACCCAGTCCTTCACCTCTAGCAATCACCATCCATAGGCAATCCAGAATGCTCCTTTGTTTGATGATGTCTGTTTGGGCTTTGAGACATATTGTAACATCATTGACTGGAAGGTCCACCCCTTTTCAGAAAAAGTGATATCATTTGCAGAGCTCCCCTATCCAGAGTTATCTTAGAATCCATATAGATCTTCTGTAAATCACCATCAATGTATATATTGAATAAGCTGCTCCCATTGAACACCCCAGGTCAAAAACATTAATAGTCTGAGCCTAGCATGTTAACCAAGTATGAGGCTTGCAATGATTTAGCACATAGAGCAGTTGTCTTCAAGGTACGCAGAAATGTCAAGAGCGTTACATTTATCTAATCGGACCCTGTAGTACTAAGAGATATAGCCTATTCCATTGGTCGCCTATAGAAATCTATAGCCTGGGACGCATACCTTTCTCACCAAGACTTCTACCTTTTTACTTTCTGTACCTGGAGCCATTTGTGTCAGTACCCTAGTGTTGACTGGCCTCGCGTGAGCTGTGTGCATCGATGAACCAAAAGTAAGCGGAGCTCTGCCAATTTATTTTTACAATCTGGTTTGAATGCCACCAGCTTCATTACTGCTTGCATATTGTACAGCCTTTTTAGATGTTCCGTGAAATAGTTCCAAATTGGCAGAAGGGGGGCCTTCTGCACACCAGCCTGGCATTATTGTGTCATATTAGTGACTCTTGTACTCCTGGATGGTCCTCCCTGGAGAGCTGTGGTCATGGCTATGGGATGCCCTGCTGCAGGTCAGGGAAGTTTGCATGCACAGCTCCATCTCTCCACCATCTGTAGAAGTTTGCTAAGTCCCCATAACTCAGTTGGTGTTCTCTGTCTATTCTTAAGTACTGCAGAGTATTAGAGGAAGAGGGGATTTCGGGCATGTCATTTGGAGCAAGGATGATTAAGAAATGGATGTGCAAGTCTCTCTAAGATGAGTAAGTTAATTTCCGGTGATTTCCAGATCACCTTCTCCACACTTATGATTATGTTTTAAAGTGCTGAATGTGGGAAGCAGATACTAGATACCCAGAGTTATCAAGGTTTTGTGTCACCCTTACACCCTGCTAGGCAACGCATCTCCTAGAATGAGATTTGCCATGCCACGCTGAGGCACCCTGCGCTGATTGGCAAATCTAGTGTAATGCCAGGCAGGGCAAGTGGCAGCCTTGCCCTACCCTGGAGGGTGTTACATGGGTGGAGTGTGGGTGTTCCTATGCATCCACCAATATATTCCAACGCATTCCCATATTCACCAATACTGGTAGACCTGGGAATGCGCATGAATTGTACGCCTTCCTGATACAGGCGCAACGAGGAGAAATATCTTTCACCCTCCTAGTGGTTTCCTCTTTCTATGTGTTCCGCATTCTGCAGTACACTTAGAAAGAGGAAAATGCCTCCAAGGATTCTTACCAAGCAGGAAGCTGCTCCTTCCTGCACAAAAACAATCCAGCCTGTAACGCGGGCACCCTTGCACTATGATGCAAGGGTTCCTGAGTTGGCGCTAGGCTGCACTGAGTGCACCAACGCTAGGAGGCCACATAACGCAGCACAGCAAGTTGCCGTGATGCGTTGTGTAACATAATGATTAATCTGGGCCCCAATTTAATTGAAGATGATCTTTAAAGGAGCAGAGTCAACATAATTCCCTCTCCTAAAGTGGACATCCATCCATAGCATGATTAATCCACAGCTACTTTGAAACAATTTTAAAGTTAGATGACTCTGAAATGCTTCTTCGCTGGTGGATGGAGAATCATACAGATCATATAGAAATGAACTAAATCCCTGCGGGCTAATTAAGAGAATCATTACCTCTCTGCTACATCAGACAGAACTCGGCTACAGGAATGTTAAGGGTCCACCCTATCTTCTTCATGAAAAGTGCCTAAGAGCAGTGAAACTAGAAGGTAGTATGTGGCTACCACTTGGCAAAGTTCATAAATTGATCAGGATACATATCAGAAGTAAGTCTGGTTTAACCATGCACAGATTCTGCTGTGTGTGTAGTAGTACTAGTTTTCCAGTGAAGACAATAATACTGGAGCAGATGAGGACAATTCAAAATCTGCTAGCCAGTGGCAAGACAATCCTCCGAGTTCAAAGTCAGACACCGTGATTTGCTGTAACATTAAAACATATGGCATAGAATAAAAGAGAAGCAAAGGAAGAGAAAAGGTGTTGAACTGTTTTCATCAAATGGTGCCTTGAATAAATACTATGCAGCAGAATATGATTCAAATGGCACAGAATGGGATGAATAAATTATTGGTCTCAGCCCTGGGGGGCGCTAGATGGTGCACATCCAAAATGGCCGCACTTTTGTGATGCTTCTGGTGGCATGGCGAATTAGATCCTTTATTTATCCGCCAGCACCACTGAAGATTGGCACGAAAAACGGAGATCTACCTGCTGAGACGAAGAGACAGCTGTGGTGAAAAAATCCCGACCCACCGAAAAGTTCTGGCGTGACTAGAGCGTGTGGAAGCTGTTGGGGGACAAGGGCGCCGTGGCCGTGGTTCCCTGGGACGGATTGCTGTTCTACTGGAGCCCCGGGGATCCCACATGGCGCTGGGCCCCCTTCACTTCGCATCGGTAGATTCGCATATACTGCATGACTACGGAGGTGGGCGGAGAGTGAACCTATAACCCGCTGCTGCTTTACCTGGAAGAAAGGCAGAGGTGAGCCAAAGATTGGGCGTGACGGAGACGGAGGCAGAACAACAAAAAGACCTCTGCGCCATTTTTACCTGTCGCCAGGGTTGCGGGCGAAGGGCCAGTGTGGGGGAGCCCCAATCTGCGCAACTTGCCCCCCCCCCCCGCATGAGACTGCTTGGACCGCTGAGTAATATAGGTCCTGAGAGATAGTCGAGGGAGCCGCCCCCCCCCCCGGGTGAGCGGCTTTGCTCTGTGAAACGGCGTGAGTCCCCGCTGCGCTCCATCATAATTTACCCTCCAGGACTGCACTGGGCCCACTGCAGCATAACCTCAGACTACCGCAAACTGCATAAAGTGGCACACTGTAAGTTCTTCAGGAAGCACCCGAACACGTAGGGAAGCGGGCAGACGGAGCCTGAGAGCTGCGACACTACGCACATCACACTGAGGAAGAGGTAGGGGCGGCTGTTTCAGACGCTGACAGACAGACACAGATGTAGTGCACATATATAGTGACCTCCCACAGACAAGCCACGCAGTAATACAGCAAATGGCCCCCTGCGCGAATTGATCATAAGTGGCTGCCGCAGTTGAGAGAGGTGAGCTTCTGGTTCTGGCCTTGGTCCCCGTGCTCGCCTGCGTTGCAACAAGACCGGCACCCCACCAGATGGCGGTTGCTACCTCGGGCCTCCTAGCCCCCTGAGACATTGCAACTGATTTGGTGGACCAGAGCCAGTAGGACACAACACTACAAGACGGTGAGGCCGGCAGCAGACGGACACTGACAACTTGCGCCAAGACACCTTCTGACGGCAGAGCGGGTATTTAGTACCACCCACCTACAAGAAGGGAAAACCTGATGGTCGCCAGCCTCGTCTCACCTTTGACAACAAGAAAACAACCACTAGGTCCAACTCGGTGGACTCCGGATCCACCAGCATGGAGCAGCCCCACACCTCCCTGCCAACCCCGGAGGATGACGTAAAGACGCTACTCCTTGCCATGAAACACAGTCTAAGTGATTTATCAGGAAAGATGGACACCATGAATGATAGACTGGACTTCCTCGTGCAAAAGGTAGACAAACATGACGGCAAAGTCAAAGAAGCGGAACGGAGGATATCGGACAATGAGGATGCCACGGCCCAGATACACAAGCAGGTGTCGCACATGGACAACATTTTAAAGGTTATAGCAGCGAAGAACGAAGATTTGGAGGCCAGAAGTCGCCGCAACAATGTTCGCATTCTTGGAATACCCGAAAGCACAAATACTGTCCGTATGTTTGTGGAGCGGCTACTGGTCACTACATTTGGAGCGGAATCCTTCTCGGCACACATGGTGGTGGAGAGGGCGCACCGCTCCCTGGGTCCTCGGCCACCCCCGGGAAGTGGCCTGCGACCCATAATAGCACGTCTGCTAAATTACCGGGATCAAGACGTGGCCCTCCGGAAAGCTTGTGAAACAAATAATCTGCACTTCGATGGGAACAACTACACCATCCATCCGGATTTTACGATGGCAGTGCAGGAGGCAAGGAGGAAGTTTCTGCCAGTAAAGCTCAAACTACGAAAGGCTCAAATAGTGAACGCCCTAATGTATCCTGCAAGGCTCCAGATATTGCACAATGGCAAACAGATTGTCTGCAATACTCCCCAGCAAGTGGAAGACTTCCTCAAAGCCACACAGCAGAAATCGCCGCAGCAGGAACGCCTGTCCAGATCACCCGCTCTAACGGACGATTAACCAGAATGTGATACATTCTTCAAATTGGTTGGGTTAGGGAGGGGGTTTGCCCTCACTAAGCGAGGGAACATTTAAAGAACCCGCCGGGCTGCTGCAATTCGAATGACCTGGCTACCGCTGTGGGAACTCTGGAGTTGAATGGCACTCTTCATCTACCGGCATTGCCTCCAGACTGGGACTACTGTGAACAGCTAAGTGCCCTTCTGGGCAAAAGATGTTACTAGTATACTAGGATTGTTGGCAGAGCTATTGGTTTATTGTGTTTAACAATTGTAGATCCCCGTTATTTTAGGAAAGATAGTGGTCATACGGTAATACCTATCGCCAGGCCCCTTTCCCTTACCACTTCCTCCCCACCCCCTCGCGGGACCAGGTGGGCACGGCAGCAGAGCAGAACTATGGGAAGGGTTGTTGTGGCTCACTGGCACCCCTCTGTATAGGAGATCCCCATTTCTGTTTATTTTCACCCTAAGTTCTATATAGTGTAACTTCCACCTATACGGAGTTACGGTTGTGACTTTACATAGCCCAGGTTGGCCATTTTTGGCTATTTGGGAGGAAGGGAGGGTATCTTGGTACCGGCACGGTTGGGGTGCTTTTGTGGGTGGGGGTGGGCTGGGGTGTTAGCGCTCGCCCAACTGGCAAAGGTTGGGAGACTGCTGGGGAGGGAAGGGATGGGATGAGGTTGTTAGAAAATGTTATTGTTATCAAGAGACTACGGTTGTCCGGCATGTTTAATACTTGTGGACCAGATGCACCAAGAATACTTGAGGTCACGTGCGTTGCCAACAGCAACCATCCAAAATTTTAGAAACCCGTTGGTAATGGCGACACACACTGAATCTGTACGAATTAAACTACTCACGTGGAATGTAAGAGGGCTGGGAGACACCCGCAAAAGACGTCACATACTGGCGTATCTGGACCGGCACAACATACAGATAGCGTTGTTGCAAGAAATGCATATAGATCCCCGTCGAGGATCATGTTTCGGGAGCAGGTGGGCCTCCTTGAGGGTTTTCTCTTCCTACTCCACATATCCACAAGGTACACTCATATTAATCAAAAGAGGCACACCCTTCATACTCAGTGGTGGCACTTATAGTGATCCCTCGGGCCGCAGCTGTCTGCTCTGGGGCACACTAGGCACCCAGTCAGTTACTTTGGTTTCCTGTTATGGCCCCAATATAGACACCCCAGACTTCTTCACCACCCTATGGGGACAGATAATCAAGGTGGGGTCCACTCACATCCTATGGGGAGGAAACTTTAATGTTGCACTGCATCCCGCACTAGATAGGTCCAACCCCCTCCCGCAGCACTAGAACAACACACAAGATACCCTATCTAAATTATTTTCAGACCACGGACTTATAGACGCCTGTAGATATGCCCACCCAGCTACTAGAGAAGGTCGGTACTACACGGCTGGACATCACACTTGGTCACGGCTGGACTATTGGGTCTGTTCCAGGAGGGGTCAGCTCATGGATACATTTGGCGGAGCACTTGGCCAGAACGCATTCCGATCACACCCCTGTGTGTTTGACAATTGTGCCACCCAACTTGTTTGCATCCCAACGATGCTGGAGGCTGGAACCGGGAGTGCTATTGGACTCAGTGTTCCAAGCAGAGATAGGCGAAGAGATCACTGACTTCTTCGCCAGGAATAAAGGCTCGAGTGAGTACACATACACGGTATGGGAAGCCTTTAAGGTAACCATGCGTGGCATATGTATGTATAAAAGTTTCGGAGTGCTCACTAGAAATAGACCTAAAAGCATTGGAGAAAAACATGTGGACAGAGGCATCGGGTGCCCAGAGGGCTATCCTCCGAGAAAAAATGTCCAAATATAAGGACACAGTGGAGTGTGAGGCCAGGGTTAAAGGCAAATATTTCACAGCACGGCGTTACGGCGAGGGGCAAAGGCCGGGGAAAGCGCTGGCGTCGGAGATCAGGCCACCTCGATTCTCCAACTATGTGTTGGAGGTGGTGGGAGGAGACGGGACGAGACATAAGGATAGCCGGGACATACTGCAAGTCTATGCAGATTTATACACCACACGTCAAGGCACCCCTCCGGATTTGTCACAGTACCTTGCAGATATAGCGCTGGGGTGGTTGGGGGATGGTCAGAGGTAGTTTCTGCAGGCCCCGTTTGAAGATGATGAGCTTAGCGAAGGCATCGTGCAGATGTCATCGGGGAAGGCCCCTGGGCCCGATGGCATCCCAATTGAGTTTTTCAAAACATACATTGACCAACTTCTCCCGGTTTTAAAAGAGGTGTTCTTGGAGGCGCAAGAATTGTGGCTCCTTCCCGAGTCAATGAGAGAGGCGCTAATAATCTCACTCTTAAAACCAGGCAAATCTGTGGACAAGCGCGAATCATATCGCCCTCTGTCTCTAATAAATACCAACTCCAAGATTTTGGCAAAGTTCATCGTAAACCGGCTTAAGCTCCTTATGGAAAAATCGGTCCTCCCAGACCAGACGGGTTTCATCCCTGGAAGAGCCACCGCTCATAATTTGCAAACTTTGTTTTCCATACTCCAAAATGTGGACCCCAAACTGGCCTTAGTGGTGGTCTTTCTAGACGCCACGAAGGCCTCTGATTCGGTAGAGTGGGGATACCTATTCAACATACTCCAAAATATGGGGTTCCCCATTGGGTTCATGACTTATATCAAGCTCTTGTACATGGCACCAACAGCTAAGTTCCAAATAAATGGGCTACTCTAGCAACCAATTGCACTATCAAGGGGCACCTGTCAGGGCTGCCTGCTATCCCCCCTAATTTTTGCCCTTGCAATTGAGCCATTAGCTGCCAAAATCAGACAGCACCATGCTGAGACAGGGCTGCAGTGTTTCTTACATCCTGTACTCATATCCAAAATTGCAGACGATGTCACGCTTTATGTGAAGGACCCAGGGCGAAATCTGAACCCACTACTCAGGGAATTCGTTAGATTTGGTGGTAAATCAGGAATACATATAAACTGGACTAAATCCCAGGTTTTCCCTTTGACCGCGGCTGCCACACCTTTCGATATTGACTATCCCATAGCTTGGTGCGATGGTGAAGTGCAGTATTTGGGGATCACGGTTACAGCAGACCGGGAGGAGCTGATGCGACTGAACTATGGACGTGCCATGGACCACATTACTGGATGTGTGACCCGGTGGAATGCACTCCCACAGGCCATGGCAGGCCGCATCTCTCTAATAAAAATGGTGACATTAACGAAAATTCTTTATCTATTTCTAAATATTCCATATGACCCCGGGCCACATTTCTTTGCTAGCATACGCGCCGAGCTAATTAGACTGGTATAGGGAGGCAAACAACCCCGTATAAAATGGGAGACGCTAATGCGTCCATATGCACAGGGGGGCTTTGACATTACCAATTTCGAACTCTACTACCGATGCGCTCAGGCACATTTTGCACATTTCTGGTTCAACCCCCCGCGCTACACACCTCATGTAGCAACCAAACACTGGCTTGCGCACCCCACCACGCTGGAGAGTGTACTACTTTCAACAACTAGACCTCGAGAGCCACGGCCCAATTCTGTGGAATGTACACTCAAAGCTTGGCAACACATCGCTCATACAGCACAAGTAACATGCATCTACTCGCCACTTCTCCCACTGGTATATCATCCACAGATGCCCCTGCTGCAGGAAGGGGTGTTTCGCAAAGTGATCATTGCCCGTAATATTCGCCATTGGGGCGATTTACATTTAAACTGTAAATTCCACACACTACACCAACTCTTCTCGGACCCCCCCCCACCCACCAGCATGGAAACTTTTTTATACACACGCTTACAGCATGGAATGAAAGATTGCACACCTGTATATCCAAATGAGCCCGAGACACTTGCACCATTGCACCATATACTATGCACACCCACAGCCGCACACCTAGTATCCGCATTATACCGCGCTATGTACACTGATACTATATACTCAGCGTGTGCTGCCCCGGAAAAATGGTCAGCTGAACTGGATCAACCTCTCACGGACGAGTAGTAGGGTTTTTGCAGCAAGCACCCTGAACAGATTTTCTCCAACAGCCGACTGCGCATTATTCACTATAGATTTCTTCAGCGCAGTTATTACAGCTACACAAATACGGGCTACGAGACACGAACAGGTGCGACAGATGCAGAGCGGATTCTGCTGACTTTCTCCATCTCGTCTGGTCGTGTCCAGGGTTGCACGAGTACTGGTCCATGGTCTTAACTGCATTAGACCACATGGTCTCAATATACATTCCGAAGTCCCCTTTGGTGGCGCTGCTTGTCTATACGGAACAGATACCGGCAAAACATCGCAAATTTGTGTCATTTGGCCTCATGTTGGCAACACGGCAGGTGGCCTGTCGATGGGGTAGAGGGAGGGCACCTAAATTTAAGGACTGGCTCAAAGATATGATTTTGTGGCAAGATCAGATATGCATATATGCTGAGTTACTCGCAACTGCTTCACGCCTGCGGGATATATGGGACCTGCTTAAGGCATATTTACTGGCGCACCCAGTTGTTGGTACCCAGGGCGCGCCCAAGTAGTTCAGGACGCAGTAGACTGGCCGCCCCTCCGGAGATGGCTCCCTCCGGAAAAACACACGATACAAAGGTGCATCCCCCCCCTCAAATACTTTATAATGCTACATCCACGTTCAGAAGTGTTGGAAAATGAACAGAGATGATCCACAAACTGTTGTGTAGCACTGTGACTATATATAGAAAATGTTGACAGCAGATTTCTTTGTCAAATAATGAATGTCTCTTGTCTACGAATGTGATCTAAATATGTACCTTTTCCAATAAAAACTAAAATAAAGTTTAAAAAAAAAAAAAGTTAATGGTCTCAGCCCTACCAACACCTGTCCAGAATACACAGAATACAAAGCAGTTCAGTGGAACTATGCCTTCAGCTCCAGTTCTACAACCTCAGGCACAGAATCCCACACTAGGATTTCCACAGAATTTACGTAATTTTTACATTTGAATTAAATACAATGGAGCCCCAAATAAGACCATTAGTGATTAGAGATATATTTCCATAGTCTGTGGCTACTCTGGGAGTTCCACAAAGATTGAGTCATATGCCTGACTCGAAATGATGACGTTGCCGAGGGGTGAGGAGGAGGAGGAGGAGTTCCAGATGTAGACCAGAATGGCCAATTATAGGAGGAGAAGTAACTGGCCATCCCGTATCATTTTTGGCTGATACTGGGGCCCTTTATGCCACAGTTAGACCGGTGGAAATACCTAACCTACTCCTGTCAGGATTTAGGCATGTTTCTCAGAAGAGACCATACCTCTAGATTTAAGGCACATAGTAAAAAGAAAGGTTTGGAATTTTCCTGGAAAAGATGCTGGTATAACTAAAAGTGGAAATTACAGTGAAACCAGATTGTGTTTCCACGCATTCCACATTGACTTTCTTGAGACGCTGAGGAAAGGATTACGCGGAAAGGTAATGGGAAATGAAGGGTAGTCAGGGGTGTAACACAGGCCCCCACAGCCCCTGCAGTGAGGGGGCCCACAAGCTCCAGGGGGCCCCCTACTCACAGCACTATGGCCGGAGAGCTCCTGATTGAGCCCGTAGGGGCCACTCCACATACCTTGCAGGGAGGCTCCCTCAAGTTTCGTTAGGCCAGTGAGGGTAGTTCAAGACATTTGAAAAGAGAATGAGAGTAGCTCCATGTTGTCCTGTGGTACCGAATCTAGCAGTGATTCTGTGATGGGTCACGGGTTAAACTTAAACGTGTTAAGTGTCTCATTCATTAGAGACACTATTAACCTGCACAAAAACCCAGCATACATCGAACTCGAGATTGACAAAATATGAACTGGCGATACTGGCAGCACCAAATATATCAATAATAAGATGTAACATACTGAACCCTGTAACTTTACCACTTTCAAGCAATTTTAAACAAGCATTTGCAATGCAATAGGTCTCGCATTTTAGCGAGTTTGAGCTATTGACATTGTAAATGACAATGCATTTTATTTATGTTTTGATTTTTAAAACAAAAATAAAAGGCATTATCATTTATAATGCCAATAGCTGAAACTCGCGTCAATGCGAGACCTATTGCACTGCAAATGCTTGTTTAGGACTTGCGCGCCCTGGGTATGTCGCCACGTGACCGAATGTCCCATGCCCGCGCCTCCCTGCTTAATGACGAGGTATGTCACCACGTGACCGAATGTCCCAGGCCCGCGCCTCCCTGCTTAATGACGAGGTATGTCACCACGTGACCGAATGTCCCAGGCCCGCGCTTCCCTGCTTATGACATGGTATGTCACTACGTCACCGAATGTCCCAGGCCCGCGCCTCCCTGCTTAATGACGAGGTATCCCGCTTTGAATTTGAAAGCATGCAAGAAGACCATAAAATATATCGAGTCCGCACGGCCCTGCGTTGTCCAAGTGCGGCAGACGAGCGGATGTCTCAAGCGTGCAAATTCTTCTTGCTGCATTTTCATCTCCGAATATTTTTTTATTTTATTATTTATATAGCGCGAACTCGACCCGAAGGTATTGGAGCGCTTTACCTGAGCACCGTATTTACATTACATATTCAGGCACGGGGAGATTAAGTGATTTGCCCAGGATCACAGGATGTGGACGCGACCTCGAGGCTCGAACCCTGGTTTCCAGCACCAAAGTCGGCAGTTTAGCCAACGGACCGATGTTTTGCAAAAAAGGATCGGGCTCTCCCGCTTGTAACTGTTGAAATATCACTCTTCCCTGACCGGTCAACAGTGGGTCCCCGCCACAGCTCTCCTATTTAAATCACACAGAAGATTAACAGCGCTCCAAACCACGCAGCTGGGCATACAAACTTTATTCATTCAGAAAACAACGTGGAGTTGTATTGTTTTGTGTTGTTGTGTACCATTTATCGAGCTTTAATCCCCCTGACAAGGCCTTACAGCGCTTTCTGGATGGTTGATACATTAGCTACTCAGTCTGTGGTGCATGGTCGGTGGAGTGTGTGTTTATGGAGTTGTCTGTGAGAAGTATTCTTGTTCCTTACATGAGGTTCGGAAGTGAGCGTCAAAGGAGTTGCGACAAAGTTGTGGCATGGCATGAGTGAAAGAAAGAGTGCCTTTGAATATAGTTACCATGCATATGTCACCAGGCCTCTAGGTAGCTGGTGAAGAAAGCTGTGTCTATTGTCTACGATAGGGCAATCTTCATCAGGGTCTATGGAACGCGTTTAAATCTTGCAAAGGTTCAGGAGCTTTTCCTTAGCTGTTTCTTTGTGCAAATGATGCCATTTAGAAATTATACTGCACAAATCTTAATTTAGCACAAAATGGCTTGGCATAGCAAATGCTTCTCAGAAAGTAGGTAGTGTTCGTTTCCTGCGCAATGTCAGTATGTCATTATGCATAGAAAAAGCTTTTCAACCCCTAAACGATCAGAAAGAAAATGCATACTTTTTCCAGCTTGGCTGGATTACCATTAAAATTAAATTGCTTTGCAGAGGAAATACTCTCTCGTAGCGCAATCAATCTTTGCCTGTACAAAGATGCATTTGAAAACCTTCACAAATAGAATGTCTAGCTTGCAGCCATCCTCTGTGGAGCAGATGCTGCGACTCTGGAGAGAGTGATGCACTACCTCCAGAGGAACCTGGGCCAAAGCAGCAGGGGGTTCACATTTGACCAGCTCCTCTGCACCCTGACAGACTTCACTGGGACTCTGGTGCAGTGATCTCAGTTCAGGAACCACATATGAGTACATACAACAGGGCTTAATTTGAGCCTGTGGTTTCCGGTGCTCCGCACCGTACGTAATTACCGGCACTTAATTGCCATAACCTGCACTTATGACAGCTGCCACATGGTGGGGTTGTTTTGTGTAATTTAAAGATGAGCAGAAAAAAAGTTCCTTGTTAATTCAGTATAAATTCAAAACAACTAATACCTGCCACCCAAGCCATTCTTAAAGCTTTGGCGGCCTCGAACAGTGAATTGTCACACTTGTAGCAGTGTGATGGTTAGTAGTTGAGTGAGTACAGTGGCAATGTGTAGTGCAAACTGCAGCGGCCCTGTCGGGATTAGCGCACCATGCCTGGTAGCTGCATATTGAGGAAGTATTCACTGATCATTTCTGACTGGTGGGCTTGGACTGAGTCAGGATCATGCCAAGCCCTCTTCGCCGGTAAGGTGGGGGCTAAACCAGTCACACGTCAGGCCTTTCTCTGTAGTGTCCAGTGTTCGGGGCCACATTTGAAGACCTGCATTAATTCTGAATGGCACCGCTGGTGTGCTGCTCTGAAGACCTCCCCTCCAG
The DNA here is from genome assembly GCF_964204655.1 of Triturus cristatus. Lineage (NCBI taxonomy): Eukaryota > Metazoa > Chordata > Amphibia > Caudata > Salamandridae > Triturus > Triturus cristatus. The sequence continues at coordinate 309,026,516 of NC_140595.1, forward strand.
TACTGGGGACTATTCTCAAGTCTACACTGTGGGAATTGTGGTCAGTTCTAGAGGACATATTGTGAGTTTGGTGTGCAGCTCTGGGGGCTTCCTCTGGAGTATTATATACTGCAGACCATGCTTACATACTGACTGCCAAATCTGCAGAAGGAGAAGGGCACACTGGAGGCAGTCTAGAACAGTCTCAAGACTGCCGTCCAGAAAGATGCCTGATGGAAACCACATGTCTCATGAGAAAAGCTGCGGGGATTTATACACAGAAGGAAAGAAGGGATGCAGGGATGATAGAGACAGTCACATGCTCATAATAAGAGACCGCACAGCCTACCTTGACTGTACAAAATGTACAGCACCATATACATGTGTATAGGTTGTGTCTACCAACACGAGACGTGGAAATGGGGAAGGGGCTTAAGAGTCTCATTACAAACAAGAAAAATACAAAAAACAGACGCAGCAACGCAAACAAGGATGGGGTCGGAACGGCAGAAGGAGAGAGATGGCAGAGAGGGAAGATAGACAAAATGCACGCAATGGAATGGAATTGGGGCGAGAAAGGCAGGAACGGAGCAGGCATGTGTGCGTTTGTGGGCGGTGGTGCATTCGTGCGTGGTCTGCTCTTTTTGGAAGCACATACTCGTGCTTGTGGCGCTCCCCTGCGCGCTTCCGCAAGGTGGATGCCGCCACAAGCACGAGTATGTGCTTCAAAAAAGAGCAGAACGACGGCTAAAGGTCCTCCTATGTAGCGCATGCACGCTGCGTAGGCGAGACCTAAAAATGGGATGATATATAGGATGTGGATGAAGACGATTGTGTAGATTTGATTGAATTATGCACCAGTCCAAGAGCTGACATTTAAGATGTGCCTCTCGATTTGTTTTTTTGTGTGGATGCAGCATGCTTGAAAGACTTCCAGAGCAGCATATGCAGTTTACACATTGACATACATTGTTGAGGCATCATACTCGTGCAATGTAACCTTGACATAAGTGGCTGAATTGATTGTCATTATAACAGCTTACAGCTTCGGTTAGTTGTGGTCAAAACGTGGTTTCATGACCTCATCTTGTACCCCAATTCGCAACCTTTTGACTGGTTAGCTGCTTTGAAATTCCCGCTGAGAATTGCATTGGTTAAATATGTAGCACTTGAGCATGGTGGTGACATGGTAACTTTGGACAATAATTTTGCTGATAGAGTTCCACAACTGTTTTTTTTCAATGCCCATGTAGACAAATGAGCAATCAGACAAGAAAGTTGAACATGTTTTCACTTGTATGGCAATACACATATTGGAGGAGCTAACAAATGTACAAAATGAAATGTCAGATGAGGAAAAGAAAAAGTGGCAAAATGCGGGGTATAAGCAAGATCAAGCAGAGCTTTGGAAATTTGATAATTAGAGGTAGGTCTTTGTCAAATTAATTGCTATCGCAAACGGTGAGGCTTTCCATGGACTTACTCACGTGGAACATGATGCGATGGTGAGAGATTTTAAAACTCATTTATTTAATGACCATATCAGAATAGTTGAAGGAGGATTCGGTCAGAGATGTATAATGTGTCAGCAAAACAATGTGGGAAAGAAAGTTGTCATAATAAGTCTTGTATGGAAGTAAACTGTTCCCTTCACAAGACTGCAGATTGATTTTTAAAGAGATGCCACCCTTTAATAATCTAAGATACATGTTAGACATGTGTTTGCTTGTTTTCAAAGTGGAATGAGGCAGACCCAACAAGTAAGTGTGATGCACTAACAGTTGTAAATTGCTACAGGGGGCATTGATCCTTAGATCTGGAATGCCACATGTAACTTAATCAGAGAAGGGAACACACTTCAAGAATGAAAGTCTTGTGTTCCGCTCTAAACATTGATCAGAGGTTCTATAGTACTTATCATCCAGAAGAACCAGGAGCCATCTAAAGGTACAATGGTATTTTGAAAAACAAACTAGCAAAATAATGTATGTTGACTTTTCTGAAATGGAAAATTGCACTTCCTTTGGTGTTGCTAAGCACAAAACGTACCTCTCAAAAGTGTAATGGAATACATCCGCATGGGAAGAGCTCTGAGACTTCCAGGAATGCCACCAGTTGCTTTGCTAAACATTACTGATGAATTGGCCCTGGATTACTGCAAAGGCCTGGCTGCTACAGTATGCGCTATCTCCCAGCAGGTGCGACTTGAAACACCGTCTGCAGATTCTGAACAGTGCCATGATCTGGAGCCAGGAGACTGGGTCCTTGTAAAGAAGAATGTAAGGAAGTTGTGCCTTAAGTCAAGGTGGCTAGGACCTCATCAAGCTATAATTGAGGCAAATACAGTTTTGAAATATGGAGCTTTGCCTACTGGAACCACGCATATCACATGAAAAGAGGGTGTGCTCCAAATGGAGAACATTGAACCAAGCTGGTGGCACAATAAGAAAAAAATCAAGTTTCGATACATGGATCCAGAGGAAGTAGAAAAACAATCAAAAAGAAAAATGAAATCAAGACGGTCAAAGTAGAATTTTTTTTAAATTTTCAATCAAATGACGATCAAGGAAATCAGACTTGAGTAAACGAAGAAAGAGTTGAGCTTCATCAAACTTGAGCAGAAAAGCAACTGAAGAAGATTGAAACTTAGATAAAGTGCACCTACCTGAAACTGTGAGAGGATAAATCAGAGTGTTACAAAGAGGTCCCGAACACAGCAGTGAGAAATCAGCTAAAGCAGTAGGTGGAGAAAATGCTGATGAATAATTTGAAATGAATGCTGAAGACTCACCAGAGGGAGGTACAACAACAAGTGTTGCCACAAGAAGATAGACAAGAAAAAAGTTCAGAAGAAGAAGTACCTAGCTCCTGACTGGGCACATCTGACAAAAATGAAAACAAATGAAAAAACATTGATTTGAGAAGCATTCCATTTTTGCTTGGAGATTTTCAAGAACCACTGTAAAGTGAAATAAGATTATAAACTGATGAAATGTTGAAACATTTCCTGATGAAAAAGTGAAATGTTGCTCTGAATTTTATCCTTTTAGAATTTTAGCTTTTGATACGACGTAACTATTTTCGACTACTTTTGATTCCTTTTGGATTAAAAGAAATACTTTGCATGGCTTTCCAATTAACTTTTTATAGTTTTTATTTTGGTTGCCCCAATGGAGATTTTAATGTATAAATATCCTCCTAATGAGTATCACTCAAACAGGAAAGTTACTTACCTTTGGTAACACTATATATGTGGTAGAGACATAGTCTGACCGCAGATTCCTCAAATTAGAATTTTCCCCAGCGGCAGTCTGGATCCAGAGATTTTTCAGCAAGACCTCTGCGCGCCGGGGATGGCGTCGTCCAGCTCCGTAGTGATGTCATCAACGAATATGACAGCAGTGGAGCCATATAAGTCCCCTCTGGCGCGCGGACGTCCGTTTTCTACTGTGATACTTTTCTGCATCAGAACGCAGAGCCACTACTGAAACTGGATGAGAAACAGTGTGCCAAAAAAGATTCAAAAGCTTTGAAACAACAATAAAATTAAACAACAAATGGTATGAAAATACCAGATAGGTTTCAATAATAAGATATCAAAGTCTAACACAGGGCCATATGAAACTTTGCGCTCTAGTGAATAACCCATATATGGGGAAAACCATACCCTTTAATGAAACAATCCGGAATGGAAATTAATGTTACGGTGATAGTTCAACAGAACCTACAACAGCACTAAACTGTTAGTGAATTCTCACAAATACATGATCTATTGACAGTTTCAGTGTCAAGGTGTAATGCTGCCAAGAAACTTTGCATAGAAAGAAAAATAATTAAAACTGCTCACTGGTGAAAGAGCCCAGGGTGCAAAAGAAGTACACACATACTTTACCAGCCACTCACATTCGGAAAAGTATGATGAATGCAACATTTAAACAAAAGTAAGAGACCAGGGGGGCATGGCCTAGCTTCGGAGGAAGATGGCCGAGTAAATCTTCGGCTCCGCTGTTTCCTCTTCCCCCGGCTTAAATCCTGCCAACCATCCTGATTTCTAATGAGTGATCCCGTATGCTGAGGGCGAGAGGAGATCGTCCGTGCTTTCCCGGACTCTCGCGCTGCCTCTAACCCCAAGAACCGGGTCCCGATCATCTGGGCCTGCTCGCGCCCTGGAAGCCGGCAGCTGGGGTGAGCCTCCGAGCCGACGCCGAGTCAGTTTGAGGAGCGGTCGCCGCGGACCGGAAGTCGCCGGTCGGCCAAACGCTTGAAGGAGAGAGGGCGCGTCTGCAATTGACCGCGGCGGACCCGGTCGGTGAGTGGAGGCCGCGGTGCAGCTCGTCGCGGCCTCCCCAGCCTGGACGCCTCTGGCATCGGCAGTGGTGCGCGGACCTTGCGGGGTCGCACCTGAGCAGTGTGGGCACCCTCGAGACCCTCGCGGTAACACGCTGCAGTCGGCCCGTGAGTCACTTGCAGCGGCCTGCACATAAAGAGCACCGGTGAGATTGGGTGCAAATATACGTGGCAGCACACGCAATGACCGTAGCAGGGTAGCGAGGCGATTAATGGCGACCGTGTAGGCGCTTGGTGGACGCAAGAAACGCAGTGCAGAGCGGGGGCAGCGGCTTGGTCCGCAACAGGAACAGTGTTGGCAAACAGAGCGCGAAGAGTGAGTGCTGCTGCCCTGCAGGTGCTTGACCGGTTGAATTCCATTGCCCTACCAGCTGTGAGAGTATCGTTGGGAGAGGAGTGCGTGAATGGAGGAGGGGTCTTGGCCTCCTACCTGGCATCCGCGTACTACCACGGTCTGCTGCTTGATTCCCCTGGTGGGCCCAGAGCGTTTCCCAGCGCGTGGAGAATTCCGGGAGTGAGGGCGCACATCTCCATCGGCACAACGGTCCGGTGACCCTGTGGAGAGAAAATAGACATCTGACTCAGTGCCTCTTCTGCCCTACCAAGTGCGCTGGTGGCAGCTAGCGTACCAATCGCTCTCTGTGAGCCTGGTGTGATGGCAGGAAGGAAAGGGCCATCAGAGAGGGCCTCGGCTAGGGGTCTCAGGTCAACTAAACCAATCCAGTCCAACAAGCTTGAAAGGTACACACTACCCAAAGGCTCACCTTCAGACACAAGTAACACACCTAAGCCTGCGGAAGACCTTGAGAGTGCCACCCCGGAGCGGACTCTCCAAGATGTCATGACCGCCATCACTGGGGTCAAAGATTCCCTGGAGCGCAAAATGGACACCATCTCAATAGATGTTAACCTAATCCGTGCCGACCTCATGAAAATGAGCGAAAAAGTCAAGAGTCTAGACATCAAGACCGCAAGCTTAACGGATGATGTTTCCCAACTTCAGATCGACATACAGGAGCTCAAATCCTTCCGGGAAATGGCCGAGCGCAAGCTGGATGATTACGAAGGCCGCCCAAGACGTAATAATATTCGCATTCTTGGAGTGCCTGAAAAATCGGAGGGGCCGGCCCCTGATGTATTTGTGGAAGATCTCATACTTAATCAACTCCGACCCAAGGGCCTTGGAACATTTTTCACTATCGAGAGGGCACACAGGATCCGGGGGGGGCGGCCCAGGCCCGGAGTGCCCCGCGCCCCCTGATAGCACGTGTCCTTAATTTCCGAGACAGAGATGTGATCCTCCAGCATGCTCGGACCACGACCCCCCTCCGGTATGAAAACGCTGATCTCATGTTCTTTCCTGACTTTACCCAGTTGGTTCAGAGACAACGTCGAACTTATTTGAACATTAAGAAGAGACTAAGGGAGAAAGGACTCAGGTATGCAATGTTGTTCCTGGCCCGTCTCTGAGTAGAAGGAGAGGGTCGTGCCTGGTTCTTTGACAACCCCAAGGTGGCCTCAGACTGGTTAGATAGCCGAGCAGACAATAGAACCAGAGACAGAGAAGGAGAGGGGGCTCCAGACATGCAGGACCGGGAATAATATCGGGGGGGGTATGTTTGATCCTAATAACAGTTTACTTGTGCGTGGGTGGCGGGGGCCCTGAGCATCAGAGTCAAAGTACAATGTTAATTTAACACCTGGGATGTCACTATGTTAGAGATCCATAATCTGTAAACTTGCCGGGGATGGAGGGATGGAGAGTTTATTTTTCCCCTCCTTTTTCTACATTTAGTTAACTTGTCGGGGCGACAGGCACTCTGCATGTTCAGACTGGGCAGTTCTAAGCCTAGGGGGCAGGGTAGCCGGGTGGGGGGAGTTGGGAGTTGGGGGAGGGGAGAGAATGGGAGAGATATGTTTGTTTAGTGTATTGCATGCAGAGTTGAGTTTTTCAACACCATCAGCGAGAAAGGTAGAGCTCAAGCAACTCCACGAAAGAAACAGTGATGAGCTCTAAACAAGAGACAGGGATTAGAGTTCTAAGTTGGAATGTGAATGGTTTGGGGGACATGATCAAGCGGGGCATGATCAGTCAGTTTCTCAGAAGACACGCCCCAGATGTCATTCTTTTGTAGGAAACGCACCTTGTTGGGAATAAGTGTATGGCCTTGCATAGAGGAGGCTACAAACTTGTCACACACATGGGATTCACCTCAGGGTCAAGAGGAGTGGGCATATTACTCAGAAATTCCTTCCCCTTCACAATACAGGCCACTTGGGCGGATGCACAAGGTAGATACATCGGGGTCTCGGGCCAGTGGGAAGGTAGGACAGCCACGTTCGTATCGATCTATGTCCTGCCAGGCCTACAGACAGACACATTCAAAGATATTAGCACGATTTTCCTCTCATTCCCAATAGGCCCCCTGAGAATAGGTGGGGACTATAACTCAGTAATGTCGGGGGAATTAGACCGATATCCGCCGCGAAACATTAGGCCCGCGCAGAGATGGCTGCAAAATTTCACAGAATCAATGGGATTGGTAGACGGGTGGCGGGCTCTCAACCCGGTAAAGACATAATACACCCATGTTTCGGGCTCCCATGGTAGTCTTTCTCGCATTGATTATGTCCTCGTCCCAGCAGTAAAGGCACACACAATCCGGGAGGTACGTCATCTGGGACGAGGTATATCAGATCACTCCCCAGTATGGCTGAGAGTAGAGCTTGATTACGCTTGTGTGGGACGAGTGGGCCGATTAACTCATGGTACCTGAAAGACCCTACCATTAGGAAGAACATCGTTAAAGCCACTGATAATGACTTTCTAGACAACGAGGGCACGGTCGACTCCGCCTAGACCCTGTGGGAGGCCTACAACCAGTCATCCGGGGAGAAGCGCTATCAGTGATAGCAGGAAAAAATCAAGAAAGGCAGGCAGATTTAGAAAAGGCTGAAGAGGAGGTGACGAAGGCAGAAAAAGAGCTAGCCCAATCAGTAAGCCCGATAAATTGCACCTCCTAAAATTGAAGCAAGACGAGTTCAATAGCATTGCTAGGGATAGAGCCAGGGCGCAGAGTAGAGAGATCCAGAGCAGGATATACGAGAACGGTGACAAGGCTGGGAAGCTCATTGCATGGATGGACAGGAGGGACTGGGCATCGCGATTAGTGCCTGAAGTACAGGGGGGGCGACTCCAATTCGATAACAGACCCACAGGGAATAGCGGATAAGTTTGCAGATCATTACAGCGCGGTATACAGCGAAACTGGTAGGTTCACTGAAGAAGAGAACAGCGAGCTGCTCAGAGATATTGTGCTGCCCATACTCTCTGATGATAACAGGAAATACTTTGAGTCCCCAGTAACGGACGAGGAGGTGGCACAGGCAATCAGGGGGGTTAGCTCAGGGAAGGCAACTGGGCCCAACGGTATCCCTATTGAATTATATAAATTGAGGTCAAACAAACTCGCTCCGTATTTCCGCGCTAAGTGGCTGGAAAGCAGAGGTAAGGGCATGCTCCCCTATGACCAACGGGTGGCCAATATAGTGGTTATATGTAAAGAAGGCAAGCCCAGGACCAGCTGCGCCTCTTACAGGCCAATCTCACTGCTAAACGTAGAACCTAAGGTCCTGGCGAAATTGCTGGCAACACGTCTGATCAAAGTAATCAACACCTTAGTTCACCCTGACCAATCAGGCTTTATGCCTCGGCACAATACTGCTCTTAATCTGTGCCATCTGCACGGAGTGCTCAGCAGAGCACATGCTATACTAGAGCTAGCTGCTGTGGTGTCATTAGATGCTACTATGGCATTCGCCATGGTCGAATGGCCCTATCTATTTGCGGTCCTAAACAAGCTGGGGTTTGGCCCAGAGTTCATGAGCTGGATTCGTCTCCTTTACTCCGACCCGATGGCCCGAGTGGTGGTAAATAACCATAAATCCTCAGATTTCCAATTGAGCTGGGGCACTCGCCAGGGATACCCTCTGTCACCGCTTCTCTTTGCATTAGCACTGGAACCATTAGCGGCCTGGATCAGGCAAGACCGAGCTATCCGAGGAATGAGGTGGTCATTAGCCTGGGAGGATAAGGTATCCTTATACACGAATGATATCCTTCTCTATATGACTTCCCCAAGGGCATCGCTGATCGGTCTCCTCGATATACTGGCGATATTCGGGAGGTACTCTGGATTCTCCGTCAATTGGTCCAAATCCGTAATATATGTCCTCCAAGGCAACCCACCTAAGATTCCAACAAACTGCCCGATCCAGATAGCACCTGAGGGATTCCGATACCTCGGCATCTATGAGACTCTGGACACAAAACTACGATTTGCCCGTAATCTGGATCCCCCCCTACAAAGGCTGAAGAGGGATGTTGCGCATTGGAGATCCCTTCCCCTGTCCATGCTGGGGAAAGCAGTACTTTTTAAAATGATGGCCCTGCCTCGTTTTCTGTATGCGCTTCAAAACACAATGGACCCTGTACCAGCTTCCTATTTTAAGGAGGTGGAGGGTCTCCAAAGGGAACTTCTCTGGCAGACCCCGCATAGCATTCTCTAAATTAACTCTCAACTGGTACGACGGGGGGGATCAGCCTTCCCGATCTAAGGAAATATTACTGGGTTGCCCAGCTCGCGGCCATTAATTATGAAATCTATGGCCGCCCAGATGACCCCGGATATGCTATGGACAGGTGGTTACTCTCGGATGGAGACTATAAAAGAGCCTTGTACGCCAAGCCCCGCAGACTCCCACTGACTGGACCTACGGCGCACGCTACCCAAGTTTGGCATGTAGTCAACAAGCACCTACAATGGGACAATAAGCTCACTCTGGCTACTCCACTGTGGAGCTCTGAGAGACTGGGGAGCCTCTGGAAATATAAAGGGTTTGACAAGTGGGACCTTATTGGGATCTCACGAATCAGGGACATCTGGGGGGAGGAAACGGTCCTTCCATTTGCTTCACTCAAAGACCAATACAGCTTGGCAGACACTGAGTATTATAGGTATCTCCAAATCCGGTAAGCGCTGCTAAGTAACACAAGGCCCCCTGACACCTGCCCCCTGGAGGATAGACTACTGGATGATCACCTGCCAGAAAAAATATCTCTCTCATATACAGGAAACTAATCAATCACATGACTGATCCACTACAGGCCCTCAAGGGGAAATGGAACAGTGATGGGCTGGAACTTGACGAAGAGGACTGGCAGGTGGCGGCTTCATCCCCGCAAGAGGTCGCAATTCAGGCTAGGCTGCGATTACTGCAACTCAAAATACTCCACAAGACATATATAACGGGGCCTTGCTTAGTCCGGATGGGAAAGGCAGAGAGCGGCGAGTGTAGAAGAGGGTGTGGTGAGGTAGGAACCTTTTTTCATATACTGTGGGACTGTCACCATGTACAATCGTATTGGAGGGATATACATCACACACTGCGGGAGATATTAGGGGTAACCATGCAGCCGGAGGCGCGTCGATATATTCTAAATGTCTGGGAGCCCACAGACCTTAACACCTACACAACACAGTGGGCAACTCTGGCCCACATGATTGCTACACGGAACATAGCGCAGCAGTGGGGTGCAGTACAACCGCCCCAATTGAGGAGATGGGAAGAAGACCTAGACTGGTGCATGTACAGAGAAAAATCAGTCTATGTGGCCAGAGGGTGTCCTGGGAAATGGGGAAAGGTGTGGGGCACCTGGAATCACTATAGGAGACATTTGTACCCCACCTAGTCGTACGAACGAAATTGGAACTCTCGAAACCCCTTAATCTAATCTGCATAATAATCATGATGTCTATTGAAAGTCACTGATGATAATGAGGAATGATATGGTTGCTTACCTGTACTTAATGGATGTGTTGTTGTCGAACTGTTTGATAAAAAGAAATATTAAAAAAAAAGTAAGAGACCAGGTTAAGGAGTCTGTTTAGACCAACATAGATTGCGATAGTGATCAATGGCATATAAGGCCAGCATTAAGAGGGTACAACCCTTACCACAAAAGACCTTCGCAGAGCGGGGAGGATGGGTTGGGCGTTAAGGAATCTGCGCCTAGACTATGTCTCTACCAGATATAGCGTTACCGAAGGTAAGTAACTTTTCCATCTGATAGAGGCATCTACCCGCAGATTCCTTGACTTGGAATTAGATACCATGGCTATACCCTACTGGGGGAGGTCTGCAAACTAATCCCACAAAAGTTCTCAAGGAGAACTAGGCGGTCAAATAAAGACTGACCAAGGGCATGTGGGAATAGTAAAACAAAAGCTTGGCTCTTTATAGAACCTATGCTCTATACTAGAGCTGCTTTCCACCTAAACTTGAGAACTACCCAGAGTTCTCTTCTTTTTTGGCATTATTCAATCAATCATAACATTTGTAGAGCGCGCTACTCACCCGTGAGGGTCTCAAGGTGCTGGGGGGCGGCTGCTACTGTTCGAACAACCAGGTCTTGAGAAGTCTCCTGAAGGTCAGCAGGCCCTGGGTCTGTCGCAGGTGGATGGGGAGGGTGTTCCATGCGAGATGGGAGAAGGATCTGCCGCTGGTGGTCATTCGGTGGATGCGTGGTACTGAAGCGAGGGCGAGGTCAGCAGAGCTTAGCTGGCGGTTGGGGGTGTAGAAGGTGAGTCGCTTGTTGAGGTATGCTGGTCCGGCGTTGTGGAACCGGCATCGTGGAGTGCCTTGTGAGCGTGGGTGAGGAACTTGAAGGTAATCCTCTTGTTGACGGGGAGCCAGTGCAGGTCCCCCAGGTGGGCGGTGATGTGGCTGTGGCGGGGGATGTCGAGGATGAGGCGTGCGGAGGCATTCTGAATGAGTCTCTTCTGGAGTTTGGCCGTGGTTCCCGCCTAGAGGGCTTTGCCGTAGTCCAGCCTGCTGGTGACGAGGGCCTGGGTGACCATCCTTCTGGTTCCGGTGGGGATCCATCTGTAGATCTTGCGAAGCATACGGAGGGTGTTGAAGCAGGAGGAGGAGACGGCGTTGACTTGCTGGGTCATTGATAGAGATGAGTCAGGATGAACCCCAGGTTGCGTGCGTGGTCGGTGGGTTTCGGCGCTGTTCCCAGCGAGGCCGGCCACCAGGAATCGTCCCAGGAGGAGGGGGTGGAGCCGAGGAGGAGGACCTCCATCTTGTCCGAGTTCAGTTTCAGGCGAATGCTCTTCATCCATTCGGCAACAGCCTTCATTCCTTCGTGGAAGTTGGTTTTGGCGGTGGCGGGGTCTATGGTGAGGGAGAGGATCAGCTGGGTGTCGTCGGCGTATGAGATGATGTTGAGGTCGTGTGCTCGGACGATGTTGGCGAGCGGTGTCATGTAGACATTGAAGAGAGTCGGGCTGAGTGATGAGTCTTGGGGTACGCTGCAGGTGATCTTGGTGGCTTCGGATCGGAATGGAGGGAGGCGGACTCTCTGGGTTCTGTCGGTGAGGAAGGAGGTGATCCAGTCTAGGGCTTTGTATCGGATTCCTGCGATGTAGAGGCGTGTGCGTAGGGTGTGGTGGCAGACGGTGTCGAAGGCGGCCGAGAGGTCCAGGAGGATGAGGGCCGCGGTTTCGCCGTTGTCCAGCAGGGCCCTGATGTCGTCGGTGGCGGCGATGAGGGCGGTTTCGGTGCTGTGGTTGCTGCGGAATCCGGATTGGGACGAATCCAAGGTGTTGTTCTCTTCCAGGAATTGGGTCAGTTGTCTGTTGACGATCTTGGACGCCTCTGGGCAGCAACCGCGCTATATAAATTTACTTTTCATTTCATTTAATTTCTTCTCGATGACTTTCACCAGGAACGGGAGCAGGGAGATGAGCCGGAAGTTCTTGAGGTCCTTTGGGTCTGCCTTGGGTTTCTTGAGTAGGGCGTTAGATCTCTGTGTGTTTCCAGCTTTCCGGGAAGGTGGCGGTCTCGAATGAGCTGTTGCAGATCTTCCGGAGTTGGGGTGCGATGATGGAGCTCGCTTTGTTGAAGATGGGGTGGGGGCAGGGGTCTGACGGTGAGCCGGAGTGGATGGTGTTCATGGTCTTGATGGTGTCTTCCTCGTTGTCGTGGTTCCAGGAGATCAAGCGGCCGGAGTGACTGGGGGGCGGTGAGTCCAGGATGTCTGTGGCTGACTGGGGGGGTTGGGTGTTGAAGCGGTTGTGGATGTCTGCGATCTTGCGGTGGAAGAAGGTGGCTAGAGAGTCGCAGAGGTCTTGTGACGGCGGGATGTCGTTGGAGCTGGAGCTGGGATTGGGGAGTTCCTTCATGATGTTGAAGAGCTCTTTACTGTTGTGCGTGTTGTTGTCGATGCGTTCCTTGAAGTAGGTCCTTTTGGCGGTTCGAATGAGTTGGTGGTATCTGCGGCTGTTCTTGAGGGCTGCATGGTTGTCCAGTGTTTGCTCGTGGCGCCATTTCTTCTCTAGTCTTCGGCAGGCCTGCTGGGATGCCTAGAGGTCAGCGATGAACCAGATGGCCCTTCTGTCGGTGCGTCTGTTTGAGGGTTTCTTGATCGGGGTGACAGTGTTGGCGCAGTCTTTGATCCATTGCCTGAGGTTGTGGGCGGCTGTGTTGGTGTCGGTGTGGTCGGTTGGTGGGTCTCGGGCGAGGGTGGTGATTAGCTGGTCTTCGGTGACCTTGTTCCAGCTGCCGTGGGGGATTCTTTTCTGGTGGTTGTGTGTGGTGGTTTTCTCGAAGGAGAAGTGGATGCAGCGGTGGTCGGTCCAAAGGAGTTCGGTGGTGTGGCTGAATGTGATGTGGCTGCTGGCGTAAAAAATGGGGTTGAGTGTATGTCCGGCGGAGTGGGTGGGTGTCGTGACGAGCTACTTGAGGCCGAGGTTGGAGAGGTTGTCCAGCAGTGTGGTGGAGTTGCTGTTGTTGGTGTTCTCGAGGTGGAAGTTCAGGTCTCCGAGGAGGATGTAGTCTGTGGAGGCCAGGGCGTGTGAGCTGACGGCCTCTGTGAAGTAGTCGCTGAACTGTGGCCGGGGTCCGGGGGGTCTGTACACTAGGGATCCTCTGAGAGTGGTGTTGGGATCATTGTGGCTCTGGAAGTGCAGGTGTTCGGCGGTGCTGAGGGTGTCTTCGGTGCTGGTTGAGGTTCTTAGGGTGTTTCTGTGGACGATGGCGATTCCTCCTCCCTGTCCATTGGTGCGATTCCTGCGGGTGATCTTGTAGCCATCCGGGATTGCTATGGCAAGGTTGGGTGCCGAGGAGGTGTTCATCCAGGTCTCCGCCAGGAAAGCGACGTCCGGGGAGGATGAGTCGAGCAGGTCCCAGAGTTAGACGGCGTGCCTGTGGATGGAGCGAGTGTTGAGCAGTATGCATCTGAGATGGTTGTGGCCTGCCTTGGTGGGGGTGGCAGGTCGTGCTAGTGAGCGCTGGCTGGCGAAGCTGCAGTTGGTCAGCTTGGGCTGACCATGTTTCCGGGTGGCACGCCATCAATGTGAAAACTAAGGCGAACAAAAGACAGAAAAGAATAACGGAGTGTACTGCGTCGCATTTTGCTTGAACGGATTAAATTTACCTTCGGCCCACCTGACGGGTAGCACCCACTGAGGATTATGATCAATCTGATGAACTTGGTATAAATTCGAACAGTCACAAGAGAGACGATAGCACAAACATTCCTTTTTGTATAACACAAAAAGGGTTATATGGATGACATATTAATTGGGATTGTTGTCTTGGGTCACTAAAATGTTGATTTTTAACAAGCATTTATGTTTACAGGCGGAGATAAAATGATGAACACGTGATATTTTTATTATCGTAGGCCAGTTTGTTTTAAATCAATGTTGTTGACATCAGCGGGTGGGCTGTGTATTGCTTACGGATACTGTGATGAGGGTAGTTTTGAGGTTACTACTATGAATGTAGGGAGGCAAGGACAGGTTTGATTAGGGACTAGTTATAATACGTTAGGTATGGAATGGATTGACGGTAGTGGGGTATTGTGGGAGTTGGAGAGAATCATCGAGAGTAGGAGGAAAAGCGGAAGTTGGTTTGAGTATGGGAGGCAGTTTAACTGATAACAGGTGCAGCGGAGGGGTAGAGACAAGTAAGAGTAAAAGCGTAGATTCGAGAGAGCTGCAGAATTAGTTGATTTGAGTAAAGGAGTCAGGAAGATGACTACATGAACGGCTTTGGAGGTATGGATTGGTAGAGTTATACTGCTTTGAGGGATTCTTGACATATATTTGGAGTAAAAATAGCTGGTGTACGAATGGGGAAGGGGTATGGTTACGAGTTATAAATGGGACTTGACGGGTAGTAGTAACGGAAGAATGATTACAATGGGAATTTAGGTTACAGTAACGTTGCGCAGCGAAGCATAATTGTTAGTGGGATAGAACGTTGATTTCTGGGAAACGTTTAAATAAGAAATAATCATGCACATCAGTAAACAGGTGACATTGGGAATCTAATTAATGTGTTTTTATTTTTAGAAAACCCCTGACGAAGGGCCAAAAAATGGGCCCGAAATGCATTGGGTAATTTAAGAACATTGTTTGTGGATTCATTCATGTACACAGTCGAGGTGCAGGATAAGGCCCGAATGGACATTTCTGTACCTTTAAGAGTGGAGTGAAGACATGAGTGTCCCTCTTGTGACATGTGAACATTACAAATATTTTGAAAAGTTGGATTACATTGGAGAGAACATAAGAGAAATAAATATAAATGAGAAACCAAGAACTTTGTGGTATGTTGTTATATGCAACCGAATTTGCTGTGCATCCGGAGTGGAGTGGAGGTCCACTCCATCTTTTTGTGAAGCTGCAGTTTCGGCAGGTGAAGGGTCCGTGGGTGCGTTTCGGGGTGGCCTGGAAGCAGGTGGTGGATCTGCTGGCGTGAGTGCGTGGAGGATGTTGGCGTCGTAGAGGCGTCTGGTGTCATGGAGCTCATGGGGGCCAGGGGGTCTGGCGCTGGGCGCGGTCTGGGCACAAGAGGGCTTGCATTTGGCACGCCCACTGTGCGCGGCTGCCATAAGAAGGCGTCACTCAATGCCTGAAAGGGTTTTGGTTTGATATGTATATATACATATATACTCCTTTGAAGAAAAACTATTGGCAACATCCCGTCCCAGCCCTAAATGGCAGGAGTATGCAAAGCATGAGTAGATAGTACACCTATACCTTGAACATATACAGAAGTGTATCATCAGATACTCCAATTGGCCCATGCATTCATGGAATTCTTCTGGCCAAGAAATACAGCAAGAACACAGGGACATATAAAACTGGCCCACTACAACATCAAAGTTCAAAGGACGGAACATAACTTTGAGTCCCAATAAGCTCCGAATACCAGGGCAAGCAAAAAAGAACCTTCTGTTCCGGTCTTTCTTTTTAAATAAATAAATGTTTAAAAACAAGATGACATAGCAAAAATAGATGGACATAAGATGCAGTTCAAATAGGAGGACAGCCCTGTCAACAACAGGCACATACAACACCTGTGATACATGAAAATATGAGAAACATAGCAGCATGTAGTAATATGCATGTTCTGGATATTATCATACATAACATCTCTGAAAAGATATATTTGTTAAAAATTACACCGCCCCCCCCCCCCCACAAAAAAAAAGGGGGTGGCGGCACCACCACAACAGTATAGGTGAGTTGTCAGAAGTAAATGCTGTCTGTCCAGTGGGGAATAAGAAAAAACAGGTATGAAACCTCACAAATTGAGAAATGCTGGAGAAAAAGTACATGACCTCCAGAAGATATGGAATGTAGACTAGACAGAACTACATATAGCAAAGATGTTTACTAGAGGGGTGAATGCACCAATTTATGATAACTTAAGACAAGTGGGCCCAAACGCACAGTGTAGAGCATGGATAGGTATAACCACACCACAATGTGGAGAATGGGTAGGTATTGACTATATTGGATTGTTAAAATCGTTTATATACTAGACACTGTCCTTAAATGAAGAACTTACAAGCAAATAACATCCGAAGAATGCAAAATGTATACTGTGAACTAGAGCAACGATCCAACTTGCTTAACCCCTTCAAAGCTCTGATGCACTCAAAGAAATACTTAGGAGAATAAGGATGTGAGACAACGCACAAAAGCCACTTGTTTGGAAAACAACATAGATGCGTGAAAGTGCAACCGAACCTTGTGAAAGGCTAAACCAAGAAGAAAATAGTTCTCAGAAGAACATAATACAAAGTCAGAGGAGGACACAGTGATATAACAAAGAATGTACAGTGAAGAAATACACTACCAAGGTAGTATCCCTAAAGAGCTAAACAATAGCAAACCAGTACTCCACATGGAGTAGTTCATATACCCACAAAAGGGATAGAGTCTCTTGAGCCTCGCTCTTTAGCAGAGATAATGGATAAGAAAACAAACCAGCTGCAAACACAGTCTGAAAATTAAAGACTCAAACTCAGAGAGTAATAGTCTACTATAAGTCAGAAATAGTGCTTATATTTCAACACTACCAATGCAATGAAAGCCATAACACAGAGACCACAGCCATGGACATCATAGAACAAATTAAACAAGACCGGAGCGGTCCAATCACAAGTTGCCACCCATGAGGCGCTGGACTGCAGAATAAGCATGGCTATCGAATAAATTGAGGCAGTCAAAAGGTAAGTCCCTTAGACTCTCCCGAATATTCTTGGGGAAACTAGAATCACGCAGCCAAGCGTGCCTCCGTAGAGCTACTGATCTTGCCATAGCCCTACCTACGGAATCCATAGTGCCCATTGACGACCTCATAGTGAACTTAGCCAGTTCCCAACCATCCTGTACCAGCTGAAAGAGTTCAGCTCTAACTTCATCTGGAAGAGAAGTAGTCGGTCAACAGAATTCCATAGGGCAAAAGAAGCCCTTCCATACACACAGAACGTGTTCAAAGACCTTAGGGCTGAACTAGTAGACGCAAACACGTTTTGACCACACGTCTCCAACCACCAAGACACCCTGCTCGGTGGAAGCAAGGGAGGAGCTTCCAAATTTAGCGAAGCTGAAGCTGCCTGCACAACATGCCCTCCAGCCTTAGGGTGCTAAGAAAGACAAACAGGGTCATCTGGAGCAGGTCGATGACGGTGTGCAATAGCACGCTCAACAGAGACACCTTACGTCGGTTTGGCCCAAGTCACCAAAAGAATGTTGTATAGCAAATCTCCAAAAGGAAGCAATAGCTCGATCCCAGTGCCTCCTTGATTGAGCAGATCCAATAAGGGGTCAGGGGACAGAATCACCACGGGAAGCTGCAGCTTCAAAATGTCAGCTGGCTGTTTAATGACCCCAGCAAAAGCTGCACTAGCCTCTGTTGCTATTCTAGGAGATGAAAGTAAATTCTAGGTAGGGGATGGTTGAAGACTAACGTCCCCACCAAAAACCAGAGAACCAGGCTCGTCCTGCAACACTGGGGGAAAGGCAACCCAAGGGGTCTCATCCTCAATTTGTAGAGGAGATGGAGCAGAAGCCTCAGTAGCGAGAAAAGGCATCTCTGGCACCAACCGATGTCGTATAGACGGGAACCACTAGGGGTGTCTCCAGCGCCGAACGGCATTGAAATGGCGTTGTATAGACATCCACTAGTAAAGGTGTTGTTGGTGTCACACAGCGTCGAGGCGGTGACAGGTCACCCTCTGCGAACGCCACCGACTAAATAGCAGGGAGCCGCAACGGGCTGTTTCCGGAGGTCATAGCGACTCCTGTTACGGAGCCAGGGTCCTCGATTGGCGCCGAGGGTAAACCCGCTGGTGAATGTCCAATCAGAGTCCCCTCTACCTCTTTGGCGCCCAAAGGCGCTCCAGAGAGAGGTGCTGACCCAAAAAAGGCTTAAAGGCTTGTAAAACCTAGAAATACAGTTCCATTTGGTCCCTAGTTGCCCCCTCACCAGGATATGGTGGAAAACTCGGGGTCGACTCCTGTGCAACCACATCTGGTAGGGATAGGGAGGAACTGGCACCAGCGTCACGACTTAGGCCAAAACAAAAAGAGGCCTAAGGAACCGCTTCCCCAGGATCCACGTTACAGGGCGGAAATGAAGAAAACGGACGTCTGCGCGCCAGAAGAAACTTATATGGCTCCACTGAAGTCATATCAGTGGACAATGTCACTACGGAGTCGGACGACACCGTCCCCTGGGTCGCAGAGGTACTGCTGAAAAGTCTCCAGATCCAGACTGGCGTCTGGGGAAAATTCCAAGTTAAGGAATCTGCGGCTAGATGTCTCTATCAGATACTAGAAGTAGTTGAAATCTTTTAATGACACTAAGAATCATAGATTATAGTGCATAAACAGTTTTGATTAAGGATTTGAAGATGATTGTTTAAACTGGCATGTTCTAGTTGGCTGAGGCGAAGCCCTAGCCAGGCAGAACCTACCACTCCTGGCAGGGGTGGGTTAAAACACTAACCTGCGCTCACCTTTGAGTAGCTTGGCACTAAGCAGTCAGGTTTATCACAGAGGCAATGTGTAAAGCATTGGCAAAGTACTCACTGACAATAAATACAATGAACATCACAAAAGAGACTCCACGTGATGTATATAAATAACATTTGTATTCACCACACAAAATAACAAACACAACATTAACCTCAGGTATTTCTGGGCATAAATCACGCTTGGTAATATCCCAAACTTCACACTAGAAAGCATCAGGTTTCTCTTTGAGAACACTGGCCTCCGACTTCTTTTCAATTGCCAGGACACTGGTGGAAATATTCAGGTGTTTATGTCTAAGATATACATGAAGCTCAGGAGATCTCTCTCATAGGCATTAGCAATGTAACCGTGAGGTACACCCAAGTGTGTGAAACGAGAAAAAGGTGTAGATACTCAGATCAGGGACATTACAGTATACTGCGCAGTGAGGTGCACACCTGCATGTCAGAAGTTTATAATCACGCATAAAGTGAAAGTTCGATAATGTGTAATCCCCGGTGAGATACTAGTGGGTGCACACTGTTCAATCAATCTATAGATAACTGCAAGTCAACTACATTTTTCTCAACTCAATTTACCCTCCATCTTTAGAAGGTTCAAAACATGTTTTATGAAGGTGACCTTTCATGTGCACACTGTATAATTTTAGATAAATAGGTTTCGAAAGAGAAAAGAGGTAGCACCAGATCTGCGTCTGGTTGTGCGGCGGAAAAAAGGAGCTGACGCTAGGATGCAAGAGAAGCACCTATATTGGCTCTGCATGTCATTTCCGCAGCAGAACAGCATAAGTGCGGAGTCGCACAGAGCCCCCTAATGGCATGCAGCGGTGCTGCTAAAAAGCTTCTGGATCCAGTTTGACGCCTGGAGGAATATTCAAAATGGTGAGGAATCTGTGGTCAGCAGTCTTTATCAGAAAATGAAGATGCTGTTGAAAAAATGAATAAATTGCAATGCAATCGGTCTCACATTTGTGAAAGTTAGAGCTATTGGCGCTGTAAATGACATTGTTTTTTACTTTTTTGTTTTTGTTTGTAGTTGAGTGATCATATTTGCACAGCACTATTGCCATTCGTATGACTTAATGGCACTGGAGAACCAGAAAATGGGAAATAGGTTACGAGGGAGGGGAGGTGGAAAATAAATGACATCAATGGAAAAATGGATTAAAAAATAGGAAAGGAGTTGCTGTGATGGGTCGGGGATAATGCATGACAGGAGAGAGAGTGATACTGAAGCAGGATATGTGCATGCAAGACAGAGAGCTAAATAGGGTTTAGAGAGAAGTGTGTATGCGTGGCAGGGAGAAAGAGGTGGTTAGGTAAGAATCGGACAGGTGAAAAGGAATATGGGAGGAAGTGAGAAACAGGAGGGAGTTTGTGAGGAAGAGACTATAGCAGAATGGACGAAAGAGAGATCTGGGGTAGTTGGTGCACAGAGAGAGTGAGGAAAGAGTGAGGAGTTGTTTGGGAGAGTCAGCATTTATACATCAGCTGACAACTCTGAATTTATGGGTACATTATTAATGGTATGGGGCTGTGTCACAAAAATTTTAGAGGAATCCAAAAGGGCAGGAGTACTGTTATGAACTATACTCCAGGTTTTAGTTAAGAAATATGTTTTTTAAACAAGAACTTAGGATAAAACTTCTCAAACGTGGTATGCTGAAAACATCGCCTGAGTTTTAATTCAAAAGGTATGCAATATGATTCCGAAAAACCAAGACCATCGTTAATCGATGCACCCTAATAAAAATAAAAGCCATTACCCGATCCCAAGTATGATACTGTATGAAAAGATAACAAATTGTGCCAGATTTTTTGACAAATCCTGTGTTGGTGGGTATCCTTAATTGAATATGCTACTTACCAGTATGCATCTGTTCTTGGCATGTAGGGCTGCTGACATTCATATCTGTGCATAGATCGCCGCCTAGTGTTGGGTCCGGATGATTGCACATTGTTGTCCTGGAAGAGTCTTCGAAGTATCATGAGATAGGTGACTCCTCCCCTGGACCACAGTGCGCATGGGCATCGTCCCCATCCTTAGATTGTTTTTCGCCATTGTGGCAGTGATGGAGTAGATACAGTAAGTGATGACCATGCTATACAGTAATTCTGAGTGCTGCAGCCGCTACAGGCGCCGGGGAGGAGGGTGGGCGATATGAATGTCAGCAGCCCTACATGCCAAGAACAGATGCATACTGGTAAGTAGCATATTCAGTTCGAGGCATGTGGGCTGCTGAATTCATATCTGTGCATAGAATATATAGCAGTACCTCCATTAGCGGCGGCTACCCGTGCCAGCTGCAGCAGTCTGAAAAAGAGTTTTGAGAACAGCCTGTCCTACAGCTGCCTGCTGTTTTGAGTGTACATCTACACAGTAGTGTTTGGTAAATGTATGTGTAGTGGACCAGGTGGCTGCTCTACATATTTCCTGTAAGGGGATGTTTCCTAGGAAAGCCATGACGCCCCTAACTTTCGTGTTGAGTGGGCTCGTGGGGGAATCGTTAATGTGCGTTTAGCTTTCTGATAGCAAATTTGAATACATTTAACGATCCATCTGGCTATCCCTGCTTTGGAAATGGCGTTGCCCTTGTGTTGTGGAGAAAAGGCAACAAAAAGTTGTTTTGTTTTCCTAAAGTCCTTAGTTCTGTCTATATAGTACATGAGGGCCCTCTTTACATCTAGTGTATGGAGTATTCTCTCTGCGACATTTTGTGGATTTTGAAAGAAAACAGGCAGTTCAATAGTTGATTCATGTGGAACTGCGATATCACTTTGGGCATGAATTTGGGGTTGGTACGTAGTACAACCCTGTTTGCGTGAACCTGTATGAATGGCTCTTGAATGGTTAGTGCCTGGAGTTCACTAACTCTTCTTAACGAAGTGATTGCCACTAGGAAAGCTACCTTCCAGGTGAGGAATTGAATCTCACATGAATGGAGAGGTTCAAAGGGTGGACCCATTAATCTGGTGAGGACCAAATTGAGGTTCCACACCGGTGCTGGTGGGTGTCTTGGGGGGATTACTCGTTTGAGTCCCTCCAAGAAGGCTTTGATGGCAGGCACTCTGAATAAAGAGAGGTGCGGCCTGTTTTGGAGATAGGCTGCTATCGCGGTTAAATGGATACGTATTGAGTTGTATGCCAGATTGCATCGGTATAGGTGTAGGAGGTAACAGATGATGTTTTGAATAGATGCGTCCAGCGGGGTAATGTCATTGTTGTTGCAGTAAATGACAAACCTCTTCCATTTAGCCGCATAGCAAGCTCTGGTAGTGGGTCTTCTGGCCTCCTTGATGATCTCCATACAGTCAGGTGGCAGGTTTAGGTAGCCAAACTCTAAGACCTCAGGAGCCAGATTGCCAGGTTCAGCTGTTGCGGATCTGGGTGCTGAATTCCGCCATGGTTCTGCGTCAAAAGTGCGGGTTTGAGCCGCAGCCTTTGATGCGGCACCACGGAAAGTTCTAGAAAAGTGGTGTAACATGGTTGGCGCGCCCATGTGGGAGCAACTAGGATGAGTGTTAGTGAGTGTTGCCGCAGTTTGCGTGCCGCCAGCGGTATTAATGGCGCTGGGGGAAAAGCGTACGCAAATCTGCCGGACCAGTTCATCCATATCGCATTGCCCTGTGACTGTGAATGTGGGAACCTGGCGGCAAAGCTTTGGCATTTTGCGTTTTTGTTTGTGGCGAATAGGTCTATCTCTGGATGACCCCACTGCTGGAAATACGGTTGGAGAACTGACGGATGTAGCTCCCACTCGTGCATCTGGCGGCTGTGTCTGCTGAGCAGATCCGCCATCTGGTTGTCCTTGCCGGGGAGGTGTTCCGCCATGAGGAATATGTTCCTCTGAATGGCCCACTTCCACATGCTTTGAGCCAGATGAGACAACTGTGGAGAGTGTGTTCCTCCCTGCTTCTGTATGTAGTACATGGCAGTCATGTTGTCCGTCCGGATCAACACGACCTTGTTGCACAAGTGTACTTTGAATGCTTTCATGGCTAGGAAGATCGCCATCAGTTCCATAACGTTGATGTGCATCTTCTTTTGTTGCGTTGTCCATAGTCCCTGCACTGTGTAAGTGAGTACATGAGCTCCCCAACCTTGGAGAGAGGCGTCCGCTGTCAGTATTATTTGTGGAACAGGCTCTTGGAACGGTCGGCCCTTGCAAAGGTTTTGTGGATTCCACCAATGCATTGTATGCCCGACCGCTCACCAACACTAGATCTTTTAATTGGCCGTGAGACTGATTCCATTGACGTGCCAAGCACTCCTGAAGCGGGCGCATATGTAGTCTCGCGTGCGGGACTATGAAAATGCAGGAGGCCATCATGCCT
The DNA here is from genome assembly GCF_964204655.1 of Triturus cristatus. Lineage (NCBI taxonomy): Eukaryota > Metazoa > Chordata > Amphibia > Caudata > Salamandridae > Triturus > Triturus cristatus. The sequence continues at coordinate 309,049,581 of NC_140595.1, forward strand.
ATCAACTGCATGAACACTCGCGCAGGAAGGGAGTGTTGAGGTTTGAACTTTGAGATCAGCAGTTGCATGCTGTTGATCCTCACTAAATTTGGCTGAGCTGTGGCTGCCAGAGGGTTTATGGTCGCGCCCAGGTACTGTCGTACGTGTGCGGGTTGGAGATGTGATTTTGGGTAATTTAGTGAGAATCCCAGACTGTGAAGAAGGTGAATGGTGAGGAACATGTGGCTGGCACATTGCTGGGCTGACTTTGCCTGAACAAGCCAGTCGTCCAGGTAAGGGAAGACGTGAATGTGTTGCCTCCGTAGATGTGCAGCCACTGTTGCTAGGCACTTGGTAAAGACCCTGGGTGCTGTTGTTACTCCGAAGGGGAGAACTTTGAATTGATAGTGATGCCCCTGAATAGTGAACCTGAGAAATTTCCTGTGTGATGGGTGTATGGGTATGTGGAAATACGCATCTTTTAGGTCTAGTGTGGCTAGGAAGTCTCCTTGACTGAGTAGCGGGAGAACCTGCTGTAGGGTGAGCATGTGGAAATGCTCTGAGAGAATGTATTGGTTGAGGGGTCTCAGGTCTAGTATAGGTCTGAGCGACCCGTCCTTTTTTGGGATTAAGAAGTACAGAGAGTACACCCCTGTCCCCTGCTGGTTGACGGGCACGACCTCTATTGCACCTTTTTGCAGCATACTTAGCACTTCCTGCTGCAATAATGCCAAGTGCTCTACGGACATAGGACGGTGCTTTGGCGGTATGTTGGGTGGAGTGGACGTTAATTCGAGACAGTAACCGTGGTGGATAATGTCTCTGACACACCTGTCTGTGGTGATGGTTTTCCACGCTGACAGGAACTGTTGGAGTCTCCCCCTGACAGGTGTTATGTGGTCGGGGGCAGGGAGAGGGCGTCACTGTTTGTTTTTGGGGGAAGACCTGGTGTTGCCGTAACCACGTCCTCTGCCCTTGGTGCTGGAGCCACGATAGCCACCTCTGTTGGTTTTATCATAGGTACTTTGTGTGCCTCCTTTAGTGTATTGCTGCTGTGACCCCTGACCTTTAGCTGCTCCTCTATTCCCGGGGCAACGAAAGGAGCCACTACGAAACTGCTGCGTCTGCAGAGCCCCCATTGATTTCGCAGTGTCTTTTTTAATTTTCTCGAGGGTAGTGTCAACTTCAGGGCCAAATAAATAGTCTGGGTTGACCGGTTGATTTAAGATATTGTTCTGGATCTCCGGCTTGAAGCCTGAGATTCTCAACAAAGCATGCCTTTTCAACATGACGCTTGTGTTGATGGCCCTTGCTGCTGTGTCGGCTGCATCCAGTGCGCACTTGATGGATGCATTGGTAAGGAGTTGTCCCTCTCTGATGAGGAGCTCCGCTGCCTCTTTAAATTCATCTGGCAAATGTTGGAGTAGTGCCTCTAGTGTGTCGTAGTGGGACCTATCATAACGGGCCAGGAGTGCCTGTGTGTTGGCAATGCGCCAGATGTTTGCTGCTTGCGCTGCAATCCGTTTGCCTGATGTCTCCAGCACTTTTGACTCCTTGTCTGGGGGAGGAGCATCACCTGTTGTTTGTGAGTGGGCTCTTTTGCGAGCATTAGCAACCACCATGGAGTTCAAAGGTAACTGACCCCTAATGTACATAGGGTCTCCGGGTGCAGCCTTGCACTTTTTTTCGATCCTGGGGTTTAGCACCCGTGCCCTGGTTGTTTCTTTAAAAATGTCTTTTGCAGGTTTGAGAACTCCTTTTAACATGGGCAGAGTCTTGACAGTTCTTTCGGATGAGGCGAAAGTGTCCACCAAGAAGTCTTCTTCGACAGTGTCAGAATGGAGTTCTACTCCATGATTGGCAGCAGCCCGTTCTATGAGGGCATTAAAGGCAGCAGTGTCCTCTGTGGGAGATGTCTTTATGTTATAAAGCTGCGTGTCATGGGTATCTGGTGCGGTACCCTGGTCTGTGGGGTCATCCCATGCTTGATCTGGGTCTTGCAGGTGATCATCAGGATTGATATCCCCAAGGTAGGTGGTATCATCCCCTACATAGTCCTCTACTGCGTCTGCCTCTGAAGGCGTAGGAGAAAAGGACGGTGGATCCTGATGGAAGGGTTGAAAGTGTTCATGAAGCACTGGCTCTGACCCTGCTGGCAATTTGTGTTTGAGAGGAATCTTGTAGGAGTCCAATCCCTTCTCTGGCGTGATTTTCCGCTTGCGGAGCATCAACCTACCAGTGTTGGCGTCGATAAATTGTGGCTATGAAGGCTCGAAATCTGTTTGTCCTGTGGATGGGGACTGTGTCTGGCGGACACGTGTCCGAATCTCGAACAGTTTCGGCGCCGTGGGTGGCGGCAACCCAAACGTGATGTTGGTCGTCGCCGAGGGTGCTTTTGAAGCCTTGTGCGTGTCGGGACCCGATGTAGAGTGGAGGGCTGCCGGTTCTCTGATGCGTTGCAACGATGCCGAGACCTGTTGCACGGTAAACGCAGATGGCTCTTTGGAACCAGTCGGCACCTTGGAGGTAGGCGTCGAAGCGGCACCCGACTTCTTTGCAGTCATGGGGTCATCGATCCGAAGGGAGGTATCGACGCTCGTTGGAATCGATGACTTGGCAGGCGCCACCGGTTTAGACGTTGATGCAGACGGGGTGGCCACCTTGACTTTGGTGGTTGGGGCCGAAGTCTTCGGTGCCATAGGCTGAGGCGCCTTGTGGGGACCGAGGGCCTTTTTCTTTGGCTCGGCACCCGTATCCGCTGCGGTGAGCTTGGCACCGAAATCCCTTTTTGCGCGGTCGGAGCCGATGACCTTTGCCGGCGTCGAAGGAATGGGGGGCTTCGAGGCCAACGAGCCGATCACAACCAGTTTCACTTTCGGTTTCGATGGAACTGGTGCGATGGATGGTTTCGGTTTCGCTGAAGGGAATCCAGTCGCCTTCGATAACAATGGCTCTTGCGAAATGTTCGAGGCCGGGCCTGAAGGCGGGGCCGAAGAACCGTGAGATTGATCTTGGGTAAGGCCCGAAGGCGATCCCTCGACCTGAGCCTTATAACGAGGTATATTTTCGGCCTCCGTATCGACGGGTTGGCCTAGCTCCTCGCTGGAGCTATCTTCCTCTGGCCCCAAAGGCCTCATCGTAGTCTCCTACCTCTTCGACGACTTCTTCTCTCTGAAAGATCACCTCATCGTCGTCCTCCGATCGGGAGTCGTGTTCGGAAGCGGGGCTGGAGTCTACGTCCTCCATGCTCTCGGCGTCCTCGTCTTCGGTGCTAAAGATGTTGGCCGGGGCAGGTGCCAATTGTTGCGCCTCCAATCGAGCTGCCCGTCGATTCCGGAGAGTCTTCTTCGAGCGGAATCGGGCGCAGGCCATACATTTCGACTCATCGTGATCCGGTGAGAGACATTTGTTGCATACCGGGTGGACGTCGATGTGTGGGTATTTCGCGTGGCATAAAGGACACCTTTTGAATGGAGTCCTCGATTCCATCGTCGATTGAAGTTCGATGTTCGGACCAAGCGGATCCGAAAAGCTGGAAGAAGGTGCTAAAGCACTAAAGAAACTAGTCGATACCGAACGGGAACAGTACCGACGATAACTAAAGGCCTTTTGGCCTTAAACTGAATTTTCCTAACTTGAGCTAAGATAAGCACATCCGAACCCAATGGCGGAAAAAAACAATCTAAGGATGGAGAGGATGCCCATGCGCACTGTGGTCCAGGGAAGGAGTCACCTATCTCGTGATACTTCGAAGACTCTTCCAGGACAACAATGTGCAATCATCCGGACCCAACACTAGGCGGCGATCTATGCACAGATATGAATTCAGCAGCCCACATGCCTCGAACATGGTAATATTTAAAAGTGCCCTGGATTTGACGCATCCTATCGCAAAGTTACTGCGGAACGGATGCTCACCTTGAAATAAACTAAATCCCCTGTTCTAAAATGGCCACAACTCTAGTCTGTTAGTGCATGCTACCGGAGTCTTGCACTTGTGACTCGCTTTCAATTGTTTGCTGCTTCTAGGGATATGGGTCGAGCAGCCCTAGAAAGCGAGGAAACCAGGCTGCCGCCGTCACCCATTGCCCCCGCCCTTCCTCGTGTGCAGTGACTGATGGACGGCGCAAATGAAATGCGGACAGGCAGGGAGAGTAACCACGTGAGGAGGAGGAAAAGGGGAAGAACAGAACAGGAGGGAGCAATGTTCGTATGTGGTGTAACGGCCAGAGCGGTCGACCTTGAAACTAGAGAACCAGGTTCGAATCTCGGCGCCGGCCCTGCCTGAAAATGTAATGGGTCTGTCTATAATGCAACTGGTGGTCATGTAAAGCACTCCGATACCTTTGATACCTTTGAGTCGAATTTGCGCTATAGAACACTGCAAAAAAAAATCAGTGTTGTGGGAAGGGTGACAGAGGTGTGGCTGGTGGGGAGTGGCACAGGTAGATTAAGTAGCGGGAAAGCTTTAACACTGAAGCCGGGTGCAAAAAAATAAATAAAAAATAAACAAGGGTCGGGGGTCGGATGTGAGATCAGCACTGTGAAGCTTAATAAACTCAGAAGATGGGGAAACAGTACAGCACATGAAGCGGCAGCTGCAAGCGTTTCATGATGCTTGTGCATGAAGTATACAGAACACTCAACAGGAGCAGAGGCAGGCCAACAAAAAAAGTGCTCTCCAAGTTTCCTAAATAACCTGACGAGTAAAAGTACATGTAACAGGGGCAGTCTTTATGGGAGGATACAAAAGTCCAAAAGGAGGGACTACTAAGCCTATTCACAAATCAAAAGCCGGCATTTACAAAGGACAGTAAGAGGAGTCAATTGAAAAGATGGGCCGTGCTTAGAGCACATATTCTAGGAACAGCATGTCTTAAAGAGACCGCACATGTGCTGCCTAGGCAAGACATGAAAATGAGAAATTCTAGATCCACAGTCATGGGTGTGGAAAAAAGGGAGCACGTTGGCGTCTTGTACGGCGTTGTGACATTATATCTAAGGCAGGTCCTGAACTGTGATGAAGCCACAAGATGCCACCTGTCAGCACAAGAGAACCATTGCAAGTTTTCCATATTTACTCTGGCACTTGAGAGAATTTACAATGTGAGGAATCTGCAGGCAGGAGGAGCCATCAGAAAGCTAGAGCTTGGAGATTGACAACAATTGAAAAGGAGCTTGCTAGCCTGTGAATAGCTGAATAATCTGCGAGCATTGGATGTATGTGGGTATTCTATTAGCATGACACCAGTTAGGCAGGAAAGGAGTGTAGTACAAAGCAGGGCAGTTGGTAACTATATTCGATCATAACCTATAACAAGGAGGTTTCTTTTGATGGGCTTTTACGCTTAAGAAAGATGGAGGTCTTATTGATGACTGAACATATGCTCCCTTAAAAGAGAAGTTTTTACTTACTTTCTGAACTTCAGAAGAAATAGAGCAAGTCTGTTATGCAGAGGAATGTTGGTCCAGAACCTGGACGCTAATAGATTTTTCGATCAAAGATTGTTGCTTACACAAATCACAGAAGAATCATGACTGCTGCAGTGAAGTCATCAATCACGAATTAGGATTATATGTTTATTAGCTCATCAAAAAATTGAAGTCACATTTAAAGATACCGTAGATAGTACACCTAGTTACACATGAAAAATGTACCGAGAAACCTCCTTGAGGCATGGCTACCCAAAGAAAACTGAAATGTTACCATTGCAGTTGGAAACTACTCAATCTGGATAACTGCCCCACAATACAGAGATGAGATTTCCTTTACAGTTGATAAAGATACTAGTGGTATAATCTAAAAGGTACACAACCAAGACACCCTGCCAAAATGGGACTCCAACCCATAATGAGTACTGTAAATAGGACTGACACCCATTACAAATTACATAGGTGGGACTAACACTCATTCATCCTCGTCGCCAAATGTAATAAGCTGGTTCCATTATCATTATTGACTTCATTACAATCTCAAAGATTCAAAAAAGTACATCGCAACACAGGTTCCATAAGAAATACATGAAATCCTTAAAAAAGTCAATTTCATAAAAAATGTACACTACACAAGATACAGCAATTCATTTTCCTATTGATACAGAGTCATACATAAAAAGAAATATCTAAAAAAGTTCATTGCATTACCTTCCCTGCCTGATCCAGAGAGCATAGAAAAAGCGAGAAATACCAAAGACTATCTGCGGGTATCTGTAGACAATACCCTCAAAATTTCAAGGTAATGACGCGGACCAACAGCTCTGCATAAGGGTATTAACCATTTCTTTCTCAATAGGGCATAATAGGGACAGAAAAAGAGTAAATGAACAATAGATTCTGTGCAAGCTTTACACGCAGGGCATAGATCAGCTACTGGGGGACACATGCACCACCTAGAGCAGAAAAGATTAATGGGTAGGGTCTTGTATCTAAACTGTAGAAAAACCTTGCATGCTAGCGGAGGGGTAATTTCCTCTATTGATGTTTTAAACCGTGGAACACTTTTAAAGGATAGAAAATCTTTTGTTAGACCTGAGAAATGTTCTGACAATTCCATTTGGAGTATTTTTTCCCAGTACAGTTTTTTTAACTTCTCCCTCGAGAAGCTACTCACAGTTTCTGGGCTAGACCAGAAGCTTTCCATCCCTAGTCTCCCCAATAGATCACGCAGGCAAGAAAACCACCTTATTGATTCAGCCTGGGGGAGTCTTAAGAGATCCTTCAAGGCATCACGGTAGGAATCCAACTCTTCTGTCGTCCACAGCCTAAACCAAAATGATAACATTTTATAATTTACTTTATGCTTTAGTTGTTTGTGAGCAATGTGGAAGTAGAAGGGAATCAGGAGGGAACTGACAGGAATGTCAACCAATGATCTAAGAAAACGATTTTCTACTGTAATTAAGGAAACTTGGGTACTCGAGCCCCAGAGCTCAGCACTATACAGTACCCAGCCCATAATCTTAGTGTTATAAATTTTGAGGGCGGGAGCAATTTGCCTAGATACAGTCCTCCTATGAATTTTACTTGTGTGCACATTGTTGTATTAATTGTAGTTTTCTTTTTTCCACCTGTAGGCACATGTTAATAGATGGAGTGAGTCGGATACCCAAGTAGTCAAAAGCTTCGACCAGCTCCAATTTGGTACTACCGGCCCACATTGGCCTAGTCTTTGCCGCACTTCTACGCTTGTTAAAAATCATGAATTTAGTCTTTGTTTAATTTAGGCTGAGCCCTCGTTCTTTACAAAACTTTTAAAAAATCATTTAAAAGTTGCTGCAACCCTTGTGGAGATTTTGAGATTAAGAGGGTATCATCAGCAAACATTAATGCCAGAACTCTTCCTAACCCTATTTTTGGAGCATCACAGCCATCTCTATCTAAAAACTCAACAATCCCATTAATAAAAAGAGTAAATAGGATCGGTGCCAACACGCATCCATGTCTCACTCCACGTTTGACTGGAAAGATTTCAGTTACTTGACTGTTGGCACCCCACCTAACCTGTGCTGAATTTTCTGAGTGTAATCGAATTAATTTTTTTAAAATATTCATTGGGAGGCCCATCTCAAGTAGCACCCTGCAAAGTTTTTCACGTGGGACTAAATCGAATGCCGTATGCAAATCGACGAAGGCCACATAGAGTTTTCCAACCTTTACAGCTACTTCCTACCAATAAATACAGATCAACCGAAACACCTGGTCCAATGTGCTGATTTTGGAACGAAAGCCCACCTGAAAGTAACTCAAGATTTTTGCTTCCTTTATCCAGTTCGTAACCCTTCCTAAACCCTGCTTACAAAAGATTTTCTGAAGGGAATCAATAAGGCTAATGGACCTATAGTTCATAGGGGTAGATCAATCCCCTTTTTTAAAAATGGGCACTATTTCAGATATCTGCCAGGAGGGTGGAATAGGGGCACCTGTCAAAATCAAGTTGGTAATCAGATTTATATATAAAACCCACAGCATTTTGTCTTCTTTATACAGATCATTAGGGATTCTGTCCGGGCCAGAGGCACGTGCCGACACACAGGAAGATATTGCGGTTAATGTTTCCTCTAGTGTGATAACCAAATGTTCATCTTCACACCCCCTAGTGAGCTCCATTTCTACTAATGCATCACTAGCTGTGTAGGTGTCGTCTCCATAAAGGGGACCAAAATGTGCGACCCACTCCTCCGGTTGTACAGTATATTCAAGTGTAGGTCCTTCACCTTTTAGCCAGTATACAGCTTGTCTCCAGAACCCTTTGGGGTCATTATCCGATAGGGCAGTATGTAAAGAAGCCCAAAGTAAATCCTTCCACTCCTTTTTTGCTTTATCGATAGCCTTTTTGTACTCAGCTCTGCAGGTAGAAATTTCTACATGAACCCCTCATTTAATGAATAAGCACCCCCTTTGCCTTCCTACAGTCCTGATTGAACTAGGAGCTCTTATTATCATGCTTTAAGCCAATACATTGTCCCCCTTTTCTGCTTGATTTTTTTGGTTGGCTCAATAAACCTCTTATCTCATTGAAGAAAAGATCATGGGTAGGCCCTAAAGTCGCAATGGCATCTTTAGGATAAAGAACGCTTAGATCTTTGATCAGCTGCCTTTCTTTAACCTTCACTGCTTCTAAGGCTTCTGGATGTTTCTCCACCCATGTCCACTTTAGAGCTCTCTGGTTGTTTGCAGTAGTAAGTATACCCACATCGGGATGCACCCTGTGAGTTGGCTGCAGAGGGCCCTCGACTGACAGAATAAGAGCGAGAGCATAGTGGTCACTTTCCGTTCTTTTCACCACTGTCATGTCGACTAATTGGGGCCAAAGGTTTGGGGTGATTAGACAGTAGTCAATTCTGCTGGTTTTACCTGGTCTATTAAAGGTATGTTCCCCTTTTGGGTCAGACTTTGTCCTACCATTGGTAGCTCTAAGCTCATGTTGTAGAGTTAGCGCAAGCACCCGTGCTCCTCTCTTCGACCACCTTACTGTTGGTAGATCTAAAGGGGGAATAGACCATGAGGGATCCCAATCCTCAGTAAGGTCTTGGGGGGGGGGGGGGGGGGGGGGAGTAGTAATAAAAGGTTCAAAAGTACAGTATAAATACCCTGCAACTATAGTGGGGGTGTTGTCGGAATATTTTGTCAGGGCATCGTCTAACTTGTATATAGTGCCTGTTTCCTCTACTGCACAATCTACTCTATTATAAACATTACATATTCTAACCTTCCACCCACAGAACAAGGTCAGCTCAAGTGCCAAGATATCCTGTGTATCAACATTTAGAAGACTAGCTTTAAACCCCAATGTGATTTTTACCCAAGTAGCAAGACCTCCATAAGGTCTTCCCTGTTTTTTCCTTTTCGCGTCAATTGCATATACTGAACAACCCCTCCTGTAAGGGGTGGCCAGGCTCCATGTGTCCTGGAAAAGGAAAACATCAAAAGTGTCCACAAAGCTACACCAATCGGGGTCCGATTGTAATTTCTGGATCTCAGCCATATTCCACACCAAAATCAGAAAATCAGAAGCAGAGACTATCCCACCTTCTGACTCAGGGCCATGGATCAAACCACCTACTGCGCTTGCTGGTGGACGATCTATGACCGGGGGAACCAATGCCCATCTATCTCTATTTCTAGTGCTTTTATTTGGGCTATTGCTATCTAGTCCAACATAGGTTCTTAAATTATTCGCCTTTTCACCCACCCTCTGGCTAGTGACTAATGTTTTAGAAAGTAGTGGATTTAGCTTATCCCCTGAATTAACCCAATACATTTCTAATAAGCTGGTTCCATGCGTAGAGGTGACACAGCAGACGTAGCCGATAGATGTCTTTAGGATATTTATTGAGATCTTAATATCCATAGTAACAGGGATAGCCGCCCCACCAGGAGCAGCCTGCTAGCTGCTCAGCCCATCTTCCCAAATGTCTCAGTAAGACCAGGCACCCAAGCATTCGACTCATGTAAACATTCCACCCAGATCACTCACACTGGCTGAGCAGCTAGTTACAAGGTAAAGGGGAACACTATGAACATACCATGAAGATACTACAATTTACATGTAATTTCATTTTTGGTCTGACCTAGAGAAAGCATTACCTGTTCAAAGGTCTCATGTAATAAAAACAACATTTAAAAAACACATAAAATATATATACATAGATGGGCTTTCAGTCACTCCTCTTTATCCATTGGTCTGTTCAACTATCATTCACTTTTTAATTCATTCAGCTTAAAATATGAGACAATAAGTTAGCCCACTTCAGCTATGATCTCTCTTGCACTACTGAATGCCTTTTCCAGATAACATGCGAAATCCATCTAAAGAGAAGTGCACTTCAGTGTAAAGGCAGGTAGGCCAATACCTCACTTTTCCAATTTTTGTTTTTTATTTAACATTCACTGTAATTATCTGGCGTCACATTTGGTTGGCAGCATGATTGCGGCTTTTCATTTTTGTAGCATAAGCTCACAAAAAAATTAAGAATAATGATCGTAAACTTGACTTATTGGCCTTGTCGAATGTTTTCTTCCTTTGGGCCACTAACTGAGACTTGGAGTAGTGTATTGTACATGATAATACAGGCTTTTATTACTTTCATCAACACACGTTCTAAGCTTGACAGTGTAATTAGTAATCAACTGGATTCCAATTTTATTTCAAATATTTTTAACTCGTTTTGCTATATTTTGAACTATAATTTTTACGTTTTGTTCTCCATTGTCTTTGTACATTATACTAGACTCACTGAATAGTGTAATTTTGAACACCACTTATTAATAAATAAATAAATAAAACAGGCTTGAGGTTTCGTTTTCATTAAGTAAACACATACTCTGCCGCTCACCATTAACTTTTAACAAATGACAGCACTCCTGGTTGAAAATTAGAATAGAAGCCTTTATTTTTAATAACAGCAATATATGATTAGCAGGGTCCTCCTTAACGGGCAACTCTTTTAATTTAGGGTGCTTCAAGGAAAGTGCTGGGGCGAAATATAGAAGAGACAATCTTTCCCGTAGAGTTAATTGTGCCTTCGCCGTCTGAGCTGGATTCAGAGTCGCTGCTCCCCGAGTAGGCCCCGAGGCCGGGCAGGATACCAATACACACGGAGGCGGAAGGGCAGTGCACTATCGAACCACGGACTGAGCTGCTTCCGAGGGGATTGCTAGAGGTGCTTCCTACAAATGCGAAAAACAGAAAAGCATGTTACTACTTACATACAAAGCCGTCCATATGGCTCGTACTTATAGGATCAGGATGGGCATTTAGCACCACCTTTGTCATTGAATACATTTGTGCTCAGAAAGTACTGTAATGTGACCTTCAATAACTTTGACCCTTTTTAAGGTCATTTCACAGATTCATGTAATAATTAGTTCCTCACCATAACATAGCTACTATTCATCCTAATAGTACTTCATTAAAAATGGCGTTCTCCTTGAAAAAATAACTAAAGCACTTGTAGAACACGAAGACTAAATCTGTCTGGCCTGCACAGACTGCCCTGGACCAGGCCATGATCCTCTTCTTCCCATCTGCCATACTTCACCAGGACAGGGAAGAATACACTTGTACGTGTACTGCATGCATTTTGATAGAGTAAACAAATGCAAGGACTGAACCTAGCTTCTATGTACAATCCAAACAAATAATACATAGCAGACATATAAACGGACATATAACATTTCAAAACTCCATAGGAGTAAATAACCATTTAAAAACGCACGGGCATACACATTTACAAATGTCAACTAATTCCAAGTTGAAATCGTGTATTTTCAGGTTCTTTCTAAAGCTAGAAATAAAATGTAGCTAAATATTCAGCAGATTCCTAACATGGTACTGGCTACAGCCAGATGCTTTATGGCAAGCGCAGACGTCTTCGAGGATTACGTAGGGTCACACACCTTGACATAGTTAATACAGTTAATGGTCAGTGCATGTATGCCTATTCCTTCATTACAGGGTGTCCCTTAAATTGAGCAGCCTAGCCACAAATAGGCCTGGGCGGAAAACTACGCAACGTTCGCTGAGTGTGCGCAACTAAGCGCTAAGCGAATCGCACGTAGCTGGCATTTTTTGCTCGCTCGCGGTCCTCAACGTCAAGTTGGCGAGCGAGCAAAATCAACATCCCGGCGAGACTTTTTCCTCGTTCGTGATTGGCAACATCAAGTTGCCGATCGAGACAGTGGAAAATACCTCCCAGCGAGATTCTCAACGCGGGGAGGTCAGGTTTCTCATTGCGAGTGGTCGTGTATGCCCACGATGAGAAACTACCAGTCTGTGTTGAGAAAGCTGCTGCTCGAGTACAAATCTTCTCGAGCGGCAGAAAACGACCGCTTGCACTGTGCATGATGCCGTTTGCAATGATTGCACAGAGCGGACAAGCATCCGGCACTGTGCAATCATTGCGAACAGCATTTCCCTTCCGCACTACGCGTAGCTACGTGTCGTGCGAAGTGCACATCGCATAGCGCTACTACGCGATCTACACCCAGGGTTAGCCACAAGGGGAGACCAAGCTCTTGTTGCAGGCTCGACACAATCATTTTTACTTCAGTCAAACAAGACCCGAATGGATCTCTTGTGAACAGCTTGCAAAGTTGCCTCATGAAGTTGTGAAATCTGAAGATAATAAGCTGAGAGAGGGGGAGCCTTGATATACAACGGCTTCAAGAGGGCAATTCTATGTCTAACTTGCACTAAGGAGCAGATGTTTGACAAGTTGCACGGATGAAGGTGAGCCACTCTAATAACAGCTAAAACTTGGGGGTCAAAAGAAATCTCTAAAGCTAAATACCCTCAGACCTGTGCCTTGTTATTATGGGCTCAGGTGTCAGGACTAAACACAGCCGAGTATGACTGGTTGTGTAGGATCGAGATAAGAAGTACAGAAGCCAAATCCCTGTGCCTTCCAAGCTCGGTTATCACTGGATGAATATACTAATCTCCAAGCTACAACAGAACTCAGGGGAAAGGGAAAATGGAGAAAGAAAATACAACATATGACAAATAGAGTATTAACTGGATACCAGCCTGAGGTCTGAGGGGGTAGTAGAACCTCCTCCTTATCAATAGGTTCCAGAATTTACTCTTTCCCCACTGGTAAACCTAGTACACTTAAGACTGTTTATCCTTGTGAGGATCTTTGCACAGTGGAATTACTTCATTCCTAAACACCAATAAACAAACGACTACAAAATAAAATGACTTATTTATGAATGGGGAAGCAGCTACCCCACCAATGGTAAAAGAATGGGAAACTGACCTGGACTGGTGCTGGCAAGCAGAACACACAATATATGACAGCAGAGGTTGCCTTAAGAAATGGGAGAGGATATGGGGTTCATAGCAAGAGTATAGGGGTTTGTAACATTACGAACGGTGGATTGGTGTACTTCTGTCTTATCCTGCAAATTGTAGATAAGATTCTCATAGGTGGTTTTGAACATTTCTGTGAGCCAGTCCTCATGTGTGGGTGGATTCAGGGAGAGCAAGTGGAGTAGGATGCAAAGCTTGGCCGCTGTGAGGGACGTGTGGAGGAATTGGCATTCGTGATTGGACAGTGAGGGTCAGTCTGCTGTGTCATGAAGCATTATCAGATTGCGCAGCAGTAGGGTGGAGATCACGACTGCTCCGCTTAGCTCATGTCCCACTGCGTCCAGGAATGCGCGTACGACAGGGCAGTCATGGAGCATGTGTACAATGTTGCAATGTTTATGGTCGCATCGCCAGCAGTAAGAGTGATGCAAAACCCTCGCTATCTTAAGTTTCACAGGTGTCCAGTGCCAGTGTTAAAGAATTTTGAAGAGGCAGAATTTCATTCATGCCTCCAGTGCTCTGCAATTCAGATTTTCCAGCAGCTTGACCCAGTCTGGAGTCTCGTACTCCACCTGGAGTTCATTCTGCCAGATTGTGCATAGCCGCTCAATCTGTGACTGGGAGTATAGGTGTTGTATCAGGAGAATATAGAGGCCTAACATTACTCAGGAGAGTCCAAGGCATTGCCCCCTCAGCCTTCTAGAGAGAGAGTGAAACAATTGCGTATATATTTCCCCCGCTGGGTCGATGGTAAGTGGAATTATTCACAGAACATCTTAAAGGATTTGGGTGCAAGGATAGAACCCCTGCCGAGCGCCACAGGTTACAGTTGAGCATGTCACCCCCTATGAATATTTTGGCATTATGCCACAGCGGCATGCACCAAAACTAGCCTGTGAGCTTGTGCCCAATTTCTGATCATGGCCTGAATAATTAGTACTAGAAAACAGCACACTGGCAATGTAGGCTCCAAACGGCGCACGGGTGTGTAATTAATACACATTCTGTTTACTTCAACGCTCTACTTTTGTGACCCTATTGCCAAGAGGACACCCCAACACATGGTCAAGAAATAAATAATGAAAATGAGCGTTCAATTCTATACAGGATTATCTGTTACAAAATCAATAGGTGGTTAAACTTTTCATCAGAAATAAATCAAGTAGTCATGATGCGACGAATAAAAGTTATTCAGGAGTCTTGCGAGTTGCTTTGAGTCCAATTTTATAAAAAAAATGCCAATTTGACAGAATCAACGCGTCTCGTCCCAGTGGGACTTCATCAACGCTTGATCAATAACCCAATTTAGTCATCCACCCAGTGTTTGGCTCCTGCTATTTTTTCATAAATCCTCATAGATACAATTTTGCACCACTTGATGGCGTGTTGCGCTCCCATCTTATCTTCATCCTTTTCGCTTCCTGCTTCGAATGTCCTTTGAGCACACTCTCTCTCCGGTGGTAAAGGACATTGCCTCTTTGAACTACAAACACTTTTTGGCTAAATCTAGGCACTTCCTTGAGCAATGAAATAGGCTAACAGTAGGTCTTACGGGACGTTGTAACCTGATCAAAATGGTGATTCTACCTAAAATCATGTATTTATTTAGAGCTGTTCCTATATATTTAACAGCTGCTTTCTTCTCTCGGGTTGAAAGGTCTAGGGTGCAGTTCAATTCGCAATATAAATGTTCTCACTGCTCAATATGTAAAGGTGGGTGGTCACTTCAGAGTTTAAAGTACTATTATTGGGTTGCTATCTCGGAGCACGCCTCAAGTAATGATGGATCATACATCCTGGTACTTGTGGTCTTTGTATTTTGAAGTTGGACCAAGGGTACGGTTCCATGACCCCTATTACTTTAAGCATACTCAGTTTAAGACCCTCTGGCTGTTTTACTAGTTGTGGTGAAGCTTAAGGGCTAATTTGTCAATTGACCCTCACTTGTTAGACGACTCTATGGTTTAACTCAGATTTTCCTTCTTTTTCTAATGATTTACAAGCGGTAGACTGATCTAGGTCACGCCTTAAATCGGTTGACCAGCTGTTCACAGGGCATCATGTATCTTTTTCGGATTAAGTTACACAATTTGTGGTTCAGAGCACAGTTTTTTTTAAGTATATGCAGATTAGGATTTTAGTTTTTTTAACAAACAAGTTAAAGACTCAGGGCAGTTGAATCATGTTCAGTGAATTGAACTGTTGCATAGAACACATGGAAGAATGAGTATTAATCTATTTTATAAATCATTAAATTCGGACCAATGCAACAATATATCCACCTTAGCCTCAAATGGACTTGTTAATTATCACTACAAGTGCCTGCTTATGCTGAATCAATCCAGTTAATAATCGGTTCGTGAATGTATCTAAGCTGAAATACATAATTTCAAGATTCTTCAAGATACAGATCACACTCTAAACCTATTATTCAACTGGGGATGCCAGTCTAGTTTGAAATGCTTTAGGTGTGGCACGGTCGGAGCAGACACTGTGCATATTTTCTATTCGTGGTGTAGTGCAGCAATATTGGCAGGGGGTCTGTGAGGAAATCTCTAGGGTTACTCGAAGTAGCATTTACCCGTCTGATAAGCTGATAATCTTTGGTACATCATATGAGGTACCCCTGAAGTTGAAGGGTATTGTTTTCTTTACGATTCTGACGGCTAGGATTCTGGTTGGGAGTTTTTTGAACCCTCAAATGGCTATTACCTGGTTTAAGCAGTTCTTGGATATTTACATTTTAGAGCTGTCCCTTGTCAAGTGGGATCCTGCAAGGAAATATTTACGCCAAATGTGGGCTGGGGTCGATTTAGATTCTGTGGTTGGTAGGGTTGAGAGTCCATACATTTTCTATAAGCAGGCACCTTTTTTGATCTTTCTTCACTCATTAAGGCCGCTCACCTATCTTCTGTTATACTTTTATTATATTTTGATATTGCTGCTTTGGTTCTCTGATTTGTGTGTTATGGTATCGCCCCTCTGTTGCATCAATGTTGTAAGAGTGCGGATAAATCAATAAAATCCTTTAAATAAAAAAAAGCAAATGCAAGATTATAAAGGGTAGGTCTGCAGATGAAAACAATCGAAGATGTTGAGAATGGGGTAGGAGAACATTAGACCAGAAAGGATATGGATTTTGAAGCAGAATAATATTCAAATAATTTCGTAGATAGAAATGTTGCTGGATGATAACTAGAACTCCTGCAGACGTTTGTGTAGGTCATTTCTGTAAGAATTTTGAAGCTGGAACTATGTTAAGGGCGGTATTCATGCTTAATCTAGATTCAGTGATAAAAGAGGATGTCATGACTGGGGTCAGAGATATAATGATAAATGTTCAAATCCTAAAAATCTTTTTCATTGATCTGACATTTAGAAGGATAAAGGAAGGTAATTGTGTTGTCTCAGGTAATAAGATGGGTTCTGTAGAAAGAATCTGGGAGGAAGGAGAGGTGGAATTGTGTTAATTTCAATCAAGCTGGCTAAGCAGTAAAAAAGACATGGAAATTATGAGGGAGAAAGCAAAGGTAAAGGAGGCGTGGCACAAGTTAGTGAGGCTGATGTTTGATGGGCAGGTATGTCAAAGGAAGAGCTGAAGGCTCAGATGTTGAGAGAGCAATAACAGCTGAGGTGTACAACAGTAGGAATGTGTAACGGAAATGGAGGCTAAAGTTGGAGGTGAGGCAGAAATGGATTTGATTTGAGGAATCGGGAGTAGTAGTCTTGTGGGTAAGAGGAGATGGAAGGTGGTAATTAGATAAGCGAAGGGAGAATTTATATTGAGAATGGAATATATGACAGACGAATGGAATGAGGATGAGTGGGATGGGGAAGAGGCAAAAGAGGGGTGAAGAAGTTAAAGAGAATGTGATCTTTTAATAGATGGCAGCAGCAGGAGATTGAGATGTTATAGCAGTGAGGCAGGTGGGGAATATAAACAAAAAAGTAAGGGAAAAGATGGCGCAGAGAAATACAGGTAAAGGATAAGATAGATTGTGGGAATAAGTATCAACCAGAGAAAAGGTAGGATTAAGAGGTTGGAAAGAAAGCGGGATGATGCGGATGAAGGTATGGGAAGAGAGGTAAGATAATTATTCTCATTGGTGCACAGTAGGAATGAGAATGTAAGGATTATTTATGTATTTTTTGGGCTGGATGGTGACATGAAAGAGCATAACACAAAAAAACAAATAAAACATTGCATGTTTAAGTCAATATACACATAATTAAAAGCAATAAAAACTTTGCGGCTTCTACAATTAAGCAAAACAGCCTCACTGAACCGTCATGGACGTGAGAATTAGGTAGGACCACTAGGGAAGTAGGACTCTGAATATAGCAGCATATTATTATAAAGTGCAAGGATTTGACAAGTTGAAGCGGAATAATATATCATGGCCCGGCCCAATGTAAACAACATAAGACTCCCTAATAACATTAGACCAGCCATTAAACAATATTAAACGGGTCCTAGGCTGGTGCAATGCTTAAAAGGAGGCAGAAAGTATGCATTAAAACTGCTACCGGGACTAATTAAAGAATAAGAAACATTCATCCTAAAATTAGCTAATAAAAACAAGAAACCCAGGCTATGTTGAAGCAACATATACATCTGTACCCCATGAAGACGAGGGTGGCTACTCCTCACTTCTAGTATTCCTTAGTTTTACAGCTGATCTTAAGAAATTCACAGTGCTGAACAGCGTAAATGGGTCTGAGGAAAGTTTCAGGAACAAAAGTGCCACCTTAACCTGGCTAAATTTGGTACGTCTTAAAATAGTTTTTAAAAACAATGACCTTGGGTACGCATAAAAGGGACAAAGTAAAACAAAATGGAGAGTATCTTGCGGAGATCTCTGATCGCAGCCGCAAGGTCCCTTTGTGTCAATGTCTGCTGTGAACCCTGAAGGAACTGATAAAATATGATGCAAAAGATTCAGTCTAAATCTGGTCATTAAGAATCTATCATGTTTGTTGTATATATTAGACAAATAAAATTCCATTCCCGGCAATGATTTTGTTAGCAGGTGGGCTCTCACTGTGACTTTCAACAGTTCTCTATCCTCCCTTTCTCATGCTAAGCGCCATAGAAATTCAGTCTTTATAGCACCCTTGTCTCGGGAAGTGAGTGTAGAGGGCTCATCAAAATGGTTGGCATAACCCAACCATTTCAGGGTATCCCTTACATGTTTGAGCCAGGGTATCCGATAACCTTTGTCCCGAGCCTGCCCGCCGGGTTGCAGGCGCTCGGATCTGGGCTGGAGTGCTCCATTGTGCTTGTTGCTCTCGGCCAGGGCAGGTGAATCAGGCTTGTTCTACTATATTAGGGGGTCCACTAGTGCTCAAGCCCGAGCGTTTTAGCTTGGTGGTTGTTCCATTTCGTTAGGGCGACAGATGCTTCTGTTTTCGAAGTATGGGGTGGGGGGTGGGGGGTTGGGGCTGGTTTGGGGTGGTTTCTTCCTCCTAGGCAGGGTTTTGTTGGTAGAGGGTGACCTCCTCTCTGTTGTTGTTCCAAGGCATCATGTAACCTTTGACCTGCTCTTCTGATCGATGTCCCGCTCTCCCTCCTCTCTGGGGACCCGCGCAGCCGCGCCTCCATTGGCCCCTTTTTAAGTTCACGACCATGGCTGACACGCCCGTTCCTAAGGCCGCCATGCGTATATTGTCCTGGAATGTCAATGGTCTTCTAGATCGTTTTAAACGCATGGCTGTCCTTAAATATGCACAGCGCGCGGAGATTGACGTGCTCCTCCTTCAGGAGACCCATCTTCTTGGCAATAAATGTCCCTTACTCGCCCGCTACGGCTACGATAGGGTGTGGCACTCCGGTTTTGCGAGGGGATCCCGGGGGGTGGCTATCTTGCTTCGCAGGTCCTTTCCCTTTGTACTGGCTCAGGTGCATTTGGACCCCCAGGGAATGGCAGTTGCGGTTTGTGGTACTCTTGAGGGGCGACCCCTCACATTGCTGTCCCTTTATGCGGCGCCGTCCCTTCTCTCGACGGCCCTTTCATACACCGCGGGGCTCCTCCCGACGCTTCCGGCGGGCTCCCTCGTTCTGGGAGGGGACTTTAATGCTGTCTACGTGCCCCATCTGGACTCGACGGGTCCGATCTCCCTTGCCCGAGCCGCTCGCGCGAAGCAGCTGTCGACTTGGGCTGAATCGCAGGGCCTGTGTGATGTCTGGAGGATTTGGCACCCACAGGCTCGACAATACACTCACACTTCGGCGGCGCACCACTCTCACGCCCGGATCGACCTCCTCTTCGTCCCGTCTACCGAATGCGCGGGGGTGCATGATGCACGCATTCTTCCGAGGGGCCTATCGGACCACTCGCCGGTGCTCCTTGCTCTTGGCCCACCTCCCCTCTCTGCCCGCCCGATATGGCGTCTGAATGCTTGGTTCCTTCAAGACAAAGCTTTTCGAAACGTGGTGGGAGGTGAGATAGCCGATTATTACTCTCACAATGCGGGCTCCGTCTCCTCCGCTGCCATCCTTTGGGAGGCTGGCAAGGCGACGGTTAGGGGGGCTGCAAAGGGGCATGTGCAACGGCAGAGACGTAGGCAACTCCGACAACTCGCGGCTCGAGATGCTCAGGCCTTGGAGCTAGAGCGGAACCAGGGGGCGTTGGGAGACACCACGTGGGCGCGCCGACTGGCCTTTCTGCGGGAGGAGATACGCCTGCACTCCCTGGAGGCGGCGAAGACTCTTTGGCACTCCTCGGTGGCCCGGGTCTACGGATGGGGGAATATAAATTGTACACTCCTACTCCGGCTGGCTACTTACCCCCGGGCGGCCAGGATCATTCCTGCTATCACTGACTCTGCTGGAGGGACACACACGGTCTTGGTGGCAATGGCCCAGACCTTTGCTGACTATTACTCCCAGCTTTACCGAACCCGAGCGTCGGAGATCTCCCTTGCGGAGTTGCTGGGGGCGAGTGGGGCGGTTCTCGGGCGGTTGGAACAGGAGGTGTGTGAGACCCTCGACTTGCCCATCACGCTGCAAGAAATTGAGGAGGCGATTAACCGCCTGGCGTCCGGGAAGACCCCGGGGCCAGATGGTTTCCCACAGGAATACTATGCTCACTACCGTGAGGCCCTGGCCCGAGGCTTCGGGATCTTTTTGCAGAAGTGGTGGAGGGGGCTCGTTCCCGCAGAACACCGACACAGCCACTATAGTTTGTCCTTCCCAAGACGCAGCCCCCATCACAGTCCTGCTCGGATTACCGGCGGATATCCCTCATTAATACCGAGCTCAAGATATATGCCACTGTCCTCGCGCAGCGGCTGCGCCCGTTCCTTGCCTCATTGGTCCACCCGGACCAATGTGGATTTATGCCTAACCGGGGAACCGGACACTGCTTGCGGCGCTTGCATCTTGCCCTGGCACACCGCGAGCGCCTTTCCCCCTATCTGGCCCTTCTGCTGGTTGACTTCGAAAAAGCCTTTGACTCAGTGGGGTGTGACTACCTGGGTGATGTCTTGGAGCGAATGGGCTTTGGTCTCCGGTTCCGCGCTATGGTCGCTGTCCTGTGCTCGAGCCCGCGAGCCCGTGTGTTGGTCAATGGGGCTCTATCCCGCCCGTTTCCCATAGGACGGGGGACGCGGCAGGGCTGTCCGCTCTCGCCCCTCCTTTTCGCTCTGGCCATGGAGCCCCTGGCTGTGCTGATCCGGTCGGACCCCACTCTCCGTGGGTGGGATTGGCCGGGCATGACCCCTGACAAAATCGCTCTATACGCGGACGACGTCCTTCTATATCTCTCTGACCCGGCGGTCTCGGGGCCCCGGGTCCGCCGGATTCCTTGCCGGTTTGGCCAGGCATCGGTTCTTCATCTGAACCCCAAGAAATCCGTACTGGTCCCGCTGCACCCGTCGAGGGAGTGTTTCGACTGGCAGTCTGATATTCCCCTCCGGAGGCTCTCCTTTAAATATCTGGGGATCTGGGTCACCCTCCTTCCGGAACTTTGTTGGGCCCTCAATGTGGCCCCTGTGGTCAACAAGACCAGATCCGATATGATCAGGTGGCAGTCGCTCCCGTTGAACCCACTGGGGAGGATCGCCCTCTATAAGATGATGATACTTCCCAAGTTCTTATATATGCTACAGAACACTCCGTGCCCCTTCCCGCGCTCGTGGTTCCGGGATCTGGATAAGGTGGCAACTAAATTTCTTTGGGGCGGCGGCAGACCCCGTTTGGCGTTGGACCGCTGCCGGGTCCCCTCATATGATGGAGGCCTGAGCATGACAAATCTTTACTTGTACTATTTGGCCACCCAGCTGCTGGTGATTCATGACTGGTTCTCAAACGGTTGGGACGATCCGGCCTATAGACTCGAGGTGCAACTTACCGGGTTCTCATCTATTCAGAATATGCTCTATGGGGCGACGGTTTCCCGGTCGCTTCCAGATGTGGTGCGGGCACCGTTTCTGGCGTGGCGCGCTGCCTTGCGGCATACCCGTTGGTCGGGAACAGTGACCTTGGTCACACCACTTTGACACGGGACTTGGCTGCGGGAGGTGGCGGGGCTTGAGGGATTTCGAACGTGGGATCTTCTAGGGATCTCCAGCTTGGGCGATGTCTGGCGGGGGAGCCACATGTGTTCCTTCGAGGAGCTTCAGAACCGCTTCTCTTTACAGTCTTTGCAGTTTTATAAATACCTACAGCTACGCCATGCGGTCCAGTCCCATGTCCCTCTAGATTCCAGACTACCTGCCCATAGTCCGCCTGAGGCTCAGATGGGTCCCGTACCGAAAAGTACTTTCTAACTACTGCCCTGGTGGTGGCCAAAAGAGATATCGCGGCCGCGTGGAAACAAACCGACCCACCCAGAAGTGCTACTTGGAGAAGAGGGGTGGATTGGTGTGCCGCTCAGGAGCGGACGTTGTACGCTGCCCGGGGCTGCCCCAAAAAATTCCATAAAGTATGGGGGAAATGGCTTGGGGGCCTGTTTTAGGGGAAGGGGAGTGCGGGGGGGCGGGGGCGGAGGGCTGCGGAGGAGGGGAGGGTCTTGCAATTGACTGTCAATGCTTCCATGATAGGTTTTATTGATGCCGAGTTAATCAAACTGTTGTATGTCATCCTTGTTTTTGCTTTCTATAAAGAAATAAAAATGTGCTTATCAAAAAAAACAAATTCCTGTATCTGGGGTAGGTGGATCAGCCAAGCCACCATGATTGTACAGGCTTTTAAAGTGAGACACCCAGGCTTCAGGCAGGATGTGACAAGCCACCTTCGGGTTATTCGGTGCCTGAAAGCAGGGGTCATTAATTACCCTCCAGAAGCTAATAGTGTCCCTACGCTCGGCAGCCTCTCTCAATGTCTCCCATGCCTGATTCTGTAAGGAAGTTTTTCTCTGTTTTGTAGCCAATTTATATTGAGCCCTACAGTCAGCAACCTTACTCCTATCCTTCGGGACCATTTTGAGTGCTAACTTCAGATCCCTTTGTGCCCTAGAGCAGTCATGGTCAAACCATCTGGGGTATAGGTGGGCCTGCGTCTTCTTTTTGCCCCTCAATAATCTATCAATATGCTGCGCAGTGCCCTCAAATGCGCTAATCAGTTCTCTCCCCTCCACTGTTGGATCTAGACACCTCCAGGTCTGACTTTCAGAATTAGCGAGAAGCGTTCTATAAAACGCTTCCCCGTCTATATTAATCCATCTTATTCTCCTGCCCTGGTCAGTAGCTTTGAGTAAGCCGCTGGTAATACTGTTACCAGGCTGTGTGGATAGGTTGACGTCCCTCATGGACAATACCAGTGGGTTGTGGTCGCTGAAGGCACTGACATTTATACTAAAATTTGTGACCCTACATTTAAGCATATTTGTGACAAAAATAAAATCAATAATCGTGTCTCTACCCCTACCCTTAAAGGATGGGTTGATTGTGTTAAGCTTCCCGCTTCGGATCAAATCCATCGTATGTGTTAGGTCATAAGTACCCAGAATCTTGCTTAATTCCCTACCCTCTCTGGAATGCTCTAGATGCCAGTCCTTGGTAGATGGACATGATGCCCATTTTCCCCTTAGCCCATTTCAAGTAAGGGCACTGATGGCAGTTAAAATCACCCATTAATATCAGCTGGGAACTTGTGTCCCCTGCATCTTGTATGCAAGCCAATCTATCATCTAGCTCGCGCAACCTTTGCATGGACTGTCCCGCATTAAAAATGAGTTTTAGGCCCTTCTTACGATACCTGATACCCTGGATGCAGTCCGAGCCCCATCCCAAATCCTCCCAGGTCCCTTGAATTGTCAGGGCCACATAGGTTATTAGGCCGCCCTTAGCGCGGCCCATATTTGTTTTGCAAGCCGGGACGAAAAACATTTTGTAACCCTCTAGATGTGGGGCACTGATGTTAGTTTCCCAGGTTTCCTGGAGACAGATGATATGATGTTGTCTGATGAAATCTAGCCATTCCTTGTTTTGTAATTTGGCTAAGATCCCTGCAATGTTCCAGGAGACCACTATAATCTCTTTAGTTGGTGGGTCGTCCGCACTTCTATCTGAGCTAACCTTCCCTGAGGATTATGACGTTTCTAACCTGCTTGCAGCTATTACCATGCCTTCCCCCCACTTCTCTCGCTGGGCTACCATGTGGGGTGCATTGCTAGAATCTATTTCTCCTGGCGAACCTTTGGCGTCAGTCTTGGAGCAGCTCTTATGTGTTATAACATTCTCCAATCTCCCTCCCATGCCCAGTCAGTCCAGTTCATTTACATAGCGTTTACTACAAGACTTTAGGTCAACCTAGAAACTTACTAAAACAAAAGATGGAAATCAGGGGTGTGGCTACAACATGGACCCATGTAAATGTTTCCTTGACGAGAACCTGACACAAGGGTGCTTTCCCCACTCACTGAGGTGCCTAATTTTACTAAATTCCTGCTAAATGTAGTAATTTTAATAGGGAACCCGTGAGGATCCCAATGGAAATAAATATGGAGCAGCAGATCAGTGGAAACATAGAGGTGAGCTTTGTGTTCATTTCGACCCCCTGCTTCGAGTGACACCAATCAAGATGGCTGCTGAGACGCATAGAGAAGAAGTGAAAAGAGTGGGATGGATGAGGGTGGAGTGCAATTTTAAAAGCAAGCCGTAAACCCTTGAGCTAAAGTGAGAGGAGAAACAGACGGAGGTTGCTGGACATGGGAGAGAGATAAAGAGTGGCGGGTGCGGAGGAGAGATGCTGTGCCTTGCTGCCGTGTATTCATAGTCAAAGAAGGATTAAGCTTATTTGAGTGGAAGCCTTCAGAGACTATGCTCTGAGAATTAAGTGAGGAGATAAAATGCTTCTCCCAAAGAGTGTCTCTCATTAAAAGGAAATAAAACATAACAGATTGCACAGCAGCAGTGAGAATAGGGTCTAGTGGTAAAGATCCAAAAAAGTTTGGCGATGGCAGAGATTAACAAGAAATGGTTGCTCAGGGAAAATTCCCTCTCTTGTGAAGGAGAGGTCTACAACACTGAAAAGCGCATAGTATGGCAAGATAAAACTGGGCTTTAAATAGCCGGAAAAAGAGGACAGTAACTGGGCTTGTACACATTAAGGGAGTAAACCCCTCTAACTGTAGGTCAAATGAGTGTCCTGACCGTATTCACCTAAAACGAAAACACCAAAGGTGTCCTCAACTAAAGACATGCTTCACTCCCAGGGGAACTAACCAAAGGGGTCTCTTCTAAGGGATAATGCCACATCGAGTACACAGGAGGCCACCAACCTGACAACCAGTGAGCTCTAGATGCCCAGGAGACAAGAGGCGGCATTCACCAGCTGCTGGACAGTGCAAGTGTGAAATTGGAACATTAAGATGAGACCTCATCAAAGCCATCTCGGGACAGATAACAATTTGCAAAAACTGAACCGAAGGTAGATCAACTGGGGTTTGCACTGGGAGAGGGCGGCTCACAAACTAGACAAAGTCGACATTTCAGTAGAAGAATTAGAAAGACACTATCAAATTATCTTTGACAAAGCGAATAACAGTAAGGTGAATGACAGAAAATTGATCCAGACAGAACAACCTAGGCATTCTGGAGAGAGTGGCAGATCTAGAATTACAGCGATACATACAGGAACTATTTTGTCATCTGTTGCAGGAGCCCAATGGCCCTCCAGTTGAGTTGGACAGGTCAACTAAATTATTCACACCGCCTACCACACCCAACACAAACTTACTCTCCGATGACCTGACACAAATTCATTTCTTTAAAAAAAAAAAAGACGATATTATGAGAGAAGCAAGGAGGACAGCATGACACCACTACAGTGTGTGAGGGTAATATAAACAAAAGGAATTTTTCCTTCCCCACTCTCTAGTGGGTAACAGCTCATTGCTTCAAGAAGGACCTTCCCAGATCAAACTTACCAGGGTTAGCTTTAGGTACTTGTGAACCTTGTTCACAAGACCGTGGGGTACTTTTTGTGGATTAGTGTTTAAACACGGGAGGACGTACTCCCACAAGAGGTTGCCTCTCGGCCCTTTTGGCACAGGGGAAGACCCCTTTCCCTGGATGCCATAGTTCTTTTGTGATTAATGAAGCGGCCCATAAACTATTAGATACAAAACAACTATATTATGAGAAAATGGGAATGGAAAAACGCCTATAAAATTAGTTGACAGAGCCTTGAATGCAACATGGGCTACATGGGATGAGGAGGGAAGGGATTTCTTTAGAAAACGGATCAAGGTATCAAGTATGTCTTGACAGAATTTTACTCTAAATTAGACAGGGATGAACCATGCAACCAACTTTTCAGGCGAACTACTTAGAAGAGATTGCTTTTCCAAACATAGATCCCAACATGTTATTACATTGGAAGAGTGAATGGTATATTGCAAATGAGTTATCAAACTCAGTTCATAAAGCTGTTCAAGCAATACTTAGTTTGGTTCTGACCAAGGTTTTCAATTAATTTTCAGAAACACACACAGTCACTCCCAGCATGATGAGCTCCACGCTCCCTTAAATTTTGAAGCCTGATAAACTCCAGGGTCTTATGGCTTATATAGACCAACTGCCCTTCTAAATTGTGATGTAAAGCTTTATACATAGATTCTGGCTTAGAGAATTAAAATTCTTTAGCCCATCTTTATCTCACCCTTTCAGCATTTCTTTTATCAAGGATAGGTAGACCAGAGACAATATTAGATTGGCCCCGACTGTCAGCCATAAAGCCTCAACGGATATGGTACAGTTACTCCTACTCTCGCTGGATGCGGAGACGGCTTTAGACAGGGTACACTCGTCATATCTGAAGAG
The DNA here is from genome assembly GCF_964204655.1 of Triturus cristatus. Taxonomy (NCBI): domain Eukaryota; kingdom Metazoa; phylum Chordata; class Amphibia; order Caudata; family Salamandridae; genus Triturus; species Triturus cristatus. The sequence goes on from NC_140595.1 coordinate 309,076,138, forward strand.
GCTCTTGGTCAGACATGATCTAGATCTGAGAAATGGAGTCTTAATTAAAGTTAATATCCAAGAACCAGCTGCTAGATTATAAGTGGGAGCGAGGTTTTGGGACCCAATGGTTTTGTGATGGGGTAGGAGCATAGGTGCCCTTTATCACCTTTCATTTTTCCTTTGACCATGGAACCTTTTTTATTTATTTTACTTTTACAAAAGGTGAAGGCTAATCAAGATATCACAAGAATGCAGACTAAGAGGGGCAAATGAATGTTGCTACGTTTTTTGACAATGTCCTCTGCTTTTAAACTAATCACCAAGTGTCTACTCCGAGATCATTTGGAAGCTCCAGGATGTACAGGGATCAATTATTTTACATCTAAAGGGATAGTTGTGGACACATATTTGAGGATAGTAGGGGAGAGACAGTTGACCATGGGTTAGAGTGGTCACCCCGGGGGATATACCTTACCACAGGGGTGACTCCTCCCCTTCAACAAATGTACTACATGACATTAATGTGCAGCTAAGGCTTGGGGCGTCTTTCAAACACCTCTATAGGTGGGGGAAGTTGGTGTTCTTGAGTAAGGGGAGGATTACTTGTGTCAAAATTAACTTTATGCCTAGACTATTCTTCTGGGATGGGTATTCCCAGACGTGGGACCCGTGCTCACTACGCCATTGGAGTCAAGCTATCCTGGCTGATGACGGCTGATAGCCAGAAACCAGTCCTAGGATGCTTGATTCCGGTCCAGGAAGACATGGCTTGGCAGTTCGGGCTGGACTGTTCCCATGAGGCACAGGGTCAAGACTGATTTGCATATGGCCATGTCTGAACTGGGGTGGCGTAGTGGGCAAAAGAACGATGGATTTAACCCAGATCTCTTGACTGGGGGAGAATGTCTGCATTGTCAGCATTCCGTCTATCATTTGTTTGTTGTAACGCTTTTCGCCCTAAGTGGGATGGGTATTCCCAGACGTGGGACCCGTGCTCACTACGCCATTGGAGTCAAGCTATCCTGGCTGATGACGGCTGATAGCCAGAAACCGGTCCTAGGATGCTTGATTCCGGTCCAGGGAAGACATGGCTTGGCAGTTCGGGCTGGACTGTTCCCATGAGGCACAGGGTCAAGACTGATTTGCATATGGCCATGTCTGAACTGGGGTGGCGTAGTGGGCAAAAGAACGATGGATTTAACCCAGATCTCTTGACTGGGGGAGAATGTCTGCATTGTCAGCATTCCGTCTATCATTTGTTTGTTATAGACTCTTCTTCTGACAAGATTAATGCCCTAAAATGTTCCAGAGTAAAATCCAGAGGTTTATATGGAATAATGGATCTCCAAAAAGCTTCTGGGCTTCAGGCTGATGAAGGAATAGGGGCTTGAGATATAGACAGATAAGTCCTGAGATTCAAGATAGCGCCACCTTTGTTATGGGTGTACATGAGGCGGGAAAGACCGTGGTGCCACAGGATGGTTACAGAATTGCACTACACCATCTTCATTGGCTTCCCCTGCGGACACATAAATAATCTGGGTCCCTGATGTCGTCCACCAAAATTACCCTGTTTCACTTGGAGAGCAGTCCTGACACAAAAGAGTACTTATTTTCCTATCCCCTGGACACTAGTCTTTTGGAACCCCAACTTAGATGGGGATATGTCAGATAAGGAATTCCTGAGATGGGCAGAAGGAAAGAGCTGTTCAATTGGGGTTTATTTTTTAGAGTGGCAGCCTCATAAAATTACACAGTGTGCTAATGACTTCCTAGTGCCACCCAATGATATATACCGATTAACGCAGTTGTTGCATTGAGCTTGGCAGCCATCAGTGACTGTTTCTGGGTGAGTAGAGAAACTACAAGCATTCAGGACATACACATAAAGTTGGCAAGACTAGTGACATAGTTGCAAGGCTGTGTAACTCTCCTCCCAATCAAAAATGTAATTACACAATCAAGTGGTTGGAGAACCTTGGACAGGGTTTATCCGACAGCACGTGGATTTTGATTTGTCAGAGGACAGCTGTGTTCCATAGGCACCCAATATAAATCTAATGCTTACAAGATCATGGTGTGGTAGTACAGGACACTGGCTATGTATGTCGGTCCAGATTTGTGGTGGAGAGGTTGCAGGGAGAGAGGAACGTACATTCATATGTAATCGCTTGAGGTCCTTTTGGGCAAAGGTTGTGTCACTGATCAAAGATATTGTATATGAAACTACAGGTTACCACAGAGAGGATATTACTTGGACATATGGATGTGGGGGGAACCTTCCATTGTCCTCCCATTTAGGCAAACTCACTGCTCATCTTTTGTTAGATGACAGACTGACAGTGGCTCAGAAATGGAAAGCTGCTGATCTTCCAACTGTGGCCCTTTCGTGGTCAAACTTATGGAACTTAGGTTCTATGAAGAAATTAAGGGCTATACTTAAAGACAAGAATGTAAACTTTGGAAATATTGGACAGCCTTTCCAGACACATGTAAAAAAGATGTTTCAATGTTGGGGATCTACAGACAGCTTGGCGTAATTTGTATAGGAGGGTTCTCTCCTTTCCAGAAGGGTCCTCAGAGGTGGTGGGGGAAGATGGGCGGGAGAGGCTAATCTAGATGTTCTGAGGTTAAAGTGGATGTCAGAAATTTTGAAAATGAATAGATTATTTTTAAATGCTGAAGCTTGTTCTGAAACCTGCCTCTAAATTGTACCTTTAGAACAAATGTCCTGTGATTTTCTACCTGTCCCTCTCCAGCTTACATATGACTTGAAATAAAAAAGGTTAAAAAATATGGAAATCTACTTTTGCCCTGTCAAGCGATGATAAATCTACAAACAACTGGAAAATAAACGTTCAATTTAATTTTGGTTCTATATTGGGATTATATACTTGAACCATAAACTCATTGAGCGCCCAGTGGTTATGAAAGGAATATGTTACCTACCATGTAAGCATTTATACGTAGATTGTAGTGCTATAGATTCATATGCTTAGCATTATCCTGCCATCTAGTGTTGGGCTCAAACGATTACAATTTGCTTTTCTTCGAAGAGGTCTTCGAGTCACAAGGTATAGTGACTCCTCCTCCAGTGTGTATTACACATGTTCCCCAGCTCCTTTGTTAGATTGTTTTGGCTCATTGGGTGAGCGTTAGGAAAGGAGCAAAACAGTAACAGAATAGAGAAACATACGCAGAAGTGTGTGCTAAATGTAATAGTAAATACTGCAACCAAAAGCTTCCGGGGAGGGTGATTGTATATGAATCTAAGGCACTACACGCTACAAATAGATGTTAAACGGTAAAGTCCGTTCATAGCAAGTGTCTGCCATAAAGGCATATACTTAGCATCTAATGAAAAGCAGCGCTCCCCTTTGCAGTGGCTATCGACTTGTTGAAGTAGTGTTGGGGTATTAGGATTAGTGTTAGAGGCATTTGTGTTAGCTTCTGTACCACATATGGAATGAGTGGGAGAGGAGGGAAAGAGAGGGCAAACACTTCTGACCAATTCATCCATAGGGCACTGCCCTTGGATTGCGGATGTGGGAACTTGGAGGCAAAGCTTTGGCATTTGGTGTAGAGGTGAGTGGCAAACATGTCTAGGTCAGGTGTCCCCCATCTTTTGAAGTAAGAGTGGAATAGTGGTAGGTTGATCTCCCACTCGTGTACCTGCTGATGTGTTCTGTTGAGCATATCTGGGAAGTTGTTGTCCACCACAGGTAGGCATTCTGCTAGGAGGTGGATTTTGTGAGAGATTGCCCACTGCCAGATGTGCTCTGATAGGAGGGATAGCTGTGAGGGGTGTTACCCCCCTGTTTTTGAATATAATGTATTGTAGTCATATTGTCTCTGCGTATGAGCACTACCTTCTGGTGTAGGTGACTGCGAAAAGCTTTTAGCACTAGTTGAATTACTAGAAGTTCTAGATGATTGATATGTAGATGCCTCTGATACACTGTCCATAGACCGTGAACTGTGAGATCCTGCATATGTGCTCCCCATCCCTGAAGGGAAGTGTCTATGGTAATAGTGACCTGTGGAATTGGGGCTTTGAAGGGGCAACCCTGCAACAAGTTGTTGCAGCTCCATCACTGCAGGGAACGATGGGTCGCTGGCCCTACAAACACTAGATCTTGTAGATGCCCCTCCGCTTGAGACCGTTGAGACTGTAGAGTATCCTGAAGGGGGCACATATGGTACTGGCACGTGGTACTATGACAATGCAGGAAGACATCATACCTAAAAGACCTATTACTTATTTTCCTGCGAGTTGAGTTTGTGGTTGAAAAAAGAGGCAATGTTTGTACAAACTTTTGAATTTGAACTCTTTCTGGACTGAGATAGGCTTTGGCTGTGACTACATTTGTAGGGGTTGCAGATGAGACTATAGTATGTGGAGGGTAAACCCTAGTTTGTACAAAAAGTTTATACTGCTGATAGTTTTCTATAGAAGAATAATCTCGAGTGTCCATCCATTCAAAATAAATCATAATGCATTCCTTCATTGATTTTCATGTGTTCCTTTATTTTTCGACGGATCCTTCAATAGTCCATCAATAATGAAGTGTGCCACCTTATATACAAAGAGCCAACACATGTTTTGCCCCCTATGGCTATTGAGCCTGGGGCTTTCTCAAGGCTGCAAAAATGAGATGGACAAACTATCCCCTTCATTTCTACACATGACTTTTCTCCAACAGCTAGTGGGTTTTTACACGTACAAGAACTAAATCTGCAAACTGGGCATATCCAAAACCAAAGAACTTGCAATAAATGGTCACCCCTACACAATTATATTTTTTAAACTGTGAAAGCACTAACATGATCTACTTAATAACCTGTAGCACCACATCAGAATCCAAGAGCATTTCTGAAACATGCACAAAGATGACCACAAGTGCCATCATTTTTCTTTGGCATTTACAGCTTCTCTATATTAATTTCTTTTTTATTTCCTATTTCTTCATCTTCAATTTGGTTTCATGAGCACTAGTGTGGGCTATAAGATGACACTTTTGAGAGACTGGACATACAAACTAATATTTAGTCCATTTTTAAATGATTTTAGAGGGACCCTGACATATATTTTCCTGTCGTACTTTACAGGACTTTTTTTTTCTAAATACCTGTCTTCCTGATGAAGGCTCTCTAGCCGAAACGCACAGTGGACCACATAGCCATTAGAAATGAATATCCTTACAATTTCAATATTGTTTATTGCAGAATGACGCCAATATCATATACAAGAAATTTCCTGATATTCTGATAACAGTTTTTCAAGTTTTGAACACTATTGAAAATAGAAAAGCATGTTATCACTAGGCATGTATATTTAGATAATTTATTGTGATGTCTCATTATGTAATAAAGAGGAATGAATGAATATGTAAGACTGTATGATTGAGATCTATAGGAGTATTGGTATAAGCACAGAATATATTTTGTATATGCATCGTGATGTATATATTTATTAACTGTTTTTTCATACAATAAATGCACCACATGTGATTATATTTTGGGTCTTCTGGGTCATGCATTAGGAGTCCCCTAATTTAGTATTGATTTGTGTCAATGATAATAACTTGTATAGTTGCCTAGGAATATTTTAGTACAATTTATTTATTTGTCCCTGACTTAGGAACGTCATCCCTGCCCAGGGGAACCCCAATTTATTTTCAGTTAATTACTGGGTATTATGCATTGATGGGCTGTCATGTGATGACCCTACAAAAAAGACTATACTGAGATAAGCTGGCTGCAAGAATATTGACCTGTAACAAACCACCAACTTAATCTTGGTATGAGGAACTGCAGGACTTATTTGCATTGTGCGAATTTACTGTTTTTCTACGGTACATGTCTAACACGGGGTACCTACCACTTATTCGATCTCCATTTGCACATTGAGCTTTTATTTACTAATCTCCCCTTATCAAAGAGCACCTAGACACTTAATGAGCAGTTCTGTGGTCGATCCAAGGGTCTTAATACGAAAGGTTTTAATAGCAACAGGTAACACCTTCACCATTTGCAATTTACTTGTGCAAAGATGGCGGCTTCTACCAGCCAACCCATACTCTCGTTATATGTAGAATCTACCCATATATCCCACTTCCCTCTCAAAACTTTACACTACACGCATCGAGGCTGTTTTTCCACACTTAAATTAAATATTGTGACACTCGTGACGGACCGAAAGTGAATAGACCGAACAGATACAAGTTACACATTTACTGGCCGTATTTTACCTGCTTAAAGATGGCAGCCTCTACCAGCCGACCTATTCTTCCATGATACATAGATCCTACCTCCATGTTAAACACCCCACATTACATACATTGTAACAGTCGGTCCACATTTTGAATATTAAAATATTGGGATATCCTTTCCTATTTTTCTAGTTGCCGTACCTTTAAGTCTATGACAGTAGATAATAGCCTCAAATAAATACAACCGTACTTGGTAAACAATTTACTCACTTCACACTCAAAGATGGTGTCCCCCTACGGGATGCCGATCCAGCAGTTCCACTAGCTGCACTGACACCAACATGGGATCCAAGTACATCTTAGAACATGGCGCTATAGAACCACGCCAGTACCACAACCAGTGGACGAGCTACAGATGCGGATTCCACCCAGGACTAGGTAACAAACATACAAAGACAAGGTACCAATGCATTCTTTTTGACTTACTTGTAGCACACCATAGCTCTAGGAACCACAGGCCTTTTAGCACATTAACTAACAAGCATAATTTATCGGGCCCAACTATATTCTGTGCACACCAGTCTAAGAATAAGCTCAACAATGGCCACCTAGACCTGCCATTTCATTACAGTGTAAACTGCTCAGGAGTTCCGGAGCCTTCTCTTTTCTTTATTCTTGTCTATGTTGATGTACTAGGAACTCACCTCTGTTTCACTATAATGTGCGTTTACGGTCGATAAACACATTGTACTCAGAGACGCATTATGATTAACTTTTAATGTCTAGTACTTTCGGCTACACTCTGAGAAATATGCATGACATGTTGATATGGCCGCCATAGTCTGTTAGTATGTAATGACATAAGACGGCTAGTACTAATGTGGTACTCCAAAGACATGATCTCCTTGTTTCTGAAGCCGTATGGATGCTTTGTTGGGGCTCTGCTTTGATGAAATGTTTCAAAAAAGCACAGTGCGGAGGACCACAGTTTTTTTCCTCTGCAAGACTTGAGATGTACTTATGACATATCAACATTTACCCCTAAGTCTGCTAGTCTGTTATGATTCATTTTTGGTGGTTAGCAGTAAGGTGGCACTCTGAAAATATGAGTTCCTAGCTTCTGAAGCCTTATATATGCATAAAGTGAATTCTATTTAGATGTAACAGCCCAGGACAATATCTTATAGATGAGATTTGAAAAACAACAAATTATATAAATGAGATATTGTGATTGGTTAGGTCTATGTAATGTCAAGTAACTATGCCCTCTCTATAATAGCCTTTGCCACTAAGCATGCCTTAAAGTACTAACAAAGGCAATTCTGTTTAAAGTACTTATCTACCCCATAAGACAATGGTCACCCACCATTAATAAACCTTCCCCCCTCTTGCCTCTTCTTCCACCTCTTACCCCCCGCGCCCCCCCTCTTCTGCCGATCCTTCTTGATTTCTTCAGTCAGCCCGCTTACACTTTCTCCTGCTTTTCTTTTTCCTCCTACACCATTGCTCAAGATCACACCCTCAACCCATCTGCTTATCAATCTAACTTTCAACATTTTGTTTGCTAGCACCTACTAATAGGATAAACACCTAGCTCCTCCTTTATATAACGAATGACCGCTGCACGGATCTGGGTAGCACTACTGTCGCATGATGGATATAAAACTTTTTGGACACAATTAGACACTTTGAATACAGGAAGTCTTAACGTCTGCACATGATCTCATGGGTGCTCCCTCACTCCAACCCATGGTGATGGTCTTATCGGAATACAGAATCTCTATTATAGACAGCCACTTGTTCTTCCCACTCGTTTTCACAGCCTTGAGAAAGCCCCAGGCTAAATAGCCATAGGGGGCGAAATACGAGTCTGCTGTTTGTATGTCAAGTGGGGAACGGAAGGTCCAAAACTCAGAGTGGTCCACCCCTGCGAAATTATGGTACTGCAACAACACGAAGAGAGCGATGGATCTGGCCTTCTACCATCCTAACTGCTGGTAGCTTGTGTTTTTGATGAACCAGTCGTAGAGATAGGTGTATACATGTATTCCTTCCCTTCTGAGGTGAGCAACCACTACTGCAAGGCATTTGGTTAAAACCCTTGGAGCTGTAGTGACCCTGAAGGGTAGCCCTTTGAATTGGTAGTTTTGTCCGTTGAGTTGGAAATGGAGATAACGGCGGTGCGCTGGATGTATGGGAATATGGAAGTATGAGTCTTTGAAGTCTAATTCGGTCATGTAATCCCTTTGCTGTAGCAGTGGTATCACCTCTTATAGTGTGACCATGTGAAAATGTTCTGAGGAAATGTAAATGTTGAGAGGCCTGAGATCCAGGATAGGCCTTAATGTTTTGTCTTTTTTGGGGTTTAGAAAACAGAGGGAGTACACTCTGCGTCCCTGATGTTGTGGGGGTACGATCTCCACCGCCCCTTTATGAAGGAGAGATTGGATCTTGTAAGAAGTTGGCCTGGCATATGCTGTCCACTAATTAAAGTGGGCACCTTGCACCAGTCCAAACGACCCTTATTGATGATTAGGTTAAAGACAACCTTTATAGAAAGCTATCCTAGTGGTAGCTGTGGAGAGCAGCCTTCAGGCTAAGTCTCGAAGGAATGTAAAGCAGCTTGTTTTACCAGAAGAGAACCTCCTCAATGACAAAATTAAAGGAGAACCACACAAGTGTTATTATAAAAAATATGTATTCATTACTAAACACACTCTACTAATCTCTAGACGAGATTAGAACAAAAAGCACCCAATATTTAATCAACAGTACGTCAGTAAATAGCACAATACACAGCGGGCTCCAGGGGGAGACCGAACCATATACTAAGAAAGTGGTATAACAACCACGACTTCAATAGACACAGTGCCTAGAGCACGTAGAATCGCTGGGACCCCAAGGAACCACCCACAGGAGTGACACAGGGAGTCCACAGAGGACCGGTGCAGTATCTCGAGCAGAATCACAAAGCATCAGCCCACAGAGCACTCGTGGAGTGGAGGCTGGAGATCTTCAGTGGAAATGCTTCCAGGGTCGGGACTACAAGTAGTCCAAAGCACAGCCTCAGGGATCGCAAAAAAGCATATGATGCTGCAAAAGTACACGGTGCACAGGGGTTCGGGTTGCACGGTCCCCACGAGGGATACTGGTCTTAGGATTAATGAGAGAGTAGATCGACCTCAGAGACACTCTGGAACCCACCTCCTGTGTTGCAGAAATCTTCGGAGTCCTCAGGAGCTCGGGAGATGCAAACTGGTCATGCGTTTAGGTGCCTGCTGCTGCAGGGGAGTAACTCCTTTACTCCAAGGGAGATTCTTCTGTCGTCCAGCGGAGTGTAGACCGTTGAAGTACTTGGTTTCTTGTTACAGAGTTTAGTCTAGGTAAAATCCAAAGTCCTGTAGTCAGGTTTCCTACTTTATATCCAAGGAAGGGGTTGGCCAAACTCTGGGGACCCTCCTGGGGAGGGGGGGAAGGCAGGACAGAGGGGTGGTTGACCCATGTCCTTTGTCCAGTTTCGCGCCAGAGCAGGAGCAAATGGCTCCTGCAACTGGTTTGAGCTGGACTATGCATGGGGATAACAAATGAGTGGACTTTCTGGCACTCTCAAAGTGCACCCAGCCAGCCCCAATACACTAAAGCCTGTCTGGGAGGTGGTCACACCTACCTGTGACAGGAAACCTATAGTCCGGCCTTTCTCTGCTCAAGCTTGGCTCAGAAGCAGGAGGGCAGACTCGTGTTTGTGGCTGGCAGCATCGATTTTGTGCTGCCCAGGTCGAGAAAGCTGGTACGGGGTAGACCGGTGACCCACAGTAGTGGTTCTAGAAGGGAGGAATCATACCTCCCACACCACTACTGGTGTGGAAGTATGATTCCAAGGGGTTTGACACCAAACACAACATGTTTCTAAGCAGCCGTTTTAAGTTAGCATTTACCACGAGGTTATAATGCACTTTAAATATATACGGTGGGCTGCATCACAGACAACCCCGGAGAATAGATTCCGAAGGCTGCAGAGGGGCCCTGCTCATGCAGGGGCACCCTCTCACACAAAACCCAGAACCCTGCCGTCAGGATCGATAAGGCCTGCCATAGGGGTGACTGATAGGTTTATATGTGCAGTGATTTAGAATAGATATAGGTAACCTATATGCATGCACCACCTTACACAGGCTGCAGTAGCAGACCTGTAGTGTCAATTTGAATGGTCTCTCAGGGGTGGCACAATACATGCTGCAGCCCCTGGGAGGCCTCTGGGGTACCTATGCCCTGGGTACTTGGTGTACCATATACTAGGGACTTATAAGGGTACCCCAGAATCCAATCTGGAGTGTACCTAAAGTACATGCAATCAATTTAGAGGAGAAAGTAGATAGACTAGGGTCCTGGATAGCAGGATCCCGGTCAGACTAGGTCGCAAACAGTGATACATCAGCAAAAATTGGGGGTAACCATAAGAGGCAGATCCTACTCTCATACAGATCTCAACCTGTAAAAAGGTAAGATGTTCTTGTTGCATTTTTTGTGTTCTTGGTGGTATTGTGGGTGGCATCTCCTTGAGTTCTAGACAATACCCATTTTTAATTATTGATAGTACCCATTGGTTTGTGGTGATGTGCTTCCAATGTGGATAGAAATTTTGTAACCTTACCTAACTGGTGTTATATGTGGTGGGAGGAGGTATAGGTGGTCACTGTTTTGGAGGGGTGGGAATTTTGGTAGTGGCTGCACAGCCTCTACCTCTATTTCTGTAGTTTGATCTATAGTATGAACCTCTGGTAAATTCACTTTGATATGAGTGCTGTTGTTTAGGGGCAGTACTAGTGTCAGTGGACGATCGCCCCTGTGGCTTCACCCCTGTATTGGCCTCTACGAAAGGAACTATGGTTTTGGGAGGTCAGTAGGGTCCCCATTGCTTGAGCAGTGTCTGAGTTCTTGTCTAACGTTTTCAACATTTCATCCACCTGTGGACCAAAAAGATTATGTCCATCAAATGGTAAATTGAGCAAGTGTTGTTGCATATCCGGTTTGAAGCAGGAGACTGATCCATGCATGGTCTCTGATAAGGACACTGGTGTTGACCCTGTGGCACTGATGTCTGCAGAGTCCAGGGTGCAGTGGATAGTGGCATTAGAGACAGCCCTGCCCTCTTCAACCAATTGAGTAACATGTTGTTGATATTGATCAGGGAGGTGTTGCAGTAGCTCCTACATTTTGTCCCATGTGACACGAATATATCTGGAAAGTAGCCCTATAGAATTGGCAATACGCTTGTGGTTGGCTGCCTGTGCTGGGACGCGCTTGCCTGCAGCATTGTATTTTCAACTTTCCTCATCTATAGGAGGCACGTCTCCTGTGCCCTGCGAATTTGCCTTTTTTCAAGGCTGTGTGTACCATTAATAAATCTGTTGTAACTTGGCCCTTCATATATTCAGGGTCCAATAGGCCTGCCTTGTACTTTTTTTCAATTCTAAGGGTGACAACCCTAGATTTAACTGGCTGCTTAAATATGTCCTGAGTAAAGGACAACCTGCCTTTAAACATAGGGAGCGATTGATCTGCCTTTTGCCAAGTGTTTCTACTAGAAAATCATCCTCCTGCTGCTTAGTGTGTAGGTTTACTTTATAGTATGCAAACGCTCTGCTAATAATGTCAAGATATAGTGTTCTATCTGGAGGTGATTCTTTAGATGGGTAGCTGTTAGGATCGGAATCTTTTACAGGATCCACATCATAAATATCCCATGAGTAAGGGGTGGTTTCAGGATCCCCCTGTGGATCTGTGAAATAGGGGCTATTGTATGTCTCTGGTTGGTCGTCACCAATAGGCGACTGAGCTGGTGAAAAATGTGGCTGCTCTGAGGGGAGGTGTTCAGGAAAGGGTGAAAGCCCTGGCCTTGGTGGTGGTGAAGGCGCAGTAGGCGAGGATGGAAGCAGAGAAGGAGGGGAAGGAGTAGGACAAGGAGGAGAAGGAGAGAAAAAGATAGGGCTCTTGCCTCTGTCATTCTTCTTCTTTGGTGGTTTAGCGGTTTCAGGCCCAGCAATGTCCTCTTCAAATGTGTTCTTCCTTTTGTGAAGTGTAAGGGAAACAGGTGGTGGTGCTTTGGTGCCTAGTTTCCCAGTATCAGGGTAAGAGTCTTTTGTCCCCCATCAAGCTTGTCTTGCAAGGGATCTAGAATGGACTGCACTGGTCTTTGCTGTGGCAATCTTTATTGATTTTCATTGGTGGGCGCCGAAGAGGGTTTTGATCCTGATGCAGATTTGTGCGTATTGATATTCAACACCAATGTCTTAGGTGCCGGCGTTGGCGCCTATGGCTTTGGTGTTGAAACATCTTTTGATTGCAAGGTTTTCTTCGGATTCATTGTGCTTTACTTTGGCTCAGAGTCTTTGCCAGACTTTGGTAGTGCGTATGTGGCTTTTTTTTGGTATGGGCAGCGAAGCAAATAGGCCTTATTTCATCATCATAGTCTTTATTCGAATTTAAAATTCATACAAGACACAAACAAATACAAAATAAAACAGCTATTAACATTCCCTGTACAATACATGAAATCATTCAATAAATACTTAAAAATTAAGTCTAAGAAAAGCATTAAACATGTCAATAGACTGAAGATGAATTGGTATTTATAAAAATTCAATACAAAAGGGAGGAATAATGTAACCATTAGGGCAAAGAATAAGTCAGCCGACTTCCCATCGTCGCATAACCTCACAAAGATAGTCCCGGAGTTTTCTTAGAAGCCTTATTCCTTAGAGACCAAGCCCAACCCAAGTATTTAGCTAAAGCGATTGAAACAATTGGTAAAGTGCTTGTGCATAAAATTCTTAAAGCAACGGCACAACTCCTTGTGCCCAGAGTTTTGCACATAGGAGACAACCACACTCGTCTAGGGATAGCATATACAGGACAAACAAACAAGAAGTGGGCATTTGATTAGTCTTGGAAGCCGCAAGCAGGACATAGTTCTACGCTTGCTCCAAACCACCCACTTGTAAGGGACCTGAGTGGAAGAGAACCTGCTCTAAGCTGAAAGTAGAGTTTCCTATCAATAGGTTTAGGGATCAAGTCCCAGGACGGTTCTGGGGCAGGTGTAACCTTAGCCTCCAGAAACCGTCTGGTCATCCTAGGGCAGTTGGTATCGCTCCAGGCCCGATAATCAACCTGTTCCCAATAGATAGTTTTCAGGAATCTCTTGGGGGGAAACAAAGCAGCCACTGGGTCACTCCACAGCCCCTCCAAACCCAAATGTATCAAAAACTCGCGGAGGCTCCTCAGCCACCCGACCTTGTGGAACGTGTCAGATTTTATTACGTCCATAAGACTCGTAGCATATGAAGAAAGCTCCGGGGTGGTCCACAGCCTCCGCCAGTATAAGACCGTGCGAAGTTTGGCTAAGTCCTTGATAGCCTTCCTACCTAGATCATATCGCAATGGTACCAGGGGCGTGCTCTGTGGGAGGCCAGTTATGCTACGGAAAAATGTATTTTCGACTACTGATAAAGAAATTAACGCATCGAAACCCCATAGCTCAGCCCCATACAACACAGAACTTAGGGCCTTGGCCTCGTAAACTTGGGAGCACAGGTTTAATTGGCTTGGTAAAAGATTTTTTGTGCTCGCTGATCAAGGCTCCCGATATCTGTCTAAGTTTCATAGTGGACATCTCGATGTGCCTGCTCCACTTGCTGTCATTTGTCACATGCATACCTAGATAGACGAAGTTGTTAACCTCTTCAAGCGACTGCCCATTTATAAGGAACTTTCCCGCTTTATAGCTTGAGTGTGGATTAAGGACCATAAGTTTGGTCTTGGTCACGTTTACCTCCAGGCCGATTTCATGGCAAAAGTCTTCGAACACTGACAAAGCCCTGTGCAGACCACTCGGAGTTTTAGATACAATAAGAGTATCGTCCGCAAACATCAATATTGGGGTAATAGCCCCAGCCAGCTTAGGGGCGTCAGTATTAACACTAAGCATGCGGTCTACTACTCCATTAATATACAGCGTAAAGAGCGTGGGGGCCATAGTGCAACCTTGGCGCACACCTCGCTCAACCGGAAACTCGGGGGTTATTTCGCCAGGTCTTCCCCACTGTATTTTAGCAAAATTAGACTCGTGGAGCCGCATAACCAAAGTCAAAATTTCTAGAGGAAGCCCCAGCTTTTCGAGGACAAACCACAATCGCGAACGGGGCACAAGATCAAAGGCAGCTCTTAAGTCCACGAAGGCGACGTAGAGACTGCCTTTTCCCAGGGTTACAACCTTCCAGTATAGTTGGACGAAACGAAAAACCTGGTCCACTGTACTGGTAAATTTGCGGAAACCAGCTTGAAAAAGGGACAAAATCCTATTGTCTTCGATCCAGTCCAATATCAAGTTCAAGACCATCCTCCCGATGATCTTCTGGATAGTATCTATTAAGCGGATAGGTCTGTAATTACCTGGGAGTGTCTTGTCTCCCTTTTTGAAAATCGGGATTATAACGGCACCCCCCCCCCATGATGTAGGCACTGGGGCACCTTCAGCCACGGCGTTAGCCACCAATGCAATATACTTACCCCAACAGGTTTTATTGTGGAGAAAGAGGTCGGATGGAACCCCATCTAATCCTGGGGCACGCCCTGCGGCTACAGATCCCAGAGCTGTTACAGCATCCTTGGGACTAAAAGGACCTTGCGAGTAAAAGACATGGGATATCACCCCCGGGGGATTATATGAAAGGTTACATGCATATTGAGGTTTAAAATACCTTAGCCACTCCTCTTGCGTGACATGGTTTGACGGTCTATCCGGCAAGCCACCTCTGTTCCACTTGATAACATTCCAGAACAGTCTAGAATCCCTGGCGTAGCATGCTTACTTCAAATCTTGCCAGTACAGATCATCCCATTTCTTTTTTGCCTGATCAAGACATTTCTTGTAGAGCTGTCTGGCCTTTTGGATACAAATCTTGTGACCACTAGAAAGGGCTTGAGCCAGATTACCTCTGGCACGTCTGCAATCGCCGGCGTGCCACCGTAGTCCCTTGGGTGGCGGCTTATTACCCTTGCTCGTTGGCTTCAGGAAAAATCCACGTAATCCCTCAAAAAAGGACTCATGTAGTCTAGTAAATTGAACTCTACCATCTTTGGTAACCGGCGCACCCTCTATTTCCAACGTAGCTTGGGCAAGCTCAAAATCAATATTAGCAATGACCTTGGCATTGGTCTTAACCTGGGTCCACTTAAGTCTACGCATATCATTAGTAGGGACGCTTTCAGGAGGCGCTGATTGCAATGCCTCACCTACTGTGTGGGTATCCCCCCACCACCAGTGTGTTACACAAATAGGGTTATGGTCGCTCTCGGCTCTTGGTTCGACCACCATGTCTTTGATGTAATGCCATAGCCTCATACAGCAGAGTACATAATCAATTCTACTTTTAGAGCGACCATTGTCAAAAGTACTAGCACCCTTCTTATCCCCTGGGGTCCTGCCGTTCAAGGCCCTTAGTCCTTTCTCGTAACAAAGGGCATTTACCTGCACTACCACCTCGGACCATCTTTTAATTGGGGCAAGCGCCAGGCCAGGTATTCCCCACAGCCGGTCCTCCTCGGGGTCGAGACCCCATTCCGAGTCTGAATCTAAGAGGGGTTCAAATGTGACGTTAAGGTCACCCGCAATGATCACATCCCTCTCATTCGAGATTGCTTCTATAAGGCTGACCAAAATGTCCAAAACCCGCGACCTTTTCCCCTTGGTCCCTCTAAGATATAAATTGTAAATGTCAAGTTCGCCCATAAGTCCCAGGGTTAGCCTAACTAGTTGGATGTCAGGGGACCCCGTGGGTATCTCGCTAGCCCTGGGAAATCGGTCCTGCCGGGCCCAAATGGTTAGGCCACCCATAGGGCGTCCTTTAGGACCCTTGATGACTGGGACATGAAAATTCAAGTATCCCAGCAGAAACTGGGGCTCACTGGACCAAGTTTCCTGGAAAAGGCAAACATCATAATTACTGGTGAATTCAACCCATTCAGGAGAGTCCATCTTTGCCTTCAGACCAGCTAGATTCCAAGAAATCAATGTACCTTGCCCTTGGCCTGACGGGGTACCTTGATGAGCAGCAATAAAACTTTCCTCATGTGGCCTCTCGTTCGCCCTATGCGATCCCGGTGTTGTGTCCCTATGTGGGGTGGACATCCCAGATGGAACCAGGGAAACAACATCAGGTCCACCAAAGAGCTCACTTCCAGCTACCGTGACGTCCTTAAGAATTAGTGATTTCAACTCTCTCTTCCCCGGTCAATACTGGGCGTCTAGGTTACTCAGACCCTTGCAGTGATCAACATAATCAGAGGGTGAGATAATAGGCCCGGGGTTCAATCCACTCGTCACCCAGTCCTGTCTAGTTATACCCTCATAGTTAGGGGACAGATTGTAAAAATGATGTAAATCATGCACCTCGATCCCTGATCGGGACCCAAGGAATGCGTGGTCACAAATAAACCTCGGTATCCGCCTGTCCACAAAATTTACAATAATGGAATCACCCAAAACATCTTTAGGTCTAGAGCCCACCCAGCTTACCCTTCTAACAAATAGAATCCTCCCATTCATATTGTTGGGGATTGGTCTGTTCTTGTTTAACCAATGACTCACTTTGTTTTTAGGTCTCGGCTCGAAGGCTGCGCTTGCGCAGTCTCACTCCGAGATTTAATGACTTGGAGAAGAGGGGCTTGAACCCGCCCCTCTTCTCCCCTCTTCTCCATTGGCTGGCCTCTTGAATGCTGGCCAGCCATTGGAGAAGAGCTTCGTCACTCCGAACAGGCCCCGTCCTTTTCGGATTCGGGGCGTGTTTTTTTCAACTTTTCTGATTATCTCCTCCAGCCAATGGCAAGAGGAGAGAAAAGCAAAACACGCCCCCGAATCCGGAAACGCCGCTGCCTTTCTCCGAGGCAGTTCTGGCTGACCTCGGAGAAAGGCGGTGGTGTCCAGCATCAGGTTAGTGCAGCTCGCAGCTTGCAGCTTCCTCCTTGTTACAAGGAGCTTCACACGCCCGCTCTCCCCCGCTGGTGCTCACCGTGGTTTGCGTGCTCGAGGGCCGCTGGTGCTCACCGTGGTTTGCGTGCTCGAGGGCCGCTCGTGGCAGTGTCTCATTGGCAGATCTCTTCAAAGCAGCCTTGCTGCTTCCTGATAATGACCCCCCCCCTTAGTAGCAAGTGTATAGCGCCTTCTACCATTAGTAGCGCTTCCCTACCCCATGTTTTTGAGCTTCCATTGCTCGAGGAGCTTCACACGCCCGCTCTCCCCCGCTGGTGCTCACCGTGGTTTGCGTGCTCGAGGGCCGCTGGTGCTCACCGTGGTTTGCGTGCTCGAGGGCCGCTTGTGGCGGTGTCTCATTGGCAGATCTCTTCAAAGCAGCCTTGCTGCTTCCTGATAATGACCCCCCCACTTAGTAGCAAGTGTATAGCGCCTTCTACCATTAGTAGCCCTTCCCTACCCCATGTTTTTGAGCTTCCATCGCTCGATTGTATATTGCTTGGCCGTGTGTGGTTAGTAGACATTTGATTGTTCCAACGCTAGTTTACTTATGACTCATGCTGATTAATGAACAGGAAGAGAGTCCCTCCGGATGGCGGGGAGCCCGGACAGCCTGGCACAAAGGGTCCTCAAATGCCCCCTAGCCACGGGTCTCAAATCCAAAGGATGCTGATAAAAAATTGCTCGTGTGCTGTGCAGGGGTCGTGCAGTGCTGGCTCTCATATGTTCTGATATGATAGCGCCGCTGCCTTTCTCCGAGGCAGTTCTGGCTGACCTCGGAGAAAGGCGGTGGTGTCCAGCATCAGGTTAGTGCAGCTCGCAGCTTGCAGCTTCCTCCTTGTTACAAGGAGCTTCACACGCCCGCTCTCCCCCGCTGGTGCTCACCGTGGTTTACGTGCTCGAGGGCCGCTGGTGCTCACCGTGGTTTGCGTGCTCGAGGGCCGCTGGTGCTCACCGTGGTTTGCGTGCTCGAGGGCCGCTGGTGCTCACCGTGGTTTGCGTGCTCGAGGGCCGCTTGTGGCGGTGTCTCATTGGCAGATCTCTACAAAGCAGCCTTGCTGCTTCCTGATAATGACCCCCCCCTTAGTAGCAAGTGTATAGCGCCTTCTACCATTAGTAGCCCTTCCCTACCCCATGTTTTTGAGCTTCCATCGCTCGATTGTATATTGCTTGGCCGTGTGTGGTTAGTAGACATTTGATTGTTCCAACGCTAGTTTACTTATGACTCATGCTGATTAATGAACAGGAAGTGAGTCCCTCCGGATGGCGGAGAGCCCGGACAGCCTGGCACAAAGGGTCCTCAAATGCCCCCTAGCCACGGGTCTCAAATCCAAAGGATGCTGATAAAAAATGTGCTTGTGTGCTGTGCAGGGGTCGTGCAGTGCTGGCTCTCATATGTTCTGATATGATAGCGCTTTCTTTTGTAGAGAAAAGTTAGCAAACAAGGCGCAGGTGATACTAGACGCTTTGGAAGTCAGGCCGGGATGTGAGGAAGGTGGTGGCAAGGTCACCTTTTAGGAATAATGTCCTCACTCCTATGTATTTCACTCTCCATTCCTTCTCATCGAACAGATGTTGCCACCCCTCCCCCAGCCCTTTATACCCTGTAACTGTTGCCATGTCTACTCCCACATGCCTTTCCTTGCACACATGCAGTTTCTCCCTATATGTCTCATATCGTCAACTAGACACCTTCAACCTGTGCATGTGCCGAAGCCGTGCAAGTATTTTTAGTACTCCAGGCAAAATAACTTTTTCCCGTTGGAGCGCTCTCCTTTTAGTGAAAAAGCTAATTTAGTAGTATTTTGCTCCTGTCTGTAGGGCCCTTGTTCAGAGTGTCTCAGTAATGCACCCGTTAGCACTGTGCTAAAAGCGGCGGGGGGGGGGGGGGTAGAGGAGGGAGGTATTGGAAGAGAGGTAGAGAGAAGGTAGCTCTCTGCGAACCGCCAGGCCTCTAGGACTTTCACGAACTCCATATAAAACGCAAGCAGATTTTCTTCGCCAAATGATGTTTCTCCTCATCAGCTCACAAGAGGTGACGTGGGTGGGTTACTATCCCCTGGCATTTGCTGCCTCCCTCCGTCCCAGAGAGCTCACAAATTCACTTTATGACACTGAGAACCCCGAAAGGTCTGGGAGAAGAGCCCCAAGCCCCCAACGCCAAAGCAAGGCGCCCCGTGAGAGTTTAGGGTTCTTCGTGGTCTCCGTGGGCCTGGCTTCTCCTCTGTGCTCTTGTCTGCTTTTAAATCAGTTGAAGAGTTTACTATAGGGTTGAGGTCCTCAGCTGAACGCTTTACCGTTCCTTAAAGCCCCCTAGGTCTGAGCTGCAGTTGAGCGCCTGTAATGAGGGAGCAGGGCTTTTAACAAGGGTTATAGCCCGATAGAGAAGAAGAGTAGAGGGCTATTACAGCCTTTAGAGAGAGATTAGAAAATTCCAGAGTACTTGAAGTGAAACAGAAATACAACTATTGAAATCTCGGAGCACCAGGCCTCTGGCATCCATTATTGACCCTGCGCCACTTAATTGGCTTAGAGGCGCTCCCAACATTCCAGTGGTCTGATCCAAATGAAACACTAGGTTCCTCTACCTGCTGAACTTCGGTGCCTTCAAGAACCGATTCAGAGTGCTACCCAGGAGCGCAACACCCATTGGACTCAAAGGGCTTCAGCCCCCCCCCCCCCCCGTCGTGTGTGGCAGCCCGGGATGAGACACCTTCCCGGGCAAAAAAGCAGCCGCACCCGAGCACTTCACAGGTCTTTAAAAGACCATTTGCATGTCAATGAGGCCTGTCTGTTGTTTCACCCCTTCTAAGAGCCCCTGCAGCTCCACTCTAGCAAAGGCAAGAGACTGGCCGCAAATGCCAGAATTATTGGCTTTTTTAGGTCTGATGTTAGTCAAGACCTTAACATTTTACGAAATGTATTTGTATAACAGAGCTATTTTTTGGAGTTTTCAGTCACAATTCACCCATTAGTCTGCTGTTGAGCCAATCACATTTTTCTTCCACCCACTCCAGCATGCATCATGGGACAATGGGTCAGTGCACTTTAGTGATTGGCTAACTTCACTGTGAGTTAACAGTATGTTGCTCTTTCAAAAGGAACACACCCACACACAATTTGTGCCTTTCAGTGCCAGGAACTACGATAATGCCGTGCTGCATGCCTGAAAGTAAAACAAGCATTTACAATGCAATGGTCTCGGCATTGGTAAAGTTAGAGCTATTGGCATTGCTCATGACCTTATTTTTGTTTATGTTTTTAAAACATTTAAAGAAACGGCATTGTCATGAGCAATGCCAATAGCTCTAACTTTAACAATGCCGAGACCGTTGCATTGTAAATGCTTGTTAAGTTCTTGGAAGGATTCAGGTTTGCTACCTAGTAATTCAGGAACACCAGTTAACACTACTACATAAGGAAGGGATTCAGGTGAAAGGTGAATATGGGCCAGGGGGAGTTTAGGGGGATTTTTGTGAGTGTCTAGATTTACAACTTCTCTCTCTCCCATGCCTTCCTTAGTGGGATTACCCCTGGATAGGTTGCTTGTCCCTCCCTCCCTCCCTCCTGAAAGTTTGGTTAGTATTCACCTGAGTCTTTAGAGGACCAAAACCTGGACCTATGTTTGTTGTCACAGGAAGTTTAATGATAGGGACCGGTACAGAGGTCAAAGGCTTTTCGGGGGGTAGACAATTGGGTTTAACGATATCTTTTATAGACAATTTAACAACATTTTTCAGTGAACAAAAATTGTCAAGAATCGTTTGTTCCAAACGTTCAATTTTATCGCTGACTAATTTTACCCTTTCTAAGAGAGGGAGTATTAGTGATCGGACCACCTGCTAGATCTGAGGGATCATGTCACCACTGTAAGGCAGAACAGGGACACTTTTGCTGCCTTCATCCATGATCAGGCAGTCATCTGGAGATGAAGCGTCGGGCTTAGCCGCGCTTTTTGTTAGTTTTGACATTTTCGCCTGCCTAATGCCTTGAGCATCCCCCCCACGTTTCCTCTTAGGGTTAACAGGTCTTGATGTTTTGTTGCCAGCCCTTGTCTGAGGGAAGGTAGCTTTGGGGTTTAATGAACCCAAGCCTGCCACAGCAGGGGCACCATTAGTAAAGCCATTGTCCTCCTTAGACCTCGTGCTATCTGGTGGCGTATTGGGATTTGTCTCAGTGTCTTCAAGCTGGGGCGGATCACCGCAACCGTGCCCCCTATCCTGTTTGGGGATTTAACCAGGGCCAGTGTGCCAATAGATGAACGTCTGGCATACATTGGTTCTGTTGAAAGGCGCCGCTCGGTAATAGCGATTTCGTGTTCTAATACCGAAACGGCTCTGGTAATGAATTGGTCCAGAGTACCAGACACTGTTGCTGACCCCACTATTCGCTTCCCTTTTCCTGTCATTTTGCCACAATACGCAGGTTTACACAATAATTAGCAGACTAGAATGTTAAACAAACCCAGGAGCAATGATCAAAAAATGCCACAACGTCTTACAGAATCACTGTTTGTTGAAGGGGTGGCCCAGCCCAGCCTTGTCCAGCCCCGGACGGCCACAGACGGCCCGCCCTTTGCCCGGGCTTCGCCCCGGTCTGCGCCCCGCTCGCGTCCCGCTCTCGCGTAGGTGGGCGTGTCTCAAATAGTAATGGGGGAGGGATCGGGAAGAGGCCCCCAGCTGCAGGCAATGTTCGCTGCGCAAGGTCCGCTGGTCCTCGCAGTCCCGATATCAGATTTGGCAGTACAACAAACCCTCGGCCCTCAGTGACACCCGGTCTGCTCCTCCAAGCCAGGGAAAGTAACTGCAAGTACAAAGAAAATGTCCAAGCTTACGACCGGCTCCCGCGAAGCGGGGGCCGTGAGGCGTTATATTTCGTAGATGGGAGGGATCGGTAAGAGGCCCCCAGCTGCAGGCAATGTTCGCTGCGCAAGGTCCGCTGGTCCTCGCAGTCCCGATATCAGATTTGGCAATAAAACAAACCCTCGTCCCTCAGTGACACCCGGTCTGCTCCTCCAAGCCAGGGAAAGTAACTGCAAGTACAAAGAAAATGTCCAAGCTTACGAGCAGCACCCGCGAAGCGAGGGCCGCGAGGCGTTATATTCCGTAGATGGGAGGGATCGGGAAGAGGCCCCCAGCTGCAGGCAATGTTCGCTGCGCAAGGTCCGCTGGTCCTCGCAGTCCCGATATCAGATTTGGCAGTAAAACAAACCCTCGTCCCTCAGTGACACCCGGTCTGCTCCTCCAAGCCAAGGAAAGTAACTTACTGACACCTCTTTGACAATGGTCAGTCTTAATTGCAGGGCCACATGCTTGTTCAGGTTCAGGCCTTATATTTTCAGTCGCTAGCTGGAGACTTTCCAAGCAGAGTGGATTTATCTTTGTGTGCCTGCTGTTGGAGACCACCATGTCCCGAGAGCAGTGGGGCTCCGAGAGCCAGTTTGGGTGGTTTGGCAGCGGGCTGGGCAGCTTTCGCCGAGGTACTCACATGCTCTTGCCTGGAATCGGGGTCAGAGTCCATGCTAACCCTACTGCTAGCCAGCAGTTTTGGTACATATGGAGGCGCTGCCTGTGCCTCTGTGTCCTCCAGTTCCTGTTCGGGGACTGGTGTCTTCTCCCCAAAGATGTCTGGTGCGTCTTCTGTGCGTCGCTGCATGGTGGTGTGGGCCAAATGATGCTTCCTTCGCTCCCAAAGTGTTTTCTTTATCCGGAACGCCAAGCACACACCTCGCAGGAAGTCTCCTTGTGTTCCTGTGATAAACAGAGATTGCACACTTCGTGTTGGTCTTTATGGGATTTATTCATGTGGCACTTGAGGCAAAAACTGAAAGCCGTGCTATCCCATCCCTTGTGGACATTAGCATGGAGGCAAAGAAGTTTTGAAAGGCTGAGCCAGCGCTTGGAAATGTTCAATAACGGTGTTGTTGGAGAGAAAAACAAGGGGCGCTGCCATGTTGGCGTCCTGATGGCGGAAAAAAACAATCTAACAGAGGAGTTGAGGTACATGCGCAATACACACCGGAGGAGTCACTATACCTCGTGACTTGAAGACTTCTTCTAAGAAAAACAGCGTGTAATTTTCCGAGCCCAACACTAGATGGAAGGATAATGCTAAGAATAATTATCTATGGCAAACACATGCTACAAATATTTGTTTTCTGGACTATTACTTTATCATAAGAGAAACAAAGACAACTAAAGATAATGCAAAAGGAAAGCTGGGCAATGCTTATATAGATAGAAAGGAAAATGGTTCTCTTGGAAATATTATTTTTGGAGTAGTAATTAGAGGTTTAAGGAACCAAAAACTGATCAAACTAGCTCGTAAGTAGTTAGAAAAAAAATCTTAACATAAATACGATGCTTTTCAGAGAGACATAAGTTATTAGCAGCAATAGAAATATATCACAAAGTTTATTAACAAAGACGAATATGTGAAAAAGAATGATTTACAGTATGTCGAAATTGACATGGTGTACCAGGCGAGACAGGAAAAAACATGTGCATAAGAGCAACACTAGTTGGTCATCTGCTTAGAAAGGTTACTAAATAATCAAATTTTTAGACGTTTAGTTAATATGTATAAATGTCGATAGCATGTCATCGCTAGCTCTCTTTGAGGGTCATCATCGCAACAGATGAATAAGGGAAGATATCAAGAATATGGCAACATTTTAACATGGTCTGTATTTATTGGTTACTGAAGCCATGGTTCTAAAAAAAGGTATTCAAGGAAATACTCAGAAGATGCACATGCAGGACAATTTAGCTCAGGTTTAAGTGAGTCTAAAAAAGGAGTCAATATTTGAATGCTAGCAGCCTGAAATCATGAATCGCAAAATGCTCCATTGTGTTTTGCTCAGGACTGTAAATGAATTGAGGGGTACTACCAACAATGAATGCTCTGCACAACTAAAGACAACCACAGTGCAGCGCTAAAGAGTTCACAATCTGAATGCACAAGTACATGCAGAAGGAAACAATAATATTTTGTTGAAAAAAAAAGGATTAAAAGTGTGCATGTAAAGTTGCTGATTTTACACGTGTGAAGTATGTCAATTTAACTGTCAGAAATAAGAAACTCTTGGGGGCAGAGATAATCCATTTTCATTGATTAGATTGTCTGCGTACCTTTTTGCGTTTGATCGTGTTCGTGGTCTAACCTTAGCTTCTTTGAACTACTTGAGTTCTCTGTACTATAAAAGAAACAAGCAAGAAAATTAGATTTTAGAGTTGAAAAAGTACAAAACTAAAATATCTTACATGTACTCATTTTCTAAGACCTGAACTGGGGATCATGGATAAGGAGTGCCAATATGTGTTGATTGGTAAGCACAAACAGGCAGAGGCTATACTAGGCAGTAGTTTTCACTTAATGACATAGTAACCCTCGTTCATTGTCTAGCAATAAGGTGATCACCATTCAAAGGCCATATGCTTTAAAAAAAAGAAACAAATGTTTTTAAAGATTTGCTGTTTAACACAGCTATTTTGTCAAACAGTCAATTATTCTTTGAGAAATTGTCTGCAGCACATGGGGCTACTTCACTGAAAACCACCCATTGCTAAGAAGATTTTCTATGATGCTACTAACAGTCTTTAGCTGGTATGAAACCTTGAATCATAGGATATATAAGCTTGGGCCTACCGGATTTCTGGTGTCAATACCCTCAATGCAGTTCCAATTGTTTCCCCTATGCATTGGTAAAGGGCATTTAAATTGATCCACAGCCAAAATGCATCAATGCCAAATGTTCACACTATCAGATATTCCTTATGTCACCTCCATAATGACTACATCTATTTAATCAAATACCTAAAAAGAATATGGATGCTGATGTTCTTGTTCCACTGTACAATTTCTCAAATCATAACATGTTCCAGGGAGCATTTTGTAGCCCTGTCCAAGGTTACACTGAATTTCAAACAGTAGGCAAGGAACAAGAGCTCGACTGGTATTTTTTTTGTCTTTTAACATGACATGCTAGGCATTCAAGACAGAAATATTTGCTTAAATTATAGGATGAGCATACAAATCATGGTAAAGTTCCCAAAGAGAATAGCTGCTTCGGTTTGCAATAGTAAAAGAGGTGTGTAAAAGAGGAATCCATTGGAACCTGCTTCTGCTGTTCCAATAGACTTACTCTGCTCTCTACTAGCAGCAGTACTCCACAATCAGAAGCTTAAAGATGCAAACGTATGGTAAAGAAACAAACAAACTTTTTGTGCTTGACTGCTCCAGCAAGAAGCTTAGCTTGAGAAAATTTGTTCTTGTTTTCAGCTACTTTTACAGATGGTTTCTTCTCTACTTCCTTCTTTGAATCTACATTTTCACCGGCTTTTGCAACAGCACTGTGGAACAATAGTTAAGGATAACACGCAATATGGTATACAAAAGCCACAGTTCAACTAGACTTAACAACCTAACATCAAAGTAATAATAACACATACAATTTTTACAT
Organism: Triturus cristatus; assembly: GCF_964204655.1. Lineage (NCBI taxonomy): Eukaryota > Metazoa > Chordata > Amphibia > Caudata > Salamandridae > Triturus > Triturus cristatus. Next base: position 309,101,819 of record NC_140595.1, read on the forward strand.
AATGATTGTGGTTGTATTTCACAATAATCAGGGTCAACAATGAAGACCTGCACATATACAGACTCAAAAATATTGACTACCAACTTATTGTCAAGGTAAACATTCATAGGGAAGTATGGATCTACTTGCATTAACAATACATTGGTATTCTATATTGTGGGCTCAATGCAAGTGCAGATTGTTATTTATATTTTACTATTAAGCTAGAACACCAATGTTTTCTCAAAGGTTTGGCAGCTTCATATAGCAGTACATGTTTTCACATTTGTACCAGACTGCAAACCATAGAAGCAGCTTCAGAAAATTAAGTTACACACCATCAGAATCAACCGCGCACATGTTATCAACTCTGCAAAGATGACTCGTTTACAAAATACAATTTGCACAAAAAATTGTGGATGTATTGTCTCGGGACTGGTCAAAGATTGAAAATGGTCCAAGGAACCAAACTTGAACCAATACAGAAATAGTATCCATGTTAAATGGTACTTATTTATGTTCTCTAGCCAAGTTGTTGAAAACAGTCAATTATTGCACCTGCGATGAGGTGGTATGACCAATGACTAATGTGCCAAACGAAGTGTAGATGACTGGCCAAGAAAACAACACCTATATGGACACTGTGCTGTAACCTTCTTATCACCGAAAGCTTATTAATACGAACTCAAGATGCAGCTCGAGTTTAATATTTAGGACATTCCCACCTATCTGATTCACTTTATTTACGCTTGTTATATTTTGATTATGCTTGCATTTGAATCTCCTTTGCACATCATTTGCTGTCTTTTTTTTTGCAACAGAAGGAATTTGCCTATGGTTCATCACCAATTAAAATCTCCAAGCATATAGTTTATTGCAACCCCACAGGCTTTAGTGGTGCAAAGCAAGCTAAAACATGTGCAGTCTTTCTAGCCAGTACATCATGTATCCAATTGTGTCCTTCTGCATACAACAACTATTGAAAGAATGCAAATGGTAAGCAGATCATCTATTTATGACAGCTTTCTGCACTGCCTGTAACCCTCTTGAAGCATGGCCAGACTTGGACTAATTCCACAGCTATACTCTACAGAGTGGTTTTTAACCTGTGTTTCGGGGAGCCGGGGGGTTCGTGAGGCTTCTTCAGGGGGTCTGCAGATGTTTTACAGAATTAAATAGTATTCAAATTAATAACTGTAAATTAATAAAGTATATACAAATAAAGAAAAAAATAGAAATTTTGAAAACATTTTTCAAAATTTTATTGTGAATTAAACTAAATCTTACAATATTTGGTCATTTGTTTGGTGTATGCATGGTTTTGTATTTTTGTGCATTGTTTCGAGGTTCAAATCATAATCAATTGCTAAGGGTGGTGATCCCCAGCTTACATTAATGACTCAGGGGGGGGGGGGTCCCTGGATTCCAGTAATGATCCAATGGGGGTCCACAGCTCTCAAAAGGTTAAGAACCACTGCTCTACACTATCCATGAAAAATGATATATACTCTCATAGAGCCACTATTGTAGAATTCCAAGCACTGCATGTTGGCCCACTACTAGCTGGAGTGCAGCACTGTGGGCAGTTTAAATAGTATTCTGTGCTGCAGACTGATTTTATTCTTACCATAAAGCTCATGTTTGGTGAACTGAAGAGCATGATGGAGAGCTTGTCAGGATGCAGAGAAATGGGAAAATGCTGCACTTCAGCTCTTTAATGCGGTTGCTCCCTTGTAATCCTGCCAACTACCAACTGCAAAAGTAGGAGTAGCTCCACTCGACTCAGATGCATTTTTATTTCTACCTCTTTCACTTTTTCACTTACTACAGAAACCCTACACGACTGAGAAAACAAAGATACCAGAAAAAGGGACAATAACAACTCCCTCATCTGCAAGATCGATTTTGTTTGTTTATTTCTAATTCTTTCAAAGGTTCGGAGAGGGGACAGCAGAGCTTTTTAATGGAGATGGCCACTACTGAGTCACTTTGATAAAATACCAGTGCCTTGGCCTGGACCCCTATAGGCTGACTATCTCTAAGCAGCATGTGTTCCTTCAGAACCTAAACAGCTGGGTTAATGCCACAGCCAATTAATATATTGAGGAGGGGATGAAAATATGGACAATGTTGGTGTCCCATCTGTGAAGCCGGACACAACCTCATCTCACAGATTCTAAAACGAGCAGTACCTCCCATCCCATGGCTTTATTTGATCACGTCATCTGAACCACAATAAGACTTCACTTATGAGTAAATCACATATTTGGGTCTAGAATATGTGAAAAACCATGTGTGCATATACCAAGCACCATGATCTCCTACACTCTGAACTCCTCTGGAACTGCTCCCCTTCAGTAATTCCTGCCCTGCTGGATTAAAACATAAACTGTTGTTGTCGACCAAGTGGGAAAATTCAATCATAAAAAACAAACTCAGAAAAGACATTGAAAAATAAAGTTAAGAACAGCTTTTGAGGGGATTGGAGGTCACTTTTTCAGTCATGGCACAAGTGGAGCTCTTTTCCATGAGTTGGCACAGAAGGCACAGTCCTCGTTGCAGCTCCCTCGGTTGCTGCAGGTGCAGCCCAGACTTTGGTTAAGCATTTCTTTGCTGGGTCCAGGGACAGTAGGTCAGTCCTTCTGGACTGCAAAGAAGACAGAAGGAGTGATTTGTGTGTATGGGATGCCTCTTTTATGCCCTATTCACATTTGTGGGATGGGAGGACTCATTAGCCATCAATTGCTCTTAATAAGAGCAATTGACCTCTAAGGAGAAACAAGACCGCCAGGTATGGAGTTAATCCTTACACAGGGGAACAGCCTGGTGACTCAGGTGACAATCGGCTGCAGATAGACAGGTAAGGTTAAGACAGGTTTAGGCAACAAGGTGGTGAATTTCTATGAAAAGTTACTTTAAATCCAATTATAGCAATGAGTCAGGTTTATTGTGACAATTAATTTTATACCTAGTAGTAATATCTGTGGTGGTCCTAAATGGGAGTTAGGAATTAGCGGAGTGGCTGGTGTAATTCCATGTTCGCCATGGGATTACCAATCTTGATACAGTGAAGACGACAAATTCAAGTTTTCACTGTCAGGACATGTAAAGTTTCAATCAGACCCATCTTTCTTTTTAATACCAGGCACACTACCTTCTGAACTACTAAGGTGTGCCTTAGGGGTGACAAAAGATGCATCCCAAGCAGATTTTTTAAGACCAGAATGTAATCATAAGACAGAAAATGTCTACTTCGCAGGTGTCCTCTGTTTTGAGAGATCGTTTCAATAAAGTAAAAATTTTAAAGATATATTTATAAGGAATAATTGACCATGGGGAGCTAGGTTTAAATTCTTGTTCTTCACCAAGTACGTATGTTAAGGCAATACATGATTTGGAAATACCTGTGCAATTCTATATGTACAATAATATAACATTTGTTTAAAAAAAATAGGGAGCAAGGTTTAAAACTATGGAACCTTTTGCTGCATTTAAAATAAGCTTCTGCTCACTTATCCGCTATGTTATTTTCTATATGTGATGGATACTTTCATTGCTGCCGATTTCGAAAAAAGGAAGGTCTGGGGCATGGCCGTATCAACTTGGGCAGTTTAAAAGCTGCCCAACTAGCCTGTCTGCCTACACCAAGGTGTCCACTACCCGTTGAAGCCGATCCGTTAGCACCTTCACAAAAACCTTCCTCTCTACAATGATCAGGGATACCGGGTGATAGGACATGCAGTCCTCCTTCGGTTTCCCTTCCTTATAAATGGGAACTACCAGTGCGTGCCGCAGGTCTTCGTGGAATGATCCCTCAGTTTTAGCACCTTTGTATAGTTACCCCAACTAGGGCATCACTTGCGCCCTGAGAAAACTCAGTGGAGAAGCCATTTGAGCCGGAGGCCTGGCCCTTCTTCATACAAGTAAGGGTCTCAGCGATCTCGGAGTCTGAGATTTCCATGACTAGGGCTGCACAATCCTCCCCGTAAGCACCGGGAGGTCTCGGACAAATGCCAACAAACCATCCATATCCCTTGTGTAGGAAAGTGCCTCTTTTTGACATGGTCACTTCCACTTTTTGCCTGGTATCTGATGCAATTTTCACAGAAGTGCACTGGGATCCAGCTATCCAGGTCCCCAGTGCCAAATCTCTTTCCATAAAACAGTACAACTGTTTCACCAATTGGCAATACCTTTAGCACCCCTTGTAAGTCCCTAGTAAGTGGTACCCCTGGTATTTAGGGCAAAGAGGCTCAAGAGGATCCCTAAGGGCTGCAGCATGTATTGTGACACCCTACGGAACCCCTCAGCACCAACATGCAAACTGCCATTGCAGGATCTGTGCCAAGGAGCAGTGAAAATTGAAGACACAGCATGGCACACCTCCTGTGTGCGATGCTGGTAGACACTGCATGCAGCATAGGTAAGTCACCCCTACAGCAGACCTTACAGTCCTAAGACTGGGTTTACTATACAACATGTGTGGACATCTCTGCTTCAGCAGATATGCCCCTATGATATCCAAGTTGATTCTTGGATATTACAAGTAAACATGGACGCCATTTTAAGAACATGTGCTGGACACTGGTGTTTACGAATTCTCCAGCTACATGATGACTTCACTGAAACTATAGATGTTTGGTATCAAACATCTCATATTAATAAACCCACACTGATTCCAGTGATGGATTTATCAATACAAGCACCTAGAGGGCACTGTAGAGGTGCCCCCTGAAAATCTACTGACTACTCGTGTACTGTCTGGTGTAGACCAGCCTGCCATCACAGACAGGTTTATGACCCCTGCCGGTGGGAGCCCGCACTCTCTGTGGGCAGAAACAATGCCTGCTCTCACCGGAGGTGTTGTTACCTCCTCCAATTAGGATGGCTAAGTGATCAGCTTATCAAGGCTGGAGGCTTCAAAGGTATCTGCCACCTTTGATATGCGACCCACGGCTTCCCCAGACAGGGGAAATGCCACACCCTGCCCCAGGCCTATTTGGCACCAGGACAGGTGGGAACATGAACTAGTCAGGAGGCACCCCCCCCCCCACCCCTCAGGCTAGTTCCAACCCCAAGGTGGGCATCCTGATGTGGACACGACTTTTAGAAATCCACCATCTTCGTTTTGGCAGAATTAGGCTCTCTGGGTCAGGATTATGCCCATTTCCCACAGGAAGTGGTCATTGGCTAATACCTGTCACTCCTAGTATCGCCCCTAAATTGAGTACTTAGGTGGCACGCCTGACACAAGGAAATTTGATTTGACGGATCAAGAAGAGGACACAAGAGTCGTAAGACAAAGTGAGAACTGAAGATTGCTGTGGAGTTTTGGCACAAAACCCTGCCAACCTGCACCAAGTCTCGACAATTGTGACCAGTGACTCGTCCTGTAGTGGACCAGCTTCCAAGAACCTCGGGAGACTGCCAGCCCTTCACAAACTGCCAGCAATCTCCCTTGGAGTAGAGGAGCTACTCCCCTGCTCCGCAGGCACCAAGAAGCTAATTTCGGTTCACTGAGTTGCTGCTCATGAGCCAGCCAGCTGCTGCACCCCCCCACCCCCCAGGAAGAGGTACCTGGGCACCTGAAGATCAGATCATCTGTCCCCCACCAAGTGACAGGACACCAAAACCAATAGGAGCCACATAAGACCAATACCTGGGGTACTGGATCCCTTGCAGCAAGACCAGACCGTGAGAGTCCAGACTCTGAGATAAAGCAGCCATCGATAGACGTCAGCACCACACCGGCCCAATTCCAGAGACACCCTGCTGTCCTGATTTTGCACCCTCACCTGGCGAGCGCAAGGCCCTCGGATGCACCGAGGTCAGCAGACCTTTCCACTCTGCACCCAAGCACCTCAGCCCGGGTACCGATGAACTAGCTATGCCCCTTGTCCCCTTGTGACCAGAGCCCCCTGCTGGGAGCTCCCAGACTTGTCTCCAAGTCCCCATTGCAACCTGTTTCTAGGTGACCCCCCCCCCCCTTCTTTCTACCAGCGTAGCGCACACAGCTACCAACCCGACCAGTACCACTGCACCCAGACGCCCCAGGGCAGGTACTGAGTAACTGCTGGTGGTGCTATGGACCTTGGCCCTTCACCACCCTACCCTCCTGAAGAAGACCCCTAGAAACCGATCGCAAATAACTATATGTAACATATGCCTTTCCTCCCATAGGGAAGCATTTGCTGCGTAAAGATGCATTTTAAGTGAAACATGTACTTACCTGTTAAAATTCATATTTAAAAAGTACTTACTTGATAATAACGTTCTTGGTATCAACATTAACATAAAAATAGGAGTTATTTTTCAAAATTGGACTTGGATTTATTATTTAGTGTGTCTCATTTATTGCCAAATGCTGAGCACTGCCCTCTAATAGGCCTAACTGCCCACCCACACTACCACAAAAGAGAGAGCATCCGGGTTATCATTTGTGCCTATGTAAACCAATTGGGGTTTGCCTGGACTCTTTACACAGTGTGCCTCATTTTGGTCCACTATAGAAAGAGCCAGCTTCCTACACCCGGGGAGCTGTGAACTGTACACCTAACTCGTGTGGGCCACCATCACTCAAGCGATGGCCTCTGCGGTCTCCACCAAGGACCCATCCTTGCACATTAGTCCCCTGAACCACCGCTGCCCCTCCTCCTGCTTTGCCAGCTAGGCCAGTAACTTCCCTGCCTCGTCTCCAAACTTATATTGTTGCCCCTGTTTAGCCCACAAATGAGTTCTGGCTCCCTGGCGGGCCAACACTCGATACTCTTTACATGTCTTCTCAACCTCGGCTGCCAGTTCTGGCACTGGGTTGACAATGAACGCCGCCTCTAGGTCGACTAATTTGTTCTCCAAGGACACAGTCTTTCTCCCTTTCCGTCTTCTTGCCCACTCTGCAGGCCATCAAATGACACTTAATCATGGACTTATAGGCCTCCCATAACACCACACCTGAGGACACTGCGCCTTTGTTTTCCTCTTGTGGTCTCTGCGGCCAGCTGTTTCCTGGCGTCCCAGTCACTGAGCTCCCAGGGATCTAATCTCCATATCCCCCTGCTGTGCCAGTCCCCCCTGGTATGACACCATCATCGGACAGTGATACGAGATTCCACTTTGCAAATAAGTCACCTCCCTCCAATGTCCGGATTGATACCCGGGACCAACAGATAGTCTAACCTGGAGAGGAATTTCCGGGCATTGGCCACATAGGAAAATTGCCTAAGGTCAGGGTGTTGTTCCAACCACAGGTCCACTAACCCCATACACCTAAAAAATGTTGCCAGGTGTGACTCTGCCTTCGGGGGGATTGGGGGGGGGGGGGATCGGGATTGCATCACCATGACCACCTACCTGTACATAATCTGGTTGAGGTCACCCCAAAGGACACGGTACAGTCGCTAACTAATTTCCCATACGTGTCAGACCTTCAGATTGCAATACTGGTGAGAGGCACCAAGAAAGGCCATCGCCCTGCACCAGTATTGAAACACCCACGTTTTCAAGATGTGAAAGGGGACTGTCTTCCGGACACGTATCCCCACTCCCTGGAAGCCTTTCAAGAATTCAGCATGATCCACTAATCGGAAGGTACCCTTTTAGAAGAAACCCCAGTATATTCCCCGCCAGATGGGTTTTCTGCAGCAGTATCACATCTGAGGCGTGTTTGGAGATACATTTCTTCACCACTCCACTCTTAATACTGCTCCCCTGACCATTGACATTCCATGAAAGAACTTTCGGGCCCTTCCCCGGTCACCCCCAGGAGGCATCCCTAAACTGTTCCTGTGCCCTATTGTTAGGCATAAGCATACTGTGAATTAAGACTTTGCCCCTTCTGCCACTGTTAAATTAAGAACCAACCCTTCCCAAACAGCCTAACCTGCCGAAATAACCCCCCCCCCCCCCAACTCCCTAACCCACCCTGTGTCCTCGTGCAGGGAGTGTAGAACCTCTCACCCCCCAATGCTCAAGGCACCCGTTGCCCACTCCCCAACACATCACATTGCAACCTGCTCATTCTTGCTGTACTGCGGTAACGCCTTGCGCCACGACCAGGCCATTCAGCCCATCCATTGGGTTGTCATTCTTCACTGCAGGACCCATTGTTACTGGCATCAACCATTAAACCCCTCGGGATCTCAACCACCGGTTCGACCTCTCACACAATCTCATCTGCGGTCATGGGGGTCACCATCTCCCCCTCTCCTCCACCAGAGGCCTAGTCACTGTCTCCCAAATCTGGGGAGTCTCTCGCCAGGGCATCCCACTTGTTATTATTAGCCAATGGGTGACCCTCCTGCACCTCCTGGACTACCCTTGAGCGCTTTATCGGTGCCTGGTCCTTCATGGGGGGTTCTTCTGCCTCTTCTCCTGGTTGAGTGGCTGGATCTGCGTTCTTGCCATTCCGTGCTGCCGGATAGGCCAGCTAACTCGGGTGCCGGGTAGCATTTGCCCTCCAGCCAATCCCATACCTCTGCTGGGGAGACAAAGAAGAGAGCCTCTCCTCCAGCTGTAACACAGAGCTTTGCAGGGAAAAGGAGAGCGTATTTTAAGTTCAGACTCCTCAGGTGCCTTTCCACTTTCAGGAAAGTTTCCCTTTGCACTGATGCAGTATAGTCCCAAAAAATATTAACCGGATTGACCTCAACCTGCCAGGGACCCCTTCCATGTGCCTCCTACAGAATAAGATCCCGGTCCCTGTAAGCAGTCTAGATAGGATTGTCTTGAGGGAACCCAGGTGAGAGTGGCTTGCTCGGGTCCCTGTAGGCCCTCTATATGGAGTACAAGGTAAGAGCCTTGCCTTCGAACACCTCTGTAAGTAGCCACTGCTCCACAAACAAGTCCATACTGGGGCCCTAAGCGAGCTCCGGGACCCCAGTGATGTGAATGTTATTAAGTCTAGCGCCGCCCTCTGCATCATCTGCATGGACCTTCAGGTGTCTGATGTCTGACTGCAACTGTATGATCTGTGCGTCATGGCCCTTGACTAAAAGGGTAAGATCTATGATGGAACTTTCCACCTCCCCTACCTTCACTGCTAGCTTAACGGTGATCCCCCTTAGCAGGCCCAAATTCTGTGCCACAGTCTCAATTTTCTGTTCAAGTGCCACCTTTGTGCCGAGGATGGCCACTAGGATTCTGAGCGTGCCTCAGGTGGTGACCCCTCCGCCTTAGCGCAGTCATCCAGCTTAACGCTGGGGGTCATGGACCCCTGCGACCATTTAGCCTGCTTTGGGCATAGTATTATATCTGGTCGGTGCTTAGTCACTCCCCACAGTTGGGCCCCTCCGGCAAGTGGCACACAGGAATGTCCTTTCACCCTTCCTGCACTGAAGTGATCGGGATCGGTGGGCGAAGGTCTACCACCTCCACACCCCACAATCGGAGGGACCAAATGGCCAGCAAAGTCTTTCCAGGTCTGGTCAGGTTCACTTCTGCTCTCCAGTGCTGCTCCCAGGATAGGGTCATATGGTGTGGAAGTGAGTCTCAGTACTTCCCCGTACTTAGTTCCATCAGGCTCTGGTACGCAAGGTCCCTTTATCACTCAATCCTTACCCCAGGCGGGTCTCACTGCCTTATCTGAGATCCAGCCCATGCATCAGGGCCAGAGGGGTGTCACTCTCAGTTCAGCGCCCCCTTCACTTCTCACTCCTTGGGGCGCCTGTAAAGGTGCGTCATCCACACGTGCTCACTCACCCCCTTCTTCAAGACTCTTCTGAAGGTAGAATATGGGATGAAACATTTGGCATCATTACAGGCTTGTACTTGTAAAAAGTAAAGCGGTAAAACAACAAAAATCCTCCATCCTACCACAATTACCCAATATGCATATTTAATCATTACCGTCCCATCTCTAAAATAAATGCTGTGTAGGGGTACTAGAAGTTGTACAACTTGGGTTGTAAGAGATGTGTAATCTTCACTTTTCACTTGCTCAGAATGGGGACTGTTCTGAAATAGAGAGGTCAAGTTATGCAGCTGAGGGGCGCCAAGGGATAGCATGGACTTAGTATTGAGGGAACTCAGAAGTGTGGGGGATCTCATGGTTTTGATTAGCATCCTCCACAAAAACGTCCACCCCTGTTTGCGACAATGATTTGGTTCCCTATTAACAATATTTTCTTAGAACTGCAACCAGGAACCTGGCCTTTTCCACACAGGAATTTAGAACTGAGTCAGTTAATCTAAAGAATATTTCACTACCCCACCCTCTCATCATGCCCACACACACCAGCTACTTCCCATCCATATGAACACATTCCTCGCCTGCGAAGCAAAACCCTGCTGTTCCACCCAAACAACGTTAAATTCACTGTACTTACTAGTTGAATCACATAAAATGTTTCTCTGCTATCACATCAAATTAGTGCCAACCATTTAAATCTCAAATTCTATCACTGGCATATTTAATCTTCCCACCAAACCTCCCACAACTGAGATACTATCAATAAGTGGGTATTCTGTCATAAAAATCCTCAGGACTACTCATTTATGCAGCATGTACTAAGCATATGCAAATGTGGGGTCTCGTATTCTTGCTTGCTATAGTGACTGTTCTGGAAATGGATGTTTAAAATACACCATGAAATCTACTTACTACTAGACATGTGTTTGTTGCTATTTACCATGCCATGGTGATTGGTACTTTTGCAAGAAAACACATTGAAATACCTAGTCCTAAGGTGCATATTTGATGTTGGATGTAGAAAGGGTAAACTCAATACTTGTCGATAATGCAATGTAGAAAAAATGTGTGATGTTCATCTTGTCCCGTAATCAGTACTATAAATACTAGTTTGATGTTCTGCATCTTTAATGGTTCATATCTCAGTTGATGTACATCAATGACCATAAAATGAAATGGGCAATAAAGGGATGGGTGGGTAGAGAGGAAATGTTTACTGAGGCACAAGCTGGTTTTAGATCAAGGGTTAGAACCTTAGACCAAGCAGTACACCTATACTTGATCACTTGCATACAACAAAAAGAAAGTCATTGTTATATTTAATCTTTGCTGACTTGAAGGCAGCTTTAGATCTTGTGGAACAGGTGAAGTTATGGAGATCCTTGGTATAGCAAGGGGTAGACATAACTCTTGTAAAGCAATAGTGGCGCTTCACACCAATAACACAGCCAGGGTTAGATAAGGGCCGAGAGGTGAATGTAGCTAAACTTTACCAACTAGAAAGGGTGAATTGCAGGGCTGTATATTATCCCCTCTTCTTTATTGTCTTTTGTTAAAATGATGTTGTAGATTATTTATTGGAAAAACGTATTGATGCCCCTATAATAGTAGGACGAAAGGTCCCAATCCTGCTGTTGGCTAGCAACGCACTCTTGTTGGCCTAAACAGAAAATGAAATCTATAGGTTACTAAAAAGATTTGTAGAATACTGTCATAAGTAGGATTTGACAATTAACAGCAACAAGATAGCGTATGGCGCTGAGAACGTCCCCCAGGAGTAAGAGGAAGTTAATGGTAAATGGTGAGGACAGAGTGTGTTAAGCAGTATGATTATCTGGGGATACAGTTTACTGAGCAATTACATTGGGGAAAAAAAGTCACATACTGAAGGCAACTACAGTTTTATACCAGACCTCAGGTTTTTTTTTTTAATTTAGGCACAAGGCAGGTGCCTAGAGCATCAGCACCATTCTTCAAATTAATAAGCAAAAGGCAGAAGCAGCAGCACTCTGTGATGCAGAGCTTTGGAGGTACGAGAACTTATATCTACTGCACATAGCTGAAAAAAACTTTCTCAGGGTGTTAAGATTGGACCCTGGCTAGCACTTTATGCGGAGCTCAGCCTCATCAATCGTTGAAGTAGCAGCCATGAAACCAGTGTTAAGTGGTAAAAAACCCAAAAGCCACAATCTACCTAAAATTCCTGGAAGACTCTGATAAAGTCGGCAGTCCGAGTAGGAGTACTTGATTGGCTCATGTGAAAAGCACATTGAATGAGCTGCAGCTGGGGTTTCTATGGACTGACCAGAGTAAGGTAAGGCGAGATACTGGAGAGCTCATAAAGGAGTGTTATTATGCGTCAGGTGGGAGAAAAAAAGTTCCATGATAAAACTAGGAAGTATACTGGGGGAGTATTCAATAGTGGGGACAGCCCAGGGAGTATGCTATACCTGGACTTGATTATTTCTGAACCAAAATGTACACTATACGTCAAGTTCATATTGGGTATTCTGCCAACTGGGATATATCTTGTAAGATGCTCAAGGCTCACCATGGGAAGCGAATAATGTGACTGTAAGTTTGTGGGGGAATATTAATTTATTAGACTTGTTTTTTTTGCACAAAATAAGACCTAGCACATAAAAGATGGCTTCTGCCCTTATTTAGATTGTACAAGACCAAATCTATTGGATCGGTACTATCATTTTGTATTAGGACAGACGATGAACATATTTTTAAGTCAATAGCCTCGTATTTATGGGCAGCATGGCCCAATATGAAGGAATTGCCAGCTGCTGGTAGAAAGTGATCAGGTACCGCAAGGAATACATACTGCTGGCGGAAATATGCTGTAAAAATGCTGTAAACAATATTACTTTTAAATGGCAATTTATGGTGGAATCATATTAGCTATAATTAAACTATTGTTATGCAATTGCACTTTGTTAGGATGTTGATAGGAAGCGGCAGGTCAAACAGATATCCCTTTCTACACTCAACAGGCTATATGTGCTAGACACGAGACTGCGGTTTTATCTGTTTTAGGGGATTTATTGAATGTTTTTATTTATTATTGTATGGCTGAAAGGTGAAACAATAAATAAACTTTACTTGGACAGAAATGGCCAATACAGGTCAACTTTGAACCACCTACACTTTGTAAATTCCAATTTACTGTCTCCATCAGCCTGTTTTTGAAACCTTTCTTACAAAATACATAACATGACAATGAAGAAGAAATATTTTAAACAAATGAAGACACAGAAATAAAAGCATTAGAAGACGCAAAAACGATTCTTCCAAAAAATCTCCTACAGAGGTAAGAAAAGAGAGGAAACAGAGGTGCGTATAACAAAAAGGGTTTGAGGGAGGGAAGGAAGGAAAGAAGGAATAGCCTGCTTGGGGCATATGAAGAGTGAGTTACCCACAGTTATGCATACAAATTGTGGGTTAATGGGCAAGCTTTGATTTCCTTTAAAAAGAATCATTACGTTACCATGAAAATGCCTGCTAAGTATTTTATACAGAGCATAATATTGATATCTGGTCTTTCTCCAAGCACTCCCAGTTTTGCCAGGTAAGGGTAAAGAATATGTGGGGACTTACTCAACACCACATTGGAACCAATAGTGTGCCCTGAATCTGGTCTGGTGGGTCCAAAGTCAAAATCCTACCCACTACAACGCATAGCCTTGAACTGTATTAAAACATTTTAAAAAACAAAATTCACACAAAATGGATTTTTACACTTGGTTATGTTATGTGAGAGCCAATTTGTTCGAAATCCCCTTTTTTTTAAAAGATGAAACTGAGATAAATGGGCCAATAGTGAGCCACATATCTAACGTACACTACTTTGACATTTCAATACAAAGGATATCCTGTATTCATTTAACTCCTTCATATCTTCTTCCCTTCTATGTTTTTCAATTAGTTCTTGTTTTCTGGAAATCTCATCCAGGAAATTGGTCTCCTCTTCATCCAAGCCTCTTACCATATTTTCTAAACAAAAAATGAAGAACAAAAAATTTACAATACAAATATTTTTGTAACCTTGTACAATTATGGTAAACAAAGTATGACATTTCACACATCTTGTAGTTTTATAGTGTTAAACATTTATTCCTGCACTTATTCAAGATGCAATAAAGACAATAAAGATAAGAACAACAAAAATAAAAAGATGTGAATGGCTAGAGTCAGAATTGAGAATGATAGACTGAGGAAAATAGAAATAATACATACATGGCAAAGGGAGCATGACACAGCCCAGCTCTCAAAAGAGGTGAAGTAATGCTTGTGCCCGCCCACAAGCCACGCGCGGAGAGGGAGCCATGAGGGGAAATGCTGCTGCCGCTGATCACTGCTTGTAGGGACTGAATTGAGCTGAGCTGATGGACCCAACGGAGCTCTGGGGCTACCTATTTCAAAACGAGTCGCTGCATTCTTACAGCCCCCCCAACCCTGATCTGGTGCAAGGTTGGTCTCCATACCACGACAGCCCTCGACAAGGACTGCAGCAATGTTGCAGCATCGTTGCTGCTCCCATCGATCACCACTGTACCTTGCCCGCTCGTGGAGACAGGCGGGTGAAAGGCAGGGCGATGGGCAGCAGTGGCTGCAGGTGCTGCTCTTGCGTTTGGCTGATGTGTCGTACCTCTGGGCCTGCCATGGCAGTCTCCTCAGCTGTGGTACTATTTCCAGCTGTAGGGGAGGGCCCTCCAAGCCTAACAGGGGTATTGGCTGACAATTGAGCTCTGGGCGGACAACTGAGCTCCCAGACTAGGCCCATTCTACCAATTTCCAATAAGCGAGCGGGCCAACATTAGATCGTCAGCTTTGAGGACACCCACTATCTGCCATCTTCTGCAATCTGCTACGGCCTTGGCTTGTGTGGGTGGAAGCGGCGGCTCTACGGGACCAGGGGGAGGAGGTATGTGGACAATTGCAGTTGTTGTGCTGCTGGTTTTTCCTGGTTCTGCTGTACCTTGCCTGATCTGTTAGCCTTGTCACTATTAGTATGACCTGACATTCTTATTGGGGACAAGACCCTTCCTGCCGCCCTGTATCAGTTGGCTTCTTCTCCCACTAGGGAGACCTGATTGCCCGACAGTCTCCAGGGGGTTGTGACATTCTGGGGATAGCCGCTGCAAGTGATCATAAGTCCCAGGATTCCCCGGCCCTATTTCAATTATGACCATGGGCAAGCTTAAACTGGCACCAGCAAAGGACAGTATTCTGAACAATCCTCCAGCAGGTACAACTTTAGACTCCTTTTTGGTACAGGCAGTTAGCATCGTCAACAAGAAAACTGAGCAGGCTAAAAGGCGCCTATTGCTCGACATGGGGGAAAGGCCTAGTTTTGTTAAGTGTTGCCCGTCCGTGCCCATCAGAGGCCGGAGTAGGCTGGGCTGGGCAATTCCTCTAAGTAGTGAGGTGAGTGCACAAGTTATTCATGGGAAAACATACTGTGATTCCATCTGCCCAGGGCTCTAGAAGTTCCTCCATCATTTCGTCTTCCTTTGAAAGCATGCTCGAAAATGCTTTCATGTTGGTTACATCTGAAATTGAAAGTACTAAACGGAGATTGTCCCTGGGCCAAACAGTATCGTCCCTACATATGCCTGGTGGCCTCGAGAACGATGACCTTATAGTCCCTGTGCCGTTATCGCCAAGTATAACAATTGTTAATCCCACCTTTCATGATAATCCATCTGTGGCCTTGCTGATCGATAAGAACCTCATTGATACTGTCGATACTGTTGATACTGCAGACTCCCAGCAAGTTACTGAAGCTAACCCTAGCACCACTAACTCGGCCCAAAATGTAAAGATTGCGGGGGGAAAAGGAAGAAAGGTAACACCCAGACGCCTATTAGTAAGAGAAAACAACCCCCTCGCATTAATAAAACCCAACCAACCCCTCAGAGCATGTGGTTACGAGGAAAAACCATAGTAAGCGGGATATCGGCTAGTATGAGCACACAAACAGACGACTTACAGAATAGTATTGTTGATCTGACTATAACTACAGCAGAACCTAATTCTATGTGCACACAAACTGAGCCAATATTTGTAAATGGCACACAAGGAAGGACAAATGAGAATCTAATTGACACTATTTAAGCATTTGAAAAGTCTAATGGCTAAACAGTTTAATTACATTTTTAAACGTTTGGATAGACTGGAAAGCCTGGTGAAGAAAGAAGATACTAAAAGAAAAGGGACCATCATTATTGATCAAAGTAGGGGTGAACGACTATTGAAAGATATGGAGACAATTAACAAAGGCACTGCAGGGGGAAGCGGTAATTGTACTACACCTGGCGTAGACATATGTGAAAAGTGTAATGGTAACAAGAAGAGTTTGCCCTGTAACCCCATGCTTAGCACTTCGGTTAGTACATTGCCATTGCCAAACGCACCTCTGGCAACTAAACCTTCTTGTCACACTTCATCACCAATAGCAGTTCTTCCTACCCCACCTGTGGCAGCACCCATAAAATTTATGTCATACCCAAATAATGAGCCTATTCTTGCTACTCGGGCAAAAAAACATGCCGATACTGTACTTAATTTGCCGCCAGAAGCATGTCCTTATGTTCTAGTTTTAGTTGGAGTTCCATCACCTGCATGAAGACCAAAGTGAGTCTTGGGATCAACTCAAGAATAAGTGTATTGATTGGCTATTCAAGTTTAAGGGGATGGGTATGGAGACTGTTAACAAAATCCTGATGGTGCGACGGGTGGGATGGGTAGGACCTTCAACTAAAAATACTATGGGTGATTGTATAGTTGTGGATTTTAGACATCCTTCTTTGGTGAAGGGTATATTAAAATGTAACACTAACTACTTTAGTACCCCAATGGCCATAACTTCATTACCACTCGGCTTTTTTTATAGACCACCTCAAAGAACCCACTACTCAAACACTTCGATATAGCCTGTACATAACCGGTTCGCCGCCCTGTCTGATTTAGAGGGACAGGACTGACTACCGAGCGAACCCTCGAACACTGTAGCACAATCTCGGGATATACATATGGGCAATCAGGTCATGATCAGACCCAGCTCTATCGGGAACTTTCAAACGGTGTGCCCGGTAGAGCTGTTGCCTTTCTGCCCTGTTACTAGTGAACCCATGTCTACCGATCAACACCTAAAAATATTGAGTTGGAATATTGCTGGCCTAAAATCCAAAATGAACATAGTAGAGTGGACCAACATGGTTAGCAGTTTTGATGTTTCAGGAGACATGGAGTACTAGTAGTTCGTTTCTTGAGGGTTTTGTTTGTTATAATAGTACTGTTCTTAGCCCTGAAGCCGGTCGACCTAGTGGGGGGTTATCCACATGGATAAAGATCACTGCAGTAAGTAATACTAAACCCTTGGAAACAAATGATAGTCACTTTCAGGCCACACTCTATTCGAATGGGATTACGATATGTTTCATAAATTTTTATAACAATGATTTTAGATCACTGCCCAATAGGAATTTTATTATCTTATTTGATTTTATTGATAATATGTTAGAAGAAAAAAAGTTTGGTAAATTGGATGGAATTTGTGTGGGAGGTGATTTTAATGCGCATTTGCACAAAAGAATGGACAATGCCTTAGTTATACCTGTCCCGTTAATTCCGTGTAAAAGAGGGGAAGAATTGTATAATAATCTATCGACCAGGGATCTAACTAATGTCATGGAGAAAGTTGGTCGTATGTCTGATAAAGTTCCTTTGCCCACCTTTAGAGGTCGTGGCTGTTCATCGACCATTGATTATGTCTTTATATCCTCATCCCTTGAGAACTGTCTAGTTAAGGCTGAAGTTTTATGCACTAGCTATAGTGACCACAACCCAATTCTGACAACTATTACTTTTGTCAATAAATTTATTAAATGAAAAGAAATAGGGGCAAAGAATCTGGTGGCATCCACTGACAAACTTAAAGTAATCTGGAAGGGCATAGATAATAAGGCCCTACTTGCACAAATTATAAAATCCTATCCCTTACTTCTGAAGACTTGTTTGTCTAGTGGATGCCCTGATACAGAGATTATTCAGGCCTTTACTGGGTTATGTGACGGCATTAAACAGGAAATCTCTAAACCTGTCAGGAAAATAAGCAAGAACCCCAGATGGTTTAATGGCATCTGTTCACGAGCAAACCGTGATCTTCGTGAGGCATTAGCCGAAAAACCCAGGGATATGACCCTGGTTAAAACCCTGAGAGGACGATATAAAAAGGCAACTAAATTACGTACTGAGGAGATATTGAAGGAGAGGTGGGACTCCCTTGCATGTACTGCTGCAATTAAAGATGTAACTGGGTTTTGGGGTGAGGTGAAAGCTATGAGAACTATGGGATCTAATATAACCCCCATAAATTGTAACATGCCTAGTAAGTCTTGGGAGGAGCATTTTGCAAGAATATATACAGCTCCAGCAATAACTATGGACTCTCACTATCTAGCTAATAAGGTTGTTATATCTATAACTGAAGTTGAAGATGCCATAAATCAAAGCGCAGGGAACAAAGCCCCAGGCCCTGATGGGTTATCAATCGACCTTATTAAATCCGAACCCGATTTCTGGTCCCCTTTACTTTGTAATTTTTTTAATAATCTGTCCAACACCACAATTCCGAAAACCTGGTCAACAAGTATCATCGTGCCCATCTTCAAGAAGGACGATAGATCCAATCCTAGTTGCTACCGTCCTATATCTTTAATAGATAACACACTGAAGATTTTGGGCAGAGTGATTTTTAATAAAAATTAGGAATTGGGCAGAGGATAATCAAATTTTAAACTCTTGTCAGTTGGGATTCAGAAGTAATGTGGGAACTGTAGAACAGTGTCTGAATTTAAATCTTATATTAGGCAAATACACTATCGCCAAAAAAGTCCCTTTGTATCTGGGTTTTATGGACTTATCTTCAGCCTTTGATTTTGTTAACCGATCACGATTATGGGAGATTTTATTAAATTACGGGTTGGATAAGTCACTTGTTCACTTTTTGGCACATTTGAACAGAGACCTCAAAGCTCGGGTAAGGATAAATAATGAAGGAGAGGTCTCCGGGGATATTTCAATTGGAAGGGGGGTCAGACAAGGTTGTGTCTTGGCCCCCCTACTTTTTTATCCTTTATATAAATATATTAAATAAATCCCTGTCTAAATCAACATGCGATGTACCGAAAATTAATGGTAAATCACTCCCCGTACTCTTATATGCGGATGATGCGGTCCTGATGGGCCGCACACCCAAAGCACTCCGCGTTTTAATCATGGGTTTTGTTTCTTTTATGGCAGATTTGGACTTGTGCACTAATTTAAAAAAATCATACATCATGTCTTGTGGGCCTAAAAAACATCGTATTAATCACATAGTGTCAGGAGATAATGTTCTAAAAAGCACTGGCACTTTTCCGTACCTGGGTTTAGTTTTTTCAGACTCCGGATCATGGTCAGCACACGTGGCTCATGGTAGAAACAAACTCGGGAAAGCAGTTAATTCAATTATTAGTTTACGACAGCCAAAGCGGGCCGAGGTAGTGATACCTTTATTACAGATCTATAAATCACAATGTCGACCAACTTCAACTTATGGTGCCGAGGTGTGGGGGTACACAAACTTCAGTGGTATCCAAACTGAAGAAAATAGATTCTGTAGAAAGGTGCTAGGGGCCCAAATTTCTTCTTCACCCACTTACATATGCCACAAAGAATTAAATTTGTATTATGTCGAGGATTTTATCAAATCTCGGCCAGCATTGTTTTGGATATAGATTTGGCGAAACCCAGCAGCAATTTTAACTCAGGAAATAATTAACGACTGCCTTAAATGTGATAGGGGCAGTTTTATACCTTGGCTTAGTGCTGTTAAGAAATGTTTAGCTAGTGTGAGATTGGAACATATTTTCTACCATCCTTTAAACATAGATGGCAAGAATATAAAAATTGTGAGGGAGGCATTGTATGATTCATTCCGAAGGGAAAGAGGATACACGGAGCTCTATAAACCATCAATAATTAGATATATTTCCATTTCGACACTCCCAGGCAATAAAAATGACGCGCCACAGGACTATCTTAAGAAAAACATTGGAAGATGGAATAGGAGCTTGCTCTTTCGCCTCAGGGATGGGAGTATAAAATATTCACTTTGCTTCCCACTCGGTTTTAATAAATATTTAGAGAACCTGCTCTGCCCATGTGGAACTGATCATAAACAAACAACTTTACACTTCCTGTTCTTCTGCAACTTTTATATCAGATACACTAAACAGCATTTGATTTCCTATTTTAAGTCACATGCTATTATTGATTATAAATTGGCATTTGATGAAACATTGCGGCTAGGAAGTGATGATATGATTTTCAGAGTAAGCTCATTTTTGCAATCTGCAGTACGATCGCGAAACACAATGAACATTTTATAGATCGCATTTTGTTTGAGGCCCTTTTCATTCAGTTTAACATTTATGCACGGCTAATTTGTACATTGACATAGCTAGGTTTGTTGTTTATACAGTGTATATTTCGAACCTGCTAGCACTTTATTGCTATTTTTGCACAATTGTTTTGTGATATTTAACGATGTTGATTTTTATTAATCCTACTAGCTCTCTAATTTGGGGGTGATGATTTTCATTTATCGACATCTTAAATCTAATGTTTTTGGACTGCTAATCTGCACAAATGTATAGGTGGTCTGATGTTTACATGCTGCACTCATTGAATTTATTTGCACTTTACTGCCATCTTTGCACATATGCCCATGCTATTAGATATTGTTGACTTGATACCTAACTTATTTTAATATGTGTTTTATGTTATTGTATATTTGTATCCTATTGGTGGTGATGATTTATACTTTTATGGATATTTTATATCCGAATAAAGACCATTGACTGACTTGACTATAATTTCACTACATCCAGAGAAGTAAAATGAGGATTCTCAAGATCATATACATCTTTCCAAAAACACACAGAAATAGATTTCAAAGCCTCTGGAGCAGATGCTTCCATTTGGGTACACCACCTCAAGGCACCCAATACATTAAAACAGAAAAAGTTGAAAGTCTGGAGACCGTTTTAACACAAGATTTTTAAGTGCAATGACATTTTCACGATTCCTCAAAGAATGCATAAATGTATTTAAAGAAAACTGTCAATGTGTCAACACACACTTACCTCGTGTTCTCGGGTAACACACATCACTCACTCGAAGACCAGATGACAAGCAGAAGTGTAATACAAGGGCCAGCAAATACCTATTCATCTTTATGGGAATTTATCACTGCAAGCAGTCAGGAACTCACACTTTTGGCTTTGAAGGTAAAACACATGCTGAAACCAACCACACCATTATTGGTAATGCTTGGTAAAAAGCAGAAATGTAATTAGGTATCGCACAGTAAATTTAAAGTCGGGACTTATTTTCCCCAAACAAGCATCGGTAAACAACACCCAATGATCTTTCACACTGTAAAATGAGACAAAGATATAAGTTCATTATGTAGCAAAGCATGGAAGTGTGTTGGAAGGGGTATAGATTTCCTTCTTCTGAGTTACATTGGAGATAAAGTACACAAAATGTACAACGGTTACTGATAATAGACTTACTAAATTTAAATTGTTCTTCATATTCCTGTTGCTTTTTATCTTTCACCTCTTGTAGCTTTTCAAATAGTGACCGTGGATCATATACTTCTTCCGGACAATCTGTATGTGAAAAAACACAGAAGGACATGGGACTGTGTTAATAGTTTGGATTCTGCTGTACGACTTTTTTCTTCACTCCTCCAATAATAATTGCAAATGTTCAGAGCCATCAATGTTTAGGGAATCCACACCCAAGAGTGAAAAAACATCACAATCAACAGTGAAAAAACATCACAATGTTCCATTGCAGTTTTTCAAATATACTACTAGTTCACCAACTATTATTTAGCCTCAAACTGTACAAGATACCATCTAGCAGCTTTCAATCAATATGTTTATAAGTCTTTTCCATTAAGGACGTGAATGTACACGAACACAGTTAGCACATTACCATAGCTTGAGTGGGGAATCACAAGAATAATATATGAATGAGGGCATGGAAATTCTATTCCAGATGTGAAGGTCCATGGCAATGTTTGTTCACTGGCCTAGAGTTTGATAAAGGTATACAGTGTTTTCATTGTGTACCAAGGTTTCATATTCCGGATAGTCTAATGATTTTCAGTTTAGGCTCAGGTTTCACAGACGGATTGGAAGGTCACGGCTGCAAACACATACACAAATTAGAATTTGAGAATGTGGCTAGGTTTCAGGAGCTTCAACTTTAAACCAGTTTGGTCATAAGAAAGCAGCTATGAAATAAGTTTGTTTTTACTCAGCATCATGTTGTATTGCACACCTTGTTTTTCTACCTTCTGATTGGAAGTATGCACTTTTTTTACATTACAGCTTTACATTATTTGCAGAAGAACTAGATGATGTCAAGGAGCTTTCCTCACAAGAAGGATCCCTTTTGAAAGTTCGCCAACACAGATGCAGAATCTGTCATATTTCATGTTTGCCTCATCAAGGCAAATAACACTGGGTTTTTTGTCAGTCATGTGTCAAGACTACGGACTGAAAGGAAGTAGCCGACTGTTTTTGTCTTATGATATTGCATGCTAAAACATCATTAAAAGACCCATGTATCATTAGTCTTAAATACAGTTTAGATTGTCTTAAAAAGAAAAAAAAGCAGACGGAATGGAAAATTGATGGCTAGAACTTCATTTGGTTAATCGACCTGTGGGACAAGTGGGGATTTGCTTCTTTTTTCAAGATCTGGGATTAAACATTGTAATAAAATGTTTTATCATTTTTTAGCATGCAGACGGCAAAACATTGTATGTACTCTATTTTGATGCAAATAAATGAATGACTCCCGGTTAGGTGAAGACAAACCTTGCAACTTTAGTACGTTCTTACCATTTAACCAGTAAACTCAATTTCACAAAATGCGTTTTAAAACTGGCAAGCGGTGAGATTCAAAATAATTTGTGAAGAAATCATTAAAGTATAAAGACCATGAAGCAACTATCTACAAAGCACTCTAAATTTCCATTCTAAGGGTGAATTTGGGTTCCTAATTTACTAGATAGACATGCACCCTATAAGGACCCTACAAGGCAGTTAGACAAAATTGTAGCTTTTTTGGAGTCATACGATTTTCTTTTAATTTTGTCTATATGAGGATCTAGATCAAGGATAAAGGTTAATCGCCTTCATTAATATACAACATGTTAATATTCTAGTTAAATTGCTATATAATCACTTAAACGATGGCACTATAGGGAATCCTGGTTCAATCACTTGAGAATACAGAAAATAAAATGTTACTTGTAACCACCTATTTGTGGCTCGTTTTATTACAGATTCAAATGCAGTCATCTATTGCTGGTTTTCAAATATTACAACTTTTTTTGTTTTCGGCTTCATTTGTGATTAGAATCAGTTAAGATCAGTGATAAAGATGGAAACAAATGCCCTAAGATTCACAATAAAATGGGATCATTGAGTCTGACAGTCTACTTACAGATTTGTTTTAAAAAACTAAACCCCAAGGAAAATCGGTAACAATAACAAATGTGGTCCTAAATCTATTGTGGCTTTTGGGCTTAATTAATTGGTCATGAATAGACTAAAATTTAAATAGCTTATGGGCTGGGGGCGTGGCCGACTACACTGGGAAATGGCCGCGCAGTAGCTTCGCTCCGTCACGCCACTCCAGATCAATCAGTTTTACTTAGACTTGCCCCAGCCAGAATCACCAGCTGTGGAGCATGCTTGACCCCGAGGCTCCTCTCCGACACCACACCGAAGTTTGGGCTGATTGGCGGCGTCTGAACTGCCGCCGGAGCCAGAAACACCGCTGCGGGGCTGATTGAGGCTGGGCGTGCCGAGCGCTGAATCGGCTATGCGCCGCTACGTGGCACCGTGGCTGGGTCGGAGATCCAATGCCCAACAGGAGGCTGGGGGGGCGGGACGGTGACTATTACTCCCAGTGTGCCCCCTGGTGAATGTGCTGCCCCCCGCCTTCCCTGTGACAGCCGGCCTCATTGCTGCTGCGCTCTACAGGCCCCCGGAGGCCCCATCAGCCAAACTATTCTGAACCGCGGCTCGCGCCTCCCGTGCGGGCCACGTAGACTTCTGGCACACCTCCCCATAGGCCTTGGGTAAACCACACGGTTGCGGCGAGACTTGCTCCTAGGGCTCCCCTTGGGCCCTGATACTGAGACGTTGTACGCCGTGGCTGCTGAGGGGACTACAGACACTTTCGTATATAGGGCCAGGATAGAATATCCCCCTGGGCACTGTTTGTTACCTTTTGCTGCCATCGTTGGGGGCCTCAGTCCCTTGGAACGAGAACTGCTGTGGAGTGGGTAGGATCGTGGCACGCAGTCCCCCACCCAGTGTTGAAGCCTCCTGAAGAGCCCGCGCCACGGAACATTGCGGAAGGCGGGCGAGGTGATAGTTGCAGATCCTGATTGACCTCAAAGTGCTGGCTGCCTGGGCTGCGAACGCACCACCTCCTGGTGCGTGACTGGGAATAAAACTGCTTCGATACTGTACTGGGCCCCTCACTTGTTGGATAGTACAGTGCAAACATGGAGTCAGGGGCCTGCCCGGCTGGTGCAGCCCCTAGCATGACACTTACACTCTCTGTTTGCCCTCTCCGTGTCGGTGTGGTATTATTTGGCACTGAAGCACTCCTGGGTCTGGGGTTGACCGGCGGAAACAGACAGGCCGTTGTGAGCTGGTCTCATAAGCCGGCGGCGGTGAATAACTGGTCTAGTCCTGGACCCAGTCTTTGACTCACCACACCCTCCTACACCATCATGGCAAGCGGCCGTAGCGGGCGTGAGACACTCCAGGCCAAGCTCGAGAAGTATGCGTGGCAGAAGGGCCAAGACGAGAAGCAACCAGAGCCTGAATCCAGCGGGAAGAAACCAGAACCCTCGTTACAGGACATTCTTGCTGCTATCACGTCGGTGCGCACCTCCCTGGATGGCCGCATTGACGCCATCGCCTCGGAGGTCTCATTGATCAGAGCGGACATGCAGAAGATGGCGGAACGGGTGCGTGAAGTGGAAAGTGCAACCAAGGACCTGTCGAAAGACACTAACCTCCTCAAACGCCAGGTGGCTGACCTCCAGACTACCCAGGAAGCCATGGATCTGCAATTGGATAACTATGAAGGCCGTATGCGGCGCAACAACATCCACATTTTGGGAGTGCCGGAGCGTGCCGAAGGGCTGCAGCGGATCTCTTAGTCAAAGATCTGATCCGTAACGTCTGCAGCCAAAGGGACTATCCCAACACTTCTCCATCGAACGCGCACATCTTGTGCTGGGAGAAAGAGCCAGGCGTGGCGCGCCGCTTTGACCGCTTTTGGCTAGGGTCTTCAACTTTCGCGACAGAGACGTCATCCTGCAAACGGCATGAACGGCTCCACCACTGTCTATGGACAACAGTAAGGTCACCATTTTTTCGGACATTACCCTACGGGTCCAGAAACAAAGTTGCAGCTTCCTGGATGTAAAGCGTGCGCTGCGGGACCAAAACATCAAAACGCCATGCTCTTCCCTGCCAAGCTGCGTGTGGAATCTGATGGGAAGGTGTGGTTTTTTACTAGACCGGAGGACACCTGGGACTGGCTTGAGGGCTGGAGGACAGTTGAAAAACGCCATCGCAGGCCTGCTGGCGACAGATCCAACGACGACAGGTCAAGCCCACAGACAAGGTATCTGCCGAGTGATGCTTCGGCAACGTAGAGCCCAACTGGGGAAGGTTGGTGGCTTGACATTGGTTTGATGGGCCTTTGATCGTGGGCGTCTGCTGAGTAGAATCTCGGCAGACACGCTGTGCCTTGTTGACATTCCACCATGTTCTAACTTTCCGGGACTGTATCAGGCCTCCCACTGTTCACATTTGCATTGCTGCCGGCCTCTGAGGGGGGTGAACTACTCGTATTTGTATTTCGACTACACGCCTTGCTGCGCTTGGTCCCACGGATGAGGTTGGCGGTTGAGGGTGTTGCGAGCTGTTCCGTGGCCATCTTGACTTTTGGAACAAGACGTGAGGGGAACACACTGCTCTGGAGTCGTCAGCCCTCCACTTGCTCTCTAACAGACTACATACTCCAAATGTCCAGCTTGCCAATATGGTTTGTCTCAATGGGGTTGACATTGTTGTTTCTTGTGTTCTCCTTGATTACAGTTTATCATATTCAAGCCCTTGGCCGGGGGGTCGTATGACGGGAATGCACATACTCTCACAAGTTGATGCTTCAGAGAGAAGGGGTTGGATCACGTCCCTAATTCTGGTAAGGGTGGGCGACAGGCACTTTGCAAGTTTGAGGTGGTGGGTGGTTTTATGCCCGCTGTAAAGGGAGGCAGGGTGGGGGGGGGGTGGGTGTTTGGTGTTGGGGGGGTCAGGGGGGTATGTTTATTCTCTTTTGACTTTTGTGGTTTTATGATGCACTTTCTTATTACCCCTCTCGCTGGGGGGTTTTGTTATTCACTGCAGCATTTTTCGGTACCTACAGTACTGTATGTCCACATCCAGGTTCTTAACGAGGCACCATGGGGAGCACAGGGTGCCCACAGGGTTACAAATACTAGAGCATTTCCACCGTTTCGAAACACACGGCTCTACACCGGGACACTTGAAGGGTCGTCTTGTGTGTCCCACCCTCAATGTATGAACACTGACATGTCCTCTGTCTCTCGACTTTACAGTACCCATCTCCCTATCTATACATGGGATCACACTTAGCACTTAAGTTCCTCACGTGGAACGTTAAGTGTTTAGGAGATAAAATTAAGCGGGGAGTGGTCCTTCAATGCTTAAAACAGCAGGCGCCGGACATTGTTCTTCTTCAAGAGACACATTTAATTGGTAGCTCATGCAGCACACTTAGTAGATGGGGATACCGTTTGGCTGCCCACTCTGGGTTTACATCTGGCTCTCGAGGGCCGGGATACTTGTGCGCAGGGGATGTCCTTACTTAATCAACAGGGTCTGGTCAGATGATCAGGGTCGATATGTGGTGCTCTCCGGCACATGGGAGGGACAGGCCGTCAATGTTATTTCCGTGTATGCCCCACCTGGGATGCAGCATTCTCTGTTGCGAGATCTCGGGACGCTTCTACTTGACCTACCCCTGAGTCTGCTGGTGTTGGGGGGGGGGGGGGGGGACTTTAACCTTGCTTTAGATGGCGCCATTGATCGCCTTCTGGCCCACAGGGACCCCACAGGGGGGTCTCCACTGGTAGAATTCTTGGCCGCCGTGGGCCTGGTCAATGTCTGGCAGCGACTAAATCCGACCACCGTGCAGTTTACATTTCATTCTGGCGCCCATAACAGTCAATCACGCAATGACCACATACTCACCCACGCTCAAGATATTTGCATGTTTACTGACTCCCGGTGCCTCGCGCGTGGATTTTCCGACCATCGTCGTCGTCGATTTTTCTTCGGAAGGGGGGACAGGAGATGTGCACGTGCCCGGACAGGCGATGTGCACGTGTACGGCTCGCGGAGCACAACGCGAGCATGGCTCGCTTTCACTTTCCTAGTTTTCTTCTTTGGTGGCACAAAGGAATCGATTGCTCAGAGGACAGCGAGAGGGTGTCTCACAGCTGTCTGTGGATATTATCTTATGTTGCCCAGTGTCAAAAGGCATATCACCTCTAAAAATCCGTCACTTTGTGGCATCTTATTTTGTCTGCAGCCAAAGGGGGTTTAAAAAATGTGAACGCTCCCGATCTTCTCAGACGTGCATTTGAAAGGTAGGCTGTGTTCAAAGACAGACTGACTCCGAACAGAAGCTCTGTCGGTTTCCCAACAGGTCTGCAGTGTTTCTGAAAAACCAACCAGGGCAGAACGAGTTTGTCACGCGTCTAGCACACCTGCCTGTATAGTTTTTCTGGTCTTATTTATAAATACATATGATATCATTCTCAGACTCTTAGAGAAAGAAATATGGTAATAACATTTTTTTATTTACAAAATGGGTGGCACAAAGGAATCGATTGCTCAGAAGACGGCGAGAGGGTGCCTCACAGCTGTCGTGGATACAACAAATTAAAAGTGTCTGGAGAATTTTACTTACTCGGTCACAACTCATGTTGAGAAGTTCACTCCTGAAGGGCATGTGAAGTCATTTATAGAATCAAGGCAGAAGGGCAGTGGTCTCTTGTGTCTGTTTACTAACTAACGTTACAATAAAATCAAAAATATGCACAAATTATAATTGAGACGACATGAAAACGCATATGCATATAAAAATGAGGCAGAATAAGTAATCCCTGGTCATGAATAATGTGATGAGCCATGAAATAAGTTTCTAATTAAAAAACAAATTTGTGAATGGGGTGTAGGGCTCACCAAGGGCTCGGGTAGGTCCACCCACGCCTCGCCCCTCTCCCCCCGCACCATAGCGCAGTCATGCTGGTAAGTTATTCAGTGTGTTTCATTCTGGACAGCTCCTCCACCAGGGCAACAGCTGGGCTACCCTGTGGGCAGGGAGCACTCCTGTGCCCCTCTCTCACCACAAGGTGATGCCTCAACCCCCCCCCCGTTTATCCATAGATTTCATCTAACCGGAGGCCCGCCTCTGAGGTACACCAGTGCCGAACCTAGCAGATTCCTCCACTTTCTTCTGGGCGGTGCCGCCACTGTTCAACAGGAAGTCCTAGAACAACAACTTCACGCCTTAGTCCTTCTCTTATAGGAACTTTTCAGACAGAGACTTTTTTTATTTCGCATCTGAACTTTGAGGCGCTATCAGGCAGGATGAGCCGCTTCGTGTATCTGTGCTTCGTTAGTTAAGACGCTTTCTTTGTGTCCAGGGTTCGTTGGCGGGGGTGGGGGGTTGGAGGGGGGTGGCTCTACTGGAGATGATTCACTTCCACCCACCCAAACCATGGACAGAGAGGACAAGACAGGCTTCACGTCTTGTGACTATCACCAGCACTGCCAAGTACCACACATCAGGGATAAGACTAATACATTTTAGTGTGGTGTCTGCATTACCGCACTTAAGTGCACTGGTCACGTGTTTATAGCGCCCAAGGACCATCTGTGAGGTGTCTCAGTGAGGAGCTGCATTGGGCATGGAACTCGGTGGCGGGTAGTGCGCTGTGCTGCCTGAGCCTCGTGCTGTCTCATAAATGCACCATGTAGTCTCTTGAAAATTTTCAGACTCACGATCATATGATATCCGACTAGTTTGACGATACAGTAAACTTAACGCACAACGTGACTGGGGCATCAATCAAGGGGAGCCTGGGCCTCTCTCTTCAACGTACCACGTTTCCCGTCAGTGCCCTGTGGTATTGTAAATAACAACCCTGAGGACCCGGCAGGCCCTCACATGGATCATGTTGTAGCAAGACATGGACTAGTACTTTTACAGTAGAGACAGCAGTGTGATTTGTCTGTGGTTCTGCAGTGCAAGAAGGTATAAACAAGTATTTCACAATGCAATATGTCTCGCATTTTCTAAGCTTTGACCTATTGGCATTGTAAATTACAATGCCTTTTAGTTATGTGCCCTTTGTACTTCTAGTCATTGCTTGCAGGTTTTCAAAACACATAAATAAAAGGCATTGTCACTTACAACACCAATAGCTCAAAATCTCGCAAATGTGAGACCTATTGCATTGCAAATGCTTGTTAAATATGGGTATTATTTCTGCACCCTTCCAGGACGCGGGGATATCCCCCCTCGTGTGATGGCAGTAAAAACGATATGGAGCAGAGCGCCCTAATGTTGGGCTCAGATTGATACAGATCACCCGGTAGTTCATCTAGTCCTGGTGCTTTCCCAGTCTGAAGTGAATTAATCGCGTTCACAGTTTCCTCTAAGAAAAAGTTAATTGCATCTTCAACTAATGGCTCTCTACTACAGTCCCTACCTATCTCTGCTACCTCAGGTCTCTAGGTCCTCTCCTGAATAAAGTCTTTGAAAATATTTTTCCCAAACATGAGGCTGTAGGTTAAAGTCGGCTTCACTGACTGGCTGTTTGGCCCCTTTAGAGAGTAGATGCCAGAATATCTGGCAGTCCTTCAATCTGGACGCCTCAAATAATGTACGCCAATTCTCCACATCCCAATTCCTCTTTGCCTCATCCTGTATTCTCTTATAGGCTCTTCTTCTATTTATAATGTCAGTCCTTACTCCTTTCTTTACTGCCACAGTTTAATCAATTCTGGCTTGCCTGCAGTTCTCGTTATACCACGGGGTAGCATTACGAATAAATATATTTCTGCTGCACCAACTGCTAAAATAGGGCTTTATGGTATTGGATAAGTGTTGAAAAGTAGACATAATGCTATTATCATTTAGGTTAGGATTAAACAACACTGTAAGAATCTAAGCCACCTCTTTGTAAGTGTTAGGGAGCAGCTTCTCGTCAGCAATTACCTGAGGCCATTTAATTCTCCTATTTTTGTTGGTAGTAATAACAGGAGCCATCACTAAATTAGTCTTAGACTGCAGAATAGAAATGCCAGATAGTCTCAGGACAGTGCATTGATTTGTGGCCAAAGATCAAGGCCTACCATAATAAAATAAATCCTGCTCTTGACATATCTCCTTTGAAATGTAAATTTAGCTTCTGCATCGGAGGGTGTCCGCCCATTGCAAGCGCGCACCCATATGCAAGGGTGAACGACAGGACTTGCTGTCCAACCTAAGTACTTCTTCTAAGGGCTGGTATCTGGATACTTTTAACACCTCTAGCTTGCTCTTCCTCCTGCACTAATTCCTGTACAAAATCTACGGGGTTCATATGTCGTATTGAAGTCACCGGTACAATAAGATAATCCCCTTTACCTGAATTTTCAAGGAAGTTTGCAAGAGATGTTATGGTATCTGAATCCTTGTGGTGGCTGCTAAACCGATTATACAAATTAATTATTCTAACATGAAAGTTTCCCTTGAGTGATGATGAATACAGGCCCCAGCTAGGCCCGCAAGGCACAAGGGTTCGCTCTCCTGTAACGGAATCTATAAGGAAGTTGGCACGGAAACTGCAAAGTACAAAAACAGCATTTATTAACCCTTAAGGGTGGTCCTACAATCCACTCAACACTCTTCAGTATTGCATGGAGTAGTACAAAGAACTTGCGTACACAGTCCCCTTTTATACACAGTAGAGGGGCTCATAAGTGGGTGGATACAACATGAGGCCGAAGAACATTACCATTTATGGTCATTCCCGATACTGAATCAATACATGGGCGGAGCTAACACACTCCTTGAGCCCGCGAAACACATGGTCAAGCAAGGCTAATTATAACAGATGTGGTCAAGTCTGGGCAGGCGCATGATGGACAAGAGAGCTATTTATAAACTGTTACTAGGCAGATGACAAGAGCAACTAACACAGAGGTCGGACTCTCCTCGTGACGGACACGTGGCAGCAGGATAATACAAAATGGAGTCCGAACTTCGGCCAACATAACGGAAGAAACATGATCTAAAGGGAAAGCATTAATGTCTTTAGTGAATGCTTAATCACATTGCTGTTTCAATTTACAACAGACGACCCTTTCAGCATTTACTGAAGACATCCGGTTTCCAAGAATAGTCATCATATATGTCAATTATCATCATTCCTTTAACCTCTTTAGCTAGACCCTTCTGGTGAGCAACATCGGCAATAGTTTTCTTATCTGGAATGCAGAATGAAATGCATACGGAACAGCACAATGGTCCACATTGAACACACATACAGAAAAAGAACAGAATTGCTATAATAATACAGAGACCAGTTAAAACCTTCCATCCCCAGGCAGTAACCAATGCCCAAAACCATCCAGAAAAGGACCAAGTGCCGTTTTCTGTGTGGATTTCAGCTGCTATTTTATGCAGCTTGTTAATGGCGTTATAAACGGATGGTGTATGATCAGGGATGAACACACAGCAACTACTTCCAATAATTTTACAGGCTCCACCTCGATCAGCTAGCATTACATCTAATACCATACGATTCTGTAATGCAACAATCCTAGTTATTTGTAACTCTTCCGTAAGATTCCCAAGAGCAGCAGCAGTCTGATTTGTCACAGCTTCTACCACTCTTGTTAATCTTCGGATCTTCCTACTATTCAGGGCGGCTCCAACAAAGAAAAACAGTCCTAAGTTAAAATCAATATACTGTTGCAAGCTGGTATCAGTTTGATCCACATCATCAATCGATAGAGTACGTTTATACCTATTTACAGTCACATTATTCAACAATTTCAAATCTTTATGATACGATGCGGGTGCTAGGAATACAGGAGGCAATAAGAATGATACATAGCATACCCCAGACCACCCAGCCGGCAAACGGTAATAACCTTTATTTCCACATACAAAGTAGGTATTATGGGACGCTAGGAAGGTACTGTTGTTCAACCCATCAATATTCAAGACAGTTAAGCAATCACTGACACCAACAGGGATAAAACCCACACTCTGGACACACAGGTCCGCTTGAGCTTGTGCCACTTGGATCACGAATTTGTCCTTCCCCACAGTGTTTCTGGTGTTCGTGAAGATATAGGGAATGGATTCATTGTCTGGTCGGTACTCTTCCCATTCCCAAATTGTCCCATTCGCTTGAGGATATCCATTTTTGTCCTGATGACATTCTTTATTAAGTCTGAAAAGCAATCGTCCCACTGTCGGTTTCCGAGTGGCAAACAGTAAGGTATACCATGCTCTACAAGAGCCATTATGAGAGAAAGGAAGTGGTATGAATGGCGTACCTCCTTTCTTCTGATGGGCCGGCATCATCCCACATATCCAACAGTTCGTAGCGTTCGTAGCAACGTGGGTGTGATGCAGCATCTGAATGAAAGTGTTATTCAAATAGGACTGTCGATGCTTCAACTCCTGATACGGTAATGTATAAAAGTAGTGCTCCGCAGGCACTGGAGTCGTCAACACAAGTGTTTTCCGAGCAGGAGTTACCTCCTCCACAAACCATGTGGTCATCCCAACAATAGCTACTGTTAGCATGAACCCCAACGCACAAAGTATTTTCTTCTTCTCCATGTCAAAGGAAACAATACCCTAATATCTTCCTGAAACTAAAAGGTCTGTCAGAACTCTTCCCCTTGGGCAGCGGTTGATTTCTTCACCGGCGGGCCAAGACGGGTGTCACTACACTAATGCAGGGCTGATCCCCCCCCCCCCTTGCCTCATCGGCTCTCCGTTTCACTAACCCAAGGGCCGTTCTGACAGTATGTCCCGGCACTGGAAACCTCACTTCCTTGGTCGAAGATGATATCGCCTTCCTCCAGAAGTCGTGTGGTCCGGAAAGAGCTCCTCAGTGTCATTCGGCTTCGCAGCACGGCCTGTCTCTGCTGCTAGGATGTCTCGTTGATCGGTCAGCACGGCAGACTCCACCAATCCGGGCGGTACCTTTCGACAGTGCAAGGAATGGATCCAATTCTTCCGGTTCGAGACTCGCACAGCCGTCCTCGTTGCAAGGAGGACTTGCTCAGGTCCTACCCATCTCGGCTCCAAACTGTTCGTTCTGTCGAAGACTTTCACCATGACATGGTCACCAGGCCGGAGACCATGTCCTTCACCGGTAGACCGATCAGGGAGCGCCTCTCGGACCTGTTGATGAATAGAAACCAAGTTATCCGTTAACTGTGCCAGATAATCGCTCATCATTACACAAGGTACATCATACACAGCCTTAGGCCTTGGTGGACCCCAAATGTTCATTGGGCGTCCAAATACTATTTCGTACGGCGTAAGGCCGGTTCGAGAGTGTGGCACTGATCTAATTGATAATAACGCCAGTGGCAGGGCGTCTGGCCAAGTCAAAGACGTTGAAGCTTGGATTTTTGCAATCTTAAGCTTCAGTGTACCATTATACTTCTCGACTAGTCCTGCAGACTGAGGGTGAAACACGGCGTGGAACTTCTGAGTGATGCCTAGGCCCTTCAAGACATACTTTATAACATCCGCTACAAAGTGAGGCCCATTATCACTCCACAGAAGTCTACAGACGCCGTATCGAGGGAAAAACTCTTTTAGCAGTAGCTTCGCCGTGGTCATTGCAGTATTGTCTTTCGTAGGGTACGCCTCAACCCATTTACTGAAGGCGCAAACCACTACTAGAACATACTTCAAATTGTTACAGCGCTCAAGCTGGATATAGTCCATCTGCAAAACCTCAAAGGGCGCAGTGGGCGTTGCAAATCCTCCTGCTGGAGTTCGAGTACCCTTTCCTGGGTTATACTTCAGACAGATCATACAGGTCTGCACCACCCTCTTTGCCGTGCTAGCAATCTCTGGATGCTCCCAGACTTGGGTAAGCAATTTCACAATTGCGGAAGCTCCAACATGTGCTAGCCCATGTGCCATCTGAACCATAGGTTGTACGAAAGCCGTGGGTAACTTCCATCTATCCATCTGCTTATTTCTCCAACAACCCTCATCATCCAACTCTCCCTCGCTAGCCCATTGCTCCCGCTCTTTATCGGAAGCGGTCCGTTGCATTTCGCGCACTTCCTCCTTCGCATCACGCCATCTTTCCACCTGTGACTTTACTACATACATGGCAGTAGCACCAGGCTGCATCGCAGTCTCCCGTGCTACTCGGTCTGCTAACGCATTCCCTTCTCCAACTTTATCAACTACTTTCCTATGGGCGCTACACTTAACAATAGCAATTTTCTTTGGGTACGTCAATGCGGTTAAAAGATTGTGAACTAACTCTCCATGCATTATCTGTACCCCATGTGACGTTAAAAACCCTCTTTCCTTCCAGAGTAGGCCGAAGTCGTGCGCTACTCCGAAGGCATAGCGGCTATCTGTGTAAACATTCACACACAATCCTGTACTGAGCTCACATGCTCGTGTTAATGCTATCAGTTCCGCTGCTTGAGCTGACTTCTGTGGTATGCGTGCTGTCTCCACTATCGTTTGCAACGTGGTAATTGCATACGCTGCTGAAGTCGTACCATCTGGTAGCTTCAGGCATGATCCATCTACCCACAATTCTCCATCTACATCTGGAAAGGGCGTATCCTGGAGATCGATACGACCCTTTGTCTGTTCCTCAGTCACAAGAATACAATCATGCATTTTCCCCGCCTCAGGCTGGGTCTCAGGGTATGGCAACAATGTGGCCGGGTTTAATGTCACACACCTTTTCAACGTAATATGAGGAGCCAAAAGCGTCAACTCATATCCCGTTAAGCGGGCACTGGTCAGATGCTGCGTCTTTGTTTGATTAAGCAGGGCATCAACAGCATGGGGAACTAACACCAACAACTTATGAGATAACACAATTCCCTCGCTTTGGCGTATTGACACAGCTGTCGCCGCAACCGAGCGAAAACACCCTGGTAATGCTCGGGCGACAGGATCAAGTACAGCCGAAAAATATGCACAAGGGCGCTGCTTATCGCCATGCATCTGCACTAAAACTGATAATGCACATCCATCTTTCTCATGCACATACAACGAAAAAGGTTTTGCATAGTCAGGGGTCCCTAACACTGGTGCCGAACAGAGGGCCTGTCGTAATTGCTGAAAAGCAGCGTCACACTCATCTGACCAAGGGATCGGGATAGGCGTGTCTTTTGTCAAAAGGGCTAACAATGGCTTAGCTATATGTGAAAACCCCAATATCCACTGCCTACAGAAAGAAACAAGGCCCAAAAATGCACGCACGTCCTTCTGCGTGGATGGTCTTGGTGTGTCCAAAATTACTTGGATACGATCTGGTGTGAGTGCACGCCACTCCTTAGACAAAAGGTGACCTAAATAAGTCACCTTTGGTCTACAGAATTGCAATTTCTTCCTAGATACCTTATGATTGTGGGATGCTAAAAAGGAAAGTAAGGATAACGTGCTCTTCTCACACAACTCTAGGGTGTCAGCCGCCAACAAGATGTCATCGACATATTGAATGAGGGCGACCCCCTCGAGCAAAACAAAGGAATCCAACTGTCGCTTCAAAGCCTGACTGTAAATACTAGGGCTTTCTGTGTAGCCCTGAGGAATTCTACAAAAACGATAAGACCTATTATTTAATGTGAACCCAAAAAGAAATCGGCTATCGGGGTGAATGGGAATAGAAAAGAAGGCATTTTTCAAATCAATCACTGAGAACATGGTCGCCGTAGGCGGGACCAAGGTAAGCAACGTCGTTATATCGGAAACCACCGGGTACTGAGGTATCACGATCTTGTTTACCTCCCTTAAATCAATTATGAACCGATAGACCTTTGCATCCGTGTCCTTTTTCAGAATAGGGAGAATCGGACTGTTACAGATATTATAAGGAACTTCTTCCACTACTCCTACTGCGATCAAATCTTGCACAATCTGTATGAGAGCCTCCTCGCCCTCCTGGGAAATACGATACTGCGGGAGGCGTGGTAACACCGCCCCCTCCTGGACACTAATGTGGACCGGAGGAATCACCATTTATCCCACATCTGTGTCCGAAGTCGCCCATAAAGCTCGAGGGAGGGTAGCCAACAACGCATCCTCTGATATCGTACACATCCGCCCAGACCGGGGGTAGTTGTCATTTAAGATCACCCTCACACCCTCAGGGGAGCAGCGGATCGTAGCCCTAAAGTGCTTTAACATATCAAGGCCCATAATGTTATCCGGTGTATACGGAGCAAGCAGAAACGGACAGGGCGCGGAAAAAGAATCAACCTTAAATGTAAGGGGCTGTGAAAGAGGGCTTCGGGAGAGTATACAGTCAAACCCTACCGATGTAACCATTGAGCCGGATGGGGGAGCCCCCGGAACCAAGTACCTAGACAATGCACTACGTGTCGCTCCTGTATCCACTAGGAACTGATCAGTAGAACCTAAAACCTCAGCCGATACATAAGGACCCGTCTGGTCGACCGGCACCTCAACTGATTCGGACCCCCATCCAACGCATTCCTATGCATGCTGAGAATCATGATATCCCGATCGATCGATCTCCGATACGTGATACTGATGCTGGCGATCGAAAACGTTTGAGCTATCTCGGTGCTGCCCAGCAGTATCGAAACGGGCATTATCATTGGAATTCCCTCTAAAGTTCGAGGAACCCCCTCTACCTCTCGGGCCACCCGGAGTATGCCCCTGACGCGAAGCACGCAACACTGGGCAGTCCCTGGCCCAATGGCCCAATTGCTTACAATACGCACACTGGTTCCTATTCAAATCAGATCGGCCCGAAGGGGGACCACAAGATCCGCCCCTTCCTCTATTATTACCCCGTCGGGGCGGGCCATATACTTGTGCTAACATTACCTTTGTTTTGAGATCTTTCGATTTCTTCTCCTCCTGGCCCTTCGCCTCGTGCTCCTGACGCTCGTAATACCGAGCGATAGTCAGAAGGGCCGTCGGTGTCGCGGAGGACCAAGAACTCTCACTCGCTTTCAACCGGGCCGCAACTGCCGGCAGCAGATTAGCCACATATTTGTCCGCGAAAAGGTGGCGGCCTGTGTCGTCAGTAAGCGACTGGCCACTAAAGTCATGAAACGTTTCTTCAAAGCGCGTGAAGAAATCTGCAACTGACTCGTCAACTTTCTGTTTACATGCAGCTAACATATTCCAGTCAATCTTTTTAGGGGGAATAATTGTTTTCAACTTAGCCACAATAGCAGCAGGGAGATCTAAAATATTCTGGGGTGGTTTCTGTGCGGGCTTCCTATCCCTGTCTTCATCCTCAAGCTCAGACCACCGGGCCTTGAAGGCAACCGCATCATCTACCTTTCGGACAGACCGCCACGTGTCCGGTGGTAGAATAAGACCAAAGAACAGGTCTATATCCGCTAAGGTCATAATGCAAGAATTCAAGGCCCCCTCGACTTCTTCATAGAAGGCCGCTGGATTCTTGCGGGGGTCAGGCAATGCATTCTTTAACGCCATAACATCGGCCCTATGCCATGGAGTATAAACCCAATTATACACAAAATATCCCCTAGCATCGGCGGAGTTAATGTCCGAGCTAGTCCCCGCTCCTTTAGGAGGAACATACAAAGGCGCCGCCTCTCGCATTGGTTTAGCATGCACCACGTCATCCTTATCTGACTGGGAGGTGGATGGGTGGCCCCCTGCCGCAAACGAATCCGACTGCTTCTCCTCCTCCGTTTGTTGTCGTGCTTTCTCTCTAAGGGCCAGCACCTCGTCCCGTAAGGCGAACAGCCGCCGAGCCGCATCAGGAGCCTTAGGGGGAGAAAAAACACCGTTACGTAATGCTCCGGCATCCGAAGACACTTCGTCAGGCTCAAGGACACTAGAATATTTTCGGAAAGCAGTTATCACTTCATCCGCGAAATGAGACAGAAAATACACCCTCTCTCTATCTTGCCACGACCCCCAAGTATGAAACAGCTCCTCCCTAGACATCTTGCCCTTAAGTGCACGGAGGGAAAGTTTCCGAAGCTCAGCCATGTGCTCGGCCGGTAACATGGACCGTGTGTCTACCTTACCCGAAGCCGGACCAGAATCTTGCGGCCGCGGAGCAGATGCGCCAACATAAGGGGGCGGAGAGCGATCTAGCAAATAAAAATCATCATCAGGATTATTAAGGACAGGATAAAGCGGCTGGCGAACAACATGTTGACCCGAAACCTGTAGCCTACGCTCTTTCTCTTGTCTGTCCGTTTGCTCTTTGTCCTCCCGACGCTTCGCTTCCTGCGCTCGCACATGATCATTCTTCCGTTGTTCTTTATCAAACAGCGCTTTCTCACGCTTCTCTCGCTCACGCACTTCCTTCACCCATAACCGCACACACTCAAACATATCCTGACGAGCACGTCGCTTACACAGACACTGTTCCACATACTCAATCTTACGTATATCAAACGATCCATACAAAGGCCATCGCAACTCAGGATCCTTCTTCGTGTATTTCCTCCATACTGTGCTGTACATTATGGAAGAAAGACCATGCTTCACATACATATCCCTATTAGGAGTCCCCTCTGGGGGAGCTGGAGCAGATTCCTCGAGGTTCAACCGGTTACCAAAGCAGCAGCACCACTTACGGAGTGCGCTAAAAGCAGGCATGTTTAGGAATAATGCAAAATATGCAATATTATAAAGAAAAGGGCACTTAATCGTTGCGCCGTTCAAAGTTTACACAGCTCCGGAGAAATCTCTCCACATTACCTGCCTATATGTGTTGCAACGCATATATTTTCACAAAGACAAATACAAAATATGACTAGTCATCATCAATCAGACTCAAATAGCCAAACCAGGCTTCAAAGACTCGGAGCAAGTACCGTACAACGGTTCTTACCAATCAAGAGTCCAGGTTCCAACTGCCAAGCTCCACAATCGCCCAAACGGCTCTCACGGCAGGACCGACAGAAGAGGTCTCAGTCGATGACCGGTGCCACCCAGACGGTCAGCTCGGAAGGGAAGGAAGAAAAACCTCGGGATGCCAGGGCTAAGACGCCGCTGGCAGTGATCACGTCCCCGGCCAAACTCCTCACCTTCGTCGCGACCAGTCCTTCGAGCATCCGAGTCGCCGATGAGCCCCACGTGACGGGCGCCAATTGATGAATACAGGCCCCAGCTAGGCCCGCAAGGCACAAGGGTTCGCTCTCCTGTAACGGAATCTATAAGAAAGTTGGCACGGAAACTGCAAAGTACAAAAACAGCATTTATTAACCCTTAAGGGTGGTCCTACAATCCACTCAACACTCTTCAGTATTGCATGGAGTAGTACAAAGAACTTGCGTACACAGTCCCCTTTTATACACAGTAGAGGGGCTCATAAGTGGGTGGATACAACATGAGGCCGAAGAACATTACCATTTATGGTCATTCTCGATACTGAATCAATACATGGGCGGAGCTAACACACTCCTTGAGCCCGCGAAACACATGGTCAAGCAAGGCTAATTATAACAGATGTGGTCAAGTCTGGGCAGGCGCATGATGGACAAGAGAGCTATTTATAAACTGTTACTAGGCAGATGACAAGAGCAACTAACACAGAGGTCGGACTCTCCTCGTGACGGACACGTGGCAGCAGGATAATACAAAATGGAGTCCGAACTTCGGCCAACATAACGGAAGAAACATGATCTAAAGGGAAAGCATTAATGTCTTTAGTGAATGCTTAATCACATTGCTGTTTCAATTTACAACAGTGATATCAGGTCTAAGCCAAGGATCTCCTGGAGCCTACATTTAGCTGCTCGATTTTACAACCCAGGGTGGTCTTAACCCAGACCAACAGACAGGTCTACCAGCTGTTGAATATCTAGCTTCAATACTAAGTGCTCGGTGGCCCATGTTTCTTGAAGCAGACAATAAATGACTGCTGTCCACTAGCTTACCCCCCTCCGGGTCATTTAATTTAGACCTTAACCCCGCAATATTCCATGAGATTATATTTAGATGCTGGTCATCATTTATGCTTCCCTGAGACTGGCTACAGTTAATCACTACGCAGTCTCTGTAGATAGACTTACGTAGGCGGCCAATCCAACTCACTCTTCTAACAAACAGAATGTCTCCATAGCTGGAGTTTGTATAACCAGAGTTATATGATAACCAGTGGCAAACTTTATTTTTCAGTTGATTTGTGGTTTCTCTAATATTTCCCTGATGTAGGGGGACATTAGTTTAAATCGCCATATAAGGGCAACATTCTGGTGGAAGATCCAGGTTTATCTCATTTTGAGAATCATACATGTCAGCAGTATCATCTATTTGTGAAATTGGCTGCCTATTAGAGACAGTAACAGTTGCATTTTGTAAAACACGGTGTACTCTTGGCCTTGAGCTTCTCCCAGTGTACCCACCGCCAGTTGGATGATCAACTTGTCTCAAGGCTATATCTTTGGTTTGATCATTACCACAGTCGTCAACTTTTTTTGAGTGGTAACTGCAGAGGAAGCTTGTGTGGGTTCCTACCCAGTTATTTTGCCCTCTTGTGCCCCCCCCCCACCCAGGAGCAGGGTATTCCGGTCCAGTGGACCCAATTTTTCCTACCCCAGACGTGATGTTAATAATGGACTCTTAAGTATCTCCCACATTGGCCTCAAGTTTATCAAGTCTGTCCAAAATTGGTGAGAGATTTTTTGATTATATATTATCGAATCAGTTTATTAAAGTCTCTATGTCTTGCAAAGATAAAACTGTGGAGACTGGTGGCATAGAATGAGATTTTGGTGCTGTTGTTGGTACAGTTAAGGTGCTATTAGTTCCCTTGTGTGATGTCACCTTGGATTTTTTTTTTATCTGGTACTAGCTCCCAGCGAAGGCCCCTGGTCTTTCAATTTTCTCTTCCTTTTTGCTGTCATTGGAGATACAGAATAACGAGGTGAGGACTTCGCCGAAGACTTCACAGAAGAGGATAGTTCCACTATTGTCTGTATACTGACAGGGTTTTGCGATTCTATATCCCCAGGCACCCTTTTGGGAGTATGGTCCAGGTTCATAGCAGTAAGCGATCCCTACTCCACAGATAAACGACGTTCAACCACTAAGATTTCCTTATCTAAGGCTCTGGCGGCCCATGTCACAAAGCAATCAAGGGTAGAGTTCTGGAGAGTCTTTGGTGTGCTCCCCCTATCACCCGTTTGCTTCCATTTGGCCATTTTATAAACAGTCACAGCCTCACAAGGTAAAACCTTAAGCCAAGGACACAGAAACAAAATCAACCTTACTTAGCAGGGTTTAGAAACTCTTTGTCGAATTGCAGCGTGCCACCAACTATATCAAAGCCCAAGGGAAAAACCAAGAGGAAAGGCCCAGCCCAGCCCAGCCTCTTCCGAGCTCTGACGGGCATGGACGGGGACACCCGTGCGCGTCCCATGCTGCGGGAGCCATGAGCTGCCTTTATGAACCTCCTGACGCAAGTGAAAACATGTTGGCGCCTTCTGGCGCAGAGACTGTTGGGGGATGAAGTCCCCAGGAAAAGTGCAGCATGCAAAGAACCAGGTACACGATG
This sequence comes from Triturus cristatus, assembly GCF_964204655.1. NCBI lineage: Eukaryota > Metazoa > Chordata > Amphibia > Caudata > Salamandridae > Triturus > Triturus cristatus. Next base: position 309,143,485 of record NC_140595.1, read on the forward strand.
AAGGGCTTCTACGCTGCGGGAGCCACGCGCTGCCTTTATGCGCCTCCAGGCGCAGGTGAAAACACATAGGCGCCTCTTGGCACAGAGACTGTTGGGGAATGAAGTCCCTGGGAAAAATGCAGCGTGCAAAGGACCAGGTGCTCGATGAAGTGCTCCCAAGTTAGTGTTATAGTGTTGAAGTGGCACCCCACACACTTATCGGTAAAGAGATTACCAGGATAAACATTGGCCGGCGTACTGGTCTGCTAGCCGAGCCTAGCTGCTTCCTTCTTTTCACCTGTTGTCAGTAGCACAACAGAACAGTAGTGCAGGGGTGCACAGGTGTTCAAGCAGCTTGCAGTTGGGAATGGGGGCACGAGCACCCCAATGGCGCCACCACACCCTTTCCTAATTGTCTCTTCCTTCCTCCCCCGTGTGCTGTGTGGGGGTGGACTCACTCCTTGCGCTGATGCACAGCTGGATGGCTTAGGTTTAGGGCAATCCGCCATATGCTGCAATATACCAGGGTGACCCTATTCGGGCCTCTCAAATCTCAAAGTCTTGACGAGGGAGGAGAGGATAGCCTGATCACAAGCAGCACCTGGTCCTAGCCGGGAAGCTTACGCGAAACAAGGTCCTACCCACCAGCCGCACAACTAAACTCAGCCCCCCCTTTACATGTTCTCTGCTATTCTTAAACAACTCCTTAAGCTATTTGGCTGCCACAGTAAGGTGCAAAAAGATAGCGGCAAAATGGCAGTGGTAAACAGCACGTGGCAGAGAGCAAGGGACATATTTAGGCTTGGAAGTTACCTGGCCGTTGTTGCGGCCTGCTCCCGGCAGCTTTCCCTCTGTGGCCCCACTCCCCTCTGGCCCCCTACAGTCTCTGGCCTCCCCAGGTCCCCGATACAATGTAGGGTTTGGAGGGCGGGGGGCAGTCCGACAACGGCGGAGCAGCAGTCAGAGGCAAGGAGCAAGACCCTGGGCACATTTATTGTTTCTTGTCCACATAGATTCTGCCTGCTATACAATTTCTTCTTAGCTTTTGTGAAGCACATTTGGTTAAAAATGTGGTAGAAATTCCAATAAATTGCTAAACCTCTTGAGTGTTAATGATGCTCAAAAATCGGAGTTAAAGTATTCTTTGTGTTCTTACCTAATTTGAGTTGGGCAAAAGAACAAAAAGCATGAATGGCTTCCTGAAACTGAATTTGCATTAGTAAAGTTACCTTACTGTACTGGGGTTGCATGGGTGGCAAACACTACAGATTTCCTATAGGTGTAAAGAAACAAAATGTTCAGATACCTGGGGACAGCAAATCTAAAGGAGGCAAGCGGTAAAGACAGACAAAGGAATAAGTGAAGCCCCTATCTATCAAGCATATGTAGGAAAACCTGTAGCGGACATGAATGAGACCTCAAACATTGTATGAATAAGAAGGTAAGATGACTATTAAAATGAAAGAGATGCAAGAGATGAAAGTAGATATGTTAAGAAACAGGAGGACTATTGAAAAGGCTTCAGTTTACCAAATGGTTAAAAGGACATCTCTATGGCTAATTCATATGCATACTTCCAGCCACAGGATGGACCGAAAATTAGACAGAGGGGGAGGGGTTGCGGTTGTTTATAGGGAAAGCTGGATTTTTATGCAAACGAACTGCCAGGATTTCATGGACAGCGAATTGCTAGATTTCTCCCTCACTATTTCCCCTCATTTTCTGATGGGAGGCACACTTATATATCGGCCCCCCTGGGTCCCCTAGTTCATTTCTTAAAATGTTGAACGAAGCCATTGTGCAGAGAGCTTTAAAATATTCAAAATATATATTGCTGGGTGATTATAACATTCACTTCGATTGCAGAGAACTAATGTTACATAAATGTGAGGAAATGGTGTATTTTAGCATGTTTGATGCTTTCATACCATTCTGGCTCCAATTGGTTCAGCCTGGCACTAAGGGGGCGGTGCAGAGGGCGAAAGGACAGAAGAGGCAGACAGAGTGTCAGAAAGTCGCTCGCGAAACACAACATTTGCAGCCTGTTGGACATTGACAACATAGACATGTGATCGGAAATCAACTGAACTGGCAGGAAAATCATGACTCGGTCATTAATGTGTTTGGAGATTTATTTATCGGAGATCAGTTGAATTGACATCCAGTCAAGAAAGTGTCGAGAATCAACCCTATGAATTATTAAAAGGGTTCAAAACGCGTCAACTGCTTTCTGCATCCAAACAAGTGTATTTTATGTGATACTACTTGGATTCTGAACAAACTGCTTTAGAAAGGTTTTTGGGATATCTCTCAGAGCCCAGTATCACCGTTTGGTGTCGGCCCACTAAGAAAGGAGCAGAATTTATGTAATTATGGAGGCACTATGGGCAGTGTTTTAAATAATTTGAAACAACAGAAACTAGGCCATAAGGAATCTTTCTGAATTGCATTATATGCACAATTGAGATTTTTTCACTAATTTTGATTAATTTTATGTTAACATGTGATTTTTTCCACTCTTTTTGTTCATGTCATTGATGTTTTCTCTGTGTATTGTTGAAGTTCGTACAGGTTATTTATGTGATTTCAGTAAAGAAAAAGTTTAAAAAAAAGGTTTTGAAGAGAAAAAAAAAGAAAACAATTAATAAATGTCTGACGGTCATAACACGTGTGTGTGATCTCAGTATTGAATGGTTGGGTGACAAAATGTCAGTATTGGCATTGGTGAGGTTTCTTTAATTCAGAGCATTCTGGGCATGTATAAGTGGTGTGATTGACCAAGTTATGCCTCACAGGACTTCCATGGGTCTCCAATCTTTGAAATTATCTAGCATTGGTTGTGTTCCATGAATAACAGCCGAGCCGGAGGCCAAAAATAGCTAACATATCCAAATCTTTGGACACAACCCTTGAAAAACATACTTGACATGGCTGCAATTTTGACCTGCTCCTGTCCCAAGTAATATGCCACACAGATATGGGGGTAACATTAGTATTGGTAGAAATGAAATACAGAAAGATAGAACATTTGCCACTAGCCACAAAGTCCAGTGCTTTCCAGAAGAAATATGAGGAGATTCTGTTTGCTTTAGCTGTAGTTTATTACCCATCACGCCTTGTATATGCCAAAGTAGTGTGACCTGGGCAAGCCACACTCCAACGTAATGTCAGAGCGTCTAGTTTAAAAGAAATGCATGGAGTTTGTATGGTTCCCACACCCATTTTGTGCACTCATCACCTTGGCAAATTGATAATCATTTTGGTCCTCAGAATACAGTTGACATGGTTGCAGTTTTATTCCAATCTTGTCAGATGCAAAATACCAACCTGCACCTATTGTAAGTTGGTGCCCATGAAATCACTATTTGAAAAATCTCAATAATGGATAAAGCAAAATTCTGAATGGCACCTATCCTTAATTCAAATTCTTGGGCACAATAAATAATAATAAAAAAATTAAAAAATACAGACATCGCCTTCATTCTTATTCATGTTATTTTTTCCTGGGAAAGTGATGCATTGTCAGTATTTGCACTAGCAAAGTCAATAGGTCTTGTTTTTGAAAAGGTGTTATCAACTTTAAAAAAAAAAAAAATAAAGAGAGCTGTGGCTTGCATTTTTACGTATGAGTGCACATGTGTAACCACACATGCGCATGTTTGCATCAAGTTGGTATATTTTTTTTTATTGCGATTTACCATTCCTTGATGATGGGCACTCATCTTGGAGCTGTAACTTGTACAACAAAAGTGAGCAAAATAGCCTTTTCAAGAAACCAGGGGCTCAGCGGAAAACTGCAGCTGCTGAATCCCCTCCAAAAAAAACAAATGTGAAGAAAATAATTGACTGTATCAAGTAAGGAGGAGCGGGGGAGCAGTGGATGAATGGAGCACCACGGGGTAAGTTACTGCCACTGAGCAGCAGGATAAAGAGCAAAGAGGGCAAGCAAGTCAAGAGTAGAAGGGGTTTATGTGCTACAATGGACAATTGGGGGGGGGCATGTGGGGGAAGGGGGTGGAGTAAGAAAACACATGACGTTCACTGTGTGCTAAAATTAAAAGAAAAAAGTAGCTCCATAAATGTAAACAATGAAATTATACGAGTCATTCAATCAAAACAGCGGTAAAGAAGATATATTCCAGGGGAGGGACAAATGCAAGAAGAAGAAGGAAAGCCATTGAATAAGCAAATAAACCAACTAACTTTAAGCAATGTGCTAGCTCAAAATCTACTGCCTGTTTTGGTATGGGCCATGAGATGTTTCAACAAAAGTCAGCTGAAAGCTTTCTATTGGTGAGACCTCAAAATCACAGTAAGCCACAGTAGTTGGCTCCGAGTATTGCATGAAAAAGCTGTATATATTTGCAACTGAAAGAGTCTGAGTGAGGAATGTGATGTTATATCACTTAGAGACCAGCTTTTAAAACAAAAACCTAAAGTAAACCTGAATATCTATTTCCCTCGCCACACACACACTCCCACCAATTTATACTCACTATTTTGTTAACACTTTGACCAATCTAAACAATCAGGCAAAACTAAATTCAGAAAGAAGTCTAGATTTCAATGCATGTATAACTTTCCTGGTTCATAACAGGGGGTCACGCCTATTTTTCCCAAGTAATTGCAAGCACGAAAATACTGCACAACAGTAAAATTAGTCCATGACGTACAAAACTAGCAGACAGAAAAATGTTTTCTTCCTCTCCGTTTGAGAAACTTGTAAAAGGGCGAGTATGGCACTTCAAACCTTTGTTAGTGCTGTTTTAGGTTTAAATCATTTTGTAAATCTGCATTAACAGAACAGGACTAAAACGATGAGACCAACCCAAACACCAATGCAAATAACTCCGGAAACACAGAGTTCTGCATCAGCATAAGGCTGAAGAACAAGGGAGAAGCACCCTCAAGGAGCGACAGGAAAGAAGGAACAGAGGAAGGAGAATAAGATAAAGAAATTAGGAAAACTTGGTTGGGGAGGGGCATATTCAAATGAGAGTATACCTATAGCATCAATTGATCACCTAATCCTAACCCTCAGATCAAACCATCCACCCATCCCATAATGGCAAATGAGAGGATTCAGGCAGTAATTATACACTGTTATCAGCTTAGCATCACAAGTCCTCTCATTTGGAAATCAAATGTGGTCCTATGCTACTTCAATTGTAGACCTACGAGGTGTGTCCATGTCACCTTGAACCAGTCTAGTAACACACAAAAGGCAGTCACTCCAAGACTGGACATTTTTGCAGTTTTTTCTGAAGTTCCTTTCATTTGGACTATCAATCAATCAATCAATCAATCAATTCTTTCTTTATTTGGTTATTGAACATGAACCATAAAAGTACAGTAAAAAATGAGATCAGCATCTACATAAATAAATATAAATATATAAAAAACCACGAGTATGTGTATAAACAATCATCATTACCAGTTCATATTTATATTACAGTGAATCAAAAATTGATTTTCAAGATCTAAAAACACTTCTAAAAAAAGTAGAAACTGAGACAATAGTTAAAATATTATCTAATCTCTGGATGGCTAAAAATGCAGGGCGACACTGATTGAGACCCATTGTCCTCAATAACGGCAGAATCCATCTTTTTCTTAGCACAACATAACACCTACAGAATAGCAAAATGTGCATATCCGATTGGTTGGACAATTCATCACAGGGACATTTATTAAGCCCCTTTGTCCAGTCATTCATTTTGGGAAAACTAAAAAGTCTGAATAAAATATTTAATCTAAAACGAATCAATAGAAACGTATCAAAGTCTTTCATCTGTAATTTCACATATGGCTGGATACCGCTTATAATCATTACAAGTTGGTGTGCCACCACTGTGCTTTTCCTCATCTCAGAGCTTGATCTTTTTTCCTCTAAGTATTCCATGCATAGATGTTTTAATTATTTTCTAGTTACTTGAGATAAGAGGAATGGATCATCAAAATAATCTTGACGACCTAGCTCCGTGAGGAATATCTTAACATATGTCAGTCATCTTATTTTCCTTGTTTTGTCTAGTTTACTAGCATCTCTCAGTATTGCTTGATTAAAAGCACACTCCTCTGTGGTCCACACCCTGTGCCACAATAAAACTGGTTGAATTTTTATAACATCCTCTATATAGGGTTGACCCAGCTCCTGGTGGCAAATATAATTGGAGACGCTATCTGCGGCTGATAAAAGATGTCTCAGAAAACAATTTTCTGCTAGTTGTAATGGTTTAACATTTGCGTACCCCCATATACCTGCACCATAGGTTGCAATAGCAACACTGGTTGCTCTATATATTATTAAAAGTTCCCCAATCGGCTTTTTGCCCATTTTTCTTGCAAAGTTTATAACAGCCATTAACGATTTAATAAACAGCAACTTCCATGTGTGTATTGTTGTATTCCATCGACCAGTTTGGTCGAACAATATACCCAGGTATGGAAAAGTTGAAGTGAATTCCAATGGTATAGAATTTATATACATAGTTTTCTTGTTCATTTGTGCCCTATGTCCACAATTCATATAGTATGTTTTCAAGGTATTGACTCTTAAATCTAAATTGGTCATGAAATTTGCAAAGGAAGTAATCTTCTTTTGCATTGCCAAAGGTGTCCGGGCCATCAAGACCGCGTCATCTGCGTAGAATAGCGCAGGGATCGATCCTTTACCTATCATTGGCATATCCCTGCACTCCCTAATTAATGTCTCTTCCAAGTTATGAACATAAATTTTAAATAGGAAGGGAGCGAGTATGCACCCTGCCGTACTCCTCTTTCGATATTAATGGGTGTTGTGCATTCACCATTCCTACCATATCTAACTGTGGCCCGTGCTCCCCTGTATAATTCTCTCAGAAAAATAATTATATTCATCTCCACGCCCATTTTCTCTAGTATGAGCCACAGCTTACTATGAGTGACACAATCGAACACAGACGTTAAATCAACAAATGTTAAAAATATAAGATTTTTCCTTGCCCTTACATATTTATCTAATAGAATATGCAGGTTAAGGCCCTGTTCGATAGTGCCAAGATGTTTCCTAAAGCCATATTGGAGGTCACTTATTATGAAGCAATCTTCTGCCCATCCCTGTAATCTGTTAAGGATTACACGCCCAAGGATCTTAATGGTAGAATCTAACAATGATCGGGCGATAGCAAGCACAACTTGCTCTATCTCCCTTTTTAAATATAGGTATTATGATTGACTCATACCAGGAGGGTAGTAATCCACTCGAACAGGCTGCATTAAAAAGTTTTGTAAGGATTGGGCCCCATAGGGCCGTATTATGTTTGAACAGGTCGACGGGCATCCCATCGGGGCCAGGAGCCTTCCCCCCAAGGCTGGCCTTAATACCTGTGATAACTTCATCCAATGTTATACACAAATCTATTTTATTATTTGTCATGGTCGCCTCGTTCACCATTTCTACAGTTTGTATCTGGTCCGGATGACTCACCTCACTATACAGACTTTCATAATGTTTTGCCCATTCCATACCCGTAATAGCTATCTCTATTCTAGCCTTTTCTTTCTCTTCACTAAAGGGTGCGTTAACTGCCTTCCAGAAGGCTGCAGTATCTTTACTCAGAGACGCTTCACACAAAGAGTCCCAAGCCTCTCTTTTCATGGTATCCCTTCTTTGTTTTTGCGCATTTTTATAAGCCTTTCGTCGTTCTATAATTATACGCTGGTCTCGAGCTGGGTCCCTTAAGGCATGTTTTAAGTTAGTAGAAGCCTTAGTGCACTGCGTGTCAAACCAGCTGGGTGCCTGTTTCTTCGGGTTTTTCTTATCGACCCATAAACTTTTTTTAATCCCTGAACTTATAGTTAGAAAAATGTTCATAACTATGTAAATGTAAATTGTAAATTGATACTTGTATAGCGCACTACTCACCCGCAAGGGTCTCAAGGCGCTTGTACGAATACCGCTGTGGAACCCATCCTGGCTTTCCCTGTGAGGCGTCCACTCCTGGGCACCCCCATGGTGGAGGCCAGGCATCCTTAGCGTTGTGGGGGCCGTTGTGGAGATTAAGCAAGCTATTACCCAGAGTTGCAGAGTGGGACTCCATGATTGGAATAGGCACCGAGGCGAGAATTATCAGGTCCGGGGAAATTGAATCCAAGAGCCGCCAAGGCAGGAATTGAACCCTGGTCCCTGGCCAGACCTCTGCATCAGGGTCTGCCACTCTAACCATTGAGCCACACTTCTCCACTATAGAGTCAGATGCATCAGCATCAAGGCACACATCAAAACTGGGTGCACACTGCCTAATAAGTTCTTGTAGGAAGTTCTCCGGAACCACTTTTGTCCATTTCAGGGCATATCCATTTTGTCGTTTTAAGGAAATATCTACTACTAACTCCCTATTTATACTGTCTTTATCCGGTATATAATCGGGATTTGAGAGTTCGATTATGAGGGGAAAATGGTCACTCAATGCGGTATCTAACATGTTAAAATGTATCACCTGTTTGTTATATCTAGTCGGGGTCATAATAAAATCAATTGTCGAGAATGCACCTCTCCCATTAAATGTGGGGCGAAAACTGACCTTCGGTTCACATGCTTTGTTTGCAAAGCACATGTCATATGAAAACATAATTTCATTTAACAGGTTTCCACAGACAGAGTGATCAAAATGTGATATGCTTGTCACCCTATCCAACAAAATCCCACAAGCCCCTCGTTCCCCTCTTTTACCTAATAGACAATTGAAATCCCCTCCCCAGACAATAAACATTTCCTTATTTTTCCATCCCATCATGTATTTAAAATCTGCATGCAATCCTCCTAGTACTGCCTCCAAGGCTTCCACCGCGATGGTATTATAAATGTTTACAATCAACAGACACTTCTTCTTGTTGATATGTATCCGGACCATATGGTAATACTCATTATTAATTGGGACTTCTATTTTATCGCATTTTAAAAGGTTTGATACATAGGTACACAGCCCCCCTTTGGCTCTGCCAGAAGCTGCACCTATAGCCGGGGAAAAAAAAGTTTTAAAACCACTTAAATGATGAGCCTCCTTCGCCCAAGTTTCCTGCAGGCTAACTATGTTGTATTCCGTTACCAGGTTCAGCCAATTAATATCTGACTGCTTGGATTTTATACCCGCTATGTTCCAAAACATTATTAACCAACTACCCTTTTTAGGACTATTTTTTGGCTGTTCTATGCTTCTTGGGATTTGACTGACTTGAATCATTTTTCTTGTTAATGTTTTCATACCTATCATGCTACCATCTGCTATAAGCAACCTTTCATTATCAGAGGCCCCATCTACTGGAATCTCTAATGTAGGTGAGAAATATTCACTTTCATATACCTTTTCAATCACTGGTATTATACCCGATGGTAAGGATTCTGTAATTGACAGACAGGGGGCCCCCAAACACAGTCAAACTACTCCTTCAATGCCCTCATAGCTGTATAAAATGTCAAAACGATTAGAGGTAGGGATATTAAAGCATTTATTGTATTCATCCCTGCTACTTCCACCCTGCTTGCCTGAGGAGTATATGTTTGTTTGAGCTAATAAGGGCGGCGGGTTAAAATATCGTAAATCCACGGTTTGTATACCGCTCCCTGCGCTTTGCTGACTCCAGCCGCAGATGTATCTAACCACTGCCTATCCCTAAAGTTGACTATAACACAGTCCCCTTGTTTGTCCTTTATTTTATGTCCCAGCCAGCTTATTCTACGAACATGCAGAATTTCACCATGCATAAAGATTGGGATAGGTCTAAACTTATTCAGCCAGTGGGTTACTTTATTGTTCAATTCAAAGTAATTTTCTAATTTACCATCTTCCAACTCAGGGACCCCCGTCAAAACAACGGTGTATGGGAACGATTCTGGTGGTAAATCAATACGTGGGTGTGTTTTTTTGGATCTAACGATATCCTGTAGTCCCTTGCCTGCACCCTCCTTTTCCCTGAGATTCCTAGGGTGCCCAGAATTTACAGTATAACCTGATATCTTTACCGGCCCCCCATACCCTATTCTTTGTCTCTCCCCTCCTTGGGTGCTCGGGGATCTGTTAGCTGTAGATGTACTCCCCTGATAAGTTCCATTAAATAATTGTGTTGATACATCTGCCCTATTTAGATTAGACATTGGGGCAGTTGTATTAACTGCGTTCTCAATATGGTTAAAGCAATTTGGTGACATCTTCAACTCTGCACAATTCTTCAATAACTCGTTATTAGCCAGAGTTGATTCCTCTAACTTTATCAATCTGGCACCTATCGTTTTTATCCTCTCTAGGAGGGGCAGCATTAATGATTGGAACAAATGTTCCATTTTACCCAGAATGTCCTCTGTATGTTCAGAATTGGAGATACTATAATATAACCGCTCTTCTAGAGTGGGATCTAATATTACTGGTGCTTCAAATGTTATAGGTGGTATCAGTTCTAGTATACTTAACGTCTGCGTCGCTATGCTCACATTTTTTTTTTTTTGTTGCTTCTTTCCCATATTCCCACCTTTTGTTTTCAATAATTTCACTCCCTGTTTCCTATTCATGTTCGGGCCAGTATTAAATGTTACTTGTGCCGTTGTTTTTTGTTTATTTAAAATACCTTTAGTCTTAGATCTTGTCAAAGGTTGTAGTATATTTCCAGTAGTTACGCTAACCACATTCAACTCATTGGGCTCACTTAGCACTTCATCTTGACTACTTTCATGTATAATAGATGGATTTACTTTGTCATAAGAGAGTCCTTCATCGCTATGGCTCGAGGTATTCTCTCCTATTCCCTTGCTTGCTTGGGTGTATTTGATGTTACAATCCCCCCCATCGATGATCTTTTAAGATACAGCGGTTCTAGCGAGAGGCGTCTCTCAGTCAAGGCTATTTCCTGATCTAAAACATTGGTTGCTCTTATTATAAAGTTATCCAATGTTCCTGTAATGCCCCCCCCCCCCCGCAATTCTCCCATTTCCTGTCCAAGCTGTCATCATTTTTTTTTAGATCACACGTTTAAATTATTTGGTACAAAATGTGAATATACGTCCACTTTGACCAGGATACATTTTCACAGCGCTTACTGTTTGTTACTTTTTTCGGGGGGGTAGCCCAGCCCTGCCTCCTTCTGCCACGGACGGCCGCAGACGGCCCCGCCCTTGTCCCGGGCTTCTCCCGGGACGCTCCCGCGCAGCGGAAGTAAGGTCTGATTAAATATCGTCCGTGGCGGTGGGCGGTGCTCAGACCCGAGCGCAGGTGTGGGGAGCCAGAGGGCTCCTGGGACTTTGAGTCCTTCAATGACCTCCACAGGATAGAGAAGCACTTTGCAGCCCCCAAAACTCCTTCGTTGGATAGAACAGCACAAATCAATTTTGGCCGAGATTCAAAACGGCCACATGCCTCTCACGCACAGCGACAGCCTTATGCTCAGGAGAAGAGCTGGACAAAGGAGTCTGAAGTGCCGATCTATGTTGTGGCAAGTGGTTCACAACTTGATGCCTGTTGTACTTCCGTCCCGGCCAGACTGCTTGTGTACCACACTCACGGAATATTCTGTGTCCTGCCTGAAGAGCCCCGCACCACAATCCACCCCGCCGCTGTCTTGAAAGCGGCCCCTGTCTCAGCGCCACATTGGACTACATTGCAGAACAACCTTCTCCTAAGCGGAATATTCACTCCGCTATCCCAATTTAAAGGACTCCACCCTCCTCAAATCGGATCTTATAGGTCTGGATGTTAAAGAACCTCATAGCTCCACCTCCGTTGGTAGCTACTATGTTAATATTTCTAGAAGGGAGCCAGGACACTTTTTTTCCTTTGAAATCAGCCTACATCTCCAGATGTACGTAGGCTAAGAGATTTCAGAAAACAACTGCATCAACACTATAAATGAATCCTCGGTGTCCAGAAGAGGGTAATCCACAATTCTATTATGTGCACTCTGATTCATGTTTTCAAGAATCGCTATCCTGCAGTACAACACCACTGTTGCGCCTGAGACATTACTATTGCAGTCTGCCTGAGTCCTGTTCAATATAACCCACACAGCTCTCCAGTGTTAATATTTTCAAGGTCATTTTTTTTACTGTAGACCACATATCTGAGACTTTATTTTCCACACTTGGCATTCTAGTATCCACAACCAATGATGCCTGTTCAACCTTGTCGGGCTTTTTTCATAGCCAATGCCGCCATCATGCTACTTTGCCTTTCAGCAAGGCTTCCCCTGCCAGCTAATCACTTTTATTGCCAGACACTCAGTCATTTTCTGTGCTTGCGGGTAGATAAAAAAGGAATCTTGTGTTCCTCCTCAAATGTTTGTCTGCCTTAGTGTGAGCTACCTTGAATTAGTCAGCCTCAAAAGCAGCTGGACTCTATTGCGGCCAGTTAGTAACATCTGTATTCCACCAGGAGAAACTTGCTGCACGTCTCCCACAGTCTCGACATTCCAGCCCAGAGGTGACGAAAGCATTGATTAAGGTACAATCAGTGACCCCTCTTGGGTGCTAGAATCTACTCGGTCTCCGTTAAGATCCAGTAATGAGGCAACGTTCAGGACTCTCCTCCACAACACACATCATGGAGTCACCTCTGTGGTAGCTTTCTTCCACTGGCAGTATCTCGCCTTCAATGTCACCACACACCAGCAGAGTCCTAGCTCCGTATGTTCCCCTGCTCAAGCTCTCTGGTTCAACAGCATATCAATCAGTCTCTTTGATGGTATCCTGTGCCTATCCCACTAACCTAATTGGGACTAGAGACATGAACTCAGTCACCAAGAGGTAGGATTTCTGAGCCACACACGGAGCCTGAGAAAAGGTAGTGTGAGGAGTCCAGCCAAGGCCCTCATGAGCAACGGGAGGTACCCAACATGGCGGCGGTGATGGTTCAACCCAGAAGAAAGGGACGCACTCTAGCCGTCCAAATACGTTGTGGGAGCATCGCAGAAGAAGAAGGAGGAAGACAGCCAAGGCGGGGTGGATTTCCGACAGCGAACAAAGGAGTGGAGGAGAGCAGGAAGACCGGAGCAGAGAACACGAAAACCGAAACCACAGAGGAAGCCGGAGAAGAGCCCCCAGAGGTCGTGGACGTCCAGCGAGTGGAGGGAAAGAACCCGAGACACGCTCACAGAGCACCGCTATAGAGACCAGTGCTCCCAGGAGGGACAAGGAGGCTGGATCTCTCATCACCACGGCCCAAGAGGGTCGTGGATTCAGGCATGTGCCGACAACACGTTCCTTTTCTTTAAAGGGTTGGTGGGCAGGGTTGAGTGCCACAACCCCTTGAGCACCGTTACTCTCCTCACCTAGGCACTTCACGGGTAGGGCACTGGTGGAGGAGCACACTTCCCTAAAACCTCGTACGCCAGGGAGAAAACAGCCTGAACATTTCTTTTGTTTTGTTTTTGCATCCCTCCTGAGGACCACACACCCCACGTGGACAAGGACCAAAGGAGCAAGAGACTCGAAAGGTGGATATTTGACCCTATGTAGGAACTATCTATGCGCTCTACAAAGTCTGCTAGGAACACTGAATAATACTTGGGGCAAGAAGCATACAAAATAAAGGCATATCCACCAAACAAAGGGCTGTGAACCTCTTGTCGGAGGGTGGGTTTGGGGTGTGCGAATGGACCTCCTTAGTACAGGTAGCCATCGCGATCACTGTCTGACTCTGAAATACGCCATTTTTAAATAATCATCGGCAAAGACAATAGAACTGTCCTTGGCCTCGTTTCAATTTATTTTTTTGTACAAACATATACAATTAAAATGGCAGAAATACAGCCCAGGTACACCACCTCTTTTGCCACCTTTTCAAGTGCCTATAGACATGTGATTAGGCAATATGCTGTCACTCACAATGCAAGATTGACAATGGATGAAGTGAACTGACCCATGCTTTATGCTGTAGTGGACAAAAGCAAAATGAAAATGACACCTGAACAGACTAAGGGATGAAGAGGACTGATGAAAAAGTCCTTTATGTGTGTAAACATGTATGTATTTCATTATGAAACTTCTTGAAAACGTGAGACTCGAAAGCCAGCTAAAGCCGTCTAAAGGAGAGCCTTAAAGTAGAACTACACAATTATGCACATTTTTCTAGAGAAAAAAAAGTTTTGCCATACTTTGGTGACTTTCTCAGACACTGACTAACTCACACACCCTACTTATCTTTGCAGTCTCCGTTATGTGAGGAAAACGGGCGGCACCAATGTGGCTTAGACTTCACTTCTAGAGACTAATAATAAAGGCTTGAGTCAACCATACGAAATCTCAAAAAAAGGAAAACAAAGCCTATGTGGAAAAGGTTCACAGCAAGTGAGTAAATAGTCAATTTCAAGTAATCTGGACACTTCCAAAGAAGGGAGTAAACCATGAAAACAACAAAGCAAGAAAAAAGCAACATTGGGGAGAGGATGTAGCCTTACGGCTAAAGCGGTCGACCTCAAAGCTAGGGAAACGTTTTGAGTCTTGGCAACGACGTTCAACGTCTTGTGATTCTGGGCAAATCATTTAATCTCCCCGTGCCCAACCAATAAAAAAAAAATGTGTCCATCTGTAATGAAACTGGTGCTCATGTAAAGCGCTCCGATACCTAAAATCTTCAGGGCTAGTTTGCAAGATATATATAACTCTGAAAATTAAAATAAAACATTTAAAAAATGAAGACTCGAGATGAACATTCGGAATTGGACAGGGATCAGTACAAATGTTTCCAAGAGACCGCAAAAGCAAAAACTTCAGATTTAAAAAAAAAAACATAAATAGTGCTATTAAAGAAAAAAAAATAACAATGTAAAAAATGCAATTTCTGAACTAGTCGCATCCCTGCTAACTACTACTATGCAACAAAGAGGCAGCAATGTAGAGTGTAATCTCTTCCTTCTCAGACTGATCCTGTCATGAGCTATAATACAGTTCTCAGCAATCTAATATGGCTTTATAAATAGCAAAAAGGAACATCAAAAACGAAAAGAACCCTGTGGATTTCAGAGAGCCCTTCCTTTCAAACTCCACAACTAGCTGCAGTCAAGTGACTACTGTAGTTTAATTGAACCAAAAGGCAACCTAGTTTGCAATGTGTGCGCTTAGTTTAATGCGCAAGCACTTCCTATTATTCTAATAGGTGATTTGTATCAAATCATTTAAACTGGGCTTAACTGTGGCTAATTGTTTAGTATTGTCATAATGCACTTTGTATTAATGCTTTTCATAATTTTAACAGTGCATGACAAAAACAAATACAATTGTCCAGGACTAGTTTGCCGAGTCAGCATATGGAAATGCAAGAGTGCTCCTAACTCGGCCGAGAAGTTAATCCATTTAATTTCTTACTTCATCACCCAGTCTAAGATCAAGGATATCAGTGTGGCCAGGTACACATGTACATAAGCGAGTCTTAACCTAGACATATAGGAACATTTTAATGGAATTTCCTTGTGGCAACCATCCAACATAAGGCTCTACCTATAAGAAGAGTTGTTGAGCCACATACCGACAAGCTGGAGCGTACTGCTAGATATGAACATTAAAAGTCTGGTAAGGCTATTCCTCTACAGTCTCTAGGTAACTTCAGTGTACACTTATTTTTCTACTGCCACTCTTTGCCCTGGCTGTCGAACTTGCCATCTTTCATCATAAATATCGGAGCAGTGGGGCTTGCACCAACTCGCCTCTAAGAGCTTTGTTCGGTCTTCAAAGTGATCGATAAACAGTACAGTGCAACCAGTGCCTCTCTTTTGCTTTCATGCCCTAGGAGTGCAAATGATGCACTCTGTTCAGGAATAGACAGAATCATTGCTAGGTGCCTTCAGAGCCGACAAGTGTCCCATCTAATCATTCATCTTGCTGGCCATGCCCCGTAATAATGCACTTTGGGCCTTTTTTCTAACTCCATTCTCAATGAGTTAAATGTAAAATCAGATTTCATGTGATGTTGACAGCTTGTAAAATATGTATTCTTGTTGATTGCACCCCATTTTGTTTACTGAATTGAATTAGTTGATTAGTTCTCTATTGGGGAAACATCACAAAGATATTTAAAATTCTACACATACAGTCTGAACAAAGTGATTCCTTTGGTAGTATTTTCGTCGTATGTACACATTTATCAAAGATAAAATTGTTGAAAAGAAACACAAGCATTACAATTATATCATTAAAGCTGAAAACTAATAGGAGCAACAAATGAAGAAGAAGAATCAATTATTAAAACCCCAAACTCACTAGTGAATATCAAGTACAGGTCTACCTTCTGGGTCCTCTGGTTTTCGCACTTTCTCCCATTCTTCTTGCCTTCGCTTACGAATTTCTTCCACCTCTGCCTCTGATACGAACCTTTTGTTGATGATACTACTGCCTGGGTCTCCTTCCATTGTGAGATTCCTGGTAAAAAGGTTAGAAATACAGGTAAAGATATACATTAAGCCCAATTTAAACGATTTGAGATTATTCGGATTTGACCATTCACTTTGTGGTCCAGATTGCTAAACTGCATAATGGTTCTTTAAAATACCAACAATGAATGCCTCTCAAATGTAATAATAATTCATACAGATGCAAAGATTACCATTAAAATCCCTTCTTTGTTTATCTTGGTTTCAAAGCATCAGAGAGGCAATGATTAAACTATCTCTCGTTTTCACTAGTCAATGCTACCCAAACCTCTACTCCAGTACATGTTAACAACCCATTGTGGAGACCTTTACAATTTTACAGTGTTAAAGCCACCATTAACAGTAATGGACTATTTTCAAAAGAAGTGATCCTGGAAAAGAGAAGGAAACAGTGGTCTTACATCTCCCATTTCATTAAACCTTGCTCTAGAATGTATAGTCATTGTAACTAGATTCGTTTTAAAAAGAAAAAAAGCTATTGTTATAGATTCAGCCGACTATAACGCATTACATTTTGATGAGGACATACTGGAAACATTCATTTCAGCTCTCTTGCAACATGTGGAAAATTGGGTTCCATTTCAAGGCAAGTCAAAGTAGTGAAACCAAGCTTAATGCCATCTCAAAAAAGATTAGCCAAGCACCCTTTGAACAATTTCCAGTTTTGCAGAGAATCAAGAGAAACAATATCTGTAAATAAAATTCACAAGAAACGCTAGACAGTTATGTGTGTTAAACAAGGAAGACTGAAACAGTTCAATAAAGAAAGCCTATCAAAGTGAAATTGAACCTTATACCATGAATTCTTTATGTATTTGGTTGCTTGTGTAAATTGTTTATATATTTAGTAACTTTCAATAACTTACTTTAAGAGATGTGGGAGCAATTTGTGCGGGGCATTAAACACAAACAACTATTTTCCACCCAAAAACTCTAAATTACAACCTCCAAAGGACTGTTATGGTTTCAAGAACACAAAATATATTATAGGACTTGTATCAATCCAGATTTTGGTTAAATGCTAATGATCCTGAATTGTCCACATGTCCACAACTGAATAAGAAGCCTCATCAGGACATACCCTACGATCAGAATTAACAGTTGACATATATAGTGAACACCCAAGCCTATTTAGTACATTTAAGAAAGCATGCTCTTCGTTTGCGTATGTATGTATAAACATAAATGTAAACTACATGTCAATCGTGTTATGTAAATTTAAGGAAAAAAAATAAAATGTATTTTGCAGGTAAAAATTTAAATTGGCAAGCATGCATTCAGAGACACTCTCGCCGTGCATCAAATATTAAACCGCGGACCTGTTGTACCTTTCAGTGATTTACAAAGGTTGTATTCTCTCCTCAAAATGAAATATGGAAATTCATTTCACTGTTGTATACTGTACTACTATTAACAGGAGTGGCCTAAATCAAAATGAGCTCCTGTTAGATTTAAGAATGAATAAACCGGATCTAGACAAAAGCATGAGTACTGAAACATATAAGCTTCTTTTGGAAGAGATTATATCATCTTTAGAAAAACTGTGATCTAACTGGGAAAATGAACTTTGAATCCAGAGCCCTCATAAACCGGAACCTCTTACATAAGAAGTATTACAAAAATCAGCTCATGTTTGGCAACATATGATAACAAAGGCTCTCACTGCACTACTGGAATCATTTGCAAATGAACAAGCATTGGCATAGCCAATAGGTCTCGCTTTTGGGACCTTATAAGTATTTAGCTATGCAACTGTTGCATGGCTAAACACTTATAAGGTCCAAAAGGCAAGACCGATTGGCTATGCCAATGCTTGTTTTCTTTCTAATCGCGGCACCGGTGCTTTACTTTGAACATTAAAAGTAAAACACCAGTGACGCGATTAGCAAGCTAAAAATGCTAACGCCGGCCACAGCTTGCAGTGCGTGTGCGCGAGTGGTGCGCACGCAGCAGTAATCACGCAATATGGCGCCTCTGCTGAAGCCCGCGCACATGCACTGCAAGCTGTAGCCGGCTGTAGCATTTTTTAAAGCCCTTACTAAAGTCTATCCGAGCAACGCTTGCGCGCTGACTCAGCGAGACCTAAAAAATGAATATTACATGTTATATAAAGTTGCTCTCAAGCTAAACTTACTCATATGCTAGTAACTTGTGCTACAACAGAAAAACTCTGGAGAAGCGTCTATGAAAATACGTCAATGGTTTTGTACTGCATCATTACTCTATCTTGGATGGTTGTTTTCACTGGCCTTATTACAGCTAAATCTCTACTACTTACAAACAGGAAGCCTTCCTCAACAGTTCAGTCAAACGGTTGGCATAAATGCCTTCTCTCATTTTCAGTAAAATTTGCATAATTGTGTCACTTGTGTCTCAGAAGCATATAATCTGTTCTACAGAGTTTTTGACCCTTACCTGAAGACGTGTGGATAATCCAGGCTAATGCTATTTGAGAGTGAGAATAAACATGTGCTATGTGAGGCTTAGGAAGCTGGTTGGCATATATATATATATGGTTTCTGATATTGAGGAGGAGGAGGGGAGAGTGCAAATAATTTAAGCATGTCCCTCATTCAAGCTGTGGCACCTCACTGCATTTCAGAAAGGCATGCTACCAACAAGCATTTAGAATGCAACAGGTCTCACAATGACATTGTTTTGAGCTATTGGCATTGAAAATTTTATTGTTTTTTTCCCCTTTGTGAAGCATTAATCAAATGGTGTAATTGAAAATGGCAATAGCTCACTTTGTTGTAATTGCGAAATCTATTGCATTCACACAGAGAGCCAGGCCAGGGGGCTGGCATGGTGCCCGAAGCCAAAGCACCAGCCGGACCATCAAAGGACCGACCATGCAGAAAAACAGTTCATATTTGGAAGACTTAAGAAACGCCTAGGCGGCGTGAGTTATGGGAACCCACATTTACACTTTATAAATGCTCAATAAATATAATGTATATGTTGATCTGCATTACACAGCTAGATTGATTTACTAGTCATTAGTCTTGAAAGCTGCAGTCAAGGACAAGGAAGCACTGTGCGCAGGCTCACACAATGTGCCCTACTGTGGAAGCCAGGAGTATGACACTGGAGTACTGCTAACACCGCCTGTCATTCATAGAAGCAAGCTCTTCCTTTTTTAAAGGAAAGGCCAATGCCTCGTACGGATTTGGGTCTCGAGAGCAAACACTGAACAACAAGTTAGACATATCCAATAAAACCCACTGGTCAAATGTACAAACCAAATGAAAGCTTTTCCCTGCACAAAATAAGACATCTGTCTTGGGAAAACCCAATTTGACTTTGTCACCAACTATCTGGTAAACTAGTAAAGAGATTTCCAGCAAGCTCCATGGATACAAAATGCACCTCCCTATTTTTAGTTTTAGATAGCGCGAACTCGACCAGAAGATATCAGAGCACTTTACATGAGCACCAGTTGCGTTACAGACAAACATATTCATTCTTGTTAGGCACAGGGATATTAAGTGATTTGCCCAGAATCACAGGATGTTAAGCGTCCGTGTCGAGACTCGAACCCCTTTCTTCAGGTTCGAGGTCTGTCGCGCTCTCCTCTTAATGCAAAGTTACCTAAAGGTATTACGGAAGCATCCATTTACAGTTCCCTGACAGAATACAGGGCTATTTCAGATGAAGCCCCCTCTTAACAGGGGCAAAGAAATAGATTAGCAGGGTATGAAAGTCCTTGGCATGGGTCTTGCTCCCCGAGCTTGCGCGCGTGTCACGGAAAGTGACACTGGTTGCAATCTGTGGGACACGTTTTCACATTGTTTTTAAGCATTTATTTAATGTAAACTGCACATTGCGTGGAAGGGGAGCAGGCACATTTCGGATGTCACACGTGGTGGTGCGTGTGCAGTCGCTCCTTCCTTTTCAGGACCCTGGTGAAGGAAGCTGTCAATAGACCACGGAAGTGGGCGCTGACCTCCGCCCCGATCAATGCAGACAATGGATCATCGGCAGAGATCGATGGGGCCTTTAATCAGGTCCTAAAGCCTCCCTCTGGTGATAAATGTCAGCTGCTGATGGATGAGCTCCCCGGGGGGGCTGTGGACGTGGGTGGGCGCGCCAGCACGCGAGTCCAAGGTGACATCTGCTCAAGGAGTGTGCAGCATTACAACACAAATGATATCTGTACACAGCACAAACTGAACACACACGAGCTGATGGCCTACACTGTGCACGAGTGCCTGTGTTGTACTCACGTCAGCGCCAAGTGTGGGTGCTCTGTGCTTTAGCAGAAGGTCACACAAGGCATTGCTCTCCGAGTGGCAAACGTGATTTCAACATATCATGGGGCAGACTGTGTGGCTTCTGCTGAGGTTGACAGGGTGCTTGTGTCAGCCATGGTAGGTGTGTTCGCAGCCGGGGATGAAGGACTGAATGAATGAATACTGAGCCGCACGTTCTCGTTGTGCTCTCCTTTTAAGCTGAGTTGCATTCTCTTTTATGTGTGTGTTAAGTCGCTGCCGGGACACAAGATATCTCAGCAGACATCCCTCCAGCATTTGCACTGTCTCCTTTTGGGACGGCCCATCCAGACTGGATCCTTTGCTTCACAGCTTGTTTAGATAATACGCCTCCTTTAGATAAGAAGTTGCTTCACGACAGCCGTGAAGCAAACGATCCAGTCCGGATGGGCCATTCCAAAAGGAGAAAGGGCAGTGACAAAGAAGACTCATTTTCAATCGGAGGCCATTGTTTACCATAAACGATGACGCCATCCAATGAAAATAGGGGCGGGGCTTCGAGCCCCCTTCTGAAATCGCCTCTCTAACTAAATGTCTCGCCGAGCGAGCAGCGCATTCGTGCTGCAGCGCTAGTCGAGACCTAAAAACAATCTGTGTGCTAAGCCAATTCCTTTTTGGTCACAGTTCAATGTTGCACAGACATAGTAGTCATTTGAGAAAGTCAAGGTCAGGAAGGGGCGTGGCTGATTGATAGACGTGTAGGCATACAGCTCCCGGGCCAAGCCACATAATCCTGTCATTTTACTGCCCATGGGAGAGCATCTCCACAATTAAGTGAACCCCTTGATCACCGCACATACCGTGCACGGCGGGGATGAAGCTGGAAATGCTCCGATTATGAAACGCTGCTGGGGCGGGGCCTACATCATGGATGCGGAGCAAGGGACCGAAGCTCCGTGGGACCGAGCCGGAAGCTGTGGAGAGCAATTAACGCGGAGCGTGGAACTGAAGCTGGGGGGTGGAGTACCGCAGCACTGGCACCCCTAACTGCTGTGACTGCAGAGGCAGACCACCTCATCCTGGTGACACAGGACCATGGAACAAAGTGACACGTCACCTCCCGTAAAATATAGAGGCCCAAGAGGGGGCGGACCAGACTGGGATCAACACCAGAGATTGGGCCTTGGCCGGGCCCCCTCTTCACTGTGGAGATAACAGAGAGATGTCCAGCAGGGCCTAACCCAAATGCTACCACACAAGTGAAACGTACCTTGCAAGTTCAAAGCAGAGTATAGAGCTGCGACCTCCAGGGCGGAGACACAGCAGTTGCTGGGACTGGCGGCAGCCCCAGACCTCAAGGAGAGGGACGGCGCAGTTTGCGTCAATGCACAACTGTAGCAGAGAGGTGCTCCCCAGCACCGGCTTAGCTAGCGACAGCATCCGCTGAAACAGATTCCCTTCCCCGTAGGAAGAGAGGCCATGCCAAGATGAGGAAAGCGCGAGCTCAAAAGGTACCGGGGCCCTGGTTGGAACAGAACGGACCTGGTCTGCTGCCCGAGGTATGGTCCCCGATTCCAGCGCAGCTCGGGCCCGACACTCCCCTCCACTAACAAATACCCTGAGGAAGAAAGTCACAACAACTATAAAATCAATAACGCTTGTGGAATCCCACAAGGCCTCTAACTCACCGGGATAGGAAAAGATTGGCAGTGGTTGCAGGGATACTAGGAACCAAGAAAAGGCACATGACTGACCCCTCGCTGGCCTTCTCCCCAGAAACACACAATCTCTAAACTGAAATCTCCAGGACTATATGTAAGTCTGGTTGGAGATGGGCTGCACACGAGGGAAGACAACTGAGACGTCGAATATTAGTAGCTCACAGCAAAGCAGTACTGGGTATCCCTCCGCTGCACAAACGGAGGACTGCACACCACCCACCAACATGGACTCGCAACCCGATAAGCTTGATATGATACTGCAGGATATTCGTGACACAAGGAAAGTGATCGAACAACAACTAGGGACATTGGACTCGGACCTTATGCTCCTCAAAGCAGATCATACCAAACTTGTGAATACAGTCAAAAACAACAAAACCATAATAACAGACTTTGCCCCACACCACATACAACACTCTAACCAAATGGAGCATCTGCAGCGCCAAGTAACAGTGCTACAAGACCGAGTGGAAGATGCTGAGGGCTGCTTACGAAGAAACAAAAATTCAGATTGTAGGCCTACCCGAAAATAGTAAAGGCTCCAACGCGACGCAATTTGTGGAGAAATGGCTGCAAGAGGTAGTGGCACCGGAGTGCCTGACGGACTTTTTCTGTGTGGAGAGGGCGCACAGGGTACCAACGTGGAATCCAATCCCAGGTGCCCTACCGAGCCCTGTGGTAGCGTGCACTCTGAACTACAAAGACCACAACACCTTGCTCTGCAATGCCAGGGAAAAGACCCCAATAATGGACGACAATAGATGGATCTCCCTGTTCCTGGACTACGCAATGCTAGTACAGCGACAAAGAGCTTCCTACCAAGAAATAAAAGGAACTCTCAGGACACTGAATCTCAAATATGCCCTGCTATTCCCAGCCCGAATAATGTATGAGCAAAAAAGCCACTTTTTTGAAAACCCAGAAAGGCACGCGTCTGGCTCGAAGGAAATTTCCCCAAGTAAAAAAACAGCCGAACCTCAAAGGAACACTCCTTATAACACACGAAAAGTGTACAGGGGTAATATGAAGCGGAACAAAACTTCTCCAGAACGAACAGATGTGACCCCATCGCCGGAACAAGCCGCAGAAGGTAGAAGAATGGCGCTCTGAATGGCTGAGGCACTTAAGGATATAAATCCACCATCAACTGAAGGGTCCTCCAAAGGCAACACGTTACACTTGGACAATTGTAGGACTCCGTTTCCGTCCATCACACCACAGCTGGCGGACGACTTACAAGGACGAACACCCATGCTGTACATTTGCGGACCAACGGGATATGGGGTGGTAAAGTATAAAGTAAATGATTTGCTGTTTCCATAAGTGATCTAAAGTAATGGGCGATATATGATATTATACTAGACAGGTAACCCCACCTGAGACACACAATCACAACATGCTCCAAAGCCGCTGTATCTTTACCCAGCACCCACTATACAAATGCATATTTTTTTTGTGTACTGTAAATAGATACTAATGTTCACATCATTATATCCTATATTGATACACACTAAGAAGGCAAGGCCCCTAATGGCTCCAAGCTACACTCCCCGTTAGTAAATGACCAACACCACAGTCAATGGAACTATTGGACGGACTTAAGTACACAACCCCATTGGCGTTTGCAAATTGTTCAATATGGCCCTTGCTGCAGAGTTATTGTTCGCTAGTTTGGTCGGACGCAGTTTCGCCGTTGGACCTGGCATTGGGAAGTTTTAGGGCAGTTAGATCACTTGGCTCATATCGCAGACAACCGGATAAGCATCGCGCTACAAGCATCATTACACAGGAGAACACACTAACACCACACAGACATATATGGTCATCACAGGAACATACAACATAATCACCTGGAACGTCCGGGGGTTGGGCTCTGTACATAAGAGACATAGGGTCTTTGCACAAATGCGTAGACGCAATGCACATAGACTATTTCAACAGGAGACACATTAAATGGACTACGAAGTAGCTTAACTACCGAAAAAATAAAGAGGGAAGGTTTTCAACACCTCTTACTCAGCTTTCGCATGCTGAGCTGCCATTTGGATAAAACCAGGGAACCCTTTTGAGGTGTAGAGAAACGTATAGACACAAATGGCAGCTATGTCCTGTTGCAGGGCAACCTGGATGGGAAACCTGTAATACTTGGATACTTGGTAGCATATATGCCCCAAACATAGAACAAGACAATTTCTTACAATGTCTAAATTCCAAACTCGCTGACTGGGCAGAGTACTCTGGGTATTTGGAGGAGACTTCAAGGCAGTGTTAGATATAGAACTGGAACGTGCACATCCTCCACTGCCAGGTACAACAGCTACCTGCCAAGCCAAAGCACTTCGTACTTGGGCACAGGGTTGGTCAATATCTGACGCATGGCGTAGGAAGAGCGAGTGTCCGAGAGAATACTACTATTATTCCCCACATGCACTACACACAAGGTTAGACCGCGTATTCTGCTGTATTCCCAAGTTTCACACACCACCTACCTCAGGAAGACAATATCCAATCATAACCCACTAGAGATAACTCTGGAATGGGGGTGACTCCCCAAGCCAATCCCCATATGGTGATTAAACCCCAAGTTAGTAGAAGACGCAGTATTCAGTGACACCTTAGTAAAAACTATAACTAACTAATTAACTGAAAACACCAATACAGCTTCCAATCGGCTAGTTGAATGGGAAGCATTCAAAGCAGTTATCAGGGGCACATCCATTAGTGCAGTTGTAGGAGCACGACAAACAGTGCATAACAAGCTGAAGCGAGTTGAAGACAGTCTGGGAGCACTAGAACAAGCTGCGATAACAGGCCCGGGTAAAACCCCCAAACTACAGAAGGTGCGAATTGAGTATGCAGAACTACTAGAGTGTCTCTGTAACATAGACTACAAGTCATACACCCAAAAGGTCCACACTGAAGCAGACAAGGCAGGCACACTGCTCGCTCAAATGCTTCGGAAGGCCCCGACACCGGTCCCTATTCTAAAAATTAACACCGCAACTAAAAGAAATGCAACCACACAAAAAGAGATCAACTCGGCCTTCTGCGAGTACTATGAATCCTTATCCAACAGCAGAGCCCCAAAATGTAGAGGACTTCCTCCATAGACTCACCTTTCCGCAGTTACCAGCCGACATGAGGTAAAAACTAGAGGCCCCAATAGCTACAACAGAGATTAAAGGGGCTATTAAAGAGCTCCCGCGAAACAAAACGCCCGGGCTAGATGGCCTACCAGTAGAGTTCTATGATACCTTTTCTGCCCAACTGGTTCCACATTTGGAAAGATTATACCAAACAGCCCTAAAGACAGGCAGGCTACCCCCAACTACAATGCAAGCACTGGCGACCTCGCTGCCAAAACCAGGCAGAGACCCCAGTGATATTACAGGGTACAGTCCATTATCGTTACTGAATACGGAGTATAAAATATTAAGTCAAATAATCGCCCGCCGACTACTCCCTTCCCTAACACAGTTAATACATAACGACCAATGTGGATTTGTACTGGGCCGTAACACATCTTTGAACATAAGAAGACTATATCACGTAATAGATACCTCCCCAGAGGAACTTCCAAGTGCCGGGTGTAACTCCTTGGACTTACGGCAGGCATTTGATACCCTTAGCTACCTACACTTCACCTTCACCTACACTATTTGTGCTATCGATGGAACCACTAGCAATGCGCTTACGTCAAGAAGCAGTGAATAAGGGTATCTGCATAGGACACATTAATCATGTATTATCTCTTGATGCAGATGACATAATAATATACATACAGAACCCCAAAGACGACTTACTTTCCATACCTAATGTGTTTGCTCAATTCGAATACATTTTGGGGCTAACAGTTAAAGCAACTAAGTTGCATGCATTCTTTTTTAGAAACGACCTACAGCCCTCGTCGATCCTATTTGGAGATCTGGAACTTCATGTCGCACCTCATACTTTTAAATACTTGGGGATACAAATATACAGATCACCACAATATCTTCTAGAGGGAAACCTAGTAAGCGAAATCTCCTCACTACGATCACAAGTATCTTTCTCGACCTCCCTTCCTCTATCAGTACCCGGACGCATTGCTATATCAAAAATGGTGATGCTCAAAAGATTGTTATATTACTTCACTAATTTGCCTAGAATTATCCCGCCCCACTGCTTTATAACCTTAAACACACTACTGACAAAACTGATCTGAGGAAATGGTCGTAGACGGGTTGGATTAACGTAGCTGCAACTACCACCCAACAAGGGGGGCCTAGGGGCTCCCGATTTCCAAGCCTACTGCTTCGCAAGCCAACTACAGTGGCTGGCGTACTGGATAGACAGCCATAATCTGCATGAAATAGGGTACACTCCGGAAAGACTTGCACGCAGTGCGCTACACGCATTATTGCACCCGCGGACACAGATCCCCACAACGGCACCACTACTGTTGAAGATAGCCATTATATACTGGAAAGCAGCTCTAAAGTACATGAAAAGAGCGATTCCCTACGCTCCGAATAACCCGCTCCTGGGCCATCCCACCCCTATGGGTACACTAACATACTGTCAGATAAGCGGATGAGAACAGGCAGGAGTGAATATGTTGGGAGCACTGTACGGAACTGGAACGTTGCTCAACCACACAGACTTCGTACACGAACAAGGCACCCCTGACACATTGTTCCTCCTACATGCACACATTACCAGATATGCCCGCGTTCACTGGTTCCCTCACGTTCACTGGTTCCCGCAGGGAACAGAACCCTCCCAACCATGAGCTTGTACATTCCCTCTATCTGATGGGAAATGGCAGGCACCTTACACGCTGGCTTTAGAAGAGCATACGTACACATTCTGCTGTAACCCTGGCACGCTTACATGAAAAATGGAGTCTGGACCTGGGCAGGAAATTTCAGGATAAGGAATGGCACGAAATATTAGCTTTCCCCCAAAAAATAACGTAACACTAGATTCAAATTCATCCAATATATGATTGTACATAGAGCATACCTAACACCGCATAGATTACAATGCATGTTTCCAGAAATGCCAGTAAAGTGCCCGAGGGGTGTAGACCCAGACGCAAACCTGATGCACATGTTATGGGGATGCTCAGCACTGTCACCATACTGGACATACCTGACAGATGCGATAAGAAGGACAGCAGAGGGGCTGCATTGTGATACACCTGGCAGCTGATTACTGGGCCTACATCGCCGTCCCAAAAAGCATAAAGTACAGGCGAAAAGTGCTGGCCTGGCATAATTATCGGCCAAAAGAATAATAACTAGAAGATGGAAATATCCATCCCCACCAGGCACAATGAGTTGGCGGGAGGAAGTGATACACTGGGGAATAGCATAAAGTGATGCGCTCCGAAAGGAAGAATACAGGGGACTCCGCAAAACACCGATCTCTATGGAATGGGACACACTACATGAATCCTTCAAAACTATAGATGAACTGCTCACACATCAGCTGCCCTCCCTACCTACTAGCCCTACAGACCAGTAGAACCTTGAGAAATATGGCCCTTAGCATTACCACCCGGACACCCTACTTATACCCACCCAACAAAAGAAACAGCCATTAAATATGTCATTTGTAGAAGATGCAACCTGTGAATAAAGTACTAGACATCTCATGCATCAGGCTCAACAGAGTACTAAGTGAAGGGGGAGGGGAGATCGTTTTTGGAATAACATCCATCATAAACTGTGATAATACAAGACTGGAACTTGCATCAAGAATCCAAAATGTTGATGGTAGTAATGAACTTGATATATGTGTTATTTGGGGCACAATACGTGTATACAGGAACAGATTTGTATTGAACATAACGCAAGTTCCCAGATGCAATATGTAATGGATGTACTGCTCACAGTACAGAAAGAGGCAAAGTGCTACGAGGAAAAAATCCACAAGTGTATCCTCTGGCATAAGCAGCTCACACATAAAGGTAAATGCCAAGTCCACGTGCATAGTTGTTCCACATATGAAAAGCACATCAAGTTTGCAAGTCTACAGATACCAAGCAGGCACAAGGTGAAAACGCGATCTGACACTTTAACAGTTTGCAAGTTCAGCACACCAGCTGACTGAAATAGTAGGTTTCTAGGGGGTTCCACTGCAATCGATTCACAAACTTCAAAAACATTACTCTGCAGCCTGCGGATGGATGCCTAAACTATGTGTATAAGTGGCATACTTCAGTGTTGTACCCAATACACAGGTGAAATGTACAACAGAACGCCCTGGACATTGTAGAATGTCTGATAATTGTCTCTGCCACTGGCGCTCAGAGCCCAGTTCCAACGCCCCCTCATAAAACAGAATACAGCAGCAGGCCTGAAGGAGGCAATGCATATTGTTACCAAAATATAATGCACCCTTTAATTCATGTATCTGCACAAAATGCAGCTTTTACTCATTATGTTGCTGGTACACACATTGTGAACCACATTTAAATAATTTTATTTGAGCATTGTAAAATTTTCAACTAGAGACAGTTATTCACATTTAATATATAACAGGAACAAGAAGAAAATATGAAAACAAATACGTGCTTAAATCAGTCAGCTGTTTAACAGTAAAACAAACATCACCCCACAGATCGTTTATATCACATGAAGTGCAGTTTAGTCTCCAACTCACATACTAAAGGTATTAAATGTACATCAATTTAACGTTATACATATGCGTATAAAAAGAGTTTACTTAATCTGGTTCCACAAGAGGTTCATCTCACAGTCCCTATTTATTGTGTTGGTGTCTCTTTGGATGTTGTTGATCAAGACCTTAAAAGTACTAGTAATGGCGGCATCAAGATACTCCTTCTTTAAGCCTATGCATTTTGATCTCTGTTGCGGGACCACAGTTCAATGAGATCTTCCTTGGGGCTTATAAGTTATTTTCAATATAGATCAGGTGTCCATTTTTTTATTTGGGAGTTGCTGCAGGCACTGAATAATTGTTTGCAGAAGATGTTTTTGCTTAGACCTTCCAGAATCCATTCACTGTGCTCAATTTCCCTAAGTGTCAATTTGTGGCCTTATTAGTAGGTCGTGCCATGGCATTAGTGTACCAGAGTTGGTAAAATAGGCACGCCTTTAGTTGAAAAGCCCCAGTCAAATTCCTCTGCTGTCGTTTGAAATATCCCGTTCTGATCCGGTGGTGGCATTCAGGCTTTCTTCATTGATTCTCGGCTGAGAATTTGAGACATTCAAAGTAGAGTCAGTGGACCCATACATTTTACACAGCCAACACCATACAGAAACCTAAATCTAACAACCAACAATGTACAACCCCTGCACAATCCGGATCAGTTGATTTGCACATGTGGCCAATTTATGTTGTCAAAACATTCAGCATACGCATTAAACAGCTATGGCCTTCACTGGGCAAACAGTTTAGAAGGGACAATTATGAAATTCATTAAATGTCTACTGTAAGAGCAATTACTAAATCACATCAATCAATGACACAGTCTTTCAATTCTAACACATTAATTATGAAAAATGAGAAAGGTCATCAACCTGATGAATAATAGAACTATAAATTACTCATCCTTGGAATAATATGAAATGTTCATAATTTCACGAGACAAGACATTCCATAGGGCAGGTGCTTGGTAGCAAAAGTTCTTACTACCACACTGCTTACACTTAATGGTAAATACCATTATTAAAAACTTGCTCTCAGTCGTCAAAGATTTAGGAAGACTACTTTCAACTTCTTCATTGCATACGAGACAATGCAAAGTGCCTGGTGAGTCAAAATTAGAAGTTTTAGCCTGCTTTCTCTGGAAGCCAAAGTTCCCTCTGGATATCAGGCACAAGCACTAACTTGCAGACATTCTTAACATTAGCCACTTGTTTCTAAAGCACTTGCAGTCTATTCAAAACATATAGTAGCATACCTACCTTCAAAGACTGTAGGATAGTCTAAGTTGGCCCCATATAACTAGTAATCAGGTCTAAATGGATTTCGGTTAGAAAAGGTTAAACCAGTCTCAGCACCATTAGAAACTAGGAAGTGGAACTCACTATTACATTGGCCTTCAGTGCCATAGATATGTTTGTGTCAAGACTGTTTGCCATTAAATTGAGACTGTCAGGATGTAATATTGGTCTGCTAGAAATAAATAATATATTTTAGAAACCATCACAGACTTGTGTTGCATTGTACATACAAAAGCTCTTTTTTGGCAATATTAGGGCTCAGTCAATTGGTCCTCATCCGTACCTGGACTTCCCTACAGATTACATGAAAGCAAGTTAAGTCGGCCTATAAATCCCCCTTGAGTTTTGGTATTATCAGGTTATTTATGAAATCCTACAACAAACAACTCTAGAAGCTCATGGACAAGTAGCAGGTGTAGATTATACTACGAAAGGAAAGTCGAGGCTCCTGTGGAACAACGCATGTTACTGCAAAAGATAAACCTTGTAGAGAAACATCACTTATTTGCACCAAAAAGGGAGCAAAGAAGCGATTTACCTCTCACAATATACTGGTCAAAGTGGATCCAAAACTACGTCAAGATCCTGAGTGTCGAATGCAACCGAAAACGTCAACAAGCTCAGCATAGCTGCATCCCCTCATCAGCAAAATGATTTCAACATTAGTTGGTGTAGTTTACATGAATCTACCTGCCTGAAAGTTTAACGTTTTGGTCCCTTTAAAAGAGGATGAAGTGCCCCTGGAGCTATATAACCATGCACCCGAGACTCCAGACACATTGATGCTGGCAACAAAAGGGATTCCTTTACCTAGGCAGTAAATTTACGTGTGTGATGCTGTTCCCCATAGCTACAAATGTCGCGCAGAGACAAGCACTCCACTCTGGATAAAATAAATCCCATCTTGCTCCTATCACTGAAATAGGACATGCCTCATGTACAAGGAAAAGAAACAGGATGGGACATGTTGTGAGTGCATTAAAATGTATATAATGAATATGGCATTCAAATTTATTTTTTTTGCAGAGTTTTATATAGCGCGAACTTGACCCAAATCCGAATCCGGTATTAGGGCGCTTTACATAGCACCAGTTACGTTACATGAGGACACACATTCATGTGCTGCTCTGTGAGACATTTAGTGTGTGGCTCCAGAAAATGCTACCACACGCTTTTGCTTGTGGCGGCCTAGAGCTTGCAGTTACGCGCACAAGCGCACGCGCCTCGCTCCGCCTCTCCAATGCTCGCTATGCCTTCGCTTTCATTGCTATCACTTTCGCTTTCACGGCCGCGCAGCCGTTACTTTTACGACTGCGCAGCCAATTCTTGTCTTTGTTGCTTTTTTTTTGTGGTTTGCTACTTTGTCTCTTTACCTTGGTACCATCCCGCATGGGAGATGCAGCGAAAACTGCACATTGATAATTGACAGCACCTCCTTTGCGCCTGAGGACCAGAGAAGCTTTGTACAAAGCCAGACGGGTTTCCTCCACATCACCATGAGCAGAGATGGCTCCGAGGCAGCAGGCATTCAGTGGCTACATCCCTGACTTGTGATTACTGTAAACACAACATGTCTCTTTGCTTTAATTACATGGTTGTTATGCAACACATCTCAGAGATGAGAGGCTGCAGACAGCACACGATTTACATCTCAAAAGACTCAAAGGATCACTTTCTTTAAAGCAGTGGGATATAAGTGAGTGCGTTGTGCCTCAGAAGAGCAGTGTGCCTGTCTGTTGTGCGGTCTCTGCTTGAATTAGTGTTAAGAAATGTGCCACGTATCTTGATATCTGTGCTGATTTGCAGCTTGCAAGAGGTCTTTGTTACAAAGCAGGTCATTTGTAAAAATAAAAAACACACCTTTTTGCAGACCTTTATGCTGCACTACCAAACAGAATTCCAGTCTTTTCGTCATGTTGCCCACGCACATTGTATATGGTGCATACATAACCATGCTTCTCCATAGCTTTTGCTCGTGCATTGATCTGGACGGAGTATATTTTCAAAATCGTGGCAGTAGGAGGGACGAGAGGCAGGTGTTATATATTCAGGGTAATGGGGATTAAGTTCGTCATGAATATCAAGCAGATGTTTTGCTCCATTTTGGCTCGTTTCTTATATAATGATGCATCGTGTCTTTTTGTTGGTATCACAGTGGTCTACAAAGTTGAAGCTCATGAGTGTTTGTCAAGCTCCCTAGACAACCAAGAAAATGGAAGGTTTATTTTGGAACTGATGGTTTTCTTTCAGCATGCCCCAGGTAACCATCTGATTTCAGGATAAGTGACATAATGCATTCCTTCATTACCCTAGAGAAAATCCCTTTTGTTGTAAGTAATTTAGGACAGACCGTTGCTCTTGGGGTTAAGGCATTGTTCAACTTAGTTCAAAATCAGATTGCATCATTTCGTGGTTAGCTTACAACAGGCTGACAGCTTTGGGATCCATTTTCGAAAAAACACAGCCAGCAATGCTTCAGGCTAAATACATGCCGATATTTTTAATTGATATTTTAAGCTTCACCCCTTCCCTTTGTTTTTCAATTTAGCGGCACACGATGACAGTCCTTGGGTGTCTTGGTGTGGTGCAAGGAAGGGGGGCAATGATTACCTGTATTTACCAGTTATGACTGACTTTTACTGGCCAAAAGGGAGGTAGGGGAGTCTGGCCTTCTTCTTTTTGTATATACACCTTTTTAATCTGTTCATATTTTTTTTAATTTTCTAAGCAGTCACGGACCACCTGAGGGTCTTTGTGGACCTTCAGACGTCCCGGGACCAGAGGTTAAGACCACTTTCCTAGTCAGAGAGCCAACTCTTCACTTGATCTCCTCGGCCATTTGCTGATCTGCAGAAAGAGCAACTGAGTTTGTATGTTGTGTGTCATAAACTCCACAAATGCCAGATGTTGTTCTTTTTGGGAAGGGGTGCAGGATAAATAGCATTACCCTCTTTCTTGGTAATGCTTTCCTGCGGTATTCCTAAATCCCGAATGTATTTTTTTTTGTAATGTAGTACAATTTGACCCACACATATAGAGTTCGGGAACCGGAAAACACACTTCGTTTTAAAGTACAGTACCCACTTTTTTTTTGTTTTTTGGCAAACAACTCCACTAGAAAGGAAAGCTAATGGACTTTTGTGGAATGTATGTTTTTCTTTGGCATCCATATGCTAATGTCCGCCTTGTAGGAACACCTCAAAAATGGAATGTAGAAATAAGAAAAAGTGAAAGTGAGCTTTAATTCTGCTCTGTGGGTCTGTTGTCTAGAATATCTCCACCAATACATGAATGTGTATATACATATACTTTAAGAAGAGCGCTTTTTTGACACAATACGGATTAAGGCCAGATGTATGACCCTTAAATTTTTCGAGTCGCAATTTGCGTCACTTTGCAACTCACAATTTGTGACACGCAAAATGCAATTTACAATATTGTCTCAGACACTGTTAGCGATTCCTAATGAGGTCACAAATTACCTGCCTCATTAATATTCATTCGGCAGGTGCTGTTTGCGACCCCATTAGGAATGGCTAGCACTCCCAGGGATGGTAGACCTGCTGGGGTCAGCAGACCAGCGCGTCTGTGACTGCTTTTTTAATAAAGCAGTTTATTGTTTTTAAATGGAGCCTGTTTTCCTTAAAGGAAAATGGAATGCATTCAAAAACAAGCATTGGCGTAGCCAATAGGTCTCGCCTTTGGGACCTTATAAGTGTTTAGTTATCCAGCACAATATCCTTGGTGCAACAACATCAAGTGTTGCATGGCTAAACACTTATAAGGTCCCAAAGGTGACACCTATTGGCTATGCCAATGCTTGTTTTTTCTTAGGCACGTGGAGATTAAGTTTTAAACTATACCTCTTTACCAATGCATGTTCGCACGGATTGAAATACTGTATTCACAATGACGACCTATCTGGAATTAGGTATTTCTTAATTTACTTATCTCCTGTGCGTTTACGGTATAGCTATGGTTTTTGTTAGTTCAAAATGAGCATATGTAATTGCATCTAGTAGCTACCTCAACTGGGAAATATCACAGCCTTCCCTGCTCAAAAGCCAAAAAGGCCCGTGAGGTAACGCCAGATCTGGAGCCTCATAGCCGCTGCAAAGCAATAGTTTTACGAGTAGACACCTCTAGGTCCACAGGCACTGCCTTTGTATTTATTTATTTGAACGCAGTAGTGTTAAAACGTGTACAATTTAAACTCGCACGCACAACATAATAACCATAGCATCCCGCACACTAAAACCCAAAGAGAGGAGGAAAACATTTCTCAAAACACTGGTCAAATTAAATACTTTCACAACAGTCGGTAAGTGCAAAAAATTGATCAACGCACACTGCCGTTTAGCGAGGCTCACACGCACAGTACGAAGAAAGGTGAAGGGTGCTCACGTGTACTGTAAATGCCCTATTCGTAAAGGCAGGGTACGGTAGTGACAGTGCAGTAAAGTAGCATGCACCACAAAACCACCGTACCGTAATAGCACGTTCAGTATTCTCCAAAGCAAAGCTCTAAGCCAGCGGCATCACACACATACGTTGGATTACTTCATATTTGCTAAATTTCCCCATGCTATTAGACAAGGTGACAACTACTTACGCAGAGCTTCCTAGAATTCAGCCTAATACGCTTTTTCCTTGTTTTGATGTTTTAACGGATGTTATTTGTCTATATTACCAGTACTTCCGGATCAAATAAAAATAGTCTCTAGTCCAAATAGCCTGACTTTTTTGCCATGCGTACTCATTTTGTGGGTTGACCCTGTTTTCGTTCTGTTTCTTTGGATATTTGGGCTTCTTTTCTTATTGGACCTTATGCTAGCTCCGACTTGGAAGTGAGGAGCTGGGCAGTGTTGCTGCTAAACTTTGTGCTTCAATGGGCAGCTGGGCAGTGCTGCGGCACTACTGTACTTTTTAGGTCTCGTGAGCCAAAGGCTCTAAGAGACATTTTATATCTGGGCTTTTCAAAGTGCTGCCGTGGCCTAAAGCTACAGTGCACGTGAACGTGCACGCGCGCCATGTGTCTTTCCTTCGTAGCGATCGTGATCACTTTCACTTTCGCGGGCTCCTCTGTTGCTGGCATTCCCCCCTCCCCTCTCGTTTGTTTATTTTCTCTGGCTGCACGCATAGCCTGTTCCCACCTTCAATGAGCAATGGGTCGTTTTAAATTGCCCTGCCAAGCGCTCGCGCCACGCTCCGCCGGGCTTGTTTGATTTCCTTTCACTGCCGTGTCACTTTCAGTGAAAGCCCCTCCCACTCCCTCCTCGTCAGCTTCATGTTTTTTTCCAGCGGCGGGCTTGTCTTGTGTTTTTTTTTAACCATTTACCACGTCATTTGCCCCCGACTTGTATACGTGGGCAGAACTTAAGGTACTGACTGCCCCGTGCACGAGTGTCCGAAGACCTGATTACACCACTCATAGCGGATTGGCGCTTGCTTTCTGCTCTGCCCCACGTCTCTTCGTCACAATCGTTTACTTTGTCCATCTTCACTCTTTCATGTCAAAATGATAATCAAGCTGCTTCCCTTCTGCAGACACGACAGGGTAAACCCAAATAGGCAGTGCTTTGAAAATACACAAAAACGCATGTCTTTGCAACCCAGACACTTTTGATATATGCACGGTCGAGCTGCTTTTCCACAAATGATAACCGTACAGGAACAGGGCTTTTGGAGTCTCACATTGCAATGTATTTTTTTTTAATTTCATTCAGTATAAAGGATAGGATTTTGAAACTAAGAGCTGCGCAAAACGGTACTTGTGCGGTCTCCTTCTGAAAGACACACTTCAATGCAGAGCACACGTCGTAATGACATCACTTTTTTTTCTCCATATATCATCAATTGGGTACCAAAATATCTCAACGTTACAATATTTTGAACAGGCATATTAAACCCAGAAATTACACCCCGCTCTTACCTACTGCCGTCGCGGGACAGCAAACGCAGGGACCACCATGGGCACCAAAAGATCTAGCTACGCCACTGGCTGGGATGTGAACTGGGTCAGAGGCAATTGACATGCACCCTCCATATGGAAGCGTCAAGGCCTGATGGAAAGAGGATTGCAGTGACTTCAAAGCATATCTGTTTTTGTCAGGCTGTCACCGGTCCTGTCCTACCAGACATTAGCCTTGCAAAATTGCCCCTTTTCTCTTCCCTCACGTGCCCTTCCTTCTGGAGTATGCCCGGCTAGTTCATCATACGATGAACAGCTTTAAAGTTCACTTTTTCCTCTGGCTACACAAGAGTACCCAAAAGTCAACATGCTTTTATTGTAACTTGGATTTGCAGGCTTCGTCACTGGGACCCGAGGCCCACCGGCCGCCGGGATGTTCTTCAGAGGGTAATTTTCATATTGTCTCTTGGAAAAACATCTGTCTCTCGAGGCTAATATGCAAAGGGCGGGCACCGATTGAGAGTAGACGCGGGTCTTGTTTGTAACTGTACCATTATGCAAAGCACTTCACGTGGCGCCACGCGCTTCTCTGTGCACCCTGGCCGGTCGCGTGCATGGGATGTGCGTCATCAGCTCTGAGTCCAGGTGTTTCTGTAGGGAACGGGCCGGGGGCAGGGAGGGGTGCTTGGCGCGCAGATTTTAAAAGATAGAAAGCCCTGATGTTGATTTATACCCCATGACAGAGTAGGTGACTAGAATGTTATGTTACAGAGATCTGTGCAGCGTTGCATTGCACTAATATGACCTTGCAGCGCTGCCCGAGATGAATCTCATTGAAAGTGCCTGTTGGTTGCAAGGGGTGTTTAAATACATTAATCGAACGAAAAGCAGAAGAAGTGACACCTGGGCACATCTACCCGCCCTTCATCACCACGAAATCCCACCTAGAGCTGTATTGGCAGTACGAATTCGCAAGACCTGACAGATAGTCAGCGGCTCAAAGA
Organism: Triturus cristatus; assembly: GCF_964204655.1. Taxonomy (NCBI): domain Eukaryota; kingdom Metazoa; phylum Chordata; class Amphibia; order Caudata; family Salamandridae; genus Triturus; species Triturus cristatus. Next base: position 309,180,655 of record NC_140595.1, read on the forward strand.
TTCCCAACATCTATGATATATGTGTATTGCAGCCAGCTTTCGCCTGGTTACCCTGTAATTCTAGCGGCCCGGCCGCCGCCGGGGTCACAGGCTTGTTATCAGCTGTGTACTTCAGCACAAAACCATCAGCGATCGGGGGGCGCGCGAGGCACTTCACAAGGCCACCCCCGCCATTCAGGTTGAGCTGAGGCCTTGAGCCAAATGTTTACTCGCGTGAGGAGGAGGCGCGAGGCTAGCGTAAGACGGGCTGATAATACAGGACAGAAGACTGGGGAGCGGGGTGTGCTAGGAGCATTAACCCCCTGCGCTGTAACCAGCATGCGGCATTTGTACACCTACCAGTGTGTCAGTGGGTGCACCGGGTGAGGCTGAGCCCCACACACACTCGGACCCCCTGCTCGCGCGGCTCAGAGGTGCACCTGGGCACAGGGTTTAGGGAAGACTCTTTGTACGGCACAGACCCCCTCGGAAGGGAGTGTGCATGAGGGGAGGCGAGGAGGGTGGGGCTGGCTCAATAAAAAGAATGGGTTTGCTTTTCTCATCACCACCCCAGCGAGGTATAAGCAGGCTCCCCACGGCCCTTATTGTCTATGCCCTTTGTGTACCCCTCGTGAGTTATGCTTAAGGAGTGCAGCGGGGCACGGAGGCGGGAAACCTGTCCTCTTCCGTGCGCTGTTCTGCATTTATCCTGACTATTTTTGACAACTTAGAAAAACAAGCATTTGCAATGCATTAGGTCTCGCATTTACGCGAGTTTGAGCTATTGACATTGCAAATAACAATGCCTATTGGCATTGTCATTTACAATGCCAATAGCTTTAACTCGTGTAATTGCGAGACCTATTGCATTGCAAATGCTTGTTTAGGTCTCGCCTGGCCCAGCGCATGCGCTGGTCTGGCGAGACTTATTGAGAGGGCTCCAAAAGTGCTACCAGGCCAGCCTAGACCGACAGTGCATGTTCGCGGGCGCGCGCGCCATGCTTTATTGCGATTACTTTCGCGGCCGCTTTGATGTTTGATCGCGATTGCGATCACTTTCTCTTTCGCGGCGCAGGGCCGCTTTGCATAGCCAATAGGTCTTGCTTTTGGGACCTTAGAAGTGTTTAGCCATGCAACAGCTACATAACTAAATACTTATAAGGTCCCAAAGGCGAGACCTATTGGCTATGCCAATGCTTGTAGTGACTGAGGCCGAAAGGACTGTCAAGAGAGAGAGGAAGCCAGCGGGTTTAGATAGATCTCTCCTGCGAACCCTGGGAGATCCTCAAGCCACGTTCCTGGTTTTTCGAAAATCCTATGATTCTAAAGACAGCTAGGGGTTGTGGTTTCCCCTGGAGGGAACCTAGAAAATTGGCAAAATATAACTCCATTTTGAATTTTTGGGGAAAAAAATTGGAAAAAGGTAATCTGGATTATAAAAGTGTCTAGTTTTTCTCTAAAAATGGCATCAATTAAAGGTTTGCTCTGCTGAGATCACTACCTTCCCAGCTTGGATTTTTTTTTTTTAACGAGGCATTCCATTTTTAGGTCGAGCATCGGTGCATGCACTGTCTGCAAAACCTCCTATAATCACTTTACAAAGTGTAATTACAGCTGGTGCTTGCCATTGGTAAACAATGCTACTGCTGTCGTTTCCTGGCTCCTGATTGGCCGGTGCTCCCGATATATCACTTCCGTTTGTAAGCGGGGAGCACCGGCCAACTACGGTTTCCTTACACTGCAGCCTTTTGTCTTTTTATTTAGGGACTATTTATTTTTTTGTAAGTGCCCCATTCCGCGCTTTACCTTTAATGGCGATACAAATAGAGGTCAGAAAAGTTCAATTCGCATAAGAATGAGGGACTGTACACCTGCCATATCGTGCGCAATATGTTTACAGGTTTTGTAGCTACACACTATCTTTCCAGTGAAAACTGGGCTCAGAGCCTGGAGGGACTGTTGGCCTCTGTTGGACCCGGCCTCGTGGCGTGGTCCTTAACCCCGTGGATTGTGCCCGTTCCCCGCCCCGGCCTTCACGGGCCACCCTTCTGAACTGCACCGAGGCCCTTCATCCTGAGCCGCACGAGGTCGCATACCCCTCGTGGCTCCGCCATCTTGTTGGCATCCACGTGACTCTGTGCACCAGCCAGCGCGACCCCGCTCAACCCAGCCTCGACCCCAGCGAAGCCCCGACATCGAGGCACCACGAACTGGCCAGGGGGTGCCGCAGGAGCCATTCATCGCCCCCGGCGGAGGGCAGTATCGATGGGACCCCCAACTGTCCTCCCCTCTCGAGGTGTGATCGCCCTGCAACTCCCTTGGGCCTGGCGCCTCTCCTGCTGGGCGTCTGGCCACCTCCACCCGGCCTCTCCGCCCCCCCCGGGCGCCTGGGTCCGGACATCAAAGGGCTCCAGACCTATATCTGGGGCGACCCCGCCACAGATCGTCAGTTGTATCCCGGAGTCGAGAGCCCTGCTGATTGAATCGCGGCTGACCCTACGGAGAAGAACTCTTGTCGGAACCATCACGAGCCCTGCTGACTGCGTCGCGGCTCCTTCTTGTGAACACTTTGAAGCCACCTGGAACATCGGAGCCCTGCTGACGCTGTCGCGGCCCAACCTCGCTGAAACCTCCCTCGGAGCCCTGCTGACTACGTCGCGGCTCGAGCTGAGCAGAAACCATCTTGAGAGCCCTGCTGATTGGATCGCGGCTCTCCACGAACTGTACGCCGGAGCCCTGCTGACGCCGTCGCGGCTCGACCCCTCCGAGATCGGAGGTCCTCCAGCTTGAGGATAAGAACTGGGCCCCAGGTACCCTCGTACCGCACTCCTGCCAAAGACTGTCCCGCTCCCCCTACCCTTCCAAAGAGACACTGAGACTTTTGGTGGATCCCTCGATCCCTTCGTGTAAATATTGACCTCGTAACCTTTTTATTGCTGATAAAGAATTGCTTGTCTTGAGACAACCTCCTTGAGTCCTGTGTGGTGGTGTTACTGTGCTAGTACATGATAGGAGAAGGATCTCTCAGGAGACTTCTCGGCAGCGCTCGGCTACTTCGTGCAGTGGGAGGGCCCCCCTTGGTGGTCTCACCGACTCCTTGGGGTCCGCCTTCCAACAGCCTCTTTCTGCCTTGCGTGGATTTGGAACTTGTTCTCAACCAGTTTTTCCGAACGACATTCCTACTGCTGCGTAGATGGGCTGCTGGCCAGGCGTGCAACTACCATTGGGCTGAGAGGGCTGTTTAGCCCCCGTCATTTTCCGTGGGCTGGAGTTGCTGGTCTGACTTTCAGCCACAACAACACAGTATTCCTGTGAGGACAATTGCTGCCCTGACAGTCCTCTGTGTGTCTTTATTGCTTTATACAATCTCCGCTGCCTTCCTGTCTCAGAAAATACAACTGCATGTTATTATATTACATGATTGTTTAATATCCATAATAAAGAATTGTGACCTGCTGTGTAAAGTAAACAGATGAAATGAGTCAAAACTGCAATTATTGCATCGCACGCTCACCAACAAATAACAGCAGGGTTCCGAGCAGCACTTTCACTCCAACCAAAGAGTTAGAATAAGTACCCATCAAATGGGAGTAAAGTGACAGACGGTGCAATCAATGGCAGAAGAATTTTGCCTTTTAAATAGGTTTATAGCTAGCCTAGTATATTAAAGTATAACATACATTTTAATAGCATTTTGTCTTATATTTTTATGCTGTTGTAAATCGGTATTGAGAAACACTATTTAAACATGAAGTGTACAAAGGATATATTGCATCTTGATACAAAGGAAAAAAGCATGCTCCATTCTGTTTAGTGCACATTATAGGCAACTGTATATCATTAGAAATATGGACCATTATTGGGCCAACTGCAGACATCTACACACAACCTGCATAAATGTTGAATTCCAGTAGGGGTAGGGGTGTCTCAAACTTTCATCTTTCTGAGATTGATAAAATGGATATCACTTAGTTAAGGACAGCCCTTGTCATTTGCAGTGATTCAAAATTGGACAAGTACCCAGGCTGATTTGCATATCGCTGGTTCCTGTCTGAGGGCACCTGTTGGGCAAAAAACAATGGACTAGACTGCAGCTCGGAGTAATTACCATTGGCTGAGATTAATTTAAGGAATCCATCCATCCTTTTTTTCTTTTCTTTGATGTGACACTCAAGTGGTGCGTGTGCCTTGACCTGGGTCCTACGCTGAATGTGCTATAGGACTCAAGCTGCATCCAGCTGCCGATGCCTTAAAAGTTCAAAACTGGTTTAGGGTTACTTGTGCTCCCAATAATAGGGTTCTTGGCCTGGACTATTCCTATATAAGCAGGACTAAGGCTGAAGCACATCTTTCTCATTCCTGTCTGAGATGGCATGGTGGGCAACAAAAAATAAATAAAACAATGGACTGGAACTGTAGGAGAGTAGGATCTGCTTCACATGGCTATCCCCACTTTTTGCTGGTGTTTCACTGTTTTTCGACCTTAGTCTGGCTGTGGCCCTGTTAATCAGGACCACAACCTAGCTGCTTCCTCTCTAAAATGGTTTGCATGTACATTAGGCACATATTTAATTGGATTCTGGAGTGCCTTATAAGCCCCTAGTATATGGTATACTATGTACCTAGGGCATAGGTACCTCAGAGGCCTACTGCAGCCTGGGTAAGGGTGTGCTTGCACCCCTTACTGTGGTATAGGCTACCTATACCACTACCCTTATACAGACACATATAAACCTATAAGCCACTCCTATGGCAGGCCTTGACAATCCTGAAGGCAGAGTGCTTGGTTTTGTGTGAGAGGGTGCCCAAGCATGAGCTGAGTCCCTCTGCAGCTTTCCGAAATACTTCCTTATGGCTGTTCTGTGATACATCAACAGTCACAATGACCTGAAGCACACCCTATTCTATCCGTGATTGTTTATGAGTCAAGTTCATCAGATTCGGCGTGCATACTCTTGTAAGGCGCTCCATTCCTTTAGTGCCTTATGCAATTTCATCAAAAAAGTGACCCGCGCATCTGCGTGTCAAAAGAATTGCACAGCCTGATACACATTTGTAGTCCATTGAAACACGTACTCCGTAATTTTTTCAAAGTTAATCCCATTTATTTTCCATTTTAAATCCATTTTTATCCGTCACGTCAAGGATGTGAAGTTATTATTTTCAAGCATTTTCATTAGCGCAGGAATTGCCCATCCAGGCCTATTCACAGGCTCGTGTAAACTTCATTCCTCTGTATTATACAAATTAACCCAATGCATTTCGGTCATATGAGACCTTCTTCAGGGGTATCTAAAGGTAGTTAAAAAACATTTGTTAAATGAGAACTTTTTTGAACACACCCAAAATTAAGACTGAATGCTATATTTATAACTGTGCCATACTTTGTGTCTCTCCCTCATCCCTCAAAACCTTGACATAAAACATAAAACATAAAAACACTCCCCCTTCAACCTCCCATTCCCTAACCAAAGCGTCTACAAGCATACGAGCCACGATGTTCCTCTCGCCTATCAATTGATAAAGTTTTGCATTCTAAACCACCCGTACTTCAAACCTTCTTACTCTTCTTCCCACATTTCTATCAAATTTGTTTCTCACTTCAAACTTCATGTGCAGTCAATACCCTCCCCGATGTTTACCTCTCGACAACTTGCGTTCTGCCCGATCGTTTTTCTCTCCTAATATTTAGCGCGTTGGCGTCTGAGTGATTTTATACAAAAACGTTTATCCCTTGCACCTGTAGTCACCTCGTGTCACATGTTACATCTGCCCCTCCTTCCTTTATGCACCTCCCACTTAGAACCACGCTACCCACGTTATTCAACCTTATTATTTAACTGCATCACCCACAATACCTCATAATGCAAAGAAAACTCAAAGCAAACAAAATACGTAGAAAACAAGCATAATAACCCTAAGTGCTTCAGTTCTTCACCCTGACGGTTCACATTGCACAAATGTTCTTGTTATTATTATATGACACAGAAAGTCCTTGGCGTGACATCGTAGCTGCATGAAATTTGATTTAGTACTTTTTCTTCCTTCTACGGTTTGAAGTACGGGTGGTTTAGAATGCAAAACTTTATCAATTGATAGGCGAGAGGAACATCGTGGCTCGTATGACCGAAATGCATTGGGTTAATTTGTATAATACAGAGGAATGAAGTTTACACGAGCCTGTGAATAGGCCTGGATGGGCAATTCCTGCGCTAATGAAAATGCTTGAAAATAATAACTTCACATCCTTGACGTGACGGATAAAAATGGATTTAAAATGGAAAATAAATGGGATTAACTTTGAAAAAATTACGGAGTACGTGTTTCAATGGACTACAAATGTGTATCAGGCTGTGCAATTCTTTTGACACGCAGATGCGCGGGTCACTTTTTTGATGAAATTGCATAAGGCACTAAAGGAATGGAGCGCCTTACAAGAGTATGCACGCCGAATCTGATGAACTTGACTCATAAACAATCACGGATAGAAGAGGGTGTGCTTCAGGTCATTGTGACTGTTGATATATTGAATGCCATTCCAACCCTGGCAGCACCCCAAAGAAGGAAGAAAAAGTACTAAATCAAATTTCATGCAGCTACGATGTCACGCCAAGGACTTTCTGTGTCATATAATAATAACAAGAACATTTGTGCAATGTGAACCGTCAGGGTGAAGAACTGAAGCACTTAGGGTTATTATGCTTGTTTTCTACGTATTTTGTTTGCTTTGAGTTTTCTTTGCATTATGAGGTATTGTGGGTGATGCAGTTAAATAATAAGGTTGAATAACGTGGGTAGCGTGGTTCTAAGTGGGAGGTGCATAAAGGAAGGAGGGGCAGATGTAACATGTGACACGAGGTGACTACAGGTGCAAGGGATAAACGTTTTTGTATAAAATCACTCAGACGCCAACGCGCTAAATATTAGGAGAGAAAAACGATCGGGCAGAACGCAAGTTGTCGAGAGGTAAACATCGGGGAGGGTATTGACTGCACATGAAGTTTGAAGTGAGAAACAAATTTGATGGAAATGTGGGAAGAAGAGTAAGAAGGTTTGAAGTACGGGTGGTTTAGAATGCAAAACTTTATCAATTGATAGGCGAGAGGAACATCGTGGCTCGTATGCTTGTAGACGCTTTGGTTAGGGAATGGGAGGTTGAAGGGGGAGTGTTTTTATGTTTTATGTTTTATGTCAAGGTTTTGAGGGATGAGGGAGAGACACAAAGTATGGCACAGTTATAAATATAGCATTCAGTCTTAATTTTGGGTGAGTTCAAAAAAGTTCTCATTTAACAAATGTTTTTTAACTACCTTTAGATACCCCTGAAGAAGGTCTCATATGACCGAAATGCATTGGGTTAATTTGTATAATACAGAGGAATGAAGTTTACACGAGCCTGTGAATAGGCCTGGATGGGCAATTCCTGCGCTAATGAAAATGCTTGAAAATAATAACTTCACATCCTTGACGTGACGGATAAAAATGGATTTAAAATGGAAAATAAATGGGATTAACTTTGAAAAAATTACGGAGTACGTGTTTCAATGGACTACAAATGTGTATCAGGCTGTGCAATTCTTTTGACACGCAGATGCGCGGGTCACTTTTTTGATGTTCTGTGATACAGCCATACCATATACTCTTAAGTGCATTATAACCTCGCAGTAAATGCTAACTTTGGAATGGCTGCATCAAAATATGTCGTGTTTGGTGCCAAACGCTTTGGAATACTACCCCCCTGCCAATTCTGGCAGCGGGGGTAGCAGTCCATCCTTCTAGAGGGAGAGACATGTTCACACTGGCTAAACCCGGTAGGACTTTCCTGAGCCCTGGCATCACAAAATGGATGCCTCTGCCACAGATACGGGTCTGGCCTCCTGCTGCTGACCGAAACTCCAGCAGGGGAGGCCTTGACAATAGGTTTCCTGTCAAGGGGAGGTGTAACCACCTCCCCAGACAGGCAGATGTGTATTGGGGCTGGGCGGGAGCACTCTCTGGTGCTTTGAAGTCCTGCACTGGGGGCACACTTGGTGTCCCTGTGCATAGTCCAGTTCAAACCAGTTGCAGGGGCTACCTGCCCCTGCTCTGGCGCGTAACTGGACAAAGGAAATGGGTGTAACCACCCCTCTTTCCAAGCCCACCCATAGGTGGGGCCTTAGAGTTAGTCCATCCCCTAAACGTACTATAATTATAGGAATCCAATCCCTAGGACTTTAGATTACCCTGGGCGAAACTCTGCCACATATATCCTGGACCTTCGACTTTCTATCACGACTAGAAGACGGAAGAAGTCTCCCTTGGGGTCAAGGAGTGACTCCCCTGCTTGGCAGGCACCAAAGCTGAAGCTCCCGCCGGACGCCGAAGTCTTTGCTTCACCAGAGGTGGATTTCCAGACTTCCCCGAGGCTACCCTGAGTCCACAGCAAAGCTGAGGCCCGTGGCTATCGTGGGTGACGTGGAACCGTGACCCCTGGACACCGTGATCTTTTGCACCAACACTATCTTCCTGGACCTCCTCGAAGTTGTGCTTTGGGCTCCGAGTAGCCCAAATTGTGAGCACCTACTGCACCGAAGATAGTTGGCTTCCACTCCATGAGTGACCCGTGGGCCGGCTTCAAGTGCGACCGCTTGAGGCTCCTTCGCAATCACTAGCCCGTTGGCTAGCAGGTCCCCACGAAGGCAACTCCCTTTTCTGCTTGGGCTTTCCTGGTTGCTCCAGACGTGCCCTGACTTACCCTTGCTGGGTGAGTCCCTCAGTCCTTGCTGGTCTGCACCGCAGTCCTTTCTCTGAATTCCAGTGACTTGCCGTTGCCAAGGCTTGTTGAGTCCATTCTGGTCGCTGACACCGCAGCACCTGACAGACTTCGTGGGACTGCTCGAATCCGGCTCGTGGACTTCGTGGCTGAAGAATCAAGACACCCATCAACTCACCTGAAGCACCCAACATCTATGGGCATTGGGTCCATCCTGCCCTCGGTCACTGGCAAGTGACCCAGACTCTGTCCCCTCTGCTTTCAGGTTCCTTCCATCCTAGATCCAGGCTTGGATCTCTTCGGACACTTCTCCTCTTCACGGCAGCAGCAGTTCTTTGCAGGCTTCCATTGAAATGGATGACGCAACCCCACACCAAAAGACACCTATGCACCCGGCTTCCCTGGGTGAGGTAACTCAAGTACTCTGGTGCTCCCGTGGGTGCTGGCCCTAGAACTTCTTAAGTCCAAAAGGGTTTGGTCCTGACTCGATTAGAAGTGTCCCTAATCTTTAAATTTCCAACCGCGACATTGCCCATAGAAGATAACGGGAACCCGCAGTTGTGTTCACACACTGCATACAGTCCCCGTGGGTCCCCTGTGTCACTACCTTGGGTGGCTCCTTGGGGTCCCAGCGATTCTACAGGCTCTAGGCCTTGTGTCTAGTTCAGTCGTGGTTCTTATACCACTTTTGTGGTATATGGTTTGGTACGCCCCTAGGGCCCAAACGTGTATTTGTGCTATTACTGATGATTGCTATCTTGTAACTTAAGTAGTTCGAAATCCAGTCTCATAAAGAGACTAGAGGGGTGTGTTTTAACCTTTATACATATATTTTAAATATATACCTGGTGTGGTTGATCATTCAAGAGATTATAGACTGGTAAAACCAGCTGCTTTACATTCCTTCAGGACTTAGCCTGAAGGCTGCTCTCCATAGCTACCACTAGGATAGCTTTCAATAAAGGTTGTATTTAACCTATCACCATAAGGGGTTGTTTGGACTGATACAAGGTGCCCACTAGAACTAGTGGACAGCATACATCAGGCCACCTTCTCACAGGAACATGGTCACAAGTAATTACAAGTGACTTATATAAGTCAAACATTCTACCCATCACTTTTTTTTTTCTGCAAAATCTGTAGTAGAAAGGATTTGTGAAATGAAGAAAAAGTTCCATGAATTTTAGTGGAGTTTGCATTTGGTCTAATTGGTGGTTTTGGAAATGTGAAATTCCAGCTTTTTACATGTTTGGAGGGCAGAGTAGGGTGATGTATCAGAAAATATAATGTTTGTCCTCCTATATTTGATTTTAGTCCAATCAAGTACTGTTAGACCTGTCAGCCCTTTGGGTGCTCCCTCCTCATCATTATTTATTTTGTCCCACTTCTGCCTCAAACCCTGTTATAATTTTTCCTTTTTGGGAACCACCAGACTTTTTAGTGTTGATGCAGGGTCAGGGAGCCATTTTCCCTACCCCTGGAACTTCTGTCTGAGGGCCTGAGACACAAAATGGTGGCCATCCATTGTCACCTGTGACATAACCAGAACCTCCTGGAACATTCTAGAATCCTGGGATAGTGGGAGGCAGTTTAGAATGTTGGGAGGCCATCTCAGAGTGGCAGTTGGCAACTGACTGGAGAGGAGAGAGGACAGAGATAGAAGGAGGTCGGAGTAAGGCATCAGGGGTGGAAACCAGTGCTTGGAGTGGGTCCAGAAACCCACCCTTGATGCTAGTCCCTACTGACCAAGCCCAGCCTAAAGCCCTGTGTGGGACCAAGACCAGAAGAACCATCTTAAGGATCTGAACATTTGGAACAGGCCTTAAAGAGGAAGAACAGCAAGCTCCTGACCTGTTCAACGGTGTCCTCCTCAAGTCCTGACGTCGAGAAGCCTGGAGACCTGGGGCCTGAGGTAGAGAAGCAGCGCTGACAGAAAGCAGACGTCGTACCCGGAGACGTCAGAGGTCGAGTGAGGGCGCCGACGGAGGTCGTGGAGAGGCACCGGAGGTCGAGTGAGGGCGCCGACAGAGGTCGTGGAGAGGCACCGGAGGTCGAGTGAGGGCGCCGACAGAGGTCGTGGAGAGGCGCCGGAGGTCGAGTGAGGGTGCCGACGGAGGTCGTGGAGAGGCGCCGGAGGTCGAGTGAGGGCGCCGACGGAGGTCGTGGAGAGGCACCGGAGGTCGAGTAGGGAGTCACCCGAGGTGAGGCGTCGCCAGGGGAGTGAAGTCCGCCCACCGGAGTCGCCGGAAACTGAGGTGAAGCGCGCCGGAGGTCGGGAGTGGAGATCGCACTCCGGAGACACCCGGAAGCGGGGAGACCGTGTCCCTGCGACGCCGGAAGGCGACATCGAGTCGAGACCGCCCAGCGACATCGAGTCGAGACCGCCCAGCGACATCGAGTCGAGACCGCCCAGCGACATCGAGTTGAGACCGCCCAGCGACATCGAGCCGGGCCCGCCCAGCGACATCGATCCGGAGCCGCCTCACGGCGGCGACGCGGCGCCGAGCGGAGCCGATCGTCGAGGAAGGGACAGTAAGTGGTAGAGGGGGCGTCTGAGGCCCCGTGGAGCCCTAAAGACCATCCTAGGGGTTAGAGGGGTGTTAGGACCAGCCTGGGAGTGCCAGGGGTGAACTGAGACTGGTACCTGGGTGAACTGGGCTGTGTAGTTTGGAGGGCCAGATCTTTAGGTTACCCTTGTTCTGCCTCAGCTTAGGCCCCAGCCTTGACCAATCTAGGTGGGACACCCCCATGCCATCCAAATGACCATAAGCTGTGTATGGGCAAAGTAAGACCAAGTGACCTCATGAAAATGATCTGATCTGTAATTGTCATTGATTGTTTTACCTTATTTATTGAAGGTGCTTTATTTATTGACTTTCACTAATTTATTCTTGCACTGTATTTATTGTCTGACTGTGTTTATTTGCCGTCTGTATTTATTGCACATCTATTTATTCTTTGCTTAGGGATGACCTGAACCTATTTGTTGAAATTCCAAAGTAGCATTGTTTATTTGACCTGTTCTTTTGAAGGAAAATCCTATTGTATTGTATTTACTATGTGAAGCCTGCAACTAAGAGAAAATAAGATAAAGACATATATATTTTCAACTTGACTTCCATAATTTTTACGGTGTAGTGTCGTTTTTGGAACGGATGAACGCATGGTTATTGTGAGGGTGTGACGTACGCTTAACACGGTGCCTGACCCCCAACCGCTCGAGCCAAGCTACCACTGTGCTGGGAACCTGGTGACTGCTAACCCGGTTGCCCGGTTTCCAACAAGTACCCTAAAATTTTAATGTGAAACATCTACAGTAATCATTGTTCACTGTTAAATACCTTAGCAGGCTACATCACAGGGGCGCGGGAGGGAACAAGGGGGAGGTTGTACCAAAATATTTTTAACTCAAGTGTGACTCAACATAAAAAGTTTGAAAACTACTACAATGAAATGTGTGTCCCTGGCCACATTAAAACAATATTAAAATTCCCATGCTTTTGGAGCAGCACTGCCAAAGAAATAGCCAGGGCATTGACAAATTCTAGACCTATGAGTCCCACCAGCCAAAAACATGTGCAGCTATTCAAGGACTGGTGGCAGGAAATATGGTGACCATCTAGTCGCAAGTTTCCCTCCAGTTGGGTGGTCAAGTTTCCGACGTTGTGCTATCTGCTTTTGATGTAGATATCACTTATAGCTCACCAACGAGATCCCCTTTACCAGGATGAGGATGGAGACTGAATGAAGCCTAGAAATAGAGATACAGAGAGAGTGACAATAACCAAGGTGAAATTTTAAGTTCGAAGTGAAGAAACTATTAACTGCACCAGTTGCATTAAGTGAGGACACATTCATTTTTGTTAGGCACGGGGTGATTAAGTGATTTGCCCAGAATCACAGGATGTTGAGCGTCGTTGCCAAGACACGAACCCGGTTCCCCTACTTTTTTTTTTTAGGTCGACTGCCCCAGCTGTTAGGCAACATCCTCTCCCCAAATAACGTATAATTTTAGAACGATGGACTTCAGTTGTTGTCTCCGTCTTAAGATGTGTTGATGCTTATTTGTATAGCTATTTAAGCTGTCATAAGATCACCTAACAGCACAAAGGGAATGGGAAAGAGAAAACATGGGCAAGGCAGAGAGAATGAGAAAGGGAGATTGAGTATGTAGCGGTTATTGACCATGATATTGGTATCCCACTGGCTAGGCAGCAGTGATTTATAGGTAACCAGCATGAGGCATCTCAGAACAGGTAGAGAGCGAAGAAAAGGAGATACAGTGAGCTGAAGGGGAGGGAAGGAGTTTCTGGATTGCTTTGTTAATCATGATATACTATTAAATAAATGCGAAGCTAGGTCTGAGTGTATCTCTAAGATAGGAAACTACTCAATATCTAAAAGCTGACCTCTTGTGTGCCTCCTCCTAATAGTAACATTTTACTGTGTACCAATCTCTGAAGATAAAGTTTTGGAGGAATAACTGAGATCCTGGGATGGCAGAGAGAGCATCAGGTTAGGGATTAGGTCTCTACAATTGTTTAGGGAGTGGGAGTGAATGAGTTAGTTTAAGAGGAGGAGCAGTGCTCCTTAGTAATGTTTACCAAAACAGTTTTCTTAAATGTTCTGACCTGGCACACATCACTGCTGTTAGAAGCCAGCCCACCATTGTTCTACTGGACATTACCCCAACCCGAAGACGTCATATTTCATGATTCTTTTGCCCCACGCAAGGATTCCAGGTAAACATATGCACCACATCATCTATAAAACTGAAGTTAATTTCCAGAGATGTAAGATTATAAGTTGTAGCATTTTTTCTTCATGAACTGTTGCTGCATATTTCTTTATAGTATTTTTATTCAAAACTCTCCTGATAATATTCATGTATGACATGCATGCTTAGACAATGATTCTGTGCTGCCAAGGAATTCAAATGACTAAAATAGAAAAGTGGAAGTGACATGAAACACTCTTTCACCATAAATGGCAATTCACGGTTGACCCCTCCACCCACCAAGAGTTCCACAACAGACTCTCATGGACTCTTCAGTCTAGCTGGAAGAAAAGGAGTGGGAACCACAGAACATTTGAACTAGGGTTAATATCTGACCCTGCCACTGTATTAATGGACCCCAAAACCAGCAGCTGGGAGGACAGTGCCATGCTAGGAAATGGCCTAATAGAGTTTACCTGGTATTATCCTAGTTAAGACTTATTTGTGTGAGAGGCGCCATTGATAATCACACTTTATGCCCCCTTTCTACACTCCAGTTGCTGTTGAAGCCAAAATGTTTACAAATGATAAATGCATTTCAAGCAATGGTGCTAGCCAAGTGTATCAAAACAATGTATACTTGATGGGAAATGAAACTCCGGATTACCATGCACTACGACTGAATATAGATTTACTGTTTTCTGAGTTACAGTGTCTGGGCATAAGTCATCCTTCTAAGGATTAGCAAGAAAGTGGTTGATTCTAATAGGCTTGTATTCTAACATAAACGTATTGTGTGCTGAGAAATGCGCTATGAAACGGAACAATGACAAAACAAATGCATTTAAACTGAACCACTTGCTACAAATTTTGAAAAATCTCGTTTGTGAAAGTATGCCTAAATATCTTTCATTGTTTTGAGTCCCACTATGTTAAGATCAATTCAACTGGCCTGGTGCATTTTGTAATACGCTATTTGCCAATTATTGTTCCTGAAATTCCACATCCTACTTGCTCTACTGACCCAATGTACATTTAAATGTAGCATTCACTGTTCATTCTTCTAAAATGTCTTGATAGAGAATCCTGAAATCCCACTAAAGGATAATAAATTGAGACCGATGTTATTGACCCAGTATGCTTCAAAATGCACCAATGTCCACATATTGTCCAGAAAAATGCTCCCCATATTATTTAGCATACAACAACAGTAAAGAGAGCCCCTACAAGACTTTTTGACACAGGTTGTGCCTGAGCCCTGCCCCCAATGTTCAAAGTGTGAGGCCCCCCCGAAGTTTGAAGCTAGTTGCGCCCCTGCTGCTGGCGCTGCACGTATTTTTAGGTCTCGCCTGACCCAGCGCATGCGCTGGACTGGCGAGACTTTTTGAGAGGGATCCAAAAAGTGCTACCAGGCCAGCCTTGAGCTACAGTGCATGTGCGCGGGCACGCGCCCGATCACTTTCACTTTCGTGGCCGCACGGCCGCTTTGATGTTTGATCGCTGTTAGACGGAACGGGAGGGTCGGCCGAGGACAAGGGGAGAGGTCTCCGGGGAGAGCCGTCTCCAGCGATCGTACAGACAAATAACTTCCCCCCCACAGACAGATACCACACAAGGAGAAGATTTAGCGTTCTTTATAAGCACTTCTTAAGGTACGATGGAATGGTACAAGGAGGTCTGGACTCAGGGGTCCCCTCGATTCAAGTCTCTCAAGATAGGAAAAGGGGTAGCGGGACAGTCTGGTTACCAGTCTGGTAGTTGGGATGGTATGGTGGTTAGCTCACAATCCTCGAGCTTGGTGGTCTAGCTGGTACGGGCCGCGGCAGCGCCAGCAGGTCCCGGTGGAGATGGTCGATACACGGTCCGCGGCAGCGCCAGTAGGTCCCGGTGGAGATGGTCGATGTACGGTCCGCGGCAGCGCCAGCAGGTCCTGGTGAAGATGGTCGTTACAACGGGCCGCGGCAGCGCCAGCAGGTCCCGACGAGGATGGATGTTGCAGAAGGCCGCGGCAGCGCCAGCAGGCAGGACGATAGTTCGCAAGATAGGGCTACGGCAGCGCCAGTAGTCCGTCAAGGCTGAGTTCTCTCGGTGTCTCTCGACTCCAGGATACAACTGCCTTCCTGCTCCGGAGCTGCCCCAGTTATAGGGCAGGCGCCCTTTGATGTCCGGACCCTCGCACTTGGAGGTCGGAGGGTCCGGGATGAAGCTGTCCAGACACCCAGCAGGGGGGTGGAGCCGGGGCCTGGGGGAGCTGGAGGCGATTGGCACCTGGCGGGGGAGAGTCCTTGGCGCTTCGTTCTTCCATTGACCTGCCAAGTGGTCCGCTCACCTCCTGGGTGGATGGTGGTGCCGGGATGTCGGGGCCGGCCAGGCCCAGGGTTAGGGTCGGATGGAGGCCACGCGGCCTCGTGGCGCAGGGCCCAAGATGGCGGCTTGACCCGGCCGGGGGAGCCGGTGGTGGCTTGGGCCCGTGATACATGGAGGTCCGAGGGCAGGGGTTCCGTCGGGAGACGGGGTGCGGGTGATTCTCGTGGGTCACGCCTGGTGGGCCGGGGCTTGGGCCCTGTCATGCGGGGAGGGAGCCAGCCCTTCGTGTGGCCTGTCCAACATGCGTCCCCCCCAGCTGAAGGCGGGGAGAGTCACCCATCTTCTTGGGGACTCTCCTCGTCGAGGCGGAAAAAGCGTGACAGGCCATCTGCGTTGGCGTGGTCTTGGCCCGGTCGGTGCTCCACGGTGAAGTCCATTCCCTGCAGGGAGATGGACCAACGCAATAGTTTCGGGTTCTCCCCCCGCATCTGCATCAGCCACTGCAGGGGTCGATGGTCGGTTTGTACCCGGAAGTGGGTACCGAAGAGATAGTGCCGGAGCTTTTTGAGGGCCCACACCACTGCGAAGGCCTCCCTCTCGATTGTGCTCCAGCGCTGTTCCCGGGCCAGGAGACGTTGGCTGATGAAGGCCACCGGCTGGTCATGACCTTCGGGGTTCAATTGGGAAAGAACCGCCCCGATGCCGTGGTCGGAGGCGTCTGTCTGTACCACGAATTCCCAACTGTAATCGGGGGCCTGGAGCACAGGGGCGGTGCACAGGGCGGCCTTCAGCTTTTCGAAGGCCGCTTGACAAT
Organism: Triturus cristatus; assembly: GCF_964204655.1. Taxonomy (NCBI): domain Eukaryota; kingdom Metazoa; phylum Chordata; class Amphibia; order Caudata; family Salamandridae; genus Triturus; species Triturus cristatus. The sequence continues at coordinate 309,197,224 of NC_140595.1, forward strand.
CGGGGGTCCAGTTAATCCGCTTCGGTTGGTTTTTGGACGCGAGACCCGTGAGGGGTCCCACAATGCTGCCGTAGTCCCTCACGAACCGCCGGTAGTAGCCGGTGAGCCCCAAGAAGGCTCGGTCCTCGGTCTGGGTGACGGGGGGCTGCCAGGACTGGATGGCAGCAATTTTAAGTTGCAACGGGGCCACCAGCCCGCTTCCCACCTGGTGCCCAAGGTAGGTCACGGACCCTTGACCAATTTGGCATTTGCCGGCCTTAATCGTGAGGCCGGCCCGCTGGAGGGCCTGTAGGACCTCTTGGAGGTGGAGGAGGTGGTCGGACCAATGGCGGCTGTATACAGCTATATCGTCCAGGTAGGCAGCGCTGAACTCTTCGAGCCCCGCCAAGACCTGGTTCACAAGACGTTGAAACGTGGCGGGGGCGTTCTTCATGCCGAAGGGCATGACCTTGAAGTGGTAGTGGCCATCGGGGGTAGAGAAGGCGGATCGTTCCTGAGCCCGGGGTGTGAGACCGATCTGCCAGTAGCCCGCTGTTAGGTCGAAGATACTGAGGTAGCGGGCGGCCCCCAGCCGGTCGATCAATTCGTCCGCTCGGGGGATAGGATGAGCGTCGGTCCGGGTGACAGCGTTCAAGCCCCGGTAGTCGACGCAGAATCTCAGTTCAGGTGTGGTGCCGGGGGCAGCGGCTTTGGGTACCAATACAACGGGGCTGGCCCAGGGACTGTCCGAGGGCTCGATGACCCCGATCGTGAGCATTTTGGCTACTTCTTCTTGTATGCAGGCCCGTACCCGATCTGGTACGCGATAGGCCCGGTGTCGGATAGGGGGACTGTCCCCGGTGTCCACGTCGTGCAAGCACCAAGGGGTGACCCCGGGGGTGAGGGAGAACAGTGTAGCGAACCGCAGCAGGAGGTCCCGGCAGCCCTGGTGTTGCTCTGGGGTGAGGGCATCAGAGAGCCGGACCCCGTCCACGGAACCGTCGTTCTCCTGAGTCTTCAGGAGATCCGGGAGGGGTTCAGAGTCCTCTTCTGCCCCACTGTCCGTAGCCATCAGGAGACTGAGTTCTGAGCGCACAAAGTGTGGTTTGAGTCTGTTGGTGTGGAGGACCCGAAGGGGGTTCCGGGGGGTCCCCATGTCGATGAGGTAAGTGACGGGGCTTTTGCGCTCGACCACTTTGAAGGGCCCCGTCCACTTATCTTGCAAGGCACATGGTTCGGTGGGGGACATCACCCACACTTGTTGACCAGGTTCGAACTCGACGGAGGAGGCATTGTGATCATACCATCTCTTCATGTCCTCCTGGCTGGCCTCGAGGTTCGCCTTGGCCATCTCCCTGAAGCGCCGGGTCTGATTGCGTAGGGCCAGGAGGTACTTGAAGACGTCTGGAGGGGTCTTTAGGGGGGCCATCTCCCAACCTTCTTTGACTAGGCTGAGGGGCCCTCGCACAGGGTGCCCGTACAGGAGTTCGAAAGGGCTAAAACCGAGGGATTTCTGGGGAACTTCCCGGTAGGCGAAGAGGAGGCACGGGAGTAGTACATCCCACTGGCGACGGAGGGGCTCTTCCAATCCCCCAATCATCCCCTTGAGAGTGCGGTTGAATCGCTCCACTAGTCCGTTCCCTTGGGGGTGATAGGGGGTCGTGAACCTGTAGGTGACCCCGCACTGTTGCTAGAGGGACTTCATGTATTTGGAGATGAAGTTCGTGCCTCGGTCGCTGACGACTTCTCGGGGGAAGCCCACCCGGGAGAAGATCCCCATTAGGGCCCGGCCAACCACCGGAGCTGTCACAGTTCGTAGGGGTACCGCCTCGGGGTAGCGGGTGGCGTGGTCCACCAGTACCAGGATGAACCTGTGTCCTTGTGCCGTGCGGGGGTCCAGGGGCCCCACAATGTCTATTCCTACCCTCTCGAACGGGGTAGTGACCACTGGGAAGGGTTGCAGAGGGGCTTTCAGCTTACGGCCACTCTTCCCGCTGGCTTGGCACGTGGGACAGGACCGGCAGTGGTTCAGGACGTCGTTCCTCATCTTCGGCCAAAAAAAATGGGTTACTAGGCGACTGTAAGTTTTGTCCTGGCCCAGGTGTCCAGCCAGGGGGACATCGTGGGCCAGGTTGAGCAGGAAGTCTCTGAAGCGGAGAGGAACCACCAGTACTCGACCGGCCCCTAGCTCCGCGATTCTTTGTTCGCTGTAGAGCAGGTTGTTATCCCAGTAGACCCAGTGAGTTCCGGTGGAGTCCCCTGCGCTCTGGGCGCTGGCTTGTTGGCGGAGTCCCTCGAGGGAAGGGCAGGTCTTTTGCTCCTGGCGGAACTGTTCTTGGGTGGGCCCCCCTTCTTGACGCCACTGAGCCAGGCCGGGTAGGTCCTGGGGTTGCGTGTCCCCTTCGGTCGTTGGTTCCGGGGGGTTGGCCTCGTCGTTGTCTTCTACTGGGGCGACCGGGGGCGGAGGGGCCGGCCATTCCGGTTCTTCTGATCGGGGGACGGCACGGGCGGCCATGGACCGGGTGGTTACGCAGGCCCAGTCCGGGAGGCCCAGCATCCCCAGGTGCTCTCTTCTCTCGACGGTGGCCCACGGGGAACTCTCAAGGTCATTCCCCAGGAGACAGTCCACGGGGGCATCATCCCGGACCGTCACTTTCAACAGGCCGGAGACCCCTCCCCATTCGAAGGGGACGCAGGCCATTTGACACAGACTTTCGGAATTGTCGGCTGAGCGGACGGGGCAGAGAATGTTCGGCAGGATCTGCTCGGGCTTCACCAGGTGACAGCGGACGGCCGTCACACTGGCGCCGGTGTCACGTAATGCCTCGGCCCGATGCCCATTAATGGTCAGCCACTGACCGTATTTCCTGGTGTTGGCGGGTAGGGGGGCCCGCGGGACCATGTCTTTTCCCCCTAGGCACGCTAGAACCATGGCGGCCGGTTCCCACTCTTGCTGGGCCGGCTCATACTCTTCCTGTTCCTCTGATAGTCGTTCTTCCCCCAGGGCGGCGGCAGCTACCTGGCGGGGCTTGGGCGTTTGGTTCTGCGGGCAGCTCGGGTCATTGGCGTAGTGGCCGACTCGCTGGCATCGGTGGCACGTGACGTTGGCTCGGAACCCAGGACGCATCGGGGGGTTGCCCCGGCCGGCCGGGGGTGGAGTGCTGGCCACGGGTGTTGCCGGGAGGGTGTCTCTCCCTCGCCCCTGGCCTCCTCCTCCTCCCCGAGGACGGTGCTGGCCTTGGTTGCTTCGGTTTTGCTCGTGTGGTCCTCTCCGGCCCACTCGGGTGCTTTCCCACCGGTCAGCTTCAGCGGCGAGCTGCCGGGGGTCAGTCAGTTTACTGTCGAGGAGGTGCTGCCTGAGTTCGACGAAACAGTTGTTCGACAGGTGTTCCCATACCATAAGGTTAAAGAGTTGTTCGTAGGTCGTTACATGGCTCCCCTTGATCCAACCCTCGAAGGCTCGGCTGAAATAGTTGACGTACTCCACCCAAGTTGTACCCGGGATCCGGGTGCAATCTCTGAACCTCTGGCGGTACATCTCGGGTGTGAGGCCGTAGCGGGTGAGGAGGGCAGCCTTCATGTGGTCGTAGGACGACATTTGGTGATCTGGGAGCTGCAACAGGGCATCGCGGCCTTCGTTGACGAACCTCCCCCATAGTCCGGCTCCCCAATCACTCCGGTCGATCCGGTGGGAGGTCATGGCGATCTCGTAGGCTTTGAACCACTGTTGTATGTCGTCTTCTCGAACATACTCTCGGACAACATCCTTGGGGATGTGGACTTTTTCTCGGTTGCCCCCGGGGTGTGCGGTCGCTCAGGCACCCCCGGTTCTTTATTCTGTTTCCGAAGTTCTATTTCCGCCAGTTTGCGCTCGTGTTCGAGTGTTATTCTTTTTTCCTCAAGCTCTCTCTGTCTCTGCTTTTCTTCTCGTTCTTCTCGGAGCCGCAGATGCTCTAGATTTATTTTCTGCTCGGCTAACTTTAGTTCACCGTCCATCTTGAGTCGTGCCATTTCCAACTCGTGTAACCTGGTTCTTTCTCTTTCTTGGATCTCCTCCTGTGAGAGGCCCGTTCCCCGCTCCTCGGGAGCCGTGGCGTTCCCCTCTGGTGCGACACTGTTTTGGTCGGAGGATCCGGCGATCCCATTTTCTGCCCACGACTCAAGGGCGCGCTTCAAATCGTCTTTGGTACTCAGGCCGGTGGTAGCAATGCCTAGTTCCATGCAGAATTGTTTAAGTTCGCGGTGGCTATATTCTTCCAACTTATCCATTTGGAACTTTTCAGTGGAACCGCTATCTTTGGCTGACATCGTGGTTTTGTCGTGGGGTGAGCTACTCTCTGTACGATTACGCGTTGATTCGGATCGCGCCGCTGGCCACCAATGTTAGACGGACCGGGAGGGTCGGCCGAGGACAAGGGGAGAGGTCTCCGGGGAGAGCCGTCTCCAGCGATCGTACAGACAAATAACTTCCCCCCCACAGACAGATACCACACAAGGAGAAGATTTAGCGTTCTTTATAAGCACTTCTTAAGGTACGATGGAATGGTACAAGGAGGTCTGGACTCAGGGGTCCCCTCGATTCAAGTCTCTCAAGATAGGAAAAGGGGTAGCGGGACAGTCTGGTTACCAGTCTGGTAGTTGGGATGGTATGGTGGTTAGCTCACAATCCTCGAGCTTGGTGGTCTAGCTGGTACGGGCCGCGGCAGCGCCAGCAGGTCCCGGTGGAGATGGTCAATACACGGTCCGCGGCAGCGCCAGCAGGTCCCGGTGGAGATGGTCGATGTACGGTCCACGGCAGCGCCAGCAGGTCCCGGTGAAGATGGTCGTTACAACGGGCCGCGGCAGCGCCAGCAGGTCCCGACGAGGATGGATGTTGCAGAAGGCCGCGGCAGCGCCAGCAGGCAGGACGATAGTTCGCAAGATAGGGCTACGGCAGCGACAGTAGTCCGTCAAGGCTGAGTTCTCTCGGTGTCTCTCGACTCCAGGATACAACTGCCTTCCTGCTCCGGAGCTGCCCCAGTTATAGGGCAGGCGCCCTTTGATGTCCGGACCCTTGCACTTGGAGGTCGGAGGGTCCGGGATGAAGGTGTCCAGACACCCAGCATGGGGGTGGAGCCGGGGCCTGGGGGAGCTGGAGGCGATTGGCACCTGGCGGGGGAGAGTCCTTGGCGCTTCGTTCTTCCATTGACCTGCCAAGTGGTCCGCTCACCTCCTGGGTGGATGGATGGTGCCGGGATGTCGGGGCCGGCCAGGCCCAGGGTTAGGGTCGGATGGAGGCCACGCGGCCTCGTGGCGCTGGGCCCAAGATGGCGGCTTGACCCGGCCGGGGGAGCCGGTGGTGGCTTGGGCCCGTGATACATGGAGGTCCGAGGGCAGGGGTTCCGTCGGGAGACGGGGTGCGGGTGATTCTCGTGGGTCACGCCTGGTGGGCCGGGGCTTGGGCCCTGTCATGCGGGGAGGGAGCCAGCCCTTCGTGTGGCCTGTCCAACAATCGCGATTGCGATCACTTTTGCATAGCCAATAGGTCTCGCTTTTGGGACCTTATAAGTATTTAGATATGCAACTGTTGCATGGATAAACACTTATAAGGTCCCAAAGGGGAGACCTATTGGCTATGCCAATGCTTGTTTCCTCCTGCTTTAAATACGAGCGACAGCAGACAGACGATCCTTTCTTGTTCTCTCCTTGAATATTGATCCAGTGTCTGGATCACATTTAACAGATACACTCATGGGTGATAGCGTCTACGAAAATACAGGTAACATAACATGACACACACACTAACTTCCCTCGATTGCTTCTTTGATGAAACTTGTTTTTCATCCTTACACAAAAAGCATTCTTGTTCACAAGGCTCCATCTGGGTACTTTTTCAACGACTTTCCCCCAAGCCCTCAGCCTTGCCGACCATCACTTAAGTCCCTGATAGCTTTTTCAATGCCAGTTACCATCTACATGATGGAGCTGTATTGTCGAGTATCAGAAATCACAAAAGGAAACAGGCAGTGTTTACATGTCAGCAGTGAAACACGCTGTGTGTGCCGTGCTCCGAGACAGGGCATGTATCCTGATTTTGGCGAAGCAGGATTATAATGTCCGCAACTACAACAAGCATTTGCAATGCAATAGGTCTCGCATTTATAAGAGTTTGAGCTATTGGCATTGTAAAATTACAATGCCTTTTATTTATGTTTTGGTATTAAAACAAATAAAAGGCATTTGTCATTTACAATGTCAGTAGCATAAACTCGCATAAAAGCAGTGTGTGGAGTGCAGCAGTGTGCGGCGTGCAGCAGTGTGCGGCGTGTAGCAGTGTGCGGCATGCAGCAGTGTGTGGCGTGCAGCAGTGTGTGGCGTGCAGCAGTGTGCAGCGTGCGGCGTGCGGCAGTGTGCGGGAGTGTGCGGCGTGCAGCAGTGTGTGGCGTGCAGCAGTGTGTGGCATGCAGCAGTGTGTGGCGTGCAGCAGTGTTTCGTGTAGCAGTGTGAGGCATGCAGCACTGGGTGGCGTGCAGCGGCGTACAGCAGTGTGCGGCGTACAGCAGTGTGCGGCATGCAGCAGTGTTGTGCAGCATGCAGCAGTGAGTAATGCAGCAGTGTGCAGCAGTGTGCGTCGTGCAGCAGTGTGCGTCGTGCAGCAGTGTGCGGCGTGCAGCAGTGTAAGGCGTGCAGCAGTGTGAGGCGTGCAGCAGTGTGTGGCGTGCAGCAGTGTGCCACACAGTGCAGCGGCGTGCAGCAGTGTGTGGCGTGCAGCAGTGTGTGGCGTGTAGCAGTGTGTGGCGTGTAGCAGTGTGCGGCGTGCAGCAGTGTGCGGCGTGCAGCAGTGTGAGGCATGCAGCAGTGTGAGGCATGCAGCAGTGTTTCGTGTAGCAGTGTGAGGCGTGCAGCAGTGTGTGGCGTGCAGCAGTGTGCGGCGTGCAGCAGTGTGTGGCGTGCAGCAGTGTTTTGTGTAGCAGTGTGAGGCATGCAGCACTGTGTGGCGTGCAGCAGAGTGCTGCGTGCAGCAATGTCGTGCAGCATGCAGCAGTGAGTAATGCAGCAGTGTGCAGCAGTGTGTGGCGTGCAGCAGTGTGCGGCGTGCAGCAGTGTGTGGTGTGCAGCAGTGTTTTGTGTAGCATTGTGCGGCGTGCAGCAGTGTGTGGCGTGCAGCAGTGTGCGGCATGCAGCAGTGTGTGGTATGCAGCAGTGTGCGGTGTGCAGCGGCATGCAGCAGCGTGTGGCATTGTTGGACAGGCCACACGAAGGGCTTGCTCCCTCCCCGCACGACAGGGCCCGAGCTCCGGCCCGCCAGGCATAACCCACGAAAAGCACCTGCACCCCGTCTCCCGACGGATCTTCTGCCCTCGGACCTCTACTCATCACGGGGCCCAGCCCCACCAGCTTCCCCGGCCGGGTCAAGCCGCCATCTTGGGCCCTGCACCACGAGGCCGCGTGGCCTCGCCCCGACCCTAACCCCGGGCCTGGCCGGCCCCGACATCCCGGCACCACCATCCACCCAGGAGGTGAGCGGACCACTTGGCAGGTCAATGGGAGAACGAAGCGTCAAGTGCTCTTCTCCCGCCAGGTGCCGATCGCCTCCAGCTCCCCCAGGCGCTGGCTCCACCCCCTGCTGGGTGTCTGGACACCTTCATCCCGGGCCCTCCGACCTCCAAGTGCGAGGGTCCGGACATCAAAGGGCGCCTGCCCTATAACTGGGGCAACTCCGGAGCAAGAAGGCAGTTGTATCCTGGAGTCGAGAGACACCGAGAGAACTCAGCCTTGAAGGACTACTGGCGCTGCCGTAGCCCTATCCTGTGAACCATCGTCTTGCCTGCTGGCACTGCCGCGGCCTTCTGCAACACCTATCCTCGTCGGGACCTGCTGGCGCTGCCGCGGCCTGTTGTAACGATCATCTTTCCGGGACCTGCTGGTGCTGCCGCGGACCGTGTACCGACCATCTCGACCGGGACCTGCTGGCGCTGCCGCGGCCCGTACCAGCTAAACCACAAAGCTCGAGGATTGTGAGCTAATCATCATCTCATCCAAACTACCTGACTGGTAAACAGACTGTCCCGCTACCCCCTTCCCTACTTTGAGAGACTTGAATCGAGGGGACCCCTGAGTCCAGACCTCCTTGTACCATTCAACCGTACCTTAAGAAGTGCTTATAAAGAACGCTGAATCTTATCCTTGTGTGGTATCTGTCTGTGGGGGGGAAGTTACGTGTCTGTACGATCGCTGGAGACGGCTCTCCCCGGAGACCTCTCCCCCTGACCTCGGCCGACCCTCCCGGTCCGTTTAACCCTTCTAACATTGGTGGCCAGCGGCGCGATCCGAATCAACGCGTAATCGTACAGAGAGTAGCTCACCCCACGACAAAACCACGATGTCAGCCAAAGATAGCGGTTCCGCTGAGAAATTCCAAATGGATAAGTTAGAAGAATACAGCCACCGCGAACTGAAACAATTCTGCATAGAACTTGGCATTGCTACCACCGGCCTGAGTACCAAAGAGGATCTAAAGCACGCCCTTGAGTCGTGGATGGAAACTGGGATCGCCGGACCCTCCGACCAAAACACTGTCGCACCAGAGGGGAACGCCACGGCTCCCGAGGAGCGGGGAACGGGCCTCTCACAGGAGGAGATCCGAGAGAGATAAAGAACCAGATTGCACGAGTTGGAAATGGCACGACTCAAGATGGATGGGGAACTCAAGTTAGCCGAACAGAAACTCAACCTAGAGCACATGCGGCTCCGAGAAGAGCGAGAAGAAAAGCAGAGACAGAGAGAGCTGGAGGAAAAGAGAATAACACTCGAACACGAGCGCCAACTGGCGGAAATAGAACTTCGGAAACAGAGTAAAGAACTGGGGGTGCCGGAGCGACCGCACACCCCGGGGCCAACCGAGAAAAGAGTCCACATCCCCAAGGATGTTGTCCGCGAGTATGTCCGAGAAGACGACATACAACAGTGGTTTAAAGCCTACGAGATCGCCATGACCTCCCACCGGATCGACCGGAGCGATTGGGGAGCCGGACTATGGGGGAGGTTCGTCAACGAAGGTCGCGATGCCCTGCTGCAGCTCCCAGATCACCAAATGTCGTCCTACGACCACATGAAGGCTGCCCTCCTCACCCGCTACGGCCTCACACCCGAGATGTACCGCCAGAGGTTCAGAGATTGCACCCGGATCCCAGGTACAACTTGGGTAGAGTACGTGAACTATTTCAGCCGTGCCTTCGAGGGTTGGATCAAGGGGAGCCATGTCACCACCTACGAACACCTCTTTAACCTTATGGTATGGGAGCACCTGTCGAACAACTGTTTCGTCGAGCTCAGGCAGCACCTCCTCGACAGCAAGCTGACTGACCCCCGGCAGCTCGCCGCCGAAGCTGACCGATGGGAAAGCACCCGAGTGGGCCGGAAAGGGCCACACGAGCAGAACAGAAGCAACCAAGGCCAGCACCGTCCTCGGGGAGGAGGAGGGGGCCAGGGGCGAGGGAGAGACGCCTTGCCAGCAACACCCGTGGCCAGCACCCCGCCTCCGGCCGGCCGGGGCAACCCCCCGTTGCGTCCTGGGTTCCGAGCCAACGTCACGTGCCACCGATGCCAGCGAGTCGGCCACTACGCCAATGACCCGAGCTGCCCGCAGAACCAAACACCCAAGCCCCGCCAGGTAGCTGCCGCCGCCCTGGGGGAAGAGCGATTATCGGAGGAACCAGAAGAGTATGAGCCGGCCCAGCAAGAGTGGGAACCGGCCGCCATGGTCCTGGCGTGCTTAGGGGGAAGAGACATGGTCCCGCGGGCTCCCCTACCCGCTAACACCAGGAAATACGGTCAGTGGGTGACCATTAATGGACAGCGAGCCGAGGCCTTGCGTGACACCGGCGCCAGTGTGACGGCCGTCCGCTGTCACCTGGTGAAGCCCGAGCAGATCCTGCCGAACATTCTCTGCCCCGTCCGCTCGGCAGACAACTCTGAGAGCATGTGTCAAATGGCCTGCGTCCCCTTCGAATGGGGAGGGGTCTCCGGCCTGTTGAAGGTAACGGTCCGGGACGATGCCCCCGTGGACTGCCTCCTGGGGAATGACCTCGAGAGTTCCCCGTGGGCCACCGTTGAGAGAAGAGAGCACCTGGGGATGCTGGGCCTCCCGGACTGGGCCTGCATAACCACCCGGTCCATGGCCGCCCGTGCCGTCCCCCGATCAGAAGAACCGGAATGGCCAGCACCTCCGCCCCCGGTCGCCCCAGTAGAAGACAACGACGAGGCTAGCCTCCCAGACCCGACGACCGAAGGGGACGCGCAACCCCAGGACCTTGCTGACCTGGCTCAGTGGCGTCAAGAAGGTGGGCCCACCCAAGAACAGTTCCGCCAGGAACAAAAGACCTGTCCCTCCCTCGAGGGACTCCGCCAACAAGCCAGCGCCCAGAACGCAGGAGACCCCACCGGAACTCACTGGGTCTACTGGGACAACGACCTGCTATACAGCGAGCAAAGAATCGCCGAGCTGGGGGCCGGTCGAGTACTGGTGGTACCTCTCCGCTTCAGAGACGTTCTGCTCAACCTGGCCCACGATGTCCCCCTGGCTGGACACCTGGGCCAAGACAAAACGTACAGCCGCCTAGTGACCCACTTTTTCTGGCCGAAAATGAGGAACGACGTCCTGAACCACTGCCGATCTTGCCCCACATGCCAAGCCAGCGGGAAGAGTGGTCGGAAGCTGAAAGCCCCTCTGCAACCCTTCCCTGTGGTCACCACCCCGTTCGAGAGGGTGGGGATAGACATTGTGGGGCCTCTGGACCCCCGCACGGCGCAAGGACACAGGTTCATCTTAGTACTGGTGGACCATGCCACCCGCTACCCCGAGGCGGTGCCCCTACGGACCGTGACAGCTCCGGTGGTTGGCCGGGCCCTAATGGGGATCTTCTCCCGGGTAGGCTTCCCCCGAGAAGTCGTCAGCGACCGGGGCACGAACTTCATCTCCAAATACATGAAGTCCCTCTGGCAACAATGCGGGGTCACCTACAGATTCACGACCCCTTATCACCCCCAAGGGAACGGACTAGTGGAGCGTTTTAACCGCACGGCCTACCGCGTACCAGATCGGGTACGGGCCTGCATACAGGAGGAGGTGGCCAAGATGCTCACAATCGGGGTCATCGAGCCCTCGGACAGTCCCTGGGCCAGCCCGGTTGTATTGGTTCCCAAAGCCGCTGCCCCCGGCACCGCACCTGAACTGAGATTCTGCGTCGACTACCGGGGCTTGAACGCTGTCACCCGGACCGACGCTCATCCGATTCCCCGAGCAGACGAGCTGATCGACCGGCTGGGGGCCGCCCGCTACCTTAGTATCTTCGACCTAACAGCGGGCTACTGGCAGATCGGCCTCACACCCAGGGCTCAGGAACGGTCAGCCTTCTCTACCCCCGATGGCCACTACCAATTCAAGGTCATGCCCTTCGGCATGAAAAATGCCCCCGCCACGTTTCAACGCCTCGTGAACCAGGTCTTGGCGGGGCTCGAAGAGTTCAGCGCTGCCTACCTGGACGATATCGCTGTATACAGCCGCCACTGGTCCGACCACCTCCGTCATCTCCAAGAGGTCCTACAGGCCCTCCAGCGGGCCGGCCGCACAATTAAGGCCGGCAAGTGCCAAATTGGCCAAGGGTCCGTGACCTACCTTGGGCACCAAGTAGGAAGCGGGCTGGTGGCCCCGCTGCAACTTAAGATTGCTGCCATCCAGTCCTGGCAGCCCCCCGTCACCCAGACCGAGGTCCGAGCCTTCTTGGGGCTCACCGGCTACTACCGGCGGTTCGTGAAGGACTACGGCAGCATCGTGGGGCCCCTCACGGGTCTCACGTCTAAGAACCAACCGAAGCGGATTAGCTGGACCCCCGATTGTCAAGCGGCCTTCGAGAAGCTGAAGGCCGCCCTGTGCACTGCCCCTGTGCTCCAGGCCCCCGATTACAGTCGGGAATTCGTGGTACAGACCGACGCCTCCGACCACGGCATCGGAGCCGTTCTTTCTCAGTTAAACCCCGAAGGTCATGACCAGCCGGTGGCCTTCATCAGTCGACGTCTCCTGGCCCGAGAACAGCGCTGGAGCACCATCGAGAGGGAGGCCTTCGCAGTGGTGTGGGCCCTCAAAAAGCTCCGGCCCTATCTCTTCGGTACCCACTTCCGGGTGCAAACCGACCATCGACCCCTGCAGTGGCTGATGCAGATGCGGGGGGAGAACCCAAAACTCTTGCGCTGGTCCATTTCCCTGCAGGGAATGGACTTCACCATGGAGCACCGACCAGGCCAAGACCACGCCAACGCGGATGGCCTGTCCCGCTTTTTCCGCCTCGACGAAGAGAGTCCCCAAGGAGATGGGTGACTCTCCCCGCCTTCAGCTGGGGGGGGACGCATGTTGGACAGGCCACACGAAGGGCTTGCTCCCTCCCCGCACGACAGAGCCCGAGCTCCGGCCCGCCAGGCATAACCCACGAAAAGCACCTGCACCCCGTCTCCCGACGGATCTTCTGCCCTCGGACCTCTACTCATCACGGGGCCCAGCCCCACCAGCTTCCCCGGCCGGGTCAAGCCGCCATCTTGGGCCCTGCACCACGAGGCCGCGTGGCCTCGCCCCGACCCTAACCCCGGGCCTGGCCGGCCCCGACATCCCGGCACCACCATCCACCCAGGAGGTGAGCGGACCACTTGGCAGGTCAATGGGAGAACGAAGCGTCAAGTGCTCTTCTCCCGCCAGGTGCCGATCGCCTCCAGCTCCCCCAGGCGCTGGCTCCACCCCCTGCTGGGTGTCTGGACACCTTCATCCCGGGCCCTCCGACCTCCAAGTGCGAGGGTCCGGACATCAAAGGGCGCCTGCCCTATAACTGGGGCAACTCCAGAGCAAGAAGGCAGTTGTATCCTGGAGTCGAGAGACACCGAGAGAACTCAGCCTTGAAGGACTACTGGCGCTGCCGTAGCCCTATCCTGTGAACCATCGTCTTGCCTGCTGGCGCTGCCGCGGCCTTCTGCAACACCTATCCTCGTCGGGACCAGCTGGCGCTGCCGCGGCCCGTTGTAACGATCATCTTTCCGGGACCTGCTGGCGCTGCCGCGGACCGTGTACCGACCATCTCGACCGGGACCTGCTGGCGCTGCCGCGGCCCGTACCAGCTAAACCACCAAGCTCGAGGATTGTGAGCTAATCATCATCTCATCCGAACTACCTGACTGGTAAACAGACTGTCCCGCTACCCCCTTCCCTACTTTGAGAGACTTGAATCGAGGGGACCCCTGAGTCCAGACCTCCTTGTACCATTCAACCGTACCTTAAGAAGTGCTTATAAAGAACGCTGAATCTTATCCTTGTGTGGTATCTGTCTGTGGGGGGGAAGTTACGTGTCTGTACGATCGCTGGAGACGGCTCTCCCCGGAGACCTCTCCCCCTGACCTCGGCCGACCCTCCCGGTCCGTTTAACCCTTCTAACAGGCATGCAGCAGTGTGTGGCGTGCAGCAGTGTGCGGCATGCAGCAGTGTGCGGCCTGCAGCAGTGTGTGGCGTTCAGCGGCATGCAGTAGTGTGTGGCGTGCAGCAGTGTGTGGCGTGCAGCAGTGTGCGGCGTGCAGCAGTGTGAGGCGTACAGCAGTGTGAGGCGTGCAGCAGTGTGAGGCGTGCAGCAGTGTGAGGCGTGCAGCAGTGTGCGGCGTGCAGCAGTGTGAGGCATGCAGCAGTGAGTAATGCAGCAGTGTGCAGCAGTGTGTGGCGTGCAGCAGTGTGCGGCGTGCAGCAGTGTGCGGTGTGCAGCAGTGTGTGGTGTGAAGTGGGCTGCGTGCAGCAGTGTCGTGCAGCATGCAGCAGTGAGTAATGCAGCAGTGTGCAGCAGTGTGTGGTGTGCAGCAGTGTGCGGCGTGCAGCAGTGTGCGGTGTGCAGCAGTGTGTGGTGTGCAGCAGTGTTTCGTGTAGCATTGTGCGGCGTGCAGCAGTGTGTGGTGTGCAGCAGTGTGCGGCGTGCAGCAGTGTGCGGCGTGCAGCCGTGTGCGGCGTGCAGCAATGTGCTATGTGCAGCGTACAGCAGTGTGCGGCGAGCAGCAGTGTGCGGCGTGCAGCGGCGTGCAGCGGCGTGTAGCGGCATGCAGCAGTGTGTGGCGTGTAGCAGTGTGTGGCATGCAGCAGTGTGTGGCATGCAGCAGTGTGCGGCGTGCAGCAGTGTGGCGTGCAGCAGTGTGTGGCTTGCAGCAGTGTGTGGCGTGCAGCAGTGTGTGGCATGCAGGAGTGTGAGGCGTGCAGCAGTGTGAGGCGTGCAGCAGTGTGAAGCGTGCAGCAGTGTGCTGCGTGCAGCAGTGCCGTGCAGCAGTGAGTAATGCAGCAGTGTGTGGCGTGCAGCAGTGTGAGGCGTGCAGCAGTGTGCGGCATGCAGCAGTGTGCGGCGTGCAGCAGTGTGTGGCATGCAGCGGCATTCAGCAGTGTGTGGCGTGCAGCAGTGTGTGGCGTGCAGCAGTGTGTGGCGTGCAGCAGTGTGTGGCATGCAGCACTGTGTGGCGTGCAGCCGTGTGCGGCGTGCAGCAGTGTGCGGCGTGCAGCAGTGTGCTGCGTGCAGCAGTGTGGTGCAGCATGCAGCAGTGTTGTGCAGCATGCAGCAGTGAGTAATGCAGCAGTGTGTAGTGTGCAGCAGTGTGCGGCGTGCAGCAGTGTGCGGCGTGCAGCAGTGTGTGGTGTGCAGCCGTGTTTCGTGTAGCATTGTGCGGCATGCAGCAGTGTGTGGCGTGCAGCAGTGTTTCGTGCAGCAGTGTGCGGCGTGCAGCAGTGTGCGGAGTGCAGCAGTGTGCGGCGTGCAGCGGCGTGCGGCGTGCAGCAGTGTGTGGCGTGCAGCAGTGTGCGGCGTGCAGCAGTGTGAGGCGTGCAGCAGTGTGTGGCGTGCAGCAGTCTGTGGCATGCAGCAGTGTGCGGCATGCAGCATTGTGTGGCGTGCAGCAGTGTGTGGCGTGCAGCAGTGTTTCATGCAGCGGCGTGCGGCGTGCAGCAGTGTGCGGTGTGCAGCGTGCAGCAGTGTGCGGCGTGCAGCGTGCAGCAGTGTGCGGCGAGCAGCAGTGTGCGGCGTGCAGCGGCGTGCGGCGTGCAGCGGCATGCAGCAGTGTGTGGCATGCAGCAGTGTGCGGCATGCAGCAGTGTGCGGCGTGCAGCAGTGTGCGGCATGCAGCAGTGTGTGGCGTGCAGCAGTGTGTGGCATGCAGCAGTGTGCGGCGTGCAGCAGTGTGAGGCATGCAGCAGTATGTGGCATGCAGCAGTGTGCTGCTTGCAGCAGTGCCGTGCAGCAGTGAGTAATGCAGCGTGCAGCAGTGTGTGGCGTGCAGCAGTGTGAGGCGTGCAGCAGTGTGAGGCGTGCAGCAGTGTGCGGTGTGCAGCAGTGTGTGGCATGCAGCGGCATGCAGCAGTGTGTGGCATGCAGCAGTGTGTGGCATGCAGCAGTGTGTGGCGTGCAGCAGTGTGTGGCATGCAGCAGTGTGGCGTGTAGCAGTGTGAGGCATGCAGCACTGTGTGGCATGCAGCGGCGTGCAGCAGTGTTGGACAGGCCACACGAAGGGCTTGCTCCCTCCCCGCATGACAGGGCCCAAGCCCCGGCCCGCCGGGCGTGACCCACGAAAAGCACCCGCACCCCGTCTCCCGACGGAACTCCTGCCCTCGGACCTCCATGTATCACGGGCCCCAGCCCCCACCGGCTCTCCCGGCCGGGTCAAGCCGCCATCTTGGGCCCTGCACCACGAGGCCGCGTGGCCTCCACCCGACCCTAACCCTGGGCCTGGCCGGCCCCGACATCCCGGCACCACCATCCACCCAGGAGGTGAGCGGACCACTTGGCAGGTCAATGGGAGAACGAAGCGTCAAGAGCTCTTCCCCCACCAGGTGCCGATCGCCTCCAGCTCCCCCAGGCGCTGGCTCCACCCCCTGCTGGGTGTCTGGACACCTTCATCCCGGACCCTCCGACCTCCAAGTGCGAGGGTCCGGACATCAAAGGGCGCCTGCCCTATAACTGGAGCAGCTCCGGAGCAGGAAGGCAGTTGTATCCTGGAGTCGAGAGACACCGAGAGAACTCAGCCTTGACGGACTACTGGCGCTGCCGTAGCCCTATCTTGCGAACTATCGTCCTGCCTGCTGGCGCTGCCGCGGCCTTCTGCAACATCCATCCTCGTCGGGACCTGCTGGCGCTGCCGCGGCCCGTTGTAACGACCATCCTCACCGGGACCTGCTGGCGCTGCCGCGGACCGTACATCGACCATCTTCACCGGGACCTGCTGGCGCTGCCGCGGACCGTGTATCGACCATCTCTACCGGGACCTGCTGGCGCTGCCGCGGCCCGTATCAGCTAAACCACCAAGCTCGAGGATTGTGAGCTAATCATCATATCATCCGAACTACCAGACTGGTAACTAGACTGTCCCGCTACCCCTTTCCCTATCCTGAGAGACTTAAATAGAGGGGACCCCTGAGTCCAGACCTCCTTGTACCATTTCATCGTACCTTAAGAAGTGCATTTAAAGAACGCTAAATCTTACCCTTGTGTGGTATCTGTCTGTGGGGGGGAAGTTATTTGTCTGTACGATCGCTGGAGACGGCTCTCCCCGGAGACCTCTCCCCCTGACCTCGGCCGACCCTCCCGGTCCGTCTAACATTGGTGGCCAGCGGCGCGATCCGAATCAACGCGTAATCGTACAGAGAGTAGCTCACCCCACGACAAAACCACGATGTCAGCCAAAGATAGCGGTTCCACTGAAAAATTCCAAATGGATAAGTTGGAAGAATATAGCCACCGCGAACTTAAACAATTCTGCATGGAACTAGGCATTGCTACCACCGGCCTGAGTACCAAAGATGATTTAAAGCGCGCCCTTGAGTCGTGGACAGAAACTGGGATCGCCGGGCCCTCCGACCGAAACAGTGTCACACCAGAGGGGAACGCCACGGCTCCCGAGGAGCGGGGAACGGGCCTCTCGCAGGAGGAGATCCAAGAAAGAGAAAGAACCAGATTACACGAGCTGGAAATGGCACGACTCAAGATGGACGGTGAACTCAAGTTAGCCGAGCAGTAACTAAATCTAGAGCATATGCGGCTCCGAGAAGAACGAGAAGAAAAGCAGAGACAGAGAGAGCTTGAGGAAAAAAGAATAACACTCGAACACGAGCGCAAACTGGCGGAAATAGAACTTCGGAAACAGAATAAAGAACCGGGGGTGCCTGAGCGACCGCACACCCCGGGGCCAACCGAGAAAAAAGTCCACATCCCCAAGGATGTTGTCCGAGAGTATGTCCGAGAAGACGACATACAACAGTGGTTCAAAGCCTACGAGATCGCCATGACCTCCCACCGGATCGACCGGAGTGATTGGGGAGCCGGACTATGGGGGAGGTTCGTCAACGAAGGTCGCGATGCCCTGCTGCAGCTCCCAGATCACCAAATGTCGTCCTACGACCACATGAAGGCTGCCCTCCTCACCCGCTACGGCCTCACACCCGAGATGTACCGCTAGAGGTTCAGAGATTGCACCCGGATCCCGGGTACAACTTGGGTGGAGTACGTTAACTATTTCAGCCGAGCCTTCGAGGGTTGGATCAAGGGGAGCCATGTCACGACCTACGAACAACTCTTTAACCTTATGGTATGGGAACACCTGTCGAACAACTGTTTCGTCGAGCTCAGGCAGCACCTCCTCGACAGTAAATTGACTGACCCCCGGCAGCTCGCCGCCGAAGCTGACCGATGGGAAAGCACCCGAGTGGGCCGGAGAGGGCCACACGAGCAAAACCGAAGCAACCAAGGCCAGCACCGTCCTCGGGGAGGAGGAGGAGGCCAGGGGCGAGGGAGAGACGCCCTACCGGCAACACCCGTGGCCAGCATCCCGCCTCCGGCCGGCCGGGGCAACCCCCCGATGCGTCCTGGGTTCCGAGCCAACGTCACGTGCCACCGATGCCAGCGAGTCGGCCACTACGCCAATGACCCGAGCTGCCCGCAGAACCAAACACCCAAGCCCCGCCAGGTAGCTGCCGCCGCCCTGGGGGAAGAGCGATTATCAGAGGAACAGGAAGAGTATGAGCCGGCCTAGCAAGAGTGGGAACCGGCCGCCATGGTCCTGGCGTGCCTAGGGGGAAAAGACATGGTCCCGCGGGCTCCCCTACCCGCTAACACCAGGAAATACGGTCAGTGGGTGACCATTAATGGACATCGGGCCGAGGCCTTGCGTGACACAGGCGCCAGTGTGACGGCCGTCCGCTGTCACCTGGTGAAGCCCGAGCAGATCCTGCCGAACATTCTCTGCCCCGTCCGCTCAGCCGACAATTCTGAAAGTCTGTGTCAAATGGCCTGCGTCCCATTCGAATGGGGAGGGGTCTCCGGCCTGTTGAAGGTGACGGTCCGGGATGATGCCCCCGTGGACTGCCTCCTGGGGAATGACCTTGAGAGTTCCCCGTGGGCCACCGTCGAGAGAAGAGAGCACCTGGGGATGCTGGGCCTCCCGGACTGGGCCTGCATATCCACCCGGTCCATGGCCGCCCGTGCCGTCCCCCGATCAGAAGAACCGGAATGGCCAGCACCTCCGCCCCCGGTCGCCCCAGTAGGAGACAACGACGAGGCCAACCCCACGGAACCGACGACCGAAGGAGACGCGCAACCCCCGGACTTTCCCGGCCTGGCTCAGTGGCGTCAAGAAGGGGGGCCCACCCAAGAACAGTTCCGCCAGGAACAAAAGACCTGCCCCTCCCTCGAGGGACTCCGCCAACAAGCCAGCGCCCAGAGCGCAGGGGACTCCACCGGATCTCACTGGGTCTACTGGGATAACGACCTGCTATACAGCGAACAAAGAATCGCAGAGCTAGGGGCCGGTCGAGTGCTGGTGGTACCTCTCCGCTTCAGAGACTTCCTGCTCAACCTGGCCCACGATGTCCCCCTGGCTGGACACCTGGGCCAGGACAAAACTTACAGTCGCCTAGTGACCCACTTTTTCTGGCCGAAAATGAGGAACGACGTCCTGAACCACTGCCGGTCCTGCCCCACGTGCCAAGCCAGCGGGAAGAGTGGCCGTAAGCTGAAAGCCCCTCTGCAACCCTTCCCTGTGGTCACCACCCCGTTCGAGAGGGTAGGAATAGACATTGTGGGGCCCCTGGACCCCCGCACGGCACAAGGACACAGGTTCATCCTGGTACTGGTGGACCACGCCACCCGCTACCCCGAGGCGGTGCCCCTACGAACTGTGACAGCTCCGGTGGTTGGCCGGGCCCTAATGGGGATCTTCTCCCGGGTGGGCTTCCCCCGAGAAGTCGTCAGCGACCGAGGCACGAACTTCATCTCCAAATACATGAAGTCCCTCTGGCAACAATGCGGGGTCACCTACAGATTCACGACCCCCTATCACCCCCAAGGGAACGGACTAGTGGAGCGTTTCAACCGCACTCTCAAGGGGATGATTGGGGGATTGGAAGAGCCCCTCCGTCGCCAGTGGGATGTACTACTCCCGTGCCTCCTCTTCGCCTACCGAGAAGTTCCCCAGAAGTCCCTCGGCTTTAGCCCTTTCGAACTCCTGTACGGGCACCCTGTGCGAGGGCCCCTCAGCCTAGTCAAGGAAGGTTGGGAGATGGCCCCCCTAAAGACCCCTCCAGACGTCTTCAAATACCTCCTGGCCCTACGCAATCAGACCCGGCGCTTCAGGGAGATGGCCAAGGCGAACCTCGAGGCCAGCCAGGAAGACATGAAGAGATGGTATGATCACAATGCCTCCTCCGTCGAGTTCGAGCCTGGTCAACAAGTGTGGGTGATGTCCCCCACCGAACCATGTGCCTTGCAAGATAAGTGGACGGGGCCCTTCAAAGTGGTCGAGCGCAAAAGCCCCGTCACTTACTTCATCGACGTGGGGACCTCCCGGAACCCCCTTCGGGTCCTCCACACCAACAGACTCAAACCACACTTTGTACGCTCAGAACTCAGCCTCCTGATGGCTACGGACAGTGGGGCAGAAGAAGACTCCGAACCCCTCCCGGATCTCCTGAAGACTCAGGAGAATGACGGTTCCGTGGACGGGGTCCGGCTCTCTGATGCCCTCACCCCGGAGCAACGCCAGGGCTGCCGGAACCTCCTGCTGCGGTTCGCTACACTGTTCTCCCTCACCCCCGGGGTCACCCCTTGGTGTTTGCACGACGTGGACACCGGGGACAGTCCCCCTATCCGACACCGGGCCTACCGCGTACCAGATCGGGTACAGGCCTGCATACAAGAGGAAGTGGCCAAAATGCTCACGATCGGGGTCATCGAGCCCTCGGACAGTCCCTGGGCCAGCCCGGTTGTATTAGTCCCCAAAGCCGCTGCCCCCGGCACCACACCTGAACTGAGATTCTGCGTCGACTACCGGGGCTTGAACGCGGTCACCCGGACCGACGCTCATCCTATCCCCCGAGCGGACGAGTTGATCGACCGGCTGGGGGCCGCCCGCTACCTCAGTATCTTCGACCTAACAGCGGGCTACTGGCAGATCGGTCTCACACCCCGGGCTCAGGAACGGTCAGCCTTCTCTACCCCCGATGGCCACTACCAATTCAAGGTCATGCCCTTCGGCATGAAGAACGCCCCCGCCACGTTTCAACGCCTTGTGAACCAGGTCTTGGCGGGGCTCGAAGAGTTCAGCGCTGCCTACCTGGACGATATCGCTGTATACAGCCGCCACTGGTCCGACCACCTCCTCCACCTCCAAGAGGTCCTACAGGCCCTCCAGCAGGCCGGCCTCACAATTAAGGCCGGCAAATGCCAAATTGGCCAAGGGTCCGTGACCTACCTTGGGCACCAGGTGGGAAGCGGGCTGGTGGCCCCGCTGCAACTTAAGATTGCTGCCATCCAGTCCTGGCAGCCCCCCGTCACCCAGACCGAGGTCCGAGCCTTCTTGGGGCTCACCGGCTACTACCGGCGGTTCGTGAAGGACTACGGCAGCATCGTGGGGCCCCTCACGGGTCTCACGTCCAAAAACCAACCAAAGCGGATTAACTGGACCCCCGATTGTCAAGCGGCCTTCGAGAAGCTGAAGGCCGCCCTGTGCACCGCCCCTGTGCTCCAGGCCCCCGATTGCAGTCGGGAATTCGTGGTACAGACAGACGCCTCCGACCACGGCATCGGAGCGGTTCTTTCCCAATTGAACCCCGAAGGTCATGACCAGCCGGTGGCCTTCATCAGTCGACGTCTCCTGGCCCGAGAACAGCGCTGGAGCACCATCGAGAGGGAGGCCTTCGCAGTGGTGTGGGCCCTCAAAAAGCTCCGGCCCTATCTCTTCGGTACCCACTTCCGGGTACAAACCGACCATCGACCCCTGCAGTGGCTGATGCAGATGCGGGGGGAGAACCCAAAACTATTGCGCTGGTCCATTTCCCTGCAGGGAATGGACTTCACCGTGGAGCACCGACCGGGCCAAGACCACGCCAACGCAGATGGCCTGTCACGCTTTTTCCGCCTCGACGAGGAGAGTCCCCAAGAAGATGGGTGACTCTCCCCGCCTTCAGCTGGGGGGGACGCATGTTGGACAGGCCACACGAAGGGCTTGCTCCCTCCCCGCATGACAGGGCCCAAGCCCCGGCCCGCCGGGCGTGACCCACGAAAAGCACCCGCACCCCGTCTCCCGACGGAACTCCTGCCCTCGGACCTCCATGTATCACGGGCCCCAGCCCCCACCGGCTCTCCCGGCCGGGTCAAGCCGCCATCTTGGGCCCTGCACCACGAGGCCGCGTGGCCTCCACCCTACCCTAACCCTGGGCCTGGCCGGCCCCGACATCCCGGCACCACCATCCACCCAGGAGGTGAGCGGACCACTTGGCAGGTCAATGGGAGAACGAAGCGTCAAGAGCTCTTCCCCCACCAGGTGCCGATCGCCTCCAGCTCCCCCAGGCGCTGGCTCCACCCCCTGCTGGGTGTCTGGACACCTTCATCCCGGACCCTCCGACCTCCAAGTGCGAGGGTCCGGACATCAAAGGGTGCCTGCCCTATAACTGGAGCAGCTCCGGAGCAGGAAGGCAGTTGTATCCTGGAGTCGAGAGACACCGAGAGAACTCAGCCTTGACGGACTACTGGCGCTGCCGTAGCCCTATCTTGCGAACTATCGTCCTGCCTGCTGGCGCTGCCGCGGCCTTCTGCAACATCCATCCTCGTCGGGACCTGCTGGCGCTGCCGCGGCCCGTTGTAACGACCATCCTCACCGGGACCTGCTGGCGCTGCCGCGGACCGTACATCGACCATCTTCACCGGGACCTGCTGGCGCTGCCGCGGACCGTGTATCGACCATCTCTACCGGGACCTGCTGGCGCTGCCGCGGCCCGTATCAGCTAAACCACCAAGCTCGAGGATTGTGAGCTAATCATCATATCATCCGAACTACCAGACTGGTAACTAGACTGTCCCGCTACCCCTTTCCCTATCCTGAGAGACTTAAATAGAGGGGACCCCTGAGTCCAGACCTCCTTGTAACATTTCATTGTACCTTAAGAAGTGCATATAAAGAACGCTAAATCTTACCCTTGTGTGGTATCTGTCTGTGGGGGGGAAGTTATTTGTCTGTACGATCGCTGGAGACGGCTCTCCCCGGAGACCTCTCCCCCTGACCTCGGCCGACCCTCCCGGTCCGTCTAACAAGCAGTGTGCGGCGTGCAGCAGTGTGCTGCTTGCAGCAGTGTTGTGCAGCATGCAGCAGTGTCGTGCAGCATGCAGCAGTGAGTAATGCAGCAGTGTGTGGCGTGCAGCAGTGTGCAGCAGTGTGCAGCGTGCAGCAGTGTGTGGTGTGCAGCAGTGTTTCGTGTAGCATTGTGCGGCATGCAGCAGTGTGTGGCGTGCAGCAGTGTTTCGTGCAGCAGTGTGCGGCGTGCAGCAGTGTGCGGCGTGCAGCGGCGTGCGGCGTGCAGGGGCGTGCGGCATGCAGCGGCATGCAGCAGTGTGTGGCGTGCAGCAGTGTGTGGCGTGCAGCAGTGTGCGGCGTGCAGCAGTGTGTGGCGTGCAGCAGTGTGTGGCGTGCAGCAGTGTGTGGCGTGCAGCAGTGTGTGGCGTGCAGCAGTGTGCGGCGTGCAGCAGTGTGAGGCGTGCAGGAGTGTGTGGCGTGCAGCAGTCTGTGGCGTGCAGCAGTGTGTGGCGTGCAGCAGTGTGAGGCGTGCAGCAGTGTGAGGCGTGCAGCAGTGTGAGGCGTGCAGCAGTGTGCTGCGTGCAGCAGTGTCGTGCAGCATGCAGCAGTGAGTAATGCAGCATGCAGCAGTGTGTGGCATGCAGCAGTGTGAGGCATGCAGCAGCGTGCTGCGTGCAGACACTATTTCAACTCAGTACACTATCTAAAGGCACAACGCTTACCTGCTAAATCTATTTAGGTCACTGAATGGGAACCTTGGAGGACTTTACCAAACAGTATCCCTCTCATAGCGACATGTGCCCGTCGCAGATCTTGCTTACTTTATGAGCGACTGGAAGACAGCCAGTCCTTACAGCACACCCAAATATTTATTGGTTAGCAGGACCGGACAAATAGCTGATGGGGATAGGAGGTTTAGCGTGTCCAGTAATGCAAGGAACGCCAATGCAAAAGTTTCATTTATAATCCCCTCCTCAAACTCACTACTATATAACTAAACTCAAGATAGCCCTAGCCCCAAATCTGCTATCGAAATGCATTCCATTGAAATCGGAGAGACGCCAACCCCTACGTTACATGCACCGTGGGACAGTGAAAAAACCCCAACTAATTTCACCCAAGAAAAATTGACGCTGTATGTGTAATTTATAACTTTATTAAGTTAATTAAAACTAACAATTTAAAAAGGAAAAACGTTATCAAATACTTCTTTGTTTAAAACCATAATAAAATCCAATATGTCCACACGTTTTTAACGCCTCAATCCCAATATGTTGGTGGGAGAGATGGACTGTCAGAAAGCAATTGGTAGCCATGAGTTATAAGGCTCGGTAAATTAAAGTGTTTGGAGCTTCATGACGGGATAGAGTAGTGATATTAGGTAGTCAAGTGCGCCCTGGATGAAAGTGCTTGACGAATTAGATAACTACAGTACAAGGAAAAATTGATAAGTGTGCAAACATCAGACAGTAAGTACCATGCCTCGCGTCTAACAAGGCGTGGGTAAGCAAATGTCTTGCAAATACTGGGAAGCAGAAAAAAGTTGCAAATGTCTTGCAAATACTGGGAAGCAGAAAAAAGTTAAGTAACGAAGTCAGGGAAAGAATCTGGGAAGGAATCGGCATAGTTCGCCATAATTTAAACCTCAGGGTAGACAAGCCCTCCATTATATGAGGAAAAGGGGCACACACTCGAGTCCAGAACAAGACAAGCCCGGCGGAGCGTGGCGCGCGTGCTTGGCGGGGGAGCGCATTCCAGGCGGGGGAGCGGACCCTTTGAAGTGCGATGCCAAACGGATTGCATGGCGACACGATGCGCGTGATTGTGCGCGTGCTCGCCATGCAATCCGCTTTTCGGAGCACTTTTGGGAGCCCCTTACAATAGTCTCGGTTTGCGATCGCTTACGCGATAGCAAGGCGAGACCTAAAAACACAGCCCGCATGCATGTACATAAAGCCTGGGCTGTGAAGACTTGGCAAGATGCTTTTAGAATTCCAAAAGGAAAAATAAATAGCTCCTTTGCGAGGGGGGTGTTCCTGTTGGTGGATAAATACCTCAGGTGTCTGCCTAATTTTCCAGGACCTTCAGAAACCTTTAATTCTTTAATTTGTAAAGTGTGCCACTCAACCACCATTTCAGGTTTGAGATTTTGCCGTTCATTTACTACTGTCCATTCAGTTAAGCTACCCTGTTTTCTTTTTTTTTAACTGTGTCAATTTGCCAAATCTTTTTCTATGGTTTGTTAGATGAAGCTAGATGAAACTGAGAGCAGGGCCCTTTTCAAAGCACAACACTCGATGTCTCGCCTTAAGACAGTGGCCTTCCTTCTCGGTTCTTACAAAGAATGTGCCTTCAGCTCTGCTTGTCTCTGTGACTAACAGTTGTGGGGTTTGTCTGCGGTTTCTCTCCCCCACAGTACTACTATTGTTCAAAAACTGCAGCCAATTTTATGGAGAGAGGCAGAATGTATATGTAACTCACTTTGCTTGAGACAATGCAATGCAATGGGTCTCGCAATTGTGAGATTTTGAGCTATTGGCATTGAAAATGACAATTCCTTTTATTTATGTGTTTAAAAAACCTGCAATAATAAATGCAACACCTATTGCAGTGCAAATGCTTGTTTGTAGTGAATCAACATCACTTTTATAGTTTATTTTGTTTTGTTTGGGGGAAAAAATAACACAATTTACCACCACTGCTGGCAGTACTTGCTTCTGCAGACTGATCTGCCCAAGCAATCTGTCCTTATTTTTCCTTTTCTATTGATTAAGTTGTGTCCCTATTGTTTGTCGATTCTACGCAGCTGCTCTCGGTCATTCATGGGAATGTGTGCACTACAGATCTTGCATTTTAACTTTCCAAGTTTAGTGTGTGGCCTAGAAGAACATTACCTAACTCCATTAAAAAGGGAGCTACGTGGACATCATTATCTGGCAATAGAAAAGTTGAACCAGAATGCAACTGCTTAAGTTTGTACCCCTACGTCATTGGGTGGGATGGTGTGTGGGGGCTTTTCCGGCCTCTATCGATATTAGTTCAACAGTTTGGTACATGCCTATGTGCACCCCCCTAAAGGTGAACCTGTACATGTAAGGCTCGCGTTATGGAGCTTACTGAAGACAGACCGGCCACATTGTGATGAAGCTTTTCCCAGTTACTTGAATAAAGCACGCTCCTGGCGGCACATTATTAGTACATATGTTTGTAATAAAGTAAGTTATACCCAATGTAGCTATAATTCAATGATTCAATACTCTCCCGCAGTATCTTGTGTGCTCAAAAGTGGTCCCTTTACAAATCCACAGGGACTCATAGTAACACCCTGCGAGACTCCACACTTTCCATGCTTGTTTTGTGGAATTTCTTTTATTGCTTATGCTGCTGCTAGGATATTTTTGGACAGAAAAATAAATCTAACAAAGTTTTTCATTTGTAACACCAATAGCTCAAACTGCCGCTAACTAATGCGAGACCTATTGCATTGCAAATGCTTGTTCCATTTTATTGTGCTATTAACCTACTTCCAGTCTGTGGTGGAAACCAGTGTGAAAGCCATGGGTGATCAAGGAAAGCTAAAGATTTCTGAAAAGTAGACAACATTCATGTGTAGATCCCTCAAGGTTTTCCCAGAGAAACGAACTTTCAAAAGAAAAAACATATATAGAAAATTAGTAGGAAAAAACGGCCATTTGTGACGTTTTCAGCTGTACTGACATTTTTTTTAAATTTTTTATTATTAAGAAATAATCATCAATACATTGACATTTCAGAGGAAATAGTACATTAGGCTTCATGGGAACGGTAGGTGAATCACAATATTCAGAATAAAATGTGGAAGGTCTAGGTTGAAGGTGGATCTTCGATATTGGGAGTCAGGGGAGGTTGACATATGTTCCCTCGGTAGGAGTTCCCCAAGCCCCAAACACAAGTCCATTTTTTGGGACATCCACGGGCCACATACAGTTTTTTCTCGAAACATTGCCCAATCCAAGTCTATTTCCCAGTCTCGCACTATAGGAGGGAGTGGTGCTCCCCATCGCTGGGCAATGTTTCTCTTGGCTAGCATTAGTCCCAGCGTGACCCATTGTATCATGCAGACATTCAAATCTGTTGGCTCCCAAACGTTTAATAGGCGCCTGCGGGCTTCCATACAAAGGTGCACGGACAAGACAGTATTAATGCTGTCATGAATGTTGCGCCAATAGGGTTGGATCAACTCGCATTCCCAGACTATAGGAAGGAAGGTTCCCAGCTGGTCACATCCTCGTCTACAGTCTCCCTTGTCTGCCCTCCCCATCCGCACTAATTGAGGCCCTGTTACATATACCCTATGTAAGAATTTTAGTTGGACAAGTCGGAGACGAGCTGGTATCGCCACCACTCTGGGAGAGGAGATAGCCTCCTGCCACTCCTCGTCGTCCATCTCAATGCCATCTCTGGTCCACTTCTCTTGGAGGGCCTGGGGAGGATCCGAGATGTTATTGATCAGCTTTTTGTATATCAGTGAAATGGTATTGTCAGGAATATGGCAGTCTAATATTCTATCTTCTAGTGGGGATGATTCTGGTATTGTGACCCCGGGCTGTAGGTGAGTGCGTAATGCGTGTCTGACATGCGTGTAGCGGAAGCGTTCCGAGTCAGCCAACTTGTACTGGTGCTGCAATGCGGCAAATGACTTAATGTCTGATTTTTCCCACAGATCGCCTCTATGGGAAATACCTATGAGATCCCACTTGTCGAACCCCTTACTCATCCACAAGTTGCCCAGTTGTTTGGAATCCCATAGCGTTTTTGCAAGCGTTAGCTTACGCCCCCCAACCAAGGCATTTAGTGGCCGCATGCCAGACATGTACTGCGTGTTTAGTGGGGTCCGTAAGTGGATAGCGCCGGGGCCTGGAGTAGAGGGCTCAGTTAAAGTTCCCTCCAGAGAGAAGCCATCTATCCATGCTATAACCTGGGTCTCCAGGCCGGGCGTAAGTGCAGTGGTTGATAGAGGACAGGTGAGCCGTCCAATAGTACAATTTGATATTGGGAAGGCTAATGCCCCCGTCATACCAGTTCAAGGAAAGCTTACCAAGAGCGATACGTGGTTTGCCATTCCACAATAGATCCCTTTGGAGTCTCTCTACTTCTCTGAAATTGAACGTGGGTCTCGGGTCCAAGGAGTTCTGGAGGGAATACAAGAACCGGGGTAAAGACATCATTTTGTAGAGGGCAGCCTTCCCTAGCAGGGAAAGGGGGAGTGACTTCCATCGATCAATATCTTTACGCAGCCTAAGCAAGGTGGGGCGGAGGTTGTGAGAGTAACGGCAAGAGGGATCTAATGAGAGGAAAATACCCAGATATTTAAAACCTTCTGTACATGTCTGTATAGGACACTCACGTGGTGGGATCAGCGGTTCCCACGCCACCACGAACAGGAGGGACTTGCTCCAGTTTATGGAGTAGTCGGAGTATCTACCAAAGATTGCAAGGATATCTAAAACCACAATCAAGGATCGTCTTGGAGAGGTCAAATAAAGGAGAATGTCGTCAGCGTAAAGGGAAATACGGTCCTCCCATTCCAGAGACCAGCACATGCCCGGAATCATCGGGTCCCTGCGTATCCAAGCTGACAACGGTTCCAGCGCAAGGGCAAATAGCAGAGGGGATAGGGGGCATCCCTGACGGGTCCCCCTACCCAACTCAAAGTTGGCTGATTATTTATTGTTGACCACAACCTGGGCCAGGGGTTGAGAATACAGTAGCTGCACCCATTGTCTGTATTTCGGGCCGAACCCCATTTTTTCCAATACTGCCAAAAAATATGGTCATTCGATGGTATCAAACGCCATGGCAGCGTCTAAAGAAACTATGGCCGCCAGCTCCAAGATGGAGGCCGCCCTGCCTAGAACACCATGCACCCTACGCAAGTTAAGTGCGGTGTTGCGGTGGGGTATAAAACCGGACTGATCTGGGTGAACCGGGGTCTCAACCACCGTCAAAAGCCGGTTGGCAAGGAGCTTAGCCAGAATCTTGGGCTCCGCGTTCAACAGAGATATCGGCCTATAAGACCTGCAATCGGTTTTAGGCTTCCCCTCCTTGTGGATGGTAATGATAGTGGCCGTCCTTTGGTCCAGGGGCAGGAGTCCCGAGTGTCTCGATTCCTCATACATAGCCTTTAAGTATGGGGCCAACCTATCTGGCTTGAGTTTGTAAAATTCGATCGGCAAACCATTAGGGCCTGAGGCTTTACCCGGTGTGAGGGACCTTATCGCTGCTGCTATTTCATCATTGGATATGTTACTCTCCATGAAGTCATGATCAACCACCGACAGTCTGGGCAAACTATATGAGTGAGCATCTGGCGGGAATCCTCCTTGGAATAGGGGGCAGCCGAGGTGTAGACTGCCCTAAAGTGGGCCGCAAACTGGTCCACAACACCTTGTGGATCTGTAATGGACTCACCCTCATGCCTGTGGAGCTCAGGTACCAATCTACTTGCCCAGTCTCTTTTATCCAGCCAGGCCAGTAGTTTCCCAGCTTTGTCACCTACCTCATACAACCGCCCCTGCGCCGCTCTCCCCAAGGCCTTAGCCTGGTCAGTCGTAGCGCCCTATAGTCCTGCTGTTTGAGTTTGAGACGGTGGAGCTTGTCCGGTGTGACATCCGAGTCTAATTCTGTTTCTAACCGCCTTACTTTCTCCTCCAGGGCCTCCAGCTCCCTCCGGCGCTCTTTTTTCTTCCCCGAGATCAAGGAGAGGGCCTGGCCCCGGATTACCGTCTTAAAGGCCTCCCAAAGCGTCTGCGGGGATGCCACCAAACCCTCATTCTCATTGAAGTAGTTATCCATGGCAACGAGGAGTTCGCGATGGATGTGAGGATCCCGAAGGTGCCACAGGTTAATGGGGGTCACTCGCCCCACCTGTTTGTAATTGAGAGCCACATGAAGCCAGACCAGTGAGTGATCAGAGATGCCTCTGGCAAGATGTTTTACTTCCCGGACGTGAGTAATTTGAGATGCGGGGACCAAGAAATAATCAATCCTAGGTAGGCTCCCATGTGCCCCGGAATGAAAAGTGTATTGGAGAGTGTTGGGGTGAAAGGCCCTCCAGCTGTCCACCAGTCCCATGGATTCAAGGAAATTAGGTAGCCAACAAGATGAGCGAGTGAGGTCGCGCGGAGGATGACGATCTAAATCGCCGGAGACCACAGAATCCAAATCTCCACCCAACACCAAAAGGCCCTCAGGAATATTTAACATCAGTGTACCCAGGTCCCTAAAAGTGACAACTTGGAGGCCCGGAGGCACGTAAATTGAAAGGAAGGTGATAGAGCGTCCCTCCCAGGTGCCCAAGACCCCAACGTATCTCCCCCTGTCATCAGTCCAGGTTTCCTGCACTACCAGGGGAAAGGACTTCGTCATAAGTATGCTAACTCCTCGGGAACCTGTGGTGAAACCTGCATGGGCCAACAGTATGTAACCCCCTCTGTGCAATGCCCTACATGCATTACCAACTAGATGAGTTTCCTGAAGTAGGATAACGTCAGGGTATGGCACTTTATATATTGGAGGACAACGCCACGTTTGATTTTGTCCCACAGTCCATTGACATTCCAACTTAACAATTTAACCCCACTGTCCCAACCTGATGCCATTGCGAATTATACAATTTGAGATTACAGTATGTGTGTCTACTCCCCCAATCAATGTTGCAATAGTAGTCGCTGATGTGGTAAACTCTTCAAAAACATAACAAAACACCCTCGCCCAACTGCCCCCCACCCCGCTGCCCTGCACTCTGGGCTTAAAACTGCCCATGAAAAACTTGCTGAGTGCCTGTCACCTTAGGAAAGGATTCAAGAAAGAAAGGAGAAGAAAAAAGGGGGGAAGTTAAAGCACAGCCTTCCCAGCCCCAAAAAAGGATAAATGTAAACCCACCCAAATGCAGACACCTCAGGTCCAATTGAGTCCACGAACCCCAATGCTACGAAACTAGAGACCCCCCCACCCAGTCTACTTAGTCTAGACTTAGCCACTGCACAGGTCACCTCCTCAGGCCAGTTGAATGTTCTCATTTTCACCACTGCTACGGTCGGCCAGGCTCCTCGCTCCACGGCTCTCAATCCAGTCTGCCACGGCTTCGGGGTGTTCAAAGAACCGCACTCTCCCCTCCGCCTCGATCCGAAGACGTGCCGGAAATAGCATAGAGTATTTCAATCCCCGCTTTCTGAGGTCACGCTTGACCGATATAAACGACCGTCTCTGCCGTTGCACCCTCTGCGTGGAATTCGGAAAAAAGGAAATGTCCGAGTTTTCGTCCCGCAGGGGCCCGCCCGCCCTGGAGTTTTGAAGGATAATGTCTCTGTCGCGGAAGTTCAGGACTCGTGCCAACATGGGCCGCAGGGGAGCACCCGGTTTGGGACCCTGTGGGCGCGTTCGATAACAAAGAACTTACTGAGGCCCTTGGGTTGCAGATGTTTCAGAATGAGGTCCTCGACAAAGAGGTCTGGGGTTTGTCCCTCTGATTTCTCCGGAACCCCTATGATGCGCAGGTTATTGTGACGCAGGCGGCCTTCGTAGTCGTCCAGCTTGAGGTCAGTGAGTTTGTGGAAGTCCTGAAGGTCGCGAATCTCCCCCTGAAGCTGTGCAACATCGCCAACGAGACTGGCAGTGGTAAGTTCAACTTGCTTGACCTTCTCATTCAGTTTGCCCATATCGGCCCTGATGAGGTTGACATCGATTGCCACTGTATCCAGGAAGGCCTTAACACCGTTGATAGCATCCATTACGTCTTTTAGCGAAATTTCTTGCCCCTCCTCACCCAAATCCCCTGAGCCCGAGGCTCCAGGCATCTGGGATGGTTGCGTGTCATTTGGGACAGTGTAGCCGTCCAATTTGTTGGATTGCATTGCCCTTGGTCCACGGGCCCCTGCGGCCTTGGCACGATCCATCATGACCCCTTCCGTGCTCTACCAGTCTGGCCACAGGCATCCCAGCAAAGCGGCCACATCGCCTCCAGTAATGAGCCAGCAGATGTTGAAGGTGCCAGAGCGCCCCTGTGCACAGTCAATTAGTCCTCTGTAGGGCTTTTCTCCTGAAGGAGAGCTGCCCCTTCATCGGCCGTGAAGGTGGTGGCAGCTCAAGGGGTCTCACCAAACAATCAAAGGCTATGCGCCCTCTCTATGGCTCCCAGAGGGCGCGGACCTCCCACACCCTGGTGCAGTGGGCTCACCGATCACACGGTGACAATTCAAGGGCTCAGCAGCCCCGATTCCACACCCTCGAGGGTAGTTCCAGCACCGCGGGGATCATGTTGGTGCAGTCGAGGGTCCCTGGGAGGCTGCGTGTCTCACCTGCAGCCACTGATACAGTCTGCAGCTCTGGGGGTGGGCGGGGGGAGCAAGGCACAACGGATGCTAGCAGCACCAAGGACCGCCCCCTGGTCCGAATCAGGCAGTAATTTGGTGCAGGCAAACGGCCTGCCTACACCGCACAGAGCAGTCCCGGTCCGCCTCTGTCAGCCGCGGGGTCGAGGGGGCCCCGGTCTGTAGAAGCGGGAGCGGTCTTCTCTTCCTAGCGGCGGCGCCCTCCAGACGCGGCTCCACCGCGAGCACGGGCCAAGTCTTACGAAGCTCTGTCTCGGCCCCACGCAGCACTGTGGATCCCGGCGCGAGCCCCGATGTTAGGCCCCACCTCCGCAGTGGCCGGATCTTCGGTCTCCGATGTTGGAGACGGACCAGAGTTAGCGGGTTTGTGTCCGCTATGTGTCCTACGCACAATGCTGCTGTCGGGCAGCCCGGATCATGCACAGTATAGACGTTAGGACGGGGCCGGTCCCGGAGCTGCGCCTCACACGGCCATCCTGCCTCGCTGCCTTGCCACGCCCCCTTGTACTGACATTTCTGATAGCGTGGATATATAGAGTTTGTAGGTTCTCCAAGAACCCAAGGTACCCAGAGCCAACAACTGAGCTGCACTGTACAATGGTTTTTCATTGTGTACTGAGTGTAGACCAATTCATATTGTGAAATATGTAGAGTGAATTATGGGTATTATGGAAACATATGTATTTCTGAAATGGCACAAGATATGGAGTTTGGAAGCAATAGTTATTTGTAAATTTCTGGATTTGCGGGTACCGTTAGTAGCATATGATTTAGAGGGTATTTTTCAAAATTATTATTACACACTTGCTTACCTTTGGAAGGCACAAATGCAGCGAAATCCAGTAGGTACTGACAAATATTCTACTAGTCTATGTACACACATGTCTTCCGATAAAAATGGTACCTCACTTGTGTGGGGAGGCCTATTGCCCGCGAGAAGAAATGGACCAAAACACAACATGGCCACCTCAAATTTTTCCACTGAAAAGTGACCCTCTTTAGGTTTCGCTTAGTGGCATGCGCGGTCTCTTCTAGACATTTTGTTTACAGTTAGTGGGCTTACAGCCTGCGTATTGCTTCTTATTAGGAGAAGTGTTTGCTTCTTATTTGTTGTGCAGAATCCCAATGCATAGGGATTGAGTGCTGGTGGAAACAGGCATCGTTCAGTGGAAACACATGTTTTAATCCGGTAGTATGATGCAGGGCAGAAGTCGGGGATACACTCGGGGAGATGGCATCCCCCCCACTATTTCACAAGGGTGGACGGCGTCCTCCCATCAAGATGTTTGTGTCCCAGTGAAATTTCCCACACCAGGACACATTCAGCAGTGTCTGACCATTAACTGCTTTCTGTTCTGACAGCAAGGTGCAGGCATGTGGAGGCTTTTTTATATTCACCTCCAGCTGGGCCAAAGATAAGGCCTGGTTTAAAGGGCCTTTTGTTCCAGTACAATCCTGACTTGAAGCTGTCTGAAGCCTCACAACTAGATTCCAATGCAATTGAGGGAAACAAAGGCACACAACGTGTTATCACTTTCCAAGTACTTAAAAAAAAGCACAATTTGGAGGCAGGTTTTTGACTTTGTTCATTTCCCTGTGTATAAGAGATGAGCATGCACTCACTTTAAGAATGTCAGATGTGATGGTCTATACGAATATTTACGCAATTAACAATTTAAGTACCACTGATTTTTCTTTCTTAATTTCTTTTATAGCTCTACTCATTGCAATCTACGGTGTCAGAACGCTTTACATCACTTTCACACATCATTGACAATAAATCATACAAGTTTGTAAATCAATTTACAGGATTATTACAAAAGACAATGAAGGTTACAAGGTGTAGGAGGCACATATCACCCTTCATAGCTCATTGTGCTATATTAGAAAGATTGCAATTTATGAACTGCAAGTAACAAAAAGATGTGTGTTAAAAGTAATAACCCACTTACCAATCAACATAAAATAAAAATCCGGCATCTGCATGTTACACAATGTGCTTTTCTAAACACACATTAACCCTCTGTGTAAAACTGAGACCAGACAAAACGCAGTTCTCTACAGCTAATGCATTAACCAAAAGAGGTATCCTACCCTTACTGGTATTCCCTGAGATGCACTGGGCACTCACGATCTCTGCAGTAGGTGCCTTAACCCCACAATATTTTTAAAATGCATCCTTTGCAACCAATTAATCAAGAAGCGATTTACTGTCATATTTTTCCTTGTTTACGATTTCTTTGTGGCAGTTTTAAATAATAAATGTATATGTGGAGGACCAGATTTACTAAGATTTTGTGTCAGGGTTGTGTCTTTTTTTTGGTGCAGTCTGACACACAATCTATATTGGAATTTACAAAACCCACGCAAATCCCGATTTGTGAAACAAAGTAATGCAATGCAGCAAATAGCGCTGCCTTGAGTCCATGCTTCAGGTATGCGTTACATGGGTGGTGCATGGGCATTGCCATGCATCCACCCAAGCATTTTGACGCAAACGCATTTTTACCAAGACTTACAAACGTGGGTTTGTGACAAAATGGTGCACCTACTGGAGGCAGGCAAAACAAGGAGAAATATCTTTATTATTCATCATTTCCTCTTTGCATATGTAGGTCGTGATGCCACTTCTTGTGGTGCCACGTGCAATGTGATGCTTGGTAATGTCACACGCCATGATGTCACTTGCGTTCTGCTGAATGTGGTCAGGCCCTCCACTTCATTCAGTACGACTTATGTCATGGGTATGAGCCTGAACGTTATCAGCCCTGTGAATGCAAAGAAAAGTTGGGGGCTGCACCTCCCTAATTGGTGATGTTTCCAATAGAGAACTGTGGGCACTGCAAATGGCGCGGGCTGGAACCATGGCTGGGCATAGACCACAGAATACTGTCTAAATCTGTAATAACACAAACCCTGACATTTTGACAAGAGGCAGATGCAGCCTGGGGACTGAAGATAAGTGAAATCCTATTTCCACTCTTTCAGTTACACAACCCACAACCACAAAGCTTCTGAAGGTCAGCTTGCAGTGAGGGCTGCTCAAGAAAACTAAGAACCCGGTTTACTCTCTCACTCATTGTGTCACTGTAAATCATTTCACCTATTCACTGAATGGGTCACTCTCAGCCCCTCAATTCAAGGAATCCCTTTCAGCCGGTAAACAACCTTTACAACGAAACTTTGACAACGCACTACCATTACAACGAAACTTTTACAACGAACGGGATGTAACCACGCGATGCCATTACAACGCAAGTCTTTACATCGACTTGCGCTAGATGGCGTGCTAACATTACAAATAGTGTAGTTTACTATCCCAACACCTTCCCTACTGTTAAGTGGACTGGAGTTGGAATAGTAAATTACGCTTTTCTAATGTTAGCACGCCATCTAGCGCAAGTCGATGTAAAGACTAGCGTTGTAATGGCATCGCGTGGTTACATCGCGTTCGTTGTAAAAACCGCGATGTAACTGCACGCGTTGTAAAGACACGCGTTGTTACGTCGTACATCCCTTTCAGCCGCACACCACTTATTCAACCATTCAATCTTTTGACTCCTGCACACAATGAAAGGCACCTCTAGACCACTCCTTGCCTCACCCATATTTGTTCACTGTCAGTCAGATGTTGTCTCACCCAGTTCTACTCTGCCACTCTTCATTATTGAATTCAATTATATTTTAGTGATATGACTTGATTTTGAAGCTTATAGCTTGTTAACATGTTTTGATTGTACATTATTGATAAGGCGCCTGCAAGCTGTTCTACTGGCGCTAATCCTATCGTGTGTATGCTACAATCAATGGGCCTGAAGGCATTCTGTGCCTCACTGAAACAAACAGACAAATACACAGATATAAGCACGTACACAGGCATACATAAATATATACCTGCATGCACACATGAAGAATAAAATACATGCATATATTTTTAAACACCCTCTAACACACACCATACACACAAACTTACATCCATAAATACATCATACACTCACGCCTCACGAGTTGTGTTGCTTGCTGCATCCCCCTCTGTGTTGTGTTGCTTGCCCCGTTCCCCTCCATGTTGTGCTGCTTGCCCCATCCCCCTCCGCATTGTGTTGCTTGCCCTGTCCTCCTCCGTGTTGTGTTCTTTGTCCCGTCCTCCGTGTTGTGTTTGTCCCATACCTCCAGTAGGAAAGAAAAGCACTGTGACACGGCCAGTGCTAACTGAGCAATGTTTCAAAGCAGCAGCACTGCTGTACAGTACGGTGAAAAGACACTGACAAAGCCAATAGCTCTTGCATAGACTTGACCTATTGCCTTTTCCAATGCTCCTTTTATAACTTTCCATTAGAAGGGCCCACTACAGAACTCAGGTAAAATACACTTGCATTACCTGTCAAAAAGAAAAAGTCTTTGTGACCAAGAAGCCTCCAACGACTATCCATTGTCAGTATCAGTGCTCCCAGGCATCCTTTAGATTTGCGGATTAACCAATTGTACACATTTATATATATTTTTCAAGAGAGACGGCTTGTTTCTTCTTTCTTTGTCTGCCTCTTCCTTAGTTTAACAGAACAGTAGAAGCCCTCCCCTTCCCTTTCAGCGAGAAGCACCTGAAGGCTGGCATTATATGTTCTGGAACAGTTGCTTTTAACAAAAAATAGGAGAACTGTTATTGCAAAATAAAGAAAAAAAGATTGGAAACGCACTTCCCAAGAGATCCCTACCCACTTCAACCAGTGACATTATCCAATTTACAGGAGGTGGAGGAGGATTTGTATTTTTTCAAGTTTTTCGTTCTTCGTGGAGTCAGCCCACGTGCAACACATGGGCCCCAACTGAGAACTGTGTGGACCTGGATTCCAGTGTAAAATTCCATTCTGCTTAATTAAGAGGTCGAGTTTTCCTTCAATCTGAAATGCTTGGTGTTGGAAAAAATCTAATTTTAGGGCCAGAAAATCCAGCAGAGGCTGCATTGTAGCCCATAGCCTTTCAATAACCCCTGTTCAAATCGCAGACAAGGCATGCCTTATGTGCCTCCCCATCATGCCAGCCTTCTTCCCTGCATTCTTCACCCTCCAAGCTACCTGCCCACATCCACCTTGCAACAGCCCACTGCATACGTTCAGGTGAATACTATTTCTGAACCACCCACTCTGCAAACTTCTTTGTATGAAGAAAAACTCTCAAAGCAGAAGTTTATTTCTCAAGAAACAAGCATTGGCATAGCCAATAGGTCTCGCCTTTGGGACCTTATAAGTGTTTAGCCATGCAACAGTTGATGTTGTTGCACCAAGGATATTGTGCTGCATAACTAAATACTAATAAGGTTCCCAAAAGCGGGACCTGTTGGCTATGCCAATGCTTGTTTGGCTTGCTGTGATGCAGTTTGCTGGTTGCCTGCCTCAGATGCGTTTTGATAGGATTATCATCAAGTCATTAGGTACTAACTTCAACTCTCTTCAAATTAGGTGAACATTATATTATGTGTACCCCGAAGTGTCTCCTTCATACATGGTAGGAGCATCACCTCTACGTCATGCTATAGATGCTTTTGATGCTTTTAAAATTCCACATTCCGAAGACGTAACATCCATGGAATAAAATCCTTATTTTGTGAGCATTCGATGAAAATATCACTCGATCTTTACATGCAAAATATATACATAAGCCCTGAAAATATTGCCTTTCCTATGAAATAGAAAATACAGTAAATAATCCTGCAGAACCTCTAGATACACACTATTATCCAGAGACTGAAAACCCTTTGCTTCAGAACAATACACAATGGAATGCTGTGGTAAAAAGGGTTTTGTTGTGTGTTGAACTATTTGTGGCGTGTTGGATTTCCAGGTGTTATACATAGATCTTCCTATGCAACGTTCTGTGAAACCATTGATGAAAAATATTTTCATTCTGATTGTTTGGTTCTGGGACGTAGTTCAAAATCCTTGATCTTAATAATCCATGTTATCAGAAGCAAAGGTCTTTGCAGAACGGAAGCGGCAAGAAACTGCGTGAATGTAAGAACTGTTCTCATGACGATGTTTTAATGTTCAGTAAAGGTCTGTTTATGGGTCACCGTCGACATTGAATCAATTTTCTAGCACATAAGTTACTCGTCTCATGCTTGGTTTATTGCTGTTTGCACTTGATCTGTTCTGTGTACACCTGTGTATGTAGCTATACATGTAATGCACGCCTGCATTTGTAAAAATACACGTAACGTACACCTGCTTCATCAGAATAGGTCAAGAGGGGACCTGAAGGGGCTGTGTCACTTCCGTTAAACCGGGGGTTTTGGGGGTAACGTGTGTGATTAAAAATGCAATTTATTCCTAAAAATAAGAGAGGGCGGAGTAGATGACAATGTAAGCTGATGTTTTACTCCTCCCCCCCCCCCCCCTCCGATTGGCAGATGGTACATTCCTTTGGGTCTGCCTGGCCACCTGGGCTGCTTCGATAAGACGGGAATCATGTTACTTTACTTCAGAAACCTTTAATAGCGCATCACCCAGAGAGTTTCTAGGCGCCTGGGTGAAATGTAAGTCATGTTAAAGTCACACAAGTAACCTCTTTAGGGAAGGAAGGGCAGGAGATGTGGTAACATCCTGGGCCCCAGGGGCAGAGAGTGAACAGGTTCGGCCTCCGAGGTGTAAAACTTGGCACTCCCAGGAGGATCCCGGGAGATTCCTCGATCGTGGTTTGCCCTCCAGGCGCAGGGCCTTAAGATTTGTGCCAGGCCGGATGAAAGAAACTGCGTGAATGTAAGAGAGAGCAACAGTCAGGAACTCGAGAGAGAGAAAGGGTGGAGAAAGAAGCAAGAGCAGAAGCGTGGAAGAAAAAGTTGTGAGAACATCGGGGAAAGCAGGACAGCAAAACAGAATACAAAGCGGAGATAGTGGGGTAGCAAGAAGCAAGTATTGGGGCTGGGGATGAAAACGAGGGCATGAAAGACTGCGAGAAAGGGGCGCGGAGAGTAGACAGAGTGTAAGACATTCGGGAGATAGACAAGCCAGAGTCTGGAGGGAGGGGATGCAATGCTGGAAGTCTGAGCCAGACGGGGGAGGCAACCCAGAGTAACACGAGACGGCGAGCTGGCGAGAGGGGAGCGACAGGACAGGAGATTCACTAATGCTGATATTTCTTGCACGCGAGTGGTGTGTGCGTGTAAGCGTGCGCGCGGTCTGCTCTTTTTCAAAGCTCACACTCGTGCTTGTGGCGCGCCGCTGCGCACTCCCGCAAGCTGTATGCCGCCACAAGCACGAGTATGTGCTTGGAAAAAGAGCTGTTCGACGGCTAAAGGTCTCCTATGCAGCGCATGCGCGCTGCGTAGGCGAGAGCTAAAAAACAGGTGGCCTGGCGCACAACTAGCCAACTTCCTGCGTGTGGTGGCCATTACATTTTTTTTCTGTCTATATCCACCATGCCTCAGGCAGGGAAAATAGTGATAGCATCCCCGCTCTCCATTGGTTGGGACGAGCATCATTGTGACTTGGCAGCACTTGGCAGATGGACCACGAGTCCAGAAGTTTACACCGGCAGAGGTGTCAGAAGTACCACCTGTGTAAATATGGCCCTTCCATCAACTCTAAATAAAGCAGGGAACAGCAAGTTTGGGGTGGTGTGGAAGCACCTCAGTGTTATGGTGGTGCACCCATTCAGCCAGACTCTAAATGAGACCCTTAGCTTAACCTCTGTCTTTGCTCTTGATGCATTGAATCTGCCAGCATGAGTAATATCGTGCGAACGAAAACACCAAGAAAACAGAAAAGCATCATTCTTCAGAGAGTAGGACAGGCTGGAGGTAGTGTAGACATACCTCGCTGAGATCAAGCAAAGAAAAACAAGGCTGCAACCCATCTACCTTCGACTGTAAAATATAAACAGTTTTGTATTTAGTAAAACACAAACTTGTATTGAATGAATGTCTTTATTGTATTAAATCTATTAAAATAGTAATTACAATGATAAAGACATTGAATACATTGAAATCACAAATATATCTACAAATATTCCATAAGAGCACCATTTCAAGCATAATCTAAAAATGTAGTTAATTTCCCAATATATTGGCAGTCTTTTGTAGAAAGACAATAGGCAATGGCCTCTTTGACATACCTACAATTAATTAAATGAAATGCATGTTTCATATATTTATTTTGTATATCTAGTAAACTAGGACATAAACAAATTAGATGCTTAATCGACTCCTCTTTGTAGTTATACAAGCGGCAAGCCTTTGACAGAGCAGAAAAGTTTGGAGAATATTAACCATGCACAGATGCTAAAATGCACCTTCACAATAAAGTAGAGAATGCTTAAAAACCATAGGAAAATGTGCATTTCTTAAAAATGTAAAAACAAATGTGCAGCTTTTTAGTTAGCAGAAAGCTCCCATTTTCATAATACTTACATGACTAGACCTCATATGTTTTGCTTTGTCTTTTCCTTTAATAAAATAATGCCTTTTAGAACTGTTGATTTATTCCAATATTTAGCTGTAAAATGTCATTGTCAGAAAATGTGCTCTTTAAAGAAAATGTATTTCTTTCTTTCCTCACACCATATGATTTCATCGTATTAGATTAAATCACCTGTTATGTGATATCATAAATAAAATGTTTAGTAGAATGAGGGATTGCCGAAGAGAATCTTTCTCGTGATCTAACCAGAAGATATTGTTTCATTTCCTAGAGCTGTCCATTGTTACAAAACGGAACACTGAACAGCTAACAGGGTAGGTTTGCAAAAGATCCCATGAGAACCTTCCTAGATGGATCTGTGACGCCCTGAACGTCTCAGGATCGTTTAACAGACACGACAATGAGGACGCAACCACTAGTGAAGGGTTAGTTGTTTTAATGAAGGCAAATATAATACAAAGAATAAACAAAAGTTATAGTCACTGGAATCCTCCAGGCTAAGTACGTTACCAGCCCACAGCACGGATGGTCCTAACCGTCCTCTGCATATACGCCGGTCCCGGCGTATGCCAACAGAGGGCAGAAATGAAATGGCCGACAATGCCAATCGGTAGGCTGTGAGGGGCACGAAGAGTGTTGGGGAGAATCGAGGAGTCAGGGAAACACCCAGCCGGGGTCTCTACCTGAAGGGAGCAGCCGCTCAACCTCTTCCTCAGACTGCACCGGGACGCGGAGTCACCTCCTGGTGATGCGTCACCGATACCCCAATCACAAGCAAGAAGACTGAACCGAGAGCAGCCGCTCGATCGATCCTGTGGACTTCCGAGTCTGTAACGCGGCAAACACCTCCTGGTGTGCGTTACAGCTGGCAGTCCCTGTGTCTCTGGTCGGGCTGGGAGTTACGACTCCAACCAGCAAAAGCGCCACTGCGCTTGGACTCAGCCGAGTCAAAAAGCGAAGCTCAATGGTTGACCGGTAGAGCTTCCGGGTCCTTCACAGGTGACGATGGGGCAAGACACGGCCCAGGGAGTAACGACTCGACCTACCTCCGTTCTTGCCTTACTGGAGCACCACTCCGGAACACTGCTCTTCACGAAGCAGGTACGTCGGTGTGAACACAATATCCGACAGCGTTGTACCTCCCGGTTCCTCCCTTTATAGGGCGTGTTTTCCTTGAGTTATGTAACAGCTCTCCTGTTTACATAAGGGCGTGTTTCCTTGAGTTATGTAACAGCTCTCCTGTTTACATAAGGGCGTGTTT
This sequence comes from Triturus cristatus, assembly GCF_964204655.1. Classification (NCBI taxonomy): domain Eukaryota; kingdom Metazoa; phylum Chordata; class Amphibia; order Caudata; family Salamandridae; genus Triturus; species Triturus cristatus. The sequence continues at coordinate 309,238,842 of NC_140595.1, forward strand.
CCCTTGAGTTATGTAACAGCTCTCCTGTTTACATAAGGGCGTGTTTCCCTTGAGTTATGTAACAGCTCTCCTGTTTACATAAGGGCGTGTTTTCCTTGAGTTATGTAACAGCTCTCCTGTTTACATAAGGGCGTGTTTCCCTTGTATGACAGGAATTCTTGACAGTACATCCTCCCTCTCAGCGGCTCCCCACGGGTCCAGCGCTGGCAGGAAAACGCCGATGGAACAAGGAGACCAAGCGCGGAGCATGAACCCCTTCAGCCGGTTCCCATGAATGCTCCTCCGGGCCATAGCCTTTCCACGCAACCAGGTACCACAGCTTCCCCCTGCGCCATTTGGACGCCCGTATGCCCGACACTTCATACTCCTCCTCCGACTCCACGCATACCGGCCGAGGTGTCCCAGACGGCTTGGAGGGTGCTGGTTTGAGCAATGATACATGAAAGACAGGGTGTATCCGCAATGACTGGGGCAAGCACACCTTCACGTTCACGGGACCCATACACTTGGTAATTCGATAGGGGCCCATGTACTTGGGATGGAACACACTGTTCTTTCGAAACCTCATGTTTCTTGTGGATATCCAGACGTAGTCTCCAGTGCGGTACAGTGGCCCGGGCCTTCTCTTCCTATCTGCCGCAGCCTTGTATCTTCTCTTGGCCTCTATTAGGACAGCCCTTGAGCGCATCAATGTGTCTTTTATGTGTGCCACCCTGTCCGCTGTGGCGGGAATCCTGTCCTCTCTGAACGGATGTAGAAATGGCAAGAACCTGGGATGTTGGCCATAGTTGCTATAGAACGGAGATGACTGTGTGGAGCTGTGAGTGGCGTTGTTATAGGCTATCTCTGCAACCCATAGCAAGTCGACCCATTCTTCCCTGCCCTGGTCCACAAAACATCGCAGATACTGTTTGAGCGTTTGGTTCAGGCGCTCGGTTTGGCCGTCCGTTTGAGGGTGGTAGCTGGTGGACAGGGCGGTCTTAACATGCAGCGCAGTGCACCAAGTCTTCCAGAATTGCGCAGTAAACTGCGACCCCCGGTCCGACACGATCACCCCAGGTAATCCATGCAGTCGTACCACATTCTTTAGGAGTAGTGACGCCAATTCCCCGGCCGTAGGGACTCTCTTGCAGGGGATGAAGTGCCCCATTTTCGTCAAGTAATCCACCACCACCAGTATTGCCGTCATCCCCTGGTCTACCGGTAGGCCCACCACGAAGTCCAGTGATATGCTATCCCATGGTCTATCCGGGGTTGGAAGTGGATGTAAGAGCCCTTGGGTTCGGCCATGGTCGGCCTTCATGGTAGCACACGTAGGACACTCCTGTCCCCACCTCCTGACATCCACTCTCATGGTTGGCCACCAGAAATGCCGTCCCATGCTAGCCACCGTTTTTTCAAAGCCCAAATGACCTGCGCATGGAGAGTCATGGCACCAGATGAATGCTTGTTTCCTTAGCCTAGGCGTGGGTATCAATAGGCACCTGCCCTTCAGGGGTATCCCGTCCTTCAGCTGCCATTCTCTGTGACTGAGGAGCCACCTCCGCCATGCGAATGACCTGATCCCTCTCTTTATTCCCCTCAGGAAAGTATCCGGTTGGATAACCCCCAATACCATCCTCGGGGAAATGATGGAACGCTCGGTCGCAGGCAATGGTTCCTTAACTGCAGATTGACGGGACAGGGCGTCTGCCTTTCGGTTTTCCGTCCCCGGCCGATATGTGATGCGGAAGTTGAACCCCGCAAAGAAGATCATCCACCGCAGCTGCCTGGGAGAAAGGTGTCTAGTGGCCGTCATGAACTGTAGGTTCCGATGGTCCGTGTACACCGATACCACATGTCTTGCCCCCATCAACCAATGCCTCCATTCGGTGAAGGCGTCCTTGATTGCGAGAAGCTCCTTCTCCGCAATATGGTAGTTGCGTTCGGCGTCGTTGAGTTTGCGGGACATGTACGCAACGGGATGAAGCACCCCTGTGTCGTGGTTGCGTTGGGACAAGATAGCCCCCAGCGCCACATCCGACGCGTCCGCTTCCACCACGTAGGGGAGATCCGGATCGGGGTGAGCCAACACCGGCGCCTTACCAAAGGCGCTTTTCAGGGCCTCAAAGGCTTTGTTCGCTTCAGGGGACCAGACAAACTCCTTGGACTTCCTCAGTAGCTGTGTGATTGGGGCCACCACTCCTGAAAATCCATCTATGAACCGCCTGTAAAAGTTGGCGAAGCCAATGAAACTTTGGACGTCCTTCACGCTTTGGGGCACCGGCCATTCTTTCACCGCCTTGATCTTTCGTTCTGCCATCTCCTGTCCCTCTGGACTCAGCATCACTCCGAGGAATTCCACGGATGTGACGTGGAAGTCACACTTGCTGAGTTTACAAAACAGCATGTTTTCCCTCAGCTTTTGGAGCACAGCTTTGACGTGGTGTACGTGCTCCTCCACACTGGACGAATAGATGAGGATATCGTCGATATATACGACCACGTAGATATCCAACTCCTCTCTGAATACCTCATTCAAAAAGTACTGAAAGGCTGCCGGGGCGTTGCACAGACCGAACGGCATGACGAGGTACTCAAAAAGGCCGAACCTGGTCTTAAAGGCGGTCTTCCACTCGTCTCCGTCCCTCATGCGCACCAGATGGTATGCCCCTTTCAAATCCAACTTGGTGTAGATACGAGCTTTCTTGACCTGTTCCAGAAGTACACTGATGAGAGGCAAGGGGTACCGATTTTTTATGGTTATCGCATTCAATGCCCTAAAGTCCACACAGGCTCTCAGCTCCCCATTAGCCTTCGGGATGAAGAAGAGTGGCGAGGCGGCCGGAGACTTGGACGGGCGGATGAATCCTAGCTTGAGGAGTTTATCCAGGTACCCCCGGAGATGCACGTTTTCAGGCTCCGTCAGGGCATACAGCCTGCCGCTGGGAACGCTGGCCCCTGGCACCAGGTCGATCTGGCAGTCAAACTGTCTATGTGGTGGTAGCACTTCCGCCTTCACCTCATCAAATACATCCTCAAAACTGTGATAAGCCTGGGGGAGAGCCACATCTTTTTCTGCCGCTGTAGCCACCGTCTGACTCCCGCTCTCATCTGCGTCAAGGGATTCCGTTCTTATTCCACAATGCAGGATGCAATACGGTGACGTCATTTCGATGCGATGTGTTGGCCAATCCACAAAGGGGTTGTGTTTCTGTAGCCACGGCAATCCCAATATGACGCCATATTGGGGCGCTCGGATGATGTTAAAATCGATTTGTTCCAAATGGTTCCACCCATATCTCATCGGAAGGACCCCCGTGTGCTGCCCGATGGGCCCCGTCACCAATCGCCTTCCGTCTACAGCATAGACGTCTTCGGGTACAGCTTTGGGAAGAAGCACTAGCCCTAGCCTGCATGCCTCGTTGTGGTCCATAAACATGCCAGTGGCCCCTGAATCCACCATGGCCACAACGGGTATCCACTGGTCATGCACTCCCACATGCACCGTGATAAACAGGTGTCGTTGTCCCTTAGTGACCGAGTTGGAAAGTGAAGGGATGGATGAGTGACTCCGAGATGCCCCTTCTCTGGTCTTGGAGCCCTCCAGTTTTCCGCCGGTATGTCCACCACGGCTGTTACCGACCGCTTGGCCCGATAACGTGACGTCTTCGGTTTGGCAGGGCATTCACGTACGTAGTGGCCTTTTTTGCCACAATATAGGCACAATCCTTGTTTACGGCGTGACTCTTTCTCCGTGGCTGTGAGGCTCGCTCGTATTGCGCCGATGTCCATGGGTTCTCCCTTGGATGCGGTGGAAGTTTCAGGACTTCCCACCGTCACATAGGATGGAAGGGATTTTCCTTTTCTCCCATGATCCCCCTTTCTTTCACTTAGCCTATGTTCCAGCCGTAATACCAGGTTGATAAGGCCCTCACATGTCTTGGGTTGAGGGTCAATATGAGCCACGGCGTCCTTGAGCTCATCGCACAGCCCTTGATGGAAGAGCGCCGTCTGTTTAGCAACAGGCCACTTGGTTTCCGCAACCAGCCTTCGGAACGCGTTGAGATACTGCACCAGGTCGTTGGATCCCTGTCTCAACTCAAGCATTTCACGGTCCGCCGTGTACGAGTCAGCCCTTCTGTCGAATACCTTCAGGAATTCCTCGCGAAAAGCACCCCAATCACATAAGATGGGGTCGTCCCTGCTCACCAGAGGTACGGCCCATTGTGCCGCGTTTCCAGCCAAATAGGATATAAGGAAAGCCACACGAGCCTGACTCGTGGGGAACGCCTTTGGTTTGCACGATAAATGTAGCGCCACTTGTGTGAGGAATACCTGCACTGTGTTAGGATCCCCACTGTACCTCTCTGGTGTCGCCAAGGGGATGGCTACCGGCATTTCCACTACTACCGCAGGGGTCTGATTCGTGAGGGAGGTGCTGGGCGTGAGCGGGTCCAATTGGATAGCATCCAGTCTGGCTTTTACATCGGCTGTTTCTTGCCTAGAGGCAGCCACTTCAACTTGCATGGCCGCTAAAGCAGCCAGCACATCATCAAGTGTTGCCATGTCTGTTATCGACCGGGAGACAGTTAGTGTTATTAAGGTCGGATATTTTGTAACGCCCTGAACGTCTCAGGATCGTTTAACAGACACGACAATGAGGACGCAACCACTAGTGAAGGGTTAGTTGTTTTAATGAAGGCAAATATAATACAAAGAATAAACAAAAGTTATAGTCACTGGAATCCTCCAGGCTAAGTACGTTACCAGCCCACAGCACGGATGGTCCTAACCGTCCTCTGCATATACGCCGGTCCCGGCGTATGCCAACAGAGGGCAGAAATGAAATGGCCGACAATGCCAATCGGTAGGCTGTGAGGGGCACGAAGAGTGTTGGGGAGAATCGAGGAGTCAGGGAAACACCCAGCCGGGGTCTCTACCTGAAGGGAGCAGCCGCTCAACCTCTTCCTCAGACTGCACCGGGACGCGGAGTCACCTCCTGGTGATGCGTCACCGATACCCCAATCACAAGCAAGAAGACTGAACCGAGAGCAGCCGCTCGATCGATCCTGTGGACTTCCGAGTCTGTAACGCGGCAAACACCTCCTGGTGTGCGTTACAGCTGGCAGTCCCTGTGTCTCTGGTCGGGCTGGGAGTTACGACTCCAACCAGCAAAAGCGCCACTGCGCTTGGACTCAGCCGAGTCAAAAAGCGAAGCTCAATGGTTGACCGGTAGAGCTTCCGGGTCCTTCACAGGTGACGATGGGGCAAGACACGGCCCAGGGAGTAACGACTCGACCTACCTCCGTTCTTGCCTTACTGGAGCACCACTCCGGAACACTGCTCTTCACGAAGCAGGTACGTCGGTGTGAACACAATATCCGACAGCGTTGTACCTCCCGGTTCCTCCCTTTATAGGGCGTGTTTTCCTTGAGTTATGTAACAGCTCTCCTGTTTACATAAGGGCGTGTTTCCTTGAGTTATGTAACAGCTCTCCTGTTTACATAAGGGCGTGTTTCCCTTGAGTTATGTAACAGCTCTCCTGTTTACATAAGGGCGTGTTTCCCTTGAGTTATGTAACAGCTCTCCTGTTTACATAAGGGCGTGTTTTCCTTGAGTTATGTAACAGCTCTCCTGTTTACATAAGGGCGTGTTTCCCTTGTATGACAGGAATTCTTGACAGGATCAATGTAATAAGCTATAGCAGCATTCAAGTAACATCATGTCAACATGAACGTTTACTGTGGGAACCAAGAGGAGAGGTGACAGACCATCGAAAGATCCTTCTTCATTGGCTGGAATGACTTTAGCACCTGTTTTTGCAACCTATGTTTTGGGCCTGTCTATATAGTATGTGCTCCTAGATAGAGAGTTAATGCATTCTATGCACACTGTCAAGATACCCAATTGAAATTTTCACAGGAACAGACGTGGCTCCCAATTCAACTCTACCTCTGTACTGGACAAACAATAGTTTGTCTTCGCCACAATACACCAGGAGGGGGGAAAGGGGAAGTGGATAGAGAAAGAGAGACTGCTACAGCGAATCTGGAACTTCACCTTCAATGCCTCTTACTATTCCAGTATTTTCTCCTGGTTGTTATAAGTGGATTCCTATTATAAAGCACAAGAAATATTACACATTCTTTTTAATTTTTCACTTACGTACTAGAAAGGTGTCCCGAGCTGAAGAGACCCCCTCTTAAAAAAATTCTGCATGTTGAATGGAAGGATTTTAGCCAATAGGATTAGGCGATGCCCCTTCCCCAAAGGAAGGGAACATACAAAGAATGTAGTGACCCTAAAAGGTAAGCAGCCCATTGGCTACCTGCCAGCACCTGTAACACCCCTAAATTGAGTATTTAGGGGTACCCCTGAACCTTAATCTTCAGATTCATGGTGACCTAAAGAAGGTGGACCGAAGAGCCGTGCAGCAGTCAAGGCTCCAGACAACAACTTGACTTGGCCCCAGCCCTAATGGTCTGGCTGCAACCCTCGAAGAGACCTGCTCGAAGAAGCTTCTTGTCCTGCAGGCCCAGCATCCTCCACAACCCTGGGAGGACTGCCTGCCTTCCCTAAAGACCAAGAACTCCCAAGTACAATGGCCCTGTCCACAAAGAAAGCAAAACTAAGGACTCCCTTGCCTTCTGAATCCGCGAGACCTGCCCACTCTGTACATGACGCCCATGGACCGAGTTTGAGTGGCCCACCAGTCAAGTGAAGTCTCTCCAGCGATCCTGAACTTGAAACCATCGGTGGCTGACCTCTCTTGGTCCCTATGAAGAAGCCTGCAGTCTCAGCACTAAGACTACCTGACCTGTCACTACCTGACCGCCACCGGCTCCTGTAAAGATTTTCCAACATCTAAAGACACCCCTGCATCCGCAGCCCCCGACTTAAGGGAGCCCAGCCAACAGTGCCCAGGCATCCACTGACATCCCAACTTACCCGTCCAGTCCATTTGTTGGTCACTTTCATCCAGCTTCCTGGTACGAGCCTACCCTAGTTCCTCCATCTACTTGCATTAGGCGCCCAACATTGTCTTTGCACCCTACATCCGGACGCCCCTGTGCCACTGGTGGTGTATAAGTGGTGCTGCCTTGTGGCCCCCCTGTGCTTGCTTGAAACCCCAGGACCTGTGCCCTGAAACCGCGGGTACTTACCTGTAAACCATGCATCTCCAATCACCCCAGTCTTCATAGATTAACATTGGGCTCCGGGCACCACCTTTGACCTCTGCACCCGACTGCCCCTGTGTGCTGGTGGTGCAGATTTGGTGTCCACTTGAACCTTTCCCTGTGTTGGTCCAAACCCCGAAATCTAGGATTGTAAGTCGTGTACTTACCTGTTAATGTGCATAACCGTTTTCCTTCCATAGGATTACATTGTATTACTTGCTATTTGCACTGTCTATTTTCTGCATTGCTAAACACTGCTACTGTTGATTGACACCACAAAGTATTTCTAATACTACTGTAAAGTATTCCTATTGCTATTTGCAACACATTGCTACTGCACCTGAACGCATTGCTATTTCTAAACTGGTACTGACTGAGCTGCAACTGAGGTATTCTTGGTTCTATAATAAAAGTAACAAAGTAATATTTTTATCCAAACATTGGGCTTGGAGTTAGTAATTAAGTGTGTGCTTCATTTCTTGACTGTGTGTGTACAACAAATGCTTAACACAACCCTCTGATAAGCCTAACTACTCAACCACACTACCACAAAAGAGAGTATTGTCTACTTTGGCCTCTGTAAAGCCTCTGGGGATTCACTGGACTCTGTGGACTTACTTTGGTATAGTATATACAGAGCCAGATTACTACAAATGGCTCTGTATATACCTGACTATTTCTCCTGCAATTTCACACTTTGGCGGGTGTGAACGATAAATCAGCCGGGTGTGAGACAGTGCAGATTAGGGGTGGCTGAGCAAAACTCCACCCGCTTGCGGAACTCAGTGGAATTTGGTGGAGTTTTTCAGTAACTCCACGAAATTCCAGGGAGTGAAACTCCAATGAAGGCCTAACTGTAATACCTGTTTCCTTAGTACAAACAAGAAGATGTTCTAAAAGTCGATAACTGCAAGTTTGAAGAAAATTGTAAAGGAGGAGTGAGGTTGTGCGTCATAGTGCATCGTGCTGGGATTGGTCATTGGTGTGTTTTCGCTCAGTGATTGGTTGATGACGTTACGGTGCCGGGCTGGGATTAGCTCTCTAAAAGTGAATAAGGCATTTGGATTTGTTATAAAGAACTGTGAAAAATAATAACTGGAATTCAATTGGTTCAACAGGAAATTGAAATATACGGAACAAAATCATTCCATTTGGTTCAATTGTGTTGTTTCACATTGATTTGTCATCATGAAATGTTTCAGGGAAATTAAGAATTTGGTGAGAGGGGATGTTACAATTCTGGTATGCATATGGGAAGAGGCACCTCCTGAGGGTACGCTTGCATATATTATGACTACCGAGCATGGTTTAAACACGTGCTTGGTTTCGCCAATGGAGAAAAATCACAAGGAGGATATATTGAGTTTTCCTAGATACTTCCCTCCGTGACAGGATGGCTAGTGAAATGGCACATCAAGGCAGCGAGCTTCAACGCTTACACTGCCTGTGATACGCAACCAGGCTGCCTACCAAAGGAGGAAACAACCTTCCCCCTGCCCAGAGGCACATTAGCATCCGGGCAGTTGAGAACATTATGTAGTCAAGTAGTGTATACCCTCAGAGGGCTAGCCACGCCTCCAGGGTGGGCTACCTGGTCTGCACAGCAAAGGAAGGTTTTTGCCATTTTCAAAAGTGGCAGAATAGAGGGTTCTGGGTAGAAAAGGTGACACACCCCCAGATGTGGTCACCTCAGGGGCAGATTAGCCACTGGGACTTATAGACCCTTGGTCACTTGCACCCACACCCCTTAACACCTCTAAATCTGGAATTTAGGGGGCACCGGGGCACCAGAAACACATTTTTGATCTGACTTGCAACAAAGGGCATAGAGTCTCCGACAATAGGAGCTGCACAAACCAAAGGCATGATACTCTCTGCACCTCTGGCAACCTTCCCGGAACTTCAAAACTGCAACTCACCCCGGGCCAAAGACCAGTTCCCCCAGATAGATCAACCCCTTTGAGAGCCAAAGGCAACTGCAAACTTCCTAGTACCCTGCAGTCCGCCCTGCAAGTAGATGGTCGAGTGCATTGTGGGAAACGCAGTCCTGACCACTAGCAAGTTTCAGGCGGCTACCCTTGGCCTTCGAGACATTGAAATAATTTCTTGCTGACCTTATCACTGCCACGGCTTGTTGGTGGACAGTCTGACAACCGCCACCTTTACTCGACCCTGCAACACGAGGGAACACCACAACAACTTCATCCAACGCCAGCAGTGGTCCAGTTGTTGACGTTTTGCACCAGTTTCCTCACTAGCACTGTTTAAGCAGTAAAACCAGCTCCCTCGTGGCTCCTGCTTCAGCACCAAGGACAGCCAGGACAACTCTGTTTCCCGGGCTTCTCGAGCCAGGTAAAATCGAACTGACTGTCGTGGCTTGGTCCTGGGACCAATCAACAACGTGCAGCCTATGTAGGCTGCAAACCCATTTGCACTGCTTCAAAAATACTGTGTTCCAAACTTTTCAAATTTTTCAAATAATTGTTCATTTATTATTGTTTTTCAAACTTGACTTGATTTGTAACGATGAAGTTATCCAAATATCCATAAGCTTCACACAAAATAGTTGTGCTCATCCAGGCCTCTTACTACATTGCGACAGGACATTCAATTCATGGATTGCAGCCATAATCTTTTTATTCCCAATGCATTTCGGGCATCTTTAATTGCCCTTCGTCAGGGGAAGCTGTTTACAAAAAAATGAAACCCATATTCATTATCCATATTATCACACGTAAAAATATTTGCAACATAGCGAATAATAACCTGCAAAATCAATCCTTTTAACTACCTGGTTAACCTGTTACCCCACTGTGAAAAGTCAATTCAGCACGGTGACCTCCCCCTCTCCTCCTCGATGCCAAACCTACCTAAACATGCCCGCATTGCTGAATACCCACTTAACATCACCCAATCATTTTAACGTGACTTATACATCAAATACATACATCCCTCACCCCAAAAATTAAACTAATGCTGACTAACTGTGTACCCATGTCAAACTGTTACATAATTGTACATCCCAAAGCCTCCAGTTTACCTGCGAGTATAAACGTTGTTCGTCTGCTGGTTACCGCTTAACTGGTCAAACTGTCATGCTCTTATTGCGCGCACTATTTGAACTCTTACTTACGCGCCACTCGCACCTGTGACCCCCATCATTTTAACACTCCATGGGTTCCGTGCAACGCGACCTGCAAGTGACCGATTGTCACTACTACTTTTTACCATTTACTGCAATCCTAAGATTTTGCAGTATTGATCTGCAGTGAGATTTATTATTGCTTCTAAAATCCATAACTCCGGCTGTACTTATCTGATTTGCTTTGTTTTGGAGTAAAAATTTCTATAAAAAGCTGCTTTATTTTTATATATTGGTGTCAGATTTCTTCTTTATCTTGTCAATTACTTATCATCCATGTTGGTACTCTGAAATGCTTAACACGTTCCTCTAGTAAAGCTTGACTGCTCTTTTTCCACTGTACCAGGACTGAGCTAAGAATGTATTACTGTGAATCCAAGGACCATCTTTGGGGTATTGTGAGAGTATTGCATAGTGTAGCCTAACCAGCATCACTATGTAATACTCTACTTTCCTACAAAAAGATAAAAAGAAAAAGATACCCACAAAGCAATACATTATAGCTCTTGCAAAAAGCTACAAATGAATTTTGAAGCACAATAAATCATAAGATTCCTAGTATGTTTGACTGTGCCATCTAGTTTTGGGCTCAGACCTTGTAAGTTTTTTTTTTTTTTTTTAACTATGTTCAAGTCACAAGGTACCCTGTGACTCCTCCCTTAGTAGGGAATGTGCATGGGCACCGGCTCCATTGTTAGATTGTTTTTTCTCCACTATTGGAATTGGATGCGTATTGATGAGGCTCTCAGACTCGTTCATTTCTGTTAGGGCCCCTGCGGTAAAAGCTTCAACCACTGTCATTGAGAAAAGCTCTTCACTGGCTTCCATTTTCATTTTATAATGCCTAATGGAAATCATAGGACAAGTCTGGGATACCTGAACACCAGGGGCACCCATGCCTTGTCGGGCTCCATCTCCTTTCGTTCCACCAACTCTAGAGAATGAGAGCTACAATGGGAAATGGAACATACACCCTTTAGAAAGTGCCCTCGGTGTGATGCACAACACCCTGGACTTACAAGCACAGGGTGTGTCATTTGTGCCTTTCTCTAGGTCATAAGGACACTGTGTGCCTTTTGCTTAGCTTTTCGCTGCAAAAGACCCATCTTCAATATAGAGATCGACGCCTGGTACACATCACAATGCAGCGCCAATCCATAGATGCAATGCCCAACATCTTTGGTGAGGCCCATCCCTGGTACTGAAGTTGAGGAACAACAAGAATATGAATCCCAAGGCCTGCCTCCAAGCCAGAAGAACTCTAGCAGTAAGATGTTCGTTCCACGTCTATCACTAGGCCTGGAGTATGGTTGAACCCTGACACCATAAACCTTACAAACAGCCACACACCAAGGAAGGTCATCGTCCCTTCAGGAAACGGGCATCCAGCTCAAGACATAAAACTGTGCCGCCTCTAGGGCCTCCCCAGCCTTCAGGCTCCTGTCGGCACCAAGGCAGTCCCAGTCCTTACACCACTCGTGGGGCTTACGAGGCGCCCTTTTATCCTCATCCCACAGACTATCCATAGGAGGATTATGATGTAGACCTCCCCACCCCCCCCAGAACGCAGTGCTAGAGCCAGTTCCACTTATGGCCTCACCTCCTGATAACACAGTCACATACCACGGGGTCACAGAACGGGCTGCACTATACCACAAGGTGGACGGACATGCACACCATCACTGAGGAGGAAGACTTAGTCGTGGAAATACTTTCCAAGTCAGAACATTCCATTCAGCTCCTTCCAGCGTTAAATAGGATACTTAATTCTGATACAGACAGACACCCACCAGAACCCTGGTGGTTTCTCCCAGAGTGGATTAACAATATAAGCCGTCTCCCTCATAACTATTTTATTCAGGGTACACATTAATCTGGACTTCTTGATGGTACACACCACCCATAAACAGGCCTCCGCACAAGCGACAGAGGATACTCCCCCACCAGATAAGGAGAGCAAAATAATTGATGCTGCAGGGAAGAGTGTTGCACTGGGGGCTGCCACAGACTGGCCGATTGCTAAATCTGTGGGTCTGCTCTCATGCTACGATAGGGTCCAGGGGGATGACATGGAAAGCCTGCTACAGCACCTCCCACAGTAATTCATAACAAGCATTGGCATAGCCAATAGGTCTCGCCTTTGGGACCTTCTAAGTGTTTAGCCATGCAACAGTGGCATAACTAAATACTTATAAAGGTCCCAAAAGCGAGACCTATCGGCTATGCCAAGCGGCCGCGAAAGTGAAAGTGATCGCTATCAAACATCAAAGCGGCCATGCGGCCGCAAAAGTGAAAGTAATCGCGGTAAAGCGCGGCGCGCGTGTCCGCGCACATGCACTGTAGCTCTAGGCTGGCCTGGTAGCACTTTTTGGAGCCCTCTCAATAAGTCTCGCCAGACCAGCGCATGCGCTGGGTCAGGCGAGACCTAAAAAGGGGGGATCAAATTGTATCCGAGGGTAAAGTCATCTCCAATGCCACCTTCATGTGCTTTGGATGCTGCCAATACAGCAGCCAGGGAGGTTAACACCTCTGTGATTCTAATTAGATATTTGTAGCTCCATATCTCTGGCTTCAAGCCAGAGGTGAAACACCACCTCATTGGCCTACCCTTTGATGGAGAGCACGGTCCACAACTCGATCAAATGCTGGAGAAAATTAAGAAAGATACTGAAATAACCAAAAAGCATGTGGTCTCTCCAAACACCATCCAGCAGGGGCTCCTTTTGTAGGCAACAGTATAGGGGTGCAGCAAAGGCCATTTCACCAGAACAGCCTAATTCCAACCAACACCTGCGGCAATCTTATCAACCAGCAAGCAGGCATGGGATACACACATAGTTCATTACAGGGGCAACTAAAATAGAGGCACTCCCACTAAAGGTGCGTCCACCTCAAAACACTGTCTTTGCCGCAACCCCTCGATCACATCCCACCAGTGGGGTAAGGATATAGGGGTTTCTTCCTCATTTGAAAGAAATAACCTCAGACTGCTGCATTCCAAGTATTGTCCAATACAGATATTGCCTAGAACTCCTTGCCACCCCACCAATTATTCCCCCTCTTGCACACACCCTAAGTGCAGAACATCTCCATCTTCTTCAAGAACAGGTACATGTGTTCTTGCTCACAGGGGCCATAATGCCAGTGCCCTTCGACCACCAGAGCAAAGAAGATTACCCCCTATACTTTTTAATCCCTAAAAAAGACAAATCCCTTAGACCGATCCTGAACCTCAGGCCTCTCAACAGATATAGCCTCTCAGAACATTTCCATATGTTAACCCTGCATGGATAACACTATCAATTCAACATTTTGCCCTTTGGTGCTACTACAAGATGCCTAGCGGTCGTAGCTGCCCACCTTAGTAGGGGAGGCACATGTGTCTTCCCCTATCTTGACAATTGGCTATCAAGTGTGCAGGCAGGCATCACACACCCAGGAAGCCTTCCACTGATTGGAATTCACAATAAAAGTCCCACCTTCATCCCCTACATATTCACCCTTTCTAGGGTCACTCCTCAATGCCATCATGGGCAAGGCTTACCCCAATCCTCAAAGAGTACCAGCTACTCAACAGCTCCTGCCTCTTTTTCAGCGAAGTCCTACCCTTCCTGTCAGAACTGTGATGTTTCTCTTAGAAACAATGAATTTATTTATAGCCATAGTTCCCACACCAAATTGTACATGTATCTGTCATTGGAGTGTTTCTCAACACATTGTCCACAAGCAGAAGGTCATCTACAGGATCTAATGATTTTAAGGGCCAGTACTCATTGCTCACTTCAGTGGTGGAGCAGCAACAATCCATCCCCGACGGCTACAAGATCCAGAGAAAGGACCGCCCCCACCGCCCAGGAGGAGGACTCACAATCGCACACAAGACCACCCTCCGACTCTCCACACCCAGCACGAGTGACCCCCACTCCAACACAGAACACCTCAATTTCCAGATCCGGACCAGCCCCAGGACCACACTACGCGGCACCCTCATCCACCAGGACCCCGCACACAGACCACAACTGCCATCGCCGAGCTCGTAGCACCCCACGCCATCACATCGACAGACTACATTCTACTCGGAGACCTGAACTTCCACCTCGACAACGACCCAGACTCCACCACTCTCCTCGACAACCTCGCCAACCTCGGAGTGAAGCAGCTGGTCAACACGCCCACCCACAGAGCCGGACACACACTCGACCCCATCTTCGCGGGAAGGACAAACATCCGCTTCAGCCACACTACCGAGCCCCTCTGGACGGACAACCACTGTATCCATTTCACCTTCAACACCACTACTGCACCCAAGCCCCCCCGCGCCCTCCACGAAGGAACTGGAGCAAGGTCACAGAGGAGCACCTCAACACCCCACTCCTCCAAAAAAACCCTGGTGCCACCACTGACACCAACACAGCAGTCATTGGGTTTCACCGCTGGATCTCCCGCTGCGCCGACAAGCTCGCTCCCCTCCGCCACCCCACCAAACAACGCCCTCTGAAGGCCGCCTGGTTCACCACAGAACTACAAGAAGCCAGAAGCGCCTGCAGACGCCTAGAGAAAACCTGGTGAAACCAGAAAACCACGGAAGCACAGGACAACCACAGGAGCGGCCAAAAGGAATATCAACAGCGCATAAGAGACACAAAACGGACCTTCATAAGAGACAAAGTCCAGACCAACGCAACCAACGCCAAGGAACTGTTCAACGTCATACAGCAGTTCGCTAAGTCCGCCAGCGAAGCCACGGACATCGCACCTTCCCAGGAACTCTGCGACAAACTCAGCTCCTACTTCCATCTGAAGATCAAGGCCCTCTACGACAACTTCAGCGAACCAGCAACGGACACCACCTCTCGACCCACCACCGTCCAAAACATCACCACGACCATGAAGAAAACCCACACAGGAGCCCCAACAGAACCTTGCCCACAACACATATTCCGCAGGGCAGCTGCAGCCATCGCACCCGAACTAGGACGGACCATCAACACCTCCTTCAGATCCGGAATCTGCCTGGACGACTGGAAGCGGGCGGAGGTTAAACCCCTCCTCAAGAAACCAACATCGGACCCTACGGACTTGAAGAACTACTGCCCATCTCTCTCCTCCCCTTCGTGGGTAAAGTCACAGAGAAACTCGTAAACGCCCAGCTGACCGCCTTCATCGAAGAGAACTCCATTCTAGATGCTTCCCAGTCGGGATTCCGCAGCAACCACAGCACCGAGACCGCCCTCCTAGCTGCCACAGACGACATCCGCACTCTACTCGACCAGGGACACACCGCGGCCCACATCCTTCCAGACCTCTCCGCAGCCTTCTACACCGTCTCACATCGCACTCTCGCATCCAGACTTCACGACGCGGGGGACAAGGAATCGCCCTCGACTGAATCCAATCCTTCCTCAACGGCAGAACCCAGAGGATCAGACTCCCTCCCTTCCTCTCCAAACCCACCGATATCAACTGCGGAGTCCCCCAAGAATCATCACTCAGCCCCACGCAACATCTATATGGCCACCCTCGCCGCCATCATCATACAGCACGGGCTCAGCATTGTATCTTACGCCGACGACACCCAGCTCATCCTCTCACTCACGAAGAACCCCGAAGACACCAGACTCTGCTTCCAGGAGGGAATGAAGAACGTGGCAGCCTGGATGAAAGACAGCTGCTTGAAGCTCAACTCAGAGAAGACCGAGGTCCTCATTCTCGGGTCCTGCACCTCCGTCTGGGACAACACTGGTGGCCCCCCGTCCTGTGGAACCCACACACCCCTAAGGACCACGCACAAAACCTCGGAATCATCCTTGACTCCTCCCTCTCCATGAACCACCAGATCAACACCGTGGCATCCACTAGCTTCAACTGCCTGCGCATCCTCCGCAAGACTTTCAAATGGATCCCTCCCGACTGAAGAAGAACCATCACCCACGCACTCGTAACCAGCAGACTGGACTACGGCAATGCCCTCTACGCCAGAATCAACAATACTCTTCTACACAAACACCAAACCATCCAGAGCACCGCAGCAAGATTCGTTCTCGGGACCCCGCGTCACGAACACATGACCCTACAACTATGAGGCCTCCACTGGCTCCCCATCAAGAAGAGGGTCACCTTCAAACTCCTCATCCACGCCTACAAATCCCTCTACAACATCGGACCCAAATACCTCAACGATAGAGTATATTTCCACGAACCCAAAAGGAATCTCCGCTCTGCTGACCTCGCCCTGGCGGAGGTCTCTCGCATCCGCAGAAACAGAGCGGGTGGGAGAGTTTTCTCCAACATCGCAGCCAAGACCTGGAACGAGCTCCCTGTGAACATCAGATGCTCCCTGACCCTGCACGCTTTCAGAAAGGACCACAAGTCCTGGCTCTTCTACTGATCCGGAGCTGCCCCTTCCCCGAGCCTTGAGACCCTCACGGGTGAGTAGTGCGCTTTACAAAACCCCTAATTGATTGATTGATGGAACAATCTGATGCAAGGCAGGCACTCTTCGGACCCCATTCCGCAGGTGACCATCACAACGGATGCTTCTCTTTCTGGCTGGGGGGGGGGGGGTCGCATCTCCATACCATGATAATTCAGGGTCTCTGTTCACCCCAACAACATGGATTTCAGATCAACTAACTCAAACTTCTTGCCACCTATCTGGCCCGAGAACATTTCTTTCAGAATATTCAGGGCAAGGTGGTATTAATAAAAGCAGACAACATGACTGCGATGTATTACTTACAGAAACAAAGCAACACTCACTCGCTACAGCTGTCAGCACTGGCACAGAAGATTTGTCATTGGCTGATTGACCATCAGAAACAACTCCTAGCGAAGTACTTCCCAGGTGTAGACAACTTTGTGGACCTGCTCAGTAGGATGAATCAACAAGTCCACGAATGGGAACTCCACCCACAAATACTACTTTCCTACTTTCAATGATGGGGGTTTCCACAAAGAAACCTATTCGCTACCCCCAAAAATGGAAAATGCCAAAACTTCACCTCCAAATTTCCGCACCCATAGTCCATGGGCAATTCATTGTGGATGATCTGGTCAGTGATATTTTCTTACACTTTTCCTTCTCTCCCACTCTTCAATACTTGGTAAGAAAGCTGCAGCAAGTGTCCTTCACTCTCATCCTGGTAGACTCTATAAAGGCCCGACAACCATGGTTCTCAACCCTCCTCTAGATGTCTGTTACCCACCATACAAGAGGCTCCCCAACAGCCCGGACCTTCTCACTCAGGTACAGGGCGCAATCAGGCATCCAGACCCAGGTAACTCTATCTAGCATTCAGGCACTCAAGGGCTTAAAATTTGGTTACCTATGTCTCCCACAAGAATGCCTGACATCCTGAAGGAAGCCCGCAGTCTGACTACTAGGACTAGGAAAACGTTTTTCTACTATTGTAACTCAGAGAATCTAGACAAGCTTAAACCGGCGGTCAGAGACATAGTCTGCTATTTGCTTCACCTACCAACATTTGGGCTAGCATATACTTCCATACAACTGCATCTTGCAGCCATCTCTGCATATATGCAAAATATACCATTCTTCTCTCTCCAGAATTCCTGTCATTAAATCTTTTCTGGAAGGCCTAAAAAAGGGTGATTCCACATAGAGTGCTACCTGATCCTCTCTGGAACCTCAATATAGTACTCACCAGACTCATGGAGCCCCCATTTGAGCCCCTACATTCCTGTCCTTTGCCATTTCGTTCATGAAAAGTGGCTTTCCCTAATAGCCATCACCTCACTAAGGTGAATGAATGAGCTACAAGCCCTCACTTTGCAATAGACTTTTATCTAAGTACATACTGATAGGGTTGCTGTTACTGCAGACCCTACATTTCTTCCTAAGTTGGCCTCTCCTTTCCACCGTAACCAATTTTCTGACTCTGTAGCTGAAAGGGCCCTTTATGCTCTAGATGTTAGAAGAGCATTAATGTACTACTTAGATAGAACACAACCTTTTCCGAAAACTCAACAGCTGTTTCTATGTTTGTAATATACCCATAGTTGACGTCTGCAAAGCAGCTACATGGTCAACTCCACACACTTTTACCAAACACTAATGTATGGATATTCTGGCCAGTCAACAAGCTAGATTTGGCTAGTATTGAAACAGTATTAAGAACTCTGTTTCAGACATCTGTAGCATCCACTACCTAGCCACCTCTTTGGGGAGTATTGCTTTACAGTTTACGCATAAATTTCCACAATTGCACATGCTATGAACGGAACATGTTACTTACCTTGTAAGAATCTGTTCATAGCTTGTAATGCTGTAGATTTACATTCACGAAGTCAGTGTTAGTTCGTACATCTCTGTATCATTAAGTATATATATTACTTTTATACACTGTTGGGATGGAAAGTCCCCCACCTGGTGATGGACGTGTACCTATGCCCTGAGTGTCCAGCTGCAATGATATCTAGATCCTTGGCACTGATTTTTGGTCATGGGCAAACATGGTTCATGCATGTGTACCATGACTTAGACCTGTCTCACGGATATCAGTCTTGTTAGATGGGGAGGAGAACACAAAGCAGGAGTGGAGTGGTTGCAGCATACTGTGTTTATGTAACAATGATCAGTAGAGTGAAAAGGCCATTTTCCCAGTGTCAGTAAAGTGGGGCCTATCCGCCCACTCATGTCAAGTTCAGATGCTGTGTGCTTAACTCACCATGGGCCTACATCATGTTAGCACGTAGCAGTCTGCAGCGTACATGGGTTTGCGTGTGTGCTGTGTTAAGAGTGCCTGTGAGTGGTACAATACATGGAAGCCTGTGGGTTCCATTTTGGAAACTCAGGGCATTGGGAAGGTATGTGGATGTGGAGGAGCTTTTCTGGACAGATTTGTGGATTGCTACTTTCTGAGAGCTAGTTGGGACATACATAGTAGGAATGGAGAGCCAGACTCTTCAGTGCACTTCAAAGGGGCTCTTTGGTTCTGGAAAGGTTACTGGTTAGTGAGGCCTGCGCACATCTCAGGGAGAGGATACGGCTGATAAGGGAACACTGCAGTGACAGAGAATACTAAAGAGCAGGACTAGGGGGCTTTGTAACCTTCTTTAGGCATATATCAGAGAGGCTGAATCCAGGTGTAATCCTCAAGTCACTCACGTGGCCTGTGTTGTGGGGCTATCAATCTAGGAGTTGCTCCTCTGTGACAGACCACTTCTTTATTAAAGAACAAGACAGAGGAGTGGGTACTTTAAAGGAGGCAACACCCACCACACAACTTTCAAAGACAGAGACACTAAATCAGATCTGTGTCTGGAATTAAATTATAAAAAGGGGAGCCTGCGTCTCCCAAATTCTCAACCGTCAAGCAGTCAGACTATGTACATCAACATGGAAAAGCTCAGCAAGACTTCTGCCTGTTGTGACCAGCACTAGAGACTTGGGGTCTGCTATTCTCCCTCTTGGAAAAAGGGGTATCACCCAGGAGAATCAAGACCACATACTCTAGACCATATGCCTTCCTGCATAGACCAGAAGACCCTGTGAGGAGCAGGAGAGTGCCTGTCGGGAGCGACGTCCACAGGGTATCCTGATGAGTTGGCCCTGGAAGCGAAGTTTGGGGTTTTTGATCCAGATAAGAACTGACATGGCTATTGGGCCGTTGCCTAAATTAGGCAATCCTGTATGTCAAAGGGGGCCTACGGACAGAGATTGCCAGCATAGTGGAAGAAGCCACAGCACATGACTGGATCACCAAAAAGGAAGGGGATTTCTTGGACAACACCCATCCGGTTACACCATATTTTTATACTATACCGAAGATCCATAAGTCATTGGAAAACCCACCGGGACGACCCATCGTTTCCGGCATAGGATCTAATTTGGAACCGCTCTCAAATTCGCTATGCTTTCCTACGAACCTTGATACAGGGAACAAGCACTTACCTGAAGGACACTAAGGAAGTACTCTGCCTCCTCCAAGATCTACATTTTGACCCTAAAACCAGTATCCTTATTGGACTGGATGTGGAGAGCCTTTATACCAGCCTACCCCACAAAGAGACCCTTGAAATCATTGAAGAGGTCCTATGCAAAGAAGAGTGGACCTATCATACACCAGGGCACTTAGTCCTGGACTGCTGCAAGTGGGCCCTGACGGAGAATTTCTTCCGTTTTGAGGACATACAGTTTCGGCAACAGCACCGGACCAGTATGGGCAGCACTTTTGCCCCTAGTGTGGCAGAAATGTATGTACATCACCTGGAAAAGCACAAAATCCTGTCCAACACCAACCCACATCGCCAAAATATTCAACTCTGGAAAAGATACATCGACGATGTTCTACTAATTTGGGAAGGTGACGAATCCGAAGCCAACGAGTTCATTGAGCGGCTTAAGCACCAGTACCGTTTCCTTAAGTTTACACACACCATGAGTAGATCACAACTGGTCTTTCTGGACCTCAATATCTATGCTACAGATTGTCTATTGAAAACAACCACACACTTTAAACCCATGGCAAAAAACTGTCTACTACTCTATGACAGCGTTCATCCCAGACACCTGAAGGAGAAGGAGTAGTTTCTTTTCTGTAACTCCAGTTCTGTAGTAGGGGTATCTCTGTTATAGTCATAATCTAGTGAATAGTCCCGCCCATGTGCGTGGACCCCGGAGCAATAAAAAATAATCTCTAAAAGGTGACAAATCATGCAGACCTGCATACACCTTTAAGAGAGAATTTAATTTAAAGACAGATAATGCAGCCTATACCCACAGGCTACACTGTCCAGTACTTCAACTAGAATTCCACCAATATCCACAAACAGCACTGCCTGTCTAGTTTTTCTCCACATAGGAAAAAACCCTGCCTCTACCAGCAAAAGCCTCTGGAATGATAGAGAGGAAGGAGTGGACAGACAAGCCCCATAGGCTGCCATTATGTGGCTTGGAACAGGATACTGTGCCTTTAAGAAAACTTTCCAGTTTTCCAGAACTTTCCCCAGTATCCCAGAATGCCCAGCAGGTCCCATTTACTTTCAGTTCTTTTTGAAGGCGTAGCACGCCAGACCTGTAGCATTCTACATATGAATAAGTATCTCTCCACCGGGGAGGAGGGCGGGCGCTTATGACTATAACAGAGATACCCCTACTACAGAACTGGAGTTACAGAAAAGAAACTACTCCTTCTGTAGTAGGGGATCTCTGTGTATAGTCATAATCTAGTGAATAGAATGGCAAGCCCATCCCCACACAACAAAAGCGGTGGAGAACACACAAGACACTACCACTACTGTGTGAACAAATTTCGCAGCGAAGCCTGCCCAACCTGAGCATCTGCCCTGGCATCCGTGTCCAGACAGTAATGCGCAGCAAAGGTATGGACCGACTTCCAAGTGGCCGCCTTACAGATTTCCGCAATCGGAACATTACGCAGCAAAGCCGTCGTGGCAGCTTTGCCCCTGGTGGAATGAGCCTTAGGTTTACCCCCTAAGGTCTTATTAGCCTTTTGATAACACAACTGTATGCAGGACACAATCCACCGAGAGATGGACTGCTTAGAGGTCGCAAGACCAGTCCTGACTGAGCCATAATTAACAAACAATTGGTCAGACCTACGAATATCCTTGGTCTTATCCAGATAAAATTTCAACACCCTTCGGACATCCAGGGAATGGAGAGCCCTTTCCGCTGGTGAAGAGGGATTCTGAAAGAACGTAGGTAAAGTTATGGTCTGATTGACATGAAAGTCAGAGATAACCTTAGGAAGGAACTTAGGGTGAGTACGCATCACAACCTTAGCAGCATGAAACACAGTATAAGGTTCTTGACAACATAATGCCTGAAGTTCACTCACCCTGCGGGCCGATGTAATGGCCACTAGGAACGCCGCCTTCCAGGATAGGTGCTGCAATGAAGCCTTGTGAATAGGTTCAAAAGGCTCTCTCATCAGTCTGGACAGCACCACATTCAAGTCCCAAGAAGGCGAGGGAAGTCTGACAGGAGGGAACACCTTCTTCAAGCCTTCCAAAAAATCCTTGACCACAGGAATCTGAAAGAAGGACGTCTGTGAAGGGCACTTCCTGTAAGCAGTCAAAGCAGCCAGATGAACCTTAATGGAATGGAAATTAAGGCCAGACTGCGCCAGATGCAAAAGGTATGGAAGGATGACATCTTCCTTACATGTTGTCGGATCAAAGTTCTTGGACTTACACCAGATACCGAACCTCCTCCACTTGTAAGCATAGGATGTCCTAGTGGAAGGTCGCTTAGACTCCTTCAGAATGTCCATACAATCGTCTGGTAGATTCAGATGACCATATTGTACTATTTCAGGAGCCATGCCGCCAAACTCAAAGACGAGAGGTTGGGGTGCACCATCCGCCCCCCGAACTTCGTGAGAAGGTCCGGCCTGCACGGCAATCGCATGTGAGGAAGGAGAGACCGGTGAAGAAGGTCCGTGAACCACCACTGCCTGGGCCACTCCGGGGCGATCAGGATCATCTGCGCCCTGGACTGGGACAGCTTGATGAGCACCGCCGGAATCAGGGGAATGGGTGGAAAAGCGTACAGAAAGCTGTTCGACCAATCGATCCATAGCGCATTCCCCAGCGTCCCCCGCTGGTAGTACCTGGATGCGAAGTCTCGGCATTTGCTGTTTTCGGCGGTGGCGAACAGATCTACGTCTGGAGTCCCCCACCTTGCGAAGACTTCTCCTAGTACTTCGTCGTTTATGACCCATTCGTGGTTTTCCTGAATCAGCCTGCTCAAGGCGTCCGCCTGAGCATTCTGCACCCCTGGCAGATGCGTGGCCGTAATCGTCAGTCCTCGGGCCAGCAGCCAGCGCCAGATCGCCTGCGCCTCCTGCGACAGAGCGCGCGATCTCGACCCCCCCTGCTTGTTGAGGTAATACATCGTGGTTGTATTGTCCGTCTGTATCAGCAGCGAGTTGGTCTGGAAGGACGGGAGGAAAGCCTTCAGTGCCAGGAAGACAGCTCTGAGTTCCAGGAAATTGATGTGGTACGTCGATTCCAAAGGAGACCACTTCTCTTGAATCTGCAGGTCCCCGGAATGCGCACCCCAGCCCTGGAGAGAAGCATCCGTCACCACATTCGTCGTGGGAATGTCCTTGTGGAAGGGAACCCCCTTGAGGAGGTTTTCCGCCGAACACCACCACTTCAGAGACTGACGAGCATGTAGAGACAGTCGGATCTTGTCGTCCCAAGAGCCTGTCCTCTGATCCCACTGATCCTCCAAGCACTCCTGCAGTGGTCGCATGTGTAGACGTGCGTGCGGAGTGAGGAAGATACAGGAGGCCATCGATCCCAGTAGAGACGACACCTTCCTCACAGTCGTCGATGGAGCAGTCCTGAGGTCCTGAGCCTTCCGAAGGAGTGATAACCGTCTCTCCTCCGAAGGAGACACGCTTGCTGACCGCGTATCTATGGAGGCCCCCAGGTACTGTATGCACTGTACCGGAGACGAGACCGATTTGGACATGTTGACGTGTAACCCCAGCTTGTTCAAGAGCTCGCACGTCCATCGGAAGTGTTCTTGCGCTTCCTCGAAGGATGACGCCTTGATCAGTCAATCGTCCAGATACGGGTAGACAAACACCTTGTTCCTCCGCAGGTGTGCCGCCACCACCGCCATGCACTTCGAAAAAGTCCTGGGAGCAGACTTTAGCCCGAATGGCAGTACTGTGTATTGATAGTGATTGGCGCCGACTTGGAATCGCAGGAACTTCCTGTGCTTCCGTGCTATGGGCACATGGAAGTACGCATCCTGTAGATCTATGGCACAGAGCCAGTCTCCCCGTTGCAGCTGAGGGTAAATCTGGTGCAACGATAGCATGCGAAACTTCTCTCTGCGAATCCACTTGTTTGCTTGTCGCAAATCCAGAATGGGCCTGAACTCGTTCTTGTCCTTCTTGCGAACGAGGAAGAACCGAGAGTACAGACCTCTTCCCCTTTGAGACAAAGGTACTTCTTCTACCGCCTTTTTTCTCAACAAGATGTCTGCCTCCGCCTGGAGCTCCCTCAGCTGGAAGCGAGAGCTGACCGGCGGAATCGCTGGAGGCGGGCTGATGAACCGAAGACTGTATCCATTGCAAACAATATTCAGCACCCACTTGTCCTGAGTAATTTTTCTCCACTCTGCCGGAAAAAATTGAATGCTTCCCCCCACTGGAGTGGGTAACGGTTGAGGGGGAAGTAACAGCTCAGGGCCGAGACCCGGCCGGGCCCTTGTTTGTGGTAGTAGCCTGCTGGCCTCCTCTACCCCTCTGGCGCTTCTGGAAGGGCTTGCGGAACTGCTGCTGTTGTGGCTGCTGCTGTCCCGAGCCCTGCCCACGCCCTCGGCCCGACGACCCGAACCTCCTCTGGAACGGTCGTTTCTTTTTCTCGGCCTTCTCTAACCCGACGGCCGTCAGGGTTTCCGCCTCAGCCTTCATGCGGGCCATTTCATCGTCCGCATGCTTCCCGAACAGGGTTTCCCCCGAGAAGGGCAGGTTGGCCACTCTTCGCTGCGCCTCCGGCTTGAGGGACGTCAGGCGCAACCAGGAATGGCGCCGCTGGTGGACGCCATGACAGTAGGCGTGGGCGGCCAATAGCGATACATCCGCCGCTGCGCTGATCGTTTGGTTAGAAACCAGCATGCCTTCGCGCACCGTCTCCAAGAAGTCCTCCTTCTTGTCTCGTGGCAGGAGGTCCGCATATTGCTGCAGGGATTCCCACAGGGCCCAGTCGTAACGGCCCAACAACGCCCCTGCACTCGCCGCCTTCATCGTGGTGGCGGCGGTACCACACACCTTCCTGCCCGCAGAGTCCAGCCAGCGGCTTTCCTTGTCCGGTGGAACCGTGGAGGCCGGGGCGGTCGCATGTTGTTTTCTCGCCGCCGTCACGATAACCGAATCCGGCTTCGGGTCCCCTCTCAAAAAGGACGGATCCGACTCCGGGGCCCTATACTTCTTCATGAGCCTGGACGGAGCGGCCTTCGCCGTTGCGGGAGTGAGGAACAGTTCCAAGGCTGGTTCCACCAGTTCAGGCACGAGAGGCAGGAGGGGGCGAGACAAGTGTCTTTTATGAAGCGTCTCAAATATCACGGACGTCGTGGGTGTTGGAACCGTCACCGTGATATTCAGCTTCGCAGCCCCTCGCAACAGCACCTCCTGGAACGAGACCAAGTCGTCCACCGGCGACACCCTAGTCCCCGGGGAGTCCGACAGCGTCGGGGAAAGGTCCCTGTCCGAGGAGCGCGACCTGGACCTATACCTCCTGCGGCGTCGTCTTGAGTCTGACGAGGATCGCCCTCGGCTCTGCGATCGTCGCCTCCTGTGAGAGCGGGAGCGCGACCTCTTCGGCTTAGGCCTGTCCGCCGGTCTCGCTGGTCCAGGCGACCGTGGGCGTCGTGGCTTCGGGGTCCCCTGCGGCGGAGTCGGGTACCGTGGAAGGGAAACCGACCTCGGGGGGACCGGCGGCGGTCCCGCAGGAGTGCGTGGCAGCAACAGAGGCTGGGGTGGCGGAGACAGCGTCCGCGGCCGAGGAGGAGGCGGTGGCGGAGGTGGAGACGGTGGTGGAGGAGGTGGCGGCGGTGGAGGAGGCAGTGGCAGAGGTGGGAGAGGAGGAGGCGACGGAGGCATCCGAGGCGGGGTATACACCACCGAGTACACCGATCCCGGCGACTCTCTCTTCCTCGACGTCGACCTGTGCCTCGACGTCGACCTGTGCCTCGACGGCGATCTTCTCGGCGTCGATCTCTTCCTCGGCGTCGACTTTTGTCTCGACGTCGATCTTCGCCTCGACGTCGATCTTCGCCTCGACGTCGATCTTCGCCTCGACGGCGATCTTCGCCTCGACGGCGACCTTCGCCTCGACGGCGACCTTCGCCTCGACGGCGATCTCCTTCTCTTCATCGACGGCGAGCTGCGATCCCTCGACGCCGAACGCCGACGCCGGGTCTTCACTCGACGTCGACCGCTGGACGAAGCCGAAGACGGCGTCGTCGCCGACGACGCCGATGTAGTCGACGGCGGCCTATTCAGGTCCCTCGACGGCAATCGTCGACGCCGCTTCTCCCCAGAGCCCTGGGGAGACGGCGAACAGACGGTGGTCATCCTCCTCGACGTCGCCGTCGACGCCCTCGACGTCGACGGGGAGCGGGAGCGCTTACTGGTCTTCCTGCCCCTGGGGAGCCCCCCAGAGGCCTCAGTATGGGCCAAATCAGCCCCTCCAGACCCACCTGGTGCCTTCAGTCTTCGCTCCTCCAGAGCTTGAAGCCTGCTCTTCATCCTGTCCCTCAGGGTCCTGGCTGAAAACGAGTGGCAGATGGTACAGCTTTCAGGCACGTGGGACTGGGGAAGGCAAGCTATGCACACCTCGTGTGGGTCGGTTTTAGCCTTCTTTCGACCACATTCCGGGCACTTGTCGAACAAGCCAGGCATGTTGACAGTACCAGCTACTAAACACAAGAAAAAGTGACAAAAATTGCCAAAATCTCAATGAAAACCTTGAAAAAGGGAGAGCTCAATGCTCCAGGGTCCTGCTAGCAGGAGCCAGAAAAAAGAACTGAAAGTAAATGGGACCTGCTGGGCATTCTGGGATACTGGGGAAAGTTCTGGAAAACTGGAAAGTTTTCTTAAAGGCACAGTATCCTGTTCCAAGCCACATAATGGCAGCCTATGGGGCTTGTCTGTCCACTCCTTCCTCTCTATCATTCCAGAGGCTTTTGCTGGTAGACACAGGGTTTTTTCCTATGTGGAGAAAAACTAGACAGGCAGTGCTGTTTGTGGATATTGGTGGAATTCTAGTTGAAGTACTGGACAGTGTAGCCTGTGGGTATAGGCTGCATTATCTGTCTTTAAATTAAATTCTCTCTTAAAGGTGTATGCAGGTCTGCATGATTTGTCACCTTTTAGAGATTATTTTTTATTGCTCCGGGGTCCACGCACATGGGCGGGACTATTCACTAGATTATGACTATACACAGAGATCCCCTACTACAGAACCTCCCTTTTGGACAGTTTCTCAGGCTCAGAAGAAATTGTTCTGAGACTAAGGACTTCAGAGCACATGCCAAAGACCTAGCTGAGAAATTACTCACTAGGAAATACCCTAAGAACTTGATATGAAAAGTTAAGAAGAGAGCCACAAACAACCACAGAGAATAGCTTCTGGAAACACATCAGAAACAAGACAGAGAAAAAGATAGAAGACCAATATGTATCACAACTTTCAACATTGCATCGGACTGTGTCACCAAAATGGTAAAAAAAACATTGGCGTACCCTCAACAGTGAAAAGCTTGATATCCCAAAACCCATGTTCTCACATAGGAAAGGGAGAAACCTAAGGGACATTTTGGTACACACCCGCCCCAAACTAGGAACGATAAAACACAACCATTGCTGAGCACGCTAACAATGGGTCACTACCCCTGCGGTAATTGTAGCGTGTCATCTTACCTCCACCACAAAGAAAGTGACTTTTAACAAGATGATTTGGGAACTACGTATTTTCACTAATTGCAAGACCCCTGGGGCGGTGTACATGATCACATGCACATGCAACCTGCATTATGTAGGTGTGACCACTAGAAAGGTCAGCACCAGGATATGCGAGCACTGAAGCAACATCAGGTGCAATAGGATCACCATAAAAATGAGATCACATTTTAAAGAAATTCAACATACCCCAAACGATCTGCATTGGGTGGTGTTAGAACACATCAAACACACTGACAATCTAGAACACAGGTTACTAGACAAATACAAAGATGGGTGTACAAATTACACATGGACACTGAAGGGTTGAATGACAACATTCCGTGGGGGCAATTTGTAAAATGATTCTGGTACGCACAATCTACAATTTAGATACAGTGTTCTAAGAACAATACTTCGCTAACAGTATCACTCAGGGGAATGATCAATCCTTTTAGGAGACCCACACTTGTAATATGTAATACAATTTTTCTTGGTCTCCTTGTCATCAACCTGATCACCACCGACATCCAACATTAAGAATGTATAAGCTATGTCTAACGAACGAGTTGCTTACCTTCGGTAACGATGTATCTGGTAGAGACATAGTCTAGCCGCAGATTCCTTTACTCAAAATATCCCCAGGCGTCAGACTGGATCCGGAATACTTTTCCTGCAGCAGCACCAGTGCACGCCAGGGGGCGGTGCTGTCCGGCTCCGCCCTGACGTTGTCCCCGGACATGACGTCAGTGGAGCCATATATGCCCCTCCCGGCCCGCTGACGTCAGTTTTCGTCAGAGAAACTTTTCCGTGTCAGAACGCGGAGCCATCACCAAAAAACTGTGAGAATATGGGAACAGTGTGCAAAAATGATGAAAAAATAGAAGAAATTGACAGGTGAGACAGAGCAGTGCTCTGAAGAGCCACCCCGCAAGAGCGACTCAATCAACGTTAAAGGGGGGACAAGGATGTGGAAAAACAGCCTGGCAGAGGATAGAAAGTCCACATCCTGAAAGTAAAACCGTGAAGGAGAACAGGTCCGGAACACTAGATTATGGAGAATTCACCAAAAAGACGTCACCAGAAAGAGATGTCGCAATCCCAATCAGAGATCCACAATGTACATAGCCAATAGACCTGAAGGAAAGGCCGCCGAGGTGGCAAAGACCACAAGGCAATGCGGGAGGGTGGGAAAAAGCATGAATAGATTTCACACCCTACAATCCAGGCCAAGGACTGGAAGGAACACATGATCTATGAACAGAACAAATCAGTCTGTGTTGGAGTGAAAGTATATCACCCTGCAAAAGGGCAAGCCACCCCAAAGGAGGCGAGTATAGAAAAGCCTCTACCTGAAAAGATCCTCGCAGAACGGGGAGGATGGGCGGGCGTTTAGGGATCTGCGGCTAGACTATGTCTCTACCAGATACATTGTTACCGAAGGTAAGTAACTCGTTCATCTGATAGAGACGTCAAGCCGCAGATTCCTTAACTTAGAATAGATACCAAAGCCATACCCATAGAGGAGGCGGGTCTGCGACTGAATCCCATGAAGTTCTAGAAAGAACTTAGGGGTCCATAAGGTGACTTAACACCATAAGGAGGACAGAGCGCAGGTAACCACCAGAGCATGACGCTCTAAAGGGAGCGGAAGCAGTGGGAGGCAAAGGCAATAGAAGCTGTCACGAACAGCAGGATAGAACCCAGTTTTGGAAAGTGGGTTGAGGCTAAGTGAAAGTTAAGGACTTGAAAGAGGGAGATGAACCCACCCAGAGTGGGAAAGATCTCCAGGATTTGAAGCGGCGACTAAAAAAGTCTAAACAAGTACAGGTCGTCCAAGAAAACAGTGTGAAAGAACACTGAGGAACTTGTACCCGCAACTGCACGTGGGACAGCAGAGGCAATAGGTTACCCCTTACCCAGAAAGCACCAGCATGGAGAAGAAACCATATCCCAGATATGGTGAGTTTTGTAGATGCAGATGGAAGCCAAGTTGTGAGAGACAGCAGCCGGTAGGACTGAGACCTCACATACCGGCCTAAAGAGCACAACAGCGAAAAGGAGCTCTGTGGAAACTGGCACCAGTAAGACAGAAGCGACATAAGTGGCAAAATACCAATTTATGGCGTAGGATGCCGGTAGCACGGAAGTTAGAAGACACGCCATGACCAGGCGATGGTGCCACAATATGTGAAGGCAGATTACAAGCAGTGGGGCGTTACCAACCAGAGCGAAGACAGGAAGGAACCCAAGCACGTTGTGTGGATACTGGAGCTATACGAAGGACGCAAGGACTTCGTGTAGGGTAGCAGAGCAGCCCGGAGGCACCAAACTGCAAGAAGGCAGCAGCCTAAAAAGGGCACCAGGCAGCCGGACACTTTAGTAACTGGCGGAATGAGTAGACACGGGCAGGACCCAAGGACACTGAATGAAGGAGAGAACCTTCACGAACCCGTCGGGTAAGAGCACCGAGGGGAGCCAGAGCAGGAGGGAGAAAAACGAGGCACAACCCTGGCAAAAAGTGAGGCCAGAGGTGAAGGTTCCCGAATCGAAGGAGCGAACATCCAAGGGAAAGACAGCCCTCGGAGAGTGTACAGCATGAACCCCAAGCAAAGCTTGGAAATCCCCGTACGGAAAAAGCAGGTATTAAGGACACTGCTATAGGATAAGCGGCCCCACATATGACAGACAACCTCTGCTAACCCAGTAGCTTTGTAAAAGAACCGCCACAACCAGGCGGTGCACCAGACGTGCGAGATAAGACAGTACACGACACAGGACCCACGTCAGATCCTGATGTCATACCGACAGACCAACCCAACTTGCAATAAGGCAAGTTATACGAGGAATCCTGTAAGAAGAGACAAGGGATTCGAGCAGGACCTCTGCTCAGAGACTCCATAGGAGCGTACAAAGACAACAGTAGAACCGAATGCCATCAAATACCCCCCATAGGGTAAGGCAAACCAGTATGGGTGTCCTCTTGGGCTAAGCACACAGTCAGAGGACTGAAAAGAAAGGAAGCTGCCAACCGGCTGCGCCGAACAAAAAGGAAAAATGGCTAACCAGCCGTGAACAGTAACCAGCCCAGAAACTGAACCTGTGCATCAGGGCGGGTCCCGGAAAATAACACCGAGAACACAGCAACCAGAGTTATCGCAGGCCGGACAAAATACGGGAGACCGCCAAATCTGCACGGCGGTCAAAAAGATCCACTCCATTGAACGGAAGATCCCTGAGGGCATCTCGAATATGATCAGAGAAGTGACTGTCGCGCAGCCAAGCATGGCGACGTAAAGTCACAGCGCGAGCTAGGACCCGTCCCATAGAGTCAGTTGCATCCAGGGAAGACCAAAGGGAAAATTGCGCCATGCATCTTCCATGGAGAAGAATGCGGAGCAATTCCGTACGTGACCCTTCTGGAATAGAGGGGAGAAGGTGAGCAACTAAGTCCCAAAGAGCGGCAGATGCGCGTGCAAACACACAGGCTGTATTTAAAGCCCGGAGGCCTGTGCTAGCGGAGGCGAAAAGCCTACGTCCACAATCATCCAGCCACCGAGACTCTCTTGTGGGAGGCAACAATGGTAAAGACTGTGAGGAGTGCAAATCAAAAGCTGCCTGAACAACTAGGCCTTGAGCAGGCGGGTGAAGAGACAGACAAAGAGGATCACCTGGTGCCGGGCGGTGCCTACAGGCAATAGCCCAATCAACCACGTCACCCGAAGAGGGTCTGGACCAAGTGCCACGCAGGGTGTCAAATAGCGAGTCCCCGAAGAGCAGCAAAGGTTCTACTTCAACAGGCTCCAAATGGAGCCGATCCAATAAAAGATCAGAAAGTAGAGGCACCACAGGGGGCTGTAGGCCAAGCACAGCAGCCGCCCCATGAATAGCTTGCGAAGGCAGCACTAGATTCAGTTGCCATCCGAGTAGGTGATAACAAATGGTCAGTAGGAGATGGTTGAAGGCTAAGTCTACCACTGGACATGAGGAGAGACTGACCGGAAGGCCAGGCTACACAAGGAACTTGCACCCTGGCCCCTTGATCAGGGGAGTCCAGGGAAGCCCCAGGATCCACAGGAGGAGGCGTCAACGGATGCCGCGGGGGAGACCTACAGCCGCCCGAGGAGTCGGGTGGGGATCATCCACCAAGGGAAACCGTCTCGACGCCAAAACTGACGTCGATCGGCGCCGTGGTGGAGTCACCAGGACGCCAACAACCTCCCTGGAGAGAGTACAACACCCGGAAAGGGTGGATACAGAGGATGCCGTACGCCTTTAACCGGCTCATCACGAGAGGAATGGCCGGTAGCGGCACAGGTGGAAGATCTCTGTAAGCGACGCCTGTGCTTACGCTTACCTGGTGTTACACGGCGGTCGCGGGAGCGACCTCGGGAATGAGCCCGATCCCAAGAAGAAGAGCGGCAACGGAAGGGAGCTGTTCCGGACAGCCGTGCGGCCAGCAATTTCATGCACCGCTCCCTCAAGGACTTCGGCTTCATCCGTTGATATGCGTCACAGTCCTTGGAGTCGTGGTGCACGCCGAGGCACCACATACATATGAGGTGCGGGTCAGTGGCAGACATCTGACGTGCACAGGCTTCACAAGCCTTAAAGCCCAGAGGCATTGCACACTGTTCCTCCCCACAACACACACAGTGTCGAGAAGGCCCAAAAACCAGGCCAAGGAACTGCTGGTTTTCCAGGATCCGCGTTCGAACACGGAAAAGAAGAAAACTAACGTCAGCGCGCCGGGAGGGGCATATATGGCTCCACTGACGTCATGTCCGGGGACAACGTCAGGGCGGAGCCGGACGGCGCCGCATCCCGGCGCGCAGAGGTGCTGCTGCAGGAAAAGTTTACCGGATCCAGTCTGACGCCTGGGGATATTCTAAGTTAAGGAATCTGCAGCTAGACGTCTCTCTCAGATACCTGTGTTGCGGTGGTCCACTTGTTTAGAGCCCCCGTATCATTACATTATTCTTAGACATTCCAAGATGGCCCCCGCCGTTTTTAGACATTTTAGGACGGCTTCCTTCCATATTATCTCCAATCTAGCCGACCTCTCTTTTCGAGCATTCTGTTTGCGCTCAATAACCAGACCCTTGAGTATTTTGCTTTTGGGTTGGTTTCATAACTTCAGTTCCCATTTCATTTATGAAATATGCCACACGGAGGTCTCAACGAAAGGCATCTGAGTCACTCGCGCAAGATGGCCCGCGGTATTGCCATATGGAGCGGCCATTTTGGAGGTTTACAGTCTATTTGTCAAAGCAATCCTGACTGGACGGTTCTGGCAGTATCTAATGGACTCTGGGAGACAGACACGGGAAGATGCAGTCTCCAGGAGTGCCATTAGGTGATTTGCCAGAGGGGAGCTTTGACGAAGTAAGTCTTGCTAACCCTTTTCTCCTTAAGTTCCTTTCCTAGGAACTAATGAGTTTTCAATCCCCCATTTTAGATCAATGTGAGACACCGGGAGAATTCCCCTCAGTTTCTTTCCTTGCTAATTACCACTCTGTGTCCCCAATATTTCCTTCCATCTACCCCTGCAGATCACGAGGCAAAATTCTGCCTAAACTAAAGCATGTGTCACTGAAATGCTGACAATTAAGTGTTATATGTTGTATGTCACGTGGTGTCTCTACACAAGTGCTTTTTCGTTATGTATTTACCCACTTATTTATTACCAGGCATCGCGAGTGTGAGATTCTTACCACGCTGGATGCTCGCACTAATTATTACTTTTAATTACACCCACCCGCTATAGAGGAGTACATTGATTAAGTTAAGACGCCGCATGTGTCAAGGGCCTACGAGCCTGGCTGGGAGGCGGGCACGTTTTTATTTATTTATTTGCTTTATTTCCTCAGATACTATGTGTCAGTGATTAACCGTATGTATTACATGTTAGGTGTATACACAGTAGATGTGCACCTCATTAATTCCTAATTGTAGGTTTGCTTACGAGTGGCACCAACAGGGCTGGTCCCCATGTGGTCCTGAAGAAGAGCTTTGAGGGGACAGCTCGAAACATGTCGACCCAATACTAGGGACTCTATACTCATTATATTTAGACTTTCTCTAATATTAAACCCCGATTTTAGTCATACCAACTAGGGGCAGGAATAAAATACTATCCCACTAATTAGGTATTTTTAACTTTGTTTTTCCACTCCACTTTCACTGCACTACACATTTTCCACAACTTAGTGCTCCTACGTAGTTCTGCAAGTTGCAGCACACCTCAATTCGCAGCGGATTGAGAGGACCTCACTGATGAAGCATGGCACCTAGAGGAAACTCTGATGGGTGAGGGGACTCTAGAAAAGATTTTGTTCTTTCTGGAAACAGGATTTTCATACATGTTTAGTGAAAACCCTGTTTTTCCCAACGGTTAGGTTTTTATTCTGGTATTCCAGAGTTTGTGAAACTGTCATAGGGGGCCGCCATTATGATCTGTACTGTAGCACCGATTGTCCCGTTGCCCTTGTACCACCTAAAGTTGTAAACACCATAAGCCGAGGGGAGAGGGTATTGCTCCTGTGCCGCTTAAAGTCATCAGCCCCCATATGCTAGAAGGTGTTGCCATAAAGATCAGCTCCTCTGGACCAGTTAGGTCGCTGCCCTTAAGTCAACAGCCATGGATGACAGAGGGTGCCACCATGAAGAGCAAAAGCCATCACCCTGGTACAGTGTGAAACCAGATCACCTTCTTGGGCATCAGAAACCGGGTCGCCACACAAAACCTACTGTCGGAATCAGACGAAGTTACTGCATCACCAGAGAGGCACCATGGAAGTCCAGCCACCCTGCCTTCAGTGACAAGACTATTTCTTATCACCAGTAACCGCTGCAGTGTACTGCGACACAAACTTCTAAATGCTCCTGGGTCTTCTGTATCATAACACCAATGGGAATGAGTAAGACTGATCACAAAGCTGAAGAGCCCCTGGAGAACTTGCTCTGACAAACAGCACTTCGGCTCTGGAACACTATGACGTCTATGACATCATAGTGGAAAGTCTAAGACTCGTATTCATTAGCCGGACCTAACCTGAATTTTGCCTCAGAAAATACAGAATAACCACTGTCAGTAGCCTGGGAAGTCGAACTCAGGATCCTACCCAGATAACACTAGAGTGTCAGTCTTACGAAGACTATGTATTTTTGTGTGTGCAGTATTTTGCTTAGTGTTTGTATATAAATAATACTTTGTCATAAAAATGAGTGTATGGCTGGACATTCATTTATTGGTCTAGTTGGATGTATTTTGAGTCTTGTGCCCTTGGACACGCTCTACCACAGAGTATCAAGTGCTGAAGGAGTAGTACTTGACCCAATTTCTCAGAGCCCATAATAAGCCTGGGGCATAAGGAGTAAAAGGCCTCAACCCCGATGATAGGACCCACTAGCTGTAGCTTGACCCGTGGCCTTCTGAAAGAGGTTCAGAAAATTGGCTGCAAGCGGTGGGGCACCTAGCGATTAGGAGTCCAGGGTGAAAGTGCTGTACAGGCCATTTCCAATTTAATGCCAGTAACATAATAAGTCCAGATTTCACGAATGAAGCCTGCACACATAAAACACTTTTAGAGTAGTCATGCTCTTTAAAAATGCATTGATTGATTGGACACAGGTTTAGAAATAGACCTATGTCTATAGATCAGTTGAATGATCTATGTAGGGACAGAGGGTGGAGGGCTCACAGAAGCAGTGACAGGGAGGTCCTTGTTTAATTAGGGACAAGTTTGAGAGGGTGAAAGGGATCAAGATGTGGAAGACTTTGCAGAGGGAACCATGGTAGGAACCCAGGAGGAGAGTTCTGTGGTGGCAGGCTCTCATATGTCCCTTAGCACTGCTCTATCCCAGTCAGATGTTCAGCATTTCCCCAATGCAGTTTCCAAAATTCCCACCTTATACACACACCCTTTAATTTCTAGGGTACTACTGCCACAGATTCCAAGAGTAAATTCTTTCAGTGGATTGAGTCTAGCAGAGGCCTTGAACTTGCAGTTGGATTTCCAGAAAGCTAAAGTCGGGCAGGAGGAGAAGGCCAAGAAATTTGAGAGGGAGAAACTGAGGCTAGCTCTCCTGGAAAAAGAGGAGAAGAAGCAGGAGAGATAGTCCCTAAAAGTTAACTGTAGAAGAGCCGAGCGTCTCTGGAGACAGGATTACAGTAATGAAATGAAAACAAACTATGATTTAGCTATCGAACAATATAAGGAAGCAATTATTGCCGCAAAAAAGCTATTTTTCACAACTAAGATAAAGGAAGCTGGAAATTCCACTAAAGAACTTTTTAAATCTGTTAATTTGCTGGCTAAACCGCAACAGGACAACGCTTTTAAACCAGACCAAGCTATGTGTAACAAACTGGCCCTATTTTTTCAGTATAAGGTGCAAGGGATCTATAACGGCCTTTTGAGTACTCCGGGGTTACAGGATAAAAAAGATCAATCACAAGCAGCTTGCTCTACTCACTGTAGACTATCTAGTTTTCAGACGATGAGGTACAAAAACTCCTCCTTTCCATAAAATCTGGCTCACCCACAGATCCCTGCCCCCCTGCCATCATGTATTTGGCCGGCAAGAAGATCTGCGACAATCTCACACCTCTTATCAACAAAGCTCTAGAATCAGGCTACTATCCAGAAACCTGGAAAAAAGTATCTATCAGACCTATTCGTAAAAAAACAAATCTGGACCCAACCGAACCAAAAAACTATCGTACTATCGCTGGCCTACCAATAGTACGTTCCTCGTACTCCTGGATCTGTCGGCTGCATTTGACACCGTGAATCACACAGTGTTAGTGCAGCGGCTGAGAGATGTGGGGGTGGACTGGCCCTCCTATCCTCTTTTTTGGAGGCGAGGGAGCAGAGGCTGTTCTGGGATGGAGTGCAATCGGATAGTTTCCAACTTCCATGCGGTGTCCCGCAGGGATCAGCCCTATTCCCGACAATGTTTAACATCTACGTCACCCCGTTGACCAGATTTATCAGGAGGTAAGGTTTTGCCTTGGTCTCATATGCTGATGATTCCCAGCTTGTTGTCTCCATCACTAATCAGCCTGAGGCCACAGCCGCCAGGTTTCATGTTTGTCTCACTGAGATCATGACCTGGATGAATCTTAGCTTCCTGAAAATGAACACCGACAAAACAAAGGTGATGGAGTTCTGTCTGGGCCGGCCCCTGTGGAATGATTCCTAGTGGCCGGCTGAGGCTGGGGATTGTCCGTGCCTTGTCTCTAAGCTCAGGAACCTCTGGGTCATCTTTGATGACCAGCTGAACTTTTCTGCCCAGGTGAATAGTCTCACTTCCTCCTGCTTCTTTCTACTAAAAACCCTCAGAAAAGTCTTTCCGTTCATTTCACAGGAGTTGCAAAAGACGGTGATGGTGGCACTTTTCTTGTCCAAGTTGGACTATTGCAATGCCCTTTTTTGGGGCATTGACAAGTCCCAGATGAGAAAATTGCAATCCCTACAGAACGCCGCAACAAGACTACTTTTAGGCATACCTAAAGGACAGTCAACTTCGGCAGGAATCAAATCACTACACTGGCTCCCTGTCCAACAGTGGGTGGAATTCAAGGCTTTATGCCTTGTGCATAAGCCACCCTATACCCTCCCACGCTCCCTCAGATTCGCCAGTCTGGGTCTTATTAAGATTACTAAGACCAGACGGGCAAGATGGGGGGGTAGGTCACTATCGAAGTACGCAGCAAAGTTATGGAATAAAATCCCTACGGCCATGAAACTTCAACCCAATTGGCAGCTCTTTAGGAAGGATCTGAAAACATGGCTGTTTACCCCCGCATAGGTTTCCGGTTAATACAGGGCACAGATCCTGTCTACACATTCTAGCGCCAAGACACCACGGCAATCGAGCGCTCTATAAACATATAAACATAAACAAACATATGGGCTCAGTGGAAGACAGTGAAAAGGAATGGGAAAGAAAGTTGGAGAGGGAAAAGATCGCCCTTAAGCAGCAGAAGCTTCTGATGGCAGCTGCAACAGCTCCATCTGGGAGAAGTGACTCCACCTCCAGTTCAGTCAAGGTTGTGACTAAGATTCCAAGAGATCTTGCACACTTATATGTCAAAGGGCAGGATATCGTGCTAAGTTTTATGATCACTGAGGGCACTTGTAAGGCACAGGCCTTGAATGAGGTGTCTAAGGCGCAAGCTTTAACGAGCCATGTGCTCTTTAAAAGGACAGCCATCATTGAAAGGACCCCTGTGGCCGACCAGATGGTCTATAAGCTAATGAAGGAAATGCTGATTCAAAGACTGGACTTTAGCCAGCTCAAGGAATGCAAGAGAACAGATGGTGCCTTGCTTGAGACCTGGATTCAGGGTGTATTGTGTGACTTGAGCGACTGGGTGAGAGGGCTAAAGGTCAAGGATTTTCAGTCCCTTAACCAGTTGTGATGCCAGAGTGGCTCAAGGAGGAGTCCTGTACCAGACTTAGGCAAAGCCTGTCTGATCTGAAACAAAGGTTACCCGTGAAGCTTGCATTGATGGCTGACAAGTGGTTAGCTAACAGGGTTCACCAGGGGCTAGAACAACATGGCAATAAGCCCAAAGGAGAGAAGAACTCTCCAACAAGTGGTTCCACACCAGAGGGTAAGGGCCAGGGTAATTCCTATGGGACCCGAGAAGCGCATAGACGAAATGGTAATGGTAATGATGTGTCTCGGAAGGAGCATCAAGAGAAGGGTGAACAGGAAAAATGTTCCAAGTTCAAGTTGGTGACTTGCACTAAGGGGCACCATCTGGGATACTACAAGAGGTACTGTCAGGTGAAAGACCCTGAACCAGCTAACACAATGGAGTTTGTGCAGAAAGTTAGTACAAAGTGGAGGAAAGTGCCTACCCTGAGTAATATTGGAGCCTTCCGCACTATGGTTGACAGGACGTACTTTAAGCCCTAGGAGATTGAAGGACACAGTTTTGGTAGCCAGCTAGGAGGGCATGGAGTACCCACTTGGCCGACTTGAGATTGAGCTTAACAGCAAGGCAGCCACAGTCAATTTTTGGTTAAGGGGAAACCTGGATGTCTTGTGGGTAATGATCTAATTGTCCCTAGCTTGGTGCCAGGGCACAAACCCCTTATGGCTTGGACCAAGTCTGCTATGCATGTCTCAGGATGAGACTTGGACCATTTGCAAGGACCAGTACAAAGTAGTTTGCTGGAAAGGGCAGACTCCAGGATGCACGAGCTGTGGAGGTCATCACTTCTGCTCCAGAGGTAGAGGCGGATGAGGCTCCTAAGTGGACCAGTTGTTCAAGACTTGGTCGCATACAGAGCAGCAGGGTTGGTTAGCTGCTGGAGGATCTACCTACGATGATTTCTCCAAAGCACGGGAAGAGTGTGCTACGCTTGTCGGACTTCGTAAGGAAGTCCAGGAACAGGCCAGTATAGAAGTGGTTAGGGAACACTATGTTAGGTGGGAAGATGGTCTACTCAATAGTGAGCCAGTGAATCCTGGGCTAGGATCTAGCAGAAGGCTAGTGGTTCCATTAGTGCACAGAATTTCCTGTTGTCACTGGCCCACTAAGTTCCCTTGGGCATTAGAAAAACCCAGGATAGGTTGGACCCTCTGTTCTACCGCCAGGGATACACAGAGGTTCCGTAGAACCTATCCCACTTGCCAGATGAGTTGTTCGTCAGGAGGGAGGACTAAGGAACCATTAGTGTCATTTGTAGGTTTTTCGTTTGTGTGGATAGGAATAGACATTGATGGTCCATCTGGATAGTAAGAGACATTGATGGTCCATCTGACCTCCCCCTCACAAGTGTATCTTGGTTGTGGTGGATCATGCTTTCAGGTATCCTGAGGTGGTACCTCTGAACTGCATAGGTGGTAATGAGAGCGTTCCCAGGATCTTTTCAGGAGATTTCCAAGGATGGTAATCTCTGACTGGGGAACCAATTTCATCTCCTCTTATGAGAGAGATGTGGGAGCAAGCTGGTGTGACATACCACTTCTCAATGGCATAGTACCCACAAGCTAATGGTTTGATGGAACAGTTTAACAAAACCCTAAAGAGCACAACTTTGTTAGAGAACCTCATGAGGAAGTGGGATTTTCTCCTGCCATGTCTTTTGTTTGCTTACCAAAAGATTCTGCAAAATGGAGTAGCGCACAGTTGCTTTGAACTTCTATACGGACATTCGATGTGGGGTCCACTCACTTTAACCAGAGAAGGGTGAGAAGGAACCTCAGAGTTTCCACAGAATTAAGTGGTTGACTATGTAAATGGCCTTAGGAAGTTAATGACACAAAACATGAGTGTCACTAATGAGAGTAATGTTGAGTATAGATGGACCAGTAACATTTTGCAGTATATGAGAAAAATAAGACAGTAATCTTTAGGTTATGCTCTTTATTCCAACTCTTGGTCGCAAAGTAATGATATAGTACTTTCTCTCTCTTCTTAGGTTGGGTTGAGGACGCTGGGACAACCATGAAGAAAGGATGCGCCTCGAATGAAGAGGAAAAAGCCACAGGAAAGTGTTCAGAATGCCTTTTCAGGTCTCGCATGGCGTTGCAGGGCAGAGCCCTGCTCCGCCTCAGCGAGAGATTTTGTAAGAGAGGACTTTCAGAAGAGGGCTTTAAGCCCCGCCCTTAATTTCCATTGGCTGGCGTCACCGTTTATGCGAAACGGTGACCTGCCATTTGAAATGAGGGTTTTCTGTTCACGCCCTTTCTCTCTGAGCCAGACTGGCTCACATGCTTTGCTGCTGTCGCAAAGCAGTTTTTTTTATCTTCATGGGGCCAAACAAATGGCCCCATAAAGATCAGAGATCGATGCTTGTTTTTAGCTGTCCTCGGGCAGCGTTGGTGCTCAGCTGATGGCTGCCTTTCCTTTCTCGTTTTAGATGTACTCGAGCAGCATGATGGCTTAGTTCATACACGGCCCTTTCTAGTCTATCTAGATCGGCTCGCATCTAGTCTTCATGGTAACGGGTTTAGAGAGCCCAAGCTTGAAATGTAACAAGCCCGAACTATGTTGTCATTAAACATAGATGGCTTGGCCATGACGCGGTAATGCCACACAATTGTGCACAACGGATGAAAAATTCAGGGGCGCGATATATTCTGTAAGGGGGAGGGGCATTATCCAGCATTGTGTCCTCCCTAACTTAACGCTATTACATTGCAATTACTTCTGTATAGAGCGTACTACTCCTCCTGGCGGGATCTTGAAGGGCTTTTGGGGAAGGGATGATGGAATATTTTTAGCCCATGGCAATCCGCTGGTATTCCTTTCTTCCCGGCTTTTATGGGATGTCAAATAGTGTGAATAAACAATTTACCCAACATGTTTTACCACTGTTGTGAGGACAGGATCATGCGCTAAGTGAGTTCCATAAAAAGTCTCATTTACAATGCAGTCTCATAGAAAACATTACTTTGCAGATTTGTAAAGCAAATTTAAGGGTGGATAAAAACACAGTGATTCACGAATAAAGCAAGGCCCATGAAAAACACGCGTGTATACTGTGCAGCGTCATTCTATCTGTTATATTATAAAACCCCTCCCATTTAGTATGTACCGCTGTGGGGCACATTAAAGCAATCGCCACAATAACGAGCCTCACTCAGCCAACAGCAGGCACACAGTCGCCCGAGGGCACCCCCAGATCGAGCGCATGCCGCAGGAAAAACAATGATTTCTAATGTAATCCTATACCAAACCGAGACACATGGATTTACAATCTAATGGCAAGGGCCGCTGGGAAGAAAACACGGATTTACAGTGTGCATCGTAAGGTAATAAAAGCTTTCGGGACACATGAAATGCGTCGGTTTGAATGCAGCTGTACGTGGCAGGTTACAAACACAGGTTTATGTTATCTAGTGGGGCGCATTAAAAAAGCATTTACGATGCAATCTTATTAGTCACACGGGTGCAACTGGGGTGCTATGCAAAGGCCAAAAACTGATAAACTAATGAAGAGAAATATAGTGCTTACCTGTCCCAGGGAGCTAGCTGGGTGCGTGTTCCGGGCTGGGCCAAGCCGATGGGTGTTGTGTTTGGCTTCCTGGGGGTGCTCTCCGGGGTATCCCTGCGCCAGGCTGGTCTGGCCTACTTGGCGCACAGTGCTCTTATCTTTGCCGGGCCCCTGGACGCACATCTGGAACTCATGCCTATAGGCGCGCCGGGACTTGAACCCAACCACGAGAAGCCATCCTTGGTGCCAGCTGTCAGCCGTGACATCAGCAGGGTCTGCCTTGAGAATAATGGCCCCATGATGGACATGAGCAGGCCCCTTCCTCATAATGAGGCAATCAGAACTCAGGCAGACCCTTATTGATCAAGGGTTGGTTATTAGGGGGTGCTGCACACACAGCAACCCCGTAATAACCAAGATATGATAAAGAGCAGCCTGGGGGCTTGCAGCTGGTTGTGGGAATTAATAGCAGGGTCTGTATTAACCGGGGAGGACGAAGGAAATACGTGAAGGGCTTTCACCTCTTCTGCAAACTAGAAAGTAGCATCAGAGGCAACAGCACGTGTGTTACAAACTTTCACCGAATACCATTTAGGTGCTAAAACTTTCACCATTTGAAAAGTGCAGTCAAGGTACCCCTCACTCCAAGCGTGTCATGGGGCTGCCATTCACAAAGGACACTACAGGCACTTCTCGGCTGCTAATGTTTTCAATCAGACGCTCCGGCACGTCTTCTCATCAGTGCCAGCTGGCAGTGGAAGATGGCTGCCAACCTTTTATTGGACCTGTATGGGTAGTTCTCTATATAGGCTGCTTTATTTTAATGGGAGATTACCAAAACACGTTGTATGTTTAATGGGACACAAACCAGGCACCGTGCAAAGATATTCTGTCCATGGGTCTAATCAGCTAATATAATGCCACTGGAGCACTCAGTAGTGTTGCCGGAAGTTGGACAACTCCATGTCGTACGCTGCGAGTGTAAGTGTGGTGGTATGGTCTGGCGTGACGTGTGATTAAAAAAAAAGCCCGGGGTTCCGGTGTAGTCAGAGTTGGGACCACCAGTGTGACAAATCATGTCCTTATTTGTGCAGGCCCATCTGCTTCCACACTACACTGGCGACGAGGGGGTCTGCGTTCTCCACGAGTTCTCCCCTCACACCACGTCCCCAGCAGCTCACCTCGCTGGGCCTAGTTGTGCTGCTTGCACCTCAAGCAGAACCAGCACTGCTGACGACAGCCACCAGGATCTCTCCGTCCGGCGCCGCCTTTGACCACGTGCAGTGGACTGCCTCGTCCTCTGGCAGCGGCACTCCCTCAGTTTGGCCCGAGGAACGGAGATCCCTCCCTTTTCCACCCAGCCAACACAGCGCTCCACCTTGCCCGAGGGGGCGCTTCATCGGCACGGCTGCTTGGTGCCACCCTGCTTTGCCTGGCAATGGAACACCCAGTCTGGAGAAGAGCCTACAGAGGTCAGTGGCTCGCCCCTCCAACTCTCTGTAAAGCTGCATGAGCCAGACTGTATATTCTGCATCACAGGCTCTCCTCACGAGTGAGCGGGCATATGAGGGAGAACTGTGCAGTCCTATAAGCCAACAGACTGTTTCTTCTGTGGAAGGCCCTCCTTCCTGTCCCAGCAAGTTCAGTCTTTCTCCAGCAGCTGATCTTGCA
This sequence comes from Triturus cristatus, assembly GCF_964204655.1. Classification (NCBI taxonomy): domain Eukaryota; kingdom Metazoa; phylum Chordata; class Amphibia; order Caudata; family Salamandridae; genus Triturus; species Triturus cristatus. The sequence goes on from NC_140595.1 coordinate 309,282,220, forward strand.
GCGCCTCAGGTCCCTGACAGTGACCTCCATGCACCACGATCGAACGCACTTGCTTGCCCTTATTTTATCATGTACATACACGGCATATCCAAACAAGGCTCAAGATATGAATTATTCCCAAGCATATCTTTACATTGAAAGGCGTAGTAAATAAGCCCATGTGTTCCCACGCTGACTTAGACACTTCGCAAATATATTTCTGAACAGCTGCATTGCATGTGCGTGCATCTATCAGTTACTCCGATAGTCTTGGGAATTGGCCAAAATGATTAAGACTACACTACACGATACCGGATACAACTTGAATTCGGGCAATGGCCGCGGATGTGATTACGAGCACGTATTTGGCATGAAGTTTATTAGCATGAGTGGTGCCCACATTAACAATACTGGTAAGTATAGTGGATAGTATATAGGAGCCGGCGTAATAGCATTTTAGTCACGGACTATCACACACACTGGAATGACAACTAGCATGTGCTCTTCCTACCCACGTGTTGATACGATGTTTATGCTGAATTGATGGGGTATCTATTAGCGGACTTGTGCTACTCCTAGTCTGGACGTAGTGTATTTATTTCAGCAGTCTTCAATATTGGTAATTCATTGGACATCGTTCATTTATTGGAATTAGTTTATTTGGGCGGCACAAGTGGAAGGTGCTTTTGAAGGAGGAAATTGAATTACCTACAGAGGATGTTGTGACTCTGACTAATGTCCTTGCAGTTCTGGTGATATGGACTCAAATTGACTTTTGTGGTTGACATCCAACGCATTATATGACTTATTGGTTAGCTCTGCAAGCATATATTCTTGCCAATTTGAACAGAGATTGATAATCAGGTGTGTATGATAGAGATTGATGATTGGTCTGGGTTTCTGTCTCCCGACATATGAAGATACTGACCTAGACGACTTCATCATGAGGAGATCTTTTCACTCATAAGGGGTCGAAAAATCAACAGATCTCTCCCTTGGTTCCCTGATTACTTGTAATCCACATTGTGCTATGTTGTGCGTACATGTATGTTGGAACAGCGTGGTTGAGAACCAGGGAGTATTAACTGTGTCTTTTGTATATAGCTTAAGTATTTTTGCACACACTTAAGCACTGCATCATCTGCACTTTTTTGTTATGAGTTTCACTGTCATTTGCATATTTATATATTTTGGAGCAGAATATAGAACAGCAACAGAAACCATCTCAGTCTGACAGTTTTTTTGTCTATGCAACCCAAATGAGAACTTACCAATAGGTTGGTTTAGTAATACATTAACCGTTGGTCACCCTAAACTTATACAAGAGGGTACCTACTTCATACAAAGAGACCCACGGTGGACTCTGTAGATATAGAGTCTTTCGCTGTTTAGCAATGTTCAGCTTCACTTCATGTTCTCGGATCGCCTTCGGACTCATAAAAGAACACTCCTCACACATTTTGGAGTGGTGCCCCAAACCCAGACATAGAGGCATAACTCATGGGGGTCAGTCACAGACATTTGTTTTTGACAGTCCCTACAAGACATAAACCCTTTAATTTTAGGAGCAGACATTGTTCCTTTGCACATCAGTTTTGATAAAAAATATTTTGAGAAATAAAAAAATGTGGGGAACAAATAAGAGCGAGTTTTTGGATCTGCCTAAGAAGGCCTGTAAAGAAAGGAACTGATGTCAAAGCACAGGGGTGGAGCACTTATGCGGCTCCATATTCACATCCTGGCAAAATGAAATCAAATTCGAGCACCACAGCGCCACCTACTGGTGCACGGGAGCAGTGCTATTTTACATCTTCTTGGTCCAGTCTGGTGTCTAGGGATATTCTAACAAGCATTTGCAATGCAATAGGTCTCGAATTTGCGAGAGTTGGAGCTATTGGCATTGTATATGACAATGCCTTTTATTCATTTGTTTAGAAAACCTGCAAGCGGTGCATAAACACGCACTTTGTATGTGTAGTCCTTGCTTACGAGAAGCAAGGCTGGCAGTAAAAGAGACTGCCAGCCTTGCTTCTCATAAGCAAGGGCTATAAGTACAAAGTGCTTGTTTACGCACAGCTTGCAGGTTTTAAAACGCATTAAAAAAAGGCTTTTACAATGCCAATAGCTCAAACTCTCGCAATGCGAGACCTATTGCATCGCAAATGCTTGTTTTTTAGGTCATGGGGATTGGGTGTTTGAGGGAAGACACCACCTTATTTTCCTATCCCGCAACCAGGTGAGGTTTGTTAACCAAATGGGTCTTGTTCTATTTATTTTTCACTAGAACCCTGATATATGAGAATTGCTTAACCAATAGTGCGTCAGAGAAAGTAAAACCAGGAATAAAATTAAAGTCGTAACCAAAATCATTTACTGACTTTTTAATGGGGTATTTACTCAAACACTTGCTATTTATTTATGATTTGTAAGGTAAGTTCCACCTTATTATTATGAATATAGTTAGACTGGAGAGCCCTTGACAGCTTCCGTCCCGGTGTCTCCCCACTTAGCCCCCTCCCAGTTCCCGCTATTCCTGAGCACGTACCTGGGCTAGCCATGCTCTTTCAGGAACTTGGTGGGGTGCTGCGCATAACCAGTGGCCTCCTGGCTTCCCTTTGTCTTAGTGGTTCCGTTCTTCTCCGACATCTCGGGGAATCCACTCTCTCCAGGTTCCTGTGTCTGCTGCGGTCTTCTCTCGGTCTCTTTAATTTCAAATGCCACTGGTTCTATATCTGATGATTTCTTTTATGGTCTCTTGAGTGCCATCTCCTTCTGTGATTGGTCCTCAAGCACGCCGCATTCTAAGGTCATAGGTCATGGCTTCCGAATAATAATGAGCTAAAAAGTCTTATTAAAGGGAGGATAGGCATTCCAGGGGGCCTGCGTAACAAGCGTCAGGGAAGGGCCAAACAACCGTAGAGTCTACGCACTCCTCTCCATCACACACCCCCTCCCTAGGATTTTCCTGATCGAGGAAAGTGGGAGACAAAGTAGGCATTGCTCTGTTATTTGCACTTCCAATGATGTATTTCAAACTGGAAGGGTTGCAATGTTAAGAACCACTGTAGAAACCTGCCATTGTTTGCTTTATTCCGTTGTAGCCAAGTGAGGGAAGCATGATCCGTGTATAGGACAAATGGTCTGCCTTTCAGGCAGTAACAAAGTTTTTCAATACCTCATTTAAGAGCAAGACATTCCTTCTCAATGGTAGGGTAGACATCAGACTCAGGTGCAACTTTTGAGGGTCAGAACTCGGACTCCAGGCTGCACCTCAGCTTCTTGGAGCTGGCCTCCCAAGGGTGCAGGCTTCTCTGTTTTTATAGCACTGTGGCTGTAACAGAGAGTCAGACAACTGACTCTTGGAGTCACCTTCTCTGTCTGTTGTTCGGGGACGAAGTTTCCACAAGTGGGACACCAAATGCACAGTCCTTTCTTTGCTAGCCCAAGGTGCAGAAGGTGTAGTCCAGCCTTTGGTGCAGCCTCTCTTTGCTGGGTCCAGAGACCAGAAGGCCAGTCCTTCTTTGGTCCTCTTTACAGTCCAGATATGATCTGAAGTCTGGGTGCCAGGGGTGCCATATTGTTAGCCCACCACAAGCCATGGGGCATGTGGTGACTAACTAGCCAATGGGCTACCCGGTCCCCTCTCACCGATGACTTCCTTTGAAGCGTGACATCTTTTCTGCCCACTCCCAACATGGAAAAGCACTTGTCTTGGTGTATGGCGCTCCCTATCCCAGCCCACGGGTGTGGCTACCTGGGGGCTACACGCCATCTGAATAAAACAGTTAAACAACGGGTTCTCCCTCTCTGCCCAAGAGGCCAGCCTGTCTCCTAAAACAAAACAACAGCCTCATCTATGTGCAACTACCATTTGGTCTTCAAAGGTGACCTCCACTTTGAAGTTCGCATTTTGGGCTTACACCCACTATGCAAGGAGGAGGACACACCTGCTGCCTTGGCAGGGCCTTTGTTCCTCTTCGTGAAAGTCATTCCCATCCCTCCAGAGGAGGGCAGAAATCTGCTTCAAGGACAGCAGCTTGTGTGCAATCATAAATGGCCACTGGAAACTCTGGGAAACAAGTGGCAACTTTTCTAATCTTGACATTTGTACATACATTATGTTAAAATCAATTTGAGCAACAATTCAGGGTCAATGCAATGATTGATTTGATACCTTGAAGTTCCATATTTAGTAGTCATATTTGGAAGTTTGCATTGCTGAGTTGTCAGCATATAACTCCATACTCACCTAAGGGGCTACTAGCCTATCAACAGTAAAAACAGCAAGGGGTTTTACTGTCAGGATATGTAAAGTTAATAAAACGCATGCCCATCTTTTTTAATATAATGCCCTGTCTTTAGGACTCAGTAGACCTGCCTTAGGGGTGACATAAATATTAAAAAGGAAGGTCTGGGCTTTGCCATTGACCTAAATGCAAACTCAGGTTAGTAGTTTAAAAAACACTCTGTGGCTGGAGTCACGCTTTGATTTGTCACACTCGTGGAGGCAAAATAAGTGCTGCAGTCCATGAGAGGTTTAATTTACAGGCCCTGGGTACCCCTGATACCATATACTAGAGACTTAGAAGTAAGTTAACTAATGCCATTGAAGGTAAGCCAATTGGACATACCTTTTTAAGGGTCAGAGCACAGGCACTGAGGCCTGATTGGCAGGACTCAGTATACTTTCAGAGTTGAAAAACCAGCAGCATCAGTACAAAATGTAGGGGTGATCATGCAAAAAGAAGCATTTCCTTACACACATATATAGATCTAATGCATTGTTATATTACTAACCAAATTCCCCATTAGACACAAGTGGCCAGAGCCTGAAAGGTTAAATTCCATAGTAGGTTTGCCAACATGCACACTCAGTAACTTTTTCCAACCATACTTTTAGAATCACATTTAGGCAACAAGCTAGGGAAAGGAGAATACAGCCTATTAAAGAGTGCTCTGCAATCAAAGAAGTGCCTTATCACTACCTAATTTTTTAACTCTGCGATAATTGACCATAGACCTTTGAAAGGGTTTTGCTTGACATGTCATCAATTTTAAATGAAAATAGTAAGCTTTTAGAGGGGAAATTACAGTTTATATGGTACCAGTACACCCCACATTAGATTAGTTGCCTAAAATCCTCATGTTATAGTTGATCTACTCGACATCAAAGGTATGCAAAAGAAGTAGAAGGGCTCTGATTTTAATTTAAAGTTTTGGTTTTATCCAACAACTGCAGAATTTATAGGCTGATCTCACGCAAACATAACAATACACCGAAATAACTTCCTTCCCAAAAACAAAAGAGGTGGAGGTCATTTCTGGCTTGTAATAAATAATGCTGTATTTGTAATATGTTTCAAAGCTTCATGAGATAAAGAAACAAATGTATAACGTTTGCACTATAGGAAGTCGGTAAAATTAATCTTGAACTTTAAGTGTATTTTTGTGTTTTGTGTTAGACATGCGATCAGAGGTAGCTAGTATAGTGCCAAGATCTGGAGGAATTTTAGTGTTTAGTGAGCCTCTTAGCATATAGAGCAGCTCAGCAACAGAAGGCACAAAGCTGTATTTTCTATTTGACACTTTGTACAAGGGAAATAGAGGCATGGAATTAATTTGATATGCTTTCAAGCTGCAACCGGTGAGCATATTTTTTGTATGATTAAAATACTCTACATGGTGTGAAAGTTTGTTGCATGGATATATAACGTAAATGCACACTTGGGGAATCAACTGAGGCACGATTAAAATGGTACAGAGAAAGTGAACTGTGGCATAGTCATTACAGATAGTTGCTTCTAATGCAGAAGTGATCAGAGATAATGTACATGTTTATTCATGGAGGTTTCGAAAATTGATAATTGAGTTTAATTTTTTTCTGGATAAAGGTTGTTTACATTGAGGAATTATGTGCCTGAATTATCTCTATGCAGATGTCATGGGTTGCCACAAAAATGCATATTAGGGTCAGGGGTTATGTGGTTCTGAATTGATTAATCGGTTGGAGGAATTGAACATACCCCAGAGCCAAACTTATGAATGATCCTATTCACTTATAAAGAGAACTGGGGACAGGGAGTGTGATAATTATAAACTGGTTTTCCTTTCTAGGTATTCCCCTTTTTAAGTTACACATGTTGATTAGATATGTGACTAATATAGTATATATGTTTAATAATATAATTTTTTTAACCAACACTCTAATCAAGTCTGCTCGAATATGTTCACAGTAGTTATTCTGAACTGAGTTATCAGTTTTAAATAATTATTGTTGAGTTGTGAACATGTTTCATGGAAGCTGATATTTTCATTTGTCATTTATTGTTATTATTCAAAGGGCATGGATTCAAAGAATGAAAATAAGTAAAATGGGTTCAGGCCTTTTTTCTGCTAATAGCTTAGTCTGAAATATTCAACAAGATAATGCTATATAAGCCAAGAACAGAGTGTGAAAGGCGAGGGAGAAACTTTGTGCCAGAAGACTGAGGTAGGACAGGTCATGCAGAATCATATCATATACTTTTGCTGAAGGCTAACAGGAGGCCCACTTAGCCTACTTGATTAAAATTCAGGTATTGAGCTCTACAACAACTTATAACTAAGCATTTTAAGGTCGACCTTGCAAAAGACAATATTGTCAGCTTGCCAACAACAGAGGGTATGCAGCCCGCTCATTGCTTACCAATGATTGACATTATTGCCACTTTAATTCCCATGCTTATTTGATAGCTTGTCTTGTGCATACTGTGTTTGTCCATCCCCTGGAGTGTATCCTCTTTACTTGTGTCTTTCTTCTGCTCACATTTAGGGAACTACTTTTTCCTTAATGATTAAGTACACCATGAGAGTGCATGTGTTTCCAGCTGTCTCCCGCTCCCTAGTGTGCTCCCCCCAAATGCCCCTGTGGTCTGTGCATCATTTACTTCTCCCCTTGCGCCTGCACTCTGTGTTGTACTCTCTTGCCCCGTGCTCTTTGTTCCTTTCTTCAACCTGCGTCTCTCCCACATTGCTCCTATGCACTGCTTTACCTGTTTTCTCCACTACCCACTCGCCCATGTTGCTCTCCTTAGTGTTCTGCTTTTCCCTGCTGCTCTTTCAGGCCCGTCAGCAGTTGGAACACCTTGTAGATACTGAGCATTGTAGAGTTCAAATATTTAACCTTTTTCTCTATATGTCAACAACCTCGAAGCACACACTAGCAGAGATGCCAGGATTGTGTGAATAAAGAAAGAACTTTGCACATGTTTAAGGGAAAAAAGGTCAACTGACTTGATTAATATCAGCTGAATTTGTATGTTGTGTTGACATTGGGGTGTGATGTTAAAGTTAGAAGCCTTTTTAATTAAACCTGTGCAGAACTGATTTTCAAATGTATAAACTGACACCCTTCACCATTTGCCTGAATGTTATTAGGCAGTAATTATGTTTTTGTTAATTTATTTTTCTTAATTTATATAGCATGGACCATATCAATTATTTCAATATAGCGCTTTATAAAGAAAGAGGTGGACATACATATAAAAGCTATACATCACAATGAGCTGAGGTCCTTCTATGCTAACAATCAGCTTAATACCAAGAGCAGAACATTATTTACATTTATTAGAACAATTAGATTAATAGGAACATGAAGGCTTGCATAAATATAGACATAAACATCTTTTCCATACCCTTCGTTGAGGGAGTGGCATTATAGTAACAAAACATAACTGGAGAATGTGTTCTTTATATCATTCTCATACAGACGTGACCCTCAATCATCAAAATCAATGCGTATCTGGAAGGTGCTTCCTTTACTGTTGAGTGCACTGCTCACCTCTTTCATTCCCTAATGAAGGCCCTGGACAAGGTTGTTTTTCATAGTGCTAGAGGGAGAGTGGTCCAAATTGTGGTGCAGCTTCTGAGAAGTACTGGTTAATGGTTGTTTCTTGAGTTTGAATCATTCTTGTGGAGAGCATTTCTTTGTTCCTAGAGTTTTAGTGTTTTCCAAGAATTTTCAGTTTCAATGGTAGATAGTAAGGAGTATTGTGATGGAGGACACTAAGTGTGATGCAAGACATGCTAAAAATGCACTTTTTAAAATTAATTGAGAGCCATTTTAGAGATCTTAAAACTTGAGAGATGCACTCAGGAGAGTGTCTATAAAGATATGTAGTCTACATCAAGAAATTACTTGATGTTACAGCTGCAGTCTCCATTCAGGGTTCTCCAATGTCGGTCCTAGACCTCAATGTAGATATGCTAAAACTCTGGCATGGATCCGGCCGGCCATCCAGGACCGACATTGGAGAACCCTGAGTTCTAGAGGAACATTTATAGGGCACCACAATGATCATTTGTCTTGAGAGCAAAAGAGAACAAGTGCATTTAGTGGTTATGGGGTTGTTTGCCATGGCTTTGTGGTTCAACTCCTGGCTCACCGTTTGCTCACAATGTGCCTTCCCGGTCAAATCATGTTCTATATTTAACCTTTGGGTTCGTTAGCTGTCACAAATTGAGAGCACTAAGAAACTAGCCCACCACCACTGAGTGTGGTATAAAAAACAGTATTTTATATTTAGTGCTCCTGGGTTTATGCTGTTTATTTTATAGAAACTGTGTCTGTATCTGTTCAGATTTATAGTTTCTTAATATATTGGTAGTTACCCATATCTTTTTGGTTGGTGGAAAAATTCATTTGTAACTAATTTATTTCCACATTTCTTTAACCAATGATAAATGTATGCTTACACTAAAATGTCAGTTAGATTTCAGTGCACTTGTTAGCTACACTCTCATGAAAAAGATAGAAGTGTAGTACAAGCACATGTGCATATCTGCAACTAGGCCATCTCCTACTTTGTAAGTTGAGCATGCCAGATGTCTGATTGGGTTTCAAAGGACCTATTGTGGACTTACAAAGAACCTCCAGCAGCTTACAGCCCACCTATAGCTTCCCATCAGTTGGTTTTATCGACACTCACATTTGCTTACGTCTTATTTAATGACTTTTCTTGCCCCTCCTTGACCCCTGGAGCAAAGTTTATTTACCATCTCTCTCACTTGGTGGCCTCTATCATTCCACAGCTCATGTTTACGGAACAACCGGTTTTCTTTTTGTTTAAGCACTCCATGAGAATGCATGTGTTTTTCAGGTCTCCTCCTTGTGTCCTTCTTCCACTCCCATCCACACTCCTTGTTGCTGTCTCCCTAATGTTCCTGATTATGTGTGTTTTCCCTCATCAGCCACATTCCCTCCCTCCCCCATGCTCCTTGTTGCTTGCCGATGTTGTACAGCATCACCTAAAAGGCATTGTCAAAGCCAGTAAGTACCAAAGGTCAGCCCTCCTGGCATTGCCAATGATTTTTTTTAACATGTTGTTGCTTTCTGTTTTACAATGTAGCGATTCCTTTTTAGAGAATAGGACCACCATCAAGACTTTAAAGGCTAGCTGTAAAATTGCTTTAACAAATTTGTTGAGGACAGCGGACCTGTTTACGTTCTGCAAATAACCCTTGCATGCATAGTACTATGTATTTATTATATGAATAGGATGCTAATTCTAACTATCTGGATTAGAATACAAAGCCCACCTCTCATGCCTTCTTAACAAGATTTGGCTACAAAAGCACTATTTTAGCTATAAAAACTGGAATGCACACTACATTATAAATGGGAAATGCAGGCTAGGATCTTTACATGTGTTGAGCGCATGGTATTATGGGAAATAATACAATAGCACTTTTTTGCAGTGTTAGTTACCAGAGAAAGAATCTTCAACAAAATGATCTAATGCAATTAATAACTGTTGAGAGTTGTGTGGGAAATTTTTAGAAGGTTTTAGCTAAAATCAGGTGTGCCCTCTTCTTATCGAACTGTAATAACAATTTATTTTTTGTATAGAATGAAATTTTCATACTGTTAGTTTGCAAACTATACATAAACTATGTTCAAAATGAAAATATGTAACGTACACTATTTTGGCCTGACTAAAGTCGCAAAAGTTGAGAAAGTCGCCTAAAAGGCACACTACCCTGACCCTACTAACTGCATATTTCCACAATCTTAACCAGATCTCTGTCAGTCACAACTTTGGAAATATTTCGCCTGACTACTGAAAGAGCTCCCATGCCACACTAATGGTAGAGTGTGTGAGCTATAAATTCCAAATAACAAGAATAACAATGTGTTTTATGTATGTTTTAGTAACCATGGATAAATGTGTGATAGCTTTGTTATTAAGGGCCAAGGAGCTTTTGCTTGTAGCCCAAGTTCAGTATGCGAGTACATTAAAATCCATATAAAAAATTAGTTCCTAAAAACAGATTTAGGAAACTATAACTGTAGTAGTGTATTTCTGAAAAAGGGTGTACATTCAGGAGTTATTGCAGCACATGCTATAAAAGTTTGATAGCCAAATTAATTTTGTATAGTGTATTAGCAACTAAAAATCTGGATTCATTGTTCATTTGAAATTTCTAATGAGCCTTCATGATTAACGTGTGGGTACTTGTGAATTGAGCCTGCACCTACTTTATTTCATTTTAAATAATTTTACTAAAGATATGAAGACAAATGACTATTTATTTCCGATCTTAATTTTGACCCCAACTCCTTTACAAAGTGCTCTCTGAACCATGGGTAATGCATTTTTTTATAATCTAAGCATAAACTATCCAATTTTTTGGTTTTGTGCTGTAAAATCTGTGCGTTTTAATCTGTCCATCTATCCTCGATCACAACTTTAAGGTTTAATCGTCGCCATAAGGTTATCTTCGGAATGGAAAGTCGTCCACAGTAACTGCAAAGAAAAAAAACTAGACAAGTCAAAAGTATCACTTTATTCGATTTGAACAATGCAAATCATAAAAGTACATAAAATCATGCAATTAATTTTGGCATAAAAAAGTAAGCAATAAAATTGGATGACAAATCAGACATTACAGCTCAAAAACCTGACTTTAAAACACCAGATAAAAAACCATGTTAAATAGAAATATACATTAGGAGTGGACAAAAGTTACAGAAACAGTAAGGCAGGCCGCACTGGAGTAAAATTCATTGACAGGAAAAGCGGGTGAATAAAATGATATCTAAGTGTATTATATTTGGGACAAATGAAAATAACATGCAGAGTGACCGGAATAGAAGACAAATCGCAAGTGCATACAGGGAGCTCAGAAAACGTGCACCATCCTAACATAAGCTGAGGGAACAAATTCAATCTGAAATAGGTCAGAAGTCTTCTATGATGGCAGGGCATATCTAGGGTCAGATAAAATTCAATATTATTCATTGATTTGACCATGGAATAATGGGTCAGTGAGCTCTTAGTCAATGCAAGGACTTCCCTTTTCGCAGGTGCCTTGGAGTAAAATGCCCGTTTGACCCACATGATGTCTGCTTTGCAAATACAATCTGGATCAAAAAAGATCAAGACTGGTAAGGTCACTCAAGGTACGCATGATATAATACAACCATGGTATACAATGCTACCCGTCCAGACAAATACGATCCCTTACAATATCGCTATTAAAGGTAATTTCACCTTTCAACCAAACTGAGAGGCATAGAAGCAGTGGGCGGATTTCAATGAAATCTAAAATATATCCCAAACCCAATTCCTCGTGGACAATCTCAAAAGGGACGCTTTGAGGGATCTTTCACACACGCCTCAGAAAATTGTTTTGTGCTACCTGAAGGCACAAGACTTGTGTCCCCAGATCTCACACCTAAAGATAATTGCAGGGATACATTTTGCTTCATAAATATCAATGGTCTACTTGATGTGAGTTCGTTCCAAGCGTCTTGTTAAATCACCTTTACTATGTGCAACTCTGTTGAAAGACTAAATTATTGTTAATCAAAGTGTGCCAGTTCAGCTGAGAGTCCAATAAAATATCCAAATATGGAAAATAGTCAACTCTTCTAATATGTTGGTCATTAATCATGTTTTCAAAGTTGTAACACTTTTTGGTCCAACCACCATAAAAAATGTGTTTTCAGATCCAAACTGTCCATAAATTTGACAAAAGGATCAAACAGATGTTGCAGGCCGTTAGCAGTACGCACAATCAAAACTGTGTCATCTGGGTAAAGCAGGGCTGGCACAGGTCTGCGCCCAACCTTTGGGACGTCCTGACACTGCTCAATTTAACAAGCATTTGCAATGCAATAGATCTCGCATTTATGCGAGTTTAAGCTATTGGCATTGTAAATGACGATGCCTTTTATTTATTTTTTAAAAACGAAAACAAAACTAAAAGGCATTGTCATTTGCAATGTCAATAGCTCAAATTGGCGTAAATGCGAGACCTATTGTATTGCGAATGCTTGTTTTTATATATACAAGAGATGGTATCTTGTGGGTAGAATCCTATATTAAAAAGCAGAATCGGCTTAACTCTACACCACAGTGATTACCATGGAGCCCTCTCCTACGCTGCCAACAAGTCTACCTTCCCTCATACCACCAGATAACTACGCCCAGCAAATAAAAGTCTTCCCTGGCCGGATGCTTTACAACTGCCCTCGATAGGAGGCCGTAGGATCTTTACTGAGGGCAATACACTCTGGAATGGCTTACCAGAAGCTCTTCTTTCTGAGCATATATTGATGTGCTCAAGAGTACTAGAGCCCTGTTGACATACAGTGACCTCTTTCCATACCCTCTAACATGTCTCACTAGTCCAGCAGGATTCAGTGTCAGTGACCATTTATTTTCTAGAAAGTAGATGCCCGAGCAGATCTTAAAGTCCAAGGTGAATGTCAGGTCAGGGTGGGCCTTAGCGCGCCCAAACCGCCAAGGTTTACTTCACACTGGTCCTGATGAAAGCCTGATTAATAATCACACATAGGCAGAAACATATTGACCACCCTTCTAGGGATAAAACTGAACAATTAATTTGGTTCTTTATCCCACACTAGATTTAAATTTATGTCTGATTGGCAAAACTAATAACATTTTTTTTTGACAGTCTAGACATTTTTAATTCAATCTTCACCCTTCACAAATCACTTGTTACCAGCTCCGCAGTAATTCTGGCGTTGCAGCACACCAGGGTGGCACTCGGCCTCTCCTGGTGGGGCCCGATGATGAAGTATGTCACCAACCAGGTTGGTGAGTGAGGGCTTTCTTAAGAAGGAGTAGTTTCTTTTCTGTAACTCCAGTTCTGTAGTAGGGGTATCTCTGTTATAGCCATAATCTAGTGAATAGTCCCGCCCATGTGCGGGGACCCCGGAGCAATAAAAATAATCTCTTAAGTTGTCAAGCCATGCAGACCTGCATCTACACTTAAGAGAGAATTTCAAAGACAGATAATGCAGCCTATATCCACAGGCTACACTGTCCAGTACTTCAACTAGAAAATTCCACCAACATCCACAAACAGCACTGCCTGCCCAGCTTTTTCCACAGAGAAAAACCTGCCTCTACCAGCAAAAGCCTCTGGAATGATAGAGAGGGAGGAATGGACAGACAAGCCCCATAGGCTGCCATTATGTGGCTCAGAACAGGATACTGTGCCTTTAAGAAAACTTTCCAGAACTTTTCCAGTATCCCAGAATGCACAGCAGGTCCCTTTTACTTTCAGTTCTTTTTGAAGGCGTAGCACGCCAGACCTGTAGCATTCCTTACATTAACATTTATCTCTCTACCGGGGAGGAGGGCGGGCGCTTATGACTATAACAGAGATACCCCTACTACAGAACTGGAGTTACAGAAAAGAAACTACTCCTTCTGTAGTAGGGGATCTCTGTGTATAGTCATAATCTAGTGAATAGAATGGCAAGCCCATCCCCACACCAAAACGGCAGTGGAGAAGACTACAAAATAATACCACTACTGTGCGAACAAATTTCGCAGCGAAGCCTGCCCAACCTGAGCATCTGCCCTGGCATCCGTGTCCAGACAGTAATGCTCAGCAAAGGTATGGCCCGACTTCCAAGTGGCCGCCTTGCAGATTTCTGCAATCGGAACACTACGCAGCAAAGCAGTCGTGGCAGCTTTGCTCCTGGTGGAATGAGCCTTAGGTTTACCCCCTAAGGTCTTATTAGCCTTTTGGTAACATAATTGTATACAGGACACAATCCACCGAGAGATGGACTGTTTGGAGGTAGCAAGACCGGTCCTGACTGATCCATAATTGATAAACAATTGGTCTGACCTACGAATATCTTTGGTCTTATCAAGATAACACTTCAACACCCTCCTAACGTCCAGGCAATGTAGAGACCTTTTCGCTGGAGAAGAGGGATTCTGAAAAAACATAGGTAAAGTTATGGTCTGGTTGACATGAAAATCAGATATAACCTTAGGAAGAAATTTAGGGTAAGTACGCATAACAACCTTAGCAGCATGAAATACCGTATAAGGTTCTTGGCAACACAACGCCTGAAGTTCACTCACCCTGCGGGCCGATGTAATGGCCACTAGGAACGCCGCCTTCCACGACAGGTGCTGCAACGAAGCCTTGTGAATAGGTTCAAAAGCCTCCCTCATCAATCTGGACAGCACCACATTCAATTCCCAAGAAGGCCCGGGAAGTCTGACAGGAGGGAACACTTTCTTCAAGCCTTCCAAAAAATCCTTGATCACAGTGATCTGAAAAAAGGAAGTCTGTGAAGGGCATTTCCTGTAAGCAGTCAGAGCAGCGAGATGAACCTTAATGGAATGGAAATTAAGGCCAGACTGCGCCAAATGCAAAAGGTACGGAAGGATGACATCTTCCTTACATGTCGTCGGGTCAAAGTTCTTGGACTTGCACCAGATGCAGAATCTCTTCCACTTGTAAGCATAGGAAGGTCGCTTAGCCTCCTTCAGTATATCCATACAATCTGCTGGTAGATTCAAATGGCCATATTGCACTATCTCAGGAGCCATGCCGCCAAACTCAAAGACGAGAGGTTAGGGTGCACCAACCGCCCCCCGAACTGCGTGAGAAGGTCCGACCTGCACGGCAGCCGTATGTGAGGAAGGAGAGACCGGTGAAGCAGGTCCGTGAACCACCACTGTCTGGGCCATTCCGGGGCAATCAGGATCATCCGAGCCCCTGACTGGGACAGCTTGATGAGCACCGCCGGAATCAGGGGAATGGGTGGAAAAGCGTACAGAAAGCTGTTCGACCAGTCGATCCATAGTGCATTCCACAGCGTCCCCCGCTGGTAGTACCTGGATGCGAAGTCTCGGCATTTGCTGTTTTCGGCGGTGGCAAACAGATCTACGTCTGGAGTCCCCCACCTTGCGAAGACGTCCCCTAGTACTTCGTCGTTTATGACCCATTTGTGGTTTTCCTGAATCATTCTGCTCAGTGCGTCCGCCTAAACATCCTGCACACCTGGCAGATGCGTGGCCATAATCTTCAGTCCTCGGGCCAGAAGCAAGTGCCAGATCGACTGCGCCTCCTGCGACAGAGTGCGTGATCTCGACCCCCCCTGCTTGTTGAGGTAATACATCGGGGTTGTATTGTCCGTCTGTACCCGCAGCGAGTTGGTCTGAAAGGACGGATGGAAGGCTTTCAATGCCAAGTAAACGGCTCTGAGTTCCAAGAAATTGATGTGGTACGTCGATTCCAACGGGGACCACTTTCCTTGTATCTGTAAGTCTCCGGAATGCGCTCCCCAGCCTTGGAGAGACGCATCCGTCACGATCCTCTTCGTGGGAATGTCCTTGTGGAAGAGAACCCCCCCTGAGGAGATTTTCCGCCGAACACCACCACTTCAGCAACTGAAGAGCATGCAGAGACAGCCGTATCTTGTCGTCCCAAGAACCTGTCCTCTGATCCCACTGATCCTCCAAGCACTCCTGCAGTGGTCTCATGTGCAGCCGTGCGTGAGGAGTGAGGAATATACATGAGGCCATCGATCCCAGCAGCGAAGACACCTTCCTCACTGTCGCCGATGGGGCGGTCATAAGAGCCTGAGCCTTCCGAAGGAGTGATAACCGTCTCTCCTCCGAAGGAGACACGCTTGCTGACAGCGTATTGATGGAGGCCCCCAAGTACTGTATGCACTGGACCGGAGTCGGGACAGACTTGGACATATTGACGTGCAACCCCAGCTTGTTCAAGAGAACGCACGTCTTCTGGAAGTGTGCTTGTGCTTCCGAGAAGGAGGCGGCCTTGATCAACCAATCATCCAGGTAAGGGTAGACAAACACCTTGTTCCTCCGCAGGTGTGCGGCTACCACCGCCATGCACTTCGAGAAGGTCCTGGGCGCAGACTTTAACCCGAATGGCAGTACTGTGTATTGATAATGATTGGCGCCGACTTGGAACCGCAGGAACTTCCTGTGCTTCCGTGCAATGGGCACATGGAAGTACGCATCCTGTAGGTCTATGGCACAGAGCCAGTCTCTCCGTTGCAGCTGAGGGTAAATCTGATGCAACGATAGCATGCGGAATTTCTCTCTGCGAATCCATTTGTTTGCTTGCCGCAAATCCAGAATGGGCCTGAACTCGTTCTTGTCCTTCTTGCGAACCAGGAAGAACCGAGAGTACAGACCTCTTCCCCTTTGAGACAGAGGTACATCTTCCACCGCCTTCTTCCTCAACAGGATGTCTGCCTCCGCCTGGAGCTCTCGCAGTTGATACTGTGAGCTTACCGGCGGAATCGCTGGAGGCGGGCTGATGAACCGAAGACTGTATCTATTGCAAACAATATTCAGCACCCACTTGTCCTGAGTAATTTTTCTCCACTCTGCCAGAAAAAATTGAACGCTTCCCCCACTGGAGTGGGTAACGGTTGCAGGGGAAGTAATCGCTCAGGGCCGAGACCCAGCCGGGCCCTTGGTCGCTGTAGCGGACTGCTGGCCTCCTCTACCCTTCTGGCGCTCTGGAAGGGTTTGCGGAACTGCTGCTGCTGTTGTTAATGCTGTCCCGAGGCCTGCCCACGCCCTCTTCCTGCCGCCCCGAACCGTCTCTGGAACGGGCGCTTTTTCCTCTCAGGCTTCTCTAACCCGACAGGGTCTCTGCCTCCGTCTTCATGCGGGCCATTTCGTCGTCCGCATGCTTGCCGAACAGGGTCTCCCCGAGAAAGGCAGGTTGGCCACTCTTTGCTGTGCCTCCGGTTTGAGTGAGGTCAGGCGAAGCCAAGTGTGACGCCGTTGGTTGATGCCATGACAATAGCCATGTGCCGCTAACAGAGACACATCGGCCGCCGCGCTGATGACCTGATTCGACACCAGCATCCCCTCACGCAAAGTCTCCAGAAAGTCCTCATTCTTGTCGCGAGGCAGCAGCTCCGCGTACTGCTGGAGAGACTCCCACAGGGCACGGTCGTAGCGCCCCAACAGAGCCCCGGCACTTGCTGCCTTCATGGTGGTAGAAGCCGTCCCACAGACCTTTCTGCCCGCCGAATCTAGCCAACGGCTATCCTTATCAAGCGGCACTGTCGAGGAAGGAGTGGTCGCATGCTGCTTCCTTGCCGCCGTCACAATGACCGAGTCCGGTTTCGGGTCCATCCTCAGAAAGGTTGGGTCCGATTCCGGTGCCCGATACTTCTTCAGGAGCCTAGAGGGGGCTGGTTTCGTTACCGCCGGAGTGAGGAACAACTCCGTAGCAGGCTCCACCAATCCCGGCACTAGTGGCAGCAGGGGGCGAGACAGGTGCTTCTGGTGCAGCGTCTCGAAGATCACGGACGTCGTAGGTGTTGGCACCGTCACCGTGATCCCTAGTTTGGCAGCACCCCTCAGTAGCACCTCCTGGAAGGAGACTATATCGTCGACAGGCGATACTCCCGTCCTTGGCGAGTCCGACAGCGTCGGCGAGTAGTCCCTGACAGACGATTGGGTGCGGCATCGGGCGCTGCGCCTCCTGCGGCGTCGCCCAGATGTCGACGATGCCCATCCACGGCTCCGTGACCTTCCTCTCCGTCCGCAGCGGGAGCGCGATCTGCTCGGCTGCGGCCGCTTTGGCGTCCTCTTCGGTGGCGTCGGATACTGCGGCAACGACACCGACTGTGGCGGGGCCACAGGTGGGCCCGACGGTGTGTGAGGCGGAATGTTATGCGGTGGAGGAGGAGAAGGAGGAGGAGGTGGAGGAGGCGGTGGTGTTGGTGGTGGTGGTGGCGGAGGCGGCGGTGAGGGCTCCCTTGGCAAAGGAGGAAAGGGTGGCGACCTCGGCTTAGGAGGGGTATACACCACTGAGTACACGGAGCCCGGTGACTCCGTTCTCTCCCCTCGTGACCCCGAGGAACTCCCGGCGTCAGGACTCCTCCTGCGCTGCCTCGGTGTCGATGAACGCCTCTTCGACGGCGAACGCCTCTTCGACGGCGAAGGCGAGCACCTACGCCGGAGCTGTTCTCGACGCCGATGACTCGACGGAGAAGTCGACGAAGATGCTGATGTCGTCGACGGCGGGCTGCTCAGCTCCCTCGACGGCAAGCGTCGACGCCGTTTCTCCCCAGAGCCCTGGGGAGACGGTGAGCAGACTGCAGCCACCCCTCTCGACGCCGTAGTCGACGTCGACGGAGAATGGGGACGTTTGCTGGGCTTCCTACCCCTGGGGAGCCCCCCAGGGGCCTCAGCATGGGCAGAATCAGCCCCTCCTGACCCACCTTGTGCCCTCAGCCTTCTGTCCTCCAGGCCAAGGAGCCTGATCTTCATCCTTTCCTTCAGGGTCCTGGCTGAGAAGGATTGGCAAATGTCACACTCCTCTGGGACATGGGACTGGGGAAGGCAGACGATGCACACCCTGTGTGGGTCCGACTTGGCCTTCTTTCTCTCGCACTCTGGGCACCTGTCAAACAAGCCAGGCATGTTGACCACACAGAGCACCCACAAGATGGAAGGCAACAAGGTACAAAATATATCACTTGAAAAGTGAACAAATCCAAATAAACCCTTGAAAAGGGAGAGCTCAATGCTCCAGGGTCCTGCTAGCAGGAGCCGGAAAAAAGAACTGAAAGTAAAAGGGACCTGCTGTGCATTCTGGGATACTGGAAAAGTTCTGGAAAGTTTTCTTAAAGGCACAGTATCCTGTTCTGAGCCACATAATGATAGCCTATGGGGCTTGTCTGTCCATTCCTCCCTCTCTATCATGCCAGAGGCTTTTGCTGGTAGAGGCAGGTTTTTCTCTGTGGAAAAAGCTGGGCAGGCAGTGCTGTTTGTGGATGTTGGTGGAATTTTCTAGTTGAAGTACTGGACAGTGTAGCCTGTGCATATAGGCTGCGTTATCTGTCTTTGAAATTCTCTCTTAAGTGTAGATGCAGGTCTGCATGGCTTGACAACTTAAGAGATTATTTTTATTGCTCCGGGGTCCCCGCACATGGGTGGGACTATTCACTAGATTATGACTATACACAGAGATCCCCTACTACAGAACCTAATGGGTGGTACTATACTCCCACAAACCTAATGGTTGTGTCTACATGCTTGTTCTTCGTTTATAATAAGAAACACTCTTTTGTTGATTTGTCTCTGTTTTACAACACTGCCATGCTTTACAGCTAGGTTTGCACCACATAAATAAATACGCATACATAAACCTATGTCACTGGACTCATAAGGTTCCCGAAAAGGCCAAGTACTAAACTGTAAAGGGCTAACTGCATGACTATTCTAGAGCGCTGTTTATCCAAGGATCACTTCATTTCTGGGCGTTTATGTGCAAACTTCACATGTATATTTGTAAAGGCACATTCACCCCAGTAGGGGAATTATGGCACTGACAGAAAAAACGGATGTTTATTGTTATCCAACTGTACTCCTGTCATCGACCGTGGAAGGATGAAAGCGTGTGAGCCCCCCCCCAGGGATCTGAACCTTGTGACCACACAGTCGAATACAGATTCCTGCATGAATATATTATCACACTGAGCACCCAGACCAAGCTTATATTTTGCTGGAACATGTGATTCCGCGGTGGCACTTCTAAAGTGTGTTCTTTTGCCTGGAACCACGCCTTTAGGGCATGGTTGCCTACATGCACGCCTCTTTGACAGGAGCAGGTGCACAAACACGGTTCGTTCCTTCCATCGCAAGGTGGACTGATGTGCTGTGTTACATCTTGCATACCATAGACCCTGGCGCTGAAAAGCCCATGTCCATCACACATTTTGTATCACTTTGAATAGTCTAAAAGCAGAGTTTCACGTTGTACTCTTCAGAAAACTCACATGCAGTTTCAGCATAAAAGTAACTCTTGTTTTTGATAGACGAACTTGAAGTGACTGTAGTAACGCTACCTCGGAATACCAATATTCGGGAATTTTTCAAAACTTCACTTGCGTAGTAAACCTTCAAGCACCCCTGATATGCATGTATTTCAATAGTAGGCCTATTACTCCCCTGAGTCACCTCACTAGACGTCAAGCGTGCACTGCAATTTTTCACTAAATCGATTTTTTTTGCAGAAAGTGGGAGGAACAGAGAGACCTGAGATGAACCTGCGTACACAAGCCTTGTGCAAACTGTGACAGCAACAGGCTGTTCGATGAGGCGAAGGACACGTTATCACCAGGGCACCAAGACTCACTCCGTCTCAGAGAGGCGGACATCCCTCGCCGCTCTGCCACGGATACCCCTGAAAGGCCATGTGTGTCTTAAGAACACAAACATTTCTCAGGGTACGGATCTACGTGTGAAGAGCTCACGTGGAATTCATTGCTAGGTAATGCTGTTTCATGCAATGCAACACTTTTGAGCTGTCGATCACTTAGAACACTGAGGCTTCATCACGACAAGCAGTTTAAGAAAAACAAGCGCGGTGAAAGCAGCCCACGCCGCGCTGCAAAAAACAAAAAAAGAGTGCTCTCCGACTTATGGAGTGTAACGCCACAAGCAAACGATCCAGTCCGGATGGGCCGTCCGAGAAGGAGACAGGGCGGTAACAAAAAAGCCTTGTTTTCAATCGGAGGCCAGCGTTTACAATAAATGATGATGCCAGCCAATGGGAATGATGGGCAGGGCATCAAGTCCCCTTTTGAAATCTTCTCGACTACAATAAGCCTCGCAGAGTGAGGAGCGCATGCGCGCTCCAGCGCTAGGTCTGCGAGACCTAAAAAGGACTCTATCTGGTTGATATAAAGGATAAAAAGAAAAGGCGCTAGGGTACAGCCCTGTCGGACTCCCCTCCTCAGCTTAAAGTGCATCGTGCACTCCCCATTGGGGCCATACCTCACAGAGGCCTTAAGCCCCTTGTGCAAATTATGCAAAAAAGTGACAATGGGCTTCGCAATCGCCATGGACTCCAACACGGCCCAGAGCTTAGCTCTGTATACAGTATCAAAAGCTGTGCTGAGGTCCATGAAGACCAAGTAAATAGTTCCTTTTTTGGCTTTCGTATATTTGTTGATAAGCAAATATACGTTCAAATTGTGCTCCACAATCCTTCGCCTAGGCCTGAATCCATATTGTATAACTGACAGGATGACATGCTCATCTGCTGAGGCTGGTAACCAATTCCGCAGGACTGGGTCAATGATTTAAAATTCAGCGTCAACGATATAGGCCTGTAGCAAGCGGGTCAGCTCTATTCCCTTCTTTAAAAACAGGGTCAATCACTGATTTTTGCCATGACATTTAAGTGCATGGTCATTAAAGGGGCCTAAAGATCGGGACAGGATTTATATAAATCCCCTGGATCGTCATGTTTGGCGTTGACATAAGTTGCGGAGACATATTTGTTGTTTTTCCACTGAATGAAAATATTTGTGCACTGTCTCACACACAGAGAACTTGACAACCCCCACATGGATGGCACTGGATGGCGCACACCGATAGACAAACGTACAGTCACAAGATGTACACAAAAAAACAGACAAAAGGACGCACAAACACAAGTTGGTATAGACACATGCATACCTTGAGGGAGAGAAACACACAAAGTCCACAGACCACGCATTCAGACGCACAGCGGGAGAGGCACATGCTGAGATACAAATACACCCGAACAGCCACAAACACTCATGCAGAAAAATGTCTTGTTTTGAAGACTGGGCGTGGCTCATTTCTACATGAAAGCAAGGACATGCAAAATTCACGTTTGTTACCCCCAAAGAGTAGTTTTGTTTATTTTGCCACAAAAGACCGCACTGACTCTCTTGAAGTGTGAGTTTTTCGCATCAGTGGCTGTGAAACATCTTTGAGAGGTGCCTGTCTTAGGCAGACCATGTCACCCTGGAGGTGACACAGGCTTCAGCGAATGGCATTCTTCTCGGCTCCTGCTTGTTGCAACCTTGAGGCTGGAAAGTAGGTGATTTTATTTATTTTTGGAATTTTATATAGCGCTGACGTGGCCCGAAGGCATCAGAGCGCTTTAAAGCAGTACCCTGGTATTTACCAGGGTAAAGCAAGTTACAGTTGCAATTCAAGCCATTAGGCCACACCAAGACACCAAGATGCCTTTGTGTTTAGCAAAGAAGGTGAAAAACATGGATGCAGGGCTCTAAAGTGAATGAATCGAGAAAATCCGGCTTTGAAAGTGGTGCGGGCGCGAACGCCCGCCGCAGCGAAATAAGTGAAAGCACATAGTGAGAGAAGGGAGGGGGTAGGCAGGGACGCGCTCACGCTCCAGATGGTGCCTCTGGTGCTGAAAGCTGGCGGCAGCGCGCGTGCACGCTCGCGTGAACGCAAGCCCTAGGCCGGCTGTGGCAGCACTTTCAAAACCTGTATACTAAATGTCTCTCCGAGCAGCGCATGCGCTGGCTCAGGTGAGACCTCAAAAGGAGTAACACTCCTAGAATCGTCTCAGCAAAAAGTAGCTAGTACAGAGTACATTCACTAAAGCCATCCCAAACTGTCTGAAATTTGATGAAGGAGAGAAAAAGACTAACTGACACCAATATAAAATCAATAGTTGTTCTGTAACCTCTGCCCTTAAACGTAGGTACTAAGTCAACAGAAATAAACTCATCCAGGATCAATAAACTGACCATATTAAAATAAAAAAACAGGTTGTTTAGCAACTCCTCCTGACGTGTGTGAAGAAATTGAACTTGATCAGAGACACAGGAAGGCACATCCATACCCTCATCATAATTACAAATTGTGCGGGAATGCTGATTAAAATCACCTGATAACAATATCACTGAATGTTTAGTCAGGTCCAGGAAGGAATATGCTACTTACCAGTATGCATCTGTTCTTGGCATGTAGAGCTGCAGATCTACACACTTGTACATAGATCGCCATCTGGTGTTGGGCCCAGATGTTTGCAGTTGTTTTTCCTCTTGGAAAGTCTTTGGAAGTCACGAGGTCGGTGACTCCTCCTTTGGATTGCGCATGGGCTTCGGCTCCATCCTCAGATTGTTTTGCGCCAGCAGGGAAATGATGGAGCGTAGTAATAAACAGTGAAGATGCCCATGTGTGTTGTATCTAAATAAGAAAAACTGGAACAGATAAAGGCAGCCGGGGAGGCGGGTGGGCGTGTGTAGATCTGCAGCTCTACATGCCAAGAACAGATGCATACTGGTAAGTAGCATATTCCGTTCGAGGCATATGAGCTGCAGATTACACACTTGTGCATAGATTATATAGCAGTACCCACCGTTAGCGGCGACTACCCATATCTGTTGCAGTGGTTTGAAATAATGTTTTGAGTACAGCCTGGCCCACACTAGCCTGTTGCTTAGCTTGCACATCTACACAATAGTGTTTGGTGAAAGTGTGCGGTGTTGACCATGTAGCTGCTTTGCAGATATCATCTAATGGGATGTTTCCTAGAAAAGCCATTGAAGCCCCTATTTTACGTGTAGAATAGGCTTTAGGGGGAACGGATAGCGTTCGTTTTGCTTTGTGGTAGCAAATCTGAATGCATTTGACAATCCACCTAGCTATCCCCGCCTTGGAGATGGGGTTGCCTTTGTGTGGTGGAGAGAAAGAGACAAACAGTTGTTTGGTCTTACGGAAAGGTTGTGTTCTCTCGATTGTAGTAGAGTAAGGCTCGTTTGACATCTAGTGTGTGTAGAGCTCTTTCTGCGACAGTTTGTGGTTGCGAGAAGAATACTGGTAGTTCTACAGATTGGTTTAGGTGAAAAGGAGAATTGACCTTAGGGAGGAATTTTGGGTTGGTACGGAGAACAACTTTGTTATGGTGCTTTTGTAGAAAAGGTTTTTGAATGGTAAATGCCTGTATCTCACTGACCCTTCTGAGGGAAGTGATGGCTATGAGAAAAGCGGTTTTCCAGGTTAAAAATTGGAGTTCACATTTGTGCAATGGTTCGTAGGGAGGCCCCATTAGACTGGCGAGAACGATATTTAGGTTCCACACAGGTGAGGGTGGCCGAGTGTTTCGGTGCGGGGCTCGGTGTCGAAGCGGAGGCCATTTTCTTTTTCCTTGGTCTTGCTCAGGCCCGGAGGCGAAGGCGTGACCGAAGCCTTTTTCGGTGCCGGCGAGGGTGTAGGGGGTAGATTAGTACTCACGGCCCTCTGTGCCAGAGTGATGTCCTCCACATCTGAATCGTCGGCTTCGGAGGCGCTGACGAGTCCCTCGTCGGTGTGGTGTTCCTCTGGAGCGTCGACGCCTTCCCCGAAGATGTCGTCCGGAATCGTCGTCGACGAGTGTGCCATGGTTCTTCTAGCCCTTCGGTCTCAAATGGTTTTCTTGGACCGGAAGGACTTACACGCCGGACAATCTCGAGCCTCGTGTTCAGGGGAGAGGCACAGATTGCATACTTCATGGAGATCGGTGTGGGGGAACTTGGACCCACATCGAGGACATTTCTTGAAGGGAGTCCTTTCCATTAGCCAGGACCAAAGCTTGGGGAGGCCCGAAGTTGGGGTGAGGATTGCGCGTCGATCGTCGAACTGGAAGCTGTTCGGAATCGGAGCGTGAAGATCACATCCGAGCCCGATGGTGGAAAAAAACAATCTGAGGATGGAGCCGAAGCCCATGCGCAATACGATCCAAAGGAGGAGTCACCGACCTCGTGACTTCCAAAGACTTTCCAAGAGGAAAAACAACTGCAAACATCCGGGCCCAACACCAGATGGCGATCTATGCACAAGTGTGTAATCTGCAGCTCATATGCCTCGAACATAATCTTCTAAAAACGTGCTAAGTTCCATAACAGGAGCTTTACTCATTGTAACAGAATTATATACATTTATCATTAACAACCGTAACGTATTAGGAAAGATCAAAAGAACACATAAAACGTTTAAAGAGTTGAAAGGAACCCTCTCCATTTTACAACCCAAATACAGATTCACGAAGGTTACAAGACCCTCCTTTGGACTACCGTGTGTCCAGGGTGTCCCATTAACCAATAAAAGGTGGCAAAGCCATCCAAATGTAAATTCCCCTTAGCAGTCCAGGTCTCCTGTAGACAGACAATGTCACTACGTCTTAACTTCCTCACACAGGGCTCATCTAAAACGAAGTCCCATGCCCCGTGACATTCCAGCTGACCACCTTCAGAAACCTAAGAGGGAGGGAAGAATCAACTTCAACACCAGGTACAATTTTGGCTGTGTCAATGAATCAGTCCTGTTCATCAAGCTGGGCCAGGGGAGCAAATCTATTACTAAGCCAAATACTGGGGCTAAAGCCCATAAGAAAAAATGGGAGTCCCCCGTCTCAAAAATGTTTAGTGACCCCCCCAAACTAGACAAATGAATAACAATGTTAAATGAATAGTACTATGTTTAAAGAAAATACAGCCAGTTTTGGTGACTAATATACATTAATTCGAACCTGCACCTGTTCTTAGAGCCCATTGGTTTCGAATATATCGCAAGCACTCACCTCCTGCAAACATTGCATTTCTGGAACCTAACAACATTCTAAACCCAGAGGATTTGTGCACCCACTTTCAATGTTGAGGAGATACAAATTGGTATACATAGTAATACTGCTAACTGTCTAAATCTTTGTCAATAATCAAGATACATAGTGCAATAGGGAGAAGTTATGGGGGCGACTAACAAAGGGTTACATTTTATTTCTGTAAATGTTCAAAAAAACTGTGTTTTGTGGATGTGAACATTTTCTTTGCATGAAGCTGGCCACTCTCCTGATGAAGTCCATCTTCACGTGGCGATTATGATAGGCATGCTGTGTAAGGTCCACATATGCTGTTTATATTTATTTAGACTGTACACTGCTCATCTTTTCTACACCACAATTTTATGCATGCATATGTTAATATTATTTGGTTCTATTTCGACACAGCACCTTGTGAAAAACTGACATAAAAGTATATATGTTCCTTTTTTGGGAATGATGCAGAGAGAAAAACAGTATGCAACTGGTGAATACTTTTCCCAGAGTTATTCGAGCCATGCGCCAATATTATGCTGGCGTATCTTGGAATACATCTATAGACACTGGTGGAGGTCAATGGTAAGTGTATATATTAAGGGCCTTATTACAAGCTTGACATTCCTACAGCGGACGGTGCATCCCGTGGTGCAACCGCCCGCTAGTACATAATACAAATATGGCCAATCTCCAAACATTTGGATTCACAGATGAACAGTTTGCCAATATGGTAGGCAGTTCAAGTAACTTTGGACATCAAACTCTCACAGGTACAGATAAAAATGAAGATGTAACATCACTTCTAGCACTGAGAAAAAAGATTAAACGCATTGAACTACATGGCCAATATATGTTGGAATATTTAAAGGCAGGAGTTATACCGCAAGGTTTAAGAGTCAGGAACATACCAGGATTGTTTGTTCAAGTTAAACAATTTCTTGAACGATGGGCAATGATTTCTAATCGCTGCTCCCGCGACTATATGATGCTGATTGTGGAGACAGCAAAGGAGGTAATTGAACAACTAGCCTCAGAAATCGCAGAACTAGAGAATAAAATCAAAGCCTCTTGTGCAGTGGAGATAGCAAAAAAGAAATTAGAAGAAATAGATAAAGATCTACACTCCTACACAGAATACCTTAATAAACGTAAGATAGAGAAATTAAGAAAAGTTATAAGGTATTTCAGCAAGGAAGGTACATACCCATACTTAGCAGAACAATTTTACAATCAAGCAGGAGAAATGCAATATGAATCATTTACGAATAGACCTACATTTGTCAGTAGGAAAGTCACCACATTCTCTGACACAACAGATTCTGATCAGGAAGAACGAGCCCAAGAGCTCAGAGATAACGGAATAAATACAGGAAGATCAAGAGGAAGACAGTCTAATTTTTTAGGGAGGCGTTACACCAGACGCCAAAATTGGAGACCCCGATATCAACCACGTTATCCCACTCCACAATTCCAACCGCGCTTCCAGGGCAATCCAACGATGGATTACGACCAATATCTGGTAACCCGGAACGCGCAATACTGGAGGGAATAAATACCCTACCTGTATTTAATTTAAGTCATACGCCCTTATCTGACTCAACTGTTGCCTTATTGTCCAAAGGATTGACGTTTGCCCCTCATTCAGGCCTTAATAAATTTGAGCTGGTGAGAGATCTTGTAGCCCTCTTCAGAAAAATAAGACTGAAGGTTTTTTTTGAAGGCGCAGACCCTCAACAAGGAACCCCAAATTTATCTGGTCTTGCTCCAATATCTGTATTCACACCTACCTTAGACCAACTACCACCAGAAGTAGCGGTATTCGAAAAAGTAGTCTACAACAAAGTCCAGAACATCATTAAATATGTTCCGGCAACACCGTTCAATTTAAAAAAAGAGGAATATACAGCAATGCAAACCCTTAAACAGGCATCACACCTAACAGTTAAAGCCTGCGATAAAGGAGGGGGAATAGTCGTATATGACACTCCCACATATGTCATAAAAATGAACCAAATGTTGGGAGACACTAGATACTATCGTACTATTACCAGAGATCCCACAGCACAAATTGTTAAACAAATACTCAAAATAACAAACAAGGCACTGAAAAATGGAGACATATGCATTAAGGAATGGACATTCCTTAATAAAGAAAAACCTAAAATGGCCAGCATCTACGGCATACCAAAAGTGCATAAGAACGCTAGTGATCCGCCGCTGAGACCGATAGTTACCACTATTGGATCAGCGACTGAGCCATTAGCTAAATACGTAGATGCACTACTTTGCAAACATATACCTAAAACTCCAGCTTTTGTAAAGGACACTAGACATATCATTAACCTTGTGGAGAATGCACCTTTCCGCCCAGATAATCAATACATGGTCACTATGGACATAGAGGCCTTATATAGCAATATTCCAATTGGAGGAGCCATTGCGGCCGTACATTGGTTCATAAAGGCATATAACATCGATTGTCCTTCTATCTTTGTGTTGGAATGTCTTAAAATTGTATTAGAGGATAATGTGTTCGAGTTCAATCAACAACTTTACAGACAGAATCAAGGCGTCAGTATGGGGGCGTCTTGTGCCCCAACGGTCGCTAATATCTACATGACCCTCTTTGAAAAAAACTACATCTATAATGAAATAGCACCTTTTTACGAATCAGTGACTAAATGGTCGCGATTTATTGATGATGTTTTTTTTATTTGGTCAGACACATATGAAAAACTACTTGAATTCATTGAGTGGATCAATCTATGCGATGAGAATATCAGCTTTACTAACAACATTAGCTCAGAACAAGTAGAATATCTAGATATCCTCATCAAACATCAACAAGGAGTATTAACGGTCGTGCTCTACACTAAGACCACAGCAAGGAATACACTATTGCATTACGACAGTTATCACCCCAAGAGCCAAAAGGACAACATTCCGTTCGGGGAGTTTTTACGCCTTAGGCGAAACTGTACGAACATCAGTGACTTTGATGAAAAATCAGAGGTCATGAAGAAAAAATTTCACGCTAGACGATATCCGAACAAAATTGTACGGGAGGCCTACAAACGGGCACGTTACTATGATAGGCAACACCTACTTACAAATATTAAAACTACATCAAATCCACCTCTAGTTTTTGCGACACGCCATTCTATGCTGAACTCCAGAATTCGACAAGCAATATGCTCTAGTTGGCATATACTAAATGTAGAGAAATCCAGGAGAGAGGAAATAATACCTAAACCGCTATTTGCATACAAGCGTAACAAAAGCTTGAGAGACCACATAGTACATTCAAGAATGAAAAATGAGACAAACTTCTCCCAAATCGATTTGGAAGGCTCTAAAAAAGTGGTGGGGAATTTCAAATGCACCATGTGCAAATCTTGCTCCATGGCCATCGAAGCAGTTACATTCACATTCAATGGTGTCAATATTTCACCCAAAACATTAAACAACTGTAAATCAACAAATGTCATTCATTTGATCATTTGTCCATGCCACAAGGGATATGTGGGAGAAACAGGGAGAGCGTTTAATGTCAGACTTACCGAGCACAAATCAGCAATTAGAACTCAGAAAACATCGGCACCCATGGTGCAACACTTCTTAGATCTGGGACATACACCAGAAGACATTAAGTGGTATATTCTGGAAAAGATTTGGCCCCGCGTAGGAGAACAGATGGACAAGATTAGAAAAATGAGAGAGGTTTATTGGATGTTTATCCTTAACACAGCTACATCAGGTTTGAACCAAGAAATACCTTGGGATCAAGCAATTAAAAATAATGGATAATTCATATTCATGATGACAGTCAATTTAGTCAAACTTAAACCTGTCTTCAAGTCAGGGTTAAGAAACTGAAAAGAAGAAGCAATAAAATTAAGACCTCTCATCAATAATATACTGATCTATTACATAGTGGTTCACAAGCAGAAAAAAGAGACCAGTTTATGCAGGATTGAAGTTGAGAAATGAGTAACTACTTCAACTCACGAGATCCTGGTATTATCATCTCTCTGTTATGGAAAGAATGATCTCTTTCTTTAACGTCGTAGGTCCCAATGAACAGACAAACCCTTATCACTGCATGCAAAGAATGGTCTCTAATATCACAGGGTATATAATATATAACCCTATTTATAATTTTTCAAAACAAATAAATAATTGTTGTATTTTTGTAACCCTTCAAACTGAATAGATCACAGTGATAGTGAGACTTTTTTACAATAAATAAGATAGGAATAATAAAGTTATAAAATAACCATTCAAACATGGCGCAGGTCGTGCAATTTCGACCGAACCACCAGTCCTATCTTTATGTGCATGACCGAGGACGTCCGAGTAACGCACGTATATCCGGCGTATGTAAATAGACCAAACATGGCGGCCAACATGAACACTGTCGAACCAGAAGAGGACGCGGAGCCAAACAGAGAGGAGATATCTACCAATTTGTTTCCCGAACGGGTAAGGAACGATAACACTGAGTGCTATTAGTTCATTTAGAGTTAGACTTAAACTAACAGGCATGCGGATTTTTTCACTCGCGGATACGAATTCTGTAGAT
Organism: Triturus cristatus; assembly: GCF_964204655.1. NCBI lineage: Eukaryota > Metazoa > Chordata > Amphibia > Caudata > Salamandridae > Triturus > Triturus cristatus. The sequence goes on from NC_140595.1 coordinate 309,312,461, forward strand.
CGTATCACAATAGCAGTGCTAATCATAACGATACACGCTCTCCGCTAGTCGAATATCTATTATAGACAGGGAAGTTAATCAGCACTAGTTGCAGATTTTTTAAACTATGGAGAGTTTTTCTAAAGAGAGTTCTTACTTGTTGTGGTGAAATTACTTTCAAAATGATAGACAATCACTTATGCTATTCAACAGGACGATGATATAGAGCGCGAAACGAAAGGGAAATAACAGACGTAACCAAAACAGACGACAACGACATAGAGAACAGAATAGAAAAATCAAGGTATGTGTATTATATACACATGAATGAATTATAATGGCATCCTCGAAGTGATTGGGCTAATTAGACAAATAACAACTTGTTAAATTACAGATCTTATCAAAAGTAACATAAATTAGTTTTCGTATCAGAGCCCTTCTGTTCATAAAATAAACAGTAGATAAAAGTGAACATCAATAGCATACTCGCTTATATATCCAAATCTTTAGGTCTGCTCTTATTTGCGAAGACAGGAATACAAAGGTGCGCACCCTTGACACCCATGTTTCGTTGGAAATCAGATGGTTAACTGGTGTAACACTTTTCAAGCAAGTAAGTACTCTAGTTAAGCACACCATAGACTACACCATATATTGCAATAAATAGAGTATAACCAGCCATTTACCATCCCTCAGTCCAAGTGACATACCTCTATCTTTCCTTAGAACCATCGTATACCATTCGTCCCCCAAAATAAGGACATAATCTGGGTTCTATCGACTATCTTGAGCTATACACGAAAATAGGCAATTGGAACAACAAGGGTTAGTATGGTTTCATCACTTTTTATTATCATATAAAAGTAAGATTAGAGACTCAGTAATCGTAACTTCAAATTCAACCGGTATACACCTAGAAAAACGCCTCCAAGCAACTTCCCATTTAAGAGTAGAGAAACTCGTCCTGTGCAATAAAAAAGAGGACTTGTTAGTACTCAATTCCAGCACATCCCAGGTTTCTATCAGATTGGTCATTGCCAGTATAGCTAAAGCAACATGGAAGTGTTTTTCCCCCTTTTAGTATTACTAAAGTCCTGGGGAATTCAATTTCTTTATCATGAATGTTAAGGTCAGTGCAGAGCTGAGAGACATTGGAGTGGATCTGATAATTCAAATGAATTTACTCATAATTGTTTATGTTAATGAATGATCATTGCTACATTGACTCCCTTAAACAATTTACAAAATGGGTTTTAATTGATACATGTGTTTTTTCTGTTGTTATTATTTCCTATATATAGTGTTATACTCAGAGCGGATTCCTGACGAAGGCCTAGCCGAAACGCGTTGTGTCAATCGACCGCCTATGTGCTCATTGTTTAACAATTGAGTATAAAGTTGAGATAAACAAGTTTTTCACTGATTTTTGATTTTAGTTTCTGTACATAGTGTGTGTGAGGAAAAATAATCATAGCAAAAGTAATGAATTATCAACACGATTAACACTAGCAGGCTAAGGACACCTCTTATGATCAATCAGTTATGAATCTATCATAGTCCACATTGTGTACATAGGAATTAATTTGTATAGATGATGATTTGCAGATATATTGTTGTTCATATGTGTTGATGAAGAAAAGAATTCATTGTGAAAAAAAGAAACTGAAAAACAAAAAAACTAAAAAAATAGATATTTATATTTTGTTACAATAAAAGAAATATATCATATATCCATTAGCCTGTATGTCTATCTATTTTACGACTTGCATTTGCTAGACATTATTTGATGATTGTTAGTAGAATGAGAGATATGCATGTTTATTGGGAGTCAATTTGCAAATAGTATTTATCCGACACTGTGCCCGGTGTTTACCCTTTTCCCATACAAGTTTATTCCCTACTTGGGCTATATATCAAGTCAGTAGGGGCCCCGTTGCTTTACCAAACGCAACCGCCCGCCAGAACAGGAGTTTTTTCCTGGTCTGGCGGGTGGTTCTGCAGCGGCCTGACCGCGGCAGTCTGGTAGGCACATAGAAGAGCCTACCATGCACAGCACCACTCTCAAAGTGCCCACCCACATTCACCTCCAGGCCCAGAGGCACTAGGGAGCCCTGTTAGACCCCCTTTGTTGCCTCTCCGCCACCCTGAAAAGGGTGGAGCGCCTATTCAAAATATGCTTAGCAGTGCTGCAACGGCACGGCCTACATATTTCTGCCTGTGACCGCTGTGCCACCGCCACGGGATCCTTGATCCCCAGCGGCTGCAGCGGTCCTGTGGCGGTCCGACCGCCACACTCGAAATGCGGTGCAAGGTGCCTCAGTGTGGCAGTGGTCGGACCGCCACAGTTCATAATAAGGCCCTTAGTATCCCTAACTTCACTTAACCTGACTATGTAGAATAAGCTGACGTAGTGAATGTGATATTTTTGTTATGTGAAATATCAAATGGAATATAGTGATCCCCCTTCCGTCCCCACAAAAACTGTCAAGTTCTCTTCTGAAAGGTTTACCAGTTCATGTCCAAGGGAAGGTGAATGTATATTCTTCAAAATAACGACTCCTACAAAATAGAAATAAACGTGAAATCTTTATTACCTTTTTCCTTGCTGTTGAGGTGAGATTCATGCTTGTTGGAAATCTGACAACGATGTTAGAAACTTGCATTTTTGCTGAAAGAAACAAAAAAAATGAAAATAAAATATGGTGCTTCCTTGCTGCAATCGAGGCAATGAAAGTGCTTCCTCTGCACTGAAAAAATGCTAAGGCATAGCACTCCAATCTGTGAAGAAGAAACGATAAAAAGAGCAGTGTAAAACTCGAATATTCTTTGTGTTTAATCTAGAGCATTATGTAGCAAACTAGGGGTTGTGAATTATTTTATATGAGCTATGCCACTTTTGGCAATAAAGGATAGTTTGAATGATGTGAATGCCACAACTAGTGGGGGAGGCAGTGCCATGGTTTCCACCCAAGACACACACTTTTAAAGATCAACTGGTTTCAATGTAGGCATTTTTTTAAATGTGTCCTTCAGAGGTAAAACTGAGCTCAGCTGGAAACCTAGCATTTCCCGTGACTGCCACCTATAAACTGTAAACACCCCCAGCCCAGAACAGAAGAAGCTGGAAGCAAAGTGAGTGTCACCTCCAACTTTGCAAAATGTCCAAGCTCTCCCACCCTAAAATATAACTTTTATGTCCAAGGTAAGTGAGTTGTCAGGTGAACCATCCCAGACTGATTTAGGGAATATTTCAGAGAGACTGAGGGCGCTATAAGAAGCGTTTGTTTGGTGTCCGTCAGTCAAAAAATTCAGTGTATTGGAACTGTGGCCCATTAAACTAAAACACACTTAGTAAAATACCAAATTACAATAGTTTTGTAAATAATTCAATAAAATCTCCTCTATCAACATCACAATACATGCACAACTCAAATATCATGCAAGGAATTAAAGTCTAAGAATGAATCCTGTTTAATGTAGGGGAGGGTTACCTGTATTAAGACAGCATGTGGTGCCTAGAAGGTGCTACTGGCGGAAGTGTCTGCACTTGAGGGTTTTCCCTGGGACTTGGGACTAAATGCCTCTCAGACCTGATGCAGAGCTTTAGTAAGAGAGGGTAAGGCACACCACTGTGGTGGAAAGGCCGGGGTGCTTAGGCTACCATTCATACACTGGTAAATAAAACTTAGGGTCGATTCTGAATGGCCCGGCATGAGATGCGATAAATATCACAACCAACACTGAGATGTTTGGAGTTTCTTGGTTGTGATAGCTATTACCTGTTCTGAGTTTGCCCTGAAAATGGGGCTTAACACGCAGACCTTGTTGCTTAGTGCAACAACATCTGCATGTCCTGCTACTTATTAGGCATTCTGTACCCATTATATTCCACAAGTTGGACCAGCCAAAATGTAACGGGGTGCAAACTTTATCATACAAACCTTATCGTACTTGGCAATTACTGGGCTACTGCCTTTTTCCCCATAACGTAGATTTGCCTGAGACTGCATTTCTGAGAGCAGGTATTTGCTAGGGTCTCAACTTTGGCAGGCAGAAAAAACTTACTCTGACTGCGATATGTCTATTGGAACTGCTATCCCCCCCCAAGAGTGCATTCCAGGAGTGCAAATAGAATAATCTGGCGTTCTTGCCGTTGAAGCAAAGGAATGCCAGGTTGTTGAAATCCAAAATGGCGCACAGAACTACAGATTGGAAAAGTGATATCTACACAAGGGCCATAGTTGAGTTCGCTGACTTGAGATCAGTGAGTGGCTCTTTCACCCTTAGGTTGGAAAAACAGGCAGTTATTATAACTTCTATTGTTTGTTCTGCATGCCCTGGGTGGGGGTGACACTTGTGGCCTATGCAATACAACACGTAAGGAATAGTGAACTTGTTCTCTCCTTTTTTGTGGTACCAGAGGGGCTGAATTGTACCAAATGGGACATTTTTAATTGCTCAAGTGATCCACTGAGATGTTGTCACTGTTAGTGTACACATTCTGTCAATGCACGTCAATGTGTTCTTTATGCTTTTTGAACATATTTTTATCAATCTGGATTCTGTCCTTTCTAATCCTGTTTTTGTCTCTTTTGAAAACAAAGGGGAATATTTACAAGGGCATTGCTCCAACAGACCATCACTTTTTACGACGCTCCAGTGGTGCAATGCCCTGCTCCATATTTACAAAGCAGCGTTAAGCCACTTTGCGTGGCTTAACGCTGCTGTGTAAATAATGTCCCCTTTCACACAGGTATCTGCGTGAATGGGGCCTGCAATGGGTATTGCTGTTGGCGTTTCACTGCAACACCCATTGCTTTTGACGCTGCCCCAGATTTACAAGGATCTGTAAATCATATGCAGCGTCAAAAACTAACGCCACTGAATAGCAGGCATTAGATTGGCACAACAAGGAGAATTTTTTTTATGCTCTTAGTATGTGTGCTGCATTTTTCAGCACACATAGAAAGAACAAATTGCCTTTAAAGATAGTTTACGTGCAGGAAGATGTCCCTTCTTGCACATAAACAATCCTTCCCTGCAACAGCAACTTCCTTGCATGGTGCAAGTTTGACTGTGTTGCAGGAAATGATTGTTTATGTTTATGCTCCACTCGAATATAACGTTCCATTCCTACTAGTATGCGGATGGAGCCGATGCCCATGCGCACTATGATCCAAAGGAGGAGTCACATACCTCGTGACTTCCAAAGACTTTCCAAGACAAAAACAAGTGCAAACATCCGGGCCCAACACGAGATGGCGATCTATGCACAGTGCGTAATCTGCAGCTCATATGCCTCGAACATTTGTTTTAACTTAAGATGGTGGTGGGTTTTTCCCGGTTTGCTACACCGATTCATAAAGGATGCTGAGAATTGGAGCACTCAAATGCAGAGCAGCATTGGATTGGTACTTGCAGAAAGTTAAGTGCATTCATACATGTATTTGTAGATCATGATGAAGTAGCCACGCATGTAAAGTATGAATGAACCTGGCCTCATGGGTGTCTGATTGATGTACATCAGTAGTACAATACAAATACAGATGTTGTACATTATGGCATCAATAAACATAAGAGTGGTAAGGAAGATTGACAGCTGAGCGCAGTTTAATATTTAAGGCATTGAAGGAGGTATATCTGTACAATACAAAAAGATATACTCTACACAGTGTGTCATTTTAACTCGCATATCATTTATCAGTTGTACTTATATTCAGCAAAGTACAATTTGTGCAAATCAACATAAAGGTTTAGAATGTGGTGCAAAGCAATAAGTACAAGGCAAATATTCCTTTTCACACTGTTTGTAATTTTAGGTTGACCTTATAAGGGTGCCCAGGAACATACCAATATTGCTCATAAAATAGCTTTAAATAATAAACAACATCAAGGGACCAAGGAACATATAGGTGTAATTTAGTGGAACCTTCAAACGAGAAATGACTGAGATTAATCCAATAACTCGAGCTTTTCTTTTTTGAGAGTCCCAAACAGTAAGCAAGTTTAGACAGTGTACTCCGTCCCAAAGCAGAGGAACGTGAAGTTTCAAAGTTCTGCACCCTGTACTAAGATAAACGAATTTGCCTATCTGTTTCTGTCTGAATTTGGCCTGGCAGATTGCCCTTGTGGTGATATAACAGGGAAAATGTGCATAGATATGATAGCTACTATCCTAGTATGCATTCTGCCATGGTGCCCAGCTGCAGTATATGTATTCTGATCCTTTATTACATGGGAAATACAGTGGCTTCACGATGGTCTCTCTGGGCCTGATTACGAGTTTGAGGTGCGGCACTGGGTCCGCTTCGCTACCGCACCGCCAAACCCGCATTTGGGCCGCCTGCTTGACTACAAGTATTTCTCGTGCCCGACGGCCTTTTTTTTTACATTCCCACAGCGGTGCCCTGAATAGGGGCACCGCAATGGGAACACCAAAAACAGTTCCTGCAAGGCATGGACTGTAAAGTCCATGCCATGCAGGAACTTGAGTGCGTGCATACAGGAAGGCACAACTACAGGGGGGCACATGTTGTGCCTCCCTGCATGCATTCACATGGCATGTGGCACCAGGGGGCCCAGTTGTTTCCTCTCCGCCACAGTTTTATGAAAACCGTGGCGGATAGGAACGTCGTAATATGCTTAGCGGGACCGCAGCAGTCCTGCCAAGCATATTGTGGCCGCCAGACCTCTGCAACACTGCCAGGGAACAGTGGTTCCCTGGCGGCTGTGGGGGGGAAATGGTGATCCGACCGCTCTAATTGTAATAGGGGGGTCAGAAGACTGCCACTGCCACGCCTCCGTGAGTTTGGTGGTACATGGACCGCCAGACTTGCAATAGAGCCCTATGTAGTCAGTCATTCTCAATCTGAGAAAAAGTCAAGCAACTTGCTTCTGGATTCCCCCATGTTTCTGCATTTCCATCCTGGGTAAGCTGGTGTATGTGATACTACAGTAAACTATGCCAGAGCTATTGTGAGTCCCACCCAATTAATGGACTGAAGGAAAAAGATAAAATTCTGAGCACGGTGAATTAGAAACTTACATGCTGAAAATCCCATGTATCTGCTGCATAAATTAGAGATCTTTGTTTCGAATAAGGGAACGGTCTACTACCAAGGCTAACTTGTGAGTTGAGTTTCAGGTATAGACTGGACATCCAGGTCTGGATGATAAGCAGGTAGTCTTTGAGGCGTTGGATGTCTCAAGCAGAGAAGTCTTGCAAGTAGAGTTGTATATCGTCAGCATATAGGTGAATATTGTTGCTGTTAATTGTGAGTAAAGCACCTTGGGTCAATGTAGAGGTTAAAGATAATGGGACAGTATGGGCCCCAGTTGGACTCTGCAGGTGAGAGGGGTTATTTGGGACCTGGAAGTGTGCATGTGAAGAAACTGATGTTGGTTAGAAAGGCAAGAGGAGAACCAGTGTAGGACATTGTAAGTGAATCCCATTTGAGACTCCAGAGTGTGGATGAGGGAGGGATAGTCAACTGTGTCAAAGGCAGATGAGAGGTCCAACAATATCAGGAGGCGGGGGTCATCTTCATCTGTAGTCAGGAGGGCACTGTCTATCATTTATAAGGTAGTGGCCTTTGTGCTGCAGTGTGATGTGAAGTCAGATTGGTAGACATGCAGGAGATGGTTAGCACTGATGTGATATTGAAGTTGAGCATATATAGTGATATTCCAATGGTCTTGCTGATGAACAGTAATTGAGTGATGGGCCAGTAGTCGCCAAGGTCATCAGCTCTAGTGTAGGTTTCTGTAAGAGTGGGATGATCTGGCCTTTCTTGTGAGATGCAGGGAAGATGCATAGGAGTGAGGGAGTCATTGATAATGGTGAGAAGTGGTGAGAGAGCAGCCCCAGAGAGAGCTTTGATGAAGGACGCGGATAAGACATCATCTTCACAGGAAGTGAGTATGTCTGCGAGGTTTACCAGAGATAGGACTTTGAAGGATGACCACTGTGGAATTTTGATGTGGTGCTTTTGCAAAACTAAATCAAAATTAGCACCATCTTCTATAGCATTTTCAAAACAGGTGATTTTCTATACCCCAATTAACAAGAGATCTTCTCGGTATGGACTTATCAAGAAAGGTATAATTGGCTACTTAACATCCCCTCAGCACTAGTAAAGTATAAATTACTACAGTACACTACAGTACAAAAGTATAAGTCTTGCATGTTGTCCTTACCTCATGCTGCTTTAAAGTTGGAGAAGGCAGAAGGATACTGCAGTGCGAACAGGACTTTAGGACATCGTACGCCGCGTTAGACGGATCAGCAAGCCCAATATGCTGATTTTTGTTATAGTTAAAAGAGGAATGCCTAGGCAGATCTTTCAAATGCAAAGATGTTTCTTTTCTGCAGGGGGTAAGACAACGGGATCCAAATGAGAACTCTCTTGATTCTTCCTTCATTACATTATCATCTTTCTCTGTTGATGCTTTGTCTGGGAGAGAGGACTGGATTTCATTCCAAGGTTTAAGCAAAGGAGAACAAGACCTGAAGTTGTCTGTATTTCTCCTGCATGGCTTGAAAGGAGCATGGCTTACAGACTTGGACAGTGGACTGCACTCATTCTGTAATTAAAGAGAAGGGCATGAAGACATTGAAGTATTTACATGAATGAAAAATTGGTTTTCATATCAAGAGTCACACTTTTTAAAAAGAAGGTCAATAAAAATGACTAAAGATTACAATGTAACAAGTCAAAATGTATCGCCCATAATTAAAATGCTTCACAATCCTTTGTATGCGAGAGCTCATTTTAGTTCTGGCTCCAGTGGCCATTTAGTATTACTAGGATTAAGCGTTTTTATGTTATTGTCTTAATAGACAAGCCTATACAGAATGTTTTACATTGTGTATACTCATTGACTGGTATATTTATGCTGCATTGCTAAGCGGATTGTTTTTAGGGAAAACTGAAGATCTGTTCCTGAGATTGTCTGAAGTGAAGGGGTTATAGGTGGAAATTCAGTATTGATTATGCTACTTACCAGTATGCATCTGTTCTTGGGATGTAGGGCTGCTGACATTCATATCTGGGCATAGATCACCGCCTAGTGTTGGGTCCGGATGATTGCACATTGGTGTCATGGAAGAGTCTTCGAATTATCACGAGATAGGTGGCTCCTCCCCTGGACTACAGTGCGCATGGGCATCCCCTCCATCCTTAGATTGTTTTTCGCCATTGTGGAATAGATGGAGTGTAATACAGTGAATGATGACCATGCTAACTAGGCGCCGGGGAGGAGGGTGGGCGATAGGAATGTCAGCAGCCCTACATGCCAAGAACAGATGCATACTGGTAAGTAGCATAATCAGTTTGAGGCATGTGGGCTGCTGAATTCATATCTGTGCATAGATTATATAGCAGTCCCTCCGTTTAGCGGCGGCTGCCCGTGCCAGTCGAGCAGTCTGAAAAAGAGTTTTGAGAACAGCCTGGCCTACAGCAGCCTGCTGTCTTGAGTGTACATCTACACAGTAGTGTTTGGTAAAGGTATGTATAGTGGACCATGTGGCTGCTCTACATATCTCCTCTAAGGGAATATTTCCCAGGAAAGCCATGGAGGCCCCCAACTTTCGAGTGGAGTGGGCTCTCGGAGGAATCGTTAGTGTGCGCTTAGCTTTTTCATAGCAAATCTGTATACATTTAACGATCCACCTAGCTATCCCTGCTTTGGAAATGGGGTTGCCCTTGTGCTGCGGGGAAAAGGCAACAAACAGTTGTTTTGTCTTCCTGAAAGATTGTGTTCTATCAATATAGTACATGAGAGCTCTTTTGATATCAAGGGTGTGGAGCATTCTCTCCGCTACATTCTCGGGATTAGGATAAAACACTGGTAGTTCTATAGATTGGTTCATATGGAACTGCGAAATGACCTTGGGCATGAAAGTAGGGTTGGTGCGTAGCACAACCCTGTTTGCATGAACCTGAATGAATGGCTCCTGAATGGTGAGTGCCTGAAGTTCACTAACTCGTCTTAGGGAAGTAATGGCAACGAGGAAAGCTACTTTCCAGGTTAGAAATTGAATCTCACAGGAGTGTAGAGGTTCAAAAGATGGTCCCATCAGTCTGGTGAGGACCACATTTAGGTTCCAGACTGGTGACGGGGGGTGTCTAGGGGGAATGACACGTTTGAGGCCCTCCAGGAAAGCTTTGATGGCAGGCACTTTGAAGAGTGAGAGGTGCTGCCTGTTCTGAAGGTAAGCTGCCAATGCGGTTAAATGTATACGGATGGAATTGTATGCTAGATTGCATCTGTATAAGTGTAATAAATAACAGATAATGTTCTGGGTTGACGCATCCAGTGGATTTATGTCATTATTTTAACAATACATGACAAATCTCTTCCACTTGGCCGCATAGCATGCTCTGGTAGTGGGTCTCCTTGCCTCCTTGATGATATTCATACAGTCTGGAGGCAAGTTTAGGTAGCCAAATTCTAGGATCTCAGGAGCCAGATCGCCAGGTTCAGCTGTTGCGGATCTGGGTGCTGAATCTCGCCACGGCTCTGCGTTAAAAGAGTGGGGGTGAGCCGTAGCCTTTGATGCGGTACCACGGAGAGTTCCAGAAAAGTGGTGTACCATGGCTGGCGTGCCCACGTTGGAGCAACCAGGATGAGCGTCATCGAGTGTTGCTTGAGCTTGCGTCCCACCAGCGGTATTAATGGTGCTGGGGGAAAAGCGTACGCAAATTTGCCGGACCAGTTCATCCATATTGCATTGCCTTGCGACTGTGGATGTGGGAACCTGGCGGCAAAGTTTTGGCATTTTGCGTTTTCCCTTGTGGCGAATAGGTCTATCTCTGGATGACCCCACTGTCGGAAGTACGGTTGGAGTACTGATGGATGTATCTCCCACTCGTGCATTTGGTGGCTGTGCCTGCTGAGCAGATCTGCCATCTGGTTGTCTTTGCCCGGCAGGTGTTCCGCCATGAGGAAGATGTTTCTCTGAATGGCCCACTTCCACATGCTCTGAGCCAGATGAGACAACTGTGGCGAGTGTGTCCCTCCCTTGATGAATACAAGCCCCAGCTAGGCCCGCAAGAGACAAGGGTTCGCTCTTCTGTAACGAAATCTATAAGGAAGTTGGCACGGAAACTGCAAAGTACAAAAACAACGTTTATTAACCCTTAAGGGTGGTCCTACAATCCACACAACACTCTTCAGTATTGCAAGGAGTAGCACACAGAACTTGCGTACATTGTCCCCTTTTATACACAACAGAGGGGCTCATGAGTGGGTGGATACCACACGAGGTTGAAGAACATTACCATTTAGGGTCATTCTCGATACAGAATCAATACATGGGCGGAGCTAACTCACTCCTTGAGCCCGCGAAAACACATGGTCAAGCAAAGCTAATTATAACAGATGTGGTCAAGTCTGGGCATGCGCCAGATGGACAGGAGGGCTATTTATAAACTGTTGCTAGGCAGATTACAAGAGCAACTAACACAGAGGTCGGACTCTCCTCGTGACGAACACGTGGCAGCATGTCAATACAAAATGGAGTCCGGACTTCGGTCAACATATTGAGGAGAACACGATAAAAGGGAAGCATTAATGTTTTCAGAAAATGCTTAATCACATTCTGCTTTAATTTACAACAGACGACCCTTTCAGCATTTACTGAAGACATCCGGCTTCCAAGAATAATCATCGTATATGTCAATTATCATCATTCCTGTAACCTCTTTAGCTAGACCCTTCTGGCGGGCAACATCGGCAATAGCTTTCTTATCTGGAATGCAGAATGAAATGCATACGGAACAGCACAATGGTCCACATTGAATGCACATACAGAGAAAGAACAGAATTGCTATGATAATACAGAGACCAGTTAGAACCTTCCAACCCCAGGCAGTAACCAACGCCCAAAACCATCCAGAAAAGGACCAAGTGCCGTTCTCTGTGTGGATTTCAGCTGCTATTTTGTGCAGCTTATTAATAGCGTTATAAACAGATGGCGTATGATCAGGGATAAACACACAGCAGCTGCTTCCAATAATTTTACAGGCTCCTCCTCGATCAGCTAGCATCACATCCAATACCATACGATTCTGCAATGCAACAATCCTGGTTATCTGTAATTCTTCCGTAAGATTCCCAAGAGCAGCAGCAGTCTGATTAGTCACAGCTTCTACCACTCTCGTTAATCTCCGGATCTTCCTACTATTCAAAGCAGCTCCAACAAAGAAAAACAGTCCTAAATTGAAATCAATATACTGCTGCAAGCTAGTATCTGTTTGATCCACATCATCAATTGATAAAGTACGTTTATATCTATTTACAGTCACGTTATTCAGCAATTTCAAGTCCTTATGATACGACGCGGGTGCTAGAAATACAGGAGGTAATAGGAATGATACATAGCATACCCCAGACCACCCAGCCGGCAAACGGTAATAACCTTTATTTCCACATACGAAATAGGTATTATGGGATGCTAGGAAGGTGCTGTTGTTCAGCCCGTCAATGTTTAATACTGTTATACAATCACTGACACCAACAGGGATAAAACCCACACTCTGGACACACAGGTCCGCTTGGGCTTGGGCCACTTGGATCACGAATTTTTCCTTCCCCACAGTGTCTCTGGTATTCGTGAAGATATAGGGAATGGATTCATTGTCCGGTCGGTACTCTTCCCATTCCCAAATTGTTCCATTTGCTTGTGGATATCCATTTCTGTCCTGATGACATTCTTTATTAAGTCTGAAAAGCAATCGTCCCACTGTTGGTTTCCGAGTAGCAAACAACAAAGTGTACCATGCTCTACAAGAGCCATTATGAGAGAAAGGAAGTGGTATGAATGGCGTACCTCCTTTCTTCTGATGGGCTGGCATCATCCCACATATCCAACAGTTCGTAGCGTTCGTAGCAACGTGGGTATGATGCAGCATCTGAATGAAAGTGTTATTCAAGTAGGACTGTCGATGCTTTAATTCTTGATACGGCAATGTATAAAAGTAGTGCTCCGCAGGCACCGGAGTCGTCAATACGAGTGTTTTCCGAGCAGGTGTGACCTCCTCCACAAACCATGTTGTTATGCCAACAATAGCTATTGTTAGCATGAACCCCAACGCACAAAGGACTTTCTTCGTCTCCATGTCAAAGAGAAACAGTACCCTGATATCTTCCTGTAACTAAAAAGGTCTGTCAGAACTCTTCCCCTTGGGCAGCGGTTGATTTCTTCACCAGCGGGCCAAGACGGGTGTCACTACACTAATGCAGGGCTGATCCCCCCCCCCTTGCCTCATCGGCTCTCCGTTTCACTAACCCAAGGGCCGTTCTGACAGTATGTCCCGGTACTGAAGATCTCACTTCCTTGGTCGCAGATGATATCGCCTTCCTCCAGAAGTCGTGTGGTCCGAAAAGAGCTCCTCAGTGTCGTTTGGCCTCGCAACACGGCCTGTCTCTGCTGCTAGGACTTCTCGTTGATCGGTCAGCACGGCAGACTCTACCAATCCGGGCGGTACCTTCCGACAGTGCAAGGAATGGATCCAATTCTTCCTGTTCGAGACTCGCACTGCCGTCCTCGTTGCAAGAAGAACTTGCTCAGGTCCGACCCATCTCGGCTCCAAACTGTTCGATCTGTCGAAGACCTTTATCATCACATGATCTCCGGGCCGGAGACCATGTCCTTCGCCAGTAGACCGATCAGGGAGCGCCTCTCGGACCTGTTGATGAATAGAAACCAAGTTGTCCGTTAACTGTGCCAGATAGTCACTCATCATCACACAAGGTACATCATACACAGCCTTAGGCCTTGGTGGTCCCCAAATATTCATTGGGCGTCCAAATACGATCTCATAGGGTGTAAGGCCGGTTCGAGAGTGTGGCACCGACCTAATGGATAATAACGCCAGTGGCAAGGCGTCTGGCCAAGTCAAAGATGTCGAAGCTTGGATTTTGGCGATCTTAAGCTTCAGCGTACCATTATACTTCTCGACTAGTCCTGCAGACTGGGGGTGGAACACAGCATGGAACTTCTGAGTGATGCCTAGGCCCTTCAAGACATACTTTATAACATCCGCTACAAAGTGAGGGCCATTATCACTCCACAGAAGTCTACAGACGCCGTATCGAGGGAAAAATTCTTTTAGCAGTACCTTCGCCGTGGTCATTGCAGTATTATCTTTCGTAGGGTACGCCTCAACCCATTTACTGAAGGCGCAAACCACTACGAGAACATACTTCAAATTGTTACAGCGCTCAAGCTGGATGTAATCCATCTGCAGAACCTCAAAGGGTGCAGTGGGCGTCGCAAATCCTCCTGCTGGAGTTCGCGTGCCTTTCCCTGGGTTATACTTCAGACAGATCATACAGGTCTGCACCACCCTCTTCGCTGTGCTAGCAATCTCTGGATGCTCCCAGACTTGGGTAAGCAATTTTACAATTGCGGAAGCTCCAACATGTGCTAGCCCATGTGCCATTTGAACCATAGGTTGTACGAAAGCCGTGGGTAACTTCCATCTATCCATCTGTTTATTTCTCCAACAACCCTCGTCATCCAACTTTCCCTCACTAGCCCATTGCTCCCGCTCCTTATCAGAAGCGGTTCTTTGTATTTCTCGCACTTCTTCCTTTGCATCACGCCATCTCTCCACCTGTGACTTCACTACATACATGGCAGTGGTACCGGGCTGCATCGCAGTCTCCCGTGCCACTCGGTCTGCTAACGCATTCCCTTCTCCAACTTTATCAACTACTTTCCTATGGGCACTACACTTAACAATGGCAATTTTCTTCGGGTATGTCAATGCAGTTAGAAGATTGTGGACTAACTCCCCATGCATTATCTGTACCCCATGTGACGTTAGAAACCCTCTTTCCTTCCAGAGTAGACCGAAATCGTGTGCTACTCCGAAGGCATAGCGGCTGTCTGTGTAAACATTCACACACAATCCTGTACTGAGCTCACACGCTCGTGTTAACGCTATCAGTTCCGCTGCTTGAGCTGATTTCTGTGGTATGCGTGCTGTCTCCACTATCGTTTGTAATGTGGTAATTGCGTATGCTGCTGAAGCCGTACCATCTGGTAGCTTCAGGCATGACCCGTCTACCCACAATTCTCCATCTACCTCTGAAAAGGGCGTATCCTGGAGATCAATACGACCCTTTGTTTGTTCCTCAGTCACAAGAATACAATCATGCGCTTTCTGTGCCTCCGGCTGGGTCTCGGGGTATGGCAACAATGTGGCCGGGTTTAATGTCACGCACCTTTTCAACGTAATATGAGGAGCCAAAAGCGTCAACTCATATCCCGTTAAACGGGCACTGGTCAAATGCTGCGTCTTTGTTTGATTAAGCAGGGCATCAACAGCATGGGGAACTAACACCAACAGTTTATGGGACAACACAATTCCTTCACTTTGGCGTATTGACACAGCTGTCGCCGCAACCGAGCGAAAACACCCTGGCAATGCGCGGGCGACAGGATCAAGTACAGCCGAAAAGTATGCACAAGGGCGTTGCTTATCACCATGCATCTGTACTAAAACTGATAATGCACATCCATCTTTCTCATGCACATACAACGAAAAGGGTTTCGCATAATCAGGGGTCCCTAACACTGGTGCTGAACAAAGGGCCTGTCGCAATTGCTGAAAAGCAGCATCACACTCATCTGACCAAGGGATTGGGATAGGCGTATCTTTTGTCAGGAGAGCTAGTAATGGCTTAGCCATGTGTGAAAACCCCAGTATCCACTGTCTACAAAAAGAAACAAGGCCCAAAAATGCACGCACATCCTTCTGCGTGGATGGTCTCGGTGTGTCCAGGATTACTTGGATACGATCTGGTGTGAGTGCACGCCCCTCCTTAGACAAAAGGTGACCCAAATAAGTCACCTTTGGTCTACAGAATTGCAATTTCTTCCTAGAGACCTTGTGATTGTGGGAGGCTAAAAAGGAAAGCAAGGATAGCGTGCTTTTCTCGCACAACTCCAGGGTGTCAGCCGCCAACAAGATGTCATCGACATATTGAATGAGGGCGACCCCCTCGAGTAAAGCAAAGGAATCCAACTGTCGTTTCAAAGCCTGACTGTAAATACTAGGGCTTTCTGTGTAGCCCTGGGGAATTCTACAAAAGCGATAAGATCTATTGTTTAATGTGAACCCAAAAAGAAATCGGCTATCAGGGTGAATGGGAATAGAAAAGAAGGCATTTTTCAAATCAATCACTGAGAACACGGTCGCCGTAGGCGGGACCAGGGTGAGCAACGTCGTGATATCGGGAACCACCGGGTACTGAGGTATCACGATCTTGTTCACCTCCCTCAAATCAATTATAAACCGATAGACCTTTGCATCCGTGTCCTTTTTCAGAATAGGGAGAATCGGACTGTTACAGATATTATAGGGAACTTCTTCCACTACTCCTACTGCGATCAAATCTTGCACAATCTGTATGAGAGCTTCCTCGCCCTCCTGTGAAATACGATACTGCGGGAGGCGTGGTAGCACCGCCCCCTCCTGGACACTAATGTGGACCGGAGGAATCACCATTTGTCCCACATCCGTGTCCGAAGTCGCCCATAAAGCGCGGGGGAGGGTAGCCAACAACGCATCCTCTGAGATCGTACACATCCGCCCAGATCGGGGGTAGTTGTCATTTAGAATCACCCTCACACCCTCAGGGGAACAGCGAATTGTAGCCCTAAAGTGTTTTAACATGTCAAGGCCCATAATGTTATCCGGTGTATACGGGGCAAGCAGGAACGGACAGGGCGCAGAAAAACAATCAACCTTAAATGTAAGGGGCTGCGAAAGAGGGCTTCGGGAGAGTGTACCGTCAAACCCTACCGATGTAACCATTGAGCCGGATGGGGGAGCCCCCGGAACCAAGTACCTAGACAATGCACTACGTGTCGCTCCTGTATCCACTAGGAACTGATCAGTAGAACCTAAAACCTCAGCCGATACATAAGGACCCGTCTGATCGACCGGCACCTCAACTGATTCAGACCCCCATCCAACGCATTCCTATGCATGCTGAGAATCGTGATATCCCGAGTGATCGATATCCGATACATGATACTGGTGCTGGCGATCAAAAACATTCGAGCTATCTCGGTGCTGTCCTGCAGTATCAAAACGGACATTATCGTTAGAGTTCCCTCTAAAGTTCGAGAAGCCCCCTCTACCTCTCTGGCCACCCGGAGTGTGCCCCTGCCGCGAAGCACGCAACGCTGGGCACTCCCTGGCCCAATGGCCCAACTGCTTACAGTACGCACATTGGTTCCTATTCAAATCAGGTCGGCCCGAAGGGGGACCATAAGATCCGCCCCTTCCCCTATTGTTATTACCCCGGCGGGGCGGGCCATATACTTGTGCTAACATGACTTTTGTTTTGAGATCTTTCGATTTCTTCTCCTCCTGGCCCTTCGCCTCGTGCTCCTGACGCTCATAATACTGGGCGATGGTCAGAAGGGCCGTCGGTGTCGCGGAGGACCAAGAACTCTCACTCGCTTTTAACCGGGCCGCAACTGCCGGCAGCAGATTGGCCACATATTTGTCCGCGAAAAGGTGGCGGCCTGTGTCGTCGGTAAGCGACTGGCCACTAAAGTCATGGAACGTTTCTTCAAAGCGCGTGAAGAAATCTGCCACTGACTCATCAACTTTCTGCTTACATGCCGCCAACATATTCCAGTCAATCTTTTTGGGGGGGATTATTGTTTTCAATTTAGCCACAATAGCAGCAGGGAGATCTAGAATATTCTGGGGTGGTTTCTGTGCGGGCTTCCGTTCCCTATCCTCATCCTCAAGTTCCGACCACCGGGCCTTAAAAGCAACTGCATCATCCACCTTTCGGACAGATCGCCACGTGTCCGGTGGTAGGATAAGGCCAAAGAACAGATCTATATCCGCTAAGGTCATAATGCAAGAATTCAAGGCCCCCTCAACTTCTTCATAGAAGGCCGCTGGATTCTTGCGGGGGTCAGGCAATGCATTCTTTAACGCCATAACGTCGGCCCTATGCCAAGGGGTATAAACCCAATTGTACACAAAATATCCCCTAGCATCGGCGGAGTTAATGTCCGAGCTAGTCCCTGCGCCTTTCGGAGGGACATATAAAGGTGCCGCCTCTCGCATCGGTTTAGCATGCACTACATTATCCTTATCTGACTGGGAGGTAGATGGGTGGCCCCCTGTCGCAACTGAATCCGATCGCTTCTCCTCCTCCGCTCGTTGGCGTGCTTTCTCTCGAAGGGCCAGCACCTCGTCCCGCAAGGCGAACAGCCGCCGAGCCGTCTCAGGAGCCTTAGAGGGAGAAAAAGTACCGTTACGTATTGCTCTGGCATCCGAAGACACTTCGTCAGACTCAAAAACATGAGAATATTTTCGAAAAGCATTAATCACTTCATCCGCGAAATGACCCAGAAAATACACTTTATCTCTCTCCTGCCATGGCCCCCAAATTTGAAATAATTCCTCCATAGATACCTTGCCTTTAAGCGCACGGAAGGAAATTTGCCGAAGCTCAGCCATTTGCTCGGCTGGCAACATGGACCGTGTGTCTACCTTACCCGAAGCCGGGTCAGAATCTTGCGGCCGCGGAGCGGATGCGCCAACATAAGGGGGCGGAGAGCGATCTAGTAAATAAAAATCATCATCCGGATTATTAAGGACAGGATAAAGCGGCTGGCGAACAACATATTGACCCGAAACTTGTAGCCTACGCTCTTTCTCTTGTCTATCCGTCTGCTCTTTTTCCTCCCGACGCTTTGCGTCCTGTGCTCGCACATGATCATTCTTTCGTTGCTCTTTATCAAACAGCGCTTTCTCACGTTTCTCTCGCTCACGCACTTACTTCACCCATAACCGCACACACTCAAACATATCCTGACGAGCACGTCGCTTACACATACACTGTTCCACATACTCAATCTTACGCATATCAAACGATCCATACAAAGGCCATCGCAACTCAGGATCCTTCTTGGTATATTTCCTCCACAACGTGCTGTACATTATGGAAGAAAGACCATGCTTCACGTACATATCCCTATTAGGAGTCCCCTCCGGGGGAGCTGGAGCAGATTCCTCGAGGTTCAACCGGTTCCCCAAACAGCAGCACCACTTACGGAGTGCGCTAAAAGCAGGCATGCTAGGAATAATGCAAAATATGCAGTATTATCAAGAAAAATGGCACTTAATCGTTGCGCCGTTCCAAGTTTACACAGCTCCGGAGAAATTTCTCCACATTACCTGCCTATATGTGTTGCAACGCATATATTTTCACAAAGACAAATTCAAAATATGACTAGTCACCATCAATCAAACTCAAATAGCCAAACCAGGCTTCAAAACTCGGAGCAAGTACCGTACAACGGTTCTTACCAATCAAGAGTCCAGGTTCCAACTGCCAAGCTCCACAATCGCCCAAACGGCTCTCACGGCAGGACCGACAGAAGAGGTCTCAGTCGATGACCGGCGCCACCCAGACGGTCAGCTCGGAAGGGAAGGAAGAAAAACCTCGGGATGCCAGGGCTAAGACGCCACTGGCAGTGATCACGTCCCCGGCCAAACTCCTCACCTTCGTCGCGACCAGTCCTTCGAGCATCCGAGTCGCCGATGAGCCCCACGTGACGGGCGCCAATTGATGAATACAAGCCCCAGCTAGGCCCGCAAGAGACAAGGGTTCGCTCTTCTGTAACGAAATCTATAAGGAAGTTGGCACGGAAACTGCAAAGTACAAAAACAACGTTTATTAACCCTTAAGGGTGGTCCTACAATCCACACAACACTCTTCAGTATTGCAAGGAGTAGCACACAGAACTTGCGTACATTGTCCCCTTTTATACACAACAGAGGGGCTCATGAGTGGGTGGATACCACACGAGGTTGAAGAACATTACCATTTAGGGTCATTCTCGATACAGAATCAATACATGGGCGGAGCTAACTCACTCCTTGAGCCCGCGAAAACACATGGTCAAGCAAAGCTAATTATAACAGATGTGGTCAAGTCTGGGCATGCGCCAGATGGACAGGAGGGCTATTTATAAACTGTTGCTAGGCAGATTACAAGAGCAACTAACACAGAGGTCGGACTCTCCTCGTGACGAACACGTGGCAGCATGTCAATACAAAATGGAGTCCGGACTTCGGTCAACATATTGAGGAGAACACGATAAAAGGGAAGCATTAATGTTTTCAGAAAATGCTTAATCACATTCTGCTTTAATTTACAACACCCTGCTTCTGTATGTAGTACATGGCGGTCATGTTGTCCGTTCGGATCAACACGACCTTGTTGCACAAGTGTATCTTGAATGCTTTCATTGCAAGGAAGATCGCCATTAGTTCCAAAAGGTTGATGTGCATTCTCCTTTGCTGTGTCGACTATAGTCCCTGCACTGTGTAATTGAGTACGTGAGCTTCCCATCCCTGGAGAGACGCGTCCGCTGTCAGTATGATTTGTGGAACAGGCTCCTGGAACGGTCGGCCCTTGCAAAGGTTTTGTGGATTCCACCAATGCAGAGAGTTGTATGCCCGACCGCTCACCAACATTAGGTCTTTTAACTGTCCGTGGGCCTGATTCCACTGACGTGCCAAGCACTCCTGAAGCGGGCGCATATGTAATCTTGCGTGTGGGACTATGAATATGCAGGAGGCCATCATGCCCATCAACTGCATAAACACTCTTGCTGGGAGTGAGTGTTGAGGTCTGAATTTCTTTATGAGCAACTGAATGCTGTTGATCCTCACTGAATTTGGTTGTGCCGTGGCTGCCAGAGTGTCTATGGTTGCGCCTAGGTACTGCTGTACGTGGTTGGGTTGAAGGTGGGACTTTGGATAATTCAGTGAGAAGCCCAGGCTGTGGTGAAGAAGGTGAATGGTGTGGGACATGTGGCTGGCACAGTGCTGGGCCGACTTTCCCTGGATAAGCCAGTCGTCCAGATAAGGATAGACATGTATGTGCTGTCTCCTTAAGTGTGCCGCCACTGTAGCCAGGCACTTGGTGAACACTCTGGGTGCCGTCGTTACCCCGAAAGGGAGGACTTTGAATTGGTAATGCTGATTGAGAACAGTGAACCTGAGATACATTCTGTGTGAGGGGTGTATGGGTATATGGAAATACGCATCTTTGAGGTCTAATGTTGCGAGAAAGTCTCCCTGACTGAGCAACGGTAGCACTTGTTGCAGAGTGAGCATGTGAAAATGCTCTGACAGAATGTAACGGTTTAGAGGTCTTAGATCTAGTATGGGTCTGAGAGATCCATCCTTTTTGGGGATCAGAAAATACAGTGAGTACACCCCTGATCCTTGTTCCTTTGCAGGCACGAGTTCTATGGCTCCTTTTTGGAGCATACTGAGAACCTCCTGTTGGAATAAGTGCAAGTGCTCTGCGGACATATGACGGTGTCTTGGTGGTATGTTGGGTGGAGTGGACGTGACTCCAGATAATAACCGTACTGGACAATTTCTCTCACCCACCTGTCTGTAGTAATGGATTCCCAGACTGGCAGGAACCTCTGTAGTCTCCCCCCGACAGGTGTTACGTGGTGGGGGGGCAGTGACAAGGCGTCACTGTTTGTTGGTGGCGGAGGACCTGGAGCTGTTGATTCCTCGGCCTCTGCCTTTGATGTTGTTTCCACGGTATCCACCTCTACTATTCTTGTTATAGGTGGGCTGTGTACCTCCGTTAGTGTACGACGACTGTTGGGAGTTCTGTGTTTTAGAAGGTCCTCTGCTGCTAGAGCGACGAAAGGACCCACTCCGAAACTGCTGGGATTGCAGAGCCCCCATAGACTTTGCAGTCTCTGTATCTTTTTTGAGGTTCTCTAGGGTGGTGTCAACCTCGGGGCCAAAGAGGGAGTTAGGGTTCACCGGTTGGTTGAGTATAGTTGTTTGTATCTCTGATTTGAATCCCGAGATTCTCAACCAAGCATGTCTTCTTAACATGACGCTGGTGTTGATAGCCCTAGCTGCAGTGTCAGCTGCGTCAAGAGCGCATTTAATGCAAGCGTTACTAATGAGGTTCCCTTCTCTAATAAGTGTCTCCGCTCCTTCTTTATACTGATCTGGGAGGTGCTGCAGCAATGTCTCTAGGGTATCATAATGCGCCCTGTCTTATCTAGAGAGGAGTGCCTGAGTGTTGGCAATTCTCCAGATGTTAGCTGCCTGTGCAGCAACCCTCTTTCCCGATGTTTCCAAGACCTTAGACTCCTTGTCGGGGGGAGGAGCATCACCCATTGTCTGTGAGTTGGCTCTCTTCCGAGCATTGGAAACCACCAATGAGTCCAAAGGCAACTGTCCTTTAATGTAGGCAGTGTCCACTGGAGCTGGCCTATATTTTTTTTCAATTCTAGGGTTAAGGACTCTCGCCCTAGTGGTCTCCTTAAAAATGTCATTAGCCTGTTTTAGGACCCCCTTCAGCATGGGCAGAGTTTTCACAGATCTTTCTGAAGTAGAGAAGGTATCCATTAGAAAGTCGTCCTCAATCGGATCAGTGTGGAGCTGTACGTCATGATTGTTGGCGGCTCTTTCAATTAAGGCATTGAAAGCAGCAGTGTCCTCTGTAGGAGATGTTTTTGCCACATATGCCTGTGTGTCCGGAGCAGTATGTGTGTCCCCTGCATCCGTATTGTCCACCCAAGGTTGGTTTTGGTCCTCAGGGTCAGTATCCACAGGATAAGTGCCCTCAGCATCACCATCCTCTCCAGCATCCGTATCAGAGTGTGTGGGCGAGAATGGCTGAGTTTCTGGGGTGCCAAATTGAATATGTTCCACCAGAACTGGTGATGTGGTTCTCTTCTTTTTTAATGGAATCTTGTATGGCTCCATTGGTGTCTCTGTTACGATTTTCCATTTGTATATGGAAAGTCTACCAGTGGTGGCGTCGATAAACTGCCGTGGAGCTCATCGTTGTGCGGCACTGCAACAGGTCTCTGTCCCATCTGTATTCCTGTTGGTGCATTGACAGTTTTCTTCGGGTCGAGAGCTTCTTGCGGGTCGAGACCCTTCTTTGCGTCGAACATTTTCGGTCGCACCGCTGGTGGGAGGCCGAACTTTATATGCGTCGACGCGATGTGGACCGCGCTGAACGTTTTCGGCTGCGGGGCTGTCTTCACATCAGTTGTGGAAACCTTGTCGTGGATGCGTAATAACGACTCCTACACCTTCTGCTTGACAAAGGGCGATGGCGTCGTGGATTGGACACGGTCCTTCGACGCCTTCTTCGTTGTGGCATCAAGCCCCGTACCAGATGTCGTCTTCTGGACCGGAATAGTGGGATGGGTTGGCTCTCGATGGCCGCCCTCCATATCTGTGTTGACGCTCTTTGGCGCCGATACTTTGGGGTCGGCGACCTTGACTTTGAGTTTCGGCGCCGCCCTTGGCTCGACGTCCCCATGACCTCTCTTGGCGTCGACAGCCGTCTTTTGTGTCTTCGGCTCCGAGGGCTTCGAGGCTTTGTCCCCGTGGAGAGACTCTTTTACTTTCGGGTTCGATTTCGGTGCCGTTGCCTTCAGTTTCGATTCTCGTTGATCGAGTGATGGCGGTTTGGATACCGATGGCTCTTTAGGATAGTTCGACACTGGGCGTTTATGCGGGGCGGAAGAACGAGAGGAATGATCTTGGGTAAGGCCTTGTGGCGATCCCGCGACCTGAGCCTTATCGAGTGCCTCCGTCGGCCCTGTGGCGACCTGAGGGCCTAGCTCATGTTCTGAGCCATCCTCCTCGGCCCCAAGGGCCTCTTCGTCATCTCCTACCTGTACGACGACGTCATCCTCCTCTTCATCTATTATATGTTTGTCTTCGGCATCATAGTCGGATTCACGCTCCGACGCCGGATCCGACATCTCTCCCTGAACTTCAAGGTCCACGACCTCCTCATCTTCGGTCCCGAAGATGTTGTCCGGGTGCGGCGCCGCTTTCTGCGCCTCGAGCCGAGCTGCTCGACGAATGCGAAGGGTCTTCTTCGATCGAAACCTGGAGCACGCCATGCAGGTGGCTTCGTCGTGGTTTGGAAAGAGGCACTTGTTGCACACCGGGTGCACGGTGAAGTGAGCATACTTAGCGTTGCAAAGAGGGCAACGCTTGAAGGGGCTATTCGATGTTTTTGATTCCATCGTCGATCTTGATCGGGCCTCGGACGTCGAAGGGCAAATGGCTAACTTCGATGAAACTACTCGGCGCCAAACGAAAACAATACAGACGAATAAAGGCCTAAATACTCTAAGAGCTAAGATTAGGACATCCGAACCCAATGGCGGAAAAAAACAATCTAAGGATGGAGGGGATGCCCATGCACACTGTAGTCCAGGGGAGGAGCCACCTATCTCGTGATACTTCTAAGACTCTTCCAGGACAACAATGTGCAGTCATCCGGACCCAACACTAGGCGGCGATCTATGCACAGATATGAATTCAGCAGCCCACATGCCTCGAACATAATGATTTAAAGGCCACTTCAAAATCCTAATTCATAAAGTGTACATCCTCTTTATTACACCTTTGGGGAGAAAATATTTCTACCCCAGCATAAAGGGTTGGAAATATGCTGCATTAAATGCGCTAACCACTGATACTGCAAGCATACAGGGCCAACACATTACTCCTTTATGCTTTTGATAGTCACTTGTGCTAGATCTGACCTGAGGAAGGTGAAAGATGGAGGAATACAGTGGCAGGCCGTCATCAAGAGAATCATGTTTGCCATGCCACTGAAACAAAGCACTATGTTGAAATACCCGTTAAGTCCAAAAATATACAGTTATGCATTCACATATGTTTGGGCTTGCACCTATAGGTGCGGCTCCAAGATGGAGAAGGAATATGCTACTTACCAGTATGCATCTGTTCTTGGCATGTAGGGCTGCAGATCTACACACTTTTGCATAGATCGCCATCTGGTGTTGGGCCCGGATGTTTGCAGTTTGTTTTTCCTCTTGGAAAGTCTTTGGAAGTCACGAGGTCGGTGACTCCTCCCTTGGTTCGTATTGCGCATGGGCTTCGGCTCCATCCTCAGATTGTTTTTCGCCAACAGGGAAAGATGCAGCGTAGTAATAACAGTGAAGAAACCCATGTGTGTTGTATCTAAATAAGATAGCTTGGAACAGATACAGGTAGCCGGGTGGGCGTGTGTATATCTGCAGCTCTACATGCCAAGAACAGATGCATACTGGTAAGTAGCATATTCCGTTCGAGGCATATGAGCTTCAGATTACACACTTTTGCATAGACTATATAGCAGTTCCCAACCTTTGCGGCGAACACCGGTATCTGTTGCAGTGGTTTGAAATAGTGTTTTTAGTACAGCCTGGCCCACACTAGCTTGTTGCTTGGTTTGCACATCTACACAGTAATGTTTAGTGAAAGTGTGCGGTGTTGACCATGTAGCTGCTTTGCAGATATCATCTAATGGGATGTTCCCTAGAAAAGCCATAGAAGCCCCTATCTTTCTTGTAGAGTGGGCTTTAGGGGGAACAGATAGCGTGCGTTTTGCTTTGTGGTAGCAAATCTGTATGCATTTTACAATCCACCTAGCTATCCCTGATTTAGAGATGGGGTTGCCTTTATGAGGTGGAGAGAAAGAGACAAACAGTTGCTTTGTCTTTCTGAAAGGTTGTGTTCTCTGGATATAGTAAAGCAAGGCCCTTTTAACATCCAGTGTGTGTAGAGCCCTTTCTGCAACAGTTTGAGGTGGCAAGAAGAAAACCGGTAATTCTACCGATTGGTTTAGATGAAAGGGTGAGATGACTTTGGGTAGGAATTTTGGGTTGGTACGGAGGACAACCTTATTTGAGTGCATTTGGAGAAAAGGTTCTTGTATAGTAAGTGCTTGTATCTCACTGACCCTTCTAATGGAGGTGATGGCTACAAGGAAAGCTGTTTTCCATGTGAGGAATTGCAGTTCGCATTTATGCAAGGGTTCGAAAGGCGGTCCCATTAGCCTTGTGAGAACTATATTTAAGTTCCACACAGGTGAGGGTGGCACTCTGGGGGGAATTATTCGTTTTAGGCCTTCCATGAAGGCTTTAATGGCAGGCACTCTGAAAAGTGATAGGTGCTGTCTGTTTTGTAGGTAAGCGGCAATTGCTGCGAGGTGTAGCCGAATGGATGTATATGCTAGGTTACATCTTTGTAGATGGAGTAAGTAGCATATGATATGCTGTATGGATGCGTCTAGAGGGTTGATTGTGTTGTTATGGCAATAAACAACAAATCTTTTCCACTTGGCAGCGTAGCAGGCTCTAGTGGTAGGGCGTCTAGCTTCTCTGATAACGTTCATACAGTCGGGGGAAGGTTAAGGTATCCGAATTCTAGGATCTCAGGAGCCAGATCGCAAGGTTGAGCTGAGCTGGGTCCGGGTGTCTGATCTCTCCATGGTTCTGGGTTAGGAGGCATGGTGAGAGGTGCAACTTTTGGAGTGGCACTACCGAGAGTTCCTGCAGCGTGCTGTACCATGGTTGTCTGGCCCATGTTGGAGCTACTAGAATCAGTGTGAGGGAGTGCTGTTGTAGCTGTGAGGTGGAAAGGCGTACGCAAATTGGCCTGACCAGTTCATCCATATCGCATTGCCTTTGGACAATGAGTGTGGGTATCTGGCGGCGAAGCTTGGGCATTTTTTGTTTTCGTGGGTGGCGAATAGGTCTATCTGTGGATGCCCCCACATCTGAGAGAACGGGTGAAGGACCTGCGGGTGAAGTTCCCACTGGTGGATCTGCTGCGTCTGTCTGCTGAGCAGATCTGCCATGGTGTTTTGGACTCCTGGGACATGCTGGGCAAGGAGAAAGATTTTGTGTAGAATTGCCTATCTCCATATGCTCTGTGCTAGTTGAGAGAGCTGTGGAGAGTGTGTGCCGCCTTGTTTTTTAATGTAGTACATGGCGGTCATGTTGTCTGTGCGAATAAGGACTGCCTTGCCTAAAATCTGTGTGTGAAAGGATTTTAGGGCTAGAAAGATTGCCAGTAACTCCAGATGGTTGATGTGGAGTAACTTTTGTTGCAGCGACCATGTGCCCTGCACTGTGAGGTGTAGTAGATGAGCTCCCCAGCCGGAGAGCGATGCGTCTGTTGTCAGGATTATTTGTGGAACCGGGTCCAGGAACGGTCAACCTCTGGAAAGATTTGGGTGTTCCACCACTGCAGAGAGCGATGGGTGCGACCGTCTACCAACACCAGATCTGTCAGTTGCCCCTGGGCCTGGTTCCATTGGCGCGCTAAGCACTCTTGGAGTGGACGCATCTGGAGTCTTGCATGAGGCACTATGAAAATGCAAGAGGCCATCATCCCTATCAGTTGCATAAACACTCTTGCTGGGAGGGAGTGTTGAAGTATGAATTTTTGACGCAAAGCCTGAATGCTTGCAATCCTGGCCGGATTGGGGTAGGCTATGGCTTTTGAGGTGTCTATGGTGGCACCGAGGTATTGCTTTATGTGGGATGGTGTTAGCTGGGACTTTTGGTGGTTCACCATGAAGCCTAGTTGGTGAAGTAGTTGGATTGTAGTGGCGGTGTGGTGTACACATTGGTTGTAGGACGCGGCTTTTATCAGCCAGTCGTCCAAATATGGGAAGACGTGAATGTGCTATCTTCTGAGATGTGCCGCCACTACCGCTAGGCACTTGGTGAATACCCTTGGTGCTGTTGTGACCCCGAATGGGAGCACCTTGAACTGGTAGCGTTGCCCGTCCACTACAAATCTGAGGTACTTTCTGTGGGCATGGTGTACCGGAATGTGAAAGTATGCATCTTTCAAGTCCAGTGTGGTGGGAAAGTCGTTCTGGGAGAGGAGCGGAAGTACCTGCTGAAGTGTTACCATGTGAAAATGGTCAGAATGTATGTGTGTGTTAAGAGGCCGGAGATCTAAGATAGGTCGTAGAGTCTCGTCTCTTTTGGGTATCAGAAAATATAGGGCGTAGACCCCTACATTTTGCTGATTGGTGGGGACCTGTTCTATCGCCTCTTTTTGTAGGAGGGATATTACCTCCTGTTTTAGTAACGTGGAATGTTCTTGTGACATTGGGCGTTGCCTGGGTGGAATGTTGGGGGGGTAGATGTCAGTTCTAGGCAGTACCCTGAACGAATAATTTGGGTCACCCATCTGTCTGATGTGATGGACTCCCAGACGTGAAGGAAATGTTGTAGTCTGCCCCCGACCGGAGTGGGATGGTCTGGAGGGAGCAGGGGAAAGTCATTGGCTAGGCGGTCTGGCAGAGCGGGCGGTATTTGTTTTGCCTCTGCCTTTATTGTTATTGCCTCTATAGCCGCCTCTTTGATAATCACTTGTGAAGGTGGACTGAGCAGGGGATTTGTAGGACGTGGACCTGCTATCTGAGGAGTAGCCTCTGCCCGTGCCCGGAAAGGAAGAGCGGCGAAAGGAGCGCCTAGGAGGGTGTGACTGTAGGGCTCCCATAGATTTCGCTGTATCTGTGTCTTTTTTTCATCTTTTCAAGGGCCTCATCTACCTTTGGACCGAATAGATGTTGTTGATCAAATGGATGGTTTAATATGGAGGCTTGTACCTCAGGTTTAAAGCCTGAAACTCTCAGCCAAGCCTTGGCGACGGAGTCGGACACTAGTGTTAATGGCCCTGGAGGCTGTGTCTGCTGCGTCTAAGGCACAGCGTATAGAGGTGTTAGTTGTGGTCCTACCCTCTTGAATTAATTCATTGGCCCTATTTTTGTATTTTTCTGGGAGATGGTGCATGATGGTTTCTAGTTCATCATAATGCGCTCTGTCGTATCTGGCCAATAGCGCTTGAGTGTTGGCGATACGCCATTTATTGGCTGCCTGTGACGCAGTGCGTTTTCCTGACGCATCCAGGAGCTTTGACTCTTTGTCAGGTGGTGGTGCTTCGCCTGACGCCTGGGAATTTGATCTCTTCCTTGCAGTGGATACCACTAGGGAATCCAGTGGCGCTGGCCCTTTGATGTAGGCAGGATCTGTGGGGCAGCTTTATACTTCTTCTCTATGCATGGGTTGAGGACCCTAGCCCTGACTGGGTCTTTAAAAACCTCTGGCGCATGTTTTATTACCCCTTTGAGCATAGGTAGTATAGAAGTAGACCTATGTGCAGTATCAAAGGTGTCTAGGAGGAAATCTTCCTCTACTGGGTAAGTGTGTAGCTCTACCCCGTGATAATGTGCCGCCCTCTGAAGTAGGTGGTGAAAACCTAATGAGTCTTCTGGTGGAGATGGCCTGGATGGATAAAGGTCATCTTGTGGGACATCTGGAATGTCTGGATTATTATAATCATCCCATGGGTCTGGGGATCCTGTAGAGGTGGGGTCTTGTGGCACATCTGCTGGGTCGTAATAAGGGTCCCCCTGATCATCATGGTCTGGAGACGGGGTCGGAGAGCGATGAGGCAGGGGTGGAGAAGGCGGAGGGGGCGGAGGTGGAGAGGGTGGAGGAGGTGGGGAAGGCACTCTGAAAGGGGAGGTAGCACAGTCTTTCCTCTTTGGAGGTGGAGGTGGAGCTGGTTTGTCCAAATGTCTCTTTTTAGAAGAGAGTGCCAAATGTCCAGTTTTTGGATCCTTGGTAAGTGTCTTTTGCAAAGGATCCGGTGTAAATAGTTCTTGCGACACTGGCTGTTCGGTCGGCGCCAAAGTTTTCGGGGCCGATGGCTTTTTAGGCTTGTCTGTGCCGTGCTTTTTTGGAACCTCCGATTTTTTGGTCGGCGCCGAGACAGGCTTCGGTGCGGGAGTGTCGGTGCCGAGGGCCTTACGATGTTTGGTCGGCACTGAGAGGCTGGGTTTCGACACCGAGGGCTTTCGTGCGGAGCTCGGTGTGGAGGTAGAGGCCGATCTCTTCTTCGGTGCCGAAGTGTGTTTATCGGCACCGCTGGCAGGCTGGCTCGAGCCCGAGCCGCCGGAAGGCTTATTAGGCTTCTTCACCGGGCCCGAAGGTGGGGTGTTCGAAGCAGTGTCTTTGGTCTTGCCTAGGCCGGAGGCGAAGGCGTGACCGAAGCCTTTTTGGGTGTCGGCGCGGGTGTGGGAGGGGGTATTTTACTCACGACCCTCTGCGCCGGGGTGATGTCCTCCACATCTGAGTCGTCGGCTTCGGAAGCACTGACTAGGTCCTCTTCGGTGTGCTGCTGTCCCGGAGCTTCGACGTCGTCCCCGAAGATGTCGACTGGAACGGAAGTCGAGGAGTGCGCAATTTTTCGTCTGGCCCTTCAATCTCGAATAGTCTTTTTGGATCTAAAAGACTTGCAGGTGGGACAGTCTCGAGCCTCGTGTTCAGGGGAGAGGCAGAGGTTGCACACCTCATGAAGATCGGTGTGGGGGAATTTGGACCCACATCGAGGGCACTTCTTGAATGGAGTTCTTTCCATCAGCCGGGACCGGAGCCTGGGATAGGCCCGAAGGCCGCCGTCGATGACTGGAATCGAAGGTGTGTCGAAGAGAAGGTGATTGAGGCGATCAGGATCTGAAAAATACCGCGAAGAGCGAGGATTCCGCTTCGATCGTCGAACTGGAATGTTCGGAACCGGAGTGCGAAGTATTACATCCGAGTCCGATGGCGAAAAAAACAATCTGAGGATGGAGCCGAAGCCCATGCGCAATACAAACCAAGGGAGGAGTCACCGACCTCGTGACTTCCAAAGACTTTCCAAGAGGAAAAACAAACTGCAAACATCCGGGACCAACACCAGATGGCGATCTATGCAAAAGTGTGTAATCTGCAGCTCATATGCCTCGAACATAGTATTTTTGCATCACCGAGCATTGTCGATCAGAGACTATATAAATTTGATATGCATTTGGGCTTTCCCTCTCATTTGAGGACCTGCCTTAATTACACTATTTGCCACGCCAACCATCTGCACTGCTTTTGCCTTTGTAGTTCCATGATTCTTATCTCACGGTGTAAATGTTATTCCCCTTGCCTTTGTTCTGTGAGTCTTTAATGCATTTTTCAGTTTTCTCTCTGCTACAGTAGCAGTATCTTCTCCTCGCTCACCTGAGCAGTGATGTTTTTTGCCTACATATGTGTCCTACCATATGCCTTTAGTATCTCAGGATTCACTAGAAGATAGTAGTGTGGCTGAAAACTACTGATTTAGCTAAGGCAACCAATCACACGTACTACTGTTTGCGGTGCTCGTGCTGCTCCCACATTCAAGCTAAGGATAGCAACTTAATTTTAGCTTCCATTTTCAAATTACTTCACATTTACAGAGTGTTTAAAAAAGTTTTTGTTTTTAGCTTTTTTATGTGTATATTATTTACTATTCTTTCTGCTGGTATATAATTTTCTAAAGTCACAAACACCCTGAGGAGATGAGGACCCCAGGATAGGAACCCAGGGTCTAGAAGAGTTAGACAACGCTACATTCTCATGACCCCCTTTCACAGAAGATTTTTCACAAGTCTTAACATGCTTTGAGCCCAATCTTTCTCACAGTGAAATAAAAATGTCAAAGCTGTGAGTGTACTCTTAGATCTTCCAACTGTTGTTCACTGTTGTTGGGAAAGGTGGTGTAGCATTCTCTAGGCTAGGTGACTCTTTGGATCACTTTACCTTACTAAACCATCTGGTCACTGATCATATGGGATTAAAACAAGCCATGAAGTCATGGACCATCCCCCCAAAAGTTTCCAAGGATAGATGTTTTGCTACCAGGTCATTATAGGTTGGCAGTTCCTATTGGGTGATAGCTACTTTAGTGGTAGGTTGTCATTCTACAGATCTCTGATTCACTGATTCACCAAACATGCAGCATGGAGCTTACCAGGTGACGCATGTATGTGCTTTCTGTCAGCATCGTTGAACACTTCGGGCAACGCACCTTTTTACTGAAACCTTTGAAGAACAAATAAGGAATGTTTGAGATATAGGAGAAAAATATGCATTGGAGCTATAAGTCCTATTACTATGAGTAAATCACAATTGTTTATTTTTGGCAAAAGCAAACAACATAAAATCATTGTAACAAATAGTTCATTACTATTGTTCCCTCTAATAATTTTCTTTGTGTGTAGCAAAAGGATGGATGTGTGCACACTCTTCTTAGCTGTGAGCTGAATCAAGTACTATGGAGAGCCGAAACGAGAGCCATTATTTGTTTTCTGGAGCAGGGGGCACATGCAAGATTTTTCTTAACAACTGCCAGCAAAATTAAATCCTGTCTCTATAAAGATATTTAAAAAAATGAACATCTCAATGGAATTATCATCATGATCAGGGATCTCCAGTTTATTGTGTACTTTTCAATGTTATGTTTGCCCCTGGAGTAACTCCTCAATCGATAACAGGAACGCTTCCATGTATAAATCAATGATACTCCAATACACACCAACATTTTTCATGCCTATGCCACATGTTCTACAGAATGAAGGTGAGGTCTGACTTCTAACCACAAGGCAATTCAGTGGCAGCTCACTCTCTCCTCCAGAAAATACTCCAACCATTTCATGCAGGACTGGGTGAAGCTAAAAAAATGTCCAGGTCTTGGCATGCCTTGACTACTGTGAGTGCAACTGGAACTCTGCGATCTGGAAGTATTCTCAACATAATTATAGATTTACTACACTTGTCACATATTAAACATTCGATACATTGTTTTTAGATTTGAAGAAAAAAAATTCTAGCTTAACAGGATCAAAAGATACTAAAAGAAAGTGCTCAATGTAGGACAACCCCTTATTTCAGGTTCACTGTTTACAATCTAGTTCCAGATTGCAGCACTGAGGTGTTGTGCTGAGAGTACCTATAATTGTAATTACACATGTAAAGCACTTCATACACTTTGAGAGGTCAGGAAGCACTCTGTTGTGTCAGAATGACAAAATAGCATAACAATTCTGCCACACAATGTGCCACATTATAACTCAAAATGTACTTAATTTGGAACATAATTTAGTAGACCTTGCTACATTTTCCGATCCCTAACTGCTGCGTAAATAACAGTGGCCTTGATTACCGTAACCTTATCTACACAAGACCTCTAAGGAAACTGAATATGCTACTTACCAGTATGCATCTGTTCTTGGCATGTAGGGCTGCTGACATTCATATCTGTGCATAGATCGCCGCCTAGTGTTGGGTCCGGATGTTTGCACGTTGTTGTCCTGGAAGAGTCTTCGAAGTATCCTGGAATAGGTGACTCCTCCCCTGGACTACAGTGCGCATGGGCATCCTCTCCATCCTCAGATTGTTTTTCGCCATTGTGGCAGTGATGGAGTAGATACAGAAAGTGATGACCATGCTATACAGTAATTCTGAAAACCAAAACTGGGCTTTGGCTCAAATCACCAGCAGAACTGAGCCGAATACACTAGAAAACAAAACACCTTGTCCTAACTGGATTTAGTTTAAACAATAGAATATTTTCAAACACTTTCGTGAAGTAAAACACGAAAAGGGGGCTTTACAAATTGCCTGTTCTTCAAAATACTTTTAGTTTATTCCACATCCTTATTTTGTGTGATAACGACAGAACAACTGTACATAATGCAAACATATATATACAATATAAATGACAATATACTACACAACACCCTAGCAGATTTAAACATTCAATCATCAAACAAACTTGGCCAATCCATTCATACCAGAAGCTGACTCATACTAAACTAAACTAAATGGTCCTTTAACCACTACTCCCTTTTGAGCACAGAATGTTGTCCTTATTTCATAAGTGTTAAGACATTTACTTTCTTAATATACACTTCAGAACCCACATGAACATTAAGGGCAAGACTTTTATATGGAGTGTGTGGTGGACCGACTGGTCGACGCGTTTCGAACCTCTATCTTTGTGAGGTTCTCCTCAGGACCAATAAATTCTGCAAAAAAAGAATCAATATAAAAATAATAAATGCAAAGCCCAATGAGCAGTTTAAGAACTTAAGCCAGCCCCCACTCCCGGCCTGGCATACCCACCTTAAGAATAAGCGTCAGCATGTAACCTTGACCAGCTTTGCGTTTGAAGACGATTCAACCAGCTAGAGCCGGAGCTGTAAACAACCAAATGTAACAATGTACTCACTCTTAAGATCATTCTCGCAGAAAGAAGACAAACGAACATGGACAAAACCACCGGTAAAAAAGTTCTCGCTCACCCTACGATTTCTAGTCTTCTTCCTTAACAAAGGGTTGGTGCAACAAACGTTCAAGCGATCTGTTTGCTGTAAGTGGTCGTACTCTCAGTCATTAGTTTCCATCAGAGACTGAAAATAGAAAGAAGGACGATGTAGTTACGAGTGTTCGTGACTACCGCCAACGCTTAAAAAAGTTTTAGCCGCCTCGTTAGAAGGAGTTGTTGCATCGTGGCTTACCTGGTACCTTCTCAATTACCGGCGTCCCGCGAGCCCGTGCAGCTGCAACAGGGACTGCTTGTGTTTCCAGGAAGTGAGTCCGATGAATAAAGTCGGGTCGAAATCATGCCCTAGACTCATGGGAGTTGTAGTTCTTTAACAAGAGGAGTGGGAAATGTAGTTTACTGTCGGAACGGTGCCGACTATAACTTTCTTGGAAGATATTTCTAATAAAGTTGGGTCGAAATCATGCCCTAGACCCATGGGAGTTGTAGTTCTTTTACAAGAAGAGTGGGAAATGTAGTTTCCCGTCAGAACGGTGCCGACTATAGCTTTATTGAAAGATATTTCTATCATAAAAAGATGAACTTGGTGAAGCAAATGGTACGAAGTCGTACAATTGTACGTGTGCAATCATATCCATTATAATTGGGGCGATCATCAGATCATATTCAAGTCGTGATCGGTCTATATATCTCAGCTATTTCATTGAGACCGTTAGTCGTTGTATTAAATTTCATAATGAGGAAAGACTCTCGTTGGCTCAAGAGTCCCTCCAGATCACCACCACGTGGGTCTTTCTCAATTTTGGACAATACTGTCCACTTGAAGTCTTCTTCACGATGTTTCAATAAGCTCCAATGGCTTACTAGCGGAGCATTTTCCACTTTCCGTCGAATCCTCGACTTGTGTTGAGTGATGCGCTGTCGTACTTCCTGAGTGGTCTTACCTATATACAGTTTGGGGCATGGGCATGTGACTGCGTACACAACATTTTTAGTCCTACAATTGGTGAAGGTATCATGCTTCCAATAAATGTTGTCAAAGGTGAATGTATCACCTTCGACGGTTTGTTCACAGCAAACGCAAGACCCGCATCTGTGGTGCCCAACAATTGGGGGTAGGGCTAGTAGACCTCTCAACGTGGGAGGCTGCTGTTTAGGCAAAGCTGCTCTTACGATGAAATTTGCTATGCTTTTTTCTTTTTTGAACACGAAGAGGGGTGGTGTAGAAAAATCATTATGCAGATCTTTAATCAAGTGCCAATTTGAAAGGACCAGTTTGCGAAGTTGGTGTGAATTGGTGTGAATTGGGGCAGAACGTTGTCACACAAACTGGCCTGATAGCCATCTTCTTCTCTTTGCTCACCAGCAAGGTTTCCCTTGGTGTCCACCAGGCTCTTTTCAGAGAATGTTTAAGTAGTTTTTTCGGGTATCCTCTCTCCAGTAGTCGGTCTTTAAGTTTATTGGCATGGAAAAAGTATTCCTCTTTTTGTGAACAATTCCTACGGATCCGTAGGAACTGCCCGTAAGGTAAATTCTGTTTCAAGCTTCGAGGATGGTTGCTGGTGTAATGCAGTGCCTTATTTCGATCGGTTGACTTCCTAAAAAGTGTAGTCTCTAGTTGACCCGAGAGATTTTCTACTTTGACGTCCAAGAATGTTATTGACTGGTTGGATGCCGAACAGCTGAATTTAATGTCTCTTGTTCGTTCGTTGATCTTAAGAGTGAGTACATTGTTACATTTGGTTGTTTACAGCTCCGGCTCTAGCTGGTTGAATCGTCTTCAAACGCAAAGCTGGTCAAGGTTACATGCTGACGCTTATTCTTAAGGTGGGTATGCCAGGCCGGGAGTGGGGGCTGGCTTAAGTTCTTAAACTGCTCATTGGGCTTTGCATTTATTATTTTTATATTGATTCTTTTTTTGCAGAATTTATTGGTCCTGAGGAGAACCTCACAAAGATAGAGGTTCGAAACGCGTCGACCAGTCGGTCCACCACACACTCCATATAAAAGTCTTGCCCTTAATGTTCATGTGGGTTCTGAAGTGTATATTAAGAAAGTAAATGTCTTAACACTTATGAAATAAGGACAACATTCTGTGCTCAAAAGGGAGTAGTGGTTAAAGGACCATTTAGTTTAGTTTAGTATGAGTCAGCGTCTGGTATGAATGGATTGGCCAAGTTTGTTTGATGATTGAATGTTTAAATCTGCTAGGGTGTTGTGTAGTATATTGTAATTTATATTGTATATATATGTTTGCATTATGTACAGTTGTTCTGTCGTTATCACACAAAATAAGGATGTGAAATAAACTAAAAGTATTTTGAAGAACAGGCAATTTGTAAAGCCCCCTTTTCGTGTTTTACTTCACGAAAGTGTTTGAAAATATTCTATTGTTTGAACTAAATCCAGTTAGGACAAGGTGTTTTGTTTTCTAATACAGTAATTCTGAGCGCTGCAGCTGCTACAGGCGCCGGGGAGGACGATATGAATGTCAGCAGCCCTACATGCCAAGAACAGATGCATACTGGTAAGTAGCATATTCAGTTCGAGGCATGTGGGCTGCTGAATTCATATCTGTGCATAGAATATATAGCAGTGCCCTTTTATTAGCGGCGGCTACCAGTGCCAGCGGCAGCGGTCTGAAAAAGAGTTTTGAGAACAGCCTGTCCTACAGCTGCCTGCTGTTTTGATTGCACATCTACACAGTAGTGTTTGGTAAATGTGTGTGTAGTGGACCAGGTGGCTGCTCTACATATATCATGCAAAGGAATGTTTCCTAGGAAAGCCATGGAGGCCCCTAACTTGCGTGTTGAGTGGGCTCGTGGGGGAATCGTTAAAGTGCGTTTAGCCTTTTGATAGCAAATTTGAATACATTTAACGATCCATCTGGCTATACCTGCTTTGGAGATAGCGTTACCTTTGTGGTGTGGGGCAAAGGCAACGAAAAGTTGTTTAGTCTTCCTAAAGATTTTAGTCCTGTCGATATAGTACATGAGGGCTCTCTTCACATCTAGTGTATGGAGTGCTCTTTCTGCGACAGTTTGAGGGTTTTGAAAGAAAACAGGCAGTTCAATAGTTTGATTGATGTGGAACTGCGTTATCACCTTGGGCATGAATTTGGGGTTTGTACGTAGTACGACCCTGTTGGCGTGAACTTGTATAAATGGCTCTTGAACGGTTAGTGCCTGGAGTTCACTAACTCTTCTTAAAGAAGTGATTGCTACTAGGAAAGCTACTTTCCAGGTAAGGAATTGAATCTCGCATGAGTGTAGAGGTTCAAAGGGTGGACCCATCAGGCGTGTGAGGACCAAGTTGAGGTTCCACATTGGAGCCGGTGGGTGGCTTGGAGGAATTACTCGTTTGAGTCCTTCCAAGAATGCTTTGATGGCAGGCACTTTGAATAAAGAGAGGTGCTGCCTGTTCTGGAGATAGGCTGATATTGCGGTCAAATGGACACGTATAGAGGTGTATGCCAGATTGCATCGGTATAGGTGTAAGAGGTAACAAATGATGTTTTGCATAGATGCGTCTAGCGGGTTAATGTCATTATTATTGCAATAAATGACGAACCTTTTTCATATGGCCGCATAGCAAGCTCTGGTAGTGGGTCTTCTAGCTTCCTTAATGATGTCCATACAGTCAGGTGGCAGGTTGAGGTAGCCAAACTCTAGGACTTCAGGAGCCAGATTGCCAGGTTCAGCTGTTGCGGATCTGGGTGCTGAATCTCTCCATGGTTCTGAGTCAAATGCGCGGGTTTGATCCGCAGCCTTTGATGCGGCACCACGGAAAGTTCGAGAAAGGTGGTGTACCATGGCTGGCGTGCCCACTTTGGAGCAACCAGGACGAGTGTCAGTGAGTGTTGTCTGAGTTTGCGTGCCACCAGCGGTATCAGTGGTGCTGGGGGAAAAGCGTACGCAAATCTGCCGGACCAGTTCATCCATATCGCATTGCCCTGCGACTGCGGATGTGGGAACCTGGCGGCAAAGCTTTGGCATTTTGCGTTTTCGCTTGTGGCGAATAGGTCTATCTCTGGATGACCCCACTGCTGGAAGTACGGTTGGAGTACTGATGGTTGTAACTCCCATTCGTGCATCTGGTGGCTGTGTCTGCTGAGCAGATCCGCCACCTGGTTGTCCTTGCCGGGGAGGTGTTCTGCTATGAGGAACATGTTCCTCTGAATGGCCCACTTCCACATGCTCTGAGCCAGATGAGACAACTGTGGAGAGTGTGTTCCTCCCTGCTTTTGTATGTAGTACATGGCGGTCATGTTGTCCGTCCGGATCAACACGACTTTGTTGCACAAGTGTACTTTGAATGCTTTCATTGCCAGGAAGATTGCCATCAATTCCAGGATGTTGATGTGCATCTTCTTTTGTTGTGCTATCCATAGTCCCTGCACTGTGTAGTTGAGTACATGAGCTCCCCATCCCTGGAGAGACGCGTCCGCTGTCAGTATTATTTGTGGAACAGGCTCTTGGAACGGTCGGCCCTTGCAAAGGTTTTGTGGATTCCACCAATGCAGAGAGTTGTATGCCCGACCGCTCACCAACACTAGGTCTTTCAACTGTCCTTGAGCCTGATTCCACTGACGTGCTAAGCACTCCTGAAGCGGGCGCATATGTAGTCTCGCGTGTGGGACTATGAAAATGCAGGAGGCCATCATGCCAATCAACTGCATGAACACTTGCGCGGGCAGGGAGTGTTGTGGTTTGAACTTGGAAATCAGCATTTGCATGCTGTTGATTCTCACTAAATTCGGCTGAGCTGTGGCCGCCAGAGTGTCTATGGTCGCACCTAGGTACTGTTGTACGTGTGCGGGCTGGAGATGGGATTTTGGGTAATTTAGTGAGAACCCCAGACTGTGAAGGAGGTGAATGGTGCGGGACATGTGGGTGGCACATTGCTGGGCTGACTTTGCTTGAATGAGCCAGTCGTCCAGGTAAGGGTAGACGTGTATGTGCTGCCTCCGTAGATGTGCCGCCACAGTAGCTAGGCACTTTGTGAAAACCCTGGGTGCTGTTGTCACGCCGAAGGGAAGGACTTTGAATTGGTAGTGCTGCCCCTGAACCGTGAACCTGAGGTATTTTTTGTGTGAGGGGTGAATGGGTATGTGGAAATACGCATCTTTGAGGTCCAGTGTGGCCAGGAAGTCTCCCTGCTTGAGCAGCGGGAGGACTTGCTGTAAAGTGAGCATGTGAAAATGCTCGGAAAGAATGTAGCGGTTCAGGGGTCTCAGGTCTAATATAGGTCTGAGTGACCCGTCCTTTTTTGGTATTAAAAAGTACAGGGCGTACACCCCCGTACCTTGCTCGTGGAAGGGTACGACCTCTATTGCACCTTTTAGTAGCATACTTAGCACCTCCTGCTGTAAGAGCGTTAAGTGCTCTGAGGACATAGGACGGTGTTTTGGAGGTATTGTGGGTGGGGTGGAGGTTAATTCTAGGCAGTAACCGTATTTGACAATATCTTTGACCCACCTGTCCGTGGTGATGGAGTTCCACGTGGACAGGAACCTTTGTAGCCTTCCCCCGACAGGTGTTATGTGGTCGGGAGGAAGGGAGAGGGCGTCACTGTTTGTTCTTGGGGGAGGACCTGGTGTTGCCGTACCCGCGTCCTCTGCCCTTTGTGCTGGAGCCACGATATCCACCTCGGGTGTTTTTATCGTAGATGCTTTGTGTGTTGCCCTTGTAGGTTTGCTGTGACCCCTGTCCTCTACCTGCTCCTCTATTTCCGGGGCGACGAAAGGAGCCGCTCCGAAAGGACTGCATTTGTAGAGCCCCCATGGACTTTGCAGTGTCTGTGTCCTTTTTTATTTTCTCTAGGGTGGTGTCAACCTCCGGCCCGAATAGGTAGTCGGGGTTGACAGGCTGGTTGAGGATGTTATTTTGTTCCTCAGGTTTGAATCCGGAGATTCGCAACCAGGCGTGTCGTCGCAACATGACGCTAGTGTTTATGGCTCTGGCAGCTGTATCCGCGGCATCCAATGCACACTTAATGGATGCGTTTGTGAGGAGTTGTCCCTCCCTGATGAGGATCTCTGCACCTTCTTTGTATTGGTCAGGGAGATGTTGGAGTAATTGTTCTAATGTGTCGTAGTGTGCTCGATCGTAGCGAGCGAGGAGTGCCTGAGTATTGGCAATGCGCCATATGTTAGCTGCCTGGGCCGCAACCCGTTTGCCGGAGGTCTCTAGCACCTTGGACTCTTTGTCCGGGGGAGGAGCATCACCTGTTGTTTGCGAGTGTGCCCGTTTGCGAGCATTCGCAACTACAATGGAATCCAGAGGTAACTGGCCTCTAATGTAGGTAGGGTCCCCAGGCGCCGACCTGTATTTTTTGTCGATCCTGGGGTTAATTACTCTTGCCCTGGTGGGTTCCTTGAAGATGTCCTTTGCTGGTTTGAGGACACCCTTCAACATGGGTAGAGTTTTTATATTTCTTTCTGAGGATGCAAAAGTGTCCATGAGAAAGTCGTCCTCGACGGTGTCAGAGTGGAGCTGCACACCATGATTGGCCGCAGCACGTTCAATTAGGGCGTTGAATGCGGCAGTGTCCTCTGTGGGAGATGTTTTTGCTCCATAGAGTTGCGGGTCCTGTGCATCCATAGGTGCACCCGAGTCTAC
The DNA here is from genome assembly GCF_964204655.1 of Triturus cristatus. Classification (NCBI taxonomy): domain Eukaryota; kingdom Metazoa; phylum Chordata; class Amphibia; order Caudata; family Salamandridae; genus Triturus; species Triturus cristatus. The sequence continues at coordinate 309,353,076 of NC_140595.1, forward strand.
AGGGTCATCCCAAGCTTGGTCAGGGTCCTGTTGGCCTTCAGGGTCCATCTCTCTGGGGTAGGGGACGTGGTCACCCATGTAGTCCTCCAAAACGTCTGTGTCGGAGTGTGTGGGAGAGAGGGACTGTGGATCTTGGTAAGACGAATGGAGAGGTTCATAAAGAACTGGTTCCGAATCCACTGGCAGCTTTCTCTTAAGCGGGATCCGGTAGGAGTCCAAAGCCGGCTCAGAAGTTATTCTCCTCTTGTGGAACATCATCCTGCAGGTGTCGGCGTCGATGATATGTGATGGAGACGTCTCCGCAGGAGAGCGTTCGGCAGGCGTGATCGTGGTGTGGGTGACCCGTGTTCTGATTTGGAACAGTTTTGGGGCCGTGGATGGCGGCAGGCCAAAAGAGATGTTGGCTGGTGCCGAAGAGGCTGTAGGAGCTTTTATCGGCTCGGAGCCCGACGTGTCCTGGAGGACTGCTTTGAGTTTGGTGCGTTGCGCAGCAACTGGCCGCGCCTGGAGCGCCATCGATTCCTTTGCGCCGACCGGTTCCGTAGAGGCGGGCGTGGACTTCTTCGGCGCCGGTGAGTCATCGAGTCGAGGGGCGTTAATGGCCGTCGACGTCTTCGATGAGTGTGCCTTTGGTGGTGCTGTCGAAGCGGTGTGAGACGCAGCAGGCAGTTTGACCTTTGGGGTCGGAGCCGACTGCGTCGGTGCCGGGAGCCGAGTAGGTTTGGTGGCACCGAAGGTCTTTTTCCGTGTGTCGGTGCCGACGTCGGCTGCTGCAAGCTCGGCACCGAAGTCTCGTTTGGTGCGGTCGGTGCCGACGGGTTTTGCTGGCGTCGAAGGTGTGGTGGGCCTCGATCCGACCAGCGTCACTTTTGGTTTCGGTTTCTGGTGAACCAATACAGCTTTCGGTTTCGAAGAAGGGAAACCAGCCGTTTTAGGTAGTAATGGCTGCCGCTGAATGTCCGAGGCCGGGCCAGAGGGCGGGGCCGAAGAACTGCGGGATAGGTCTTGGGTAAGGCCCGAAGGCGATCCCTCGACCGGAGCCATAGACTGGCGCACTGGGATATCCTCAGTTTGTACGGGTAGGCCTTGCTCGTCACCGGAGCTACTCTCTTCGGCCCCTAAGGCCTCATTGTAGTCTCCTACCTCGGTGTCGGCTTCATCTCTGTGAAAGAGTCGTTCTTCGACGTCTTCCGATCCGGAGTCGTGTTCGGAAGCGGGGCTGGAGGGTAGGTTCTCCACGTCTTCGACATCTTCGTCCTCGGCGCTGAAGATGTTGGCCGGGGCCGGTGCCGCTTGCTGCGCTTCGAGTCTCGCTGCTCGTCGATTCCGGAGAGTCTTCTTGGATCGGAATCGTGCACAGGCCATACATGTAGATTTGTCGTGATCCGGTGAAAGGCATTTGTTGCACACCGGATGGACGTCGATATGGGGATATTTCGCATTGCATACAGGACACCGCTTGAATGGTGTCCTCGATTCCATCGTCGATGACGTGTCGATGGTCGGGTAAAATGCGAAAAAATTGGTTCTGGAAGTTCGTAAACTAACAAGATACTATTGATACCGATCGGGAACAGTACCGACGCGAACTAAAGGCCTTTTGGCCTAGAAAAAAGTTTTTCCTAACTTGAGTCAAGATAAGCACATCCGAACCCAATGGCGGAAAAAAACAATCTGAGGATGGAGAGGATGCCCATGCGCACTGTAGTCCAGGGGAGGAGTCACCTATCCCAGGATACTTCGAAGACTCTTCCAGGACAACAACGTGCAAACATCCGGACCCAACACTAGGCGGCGATCTATGCACAGATATGAATTCAGCAGCCCACATGCCTCGAACTTATCAATATGCTGCAAATATTACAAAAGTAGGTTGCAAGACTGTGTTTGAAAGGATCAACTTCAAGGTCCTCTGAACAACTCAAGATGCCTACTATACCAAAGGCCCAAAATACCTACACCAAGTAGTTTCACACTGTACTCCAACCGTGACCCTACATTTACCAATTACATATCTAACCTACTGACAAATCTTAAAATGGCTGGAAAACATAAACAGATTCTTAAGTGTTCAGGACAACAAAACTGTGAAATGTGAGAATCCAAAACTGAGAACCAAACCACACTATATATGCAGCTGAAGAAACATTCAAAAACTTAGCAAATGCACACTAGTGATTATGCTACTTACCAGTATGCATCTGTTCTTGGCATGTAGGGCTGCTGACATTCATATCTGTGCATAGATCGCCGCCTAGTGTTGGGTCCGGATGATTGCACATTGTTGTCCTGGAAGAGTCTTCGAATTATCACGAGATAGGTGGCTCCTCCCCAGGACTACAGTGCGCATGGGCATCCCCTCCATCCTTAGATTATTTTTCGCCATTGTGGCATAGATGGAGTGTAATACAGTGAATGATGACCATGCTAACTAGAAATTACAGAATGCTACAGCTGCTACAGGCGCCGGGGAGGAGGGTGGGCGATATGAATGTCAGCAGCCCTACATGCCAAGAACAGATGCATACTGGTAAGTAGCATAATCAGTTCGAGGCATGTGGGCTGCTGAATTCATATCTGTCCATAGATTATATAGCAGTCCCTCCGTTTAGCGGCGGCTGCCCGTGCCAGCTGCAGCAGTCTGAAAAAGAGTTTTGAGAACAGCCTGGCCTACAGCAGCCTGCTGTCTTGAGTGTACATCTACACAGTAGTGTTTGGTAAAGGTATGTATAGTGGACCATGTGGCTGCTCTACATATCTCCTCTAAGGGAATATTACCCAGGAAAGCCATGGAGGCCCCCAACTTTCTAGTGGAGTGGGCTCTCGGAGGAATCGTTAGTGTGCGCTTAGCTTTTTGATAGCAAATCTGTATACATTTAACGATCCACCTAGCTATCCCTGCTTTGGAAATGGGGTTGCCCTTGTGCTGCGGGGAAAAGGCAACAAACAGTTGTTTTGTCTTCCTGAAAGTTTGTGTTCTATCAATATAGTACATGAGAGCTCTTTTGATATCAAGGGTGTGGAGCATTCTCTCCGCTACATTCTCGGGATTAGGATAAAACACTGGTAGTTCTATAGATTGGTTCATATGGAACTGCGAAATGACCTTGGGCATGAAAGTAGGGTTGGCGCGTAGCACGACCCTGTTTGCATGAACCTGTATAAATGGCTCTTGAATGGTGAGTGCCTGAAGTTCACTAACTCGTCTTAGGGAAGTAATGGCAACGAGGAAAGCTACTTTCCAGGTTAGAAATTGAATCTCACAGGAGTGTAGAGGTTCAAAAGGTGGTCCCATCAGTCTGGTGAGGACCAGATTTAGGTTCCAGACCAGTGACGGGGGGTGTCTAGGGGGAATCACACGTTTGAGGCCCTCCAGGAAAGCTTTGATGGCAGGCACTTTGAAGAGTGAGAGGTGCTGCCTGTTCTGAAGGTAAGCTGCCAATGCGGTTAAATGTATACGGGTGGAATTGTATGCTAGATTGCATCTGTATAAGTGTAATAAATAACAGATAATGTTCTGGGTTGACGCATCCAGTGGATTTATGTCATTATTTTTACAATACATGACAAATCTCTTCCACTTGGCCGCATAGCATGCTCTGGTAGTGGGTCTCCTTGCATCCTTGATGATATTCATACAGTCCGGAGGCAAGTTTAGGTAGCCAAATTCTAGGATCTCAGGAGCCAGATCGCCAGGTTCAGCTGTTGCGGATCTGGGTGCTGAATCTCGCCACGGCTCTGCGTTAAAAGAGTGGGTGTGAGCCGTAGCCTTTGATGCGGAACCACGAAGAGTTCCAGAAAAGTGGTGTACCATGGCTGGCGTGCTCACGTTGGAGCAACCAGGATGAGCGTCATCGAGTGTTGCTTGCATGCCACCAGCGGTATTAATGGTGCTGGGGGAAAAGCGTACGCAAATTTGCCGGACCAGTTCATCCATATTGCATTGCCTTGCGACTGTGGATGTGGGAACCTGGCGGCAAAGTTTTGGCATTTTGTGTTTTCCCTTGTGGCGAACAGGTCTATCTCTGGATGACCCCACTGTCGGAAGTACGGTTGGAGTACTGATGGATGTATCTCCCACTCGTGCATCTGGTGGCTGTGTCTGCTGAGCAGATCTGCCATCTGGTTGTCTTTGCCCGGGAGGTGTTCCGCCATGAGGAAGATGTTCCTCTGAATGGCCCACTTCCACATGCTCTGAGCCAGATGAGACAACTGTGGCGAGTGTGTTCCTCCCTGCTTCTGTATGTAGTACATGGCAGTCATGTTGTCCGTTCGGATCAACACGACCTTGTTGCACAAGTGTATCTTGAATGCTTTCATTGCAAGGAAGATCGCCATGAGTTCCAAAAGGTTGATGTGCATCCTCCTTTGCTGTGTCGACCATAGTCCCTGCACTGTGTAATTGAGTACGTGAGCTCCCCATCCCTGGAGAGACGCGTCCGCTGTCAGTATGATTTGTGGAACAGGCTCCTGGAACGGTCGGCCCTTGCAAAGGTTTTGTGGATTCCACCAATGCAGAGAGTTGTATGCCTGACCGCTCACCAACACTAGGTCCTTTAACTGTCCGTGGGCCTGATTCCACTGACGTGCCAAGCACTCCTGAAGCGGGCGCATATGTAATCTTGTGTGTGGGACTATGAAGATGCAGGAGGCCATCATGCCTATCAACTGCATAAACACTCTTGCCGGGAGTGAGTGTTGAGGTCTGAATTTCTTTATGAGCAACTGAATGATGTTGATCCTCACTGAATTTGGCTGCGCCGTGGCTGCCAGAGTGTCTATGGTTGCGCCTAGGTACTGCTGTACGTGGTTGGGTTGAAGGTGGGACTTTGGATAATTTAGTGAGAAGCCCAAGCTGTGAAGAAGGTGAATGGTGTGGGACATGTGGCTGGCACAGTGCTGGGCCGACTTTCCCTGGACAAGCCAGTCGTCCAGATAAGGATAGACATGTATGTGCTGCCTCCTTAAGTGTGCCGCCACTGTAGCCAGGCACTTGGTGAACACTCTGGGTGCTGTCGTTACCCCGAAAGGGAGGACTTTGAACTGGTAATGCTGATTGAGAACAGTGCACCAGAGATATTTTCTGTGTGAGGGGTGTATGGGTATATGGAAATATGCATCTTTGAGGTCCAATGTTGCGAGAAAGTCTCCCTGACTGAGCAACGGTAGCACTTGTTGCAGAGTGAGCATGTGAAAATGCTCTGACAGAATGTAACGGTTTAGAGGTCTTAGATCTAGTATGGGTCTGAGAGATCCATCCTTTTTGGGGATCAGAAAATACAGTGAGTACACCCCTGATCCTTGTTCCTTTGCAGGCACGAGTTCTATGGCTCCTTTTTGGAGCATACTGAGAACCTCCTGTTGCAATAAGTGCAAGTGCTCTGCGGACCTATGACGGTGTCTTGGTGGTATGTTGGGTGGAGTGGACGTGAACTCCAGACAATAACCGTACTGGACAATTTCTCTCACCCACCTGTCTGTAGTAATGGATTCCCAGACTGGCAAGAACCTCTGTAGTCTCCCCCCGACAGGTGTTACGTGGTCGGGGGGCAGTGACAAGGCGTCACTGTTTGTTGGTGGTGGAGGACCTGGAGCTGTTGTTTCCTCGGCCTCTGCCTTTGATGTTGTTTCCACGGTATCCACCTCTGCTATTTTTGTTATAGGTGGGCTGTGTACCTCCTTTAGTGTACTGCGACTGTTGGGAGTTCTGGGTTTTAGATGGTCCTCTGTTGCTAGAGCGACGAAAGGACCCACTCCGAAACTGCTGGGATTGCAGAGCCCCCATAGACTTTGCAGTCTCTGTATCTTTTTTTTTTTTTTTTTTTGAGTTTTTGAAAACCTTTATTTAAACATTGCGGTACACAGCAAAGAGCCTACAACCCTGCGGGCCGGCCGCGAAAAACACATTTGGATGTATATCTGATCACACAGCCCTATGCCGTCAACCCGGAGGTACGGCGGCGTTGAGGAGTGCACACGTACCGAGAGGTAGTGAAGAAATTTACTTGTCTCAGACTTAAGCAAACATTCACAAATTAGGTCAGGCTGCCCAGGAGGCATAAAGTGCCGAAACTTCCCACTCCCCCCCCCCCCCCCCCCCCCCTCCCTCCCGAAACATCGGTCAACACTGCGCTTTCATGTGTGCCCTTGGCTAGCCAGCACCCTTCCCCCCCCTCTCCCAGCTCCCCGAGCCGCGATAGCAAGTGTCTAATCATCTCCGGGGTCTTCCTGCACAATGGAAGGAGGTTCGCAGAGTCCCCCCCTAAAATCATTCCACTTGGACCATACCTCAACCCACTTGCGCGGGCACCCTCTCGCCACATATACTGTCTTTTCCTGCAGCATGCACCAGTCCATGTCGCTGGTCCAGTCTGAGAGTTTCGGTGGAACAGCGCTGCCCCAGAGCCTGGCAATGTTCCTTTTTGCTATCATTTGCCCGAGTGTCACCCAGATCCTCCCCTTTGGCGGCAGGTCAGTTGGTTCCCATATGTTGAGGAGGCACCTCTTGGCTTCCGGGCGAATCTCCACCTCCCACACCTCTTCCATCTCCCGCACCACCCTCCTCCAGTACCTCTGAACCTTCGGGCAGTCCCACAGCACGTGAAAAAAGGTTCCATCGCCTCCACACCCCCTCCTACATAGCGTTGTATCAGCCCTACCCATCATATGTAATCTTGTGCAAGAGATATAAACTCTGTGTAGGATCTTCAATTGGATGAGCCGCAATCGGGCCGATATCGCGACCTCACGTGGAGAAGCCAAAGCGTGCATCCACTCCTCGTCATCTATTTCCAGCCCTTCGGCGACCCACTTTTCTCTAAGGGGAAGAAGCAAATCTGGGGGGTTGTTAACAAGTTTTTTGTAGGTGAGGGATATGGCGTGTTCCGCGAGGAGTCCGTCAAGCAATCTATCTTCGAGCGGGGAGGCTGGCGGCAACTTGACCTCCGGTGGGATGTTCGCCTGCAAGGAGTGGCGCACCTGCAAGTATCTGTAATATTCGGCATCTGCCAGTTCGTAGGCTTCCTGCATTTGGGCGAATGAGCGGACCCCGGCAGGTCCCCACATGTCTTTGATTTGAGAGATGCCGATAAGATCCCAATTGCGGAATCCTTTGGTGCGTCGCAGATTTCCCAACGCTTCTGAGGCCCATAGTGGCGTGGCCATCGTGAGGACTCCGGACCATCCGAGCTTTTTCTGTGCGATGTGCCACAGCTGTACCGAATGCAGTGTCGGGCCGGTGAGTCTGCGCACACCCCGTCTAGAGTAAAGTGCTATTTCATAGTTCCCTCCGGGCAGCAGCCATCTATCCATGCCGTAAGCCGGGTCATTCCCGTCCCCGTATGTCCCTTGGTTGATTGCGGATAGGTGGGCCGCCCAGTAGTACTTGCGAATATCGGGGAGAGCGATTCCGCCATCGTACCACCCCAGTGTTAGTTTGGCCAGTGAGATTCAGGGCTGCCCGGCCCAGAGGAGGTCGCGCAGCGCAGCTTCGATTGCTAGGAAGTAACTGTTTGGGACCAGGTGCGGGTAGTTTTGAAGTGCGTATAGAAACCGCGGGAGCGAGAGCATCTTAAATAAGGCTGCCCTGCCCAGCAATGACAGGGGCAGATGCTGCCAGGATTTCGCCTCCCGTTGAAGCCGAAGGAGCGGCGGCTTGAGATTGTGCTCGTAAAGCAGAGCATTATTAACAGTAATATACACTCCGAGATACTTAAACCCGTCCTCTGCCACCCGAATAGGGCAAGAATCAGGGAGCCTGGGAGGGTCCCCACGGAGGACGTATAGATGCGATTTGGCCCAGTTGACTCGGAAGCCAGAATTGCGACCGAAACTGTCCAGTATATTCAGCGCCGCGATCAGTGACCCACGCGGCTTCGAGAGGTAAAGAAGTATGTCGTCGGCATATAGAGATATCTTATCCTCCCATCCCTCCGCCCATGTTATGCCCTGCACGGTGGCCACCTGTCTTATCCAGGCCGCAAGCGGTTCGAGGGAAAGGGCGAATAGAAGGGGGGACAGGGGACAGCCCTGTCGAGTTCCTCTGGCCAGCGTGAAGACTTCAGACACCTTATTATTTACCAGCACCTGCGCCAGGGGTTCCGCGTACAGTAATCGCACCCAAGCGATAAACTGGGGTCCAAAGCCCAGCTTGCGCAGGACTGCGAACATGTAGGGCCACTCTAGGGTGTCGAAGGCCATGGTGGCATCCAACGAGACCACCCCCGCGTCCTCTTGAAGACGGTGGCACTGCCCTAGCACCCCATGCAATCACCTAATATTGAGGGCCGTATTTCGGTGGGGCATGAATCCCGATTGGTCAGGGTGGATTAGCGACGAAAGCACCGGCTTAAGCCGATTGGCCAGCGTCTTGGCAAGTATTTTAGGTTCCGCGTTTAGAAGCGAAATGGGTCTGTATGATGCACAAGAGTCTTTGGGTTTACCTTCTTTCGGAATTGCCACTATAGTCGCCAACCGCTGGTCCCGGGGCAGCAGCCCTAATGCTTTACTGCAATCGAACATGAGTTTGAGGTGCTTACTAGTGACGTCTGGCTGGAGTTTGTAGATCTCTATGGGTATGCCGTTCGGACCGAGCGCTTTACCAGGACGGAGGTCCCCTATCGCCTGCTGGAGCTCAGTCTCGGTGAGCGGGCTGTCAAGAGCCTCCCGATCTGTGTCCGAGAGAGTGGGCAGTCGTATGTCCGCGAGGAGGTCCCATGGAGTCCTCCTCCGGGCGGTCCGACTCTCGCCTGTAAACCTGCCGGTAATAGTCGGCGAACTGTTGTACTATTTCCCGGGGTTCCGTGAGCACTCTCCCCGATTCAGTGTGCAACTCCGGCACCACCCTGCTGGCCTGTTGTTTCCGCTCAAGCCAGGCGATAAGTTTCCCGGCTTTGTCACCCTGATCATATATCCTACCAATTCTATGCCGAGCCACCGTCTGGGCCTCCTGGGATACCAGCGCTCTGTACTCCGCCGCCTTAAGCTGCATCGCGTGCCTGAGCTCACGGTCGCCGCTGGTCGTTGCCTCCCTTTCTAGGTCCCCAAGTTGCTCCTCTAGCGCTACGGTCTGTTGGCTACGTTCCCGTCGCCGAGCCGCGATAGCCGATAGTGCCTCGCCTCGCACCACAGTCTTAAACGCCTCCCACAGGGTGGCAGGGGAGGCGACCGACCCATCGTTCTCTGTGAAGTAGCGCGAGATTGAAGTGGATATGTGTTTCCTAGTGACCTCGTGTTTCAAGTGCCAGGGGTTAATTGGCGCAGTGCAGCCCTCCCGTCTACTTCCGAATATTATCTGTGCAAGGACCGGTGAATGGTCGGAGATGCCCCTGGGGAGGAGTTCGGCCTCCACTACCGCCATGTCGTGCTGGAGCAGGGTGAGGATGTAGTCCAGCCGTGAGAAGGAGTGGTGCGCCCCGGAGAAGAAACTAAAGCTACTTTCAGTGGGGTGGAGTAGGCGCCAAACGTCCGTCAGCCCAAAGGACTCGAGGAAGTCCGGCAGCCACCGTTGCCCCTGGGGCAGGTCTCTAGGTGGTAGTCTGTCTTGGGCTCCCGATGCCACTGCGTTCAAGTCCCCTCCCAGAACGAGCCGACCCTCGGGTAGCGATAGTAGGAATGAGCCCAGGTCTGCGAAGGCCCGGGCCTGTAGGCCTGGGGAGATATAGACTGAAAGAAGATTAAGCGCCCGGCCTTCCCAGCGCCCCGACACAGCCGTGAACCGGCCCTGCGGGTCGGTCTTGGTGATATCTACATGAAGGGGCAGCGAGCGGCGCAGGAGTATACCCACTCCTCTCGATCCAGTGGTGAAACCTGAGTGTGCTGCTAGAGTGTACCCATATCTATTTAGGGCGTGACAGACATTCCCCAATAAGTGTGTTTCCTGCAGAAGCACCACATCTGGCTGGTGCCGTTTGAGGAACTGCAAAACTATAGTACGCTTGAGTTTGTCCCCCATACCGTTGACGTTCCAGCTGAGAATCTTAAGGCTTTTCTCCCACCTTCTAGCCATGGCTGTGTCGTAAGAGGGTGTCTTGTCCCACCACCCGGGCATCAATTGAGTGAACATAGTGTGCGTGACCGTAAAGGATCCCCAACTCCCACCCCTCCCTGAGTCCCACCCCACAATGACAAACCATACAAATTACAACAAACCCAACAAGCCGGACGTTCAACTCCCTCCCTCCCGGAGCTGGCCCTGACCTCCCGGCCCCCCCATCCCAAAACAACTCCCCCCACCCTGCCCCCTGCTCCGTGGGTCTAGAACTGCCCACCACCCCAATTAGCAGAGCGCCTGTCGCCCCACCCCACCCCGGTGAACCCACCGAGAAACTCAACTTGGGAAGTTCGTGGGCTAGTCCCCTTTGGTCGCCCGTCCGTGGTGTCCCAGTTCGTTCAACCCCCTTGTCACGGAGTCACCCATAGAGGGAAGCCACCCATAGAGGCAGTGAGGCGGCCAGGGTACCCCAGAGTTAACAAGTCTCAAAATAAAGGCACGTGAGGTATACGTTACTGTCTGATGTCTTCTCAGCGCTATCTCTCGTGGTCTCAGCGCGGCGTCCCTTCTCTGGACGAGCCCCAGCGGGGACTGTTGGACCTGGAACGCCAGGACCGCTGACTCGGCGCACCACCCGCAGGGCGGCCCGGCGCCGACTCCGTGGCGGGCAGGCCCGCATCTTGCCGCTGTACTTCTTCACGCCGGGAATCCTGCGTCGCCTCTCCCCCATCCAGCCACTCCTGCACCGCTTCCGGCGTGGTGAAGAAGAGGGATCGCCCACCGGCGATGATTTTCAATTTGGCGGGAAAGAACATCATATATTTGATCCCACGCTCGCGGAGCGCCGCCTTGACCCCTTGGAAGGAGCGCCTTTCCCGTTGGACCTGGAGCGTGAAGTCGGGAAAGAACCGGATCGTGGCCCCCTCATACCGTAGGTCACCGTGCTGTCGTGCCGCCTGAAGAATTGCGTCCCGGTCCCGGAAATTCAGAATTTTGGCTATGATCGTCCGTGGCATGGCTCCAGGCTTGGGTCGTGGGATAGGGGCCCTGTGCGCCCGCTCAATGGTGAAGAGCTTCGAGAGACGCTTGGGTTGAAGGTGTCGTAGGATCAGGTCCTCCAGGAAGAGCTCCACACTGTCTCCGTCAAGTCCTTCCGCCACACCCACGACGCGGATATTACTTCTCCGAGCCCTCCCTTCTTGATCATCGAGCCGCAGGGCCATTAGGCGGTGCTGGTGTACTAGTTCATTCACCCTGCCCTCAAGCCGCTTCTCCGAGTCCTGTAGGGCCTTAATATCGACTTCATTAGCCTTGGAGCGGTCAGTGGTTTTCCCTAGGTCAGCTCGGAGCAGGGCCACTTCAATAGTGATCTTATCCATCTTGGTTTCCAAGTTCGTGCCCAGGGTTTGGATCGCAGCCATGATGGACTTCAGGGAAGGGTCCGCATCATCCTTCGGAGCCCTTTCCGCCGGAGGCGGCGCCTTGGCTACTGTGTACTGGTCAAGCTTGTTGGCCTGCGTTGCGGCTCCACTCTTAGGTCGCATGGCGGTCCGGGCACCCTGCGGGCCGTAGGCGGCACCGCCCTCCGCAACACCGAGGTGTCCTGTGGTCCGACCAGCGTTCGCGGACGTAGCCCTGGGCCCACCGCTATTGCTCAGGGACTGATAGAGGGAGGAAGACCTCCGCCGCCACAAGAGAGGCCCAGAATCAGTTCCAGTACACCGTCCCACTCCCAGTCAGCCAGGCGGTGCGCAGTATCCAGTCGCGGCCGTGGGCCTCACCGGATGAGTGGGCCGGGCGCTCCCACGCAACAGGCCACCCTCTGCTCGTCAGTGGCCACAAAATGGCGTCCCCTTCTAGGCCAGGGAATCACTCCGCCGCAGCCCCAGTCGCGATCGTGCACCTTCCCTAGGACGACTGGTGGTCCCTTCCGCAGCACCCAGGCGCCCCTTGATCCGGGCTGGGTGTGACGGACGGAGCCTGGAGCCCAAAGTACTCTGTCAGCGATCAATAGGGGGAAGAGGGTCTCCGCCGCCACCAGCCGGGTCCGATGTATAGTAGAGCGTTCCGTCCCACCTCCGGGCAGCCAGGTGGTTCGCAGTCCCAGTCGCGCTCTGGAGTCTCACCGGAGGGTAGGGCAGGGCGTCCCTCAGCGGTAGGCCTCCCTCCGCTCTCTCGTGGCCGCAAAATGGCGTCCTCTTCTCGGCCAGGGAAGCAGTCCGTCGCGGCCCCAGTCGCGATCCCGCACCTGCTCCGATGAAGCCGATGATCTCCGGCCCCGATCCGCGATGTTAGCCGCGTTCTCCTACGACGGCGTCACTCTGTGCGCGTCGGTGGGCAGGCCCTCGCCGGGGCCTCAAGTAGCGCCGGGAGCCGCAACAGAGCTCCGGAGCCGAGGCGTCCGGCCGCTGTCGTCCACCGCGGCCACCCTCCTGTGCCGTGCGAGTGTCGCCTGGGGTCGCCGAGCCGCCCTCGTGGGCACTGGGTCAGGGGGAGCCGGGGGAGCTCCAAGGGCACTCCCCTCAGCGCGGATTAGGTCCGGATTTCGGTGGAACACCAACGGTCCCGGCGGAGCTCCGGGATCAGGCGGCCATTCACCTCGGCGCCTAGCCACGCCCCCTCCTCTGTATCTTTTTTGAGTTTCTCTAAGGTGGTGTCAACCTCGGGGCCAAAGAGGGAGTTAGGGTTGACCGGTTGATTGAGTATAGTTGTTTGTATCTCTGGTTTGAATCCCGAGATCCTCAACCAAGCATGCCTTCTTAACATGACGCTGGTGTTGATAGCCCTAGCTGCAGTGTCAGCTGCGTCAAGAGTGCATTTAATGCAAGCGTTACTAATGAGCTTCCCTTCTCTAATAAGTGTCTCCGCTCCTTCTTTATACTGATCTGGGAGGTGCTGCAGCAGTGACTCTAGGGTATCATAATGCGCCCTGTCGGATCTAGCCAGAAGTGCCTGAGTGTTGGCAATTCTCCAGATGTTAGCCGCCTGTGCAGCAACCCTCTTTCCTGATGTTTCCAAGACCTTAGACTCTTTGTCGGGGGGAGGAGCATCACCCGTTGTCCGTGAGTTGGCTCTCTTCCGAGCATTGGAAACCACCAATGAGTCTAAAGGCAACTGTCCTTTTATGTATGTAGGCAGGGTCCACTGGAGCTGGCCTATATTTTTTTTCAATTCTAGGGTTAAGGACTCTCGCCCTAGTGGTCTCCTTAAAAATGTCATTAGCCTGTTTTAGGACCCCTTTCAGCATGGGCAGAGTTTTCACAGATCTTTCCGAAGTAGAGAAGGTATCCATTAGAAAGTTGTCCTCAATAGGATCAGTGTGGAGCTGTACGTCATGATTGTTGGCGGCTCTTTCAATTAAGGCATTGAAAGCAGCAGTGTCCTCTGTAGGAGATGTTTTTGCCACATATGCCTGTGTGTCTGGAGCAGTATGTGTGTCCCCTGCATCCGTATTGTCCACCCAAGGTTGGTTTTGGTCCTCAGGGTCAGTATCCATAGGATAAATGCCCTCAGCATCACCATCACCTCCAGCATCCGTATCAGAGTGAATGGGCGAGAATGACTGAGGTTCTGGGGTGCCAAATTGAATATGTTCCACCAGAACTGGTGATGTGGTTCTCTTCTGTTTTAATGGAATCTTGTATGGCTCCATTGGTGTCTCTGTTACGATTTTCCGTTTGTATATGGAAAGTCTACCAGTGGTGGCGTCGATAAACTGCCTTGGGACCTCATCGTTGTGAGGCACTGCAACAGGTCTCTGTCCCATCTGTATTCCTGTTGGTGCATCGACAGTTTTCTTCGGGTCGAGAGCTTCTTGCGGGTCGAGACCCTTCTTTGCGTCGAACATTTTCGGTCGCACCGCTGGTGGGAGGCCGAACTTTATATGTGTCGACGCGATGCGAACCGCGCTGACCGTTTTCGGCTGCGGGGCTGTCTTCGCACCAGTTGTGGAAGCCTTGTCATGGATGCGTAATAACGACTCCGACACCTTCTGCTTGACAAAGGGCGATGGCGTCGTGGATTGGACACGGTCCTTCGACGCCTTCTTCATTGTGGCATCAAGCCCCGTACCAGATGTCGTCTTCTGGACAGGAATAGTGGGATGGGTTGGCTCTCGATGGTCGCCCTCCATATCTGTGTTGACGCTCTTTGGCGCCGATACTTTGGGGTCGGCAACCTTGGCTTTGAGTTTCGGCGCCGCCCGTGGCTCGACGTCCCCATGACCTCTCTTGGCGTCGACAGCCGTCTTTTGTGTCTTCGGATCCGAGGGCCTCGAGGCCTTGTCGCCGTGGAGAGGCTCTTTTACTTTCGGTTTCGGTGCCGTTGCCTTCAGTTTCGATTCTCGTTGATCGAGTGATGGCGCTTTGGATACCGATGGCTCTTTAGGATAGTTCGACGCCGGGCGTTTATGCGGGGCGGAAGAACGAGAGGAATGATCTTGGGTAAGGCCTTGTGGCGATCCCGCGACCTGAGCCTTATCGAGTGCCTCCGTCGGCCCTGTGGCGACCTGAGGGCCTAGCTCATTTTCTGAGCCATCCTCCTCGGCCCCAAGGGCCTCTTCGTCGTCTCCTACCTGTACGACGACGTCATCCTCCTCTTCATCTATTATATGTTCGTCTTCAGCATCATAGTCGGATTCACGCTCCGACGACGGATCCGACATCTCTCCCTGAACTTCAAGGTCCACGACCTCTTCATCTTCGGTCCCGAAGATGTTGTCCGGGTGCGGCGCCGCTTTCTGCGCCTCGAGCCGAGCTGCTCGACGAATGCGAAGGGTCTTCTTCGAGCGAAACCTGGAGCACGCCATGCAGGTGGCTTCGTCGTGGTTTGGAGAGAGGCACTTGTTGCACACCGGGTGCACGTCGAAGCGAGCATACTTAGCGTTGCAAAGAGGGCAACGCTTGAAGGGGCTATTCGATGTTTTTGGTTCCATCGTCGATCTTGATCAGGCCTCGGACGTCGAAGGGCAAATGGCTAACTTCGATGAAACTACTCGGCGCCGAACGAAAACAATACCGACGAATAAAGGCCTAAATACTCTAAGAGCTAAGATTAGGACATCCGAACCCAATGGCGGAAAAAAACAATCTAAGGATGGAGGGGATGCCCATGCGCACTGTAGTCCAGGGGAGGAGCCACCTATCTCGTGATACTTCGAAGACTCTTCCAGGACAACATTGTGCAATCATCCGGACCCAACACTAGGCGGCGATCTATGCACAGATATGAATTCAGCAGCCCACATGCCTCAAACAAACAGATTTCTTCGCAAGAGTATAGAATCAAATTAAGGCAGAGTCGTTCACATTTTTTGTGCATGCACGACATGCGCATCAGAGGCACAGCGCATGCAGTGAATCTGAACAGGTCCAGATTTAATGCGAGGTGCAGAAAGACAGTTCTTTGCTGGAAAATATTCAACATGATATTTACCTCCATTAAATCACTGTACACACAGCCACTCAATTCAGAGTTTTGGAATACTATTTTCATCTTGTTTTTGATAAACATAGAAAAACATTTTAGGCCGGACATTACTTTTTAATGTCCTGTTAGAAGTGAAACATTATAGCAAGAATGCCTTATTGCCAAGAAGAATGTGCTTTGAGTGAAGTCCATATGTCATATGTGAGCTGCAACAGAGCAGCTTCGCTCAATGAGCTCCAACTTCATGGGGTGCTGTGGTTCACAATAAAGTGGTGTACACTTTCATCTGATCGACACACATTGGACAGCAAGCTCACCAACCGTTAACCAGAGAATAAGCAGCAAGTCAGGCACCAAACGAGTTGGGGGTTTAAAGGTCCTCTATTATGTGTTATAAAGTCAAATTAATTGCAGAGACTAGCTTTCAAGACATGAGTGCACTAGGAGGAAAGATTGTACATCGGCACCTACAGAGGAATGCAAGTACACAGGCCACAATCCTTTACACATTTGCTTTACCTTGCAATAACGCCTGTGTGGACATGGAAAGAAGGAAAATGTTACTTACCCAGTAAGCATGTGTTCTTGCAAAGAGCTGTAGATTCACATGCTTTGCATACTCCTGCCATCTAGTGTTGGGTCCGGATGTTTGCAAGTTGTTTTTCTTCGTATAAGTCTTTCCAGTCACGAGGTAAGGTGACTCCTCCTTTCGGTGATAGTGCGCATGGGCATCAACTCCATTGTTAGATTATTTTCCCGCAGAGGATGAGAATGGAGTTAGTAAGTGTAGAAAAAGATGTTCATGCATATGTATATGAGTAAGAAACTGCAACAGGTATAGGTATCCGGGAAGGCGGGTGGGTGCATGTGAATCTACAGCTCTACATGCCAAGAACAGATGCTTACTGGGTAAGTAACATTTTCCATTCGAGGCATATGAGCTGTAGATCACATCTTGTGGCACGAGTAAGATGGTAAACCTAACCAGGGAGGTATTGGGACTGACATATGCATGCTACAAATATGCTGGCCCAGATGTGGTGAGTTGTTGATGGCACTTTTAGTTAGTTTGAGTGTTTAAGAAATGACATCTTATTTTGCATTTTCCATTGGTCCAAATGGCATATTCAGATGTAGGCCTCCACGGGTTTCCCTTACAGGGCACAAGAATAAAGAACAAATATCGCAGCTGGAGAAATATACATTATGAGCAACTGAAAGTCACAGAAGTGCGATTATTCGGACACTGATATGCGATATAGAGTACAGTGGACATTGTACATTATTTTTTTATACTTATGTAGAACGAACTTCAAATTCAATAAGAATTGTGCATGTAATAACACCGCGAATCCTTAATATGTAATATGCATTGTAATGTCCATCAACATATGTATACATGTAGTTCACGATGACTCTGGAAATTTTTTAAAAACGCAATAATTATATATAAAAAATAAAAAAATGTGAGCTGTAGATCACATGCAGATGTCTGAAAGAGTGTTCTAAGT
The DNA here is from genome assembly GCF_964204655.1 of Triturus cristatus. Lineage (NCBI taxonomy): Eukaryota > Metazoa > Chordata > Amphibia > Caudata > Salamandridae > Triturus > Triturus cristatus. The sequence goes on from NC_140595.1 coordinate 309,370,005, forward strand.
ACTGCCTGGCCTACATTAGCTTGCTGCCTCACTAACACATCTACACAATACTGCTTGGTGAATGTGTATGGTCTAGACCATGTTGCAGCTTTGCAGATGTCAGCTATGAGAATGTTTTCTAAGAAAGCCATAGTAGCCCCTATTTATCGAGTAGAATGCGCTCTAGGGAGTATTGTTAAAGTTCTTTTTGCTTTCGCATAACATGTCTGAATACATTTGACAATCCATCTAGCAATACCTGATTTGGGTATAGGATTACCTTTGTGTGGTGAAGAAAAAGAAACAAAAAGTTTTGTTCTTTCTATGTAATATAGCAAAGCTCTTCTAACATCTAAGGTGTGTAGAGCTCGTTCTGCCACTGAATCTGGTTGAGGAAAAAACACAGGTAACTCAACAGATTGATTGATATGAAAGGCAGACACTACTTTAGGTAGAAATTTAGAGTTAGTACGAAGAACCACTTTGTCTTTATGAAGCTGGAAAAAAGGTTCTTCTATGGTTAGTGCCTGTAGCTCACTTACTCTCCTCAGTGAGGTAATTGCAATGAGGAAAGAGATTTTCCATGAAAGAAATTGTAGTTCACATTTATGCATTGGTTCAAAAGGTGGACCCATTAATTGTATAAGGACTATGTTAAGATTCCACACTGGGGCAGGTGGAAGTCTTGGTGGTATTACTCTTTTTAGTCCTTCCATAAAGGCTTTGATAACTGGTACCCTAAACAGAGATAAGTGCTGTCTATTTTGTAGGTGCGCAGCTATTGCAGCAAGAAGTATGCGGATGGATGCGCATGCTAATCCTGACTGCTGCAAGTGTAATAAATAACAGATGATACTTTGTATGGAAGCATTTAAGGGATTGGTATTGTTATTATTAGAATATATAAAAAATTGTTTCTATTTAGCTGCATTACAAGTTTTTGTAGTAGGCCTTCTGGCCTTTTTTATGGTGTTCATACAGTCTGGTGGAAGATTCAGATAACCAAACTCTATGACTTCAGGAGCCAGATCACTAGGTTGAGTTCTTTGAGACCTGGATATCTTATTTCTCCATGACTCTGAGTGAGAAGACTGGATGTGAGATGCAGCTTTTGACGTGGAACTACTGACAGCTCCAACAGGGTTGTGAACCAAGGTTGACAGGCCCATGTGGGAGCTACTAGGATTAGTGTGAGGGTAGTTTGCCTAAGCCTCCAAACCACAAATAGAATGAGGGGGAGAGGCGGAAAAGCGTAGGCAAATATCCCTGACCATTTCATCCATAGTGCATTGCCTTTGGAGAATGGGTGTGGATATCTGGAGGCAAAGTTGGGCATTTTGCGTTTTCGTGTGTGGCAAATAGATCTGTTTGGGGAAAACCCCAGCTTTGAAAGTATGGGAGAACTTGAGGGTGAAGTTCCCACTCGTGGATTTGCTGTCTTTGTCTGCTGAGAAGGTCGGCAATTTGTTTGTTTACTCCTGGAAGGTGTTCTGCTAGGAGATAAATTCTGGGGTGTATGTCCCACTTCCAAATGGCTTATGCTAGGCGTGACAGTTGGAGAGAGTGCCCCCCCCTATTTTTAGGTCTTGCCTAGCGATGCAGCGCATGCTCTGCTCGCTCTTAGCGAGATCTATTGTTGTGGCTTTAGCTTGCGAAGCGAAGGTGGAAGCTCCACCCATGCTTCTTATTGGCGCGGCTTCCAAATGCATGCTTTTTATTGATGCATGTGCATGTTTTGTTCCCTCCCTGTCTTCGTTCGGCGTGCCTGCCCAGACAGGGCATGTGCACGAGCCTGGACAGGAGATATGCACACGTATGCTGTATGAGTTCAGCGCGCTGCTTTGCATTCTGCAGAGTTCCCCGGGCGTTTTGTGTAATTACAGCATCTTAGCAGAACGCACGCATGGCGCGCTTTCACTTTCTTTACTCCCCGCTTCCGCTTTATTTTGCATTGCCTGCTCCTATTTATATTTATGCCCTTCACCCCAGGGTACTTCTGTGCGCTCCTTGTTCTCTCACCGTCAGACCCGTCGCCCCTTTATTATATGTTGCTGCTGGTCACTACACAAGCAGACATCTTCAACTACCGGCAGTTAAAACCATACTCTTACAACATAGCCTTCCCCCATGGACAAGTGTACTACCCATTTGCTAATACGCTTCTGCACTTTGGGCATAATAAATAATTGGGGCTTACGTACTTTCCACGGCCCAGACGCATGCCCATGCAATTTTTGATGTGCCTCACGCGTTAAATTTAAAACAGCTTCCCGCACATACTTTAAATCGCCCTTCGTTCGATCCTTCACTCCCATCCACTCCTTCCTCCTTCCATTCTGTGCCCGTGTTGGTTACATTTTAATGTAACTATTAGCAAACAGTGTAAGGGTCTCAAGCCTCTACCCAAAAACCACTGCATTATACACATAGAATGTGCACAGTTTTGCATCTCCACACTGTGCTACCGCAATAATCTTGCGCACAACATTATCCCACAACGTCCCACTACCCATTTACTAATACGTGTGTTTGCCCTTACTACCTAAATTTGTCTTACAAACTGTTCGCGGCACATACACATGCCTTACAGTACCTTTTTTTCCTCCATATCTCTGTATAATTTGGGGGGCCTTAAACCACAGATTTTTGTTTCCCTTTGCGCGCTCACTTCCTCTCCTCGGTCCAGCCCCTCCTCCCTCCACTCGATTGGTGCTAGTCACACGTCGACGCGGCTATAAACAGTCGGCTTAAACACATGCCCTCCAGCCCTTTTCTGCTGCCTCAAAGACTGATTTCCAAATTTTATCTTTCGCATCATCTTGCAGCGCCTTACCACATGGATTCCCGTTCAACCTTCACCTGCTTTGCTTTTTACCTCCCCTCGTGTTGTCCCTCGTTTACATTTCTTCTACTGCTGGTCAAAAGGTCGTATGGGTATAAACAAACGCTGTAGTAGTTTTAAGCCGCTGACCCGAAATAAACAATATCCCACAGAGTATCACTAACCACATTTAATCGGCTTCTGCACCTTTGATTTTGCCCTTATCAAAAGATTTTGCCCTCCATACTTTGCAGAGGCCCCACACATGCCATAAAGCGCTTTGCCCACCTTACAGGTTAATTTGTAGTGTTCATACACAGAGTCCCTCCCTCCCCTCACTCACAATTGTAATTCACATACTTACCATCCATGCTCATGCTACATAAAAACACAGCAACTAATCATTAGCACTCAAACACTACACACTAAAGCTAATTACTGCTCTACCACGAGCACAACCTGCAACATACATGATACATCTACACACTACATACCAGTAATTACATGTAAATTACATACACTACACTCAAAACAACACCAAAAGCAACATTGTAATTAGAACACTAATAGCACTAACCTACCTTATGCGAGACCTGTTGCATTGCAAATGCTTGTTGTATTTAGTACATGGCTGTCATGTTGTCCGTGTGGACTAGGACAGTTTTGCCTACAAGGTGAATTTGAAAGGCTTCGAGTGCTAGAAACCCTGCTAGCAGCTCTAGGTGATTTATGTGGAGATGTATTTGCTTTTGACTCCACAAGCCTTGAATTGTATGATGTTGAAGATGAGCTCCCCAACCAGTGAGCGACGTGTCTGCTATTAGCACTGTGGAACAGGGTCGATGATGGGCCACCCTTTGGACAGATTTTGTGGGCTCCACCACTGCAGAGGGTGCGGCCGTTTGAGGTTCCGTGTGAGACGGGACGGCACTTTTGAGTGGTGACGAATATGGATGAGTTTGGTATCTACGAACCGCAAATGACGAGTATAGTGGGTGTACGCAGTTTCGCTATGCAACCACGTATGGTTCATCTTATTTTTGGGTTTGTTCATCCGAACCCTCGGGTTCCATTTTAGATACAGCATCCATTTTGTTTCTTGCCCTCAGGTAGCCAGCGAACGGACTTTGTCCGCCTCGTGACCCTGGGACTCCCAAGCTTACACGAGGGACACGTGTTTCTTTGAGGTGACTTTTACGATGAGGGAAATGACACGACTAAGGCAGATGGCCCCGCTCGAGGCTCATCTTGCCGCGCCGGTCTATTGTTTCAGCCATGCATACATTAGACACGAGGTCTTTGATCCCTCTATCAAGTTTCCTTTATTGCTCCTAACACTCTTTTCTAACCTGTTGTGCATCCTTGTCCTTTCCTTGCATCTGTTTTTCGTCCTTCCTCTTAATGTGTTTACGGTTAGGATGAAATGTGTTTATTGCAGAGAAGATATGTTTTTACAGTTGGGAACCGGCAAGACTGTTGTAATTGTGTTCCGGCCTCCTGAAACATGAACGCGACCCTTTTGAAGTTTATTGTGGGAACTGAGTTGTAACCTTTGTTCGCCATACTGTGCTATGGCAAAAACTTGTATAAAAGGACCGATCCACTCCTACAAATTTGAAGCAGTCTCCGAGAACCTACACGTTGTGTACTTCTTGTGACCTCTGTATCCCTGCAGTAAATAAACGCTGATCTCTGACGTCGCTGGAAGTGTCCCGTGTCTCTGTGTTTAGTACGCCAGAACAGGTAACCCACGAAGGTTTCAGGTGTTGTTCCCTGGCACCGCTGGGTCTTAAGAATAACCCAGTCCTTCAGTTGGCGCCCAACGTGAGGCCGCATCAACGGTACCGGTCCAGAGCCCGACGATCGTGAGGAACTTCGTGTGAAATCTCCGAGGGAAGGTGCACCCCGCTTCATCGATCCAGTTGTCGAAATAAGTGGCCCGACGTCTTTTCCCGCGAAGATCCCCGCCTCCTGACGGCTGCGACGGACCGATGCCCTGACTGTCGACCTGTTTTGGCGCCTGGCGTAGTCCTTTGTACGGCGAGACGATCAACGGGCCTTCCTGGTGACGCCATTGTTCTCTCAGTTAAGTATTTGTGGGTCGCTCCCAGTGTTGCTTTGTTGTTTGCATGGTTCCATAGCATTCGTGGTTCTTAGTTGTTGGGTTTTATTTGACGATTGCAATTGCCAAAAACCAAGGGTCTTGCATTTTTGCGAGGACATCGTAATTCGATAGCCCTTGAAGTTTGTATACTCGGTTAGTGTGCATGATGCCTGGCCGTAGTACTTTGTTTGGGTTTTTCAAATGTTGCAGCATGGATTCCCGGCTGGAGGATTCATGTCCGATACCTCCGGTTGGAACTCCAATTTACGAGCTCTATAGTCGTCATGGCGTGGGTCCTATCGTATATAATGAATATTGGGTCCGCTACACTAAAAATGATGGCGTCCTTAGTTGGCCATCTCATGGTAGTTTCGAAACTGCCGTTTTAGATAATTTGGAAGCTAAATTGTTTAAAAAGAAAGCTAGGCCGGCCATGTTTGATTCCTTCCGGTTATGGCGGAAAGAGGCCAAGCAGAAAGAAATCAAACAGAGTAAGAAAAATAAAAGAGAAGGTGTTATTACGGTGATGCGAAATGCAGAACAGTATCAGTTAGACAAAGATGAGAAAGAGCAGGAAGTTAGTGCTCGGCTTCATCATATGGCGGTGGATAAATGTTATCCGGTGCTACCTTCTAATATCGATAAGACGGGAGAAGAAGCGATGGAGGATTCGCTCTTGTCTTATCTGTTGAAATCACCACCTCCCTATGCTCCCGATGTTATGGGTCCCGTGCATCCACCTCTTCCTCAACCCGCTGTTTTGGCGGCTGCTGGTCAGCCCGCCGTTCCTCCCGCTCTCCCGAATCCCCTTGTGCCACAGATTGTACATCCTCTTGTTCCGGCTTCTCTCCCTACTGCGCCTTTCCAAGTCCCTCCTCAGCCTGTCGTTCCCGCTACTCCTGCTGCCGCGTCTACTTCTACTGTTTCCACCCCTACTGTTGCTGCGCCTGCATCTTCTTCCTCTTCTCCTTCTGTTCGTAGTCGTCTCCTGACTGCTGTTGCTACTCTTTATTCTCCGCTTTTTGGGCCGATACTCGGCTCGACTCTTTCAGATGTCGCTCAAAGGCGCAGCCAGCTTCCTGATGGTAGGGAACGTGAATCGTTGGTGAAAATGGCACGTAGATGGATTCGTAATCCTGTTAAATACACCTCACGTATAGTGTTTGAAACGTTTTCTCAGTTTAATGCGCCCACGCAACGATTCGTGTTTGAGGAACTGTGTAAATCGTTGAAGGAGGAGTGGGATGATGATGTGGCTGATAATGTACCGTCTGAGGTTTCTGAGCTCCAGCATCGGTTCGCCACAGGTGTGATCGTAGGTGACAAGGTTCGAGAGGCTCTAGAACGCTTGTTATCCTTTCGATGTACAGTGCAACCTCGTGCGTTGTTTAAGGAAGAGACTGCAGAATGGATGGCACAACCTGGTCAATATCCTATGCGGGAAGTTCCCCCGGTATGGATGCCAGGTGATCCTACTGCTAACCCTCCTGTCCCAGGCCGTTTCCAGAGAGTGTGGATACACCTCCCTTGGAAACGATCGGAAGTTTTACAAGTGAAGCAATCCTTGCCTGATCCCCGTAAAAATCCTGCAGGTTATTATAAGGAGCTGTCCCAATTGGTGGATGCTACCGTTATGAACCTTGCCGATATCGACATGTTGTTTGGCAATGTGGTGCCTCAGCCGATTTGGGCGAAAATTCGTCACGAGAATCACGCAGCCGAGTTAGGCGGTGACTGGGCTGCCCTTACGGCGGCAGACGCCCAGCAGGTCGGTGGGGCTAAGCCTGAACAGCTTATTGTGGCTTTGCCTCAGAGGATAATTACCCTCATGAAAACGCTTATGCCAGCGATGCGCGTCAATTGGGACAAATTATCAGCGTGCAAGCAAAAGAGGGATGAAAGCGTTTCTGATTTCTTTACGAGATTTGAGGAAGCGTTTGTTGATCATAGTGGTCAGGACATGGGTTCCGACGGTGGTCAGCGGCTGTTCGTCGATAAGTTTGTATCGAACTTGTTGCCCGACCTTAGCAACAAGTTGAAGAATTCTGAGAGTTCGTGGGCTGTTTCTACCACTGCTCAAATATTGGCTACGGCCCAATATTACGAAAATAGAGAAAAGGAGGAAAGTGAGCGTGCAGATAAGAAAACGAAGGATCTTAAAACCAAGGTCTTATTGCAGCAAGCCTATCCTCCGCGCTCGAATTTCAGTGATACACAGCAGCTAAATCGATCACAATCACAGTTCTCCAGATCGCAGACGCGAAATGCCTCTCCCGCACCTCGCTTTGTGTTGGGATATAATCAATGCGCATATTGTCGTGGGGAGGGCCATCTGAAGTTTGATTGTCCGGTTCTCCGTGATAGGAACAATGGTGTGTCGGCTCGAGGAGGACGTAGTGGTCCTCAACAGGCTTCCCGTGGTAGAGGTCGTGGAGTTACTCAGAATCAGGCCGAACGTTTTGCCACGTCTTCGGACTCGCAAAATTGTTTCGATCGGCGCGAACCATCGTCCGGTCGGTCTGCACAGTATCATGTGGATGACTGTTACGTTGAGTGTGATGTTGATACGGACGGTATCTACTAGGACAGCCATAGACAAAGGAAGGGAGAAGTATCAGTTCCGGTTGATCAGAGAGGGCCTTATGTTGCAGTAGCCACTTTGGGCGTCGTTGAGCCTTTTCTGTTGGACACTGGTGCAGCAAAAAGTTCCATCATGCATTCGAAACTCCCTCGCGCGCCTTTGTCTGGCTTAACGAATGTTTCCGTTGGATTTTCTGGCGCCCCCGTTAGCAATCCAGTTTCTAGCCCCTTGCCCCTTACAATTGGGTCTCATGAGCTAGAAGCTCCTTTGATTTTGACTACTGGTTGTGGTGAGAATCTTTTGGGCTTGGATTTGTTGAAAAGGTTACATGCGACTTTGTACTGTTCTCCTACGGGCGTGGAGCTTACATTGGGTAAGAGCGTGATTTCCCCTATGTATTTATCGATCGATAAGCTCCCACCGGAATGGAGTTCTCTTCCGGTCTCTTTGTGGGCGACAGGTCCCAATGATGTGGGCCTGCTGGATATACCACCTTATGTTGTTCAATTGAAAGTTGGTGCGCGCTTGCCGCGCATACCCCAGTATCGTATTTCCCTTGATGGTGAACGGGCACTATTAGCGATCATTTACGATCTGATCGGTAAAGATGTTATTGAGGAGACACGGGGTAATGTGTGCAATAGTCCCGTGTTGCCTATTCTGAAACGAACGGATCCCTCCAAGCCTCCCGTGTACCGTCTAGTTATCGACTTAGGGGAAGTAAATAAAATTGTTGTTCCGCAGTTTCCTGTGGTGCCAGACATTACAGCTTTACTGACTCTGATTCCAGCCACTGCATCATGGTTCTCGGTAATCGATCTGAAGAATGCGTTCTTTAGCATTCCGATTGCTGAGGAAAGCAGAGATTTGTTCGGTTTCTCATTAGGTGGTCGCAGCTTCAGGTTCAAACGCGCACCTCAGGGCTACTGTGAGAGTCCATCAATCTACAGCCAAGCTCTTAAGAGTCAACTTGATGCGTTTGTGTTACCGGCTGGTGCGGCCTTGATTCAGTACGTTGATGATCTGTTGGTAGCTGCTGACACTGAACAACTTTGTAGAGCTGCTACAGTGTCACTGTTACAGCATCTTTGTGACTTACATCATAAAGTGTCACCTTCCAAACTGCAATATTGTTGTCAAGAAGTAACCTATCTAGGTCACTTATTGTCAAAGGCGGGAAGAAGGTTGACCCCTGAAAGAATTGCAGCAATTGCTCGAATGACTGTGCCAACAACTCAGAGAGATGTGCGTGCCTTTCTAGGTATCACGTCATACTGCAGACAGTGGATCCCGAACTTTTCACTGTTAGCGAAGCCATTGGTAGCTCTCACGTGCAAGGACGTTTCGACTCCTTTGCCATGGACGGAGGAATGTCAGAAAAGTTTTTCTGAACTACGTGATGCACTGTGTTCGGCTCCTGTGTTAGGTACTCCTGATTACAGCAAGCCTTTCACATTATACGTCCACGAGAGGGAAGGTTGTGCGTTGAGTGTTTTAACGCAACAATTTGGTGGTAAGCAGCGTCCGTGTGCATATTTTTCCTCGACCTTAGACCCGGTAGCTAGAGCGTTGCCAAGTTGCTTGAGGGCGACAGCGGCGGCGTCTATTCGGCAGTCCGCAGGTCTGGTCATGGATAATATGCTCATAGTGATGGTTCCGCATGCAGTTGATACGCTCTTGAATCGGACAAAGACTCAACATCTGACGAGTGCAAGGTTGTCTGGGTACGAGCTGACCCTTTTGGCAAGTCATATACAGATCAAACGTTGTAATGTACTGAATCCGGCGACATTGTTGCCGATTAATATGGAATCAGATGATGTACCACCACATGATTGTTATTTACGAACTGAGGAAGAAACAAAAGGTCGTGTGGACCTGAAAAACACTCCCTTGGCAGATCCCGATGGTACCTTGTATGTGGATGGCTCGTGTTTTAAATTGCCGAATGGCGATGTGACGACTGCGTACGCTGTAGTGACGTTGAGCACGGTTGTGGAAACTGCGAGATTGAACCAGAATTCAGCACAAGCGGCAGAGTTAATTGCATTGACAAGAGCGTGTGTTCTGTCGAAGGGAAAGCGAGTGAATGTGTTTACTGACAGTCAGTACGCATTCGGTGTTGCGCATAATTTTGGAAGATTGTGGAGAGAAAGAGGATTTATGACATCGCATGGTACGAAGATCCAACACGGGCAGCTCGTGAATGATCTTTTGGATGCACTTACATTGCCTAAACAAGTGGCGATCGTTAAATGTAGTGCACATCGGAAAGTGACGGATGATGTTGGTCGTGGTAATGCGTTTGCGGATGAGATTGCTAAGGAAACGGCTAAGAATCTTGCGACTCGAATGTATGTCACGAGTTCAGTGAGGTGGCCGACGGAGACTGGTATGTGTGAAAATACTGTTGAGAGTGTGAAAGCAATTCAGAACGAAGCTACTAAAGCTGAAAAGACCAAGTGGAAAGAAAGTACAGGAAGATTGGATATGCATGGATGTTGGGTTGACCTGACGGAATGTCAGAGGTGGATGTTACCAGATGCGTACGTATTAGCTGTTGTGACGATGGCTCATGGGTTGTCACATATTAGTGCGAAAGGAATATGTAAGTTCTTGTCCCCTGTATGGAGGAATGAGGGTATTGCTAAGTGTGCCGAGAGAGTGGTTAAGAATTGTATGGTGTGTTTGATGCACAATCCCGGAAGGGGCACCCCCACTCCACCTGGTCATTTCGCTCCTCCTGCTTGTCCCTTTGAGGTTATCCAGCTGAACTTCAGGCGGATAGACTCATGACGTTGCAGAACCGTATGGTTCTAGACGTTGTTCTTGCAGATAGAGGTGGTGTGTGCAAAGTTATCCATTCGAGTTGTTGCATTTTTATTCCTGACAATGCTCCAACTGTCTACCAAGCCATCTCGAAGTTGCACAAGATTTCCGAGTCCATACACGTGGACGAAGGTAATTGGACGCTCCTAGGATGGTTTTGGGGCCTGATGTCAACCTGGGGTTGGAAGATTCTGATGATCGTAGGGGTTGTTGTAACGTTTCTGTTCACATGTTGTCTTTGTGTACAGTGTGGTCCTGCCTTATGTGGCCTATGTGCTACAACGTGTATAAGGCGGCCATCTGTTACCAAGGAGACGTTGATGAATAGAATGATGTTCCAGCAGCAGCTGAACGATCTGATGAATATTGAAATAGATTCCGATCTTGACTAGTGCTTGCCTACATGAGGGCAAAAGGAGCGTCTGAGGTTCCGTGTGAGACGGGACGGCACTTTTGAGTGGTGACGAATATGGACGAGTTTGGTATCTACGAACCGCAAATGACGAGTATAGTGGGTGTACGCAGTTTCGCTATGCAACCACGTATGGTTCGTCTTATTTTTGGGTTTGTTCATCCGAACCCTCGGGTTCCATTTTAGATACAGCATCCATTTTGTTTCTTGCCCTCAGGTAGCCAGCGAACGGACTTTGTCCGCCTCGTGACCCTGGGACTCCCAAGCTTACACGAGGGACACGTGTTTCTTTGAGGTGACTTTTACGATGAGGGAAATGACACGACTAAGGCAGATGGCCCCGCTCGAGGCTCATCTTGCCGCGCCGGTCTATTGTTTCAGTCTTTGATCCCTCTATCAAGTTTCCTTTATTGCTCCTAACACTCTTTTCTAACCTGTTGTGCATCCTTGTCCTTTCCTTGCATCTGTTTTTCGTCCTTCCTCTTAATGTGTTTACGGTTAGGATGAAATGTGTTTATTGCAGAGAAGTTATGTTTTTACAGTTGGGAACCGGCAAGACTGTTGTAATTGTGTTCCGGCCTCCTGAAACATGAACGCGACCCTTTTGAAGTTTATTGTGGGAACTGAGTTGTAACCTTTGTTCGCCATACTGTGCTATGGCAAAAACTTGTATAAAAGGACCGATCCACTCCTACAAATTTGAAGCAGTCTCCGAGAACCTACACGTTGTGTACTTCTTGTGACCTCTGTATCCCTGCAGTAAATAAACGCTGATCTCTGACGTCGCTGGAAGTGTCGCGTGTCTCTGTGTTTAGTACGCCAGAACAGGTAACCCACGAAGGTTTCAGGTGTTGTTCCCTGGCACCGCTGGGTCTTAAGAATAACCCAGTCCTTCACGTTTACCAACACTAGTTGAGTTAATTAACCCTGCGACTGGTTCCACTGACTTGCCAAGCATTCTGAAAGGGGACGCATGTGAAGCCTTGCATGGGGAACAATCATGATGCAAGACGCCATCATTCCCAGCAGTTGTACATACACTTTAGCTGTTAGTGAGTGGTTGAGCTGAAACTGAGCAATTAGAGTATGAATATTGCGAATTCTGGCTGCATTGGGACAAGCTAGAGCTTTTTGAGTATCTAAAGTGGCTCCCAGATACGTTTGTGTGTTGGAAGATTGGATATGAGACTTTAACACATTTACTGTAAACCTCAGTCGGTGCAGTAATTGGAGTGTTGGAGACACTTTGGGAAAGTGCTGGCTTTGATGAGCCCGTCTTCCAAGTACGGCAAGACATGAATGTGTTGTCTTCGCAGGTGAGCAGCGACTACTGCCAGGCATTTGGTGAATATTCTGGGAGCAGTGGTGACTCCAAATGTAAGCACTTTGACCCCGCTATCACAAATCTGAGATAGTTGCGATGAGCGGCATGTATTGGAATATGGAAATATGCTTCCTTAAAGTCTAGAGTAGACATAAAGTCGCCTTGCTGTAAAAGCGGGAGCACTTGTTGAAGTGTCACCATGTGAAAATGATCTGATTGTATGAAATGATTCGCTCTCTGTGGTCTAGTATGCGTCTGAGAGAGCCGTCCTTTTTGGCTATTAGATAGTATAGGGAGTATACGCCCGACCCTTGATATTGTAACGGTATGGGCTCTATGGCTCCCTTTAGTAGGAGACTGAACCTCTTGCTTGAGGAGGTGTAGATGCTCTAGTGAAATTTTGTATGAATGTGGGGGAATGTTTGGAGGATTGTTGGTAAGCTCCAGGCCATACCAGATTGGATATTTCCTAGCACCCACTATTGAATGCCAGACAGGGAAGAATTGTGAAAGACATCCCCTGACAGGTGTTGAATGATTAGGGGGGAGCGGAGGTAAGTCACTGTTTGTTAGGTGAGGGGGAGGCATGTTTTGTGGAACCTTTACCTCTACCTTTGCCGATGTTGTCTCTGTACCCTCCTCTAAAGAAACCTCTTGAGGAAGAGGACTGATTGTTGTCTTTGTATGTTGTAGAGGCAGTGTCCAAAGAAATATTCTTTGACTCCCCACGATAGAAGGAGCGACAAAAGCAACCACGATTGGACGGGTACTGTAGGGCTACCATAGACTTTGCTATGTCTGTGTCTTTTTTCATTTTCTCTAAGGACGTGTCTACAACGGGACCAAAGAGATGTTGTTTGTCGAATGGCGTGTTAAGAATGGCAGCCGGAACTTCGGGTTTAAACACGGAAATCCTTAACCAAGCGTGTCTTCTTTATAATACACCAGTATTAATTGCCCTAGCTGCAGTATCAGCGGCATCTAAAGCACACCTGATTGAAGAATTAGAGATGAGCTTTCCTTCTTGTATCAAGTCTTGAGCTTTGGATTTATGCTCATCTGGCAGAAATTGGAGCAATGTCTGCATTTCATCCCAGTGCTCTCCATCGTATCTGGCTAGAAGGGCCTGGGTATTAGAAATACGCCAGTGATTTGCTGCTTGGGCTGCTAGTCTTTTCCCGGAGGCGTCTAGGAGTTTAGACTCTTTGTCTGGAGGGGGGGCATCTCCTGACATCTGTGAATTGGCCCATTTACGGACATTAGAAACCACTTAAGAGTCTAATGGTAATGGGCCTTTAATTAAGTCTGGATCTGATGGAGCAGGTTTATATTTTTTATCTGTTCTAGGGGTGAGGATGCGTGCACAAACGGGGTCTTTAAATATGTTATCCGCATGCCTCAACATGCCTTTGCAAAACCAAAGGGGATGATGGACGGAGTGTTGAACATTGCAAGCACTCACCCTCAGTCAACTGATCTGGGTTTAATCCATCATCATTCTTTAGCTCACTCCGCCACCCCAAATCTGACAAGGGGATGATGGACGGAGTGTTGAACATTGCAAGCACTCATCCTCAGTAAACTGATCTGGGTTTGGGCTGGACTGTTCCCATGGGGAACAGGGTCAAGACTGATTTGCATATAGCTGGGTTCAAACTGGAATGGCATGGTGAGCAAAAAAACGATGGATTTAGGCCCAGATCTCTGTACTGGGGTGAAATATTATGACATTGTTCTGCATTCTGTCCATCAACTGTTGTTTCACCATGCCTTTGAGCATTGGGAGTGTATAGCTTGATGTTTGTGAACCACTAAGAGTCTCAAAGAGAAAATCCTTCTCTAGGATTCATTATGTAATTGAATCCCATGATATTCAGCAGCCCTACTTAACCGCTTCGACGCGGCTGGAATTCCCCCGCTGTGCGGGAAAATTCCACGCGTGTTCATGTCGGACGGCCCCCGGCCGTCCTCCGCACATACCCACCGTGACATCGGATGGCCGGGTGGCGTCCGACGCATGGAAGGGGTTAATATTTGTATGAAACCTTCATTGTCATCTGGTGGAGAAGGTTTTGTAGGATAAAGGTCAGGATCATTGTCTGTGGGTGAATCAGTATTATAATCCTTCCAGGGGTATGCAGGCAGAGTATCATCTCCCCATCATCCTGATCATCAGGTGTTTGTGGTGAATTAGTAGGTGTACTTAGTAAATGCTGGTTTTGTGGGGAAGGAGGTGATAGAGGAGGAGGAGAAGGGTTAGTACCAACATGCTTCTTTTTTAGAGGAATATGATAAGTGTCCACTACATCAGGTTAACGTTTATGTGGCAATTTAGTAGAAATATGTCCAGTTTTAGGATTAATATAGAGTTCTGTCTGTTTCAGGTCCGGCTTTGAACGCGGGACGTCGAAACGAGGCTCCTGTCGAGCTAGAGGATAATTTTTGTGTCTCAGTGCCAAGATTTTAGGTGCCCGTGTTCTCAGATCCGAAGTCGATTTTTCTTTCAGTGTTGAAGGGACCGGCTCCGAGACTGGGTTCTGTTTCGGGGCGAAGGTTTGGGCTCGGTGCCCGAATGTGCACAACTCGATCCCGAGCAGGATGGCTTTATTGCATGTTTCGGTGCCGAGCCGGAAGGTGGGGCGTTGGAAACATTTTCTCGCTGCCGACCATGGCCCGAATGCAGAGGTGGGACTGGAGCGTTTTTCTTGGGGTAATTTGTACTTTGGGGCAAGGGAGGGTCCGTACATACGATATGCTGACCCTGCAGAACGTCTTCGTCGATATCGGAGCCGGATTCTGAGATTCTTTTTTCTCGACCCCTAGTGCATCGTAGGTCTCTTGCTCGGAATCTTTTCCAAAGGGGTCCGGAATGGACTAGATGTTTTGGCTCTGCATTTCATGACGTCGAGCCCGACAGTCGTGGAGCGTTTTCTTAGAGCGGAAAGATTTGCACGTGTCGCAGCCCTGTTCATTGTGCTCCGGAGAAAAGCACAAGTTGCACACTTCGTGTGAGTCGGTGTGCAGGAACTTCGCGTGGCACCGAGGTCAGAATTTAAATGGAGTCCGATCCATCGACTGCGAGTGGACCGACGCGGCTATGCCCGACGGCCTTCCACGAATTTTCCGATCAAAATAGAGTTTTTATATAACCGATACAATACGTGAAGAAATGGGAAACGCGATCTAAAACAATACTGTCGAGGGTAAGTGGATTGCGCACCAAGGGGAACGTGAGGAACAGTTTCAAACCGGAGCGCAGCAATACACGCCCGAACCCGATGGCGGATAAAAACAATCTAACAATGGAGTCGATGCCCATGCGCACTATCACCGAATGGAGGAGTCACCTTACTGCGTGACTGGAAAGACTTCTTCGAAGAAAAACAACTTGCAAACACTCAGACCCAACACTAGATGGCACCGGATGAGTGGTCTACAGCTCACATGCCTCGAACACATGCTTCACTTTTTTTGGGCTAATAAGAGTTGAGGCATGTATTTGTATATTTTCAACTTTTGTATGCCTGCCCTCGGAGCATTTTATGTGCGGTAACAGGTGGGAAGCCAGGTGGGCACACAGACGTGCAGGCTAGAAGGAACCTAGCTTACTTGTAGTCCTGGTTCCGTAATGTAGGAATCTTCAGTGAAATCATAAATGTTAGAATACGTTAGCGCTGAGTGCTGGGACCTGGGAACACTTCATATCAAAATATATATCCATATATGAATGGAAAGGGTGCAGAGCCCAAAATGTCCAGATGTTGCGCAGCACCCTCCCATAGCCTTTCATAGGCAAAAGTATCTGAATTTTAGGCTATATGCAACATCAAAAACCCTTTCCCAATCTACTGCAGCACCTATATCACAGACTGCTACCTACATGTCTAAGTAATGAGGAAACGTGGATATTGACAGGCTTATAATAGGAGTTAAAAAACACATCCTGTCCCTTTAAGGCTCAAGGATTAAATTTCAGATGTTTTGATACTGGATGGCTAAGAAATTAAGCCAAGAAGGAGGGCGGGACAGTTATGATTTCAATGAACATTCATACAATGCAGAAGCAGGACTACAAGTAAGTAACCATTTCTTCCACATTGCAGCATATTCAATTATAGAAATAAATGTTCTTTTAGAGAAATAAGCAAAAAACACCATTAACCCTCATGGCTCTTAGATGTAAGGAATACAAACGGTAACTGACACACAAAACTGGAAGAACTCTGAATATGGAGTTAATAAAAAAGAATCCTAGAGTTAACTTTTGTAATGGATTCAAGAGAAGTTTGCCTTGGAAATGTGTATAAACTGGTTTTCAATTGCACTCCTTGCATATGTGTAAAGCAAAATATTTCTTTGCCAGGCTGTGGTAGCTGCTTTTCCTTTAGTGGAATACACTCCACGATAACACTGTGCTATGCAAGATACAATCCAATGAGAGATGGATTGTTTTGGAGTGAATAGATACTGGTGAATATGACTATAGTTGATGAAGATCTGGTTAGATTTGAGAAAGATCTTTGTCTTGTCGAGATAAATGTGAGGAACTCGCCTGAAACCCACAGAGTGGTCTGCTGTTGAAGATGGATTCCTAAGGAAAACTAGGAGAGTACTAGTAGGGGTAATAGGAAACTCTGATACCAGTTAGGAGACTAAAAAAGGATGGGTTCTCTATACTACTCTATTTGCATTGAACACCACGGAGGGTTCAACTGATGGAAGAACTTGATTTTCACTAGCCCTACAAGTTTAAGTAATAGCCACTAGAAACATGTCTAATGACTGAAATGTTAAAACATGAAGCTTGATTAGGGTGCGTCCTATCAGCTGCTATAGCTAGAAAGTGGACTTTGATGGAAGAGAACTGCAGCGCTGCTTGAGCTAGACGTAATAGGTATGGCAGGTGACAGAAGTATACCTTTTTTATTGTCACCATAAGCAAATGCTCTATTATTTGAAGGGATAGCAAGCCCTTGTTGAAGGGGTTTTAGCCTCCCATGAAATGTCCATGCATGACTGTGGCAAATTCAAATACCCATGTTGTATCATGACCCATGATGCCAAGTTCAAGGATGTACGGTTCAGGGGAAATGTATAGCCCTGTAATCTGGTGAAGAGGTTTGATTTGCATGGAAGGCTCTTGTGTGATTTCACTGACATTTGCAGCAATTCAGGATACCTTCACTGTCTGGTCCACTCTGGAACAATGAGGATCATTGTCGCCTGACAATTTCAGAGCTTCAGGAATCAGAGGAAAGGGTAATGTCTTTAGTCAATTCTTCAAAAGCACATTGCCCAGGGAGTCTGGTTCTGGGATCCTCGATGTGAAGTCCTGACAATTTTTGTTCCGAGACATGGTGAAGGCATTACTTGTATGGATAACCCCGTTCTGTAAAGATTTCCTGAAGAATACCATTGTCTATATATCATTTGTGTTTTTCTTCGTAAACCTGCTTAGGAAATCTGCCTGCTGGTTTAGGACTTTTGGTGGGAGAACTGCCTTCAAAGACAGATCTCTGGCAACGCCCACAGCCAGAATCAAGATCGTGTTCGTTATCAGAAACAATTACAAGTCCTTGAGACCCCGACAGACTGGTCTGAGTTCCAAGAAACTGATGTGACCTCCAGGGGCAGCTCATCCATTGGGGAAAAGCCATTAGCC
Source organism: Triturus cristatus (assembly GCF_964204655.1). Lineage (NCBI taxonomy): Eukaryota > Metazoa > Chordata > Amphibia > Caudata > Salamandridae > Triturus > Triturus cristatus. The sequence goes on from NC_140595.1 coordinate 309,387,717, forward strand.
ACCTACTGCGAGCTGCTACCTCCAAGGCTCATTACTTTTTTTCAATTAAATACTTTCCCTGTCCCTCCATTCACTTTACTTCCTAATGGGGTGGTGCTAGGGAGCTGTCTCTCTTAGCAAGCAGAGGAAGGTTAAGACGACTAGCTGAAGCGGTGTTTAACTGAACTGCGGATATCAGATTGGCCGGTATTTTGCTGTGGCTAGCCTGACATGCGCAGTTCAGGTTTCCGCATTCAAGGCTATCACTGAGCTGGGAGAGTAGAGACACAGCCCAATTGGTGTTCTATGGAGCGTTGTGTCTGTATGCCCCAGTCAATCCTAGCGCTGCTCTTATGCTGTTTGGTATTAGAAGCAGCATGAGAGTAATGCTTGAATTGCCTGCGCTGCTTGAGAATTATGTTCCCCAGGCTCAGCAAGCACATCTTTACATCCAGGCAGTAGGAGGCAGGACATTTGACCTCGGGAGAATAACGGTTTGCATCTTAGAGTAGATTTAGTACACTCAAAATGCTACAAAAAAAAAATCCTATTGTAGCGTTAATCGGGCTCACTTTATTCATAGGTATGTAAGGAAGGAATATGCTACTTACCAGTATGCATCTGTTCTTGGCATGTAGAGCTGCAGAGTCACACACTGAGGATAAGATCGCCATCTGGTGTTGGGCTCGGATGATTGCAGGTTGTTGTTGTCTTCGGAAGAAGCCTTTGGTCACGAGGTTGGTGACTCCTCCCCTGGACAACAGTGCGCATGGGCATCCACTCCATCTGCAGATTGTTTTTCGCCATGATGGGAAAAGATGGAGTATATAGAAAAGAAAGAAAGGATGTCCATGTGTAATGTCTAAGTAAGACGGATGCTGGAACAGATACAGGTCCCGGGGAGGCGGGCGGGCGTGTGTGACTCTGCAGCTCTACATGCCAAGAACAGATGCATACTGGTAAGTAGCATATTCCGTTCGAGGCATATGAGCTGCAGATCACACACTGAGGATAGATTATACAGCAGTGCTCCCCTTAGCGGTGGTCGCCTGTATCCGTTGCAGCAGCTTGAAATAAAGTTTTTAGGACAGCCTGGCCTACGGAGGCCTGTTGTTTGGCCTGCACATCAACACAATAGTGTTTAGTGAAGGTATGCGTGGTAGACCACGTGGCTGCTTTGCAAATGTCTTCTAAGGGAATAATGCCTAAGAAGGCCATAGAAGCCCCTATTTTACGCGTGGAGTGCGCCCTAGGGGGAACTGTAAGTGTACGTTTAGCCTTGAGGTAGCATATTTGGATGCATTTAACTATCCACCGGGCTATTCCTGATTTGGAGATCGGGTTGCCTTTGTGTGGTTGTGCGAAAGCAACAAAGAGTTATTTTGTCTTTCGAAAAGGTTTTGTTCTGTCGATGTAATAAAGCAAGGCTCTTTTGACATCTAAGGTATGTAGGGCCCTTTCAGCTACCGAGTCTGGGTTTGGGAAAAAGACCGGTAGTTCCACTGATTGGTTAAGGTGGAAAGGGGAAATCACTTTTGGAAGAAATTTAGGGTTTGTCCTAAGAACCACTTTGTTACGGTGTAGTTGTAAGAAAGGTTCCTCAAGTGTAAGGGCTTGTATTTCACTTACTCTGCGCAGGGAAGTGATTGCGATAAGGAAAGCTACCTTCCATGTTAGGAATTGCAATTCACATTTGTGCATAGGTTCAAATGGGGGACCCATGAGTCTTGTTAGAACCACATTGAGATTCCACACTGGTGCAGGTGGCAATCTTGGGGGAAGATTTATTTTGAGACCTTCCATAAACGCTTTGATGGCTGGTACCTTAAAGAGGGACAGGTGTTGCCTATTTTGCAAGTAGGCTGCCAAGGCTGCTAGGTGTAAACGTATAGAGGAATACGCTAGATTGCATCTTTGCAAGTGTAGTAGATAGCAAATGATGTTTTGGATGGAAGCATCCAATGGATGTATGTCATTATTAGCGCAGTAGATGGCAAATCGTTTCCATTTAGCGGCATAACACGCTCTAGTAGTAGGGCGTCTGGCTTCCTTTATGATATTCATACAGTCTGGAGGGAGATTGAGATAACCGAACTCTAAGACCTCAGGAGCCAGATCGCTAGGTTCAGTGTTTGAGGATCTGGGTGTCTGATTTCTCCATGGTTCTGGGTTAATAGATCCGGGGAGAGGCGTAGTCTTTGATGTGGAACTAAAGATAGTTCCAGAAGTGTGGTGAACCACGGTTGACGTGCCCAAGTGGGAGCCACTAGTATTAGTGTTAGTGACTGTTGTTTCAGTTTGCGTACCACAAATGGAACTAGTGGGAGAGGCGGAAAGGCGTACGCAAATCTGCCTGACCAGTTCATCCATAGGGCATTGCCCTTCGACTGTGGGTGTGGAAACCTGGCGGCGAAGGTTGGGCATTTTGTGTTTTCGGGAGTGGCGAACAGGTCTATGTCTGGTTGTCCCCACTTTTGGAAGAAGGGGAGTAGAACCTTGGGGTGTAGTTCCCATTCGTGGATTTGCTGTGTGTGGCGACTTAGGAGGTCGGCCACTTGATTGTGGATTCCTGGGAGATGTTCTGCTAACAGGTAGATGTTTTGGGGAATTGCCCATCTCCAGATTTGTTGTGCCAGTTGGGACAGTTGGAGAGAGTGTGTCCCGCCCTGTTTCTGTATATAATACATTGTCGTCATGTTGTCTGTGCGTATGAGGACAGTTTTGTTCTTTAGGTGAACTTGAAAGGATTTTAGTGCTAGGAACACTGCTAAGAGTTCCAGGTGGTTGATGTGGAGCAGTTTTTGTTGACTGGTCCATCTGCCCTGAGTGGTATGGTGAAGGAGGTGGGCTCCCCACCCTGTGAGAGATGCGTCTGTAGTTAGCACAACTTGTGGAAGAGGCTCTAAGAACGGTCGCCCTTTGGACAGGTTGATGGTGTTCCACCATTTCAGTGAGCGAAGTGAGCGACTGTCCACCAACACCAGATCGGTAAGTTGTCCGTGAGCTTGGTTCCACTGTTGTGCTAAACATTCCTGTAAGGGACGCATTTGAAGTCGTGCGTGTGGGACTATGGAGATGCATGACGCCATCATGCCTAGGAGCTGCATGAACACTCTTGCTGGAAGAGATGGATGAGTTTGAAATTGAGAGATGAGATTTTGTATACTGGCTATCCTGGCAGTGCTGGGATAAGCAATGGCTTTGGAGGTATCTATGGTTGCTCCTAGATACTGATGTAAGTGGGAGGGTTGTAGGTGGGATTTGGGGTAGTTGATAGTGAATCCCAAATCGTGGAGAGTTTGAATTGTGCGATGAGTGTGGAGAACGCATTTTTGGTATGTGTTGGCTTTTATGAGCCAATCGTCCAGATAAGGGAAGACATGGATCTGTTGTCTTCTGAGATGCGCTGCCACGACTGCTAGGCACTTGGTGAACACTCTGGGTGCCGTTGTTACTCCGAATGGGAGAACTGTAAATTGATAGTGTTGCCCATCTACCACAAATCGTAGATATTTTTTGTGAGCGGGATGCATAGGGATGTGAAAGTATGCGTCCTTGAGGTCTAATGTGGCAAGGAAGTCTCCCTGTTGTAAAAGTGGGAGGACTTGTTGGAGAGTGGTCATATGAAAATGATCCGAATGTATATACTGGTTTAGTAGTCTGAGATCCAGTATGGGCCTTAGTGTTTTGTCCTTTTTGGGAATGAGGAAGTATAGAGAATATACTCCTTTTCCCTGATGTTGAAGGGGGACTGGTTCTATCGCATGTTTTTGTAACAGGGATTGAACTTCTTGTTTGAGGAGAGAGAGATGATGTGAGGACATTGGACGTTGTTTGGGCGGTATGTTTGGGGGGGATTGTATGAGTTCGAGGCAGTAGCCAGACTGGATAATCTGTCTTACCCATCTGTCTGTGGTGATGGAAGTCCAGACAGGTAGGAATTGTTGGAGTCGCCCCCCGACCGGAGTGGAATGGTCTGGGGGGAGTGGTGGCAAGTCACTGTTTGGTGGCTGGTGAGGTGCGGGTGTTGTTGTTGTTGCCCCGTCCTCGACCTTTGTTATTGTTTCCCCTATAACCTCCCCGGAAATAACCTCTGTTAGGGGATGTTTGTCCAGAATTTTTAAAGGTGGACGTGGTCTCAGTTGATGTGTTTTTGGAGCCTCCTCTATAAAAGGAGCGACGAAAGGAACCCCGGTTTTGAGGAGACTGCAGTGCTCCCATAGACTTGGCAGTTTCATTATCCTTTTTCATTTTTTCTAATGCAGTATCCACTGCAGGGCCAAATAGCTGCTCTTGGTTGAAAGGTTGAGCTAGAATTGCGGTTTGAACCTCCGGTTTAAAACCGGAAATACGGAGCCAGGCATGTCGTCTGAGTAAGACGCTAGTATTGACCGCTCTAGAAGCAGTGTCTGCTGCATCTAAGGCGCATTTAATGGAGGCATTAGATATTAATTTGCCTTCTTGGATGAGGTCAGAGGCTTGGGACTTAAAGGGTTCAGGCAGATGTTGCATAAGGTCCTCAAGTTGGTCATAATGCGCTCTATCATACCTGGCTAACAGGGCCTGGGTATTCGCAATACGCCAATGGTTAGCCGCCTGCGCGGCGACCCGTTTGCCTGAGGCTTCTAAGAGCTTAGACTCTTTGTCTGGGGGAGGCGTTTCTCCAGTTGTCTGTGAGTTAGCGCGCTTCCTGGCATTTGATACGACTAAGGAGTCTAAAGGGAGCTGGGCCTTAATGTATGCAGGGTCTTGCGGGGCTGGTCGGTACTTCTTTTCGATGCGTGGGTTGAGAACCCTAGCTCGAACAGGGTCCTTAAAGACTTCAGTAGCATGCTTTAAAACCCCTTTAATCATGGGCAGTATGTGCACAGTCTTTTGTGACTGCTCAAAGGTATCAAGGAGAAAGTCCTCTTCAAGGGCGTCTGTGTGCATTGTGACGCCGTGGAATGTTGCTGCCCTATTTATAAGTTGGCCGAACCCTAGGTGGTCATCAGGAGGGGAGGGCTTGGAGGGGTAGGTAGTGGGGTCAGGCATGTCAGGTATAGGATAAGACCAGTCATCCATGGGTGCTGGGTCTGGGAACGTAAAAGGGTCGTTTGGATCAACAGGATCATTAAATAAATCAGGGTCCGCCCCTCCCCCTAAGTCATCATTATCATCCTGTGGAGGAGGTGAATGATAGGGAGATGGTAAAGGTAAAGGTAAAGGAGAATCAGGAGGAGGAGGGGGGGACGGGTTAGGAGGTAAAACAGGAGAGGAAGGACGAAGTGGTGAAGTAGCACAGTCCTTTTTCCGTACGGGAGCTGGGGGAGGTGTAGTGTCCAGCTTCCGCTTTTTATATGGGATGGCAGTCACATGTCCCGTGTTAGGATTGATGTAGATCCGCTTTTGAGTAGGATCTGGTCGAAAAAGTTCATCTGGCTCCGAAGGTGGTGTCTGGGATGTCCGCTTCGGGTCTTTATGAGCTTTTTTCGGCGGGGACGCAGTTTTTGGCGCCGATGATTTTTTCGGGTCCGATGGATTTTTCGGAGCCGACTGAGTTTTTGGTGCCGACTGAGTTTTCGGTGCCGACTGAGTTTTCGGTGCCGACTGAGTTTTCGGTGCCGACTGAGTTTTCGGTGCCGGTGGACTTTTAGGCATCGATGTTGAAGAACGTCTCGGTGCCGGTGGAGACTTCGGTGCCGAGGAACGTTTCTGTGCCGAAGGAGATTTCGGTCTTGGAGCCTGTTTCGGTGCCAACAGTGGGTTTTTGGGTGCCGAGGGTGTTAAAGGCACAATCAGGTGAGGTTTGCTCGAGCCCGAGCCACCCACAGGCTTAGATGTCTTCGGAGCCGGGCCCGAGGGCGGGGCTTCTGAAGAGGATTTCCGGTCGCGACTGGGCCCAGCTGGCGGAGTCTTGACCAATGCTTTTTTGGATGGGGCAGGGGCAGGGGGGGTGGTACTCACACGCTGCCCTGGAGTGATGAGGTCATCGGAATCGTCGGCCTCGGACACGATCTCGAGATCTTCGGTGTCGTCTTCGGGAACATCTTGAGCAAAGATGTCCTCCGGTTCTGGAGCTGGTTTGGCCATAATGTGGCGTCGAGCTCTTCGGTCCCGGAGGGTCTTCTTCGAACGGAAAGCGGAGCAAGCTGGACAGGTGGACTCGTTGTGTTCCGGCGACAGGCAGAGGTTACAAACCTCGTGGTGGTCACTGTGGGGGAACTTCGCTCCACACTGGGGGCATTTTTTGAAGGGTGTCCTGTCCATTAGCCGCTTGCGGAACCGGTCCGAGTTGAGTTCGACGTCGATGGAATGAAGATTAAGTATTTAAGATGATTGCTAGAAGTTTTCTGCTGGAGCGGAAAAAAGTTCATCCGAACCCAATGGCGGAAAAAACCAATCTGCAGATGGAGTGGATGCCCATGCGCACTGTTGTCCAGGGGAGGAGTCACCAACCTCGTGACCAAAGGCTTCTTCCGAAGACAACAACAACCTGCAATCATCCGAGCCCAACACCAGATGGCGATCTTATCCTCAGTGTGTGATCTGCAGCTCATATGCCTCGAACAAATACTTATCTTTTCGCCCCACCACTTTAACACTCTCCCTCGAGAGCCCGTACCATGTGACCTGCCCCGCTTTGAGCTCCCGGAAGTCCCGAGCTCACCGAAGGCTCCGGCTCTTGTACCGCTGACATTGGGTTACCAGACCACGGCAAACACTGCGCTGATTTTCCCGCTCCGTTACTCTCTACTGCTTACACCGGCAACCCTTTTCCTACCAGCACCCGTGAGCTTGTCTCCACTGCCGTTCTGCGATCCAGACTCGGACCGTCAACATTGTCTATCGCATTGGCGCTTCGGCCCTCTAGGTGCGGACTCCGGACGCCCCTCCTCCGCCTCATTCGAGTGTGCGCCTCAGCACCTGAGGCTCCTCGGCCACTCATTCCGTCAACTTGTGGCTATCTAGCTAACTTCCCAGGCATCCTTACCACCGCCTTGTCCTGACGAGATCCCACTATCCGTATGGGGATCGAAACGTCGTCGACCTACGTCTCTAAACTCAAAACCTTACTGTACATTTGTTTTCTGAGTACGAGATGTTGATTTGACTTTACGTATTTGCACTGTTAATTCTAAAGTCACCTTTTTAAGTCACCAGCCTGGGTTAAGGAAATCGGCTGATTTCCCTTCTAACATCCTCACGGCTAGCTCACTCATTTTGTTATTTATTACGGTTTCAAAAAATCAACATAAAAACTTTCTTTCATCACATGCATTGTTCATTCTCTTCAATTCCTATTCCTTATTGTAGTAATTGTGATATTTATTTTGACTCCTCTTGAATGGGACCACCGTTCCTTGAAAATACCCACCACTTTAACAGTCATCAGCAGCCACTGGTGCCCACAACACCTCCTGGCAGGCCTCCCCACCCTGACATAAAGACATCTATTGCAAGCTTTTGGTGGGAATCACCTGCTTGCAGCGATTTGGCGCCTTTGCACCACCAGAAATGTGAAATCTTTGCTGCTATTAAGATGAATTTGTTATCCCTTCTCCTTTTGAGAGCACTGATCTTCCAGGCATTGCTGGAGAGTTCTCATGTGTAGGCTTCTAATCAGGACAACTGAAATTCAGGAGGCCATGGAGCTCAGTAAAGTGGAAATTCAGTGTGCTGGAGTTTTGGCAGTCTTCCACAGAAGTGGACATTTCAGATTGATGACACTCTCTTTCCTGAAGTAACACTTTTCTTAGTAATGTGTCCAAGTTTTCTCTCAGATAATATAGAACTTTTACATGGGTTATGCCAGACTTCTGGGAATGTAGTTGTTGATCTATTCAGTGCAACAATTAAGTTGTTTTTAGCACGTTCTGTACTGCTTTCTGAGCACCATTGCCTTTGATGAGCTAACTGGATAGCTAAGGGTAAATTAATTCTTTGACATTGGGGGTAGGCTGACACTACTGACATTTATTTAGGCCAACGGGAAGCACTGCCTACTAGTTGTGGGATGTTTCTTCTATGAATCTCATGATTTCTCTGTGTCTTTTCAGTATTGGAATGTTGAAGGAGGCATCTTGCAGATCTAGGGCACATATTCAGTCCCCTTTCCTGAGATGCGAGAACATTTGATGAAGTGCTAACAGATAGAATTTTCCCTTTTTGATGACCATCTGGAGGTCTGGGATTGGTCTGATTACTTTTTCTGTACTGTTTTAATGAACCAGAAAATTTATTGAGTAAAGGCCTCTTCCCTTTGTGGGGAAGAAACAGGTTCTACTGCATATTTCCTCAGTGATATAAAGGTTTACTTTCACAGATCTGCTGGTTTGTATTTTGTGGAACACACAGAGGAGCTGTGTTGAAAAACAGTGAATACCCATTCATGACAACAGCGAGCACCCATCAGTCATCTGTGATTTTTTTCCTGATTTTTCCATTCCCCGCTAGAGTGATTCCCAGGAAGATGAAGGGATGGAGGTTTCATTGGCGAACACTGGAAGCTGGTGGGCCTTGAAGATTTGACAATTTGAGACTGGCCTAACTTGTTCTTCGATCCTCTACTCTATTGGTAAGGGCATCCTACAGCCCTGCTAATGTTTTTGAGGTTGTTGATAAGGACAACAAGGGGAAAAAACCCTCTGATGAGGATAACTGCAGCAGTCACTCTGCCTGTACTGAAATTTGAAAAATGTCTTCTTCTGCAGACCCAGAGACTTCAAGGCCTCTGCTTCATTTTTCATCTCTCCCTCTATGTATTGCTGGAGAAGGAAAAGCCAGAAATTGGTAGGTTAAGTATCTTTAGCTGAGCATCAGGTTTAAGAGAAGTGAGGCACAACCAGGAAGAATAGCACAGGGAGATATCACGGCAGTGGCTAGATGCTGCCAGCTCTGCCAGGTCAATTACCAAACTGAGGACTTATTTTAGAGACAATGGATCTCTCTGGAACCATCTCTTTAAAATCGTGCCTGCAATGTTCTGGCAGTTCTTCTCCAACTGGATTAAGGTCATCCAGGATTTCCTGGATGTATGACTTATAAGGGCAGGGGCACTAGCCATCTTCAGTACTATGACACAAGTCCCACACATCTTCCTAACTGGCACATCCATCCTCTTACTTTCTCTGTCAGGAGGTGCTAGTTCCATACGCCAATGCACCTCTTCTTCTCCTTACTGATGGAAAAAAGGCCATCATCCCTGTATACACATGACCATCCTCACTGTGAGTTGTTGGTTGGTTTAAAACTGGGGCAGAGTTGTCTGAAAATTTTGAATTCATATGGGATTGGGGTAGGCTAATCCTGTTTGTGTGTTTAGGATTGCTCCTATGTGTGGTTGAAATTGTAATGGTTGTAGGTGAGATTTGGGGATGTTGATAGTGAACACAAAACTGTGGAGAAGATCTATTGTCATCTGAGTGTGCTGTTGTCACTGATAAAGAGTGCTGGCTTTGGTAATTCAGTCATCCAGGTAAGGGAATATGTAGATTGTCTGCGTAGATACGCTGCAACCACTACCAGACATCTGGTGAATACTTGAGGTGCATAAGTTATCCCGAATGGCAAAACTTTGAATTGCTGATGTTTGCATGCTATAACAAATTTTAAGTATTTGCGAGGAGCTGGAGGTATTGGTATGTGGCAGTAGGCATCGTTTAAGTCTGGTGTTGCCATTTAAGTCACCCTATTGAAGAAGTGGAATGACATTCTGTAAGGTAACCTTGTGGAAGTGTTCTGATAGGGTGTATTTGTTTACCGGTCCTAGGAGGCCTGTTTCCGGTCCAGGGAGGACCTAGCTTGGCAGTTTGGGCTGGACTGTTCCCATAAGGAACAGGGTCAAGACTGATTTCCATATGGCTGGGTCCAAACTGGGGTGGTGTGGTGAGCAAAGGAATGATGGATTAAATCCAGATCATTGTGACTGGGGATGAATGTTTGCATTGTTCAGCCTTCTGTCCATCAATTGTTTTTTTTTTTTTCATTGGTTACCCCGAATGGCACAACTTTGCATTGGTAATGTTTGCCTGCTATGACAAATTTTAAGTATTTGCGAGGAGCTGGATGTTTTGGGATGTGGCAGTAGGCATCCTTCAAGTCTAGTGTTGCCATTTAAGTCACCCTGTTGAAGAAGTGGAATGGCATTCTGTACTAGAAGTATATAAGTATAGAAGTGTTCTGACAGGATGTATTTGTGTAACGGCCTGAGATCCAAGATTGGCCTTAAGGACCCATCCTTTTTTAGGATTAGGAAATACACAGTCTATCCCAGAAACTTAATGTTGAAGAGGGACAGGAACGCTCCCGCTGTCCGTGGCTGGGAGAGTAGCAGTCCTGAAAATGGTAACATTACCACGCCTACTATACTATTTTGGGACTCTACTGGTGTGGATCCTGCGAGCGATGTTCAAAGAGCTTGACTCAATGATCACATCATTTATTTGGGGTACAGGCCGAAGGAGATTGGCGTTGGCCTCACTGCGGTGCCCCACAGCGGAGGGTGGGCTGGCGGTGCTTGACCTCGAGAGTTACTATTTAGCTGCACAACTATACTGGCTGATCCAACGGTTGGCAGCGGATCGTAACCCAGACAGGGAACCATGCCCAACTGCACCAGACACTGCGACTCTAGCAAAAACCCTTCTGCAAGTGCGTCGGACTAGGTCCGAGGACACAACGGCAACTAGGGTGGTGGTGCGCTGCTGGACCAAATACTTGAAGAAGGTGGGCGCTGCGACTCCCTATTCCCCTGACATACCAATCACGATGCTGCACTACCTTCCACAGGGGGAACACTGGGCAGGACTGGAGGATTGGGTTGAGGCAGGACTAAGAGAGATGGGAGACCTAAACCGAGACTTCACGCTACTTCCCTTTGAAGACCTGCAAACTGCGTTTGACTTACCTGGGGGGTCACTTCCTGAAGCATAGGGCCCTAACGCGCAGGATTAGGACACATTGGAGGGGTGGGGGTGCGGAGCCGCGAGCACTGGCGGGATACAGGTAAGTTGCGCTGTCAGCAGGAAGAATTAAGACGGTGTCCTGCCTCTATAAGGCAATACGGAGGGATATGCAAAAGCCGTTCGAGCGCTTGCGATTACAATGGGAGGAAGACCTAGGTAAACAAATACCAGAGAGAGAGAGTGGGATAAAATCCTAGAACGTACCCCAAAAGCTTCCAAGAATGCACGATTTAAACTAATTAACTATTATGTGCTGCATGGAGCATATCTAACGCCGGCCCATATTATAAGCATTTTGGTGCGGAATCGGCGGCTTGCCCGAGATGCGGGGAAAGGGAGGCGCACATACTCCATATGTTCTGGAACTGCCCACTATTGCAAATCTTTTTGGGGGAAATACGGCAGGTAATAGGCAACCTGGTTGACAAAGAGCTTCCACAGACCCCAGAGCACTTCCTCCTGGGGTGGTTTCCTCACACAGCCAAAAATAAGGTGACAGGAAAGTTTCAGGACCTTGCCTATGTCTTGGCCAAGAGGGAGATAGCCAGGAACTGGAAAGCGCCGGGAGGGCCGCGGATCACCACTTAGAAAAAAGAGCTCAAGAGGTGGGCGGGAGCGGAAGGCAGATTGCTACTCCAAGAGGCCAGCCGGGGAATAGGCAAGATGGAGAGGGCCAGAGCCTGGGAAAGCCTAGTATGTGAACTGTTGGCAACTGAGCAGGACGATATTAGTGGGGCGGGCACTCCAAGGGTGGCAGAACCGGACCCAGACGATGGACAAGAGGGGCAATCGGCCTAAAACAAACAGGAGGCATAGCATTATAACACACAGACTTTGGGGGCCTCGCGCACGAGGACCCGGTAGTATGTAGACACCACAGCCTGTCTATCAGAATTCAACTCAAGGGGGGATAGTTTTGTTTCTGCGGGACTGTTGATGAACACATACCAGAGAATGTCAATGGTACGTTTTGCGCACTTGATATTAGATCCGAACATCCAAATGAATATGTGTGTTGACACTGTTTAAATGCCAATAAAATATGGTAATATGAGGATAAGAGCTTGAACTTCCTGTGTGAGTAATGCTTGATGCTTGTGTGGAATCCTGTGAACATGAGGTGGAATGTTAGGTGATGTGGAAGAGATCTCCAGACAATAGCCATGTTGGATAATGGCTAATATCCACTTGTCTGATGTGATGTATTGCCAAACGGGTAGGTAATTGTGAATTCCGTCCCCGGCAGGTGTTATGTAATCGGGGGGGGGAAGGATAGGGTAGTCACTGTTTGGTAGAGGATATTAATTCACTTGTAGAGGCACCCTTACCTCTACCTTGGGCGTTGTTACCTCTATAGGAGCCTCAATAGTAGCACTTAGAGAAGGATCCCTGACCTTGTTGTCTTTGTTGAGCGGTGGAAGCCTCAGAAGAGGTGTATTTTGAGGTTCCACTGTAACCTGAGTGAAGACAAAAAACACTGGTAGCAGGTGTATGACGGGCCCCCATACATTTGGCAGTCTTTTTAATTTAATCTAATGTGGGGTCCACCTGAGGACCAAACCGATGTTCCTTGTCAAAGGGCATGTTTAAGACTGCTTGTTGAACATCAGGTTTAAAACAAGAGATTCTGAGCCAAGCGTGTTACAGAAGTAAAATGCTGGCATTGACTCTTCTGACTGCAATGTCAGCAGCATCTAATGGACAACGTATGGAGGTGTTAGTAATAATTTTCCCCTCAGAAGAAAAATATTGACCGCGTTTTTTGTGTTCCTCCAGGAGATATTGAAGTAGATCTTCAATTTCGTCCCAGCAGGTGTGGTTATAGCATAATGGTAGAGCTTGCAAGTTGACAATACACCAATAGTTGGCAGCTTGAGCTACAACTCTTTACCCTGCAGCATCTATTCTTTAACTCTCTTTGACAGGAGGCGGGGTGTCTCTGGTGCCCTGAGAGATGGCACACTTGTGTGCTGTTGTGGTAACTAAAGAGTCTGGCAGCAACTGTCCTTGAATGTATATGGGGTCAGATGATGCCGGTTTCTATTTTTTATCCATCCTAAGCGTTACAACCCTAACCATAATAGGTTCATAAAATTTGTCATTAGTATGACTAAGCATGCCTTTTAACGTGGGCAGGTATTGGGTAGCCCTCTGTTTGGTGGATAGCGTGTCAAATAGGAAGTCATCTTCTAAAGGCTCTTGATGAAGTTCCACATTATGAAAAGTAGCAGCCCTTGATTAAACATCCTGTTAAGAGGCCGCATTCTCAGGAGCAGAAGGACCTGCAGAATAAACACTAGGATCCGTGGCAGCCGTGGATCCATGTCATAGGTGTCCCAGGGGTCATCTCCCTGTGGTCCACCATATCCACCAGTATCTGACTGAGAAAACCCTTGTGATGAGTCGTGTAGTCGCTCTCCTGGAGGAAATGGTGGTGCAGGAGAGTGTGGTAGTTGGGGAGGTGGGGGTGAAGGTGGTGGAGTTGGTATGAGATGTGCAAGGAGTGGAGGGTGTGTAGCCTTGTCCATAATCTTCCTCTTAGGAGGGAATGGCTTATCCAAAGCCTCTTCAAAGTAAGCTTCCTTTTCTATGTTGGAGGAGAGAAAGCTATGGCCAGTATATGTCCAGTATGCGCCTGGTGTGTACCCAATTTCTCCTGTAACTTATGCAGTATTGGTTCCACTTGTGTCTCGGGAACAAGCTTGGAGATTGGTTTGGACAGCTTCAGCGCCGAAGCTTTAAGCTGCGAGGTGAAGTGAGCACTTGGTGTCGAGGTGGATGATGGTGGCTGTCGGCTCGGCACTGAAGATAAACCTAATGTTTGTTGGTGGTCTCAGTCCGAGGAAGCCGATGTAGACGGTTTCGGATTTGCATGTGCTTTCAGTGCTGAGCCCGAAGGTGGGACAGTCATAGTGTTTTTTCTGTGCCATCCATGGCTATTCAGTAGTGGTGGCCGAGGAACCTGGAATTCTGAGACCAGAAGTGCTGAACGTTTTTTAGCAGGAGTGGGCTGGTGGACATGTGCAGGGGGAGCCATACTCACAGGTTGTTGGGGCTGGAGTAATGCCCTCTATTTCAAAGTCACCTTCGAGTTCGGAGACAGAAATTTCATTGACCGAGAAGGGCCACTCCTTGTCAATTGATGGCTGCTCCTGGGCATGATCCTCACCACAGATGTCGGGAGTGTCATCAGTGACTCTGTAGGACATCCTGAGACGAAGAGCTCTAGATCCCGGAGGGTCTTTGTGACGAGAAATGACTTGCACATGGCACAGGCCACTTCATTGTGCTCAAGGGACACGCACAAGTTGCACACCAAATGTTGATCTATGTGAGGATACTTTGCGTGGCAACGCGGGCAGAACCGAAAGAGCGTGCGTTCCATTACCAGTGGAGCATTTTTTGAGAAGACTAGTAACAATAGGGAAGGTAGGCCCCAAAGGGGCTTCAGTCAAATGGAGTTGAACCGGTGGAGTTTTCATAGGAGTCGCAGATGGAGAAGCACAAACGATAACAATACTGTTGACTACTACTTGCGCAACTCTGGACCCAACACTAGATGGCAGGAGTATGCAGAGCATGTTTATGAACAGCCACACATGCCTTCATACATTGTATTCTCTTTTTGCCTGATCTCATATCACTTTTGCCAAGCTACCCAGCTTATTGCTACTCCTTGCTGCCATTGGAACTCATGAGCTGCAGAGCACTCTGTCAGCTGCAAGCTCTCAACTCATTGAGCAATCCTCGACATTGGCTTCTCCTGTGCTGGGAAATCAACAAAAACTTCTATGAACTTCTTCCTCAGAAAAGTGAATGAGCTGCTGTATTCTTTCTCTGGGGTAAACTTCTTTGATTGACGCAAAGTTGTGTTACAGGCAGTGGCGGCTCCTCCATTGGGGCATCGCCCACAGCTTTCTCGCAGTGCGAGAAGCAGAAACATAAAATGGTAAAACTACCATTTTATGTTTTTGCTTCTCACACTGCGGGAAAGCAGAAGTGCCTGGTTGGGGCGGGCGGGTGAGCGGTCGGTCCTGCTCGAGTGCAGGGGGAGTGGCTTGCCCATTGTTGTTGGCCCTGACTGTTTGGTCGGCCTCAGGGCCGACCAAAGCAGTCATGCGCACTCTACATTTTCTTTATGTAGGCTGCATGCAGCCTACATGGAGAAAATGGCCTCCGTACAGGCGCCCGGCTGGGGCGCTGTCCGCTGCAGCGCACCAATCACAACGCTGCAATTGCCGCGTTGTGATTGGCTTAGGGGAGGGGAGGGAGGCTGCCTGGGTAAAACGTTACGCAGACTCCAGCAGGAGCTGAGGCGGCGGCGCGAGTGACCCGGAGGAAGGTACGTTCTTTATTTTAATTACCGTTCCCGCCTGTGCGTGACCTCCCCCCCCCACCCCCTCGTTTTGCCTGCCGTGACTGCAAGTAGGTGCTGTGTACCCTCCGATGAGCAGGGTGCTGGAAGGATTCCAAAGTTGAAAGGAGGATCGGAGGGTGACGTGAAGATAGGATCAGTGTTTGAGCCTCAAAACAAATGAAGGCCAGCGGCGTGCTGACTACTGGCTTGAGGTCCAGGCCAGTGAAGGGAGGTGCGGCTGAAAATGGAAACGAATTTTGGGCTCCACCTGGGCACCGATGTGGTTGGAGGACAGACGAGCACCATGGGGCTTTGAATGAGGAGGCACTGAGCACGCCAAACAGGGGTGCAAGAATGAAGGTCATGTCGGGAACTTTCGGATGCCGGAGTTCAGATTGATGAAGCCGAGGGAAAGCATCGAGCATGGCAACGACACTGCACGGACAGGCAGTGAGTTTTGCTGATGAAAGCACTGGGCTGCCGCAGACGAGGCATGGCCTTGGGAAAGAACAGTCCTGTGGCCGCAGCTAAAGATGCCATAGACATCTAGTGGCCACACTGCTCATTTTTGAAGTCTTGTAGATTTGGGAAAATACACCGGTTTCACTTGTTCCTTCGTTTGTGAGCAAATTGGCTAAGCTTCTAAAAGCATTACTGTTATTTTCCGGAGTGAATCCTCTATTGGTGCAGCAATTGGTTGCACAGACAGATGCCTATTTTCATGGCATATTTGGGTTGTCTCACGGGGTATGTCAAAACTTTCTGTGACTTTGTGCCAACTACTTTCAGTCTGCTGGCGTGGGTGTTTACTGGTGGTTTATCCTCCAGTAGTATTAACCAATGGAGGGGAGAGTGGCAAGATTTTATTTGGGGTCAGTTAATGCCCCTGCTTTCAGAAAAAACACACCACACAACCTTGCAAAATGAGCCTATACTTTTAAAACTCGTTCAACAACGTTTTTTATATAAAACAATCTTTATATTTATACAGGTGTTTTTAATGCCTTCTTAATTTCATGTTCCGATCCAGGCTCTTGCCAGTTTCCTCACCTCTCTGTTGGCTGCTGGGTGTCAGTGGTCGGGCTTCTTAATAAATTCCTTTTCTAAATAATTCATCACTCTAGAATCATTACATGTGGCCTTTCAGGTGGCAATCAAGATCCGCCTCACCCGCTACAGACACCATACTGAGTTGATAGCAGGCATCGTCCATTCACAGCACCGCAAGAAATGTCGAAAGTGCAAAGGTTCTCAGTACCAATGCAACCTTGAAAGTGCATTGTGCTTTACGGAGGAAGGTTGACAGAAGGAGGAGGCTATGCAGAGAAGGGGCATTTAGGTCGGGAGGGTGCGCTTGGGCGTTTGCATCAACTAGCAAATTTTCAAAGTACAAATTAGTCAGCGCAGATGTGACAGCAAACCTCACTACACTAAAAACACCCAGATTGATTGTCTAGGGTACAAACGCCAGTCTACTGAAATATTAATAAGCATCCTAAAGATGTTGTAGCTTTCAACATTAGACTTCCAATCTATCCTGTCAGGTTACAACCCCATAAGGTCACAGGTCTTGCCTAGTACACCCAGAAGGACACACATTACTATTAGACCTATTAAATACATAAGACCCACATCTTTGAGAGTGCCTAGACATAAGCATGCTGGCAGTACAGCCTCTCGCATTCCGGCTTTCAAGTCTTTGATGTTTGTTAGTACAAGGTAAAGCTGCTTTTGAGACGGTATTTCTTTCAGATGTTGTAGGTGAGGAGACTGTTTGCCATGGTCTTTCTTTATCCGTAGCCATTCGCATTCCAAAGCCTGCCTTTGATGTGCTGCTCTGCTTGTAAGCCCCGTGAAGACGTGGAGTAAAACTCTACTTCAGATGAATTAATTGGTATTTCGTGAAGGACTGGCACAGCGTTTGTCAGCCTTGTCAGAAGATTGGGGAACAAACATTCCATGGTGTGTTCTACAAAATGGTATTGTCATTTAAGTTTTAGCCTGTGAAGGTTTGCATCTTTCCTGAATGACCGAACCCAAACAATAGAAATGGGATCTTGCTCCTCCTTCGCCAAAAGCATTGATTACGGAGTTCCTCAGGGAGCTACTTTGAGCCTCACCCTTTTCAATGCTTATGTCTCCTCTCTGGTGGACATCAGCAGGAAATTGGGGTTTGATATCTGCTCATATGCCGACGGCACACAATTGGTGATCCCTTTGGTTAATAGGCTGACCAATGTTGACACTAAGAACAATCCAATCAACGCATCACTGAGCTTGCAGGCTGGATGTCTGGACACTGCCTAAAACTAAACGCCGGAAAGTCTGAGATCCTACTTTTCGGGGGTGCCTATGCAATTTGGGACAATAGCTGGTGGCCCCAGGCGTTAGGCACCGCCTCAGAACCAAAGCGGGCTGCAAAGAATCTGGGTATCATCTTCGATGATACCCTATCTATGCAAGATCAAGTGCGCACACTGTGCGGAAAAGGCTTTGCCACACAAACTTTTCAGAAGACTTTTCCCCTGGTTCCCTCCGAACTGCAGAAAAACGGTGACACAGGCCCTGTTTCTGAGCAGGCTGGACAATGGCAATGCCCTCTATGTTGACATGGCCGATTATCTCTTTTCCCGTCTTCAGGTGGCCCAAAATGCTGCTGCCAAACTGATATTCAATAAAAGCAAATACAGTTCTGCATCCCACTGCATGAAGGAGTTACACTGGCTGCCAGTGCGCCTAAGAGCCAGTTTTAAGCTCCTCTGCTTTGCACATAGAACCTTGCATAAAACAGGCCCACACATTCTGCGAGATAAAATAGAATTCCATGTTCCATCGCGCAACCCGAGACACGTTATCTGGCCTTTGCTTCAGTCAAACGTACGTCTAGGGTCAGGATGGGCGACCGTTCCTTCTCTTAATCAGCGGCGGTACTTTGGAACAACCTCCCACTTGATCTATGCCTGACAGACAACAATCTACTGTAAAGAAAGAAATTAAAAACTGCCCTGTTCCCTAGATACTGACCCAACTAATGATCAGTCTTAGAGTTTCTGCACCGCATTGCACTCAGTCCTAGCGCCGTGATGTCCCCCGAGATGAATGTCGTGCTTTACGAATACCCAAAAATACAAATACAAATACAAGCTCTGTGATGCCTACAGTTATATAATGGAAATCGTAGCACCTAGATACAACACATTATTTGGGAATTGGATTTTTTTTTTTAAAGTACTATTCACTAAGGGGCATATGCATCAACATTGGCATTTGCGATTCCTTATTAGCGAAAAATAAGGATTCGCTAATAAGGAATAGCAAAAGGCTATGCATGTAGGAATCGCTATTCAAATAGCGATTCCTTAACTTTCCTTAATTGCTACTAGCAAATTGCGAGTAGCAATTAAGGAATGCCATCCCAATCATTCCTATGGGCCTCCAGGCCCATAGGAATGAACTGGAGATTGCATGAGCAAATAGCGAGTACCAGTAGGTTCTCGCAAATTGCTCATGCAATTTCAAGGGTGCAAGGGTGTCAAAATGACACCCTATTGCACCCCTGAAATTGATATGTGCACATATGTTGCACACACACATGCTCTAAGGGCATGTGTGTGTGCAACATGAAACTTTGAAAAATGCACAAAAGTGCATTTTTCAAACTTTTTGCAAATTACCATGCAGTTCATCTTCATGGTAATTTGCTCCCCCTATTAGCGAATTCGCTAATTTTTTAACTTTCATGCATTGCATTTAAGGAATCCCAAATTGAGATTCCTTAAATTAAGGAATCTCTATTTGGGATTCCTTAAATGCTATCGCTATTTAAGGAATCGCTATTTAAGGATTCCTTAAATAGCGATTTTTGCTTTTGGGTTGATGCATTGGGATTGGGTATTTTTAACTCAATACCGGGAGCTATTAGCGAATCGGTATTTTACCGACTGTATTTTGGCTTGATGCATGAGGCTGATAGTCCTCTGGAGGGGTTATTGATCTACAGCACTCTGCAATGACAGTGTGATCTTGATTCTTCCGCGTGCCTCCTTAGCTCTCAACCAGACATTCCCTGCTCTTTTCTCTCGCTCTTGCAGGTTCTTCCTTTCTCCCTTTGCCAGTTTCCCCTCTTTTTCTTCTATAGTACCCGGGGCTTAGAGTGCTTACTATGTCATGCATGATATATTATGAGAATGTTGTTGGTGCGTATTCTACCCGAATCAGTAGTCCTGTGGCTTGTAGTTGTTTTTGAAGGGAGGAGGTTGTGTAATAATCGGGGCTTACAGTGATTACTATGTCATGCAGTGATGTATTATGAGAATGATGTTGGTGCAGGATTCTACCCGAGTCAGTTATCCTGTCAGTTATCCTGTGGCTGGCAAAGGAGAATCACGCTACGTCTTGGTGCTCCTGAATAAAGAAAGGTTAGTTATACCTTTATTAATCATGCGGAGCTGACACTTCACCATCTTCATTCTTCCCACTGTATGTGTTTTCTCTCTCTTGTTCTTGGTCAACGTATGATGAGCAGTGCTTATAATGGAAATATAGAGGTGCTAGTACTCTCTATACAGCCGGAGAGCGATGCGTCCGCTGTTAGAATCACCTGAGGAACCGGGTCCAGGAACGGCCGCCCTTTGGAAAGGTTTGTGGTGTTCCACCACTGCAGAGAGTGATGGGTGCGGCCGTCCACCAACACCAGATCCGTCAGCTGACCCTGGGCCTGGTTCCACTGTCGTGCTAGGCACTCTTGAAGTGGACGCATGTGGAGCCTTGCATGGGGCACTATGAAAAAGCAAGATGCCATCATTCCTATGAGCTTCATAAACCCCCCTACTGGAAGAGAGAGTTGAGGAAGGAATGTTTTGCGCAAGGCTTGTATGCTTGCGATTCTGGCTGAGTTTGGATAGGCAATACCTTTGGAGGTGTCTATAGTGGCCCCGAGATATTGCTTTGTGTGAGATGGTAGGAGGTGGGACTTTTGGTAGTTCACCGTGAAGCCTAGCCGGTGGAGCAGTTGAATGGTGCTGTTGGTATGTTGCACACATTGGTTGTAGGACGCGGCTTTTATGAGCCAGTCGTCTAAGTAAGGGAAGACGTGAATATGTTGACGCCTGAGGTGTGCTGCTACAACTGCTAGGCATTTGGTAAACACCCGTGGTGCGGTGGTGACCCCGAAGGGGAGAACTGTGAACTGGTAATGTTGACCGTCCACCACAAACCTGAGGTACTTCCTGTGAGAAGAGTGTATTGGAATATGAAAGTATGCGTCTTTCAGATCCAAGGTAGTGAGAAAGTCTCCTTGACAGAGGAGCGGGAGGACTTGTTGTTGGGTGAATGGTCTGAATGTATGTACGCATTTAGAGGCCGGAGGTCCAGAATGGGCCTCAGGGTCCCGTCTTTCTTTGGTATTAAGAAATACAGAGAGTAGACCCCTAGATTTTGCTGATTGACGGGGACCTGCTCTATAGCGTGTTTTTGGAGGAGGGAGAGCACCTCCTGTTTGAGCAGTGTGGAATGTTCTTGAGACATTGGACGGTGCCTTGGTGGGATATTGGGTGGGGTAGATGTTAGCTCGAGACAGTACCCTGACCGAATAATTTGGGTCACCCATTTGTCCGATGTTATGGATTCCCATGCGTGGATAAAGTTTTGTAGTCTGCCCCCGACCGGAGTGGGATGATCTGGGGGGAGCGAAGGGAAGTCATTGTGCGGGCGGGGTGGCAGAACGGGTGGTGTTAGTTTTGCCCCTGCCCTTATTGTTGTTGCCTCTGTAACCACCCCTTTGGTAGCCCTTTGAAAAGGTATTTTGAGGAGGGGATTTGTAGGAGGTAGAGGCGCTATCGGTGGAGTAGCCTCTGCCTGTGCTACGAAAGGATGAGCGTCGAAAGGAGCGTTTAGGGGCCTGTGATTGTAGTGCCCCCATAGACTTTGCTGTGTCTGTGTCCTTTTTCATTTTTTCTAATGCTTCGTCCACCTTTGGCTCGAAGAGAGTTTGTTGGTCAAAGGGGTGATTTAGTATGGACGCCTGGACTTCAGGCTTGAACCCTGAGATCCTGAGCCAGGCATGACGACGAAGCAGGACACTAGTATTTATGGCTCTAGAAGCAGTGTCAGCTGCATCGAGGGCACACTTAATGGAGGTGTTAGTAATTAGTTTACCCTTCTGTATCAGGTCATGAGCCTTGCGTTTGTGTTTTTCGGGGAGGTGCTGTATAAGAGCCTCAAGCTCGTCGTAGTGTGCTCTGTCATAGCGCGCAAGTAGCGCATGTGTATTTGCAATGCGCCACATGTTTGCAGCTTGGGAGGCGGTGCGTTTGCCAGACGCGTCTAGAAGTTTGGATTCCTTATCTGGCGGTGGGGACTCTCCTGAGGACTGGGAGTTAGCCCGCTTTCTAGCTGTGGACACAACTAGGGAATCTAAGGGAGCAGGGCCCTTAATGTATGCAGGGTCTGTGGGTGCCGCCTTTTACTTTTTTTCTATTTTAGGGTTCAATACCCTGGCCCTGACAGGGTCTTTGAACACCTCTGCAGCATGCTTGGTGACACCTTTAAGCATGGGCAAGATAGATGTGGACTTGTCCTGAATGTCAAATGTGTCCAGTAGGAAGTCGTCTTCCACTGGTTCACTATGCATTTCCACCCCATGGTAGTGTGCTGCTCTCTGCACTAAGTGGTAAAACCCTAAGGAGTCCTCTGGGGGAGACGGCCTGGATGGGTATAGGTCGTCCTGAGGCACATCCGGTATGTCAGGGTTTTGGTAGTCTTCCCATGGGTCTGGGGTCCCCGGTGGAGTGGGGTCCATTGGGGCGTCCGCCGGGTCATAATCTGGATCCCCGTAATCCAGATCTGGGGACGGGGTCGGGGAGTGATGAGGCAAGGGTGGCGGAGACCTGGGAGGGGGAGGGGGTGGAGGAGGTGGAGGAGGCGGAGGAGGAGGTAGTGGGGAGGGCACTCTGAGAGGAGAAGTACCAGAGTCCTTCCGCTTGGGCGGTGGAGGAGGAGCCGGTGTGTCAAGACGTCTTTTCTTGACAACTAAAGTCAATAGCCCAGTCTTTGGATCTTTAAATAGAGTCTTTTGCAAAGGGTCTGGTGTAAAGAGGTCCAGTGGCACCGAATCGTCCGCTGGCGCCGATGTTTTCGGAGCCGAGGATTTCGATGGTTTCTCTGCGCCATGCTTTTTTGGAACCTCCGGTTTTTTCGGCGTCGATGTAGTTTTCGGCGCCGGAGTGTCGGTGCCGACAGATTTGTGTTTGTGTTTTGTCGGCACCGAGAGTCCAGGCTTCGGCACCGGTGGCTTCGGAGTCGAGCTGGGTATCACTTTCTTCGGTGCCGGACGGTGTTTTTCGGCACCAGGTGTCGGCTGGCTCGAGCCCGAGCTGCCGTGAGACTTTTGAGGCTTCGACACCGGGCCCGAAGGTGGGGTGATAGAAGCTGTGTGCTTGGTTTTACCCAGGCCTGCAGGCGAGGGCGTAACCTGAGTCTCTTTTGTTTTGGGCGCGGGGGTGGGAGGGGGTACAGTACTCACGACCCGCTGCGCCGGTGTGATGTCCTCCACGTCGGAGTCGTCGGCCTCGGAAGCGCTGACGACGTCTTCCTCCTGCTCGGTGTGTAGTTGCCCCGAAGCTCCGGCGTTGTCTCCGAAGATGTCCGGTGGAGCTGCGGTCGATGAGTGCGCCATGGTGCGTCGAGCTCTTCGATCCCGGATGGTCTTTTTTGATCGAAAAGACTTACAGGCGGGGCAGTCTCTAGCCTCGTGTTCTGGAGAGAGGCAAAGGTTACACACCTGATGGAGGTCGGTGTGGGGAAATTTAGACCCACATTTTGGGCACTTTTTGAACGGAGTCCTTTCCATCGGCCGGGACCGGAGTCGAGGAGGGCCCGAAGGCCGATGCCGATGTGCGGAATGGAGAAAAGTGCCGCTTCGAGAGATGAAGAAACTCGAAGAACGAGGATTTTCCGTCGAGGCTGGAACCGTAGAAGTTCGAAGCCGGAGCACGAAGTATCCACATCCGAGCCCGATGGCGGAAAAAAACAATCTGAGGATGGAGCCGAAGCCCATGCGCAGTACGGACCGAAGGAGGAGTCACCAAACTCGTGACTTCCAAAGACTGTCCAAAGAACAAAAACAAACTGCAAACATCCGGGCCCAACACCAGATGGCGATCTATGCTAAGTGTACAATCTGCAGCTTATATGCCTTGAACACAAGGTTTACAACGTGCAGATAAGGAATTGGAATTGGCTTGCCGCAGAGAGGGGCTTCCAGATAAGGATGTAGGGCCAGGGACAATGGGAGAGCTACAGAGATGCAAGTGGGAACCTGCAGGCTGCCTGCTTTAAGCAGGAAGTGGGATAAGGGAGGGGGTGGCAAATGGTCACGCAGGCTGCCAAATGGTGCGCGCGCCCGGCGCACATGCACTGTAGTTGGCGACCTGAAAGCACTGGTTTGCACTTCCAAATCCCCCTTTTACAAAAGCTCTTGCGAGAGCAGCGCTAAAGCGCTGGCTCAGGCGAGACCTAAAAAGCAGGGGCAGACGCCCTTTGTGGACCCTGGGCAGGAGTCACCGGCACCTGAACAGGCAAATACCGGAGGCGAGCGGCACAGCAGCACGTGTGCAGCTCAGAGCTAGAGTGCGACCTAGAGGGCCAGAGGGGACCGGAGGCCTCGGCAAGGACAAAGCCTGACCCCCATGAGGGGGAAAATCCATGCAGACGGCCATCACACAAGAAGCGCAATGAGATGCAGGGCGCCGCTGAGTAGTGGGGGGTGAAAGAGTTGCCCCGACTGACGCACGTTGAAGCCCGAAGGTCATGAAGCAAGGACGCTACAACAGGTCTGGGACCCTTGGAAGGCGAATCTGCGAGCATGGGGAAACCGGACACCAAACAGCCAAAACCGGTTTTTGAACCGCGCAGGACCCCACGTGGCCCCCCTGCCGCCGAAGACCCCCACCGGGACGCGGAAAAATCAGAGGCACCCCCACCTGAGGTCGACATTAGAGAAATGTTTAGAGACCTAAAGCAATCACTTTCTGCAATTGATTGCAAAATAGACTCACTGTCTGACCAGAGGCGCAACTAGAGGCAAATTTCTGGGGGGCTAAGAAAAAATTTCGGGGGGGGGGGGGCTGAATCTTTTAGGCCATAGGCAGAGTGGAGCTGCAGGGGCTCTTAGAATGGGTGAAACAACAGCGAGGCCTCATTAACATGCAAATGGTCTTTTAAAGACCTGTGAAGTGCTCGGGTGCGGCTGTGTGTGTGCCTGGAAGCTGTCTCATCCCAGGATAAAAGAACAGGTAACAAACCATGAAGAGCGCCTGGAACAAGTAGAGCAACGCACCTCCTCACTCGAGAACAAAGGAACAGAAACGTGCGAAAAGCTCCTAAAAATTGAGAAGGTGCTGGAATTAATCTGACAGAAGAACGAGGATTTGGAGACCAGGTCACATCGCAACAGCCTATGAATCACTGAAGTACCTGAGCCCACAGCCATGGTGCGAGTAGAGGACTATGTCGAGGAGATGCTGAGTTCGACGTTTGGGGAGTCCCTCTCCCCCATGTGCACAGTGGAGCGCGCCCACCGCTCCCTTGGCCCAAGACCACCCCCTGGAGCAGTTGCCAGACCCATAATCGCGCGCCTACTCAATTACCGGGACAGAGACACGTGCTCTGCCTTGCCAGAGTAATGCAAAGCGTGTTGTATCATGGGAACATGATTTCCTTTTATCCAGACATCACCCTGGCGGTCCAGGCAGCCCACAAAGACTTCCTCCTGATCAAGCGTTCCCTCCAGTAACCTGAAATAAAGTACTCACTCCTCTACCACGCTAAGCTCTGGATTTTTCACGCTGGGAAGACGATCTTCTTCACAGACCCAAACAAGCATTGGCATAGCCAATAGGTCTCGCCTTTGGGACATTATAAGTGTTTAGCCATGCAACAGTTGCATAACTAAATACTTATAAGGTCCCAAAAGCGAGACCTATTGGCTATGCAAAGCGGCCCTGCGGCCGCGAAAGTGAAAGTGATCGCGATCAAATATCAAAGCGGCCCTGCGAAAGTGAAAGTAATCGCGGTAAAAGTGGCGCGCGCGCCCGCGCACATGCACTGTAGCTCTAGGCTGGCCTGGTAGCACTTTTTCGAGCCCTCTCAATAAGTCTCGCCAGACCAGCGCATGCGCAGGGTCAGGCGAGACCTAAAAAGGCAGCGCGACATGTGAAAGATTTGCGACTGGCCCAAAGACCTGATTGACAGAAGACAGACCCGGAAGAGGGAGACCGAGCCAGCGACAACGACTAACAAGCTGATGAGATGTACACACCAGACCTGGGCCCCCTCTGATGGAACTTTGCCTAAATCTGAACTGCCTGACATATTGGGACTGAGATCCACACCTGTCACCTGTATAATTTCCAAGTGCAACACATTGTAGAAAATGTTGAACCAATTTTCCTTACTGTTTGAACATGACTGCATTGATTTGTGCTGGGTGTCCTGCAGTTTGACCCCTGTGGGCGGTCGGGTTGGGCTCCTATCTCTACCCCCTAGGGATGATTCCCTGCCACTGTATATTTTTTTTTTACTTTTGGGGGAAGTGGTTCACTGGGGAACATGCTCAGTCTATTTGGGAGGCTGGAGTGGGTGGGGTGTGGGGGTGTTGTGGGGTTTACCTGTATGTAATTGACCAATCTTGTTCCCTTCCCTATCTTTCCTTGCTCATCTCTGTTTGCTCCCTCCCGCACGGTGCGGTGCTATTTGCACCTCCGGCCAATTGGCTTCACGAAGTGCCTTGACCAGGATTAAGTGTATCTCTTGGAACAAACGCGGCTTGAACGATGCACGCAAGGCTAGAACAGTGGCAGCAAAACTAGACAGACATAAAGCAGATATAGGATTTCTGCAAGAGCTTCAGCTGACCCAGCACACACAGGGGCGCCTGCGAGCGGGTGGATCGGCGAAAAGCACATAGCACACTACTCCAATTATGCCCACAGGGTCACCATTATCATCAGAAAGGGCCTGCACTGGCACACGCGCGATCACTCTTAGACAAACAGGGCAGGTATGTCATGCTTACAGGCAAGCTAGGGAGCCACCCAGTTAGACTTATTTCCATATACGGGCCGAATTTGGATGACCCTGGTTTCTTTCCAGAAGTTTGGAGGGTGGCGGACTCTCTAGGTCCCGGGACTATAATATGGGGCGGGGCTTCAATGTAGTGCTAGACGACCCCTAAGACAGGTCTGGAGATTCCCGGCACCCTCACCCCAGCACAGCAGCGCAGCTTCAGACCATAATTCGGGACGGACAGTTGATGGACATCTGGCGACAGAGCTACTCTGACGAGACCAGCAGTACATGCATGACTGCGGCGGGACCCTTGTGGTCGCGCATAGACTACTGGCTGATCTCCCGGGATTCCGCAGCCTGGACGGTGGAGGCTCAGCATCTACCCCGTACCCTTTCCGACAATGCCCCAATAATGCTAGCACTGGATGTTCCGGACTACCCCACCAGGGCCTTTGCTTGGAAGCTCCCAGCGGAAGCACTGAGAGACCAGGTATTTCGCAAATCTATAAGGCAGGCAATAACGGACTACTTCTGCAACAACGAGGGCTCAGTGGATTCCCCCTTGACCTTGTAGGAAGCCTTCAAAACAGTCCTACGAAGGAGTGCATAGCGAAGCAGGCGGGAGTGCTCAGGTCTCTGAGAGGAGAACTTCAGCGATTAGAAACAGAAATAGGAGCCCTCAAGAGGGAATTTTTTGAGCAAAAACATCAACACGCTCAACAACATTCGAACCAAGATGATTGAGTTCCAAGAAGCCGCTCAGAGAGAGACCCTATTCCTGGGCAAGGAAGCCAAGGCACGGTGATATGGTGAGGGAGACCGTGCAGGCAAAACCCTGGCATGGTATACTACGAGGGGATGGACACCTTTGGTTCTCCAACTCACTTCGCTCACCCTCTCTTTTTCACTAAGGGCATGTAATGGAAGGTTTCCGGCAGATAATCCAGGGAAATTTACATTTGAAAGGAACGGACAAGCTTCCACTATTGACTACATATTGTTCAGTATGGGATTGTGGTCTAGGATCCTGGATTTCCAAGTAAAGCAACGTTGTGAAAGTGATCACAACCCCATTGTTGCAAGTATTGAGGGTTTCAGAAATAGCTTACACCAGGGCAGAGATCTGGTTCCTCTAACGGCCATGGTCACAACCTGTGGCACCCGAAGAGTTAGCTGGGAGAAGATCGCCCAATCCCAAAGGGAGTTAAAAGATATGTATAGGAGATGGCGGCGGAGTAAGACGTGCTTTCAGTCCCTCCGCCGCCACATAGAATTGGCGTTGTATTGCGCCTTCCCTCGACCCTCCCGCTGGACACCCTGAGCTGGCACCGGCCCACTGGAGGCCCAGGAGGACATCTGGTGATTTCTGCGCCCGGGAGGCAGATCCGGGGGCCCCTGATGACCTTGGGCCCAGCGGTGAGATCGGCGGCCGCAACCGGAGGCCTTGCGTAGCGACGCGGCTGGGGGCGGTGACCTCTGCCGCGCTACTGCGGTGCCGCAGACACCCGCGCCTGACTGCCGGACCGGGTGGAGCGCGGCCGGAGGGCCCGGCGGAGAGGAGAGCCCTGCTGCCCACGAGGCTGCCACGGTGAGGAGAGCGCGTCTGGGGCTGCTGCGGCCGGGAGACGTGGGGGGCCCGCCTACGAGGAGCAGCGAGGAGGCGCGGACGGAGACTGGGGCCGAGGCCCTAGAGGCGACGCTGGGCCACTGACGCGGAGAGGCGGCTGGGCGTGTGGCCGTCGGACGTGTGGAGCGTCCCGGCCCTGGATATCGCGGGCCCGAGGCGGCTCCCCCTATGGAGGTGTGCCGCTGAGAGTTCTCTAGTGCTGGGGGATGCCTCGATCCGAGGGGCCCTTCCTGCGGTGAGCCTGCTGACGAGCTGCTTTCAGGGAGACCCTAACCGTGTGCCTGACATTGCTGCTGGGGCCGACGTGCGGAGGTGAGCCATAGCTGGTGCTTGTACTTCTGTGCCCCTGGGGTGCCTAGAGACGGCTTGTGTTTCCCGGCGTGACGGCAGCTACCATCAACGCTTGACCGGCCGCATTCTCGCCTGTGCGGACGAGGCTGGGACTGGGGCGCTGACCGGCACGGCGGCCTGGAAGGTTGGGGCTGACCCTGGTGTCCCCTGCTCCCCCTGGTGAACTGCTGCCCGACGAGGGCCTTTGGAGAAGGTGGCCTGGCCCTGGCCCGGACTCCGTGGGTGCCGGGAGGTGCTTGCTGAGGTGGCTTGCGGGTGCTTGGGCCTTGGTGGGCTGTGAGGCGCTGACCCCGTGTGTGGCGGAAGGGGGAATCCGAGTCTTGGAGCACTGTGCTCGTGCTGGCACCAGGTGAGACATACTGGTGGGTTTGCCCCTTGTGAGGCGACTGGAGCTAGCGAGGTGGGGGACTGCAGATCGCGATGTCGACTAGGCCCCGTAAGGACAAATCGGGCAAGGAGGGGCCCCCGAGGGGTGCGATGCCAACGACGCCCCCGGGTACCAGCGCTTCCCCCCGGCAGAAGGACGATGATGCGCCGGCCACCAAGGCCTTCATGTTGGAACTATTTTCAGCCATCAAGGAAGACATCTCGAATCTCTGCTCTCAGCTTGACGCGGACCTTGGGGAGGTGCGACGAGAGGTGGATGGAATTGGCGAACGCGTGGCGACGCTGGAGGAGCATGATCTTGGTTTGGCTGGTGACGTCCATCAGCTCCAGCAGGATGTGCTCCATCTAACGGAACAGAACTTGGACCTCCAGGCCCATGCGGAAGACCTGGAAAACCGGTCTCGGCGACACAACATACGGATCCGAGCGGTGCCTTGGGACGGCGCAGCTGGAGATCTCCGTGGCTATGTGGAGGCTCTTTTCCTGCAGGTCCTGGGTGACGAGGACTTGCACGAAGTTCGCATGGACATGGTCCACGGAGTGGGCCTACCGAGGGGCTCGGGGGCCCCCCCTCCAGATATTTTGGTCTGTGTCACCGACTTCCAACTCAAGGAACGTATCCTTCGGAAGGCGCGGACCATTGCTAACTTGACTTTCAGAGATCATCGCCCCCAACTCTTCCAGGATCTGGCAGCTTCCACGCTGCAGAAGCGGCGGGACTTCCGGCCTGTGACGGCTTTTTTGCGCGATCGCAACGTGGCATACTCATGGGGACATCCCTTCCGTACCGGCTGGTCCAGGTTCGATCACTGCAGGCTGCCAAGGATCTCCTGGGGCTAGCTGATGTTGCGGACTCCCCCGGGGGGGGGGGGGCGCTCGCCATCGCGACGCAGAAAGTGCTCTTCATCCTGGCACAGAGTTGGGCGGCCGGCGGCACAGACTGGGCCGGACACTGCGACCAGCCAGCAGGAACGGGATGGAGCTGTGGCCTCTGTGGTGAATGTAACAGTGTCGTCGCCGCGGGACAGCTCCTCAGCGGCTTGACTGTAGAGGGAAGGCAGGCTGGCGGCGGGGGGACACCTTCCCCCTGTTCAGGTACCGTGGGTAACTATGTACTTTGGGGGAAGACACCCCGGTTCGGAGAGCGGCTGGGACACCACCCACTGCCCGCGACCCCGTTCTCCGAGGGTCTCAACACCAGCCCTCTTGGTTGCACTGCTTTTTTTTTTTACTTTCTTTGAGTGGAGTCCGTTGGCTCCTTTGTTGGTTGAATTTGGGGTTTTGATCATCTTTTGGGATGGGGATTTTGGGGATGGGGAGGGGGGGGCCTGGGTGGGAGTGGGACGGGGAGGGTCCAGTGGTGGTAGCCTAGATTGGGCGCGAGGGCGGCTATGTGGGCTGTGCTCAATGGGGGTTCTGGAGAGGAAGCCTGTGAGGATAGAGGGGGTCGCTCTTGAGTGGCGGAGTGGGAGTGCCGCTTGCTTTGGGGGGGGCTCTGATCCTGGGAGGGATGGGGGTGAGAGGGGTTGCTGTCGGAGGGGGCGCTGCGCTGGCCTGGTGTGGGCTGAGGGCCACCTTCGGAGAGATAGCTTGGGCTGGTCGGCGGGCGGTGGTCCTGGGGCGCACTATGTGTCCGTTTCTATGGAAGGCTTTCTGGACGGGTTTGACTCTGGGACGGGAGCGGGGCTGGGTCTGGAGCTGCCTTGAGAGAGCTGAAAGGTGGGAGATGTAAAGAATGACTGTTACCCTAGGCACTTGGAATGTGAAGGGGTTGAATTCACCCCAGAAGCACCAAAAAATCTGGAAATATGTCCTAGATCACCACCTAGATGTGGTGGGTCTCCAGGAGACCCACCTGGCTCGGCGGGATGAAGCTAGGTTGAAGCATAAGCAGTTCCCCCTTATTTATAAGTCCTCAGCGGTTTCTAAACATAGGGGAGTGGCTCTGCTGTTCCGCTCGACTCTCCACTTTCAGCCTTTGGGAATCCGAAGCGACAGGGAGGGCAGATGGCTCCTGGTTAAGGGGGTGCTCCTCGGGAGGACTTGTTCCTTCCTTGTGCTGTACGCCCCCAACGTGGGGCAAAATAGATTCCTTTTGCATTTACTGCGGACGATAGAGGACTTTGTGGAGGGGACGTTCTTCGTTCTGGGGGACTTCAATTTAGTTTGGGATCCTGACTTGGACTGCTCCCGCTGCCGGAGAACTGAGACTGGTGTTTTCTCTGCTGAATTGCGCCGGCGGATTGAGGAGCTGGGGTTGCTGGATGGGTGGCGTTCCTTGCACCCCCTCTCCCGGGACTACACTTTCTTCTCCCATGTCCACCAATCGTACTCCCGCTTGGACCGTATTTTTTACAGCCAGTCCCTCAGGTGAGGCCCAGATCTTTCCCCTTTCTGTCTCTGACCATAGCTTGTTCGCATTGGGGCTACAGTGGGCGCCGGTGGGGGAGGCTCCACGCAGGTGGTACTTCCCGGCGTCCCTGGTGAGGGACGATTCCTCTTGCAAGGAGCTCCGTGTGGCGATTCGGAACTTTTTTGACCTTAACCCGGTGCAAGACACTTCTGTCTTCACTACCTGGGATGCCTTTAAAGCTTCCGTGAGGGGTAGCTGCTTGGCTATTAATGCGGCACTTAATAGATTAAGGAGAGCGGAGCGCGAGGCTCTGGAGGCAGAGCTGGCGGTGCTGGAGCGTGAGCATAAGGAGCAACCCTCCAAACATAAGTGGCGACCGCTCACTGCTCTCCGGGGCAAGCTACGGGCTCACTACAATAATAGGTCGGAGTTCACCCTCCTGAAGCTCCGCCATCTCTCCTATGCTCAGGGGAACAAAGTAGGGAAACACTTGGCCCGCCAACTGCGTCGCAAGCGTGAACGTGACTACATCGGGGGTATTCGGGACACGACGGGGGCGCTGCAGCACTGCGATGCGGCCAAGGCTGCACGCTTCGGCGAGTTCTATGCGGCGCTATACGCGGGGGACTCACTGGACCCCGCTGCCCAGGGAGATTACTTGCGTGCTCTCCCGCTCCCGCGGGTTTCTGCGGCCTGGAACGAGCTGCTCTCTGCTCCCATCACTGCGGAGGAGGTGCTAGACGCCATCAAGGCACTGAAGCCTCGTAAGGCGCCAGGGGCGGATGGATTCACGGCCCTCTTCTATCAAACCTTTGCCACTGATCTCAGTGATTTCTTAGTCCGCCTGTTTAATGCAATGGCCGACTCGGGGGTTTCCTCGGCCTCTATGGCGGAGGCAGTTATCTCAGTCATCCCAAAACCCGGTAAGGACCTCGCTGTCTGCTCATCGTACAGGCCGATCGCCCTGCTTAACATCGACGCCAAGCTCTACTCTTCCATTCTCGCGACCCGCCTGCAAGACCTGATGCCGGTGCTCATTCACCCGGATCAATCGGGGTTCATTAAGGGGCGACAAACCCATGACAACATTCGAAGGGTAATTCACCTCATTGAGAAGGCCAACCGCTTTCATATTCCGGCAGTATTACTGGGCCTGGACGCCGAGAAGGCGTTTGATCGGCTGGATTGGCAGTTCCTCTTCCGAGCCTTGGAAGCGTTTGGGTTCTCGGACAGATTCCTCACTATGCTGCGAGCCAACTACCACACGCCCCGTTCACGAGTCGCGGTTAATGGCTACCTCTCGCCCTTCTTCCCGCACTCGCGGGGCACGAGGCAGGGTTGTCCACTCTCTCCCTTATTGTTCGCTCTGAGTATTGAGCCGCTGGCGCTGGCGATACGGGAACACCCGGACATCCGAGGGCTACCCTTTACGGGCGAACAGCATAAGATCTCCTTGTTCGCGGATGACGTGTTGCTCTCCCTTGCGGATCCGGCGCACTCTCTCCCCCACGTGCAGATGGCCTTGTCGCGTTTCGAGGCAGTGGCGGGTTTCAAGGTGAATTATGATAAATCCTACATCCTTAATCTCACGCTCTCGCCGGACGAGGTGGAGCGCCTCCGACCGCTCTCGCCCCTGCCTTGGACACACTCCTCCTTATTGTATCTGGGGGTGCACTTGACTCCCACAGTGGGGAAATTATATTCGGCCAACTTTCCCCCTCTTCTGGCGGCGTTACGGGCTGACTTGGATCGCTGGAAGCCGCTGTTCATCTCTTGGCTGGGTAGAATCCATGCGATTAAAATGACACTCTTGCCTAAACTTTTATATCTCTTCCAGGCGCTCCCGATTGTCCTGGACACTGATTTTTTCCGGCGTGTTAAGTCTCTAATGCTTCGATTCATATGACAGGGGGGGCGAGCTAGATTTTCTTTTGCTACTCTCCGCCGCCCTCGGGGGGAGGGGGGGTGGGTCTCCCTGACTTACTTCTCTACTACAAAGCTGCGCAGCTGCGGGTCTTGGTTGAATGGACCCAACCGCTCTCAGAGAAGCACTGGTTACACATGGACAGGAGCGTGGCGGGGCGCACAATATGGGATCTGGTATGGAAACCTAAGGGGGACAGGCCCCGGAATGCGTACATCAGCACGCCTACTGGCACCACCCTTAAGGTCTGGGACTCGGTTTCCGGGGATGAGCGCTGGACCACGT
Organism: Triturus cristatus; assembly: GCF_964204655.1. NCBI lineage: Eukaryota > Metazoa > Chordata > Amphibia > Caudata > Salamandridae > Triturus > Triturus cristatus. The sequence goes on from NC_140595.1 coordinate 309,420,993, forward strand.
TCCCCTCACCCTTTACTCCCATTCATTTCAATCCAGCCTTCCCGCCCGCGCTGCAGGAGGGCCCATTTGACGCATGGAGAAGCGGGGGCTGTCTCGCCCTCACGCATTTGTTCCATGGCTCTGCACCGCTCACCTTTGACAATTGTGGACGGGACTATGGGGTTCCTCAGACGGAGCGATTCCGCCACGCCCAGCTGTTACACTGGGCCTTGTCTCCGCCGGTCCGTGAAGCGGCAGTTAGGCCGCCCACGCCCTTTGAGGGCTTTCTCTCGCGCGCCTCGACGATGCGCGGAACCATCTCCTTTATATATGGCCATCTTTTAGCCACTGTTCTTTCTCCGAGGCCTCGCTACATGGGTTTCTGGGAGGACGTACTGGGGAGGGCTGTCGCGGATGAAGAATGGTTCGATCTGTGGCGCGACTTGACTAGCCACAATCACTCAGTGGAGTTGCGTGAGGCACACCTCAAGACTATGATGGACTGGTACCTCTCCCCCGCCAAACTGCATCGCATCTTCCCTACCTCTTCAGACAGATGTTGGAGGGGCTGTGGCCTCTTGGGGGACTTCCGCCATATTTGGTGGGATTGCCCGGTCATCCGGCCCTATTGGCAAGAGATCCTATCCCATATTAAAGAGATCCTGGGCTATCCGATCGCAGATTCACTAGCTTTCGTGTTGCTGGGCCTTCGGGATCCCCTCCTAGAGCACCAAACACGCGCGGACAAAAAGATCCTTTGGCTGTGCATAGGGGCGGCTAAGATCACCCTGGCGGCAGCTTGGAAAAAGAAGGAAGCCCCGGCGATTTCATTGTGGCATGCGAGGTTGTGGAAGTTGTTGAGCATGGAACGGATGGCTGATGTTTTCCTGGGGTCCTTTAAGAATTTCAGTTTCCGCTGGGGACCTCTAGTGCGCTTTCTCTCTAGGGGGTTGCCGGCAGCGGTGTGTCCCTCCTCGATTCGAGCCCTTCACCTGTTCCAGGTATAGTTGTTGCGTACAGGCGCTCCTAAGTACGATTGAGAGATACCACCACTGGAGGGGAGGGTGGGAGGGGGGGAGGGTGGGAGGGTCTGGGAGGATTGGGGTGGTCGCGGGTGGGGGGGCTTTCTCTTTTCTTTTTGAGTTTAGTTTGGGCAAGGCGCCGACAGCGGAGGGGAGTGCGGGAGCTTTCTCGAATGCTGGGCCCGGCCGCTGCCGTGGCCTTCTCATGCACATACTACGGGGCGGCCGACTAGTCCTGACATTGACTCTTTCCTTGCTACATCGGTCCTAATCTGGGCCTCAGACTGGATGTATGGCGTATTGTCTGCCACGGTTGTTGCACTTGCTGCTGGACTGGCCTCCAGGCCTCCCCCCCGAAAATGCGTCCCCCTGCGAGGGAAGGTTTGCGGAATTGTCGCCTGTGTTCCTTTTTGTTGTGTTTTCCTGTTAATAAAGACATCTTTTACAAAAAAAGATATGTATAGGGAGATTTATCCCCTTTTGGAGAGGATGCTGGGTGAGGTTCCTCTGGGAGAGGGCCCTCCAGATCAGGTTATGATAGGAACCGCACATGTAGAACTCTGCGGCATTTTGGCGGCCCATTTCTATTGGGAAACCAGGAGGAAACCGGAAGCCATGAGGGGGAAAAATGCTTGGTACAATAAACCCTGTAGGGAAGCCAAGTTAGCTCTTTTAACAAATATAAAAAAGGGAAATAAGACACTGATTAAGGAAGCAAGGGTATATTTTAAGAAAGTTACAGAAGAAGCCAAAAAAGATTGGGAATTTAATAGATGGGAGGAGATCTCTATTGCATTAAAGAAAAGGGACTCGAGGTCATTTTGGAATTTGGTTAAAACAGGGTCATCAAGTTCCCATCACGCAATACAACCTAACTTAGGGGAGGAAATATGGCGTCGTCACTTTGAAGACCTTTATGCCTCTAAAATATCAGAACCAGACGTCCCTGATTCCCTGCTTAATGAAACTTTACCCCCTTATTTGGGTGTGGCTCAAATGTATACGCTTGCCGAAGTTAAAATGGGTAAAGTTCTCCCAAACAAGGCCCCTGGCCTGGATAGGATCCCAGGTGATCTATATAAGAGTGAGCCGGACATCTGGGTTCCCTATCTACAGGCTCTTTTTAATGCAATCTTGGCTGGAATGCCGCTACCTCCGACATGGGCTGGCGCTGAGATCATACCTATTCACAAAAAGGGCTCCCCCCTTGATCCGGCAAATAATAGGCCGATCAGTTTAATTGATGTGGCACAGAAGATCTTTGCGCGTATCTTATTAGGGAGACTCCAAGAATGGATGGACGACTCCAACATTTTAACACCACTGCAGGCGGGCTTTAGAGCTAAAATGTCAACAATAGACCAACTGTTTAGATTACAGATGATCCACTGGAAATCTATCATTTTAGAAGGAGGCAGCCTTTATCTCTCTTTTGTAGATCTAAAGTCTGCCTTCGATATGGTAGATCGTCGACAGTTGTGGGAGTTGTTAAAAGGGATGGGAGTGCCCCCCTACCTATGTCATCTACTAGAGCACTTACACAAAGATACCTTTGCCAGAGTTAGGTTCGGCCTAAATGGGGAATTAACCTCCCCTTTTCGAGTTGAGAAGGGAGTCAGGCAGGGCTGTGTACTTGCCCCAACCTTCTTCTCTCTTTTTTTAAACGGGTTGCTCGATGAACTCTTGGATCTAAGGGATGTAGATGCTCCCAGGCTGGCGGGCAGGAAAATACCCGCATTAATGTTCGCAGACGATACCTTGCTTTTATCCAGGACCCCTATGGGGATGGAAAGGGTCCTGGATTGATTTGCTGCATTTTGCAGGAAAAGGAACCTGGTTATTAATGTGAGTAAGACCAAATACATGGTTCTTCATGCGGACACTACAAATTGCCCCATTCCAAAATTGGACGGATTACATCTAGAACGGGTGAGCATTTTTGATTATTTGGGCCTAACACTCAATAATAACATGAATTGGGGCCCCCAGATATCAAAAGCTAATTTAAAATGTACACAGATAACAGGGGGCATCTTAAAGATGTACAAAAATAGTCCATTAAAGTTAATTAGCCCACTAGTAGAGGTATACAAGGCCCAGGCGAGAGGGGTGGTGGCTTATGGTGCTCAACTCTGGGGTCACAACACAGCCCAGATTTTATCCAAGTCAGAAAACTATTTTATGAGGCAACTATTGGCACTACCTATGAGCACCCCCATTCACCCTCTCAGGATGGACCTGGGCATACACCCAATTGCCGACCTGGTAGCTTCACGTCCGGTCATGTATTGGCGCCGTCTATGGAGCACCCCTGAGCTGGCCAACTTCCAGGAGGAATTGAAATCTATTCTGATGCTCCCAAAGGCAGGCGCCATTCCGTGGCTAGCCTACGTAAAAAAATCTTTGAGGGCAATCGGGAGAGAAGATCTTTGGCTCACACCTGAGGAGTCATGCCCCATTTTACCAAAAAAGATCTTGGCCAAAGCTTTGGAGGAATATAACTTGATGCAGATCTTACGGTCAGAGAATAGAATCAATCTGACTTCGGTATTCCTCGAGGTGAAAACTGGATACAGCTTTGAGCCTGCATTAGATCTGATACATTCATTAATTGCTAAGAAATTATACATGCAGTTTAGACATGAATCACTCCCCTTATTCTGTAGAACGAACAAGTGGGCTGGTGCTAGTAGACAGCATTGTCCTGGTTGTGGTATTGATGAAGAGACAGAGGTGCACTTTATATTTTTTTGTACGGCTTACATAAACCCCTGTAGAAAATGGATCATTCAGCTTGCCAAAAATTTGGGGGTTAGAAACTATAGAGATTTGTTGAGGCTGCTGAAATATGATCCTTCGCCTGTATTCGTTATAGTGATAGCTAAATTTTTGTTCTCAATGTGGCTGATTAGAAGACGTTTAATACTATGACAAGGTATTGAATATGCTACTTACCAGTATGCATCTGTTCTTGGCATGTAGGGCTGCTGACATTCATAGATTGTTTTTCGCCATTGGGGCAGTGATGGAGTAGATACAGTAAGTGATGACCATGCTATACAGTAATTCTGAGTGCTGCAGCCACTACAGGTGCCGGGGAGGAGGTTGGGCGATATGAATGTCAGCAGCCCTACATGCCAAGAACAGATGCATACTGGTAAGTAGCATATTCAGTTCGAGGCATGTGGGCTGCTGAATTCATATCTGTGCAGAGAATACATAGCAGTTCCTCCATTAGCGGCGGCTACCCGTGCCAGCTGCAGCAGTCTGAAAAAGAGTTTTGAGAACAGCCTGTCGTACAGCTGCCTGCTGTTTTGAGTGTACATCTACACAGTAGTGTTTGGTAAATGTATGTATAGTGGACCATGTGGCTGCTCTACATATTTCCTGTAAAGGAATGTTTCCTAGGAAAGCCATGGACGCCCCTAACTTTCGTGTTGAGTGGGCTCGTGGGGGAATCGTTAATGTGCGTTTAGCTTTTTGATAGCAAATTTGAATACATTTAACGATCCATCTGGCTATCCCTGCTTTGGAAATGGCGTTGCCCTTGTGTTGTGGAGAAAAGGCAACGAAAAGTTGTTTTGTTTTCCTAAAGTCTTTAGTTCTGTCGATATAGTACAGGAGGGCCCTCTTTACATCTAGTGTATGGAGCATTCTCTCGGCGACATTTTGTGGATTTTGAAAGAAAACAGGCAGTTCAATAGTTTGATTCATGTGGAACTGCGATATCACTTTGGGCATGAATTTGGGGTTGGTACGTAGGACAACCCTGTTTGCGTGAACCTGTATGAATGGCTCTTGAATGGTTAGTGCCTGGAGCTCACTAACTCTTCTTAATGAAGTGATTGCCACTAAGAAAGCTACTTTCCAGGTGAGGAATTGAATCTCACATGAATGGAGAGGTTCAAAGGGTGGACCCATTAATCTGGTGAGGACCAAATTGAGGTTCCACACCGGTGCCGGTGGGTGTCTTGGGGGAATTACTCGTTTGAGTCCCTCCAAGAAGGCTTTGATGGCAGGCACTCTGAATAAAGAGAGGTGCTGCCTGTTTTGGAGATAGGCTGCTATCACGGTTAAATGGATACGTATTGAGTTGTATGCCAGATTGCATCGGTATAGGTGTAGGAGGTAACAGATGATGTTCTGAGTGGATGCGTCCAGCGGGTTAATGTCATTGTTGTTGCAGTAAATGACAAACCTTTTCCATTTAGCCGCATAGCAAGCTCTGGTAGTGGGTCTCCTGGCCTCCTTGATGATATCCATACAGTCAGGTGGCAGGTTTAGGTAGCCAAACTCTAGGACTTCAGGAGCCAGATTGCCAGGTTCAGCCGTTGCGGATCTGGGTGCTGAATCTCGCCATGTTTCTGCGTTAAAAGTGCGGGTTTGATCCGCAGCCTTTGATGCGGCACCACGGAAAGTTCTATAAAGGTGGTGTACCATGGTTGGTGCGCCCATGTGGGAGCAACTAGGATGAGTGTCAGTGAGTGTTGTCGCAGTTTGCGTGCCCCTAGAGGTATTAATGGCGCTGGGGGAAAAGCGTACGCAAATCTGCCAGACCAGTTCATCCATATCGCATTGCCCTGTGACTGTGGATGTGGGAACCTGGCAGCAAAGCTTTGGCATTTTGCGTTTTCGTTTGTGGCGAATAGGTCTATCTCTGGATGACCCCACTGTTGGAAGTACGGTTGGAGAACTGACGGATGTAGCTCCCACTCGTGCATCTGGTGGCTGTGTCTGCTGAGCAGATCCGCCATTTGGTTGTCCTTGCCGGGGTGGTGTTCCGCCATGAGGAATATGTTCCTCTGAATGGCCCACTTCCACATGCTCTGAGCCAGATGAGACAACTGTGGAGAGTGTGTTCCTCCCTGCTTCTGTATGTAGTACATGGCAGTCATGTTGTCCGTCCGGATCAACACGACTTTGTTGCACAAGTGTACTTTGAATGCCTTCATGGCTAGGAAGATTGCCATCAGTTCCAGAACGTTGATGTGCATCTTCTTTTGTTGCGTTGTCCATAGTCCCTGCACTGTGTAAGTGAGTACATGAGCCACCCAACCCTGGAGAGAGGCGTCCGCTGTCAGTATTATTTGTGGAAAAGGCTCTTGGAAAGGTCGGCCCTTGCAAAGGTTTTGTGGATTCCACCAATGCAGAGAGTTGTATGCCCGACCGCTCACCAACACTAGGTCTTTTAATTGCCCGTGAGCCTGATTCCATTGATGTGCCAAGCTCTCCTGAAGTGGGCGCATATGTAGTCTCGCGTGCGGGACTATGAAAATGCAGGAGGCCATCATGCCTATCAACTGCATGAACACTCGCGCAGGAAGGGAGTGTTGAGGTTTGAACTTTGTGATCAGCAGTTGTATGCTGTTGATCCTCACTAAATTCGGCTGAGCTGTGGCTGCCAGAGTGTTTATGGTCGCGCCCAGGTACTGTTGTACGTGTGCGGGTTGGAGATGTGATTTTGGGTAATTTAGTGAGAATCCCAGACTGTGAAGAAGGTGAATGGTGAGGGACATGTGGCTGGCACATTGCTGGGCTGACTTTGCCTGAACAAGCCAGTCGTCCAGGTAAGGGAAGACGTGAATGTGTTGTCTCCGTAGATGTGCCGCCACTGTTGCTAGGCACTTGGTAAAGACCCTGGGTGCTGTTGTTACTCCGAAGGGGAGAACTTTGAACTGATAGTGATGGCCTTGAATAGTGAACCTGAGATATTTCCTGTGTGAAGGGTGTATGGGTATGTGGAAATACGCATCTTTTAGGTCCAGTGTGGCTAGGAAGTCTCCCTGACTGAGTACCGGGAGAACCTGCTGTAGAGTGAGCATATGGAAATGCTCTGAGAGAATGTATTGGTTGAGGGGTCTCAGGTCTAGTATAGGTCTGAGCGACCCGTCCTTTTTTGGGATTAAGAAGTACAGAGAGTACACCCCTGTCCCCTGCTGGTTGACGGGTACGATCTCTATTGCACCTTCTTGCAGCATACTTAGCACTTCCTGCTGCAATAATGCCAAGTGCTCTACGGACATAGGACGGTGCTTTGGCGGTATGTTGGGTAGAGTGGACGTTAATTCGAGACAGTAACCGTGCTGGATAATGTCCCTGACCCACCTGTCTGTGGTGATGGTTTTCCACGCTGATAGGAACTGTTGGAGTCTCCCCCCGACAGGTGTTATGTGGTCGGGGGGCAGGGAGAGGGCGTCACTGTTTGTTTTTGGGGGAGGACCTGGTGTTGCCGTAACCACGTCCTCTGCCCTTGGTGCTGGAGCCACGATATCCACCTCTGTTGGTTTTATCATAGGTACTTTGTGTGCCCCCTTTAGTGTACTGCTGCTGTGACCCCTGGCCTCTAGCTGCTCCTCTATTCCCGGGGCAACGAAAGGAGCCACTACGAAACTGCTGCGTCTGCAGAGCCCCCATTGATTTTGCAGTTTCAGTGTCTTTTTAAATTTTCTCGAGGGTAGTGTCAACTTCAGGGCCAAATAAATAGTCTGGGTTGACCGGTTGATTTAGGATATTGTTCTGAATCTCTGGCTTGAAGCCTTTGATTCTCAACCATGCATGCCGTCTCAACATGACGCTTGTGTTGATTGCCCTCGCCGCTGTGTCGGCTGCATCCAGTGCGCACTTGATGGATGCATTGGTAAGGAGTTGTCCCTCTCTAATGAGGATCTCCGCTGCCTCTTTATATTCATCTGGCAAATGTTGGAGTAGTGATTCGAGTGTGTCGTAGTGGGACCTATCATAACGGGCCAGGAGTGCCTGTGTGTTGGCAATGCGCCAGATGTTCGCTGCTTGCGCTGCAATCCGTTTGCCTGATGTCTCCAGCACTTTGGACTCCTTGTCTGGGGGAGGAGCATCACCTGTTGTTTGTGAGTGGGCTCTCTTGCGAGCATTAGCAACCACCATGGAGTCCAAAGGTAACTGACTCCTAATGTACATAGGGTCTCCGGGTGCAGGCTTGTACTTTTTTTCAATCCTGGGGTTTAGCACCCGTGCCCTGGTTGTTTCCTTAAAAATTTCTTTTGCAGGTTTGAGAACCCCTTTTAACATGGGCAGAGTCTTGACAGTTCTTTCGGAAGAGGCGAAAGTGTCCACCAAGAAGTCTTCTTCGACAGTGTCAGAATGGAGTTCTACTCCATGATTGGCAGCAGCCCGTTCTATGAGGGCATTAAAGGCAGCAGTGTCCTCTGTGGGAGATGTCTTTATGTTATAAAGCTGCGTGTCATGGGTATCTGGTACGGTACCCTGGTCTGTGGGGTCATCCCATGCCTGATCTGGGTCTAGCAGGTGATCATCAGGATCGATATCCCCAGGGTAGGTGGTATCATCCCCTACATAGTCCTCTACTGCGTCTGCCTCTGAAGGCGTCGGAGAAAAGGACGGTGGATCCTGATGGAAGGGTTGAAAGTGTTCATGAAGCACTGGCTCTGACCCTGCCGGCAATTTGTGTTTGAGAGGAATTTTATAGGAGTCCAATCCCCTCTCTGGCGTGATTTTCCGCTTGCGGAGCATCAACCTACCAGTGTTGGCGTCGATAAATTGTGGCTGTGAAGGCTCGAGATCTGTTTGTCCAGTGGATGGGGACTGTGTCTGGCGGACACGTGTCCGAATCTCGAACAGTTTCGGCGCCGTGGGCGGCGGCAACCCAAACGTGATGTTGGTCGGCGCCGAGGGTGCTTTGGAAGCCTTGTGCGCGTCGGGACCCGACGTAGAGTGGAGGGCTGCCCGTTCTCTGATGCGTTGCAACGATGCTGAGACCTGTTGCACGGTGAACGCAGATGGCTCTTTGGAACCGGTCGGCACCATGGAGGTAGGCGTCGAAGCGGCCCCCGACTTCTTTGCAGTCATGGGGTCATCGATCCGAAGGGAGGTATCGACGCTCGTTGGAGTCGATGACTTGGCAGGCGCCGCCGTCTTAGACGTCGACGTAGACGGGGTGGCCACCTTGACTTTGGTGGTTGGGGCCGATGTCTTCGGTGCCAGAGGCCGAGGCGCCTTGTGGGGTCCGAGGGCCTTCTTCTTTGGCTCGGCAACCGTATCCGCTGCGGTGAGCTCGGCACCGAAATCCCTTTTTGCGCGGTCGGAGCCGATGACCTTTGCCGGCGTCGAAGGAGTGGAGGGCTTCGAGCCGATCACAACCAGTTTCACTTTCGGTTTCGATGGAACTGGTGCGATGGATGGTTTCGGTTTCGCTGAAGGGAATCCAGTCGTCTTCGACAATAATGGCTCTTGCGAAATGTTCGAGGCCGGGCCTGAAGGCGGGGCCGAAGAACCGTGAGATTGATCTCGGGTAAGGCCCGAAGGCGATCCCTCGACCTGAGCCTCATGACGACGTATTTTGTCGGCCTCCGTATCGACGGGTTGGCCTAGCTCCTCGCTGGAGCTATCTTCCTCGGCCCCAAAGGCCTCATCGTAGTCTCCTACCTCGTCGATGACTTCTTCTCTCTGAAAGATCACCTCATCGTCGTCTTCCGATCGGGAATCGTGTTCGGAAGCGGGGCTGGAGTCTACGTCTTCCACGCTCTCGGCGTCCTCGTCTTCGGTGCTAAAGATGTTGGCCGGGGCAGGCGCCGATTGCTGCGCCTCCAATCTCGCTGCCCGTCGATTCCGGAGAGTCTTCTTTGAGCGGAATCGGGCACAGGCCATACATTTCAACTCATCGTGATCCGGTGAGAGACATTTGTTGCATACCGGGTGGACGTCGATGTGTGGGTATTTCGCGTGGCATAAAGGACACCTTTTGAACGGAGTCCTCGATTCCATCGTCGATCGAAGTTCGATGTTCGGACCAAGCGGATCCGAAAAGCTGGAAGAAGGTGCTAAAGCACTAAAGAAACTATTCGATACCGAACGAGAACAGTACCGACGATAACTTAAGGCCTTTTGGCCTTAAACTGAAATTTCCTAACTTGAGCTAAGATAAGCACATCCGAACCCAATGGCGGAAAAAACAATCTAAGGATGAAGAGGATGCCCATGCGCACTGTGGTCCAGGGAAGGAGTCACCTATCTCGTGATACTTCGAAGACTCTTCCAGGACAACAATGTGCAATCATCCGGACCCAACACTAGGCGGCGATCTATGCACAGATATGAATTCAGCAGCCCACATGCCTCGAACCTCTCTGCATCACTCTTTTAATTACAGTGACAAATTTATTCATTTGGTCTAAGGGTATACTTGTATGTCTTTTTAATCACTTTTTTTAATGTCGCTCTTTTTATCATGTTTGAACTTTTATGGCTGATAGCCGAAATAAAGTTTTCTGACTGACTGACTGGTTATTTAGGAAACCATGGGCGAGTGAATATATTCCCAAGCTGCACTCAGCAGACGACGAGATAGTGACGGGCCAAAAAGCGGTCCAGGAGGAAATGGTCTCATTTTATACATCCCTTTGCCAGGCACAGTTGCAACCTGATGCACCTGGGGTGGAGGAGTTCCTTGACACCGTGCAGCTACTATGGCTCGAGGCTGGCCACAGAGCTTATCTCGATGAACCCTTCCCAGAGGAAGAGGTCATCGGCGCCATCCGAGCCCTCCTGGCTAGGAGGACGTCGGGCCTCGCCGGCTTATCATCCGTTTTCTACAAGGAGTATGCTGGCCTGCTCGCCCCATGGCTGATCAACACGTACCAAGACTCGGTGGAGTGCGGGACGCTTCCCCCATCGCTCCGGGAAGCCCTCATTGTCACAATCCTAAAACCCAATAAGGACCCATTAAAATGAGATTCGTACCGCTCACTCTCCATGATAAACGTGGATCTTGTTAGATCTTGGCGAAACTGATTGCGGCACGCCTCCTTCCCCTGCTGCCTATCATGCTTCACCCGAACCAGTGCGGGTTCGTCCCTGGCAGGTCCATTGCCCACAATCTTCACACCCTGTTCGCCACAATGCAGGAGATAGATCCGCAACTACAGGCAGCCGCAATCCTCATGGACGCCACAAAAGCGTTTGACTCCCTCGAATGGCCTTACCTATTCACCCTGCTCAAACGTAAAGGTCTCAGCCAGAAAATTCCTTCATTTAATATTGCTGCTCTCCTCGCTTCCCACAGCCCACATTAGGGTCAATGGGGGTAATTTTTTTTCCTATCCCGATCTCCAGTGGCACGCTACATGGGTGCCCCGTCACCCCTATTATTCGCCATCGCCATGGAGCCACTGGCCACCAGGCTGCGGCAGCACCACGCCCGTGGAGGCCTGGCATTCACTCCCCGGGTGTTGCTGGTGTCACTATATGCAGACGATTTGACACTCTATGTCAAGAACCTCAACGACAATCTGGACCCAATGATCAGGGAATTCTTGCGCTTTGGAGGACTAGCCGGGATAGTCATCAACTGGTCCAAATCAGTGATATTCCCGCTCACTGAGGTCACGACGCAGACACAGATGGAGTATCCACTACAATGGACACAAGACCGGTGAAATATCTGGGAATATGGATCAGCCGCAGCCCAGACGAGCTGTGGCGCTCCAATTAAGGAAAATTCATAGACTGGCTGGAACAGCACATAAAAAGATGGATCACACTGCCCCTCTCTCTGGCCGGGAGGGTTGCCATCGCCAAGATGGTGGTGCTGCCAAAACTCATCTATCTCTTTGCTAATATCCCGCTCCCACTCACATCTTGCTGCAGGAGGCGGCTGGGCTCAAACATGGTCACATTGGCACGGGCGGGCAGGCAACCTGGAGTGGCATGGGAGGTGCTCACTCTCCCATTTGAGCAGGGAGGGCTTGGGGCACCGGACCTTGACTTGTATTACTGGTGCACTCAGGTGCAATTTGCATACCACTGGATCTACCCCACAAAGTTCATGGCACAGACGGCACGGGAACATGATCAAGTGGATCAGGTCCCCCTACCTGCGAACCTATAACAACCACGACCCAGACCTAGGAAAGAGATAGACACTGTGGGGTGTATGGTGACGGCCTGGCAGGGCCTGCACAGGAGGGCTCATCTTGACATCATGCACGCCCCTCTAGTTCCCCTGATGAAACACCTGAGCCTGTCTTTTCTGGCGGAGTCCGGCCCCGTGCTCCAGACTGAGAGCGATGAAACTCACAAAAATGTGAGACGTGTACCCGGATGGCACCTTCATAGCCATACACCCGGTCAGAGAAGGCCAGGAGCTTATTTCCAGCTGTGAGCCGCGCGCTTATCACCCTTCCTTCCCCGAGGTGCCGGCCACCTTCCAGGCCCTGGAGAGATTTTTAAAAACCCATCCCCGCATAAGCTAATCAAGCGCCTCTACACAGACATGCAAAACACTGCCCTGGTATGCGATACCCGTGCCACGACAGGAGTGGGAGACTGCACTAGGCACACCTATCAGGCAGGAGCAGTGGACGTACTGCTGCGCACAGGCGCGTGCCTTTCCCCCGAATTATCGGCTGCGCCTTACACATTTCAACTTCCTGCATCGCACATACAGAACCCCTACATGGCCTTTGCGACTAGGATTGGCATCAGAGGCACGCTGCCAGCGATGTAGCGCAACCTTTCTACACCTAGCATGGGATTGCTCCCAGATTTACACATACTGGGGGACTGTGTTTGATGCAATATATGAAATGACCGGCACACTTATAAATAGATCCCCACTGACGGCGTTGTTAGGATACATAAAGGATATACCTACAGTGGGCAGGCAGCTCTGCGCGCTGCTACTGCTGCTTTCCAAAAGACGCATCGCAATGATATGGGGCAGGACTCGTGTCCCCAAGAAAGCAATGAGGCTCAGGGATGCAGCGTTCTGCCAGGAACAGCTGGCTGCCTTTTGGGACTTTATGCTCACTCAATCCAGACCCAAAGATATCTGGGACCCCCAACAATACATTAGTGCACATACGACAGACGTGGCTGCCTCTTCCATGCCCCAGCGATAGATGAGTGGCTCTGCTTACTGCCTCTCTCACCACAAAGTGCACAATGAGACTCACCATAAGACCACCTGGCCTGACTGCGCGCCTCAGCACCTTCTCTCCCTCATATCTTCCCTCGGACTCCCCCCCCCCCCCCCCCCTTCCGGTTGTATGCTTAATGTTATGCTCTTCGGAGCGGAATCAACGCAACCAATGGATGTTAGACAGACTCCTGAGTCTGCATTCAAGCTGCACAGTGTCCCTAACTAAAAACCAGCGTGAGCAATGCTGAGAGTAGACTCTATCCAATAGGCCACACTTGAACAATGGACATTGCACAGTGGAATTTAACTGTTGATACGCTGTACATGCAAGTTCAAATATGATAACTATTGTGAATGTTCTTACAAAAATGAATAAACATTTTTTAAAAACAAGCATTGGCATAGCCAATAGGTCTCGCTTTTGGGACCTTATAAGTATTTAGTTATGCAGCACAATATCCTTGGTGCAACAACATCAACCGTTGCATGGCTAAACACATATAAGGTCCCAAAAGCGAGACCTATTGGCTATGCCAATGCTTGTTAACCTCTCTGGATTTCCCTTCTCTTTTTGAAACGCAGAAATGTCGTTGTGGAAGCTTTAAGTGGAAGCTTTTTCAATTTTATATACATTAAGCCATAGTTGCTGCTTATTTATCTTATTCAACTAAGAACCATTGATAAAGCTAATAGTTCTGGCTTGTTGCTGGCATGATATTACTTGTACCAGCCTTTCCGAGGCCCGCCTGTTGAGAAACCTTCCAAATCCTTACAGGAGAGAGTCTGCATGTGGTTCCCAATGACATTACAAATTTGTCTCAGATTCATCCACAGCAAGTATCTGTACTACTGCCCTCCAGTATTTTGGAAACCACACCAATCCACCAGTTCAGGCCACGCCAACTGTTTTGAATGGAAGCATGAAATCTTCAAGCGCTCTCCACTTTCCACTGAACAAGAGTTCCGTAACTCAATCTACTGTGTCTTGTCACATTATTTATTCAGCAGGTTAGTAATGCGGGTGAGAAACTATGTGAGTGCTTCAGAGTGTGAATCAGTGAGCAATACGACGAGTTACACAGGCACCAACTATAAGCAATAGCCTCTGAGTGTTATCGAAACACGGGGCGCTCCAAGGAGCGCAAGTGCAGGCAGCTGGTTGAGGTATCAAGTGGAGGAATGCTGTGGTTTAAACCGCAAGATGGTCCTGCGGTAACCCCAACAATAGAAGGCACAGCGTAAATCTTGGCACAATAAGAAGTGAGGAGCATTGAGTAGTCTACAGCCAATACTGATGGCTTGAAACCCAATAAAAATAAACTTTATGAAAAGATTGCCCTTTTCCCAAGATGAACAACTATCTGCAGCTTCTATGCATCTGCATGCTTTTCTCTTAGGTGCTTCAGAGCCGATTTTCAGTTCTTGTCCATGTAATTGATACATTAGGTGTTCAAGAACTTCAATATGTCATTTGACCCCTATGACAATTATTGCTGTTTACCAGCGGTCAATTTGACGTTCCTGCTTCCCTGTTTGTTCTACCAACTGAGAGACGCCCTGTGAAATCAGTTAACAAGCATGTGAAGTTTCCTGAAGAAATCGACGAGGCTCGACTTCCTACAACTACATATGGGTGCCTTTTACACCTGTTATTTTATCCCTGAGTTGTAAAAGGTTTTATAGGTTCAGCTGTCAAAATAAAGAAAGACAAAAGACTGTTTAGGGACCGTGTTTCACTGCTCAAATGTACATCGCAGGCATAGGAGTGTTCTACGCATAGCAGCCTAGTTTCAGCGACTTACGGGCGACAGACGATTCCCACCCATGGGCTGCGTTCCGGAACCAAATCACAGAGGGGTCGATGGGGAATTGTCAAGAAAATCTCTGCTCGCTCTTCAGGGCGACTCAGCTCCAACAGAGCACGTAACACGGCGGGAGCGTCAATGGGCCCAGGCGTGCACTTACCCTCCGATACATATTTAATTATGCATCAGCTTTAAATATGATGAGATTAAGTCACTGAAAAAGGCACAAATTGGGTTTGTCTCTAATGAACAACAGACTTCCTCACGAGTTTTGAAACTGTGGCATACGGGGCTGTGTCAGGGTGGGAGACACGATGGATCTCGTAATCCTTTTACAGAAATCTGTTTGTTACTTTGACAACAATTCCCGGCTTGGTGCAAAGCGGAAATGAAGTGAAATGCAATATAAGGAGACCGTGGGGCGGAGGTCTCCAAATTCCACAAACAAAGAAGTCTGGCTTGGCAACAATACTGTCCTACAGATCTGCGAAACCAATTACTTCCACGGTAAAGAAAAATACATTCATCCATATACAGTTTCAGTATTTGAAAACATAAGTTAGTAGCTCGAAAATCCTAACAGGCATTATGGATTTGCAAAGGGTGCTCTATCAAAACTCCGAACAACTTCAAAACTCATGCACTATGTCACATAAAACAGTTCAGCAGCTTTGAAGCAGACCCCAGCGAGTGGCAATTGGAAAAGGCTTCGACAGGCATGCGGGTACAAGTCAGACACACAGCACAGCTTGCACTTGTAGGAGTACTGCCCAGAGAAGGGACCCCTTCCATTGGACACCCGAAGGAACAAGCTTTTATGAACGGGTGAGCTTTCATGGGACACTGAAGAAAGAGCTGTATTACTTGCATGTGACCAATATGCGACTCCGATTTTGATAATGGAGTTTGAATCTGGTCGCCCTTGTACAGTGAAAATAAAAATAGCGAGAAAACCGCAGGTGCCTCAAGAGTCCGTTCTAGAAAGACAGCAAAGAGCAGGTCTCCTTATTTAGGATTGTGCGCACCGTGCTGTGATCTCAAAGTACAGATTGGCAAAATAAAACAAGCGCACGCGCCTCGCGCTGCAAGTTAAAAAAAAAAGGGAGGCGCGAGTGGTGTGCGATGTACGCCCACCATGACGAGAGAGGAAAGCCAGATGCCGCCTCTGCTCGTCATTGTGCGCGTAACCGCACGCTCTATGCCACCCAAAAAGCTGTGGTCGGCTTTTTAAAGCCCACTCACTAAATGTCTCGCCACAGCAGCGCATGCGCTGGCTCAGGTGAGACCTAAAAAAGGTTGGCCCTTGCCATTATTTAAAGAGGATTAATTCAGCAGTCATTAGCATAAATTTGACATGGATCCCTGATATTCAGGATTAGGTAAGGCCCATATAGTACCCTGGGCTGTACAAAAGTAACAACAGGAGTGGCAGAGAGGATGAGGTCTGCGTTGTTTACAAGGGTGCGGTTGGATGTGATGGCATGGAAGGTGAGGTTAAGAAGGAAAATATTTTCAGCAGGTATTCTCTCATAAATTCGTTGTGGGGAAACTCAGGAAGTCTCCAGGGTAGATGTTTTTGGTTTAAAAAATAGATGTTAAAGAATTAACTCTAAAGAAGTCCAGGTTCTCTCATCGCCAGGGGATACAAAGTGAAATAAAAGATGATAAAGTGAGTGGACCATCGCAAGAGGTGGCAAATGAGACAGTGGTTTTATTTATGATGGCTAGGCTGCCATCTGGGATAAGTTCAATGAAGATATGCGTGAAGGTGGAATGAGATAAATATCAGTGATAGAGTGGGCATCCAGGTCATGGTAAGATATGAGGCCATAAATGCCCTACACACATTTGTGCTTAATGAGCACTTTTAAACATGCAAGGGGGGGGGGGTCGATGAGGCATGTGGGACAACATGTATGAAGATACTGTGGTTAGATGGGATGACTTGGAACGGTGAGGAGAACAAATGTGGGGAGTTTGGTTTTGTGCCTTGGGTCCTGCGTAAGAATATGCATAGTGGTGGTGGAACAATGCACATTGAGCCTTAGTAGAGCAGGGATGCCTTCACATATCAGTTTCTGGGTCCTTACAGGCCAGAAACTGCTATCCTTTCACCTTGCAAGACTAACCTTGGAAGCTGGCAAGAGTCACCAGAAGCTAATTTGCACCTTCATTAAGAGGCCGGCGATAGATTCCATGGAGGGTGCAGCTATGAGGCAGACGGAATAAGGTACATTACTTTAGTGGACTATTGAGTCAAGAGAGTTCTTTAGAAGCGAGGAATGCAAACTGTAGTTTTTTGCAGAATTCTCACATGTTTCACTGTATCTGATGTCAGATGACCGAGATGAGGGTGTGGATTCCTGGGAATGAAGGGAGCCTTATAGGAATAGTTCGATCTTATAAAACGAAGCTGGTCATCAGATGACTTCAAGGATTTGTCAGAACAGAGAGCAAACCCGTGGAAGCAAGCAGTGATGATGTAGTTTCAACTGAAATCAAAGCCCCCTCCCCCAATGTTAACAGAACATGGCACTAGGAATCCCCACTTGTTCTGTGGGTTCCTGGGAAAAGTGAAGTACTCAAAGAGTAGTTCCTTCCTACTTGAAAAAAAGTGAATCTATAAGTTAATTAACATCAAAGGACCAATCACAAGAGCCGGGGAGTCATCAGGGTGGAGGGAGATGATGTTGTAGTTTCTGCTTCAAAATCCTCACAAGTTTCAAAAAAACTGGTGCTGAGTTGTTCCGGGATAGTGTGGGATCCTGGTGAAAAGGGAGGTTTGCAAGATCAACATTTCCTGCTAGTAAACACGTTCATTCGTTTCATTGCCTATGTGCTCAGGTTTGTCACTACCTGTACAAGGACCCAAGCTCTTCACAGGTGGTTTTTTCGGAACAGAAGGAGTATTTGAAGCAAGAGCAGTCATAGTGTTGGATGAGCATGCACTTCAGGTGAGTCTCCTGAGGGTGAATGAGCACTGCAGCAGATGGTTACACTGATGCGGAGAATGTACCGCAGGCGGCTGCACTGATGGTTGGAGGGGCATGTGGAGAAAGGGGCAGCAGAGGCACCAATCAAGGAAAAAAGCTGCAAAAGAACCAGCAGCAGTAGGCCACACTGCCCCTTGCAGGGCTTAATTAGAAAAACAAGTTACCGCAAATGTCAATGGTATGCACTTGCCTGTTCAAAAAATTAATCAATCACAACATCCACACACTGATAGCAGATATTTAATCGCACAATTGTGAGATTAAATATCTTACATTGTCAGATGCATTACCTTTTTTCCGTACGCTATTGTCAGGCGCGGCAGTGGAAGGCAGGCAGCTGCGCTTGTGGTCTTCTAGGTCTTTGAACATTACATATTTCTTGCAATCATGGCAGAGTTGTGTGCGACTGCCGCAGCTATCAACATGGTCCTGTAACTTGCAGAAGGACAGGTCCAGCTCACAGAATTGACATCTTACTGCGCGCTCGGCGCACTCCGCTGCCTTCAAGTGGAAAAGGGAACATGAGAACATTAATAGCTACCATTTTGTATATCTCATTCTTAGAATATGGGCCTCAGTAGAAGTGGTCTGTGACAATAACACTTTGGAAAAGTGTCATATAAATAACAGATTATTATTATTATTGTATAACATAATCTCTGAAATAGCTGCCAACAACTAATAATAAATTGATGTTTATACATATCCACATACTTATTATCCAGTCCAGTGTAAATATGCAGGAGAGTTACTATGTCAATCAGAATACAGGTGGATAAGAAGATGATAGTGAGTCTGTGTTCAAAGCTGACCTTAGGTCTTGGTGTCACCTAACAGGACCATGGGGTCTTACATATAAGATGCCAAATCACACCTACCTAAATTTCCCAAGGTCTTTAATTGTTTTTTAAATACCTGTCATCTGTAGGTCTCCCTGAATGCCAGAATACCACAGACACAAAGGCTGTAGAAATCCCAATACTGCATATTATGTGCATCCACTCATTGGGGTAGAGTTTTTAAAAGAAGGTGTATCGAAATGCAGGCTAGCAGGACTATTTCCCAATAAAGACTGTACCATACATGGGAGGATCGGTATATTGTACTTGAGTGCAACATGCTAAAAACCGCTACTACGTCACACATTTTGGATTGTTTCAATTTTTTCATTGTGTGGACAGTGGATCCAGCAAATCTTAGCAGCCGACATCTTTACAAAACTCAAGATACAGTAGAATACAGGGCAATATTACTGGCATGGAAGGCACCAACTTTTCATGACATAAAACTCTGCAATTGTCAAAGTAATGCTAAAAATATTATTTCATCACATGAAAGGACCAAGCCAAAACTCACAACATTGTCATGAATATTTTGGAATCACCACTTTTAACTGAAATTTGACATTAATGATGGATTCAACTATTGGTAATGGGGATGCCGGGCACCAAATGAAACCGTACAACATATTTATACAAAATAGAGACCCTAGATTCAGTGGGTTGTGACTTGCGATAATATCCTGCAATCATCAAACTATTAGTAAACAAAACACTATTTCCTTACATTTACCCGCCATAAAATACCAAATTTTACTGACAATGTCAAACGTCTTCTTAACATCACCAACAATCCAAAGCAGACCACCCATATGCCTGTACTGGACCGAATACTGGCTATCCCTATCCCCCTGATCGGCGTCCTACCAACAAACCAAAGATAGCACAAAACCGAGGATCAAACCTTCAGATCCTTCAAAGACCTCTTGATAGACAACCTTATGCTTGAACTCATCTCTCACCCTATCAACTCAACATCCAACACCTATCTAAACAACTTCTAAACAATCTCTCCCTCACTTAAGGCATCTTCCCAGTAGCTCTCAAGACAGGCCAGATCTTCCTACAGAAACCTACACTAGACCCTAATGACTTCACCAACTACCGACCATCGCTAACCTACCATTCACCAAGAGTATCGAAAAAGGAGTCCAGATTAAACTCCAAGAGCACATCAGTGTTAACCATCTTCTGCACGACTAACAGTCTAGCTTCAGATCATGCTACAGCATGAAGACTGCTATTCACAAACTGTGCCCTCTTGACCACAGATGAAGATTAACATTGTGTCCTGATATTCCTGGACCTCTTAGCTGCCTTTGGCACAGTCAACCATTCCACTTTCAGATGCACCTTTGAGTCTTCAATGGGATTAACTTGCACTATCCTTCACTGGTTCTCTTCGTACCTTTCCAGCCAACACCAGCTTGTTCACGTATGCACAACCAGATCACAAAAAATCCCTATCACCTGTGGAGTCCCCAAGGGCTCCATATTGTCTACTGTCTTTTTCAACCTTTACATGGAGCAGCTTGGTGCTCTACACACAAATAACATCAAGATGTATCAATAAGCTGATGACACACAACTTGAAAGTCTCCTCTGCTTCAGATATTCAACACCTCAAACAGTGCTTGCACATCAACCAGATCTGGATGTCCAGCGCCTACCTTTAACTCAACCAAAACCCAATACAGAACTCATGTTATTTGCCACAAACATGATTCAGTACAAAAATGACACATGACATGAAACTTGAACCCCAACTTTCACCAATCTGACACTCAAGGAATACATTGTCAAAATAAAATAAAAATGACCTGTTACCAGCTCTCGCTTCTAAAGAAAGTCAAACCGTTTCTTTTAAAAAGAACTGATCTTCAAGTCCACGTATTCCCACAGCTGGATGGTGGTAATGCCCTACTTCATGATCTCCCACACTCCACAGTGTCACTCCTTAGCAGCATCCTACACAGCAGCCCGTCTCATTTAGGGCCAGAAGAAGTATGATCATATCGCCCTCATCCTGATGGAACTCCACAGGTTCCCCATGCCAGACCACATTATCGTCATCATGACCAGCACCCCCTTCTGTCTTGAGGACGAGTTCACCATCCCTGCTGGTTCTCAGCACACTCATAGCCAAGGCTCCATCAGACCACCTCCAACGTTAATCAAATTTAGAAAAGAGTTTAAGACTCATCCCTTTAAAGAATACTACATACTAATGCATTAACTATCCAGAACCCAGCATCCTATTGTAATACTCGTTGCTTTTTTGCTCGTCTTTGACCATGTATAAACCTCCACTGCTTTTTGGATATGTTTACCCTGTAGAAATACCAAATAAATGCATACATATATACACACATGTTTTGGACTGTCCGGCAGTTGGATACAGGCTAAACCAGGAACATTGAACTGCTTTTCTTAAGAGTTAACAAACATTTCCTTGTGATTTTAATGTTCACATTATACAACATGTTCCATTGATTCCACTCAATAATCAGCATATTTTAAAAAGAAAATGCTTGCTCTAATACATATATGGTACTGAATATTTTTCCTGACCTTGTGCTCTTCCAGAAGATACTGCTGGATATTTTGAAGGCAAAGATCACAGCTAATCTGTAAAACAGAGAGAGAGTTGCATAAATGTAAATGTACTAAATTAATTTGCATGTTCTCCCTTTGCGAAGAAGCCAGATAATGCCCCCCCTCATTGGCAAGGGTTATAGGTTTTAATACCAAATCTCTAGGGGCTATTCTTGACAGTTGCGGGTGCCCTATGCTGACAAAATCCTTAAGCGCGCTGGAACACAAACCATTGGTCACATCTAGAAGAAGGAATAACACCATTACCTGAAAAGGTTTAAACACCATTTTGGAAAAAGTCACAAATTACGATATGTGGCTCCCGATGTGATGGTAACCAACAGAACTGGTGTCTGCTAACACTATATGGGTATAGGCAGAATTTAAAACTCCTTGATCTTTCAGGGCGGCTACTTCAACAATGTGGAGGGTCTGCCTTTCTATCAACACCAACACATGATAAAGCTTTCACACTCTGAGGTTTTAACAGGAGACCAGGTAACACTGGTTAATATTAAGGCCCCGATTACAAGTTGAACGATGCTGGTGGGTGCATACTCCGCAGATATGCGGAGAAACTGGAATAACTGTGTAAACATGGGTTTACTGTGCTCTGTTTCCTACCATATTCCCTGTTCTGCAGGGGTTTGATACACAAATTTACCACCTGCCTTAACCAATTTTACCGACCAGAATTTCTACTGGTAAAATGAGTCCAGTGCTTCCAGCACCTGGGAACACTAGGCCAGTTGTGATCGGGCAAAGCGGAATTCCCAAGGGAATTCTGAACTCGCGGACTCATAATCAGGGTCTGTGTGTTAAACTATTTCAAAGAGAACTTTTACTTCAGACCTAATGCTCTTGGGGCCCGATTCACAAAGAGACAATGCACTCGTGGCAGAGGGTCCGTCGCCGTGGGGGAGCCTCCGTACTTGTGGAATAATCTCCGCAATTAGAATTCTCATTGCAGAGATTCCACCACAACTGCGGAGCCTCAACCACGAGTGCGGAGGCTCTTTGTGAATCAGACCCTTGGTGATTATCACAATCTCTTTCTCTGGAAACAGGACGACTAGGACTTCTTGCTGTGGTCCCATGGCTTACAACGCATTTTGGTTGTACTGACCCTGTGCTTTCCACACCTTGCCCATCCAGGTACTTTCTCAATAGGTTTTTACCAGAAATTCTACTCCTATAATACAAGTTTGGTCCTATCCTGTGACCCCAGATTGTTATTACTCGTTGGATGAAGATTGGATCCATGCCAGATTTGGGGTATAACCACTTTCATTTATGTAGTGAGTTGAGCCTGATAATCTGCTATGGATGCAGTCCGTCTGGACCAGCACTGGATACTTCTGCAGTAGAAGGTCAGAAAAACTAAGGAACACAATCATTAAGCTTTATCCCATGAAAAGGTGTGACTTGCTACTGGAAATGTATGTGTAAATTACACAAAGGGGAAGAGTAAGACAAAACTACTCACAGAAAATGCATAGTGATTGACACCCTATGTCAGTCAAATTGCAGGTGGTAAGAATGCCAACTATATCCCAGACATAGTTTTTAAAACTGGTGTACAAATACAGCACAGGCTTTTAGGTCCTCCAGATTAAAAGTGGGGACATTTGTAAGGGGGGAAAAAATAAAATAAAGTACATTATTTTAAGGCTTTGCAGTTAAGAGAAAGGGAAAACATGTAATATTACAGTATTATCCACTCTCCGACCGGGGGTATTGGTAATGCCTTGTGTACTACTGCATTATGTTACTGTGGCACTTGGAATGAGACCCTACGTTTCTAGAGGAAAAGATATTTCCATGGGTGTGTAGTACAAAACCTGGAATGCCATTTTTAATCAAAGTGCAGATGAGTATCCAATTCAATAATATGTATTCACTTGCCCCGGGGGTAATCTCAGCTGGTCATTTACAAATGCTTTGCAAATGATGCAACTTTTTGCATAAATTGTTATCGCAATATAATGAACTGCTAAAGTCATTTTCGAGCTGCAGCTTGCAAACGGTTTCTTATGTCATCAGTCAATAATTTTATTTTACCAGTTGAATTACCCTTATTTTTTCAGTTCAGCATATATAGTCCAAAATGAAGTAGGCTTCGATAGGACCATGTATAAACCATTGCTAGAAGGTTAACTATAATTTAATCCCCAGTGTGTATTGTAGGGAGTAAGTATTTTTGCCACTGAGTTGTACACTTGCTTGACAATACTGTGCTTGTTTTTCAAAGCAGTCCATAACTTGGAACACTGTGCTTTATTAAAGCATTATAGCCCGCCACCAAGGGCTATACGTCTGTCAAAAGTCTGCTCCTGTGTTACAGGGACGTGGCTCAGGCTAAGGCAGATAACAAGGGAGATGGTCTTTACAACCATTGTAGCCCAAGGGCAAAGGTCTAAAAAGTTATTAGAACATTCCACTCAGTGAGGGTAGAAGGCTCTTAAATAAACAGGGAGAAACAGAAAGACAAGCACTCGAATGTTGGAGAAGACAGTGTCACGGCTCCCCGAGTCTCCTTCAGGATCTGGGCGATGCTTAAAGGGGTCCCCCTCCAGACATCCCCACACTCTGATTGAATAATGCTACAGAGTGTTGAGGCGATCAGGTGAGGGAAAGGAAAGGGTAGGATCTGCGTGGGAAGGGACACCTGCAAAACAAAGGACATGTGATTACTATCTTCTCTCACAGTTCCCTACTCTCATAAGGTCTCACTAGTGAATTCTCATACCTGCCACTGTGTCTCCCTGAACTCCAGTCTTCTCTCAGAAATGGCAGGGTACTATATTTACTGAAAAACAAAAAGGCAAACACTGTAACACAGGAATCCCTGACAATTCATTCCTCTACCCCTTCCACACTCCTTTGTCCTCATACGTACCAAACACTTCCTCCCCACACGCCTGGTATTTATGAACCGAAGAAATAATAACAGAACAGTGGCTTGAAGAACCCTTTTTGTCAGGGCTTCTCTCTCCCACCAATAGGTCTCGAATACCTCAATATCGAACCCAGCTCCCACTCCGTGGTTTTGCTGCAGGCTCCGGATATTTATCAAACAAAAAGAAAGCACTGGGCCGGCTCCACCCACATGGCTGCCCGATGGCCCCTAACAAAGAACACAGCTATAACAAAGAACTCTTTACACCACAGTCGTCTTGACTCCAGCAACGGTTTAGTTCGCCGTGCTCTAGTTCACGGTTTACCTGACACGGTGTGCGGGTTTCCTGGCGTGCTGCTCCGAAGAAGCGGAGAGAGAGGGAGGAACTCCCCGTCAGTTGAACCTCAACGGCGCCTTGCCGCGACCCACGCCGTCATCCGGAATTGCTCCGTCAGAAAAGTCCTGGGAACCTCGGCCGATAACCCTCGGCGGTTCCTAACCGGTTGTCACGAAAATCTCCTCCTGGCAGTGGAGGCTTGAAATAGTTGAGCCGCAGCAGCTCACAACTCAGCTGCTGCCTCCTGGTTCCAGAATCACGAACAACGCGTCCGGGCGTTGTTCGGGTCTATAAAGTCATTAGCCCCTCCCCTTCCTCTGGGGTTGCTGGGACTTGTAGTTCCGTCGGAAAGAAACTCGAAACAATGTAGGCGCCCTGGCTCTCAAACCCTGACAGACAGAACATAATTTGCCCTGAGTTACTTCATTTTCTTAAATAGAGCTCGCAACATTTCAGCGTTCTAAATTCTAATAATAAATCTAATTTTACTCATCTCTATCATGAAATATGTGTGTGTTTTTTTTAGTTTTTGCTCTTGATAGATTCATGTTTGCATAATGTAGGGGTTCTTTTCCACTGCATCACTGCTAGAACTACTCCTAAATCGCATGTTCCATCCAATAACCAACTCCTGAGCACTCTGCTACATGACGACTAACATATTACACTGTAATCTCAGTTTTTAAAACCCTGAGACAAGGCGAAACACACATACTCATCAGAAGCATGTGTCCAAGCGTAAGCAATTTCTTCTGTGTTAAAGCTGGATTGTTGCGGACCTATTACCGGCTAAGACAGAGCAAAGGATAGTGGGTTAGTGTAACTAATAAACTTTGGTGATCAAAATAGGAGTTTCAGGGTTATCATGGTGGCTTACTTTTCCTTACTCGTTTGTAACTAAACGACTGGAAGTTGGTTACTAGCATAATCTAGCCCAGTCTTCAAGTGAATGATTTGCTAAGACAATTGTGGTGAAATGGTGAATGTACTGTCGAACTGTGGAAGTGGTAGCATAAGAGAGCTACAATTACAGAATGAATGAGAGCATACAGCTATTTTATAGATGTACTTGACATCGAAGTGTTCTTGGAAGCCACAGTTGTCAACTTGTTACGTGAAATGACCATACCTCTTATTTGCTAAAACTGTTTGAAAAGTAAGAACTCACTCAGTAGAAAATAATTTAAGAGGACCTTGTTCATCAGTTCTATTTTCTATAAAGGTGTCAAATAACCCAAATATATGGTTAGACTCATTGGTGATCAGTTAAGACTTACTGAGAACTTTTTCCTTTCTAAGTTACGGAATGTTTCTTTAAGTAGAGTGAGGTATGTCTCCAGTTGTGAAGATAAGCTGTGAGTGACCAGAGAGCAAACAGCGCAATTAGAGAAAGGAACTGCGGCTCTGAGCAACAAACATGAGCAAATTGAAAACCACTTAAGATGCACCAATACCAGAATTACAGCAGTTACAGAGGGGAAAGAGAATAATGTAGGCTCCATCTCCTATGTTGACTCATCAATTCGGATTAATGTCCTTTTAGATTACCCTCAAGACTTAACGGCATGCTCACAGGGTCCCTTCACAAATGCCACACAATTATATCCACATACAGTACTTATTAATTTTGCGAACTGCAGTGCAAAGGAATTGGTTTTAGCCAAAGCCATTAAAGAAAAAGCCTTCTCTATACAAAATGACTTCTTGATTTGGGTAAATCCTCAGTAGAAAGAAATTTGACCAGATAAAAGGATGGAGACAATTTTCGGGAATATTTCTGAATATCACAATAAATCTCTAACACGTCTCCTTCCCTGCATAATGAGAGCACTGCATGATGCAGCACCTGAACTGCTGCTGCTGTGCCCCTTACACAACACCTGTGCATGGCACAGCCCACGATAAGCAACTGATGGTTGCCGTTAGTGTGGTGGGCATACGAAGCATTGAAGGGGACGGACACTGCAGCTGGGAGGTTTTATTCGCTTCAAAACAATAAAGGCTTGGCTAACAGAGAGTCATTAATTTTTCTCTCTTAAGATCTGCTACTGCCGTGTGGATACCTATCTCCACCTGTTCTCTGGCACCCTGTCCAGTATACTGCAGTCCCAGAACTCTCAAATCAGAAATCTTAAAAGGAGAACTGCTATCAGTCAATCCGCAACAACGTACATCCTCTCCCGCAGCATGTGAGTGAAGGACACTTACTAAAAATAAGTGAAAGAGTGAGAGGGCACCTCACGTATGCAACACCAGGGAGGCTACCAGCAGGTTCTCACCCGTATGCCCACGTATATCATCATTGGTTGTCCACTCACAGAAACAAAGAATATATAGTGTCCAGTAGAGAGACAAAAGAGCAGAAAGAATTAATTTATTGCCCCAAAACAAAAACCCCGTGATTTGCAAAGAACCGTGTGCTTCATGCAATTTAAAATTGAGTTAAGAATCACTGTTAGGTTGCCCTCTTTATTCACAATTCTGAGCTTATTCAGATTAAAAGCACTGCATGTTGCTAACCTTTTCTAAGAAGGCCAACATGTTTCATTGCCATTTACTTATGTTGTGGCAATTTCGTCAGGGCGTGGGGTTCGATCACTCGCCTCACTGGACAATAACTTATGTTGCGGATAGGCTGATAAAACAAGAAAAACAGCAGTTCTGTCTTAGTAAAAAATGGCCAACCAGATGATGTAATAGGCAAACACGATGTATATCATTCAATCATAATTTTGGAGTGATATATATTTACCACGTACAGGCTGAGGGCACTAATACCAGCCTCCACCAAACCATAAGGAGTTGTGTTCGTCACTCTTACCTTAAGTTAAAAAGCACTTCCGTTGCCTAACGTTACACCTGTGGAAATAATATTTCAACATTAGATCGAGATCCTTCATATAATATGTACCTTACATTTTTCTAGAGTACCCCATCTTTATTTCAATGTTAGAGTCTGTCAGATAGCATCTTTCTCAGGCTGGCTGCTAACTGTTACTGAGCCATCCTGTTTCAATGTGTGCACATCGGTACTCAATACGTATATAAAGTTGTGAGTTTTCACAAGCATACCACTCTTATATAGTACGTCCTGCCAGCGATTCACGAAGCCTCTCAAAACTCGTTCCATCTCCGTGTGCTGACATGTGTACACCGCCCCCGTTACACACTTGCACAGGGTTTGCCATGCGCTTTTACAATACTCATTCACACAATTTAATACCACTGCGATAGTCTCGCGTTGCCGGTAACTTAGCCCCCGGAGCCTGCACACACGCTCTTACTGCAACCGCTTCTATAATGAGTAGCGTCTCATACCTGCTTCAACCCATACCAGCGTCTGGTGGTATAGCTACCCCCAGCGCGACTGCGCGCTTGTTACGTCTGAACCACATGATCAGCCGGTGTTGGTCCATACGTTTTGTTACCCTTGTTACCAGCTACACAATGATATTCGACCACTCCTCGTGCATGGATATTTCTCAGTGCTCATTCTTTAAAGTGCCACTGTGACCAGCTGCAATTTGATATTATCAACTGCCCCTGCCCGTGAATGGAAACTTGTCTCAGTGTTGCTCGTGAAATATTGGAAAAGGACTAAATATATCACTTATTGTGTGTTCTTAGTTTAATTCACCCAATATTGCGGCATTCTTCTCGAGGGCACTGCTGCTTGCTGCTCTTTATTACTTCAACTGCTCTTTCACTCATTCTAGTATTATTTGCGGTATTATAGAACCATTGTTGGAACAAAGGTGTCTATGTATATTTCATGTATTATGTACTATATCCATGCTCCTCACACTAGTGCACACTACTCTGGGCTATATAGTCCTCATTCTTACAACCACCAAAGCATAGTCTATTAAATAGGAAGTTCTCTTTCTCATACATTTAAGTTAATGATGTGGTTATCCCTTACATTTCAGAGTGCCTCCATAGTTTAGCACCCAAATTCTTACAGAAGTCAGTCGTAGGGCCCTACTGTCTACTGACTTTGTTCCACTCAATGGGGGCATTTAATCCGGTTTGGTCCACCTTTTCAGAAAAGATCCAACGAGCTTCCTTCGTTGCCAGTACTCTTTCTATGCTGTCACTGCCGGCTATTACCCTCTCTAGGACAACCCATTTAAGAGCTCGAAGGTCATGTTTATGTTCACAGAAATGCTGGACCAGGCGCATGGTGAGCTTGCCTGTTTTGATGGTGCTTAGGTGCTCTTGGATGCGTACCTTTACTTTCCTGGTTAAGCCAATATACTGTTGCCCACACTGACAAGTAAGTCTGTATATTACATTCACTGTGTTACAGAACTTATTTAAATACCACGTTTTACCACTCTACAAATGGACACTGTTGGTTTTCTCTGTCAGTTCACATACAGAACAACTACCACAAGGGTAGTGTCCAGCCGGCATTGTGGTTGTCTTTGGTTTCTGCTGTGGTCGTGTGTGCACTAATTTATCTTTCAAATTATTCGCACGTCTAAATGCAAATCTGGGTTGAGGCATTTTAAAGTCTGCAGTGGACAGCAATGGCCAATGTTTCCTCATTACTTGTCTAATCTTTGAGGTAAAGGATCGAATGTCATAACAACAGGCAAACAATCACCTGCTTCTTTTGTATTCCTTTCTAATAGTGCCTCCCGAGGTGTATTGCGGGCTCTTTTATGTGCTTTATTGACTATCTTCTTGGGATAAGCTCTTTGTGTCAGTTTGCTTGCCAAATCCTCAGCTTGCTGCGAAAAAGTCTCTACAGTGGAGCAGTTACGTCGATACCTAAGAAACTGGCCTACGGGCAAGTTATCCCGCAGGGCTCTAGGATGGTACGACTGATAATGTAGCAATGAGTTCCTATCCGACCCTTTCAGATGGACCATAGTACTCAGTTTGTTCTCCTGCACAATGATGTCAAGATCTAAATAGACTGCATGCTCGTTGCTTTTCGTCCAGGTGAATCTCAAACAGGGATCAAGGCTGTTCAACTAGTTCAAGAATTCGAAGAGGAAACTCTCCTCCCCAGTACAAATACAAATACACAGCACGTCGTCAATATACCTCTTCCAGAGACCAATGTGTCTCTGGAAGAGGGTTGGACGAATGGTACAGGAAGTGTTCCTCAAACTGGCCCACATAAATGCAAGCTAGATTGGGCGCAAAGGTTGCGCCCATTGATGTACTGGACACTTGCAAGTACAAATCATTTTTGTAGCATAAGTAATTACGTGTAAGGGCGAGTTCGATGCACAGAAGCATGAACGATTGAGGAGTATCGTAAAACCAGTCCTGCTCCCCCAGGGCTCTATCTGCTGCCACCAGCATAGCTTCCTGGGGGATACTAGTGTACAATGACTCTATGTCTATTGTAACTAGAAATTGTTGCGTGGAATCAAATTACAAATCATTCCAAATATTTAGGATATCTGTAGTATCCTGTACATATGATGGCT
Source organism: Triturus cristatus (assembly GCF_964204655.1). Lineage (NCBI taxonomy): Eukaryota > Metazoa > Chordata > Amphibia > Caudata > Salamandridae > Triturus > Triturus cristatus. Next base: position 309,450,823 of record NC_140595.1, read on the forward strand.
GCCTGAGGACAGACTCCCTTAAAAAGAAGTCCACAAATTGAGACACCGGCTCAAGGATAGATGAAATTCCCGACACTATTGGGCGTCCCGGCGGGGGGCGCTGTGCTTTATGCACCTTTGGTAATATATAAAAAGCCGGTGTTCTGGGCTTGCTGTTAACTAAAAACTCGGCCTTCTTGCTCGTAATCAATTTCTTTTTCCTGGCCTCCGCCACCATCTTAGTGATCAGATCTTGAAGTTCACACAGGGGATCCCTAAGAAGGGGGTGATAGTTCTTATGCTCACCCAGCAGCCTCAAGACTTCGGCGTCATAATCGGACAGAATTGGCAAGGGCGTCGCAGATTAGTTGAAAATACCGATTGTGGTTCTGTGTCTTTATTAACAAATGTTTTTTTTAATTTGATCTTTCTCAGGGTTTCATAAAATTCAGTCCTACATTTGAAGGCATCATGTTGTGGGGTGGGGACATACCCAATCCTTTATTGAAAACCCGTGTTTCACTGGATGTCAATTCATAGTCCGACAAATTCATGACTATATTATTTACAACGGGGTCCTGCCCCGACTGCGTGTTATACGTGGCGAGAACATTGGCCATTGCTGTCCCTGATTCTGATTCAGTCGAGCACGGCCTCTGCCCCTCTGTCCACCTCCTCTGTTGCCTCTTTGAGTATGTCCTAAAAAAGAACGCAACAAGGCACCTAGGTCTTCGTTGGACTTGGACTGAGGGTTAAACCTTACTCTACCCGGGTTAGTGGCAGTGCATGTGATTGTTTGCCTGTTGTTATGACATTCGATCCTTTAGCCTCAAAGATTAGACAAGTAATGAGAAAACTTTGGCAGTTGGCTGTCCACTGCCGACTTTAAAATGCCTCAACCCAGATTTGCATTTAGACGTGCAAATAATTTGAAAGATAAATCAGTGCACACACGACAGCAGCAGAAACCAAAGACAACCACCATGCCCGCTGGACACTACCCTTGTGGTAGTTGTTCTGTATGTGAACTGACAGAGAAAACCAGCAGTGTCCATTTGAAGAGTGGAAAAACTTGGTATTTAAATAAGTTCTCGAACTGTAACACAGTGAATGTAATATACAGACATACTTGTCAGTGTGGGCTACAGTATATTGGCTTAACAACCAGGAAAGTAAAGGTACGGATCCAAGAGCACCTGAGCACCATCAAAACAGGTAAGCTCACCACGCGCCTGGTGCAGCAGTTCCGTGAACATAAACATGACCTTCAAGCTCTTAAATGGGTTGTCCTAGAGAGGGTAATAGCCGGCAGTGACAGCATAGAAAGAGAACTGGCAACAAAGGAAGCTTGTTGGATTTTTTCTGAAAAGGTGGACCAAACCGGATTAAATGACCACATTGAGTGGAACAAAGTTAGTAGACAGTAGGGCCCCAAGATTGACTTCTGTAAGAATTTGGGTGCTAAACTATGGAGGCACTCTGAAATGTAAGGGATAACCACATCATTAACTTAAATGTATGAGAAAGAGAACTTCCTATTTAATAGACTATGCATTGGTGGTTGTAAGAACGAGGACTATATAGCCCAGAGTAGTGTGCACTAGTGTGAGGAACATGGATATAGTACATAATACATGAAATATACAGAGACCCCTTTGTTCCAACAATGGTTCTATATTACCGCAAATAATGCTAGAATAATGGTGCGATATGGATCTACGCCACTTAGGGATTCAAATTGGAAAAACCCGTGACGATATTCTACGCCCTAATTATGGCACGGCCATAGAACGCCTTTCCTGCAATGTCACGCGCTGGATAGCTTTGCCTTTATCAATGGCTGGCCGTGCCTCCTTGATAAAAATGGTGATTCTTCCACAGTCCTTATATCTCTTTCTGAATATTCCGTATCCTCGAGGGCGACGTTTTTTCGCATCCCTCAGAACCGAATTGCTGAGATTATTTTGGGGAGGCAAACAGCCCGCCTGAAATGGACAGTACTCATGAGGCCATATGTGCAAGGTGGGTTTGATTTACCAGATTTTGAACTGTATTTTGAATGTGCGCAGGCACAGTACGCTCATTGCTGGATGAACCCCCCACGCTGTATGCCTCAAATTGCGGCGGAGAGCTGGCTGGCTGACCCGATTCCGTTGAGTGGGATGATTCATGAATCCGCTCCGGCCAGAAACGAGCCACCCACCACTCTCACGAGTACTGTCACCGCATGGTATAGAATGGGTCGTCGTCTTAACGCCACATTCATGTATTCCCCACTAATGCCTCTCTCCTATCATCCCCAGATGCCATTATTACAAGAAATGGGGTTTCATAAATGATGTGCCCGACTGAACATTGTTACATGGGGGGGATCTTTTTATCCATGGGAAGTTTTGCTCTGCTGAACAATTCTTCCGGCAGACAACTCCCACTCCGTTAGATACATTCTTATATTTACGGTTACAACAGGGTATGCGGACCGTTATCCCGGGGTTTCCCCAGAGAATCAGAGCCCCTAGCGCCAATACATCGTATGCTGACTGCTGATGGCCCCGGGCACATGGTCTCTACGTTATATCACACTATAAGTACTCACCAGCCGGAGCCTACGCATGCGGCACTGCATCACTGGGCCACCGATCTGGGTTTTGAATTAACACTTGAGCAGTGGGGGTACTGTTGTATGCAGGTTGCACGCATTTCCGCCAGTTGCAGATTGCGTATTATTCACTTTCGAAACATCCAACGTATATATTGCACACCCGCAAAGCTATACAGACTCAAGCTGAGAGACACTGATAACTGTGACCACTGCGGTAGCCCAGGGGCCGGTTTTTTACATATGGCGAGGGAATGCCCCCGGGTCTCGGAATACTGGGTGAAGGTCTTTGAGGCACTCTCACAAATGACGTCGGCTGTCATTGAGTGTAGTCCACTTTTGGCACTGAGCAGATTCCACGGGCCTATCGCCGTTATGTCACACTTGCGTTACTGTTAGCAAAAAGAAGGGTGGCGTGCAGATGGGGTAGGGGACGTGCCCCCAAATTTAAAGAGTGGCTCGATGATATGATTTATAGTCAAGACCAGAGTGTCATATATGCAGAATCGTTACCTCGCAGATCCAGACCCAAGGATATATGGGGACCTCTCAAACAGAACCTCCTGCAACACACCCCTGAAGACTCCGCATAAGCTGCTATGTTGATCCTGCTGTGATAACTGTTGGGAAATAAGCTCAAGGTCCTCTAAGTGGCTCATGAGATGGGAGGTAGGGTGACGCTGCGATGCTTTGTTTCCCCTGTGCTGTGGGCATTCGCTGAAGGCTGTGTGTGGGGGCCTGGATGGGGAGCCGGGGATGGTGGTCGCAAAATGAGCTTCCCCTTCTGGAACGTCTTAATGCCTATGTCTTTGTGGCCCACTGGAGAGGGCATGGGCGTAGTATGGAATGATGGACTGTGGACTTGTCCGAAAGCCTTTGACTCCGCTAATATGAACATGGGGTACATGTACTGTGTTACATATCTTAATGATGTATATTGCTTTGGTTTGTATTACTTGCGGATGTGCTGTAGTGACTGTCTGTTTTTTTTTCTTGTTATTCACAATCAAAAACTAATAAACAAAGTTAAAAAAAAATAATAATAATAATGCTAGAATGAGTGGAAGAGCAGTTGCAGTAATAAAGAGCAGCAAGCAGCAGTGCCCTCGAGAAGAATGCCGCAATATTGGGTGAATTAAACTAAGAACACACAATAAGTGATAGATTTAGTCCTTTTCCAATATTTCACGAGCAACACTGAGATAAGTTTCCATTCACGGGCAGGGGGCAGTTGATAATAACAAATTGCAGCTGGTCACAGTGGCACTTTAAAGAATGAGCACTGAGAAATATCCATGAATGAGGAGTGGTCGAATATCATTGTGTAGCTGGTAACAAGGGTAACAAAGTGTATGGACCTTCACAGAGCTTTGCCTGTTTTAAAATGGCCGCCGTGTTGATGGATTAGAACCATTTGATCTGCACAACACCGGCTGATCATGTGGTTCAGATGTAACAAGCGCACGCTGGGGGTAGATATAGTACCAGACGCTGGTATGGGTTGAAGCAGGGACGAGACGCTGCTCATTATAGAAGCGGTTGCGGAAAGAGCATGTGTGTAGGCTCCGAGGGCTGAGTTACCGGCAACGTGAGGCTATTGCAGTGGTATTAAATTGTGTGAATGAGTATTGTTAAAGCGCATGGCAAACCCTGTGCAAGTGTGTAACGGGGGTGGTGTACACATGTCAGCACACGGAGATGGAAAGAGCTTTGAGAGACTTCGTGAATCGCTGGCAGGACGTACTATATAAGAGTGGTATGCTTGTGAAAACTCACAACTTTATATACGTATTGAGTACCGATGTGCACACATTGAAACGGGATGGCTCAGTAACAGTTAGAAGCCAGCCTGAGAATGATGATATCTGACAGACTCAAACATTGAAATAAAGATGGGGTACTCTAGGAAAACGTAGGGTACACATTATATGAAGGATCTCGATCTAATGTTGAAATATTATTTCCACAGGTGTAACGTTAGGCAACGGAAGTGCTTTTTAAATTAGGGGTAAGAGTGACGAACACAACCCCATATGATTTGGTGGAGGCTGGTATGAGTGTGCTCAGCCTGTACCTGGTAAATATATATCACTTCAAACTTATGACTGAATGATATACATCGTGTTTGCCTATTACAGCATCTGGTTGGCCATTTTTGACTAAGACCGAACTGCTGTTTTTCTTGTCTTATCAGTCTATCCGCAACATAAAAGTTATTGTCCAGTGAGGCGAGTGATCGAACCCCACGCCCTGACGAATTTGCCACAACATAAGTAAATGGCAATGAAACATGTTGGCCTTCTTGGAAAAGGTTAGCAACATGCAGTGCTTTTAATCTGAGTAAGCTCACAATTGCGAATGAAGAGGGCAACCTAACAGTGAGTCTTAACTCAATTTAAATTGCATGGAACACACGATTCTTTGCAAATCACTGGGTTTTTGTTTTGGGGCAGTTAATTCTTTCTTTCTGCTCTTTTGTCTCTCTACTGGACACTATATATTCTTTGTTTCTGTGAGTGGATAACCAATGATAATATACGTGGGCATACAGGTGAGAACCTACTGGTAGCCTCCCTGGTGTTGCATACGTGAGGTGCCCTCTCACTCTTTCACGTATTTTTAGTAAATGTCCTTCACTCACATGCTGCGGGAGAGGATGTACGTTGTTGCGGATTGACTGATAGCAGTTCTCATTTTAAGATTTCTGATTTGAAAGGTCTGGGACTGCAGTAAACTGGACAGGGTGCCACAGAACGAGTGGAGATAGGTATCCCCACGACAGTAGCCGGTCCTAAGAGAGAAAACTTAATGACTCTCTGTTAGCCAGGCCTTTATTGTTTTGACGATTCGTGAGAGGAGGGCGGCCTGGTGTATTCCCTCTAAAGCTCCCTGTTGTGAAGAGGTTTTATTCTCTACAAAGTCAATGCAGCCTTTCATTCTCGCAGAGGTTGATAAAATTATTCACACTGAGAATGGTGACAACAAAATCGATTACAAGAACAAAGAGACAATTGAGTTTGAAGCAGTTAGGAGGGCTTACTACGGTGCATGAGACGTAGGGTCTAGAAGAATCAGTTTTCTTTGGCAAGGGCATTGGGAGTTCATGGATTCAACAGACAGGGCTAGCAATAAAAATCTGAGGCAGAGAACACTCCTAAGTCATGTGTGTCTTCCAGATCTCTTGTGGGTGCAACGCAGGATTATCCTCACCATCAACTCTAGAACTAGGGATGTATCCGGCGAGTTCTTGCTGTATATCTCCAATTATTTATTTGCATTTGTTTATCATGCCTCGGCAAGTATGACTAGACTTATAATACCAGAATCTTCAATTACTCTTTGGAACATTTGGCAGCCTATTTTTCCCCTCTCTTTGCACATACCCTTATAGATGTTGAATGTGTAAACATGCTTTGATGGCCCTGCTGCTTCAACATACATACTGCAGCTGGGATTTCCGCTCACCTTTCTATGGCTCTCCTCTTGATGTTGTTTCATATCCTTGTGTGGGACTGATTGACCGCATTCTGGACACACCGTGAGAAAACGCAGGCAATGGAGTTCATGGAGAGAAAAATTTGACGAAGCCACATCTTTTTTGCTGCAAAAGACAGAAAAACGCAATAAACAAAAACATATATCTATATCTATGTATATATGCGCGCACACACATATATATATATTAATTACACAATGGTTCACTAATGAAAATCTACCAGAAATCATCAGGAAAATACTACTTCATCTTATGTGACACTATATTTGCCCATATCTTTACCATCAGAGTCAGAAGTTTGATGTCATGCAATGAAAAAATCTTTGACGCTTTGAAAAAGACAACACATTGATTCCCCATTGTTAGACCTGTCAGCCCTTTGGCAGTTCCCTCCTCATTTTATTATTTTTATCCCTTGTCCCCTTCTCATTTTTTTTCTGTCTATCAAACTTTTTAGGTGCTAATGTAGAGGTTCTGGGCGCTTCACCCTCACTACCTGAGGGAAAGGCGCAAGGTGCTCCTCTGAGGAAAACTAGGGAGGTGAGATTCTAAAATGGTGGCACCAACTGTCACCTCAGCACCTGGACCATGACTGCCATGGGGGTTTCCGGAACTTTCTGGGCCCTTCTGGCAGGTCAGGCCCAAGGTGATAAATAGAGGTGACCGGTGAGCGGCCATTTTAGAAGAGGACTGTGTGGCATCAGGAGTAAGGCGCCTGTGTGAGGAGGTGGTTGTGCCTGACAAGGAACAGACAGGCTTAAGGGCCTGCACAAACTTCCAATCCAGGTGACGGCACCCCTAACCTTGTGACCGGGCCCTGAACGCCGTTGGAGATCTGGTGGGCAACGTTATCTTGGGATTCACCTGTGGCCACTTCCAGGAACAAGGAAGGTTCTGGACTCCAATCCAGCGGCCCCAAAGAATCACTGGCACCCTTAAATTGGCCCACCCACCACTTCGATTTCCCTCAGTAAGACCCTACCAGAACTGGTCACCGTCATCGTCCCAATATCGTGGGGGGACTCTTGGCATCCTCTGGAGGTGGTTCGCGGCTTGCAGGAGCTTGTGGTTGGGCTCCCTGTGAGGAGCGGGTGAGCCGTGGCGCCGCTGCCCAGGTGAGGAGAATTGCCTGAGAGAGGAGTGAGACGCGACCGGCTTAGAGGCCGGCATCCTCCTGTCACGTGAGAGGGGCCGTAGCGCCGCCCCTCTCTGCTGCCAGTAACCCCGGAAGGCCACGCCCCGTCTGACGCTGATGCTGGAAGTATCAGGGCATCCCGCAACGGAGGCTGAATTGACCCGGGACCCGGCCGGCTGGCCAAGTCCCCAAGGAAGTGAGGCCCATAGCGGAAGGAAGCGTCGAGGGAAAGCCAGCGGCAACGAAGGACACCCTCTCTACAAGTAAGCGTTGGGTGATTCATTTCAGTGAGGTGCCTAGTGAGACGTCCTCCGACCCTTCAGCAAGATTTCCCCATTGGGTGTCGTGAGTTCAGACACCCGGAAACGAGATCCTTCAGTTCAGGATTAAGCTACTCGCAGGACGACCAGCACGAACACAGTAAGCAGGGCACTAGTAGCAGAAGGGGGGGCGATAAGGGAGTCCCCAGAGGCCCGTGGGAGTACGTCACAGTGGGCAAGAAGTGTCCTAGTATTCCTTGAGTTCTTGGCATATAGTAGAGGGGAAGTGACTGGATTCGACACGAGACTGACTATTGGGGAATACAGTCCTATCACACAGTGTGGGAAGGGATCATCTCCCAGTCAGTGACAGCTGGAGATCGAATTCCCTGTTAATAAAAATGTGAGGGGTTGATCGTCAAGACATAAGCAGAGCTCGGCAGACTGTCTAGAATGGATCACTGAGTTGCAGCCAGTGGAGGTCCAACGTAGCGCCTAGAAGGCGGAAATTGTATAGAATTGGCAGTATAAGAGTCCCGAGGTACAGCTGTGAGGGGAACTCTCAGATCCAATATTTAGAGGGGACTAAATGTTCTTTTGAAATGTGATTGGAAGCACGCCCTGTAGAAATGTAACTAGGTTTCCCGATTCAGGGTGGGAAACGCTTAGAGGGTGTTTCAGAATCTACTGTATGAAATGTGTTGTTTGAATAGAACTGTCATCTTAAATGCAAGTATAATGTTCATTTCTGTCATGTGGAACTGAGAATTCCTGTAAAGTAAGAAAGTTGGAAGAATTCTAGTAAACGTTAAAAATACAATCAGTGTAGTGTCCTTTTTGGAGTGGTGTCGCGCTAGATTGCGGACTGAGGAGGATGCAAACACGAAACGCCAGGTTGAGATGAATGCCTGTTAACTTAAGCCAAGCTACCCCCAGGACACTAGGTCCAACAAGTTGGTGCTCAGCGGTGGGATGACTTATTCAGTGCTTGCATCCGCTTAGTGGCAATTTAGCGTACATCACCACCTACACTGGATTGTTTTGACTGGAGTTTTCTCCAGATTGTTTTCTAATTGGAGGATTTTTGAAATTGTCCTGTGTATATTCCCTTTCTTGAGTAAAGTTCCTGTGTTGGGGTCCCATCTGGTAGGATGGAATTCGAATTGGGTAGGCTGGAGGAGTATACAGCGGCCCAATTGAGGGAGTTCTGCCAGGAACGGGGGGTATTCTTTAAGCAGGGGGCGAAGAAGACAGAGCTCCAGGCAAGCTTAAGAGCCTGGGTTATGGCCCACCCTAGCGGGAAACGGGAAGAAGAACCAGCACTAGATCCCCAAGAAGAACCGGAAGTCCTTCTTCCCCCTGGGAGCGGTAATATGGACATTGGGTCCAGGGCCCCATCAAGAGTGGGAAGTAGCGCCTCAGGGGGGAGCCTGTCCTCTGCTGACCTAGTTGATCGGAGGGAAGAGAGACAGCTTAGAATGGATCTGGCCCGGTTGGAAAAGGAGAGGGAGGAGAGGAGGTTCCTCCACGAGCTTCACTTAAAAGAGTTAGAGCTCAAAGCCCTTCAACTTAGAACCCCCAGCAGTCCTAATGGTGGCAGCATACCGAGAGAAGTCCCGAGAGAGTCCAGGCCCTACCTGCCCAAAGATGTGGTTGCTAGCTATGGCATAGGGGATGATATTGTAAAATGGCTGGCTGCCTATGAGGTCTCTCTAAGAGCCCATGGGGTCCCCGAAGCCCAGTGGGGGGGTGGCCTGTATAGGTATATGCCTCCGGTGGGGAGGGATGCCTTGTTAGCGCTAGAATAGCCAGACCAGACCCGGTACCCTGTTATGAAGGTAGCCCTAGTAAGGAAATTTGGACTGACCCCTGAAAAATTCAGGCAGAGGTTTCGGGGTAGTCAGAAGTTGTCCACTCAGAATTGGGTGGACTTCTTGGACTATGCCAGGAAGGCCTTAGAGGGCTGGGTGCAGGGTAGTGAAGTCAAGGACTATGAGGGACTGTACAATTTAATCTTAAAGGAGCATCTCCTCGAGAAAAGTTTTCCAGAGCTGCGTCAGCACCTAGTAGACAGAAAGCTCAATAATCCCAGGAAGCTTGCAGAGGAGGCAGATATCTGGGCAAGTACCCGGGTATCTTCAAAAGGGACTGGAGGGAATTTCCAAGGGGCTGGACAGGGCGCCCCCCAGAAGAAAGGGGGGGAAGACAAAAAGAGGGAGTTCTCTAAAGGCCCCCAAAAGAGTTCACCAGGGAAGGGAGTAGGATTCCCTCCTAAGGTTGGTCCCCACAAACCCCCTTATCCTGACCGTGGTCAGCAGCCTAGGGTTGTCCGATGTTACGAGTGTGGTGAGGTTGGGCACTATAAGGGGGATGCCAAGTGTCCCAAGAGACCACACCCTCCCATTGGAGGAAAGACCCCTGGGGTGGCGAGTGTAGTGCTCGGGGAGGAGTTGCCCCTAGATAAGGGAGGTGAGTGGGCAGGGCTAACCTTAGTGTCCTTAGGGGATTGTGAGATGGTTCCTAAGATCCAGATGCCCTCGAATACTACTAAGTACAGGCAATGGGTCACCATCAATGCCCAGAGGGTGGAGGCTCTGAGGGACACAGGAGCCAGCATGACTATGGTAAGGAGTCAGCTGGTGACCCCGGAGCAGGTGGTCCCCAATGTAGTCCACCCGGTTGTGATGGCTGACAACCGCGAGGGTCACTATCCGGTGGCCCAGGTTCCCTTTGAGTGGGGAGGGGTTGCGGGTCCTCTACGAGTTGCGATCATCTCTGCCATGCCGGTCGACTGCCTGTTGGGAAACGACCTTGAACACTCAGCGTGGAAGGAGGTTGAGTTCAGGGCCCACATGGAAATGTTGGGGACCCCTGAGTGGACGTGTGCCCACACTCAGTCCGTGACCACCCGAAGAGGGGATTCACAGAGGTTGGAGCCTGGGACAAAGGCCCAACCAGCTGCCGGAAAGGGTAGACGGGGACGGGGAAAGCCTGCCCCGGCATCTGACCCTCCAAAGGTGGATGGGGCAACTGAGGTGGTCCCGGAGTCTACGGAGGGGGATGTAACGTCCCTGGAGGGCTTGCCTACCCCTGCAGACTGGCAGGTGGAGGGAGGACCTACTAGGGAAGAGTTTTGTCGGGCCCAGAAGGAGTGCCCTACCCTTGAGGGTTTACGGCGGCAGGCCGAAGCCCAGGCAGCGGGTAACGATTCGGGGAACTTCCACATATACTGGGAAGATGGACTCCTGTATAGCGAACCCAAGGCTCCGGTGCATGGTTCATCCCGGGCCTTGGTAGTTCCCCAGCATTACCGAGCCTTCCTATTAGGACTGGCTCACGAAATACCCTTGGCAGGACACTTGGGACAAGACAAGACCTTTGCTCGACTTGTCCCTCATTTTTACTGGCCTCAGATGAGGATTGCGTCAGATACTTTTTGTAGGACGTGTGTAACCTGCCAAGCTAGTGGGAAAACAGAGGTGAAGCTGAAGGCTCCCCTGGAACCACTGCCTGTCGTTGGTACCCCCTTTGAAAGGGTGGGCATCGACATTGTCGGGCCATTGGATCCACCAACGTCAGCCGGTCACAGGTTTATCCTGGTTCTGGTGGATCATGCCGCACGGTACCCAGAGGCTATCCCTCTGAGGACCATTACTGCACCTGCGGTGGCACGGGCCCTTATGGGAATTTTTACCCGGATGGGATTCCCCAAGGAAGTGGTGTCGGACAGAGGTACCAACTTCATGTCGGCCTACATGCGGGCCATGTGGAAAGAGTGTGGAGTTACCTACCGGTTCTCCACTCCTTATCACCCCCAGACTAATGGTCTGGTGGAAAGGTTTAACAAAACCTTAAAGGGCATGATCCGGAGTCTGCCCGAGAGCCTGCGGAGGAAATGGGACGTCCTCCTACCTTGTTTGCTGTTTTCGTACAGGGAGGTGCCACAGAAGGGAGTGGGCTTCAGCCCCTTCGAGCTGTTGTACGGGCATCCCGTGCGTGGACCCCTTAGCCTGGTGAAGGAGGGATGGGAAAAGACTCCCAGAAAACTTCCCCCGGATGTGGTGAGCTACATGCTGGCTTTTCGTAGCCAAATGGCTAGGTTGTGGAAGCAAGCTTCTGAAAACCTAGAAGCCAGCGAGACGGTCATGAAGGAATGGTATGACCGAAATGCTCACCCGGTGGAGCTGGAGCCTGGCCAGAAGGTGTGGGTGATGGAACCTGGAAAGCTTAGCGCCCTCCAGGATCGCTGGTCAGGTCCCTTTGAGGTGGTTGAGAAAAAGGGCAAGGTTACCTACGTGGTAGATCTTAAGACCCCCAGGCAGCCCCATCAGGTGTGCTCCATGTCAACCGCCTCAAGCCTCACCAAGAGAGACCCGAGGTCACGTTAATGATGGTGACTGATGGGTCAGAGGAAGAAGAAAGTGAACCTCTTCCCGATCTGTTTGCGTCCCAAGAGAAGGATGGATCGGTGGAGGGAGTGATCCTTTCACCGTCACTAACTCCTGAACAACGGAAGGACTGTCGCCAGGTACTGGAGTAGTTTGCTTCCTTGTTCTCCCTTATTCCGGGAAGGACTCATCTGTGTACCCATGATGTGGACACAGGGGACAGCCCACCTGTGAAGTCCAAGTCCTACCGACTGTCGGATAAGGTGAAGGCTAGCATCCATGAGGAAGTTACCAAGATGCTAGAGCTAGGAGTAGTTGAGCCTTCAAGTAGTCCCTGGTCCAGTCCGGTGGTACTGGTACCCAAAGCTGCCCCACCGGGCACTACCCCAGAATTCCGGTTCTGTGTGGATTACAGGGGACTGAATTCAGTGACAAAGACAGATGCTCATCCTATCCCGAGAGCGGATGAGCTCATTGACCGGTTGGGAGCTGCCCAATATCTCAGTACCTTTGACCTTACATCCCACATGGGAGGCCAGCGCCTTAGGCATACATGGGCGACACAAAAATGAGAAGGTGGAGCGGCGTTTTGCTTTCTTGGGACTTATCCTGGCTAAAAGATGCATCACTATGCACTGGAAAGCACCGGAGGGACCTCCCTTGGCGGCCTGGGTGGGGGCAGTTAAGAAATGGGGGAAGGCGGAGGAAACGCTGCTTCGGACGGAGGAAGCCCGGGGACACCGTAAACACCCGATTTCCCTATCCTGGGCGATGCTGATGCACTCCTTCACACAAGAAGCACCACCGGCGGCGGGCCCGCGAATAGCTGGCTCTCAGGACGCCTCCGCGACTCCGGAGGGCGGTGACCAGGAGGCTCGGATGACCGGTGGGCCCTAACCTGAAACTGTATTTGGTACCCTGGTCGCCCCCTACACAAACAGGGATCTATACTCCCGCCATCAACCCCTACACCTCTCCTCCCTCGACTCTTCCCCGCGTCAGCGAAAACTTAACACGACGATAAGTTGGGACATTGCTCTCCGACGTTAGTCTCACACGGTCAATAATCCCAGATATGGTGCACTCCCCAGTTTACATGTCCCCAGTTCATTAATAGTAATTAGTTGGCCGCGCTTCACCGACCTGAGGGGCAACTCACTCAGGGAAGATGGATCCACATAGCAGTCCTCATATGATGCGGCATCCACAGTGCGCGTCAGCGGGGGTGGGTCCGGATACAGGATAGGGCAGGGCCCTGGACCCTCTAAGCCTGTGCGATCCGCGGACTACACTAGTCACATCTGTATACGATGATCCAAGGGTATATGTTTACTGTAAGTCCATAAGTGCATATATTTGCTATGTGTTTACTACAAATGCCAATAAAAAGTTTTATAAAAAAAAAACCTTTGACCTTACATCCGGGTACTGGCAGATCTCCTTGACGGATGGAGCGAAGGAAAGGTCAGCCTTCTCCACACCCGAGGGTCACTACCAGTTCTGTGTGATGCCCTTTGGGCTCAAGAACGCCCCTGCTACATTCCAGCGATTGGTGAACCAGGTCCTCTCTGGAATGGAAGCCTTTTCAGTTGCGTACCTGGATGACATTGCTGTCTTCAGCCGCAGCTGGGAGGACCATCTGAGTCACCTTCAGGCCGTTCTTCAGGCTTTGCAGCAGGCAGGTCTGACGATCAAAGCCAGCAAGTGCCAGATCGGGCAGGGGTCGGTAGTGTACCTCGGTCACTTGGTGGGTCAGGGTAAGGTGCAACCCCTCCAGGCCAAGATCGAAACCATCATGGCCTGGGAGCCCCCCAAGACACAGACGGAGGTCCGGGCCTTCTTGGGCCTCACTGGTTACTACCGACGCTTTGTCAAGGGATACGGTACCATCGTGGCCCCCTTGACTGAGCTCACTTCCAAAAAGCACCCTCGACGGGTGATCTGGACCGAGGGATGTCAACAAGCTTTTGACACCTTGAAAAAGGCCATGTGTGCGGCACCTGTTCTCAGGGCCCCTGACTTCGCTAAGGAGTTCATCGTCCAGACAGATGCGTCGGAGCACGGTATTGGGGCAGTGCTGTCGCAACTCAATGATGAGGGTCTAGACCAACCGGTGGTTTTCCTATCTAGGAGACTACTCCCCCGGGAACAGAGGTGGAGTGCAATTGAAAGGGAAGCTTTTGCGGTGGTGTGGGCTCTGAAGAAGCTGCGGCCATACTTGTTTGGCTCGCACTTCCTGGTTCAGACCGACCACCGGCCCCTCAGGTGGCTAATGCAAATGAGGGGCGAGAATCCCAAGTTGTTGAGGTGGTCCATTTCCCTACAGGGGATGGACTTTAGGGTGGAACATCGCCCAGGAGTGGACCACGCCAATGCTGACGGTCTATCCAGGTATTCCCGCCTTAGTGAAGAGGACTCCCAAGGGGTTGGGTAGCTCTCCCCACTTTCAGCTGGGGGGGACGCGTGTTAGACCTGTCAGCCCTTTGGCAGTTCCCTCCTCATTTTATTATTTTTATCCCTTGTCCCCTTCTCATTTTTTTTCTGTCTATCAAACTTTTTAGGTGCTAATGTAGAGGTCCTGGGCGCTTCACCCTCACTACCTGAGGGAAAGGCGCAAGGTGCTCCTCTGAGGAAAACTAGGGAGGTGAGATTCTAAAATGGTGGCACCAACTGTCACCTCAGCACCTGGACCATGACTGCCATGGGGGTTTCCGGAACTTTCTGGGCCCTTCTGGCAGGTCAGGCCCAAGGTGATAAATAGAGGTGACAGGTGAGCGGCCATTTTAGAAGAGGACTGTGTGGCATCAGGAGTAAGGCGCCTGTGTGAGGAGGTGGTTGTGCCTGACAAGGAACAGACAGGCTTAAGGGCCTGCACAAACTTCCAATCCAGGTGACGGCACCCTTAACCTTGTGACCGGGCCCTGAACGCCGTTGGAGATCTGGTGGGCAACGTTATCTTGGGATTCACCTGTGGCCACTTCCAGGAACAAGGAAGGTTCTGGACTCCAATCCAGCGGCCCCAAAGAATCACTGGCACCCTTAAATTGGCCCACCCACCACTTCGATTTCCCTCAGTAAGACCCTACCAGAACTGGTCACCGTCATCGTCCCAATATCGTGGGGGGACTCTTGGCATCCTCCGGAGGTGGTTCGCGGCTTGCAGGAGCTTGTGGTTGGGCTCCCTGTGAGGAGCGGGTGAGCCGTGGCGCCGCTGCCCAGGTGAGGAGAATTGCCTGAGAGAGGAGTGAGACGCGACCGGCTTAGAGGCCGGCATCCTCCTGTCACGTGAGAGGGGCCGTAGCGCCGCCCCTCTCTGCTGCCAGTAACCCCGGAAGGCCGCGCCCCGTCTGACGCTGATGCTGGAAGTATCAGGGCATCCCGCAACGGAGGCTGAATTGACCCGGGACCCGGCCGGCTGGCCAAGTCCCCAAGGAAGTGAGGCCCATAGCGGAAGGAAGCGTCGAGGGAAGGCCAGCGGCAACGAAGGACACCCTCTCTACAAGTAAGCGTTGGGTGATTCATTTCAGTGAGGTGCCTAGTGAGACGTCCTCCGACCCTTCAGCAAGATTTCCCCATTGGGTGTCGTGAGTTCAGACACCTGGAAACGAGATCCTTCAGTTCAGGATTAAGCTACTCGCAGGACGACCAGCACGAACACAGTAAGCAGGGCACTAGTAGCAGAAGGGGGGGCGATAAGGGAGTCCCCAGAGGCCCGTGGGAGTACATCACAGTGGGCAAGAAGTGTCCTAGTATTCCTTGAGTTCTTGGCATATAGTAGAGGGGAAGTGACTGGATTCGACACGAGACTGACTATTGGGGAATACAGTCCTATCACACAGTGTGGGAAGGGATCATCTCCCAGTCAGTGACAGCTGGAGATCGAATTCCCTGTTAATAAAAATGTGAGGGGTTGATCGTCAAGACATAAGCAGAGCTCGGCAGACTGTCTAGAATGGATCACTGAGTTGCAGCCAGTGGAGGTCCAACGTAGCGCCTAGAAGGCGGAAATTGTATAGAATTGGCAGCATAAGAGTCCCGAGGTACAGCTGTGAGGGGAACCCTCAGATCCAATATTTAGAGGGGACTAAATGTTCTTTTGAAATGTGATTGGAAGCACGCCCTGTAGAAATGTAACTAGGTTTCCCGATTCAGGGTGGGAAACGCTTAGAGGGTGTTTCAGAATCTACTGTATGAAATGTGTTGTTTGAATAGAACTGTCATCTTAAATGCAAGTATAATGTTCATTTCTGTCATGTGGAACTGAGAATTCCTGTAAAGTAAGAAAGTTGGAAGAATTCTAGTAAACGTTAAAAATACAATCAGTGTAGTGTCCTTTTTGGAGTGGTGTTGCGCAAGATTGCGGACTGAGGAGGATGCAAACACGAAACGCCAGTTTGAGATGAATGCCTGTTAACTTAAGCCAAGCTACCCCCAGGACACTAGGTCCAACACCCATGATAAAGATAATATTAGCCTTCATAACAGTGGCAAACTCTTCTCTTGTCAAATAACAAATAAGAACGACATTATATTACAGCTGTACAGACCATACTTAGCATATTTGTTCATAGATGACTGCATACCCCTGAAACACCAGACCTTCTCTCTTTCCACCTTAAATGTGCCTGCTCACATCCCTAATGCACCATAAACACCACTACGGTACAAGACTTTGAAAATGCAATTCCAAACTCTCCCCCCACCCAGACCACAATCTTGTCAATATAAATAATCACACTGCTCCCAATGTGTGTGAGCAATCTGTACCTTTCCCTTACACCTTTATATACTTGGGAAACTCCAAAATCACTTTTTGTGGTTATTGAGAACTGGGGAAGTCACTTTCCTGATTTGCTTAACAGACTTAATTGGATCTGTCTGTGCTGCAAAATGGCCTGAGATTTACAGCCTACATAGAGGAACTAGGTGCTGTGAAGCTGCAAACATCAGCATCTCAGACGAAGGAAATGATCAGAGAATCCCAAACCAAGGGAACTGCCAGATAAACTCGAGCTCTGCAGACCTCTTAGTACAGGTCGAAAAGGTTTTGTGAAGCTATGAGAAAGCCCACAATCCTGTATTTGGAATTGAGCAAGGAAGAACTAAGAGTTTTAGAAATGTAGGCTGAAGAAAGGTATGAGTGAGAGGGATATCTTTCGTGTAGTGTGGGGGGATAAGGCTGGACATTGAGCAACAGAATGGGCGAGCAATGTGTGTGGCTTAGAAGCCACACAGCAAGTGTGTTTGACCTAGGCAATATTTCAGGGTTCAAAACTAGTAATTTGGCGTAACACTACATCACTACAAATGTATCACATGGCTTTTGACTCAACAGCATTTTATGAAATCGAAGTACATTTAATAACGCAGATTTCAAGTTGTTTCTTGTAAAGTATGGATAGATTGTCACAACTTGGTTTTATTGTGGTTTTGCGCTTCCCCAATATCCAATTTGTAGGTCTGCAAATCATGGAATGCAAAGAAAAAACAGTAAGAGCTAGATATCTACTCAGGCCTGACATGTAAAAACGTGAGACATCTGCATTGCGTGAACCAGATCAGAGGAAATCACTGTGAGGCCAAATTACATTATGAGAAATAAACGCCATTAGGTAAACTTGCAAGCTTTGAGCCTTAATCCTGCTATTACAAAGTAGAACAAACAAGTACATAAACCATGTAAAATGTTTTGTTAACTTGCCGCGTAAATGTTTTGTTCATTTCCATTGGTATAGATTTTTTTAATGTTCACAGCCCTCCTTTTTAAGCTTTTTTCATGACTTTTAAGAGGGAGCTCCTTCAGGGCTTTTTATGGTAGGATATGTGCTTGTTTAGGGTGCCAATTAGTTTGCTTGTTTAGGCTGCCAATTAGTATGTCCTTTCCCTTGTATAGTGTTCTTTCCAAGAGAGATTATGCTGGTTTTGGATTTCAGACCTAACAACACAGCAGCAAATTAGCAGAGACTGGTGTTTACTGTGTCAAAGAAGGAGGGAAATCTTACAAAAGGAAATTGGAGAAGGGACATGAGGGGCACTGTAGGATTAAGACTCCGGGGACCTGTAAGAAAGGCAACTGTGTAGTAGTCATTTTAGAGGGAGCACTGGCGATGTGGGCACGGGAAGGTGAGGTAGTACCAGACACAGAGAGTTGGTCATTGAGATGGTTGGAGGTATTTGTTGCAAGGAGAGAGTTGATAGCAATTAAAAGTGGGAAATGGTTTGAGAGGGGCATCTAAAACACTAAGTGAGGGTGGACATAAAGATATTTATGATGGACATGTGAAGGGCGCAGAGGGCGTTAATTGGGGGGGGGGCTCCTGAGACATGGAAAGGGCATCTACTCTGCAGATAGTGGTAGCTGCAGGCACTAATAGCGAGTAATTAGTGTTTTGGTACAGGTGGTTTGAGTAGCTAGGGTTTCTGGGAAACACTTAGTGGTAACAGCTGGGAAAAGACAAGAAGAGGGGACACATGTTCAGGGTAACATTATGGGCTTTTAGAAAGGTGGCCTCTGGGACATGGAGTGTTTTTTGCAGCTCTTCAGGAGGCTGCTGGGGGCTGGAGCACAAAGGTTAGATTTTTATAAAACCTAGGGTATGAATCAATTTGGGGTATGCTGTGTTTAACTTTTGACTGCACTTGAACAAGCCTCACAGTGCTAAGTGACCTAGAGGAGAGGTATGCCGACTGGCACTGTGCAGCACACCATAATAACCCTTAACACGCCAGGCTGCGCCCTCGCCAAGCCAGGCCCAACTGGCCCTGTCAGTGGCCAGAGGAGGCTGGACTAGGCCACCTTTTTTGGCTTTAAGGATTGCATTTGATTACTGGCAGACTTAAAGCAAACAGAAGTCACATGCTGTGAACCTTTTGTCTAATGTGATGGGGGTAATTGATAATGAAGTTCTAAATATTGAAGGAAGGTCATAACTTTGACAAAGAGCAGTTAAAGAGGCGTTTACCACCGATCCTATGACTAATGGTTCTGAAAACTAGCCTTATGAAAAATTCTATTGGCGTAACCAATACCAAAGCTGTGGCTAAGTCTAACCTATGTGATTCTAATGTTTCTTTTTTGATTGATATATCCCCTCCTAGGTTGACTGAGTTCCCACCGGCTAAGAAAATGAAAGCTGCCCATTGACCTGCAGGTCAAAAGGAAAATTGATCATATCAGAGAAAGTCCAGGGCAACTGTACCTGTGGGCAATTAGGAAAGGACAAGAACATGTCCCAATAGTGGTCCTTATTAGAGGTGGTTGTTAATTGTAACAGTCTAATGGAGGGGGCTATTTCAGGAATGTCGCATACTGTTCTTAAAAACACTTAAAGGGTTTGAGTCTACAGTGGCGATTCCACCATGGCAACGATCTTAGCCACAATAAGTATCCCGAATCAGTCCGCTGAAAATGGGGCTAGGTGTTTGCCCAAGATAGTACCAAGCGAGCAGCAGAACATGCCCTTAATTAACTCGATGTAGCAAGAGTGCTAAATTGGGGCAATTGAGGGCAGTAAGGCAACCAATTCATTTGTCCTTAGGGGCCCAGTACAAAATGATCCAAGTCCACTGTTTTTACCCCAGGGGTCTGACATCACCTACGGATGATGCCCTGCATCCGAGACTGCCACATGCTTTGCATCTTCCCCCTGAGCAATGTCCTGTCAAAATGATTTTTAACAATGTACTGCATCAGTGGTATACTCACGTTGACTGCGCTCAAGAAGAAGGCGGTGCACTTGTGAACATGAGGGTGGGTGGCTTCAAACAGCTCTATCACGATATTATCATGGTGAGAATAGTAAAGTGGGTAGGTCTTGACCTACGCCATGTTAAGTTGATTGCGTTGTTGCGAACTTTCGGTCTTGATCCATGGTGGGAAGTATATTGGCTACTATCAGCTGTTTAATCTCTAAACCGAGTACTATAACTGCTCTCCCGCCGGGCTACTTATGTAGACTTCCTACTTAGACATGTTCTGGTGTAATTCAAGGGCATGTAATACCAGCGATGAGGCCAAGTACGACTTATAATATTCCAGTAAGCAACCTTTGCTCCTTTGGATTCTCACAATGGCTTGGACAGATTGCCTCAAGACTATGCCAAATCTGTGTCAGGAGCAACTGAACTGATAAACCAGAGCAGGAATTGCAGTCTGCTAGAGATCCCCTTCCCAACATCAATCTACCCACAGAGGAATGAGGATATAGGAGGGCACACTGTTCTAAATTACAATGTGACGAATTTAGTTTTGTTAAATATAGCTGGAATAACTCAAGACTGGTTTATTTTTATTAAGGATTTTATTTGCCTTCGGGTGACATGGGTTACATACAATTTTCATGTAGACGGGTATTCCACTTTCTCTTCACCCGTTTTACCATTGCCTGCAGGACGGGCTGGGGCGTTGGGGGAGCGGAGCTGGCTATTCTGGTAGCAGTCCTATTCCCTGGGTAAACCCCGCAAATTCTCGTCAGATTCCCTATCAGCTGTTGTGGTTAGTTTCCCGAGGGGATTTCCAAGTGGTTGTGATTAATATGCATAACAACTTGTTTGGTTGACAAAGTGCTGAGATTTTTTATACTCTTGATAAAGATTTGGGAAACGACTTAGCAAGTAAAAACAAAGACATTTCAATATTCTGGGTGGGGGATTTTAATGCTCGTTTATGTAAACTGCCATCCATACAGGTATGCAGCCTGATGGATTATGAGGGAGATGTTATGTCACATTTTATTCATAATTATTATGGTGCAGTGTTGAACAACTGTGATATGAAATATAACCTTGTCTGTGCCCAAGATTCTAGTTCCAGACCAAATCAATCACCCAGTGTACTACTACCAAACGGAGCAGGCGGCTTCTTCCAGTTCATTATCAGATTCATCGTATGCTGGCCTGGCCTTTATCAAGGAGGCCTACGCATTCATTTTGTACACATGCAATTTCTCCCCCAGGATCGTACATCACTCCATGCCCTGAAAAAGTTCATTGTATAAGAACGAAACGAGTTGGCTGGGAATTTTTGCTTTTGGATACTTATGAAAATAAAGGATTTACTAAGACATTAAAATAAGACTATATGACTTATTGACAAACAACTTTCCCTTTCTAGTGGTGCACCACTCCAGATTTTTGTGATTAATCTTTGAGATAGATTTTATTGTAATTATTGCACTGACATGAAAGGTGGTACCAAAAAATTAAGTTGTGGTGGTGATGTTCGCAATAGATTATGAACACCATGGACCAAGTTTTATTGTGCCTATATATAATTAAAACTTTTACTGATGTGAGAAAAATATCAGAGTGCCAGAACAAATAAAAAACAAATAGTACATCCCTAGCTGAAAGGAGGGATAATATCTGAAACATATGCTGATTAGCTGCACCTTGATCTGTAATCAACGGGCTATACGCTTACTTTAGTGGTCTTTAAAAAACACGGCATCACGGCGCATTAACAGTAAATGTCGATTATCAGCTACCTTTTCAATCACTCGGTGACAATATCTTTGCCTTTGAACCTGTATAGTGCAACACGGCTTTTCAGCTAAGACTGGGCTTTACAAACACACACACACAAACTAAAGCACACTCATCAATGCTAAGTTTCAACCGCAACAAATCCTTCAGGTAGCCTTCATCAAGACCCCAAATAAGTATCTTTTTCAAATCATCTAATCAAAAAAGGCAATCCTCCTCCAAATTATGGGCTGTGCTCCTATCCAATTAAGCATATATTCAGAAACAAATGCTACAACCTATGGTGTCACTGTTATCTCTGTATCCCCTCAAACTGATCACTCATTTGTAATATCACCTTCATAGGGGACACGGAATTTGTTGTGGTGCGGCTTATTATCACTGTCTGGGACATAAACTCCAAAGAAGATTTTATAGAACTAAAGAATCTCTAAATTAACTTTGGAACTCAGCAACTATTTTAATAGGGTCCATGTCTCAATGACTTTGTAGCATCAAAACAGCACACAATTTTCTCATTGTCGCATCCATGTAAGAAAACATCATTGTTCACTTTGTGGTTCGTGAAGGATACTAAGTTACACCAGCGGTGGTAATAAGATTACAAAGAGGGTACATCAAGCGGACACAGTAGTGGGGTGTGTGGGACCACTTAGGTGTAATTAGCTCTGGAGGACACGTGCCTAGCAGAATTTGGATGGGCTATGGAGACAAAGATTCTGGTCTTTACCGACGGACAATTAGGACAGAGGGAAAACATAAAGGAGGCAATGAGGACTGGCCGTCCAGCACCGGGGTTACCTGGAGAGTGCTACTGGAATGAGTGCCTCATGGGAACAAATGGGGCTGGGTGTGTCTAAAAGAGATATATATTGTGATGCACAGGGCGTGGGTGTCTGGGACACAGGGTGGTGTTACAAGGGAGGTATCAAAGGGGAAATGCAGAGCTCTAATGAAGACAGTGTCAAGGGCTATTGAGAGGAGACAAGTGAAGCTGAGGCGCATTACCTGGGTACTGAGACTGAAGATACATCAGCTAGAAAGCCTGTTACAGCTGGGGCATTTGAGGGGGACATGTGGGTTGGTAGAGGCCGATCGGGGATTACTGGAGGAAACATGGAGGGGGCACAGCTTGGGGCACTGCAAGGTGCTGCTTTGTTGGTGTGTGGTACAAAGAGTACAATTACTAGCAGACCTCTAAGGGGGTCTTAAAAGGGATGGATGTCATTGGGACACAGCGCCTAATAGTACTTCATTCGGGCTTTGGAATTACAGAACAGGGAGACAATATATGGAACAATTTAGTATGGAGGTTAGTTACAAAAGGATTAATACATTAGAGACACATAGGAAACAAGCATTTGCAATGCAATAGGTCTCGCATTTATAAGAGTTTGAGCTATTGGCATTGTAAAATTACAATGCCTTTTATTTATGTTTTGGTTTTAAAACAAATAAAAGGCATTGTCATTTTCAATGTCAGTAGCATAAACTCGCATAAAAGCAGTGTGTGGAGTGCAGCAGTGTGCGGCGTGCAGCAGTGTGAGGCGTGCAGCAGTGTGCGACATGCAGCAGTGTGCGGCGTGCAGCAGTGTGCGGCGTGCAGCAGTGTGCGGCGTGTAGCAGTGTGAGGCATGCAGCACTGTGACGTGCAGCGGCGTGCAGCAGTGTGCTGCATGCAGCAGTGTGCGGCGTGCAGCAGTGTTTCGTGTAGCAGTGTGAGGCATGCAGCACTGTGGCGTGCAGCGGCGTGCAGCAGTGTGCTGCGTGCAGCAGTGTCGTGCAGCATGCAGCAGTGAGTAATGCAGCAGTGTGCAGCAGTGTGTGGCATGCAGCAGTGTGCCGGTTGCATCAGTGTGGGGTGTGCAGCAGTGTGTGGCGTGCAGCAATGTTTCGTGTAGCAGTGTGCGGCGTGCAGCAGTGTGCGGCGTGCAGCAGTGTGCGGCGTGCAGCAGTGTGCGGCGTGCAGCAGTGTGCGGCGTGCAGCAGTGTGTGGCAGTGTGTGGCATGCAGCAGTGTGAGGCGTGCAGCAGTGTGTGGCGTGCAGCGGCATGCAGCAGTGTGTGGCGTGCAGCAGTGTGAGGCGTGCAGCAGTGTGAGGCGTGCAGCAGTGTGAGGCGTGCAGCAGTGTGTGGCGTGCAGCAGTGTGAGGCGTGCAGCAGAGACACGTGGAGTCTGAGGAGAGACACGTGGAGGGTGAGGAGAGACACGTGTGGAGGGTGAGGAGAGACACGTGTGGAGGGTGAGGAGAGACACGTGTGGAGGGGACACATGTGGAGCGTGAGGAGGAGACACCTGTGGAGGGTGAGGAGGAGACACCTGTGGAGGGTGAGGAGGAGACACCTTTGGAGAGTGAGGAGGAGACACATGTGGTGGGTGAGGCGGAGGGTGAGGAGACACGTGTGGAGGGTGAGGAGATTCACGTGTGAAGGGTGTAGAGAGACACGTGTGGAGGGTGAGGAGAGACGTGGAGGGTGAGGAGAGACACGTGTGGAGGGTGAGGAGAGACACGTGTGGAGGGTGAGGAGAGACACATGTGGAGCGTGAGGAGGAGACACCTGTGGAGGGTGAGGAGGAGACACCTGTGGAGGGTGAGGAGGAGACACCTGTGGAGGGTGAGGAGGAGACACCTGTGGAGGGTGAGGAGGAGACACCTGTGGAGAGTGAGGAGGAGACACATGTGAAGGGTGAGGCGGAGGGTGAGGAGACACGTGTGGAGGGTGAGGAGATTCACGTGTGAAGGGTGTGGAGAGACACGTGTGGAGGGTGAGGAGAGACGTGGAGGGTGAGGAGAGACACGTGTGGAGGGTGAGGAGAGACACGTGTGGAGGGTGAGGAGAGACACGTGGAGGGTGAGGAGAGACAAGTGGAGGGTGAGGAGACACGTGGAGGGTGAGGAGAGACACGTGGAGGGTGAGGAGAGACACGTGGAGGGTGAGGAGAGACACGTGTGGAGGGTGAGGAGAGACACGTGTGGAGGGTGAGGTGGAGGGTGAGGAGAGACACGTGTGGAGGGTGAGGTGGAGGGTGAGGAGAGAGACGTGTGGAGGGTGAGGATAGACATGTGGAGGGTGAGGAGAGACGTGTGGAGGGTGAGCAGAGACACGTGTGGAGGGTGAGAAGAGACACGTGTGGAGGGTGAGGAGAGACACGTGTGGAGGGTGAGGAGAGACACGTGTGGAGGGTGAGGAGAGACACGTGTGGAGGGTGAGGAGAGACGTGTGGAGGGTGAGGAGAGACACGTGGAGGGTGAGGAGAGACACGTGTGGAGGGTGAGGAGAGACACGTGTGGAGGGTGAGGAGAGACACGTGTGGAGGGTGAGGAGAGACACGTGGAGGGTGAGGTGGAGGGTGAGGAGAAACAGAGTTGGAGGGTGAGGAGAGACGGAGTTGGAGGGTGAGGAGAGACGGAGGTGGAGGGTGAGGAGAGACGGAGGTGGAGGGTGAGGAGAGACGGAGGTGGAGGGTGAGGAGAGACGGAGGTGGAGAGTGAGGAGAGACGGAGGGTGAGGAGAGACCGAGGTGGAGGGTAAGGAGAGACCGAGGTGGAGGGTAAGGAGAGACCGAGTTGGAAGGGAATCAGAAGTGGAGGAGAGAGATAGGTGGAGGGTGAGGAGAGACAGTGGTGGAGTGGGGGGGAGGGGAGGATATCACTTTTACTTCCTCTCCTAGTGTAAGGTAACGCCCCCACCCCACAGGCCCTGCCGGGGCCGAGAGCAGATCACTGTTCGCATCAGCCGTCACCCGAGACCGCTCCGTACTTGTTGGTAAATAGAGATTCTCTATCTGTTGATAATGGGATTCACTTGGGGGGCTGACTTACCTCCTTCACCCCCAGGGCCAACACTGAGAAGGCATCAGAGACCTGGTGCTGCCTATGCTGCAGTACTGCGAGAGAGAGGGATGTGGGGGCGGGCAGAGGAAGAGGAGTGGGGTTAGAGAAGGGACAGGTGAGGAGAGAAAGAGGAGAGAAGGGACAGAGACAAAAAAGGAGCAAAAAAAGAATTAGAGAGAGTAAAGAGGAGAGTTGGGCAAAATGAAAACATTACGAGAGAACATGTAGCAAAGAGGTGGAGAGAGAAGATGGGAGAGAGTACGGACGCAGCCAAGAGATAGGGCAGAGACAAAAAGAATCGAAACAATACAAAAGTATTTTCCAAACTCGTAAATAACCACAGGCCAAACAACTGATCTGCAATGAAGCATCCAAATCCGGTATATCATGACGTTAACCATGCAATAAAAAATAAATTAAAAAAAAATAAAAAAACACCCAAAAACACGTATACACCATGTTGACCCTTTTCCATGCAACGTATTCTAAAACGCCATTCTCATTCATACATTCACAGCAAACCTGTTGACAAGAGTGACAGAAAATGTGGTATTAGTGTTACATTTTTGTTTACATCCATACCCGCTCACTTATGCAATTAAAGGATTCATGACCACACGGTTAAACAAAACATACTGATTGGCCTTGCCGTGAAGGAGAAACACGTGTTGACACACACTCCCGATCTGTGAAACGTTCACCCCACTTTCTCGAAATTGAAACCAGTGCATGTGTCCGACGAACTTCCTGCCGCTTATCTGAATGCACCAGTGGCAGAAGATAGTCACCATCTTGCAACAACACAATTAAAGGGAGGCATGTCTGTCTCTCCCCACCGCCACATGTCTCTGAGTCTTACTGTCTCATGCGAGATCTCCCTCTAGGAGACAGCTGACACCGACTCTTCCCCTGAGACAGTACGGGAAATGCGTGTGTGTGTCTATATGTATATATCTGTGTGTGTATGCATGTGTGTGTTGGTGTGCAAGTACGGGTGTGTCATTGTGTTCATTTGTCTTCATGGATGTGTACACATATGTTTGTGTGTATACCTATGTCTGTGTATGCATGTTTGTGTGTATGTATATGTGTTTGAGTATGTTGGTGTGCGTGCTTGTTTATATGTGTATGTGGGGTTGGTGTGTTGGTGTGCATGTATATGCATATGTTTATGCATGTCTGTGTGTGTTTGTATATGTTCATATGTGTGTGTAAATGCATGTGTGCGTTTGTGTGCATAGTTGTGTATGCATGTGATCAGATGGAAGAGTGCACTTGAGGGCAAAGAGGAAAACATACAGGGAAGAGTATGTGAGGGCAGAGAGAAAAATAGAGAGGGAAAAGAACGTGAGGGCAGAGAGAAAAATACAGAGGGAAGAGTCCATGTGAGGGAGGAGAGAAAAATAGAGAGGGAAGAGCTCATGTGAGAGCAAAGCGAAAAATACAGAGGGTAGGGCGCATGTTAGACCGGAGATAAAAACCTAGAGGGAAGAGAGCATGTGAGAGCAGAGAGAAAAATATAGAGAGAAGACCACATGCGAGGGCAGCGAAAAAAATACAGAGCGAAGAGCACATGTGAGAGCATAGAGAAAAAATGCAGAGGGAAGAGTACATGTGAGGGAAGAGAGACAAATACAGAGGGAATAGCATGTGTGAGGAAAGAG
This sequence comes from Triturus cristatus, assembly GCF_964204655.1. NCBI lineage: Eukaryota > Metazoa > Chordata > Amphibia > Caudata > Salamandridae > Triturus > Triturus cristatus. The sequence goes on from NC_140595.1 coordinate 309,477,662, forward strand.
AGAAAAATGGAGAGGGAAAAGCACATGTGAGGGCAGAGTGAAAATACAGAGGGAATAGCACATGTGAGACCAGAGAGAAAAACATAGAGTGAAGAGCATATGTGAGGACAAAGAGAACAAGTACAGGCTATGCCAAGCGGAAGTGATCGCGTTTGCGATCAAACATCAAAGCGGCGAAAGTGAAAGTAATCGAGCAGAGCATCAAAGGGCTGGGTGAGAAGGGAGGGGGGAATGCAAGGGTCAAAGCGGCTAAAGTGAAAGCAATCAAGCAGAGCATGAAAGGGCTGGGTGAGAAGGGAGGGGGGAATGCAAGGAGCAGCTGTGCACGTGCACACCATCGTGCACTTAAGCCCTAGGCCAGCAGAACCATGTGGGTAGCACTTTTGAAAGCCCACTTACAAAATGTCTCAAAGAGACAGCTTTCGCTGTCTCAGCGAGACCTAAAAACTGGGGCACCTAGAGACAGCAGTTGAGAACTTGGGTACTTCCAAAATACTAATGGAGCTCGAGTCACCTTGGGGCACATGTGGCTAGTGTTGACTAAGGAATTAGTACAATCCCGGTAGTTGGAAGACGGTATCTGAGCGTTACTTCTCGCCCTTCATTTCATCCGACTTTACTTTCCTACAATTACTATAACAGCGCATTTACAGTGTTACACCACTGCTTTGCACAAAGTTTCAGGAAAACAACTTTTAAAGTAAATACAAATGTGTATTAGTGTTAACCCCTTCGCCGCGGCGGGAATTCCGCCGCGGCGCTGGGGGGTGCGGGGGGGCAGCGCGGTGGCGCTGTGCTCATGACGGAGCCGCTCCGTCATGAGCCACGGTTGAGCTGTGCTCATGACGGAACGGTTCCGTCATGACTCCGCCCAGTTGCGTTGTCCCCCCGCACAGGCGGGGAAACAGCGCCGCGTGGGCGGAGCGGCCGCCAACGGTCGTGGCATGACGGAACCGTTCCGTCATGAGCACACGGCAACCATGGCTCATGACGGAACGGTTCCGTCATGAGCGGGGAAGGGGTTAAAATAAATCAACAATAAACTATCTACAATTAGTTGATTTATAATTCATGGGATTCTGTAATCCCTGTATAAAATGCAGTCTCTAATTTCTTTATAATCGGTGACTTGTGGCGCACCAAGTTGCCGATTATAAAGAAAAGACGTCAAAATTTGACTATTATAAGTTATTACTATGCCTTTCTGCCAGCAGCGAAGTGAAAGGCAGGTCAGGTCACGGAGCATAAGTTTAGTAGCTGTTTAAAGCAACAACTGGAACGTTGCTTTTCTTTCTTCTGCTCTATTTTAATAGCTTACCATGACAAGCAGATAGAATATTAATATTTTTTGCACTCTTTAGATAAAGACAAGCTAGAATATTTCTGCATGTTTCTACACATTCTGAGCTAGGCAGCCTTAAAAAAACAACTAAAAAATACGGACTTGTATTGAACTGTTTTTAATATCGGTTTGCAACAAATATCTAACAGGTTTTGATGTGTTTAATTTTCCACTAGAGGTTTTATTTTTATTCTTCATGTTTGCAAACATGCTCGCTCTTTCACATGAAGGAGCTACCCACCAAGGTTTTAAGTGGTTTGTGGGAAAGGTAATGGTGTGACCATGTATTATATGGGATAAAGTACCTCCTGGCGTACATGATAAGGAAATTGCAAGCCACCTCGGAGTTCCATAAACTTGAGCCTTGTTCCTCTATATGGTTATGGAACCCCTCAGTGACTTGCAATATCCTTATAATGTACTGCAGCGGGTACTTTATCCCTAATATATTGATGCATATTTGAAATATATTGTCATATCATTAATTTCATTATATTCACTTTACAATAAATCAATAAAGTTTATAGTTACATTTACACTTGTTTAATAGGTTAGGTGTAGCATTACAGTTAGAAAAAAGTGCATTGTTATTAATTTAATTAAATGTATTGTTACCGTAAGCATTAATTAAAAGCAATAGAATTAATGTAATTGAAGTGAAATTATTTAAATGGAATGAGTTACATGGTTTAAACTACCATTAGGATTACAATAAGGTTATTAATTATTTTAAAGTAATGACAGATTACAGATAGGTTTAGAGTTGATATTAGTATTATATATGTACTAAAAAAAGTATCTTGGTTTAATTTCTTTTAGAGTGGGGAATTAGATGTAGCGTTAGGATAAAGCAACTTCATTTTGTAATTAAATAAGAAAATGGCAATTAATTTAGGGTAGGGGTTGAGGTTAAAATTGATGAAATCTGATTAACTCAAATGTAAGATATATAGTTAAAGAAATGTTTAACATATTGGTCAGATTTAGGGAAACGAGTAGGAATTGAAGTACAGGCAGAATAAAAAAAGTGGGTGGAGTAAAAGAAATTGCAGCATTTTGGATGCATGGGAGAACCAACAGTAGGTTAAAGGAAAGGTGGTGAATAAAGGCATGGGAAAGTAAAGATGTACAAAAGTGAAGACAACAGACATAAAGGCAAACAACAAAGAAGGTGGTAGAGTGAGAGAATGCCTTTGGATATTGAGAAGGACTACTGGGGGGTATTAACAGGGCACATTCAGGGCACAAGTGAAGTAAATATTGGGTGGGGCTTGGAGAAAGCAATAGGAAATGGGGGGTGACAATGTTTAGCTGTACTTCTAGGCAGTGAAGGGGGCACATCTCCTGGGGGCACTATGAGGGCACAGTTTAGGCTGGGGCACTTTTATGTCTTACTGGGACAGGGCATTAAGAACACAGTGCAGTCATAGGTCATGGGATGGGCACTGTGGTAACCAAGGGGGAAGTGGCTCGGCATTGGTTGGTGGCAGGAGGCACATGGGGTACAAAGAGAGGAGGCACTGGATTGCAGGGGAGGTTGAGAGTGGTCTTGTGGGATAGAGGCAAACCAGATATGAGGATACTTAAAAGAACAATTGTAGCAGGGTTAAATACCTGTGGGAGTGGACTTTTGGCAGATAACAACTCGGGAAGGGATAAGAGAAGGCAATTGTTACTTGAAGGCAAAAGAAACACAACGGGCATCTGGGCTGCTGCATTTAGGGATCATCCTAATGGGTAACCTCAAGTACTGTGCAGCTTTGGGTGGGGGTCTGAGGGACAAAAGAAGAGGGTGTTCATAGGGACAAATGGTTGTGGGCTACATAGCAGTGAGTTAATGTATGAATGGAGTACAGAGTAAGCATTGCATTAGACTAACTGGGCAGACTCAGATGAAGTGGCAATCTGAGTGTCCCTTTAACTGGCTATCACACCATTACCATTGATAAAAGGCCTGTTGGTCCTGGGCCCTTACAAAGACTAGGGACTTCTGTGACCACTTCTGGCTTCTCCAAGGTTAACCAGAAAATATATTCTAGACATTTTTGGGGGATCCAGTGAACTTTGAGTGGGGGGGCTTTCAGTGAGGGTTTTATATTTGCTGTGGACAATTTTTGGAAGGCTCTTCACCACCAGTGGTGAGCCTGCAGGGCTATCCGACTTGAACAAAGGGTGTCCAGAAAATTAGACCAAGAAACAGACATATTATGGTAAAGTAGGCTATATTATGTCCGTATCCCTTGTCCCAATGACTGAGACTGGTGAACAAATGTCTAGAGTAACTAAGTCCTTTGGGATGGCAGAAACGATTGTGAAACTCCAGTTTATTGGTTTACATTGGCCATAAGAATCAATAAAGGTTTATCTTGTCTTTCAGTTGAGAATCAAAAACATGTTTGGACTGCTAAGATTTCCAGTTATTTGAGTATAGTCTATTTGTAGCTGCCCTCTATCACTTAGATGTAAATGAACACAAATGCATTTTCTAATAGCTCTGCATAAACACAGAGTTCATTGCTGGAGTACTATTGTCTGAAAGACTGTTTTCTGGAGTCCCAATTGTAAACCTGGCTGTTAAGATCCACTGTAAACAAGAGCTGAAAAAAGCAAGAGGTGTGGCATTTTGAGGACTGTACAGTCCAGAAGAGGCTACAGTCAAGCAGCAGAATATTCCCATTGACTAGCCAGAAGCTTCATCAGCAGCAGAACAAGAAGTAATTCCTTGTAAGCTCTAGCCACAGACAAGCAGGGGCTCCTGACACCTCTCACCAAAGGGCACAGGCAATCCCCAGTAGCTCAGTGTAGGGCTGGGGGGAGTAGGAGCATACCAGTGAAGTTGACGCAAGCACAGTACTAACATGGGAGCAGTTTTAAGCTTGGCTGGAAGTTGTGGATATCCACTAGTACTACATCCATTGAAACATAAAACGGGCTAACATGTTGTGGATGCAAAGCAGTATTACAAAGAAATTTGAATATCAATTATTTTAACATAACTCCCTTGTAACACCTTATTACAGGATATCCGGTCCTGTCAACAGGCATCAACTTCTTCTTTTTAGGCCTGGTCTTTCTGTCTCACCTGTTTTTCATAACAATCGTACACAGTATACATATACAAAAAAGTTCCTTGGTCAGCATCCTTAATCCAAATTGTCTGGTAAATTGTTATCGACTTTTTACTTCAGCATAACACAGCAAACATCATAGGGCAATGGGTCATCTTATTTTACCCATTGGCTCACTTCACTTTCAGTAACAGCACAAAGCCTGAATGCACTGTTCACATCCACCTAAAAATAGTTCCTTTCCTTGCAGTTGGAGAGTAGGTCGAACATGTGCTTTTTATTCTATTTATTTTTTATGTTTACATTAGAAAATGGCTATTTTTTACCCCGCAATTCAGATGCCCTATTAGATGGTGATTTTTTTTTCTTCTGCTTTTTCCATTGAGCCTACCAGATACCATGAGCTGTCTGGTTGCGAAAGACATACTGTGGACTTATGAAGAACATACAGGAGCTTGCAGCCCACCCACAGCTTACTTTTGGTTGGCTTTACAGATACTTTTATTTGCTGGCTTTTTATTTGAAGGCTTTCCTTGTTTCAGCCTGTCCATCTTGAATTTGTCTCGCCAATGGAGACTAGCCTCTCTACCATCCCTTTGATTGGCTGGCTGTTACGCTTCCTCTGTTCTCTTTTAGAGAACTTCTTTTCTCTTTTTAGGTCTCGCTAGCGTAGGCTGCGCACATGCGCAGTCTCGCTGGCGAGATTTAATGTTTTGGGGATTTTTCAGTAAAGGGCTTTAAGCCCCGCCCCTCTTTCCCATTGGCCAGTGTCACCGTTTATGCTAAACGGCGGCCAGCCATTGGGAAAGAGCTGTTGGTGACTTTTCACTCGGCTTTTTCTGCCGTCCAACTTGGACGGCCCTGCCTGCTTTCTTTCTGAAGTAAAAGGTTTCTTATCTTTATGGGGCCAAACACATGGCCCCATACAGAGCAGAAGGAAAGCAGGCCGTCCAAGTGAGATGACAGAAAAAGCGAAAAGTCAACGTCAACCGCGGCTGCCTGGCGAGCGCTTACAGACTTGTTTACTTTACTCGAAAAGGGCAGCTTCTCTTCGCAGAATGCAGCATGGCAACAGAAATCTCAAGGTGTTTATACAAAGCAATCCATAGCGGCTTTTACTGTCCAAGCTAGATGAAAAAAAGTACGCACAGCTGCAGTCCATTTTGTAAGAGAACCTGCGAGCATTTGTGGTACATAGTAAAGGGCAGAAAAAAACAAGCCAAGCATGTGGCGCAATGGTCAGAGCTGCCGACCTTGCAGTTGGGGAACCAGGTTCGAATCTCAGCGTTGCTCTTAACATGCTGTGATTTTGGGCAAATCGTTTAATCTCCGCGTGCATACCAAAAATGAACGTGTCCTTGTGTAAAGTAACTGGTGCTAATCTAAAGCGCTCCAATACCTCCGGGACGAGTTTGCGCCATATTAAATTAAAGTGCAAACAAAAACAATACTGCAATTAGTCCTGGCAATGCACATGGTTGTGCACAATGTTTTGCAACCACACCTCCTGCCACAAAGCATGGCATGGATTCACACTGTGAAGGCAGGGGGTAACTGCGGAGCTCGCTCTCTCTCTGCCTGTACCGACTTGGAAGGAGCTGACAGCGGTCCTACCGACTGATTTATGCTGCCTCCCATCTCCCATTCATAATGTGTAATTCTTTGTTGTGGCTGCTTACTATAAGGGGCATTATCTGCTCTGTTTCTTTAAGGAACAGGGATCTCAGTGCCGACACACTGCAAATTCAGATGCTGAGAGGAACGTCTGCTGTCGCAGGCAGGTCACTGTCTCGTCATTGACTTTAGTGCGCCATTACTGCCCCATTCATAGCATGGGGGTGGGGGGTACGTCACTGCTCACAGCCCCACTCCGCTGTGAAGGATTAGTGAATCTTTTGCTACACAAATGCAGCTCGCAGCAGAACGGAAAGTTCTGCACAGCTAGCTCCCATGATCCCTCCTGCTGACATCGTTCACAGGAGAGGGGAAATTACCAACGGTTGGGCGAATAGACCTGGATCAGTATCAAATAGATTCACCCCGCTGTCTGATGTAGCAGTAATGGACGAACTGGACTGACTGGGCCCAGGTGTGAGTATGACGAATGTCATAACACCAGAGAGCTCATCGTTGATCAATGCTGATGGCTCGATAGGAGATCCAATTACAACCATTATGCACCACAAGGTTGTTCTGCGAGAAATAGGGGAGAATGGTAAGGTATTAGTCGTAAGTAGGCCAGTAGTGAATTCACCATTAAGGCAGGTTAATTTAGATAGTAGAGTGGAAGACCCAGCATCTAAAAAGCTCAGAGTGGTCTCGTGGAATGTTGCAGGGATTTCAGCCAAATTAAAAAATAAGGAATGGCTAGATTTTAGTAGACAATTCCACATTATCTGCCTTCAGGAAACGTGGGAAACTGATAGTAGTGTTTCACACTTAGAGGGATACAAAATGTTCTTTGTCCCTGCTCGAAAAACAACAATGGGTCGAGCCAAGGGCGGTCTAATAACCTATGTGTCGCTGTCTATACAAGGGTCCTGGGAGGACTTGGGCTGGAGTTCGGACAACATTCAAGGCATTAGGTATTACAAGAAGGGCCTAAAATTCATCCTGATAAATTTCTACAATGCGGGCCAATCGATGCAGAGGTTGTACGAGCTTAATGAAAAATTGGCAGGTATACAAGAATTAGAAGACAGACGCCCCCAGTTGATTTTATTGGGCGACTTTAATTGCCATCAATGTCCATATTTGAGATGGGGCGGGGGAAAATGGGATTCCTGCCCATCTACAAAGGACTGGCACTTAGAGCACACCAGAGAAGGTGGTGAACTAAGTAAGATCCTGGGCATTTATGACCTAACCTCCACGATGGATTTAATCCAGGTCGGGTAGTCTAACATAATTAATCCTTCTTTTAAGGGTAGGGGTAAGGACACAATTATTGACTTTATTTTTGTTTCATACGCACTTAAATGTAGGGTTATAGATTTTAGTATAAAGATTAGTGTTTTTAGTGATCACAACCCTTTAGTATTGTCCTTGAGGGATGCTGATCAACTTATCCAGCCAGGGAATATGATGACTAGGGGCGTATTGTAAGCAGTAGACCAGGGCAGGCGAATAAGATGGAGTGATGTAGACGGGGAAGCGTTTTATAGAAAGCTTATTAGAATCTCGGAAAGTGGGATATGGAAGTGCCTAGATCAGGCAGTGGAGGGTAGAGAATTGATTAGTGCCTTTGAGAGCACGGCAATGGACATTGATAGGCTATTGAGGGGCAAAACAATGCCCATGTCCAACCTATCCCCAAAATGGTTTGACAAAGCTTGCTCTAGGGCTCAAAAGGACCTGAAGTTGGCACTTAAAATGGTCCCCAAGGACAGGAGTAGGATTGCGGAATGCAGGGCCCAATAAAAATCTGCCACAAAACAGAGGAAATCTACCCTTCAACGTGAGGCATGGGAGACTTGAGGGAGGCAGCCGAGCGTAGGGATATGACTAGATTTTGGAAGGTGATTAATGATCCCTGTTTTCAGGCACCGAATAACGTGAAGGTGGCCTGTCACATCTTGCCTGAAGCTTGGGTATTACATTTCAAGAACCTGTATAACCATGGCAGCCCTGTTGATCGACAAATACCAGATGTTGGTATTTTACCTAGTACATGGATGCGTTTTGCGGTGGGTGAGATTAAGGAAGGAATACACGCCCTGACACGAAACAAGGCGCCAGGTCCAGATGGGATTCCACCAGATCTATTTAAATCTCAGGTTGATCTATGGGCTCCTATACTCACCAGAGTTTTTAATACTGCAGCGGAAATAGGAATACCCAGGTCATGGTCAAAGGCTAGTATTGTACCTTTGTTTAAAAAGGGTAACAGGAGCGACCCCCAATGTTATCGCCCGATTTCGTTAATAGATGTGACAGTGAAAGTACTAGGTAAGGTCATTCTAAACCGTCTGATGGCTTGGGCTGAGGAAAATGAGATTATTACTGCCTCTGAGTATGGTTTTAGAAATGGCCATTCCACAACGGACCAGTGCCTTAATCTCTACCACCTGGTGGCCAAGTACACCTTGGCAGGCGAGGGGACGGTCTTCCTGGCCTTTATGGACCTGACTGCGGCTTTTGACCGGGTAAACCGCGAGAAGCTGTGGGAAATTTTAGGGCTCCTTGGTGTTGATTCAGGACTGATATATATCCTAAAAATGTTACACCTGAACACAACCGCACAGGTCAGATATAGCAACGAGGGGAATCTTACTGAACATTTTTCGTGTACCAGGGGTGTAAGACAAGGTTGCATTTTGGCGCCTTTTTTATTTACGCTATATATAAATGGTTTAGACAAAGCTCTTATAGAGCTGGGTGTAGACTGCCCACGAGTAGGTAAGAGAAGTATACCTGTTCTCTTATATGCGGACGATGCGGTCCTTTTGTCCCGTACAGGAAGGGGACTTCAGTCTCTCATTGATGGTTTTGGCAGGTTCATGGCGGATCTAGATTTATCTCCCAATCTTACCAAATCATATATAATGGAAACAGGGAAAAGACCGACAAAGAACTTTATTTTTAAAATTGGGGCTCACAAATTAGAAAAGGTTGAGGCTTTTAATTATTTAGGGATAATATTCGATAAACACCTCAGTTTTAAAACACTAATCTCAGACAAATGTAGTCAACAAACGAGTACGATGGGTTCAATAATGAATCGCGCTACGAGATTAGGTTGTTGGTCACCAAACGAAATTCTGCATTTGTATAATTCGATATGCTGTGCTAAAACCCTGTATGGGAGTGAGGTATGGGGCTTCAGAAACACCTCTTTGATACAAATGGAGGAAAACAAGTTCCTCAGAAGGATTCTGCAAGTGCCTCAAAGCACGCCTGCTCATATCGTCCACGAGGAGTTAGGCATTCTTATTTTAGCGATAGGTTAAGTCTTAAACCAATCATGTGTTGGATCAAAATCTGGACCAACCCCGAGGCTAGCCTAAGTAGACAAATACTCGAGGACTGTATTAATCGAGACAAAGGTTATCGGATACCCTGGATGAAATATGTAAAGGACACCCTGAAATGGTTGGGATTCGCAAACTATTTTGATGAGCCCATGACACTGACGCCCCGAGTTAAGGGGGTCATAAAGTCCGAATGCCTTCGGCGCTTAGCTTGTGCAAGGGAAGACAGTGAATTATTGAAAGTTTCAGTGAGAGGCCACATATTAACGAAGTCATCATCAGGCTTAGAACCCTACCTGGCGTACATCTATAACAAAAATGATAGATTTTTAATGACTAGATTCAGATTGGATCTTTTGCATCATATATTATCTGTTCCCGCAGGGTACACAAGAGATGTTGAAACAAAGGGTCCTTGCGGCTGCGATCTGGGATCTCCGCAGGATACCCTACATTTTGTCTTTTTTTGCCCCTTTTACGTGTACCCGAGGGTATTATTTTTAAAAACCATTTTAAGAAAGAATAAATTTACCCAGGTTAGCGTGGCACTCTTGTTTTTGAAACTTTCTTCTGACCCCCTCACGTTGTTCTGTACCGTGAATTTTTTAAGATTAGCCGCAAAATTAAGGAAGACCAGAAATGAGGTGTAGACACCTTTGACTTAGAGGGTAGGGATGGTCGGGCCTCATAAATGTAGTTGTTTTTATGTAGTTTCTAGGTTTCTTTTTTCCTTAACATTGACCTAGCCAAGGACTCAACCAAATTATGTATGGACTGGCACATTTTTTTTAATAGGGCGTGTCATGATGTTTACAAAGATTTGGTCCATGTTGTAGCACTCTGTTTTAAATTGGCTATAGTCCTGCACTTTATAATTTCATATTTTGCTGCTACTTTAGGGGTATTTGTCAACAAAGCAACCCACGTTTTTCATGCTTTAATGCTGTTGCTTTGGCCATTTTCTGTATGGACTGGCATATTGTTTTTAGGGCGTGTCATGATGTTTACAAAGACTTGGTCCATGTTGTAGCACCCTGTTTTAAATTGGCTAAAATCCCGCACTTTATAATATCATATCTTGCTGCTACTTTAGAGGTATTTGTCAACAAGGCGACCCACGTTTTTTATGTTTTAATGCTGTTGCTTTGGCCAATTTCTGATGATATGAAATATTTTGAATGTTTTATCTATGTATAATTTGTCTTGATGATGAAATGTTTGATTTTGTTAAATGTCATGTTCTTTTGTGGATATTTTTATACTTGAATAAAGATTAATTGACTAACATCATTCATCTGAACAATGCATGTGTTTAAATCTTTATTTATATTCTTCAGATATTTGAATATCTCTATCAAGGGGTGTTCCGGAAGCTCTCCCCAAGGGAAAACAAGCATTAAAAATGCGATAGGTCTCGCCTTTCATTAAGTTAAAGCCATTTGCTTTACTTTACAATACCATTAGCAAAGCAAATGGCTTTAACTTAATCAAAGGCGAGGCCTATTGCATGTTCAATGCTTGTTTTTCCGGCACTCAAAGAAATCACGTGTTTTCCAGCTGTCTCACTTGTGAGCTTTGCTGCCCCTTGAAGTTGCCCTCTCTAGCCCATGTCCTCCTCTCTCCCCATCAGTATTCTTGTTGCGCTCCTACACCTGTGTGCTTCTCTCCCCGGTGTTCCATGTTGCTCTTTTTCGCTTGTGTGTTTCTTTCTCTGTTTTCTTCCTCATGTTACTTGTCCCCGCGCCTGTCGTGTTACTTCGCCCCACTACCCCAACACGCAATCCACTCATCCCTTTTATTATTAGTTTATTTTTAAAAAGCCCTTTTACGTAAAGTTTTTAGAAAGCGCTTTCACTTTTTTGGTTTTTTTTTTCACTCCATCCCAGTTTTGTGAGTAAAAAGAAACAAGCATTGCCATAATCAATAGGTCTCGCTTTTGGGACCTTATAAGTATTTAGTTATGCAGCACAATATCCTTGGTGCAACTACATCAACTGTTGCATGACTAAACACTTATAAGGTCCCAAAGGCGAGACCTCTTGGCTATGCCAATGCTTGTTTGCTTTGGTATTTGGGTATTTTCTTTATAGGTTCACGATCTCCTTTCTTGACATGTTGAAAAGGAGTTTTGAAATGTGTTCTTAATATCTGTATATAATAATATTCGATTGAAATGTTTCACTATCACTATGAAATGTTTCACTATCACTAAATAAATTTATATAAATTTTGCATGTCCAAGTAGAATAAAAGAAGAAAAAAAGTCAAAATTGAGACCCGTAATTGGGTTAACTTTGCAGCCCTGTTGAAGCCTTGTTGAAAGCAAAATGCCTTGGCTGCACTTGCATGAATTGAAACAATAAAGCAAGATTTGACTTCAAGATTGAAGGCCCAAGAACCATTCTTTGTTTACTCTGTTCAACTATTGTTGCCTCTCTATTCATGTGTGTATTATTGTTTTGTATGGTCTATAAGCAGCGGACCTTAGAGGCGGGCAACTTTGTAATATTTAACAAAACAAAAAAATTGTGACTACACCAGGAGGTGCAACCACAAATCCATTGGCTGCTGCTTAATTTGCGTATAGTGATACGATATGTACTACGATAATCTTTATTAGGTTCTCTTATGAAAGATAGTATTTGGCTGTATCAACTGTATTACTCTGCACTAAATCCTACAGACAGGTATTTTGTTACATGGAAACTCACATATTATGGCAATATGCAGGGGTTATGGTACTGGTTACCCCCCTGGACCAACTTAGTATAGAAGATTTGCACTGTTAGGACAGGTATGGTCTGTTTATAGTGAAAAGTTATGATCCGGGTTGCTGGAACTGCGATTGTGCAGTTGTGGTGGCATTTACACTTACTTACGGATTTAACATAATCCATCATCTGCTACACAGTCTGCATATTTCAACAAAAAACAATGTTTCCAGTTCAAAAGTTACTAAACGCTGTGACACGTATTGCCACACAGTGGAAAGCCCTTTGCAAAGGCTGACTGGCTACTTTTCTGTTGCTTATAGCTATACTTGATTGTTAATCTGCTAGTAATGAAGTGCAACGAATGCCCAGACAGTGTTAAAAACAAGCATTTGCAATGCAATAGCACCTCGGGTTTGTGAGAGTTTAAGCAATTGGCACTGTATAGGACAATGCCTTATTTTTCTGTTTTGCTAATTAACACATAAATAAAAGACAGAAATTTACAATGCCAATAGGTCAAACTTGTAACTGCGAGACCTATTCAAAGAAGCGACCGTCATTGTCTCGGGCTGCTCGTAAAGTGAAATCACGCATGGCGAGCTGAATATTGCAGGGAAGAATGTCTTGCCTGCAGTAGGAGAAACTCATTAAAGAAAATAGTGCTTACAGACTAAAAAAGACGTACCGTGTAACAACCGAAGTAAAAGGGCCAGTCCTCCTGGGAGGTTACAAATTAAGACAAGGTGGTACTAAGGAGGGACTAAGAAACCTATTAACAAATCAGAAGTCAGCATTTTCGAAGGGGAATGACACAAGCCAATGACAAATATGGGCGGAGAGTGGGCGGGGCTTCTATTCCATACTCCAATACAGCATGCCGCAGAGCAGCACATGTGCTGCCCGGTCTGACCTAATGAGAAAATAATGAAGTAATACTGTCGCAAAATGTGCTGCATTATACGGCATAATTTAGCCAACCCTGCCCCATATTTGGGCCTGTGCTGCTGCCTAATTCCAGTGGCGCTGTTTATGATAAAGGCAGTAGGACTGACATATTGATTGTGAGAAGAATATATTAAAACATCAACAGGCATTTAGGAGTGGATTGCTATTTCTCTGTATTAAAATCAGACCACCGATATTTTGTAACATGAAATGTTACAGACTACATTTGTATGGAGGATTTTGGCTTTGGTTACTGCCTCATAAAATCCTACGGCTATAAGATTTGCACTGTAATAGTTCTTGCTAGCATCTCTTCGGAGGCCCTGACAAGCTCAGCTGTCTGGCACAAAACTTGTAATAAACAAATCATTATATAATAAATATAGCCATACAAATACATAGAGGGTCTTTGGGTGAGCTCTCTTCTGCCAATGGTCTGTCTGAATGTCATCTACACTCTTCTTCCATCCATGACCGTGTACTGCATGGGATAATGGTTCAGTTCACATCAGTGACTGTCTCTCCTGCCCTGGGTGTGACAGTATTTTCTCATCACATATACATATCCACAGAAAAATGGGTACTCTTCGGTGTCGGTGCTAGTTGCTCCTTTAATTTTCAATGGTCTCCTTTTATAATTCCTCTCATTTATTTGCTTCTCTTTTTTATCATCATTTTTCTTAAGAGGATACTACAACCTCAAAGGAGTACGGACAGGTCGCTTGCTGCTTATGTCATCTGCAGTGCACAGGATCACAAGTTACCTGTTCATCCAAACCAAGAGACCATTCTGCAACGCTGTTGTCCATAATATATCCTTTTACCATTCCAAGATGTCAAAAATGTTGGTTCTAAATGTGGCAACCATGATGGAATTTTAAGACAACCACAGACTGTGTGCTATCCCTCACGAAACAGACACCCATTGCTATATTCAGTTTCAAGCATATGCTAGTAGTGTTTAGGCTCCAGGCGGTTTTCTTTTTTCTAAATGTATTCTTTAAATTTATCTTTAAAATATTGTTGTGCTTGCATGTTTTTTATTACAGTTGTGTCAAAAAAGGCAAAAAGAATAGTTTATCTGAAGAAAACTGACACACATGACTCCACTTAGACTGCACTTTCATAACTACAACACATCACAAATATTTACTAATACATTAGCAGAGTCTTTTACTTTATAGCAGCAACTGACATATAGTGCAGAGACATTAGGACGCATGGGCTGTTAGGTTTATGCAAATAGGAATAAACTGCCAGATATTTTGACAGTCAATATAGTTCCCTATATAGTTATCTCGATAACACTATCTAGTAGCAAAATGCAATAGGTAGGGTGAGGTAACCTACTTACATGGCTGGTAGACAGAGTGCCTAAAGCAAGTAATATTTATTAAACATGCGGGCTGGTCAAATACCCGCTGTGTTTTCCTCTTGCTGGCTACTGATTGAAGTATGTTACCTGATTATCAGAAAAGTAGTCTATGGCACCACAAGGATAATATTAGGATTTTTCAATCTGAAGCATAACATCTGGTTGTCACTGCAGACCAAGTGTTACTCAATATTTAAATGCAAGGACAAAAGGAATGCTGTACGCCTGGCAGAAATATCACTGCATCTTAACACATCTGTACAATTGGAAAATCAGAATTCCATTAAATGAATGGCTCAGCCCCTAGTTCAAGCGTGAATTTAGGGAGTACCTTCATTTATTTTCCCACACCTAAAGAGCGGAATACAAAATAGTGTAATGGCCAATGGTCAGTTCTCTTAAAATGAGAAAGAGTTATTATGGTTTGTTATTGGTCATGCGAAATCACTAGACCCAAAGGACTCTTGGCTACCTTTCAACAAACGGTTCCAGGTTTCTTATAGAGCCACTGAGTAATGTGCCGATTTAAAATCCAAAATACAGCGCCGGATGGCCGTGGTAACTTTTTGATGTTCTTAAGACTCTAGAAAGTTGGACTGGATACCTTAAGGGCGGTGGCAGTGTCCCCATCCAAGGCTTGGCGTACTCAGTGAGCAGGCAAACTTGGTTTGAAATACCTAGCGCACAGATGCGTCATCGGGGAACAACGGAGTGCCTGCTCGCAATAACAAAACCGCCCTGAACCAGCGAGTCAGACAGGTGAGTCAGGAAGGTGAGTCAGGAAGGTGAGTCAGGAAGGTGCGGGGCTCGGGTTGCGCAGGCGTGGTAGCACCGCAGGCAAACCAGCCCTGAGCGAAACCCCAGGCCCGTTTGCAACAGGGGCTTAGTGTGTCGGAAGAGAAACAAAACTGAGGAAAGTAACATAAACCCAGGTTGAATCAAGGCTGTCAAATTAAAGAGGCGCGGGGGTTGGCTGAGGCCTTATGTAAACGTACGTAGTGCTCGAGTTGTGAGGTGTGTGGCTAGCACCTGGGAAACAATCTGGGGAGGAGAAAAGAGCATTAAGCAAACAGGGAAACCGGTTTAGTGAAGAGAAGGTGCGCACACACGGTAATACTGGAGAGACACGTAGCAGCAGCAAGAGCCAGGTGGCGCTGCTGCTTTTAAGAGGACTAGGTTGCCAACTTTTCTAATGTATTTACATTATAAGGATCGAAATGTAAGGAGGCTGCATTTAAAACACACAAAAAAACAAGCCAACGCGGCCGCGAAAGTGATCGCGATCAAACATCAAAGCGGCCGTGCCGCCGCGAAAGTGAGTGATCGCGATCAAACATCAAAGCGGCCGTGCGGCCGCGAAAGTGAAGGCAATCGCGGTAAAGTGTGGCGCGCGCCGCCGCGCACGTGCACTGTAGCTCTAGGCTGGCCTGGTAGCACTTTTTGGAGCCCTCTCAAAAAGTCTTGCCAGACCAGCGCATGCGCTGGGTCTGGCGAGACCTAAAAACCCTTTGTCCTTTTGTAGGCATATGCATGCATGTTGAATGCATGCACGTGCCTACAAAAATAAGTGGCGGCCGCATCATCATGCCTTTTCCTTTTGGCAATGCGTACAGCATTGTTAAAAAACATTGGTAAAAGCCAAAAGCTCTCACAAGCGAGACCTATCGGGCTTTGCCAATGCTTTTCATATTTGTTGATATAAATGCTTTAAGTGACATTGCAGCTGCCTCCGATTTGAGTACTTGGTCAGATGGTGATTCAGTCGTGTCTTCTTCACAAAAAATAATAAAAGGCTTTTCCCAGCTAAAAGACTTGTTACCTAAAAACATCACTACTAAAACAGCCACTTCAGTTAATATTTTTTACATTTATTTTTTTATTGCAAGCATTCAGTGGCCATGTTTAAGTGGTGGCATATTTTCTTTATTTTCCTTAAATTTTTTTGGATCCTGCTTGCAATAGAAAAATTATTTAAAAAAATAATGCACTAGCCTGTCAGGGCCAATGCTTGTTCTCCTAGCACTCCTGTGCTAGATGTGTGCAAATACAACATAGTCCAGAATTGCACTTTTCTGGGAGAAGTAAGGCTCTGTGGTGTGGTGCATTGTTTAGCTAACAAGCTGCAGTGGTTGGCTGACCAGTATGCATATCTGCACGAGGAATTAGTTAGCAGAAGCTGATTCTGTGCTCTAAGGCTCTCTGAGAGAAGAGGTGAAGGAACTAAATAAAGGCTATTGACAAGATTTCTATGTGGATTGGGAGGAGTGTCAGAGGACATGAAGAGACACATGGGTCATATTTGTTTGTGTTCCTTCACTTTTCACATTGAAAACTAGCACATGTTATTCTCCTAAATCAGGGATACCTACTAAGACTACACACAACAAAATACCCGGGACTAAGAGAAGCAATTATTTGAAACCAAGAACGTCAGTGAAGTATTCCATTATTAGAACGAGATCCCTCACCCACCAGAGGTGGCATGCTTCATCATAGGGATCCCCCTCACACCGTAACGGCAAGTCGCAGAGAAGGCTTCAACTCCCGCTATAATCGAGAGGAGCTCTTCGGATGTTTTAGTATGTTATAATGTACCATGTGAAGTCAATCGTGGGCAGAGGCTAACAGAGTGTGAAAAGTGCTGTGGTACAGACAATAAAATGTAGGGGTGTGATTAAAACTAACTCCAAAACAGATTTTATGATTTATTGTTGTCTGTCTGGGAGAGTTATTGGTACCAATATTGGTGCCCACTTTCTTTATGGTTTTGTTTTTCTTTTTATGCATTATTTGGCATTTTTTACTGAAAGCAGAAGAAAATTGTTTGAGGTCCTGATGCCCCGACACCTCAGTTGAGGGTTCTAGTGACGGCAAAAACATGTTGATCACAAGATAGTACATCGGGTGGGGCAAATAGAGGCTTCCCTGCGTATTCACTTATTTTTTAATCTTGACCCAGACAGACAACAAGAAAGCATAATGTCTGTTTTGGAGTTAGTTTTAATCATGCCACTTACATTTTTTGTTTGCAACAGAGCATGTTTTCACATTCTGTTAGCCTTACCACACGATTGACTCCATAGAGGACATTATAACCATTACAACAAGGTAAAACATCCGAAGAGCTCCTCCCAATTAGAGCAAGAGTTGTAGCCCACACAGTGACTTTAGTTACAGTGTGAGGAGTATCTCTATGATAAAGCATGCCACCTCTGGTGGGTGAGGGATTTCGTCCTATTAGGGGAATACTTCAGGTTACTTCTAGGTTTCAAATAATTGTTTTTCTTAGACCCGGGTATTTTGTTGTGTGTAGTGTTTACGATTCGGGAGTGAATACCCGCAGGTCTTAAAATCTCCTTCTGCCCCCTTTTTGTGTTTCTTGAAACCTTCTTAGAGTACCATTTAACAGAATCAACCCTGGTATACAGGGATAAATCCTTTTCAAGAAATGCATCGAATAAAAATACACAGGACAGGATGTTGCTGCTTTGCACTTGATATATGTACTGTTGGGTGCATAGAAACTGCATTCTTTATCATTTTTACTTAAACCAGATCTTATTAGAATTTTTCTAATTTTTAGCAGAGCAAAACAGAGCAGTCATGCCTGTTGAACAGCAAGAAACCAAAGAGGTACTCTTCAATATTGCATCTTGCCCAAACAGAGGGTCTGACCAGAAGTTCCTTATTTCATTAAATTTAATATAGTAGATAAATCATGAGGATGGGGTGAGCAGCACTGCCAAGAATCATGCTTCAGAGTTTAGACTAACACATTTTAGTGCTGGTATCCGGATCACAAAATGCTTTAGGGACACATTATTAAGCATTTAGCAACGCAAAGAGGTCCCAAAAAACACCTTGGCAAATCAATCAAGCATTTGTAAAGAGCACTACTTACCCGTGAGGGCCTCAAGGCGCTACGGGGTGGGGGAATGCTGCTACTGTTCGAAGAGCCAGGTCTTGAGGAGTCTTCTGAAGGTCTGTAGGTCTTGGGTCTGCTGTAGGTGGATGGGAAGGATGTTCCATGTCTTGGCAGCGAGGTGGGAGAATGATCTGCCGCCGGTGGTCACTCTTCGGATGCGGGGGACAGTGGCGAGGGCGTGGTCGGCGGAGCAGAGCAGGCGGGTGGGGGTGTAGAAGCTGAGTCGGCTGTTGAGGTACGCTGGTCCGGTGTTGTGGAGTGCTTTGTGTGCGTGGGTGAGGAGCTTGAAGGTTATCCTCTTGTTGACGGGAAGCCAGTGCAGGGCTCTCCGGTGGGGTGTGATGTGGCTGTGGTGAGGGATGTTGAGGATCAGGCATGCGGAGGTGTTCTGGATGCGTTGGAGCAGTTTCAGGAGTTTTGCCGAGGCTCCTGCGTACAGGGCGTTTCCGTAGTCCAGTCTGCTGCTGATGAGGGCCTGGGTAACCATCTTTCTCGTTTCCGTGGGGATCCACTTGTAGATCCTGCGGAGCATGCGGAGGGTGTTGAAGCAGGAGGAGAAGATGGCGTTGACCTGTTTCGTCATGGAGAGGGTGGAGTCGAGGATGACCCCCAGGTTGTGTGCGTTGTCGGTGGGCGCTGGAGCTGTTCCTAGTGCAGTCGGCCACCAGGAGTCGTCCCAGGCCGAGGGGATGGATCCGAGGATGAGGACCTCCGTCTTGTCCGAGTTCAGCTTCAGTCGGCTGTTTCTCATCCAGTCGACGACGGCCTTTATTCCCTCGTGGAGGTTGGTTTTGGCGGTGTGGGGTTCTCTGGTGAGGGAGAGGATCAGCTGGCTGTCGTCGGAGTAAGAGATGATGTTAAGGTTGTGCAGTCGGGTGACGTGGGCGAGCGGTGCCATGTAGATGTTGAACAGCATTGGGATGAGCCCTGGGGTACGCCGCAGATGATTTTGGTGGCTTCGGAGCAGTAGGGGGGGGAGGCGGACGCAAAGCTAATAAGTTTCGCCTATGCAAACTTTATTGGGTTTGTTAATGTTGTGCGGCCATCTTATTTCATCATCCGAAAGGTTAGGGCCTCTTTGCAAACAGAATGCGCATAAGGAATGCATTGTTATGTTTATGAATGCAAGAAGGTGAAATCAAACACGGTATTAGGTAACGATACTGTGACACGCGCGGAAACCTCCTCACTGAAATAACAGTTAGCTCAAAGGAAAATACAAACACGGCGATAATTTCAAAATAAAAATGCATTAAGACCGTTCCCTGATCACTGCGATCGCAGGAGGATGGGGTCAGGTGGTAAGAAACGGACAGTGGGAGCAAAATACAAACACAGAAACGGCTTCAAACTAAAAAGGCATTAAGCCCGTTCTCTGATCACTGCGATCACAAACTCCCGTGAACCGGGTAAAAACAGAAGGTGAGAGGGGTGGTGAGAAATAGACGGTGGGAGCAATATACAAACACAGCAATAACTTGAAAGTAAAAATACATGAAGCCTGGTCTCCGATCACTGTGATCACAAACTCCTGGGCAAAAACAGGTGGCAGGAGGAGGAGGGGTTCAGGGTGGTGAGAAATGGAAGGTGGGAGGAGGGAGTCGGGTTGCTGAGAAAATGAATATGGTTAGAAGAGGACACTGTAGGAGGGAAGGTACGCAATCAACATGGGAGGAGGGTGGGAAGACAACCGCTAGTGCTGCTGAGGGTGCGGGGTTAAGAAGAGGTTAGAGTAAACAAGTGTTTATAGCAGGAATGATGTGGGAAGAGTGCCAGGGAGAAGAGATGCACTCGTACAGAGTGCTCAATAGCAAATTTTAAAAAAAGTACCTTCAAGATGTGTAGGCAGTGGGAGCATACTGACCACTAGCAAGTGGCCAGTAAACGGAGGCTGTACTTGGGCCAAGATCCATCACATTGCATGGACAGGCAAGCAGAACAGGAAGTGATGATGTGCTGACTAATAAGAATCGTGTAAATTAGAGCGACATTGGAATGAACCAATGGTAAGTTCAGGTAAGTATTGAATGGGTTCTAAGCCCCTTTTAAGATTTCTTTTTTTTTTTTTTTTACAAGAGATTGCTTTGCAGGCGAAAACTAAAAAAGTGCTGTCCTGTTCCCCCAGGCAATGAGCTAGGCCGGGAGGTGAACTTGTTGCTTGTGATTTAAGTTAAGTATAAATTACCAGATCCCCAAACCACGTGGATCTAGCAGGAATCACTGGAAAGCAGGCAAACAAATGATTCTGTCACATACTCATGGTCAAGGTCATTCACATGGGCTTATCCCTCTACCTGTAAATACAATCGTTCCAAGCACACCAATTGACATTTGCTGTTTACTAATATGATGCTTTAAAATTACTAGAGAACTCTCAAAGTTGCAATGAGAGAAGTGTAACATTGAAATACTCTTCAAAACTTGACATTTTTGCTAAATTGGCTTGATCTTGATGCTTCTTTTCACAGGTCACAACATAAAATTGGCTTACCCATTTTTGACTGAAGGGGAGGGTCTTTGTGAAGCTTCATGTAGGCAACACGCAATCTCCATTCTTCGGCTTCACCAATTCATGTCTGATGGGAGTATTGTATGCTGCAACTGCTACTAAAGTGGTACCGATTTACACTGACCTCTAAGGGCACGCATACTAAACAGTAACAAAGCAAGGCAGGCTTCATCAAATTCTCCCAAAAAAAATCAATTTCACTGGTATGAGTTATGAGCCAAGAAGTGGAAACTGAGCACACACAGGGGCTTAATTACAAACCTCTTGCGCCGCTGGTGCTTCACTTTTCAACACATAAAATGTGATGCACAGGCATTGCAAGGGGCTTGTAAATAAGTCCCACAATTCCAACCCTGATGGCCAACAGTATCATTTGTACATGCTTTGATGGCACTTCCAACCAGTGGCGGCTGCCACAAACAAAGGGTGGTGGGAGCACGCAGGAGGGGGGTGTTAGTAATAATATATATTGAAAAAATAACTTACCTGAAGCCGCTGGCCGCCTCACGTCGCACCTCCTGTCCTTTCCTGGTCCCAACAACCCCTATGACAGACTCCATCCAATCCCTGTGCTGCTCTCATGCTATGAGAACAGCAAGGGATTGGCCTGAGGACAGGGAGTCTGTGGGTGTTTCTCCAGCTCGGCTGTTCAATGCAGCCGGGCTGAAGAAACCTAAGTGCGTATGTGTGTTTGGTCTCAGCCAAACACATATGCGCACTTAGGGAGTGCCCATAGCATTCCTCCTCCCATACCCCACCCTGCACAAGCTGGCAAATAGCCGGGAAATGAAAAATAAAACGATGCTAGAACATAGTCTTACTTTTCAATTGCTGGCTCTGAGCCAGGCAGTGGGGCAACGCTCTTCCGCCATTGAGGAGGAGCCGCCGCTGCTCCCAACTTCAAAAAAAGAGCCTACCAGCACCTTCATCACCAGCCTCGAGTGTTGCCAAGGAATTCATGCCGGAACAGTTTGTGAGTGTTCACAAATCTGCAATACTTTACCTCTTCACATGGCCTTCCTTGCTTGGTTTTACTCTCAAGAAAGTGTAATTCGAGGTGTCACATTTGATGGTAGAATGCCACTCATACGTATCCTGAAACAGTGCTTTAAAAAGGCAGGTACTGATCCCCTGTACTTCTTTATGAGAGGGAGAGTACCTGCACTTCTCACCAGAGGTACAGTACTCTAAACTGGAGAGTACCGGCACTTCTCACCAGAGGTACAGTACTCTAAACTGGAGAGTACCGGCACTTCTCACCAGAGGTACAGTACTCCAAACTGGAGAGTACCCACCAGAGGTACAGTACTCTAAACTGGAGAGTACCTGCACTTCTCACCAGAGGTACAGTACTCCAAACTGGAGAGTACCTGCACTTCTCACCAGAGGTGCAGTACCCCAAACTGGAGAGTAAAGGCACTTCTCACCAGAGGTACAGTACTCCAAACTGGAGAGTACCGGCACTTCTCACCAGAGGTACAGTACTCCAAACTGGAGAGTACCGGCACTTCTCACCAGAGGTACAGTACTCCAAACTGGAGAGTACCGGCACTTCTCACCAGAGGTACAGTACTCCAAACTGGAGAGTACCCACCAGAGGTACAGTACTCTGAACTGGAGAGTACCGGCACTTCTCACCAGAGGTACAGTACTCCAAACTGGAGAGTACCGGCACGTCTCAGAACCAAGTACTTACCCTGGGACAGACAACCTGCACTTCTATTTTTCCATTTCATGCACTCACTGAGAAACCCGGCTCCGGGAATTAAGTTCAGCAACAGCATGACTAGCTTTATCAGGAATGCAACCTGCAGATGTGTCAAAGTCCCCTGTCTCTCATTCCTACAGGAAATGTAGAAATGCGCCGTTCGAGTACTAGGCAGCTGTCAGCAGACTCCTAAGTCAGTCGCACTAGTGGCAATAAATACCGCCAGTGGCAATAAATGGACAAAGTGCCAAACAGTAGCGAAGCCAGTGGGTCACGGGCCCTAGGGCACGGAAGAAAATGCCCCCTGGCTGTTGTCTGAATGATAAAATACAGGACTAATCAGGGTTCATTGGGCCCCTGAGGACGCTGGGCCCAGGTGCCACTGCACCTGTCGCACGAAAGGAAGCTACGCCCAGGGTCACACTTGGGGAGAGGATGTGGCTCAGCGGCCAGTGCTGCCGACTGGGAGCTGCAGATCCGAACTCGAGTCTCGGCGTCGGCGCAACAGCCTGCCATACTAAGCAAATCACTCGATCTCCCGTACCCATGGACAGCGCCTGGATACCCCACGGGTGATAAGCTGCGCTATATAAATAAACTAACAAACAATACAATTAAACCTTCTAAGAGCCCCCCCACGACACTTTCTAAGAAGCATAGATTCCCCGAGTTGTCTTATGTTTGCTAATTGCATTGCTGCCACACTTTCTTGAGATCTAATTAAAAACACAAACGTATGCAACAAATAGTCTTACCAGTTACCGCAAAACTGTGTTTCTTCTTCCATATTCAGCCCCGTTTAAGGTCTGTTCCGCCTTCTCTCGCCCGTTTCTCTTTCCTTTACTCGGGATGAGAAATGAAACCGAAACACCCGTGCAAGTTCAGATGGCTCCTCCCAGCCCATGCCAAGAGCGTGAGAAGGAAACCCCCATGAGCTGTATGTAGGTGATTGTCGGTTCCGGTCGTTTCCATGTGCAACACAACAAGGTCCTAATGTCCCGAAGGACTACTTCACAACATTCTAAAGTTGGTTTAGGTGACGTTTTCAAAGTGCACAGGCCAGAACCGACTTGCAAAATAGACAAAAAGGATAATAAACGATCACTGGCAAAACCAAGTCTTGCTTTAATATGCTAGCTGTTGCAATCAGCCATCATTTCTTACCACTTTAACGCCACAGCTATTGGCCTCTCATTTCTGCAGCTATAAAAACATGCCGGAAAATGGATATTCTAGCCAATTTTGCACAGCAGGACAATGCTGCACTGTTCCCCAATGTTTACTGTCCCTCTATTGCAACATCCAAAGAGTTGCAAGCATTGCCATGGCCTCTGTGACATATATAGGGCTGCTGGAATTATGTAGAAAGAACGCACAATTTATGTGGCATTGTCAAATAAACTATGTGCCAAGTAAAGGAAAATTATGTGGCAACATTTTGCATATTTTGTGGCATTAATATTTCGTATTTTTTCTCATTTTAATACACATCATCACTGGTTGACCAAAGTTTCAGATCATATAGACAATTGAATAACAAACTACAGCAATGAGCAACTGGAATGTGACTAAATAACCTTTGCAAAGGGGGCTACACTGTACCACGTATAGTGCTTTGTTTCAGTCACACTTGATCGATTTAAGTACAACATATTTTTTTTGACTGGTTTGAAATCTGAAAATTATGAAAGATGGTGAATTTTGTGGCAGGTGTAGTAGATCCATAATTATCTGGCAAACCTATGACCACAGAAATGCATAACCCCAGAGGCCCTGGACATGTGTAAACAGGTAGTCTATTCATGCGAAAACCTGTAGATCTACAGCCTATGCCATATGGGAAAAAGTATAGCATCTTACCGATACATGTGCAATGCGTGAGCAGTGGGAATATATGGCATATTGAGATGCACCTGTACATCTATAACCTGTTCCAACAAGGGTAGAGCTCATCTATTCTTGGCAGTAAATGGACTTTGATATATGCTCTAGGAATTACATAAAGCAACATGGGTGTAAAATATGTTGCAAACAGGCTAAACAATACTGTAATAGAAATCAGGCCCTACATATGACACAGGAAAGCTGTCTCAAGTAACATCTGGGGTGAGGCACTACAACATACACATCCTGGGGGTCAGCAAAAGTAGGTGGACCAAATCGGGCAGAATAAAAACCACACACACAAAAGAGAAATAGGAGTATATAGACACACACTGATGTACTCAGTGGCACATGCTTTGTATTTTAAAACTGCCCTCACACACATTATGTGGCATGCTTCATCATAGGGCTTGCTAAACAACACCCCGCGCTGACCAACGTGTGGGATGGAGCAACAGGGAGGGGGAAGACAAAACAAACATAAAATTGTAGGCATCCAAAATGAAGATATAAGTGAAGAACATAGAATCTAAAACTGGTTCAGGAACATCCGCCTATATATTTTATTCCTGTATTTCCTGGTCAGGATTAAAATAGATATAGGATGGTGGTATCGGGTTTTTTAGTAACCCCTCACCCCTCCTAACTGCATATTTGTCAACATGTTCAGCCAATTGAATGAAGCCCATGCATAGGTCTTTACGGTTTTCGTCAGGACCTAAGGTCCCCTATATTTCCCTTCTCTCCTACCTTACTTTAGTAGGGTGAGGATAGACCCACTCTGGTCTGGGGCTGCTTAAGTACCGTTAGATGAAAATGTAGCAATCATAGTTTCATGCCGAGAGATATGGCTTTCTGTGTTGTGCAACCATGTAACATGCATGAGTTCTATCTTATCACACTCATGGCACTCGTTCATTGTTTCCAAGCATAGTAACCACACGGGGTCTGGTTCACATATACCCAGGTAACATGACTTCATAAGCTCACTCAGTTTTGTGATAGCCCAACTCTTAATAAGGGAGAAATTCTGGACCTCATCATATCCAAAGGTAACACTATCACATTGGACTCCATTATCCCTTGCGACTGGTACGACCACTATTACATCTCCTTCTTCATTAACAGGGAGGTGTTAGCGAAGGGCGCTCAATCCAAGAAAACGAAGCAATTGACAAGGAAACTTAGAAATATTAACACTGAAGAGCTAGCAATCTGCTGTTCAAAAGCCTGGTCTCCTCACTCGGAAATTAAAGATGTTCATGTCCTCACGGATTTCTATAACGCCTCTATCTCCGGTATCATGGACGATATAGCCCTGCTACAACAAAAAAATGCCTCCTCCAAAATCTCCAAACCATGGTATAATGACAACCTTAACTTGAAACGCCGTAATTCAAGGTCAGCTGAAAGATCTTGGAGATCTACACCATCGACCGAATATCTTACCCTCCTTAGAGCAATCAGGAGTTCATACAACAAGAAAATCAAGAGAGCTAAAGCGGACTTCTTCAGATCTCAACTTAATCGAGCCATAAATCACCCAAAGAAACTATTCGAAATTGTTAATCAACAATCGATCGAGGCACCGTCCACACTAATCCTGGTGAAGTCACTCCTACTTGCGATGATTTCGCCACCTTTTTTGTCGAAAAAATGTCAAGCATCAACTTAGTCCTTGAATCAAAAAGGGCTCCTCTCCTAAACTCAGGATGTACGGCCCCATCTTACCAACAGGAACTACCCGTCCTCCTTGGTACTAGCCCCAAGAACAATGCCTCCTGGCATGCCTTTACACCCCTTAGTGAAAACGACATCTACAACACTCTTCTTGGATAAAACCCTGCAACCACTTCAATGACCCTCTACTTCTTCTCATATTCAAAGAAATTAAAGCTGCTGTCCTTCCCATTTGGGCTAAGATTGTTAATGCTTCACTATTGCAAGGCATGATTCCCGACTGTCTAAAAGCTGCACAAGTATCCCCCATTCTAAAAAACCCAAACGCAGACAGTTCTGATCTGAATAACTTCCGTCCAATCTCCAACATCTCCACACTGGCGAAACTCTTAATAAAGTGTGTGCAATCTCAACTCTGTGCTCACATTGAGAAATTCCAACTGCTGGATCAACACCAATAAGGCTTTCGGAGTGGCCACAGGACAAAATCGGCACTCACTCACATCTAGGATAACATTTTAAAGTTGCTTGACCAAAATGAATCCTGCCTCCTCATTCTCCTCGACCTATCTTCTGCATTCTACACTGTTAACCACAGCAAACTACTCTCCACGCTAGAACACCGGATGGGTCTATAAGGTGTGGTCTTGCAATGGTTCTCTTCCTTTCTCCACAACAGATCCCAAAGAGTAAAAATGAATCAATCCCTATCTCAGCCGTCTACAGCCCTGATGGGGGTTCCACAAGGGTCCGCCCTTTCTCCCATACTCTTCAATCTATTCTTGGAACCTTTAGCTAATGCCCTGAATTCAGCGAACATTCTCTTTCACATGCACGCAGATGACACCCAATTTTATTTGAAAGTCTCCTTCCCGGAAGTCTTCATTTCACTCAACTCCATCTTTTTTTTTATTTTTTTTTTATTCCTCATATACCAAGAGATAAGGGCAATCCTGATGGGCGGCCGTAACCTCTCCTCAACGGTCATCCTGTCCCAGCCCTGGTGTTTAAGACCGATGCGGAAAAAGGAAAGGCTCAAAGCAGCAACCCTCAAGCAGTCACCACTTCCGCAATCCACTTCTCTTCGCAATGTGATATAAACCAGCATCGCATTGAAGGGACCAGCCAAGTAGTGCCCAGGTGAAATCATTGGAATATTCCCTATCTGTTCCGCCATGCAACCAAGGCTGCCCAAACATTACCGTAACTGTTCCTGTCACATGCCATATCAGATTCACTAGTATAAATTATATGTTTCAAGCAATCTATGAAAGTAGGAGCATTTATATTCTTCCAGGCTCTACATATCTCACGTCTTGCCAAGATAATGACATAAAATATAAATTTAGATACCGGATTATTAAGATGATAGTCAATATGTAATCCAAACATAATCAATCCTAGGGTAATTTCAATCTGTTTATCCAGTACCTCAGCTAGAAAGGTTTGCACCTTTACCCAAAAATCTACTATTTCAGGACAACTCATGAACATATGATAGTCATCTGCCGAAGGGAGTTTACATCTTGGACATTGATGATGTTGACCTGTAATCTTAGTTAGCTTTTTTGGGGCTATATATACTCTATAAGTGGTGTATAAGTGATTTCTTTTAAGAAGAGCCGATTTTACCACAGCATGTAACATGGCGTAAGAATCTCCCCATAATTTCATCAAATTATTTGAGTCCATACTAATAACGTTGCCCCAGAGAGTATGGAGTTCCAATTCTGATATCCCTTCTAGCTCTAGAATAGCCGAGTACCAGAAAGACACCTCCTGATTCCACACGCCCCTTCTCGATACATAATCAAACTTAGAATTCAGTGCATCAAAATCCCAAAACTTAGTTGCCCACCACCCTGCCAGCTGATGGTACTTGTATCTGGATAAGGTACCGTCTGTCAGGCCAGAAAGCGACTCCCAATTCAACAGCTGGGAATCTTTCTCTAAATCCTGCCAATAAAACAGGCCAGCCATTTTAAGGGGGCGAGACAATTGATCATTAAGACATTCTGGTGTACCCGGGGAGTCCCAGATCGGAGCTTGAGGTGCATAGTACGGGATTTTCAGGCTTTTCCTAAGATATACCCAATTCTTAAGGGCTGTTTCCAATACCTTTAGTCTTACCCTCTTGAAGAACCTGGGATCACCGTACTTAAATAAAAAATATTCTTGCCCCTTAGGTATACCGTGTAATAGAGCTTGAAACAAGAGGCCCTGGGAGGACGCATCTGTCTTTCCAGCTAACAGTCTGAAATTCTTAAAGTGGAATGAGTGACAGTAAACAGATATATCCGGGAGGGCTAACCCTCCCATTTTTAAGTTTCTCCTTAATTTTTTCCAAGAGATCCTTGGTGTCTTAGCGTTCCAAATAAAGGAACCAATTCTCCCCTGTATTTTGGCGATATCAGATACAGGAAATGTCAACGGGATGGAATTAAACAGAAATGTGATCTTTGGGAGAATGATCATCTTTACTAAGTTTACTCTACCGTAAATACTCAGAGAGAGGCCGGACCATCTTTGTAATAAATCACAAATATCCTTATAAATTCTCGTCATATTTACTTTGGCTATTTCCAGAATATTTTGAGACAAAATTATACTCAAATACCTCAAACGTGTCTTAGCTACAATAGTTCCACCAACCTGATTCCAATGCATAATCTCTGTTTTTTCTTTGTTTACCTTATATCCTGAGATTTCTCCAAATAATTCTGCTTGTTCAAACAATCTCGGGATAGCCTCCCCAGGGTTAGAGGAGAACATTAGAAGATCGTCGGCATACAAGGCAAATTTTAACTCGAGATCTGCGATTCTAAAAGGGTGAATCCCCGGATCCGCCCTCAACAAACAAACAAAGGGTTCGATATAGAGATTAAACAACAGGGGTGATAAAGGACACCCCTGCCTTGTTCCACGTGAAATTATAAACCAGTCTGAAAGTAGACCATTTACCAATACTTTTGCCCGTGGACTCTCATATAGGGACCGAACGGCTACCACAAAATTCATGGGAAATCCAAACCTAGAGAAAACCGACCATAAATATGGCCAGTGTACTTGATCAAAAGCCTTAGCCGCATCAATAGCTGTAAGGGTCAACGGGAGTTTCGTAGCTATAGCTACATCTATTGCCGCTATGGCTTTAAAAGTTAACTCGTTTAACTGTCTACCAGGGATAAAACCCTTTTGATCCTGGTGAACAATTGTTTTTATTACTTTAGCAAGTCTTGCTGCCAAGACCCCCGCAAAGATTTTATAGTCAGAATTCAACAATGAAATAGGTCTACATGACTCAACTTTAAGAGGGTCTTTGTTGGGCTTCAAGATCAAGGCTACTGTAGCTTCAGACCAAGATTCTGGTATCGTATCCCCCTGTAGGTATATTCTATTAAATAGGACCGTCAAGGCAGAGACAGCTTCCCCTGATTCTATCTGGTATATCTCGATTGGCAGCCCGTCTGGGCCAGCTGCCTTACCTCTGGCCATCTTTTTTTATCTGTGCAAGGACTTCTTCTTCCCTAATGCCTGCGGCCAGAACAGTTCTATCAGTTTTGGTTAACTGTGGAATCTCTGTCTGATTTAGCCAATATTCGATATTCTGAGTGGAGGGACACAGATCATCTTTATATAAATTTTGCATATATAACCTTGCCTCCTCCCGAATCAGAGTGTCATCGTGAGTAATTGAACCTGTGTTTTGAAGGCAGATACAACTAATCTGATTTCAGACTCTGTCCGCTCTGGCCTTCCAAGCGAGAAGTCGGCCGCATTTTTCCCCATAGGAAAAATTATGTAGCCTGCTAGAGTCCCACCTGTCTTTTAATATTTTGTCGAGATTTGCTTGGAATTCTGCACGCAAAAAGTCTAGTTCATTTTGGATATTTATTATATTAGTATTTTGAAGGTCGGCAGAAGCCTGCTGTAATTGTTCTTCCTTTTGCTTAATCTTGGCGAGGCTCTCCTTTTCGGCCTGTCTCTTGATCTTATTCCTCCTGATCATTACCTTACTTAACGTCCCTCTAATATAGGCCTTAAATGCCTCCCATATATTCTGATCACTTGCTGTCCCATGGTTAAATCGAAAATATTCCTCTATACCTAATTTTAGATTGCTGATTACCTCATCCTGTAGCAGTATAGATCTATCTAGTGTCCACCTCCTCTGCTGGTTTTCACTCTTTAAATTTATGGTTAATTCCACAATAGAGTAATCGGAGAGTTTAGCTGGAATGTACACTGTAGAGTCTACATTAGGATAAAGGGCTTGATCCAGCAGGAAATAATCGATCCTCGAGTGATGTCTATACTTACGGCTATAGAAGGAAAAATCTCTCCTATTGCCATTTTCACCCTCCAAATGTCTATAAGATTAAAGTCCTTAGTGATGTTCTTCAGCTCTGCTAATGACTTACGAGGGGGGGAATATTTGGCTCTAGAGGTGCGATCTAATTTTTCATTCAAGACCAAATTGAAGTCCCCCCCAGCACGACTGGTGTTGTCAGAGCTGAAAGACTAGTTTTTAAACCTAATAGCGCTCCAGGCATGTCCTGGTTGGGCCCATAATATACTGCGCATGTTAATGGGGAACTTTCGATTAGCAGAGATGCAACCACCCACCTCCCTGACTGATCGGTCTTGAATTTATCTACTCGAATCCCTTTATTAGATCTGATTATTATAGCCACTCCCCTTGTGTTTCCTATCTGTTTCGAACAACAAATCTCTTGAATCCACCTTAACTTGCCGAATACTGCCTCACATTCATGTGCCTCCAGATGTGTCTCTTCTAGTAAACAGATATGTGCCTCTGTTTTATTTAATAATTCACAGACTCTAGCCGCTTTCCTGCTGTTTCTCAAACCATTGACATTCCAACTGACATTTTTTATCCTATTATGTGTAATATTCATCATGTAGTTTTCCTATCTAATTTTCTCCTTGGAGGATCCATTCTTCCTTCCAAATCTAAACCAACCCAAATTTTGTCTCCTTTTCTCATTCCAAAAATTATATGTTTTACTCCCTCTCCCCCCCACCTCCACTCCCCCCCGTGAGAAACCCCCCCCTTATGAACTTTGGCGATCTTGTCGCCGGTTGGGAGTTCATGAAACCAACACAGTGAGAAAGAAACCCATGATCATAAAAAAAAAAACAAAAAAAAACATAATACTAATAAGGTGACATTAAACAACATACCGCTTAAGTTCTTATATATTTTTTTTTTCCCTCCCTTTCTTTTTTTCCCCTTTTTAAATTTCTCTCCCCCCATTTTCTATCTACTACATCCCTCACCTTACTAATATTTTTATATCTATATAGAACACTATAAAAAAAGAAAAACGACTCAAGAACTCCAAATATACAACTGTAAGGGAATAGTACAGAGAGGATAATAGTGGATAGTCTTCTATTTACTATTGTATTTAAGTTTTATTAGGTATTAGCAGTTTAATACCTTTACAGGAGATGTAACAATCTCCCTCTTTTTCTTTTTCAAATTATTATGAGGTTTTCCTAATGTCTGACAAAAAAATATCTACTTCCTGAGGGGATGTAAAGTTATACGTTCTATTACACCAGACTACCCGTAGAGCTGCAGGAAACTTCATTTGTACCTGTGCTCCCAAACTTCTCAAATCTGGCATTCTGGGAGCCTAAGTCCCACTGCCTCTGGGCTGTTGCCCGACCCACGTCTGAGCGAATAAAATATTTTGTGGTGTCTATCTGCAGGGATTTATCAATAAGTGCACGTCCCAATATCAGCTCCTTGACTGCGAATGTTTGAAAATTAACCAAAATTTTCCTTGGGGCTTTCCTATTAGGATGTTGCCTAAAAGGATCCCTATGTGCTCTCTGAATTTCCATTTCAAGGTTAATCTCGGGCTTATCTTTTAATATCCCCTCTCTGAGGAGTTTACATATAAGGGTCTTGACGTCGCCATTTTCTAACCCTTCAGGTACATTGAGAAATTTCAAGTTATTTCTTCTAGCGTGAAGCTCTAATCCTTCAAGATCCATTTGAAGCAATCTGTTCTGAGCCCTTAAATCTACTAAGTCTTCAGAATGCTTATGGGAAGCTTGAGATAAGGTAGCGACCTCCGTCTCCAGTGCTTTGGTTCGATTACTGATATCATCCATCTTCTGCTCCAAATTCATACACTTCTTGTTTATCTCCTTTTGGTTAGATTCCGATATCTCGAATTTAGACAGTATGTCCCCACGGAGAGAGTGAAAAAGTTGCGCTAGCTGACTACTGCCACTATCTGAGCCTCCATCCATGCCTGCTGCTCCAGTCTCGTTAATATCATCTGGAGGACTTAAATACGTCTCACTGACAGAATTTTTGGGAGTCTGATGTATAGTAGCGAACTCGGAGGATTCGACCAGAGTTCTTTGAACCGCACCATCAGTCTCAGGCATCAATAAAGAGAATCTGTTTTCTATCTGTATCTGAGGATTCACCAGATCCAAATTGTCCTGCTCATTGGGGCTAGTGCTATTAACATTGGAGGTACTAGAGGCACTAAGTACGCCCGAGATATTAGGAGATGTGACAGGGGGAGGTGATGAATACAGGCCCCAGCTAGGCCCGCAAGGCACAAGGGTTCGCTCTCCTGTAACGGAATCTATAAGGAAGTTGGCACGGAAACTGCAAAGTACAAAAACAACGTTTATTAACCCTTAAGGGTGGTCCTACAATCCACATAACACCCTTCAGTATTACATGGAGTAGCACAAAGAACTTGCGTACATTGTCCCCTTTTATACACAACAGAGGGGCTCATAAGTGGGTGGATACAACATGAGGCCGAAGAACATTACCATTTATGGTCATTCTCGATACTGAATCAATACATGGGCGGAGCCAACACACTCCTTGAGCCCGCGAAAACACATGGTCAAGCAAGGCTAATTATAACAGATGTGGTCAAGTCTGGGCATGCGCCAGATGGACAAGAGAGAGCTATTTATAAACTGTTACTAGGCAGATTACAAGAGCAACTGACACAGAGGTCGGACTCTCCTCGTGGCGAACACGTGGCAGCATGTCAATACAAAATGGAGTCCGGACTTCGGTCAACATAACGAAGAAAACATGATCTAAAGGGAAAGCACTAATGTTCTTTAGTAAATGCTTAATCACATTGCTGTTTCAATTTACAACAGACGACCCTTTCAGCATTTACTGAAGACATCCGGTTTCCAAGAATAATCGTCATATATGTCAATTATCATCATTCCTTTAACCTCTTTAGCTAGACGCTTCTGGTGAGCGACATCGGCAATAGCTTTCTTATCTGGAATGCAGAATGAAATGCATACGGAACAGCACAATGGTCCACATTGAACACACATACAGAAAAAGAACAGAATTGCTATAATAATACAGAGACCAGTTAAAACCTTCCATCCCCAGGCAGTAACCAACGCCCAAAGCCATCCAGAAAAGGACCAAGTGCCATTTTCTGTGTGAATTTCAGCTGCTATTTTATGCAGCTTGTTAATGGCGTTATAAACGGATGGCGTATGATCAGGGATGAACACACAGCAGCTACTTCCAATAATTTTACAGGCTCCACCTCGATCAGCTAGCATTACATCCAATACCATACGATTCTGCAATGCAACAATCCTAGTGATTTGTAACTCTTCCGTGAGATTCCCAAGAGCAGCAGCAGTCTGATTCGTCACAGCCTCTACCACTCTTGTTAATCTTCGGATCTTCCTACTATTCAAAGCGGCTCCAACAAAGAAAAACAGTCCTAGGTTAAAATCAATATACTGTTGCAAGCTGGTATCAGTTTGATCCACGTCATCAATCGATAGAGTACGTTTATACCTATTTACAGTCACATTATTCAACAATTTCAAATCTTTATGATACGATGCGGGTGCTAGGAATACAGGAGGTAATAGGAACGATACATAGCATACCCCAGACCACCCAGCCGGCAAACGGTAATAACCTTTATTTCCACATACAAAGTAGGTATTATGGGACGCTAGGAAGGTACTATTATTCAGCCCATCAATGTTTAAGACAGTTATGCAATCACTGACACCAACAGGGATAAAACCCACACTCTGGACACACAGGTCCGCTTGAGCTTGTGCCACTTGGATCACAAATTTGTCCTTCCCCACAGTGTCTCTGGTGTTCGTGAAGATATAGGGAATGGATTCATTGTCTGGTCGGTACTCTTCCCATTCCCAAATTGTCCCATTCGCTTGCGGATATCCATTTTTGTCCTGATGACATTCTTTATTAAGTCTGAAAAGCAATCGTCCCACTGTCGGTTTCCGAGTGGCAAACAGCAAAGTGTACCATGCTCTACAAGAGCCATTATGAGAGAAAGGAAGTGGTATGAATGGCGTACCTCCTTTCTTCTGATGGGCCGGCATCATCCCACATATCCAACAGTTCGTAGCGTTCGTAGCAACGTGGGTATGATGCAGCATCTGAATGAAAGTGTTATTCAAATAGGACTGTCGATGCTTCAACTCTTGATACGGTAATGTATAAAAGTAGTGCTCCGCAGGCACTGGAGTCGTCAACACAAGTGTTTTCCGAGCAGGAGTTACCTCCTCCACAAACCATGTGGTTATCCCAACAATAGCTACTGTTAGCATGAACCCCAACGCACAAAGGATTTTCTTCTTCTCCATGTCAAAAGAAACAATACCCTGATATCTTCCTGAAACCAAAAGGTCTGTCAGAACTCTTCCCCTTGGGCAGCGGTTGATTTCTTCACCAGCGGGCCAAGACGGGTGTCACTACACTAATGCAGGGCTGATCCCCCCCCCTTGCCTCATCGGCTCTCCGTTTCACTAACCCAAGGGCCGTTCTGACAGTATGTCCCGGTACTGGAAACCTCACTTCCTTGGTCGAAGATGATATCGCCTTCCTCCAGAAGTCGCGTGGTCCGGAAAGAGCTCCTCAGTGTCATTCGGCTCCGCAGCACGGCCTGTCTCTGCTGCTAGGATTTCTCGTTGATCGGTCAGCACGGCAGACTCCACCAATCCGGGCGGTACCTTTCGACAGTGCAAGGAATGGATCCAATTCTTCCTGTTCGAGACTCGCACAGCCGTCCTCGTTGCAAGGAGGACTTGCTCAGGTCCTACCCATCTCGGCTCCAAACTGTTCGTTCTGTCGAAGACTTTCACCATGACATGGTCACCAGGCCGGAGACCATGTCCTTCACCGGTAGACCGATCAGGGAGCGCCTCTCGGACCTGTTGATGAATAGAAACCAAGTTATCCGTTAACTGTGCCAGATAATCGCTCATCATTACACAAGGTACATCATACACAGCCTTAGGCCTTGGTGGACCCCAAATGTTCATTGGGCGTCCGAATACTATTTCATACGGCGTAAGGCCGGTTCGGGAGTGTGGCACTGACCTAATTGACAATAACGCCAGTGGCAGGGCGTCTGGCCAAGTCAAAGACGTTGAAGCTTGGATTTTGGCGATCTTAAGCTTCAGTGTACCATTATACTTCTCGACTAGTCCTGCAGACTGAGGGTGGAACACGGCGTGAAACTTCTGAGTGACGCCTAGGCCCTTCAAGACATACTTTATAACATCCGCTACAAAGTGAGGCCCATTATCACTCCACAGAAGTCTACAGACGCCGTATCGAGGAAAAAACTCTTTTAGCAGTAGCTTCGCCGTGGTCATTGCAGTATTGTCTTTCGTAGGGTACGCCTCAACCCATTTACTGAAGGCGCAAACCACTACTAGAACATACTTCAAATTGTTACAGCGCTCAAGCTGGATATAATCCATCTGCAGAACCTCAAAGGGTGCAGTGGGCGTCGCAAATCCTCCTGCTGGAGTTCGAGTACCTTTTCCCGGGTTATACTTCAGACAGATCATACAGGTCTGCACCACCCTCTTTGCCGTGCTAGCAATCTCTGGATGCTCCCAGACTTGGGTAAGCAATTTCACAATTGCGGAAGCTCCAACATGTGCTAGCCCATGTGCCATCTGAACCATAGGTTGTACGAAAGCCGTGGGTAACTTCCATCTATCCATTTGCTTATTTCTCCAACAACCCTCATCATCCAACTCTCCCTCGCTAGCCCATTGCTCCCGCTCTTTATCAGAAGCGGTCCTTTGCATTTCTCGCACTTCCTCCTTCGCATCACGCCATCTCTCCACCTGTGATTTTACTACATACATGGCAGTAGCGCCGGGCTGCATCGCAGTCTCCCGTGCTACTCGGTCTGCTAACGCATTCCCTTCTCCAACTTTATCAACTACTTTCCTATGGGCGCTACACTTAACAATGGCCATTTTCTTTGGGTATGTCAACGCGGTTAAAAGATTGTGAACTAACTCTCCATGCATTATCTGCACCCCATGTGACGTTAGAAACCCTCTCTCCTTCCAGAGTAGGCCGAAGTCGTGCGCTACTCCGAAGGCATAGCGGCTATCTGTGTAAACATTCACACACAATCCTGTACTGAGCTCACATGCTCGTGTTAATGCTATCAGTTCCGCTGCCTGAGCTGACTTCTGTGGTATGCGTGCTGTCTCCACTATTGTTTGCAATGTGGTAATTGCATACGCTGCTGAAGTCGTACCATCTGGTAGCTTCAGGCATGATCCGTCTACCCACAGTTCTCCATCTACCTCTGGAAAGGGCGTATCCTGGAGATCAATACGACCCTTTGTTTGTTCCTCAGTCACAAGAATACAATCATGCGCTTTCCGCGCCTCAGGCTGGGTCTCGGGGTATGGCAACAATGTGGCCGGGTTTAAGGTCACGCACCTTTTCAACGTAATATGAGGAGCCAAAAGCGTCAACTCATATCCCGTTAAACGGGCACTGGTCAAATGCTGCGTCTTTGTTTGATTAAGCAGGGCATCAACAGCACGGGGGACTAACACCAACAGCTTATGGGATAACACAATTCCTTCACTCTGCCGTATTGACACAGCTGTCGCCGCAACCGAGCGAAAACACCCTGGCAATGCTCGGGCGACAGGATCAAGCACAGCCGAAAAGTATGCACAAGGGCGCTGCTTATCACCATGCATCTGCACTAAAACTGATAATGCACATCCATCTTTCTCATGCACATACAACGAAAAGGGTTTTGCATAATCAGGGGTCCCTAACACTGGTGCTGAACAAAGGGCCTGTCGCAGTTGCTGAAAAGCAGCATCACACTCATCTGACCAAGGGATTGGGATAGGCGTATCTTTTGTCAAGAGAGCTAGTAATGGCTTAGCTATGTGTGAAAACCCCAATATCCACTGTCTACAAAAAGAAACAAGGCCCAAAAATGCACGCACATCCTTCTGCGTGGATGGTCTCGGTGTGTCCAAAATTACTTGGATACGATCTGGTGTGAGTGCACGCCCCTCCTTAGACAAAAGGTGACCTAAATAAGTCACCTTTGGTCTACAGAATTGCAATTTCTTCCTAGATACCTTATGATTGTGGGATGCTAAAAAGGAAAGTAGGGATAACGTGCTCTTCTCACACAACTCCAGGGTGTCAGCCGCCAACAAGATGTCATCGACATATTGAATGAGGGCGACCCCCTCGAGTAAAACAAAGGAATCCAACTGTCGCTTCAAAGCCTGACTGTAAATACTAGGGCTTTCTGTGTAGCCCTGGGGAATTCTACAAAAACAATAAGATCTATTGTTTAATGTGAACCCAAAAAGAAATCGGCTATCGGGGTGAATGGGAATAGAAAAGAAGGCATTTTTCAAATCAATCACAGAGAATGTGGTCGCCGTAGGCGGTGTGGTAAATATCTAATTACCTGGACTGAATTTAATACGGAATCTTAAATAAAATAGCTCAGAAAAATAAGAGGCAGAATCCGTGGTATAAGAGGTTTCTGAATGGGCTTTATTCCAAAATGGCCGACTCGAGTCGCGGCCTTCAGGTTCCGTCACCACGAGGGTTCAGGAAGTGAAGTACAATACTTTATTGATTGACATGCATTTTTATAGTAAGTACATTACAATGAAGCAAATGCAGAAGGCGTAACAATTGATAAGGAAAATGACAAGGTATGTGCGTAACCGAAGATGGGCGTAATAAAGAGTAAAAAGAAACATGATTGGTTATGATGTCATACATAGGTGGATCTATAAGATAATACTTGGCAGAGATACGCGCGCAGCAGCATGACGTGTGATTGACGTGCAACTAGGAGGCGAAGGGGACTTGACATTTAGCTCTACATGTGGAGACAAAAAGTCTGGGGGGTCAAGTCAACCTAATCCCAAATCATATCTAACATCCTATGTTTAAAGAACTATGTTATCCACAAGGAAGGACTCTCGGACAGAATCTATTCTATACTGACTGTGTGTGCGTGCACAAGCGTCTAAATGTCTATATGAGATGCAAGGGGCAGAAAACTTTCCATGGTAACAGGGCTATGAATTACTTGCATGAGGACAGAGAGGCCGGGCCCTTTGCTCGGTAGCTAGAAGGAAATGTTTACCTAAACTACTAGACAGGAATGCATCGGCTGAGGAGCAAAGTAGATAATTCGAAGGTGAAATACAGCTTCTTGGCAGGCAGGCAAAACTGGCCGAGGCAGGCACCGTTAGCCGCACAGGAAGTAGGACAAAGTTCATGGATACAGATGCGAGCTCAAACTGAAGCTGTCAGAGGCAGAGAGCAGGGAAAGGCTTGAGGACAGAATCGGGCCTACTTGCCTGAACTGTAAAAATGGAGTAACTGAGCCATATAAAGTCGGTGGCCTTTCATACTTAGGAATCGAATATCCAGCCCATTCATGGCGGATCTGACAGAGAACATGTTGACGGTGGACGCACATGTGTTTGCGTCTTCGAAACTGGAACTGGAGGGAACATACATGTGTTTGTAACATGCACATAGAACCGTTGGGGTCCAAGATAGGGGACATAACTGATCAGGAAAATCCATATTTCCACAGCGGGACCAAGGTAAGCAACGTCGTGATATCGGAAACCACCGGGTACTGAGGTATCACGATCTTGTTTACTTCCCTCAAATCAATTATGAACCGATAGACCTTTGCATCCGTGTCCTTTTTCAGAATAGGGAGAATCGGACTGTTACAGATATTATAAGGAACTTCTTCCACTACTCCTACTGCGATCAAATCTTGCACAATCTGTATGAGAGCTTCCTCGCCCTCCTGGGAAATACGATACTGCGGGAGGCGTGGTAACGCCGCCCCCTCCTGGACACTAATGTGGACCGGAGGAATCACCATTTGTCCCACATCTGTGTCCGAAGTCGCCCATAAAGCTCGAGGGAGGGTAGCCAACAACGCATCCTCTGATATCGTACACATCCGCCCAGACCGGGGGTAATTGTCATTTAAGATCACCCTCACACCCTCAGGGGAGCAGCGGATCGTAGCCCTAAAGTGCTTTAACATATCAAGGCCCATAATGTTATCCGGCGTATACGGAGCAAGCAGAAACGGACAGGGCGCAGAAAAAGAATCAACCTTAAATGTAAGGGGCTGTGAAAGAGGGCTTCGGGAGAGTGTACCGTCAAACCCTACCGATGTAACCATTGAGCCGGATGGGGGAGCCCCCGGAACCAAGTACCTAGACAATGCACTACGTGTCGCTCCTGTATCCACTAGGAACTGATCAGTAGAACCTAAAACCTCAGCCGATACATAAGGACCCGTCTGATCGACCGGCACCTCAACTGATTCGGACCCCCATCCAACGCATTCCTATGCAT
The DNA here is from genome assembly GCF_964204655.1 of Triturus cristatus. Lineage (NCBI taxonomy): Eukaryota > Metazoa > Chordata > Amphibia > Caudata > Salamandridae > Triturus > Triturus cristatus. The sequence goes on from NC_140595.1 coordinate 309,517,514, forward strand.
GCTGAGAATCATGATATCCCGATCGATCGATCTCCGATACGTGATACTGATGCTGGCGATCGAAAACATTTGAGCTATCTCGGTGCTGCCCAGCAGTATCGAAACGGACATTATCGTTAGAATTCCCTCTAAAGTTCGAGGAACCCCCTCTACCTCTCGGGCCACCCGGAGTATGCCCCTGACGCGAAGCACGCAACACTGGGCAATCCCTGGCCCAATGGCCCGATTGCTTACAATACGCACACTGGTTCCTATTCAAATCAGATCGGCCCGAAGGGGGACCATAAGATCCGCCCCTTCCTCTATTATTACCCCGTCGGGGCGGGCCATATACTTGTGCTAACATCACCTTGGTTTTGAGATCTTTCGATTTCTTCTCCTCCTGGCCCTTCGCCTCGTGCTCCTGACGCTCATAGTACTGAGCGATAGTCAGAAGGGCCGTCGGTGTCGCGGAGGACCAAGAACTCTCACTCGCTTTTAACCGGGCCGCAACTGCCGGTAGCAGATTAGCCACATATTTGTCCGCGAAAAGGTGGCGGCCTGTTTCGTCAGTAAGCGACTGGCCACTAAAATCATGAAACGTTTCTTCAAAGCGCGTGAAGAAATCTGCAACTGACTCGTCAACTTTCTGTTTACATGCAGCTAACATATTCCAGTCAATCTTTTTAGGGGGGATAATTGTTTTCAACTTAGCCACAATAGCAGCAGGGAGATCTAAAATATTCTGAGGTGGTTTCTGTGCGGGCTTCCTCTCCCTGTCTTCGTCCTCAAGCTCAGACCACCGGGCCTTGAAGGCAACCGCATCATCTACCCTTCGGACAGAGCGCCACGTATCCGGCGGTAGGATAAGGCCAAAGAACAGGTCTATATCCGCTAAGGTCATTATGCAAGAATTCAAGGCCCCCTCGACTTCTTCATAGAAGGCCGCTGGATTCTTGCGGGGGTCAGGCAATGCATTCTTTAACGCCATAACATCGGCCCTATGCCATGGAGTATAAACCCAATTATACACAAAATATCCCCTAGCATCGGCGGAGTTAATGTCCGAGCTAGTCCCCGCTCCTTTAGGAGGGACATACAAAGGCGCCGCTTCTCCCATTGGTTTAGCATGCACTACGTCATCCTTATCTGACTGGGAGGTGGATGGGTGGCCCCCTGCTGCAAACGAATCCGACTGCTTCTCCTCCTCCGTTTGTTGGCGTGCTTTCTCTCTAAGGGCCAGCGCCTCGTCCCGCAAGGCGAACAGCCGCCGAGCCGCCTCAGGAGCCTTAGAGGGAGAAAAAACACCGTTACGTATTGCTCTGGCATCCGAAGACACTTCGTCAGGCTCAAGGACATTAGAATATTTTCGGAAAGCAGTAATCACTTCATCCGCGAAATGACCCAGAAAATACACTTTATCTCTCTCCTGCCACGGCCCCCAAGTTCGAAATAATTCCTCCATGGATACCTTGCCCTTAAGTGCACGGAAGGAAATTTGCCGAAGCTCAGCCATTTGCTCGGCCGACAGCATGGACCGTGTGTCTACCTTACCCGCAGCCGGGTCAGAATCTTGCGGCCGCGGAGCAGATGCGCCAACATAAGGGGGCGGAGAGCGATCTAGCAAATAAAAATCATCATCAGAATTATTAAGGACAGGATAAAGTGGCTGGCGAACAACATATTGACCCGAAACTTGTAGCCTACGCTCTTTCTCTTGTCTGTCCGTCTGCTCTTTGTCCTCCCGACGCTTCGCTTCCTGCGCTCGCACATGATCATTCTTCCGTTGTTCTTTATCAAACAGCGCTTTCTCACGCTTCTCTCGCTCACGCACTTCCTTCACCCATAATCGCACACACTCAAACATATCCTGACGAGCACGTCGCTTACACATACACTGTTCCACATACTCAATCTTACGTATATCAAACGATCCATACAAAGGCCATCGCAACTCAGGATCCTTCTTTGTGTATTTCCTCCATACTGTGCTGTACATTATGGAAGAAAGACCATGCTTCACATACATATCCCTATTAGGAGTCCCCTCTGGGGGAGCTGGAGCAGATTCCTCGAGGTTCAACCGGTTACCAAAGCAGCAGCACCACTTACGGAGTGCGCTAAAAGCAGGCATGCTAGGAATAATGCAAAATATGCAATATTATAAAGAAAAATGGCACTTAATCGTTGCGCCGTTCAAAGTTTACACAGCTCCGGAGAAATCTCTCCACATTACCTGCCTATATGTGTTGCAACGCATATATTTTCACAAAGACAAATTCAAAATATGACTAGTCATCATCAATCAAACTCAAATAGCCAAACCAGGCTTCAAAAACTCGGAGCAAGCACCGTACAACGGTTCTTACCAATCAAGAGTCCAGGTTCCAACTGCCAAGCTCCACAATCGCCCAAACGGCTCTCACGGCAGGACCGACAGAAGAGGTCTCAGTCGATGACCGGCGCCACCCAGACGGTCAGCTCGGAAGGGAAGGAAGAAAAACCTCGGGATGCCAGGGCTAAGACGCCGCTGGCAGTGATCACGTCCCCGGCCAAACTCCTCACCTTCGTCGCGACCAGTCCTTCGAGCATCCGAGTCGCCGATGAGCCCCACGTGACGGGCGCCAATTGATGAATACAGGCCCCAGCTAGGCCCGCAAGGCACAAGGGTTCGCTCTCCTGTAACGGAATCTATAAGAAAGTTGGCACGGAAACTGCAAAGTACAAAAACAACGTTTATTAACCCTTAAGGGTGGTCCTACAATCCACATAACACCCTTCAGTATTACATGGAGTAGCACAAAGAACTTGCGTACATTGTCCCCTTTTATACACAACAGAGGGGCTCATAAGTGGGTGGATACAACATGAGGCCGAAGAACATTACCATTTATGGTCATTCTCGATACTGAATCAATACATGGGCGGAGCCAACACACTCCTTGAGCCCGCGAAAACACATGGTCAAGCAAGGCTAATTATAACAGATGTGGTCAAGTCTGGGCATGCGCCAGATGGACAAGAGAGAGCTATTTATAAACTGTTACTAGGCAGATTACAAGAGCAACTGACACAGAGGTCGGACTCTCCTCGTGGCGAACACGTGGCAGCATGTCAATACAAAATGGAGTCCGGACTTCGGTCAACATAACGAAGAAAACATGATCTAAAGGGAAAGCACTAATGTTCTTTAGTAAATGCTTAATCACATTGCTGTTTCAATTTACAACAGAGGTACTATATTTTTAGAGGTAGCTGCTTTCTCCATTATATTAAAGAAATATTTTAATGAGGGAGTAGATTTAAATAGGGGGGCACGACCTTCAGGAACCTGACGCTTTTTTTTCTCTCCTGTCTTGCCTCCTTTTTCTTTCTTTTTTTTCTGGCGTGGTGTAATCGGGACTACTATGCCACCCTCACCAGAAAAAACAGGTTGCAACTCGCTTTCTATCTGTGAGCGGAGTTGATACCTATTTTCTCTTAGATAATGGGTTAGAATTGCTCGAAATATGTGGTTGACCGATCCGATTCACAAGTAAATCCTTTTTTGCACCCCCTTCCTCTCCCGCCGTAGCCAATACAACAGGTTGCTTCTCCCCAATCTGTAGGTCTCTCTCGTCCCCAGGCAATCCTACGTTGCAAGGAGCCTTTAATCCTCCTTTCAAAGGAACGTCCATCCCTGTATGGGCCCACAGACTGTAAGGAATACGCCTCCCAGGGAACTCGACCACAGCAGAGCTATGCAGCTCAGGGCAGCCACCCACATTAAAAACCTGTGAGCACAGTAGACGCTGTGAATTCTGTAAGCACATAACAACTGGTGAGCCACTGCTCGGCGCTCCCCTGTAAACCTCCCCCTTCACTGACCATACAGTTCTTCTTCCGCTACGGAGTGGCCAGAAGTCGATCTTGGTGGCTGCAGCTCTTGAACGCCGCCACAGACCTGCTCGACATCCGTCGCTCCCTTCTCCCCGTCGGCGCCGCCCCTCCGCGCTGAATTCGGCGAGTGCTTCCGCCCCGATCCGCCGTCAAGCTTCAGGCTATCAGGGTCCTAGTGCCGCCGCCAAACGCCGTTATGCCATTCCAGGTACGCCGAATCCCGATGAAAAGGAGAGAGTGTTGAATATAATTGATTAATACAGTTACGGACATGGAAAAATCACCCTGCACTTCTCCCGCACCTTAAGGTATTCATTCATGGGTCCCTCCTCTGTGCTGGTCCAGAGCTCCCACGGCCCGCGTCAGCCGGCCGCCATGTTTCTCCGTAGCCTAACCTTGCTGACTCCATCTTGATGAACACCCAAAACTTGCTCACTGAAAACTACCTCATGCTCAACACCTCCAAAACAGAATTCCTCCTCATTGCTCCCCCTAACCATGCCCCCAAGAATGACCTCTGGGTCCATCACCTGTCAGCCTTCAACTGCTCCCCCCACATTATCGACTCTGCTAAATCTCTTGGAATCCCCCTAGACAGGCACCTGAACATGCAGAAACATATCAGTAATATAATCAAGGGTGCTAAACATCAGATAAGGCTGCTAAGGAATCTGATATCAATCCTCCCACAGGAAGACTTCAAATGGGCGGTTCAAGCTTTAGTATTACCGAGGTATGATTACGGCAGCTCCAATCTTTGCGGTCTCCCCAAACAAAGCTTGGTTCCACTTGCGGCTTCCATTAATGCAGCAGCCAGATTGATTACTGGGACAAAAAGAAATGAACACATATCCCTAGCCTTAAAATCCTTAAACTGGTTACCTTATGAAGCTAGAATACAACTAAAGATCGCTTGCCTGACTCACAAAGCACTGCACTTCAAGACCCCCATCTATCTGGCTCACAAACTTGAATTATCAGGGGGTGGTCGTCCATCTCGAAGTGCAAACTCACTTCTCCTGAAACCTCAAATCTTCCACAAAAAGAAAACGAGTAACAGAGCATTCTCGGGCATGGCCGCGAAGATTTGGAATTCCCTTCCACCGGAGGTTCGCCGAATCCCATCCACTGCTTCCTTCAAAAACAAAGTGAAAAAACATGTAATACTGAAATTCCTGCCATAAAGTCCTGGGTAAGTTGCCTCAATACTGCTCTCTTCTCTGATGATATGACTTTCCAGTTCACAGTTACACTTCTCAGTTTAACAGTGGGAACAGGCCATTCCACACCTCTGTATGCTATGTCTCTTTCCCATTGTTTGATCGCTATCTGTTACGTTTGTGTAATCTGGTGTTTAATAGGATTGGCTGACTACTACTGTTACTATGGACATCGCCTATGCCTTTCTATTGTTGGAACTATCTTATTTGGTTCGCAAATGTTCTGAATCATTTTGTTGTTGTGCTCTCGTCTTGAACCTAGTGGTAATGTTTATCTTGAACCTATTTGCAATGTTTTGCTCTTGTCACACCTTGGTATTCTACCTACCTCAACTGTGAAGCGCTCCGATACCCTCCTGGGTCTTGTTCACGCTATACAAAACTTTATATACAAGTAAATAATAAATGAATAAATGACGACATGTTCTTCTGTAAACCCGTGTGTTACTGTTCTGCTGTTTAATACAATTAGTCCATTTATCGCTAAAAAGAGAGACCAACATCAATCATCACCCTGGGATCAGTGTGAATATAGTTAAGAGAGAAGTGGGACACCCTGAACATCAATGTTTTGAGTAAATCTTACAGAGTTTCACAGTCGTTGAAGCTCGAAAAGGCGCAGGAGCAATGGCGGCTCCCTGTAGTCAAACACTAGTTACATTAGGGAATAATACACATAATCGTATGTTTTGTCCGGTGCCCCCAACCATTCATATATATTTTTATTCTCAAGGTTAGGTCTGGGGGCGCTAAGACACTGCGGCCCGTATGTTTTGGTGGTCTCTAGATTGCCATTAGGTACTGCCCGTTAAATATGTTAATTTTCATCATCAGGTATGGAAGTGCTGGTGCACTGAAGCCCGTACATTTCTGTTCTCTCTTGTCTCCAGTAGCTCAGTCCCTCCGAACCCTCTCCCTACTTCGTCAAGGTGAGGCTGCCTTCCCTGCACTTCCCTCCGCGCGCCTTGTAGGTACTGGTCGTTCAACTCAGCTTTCCTACTTGACGTGTTTCTTCCTGTCATGTGATCTTCAGTTGCTGTCACGTGATCGGGACGTCTAAGGGGCTAGCGTATGACATCTTTCCTGTCCTTCTACGTCCACCATCTTGAATGTATAAGGCTTATCGTCTTGCAGTGATACACTCGCCAACATGCTAATAATTTGTAAACGTAGGCCAATTCTGGTTCTCTTTCCCAATTGATTTTTAATTAAAAGAAAACACCATTGTCTCGCCAGATAAAATCTGTATTAAGATTGCGGTTTGTAATGTACCCATCTCAGGGCAATGTATAAATTGTAGTGATTTTGTGTTAAAGGAGCACATGATAACGCTCTAACCATAAGTGTGTTGGTTCAGTCTTAGGTTGGATAAAAGCGGGAAACGCCCTTCCAGCGTACCAATCTTGCCTAAAGTGTAAGAATAGTATTCACCCACATCTGATCATTGCAGGCACATTCCCCTGTCCTAGACTTCAGTGTAAAAACACGGTGCAGTCTGGATATTGTAGTTTTTTTGTCCTACAAGAGCACTCGGACCCGAACAATATCAGGGAGCAGTATGGACAGGAATGTTAGTATTCACAACCTATTGAGTAAATCCCACGGAATATCATCATTCAATCCATTTGCGTTGCTCTGGATCCTATATATACATTTGTATTCCCTGAGCAGCAGAATACATTCGGTGTCTCGCACTGTATTCGGGATATTCAGTTTATCTAGCACTGTCCAGTGGATGTCGTCCACCGTGTGTTTTTGCTCTAGGTAATGTGTAGTAAATTTCATCATGGCTTTCTGACATCTGATATTACTCCTATGTTCCATGATCCGCATCTTTACTTTACTTGTTGTCATTCCTATGTATAACAATCCACAAGGACATTTAATCAGGCAAATTACATTTTCCGAGTTACAGTTTGTATGTTTCTTCTGCACCCATGGATATTTCAGATTTATGTCAATACTCTTAGTGTCCTTGGTGAGGTGGCAGACGTCACAAGCACCACATCTGGTGTGGCCTGTTACTGGCGGGAGGTCCCAGAGTCTCTGAGGTTGCACTTGTGTCTCATGACGGGGCATAATGTGTAGTAGCAGATCCCTCGTGTTGGCACCTCTCTTAAAAGAGAATAATGGTCTGTCAAGATTAAGGCCATTGGAGTCCAAAATGCACCATTTATTCAATTCAATGCGTTCTATATTATTTGATGCAGAGTTGAACGTGGTAACGCAGATTGTGTTAGTCACTCCCGTTTTTTCTGTGCTTTCCAAAAGGGCTTCCCTATTACAACTGGATGCTCTCTTCTTGGCTTTCTTTATCACCCCATCTTGATAGTCTCTCTTTCGGAGTTTGTCAGATAGTTCGATTGACTCCTTTCTAAAGTCTCTTATATCTGAGCAGTTCCTCTGTAAACAGAGAAACTGTCCCACCAGGAGGCTCTCCCTTAAAGATTTGGGGTGGAAGCTATTAAATGATAGAAGGCCATTCCTCTCCGTGGGTTTGTGAAAAACCTGAGTAGTCAGCTTTCCTTCCCTGGGTACAATCACCAAATCTAAAAACTGAAGTTTAGTTTGTGTGATAGTGGATGTAAAGTGTAGTAAGGAGTTCCAACTATTCAGCCAGTGTGGGAAATCATTGATCGATAGTTTGTCTCCTCCCCAAATCAGCAGAACATCATCTATGAACCAACGCAAGAGTTTAATGTGGTCCACCCAGGGGCCGTCATGGGTAAAAGATGTGTTGCTGTTCAAAGGCGGCCACATACAGCCCGGACAGACTAGGGACGAAAGCACTGCCCATGGATGTCCCAACAGGCTAAACAATACTGTAATATAATTCAGGCTCTAAGTATGACACAGGAAAAATGGCTCAAGTAACATCTGGGGTGAGGCACTACAACATACATATCCTGAGGATCAGTGAAAGTAGGTGGACTGGATCTGGCAGAATAAAAACCACCACAGGAGATATGGTAATGTACTTAGGAAGGGACCATGACCAACATCATGAAGGCATAGCCATTAACCTAAACCATGGAAAAGTAAGGTTGCGGAATAATGAGTGACAAAGGATTGTTGGAATTTTGCACCGCAAATGATCTGGTCATAGGAGGGACTCTCTTTCCCCACTGTGATATTCACCAGCTAACGTGGTGCTCACACAGTGTCAGAAACAGAAACTAGATTGACCACCTGATAAGCGGCACCTGGAGAAGCTCCCTGCAAGATATCAGAGTGAGGCAGCGGCGGACATTGGCAGTAATCACCAACTAGTAACCACTCTTGTAAAGCTGAAGCTCAGGAAAGCAGAACACAAAACATCAGTATGACAGCACTTCCAGGTGGCAAAATCACAGCACCCCAAGATGAGAAGGCATTCGTCTTACAAATAAAAATAGGTTCTCACTCCAGGCAGACACGGAAGATCAGTCTGAGCCAGCTGCAGACACAGTCAACAGGAAATGGGAACAGGTCTCTTCAATAGCAGTGAAGAGCAGAGAAACAAGCCTGGGGACCAAGACAAGGAAGAGCAAAGAATGGATAAGAGAAGTCAATGGCAAGCTATTAAAGACAGGAATGCATCACAAATGAAACTCATCAAGGCCAATCCTGAGGAGCTGCAGGAGAAGCATAAGCAACAGTACTTAGTAGCAAACAGAACAGTCAAATGAATGGCAGAAGCAGGCAAGCGGGCGTACATGTCAAGTACAAGTCTTGAATAGACCAGTACCAACAAGCGAAGCGTACATCTAGGAAGCAGTGACAGACTTGAATTTAATCACCACGCCGGTACAGAAAAATAAATCGTCACTGCCATCCGATCTGTTATGAACAGAAAAGTTGAATGCAGAAATGTTCAAGGCTCCCCCCCCCCCCCAAAGTACCTTTGGATCTAGAATCTGGCTTCTCTTGAGTGGAGATGACACAGACACTCTGTGGAGAACACCTCTTCGGCACAGTAGTGCTTCGGGGTGAGACTCCTTCCTGGTATTTAAATGTAGCAAAAGGTATCACGACTACAGGCTTAACTTTATCCAGACTTCATGGTTTCTTTACTGTAACTCCATGGAGATTATCCTGGACTTATCTTCGGGCTTTGTCTCTTCACTGCATTGCTCAATATGATTTGGAGGGAGCAGGAGAAGGTGAGAGCCCCACTTGCTTTCACTTTCACTCATACACAAACTCAGAGGCCTGGCCTCCACAATCTTCTCCACTGCACCCCAGAGGAGCTGTAAGACCCCGGTAAGGTCAAGTGCCCAGGGCCCCCGGTAGGATCGAGTGCCCGGTGGCTCTGAACGCTACTCCTTAGGATTCTCCTCGCTACTTCTGTTGTACTCGACTGACAGATGAAAGTAAATTCAGGGCAGTTAACAGCAGTTGGGGCCATACAGCTATTTAGTGCTGCTGTTGCCTCACCTCTTCAAACTGAACTCTCATGTCAGGCAAAGGGGTGAGACAACATGGTGTGGTTGTGTGGCAGGCAAAGCACAATCTGGTGATGACAGATAAAGGAGGCAGAGGGCAGCAAAGGGAGGGGGCAGCGCCAGAGAGCACGCCTCATCCACTCCTAGGCTTACCGCTTCTAATCTTCAACCGGCTCTGACTGACGTTTCTCCACACCTATCAGCTGTTGAGTCTAACATTCCTGTGGGCAGCACCCCTCCACTCTACTCTGGAGCTCTCTGCGTTGGGCTCCGCTCTTCACCCTCCTCTGCACCGCTTTGCTGCACTGCAGATCTGCGCTCAACTCCCTGCTCTGCCACTCCAGCTTGATAATAAAGTCTAAAGTGAGGTAAAGCTAAGCCCACATTCCTTGTTAAGCTGTAGGCTCATGAATTGAATGTGACAAAGTTAATTTCTCTATACAAATTATTGTACTAAAGTATCAATTTCCTGAAAATAGGATTGATTAACCTTAATAAAGACAGTGGAAAATAAAAATAGAAAAAGAGGTAAAATCAACACTTTAGCAAGAGAGATTCTGCCAATTATTGATAGTAGCAATGTTTGCTATTGACTTAGAAGTTGTTGAAGCTTCTTTAAAATAGAGACTTGGGATCAGATGTACGATGCTTTTTTTAGGTCTTAAATGACCCGATTCACCGAATCGGGCTGTTTGCGACCAGAAAAAAGCATTTTTCTATGTACCAATCCATATTTTGTGACTTCGGTAAGCCATTACTGAAACGCAACATGGGTTTACGATTCGGTATTAGGAAGGGGGCGTGTTTAGCGCATCCCTTCTGAAGAGTGACTCACAATGGTATGTGTGAATGTGTTGCAACTGAAATGTGGTTGCACAACATTCGCATTCTACCTCCTACTTCAAGTAGGTGGTAACCTATTCACAAATGAGAAGGGGTCCCCAAGGGACCCCTTCACCATTGTGAATGGTTGTAGAAACGTTTTTTAAGAGGAGGCAGTGGTCCCACGGGCCACTGCCTACTGTAAAAAAATTAAAAGAAATCTTTTCATTTTTCTTTTTGAAATGCATCCCATTTTCCTTTAGGGAAAACGGGCTGCATTTTTTTTTTTTAAACAATGCTTTATTCAAACGCAATCACAGACCTGGTAGTCTGCTGGCCCCAGCAGGTCATCATCCCTGTGATTTTAGTGATTCCCATTGGGTCGTAAATTGCGACCTACCTCATGAATATTAATGAGGTAGGTCTATTTTTGATCCACTGGGAATCACAAACAGTGTAAAATACCCAGTAGTAGATCGCTGTTTGAGATTACCTAATAGCGAATCGCAAAAATTGGCCTTTAGGAAATCCCAAACCCTCAATATCATAAATTTGGCCCATGGTTTGAAGAAAACAAATTAGGGAAGTTTGAAGTGAGAGAAATACCTAGATATCGAATTGGATGGGTAGAAGAAAATTGGCCTCTGTTTTGACCTGGAAGATCCCAATCAGGATCATGAAACGAAGGGATTTCAGGTTTTGAGTGGGTGATTTTACAACCACTGATCAAGGTAAAATTGTGAATCCTCTATAATGTCCTTTGACTATTCTGTTGTACAGCCAACAAATGCAATATAACATCATCGTAGAATAATGTTATTACTGAAATGTCCAAAGCAGGCAGTCAAATTAATGATATGTGTTAGAAATGGGATTTCTGGTTGGCTAGGGCTTGCGCCTAAGCCAGGCAAGAAACCACCACTCTAGTCAGGGCAAGGGAGTTACACGCCGAAGATAACCCCTGCTCACCCCCTTTGTAGCTTGGCACGAGCAGTCAGGCTTATGCCGGAGGCAATGTGTAAAGCGTTTGCGCAACACATGCACAGCAGCAACATACTAGGCACACCACAAAAGGATCTCCACACAAGGTTATATATAAAAATAAAGCAAAAACCAAAGGAAATGATGGACGGAGTGTTGAACATTGCAAGCACTCACCCCCAGTCAACTGATCTGGGTTTAATCCATCACCGTGCTTTAGCCCACTCTGCCACCCCAGTTCAGACATGGCCATATGCAAATCAGTCTGACCCTGTGCCTCATGGGAACAGTCCAGCCCGAACTGCCAAGCCATGTCTTCCCTGGACCGGACACAAGCTTCCTAGGACCGGTTTCTGGCATTTCAGCCGTCTTCAGCCAGGCTTGCTTGAATCCAGTGGCAAAGTGAGCAAGGGACTCACGTCTGAGCATACCCTGCCAACTTATGGCGAACAAAGCAAAAACCAAAGGAAATGATGGACGGAGTGTTGATCATTGCAAGCACTCACCCCCAGTCAACTGATCTGGGTTTAATCCATCACCGTTCTTTAGCCCACTCTGCCACCCCAGTTCAGACATGGCCATATGCAAATCAGTCTGACCCGGTGCCTCATGGGAACAGTCCAGCCCGAACTGCCAAGCCATGTCTTCCCTGGACCGGAAACAAGCTTCCTAGGACCGGTTTCTGGCATTTCAGCCGTCTTCAGCCAGGCTTGCTTGGATCCAGTGGCAAAGTGAGCAAGGGACTCACGTCTGAGCATACCCTGCCAACTTATGGCGAACAAAGCAAAAACCAAAGGAATATATATAAAAGTAGCCGTTGTATTATCATAAACACATTAGAATAGTAATCACACAATATACACTATGCCAACTGGCACTGGGCAATATTTACAGGGGATTATATACACATGACAAGGCCAATTGGGCCACTGTCACAACCATCACAAAGCGACCCTTGACCTTGTTAGGTAGGTCGCTCCCCCTCCGCACAGCGCCGCTCGTGCGTTCTGACCCTGCCCCAGCTGCCGCTGCTGAGGAAAGTTGAGGCCCTCCTCCACCCGCAGGCTACCATCTGCTCCTCATCCCTGGTGGCCAGTGGTAGGCCTCAGGTCTCTCCTATTGTCGGTGTCATTCATTGTATTGCCCTTATTGTTTTTTGGTGCCCGTGACTGCTGTTGTCTGTCTTCCCCCTGTGCCTGTATTTTCTCCTGTACCCTTTTTTCCTTCTATTCCCATCGTTACCCCCGTGACTCTGTGCCCTTCTCCTTCGGTTCCCATCGTTGCCCCCGTTATTCTGTACCCTTCTTTCCTTCTGTTCCCATAGTTACCCCGTGATTCTGTGCCCTTGTCTTCCGTTCCTTTCGCCGGTCCCGTTCCCGCTGCTGTGTCCCCTACGGCTCCGCCCCCCAGACTGCCCATTCGCTGCCTCCCACCTCCCAGCTGCTCCTCCCTCCCACCTCCCCATATATGGCGGCCGCTATGCGGCCGCGCCGCTGGCGCGCCTAAGGCAAGCCCGTCTGCACCCGTCCGCGCCTGGACCGCGCCCAGCACCAGAATCCCTGGTCCCCGCGCCCGCCACAACAACCGCCGCCACTACGATGCAAGCACACTGCATGCTCTCAACTCCGGACGGACCCTTCACCTGCCGTAACTGCAGCTACACTAGCCTCAGAGCTGCCGAACCACCCGCCAAGAAAGACCTCAACCACCTCTGATGCATCCTACTGAACACCCGCTCCGCAAGCAAACACGCCGTCGAGCTCTGGGACCTGCTCGACACATCAGCCCCAGATGTCGCCTTCCTGACAGAGACTTGGACGAACGACTCCTCCGCACACCCGACATCGCCATAGCCATCCCAGACGGCTACAAGATCACCCACAGAGCCTGCACCAACGGAGTCAGAGGAGGAATCGCCATCGTCCACAAGAACAGCATCAGGGTCTCGACCAGCACCGACTAAACTCTCAGCGCCGCCCAACACATGCATTTCCAGATCCACACAGACCTCAACTCCACCCTCAGAGGCACCCTCGTCTACAGACCCCCCGGAACCCAGTTCAGTGACTCCATCGCCGACTTCATCAGCACGCACGCCCTGACCTCCACCGACTACATCCTCCTTGGAGACCTGAACTTTCACCTTGAGAACAAGAACGACAGCAACTCGACAACCCTGATTGATAACCTCGCCAACCTCGGACTGAGGCAACTCGTCACAACGCCTACCCACTCCGCCGGCCACACGCTTGACCCAGTCTTCTCCTCAAGCCCCCACGTCTCCTTCAGCCACACCACAGAACTCCTCTGGACTGACCACCGCTGCATCCACTTCACCTTCCAGAAACCCACCACACACGACCGCACCCAACAGATCCCCCGCCGCTGCTGGAGAAAAATCACCTAAAGCCAACTACACACAAACCTCGCTCTCAGCCCACACACCGAACCCTCCAACACCAACGACGCTGCCCACAGCCTCAGACGCTGGATCGACGACTGCGCCAACACCCTCGCCTGCTGAAGAAACCCCCCCACAGAGACACCAGCAAGAGGGCCAGCTGGTTCACCCCAGAACTCCTAGCCTCCAAGCGAGCCTGCCGGAAACTAGAGAAGAAATGGCACAGCGAACAGACTCCGGACAGCCACGCAGCACACAAGGACGCCACCCGCCACCACCATCACCTCATCAGGACTGCCAAGAGGACCTCCTTCAAAGACCGCCTCAACAACAACGCACACAATAACAAGGAGCTCTTCAACATCGTGTAGGAACTCTCCAACCCCAGCTCCAACACCAACAACATCCCGCCGTCGCAAGCCCTGTGCGACTCCCTCGCCACTTTTTTTCACCGCAAGATAGCAGACATCCACGACAGCTTCAACACCCAGACAGCCCCAACAGACAGCAACTCAACAGACTCTCTGCACACCATCGACCACGAACCCCTGCTAGCCTGGGCCAGCGTGAGCATCGATGACACCATCAAGACCATGAGCACAATCCACTCCGGCTCCCTGTCAGACCCACTCCCGCACCACATCTTCAACAAAGCCAGCAGCTCCATCGCACCCCACCTGCGCAACGTCATCAATCTCTCCCTCGAGACCACGACCTTCCCAGAGAGCTGGAAACACGCAGAGCTCAACGCCCTACTCAAAAAACCCAAGGCAGACCCGAGAGACCTCAAGAATTTCCGGCCCATCTCTCTGCTCCCGTTCCCGGCCAAGGTCATCGAGAAGATAGTCAACAGACAGCTAACCCGATACCTCAAAGAAAACAGAATCCTGGAACCCTCTCAGTCAGGGTTTCGCAGCAACCACAGCACCGAGACCGCCCTCATCGCCGCCACCGACGACATCAGGACCCTGCTGGAAAACGGTGAGACCGCAGCCCTCATCCTCCTGGACCTCTCCGCCGCCTTCAACACCGTCTGCCACCGCACACTACGCCATAGGGATCCAAGACAAGGCTCTGGAATGGACCACCTCCTTCCTCTCCGGCAGAACCCAGAGCGTCCGCCTCCCCCATTCCGATCCGAAGCCTCAGAGATCATCTGCGGCGTACCCCAGGGATCTTCCCTCAGCCCGACACTGTTCAACATTTACATGGCCCCGCTCGCACACGTCGCCCGACAGCACGACCTCAACATAATCTCCTACGCCGACGACACTCAACTGATCCTCTCCCTCACCAAGGACCCCATCACCGCCAAAGCCAACCTCCACGAAGGAATGAAGGCCGTCGCCAACTGGATGAAGATCAGCCAACTGAAGCTGAACACGGACAAAACGGAGGTTCTCATCCTCGGCTGCAACTCTTCAGCCTGGGACGACTCCTGGTGGCCGACGGCACTGGGGGCAGCCCCGACACCCACCGACCACGCACGCATCCTGGGAATCATCCTCGACTCAACGCTCTCCATGACCAAGCAAGTCAACGCTGTCTCCTCCTCCTGCTTCAACACCCTCCGCATGCTCCACAAGATCTACAGGTGGATCCCGACAGATACAAGAAGAACACCCAGGACCTCGTCAGCAGCAGACTCGACTACGGAAACGCCCTCTACGTGGGAGCCCCGATCAAGCTCATCAAACAACTGCAACGCATCCAAAACGCCTCAGAACGACTGATCCTCGACGTACCACGCCACGGCCACATCACCCCCCACCTGAGAAACCTGCACTGGCTCCCCTTCAACAAGAGGATATCCTTCAAGCTCCTCATCCATGCACACAAGGCACTCCACAAGACAGGCCCAGCCTACCTCAACAGACGACTTTCCTTCTACATCCCCAACCGCCAGCTCCGCTCCGCCGACCTCGCACTCGCCACCGACCAGCGCATCCGAAGAACAACCACCGGCGGGAGAACACGCCACCAAGACCTGGAAGACCCTCCCACTGAGCCTACGACAGACCCAAGACCTGCTGACCTTCAGGAGGCTACTCAAGACCTGGCTGTTCGATCAGTAGTGCCCCCCACCCTCCAGTGCCTTGAGACCCTCACAGGTATGTAGTGCGCTCTACAAATGTTTGATTGATTGATTGATTACAAAGTGAAAATAGTAGATGTAGAACCAATAATAAATGTAGAACACAACCAGTAATTACTGGCAAACACTGTACTCATCATTATCCTGTAACACAAATCATATTATGCACAGTATCACATCAGGTGTAAAATACATTATGCGCCAACCTCATAAGCCTAAACATATTAGACCATAACCTCCTAATCATAAATCACATTAGAGGCAAAAATCACAGTAGAGAATAACCTCACAAACATAAACCACAGTATGCAAATAACCTCATACATAAACCACATTAGAGGCATAAATCAGGGTGCATAAATCACAGGACATGAACCACATTTCCTGCGCGCCACATAAATCACATTAGGGCCTGGCGCCCTATCAACCTAACAGTCCCCCTGGCCAACTGGCCTTCTCAGAGGGCTCAAATGCCCTATGTCCATAATGTCAGGGTGGCTGCCAATGCAGCAGAATTCACAAGTGCACAAATGCGCTGGGGCAGAGGAGTGTACCTCACTCCTGTCTCACTAACAATGCCCCCAAATAAAATTTGCCCCCCAAATGCCACTTTGGGACTTCTCCATATCGCGATGCCCCCCAACACTGAATGTGGCACTGGCCTTGATCGGCACCAACACAGGAGAGGCCCTCACTCACCGGGGCTGCGGGGCAGGACTCCTCTGGTCTCCTCTCTGGACTCGGGACCGGCACTCTGATCTTCTCCCTCGCTGGGGAGGCTTCATCTGCTCTCTTCGCCCAGTCCCCCGTCCTGGGACCGGGACTTCAACGTGGAGCCTGTGAGGCTCCGGATGGGTATCCTTGCGGCGTCTCCGGTGGGAGGGACTTCCTCTCCCTGCTCGCCAGACGCGTCCTACGCCTCGCCCATAGTCGGGCAAAGCTGCCAGGCTTCTGGTTTTGGTGCTCTCGGGCGGCGGCGGTGATTCTCACCAGGATGCGGGGTGGGCACCTGCAATTAAAATACAAGTATAAATGTGAATATCAAAATAAGCGGGGTGGGCACCCGCAAAAATAAAGGAAAACGCGGGGTGGGCACCCGCCATTTAAGCATCACGGCGGAAGCCCTACGATGGGGATTCCCTTTAAAAGGGCGGCAGCTCAGCGCTGCGTAGCCCACACTCTTCTCCTCCTAGGGGAAAAATAAGAAAATAAAGCACATCGCTCACGAGGCGCTAGAAGTCCTGACAAGTACCTGGAGATCAAGGGGGCAATGCAGGGCCCAGGGAGGCAAGCCCTTGTGACGATTCCCCCTGGGCCCCAGCAGCAGCACACCCCAGTAAGGTTAGGAACAGCACCAGCACAGAACCCATTCATGGGGTCACACCCCCTACATTTATACTACACAATCTCTTTGTCTTTAGTGCAGGGTTTGGGGGAACCAGATGCAACTGGTTCAGAGGGGAATTGGAGCACTTTGTTTTCCAAGCTCCTCTTCCCATTTGTCAGGTGGGGGCTAGGTGATCAGACACACCACAGGGGGTGGAGCCAGCATTGTACAGGCTAGGTACAGATCTATTCAGGGTCAGGGGATTACTCCTCCCACTACTCCAAATGTAGATGTCCTATTCAGCCTAGTGCTGATTCACCCTGCCCCTCCTGGAGCCACACACACCTCCCAGCCCCTGTCACTCACAAGCCAGACATGCAATTCACATCAGGCAGGCAGACACATAGCACATAGAAATGCCAACGTCTAAAAGTGGTATTTCCCAAATAATCAATCTGCGCACACCATTGCGCAGCATTTATTATTACAATTCCAAATATACTAAACTCGACCACGCTGAGCCTCTCATACCAGGAATTACCACTGACACGCTGATCAGGGAATCCCCAACGCATTCCTATGGGAAGGCAGGCCAATCTCACCAAATGTACACAAAGAGCACACGCACTTTACACTGGACAGCAGTTCCTCGCATGATTTGATAAAAACTTTAAATTGAGAAATCTACAAGTCGGGGAAAAATGCTGTCACTAACACTGGCTTTAGAGTAAGACACTGTAACTAATATCTTCTCAAACTCTTTCGACATGATTGGAACTCCCAGGCTTTGATGACGCTCTTCCTATAAAGCTTCAAGAAAAATTGTAGTCAAATTACTAGCTATTTTATCATGTGAAACAACATTAGGGTTCTGAACCAAACCTTTGCAACGTTTGCGAAACATCTCTCGAATAGCCTCATCATGATTAACTATCACATTTTGTCCCTGGATCTATTAACTCTAGTAATTTATTAGTGTTTGATTTTGCTTTCTTTGACCAGGCTAGTAATTTTCCAATATGTTAAATTTCCTCATATGCTTTCCATTAATACTTTCCTCATTCAACAATTCCTGAGTGAGAAAAAAAGTCAGTCAGGTTTTGTTTAGTTTGAAATAAGACGCTAATATCAAATGTAGTTTTGCACTCATAGGATTGATATGTTATGTAGCCTTAAGTCCCTTGTGGTTCTCATATTTTCTGTGACTGTTTTATTTTCAAAGCTTGTATTTGTATGCAATCACCTGACCTCTGAATCAAGCACTGATTGACTTCCAAAATGGAAAAAAGTGGGGTTGAATTAATCTGGAAGTAGAGGGAGATATATGCCAAATATTGACCTGGATTTCAAGCATAATTATCGAATTGCCTGAAAATTCATTGGCCAGAATAGAGTAGCTTTTTCTAGTTAATGAATGAGAAATTAGAAAGTAATCAAGACGCAAAGGGAAGACGAATAGGCCTTTTCTTAAAATTAAGCAGATCTCATCCTTCAAACTCTTTAGTACATGTTGCTTGGTTTAATGTTTGACAGCATTGATGAGCATGTATGTGCAGCCAAACCATGGAAGGACAAGGCCAGGCACATGGGTGAGCAGAAGTATTGATGATGAGGTGGTTACAGCTCCTGGCACACAGGGTATTCATCCAACCAGCCTGAATAATTATGGGCAGCCATTGCTCAAAGTGAATGGCAGTGTCAACTCCAGCAGCTGCCACCCAACCTTCAAACTGTAATGATGTAACATAGTAAAGGTCATGGTGCTTATTCGTGCAACACAATCAGTATGCTAATTAGGCATTTTCAAACAAGAAAACTCTGATTTTTGTTGGTCACAGAATGTTGTCAGTTATGCACTTAAACTACATAACCACAAGTGATTTATGCTACCAACATTATGACATGCATAGTTCTGCAGGATTTTGCAGGTCATGTGAATGTCCTAAGGACTTACAGAACTACTTTAGTGCAGTTTGACTTTTTACGCAGCTTAGAAGAAGCTTGCAACAGACTCTTCCGTAAAACTCTGGTGCTACTTGTAACTAGGGTGTTCTGTTTTCAGTGCTTGTTTGTTGTGAATTGTATTCAGTGTTTTTCAAACTTGTAAATCTAAATGGTTATTATTGTTTGTGCTTTTTGTCCTGTAAAATACATTTATGGGGTTGTGTTTTTCCAGTGCCTATGGATAATTTGTACATTTTTTTAAATACTGGGAGTTCTGCGGAAACACTGCAGCAGTCGTTCAGATTTTTCGACAGGGAGAGGGGTAGACTTGCAGGGGAGAGCATAACAAAAGTCCATGGCCTCCCTACGTGTATCACCCGTGGCATGCTTCATCACTGGAGCCTCAACCAGACACTGGATATGTATGGGTGGACTCAACACGTTTGTAAGCGGAATTCTTAGAGTGGTAAGTATAAGTGAAGGCAGTGTGTGTGAGTGTGTTAAAATAACCTCCAAATCCTAATTAGAAATCTTTAATAATATAGGATTAGGGGCTAGATTAAAAGATATTGCAAGGCTTTTAGGATATAATAATCCCAGGTGTCGATTAGGTCGATATGTTTCAGCCAGTACACTGCCCCGAAGGGTTATTTGGCTTTCTTCTGGACCTTATATTACCCTGCTTGATTTCTAATAAAGTCTTATTAGCTTATGCAATTACATTTTTTTAAAACAGCATGCACGTTATCATACAGATCATACATGAGGACCTTTTCCTTGTATGGTCATGGCTGAAAAGAGAAAATTGCTTTATCAAATCTTAGGGTATTCAGCACCCTTCACTGATCACCTATATCACCTTAGAGTGCTGAGCAGGGGCGGATGGTCCATTAGGGGCGCTGGGGCAGCGCCCTACAAAAGAAACTTCTCACTGCAGTTCGGCCAACAGGAATGTAAGCAGACGAATTGACAGCTTTTACAATTCGTCTGTTTACATTTCCGGGCCGGCCTGTGCTTCAAGGGTGAAAGTGCGCATGTGTCAAGGCACAGCGCATGCAGGCGATAGCAGGAGTCTAGAAGATGGACTGTCTGCGCATGTGAGAGAGGAGCAAAGCCCCTCACTCACATTAACAAAGCATTAGGCATGCTGCGCATGCCTAGTGTAGTGCAGGAGTCTGGAAATAGGCTCCTGCTCGGGCGGTGACGTGTTTTTCGTAAAGTCGCCCCATGCCCTATCAAATGCCAGCCACCCGGCCCCCCGTCGCATCCAGTCTCCTGATTTGGCAGTTGGTATTTCCTGTTGAGCGGCAAAAGAAAGAGCTGGGAGAAGTTTGTTCCACAGTCCACCACGTTGCAGAGGGGACGTGATGCAACTCGGGACTGGAGGAGATGCCTGGTAAGTTTTATCATTAAATTAAACCCCCACCCACCCCCCTCCCCACGCGTACTCCCCTCCTCCTCAGTCATGCCCGCCGCCCGCAACTGTTGTGTGGTGCTCGATGTGTATGGTGTTGGGTGGGTGTTGAAGAGCACACGGTGTGTGCGCTCTGCATTTCCTCTTTTTATTTTTAAAGTACTTTGTTTGCACTGTGGTGTAGTGCGAGTTGTGTTTTGATTATTTCACTGGGGTTATTTCTGTGATAAAACGCGCCACCAGCAGCCAGCCTTTGCCTTATAGAAGCGCGGATGCTGACTGTCTTTGATCCTAATAAACACAGGCTTTCAATAAGAGGAGGGCAAATCACATTATCACCCTCCCATTAGTGGACCGGATGTTGTGCAGCAAAAGCCACTCGTGAAACAAGCAGCGTTGCCGGGTTATTGGTTAATTTGCTGCTTGCTGAAAAGCAATGTTAGAGCCCTAAATCACACAAACAGCCGAAATGCACAATCACCTGTCGGCAGTCAAATGTGAAGTGGCAGATGACACTAATTCAGGGCCGCAGTCACTCGCCCACTCCTGCTCTCCAGGGGTATGTAATTAATGAAAACACTTACAAGGTGAGAGGCAATGCCTCATCTGTGGCTGCTGCTGATGTCATCGCAAGCACACCGTGCATGATGAAACGGCTGTAGCGACTAGTGAGTCCAGTTATAGATAGAGTTCTTTGAACCCTCATTAGGGTTGTTTCTGAGCACTCCCGATCTTGGCAGGTGTAGGAACTGAGGCACCAATAGATCGGCTCTAGATTACAAAGTGTGATAAAGTGGTGAAGCCAGGGGCAGAACCCTGGGTCCTACATCTACAGCCAGTGCCACAAAACCATTAAACCAGTGGCCACGGGAATTATGTGATTATGCATCGGAATACAATTGGCATATAATCCATCTGCTGCACATTTTACAGATTTCGAAAAATGTTTCTAGCCACAATGAATCCAAAGTTTCTAAAATATTGAATTACCACTAGTGGTTCTGTGCAATGGTCGACTCTTTCCGAACGGTTAACTGGTCACCTTTCAGTGGCCTATTGCAGTATTCAGCTGTATGACAGCCAAGTATTAATGATTTGAGATTTTCCGAGATAGGACTACTGTATGTAAACGGAATGTTTGGAGTTGGAGTCGCAGGATTTAGAGAAGTGCTCTGAGGGGAGGACTCCCATGGGGGATGCATTTTTATTTTTGACCAGGGTTTCTGGAAGTTCTAAGTCCGGCCCTGTAAGCGGACACCTCCCCTGTGCAGTCCTTTGAGCAGCAGCAAACCATTATGGCCGATACAAAAGTCACTGACCTTTTTAGTTTATTAAACTTGTAAGATACTACTTTTATCAAGCTTGTGCGCTTAATAAAACTAATTTTGCGAGTCAGTCCGCCTCGCAAACTTGCACACGTCTAATCAGAGTCCATGATGGATACTACTTAGTTAAATATTACCATTTCAAACAGGATTATACCCCAACTGCATGATATCTCCTATGCACTTTTTGAATTCAGTGTCCTTCATGTAGTGTGGGTGTATGTCAGAGCAGATTTATAATCACTCGTGGGTGCTGCAGGGGGAAAATGACGAGTATCTTGATGTTTCGATCACAGATGAATCTTGGAACACAATCTCTGCCTGCGGATTCCAAATGAAAATGAATGAGGAGACAAGGGCTTAACTAAGAGGAGCCAATTTATGGGAGAAACCGACCCTCCTTGCCGCTGTCTTTTGCGGTGGGATTTCATCTGAGACATGGCAGTCACTCTTAAGGAGGAGAAAACATTCATCCCTGACACGTGCAGACATTAATACTTTCCCACAGCTCAAAACCCAGCCATCGTATTACAGAGACTGCTTCCATGAAAGACTGAAAGAGCAGAAAGCAGATTTTAAAAAAAGATTCTCTGCGGAAATGCATCCTACCCCCTCCCTCCGTCCATAGCCCTGTAACCCCCCTCCATAGCCATGCCTGCACAGCTCCGTGAACCGTCATACATGGTGTCCATAGTCCCGTGCAGTGCACCCCATGCTTTCAAACCCCTTTTGCCTTCATATACTACCTGCACAGCATTGTGTACCTTGCACAGCACTGCCTTCAAAGCCCTGTGCACCTTCATACCCTGCTTGCATAAACCTGTGCGCCATCAGACGCTGCCTGCACAGGCCGTTGCACCTTCATACTTTACTGTCTGCACAGCCCCTGGCACCATCATACCGTGCCTGCATGGCCTTGTGCACTTTCCTACAGTCAGAGCCCCTCTCACCTTCATACTCTGTCTGCACAGTCCCATCCAGCCTCATACACTGCACAGCCCTGGCTGTAGACCTCCGTACACCAGTCTGCATACTACACCGTACACCCTCCGTGGCCTCGCCTGCACGGCCCATGTACTTCTATAGTCTGCACAGTCCTTTCCACCGCCACACCCTGTCTGCACAGCCTCTCATGCTTTCCGTAGCTTCTCTGCTGGAGCCATGCACAGCTGTGCCTGTTCATAGGCCTGTCTGCAGCCATGCTTAAAGGCCCTGTATTAAGCAACATAATTCTGACAATGGCAAAGTTTTGACTCTTGAGTGAAAAGACTTGCCAAGTTTCACTAATAAAACACAGATACAAAATATGAAGGAACAGTGCAAGTGCCTATTATGGGAAGACAAGCACTGGTAACACGTGCTGTCAGTGTTCTGCCTCCTCTCATTCTCCCGAGGTGTTTGCAAACGGCAGAACTCTTATATAAATAGAAGGAACATAATGAACACACCCCCCACTTTGGGGTACCAGTGTTATAGCCAGGGCCACAGGATGTATTCGATGCTTCTGCGTTTTAGGCATGATTATGGATTTGATACCTTAGCTATATAATCCATCATCTACAGCCTAAATTAAAGATTTTAACAAAAACCATCAGAAAAAGGATCAAATGTTACTAAAAATGCAGTAATATGTTGCTGCACAGTGGTCGGCCCTTCACATAGTGTTAACATGTGCAAAAAATGACATAATGAAATAATACTACCCTGCATTACACTGTAAAATGTAGTCAACCCTGCTGCATAATTTGGTACTTCCTGTTGCATAATTCCAGAGGACCTGATTAAAGTGCTGCAGCTCTTCCGGTCCTTGATAGAGGTGGAGAGAAGCAAAGGAGAGAGATGGGAGGGTAATAGGGGTCATAAGGAGGAGGCTGGGGCATTGCTGGGTGTATTGCATTATTAACCTTCCTGCTTCCTCATATTTGCTTGAAAATGCTACATTTATTCACAATCTTTTCAAAATTTTCTCGGGGGAGTACCCCCGAACCCCCCGTAGGTTGTTTAGGCTCGCTCGCCCGCCTCAGTGCAGTACTGCGAAAATTTTACGCCTCACCACATTCAAATGGCAGCAGCCGCCACTGGTGCTGAGGAATGCATACAACAAGAAGATTCTGAAGGTCAAGGCAGACTTTTTCAAATCCCAGTTGAACCAAGCCATCAACCGCCCCAAAGAACGATTTGAAATCATCAAACAACAAGCGCACAACACGCCTAATGCTATGGAACAAAATTATTCTGCCACACCTAACTGCAATGAGCTTGCCAATTGCATCCTACGAAAGACTAAGTCCATTGATCTCGACATCCAATCTAAGAAGGCCCTGCCACAATCTATTGCTCATGATACCAAATTCTACTCTCAGATCAAGGTCATTTTTAGTACTCCGATGGAAACCACAAAAACAATGCCTCTTGGTACACCTCCTCACCTATCCCTGAAGAAGAAATCTACAACACTCTTCTAGCAAATAACCCCTCCAATCACTTCTACGACCCCTACCTCCTTCTTTATTCAAAATGATAAAATCTTCTATTCTACCCCTATGGGCAAAGATTAAAATGCCTCTCTGAGTCAAGGCTCCATACCGGGCTGTCTTAAAGTAGGGCAGGTCACACCTATACTAAAGAAATCTGACTCCCTCCCCTCAGATCTCAACAACTACCGCCCTATAACCGACATCCACACCTTGGCAAAATTGCTGGAAAAATGTGTACAAATACAATTATGTAACCACATCGAGAATTACAACCTCCTAGAAAAACACCAATCCAGCTTCCGTCATTGTCACAGTACGGAATCTGCACTCACCCACATAATTGACGACATACTAAAAATGCTTGACCGCAACAAATCTTGCCTATTAATACGTCTTGACTCATCCTCTGCTTTCTATACGGTTAAGCATGACAACCTATTGTCCCTACTGGAACGAAGGATGGGCCTTATGGGCCCAGTGTTACAATGGTTCACCTCCTTCCTAAATAACAGAACCCAAAGAATCAAGATGAAGCAGTCATTCTCTCAACCCTCCATGGTCACCATAGGGGTTCCACAGGGCTCAGCACTCTCACCCATTCTTTTTAATCTACTCATTGAGCCACTGGCAAATGCATTGAACCCAGCGAACATTCTATATCACCTGTATACGGACGACACCCATCTGTATTTGAAAATCTCCTCACCAGAAGACTTCATCTCCCTCAACGCTATTCTTCAGAATACTCAAAGCTGGCTCACTGGCAACCCGTCATGCTTAACACCAAAAATACAGAATTCCTACTCATTTCCTCACCCAATCACACTTCCAAGGTAGACCTATGGCTGAAACATTTAACTTCCTTTAACTGTGCTCCCCACATCATTGACTCCGTGAAATCCCTGGAAGTCACCATAGACAAACACCTGAACATACAGGTGCAAATTACTAACGCCTCCAAGGGACCTAATCACCAGATGAGTATACTTAGGAAACTTAAACCCTTCCTCCCACAGACCGACTTAAAAATGGTGGTACAAGCCCTAGTGCTACCAAGATTAGACTATGGAAGCACCCTTCTATGTGGTCTCCCCAGATACAATCTGGCCCTGCAGAAGGCATCGCTTAACGCCGCGGCCAGACTGGTATCAGGAACTAAAAGATATAACCGCATCTCTCTGATCATGAAAGCTCTGAACTGGCTGCCCTACGAGGCAAGAATACACCTAAAAATCGCTTGCATGACCCATAGCAATACCCCCAGTTACTTTGCTCTAAAGCTAGAGCGATCGGGGGAAGGCCGACAATTGCGAAGTGCGAGTTAACTACTACTGAAACCACAATCCTTCCACAAAAAGAGAACTGGTTGCAGAGCGTTCTCAGGGATTGCACCAAAGATTTGGAACTCCCTACCTCCAGGGGTACGTGGAATCTCTTCCTTTACTTCCTTGAAAAAAGATGTAAAAATGCTTCTAATGAACAAAGTCACATCGTAAGACTATAATTCTATGTTGACCTCTAGTCACCTATGTGATCCATATATTATTGCTTACCTCTATTGCATTGAAGACGAATACCGAATGTATGTTTCTACTCCAACCACCTATTGTTTATTAACTGTGTATTGTGAAGCGTTCTGATTCCCTTGTGGATCATTCTTTGTTGACTACTAGTCACCTATACTATCCATATACTGATATCTACCTCTTTTGTACTGAATGGCGAATACTGAATGTATGTATACTACCTCAACCATCCTAATATTTAATTACGGTATATTGTAAAGCACTCTGATACCCTTGTGGGTCATGTTCGCGCTATATAAAACTTTATAAATACATTTTAGGGTACTCATGTATTAATGTGCACCCCATCTCATGTGCTCATCTCTCTGAGAAGTCTTTTTCACGCTTAATACAGTGATAGATCAATGTGCCCTTCTGACTTTACCTTGCTTCAAACTTTTCTGTGTGCACAGTGGTGCTTGTAAGTTGTGTGGATGAGAATTATAGGTGCTGACTATTGCCTTTGGCAGGGCCTCATGTCGGACTTTGCCTTGCTGATGCGTGCACAGCAGTGCTTGCAAGTTGTTTGGGTTATTCACATTCAAGGTCTTGGTGTTTTCCTGAGCGATTGTTTTTGTTTAGTGTACTGTGGAAGGCCTTGTGAGAGCTTCGTCAAGACAGAGGCTGGAAGAAGTGCGAATGGAGGAAGAGACTTGAGAGCTCCTTACTGCCATGGAGATGCTTGCTTGGAACTTGGCCAGTTCTGGTAAAATTCCTCTGGCGGTGGGAGGAGGTCTTTCACGAATCTTCTAGTGTGTTTAAAGCTGAGGGTTGCAGGCTGAGAAACTGGGAGTTTGGATTCCGAGCGAGGGCAGACGTGTCTACTTCGGACTATGAACCCTGGTGCTGAGCTCTGAACCCTGGCTGTGATTCCCCCGGTCAGAAGTGGGCAGTGTATGCACCAGGTTATGTATTAAGTTTTGTGGTTATTGCCATTGTGATGTGTGGCCAGTGGCTTTGATCATTTGAGGTGTTTTCTTTGTGGTGTGGGAGGTGCACATCCAGAGTGATCCTCTACTGTGTATATATATATATCTATTCACAGAAAAAAACATAGGTTTCAGGCACGCTATAGTTAGGAATTAGCATTTAAAAAACCTCAGAAATTCACTGAAAAAACCATAGGTTTCAGGGGTGTTATAGTTAGCTGGACTTTTCACTTGTACAAAACCATTGAAATTCCCCCGTTATAGTTAGTTCAGCTAACTATAACTCGCGCGCCCGCAATGCACTGCTGATGACGTCACATATTACATCACTCATGACATGGTCAGTGACATCACTGATGACATCTCAAATGACATCACTGATGACATCATCCAGTGAATGTGTGTTTTTCTGAAAATTAAATATGTTTTATATATGTATATCTCAAGGTCGATGGAAGAATAAATGGGTATATAAGTGTCTAAATGGATGATTTGTTTTTGAAAAATTGATTGTGTAACTGACTGATTAAGTGTATCATAGTGAATACATGGCTTAGTGAGTAATGTTTAAATATGTAAATATCTTTATCAGTCTCTCACTTTGTGTATAAGTGGCTGCATGGGTTGGTGAGTGTCTATATAGGCTATTAGTTGTTTTTTTGAGTATCAGTCTGAGTGTCTGCATGGTTCGTTGGGGGGTATTACGTAGTGCATAGGTGCATGAATGAGTGACTCACTGTTTGTATGTGTTGAAGACAGCATGTGTGCAGGACTGTATGGGTGGATGAGTGTGTGTATGGGAGTGTTAGTGAGTAAATGACTGTCTCAATAGTGTACATATGTTTTAAACTAGTATATGTGACTATTGGTGTATATAAGTGAGTATATGTGAGAGTGAGAGATTGAAAGAGTTCCTGTATGAATAAGTATGTGTTTCTATAAGTGATTGTTTAAAAGACTAAGTATGTGTAAGTTTCCGTAGAAGTAAGTGTGGTGGTGTGTGTATAACTGTATATGCAAGTAAATGTATGTTTGATTCTTTATTAGCATGAGTGACTATGTGTGTGAGTAACTCTATGGATGAGTGGCATTGTGTAACAGGATGTATAGGTGTATGAGTACATATGATGAGTGAGTACATGTATGAGTGACTGTATAGGACTGTTGGTGAATGAGTGGATGTGTATGTGGATCTTAGAATTACTGAAGAGGTTGTTGTAACTGGTATTGGTATGTCCATTGTTTTGAAAATTTTACTCTCTATTTTTGAATGTGTGTATCAAAGGTTATATTAGGGTTAGAGGAGGTCTGCCACTCTATCACAAGGATGATGTCATCAGTGATGTCATCAGTGATGTCATTTGAGATGTCATCAGTGATGTCATGAGTGATGTCACTGACCATGTCATGAGTGATGTAATATGTGACCTCATCAGCAGTGCATTGCGGGCGCGCGAGTTATAGTTAGCTGAACTAACTATAACAGGGGAATTTCAATGGTTTTGTACAAGTGAAAAGTCCAGCTAACTATAACACCCCAGAAACCTATGGTTTTTTCAGTGAATTTCTGAGGTTTTTCAAATGCTAATTCCTAACTATAACGTGCCTGAAACCTATGGTTTTTTCTGTGAATTTCAAAGGTTTTTTAAATGCTAATTTCTAACTATGCCTACAGAGATAGGACATGTGAAGAAAGAAGAAAAAATGCACAGAAAGAAAAAAAGAAGTGCAGAAAGAAGCAACAGAAGTCCTCAAAGACGAAGAAAAGTGCAGGAAGAAGGATAACGTGCAGAAAGAACAAAAAGAAGAGTAGAAAGAAGCCTTGTTGCAAAATCATCCTGTACCCTCAACTTTTTCAGACGGATACTGGTGGTAACTGAGTCTGACTAACCAGTCCTAGAGCCAGTGCTATGTTAAAAGACACTTAGAAAACAGTGAAAACACCTACATACAACATTATGCGTTGGGGTCCCCCTGTGATTAGCATGACCTCCTCTGTAAGCCCCTAGTATATAATAGGGCAGGGGGATTAAAACTACCTCTTAAAACAGGCCACAGGGCGTTTTTGCACACGTTAACTCAGGCCCCGTCCCCTCCCTTCACCACTGCGTAAACACGCCCTGTGTCCGTTTTAGTTGGGAGATTAAGTTCATTTGAATCCTGAGGGTCCCTATGGTCCAACTAGCCCACTAGGTACCTCCAGTAAGTGCCACAGAGCTGCGTTGCAGAGAGGTGTAAAAAGTGGCACGGCCTGGACCACCTCTCTGCAATGCAGCTCAGTGGCGCTTACTGGAAGCACTTGGTGGGCTACTTAGCCCCCAGGGGCCCTCAGTATTGAAGGGAAACTATATCCCCAATTTAAAACGTGCCATAGTGCGTGTTTGCACACGTCACCTCAGGCCCCGTCCCCTCCCTTCACCACTGTGTAAACGCGCCCTGTGGCTGTTCTAAGTTGAGAGATTAAGTCCCCTTGAATCCTAAGGGTCCCTAGGGTCAAACTAGACCACTAGGTACCTCCAGTAAGCGCCACAGAGCTGCGTTGCAGAGAGGTGTAAAAAGGGGCTTGGCCTCAGAACACCTGTCTGCAGCGCAGCTCCTTGGCGCATACTGGAGATGCCTGTTGGGCTAGTTGGCCCTCCGGGACCCTCAGTATTGAAGAGGAATTAATTCCCAAACTTACAACTCGCCAGGGGGCGCGTTTGCAGAGTGCTGCAAGGAGGGGGCGTGGCCTCCGGCACAATCTTTTATTTATTTTAATTTTTTAAGAAGGGGGGCTGTGTGGTTCCCCTTCTTATTCTAATTTATTGGCCCTGATGACCCCATCCCCCAGGGCCTGTCTCCTAATTATATTTTTTTGACCCCAATCCCCAGGGCCGGCCACTGTTTTTTATTATTTTTAAAAAATATATATTTATAGGCACACCTAGGACATGCTGGACAAACCGTACGTACCTATCGCCATGACGATTTGCGTGATATTCATTAAAAGGCGACTATGCATACAATGAATCCACGTGGAATGTATTTACACCACTAGTGAAGTTCTGACATGTCTGATGCCCTACCGTGCCTAATCCCGGTAGACACCCTTGTCGTTTATTTATACAAACATGGGTAGCTATTGACGGGCACATTTAATACACATGCACACCAAGCCATTCAAAGGGGATTCAACAAAAATTCGACCAAAACTATGCAAGAAACCCCCCTCACGGTTAATAAAACACACATCCACTGCCGGATGTGTAATACTTTTTATTTTACTCTCTGGAAAGGGGACGAACATCACTTGAGAGTCACAGCACGCTCCTGGCAGAGCCCAATGCTGTGTTACACCCACCATTGCCTGCTGAGTGCCACACACCTCTGTGTTGTATTCCACTAGCTAGTGCGTATGCTATGACACTCTCTAGCCCATGTGCACTGTAACACCATCCCGTGAATATGTCATGCCACACTTGTCTTCGCACGGGTTATATTGCCCCATCTAACATGCCTTCCTCGATGCCTATGTTATAACGCACAGTGCTATGCCATACATATTACAATCTGGGATCCATATCTTTGTCACAGTGCATATGCAACGTTACACTCCCCAGCACATATTTTATATTTCAACTTTAGAGACTAGTTAGGTTACACAACACTGCCCTGTGCATATTACACTCCAAGGCGCATATCGCATAGCATGCGCTAGTGCCTGTGCTATCTCGCGCTCTCCAATGAATCTGTCATTGCGCACAATGTATTGCATATTATATTTCACGCCCGGTTCATCTTATATCACACTTTGTAAAAGTAGAGAACAATTTCATAAGGCGCCTTTTGGCCCTCCCTTGTGGCACACCCCTTCTCCCCCTAAGATTAGACTTGGGTCTACCCTCCATAAGAGAAGACCTGGAATTAATGCCACTGAGATTCTGGCATAGGCTTTGGTCCACCGCTGAGCTCGAACACTACAGGCAAGAGCTTGCCCATGTCATGAATTATAATTTCTGTGATAAAATCCCGTGGCTGGTTTTTATAAAGAAAGAACTTTACCGACTAGGTCTTCACGAACTATGGGATTCCCCGGAACAAGGCTGTTTCAAGGTGTCACGCAAACACCTTGTGGGTATTTATAGGGAAAAAAGTTTTGCCTCCCTTGTTTCTGCCACCAATAAAGGTATTTTGACTGTTAGATTTTTGGATTTTAAGGATTTATACCAATTCGAAGGGTTTATGGACATAATTTTCCCCATACTAGCTAGAAAATTGTTTATCCAATGGAGGCTAGGGACTCTTCCCATTAAAACATTTACTTACAACTGGACAAAAAGGACGGATAAAATCTGCCCAGGTTGTTGCATTTATGATGAGGAAGAATCCCATATTATGTTTTTCTGTCCTGCATACAATCGACCCAGAAAATACTGGTTAGCTCCTCTATGCAGAAACTTGGGCTTAAGGAGCTATCTCCATTCCCTTAGAATATTGAAAACGAGCACGGCACCCCACATAGTATTTGCAGTTGCTAAATTTTTAATGGCCATGTGGCAGTTAAGGTCAAAATATCTTAAAGACTGATCCTTTTGGCTATGATTCTTAACGCCTTTCGCAATCGGAAATTCTTTTTATACTATGATGGTTTTATGTATTTTACTATGTTCTTATACTAATGTGGATGCATTTTAATGATATTGTTTTTGCATCTTTTATGGCCAAATTGGCCGAAATAAAGAATTTGATTGATTGATTGATTGATATCACACTTTTTGGTGCATAGTTTATACCATACACTATATCTAGTTTTCATTTTCAATCGTGCTCTCAGGACTATGTTCTATATAACACTGTGTTCACCTACCCTTTTCACGGGCATTACATTTTGCGATAGGGGGTAGAGGGTCAGGGGGTGTTTCTGCCAAGTGAGCCCAGAGTCACAGTCACAAACGTCCTCTTCTTCCTGAATAAAAGTGAGATTATGCTGCATACTTGTTCATATTTTAAGTAGTTCGCACAGACACACGTTTTAAAAACTATAAAGTTCCTAATACCCGCCTTCTCTGAACAGTTAGCTTGCTGCCCCATCCCCCTCCTCCCTATCCTCTGTTGTGTGAATCCATGGACTAGCCTCCTCCCTCCTGCCATGCATGGTCTGATGTGCTGCCACTGCCCTCAATTTAGTATGATGTACCAGTCCACGCCTCCTGCCCTCCATTGCCCAATTCTATGCCCCATCATTGACCTGTGCTTAGCTTGCTGCCCCTATTCTCCTTCCCCCTGCCCTCCGATGTCTTTGTGCATGCCCCTGCTCCATCCTTTTTGCCCACCATGTTCCATGGACCTGCCACTCCTATCTACTCTGAGTGTTCTGTTGAGCCGCCACTCCCCTCCCACCTGCCTAGCATTGTCAGATGACTGTAACCTGTCCCTGCCACCTCCACCCTGCCTGTCCACATGCCATGCCCCTATCCTCTTCCTCCTGTCCTACATGGTCCATTGTACTGCCACACTCTTCTGCCCTCCCTGGTCTGTTGTGCTGCAACTGCTCCTCCTGCCTGCCCCGTGCGGTCTGTTGTGAGGCCCCTTCCCCTGAACTTTCTTGTCTGTGCACAGGTCCTGACCCTCCCTTCTATCCTCCATCGTCCTTTGTGCATGCCCCTGCACCTTCCTTCTTGCCCATCATAGCCATTGTGCTGCCACTAACCCTCCCACTTGCCATGCATGGTCTTTCGTGCTGCCATGGCCCCTCCCACCTTCCCTGTGTGGTCAGTTAGCTGCCCCTGACCCCCTCCCACCTTCCCTCCATGGTCTGTGTGTATGCCATCACAGTCTCACTGTTGCTCTTCATGGTGTGTCTTGCTTCTAGTGCCCATCCTGCCTGACCTCCATGGCTATCTTGCTGCTCCTGCCCTGCCCCCTTGCCCCCAGCCCTCTGTTTACATGTGCAGACCCCTACTCCCTCCCTCCTGGCTTGTCTGTTCCATTGTAATGCCCCTGATCCGTCCCTCCTGCCCTTTATGGTCTGTTACGCTGCAGCTTTCTCTCATGTCTGTCCATTATGGCCAGATAGCTACCATTGCCTCTTGCCCCTCTGTTCTCTGTTGTCCATGTGCATGGTCCTCCCCTCCCTCTTGCTTTCTATGGATTGTTGTGCTGCACTCCTGTCCCGCATGCCCTGTGTGGTGTATTGTGCTGCTGCAAACCCTGATGCCTGCCCTGTAGGGTCAGTTTGGTGCACCTCTCCATGTCCCTCCTGTCCTCTGTTATCCAAGTCCATGTCCCTACCCCATTTCCTTCCATGATCCAATGTACCATACTTGCGAACATTTTGAACTTGGTAAGAGGGAGATTTTGGAAAAAAACTGGGGTATTGATTTTCCCCTTTGAGTTACATTGAAAAATAGGAGATTGTAGACAAGAGACAGATCAAATAAAGCCCATTTGAGCTTAAAAACATTGGACGTTTCCTGGCTGAATCGGGTCTGTTGGCATGTATGGTTGTACTACCATTGCCTCTTCCTTCTGCCCACAATGGTCTATTACATTGCCACAGCCTCTCTTGCAAGTCCTGTATCGTTGGTTTGTTGCCCCTGCCCCCCTTTCCCCTGCCCTCCATAGTCTGTTGTGCTGCCACGGCCCTTCCTGCCTGCTCAGTGTGGTTAAATTGTTGCCTTTGCACCCTCCTACCTGCCTTCAATTTTCAGAGTCCGTGCCCCTGGCCTCTGCCTCTCAACAGTATCCTAATGAACAACTAGATTGCTAACATTCTATATTTATTACAAAAGTGTGGAACGCCTGACGTCATCTTGATGTAATCAAAACTGTAATACCCAGAGCATTTCCTTAAGAAATTACATATATGAGAGGGTCTTATTGGCATCAAAATTATGGTTAGTGCTCTAAAAGACTAAAATAAGGACATATTTTCTGAGTTTTCAAATAGCGACAAAGCACTTTTAAATTATTTGTTATCTTTATGTTTTTTTATCCAGTTGACCACTTGATTAAATGTTGCACTTAGGGGAGAGGATGTGGTGTTACTTCCAGAACTGCAGACTTTGCAACTGGGGAACCAGGTTGGAGTTTCTGCTTCAGCTCGACATTCTGTGATTCTGGTCAAATCACTTAGTCTCCCCATGTCTACAACCAAAATGAATTTGTTCTTGTGTGATGTAACCAATGCTCATGTAAAGCACTCCAATACCTGACAAGTCTGCACTATATAACACTGCAAAAACACAAAATAATAAGTGTTTTGCACACTTCTGTCATTGGGCTATATTTGGGCTACATCTGGGTGATTTTGGGCTACATTTGGGCTCTTTTGTCTCCGGTGGCCATCTTGGGAGATTTATTTGTTATGAAGTTTCCTAATTTCCTCATGTACTGCAGTCTCCTCAGTAGGAAATGCTTTCAGTTTTTTACTCTGATTCCATCATGAAGGTATTCAGATATGTCACACATTTGCCATAAATTCTGAATGTTAGCACTCTAGTTGCTCATTAGATCACTGTAGTAAAACTACTGTTCACCATGGAAGTCTGCTCCTGGTATTAAAAGTGCATGTTTCAGTCTGCATGTCAGAATTTTTTAATGAAATAGAAGAGGATTTGAGAAGTCACTCAAAATGTGCCCTAATTTTTCTTTCTGCAGCATTAATCATAATTTCTATGGCAAAATGAACCCCCTCATTTTGTTCCTTTTTAAATTAAATGTTTTAAGAGTTACCACTTTAATCCAAGCAAGATGGCTTCAGGTGTGCCATACGTTTATCATAAGTAGGACTGTTAGCGCTCTAGTTGTTCTTTGGAACACTCTGGGAAGCTGCAGTAGAACACAAAGGAATCAACTGACAGTCTCTGCCCTTGTTGGATGTACATGTTTTACTGAGAATGTCAGACTTCATTCTCACATGACTGAGAAAGATAATGTGAATTTACAGAAAATAAGCTCTCAGTTTAGCTTATAGATCACCTTCCAAACCTCTGTGGGAAAAGCATGAGAAAATATTTTTCTCTCAATCATGATATCCCAGCAGAAGGCTTTTTCACATGGTGAAATCACCTTAGAACATACCACAATTCCTAAAATGAGTATGGTACCATCAACAAATGATTTATAATGGAACTAAAGTCTTAAAACCTTCTATTAACTGCAATGCTTTTTATTGAGGTGCTATCATGTATATTGGTCCCAAGATGGCTGCCAACACTTCTTGGATGAAGTGCTGACAACCAATCAGATCTCAGGATGAGATGTGTGGTTAGGCTCCGCCCACATATGTATATGATTTTACTTTTGATTTTCTCAGGAACTACTGAACAGATAGACACCAGACCTGCAAAAGGCACTTCCCTGACCTGAGGACTACCTCTCTGCCAAATTTCAAGTAATTCTGTTCAGCCGTTCGGGCTGTACCGTGGACTAAAGGTCCCTATGGAAAATTGCATGGGGAAAACGCGTTTTGGGACCCCCCTTTTATCTCAGCCCCCGCTTAACGAATCCCCCCGAGATTTTCAGGGTAGGAGCGGAGCGGAGCGGAGCGCCCCACCTATTTTGAAAATTTCGCGAGGATTCGTCAACTGGCGCCAAAGTTATTCCAAATAGAATGTTGCGGATTTCCTATGGAAACACGGTCCTAACTATAACTATCTACTGGCAACCGCCAGTAGATAATATATATACGCGCACGGTGAAAAACCTTTAAAAAAAAAAATATTTAATAATAAATACATGACTTAGCATTTAAAAAACCGTACAAATTCACTGAAAAAACCATAGGTTTCACACATGTTATAGTTAGCTGGACATTTTCCTCGTAAAAAAACAATGAAATTCCCCCGTTATAGTTAGTAAAGGGAACTATAACTCACGCGACCGCAATCCACTGCTGATGACGTCAGATATTACATCACTGATGACATATGTGTCTTTCTGTAAAATAAATATTTATTAAATATGTATAGCTAAAGGTTAAAGGAAAGAAAAATGGGTAAATAAGTGAATAAATACAGTGATGTAATATCTGACGTCATCTGCAGTGGATTGCGGTCGCGTGAGTTATAGTTCCCTTTACTAACTATAACGGGGGAATTTCATTGGTTTTTTACGAGGGAAATGTCCAGCTAACTATACCATGTGTGAAACCTATGGTTTTTTAAGTGAATATATATATATATATATATATATATATATATATATATATATATATATATATATATATCTTTCTGATCTCTTGCAGGACGTCCAGTGTATCTTATCTTATATCAGTTATTGCTTGTTTATTAATCAGTATTATAGTTTGCTCAGTTACTGATTTGTGCCTTTAGATTATAAATTTGCTACATATATTTGAATCTTATGCATTTGGTTATCTGAGATAGCCTTTGTTTAGAGAGTATTATGTAATAAACCCCAAGCCTTATTCTAAAAGTGATAGAGTCTTTGCATTTTGTTAAATAAAACCCCTTTTCAAAAGGTGCTGTTTGTTTTGTGTTGAAGTCCTGCTGTGCCAGGAGTGGTAAGACATGCTCAAAAGTGTATATTATTCAAAGGTGCAGTAGTATATTTGCCTCCCAGGTGGGAGTGCAGGGATTGGGTGTGGCTTATTGGTGAGAAGCCACATTCAAAACAGTATGTATATATGTATATACTTTGCAGAGTTAGAGCCACACCACTATCGCCCTGGAACTGCCCTCGCCAGTGGATCTCCCCATAACTGCATTTTGATGAAAACCATACACTTCTATTGTCACTTGTACATAATCATCTAAGCTACCCAGAAATATAAATACTTGAAGGATAAATGTATAATATATGCAATTTATTATTCAGCTCAGCAGTGCAACCTTTTTTTTTACAGTGCATATGCGTTAATTTTTCATTTTTTTTTATATAAAAAGGGAAGCCATTACATAATGAGGGCTGGATTGATAAAGGGATCTTTTTTCCGTACCAATCGGAAGATTCAGTGTACCCGTTCACTTTTAAAGATCTTCAATCTAAATATAATCTGGACAATCTGAAATGTAATAAATAATTTTTTACAGGTTAAGGCAGCACTGACGAAGGCTAAACTACTACCCTCATCCCCCTCCTTACCTAACTTTGTATCAAAGATTAATAAGCTATGTCACCAAGTCTCTTGGATTTATAAACGAATTCGTCCAAAGCATTCTTCCCTTAATAAGACACTTATATCATTTTAGGATTCACACTCCTCTTCCCCGATCTCTGAAGCAGAGTGGTCTCAAACATGGAGCTCGGTCATCAGAAATAAAATATCCCCAGTCCTTTCACAGACAACATTTTGGCTCCTACATAAGGCTTATTGGACGCCAGCCCGCCTACACTTGCATAAGATACGAGCTTATCCTAATTGCTGGAATTGCAAAGAGGGAACGGGTGACGTGGCCCATCTGCTACTACACTGCAAATGTGTTGAGCCGTTTTGGGACGGGTATTTGACTTTATCTCTAAATTATTTTCATGCTCCCTTAAAAAGGAACTATCCACTCTGACAACTGGCTTTCTATGGGTGGATGGTGGATACATTAAAGGATAATGATAAAGCCCTACTGGACCTCCTACTTACAGCAGCTGTTAAGATTATCCTAAACAACTGGAAAGACACACAAAAAGTGTCTTTTAAATGCTGGTTGAAAATGATTTCTCACCTTAGGGGCGCTGATAATATTGCTCTCCAAAATTCACCATGGAAACCCCCCAATAGTCATATGTGGGATAGCCTTGATCTATATTTCAACTCGCATAAACCGCCATGAACCACAAGAGTCAATGTGGTGTTAAGGTCCATTCTCCTGCCTAATCCATGAGATATCTATCCTGTCCAAGCTCCTCCTTTAAATAGGGGTGTATTAGATCAATGATGCTATATTATATTAGTTTCTGCATACTGTTAACTTCAATTTTGGCTTTTTGTACTTTATAGTTTATGAGATTTGTTTCAGGTGGTTTTCACGACCTATCATCTATCTTTTCAACATGTGTTATTGCATATCTTATGACACGATGTATGGAATTAATGACACCATTCTATTGTTATTCATTATTGTAATTTTTTGTTTTCTATGTCTGCTTCTTTTTTTTTTTTTAAGAAAACAACCAATAAAACTATTTGAACTTTAAAAAAAAAAAATCACTTCCGTTTGACATTAATTTAGGATTTTTAGGCCTAGTTTGGGATGAAAAGCGAAATTAATTTTGTTTGCAAGTCTTAAAATGTTTGTGAATGAGAACCGTGTTGGCATTTCTCGTCAGAAAAAAGCTCACTTTGGATGTCAGGCGAAAATTAATTGAGAACATTTACTGCTGAATATATAGATTGTGATCAAGGATTAGTATCTGCAGCATATGGCAGTACTCATTAAAAGTTAGCTCACCTATATTTACTAAATTTTCCCCAGTTATTCATGAACCTGCAGTGCTTTTACGACAACCCTAAGTACTATCTCGCTGCCAAGCAGTACCATTTATGTTCAGATTGGGAGGATGGTCTCTTCAAGGCCCCAAAACTTTCTACAATTCTCTTTTGTTCGTGCAGGCTTCTAATTACTTGCACTAAAAATTAATTGGACATAGTAGAAAAACCCTCATACAACAAGAATTGCCAGAGCCGACAGATTTAATGCGTTAATGTTTGCAAACAAAAGCATTAACTAAGTCTTCCGATAAAAATGGTACCTCACCTGAGTGGATAGACCTAAGGCCTGTGACAGGAAACGGCCCAAAACGCAACATGGATAATCACATGCTGGTCCGTGAGCCGAGACGCCGTACGTTCTGACTGCAGATACACTACTTAGGCCCTTATCAAGGAGGCCCACACAGAATCTACAACATCTGACATTTATCCAGACCGGGGCCCGGTCCAGACCCGGCCCATGGACCCACCCATAAGAAGCATTTAATTTGCTGTATTCACCATCTATCACACTTGCCCTGACGAAGTTCAACCGTTTGAACGAAAAGCGTTGGCTGATGCATTGCGCAAACCCTATGGATTGTTGAAAATAAAGAGTTTTATATTTTTGCAATGAAGAAACTGATCGAGCTTCATTATTGACTTCATATTCATTTGGGAGTGCACCGCTCCAGTGTTCTCAGAATGCTGTATATCTGCTTGGCAGTTGGCATCCCACAACGGCGGGTGCAGGAGCAGAGTGTGCACACCGAATCTCATCTTATTACTAACACATTACTTGGGGATCACACAGAGGAAGTGCGGTAACTGGAGTCCGCCATTGGTTTTCTATTTGCAATGGATACATCACATTTTTACACCCAAAACTAACCCTTTTTCTGCAAAGTGGGTAGCTTGGGATTTTGGGCACTAGCCGGCACCTACAGAAGACTAGCAATTCTGTGCATTTTTGAAAAACAGACACCTAGGGGAATCCAGGGTGGGGAGACATGCATGGCTCTCACTAGGGTTTTTTTTACCCAAAATTCTTTGCAAATATCAAACTTTGACTACAAAAACAAATATTTCTCAAAGTTCTGTGATGGAAAGGTCTGGAACCTGTAGGGAGCCACAAACTTCCTTCCACCCAGCTTTTCCCTAAAGTCTTCCAATAAATATGGTACCTCACTTGTGTGGGTAGGCCTAGTGTGCACAACAGAAAATGGTCCAAAACACAACATAGACACATTACAATTTTAGACACAAAACTTACTCTTTTTTTGCAAAGTGGGTAGCTGTGGATTTTGTGCCTTTGATCTAGGAAAATCTAGCAACCATGTACCTTTTTAAAAAACAGACACCTAAGTGAATCTAGAGGGACAAAAAACCCAATTTTCCTCAAAGTTCTGTGATGAAAAGTTGTGGAACCTGCGGAGAGCCACAAACTTCCTTTCACCCAGAATTCTCCTAAATCCTAAGATAAAAATGGCACCTCATGTGTGTGGGCAGGCCTAATGTCCCCAACAGGATATGGCCCAAAACGCAACATGGATATATCACATTTTCTCATTCAAAACTGACCAATTTTTTGCAAAGTGGGTAGCTGTGGATTTTAAGCCCTAGCTCAGACGACACCAGGGAAACCTAGCAAACCGGCACACTTTTTAAATCTAGACACCTGAGGAAATCCAGGGTGGTGTGCCTTGTGTGAATCCCATGAAGTTTTCTTACCCAAGATGCCCGGCAAACCTCAAACTTTGCGTGAAATCACGCATTTTCCTTATATTTTTTATGATGGAAACCCCACTTGTGCCGATAAAAATGCTGCACCACTTGTGTGGCTGATCATAGTGCCTGCGAAAGGAACGGAAACAAAGGTCAATGGGAGCCCTAACGAAGGGACAAAAATGGCTGTGGTTGGTAGGTTTCCATGGGTGGCGTTTGAGTATGGCCCCAAATCCCTCAGGTGCTCCTATTGCTGATCTCTCCATGTAGCAATCCTGCTATTTGGGAAGGATAGGGAGCTGTGGACTGATCTTCACTGGCTGGACCGTTTAAAACCTGCCCCAATCCCTAGGGACACCGTAAAAAATCTTGGGGTTTGGTTTGACCGAGGATTGACCTTTGAGTAACAAACAAAAGCCGTCGCTGGGGTCTGTTTTGGACTCCTGCGGGGTCTTAAGCCGCTGCTCTGGTTTTTACCCCCTCCGGTGCGCCAGACTATCATCCAGGCGTCTGTTCTATCTAGATTAGATTATGGCAATTGCCTATATTTGGGAGCAACAAGGGCCAGCGTAAACCGCCTCCAGAGGGTCCAGAACGCAGCAGCACGGATCTTGGTCTCACTACCTAAGCATTGCTCAGTCGCCCAGGTGCTTCCCAAACTTCACTGGCTGCCAGTAGATAAGCGGATACAGTTTAAAGCATTATGTATCTCACATAAGATTCTAGCAAAACAAGCTCCGCCGGGCCTTCTACATTTGTTGGAGGCTTATGTACCTAAGCGCTCACTGCGATCTGCTGAACAAGCTTTGGTCTGCGCTCCTCGAGTGTGGAGGGCCAGGGCAGGGGTCCGTTCGTTTCGATATTTGGCAGCTCCCGACATCTACTAGAACTATTTCCAACCACCTGGTTTTCCGTAAGGCTTTAAAGACTTGGCTTTTTCCCTTCTCTACCATTTAACCGCTGCGACTTGCTCATGCACTCGTTCCTGGTCCTTGTGCTGCGCTGGGACACCTCGTTGCTGTGGCAGCCATGCGCATTATAAACTCTAAATAAATAAATAAATAAATAAATAGCACTTTAGGGCCTTTTGTGTCAAAGTTTCTTGGCCCACCCAAACAAGTGAGGTACCAATTTTATTGGAAGACTTGAGGGAATGATGTGTGGTAGGAAATATGTGGCTCCCCACAGATTCCAGAACCTTCCATCACAGAAATGTGAGCAAAATGTGTGTTT
This sequence comes from Triturus cristatus, assembly GCF_964204655.1. Lineage (NCBI taxonomy): Eukaryota > Metazoa > Chordata > Amphibia > Caudata > Salamandridae > Triturus > Triturus cristatus. The sequence continues at coordinate 309,558,661 of NC_140595.1, forward strand.
CATTCAAAGTTTGCAAGGGATTCTGGGTAACAAAACCTGTTGAGAGCCATGCAAGTCACCCACCCTGGATTTCTCTAGGTTTCTAGTTTTCAAAAATGCAGTGGTTGCCAGGTAAGTTGTCTATTCTCTATATGTAACACCACCACCTTCACTGTGATGTAGAATGTGGTAGCCCCCTTACTCTGGGCGGAGAAGAATAGTGCTCAGTGGGTGAAAAGCGGGAAAGAAAGCCGCTTTGCCAAAAAGTTTCTAGTCGTAAAGCCTTATTAGCGTACGCACCAATAATCAATACCAGGTGAGGTAGAAAAAAGATGCATGACCACAACCATAATTATTCGTAGCCCACGGTCGCCTGCTCCTTCATGCTACCCGCCCATTTTCCCCACGCCTTGACCCTGTCACGCACCTGCAGAAGTCACACTCCTCCTGAAGTGTGGCTGGGACAGCTGGCCTTTCTGCTGGGTTTGTCCCCTGGAAACGGGATATGGCCTCCCCGTGTAACGCGGTCGACTTCCTCTCAGCTGGCCGAGCACATCAACTCATTTCCACCTGGTTCCAAAGATTCGGTTCCCGTCAGCATCCTTTGGGGTTCTCTTCAGTACGTCGAATCTGGGTGACTCCTCCTCTTTTAATGACGCGCTGTCTGGATATCCAGGTGTCTTTATGTATTGGCTCTGACTTCTATTCCAAACACCAAGACCCGCCTTCTTAGCCTCAGTGGAGTCCTCCTTAATGGTGTAGGGGTCAGCCTTTCGAAAGAAGGTGGCCGCAGGTGAATGGGACTCCCGGACACAGGGTCAAAATCCACAGCTACCCACATTGGGGAAAAAGGGTCAGTTTTCAGTGGAAAAATGTGATGCGTCCATGTTATGGTTTGGCCTGTTACCTGTCGCAGGCACTAGGCCTACCCACATAAGTGAGGTATCATTTTTATCAGAAGACAAGTGGGCACATAGAGTAGTAGAACATTTGTTATTACCAATTGGATTTCACTGCATTTGTGCCTTCCAAATATAAGCCAGTGTGTAAAAAAGAAGACATTTTGAAAAATACCCTCTAAATCATATGCTTGTACGTGTGCCTACAAATTCAGAGATGTACAAATAACCACTTCTCCTAAACTCCATATCTTGTGCCCATTTCAGAAATTCATGGGTTTCTTGATACCCATTTTTCACTCAACACATTTTGCCATGGGAATTGGTCTATGATCGTTACACAATGAAAAACCATTGTACGATGCAGCTCAGTTGTTGGCTCTGGGTACCTTGGGTTCCTGGAGAACCCACAAACCATTTATAACCCCACAACCAGAAGGACCTAGCAGACGTAATGGAATATTGATTTAATAACTGGCCATCGTGACAAAAAGTTACAGATAAAAATGTCACAAATGGCTGTTTTTTTTCCTACTCATTTTCAATATTTCTTTATTTCAGCAGTTATTTCTTTGGGATAACCTTGAGGGATCTACACATATGACCCTTTCCTGAAATATATAGCTTTCCTGGATCACCTATGCGTTTCACACTGGTTTCCACCACAAACTGGAAATAGGTTGAGAGCACAAAAAATAGAAATAATTGTGTACGTCTTTGAAAAATGCCAAAACTGTGGTAAACAAATTCGTTTTTTGATTCAGCTCTGCATGTTGCTGAAGGATGGGAAGATGGTAACTTTAGCACCGCAAACCATTTATTGATGCCATTTTTGGGGGGGGGGGAAAGACACTTTTATCCAGAGTACTTTTTTCCTATTTTTCCAAATGAAATCTCAAAATGTAGCTATATTTTGTCTATTTTTTTGGTCCCCTCCAGGGCAATCCACAAACCCTGGGTACCTTTAGAATCCACAGGGTGTTGGAAAAAAGGACTCAAATTTGGTGTGGATACCTTTTGTGGACAAAACGTTTTGGAGTCTTAAGCACAAACTACCCCAAATAGTAAAAAAAGGGCTCTGTACTGAGGGGGAAAAGGCCCAGCAGTTTAGGGATTAAGGACCATCACATAGTGAGGCACCATGAACGGACTTGTTATGTAATCCTTCCTCCACTAGGGTTTCAAAACAAAGAAACGCAGAGTGGTTGCAGACTCTGTAGAGTGCTTTTTAGCAGTTGTGTAATGAAACTTGAGGGGGCCCACCTTCAAAGTGCAAGAAGGGGGCCCCTTCCGACCACACTCAGGAGCTCTCCTGACAGGGTACTGGGCTGAAGGGGCCCCCTGCACCACGGGGGCTGCAGGGGCCTTTGTTACGCCCCTGCTTTTTAGGTCGAAGCTGTCTGGTTTGCTAATGACATCTTGGGGACATTGAGAAAGCTTCCCTGGGAAAGCATTTCTCCAGTTGCTTACCATTGGCTTTTTGGTTTGTAACTCACATTTGCTTTCTTTCTATTGCTGGCACTATTTGTTTTAAGCTGTCCAGCTGGAATCCATCCCTTCTGTTGCCCACACCCTATTTACTGTATTCTTGCACCAGTGCTCAATTTCTTTAAACAGGTATTTAAATTTTGTTCTAATCTTGTCACATTTGCTGTGCATTGAATGACTATTATCAAATGTCAGGCTGTGTCTTCCAAAGAGTTTAGTGTTTACTTTTCTTTCTCTGAATTTAAAGTGAGAGGATTTATGTGACAATCATGCTGGCTCCTGGGTATGTGCTTGGGGAAGGCAGCAGATGTTATTTTTTTTCTAGCACACAACAAAATGTAAATGTCTGTAAATGAACCATGCAAACATTTCAGAATATATCAAAATTAGAAAAGCACAAATGAAGCACATGTTTTGGTAGTACTGAAGTGTGCTGGACACATTTTATTATGATCAAAGCAAATCAATACACTAGGAGATGACATTTTCACACATTATCATTTTTGCACTGTTAGAAATGGGGGTCTCTAGTTGGCACGTAGGGACCCTTCCTTCTAATCAGAATAAGGGAGCTTCAAACCTAAAATAACCCCTGCTCACCCCCTTTGTAGCTTTGCACGAGCAGTCGGGCTTATCTCAGGGGCAATGTGTAAAGCATTTGCATATAACACACAGTAACACAGTGAAAACACTACAAATGAACATCACACCAGTTTAGAAAAATAAAGTATCTTTATCTAAACCAAACAATACCAAAACAACTAAATTCAATCAAATAGATGTCAAATATGACTTATAAAAGGTAAAAACAGTTCTGTCCATAGAAAACTATGGATGTGTCACTTTTGTTGCAAAGTACCTGCTCCAGTTCCTTAATGCCACGCAGGGGAGGCGGTGGGTCAGTTCCTTACTGGAGAGGAGGTGATGCGTCGATTTCTTAGTGTGCGGGGAGGTGATACGTCGGTTTCTTACTGCAGCCCCAGCGTTGATGTAGATTTAGCACACAGGTGCAATGCATGGAAATCCAGATGTGCTGGAGGTCGATGCTGCAGCGGTCACTCAGGCGCTGCGTCGATTTCTTCAAACGCAGTCCGACGATGCGTCAATTCTTTTAGCCGGCCAGCAGGGCCTGCATCGAAGTCGGAGCAGTGATCTCGGAATTTGGAGATTGGTGCATGGGGCTCGGCGTGCTGTGGTTTTTCGGGCACTTACAGGCGCTGCGTCAGCTTTTTAACCTCAAGGGGGCCATGCGTTGGAATTTTCTCCCGCACTGCAGTGCAGAATTGAATAAAACAGTTGCAAGAAGAGCAAAGCTTTGATTTTGTAGTTTCTTTAGTTCTTCACAGCTTTCTGTAGCAGGAACAACCTCCAGGGGCCCAGAACTGGAATAGGCATCCCCAGGCAGGTCAGAACTCCCAGCAGTGGAGTTCAAGAAGGCTATAGGTTAAGTCTTTGTGTCTCAGAGACTTCAGAACAGGAGGCAAATACACACACGTCCTTGGAGATTCTTCTCAAGCAGGTTTCACAGCAAAGTCCAGTCTTTGTTTTCTCCTTGGCAGAAACAGCAACTGCAGGCCAACCCAGCAAAGCAACACACAGCAAAGAGGCAGTACTCCTCCCCACAGCTCTTCTTTCTTGGCAGAGGTTCCTCTTGATTCCAGAAGTAATCTAAAGATCTGGGGTTTTAGGTCTAATACTTATACTCCTTTTTTCCTTTGAAGTCTTTGTAAGAAAGTCTCTCTTGCTCAGTAAAAGACAGTTCTGATCTCTCTGGTCCAGCCAAACTCCAGGGGGTGGAGACAGCATTGTGCAAAGCAGCCACAGCCTTTTCAGGTGTTCAGTGACGACTCCTCCCACCACTCTAACCCAGGAAGACCCATCAGGATATGTGGGGCACACCTCAGCTCCCTTTATGCGAGTGTCTGGAGTGAATGCACAAACAGCCCCTGTAAATCTAAACCCAGACTTTTGGCAGGCAGAGGCACACAGAATGGTAAAGCAAGAAAATGCCCGCTTTCTAAAAGTGGTATTTTCAAACACATAGTTTGAAAGCCATCTTCACCAAAGATGTATTTTTAAATCCAGAGTTCAGGGAACCTAAACTCTAAATTTCTATCTCTTTCCAATTGAAAGTTACACTTGTAAAATGTTACAAGGCAGCTCCAATGATAACCTGTGGGAGAGACAGCCTTTCAATAGTGAAAAACAAAATTGGCAGTATTTCATGGTCAGAACATGTAAAACACACTACTATGTGTCCTACCTTTTACATACACTGCACACTGCCCATGGGGCTACATGAGCCTACCTTAGGAGTGACTTACATGTGAGAAAAGAGAATGTTAGGGCCTGGCAAATGGCACTTGCCAGGTCAACATAGCAGTTAAAAACTGCACCCACAGACACTGCAGTGGCTGGTCGGAGACACATTTGAAAGGCTACTTGTGTGGGTGGCACAACTAGTGCTGGATACCCACTAGTACCATTTGATTTACAGGCCCTGGGCACACACAGTGCACTTTACTAGGGGCTTACCAGTAAATCAAATATACAAATCATGATAAACCAATCATAACACAATTTACAGTAGGATCACTTGCACTTTATCACTGGATAGCAGTCAAAAAGTGTGCAGAGACATTAAACCAGCAAAACGAAGTCCAGCAGACCATCAGAAGGCCATAAAGTAAAAACACAAGGCAAACACGTCAAAAGATGCCAGGTCTAACATGCAGTGTAATATTTTATCAGTGAAACTTTATTTCTGTGCAAATGTAATGGTAATTTCAACTGAAGATGTGTTGTCTGTACTGGCGGTACACTACCACAACATGCGTACTTCGCTTTATCCCTCCGCACTCTAATCTGCACCACTCAACACCACTGCAGTCTAACTGCTCAACTGCAGTCGAACTGCACCACTCCATAATACACCACTCCACTCCACGCCACTCTACACCGTGTCACTGCACTCTACTCTGCACCACTCCAGTCTGCGCCACTTCACTCTACGCCTCTCTACACCACTTTATGCCAATGCATTCTACCCCACACTACCCTACCATGCACCACTGCACTCTTTACCACTACACTCTACAACACTGCACCCTATGCCATTGCACACTACGCTGATACTCTGTATGCTCCATTCTAAACCAGTGCACTCTATGCCAATCCACTCTAAGCTACTCTAATCTACTCTGTACTCTACGCCACTCTCCTATATGCCACTGTATTCTACCGTGCACCACTCCAATCTACTCTGAAACAATCTACTCTGCCCCACTGCACTCAGTGTCACCGCACTCAGCGCCACTGCACTCAGTGCAATTCCATTCTACTGTGAACCTACTCTGCAGCACTGCACTGTACGCAATGCACTCTACACCACTTTACTCAAAACCAATGCACTATACGTCACTCCACTCTACTCTGAACCTACTCTGCAGCACTGCACTTTACACCATTGCACTCTGTACCACTCTATTCTGCTCTGCACCACAGTACTGTATGACACTGCTCTCTACGCCACTGCACTCTACGCCACTGCACTCCACGCCAATACACTCTACGCCATTCTACTATACACTACTGCACTTCACGAGTCTACTCTGCAATATTGCACTCTACTCTGCACTACTCTACTCTATGCCACTACACTCTACCCTGCACCTCTCCAATCTACTCTGTACCACTCCATTCTATGTCAGTTCACTCTACACCACTTTATTCAAAACCCTATGCCACTCTACTCTACAACACTGCACTCTCTGCCACTGAACTCTCTGTCACTCTTCACTGAACCACTGCACTCTATGCCACTGCACTCTACTCGGATTTGTTCTGCTCTATGCAACCGCACTCTACGTCAATCCACTCTAAGCCACTTTAATCTACTCTAAGACACTGCACTCTAAGACACTGCACTCTACTCTGAAACAATCTACTCTACGCCACTGCACTCTACTGGGACATTCCACTCTATGCCACTCCACACCACTGCAATATACACCCGCGCCACTGCACTCCATGTCACTCTATTCTGTGCCGCTGCACTCTACACCACTTTACTCAAAACCAATGCACTCTATGCCACTGCACTCCACGCCAATCTACTCTGCACACCACTAGACTCTACTCAGTAATACTCTACTCTATGCCACTCTATACCATTGCACTCTACATCACTTTACTCTGCACCATTCTATGCCGTTGCACTCTACACCACTGCATTCTACAACACTCTACTCTGCAACACTGAACTCTCCGCCACTTAAGTCTACTCTGCACCACTGTGCTCTATGCCACTCTGCTGCATGCTACGCCAATGCACTCTATGCCATGACACTCTACGCCAATCTGATCTACTGTGCATCACTGCACTCTGACACTGCACTCTATGCCACTTCACTCTACACCACTCTACTCTATGCCAGTACACTCTACCCCACTCTACTATGCCACTCTACTATGCACCACAAAACTCTTTGCCAGTGCACTCTACACCACTCCATTATATGCCACTCCACTCTATGCCACTGTTCTGTGTAACACTGCACTCTAAACCACTACACTGCCACTACAATCTACCCTGCACCACTCCACTCTATGTCACTCCATTCTACTCTGAAACTATCCACTCTACGCCACTGCACTGTACCCTGTAGCACTCCATTCTACCTTGCACCACTTCACTCCACGCTACTGTGAAACAATCTACTCTATGCCAATGCAATCTTTGTCACTCTACTCCACTCTATGCCACTCCACACCATTGCACTCCACGCTGCACTACCCTATGCTACTGTGCTCTATGCCACTCTACTCTAAACCCCTGCACTCTACGCCAACGCACTTAACACCACTTTACTCAAAACCAATGCTCTACGCCACTGCACTCTACACCAACTACTTTGCACCACTCCACTCTACGCCACTGCATGCTACACCTCTCTACCCCATTGTGCTCTCAATCACTGCGCTCTACGCCACTTTAAACTACTCTGCCCAACTGTACTCTAGGCCACTGACCTCTACAATACTTTGCTCTGCAAGACTGCACTCTCCAACACTGAACTAAATGGCACTCTACTCTGCACCAGTGTATTTTATGCCACTGCATGTTACGCCACTCCACATGAGTGCACTCTACGGCACTCTATTCTACTCTGCACCACTGTACTCGATGATACTGCTCTCTGCGCCACTCTACTCTGCGCCACTGCACTCGACTCTCCATCACTCAACTCTATGCTACCCCACTGCACTCTGTATCACTCCACGCCACTCTAATCTATTCTGCATCACTGCACTCTACATCCCTCTACTCTACGCCACCGCACTCTATGCGACTCTACTCAATCCCACTCCACTCAAGCCTGCACCACTCCACACAACCCTGTACCACTCCACTCTACACCACTTTACTCTACTCTGAAATTATTTACTATATGGCACTGCCCTCTACACCACTGCAATCTAGTTTGCACCATTTTACGCCACTACACTCTACGTTACTGTACTCTATGCCAATGCACTCTCCACCCCTTTACTCAAAACGAATGCACTCTACGACGCTGCACTCTATGCCAATCTATTCTGCAACACTGTACTTTATGCCACTTCACTCTTGGCCACTGTACGATACTACTCTCTAGGATACTCCATTCTATGATGCACTACTCCACTCTATGCCACTCTACAACACTACTCCACTCTATACACTTCACTCCACTACACTCAATGCAACTCTACTCTAAAACATTACACTCCACTCTATGACAATCTACTCCGCTCTACGCTACTCTACAACACTCTACTCCACTCTACGCAACACCCTCTCCATTGCTCCACTCTACACTGCTCCATGACACTCTATGCCACTCCACTATACGACACTCTACACCACTCATCTCTATTCCACTTGACACCCTTCCACTCTACAACACTCTACTCCTTCCACAACACTCTACACCACTCCACTCTACGACACTCCACTCTAGGCCACTCTCCTTTACCCTACTAATTTTTAGCCATGCTGAACAGAAGTCATGCCAGTGTACAACATGGCTAAAACATATTGGCAAAGCCAATAGCTCTTACACAGGCAAGACCTATTGGATTTGCCAATCCTTTTTCACACAGACTTTCCCAGCAGAAACCAATGTAAAGCCCAGTACATCATGTGAGTATACAGCCACATATATATTCATGTAAAGCGAGCGTGCTACTAAGTATTCTATTTAATAGGGTCTAGCAACAGAATACGATTTAATTTTTACCCCACGGCTTCGAGATGTGGCTAAAATAAAATGCACATTCTCAAATGGGTTAAATCTACGAACAGCGAGAGATGGGATGTAAAACTGATTACCTTTCGGAAGGGAAATCCATCTAACAGCTGCATTACAGGACCCACATCCTCAAGGTAAAGTGGCCATATTTGTGTGCCTCAGTGACTGGTGGCTTATAATTCGCGAGCGTAATCTGAACAGACTACATTTGTGCGGTCTTAAGGATAGGGATATTGGATTAGCTCATGCTTCCACTCTTTAAATGTAGTGTTGCCTGAAAAATATATTATTGAACGTTCGCTTTTCGCTTTTAGGTGTTTGAGAGACTATAGAATTAAATTTGTTTGTACAATGCCAAAAACATTTTTTCTTGAGAATTTTTAGTCTGTGTCATTGTTTATAGTATTTTCGATCAAACTGTTATTTTCAATCAATCAATCAGGGAAATTGTAAGCGCGCTACTCACCCGTGAGGGTCTCAAGGCGCTGGGGGGGGTGGTCTCTGCAGATCTGTTTAGCCAAAGAGCCAGGTCTTGAGGGTCTTCCTGAAGGTGTTCAGGGAGGGGGCGCGTCTGATGTCTGCCGGTAGTTTGTTCCAGGTCTTGGCTGCAATGTCAGAGAAGGGTCTTCCGCCTGCTCTGGCTCTGTGGATGCGCGGGGTTTCGGCCAGTGCGAGGTTGGTAGATCGGAGGTTTCTTTTGGGTGCGTGGAAATTGATTCTGTCGTTGAGGTATTTGGGTCTGTTGTTGTGTAGGCATTTGTGGGCGTGAGTGAGGATTTTGAAGGTGACTCTTTTTTCCACAGAGAGCCAGTGCAGCTTTCGTAGGTGTTGGCTGATGTGTTCGTGCTGGGGGATGCCAAGGACGAGTCTGGCAGTGGTGTTCTGTATTGTCTGGAGTTTGCGGAGCAGGGACTTGTTGATGCCTGCGTAGAGTGTGTTTCATAGTCCAGTCTGCTGGTGATGAGTGCGTGGGTGACTGTCTTCCTTGACTCGGGGGGTCCATTTGAAGGCCTTGCGGGGGATGCGGAGGGTGTTGAAGCAGCTGGAAGTGATGGCATTGTCCTGACGGTTCATGGTGAGTGATGAGTCGAGTACGATGCCGAGGTTTTTAGCGTGGTCTGAGGGGGTGGGTGGGCTTCCGAGGGCGGTCGGCCACCAGGTGTTGTCCCATGCTGAAGGGGTGATACCGAGGACGAGGACTTCTGTTTTCTTGGCGTTGAGCTTCAGGCAGCTATTGGTCATCCAGACTGCAACGTTTTGCATCCCTTTCTGGAAGTTGAGTTTGGCATTGGTGGGGTCCTTGGTGAGGGAGAGGATGAGCTGGGTGTCGTCAGCGTAGGATGTTGAGGTCGTGTTGTCGGACAATGGTTGCGCGGGGCGCCATGTAGATGTTGAAGAGGGTCGGGCTCAGTGATGACCCTTGTGGGACTCCGCAGGTGATTTCCGAGAGACCGGAGAGGAAGGGTGGCAGTCTGATGCTTTGGCTTCTTCCATTGAGGATGGATCAGATCCAGTCCAGGGCTGTTCCTTGTACACCAGTGTCGTGTAGTCTGGTTACTAGTGTGTGGTGGGAGACGGCGTCGAAAGCCACTGATAGGTCGAGTAGGATGAGAGCTGTGGAGTGGCCTTGGTCCAGAAGGGTGCGGATGTCGTCTGTGGTGGCGAGTAGGGCGGTCTCGGTGATTTGGTTGCTTCGGAATCCGGATTGGGACGGGTCGAGGGCGACGTTCTTTTTGATGAATTGTGTCAGTACCCTGTTGACTGTTTTCTCTGCAACTTTGGCTGCAAAGGGGAGGAGCGAGCTGGGCCGGTAGTTCTTGAGGTCGGTGGGGTCAGCTGTGGGCTTCTTGAGTAGGGGCCTGACTTCTGCACGCTTCTAGTCATCTGGGAAGGTGCCTGCTTTGAAGGTGGTGTTGATGGTGCATTGCAGTTCGGGCACAATGGCGGCCGCGGCTCTGTGGTAGTTGTGAGGGGGCAGGGGTCGGTGGGGGCCCCCCCCGAGTGGATGCCTTTCATGGTTGAGGCGGTGTCTTCGGTCATGATCGGTGTCCAGTTGGAGATGATAGGCCGGCTGGTGTCTCTGGGGGGTGGGGGCCAGCTTTGGCGTCTGGGGGTGGTCGGTGAAGTTGTCGTAGAGGGTTTTGATCTTGAGGTGGAAGTAGGTTCCAAGTTTGTCGCAGAGGTCTTGGGATGGGGTGATGTCTGTGGCTTTGCTGCGTGGGTTGGTGAATTCCTGAATGACACTGAAGAGTTCCTTGGAGTTGGCGAGAATTTTGTTTTGAATGAAGTTCCTCTTGGTGGTTCTGATTTGGTTGTGGTAGTCTGTCATGGCCTATTTGTAGGTGGCATAGTTTTCAGTTGTCTTGGTGTTTCTCCAATTCTTTTCCAGGCGTCTGCAGGTGTGCCTGGCTTCTTGGAGGTCGGTGGTGAACCAGGTGGGTTTTCTGGGGCGCTATTTGTTGGGTTTGCGTTGCGGGGCGAACTCGTCCACGCAGTAGGAGATCCAAGTGTGGAGTCTTCTGGCTGCAGTGTTTACGTCGGATGTCCAGGTGTGTTTGTCTTGGGTGAGGGTGGAGGTAAGTTGTTCGTCAGTGACCTTGCTCCAGTTCCTTCGTGGTGGGCGTGGGGTTGGATTGGGTGCCTTGGGTTTGTCGACGGAGAAGTGCAAGCAGTGGTGTTCGGTCCATGGCAGTTGTGTTGTGTGGCTGAAGTGGACGCTGTTTCCTGCCACGAAGATGGGGTCGAGGGTGGGTCCTGCTCTGTGGGTTTGTGTGGTGACGAGTTGTTTAAGTCCGATGCTGGCGAGGTTGTCACGAAGGATGATTGAGTTGGGGTCGCTGGGGTTGTTGAGGTGGAAGTTCAGCTCTCCAATGAGTATGTAGTTCATTGAGGTGATGGCGTGGGGTGCGATGAAGTCAGTCATGGTGGTGATGAAGGGGGTCCAGGGTCTGTAGACGAGGGTCCCTTGGAGTGTGGCGTTGGGGCTGGTCCGGATCTGGAAGTGCAGGTGTTCGGCGGAGGGGAATGTTTCGCTTGAGTTGGTGAGGCGGAGGGTGTTCTTGTGGGTGATGCTGAGGCCCCCTCCCGGGTGGTTGGGGCGGTCCTTTCTCTGGATCTTGTATCTGTCCGGGACGGCAGTGTTGATGTCGGGACGGAAGAGGCGTTGATCCAGGTCTCAGTGAAGAAGATGATGTCAGGCGAGAGGGAGTCGAGTAGGATCCAGATCTCTACGGCGTGTTTGTGCATGGAGCGCACATTCAACTCGTTATTACCTTTAACTTCAACACCTCTATTTTGTAGAATCTTGACCAAATCCCCCTTTTATTGTCTTCTACAGGTTTGTCAGAGTTTTCTTTATGAAATGTATTTACAGCCTGAGGGGCATGAACATTTTGTGCTACCTCCCAAGAGTTTTATTCTTTACTTTAAACCTATCATCTTTACCAAATATTGTATTTCTTTCTCACTTTTCCTCAGCCCAATATACCTAAACCTCATATTCCATAGTCTACAATTACAGGCTCCAGTAGTGTTTCCATACCTTTCTTAACTGGCTTTAATAAGGAAACATGAGGCACTGGGAAACTAAAGGAAACTGAAAAACTTCATAACCACTGGACTAAGCACTTTACTTATAGAAAAAGGTCCGATAAATCTTGGCTGAAATGTTCTTTTACCATGCAATTCATTATAGCGTGTGGAAAGCCATACAACACCTCTTCTCTGGTACTGGGGTTCTTTCCTTCATTTTTAATCTGCCTCGCTCTTCATCATTGTATGGCTTCAGCTAAATTGACTATTACACACTCATGAAGGTTATCCAATTGTTCTATTATTTCTTTAACAGATGGACAATAAGAAGTTGTGAGTGATATATAAGCCATGAAATGTGGATTGATATAAAATGCACTATGACCAGTAGAGGAACGAATAGTGTTATTGAGACAAAATTCAGCCATACCGCAAATGATCCAATCAGGAGTTTCAATCTTGGATACAACATTTTAAATATGTTTATAACTTGCTTAACTGTTGTTATTGCCTGTAACTCAACAATTATTAACACCGCTCTATCGTGTAAACATGAAATCAACCCAGAATCAGGTGGAGTGAAATTCTATGCTGTAATTTTATTCTGCCTGACAGGGCCATTATGAGGTAAATTATTTGAACATTTTGTTGTCCGTCTGGGTCTCTAGCAGCAAGGCGTGATGGGATGTTGGTTTGAGACACTGGCTATGTGAAAGATGCAGTGTCACTTTTTAACTGTAGCCTATTTGGCCTTGTTGCCTTCCACTTGTTTAATTTCAAAAATCTCTGTCAGTAAGGTTACCTTCAAGCAGTTTATTTTGATGTAGAGCTCTGTTGACACAGGAATGGCTATTTTTAAAGTTAAAATTAAATGATATACCATTGTAGCGTTTAGGTCACCTAAATTAAAGTGATTACAGATTTATAAAAAAACACTAAGATTTTAAACATTTTCGTGAAGCAGAGCTCCATGGAATCTGATGATGGAGAACAGTAGTAATATGTGTGAATGGTATGCTGCATGGGAAAGGTAATATTTTTAAAACAAGGCAGAGTACTTCCTTCACAAAATGCAAAGCTTTATTTTCTGGCATCTTTATGTGCTGAAGAACACACTTACCTCCAGTAATGTTCTTTCTCATGGATATGAGGACTCCTGCAGCTTTCCTGCTTAAACGCTTCCAGGCACTAGAGTAGAGTGAAAATGTTATCCTCCGCCATCCTATCAGCATCATGTTGCGTAGCACAGTTCAAAAGAGAATTTCATGCTGCACTGGAAATTGTGAGCTGATACAGTAGATTAAGCTGTGTAGATTAGTACAAAGTGATCAGGTGCCACATGTGCCTGAGATCTCAGTTCCATCCATGTTCCACAGAATTTACAACACAAAAAAATCATAAAATAAACAGCTATCTTCAAAGGGGGAGGATGGGAGTGCATAAAGAATCTGCAGAAGTCATCACATCCATCACATCAGAGCCTGAAATTCCGAGAATGAAAGTAGCTTACTGTTCTAATGGATGCCAGCTCCTGAGGATCCTTTACAGGAATATTTCAAAGGCAATCCCACAAAGAAGGTATTGGAGTCTACATAGACAAAATTTAAACCTAGAAAGACCTCCACGATGCCATACCAAAATGAGAATGAACACTGCTCTCCATCTCCACGCAATTATTCTTTATGAACAAGTGAATCGGAGACTAAGTAGTAGCATTACAAATCAAATGTCAGGAACACCTCTCAACAAACCCAAAGTTAAAGCCATACCTCTTTTGGATTAAGACCAGATCCTGATGGCTTGCAAGCCAACTCATAACAGTGCTTCACTGTTAATTAAATCCATCTAGAAATGGTTTGTCTATGAACAACACAACCCACTTTAGGCCCAGGATAAAAATGCACATTATCATCCTTCAAGAAGTCACCTGTCCTGTGGATGTGATAAAACCAGACATACATATTGATTTTTTTTTAAAATATATAGAGTTAAAGTAGTAAATGTTACATATTTTAATATATAAAATTAATATAATGTAAATGTAATATACTCCACTATGATTTATTATATATATATATATATATATACTTACAAACATATTGTAATAAAATTAAAATATTCATAAAATAATATAATGTAAAATAAATATTTAATTAATACTATATATCACTAACAGAGTCGCGGGTTTCTCTGCCACTTATGACGGCGGGCTCGAGTGAGGTCGATAACCTCTAATAATCGTGCATCCACCAAAAGTTAAACTCGAGCCCAAATTCTTCAAGCATGAAAAGAAACGCGTTACTTACCTGTAACAGCAGTTATCCAGTATTGGTGTCTTTCATAGATTCACATGCCTGAATCATTCCCCGTCGTCGAGACGGGAGCCTCCGGTACATAAAAAAGTAATGTCCTATAGACATACATAGAGAAAAATAGGCCTAAGGGCCTCCCCTTAGCCGCCTATCTTAGTCCTTATGTAAAAAGGACCAAACTCTTAGAGTCAGCCAATCAGCTATCACCTCCCTCTAGAACCTTCCTGGCAGGAGCCTCAGTCCCTCAGATTTTCGTACGCACCAAACTAGGTAGGCGTAATATAGTTAGAGAGAGGCGTGAGTCCTTCCAGGGGAGGCGGGAGGGTTGCATGTGAATCTATGAAAGACACCAATACTGGATAACTGCTGTTACAGGTAAGTAACGCGTTTCTTATCCAGTATTAGGGGTGTCTTTCATAGATTCACATGCCTGAATCAGAGTAGTTAGCAATACATTATGCACATTTCTGATGTAACATGCCAGATAGCTATTTTAGATAATACCCATATTATCATAACAGTATGAAACATTGGCATACATCCAACAGTAAAACAGTAAAGAATGTGCATACCAGGAAGGCGGGTTGTTGGAAGGCTCACCTCACTGGAACAGATGGCGGAGCACTGCCTGGCCCACTGCCGCATCCTTCGTAAGTTCGGCATCCAGGCAGTAGTGTCTGGAGAAGGTATGCGGTGACTTCCACGTCGCCGCTCTACAGATGTCCAAAATCGGCACTCCAGCAAACAGCGCTGCTGACGTGGACATCGCTCTGGTGGAGTGCGCTTCCACCCTGTCTCGCAACGGCCGTCCGGCCCCTTCATGGCAGAATGCTATTGCAGAAGAGATCCACCTTGAAATGCTCTGTTTTGTTAGAGGCATACCCAGCCTTGGTCTGCTGTAGGCCACAAATAACTGTGAAGACCTTCTGAAGATTTTCGTCTTGTCTATATAAAACTTCAGACACCGTTTGAGGTCCAGAGAATGGAATCGTCCTTTCTGCTGCCGTGGTAGGGTTTGCAAAGAAGGAGCGTAGGACCACCGGCTCGTTGAGGTGAAAGTCTGAAGGCACTTTCGGTATGAACTTGGGATTTGTCCTCAGCACCACCCTGTCCTGTTTGAACTGCATGAAGGGCTCCTGAATGGAGAGAGCTTGTAACTCGCTGACCCTCCTGGCAGATGTTAGAGCGAGTAATAGAGCCGTTTTCCATGAGATGTACTTGATGGAAGCTCGATGAATGGGCTCAAAGGGGTGCTTCATGAGTTGGTTAAGGACCAAGTTGAGGTGCCATGTCGGTGGGACCCGTCGAGGTCTTGGAAAGGACCTATAAAGACCCTTAAGGAACTGTTTAACAAGTCTACTGGACCAGAGAGACGGGCCTTTGAAAGTCCTGGTAAAACGTGAAATTGCTGCCAGATGCACCTTTATGGATGTATGCGCTAATCCGGACTGTGCCAAGAGCAGGAGATATGGCAATATCTGTTCGGGCGTGACATGAAGTGGTCTCAGGCCCTTCTCCGAGCACCAAACGCAGAAGCGCTTCCATTTGAGAGAGTAGGTTTTGTTGGTACTGTCCGCTCTCGCTTTTGCTAGCACGTCCCTGCATTCCTGCGGGATGTTCAAATGGCAGAACTCTCTGTGCTCAGGAGCCAGGCCGATAACCTGAGCGATTGGAGGTTCGGGAATTGCACCTGCCCGTTGGACATTGTCAGCAGGATCGGGTGCTGTGTTAGACGAATCGGTGTCCTGATGGAGAGGCGATGAAGGTCCGAGAACCAGTGCTGCCTCGGCCAGTACGGGGCGATCAGAATTAGGGTACAGGGCTCCGTCTTCATCTTCCTGAGGACCCTGGGAATCATCGGGAACGGTGGAAAAGCGTACGCAAATACGCTGAACCAGCCTATGGAAAAGGCATTTCCGAGCGACTCCGGTTGGGGATGCCAGCTTGCGTAGCTTGGGCATTTGGCGTTCTCCCTGGTGGCGAACAGGTCGATTCGTGGAACTCCCCACTCCGAGAATACGTGTGTTAGTGCACTCTCGTTGAGCTCCCATTCGTGGGAGAGGGATTTCTGCCTGCTTAGGGCGTCCGCAATGGTGTTGTCCTTTCCCGGGACGTAGTCCGCCCTGAGGGTGATCCCCTGGAGAACAAGCCAGTTCCAGATCTTCTGCGATTCGCGCGACAGAGTGAGCGAACGCGTTCCTCCCTGCTTGTTCAGGCAATGCATCGTCGTGGTGTTGTCCGTTCTGACGAGCACCTGGGAGTTCTGGATGCGTGGTAAAAAGGCCTGCAGCGCTAGATACACAGCCCTCAACTCCAGCAGATTGATATGGAGGCGTTTCTCCCGATCCGACCATTTGCCACTTACTCTGAGGTCCTGAAGGACAGCTCCCCAGCCCGCTAGAGATGCATCTGTGGTGATCACCAGTGGCGCTGCTGGAAGCAGGAATGGTAGTCCTCTCGAGAGGTTTCTGCAATCCTTCCACCACTCGAGACTCTTGGATATTTGCGGTGTTATGCTTATAATGTCCTCGAACGAACCTGTACTCTGAGTCCACTGGTTCGAGAGAACCTCCTGCAGTGGGCGCATCCGCAGCCTGCAGTGAGGGATGAGTAGTATACAAGAAGACATCATTCCCAGGAGTGACTTGAAGGTGCGAACCCTCAGGGATTTCCTTGATGCCACCATCTTGGCCAGCGATATGATCCTGTGCTTTCTCTCGTCTGAAGGAAATGCTCTTGCGCATTCCGTATTTAAGGTAGCCCCGAGGAAGGTAATGCTTCTCGTTGGGGACATATGTGATTTCTGAAGGTTGAGTGTCAATCCTAGATGTTGGAAAAGATTGGTACAAGCGTTGGAGGATTTGGTTGCGCCTACGGCCGTGGGCGCCTTGACCAGCCAGTCGTCTAGGTACAGGAGAAAGGCACTTGGTGAAAATCCGCTGAGCCAAACGGAAGGACCTTGAACTGGTAGTGTTGTCCTGCCACTTCGAAACGTAGAAACTTTCTGTGCCCCCTGAGTATCGGGATGTGATAGTAAGCATCCTGAAGATCCAAGGATGTCATGAAATCTCCTTCCTCCAGAATGCCTAGGATTTCTTGGAGCGTCACCATCCTGAACGACTGATTCTTCAGGAAAGAGTTGAGTGCTCTGAGGTCCAGGATGGGCCTCCACTTCTTTTCTTTCTTGCGTATCAGAAAGAAACGGGAGTAGAATCCTTTGTCCCTCTGAGCTGATGGAACTCGCTCGATTGCTCCCTTGCTTAACATCTCCGATATTTCCCGGAGCAGCAGCCGCAGATGTCTGTATGGAAACCTGCGGGGAGGGGTTGCAGGCGGGATGGCGGTAAATTCTAGGGAATGGCCGAATCTGAGGAGTTGGAGCACCCAACGATCTGAGGTGATGATGCGCCAATTTTTTAGGAAATGGGTCAATTTTCCTCCAATTTGTGAAGAAGAAGATGGTAGCTGGACTGGCTGGAGTAAGCGGTCACTGGCGTCTGCCGGTGCCCCTCTTCTGGTTCTTACCCCTGAAATTAGATCTTCCGTAAGATGACTGTCGACCCTGTTGATGCTTTTGCTGGTACTGGGTCTTATTCTGGAAAGAATATGAGGACTTATTCTGGAAGGATCCTCTGTAGGAGGACTGGCCTCTAGATTTGTTGCCCCGAAAGGACTGGTTCCTTGCCTGCAAGGTTCCAAGCGCTCTAGCCGTGTCCGTGTCCTTTTTAATGGCTTGGAGCGCCTCGTCAATTTTATCTCCAAATAGATGCTGTCCGTCGAAGGGCATATCTAGCACCTTCGTCTGGACTTCCTGCCTGAACGATGTCGCCTTGAGCCATCCTTGGCGGCGCAGGACTGCAGCCCCAGCCAGTTGACGAAAACCTGTCATGGCTACATCTATGGCGCAGTCGATGATCTCGGCAGCAGAAGTCTGGCCTTCGGAAAGTAGTGCCTTCACCTCATCCTGAACCGCACTCGGAAGTTCTGCTAAATATGGGGCAATATCCTCCCAAAGTTGGCGGTTATAACGCCCTAAGAGGGCTATGGAATTGGCCACCTTGATGGTCATTGCCGAAGTGGTCGAAAACCTTTTGCCTATTGTGTCTAATTTTCTGCCCTCCTTGTCCGGCGGTGCTGACAGCGGCGAGGAGGGATTTCGAGAATTTTTCTGGGCTGCTTGGGTCACGACAGAATCCGGCTTCGGGTGGCCAGTCAGGCAAGCTGGTGCCGTGGACGGTGCCTTATACTTCTTATCCAGGCGCGGAACAACCGCAGGAACTGAAGCTGGCGTCAGCATCAACTTCTTTCCCTGGTCCCAGAGGAAGTCGATGATAGGGATTGATTTGGTCGTCTTCTTCGTCTGCTCTTTAAAATCATGGAGGAAGCATTCCGTCTCCGCCGACTCCATGACCATATGGAACCGCGTCGCAGCCCGTTCAACGAGCTTATGAAAACCACCAATATCTACAGGTGGTGAATCTGCCTGGCGCGGTTGTGGGGAAGGTGGTGAAGATGCTACATACTCCTCCTCCTCATCCTGGTCCGATTGGTCTCCCTGGACCTCTCCTTCTTCCATCTCCTCAGCCTCCTCATCCGATGACTCTATCACCTGAGGTGGCGGCTCGTGGCAGACCTGCGTAACCGCCCGTGATTGCCTTGGGGCTGTCGTTGGGGGGTTTGTAGTTGGCACTGGGGCCCCTGTATCCAGCCTTGGTGGTTCCGGGAAACGTTGTTTGTAATCCCTGATAAGGAACTTGAGGTCCTTAACTATTGCCAGAGGGAGGCAGACCATTGGAGTGACCTCCGTGCGGACCTGTTCCTGGACGGGGCGCTCCTGCGCGCTTGAGTCTTCCTGCTCCTCGTCCGTGCTTTGGCATTTGACAAACAGCTCGGAAGGGGAAGTAGCTTGTTGAAAGAGCTCCTCTTCGGACTCTTCACTCTGCAGAATCTCCAGAGGTAAATTGGTTTGGACCTTGCTTGGAGATGTTGTTTCCGGGGTAATCTGTGGTCTGGAAAGTTTGCCAGCAGATCCTTGCACAGAAACCTCTGTGGTTTTCCGTCCCACGGACGACAACGACATTCCTGTCGATGGCTCCTTCGTCGACGGTATGGTTGTCACCAACGGCGCCCCCATCGACGATATTTTCCTCGTCGACGAAGTCTTCGTCGACGATGCGGTCGTAGACGATTCAGTCGTCGTCGATGCCTTCGTCGTCGACGCTTTCGTCGTAAACGCTTCCGTCGTTGACGCTTCCGTCGTCGACGCTTTCGTCGTCGACGCTTTCGTCGTCGATGCCCTCGTCGACGATGCCTTTGTCGTCGACATCTTCGTCGACATCTTCGTCGACGATGCCTTCGTCGTCGACGCGCTCGTCATCGATATCCTCGTCGTCGACTCTTCCGTCGACGGAGGGCTCCTCATCGACGAGGTCCTCGACGGCACTATCTTCGTCGTCGACGATGATTTAGACGACGGTTTTAAGAGTATAATAGACGAGATAGGGGTACCTGCAGACGATGATGAAGGGGTCGTCGTCGTCGACGAGCGGACCGACGCCGCTGTGGATGTGGACACGGTCGTCGTTGCTGTGGAGACATGTCCTGAGGGCCTTTTTTGCGCAGAGGATGGTGTCGCAATTTTTGTGGCCGACAGAGTAGGCTTCTTGAAAGTGAGAGAGACCTTGTCAGACACTGAAGATTTCGAAGATCTTGCCTCTGAAGACGTCTTGTGTGTCTTCTTAGGAGGAGCATCTGAGGGGCCAGGAGATGTCACTCTCGGCCTCTTCAGGGAGACTTCAGAGGTTCCGGAGAAGCTCGCCTCTGAGGACACCACACTTTCTCTGTCCTTGAGCCTGTCCAGCCAGATAAGCAGGCGGCCCTCCCTGTCTCTCAAGGTCTTATGTGGAAAAGACCTACATATTTTACAGTCCTTAGGGACGTGGTCCGGATAAAGGCAATACAAGCATAGTTCATGCTTGTCGTCCACATGAAGCCTCTTCTTCCCACATGAAGAACAAGCCCTGAAAAGGGCTTTCTTCTGGGATTCAGACATGCCAGGAGTTGTAGATGAAATAAACACTCACTGCAGCAATAAGAGACCTGAAGTAGTCAGCGTTGAAATCCTGAAGAAGAAAGTCACCAAAAAACGTGAATAATCTGGCCTGAAAGAAATCCTGAGGAGAGCTCAGGCTGGAGACTCCCTAGCACAACGTGCGGTAGAAAATCTGAGGGACTGAGGCTCCTGCCAGGAAGGTTCTAGAGGGAGGTGATAGCTGATTGGCTGACTCTAAGAGTTTGGTCCTTTTTACATAAGGACTAAGATAGGCGGCTAAGGGGAGGCCCTTAGGCCTATTTTTCTCTATGTATGTCTATAGGACATTACTTTTTTATGTACCGGAGGCTCCCGTCTCGACGACGGGGAATGATTCAGGCATGTGAATCTATGAAAGACACCCCTAATACTGGATAATATTTATTTAAATAAACATGAAGCAAGCAAAACGCCGGCGTTTTGCTTGCTTCATGTTTATTTAAATAAATATAATACATATTTTCATGCTTGAAGAATTTGGGCTCGAGTTTAACTTTCGGTGGATGCAGAAGAGTTTTGGAGACGAAAAATTAATAAATATATATATATATATATATATATATAAATATATTTCAACTTCAGTTCGCGTTAGATCTCTGCCTCTTCCGGGTGGCGGGCTACCGGCAGGGTCGCGACCCCTCCAAATTCAAGAAAACAATCAATCCTTCGTAGTACAAAGACTGCGCCGAGCCCCAATTCTTTTTTCAAAAGCGTGCTTTTAATTCAAGCAAAGACAAACACTGTCCCGACGCGTTTCGGAACCGTAGTTCCTTGGTCACGGGTCAAGAGACGTTTACGTGCATCACATGATATAGTGCAAAAATATAAACAATACAGATGAAGGACTACGGATACAACTATCGTTAAGCAGTCTATCGCCGCCATATTTGAATGGTTTCATTTTAGCACTTATATGAAACTTACAATTGAAAAAACAATTGAAAAAACAAATGTTTTTTAACATACAAATAAGAAATTGTTTCATCATCTAATAATATGTTATTTTTACCCAAGTGGGTCATGAATGCATAAACATAATTAATTTTCACCATATCGATAAATATATCAATCTGAAAAAACGAGTGTTTTCTTGACATGAGACTTTCATCTTAAAACCCAAGTGGGTCGTGAATTCATGATCTAGAATAATTGAAACAAACAAAATAACAATATAGGTATGTGAGTGTGTTATCCTGCCCAAGTGGGCAAATCACTACAAGTGTGTGATATAAGAAGTGATACCATACAAGGCGTAATATTACTGCCATTCTTTCCACTCAGTTGAACACTCCGTCTCCTGAAAAAATATAAACCAAATGCACCTATCGTTAAACATGAATTTTAGAACTATTAAAATTTCTACACAAACATCTTACAACAAGGCAATACTTTTCCGCTTTATAATATCAAAAGATATCTAAAAACAAGTTTTAAAATCTTAAGAAGGACATATGGTGAACAGGAATTTATATACCCCCAGTATACTATGGGTACATTTCATTTTAACCGAGGTGGACTGCTAATTCTTCATCTTTATTTATGCCCCCAGGGGTCATAGTCTCATATTTAATTATCAGTCGCGATTCCAATCTGCGCAATTCCTGCGTTCTGTTTCCTCCTCTTTCAGATTTCACTATCCTGTCCAGGGCACAGAATCTCAATAACCTGCTATCTTTATTGTGACATTCCTTGAAATGTCGAGCAATGGGATATTGCCTATCCTCGTTGGTTATTGCACGCATATGTTCCAAAATGCGCAATTTCACCTGGTTAATGGTGCTACCAATATAAACTAACTGGCAGGGACACATTAATGCATAGACACAAAAATCGGATTTGCAATTCAAGTGTTTCCTTATGGTGAATGGTTTCATAGTTTTAGATAAAGCAATCTCCTTACAATTGAAGCTGTTTCTGCACGCTTTACAAGAGGTACAAGTAAAGAATCCCTGAACGGTCGATCTCCCCGCAGTCTCTGGAAGATTATTTTTACACATTCCTCGATGAGATTCGGATCAGGATCTTGAAAAGTGGGGGTGATAAAAATACGTAATCCTCTCGGCTTTCCATAGTTTGTCCCAAAGTTCCTTCTTGCTATGCGACTCTTCCCTGACAATATCAGCTGGTGGATCAACGTGACGGGCGCGTCACGTTTTGAAAGCGTGCGGATAACAACATCCAAAAGGAATCTCGGTGTTAGATTCCATTATTAAATAAGCAACATGTTGACAAACAGGGAGGCAATACGACGCGAAGCAGCGGAGCTGCTTTTTGTACCGACTACAGATGGACAATCTGGTGAAAACAATGTAAGCGATATTGTCAGGGAAGAGTCGCATAGCAAGAAGGAACTTTGGGACAAACTATGGAAAGCCGCTAAAATGGAACAGGCTAAATGGTGGGAGGCAACTGCCCTCCAAAAGTACGTCGACTTTGGAAGAGTCCCGAGAGGATTACGTATTTTTATCACCCCCACTTTTCAAGATCCTGATCCGAATCTCATCGAGGAATGGATGAGGAATAATCATGAATGTTCGACTATAATGTTGCGACTTTTGATTAAATACGCTCTGAAAGACACGGAACGATTAGCAATTGAGATTGAAAAACTTTCTGATATACTGAAAACCAAATGCACTACCAATGATTTTGAAACAGAAATGGGAAAATTAAAAAAACGCTTGGAAAAGGCGGAAGATGAAATTAAATTAAAAAAACAGCGTAAATTTCACCGCGATGAAATGGATTACAAATTGGGACAAATTTTTACGTTTGGCAAGAAATTTGATCACCTAAGAGAAAAAATAACACCAAACATGGAACAAAGACCTGAAACTATCGACATTGAGGTAATAACCAATGAAATACTAAAAGAAGCTCCAACGACATCAAGACCACAAGAAACAGAATCTCTGGATAAAGAGAAAAATAAAACGCCAGAAGGAGTAAAATCCAGCATTTTAAAGGAGTTCGACATTATTGCCAAAGGGAGACAGGAAGCAGCAAGTCCCCATGCAGCAAGAGGTCGAGGTCGAGGTCGAGGCGCCAGAGGAGGCAAGCGGGGCTCAAAGCAACAAGGAAACATACAAAGCCTGATGGGAATGGTGACAAGAGGCAAAACGGCATTACCATGAAGAACACTCATACGGTACTGAACCTTTCCAATTTCCAACTAACTAAAGAACAGTATGATGTACTTTCATTGGGACTCACTTTCTGCCCAACTAGAGGTTTTAATTATACTGATAGTAGGATTGACTTATTCTTTTTCACACGTAAGCTTAAGTTGAGAAAGTGGTATGACAATAAAGTAAAGCCTCAAATACATACATCTTGTGCGAAGGAACCCATGTTATCTATTGGAGATATAGAAACTTTACATACATTAAGAGAATTGGTTGATGACAATTGGATCGATGATCCATTGAATACCTTAGCACAGGAGGAATTGTTAATTGATGATTCAGGTAATAGTGGGTTTAAACCAAAATCCGTATTTTTACCACAGATTCATAATGAGTCTATTGAAGTGTTTGAAAAAGGTGTTCTTAAAGAATTTAAGAAGCTGGCCAAACAGAAACCCAAGTTTTGTAATAATCTTACCAAAAAACAACAGGCAGCCATTATGGAACTACAGAATAACAAACAGATAATTATCAAAAAGGCAGATAAAGGCGGAAACGTAGTGGTTTGGCCTCTAGATATGTATCTGGAAGAAGGAAAACGTCAATTAAATGATGAAATGAGTTACATCAAAAGTGACAGTAATTGTTATGAAAAAAGTAATGAAATATTTGTCAGTGACTTGAGTAAATGGAAAAATGAAAATTTGATTTCCGAAGACGAATATAAATTTCTATGTTGTAAATTCCCGAAATTACCAGCTATGTACCTATTGCCTAAGGTACATAAAAACAAAGATGTCCCACCAGGACGTCCGATTGTTGCCTCTATAGGAAGTATGTTAGAAAACACTTCTAAATACATTGATCATTTCTTAAGGCCATATGTAGAAACCCTACCCTCATATATCAAGGATACGGGTCATTTTTTAAGAATGATCAAAGATGTAATTTGGGAACCTGATTATTTGTTACTATCACTAGATGTTAACAGCCTTTATACCTGCATACCTCATGATTTGGGGTTAGAAGCATGCAGGTATTACCTCAAAGATCGACCTATTTGCTATCTGATGCACACAGAGATGCTATTGAACATGATGACCACTTGTTTAAAAAACAATTTTTTCATTTTTGATCACATCATTTATCGTCAAGCCCAGGGGACAGCGATGGGAACTTGCTTCGCCCCCAGTTACGCGGGTTTGTACTTGGGCTGGTGGGAGGAGCAAGTGGCGAAAAACATCAGTGCCTTTAACCATCATGTTGTCCTCTGGGCAAGATACATCGACGATATATTCTGCATTTGGAAAGGTGATGAAACAGAGGCAGTTGAATTTGTAAATACCCTGAATGAAAATGATCTCAATCTCACGTTCACTCATACTATGAACAAAAATACTATTGAGTTTCTGGATGTAGAAATCACATCTTGCGAAAATCGCTTGGAGAGCAAATTGTTTCGCAAAAGCACAGCAGGGAACAGCATGCTGCACGCAGCAAGCTGTCACCCAACTAAACTGATTAATAGTATCCCCTACGGGGAACTATTAAGAGCCAGAAGGAATTGTAGCTCTGACATCACATTCACACAAGAGATGAATAGGATGAAAAACAGATTTGAAGAAAGAGGTTACTCTGAAAAAGTGATTAGAAAGGCCTGCGAGAAAGTAGCGAAAATAAAAAGAGATGCTATGTTTGAAATTGATTTAAATACAAAAGAAGAGGATACAACAGTAAGATTTATCACCACTTACAGTAATCAAGCTAAGGGGGTTAGAAAATGTTTAAATCAATTTTGGAAGGTGTTAAGAATTGATGAAACCTTCGCTAATTGTACAGATAATTTCCCTAACATAACATTTCGTAGATGCCCAGCGTTGAAAGATTTACTGTGTAAAAATAATCTTCCAGAGACTGCGGGGAGATCGACCGTTCAGGGATTCTTTACTTGTACCTCTTGTAAAGCGTGCAGAAACAGCTTCAATTGTAAGGAGATTGCTTTATCTAAAACTATGAAACCATTCACCATAAGGAAACACTTGAATTGCAAATCCGATTTTTGTGTCTATGCATTAATGTGTCCCTGCCAGTTAGTTTATATTGGTAGCACCATTAACCAGGTGAAATTGCGCATTTTGGAACATATGCGTGCAATAACCAACGAGGATAGGCAAAATCCCATTGCTCGACATTTCAAGGAATGTCACAATAAAGATAGCAGGTTATTGAGATTCTGTGCCCTGGACAGGATAGTGAAATCTGAAAGAGGAGGAAACAGAACGCAGGAATTGCGCAGATTGGAATCGCGACTGATAATTAAATATGAGACTATGACCCCTGGGGGCATAAATAAAGATGAAGAATTAGCAGTCCACCTCGGTTAAAATGAAATGTACCCATAGTATACTGGGGGTATATAAATTCCTGTTCACCATATGTCCTTCTTAAGATTTTAAAACTTGTTTTTAGATATCTTTTGATATTATAAAGCGGAAAAGTATTGCCTTGTTGTAAGATGTTTGTGTAGAAATTTTAATAGTTCTAAAATTCATGTTTAACGATAGGTGCATTTGGTTTATATTTTTTCAGGAGACGGAGTGTTCAACTGAGTGGAAAGAATGGCAGTAATATTACGCCTTGTATGGTATCACTTCTTATATCACACACTTGTAGTGATTTGCCCACTTGGGCAGGATAACACACTCACATACCTATATTGTTATTTTGTTTGTTTCAATTATTCTAGATCATGAATTCACGACCCACTTGGGTTTTAAGATGAAAGTCTCATGTCAAGAAAACACTCGTTTTTTCAGATTGATATATTTATCGATATGGTGAAAATTAATTATGTTTATGCATTCATGACCCACTTGGGTAAAAATAACATATTATTAGATGATGAAACAATTTCTTATTTGTATGTTAAAAAACATTTGTTTTTTCAATTGTTTTTTCAATTGTAAGTTTCATATAAGTGCTAAAATGAAACCATTCAAATATGGCGGCGATAGACTGCTTAACGATAGTTGTATCCGTAGTCCTTCATCTGTATTGTTTATATTTTTGCACTATATCATGTGATGCACGTAAACGTCTCTTGACCCGTGACCAAGGAACTACGGTTCCGAAACGCGTCGGGACAGTGTTTGTCTTTGCTTGAATTAAAAGCACGCTTTTGAAAAAAGAATTGGGGCTCGGCGCAGTCTTTGTACTACGAAGGATTGATTGTTTTCTTGGATATATAAATATATATAGTACATACACAATAAAACCATAACAATAAACAATTGAATAAGAAACACATCTATTAATTCATGTAGGCAGTAAATAAAATTTGAAAAATCCCAAAAATACATTTACTACAAATACTATACCCATTCAAATAAATTTGAAAATATATATATATATATATAAAAAATTAAACAATTAGGGCCTCATGTAGGTAACATACTATTTACCGATTCATAAATACCGAATTTTACCGATTCGGTATTTATGAATCGGTAAATAGTATGTAGGTAAATAATCGGTAATTATTACCGATTCAGTAAATATCGGTAATTATGAATCGGTATTTACCGAATCGGTAATAATGCATCCATTCCCATTCATTCCTATGGGCATGGAGGCCCATAGGAATGAATGGGAAGCCAGCTACTATTACCGATTCGGTAAATACCGAATCGGTAATAGGGGAGGCATTATCATGGGTGGCAGGGTGTCACATAGACACCCTGTTGCACCCCTGATTCGTGCATGTGTGCACATGTGGCGCACATACATGCCCTAAGGGCATGTATGTCTGCCACATGGCACTTTACAAATAGCACAAAAATGCTTTTTGTAAGGTATTCGTCATTTACCATCAACTTGTAGTTGGTGGTTAATAACGAATCCAGACACCAATAATGCACTCACTTGAGTGCCCCCTACATTGCATTTCTGGATTCGGTATTTACCGAATCGGTATTTTACCGATTTCTTAAAATTCCGATTCGGTAAATACCGAATCCAGAAATCAGCCACCTACATCTCAAGTGCCTCAATACCGGTCGGTAACGGGATATTTACCGATTTTCGGCCGTTACCGACCGGTATTGAGGTACCTACATGAGGCCCTAAGTGCTCTAAAATATATTTAAACAATATTTTGAAAACTGTTGAAGCC
This sequence comes from Triturus cristatus, assembly GCF_964204655.1. Lineage (NCBI taxonomy): Eukaryota > Metazoa > Chordata > Amphibia > Caudata > Salamandridae > Triturus > Triturus cristatus. Next base: position 309,586,550 of record NC_140595.1, read on the forward strand.
TAAGAATATTAAATATACTATTTCCAGTGTTGGACTTTGGAGGGGTTAGATTTACTAATGCTACTCCTGTCACCACAATAATAGGGAAAGTGTTCGACTTCAGAGGTGGTAACATTACTACTCTTACTCCAGTCAGTGCACCAGATGAAATCGGACTTCTGAGGGGTTAAATTTACTATGTCCACTTGCAGTCTAAGCACCAGTGGGGTAATTGTTGGCCTTCACTAGGGTTACATTTCCTATTCCCACTCTGAACAGCGCAACAAAAGTGAAATTGTTGGATTTCGGAGGAGTAAAATAAACTATTACGACCCCAATCGGTGCGATAGTAGGGAAAGCATTGGTTTTCAGAGGGGGGATATTTACTATTCCCACTCCAAATAACACAACGCTAGGGAAAGTATTAAACTTGAGAGGGGTTAAATTTAGTATTCTCACCCTATACACAGGGCAACAGTAGGGAAAGCATTGGATTTATAAGGGGTGAAATGTACTATTCCCACGCCAAACAGCACAACAGTAGGGGAAAAAGTTTAAACTTTGGAGGGGTAAAATTTACTATTCTCACACCAATCTGTGCAACTGTAGGGAAAGTGTTGGATTTTGGAGGGGTGAAATATACTATTCACACTCTAAACAGAACAGAAGGGAAAGTGTTGGACTGCAAAGAGGTTAACTATTCCTACTACAGTTTAAGCAAGAGTAGGGAAAGTATTTCACTTCAAACACATTACATATATGGGTAACCCACTGAATGCAGAAAAAATATTAAACTCTTAATATAAGAAATATTAATTAACATAAAAATATATATGTATTAAAAAAACTAAAAACAATTTACACAATATTCAATAAAACAAATTAAGTGTCAATTAATAAATAATTGTTATTTAAGTATTAATAAACTTTTCACACTATAACCCTACACAACCTAGCAGGCCACATCTAAAAAATAATTAAATAATAATTATTCCATGACTTTCAAAGTTAAAATAATTTAAATAATTAATTGTTAAATAATTATTACTTACTTAACTTCCCACCCTGGACCCCTAATAACCTGGCATCCTGTAAATAAAACAAAATGAAAATAAGTATTCCACAATTTACATATTAAAAATCCAATTACATTAATAATTAGTAATACATTGTTAAATCATAATTACTTAATTTACTTCCCACCCTACAACTTTACAAACCTAGCAACTCACAACTAAAATGTAAGTAAAATAAATACGTATTCCATAAATTACATAATTAAAAATCAAATAAATAATTAACAATTAGTAATAAACTGTTAATTATTACTTAATTTACTAACCACCCTCTATCCCAACAAACTTGACGGCCCACAAATAACATATAACAAAAAGAAATCAGTATTACATAATAAGTATCAATCATATAATTAAATAACATGTATTAAATACATCTTAATTATCGCCTAACTGACTTACCACCCTATCCCCCTACAAACCCAACAACCCACTTACATACTGTAAATTACTGAAATAAAATAAAATAACAAATTCTTAATCACTTAAAATTACAAGCTATATTTTAAAAACAATAACATTTATATAAATAGTAACTAAAAATTAACATATCAACTAAAACACATCAAAATAATTAAAAACTATATTTTTAATCACTATATCAGTGAAAACGATATTAAAAACATCAATATTATTTAAAATGATTTTACTTACCTCAGAAAATGATATTCTTGTCAACCATATTTGTGCATCATAATATTTGCGTGTCACAAAATTTCATTTCGAATATTTCTGTTTCCCTATATTTTAACTAGATATTCTGTCCAAACACCCTCCTAAACAAATGTCATTACTTCAAACAGGGGGAATAAGGGAGTAGTCAGAATATACGGAACGGGAGAAGCCACTCCGCAACATAACTCAACTTTACTCCCAGACAAACCTCCAACATATATGAGGGAGGAGGTTACCATGTCAGAGACCAACAAGGATAACAAGAGCTGGAGAGGAGAAGGCCAATAGGCACAGGACATTCTGTATAAACAGCTTTAGCTTTCCCAGTGTGCTAGGTGCTGTAGGACTGGGGTGATGCTTATGGATTCTTCTCTGTCTCCATACAGAGGAGAATATTGGGGGGAAAGGTTTGAGGGGAGTAGAAATTAGTTACTACCTGTAACTTCAGTACTCCAACATTAGTGTCTTTCAAATATTCACATTTGGATCATTTCCTGTAGTCAGACTGGGTATTCCCAGTAATTTAAAATAGCAGTTTAGTAGCATATCTACCCCATTTGAAACAACTTTTACCAAGAGACCCCCATTTCTCAAATTTCATTGCACAATTGTGAGGAGTACACATGATAGAAATTACCCTCTGACCGGGAGGAGGGATGGTCGAATGTTACTATATAAAAAAGATACCAACACTGAAAAACTGTAGTTACAGGTAGGTAAGTAATTTCTCGCCTGCATTGCATCTTTCATATATACACATGCTTGACTCAGAATAGCAAACAATACATATAATTTGATTAAAGTGGGAAGCAGGCTCACCTTTACATATCAAAGACAGTGCATATGATATTGGATTGCGTGTTAACAGATCACAAATTAAACAAGCAGAGTTCCAGGTAATTAGGTCTTAATAGTTGCCATTGGTTACAGTATAAAACAAATAAAGGGCATAGCAGTTATGTAATCTCCATTGAATGTCCGGTTCAGGTGTTTTCTCCTCCTGACTCACCTGTTTCTTTCCCAATTAGGTATTACTGGTATAATCCCAAAAACCCTTGGGGCGGCACTGTGGTGGAAGTATCTCATTACATGCGTGACTGTGTGTTACAATAAAGCATATCTGCATTCCATTCCGTGATGAGAGGTATGGGACCCTTCGCCCAACGCATAGCCACTCTACGCTTCGCTAGCCGCAATCCTATCGCCACCAATTTCCTACAACTGGCTATTATCTCCCTGTCATAACCTAGCCGAGCGACCAGCGGGCTGGGCACCAAGTGCTGCCCAGTGACCTCGCTCAGTACCGAAAAGACCTTCTCCCAAAATGTAAGATATTTGGACACAGCCATGCTACATGGAAGAACCCAGCGGTACAAAAGGGGGTGGTGATGGACGGAGCATCAGAACCAATCAAACACTCACACCCAGTCAACAGATCTGGGTTTGATCCATCACCGTTCTTTAGCCCACTCTGCCACCCCAGTTCAGACATGGCCATATGCAAATCAGTCTGACCCTGTGCCTCATGGGAACAGTCCAGCCCGAACTGCCAAGCCATGCCTTCCCTGGACCGGAAACAAGCTTCCTAGGACCGGTTTCTGGCATTTCAGCTGTCTTCAGCCAGGCTTGCTTGAATCCAGTGGCAAAGTGAGCAAGGGACTCACGTCTGAGCATACCCTGCCAACTTATGGCGAACAAAGCGGTACAAAAGGGGGTGGTGATGGACGGAGCATCAGAACCAATCAAACACTCACACCCAGTCAACAGATCTGGGTTTGATCCATCACCGTTCTTTAGCCCACTCTGCCACCCCAGTTCAGACATGGCCATATGCAAATCAGTCTGACCCTGTGCCTGTGCCTCATGCCCCTCCCCTTTTGTACCACATGGAAGAACCCAGCATCTTGCTCAACACACCTGTCACATTTCGCAGTGTCTCATAGCCCATAGCGAAACAATCTGTTGGGAGTGTAGTACACCCTGTTAATATATTTCAAATGAATTAAACGATGTTTGCCTTTCAAGGACACTCACTTAGTCGCCTCACAGCAGTATGACCAGCACTTATTGTCTATTAGTACGTCAAGGTCTCCCGGCCATTCTTGTCTGGCCCTATGTAGTTGTACATTCCTAGGTCCCTGCGCAGTGGAATATAATGCAGTTATACGTTTCGCAGGGGAATCCACTCATAAAATATGTGTAAGCGCAGGCAGTGAAATGGGTTCCTGCATGTCGTCCCCAATTAATTCCTGCCATGCATGTGGGTTCTGGGGTATTGAAACCTACCCAATAGTGAGAGACCCGGCTTTCCCTCGGTCAGGTCCTCCCAACTATGCAGAGCACCATCTTGAGAGAAGTTGCCCAGAGGGAGTATGCCTACGCGCGTAATTGTGTGGAGCACATCCTTTTCCCTACGGGTTGGGAACCAGGTGCACCAGTCCAACGGTGTTAATGGAGAGTACATAAGTGCTCCTGTCTGGGTATCTAGAAGTCTATGCCACACATGTGCAGTGGAGTTTAGAGAGTCCAGAATGCCATGCCTTCGAATGGGGGGCTTAAATAGGATCTGTGGGAGAGTGAGGGGGTCTGCCGCATCTCTCTCAATGAACATGTGGGGCAAGTATTGTGGGTCATGTATCCAATTATATGCATGAAAAGCCTGTGCCACCCTGTAGTATAATTCTAGATCTGGCGCTCCCAGTCCCCCCACTGAGTACCAGAGAGTCAGAGTGCCCCATCTAACCCTCGGCTGCTTTCTGGCCCAAGCAAATTTAATTAGGAGTGTGCACAGCTTTTCAAACATGCTGCATGGTAGCAGAATGGGGATGTTAACACACAGGAATAAAAATCGAGGCAAGATCACCATCTTCATTAGGGAAATGTGCCCTAACAAAGAGAGAGGAAGCCTTATCCATCTATTAATGTCATCTTCCAACCTTGAAATAGCCGTCCCATAATTTTCTGCTATCACTACCGTAGGGTCTGTGTGGATTTGCATCCCAAGATATCAGACCGGGTCTGAAGTTCACTGCATAGGAAAGTCTGTCTTAGCAGGGGTTGTCTTGGGAGTTAGAGGAAAAATTAGCAATTTCATCCAGTTAATCTTCAGCCCGAAAAACCTCCCAAACTGTACCACCTCAGTTAATATGGTACTAAGATGTGTCTCGGGGTCCCGGACATAGAGAAGGGTATCATCAGCATATGCTGAAATTATTAACAGGTATCCTGGGAACTGTAACCTTCTGTGATTGTAGTATTCCGGTAAAGCCCAGGTCAAAGGCTCAGCCACCAGTCCATATAGGGGAGGGGATAACGGACAGCCTGATGAGTCCCTCTTGAGATAGTTAAAGGGGCTGTGCTCACCCTTCCCAGTCGTATCCTAGGCTAGGTATGGTGTACAGTGTCGTAACCAGTTTGATATTGGTTTCCCCCACTCCAATTTTCCTAAACACCCCCATCATAAACGCCCACTCAACAGAGTCAAACGCCTTCTTGGTGTCCAAAAAGACTGCTGCAGCCTTGACTCCCGGATCTAGTCTTTGGACTGTACTAAATATAGTTTGTAAATTTAAGGTGAGGTTGTGACCAGGTACAAATCCTGCTTTCTCCGGGTGGACCACAAGTGGTACCAGCGGAGCTTAACGAGTGGCTAATATTTTGGCATATATCTTGGTGTCAACATTCAATAAAGACAGGGGTCTGTAAGAGGAACATGCCTCAGGCGGCTACCCTGGCTTCAACAGCATGATTATCAAGGCCTCTTTCATCGAGGGGTGCATTATTCCGGCCTGAGCCATGCTTTTGTACAATGACATTAGATGAGGGACCAGTTGGTCCTGTAAGGCCCTGTAGAATGAGACTAATCCCATCCATGCCCGGGGCACTACCAGAGTGCATAGACTTAATCGCTGCTTTAACCTCGCCCAAAGTGAGTAGGGCCATAAGGTGTTCTCTGTGAGTATTTGTTAGCCATGTCATATGGAGGTGCTCCTAATAATCTTGGATATCGTTGTCTTCTGGGGGGACTGGGAGGTGTAGAGCTGGGAATAGTACCTATGGAATCGATTTACAGTGTCTTGTCTATTGTGTAGTGGTAGGCCATTTTCATTTAGAATTCCTTCAATAGTGTCAACTTCCTGCTGGGACGTAATAAGGCTGCTAAGGTGACAACTGGTCGTTCCCCCTCCCCATAGACCCCAGCCGTGGCATATTTCCCAAGGTGTTTGACTTCCCTGTCTGCTGTATCTTGGAAGTCCTCGAGCGTCACTTTTATATCACCCAAAGCCTTTGCATCGCCTGTCCTTTGGAAAGCCTGCTCAAGGGCTGAGATCTCTTCCTCCAATTTTGATAATTGGTCCCTCACTGACCGAAGCACTCCTGCATGCTTGGAAATAACTATCCCTCGAATATAAACTTTTAATGCCTCCCAAATGGTGGTGAAACGGTCTACAGACCCTATGTTTTTTTTCTAAGAAAACCTCTATTGCCTGTGGGATTTCTGCAGTAAATACAGGGTCCATTAGTGAGTAAGGGGGATACCTCCAAAGAAATGCCGGGGCCTGTCTAATGGGGCATCTTAAGCCCAATTGTACAGGAGCGTGATCCGAGTAAGTACAAGACAAAGGTGGAGGGCGCACGCCTCCACCTATGGGAACAGGCTTTTGCTCACAGGCCAATAGTCAATTTGAGTTTGTATGTCATGGGGAGCGGAGTAGTGTGTGCATCCTACAACCTCAGGGAAATGCTGCCTCCAAACATCCACCAAATCTAAGCCATCCATGAGGTCTAGGATGGTGGCGGCGGCAATAGAGCGATGGTGAGCGGGACCATTGGAGCGATCTCTAAGCGGGTCTAGGACAGGATTGAAATGCCCGCCCAATATTAGTGGGGTATCCCTGTCGCGCATCAGATTGACTTCGAATCTACGATAGAAGTGCGGATCATCGTAGTTGGGTCCATATACATCCACTAACCTAACAGTTAACCTATCTTTCTGGCAACGTATAGTAACATATCTGCCATTTGGGTCTGTCTTCGTTACATGCGTTGGTATTCCTGACATTGGGTTCACCCAGACTAATACACCTCTTACGTGAGACGTACATCCCTCTGCACTGACCCCTCCTTGAAAAAGATTTTGCAACAACATATCACTCTGAAGTGGCAGGTGAGTTTCTTGTAATAGGCCACATCAATCATATGCCTCTTTAGATACGCTACAACCCTCCTGACCTTTCTGTGATAATTTAACCCCCTTACATACCATGTTAAAAAAACGTACTGTACTACCCATTGCTGAAAAAGCTGCCAGCTACTCTGTGCTCGTGACGGTATCCAGCTGAGGCACCGCCCATAATGATCATGCCCAACTTATAAACAGAATTACATAGCCGCCAATTATCATGCATGTCTCGCCAAACAAGCAATCTCCCACCCCCACCCACGCTATGCAAACCCCAACTGTGCATAGTTGAAAACCACCCTTTCCCTCCCACCGAGTACCCTCCTACTTTGGTTAACAAGTTACAAGTTATATATAAACCGAATGCGACACAACAATGCTCCCCATGGGAGCACATTGTGGGGCAGATGTCACCTGGCTCAATTCCCTGCTTGAGCTGACCGACATAGCGACTCTTGTAATAAGAATAGTAAAACATATAATAGGTATCCTCGCCAAACAATACCTTTAGATGCAACCTCCTGCACATATCCCTCGCAGAGAAACATCTATAGCAAGGAGGACTGTTGCAGTGAACATCTAGGGAAAACTACAAAGAGCTCTATAACTTGCAAATTACCATGTATTGTTTTGCGTGGAACAAATGGTCCAAGCGGATCGAGTCAAGTGCTGGTAAGGGACCAGCTGCATTTTTGTCTGCTTCTGCGATCACCAACCCCAGCCAACTAGAGTGATCCCTCAAATCAGTAGGTGGGCCCGCAGGACTGCCATGAGGATCTATGTCGTGGAGACCCCAAACCCTACTGGGTGCGTTGATGCCTTATAGATGTGTGACTTTCTGCAGCAGTAAATCGTAACTTGGCTGAATAAAACATGTTGTAGTCCAATTCCAGCACACAAAGCTTCCTCTTGACTTGCACAAAGAGATGCTTTGCATCCTACATATGCTGTGTAAAATCTGAATAAAGGGACACTGTCATCCCCTAATATTGAAGATCCTGCAATTCTCTGGCTTTCTCGACCTCTGTAGTTGAGAAGCCTCGCTATAATTGGGCGGGATGACTGGTCTGGAAGCCAGCGTTCGGTGTGCCCACTCAACCACAAAGATGGCAGAGAAACATTCTCTTCCCAGCAATGTGGTAAGTAGCTGCTCTTCAAAGCTCTCCATGTTGGGGATATTAGTGGACTCTGCAATGCCTACAATCCGGAGGTTATTTCGCCGCAAGCGGGCTTCCAATTCCTCCGCCTTGTCCAGGACAATCCATAATTGTTTCTCGATGGTGGTATGCAAACAAATGGAGCGCCGCATGTTTGTCTAGCCTTTCGTACATCCTGTCCATCCGAAAGGTTAATGCATCAATTTTACAGTCGATCTTATTCAGACTATGCTGCATGGCGGCCAGTATATGCTTTAGGTCTGAGCCCTGGGGAGGGTCGCCAGCCTCCGTGCTCGACTCGGAGGCATTTTTGTTCTAGTCGTTTTGCCTCTATGACGTCCTTGGCCCGAACTGTAATTTGGTTTGCGACATCTCAGTTTTCCCCATGATGTTTACTCACTGTCAGTTGCTAGTAGTGTTGGTACGGCAATAATGCAGAGGCACCCCACAACCTTCCATTAGGACAAATGCAAGCTGGCTCCCTCCTCCCTCTCTGTCTTTAATCTCTGTGTTGGCTCTGTTGTGATTTTGTCCCTGGTTATGCTGGATTTGACTCCCAAGATAGCGGTAGGCAAGTTGGTATGGCAATCCCCAACTGAGAACAGCAAAATATGCAGCAATGCAGGTAAGTGGTGACAGGTGCACACCTCACTGGCAGGTGCAGGAATCAGCGTGGGGGCCTTCTAGCAGACCCAGTGTTAGGCTGCTATACTGTTCCAAGTTCATGAGCAAGTTCACTGTGTCCCACTGGGAGCAAGCAATTTCAGTAGGCCCCCTCTTCAGCCTGCAATGAGGAGAGATGTGTCCCAGGCCTCGAGACCGACACTGCTATCAGGGGAGCAACTAGGAACGTAGGATCGAAACCGCTCTCACCTGCATCACTGTATCAGCAACGTGGAAGGGCAGCGCTCTGTCGTGCTCTCAGGGTTTGAGTGCCGAGCCATGTTCGCTCCCTCAGCAGTCACCCAGGCCCAGGACAGGCGGTGTAATCCCCTGGAGCCGCCGGAGGCCAGCAACACTCCAAAAGGCTGTGCCAGAACAATCCGCTCATGGGCAGCCGCCGCAGGACCAAGCAGGCAAGCAGCCCCCCACCACACGGTGTTGTGCAGGACACAGTGCAACGATAGGCCACTCACCACAGTCCCCCGGCCAGTGACGCAGAGCGGAGGTCAATTCAGCCCGCAGTTATTTTGAGCTCTTCGGGGCACTGCCGGACCTGAGAACTGGCCCCAGAGGCTCCACTTCATCACACCTCTCGGTTCCTTGATTTTGTGGCAAGGATGCAGGTATTTAATCCGGATACTGAAGGATAGCTGGCTGGTATCGGCGGAGCGACTCTAGCTTGCAGGAATCTTGAAGCCAAGCAAGCTCCACCTCCCGTATACTTCCTCTTTTGTGTGGCTTTCATGTTAGTGCTTGGTGGAGCACTTCTCACAGAATCATCCCTGGAATTGGGGGCATCCACTTTGGAAGTGGGAATCTCATTTGTCTCTAGCAGGTACATTTTAAACCTTCTTCTGTATCCTAGACTTGATGTACGAGTTACCTACCTTCGGTAACAATGTATCTGGTAGAGACGTTGTCTAGCCGCAGATTACTTAACTTAGAATATCCCCAGGCATCAGACTGGATCCGGAAAAAACTTTGCAACAGAACCTCTGCTATCAGTTTTGATCTGAGAAACTTTTCCACGGCACAACGTGGAGCTACCAAAAAAAAAACTGTGAAAGTATGGGAACAGTGGGCGACGGATGAAAACCCATGAATAAATAAGGAGGATGGTGCAAGACACCATCGTAAAAGACAGAATCAGACACTGCCTACATATAAGTGAAAAAACTGTGAGAAAGAACCTCGCAAGCGAAGCGAAGACCCTTCCCTAGTACAACAAGGGGAGACATCTCAACAGACTGTTAGCACCATGCAGAGTAACAGACAAAAATAGACTGTCAGAACCATGTAGAACTGTGCCGTCCAGCAAGAACGGAGCACAGAGAGACAACAGTCTGCCGTAGGAATGAAAAGTCTGGCACCGCCCTTATAGGAGCAGAGGTCTGAAACAGAGGCGAACAGAGCCCCCAAGAAGACTACCGTAGAGGAGCCCAGAACCCTGAGCTAACAGAGAAGGCGGAAAGACAGCAGGAGAAGAAGTAAATGAAGAGGAATCTCCTGGTGAAGGACAATGGAAAAGGCCTCATTTTACAGATAAGAAACCCTTGAGAGGGAGCAACGGTATTATTGTGACAGAAAACCCTGAGAGGGAGTCAGTGGTATTATGGCAAATCTCAAAGGGACGCAACAGTGTGAGCACCCATGAGAGAAAAAGCCAATGCGATCTGTAACCGGGGAGCCAGCGGAGAACCCCACATGGCAAGGTCCTCGCAGAACGGGGAGGGTGGGTGGGCGTTAAGGAATCTGCGGCTAGACAACGTCTCTTCCAGATACATTGTTACCGAAGGTAAGTAACTCATACATCTGATAGAGACATCTAGCCGCAGATTCCTTAACTTAGAATAGATACCACAGCCATACCCCAAAGGGGAGGTGGGTCTGCGACAGAACAACAGAAAACGCCAAGCATCTGTTCCGGCAACAGAGTGACGGATAAAGGGGGGAAGCTGTGGCGGAACAGCCATACAGCAACTCAAGCAGCTCGGAAGAGTAGAAATAACCGGATGGCAGACATCCTAAAAATGCCAGCATGGAGCTACACCATACCGGTATAAGAAAATGACAGGTAGAACGGCATGACCCCCATACCAGAGCAAAGAAGAGAGAGAGAGAGAGGAAGCAGGACCACTCTCCGCGTAAAGGCGCACAATGACGACACCGACCCAAGCTCGAAAAGAACCTGAAGAGATGCAACCAGAGCCTAACAGACTAGCCTATAGAAGGAAGGCTGAAGGAGCCCGTGCCAATAGCCCCAAAGGCAAGAGCTAGAATCTGAGCAATGCGTTTGGAACAGCTGGCGGGACAAGAAACACGCCAAGAGCACACCCAATCCCAAAAAGGGAACAAAATAGGGGCGAATAGCATGAAGTTTAAACCCGCCGAAGCAGGTAGAAACACGCAGCAGGCAAAACGGCCACAGAGACCTTAAAGTGGCTTACACAAGAAGCATAAAAGTGCCCGACCAGGCAGTATGAAGCCAAAATGAGAAACAACCCGCAATATAGACTTGCAGGCCTCAGAATCCGCGACCACACACATTAGAGAAAACACGTACAGTGTCGAACACCAAAAAGGGAGCATTTGTCAAATTGGGGTATCACCCTAGGAAGCGGAAGCAAGGAAGAACCTATGGGCAAGCTTGTAACAACTCCGAAAAGCTCCCTCACACATGGAGATATCGGCATTTACCACACAGCCTCGAAAAGAGGTGGCGACGTAGGAGAAGGAATACCAAGGCAACCGGCACGCATACATAAATGTATAAACATATAAATATGTAGAGACAGAACAAGCCAGGAGCATGATAATGCCCCTACCGGAGCACACCTAGTACAATAAGGGCAGGTAGGAGCCGCTTTTGAAGAGGAGATCAAGCAACCTCCCAGGGAGGTGGAACAGGCAACAGGCAGGATGACCACGGCGTAAGAAGATGGCACCAGGGAAAAACATAGAGCACCGTACAGCGGATTATCAAGCGACGCATGGAGCCCACAGGATCTCCAGGCTCAGGTGAGATAAGCTAAGCTATATAATAGCATACAAGTACCCCACATGGAGTATGCATACCCCAAACAACGGGGAACACCTCTTAGGGCAATATGCCAAGCTAAAAGAGCGCAGTAACGAACTGAACCCATGAACGCGAGTTCCGAGCCGTATGACATTACCGAGCTGAGCCACCGGCTCAATACCACAGTCAGAGGACCAGACACAGCAATCTGTGGAACACGGCCACAGCAGGCCAACAGGCAGCCCAAAGCAAAACATATCCAAGGGATGCCAATAAAAGGATAATCACCCTTGACCACAGAAAAAGAAAACGTAAGTCTCACTGCCCATGTTAAACACAGAGCGCATCTAAATGATGCAAAATTTAAAAATACCACTACGGTAGATAGACCTAAGAAGACCTAAGTGGGAAGACGAAAGCCCGCAAGGAGCCAGTGAACCGCCGACTCGGCGTGAGCATCAAACAGCAAAACCCCATCAAAGGGTAAGTCAACCAGTCGCTCCCGGATATATTCAGGGAAGACACTATCGCGCAATCAAGCGCGACGCCTTAAGGCAACAGAGCCCGCCACAGCACGGCCCAAAGAATCCGCAGTATCTAAGGCTGAGCGGATTGTGAATTCGGCAAGGTCGCGCCCATCCCGGAGGAGGCAAAGGAGATCAACCCGAGCACCTTCAGAGGTGGCTGAAAGCAAAGACTCTGCAGAGTCCCACAGGGCAGAGGTAGCCCGCGCCAAAACACACATTGAATTTAAGGACTGTAGGGCCGCACTAGTGGAAGCAAAGACGTTCCTGCCCCATGACTCTAGCCATCTGGACTCCCGAGAGAGAGGAAGCGTTAGAGGGGGCAGGGAGGGAAAAGCAGTCTGCAACACAAACCCTTGCACATCAGGGTGCACAAAAAGACAAACAGGATCATGCGGAGCTGGACGGTGGCGGTGCAAAACTGAACGAGCCACAGGGTCACCTGAAGCAGGCCAGACCCAGGTACCTAAAAGGGTATCATAAAGGGAAGCCTCAAAGAGCAGAAGCGGCTCCACATTCCCGGACCTCCGATGAAGGACCTCAAGCAAGGGGTCCACAGACAAGGAGGCAGAAGGGGGTTGCATGTTTAAAATGCGGGTGGCCAATGAGACCACCCTCAAAAAAGCTGCACCGGTCTCAGTAGCCTTCCGCGGAGGGGACAACAACTCTTCAGTGGGGGAAGGTTGGAAGTCCCATTGAAGCATGAGGATCCTGACGTCGCTCCTGGGAAGGCGAAGAGCCTGCCGGATCTGGGAGCTCCTGAGGAAGCTCTACAAATTCCAAGGGGGGCACTGGCAACAGTACGTCCGGTGACGCTGGGCAAGAGGACGGAGACGAATTCTCTCCAGAGGCCTCTGGAGAAGAGTTCATAATTCTGCGTCGACACGGCGCCGAAGAGACGCGCGTCGGCGCCAATCCTGCGTCTTCAGTCGCCGACTCGGCTACATACGGCGTCGACTTGGCGCCGAGACTATAACGATCTCCCCTTCCGAGGAAGGAGCAGGCGCCGAGCCAGTGAGGCAAGCTCTCGGCGCCGACTCCACCGTATCCATGACAGACTCCGACTCCGGAGAAAGGAGCAGAGGCGGAGCCAAGGAGGCGTCCCCGGCTCCGGACAGGCGACCTCCTGCCCGGGAGCCCGGGGCGTGTCAACAGGCTCCAACTGCGGAGAAAAGAACGGAGGCGGAGCCACGGAGGCGAGCCTCCGGCGCCGGTACGGCGCCGACCCCGGCTCCGGACAGGCAAACGCCTGCCCGGGAGCCCGGGGTGTGCTCAAAGCAGAGCTATGAGCACCAGCAACCACCTGCGGCGCCACAGGGAGCCCAGCGGGGCAATGCAGTGCGGCGGAGGCGCCGTGGATCGTAGATGGGGACCCAGGTGGGCCGCGCCCTAACGACTCCACGTGGATCATAGAGGGGGACCCAACCGGGCTGTGCCCTAACGGCACCACATCTCTGACGTCCCTGGGGGGCAGAGGCTCACTCGGCGCCAGGGGCGAACCCGCCGGTGAGTCCATCGGAGATCCCACAAAAAGCTGAGGCCCCAAGGACGCCCCAGGAACGGGAGAGGGCCCAAGGGAGGCCTGCAGAGCTACGGCATATGCCTCCGTTTGGGCCCGAGTCGCCCCCACACCCGGAAAGGGCGGATAGGGCGACTGTCGGGAGCGCGCGTCCGTAATGTTCCGGGAACCAGTGCCCCTGACAACAGAAGAAGGGGAGGTCGAAGACCTCATTGACAAGCTCCTCGACTTACCAAGTGGCGAACGGCGGCCCCGGAGGCCGAACGACGGTGGGACTGAACAGGAGAGGGACCTGCCGTTGAAGAAGAAGCCGGGGGCGAGACGACTCCGACCTGGACAGCCGCGCCTAGAGAAGCTTCATACGGCGCTCGCGCCGAGACTTCGGCTTCAGGTATTGGCACGCTACGCAGTCCGTGGAGTCATGGTGCTCACCCAGACACTACATACAAATAAGATGCGGGTCCGTCGCGGACATCTGTTGCGAACAGTAATTACAAGTTTTAAAGCCATAAAGTCATTGCACACTGCTCCCGACGCGAAGCGTCGACAAGGCCTGAAAACAGGCCAGAGGAACTGCTCACTTCAGATCCGTGTTGCACGTGGAAAAGAAGGAAACCGACGACAGCGCGCCAGGAGGGACTTAGATGACCTCGCTGACGTCACGTACGTGGACGACGTCAGAGCGGGGTCGTGTCGCGCTGTCCCCCGGCACGCAGAGGTGCTGCTGCAAAGTTTTTTCCAGATCCAGTCTGACACCTGGAGATATTCTAAGTTAAGGAATCTGCGGCTAGATGTCTCTATCAGCTAGGACCCATTTAAATCTATTGCAGTCTTGTATGCTGGAGAAAGGCAGCACATACAATGATTATGAGGGTCAAAAGTGTAGATTTTCTTCTGTCCACTGTTAGAGCAAGATATAAATAGAGATCTTTTTTTAGTCATGATGGCAGCTGGGGCCAGGAAAACCTCCCACCGCCGGCCTGGTCGCAACGTGTACAGTTCGGTGAGGGGCGTAAACCCACCCTGTGCATGCGAACGGGGGTGAGGTATGCATTGTGGAAGTAGTATAGCTGGATGAGGCTTAGTTTTGAGGAGCATGTCAGAGTCTTAGGGGCCATCAGGGCATCCCACCAGTCCAGCTCCTCCAGGGGACCCACCCACCCCTCCCAGTGGGCCCGCAAAGCATCCAAAGTGACGGGCCCATCATGACCTGAGCTTCAAAGGTATTGAATTCAGGGAATGAGGTACCAGATGTGACATGTGTAGTAAGGGCGTGACGAAGTTGTAAGTATTTGTAGAATTGAGTAGGGAGTAGCTTTGCCGTAGGTCAGAGAAGGCAATTCTCAAGTACATACAATATATTTTTAAACTTATTTACAGCATTTACTGATTTTGAAAATCAGCCCCTAATCTACAGCAGATATTCATGAAATTATCTTCCTTCGAAATGTAAGTGAATAAAAGAACAAAATGTTTTTAAGAATAAGAAGCCCATAAGCAGAAAAAGAAAGAATATTAAAATATTCCTTTTGATATTAACAGAGATTGGACATACAGCAACACCAAATACCTACCTAGAACAAATAAACCTTTACAGAATGAAATGTAAGTAAACTGTAAAAAATGATCTGAACAAAAAAAAATACTTTATTGATATCGGCAATAATATATTAGCAGACACTGGTCATTGATATGTTTTAAAAATACTATTTTAACACCTTCAGGACTTTGCCTCAGGGAACATGCTCAGGGAAAGTTCTGGATGGTGGTGGAGGCAAATTTACTATTCCTACTCCGACAGGTGCTGGGGGCAATTTACTATTCCTACTCCGACAGGTGCTTGCCTCAGGGAAAGTGCTGAATTGTGGTGGGGGCAAATTTACTATTCCTACTGCGACCGGTGCTTGCCTGAGGGAAAGTGCTGGATGGTGGTGGGGGCACATTTACTATTCCTACTCGAACCGGTGCTTGCCTCAGGAAAAGTGCTGGGTGGAAGTGGTGGCAAATTAATTGTACTTAAATTTAAAAAATTTAATTTAAACAGTAAATTTCACATTTTCTTTTCTGTTCTTTGTCAAGCATGCAATCAAACACTTTTTTCTTTACAATTCT
The DNA here is from genome assembly GCF_964204655.1 of Triturus cristatus. Classification (NCBI taxonomy): domain Eukaryota; kingdom Metazoa; phylum Chordata; class Amphibia; order Caudata; family Salamandridae; genus Triturus; species Triturus cristatus. Next base: position 309,602,456 of record NC_140595.1, read on the forward strand.
CAACAGATTAAATCAAATAAACCAACCAGAGTAGAGGAACACATCCTCAACCACAATAATCAAAACAAGCCCATCAACACTGAAGAAGCCAAAGTGTACACTGTAAAATGATCCAAAACCACAATTATTAAAAATAATTCCAGGTTTCAAGTAAAGAAGCATTTTATTTGAAAATGTAACGTTGCATTAAAAATGTGTGCCTCACAAACAAAAGCAAAATTACTTTTTTTTCTAGTACATAAGCACTAATCTATTTCTTTGCAGGCTATTTCCAAAACTAAAATTTCCCAAGCAAATACACTTATAACATTCCTTCACTTATTTCAGAACCAAAGTTTCAAAAGCTCTCAACACCACATAAACAACAACTGAAAGAACAATCCAACGAAAACCAGCATCTACACCAGGACTTTCCAACCACACAACATACAAGCATAAAAAAGGTAAGCTTTTTAATTCTGTCAAAGCTATCCAAAATTAACCTTTTTTTGTATCTTTACAAACCAACATTATTAAGTCAATGCAATTAAATCCTGGTACAATTTAGTTTAAAAAAGCTGTAAAATAATGAATGTACACTAACCTTTCACTTGCAGGCAACATATTTTTAAAAGCAACCACACACAAAATCACAAAAAACAATTTTGATCTGTTTTTCTTCTTTCTTCAGAGAATGACAGCAAGCAAAGAAGTCAAATAATTTCAATCAAGCAGGGGAAATAGACTGTAAAATTACAGTGTCTACATTTATTGTAAGGAGAGATTAACTGAGCCCAGGTGTCATTGGAGGCGTGTGCATTATTACTCATCCCATTCCACAGGCAGAGCAGTTCCTCTTGGTGACACTGTTGAAAGGACCACCGAGCATAACCACTCTGCCTCTGCAATGGAGATTGAGGTAAGAGAAAATATAAATGAATTAAAAGCCCTGGCATCCACCTCCAATGAACCCTGTGGCTCAGTTTTGAGGGAGGTATCACAAAACATTTCACACCCATGTAGCAAGTTGTATGTCCACAATTCCCAACTTACACAGAATTATTCACCGTAAAAAACAGGCAAGCAACTCCTTGCGTGTTACACCCCAAACCTTCTCTGATATTAACATTCCACCTGAACTTACTGTAACTGTTACAAATGAAACCTTTCTTTTGCATGACAACAAAAACCCTCTTGAAAGGTTTCTAATCTTTAGCCCACCCCATGATCTTGTTACGTTCGAGTGTAGTGATATTTGGTAATGGATGGGACATTTAAATCCACACCTCACCCATTCACCCAAATATACACTATTCACGCCTACATTAATCATACAGTAGTGCCCTTAGTGTACAGTTTACTCCCTGATAAACAAACCTCAACATACACTAAATTATCTTCAGCGATGAAAGCTAAAACCATGAACAAAAGTCCTAGAAAACTGTTAATTGACTTTGAATTACCTATGATTAACACAATTAGCAAAATGTACACAGATACCTAAATTCAAGGAGGTTTTTTTCAAATTTCACAGGCTTATTGGTGAAAAATTCAAAAAACATCCTCAGTTGAGGAATACATATCAGACAGTAAACTGTAATTTTAATTGAAGAAACTAACAGCACTTGCTTTGTTGCTCCTGACAGTGTAGATGAATACAACACATCTATTACGGAATCTGACTATTTTACTGCAAACGAGGACAAATTGGCACCCCTTCTAATATACTTTGAAGACACATGGATAGCCATCTAAGCAGGTCAGGTTGCAGGAGGAACCCACGTTTCCATGTGGAGTGGTGGAACTGCTACTCGACCTGCTTAGAGGAAGGAGCAAAAACAAATAATGCCATAGATGGATGAGAATTGCGCAATCATTAACTGGTAGTATGAACCCACGAATTAAAAAAATAAATAAATAAGAAATGTTCGAGCAACTACTGGGTGCAATTCAACAATTATTGTTGATGGTGGCTTCAGACCACCTAGATAATATTACACACATCCTACATTTCTAATGTTCACTAACTACTAAACCACCTTACTTGCCTGTTTTGGCAATTAATTTCCCTAATTGGCATTTTTCTAAAAATAAAACAAAATTATAAATTAAAAGCCGGGTTTCTTACCGTCAGTTGTCTTCTTTTTTCAACTCATGGACTTGCGTAAAATTCCACATTTCACCAAGAGTCTTGGGCAGTCCTTTAATCCATAGTAAATAATCCAAAATCTGTGATGTAAGCCAAGACCCGAGATAAACTAACCAAAATGGACAAAGTTTGGCAAAGCCATTTTTTACAGCAAAATTGTACTGTGCTCACCTACAAAAAACCCATCCCCCAAAAAATCCCGAAAAATAATAATTGCTTGGCAAAAAATGCAACAAGAAATCCATTGTTGCAATCCTCTCGCGATCGAATTCAGGTTAAAAGAACACGAAAAAGTAAAAACATTTTGAAAAAATCACTACAAAAAAATCCATCGATGAAATCCTTTCTCGTCCGAAATCCACCATAAGTCCCAAAAACAATATATCCAGGTTTTAAAAATGTCCCAATAAAGTATTTCTGCAATCCATGAAGTCTGTGTCCGTGTTCCTTCGACCTGTCCGAAAAACCGTGACGACACAATAACTTAAATTTCAAAAACCTGCTGCATCAAAAAATATTCAAGAAATAATGCTCTCATAACACTATTGTTTAATAGAAAAAGAAATTTTTCTTTAAAAATAATTCTATTAAACAAAAAGTGTTAAGAAAGCAATTAACCCAACGTGGGCCTGCACCTGCTACCTGTTTAGGAGAACTTTTTCAAGTTAAAACATACAAACAAAAAACAAAATACAACCTCCCTCCTCTCTCCTTACAATAAACTATCCCACCCTTAATCTAATTTTTATAATTTACATTTTCCTTACCTGGACGACGCAGCTCTTCCTTGCTTCTGATCCGGACCACGACGATCCTCACAATGACGAAACTTACGTACAATCGTCAACCTCGTTTCTTTTCCTAAAAAGGAAAAAAGGTCAATTTATCTCACTCACTTCAATGGGAAACCGTGAGAAAACCTACAAAGAAAATAAAAATTATATGTTACAATACAGTTTAAAACATTGGGGTCTACTGCGATGGCGGGACGGCTAAAGCGACCGCCCCCCATAGGTGCGGCAGGCCTGCCATTGTAATTAGGATGTGCCCGCCACACTGGCAGCCGCATCCCTCATTTTTTACATTGTGGCGGGCGTTGCTTTCAGAAGCACCCGCGCAATGTAAAAAAGCCATGTTGTGCATTTGCATGCACAACGTGGCAGGCATTGCGCGGTGTCTGCCACCTTGTGCATGCAAATGCAGGGGGGGTACCATAGGTACCCCCATGTGCACCCCCCACCCTCCCAAACATCCTGAGGGCCCGCAGCAGGCCCCCGACAGTGATCTCCACCTGGCTTTCCATGGCGGGGTCTCCGCCATGGAAAGCCCTGCACCGCCGCATATCATAATATGGATGGCGGTGTCTTGCAGACACCACCACCCTATGTGAGCCCCTTTCCGCCCGGTCGCCTGTCCGACCAGAGGAAAACTGGCAGACGGTCTTTACGTCCGCCGGGGTTCCGTCCGCCATCGTAATGGGGCGGGGGGAAATGGGAGGCGGGCGGTGGTTATTGGTGGGCGGATCGCCACCGCCATACGGGTGGTGGCGATCCACCCGCCAACATAATCGACCCCATAGTTTACTTTAAAAAATAATACAATTAAAGTTTTAAAAACAATTGGATTATATTTCAACTGTATTATATTTTTTTAAATGCAATAAAATTACCTACAATACTATTAATGTGTCAATTGATTGTTTTGTTAACTACTACATTTGTATTACTTAAATTTGTTTTTAACTTTATCAATGTCTATTTATGCAAACTCATGTTGTACATATATGCTTTTTTACATTTGTAAACTAATTTAATATACTTTTTTATGTTTAAAAATTTTATTAAATTAAAAATAATGATAGCTTATTATTAAAACTTGATATCAAATCTTCTCCAACCCAGAAAAACCCTGTGTTTCTCTGCATATCACTTTTAATAATTTTAATATTAAAAATTAATTTAACAATTTTATGATAAAATGAATTAAAAATTAAGAAATAATTAATAGTCAAGTATAAAAAGATAATACTGGAGTATTAATACACTCCCCCACCCAAAACCCATGTTTCCCATGCAGTCCATCCTGAAGGATATGTGCCAAAGCCTTTTTTATAAATGTATAAAAAAAGTATTTTTAATCTTTTCTATAACTAAAACTAAATATCAATGAATTCTCAAGTATTAAAATTAATACCTTTAATTTTTAATAATACTCATGTTTAAAAAATAAAACCTGAGTACTAATGCACTAACCCACCCAAAACCAATCCCTTTTAATCATTTTATTTTTTAGATGTATCTTTTTTAACTACAAACTTGTAAACAAAATATGAATTAATTCACAAAAATTAAATGTAATACATGAGTATTATAACACACCCAGTTTTGCAACTACCCCATCCCTGGAAATGGATACCATGCCCCTTTAATATATTTTTTTGATATATATTAATTATTTTTAAATAAAGACAACTAATAATTTAAAAGAATGCGTTGTAATGGCACATGCATTTTAATGGCACATGCGTTGTAATGTAACCTGCATTGTAAAAGTTGCGTTGTAAAGGACGTTTCCCGTCTAGAAGCCTCTAAAAGAGTGTCCAATACATTTTGTGGAAGAAAATACACAACAACCTCCATCCACCCACTTCTGCAACAAAACAAGTCTTTCAATTGAGGAAGAGGACATGAAGAAGTTACACATAAAAGGTGAAGGTCCAAGTACAAAGGCCAATAAATCAAAACTAGAGGAGTCAGTATATCACTAGTCCAAAGAAACTGAATATTGCGAATCACCTTGTGCATCAGCAGTTGAGGTGGAAAAGCAGAGTGGAGTCAGAAGGTTAAAACCTGAGACAGTGACACCTATATATTTGTCTAAAAGATGCTTGATTAAGCAGAGCTCACTTCATAGCCTGCTGTCCTTGGTACCAAAAAGACCTATCTCAGTTATCCCCAATACGGGAATAGCAAACAAGTCACATCAGGATAAAGGTGCTACTCATGGCTCATTGAGGTCAGCTTCCTCAATAGTCTCATTCTCCTTCCCCACTAGATAAAGTGCTAACAAACATATTTGCCTGGCAATTGATCACTGTCAAAATTCGACAGCTTCAATGCAAAGGCAGTGAGAGACCTCTCCCCGTGCATGTTCAGATACTGTAGTATTGTTACAGGATGTTGTACATCCTAGACGATATGAAAGCAACTTTGTCAGGCTAAAGAGGATTCTCTTTCAATAAAACAATCATGTCTAGAATGTCAGAAGTCCTCTCTTCTGGACGGAATTCTCACATAAGTTGGTTGTCCTAGATGGTCCAATGTACAAAATTAACAAGGAATTGAGAAAGATTTTTTCAATGTACTGAAAGACCAAGCTCTCGTGAAAAAGTGGGTGTAAGAATTCACTCTGATCTATCAGTCATCCAGATGCAGTGATGGAAGCCTTTTGTGAATGAGTTACTACAAATGCCAGTACCTTCATAATGAAATGTAGGTGCCAACCGAAGACAAATGGCCAGTACTTTCAATTGAATAGAAGATCTTCCCTAGCAAATCTTAGATACTTCCTGTGTGAAGGAATTGTAGGAATGTGGAAATATTTATTCTGGGGATCCAAGGATAGGGATCAAGTCATGCCTCTGCAAATCCCCAAAAACTTGGTGTAAAGTGAACAACTTGGCTATCTCATTTTTTAAAACTTGTTCAGGAGGAGACCATCTAAAAATGGACAAAAATCCAGCTCCCTCTTTATATAAAATCAGATATTAAGAGAAATAGCGACCTTGAAACATTATACCCATGTTCGATAAGGTTATACCCAATTTAAAAAATCTGCAAGATCCAATGTTTAGAGGTTATCTCATTCGGTTTCTCAAGAAAGCCTCCCACAGGACCTCCCACAGGCGACAAAAGATTAAGACCTTGAGAGAAATCAATCAGGTTTGATAGCTAGGGAAGTTGAGGAAAAAGTGGAAGACACCTGACCCTGCCTGCCTCTGAGTGATAAACAACCTTTGTGGGCTTTAAAAATAGCCACTGAAGTTCTAGCTGCTACTGTTGAGAATTCTATCTCACAAAATGTTGGCTAGAACCTAAACTTCCTGTATTACGTTAGAAATTTACTAAAGGCGAGAAGTTGCCTTTGTTTTATGCTTTTGAATGCTGAATCCATCTGGTAACCAAACAGCCACTGCCAAAGGGCAGGACAATCCACTGGTGTTTAACATTGTTAGAAAAACCTGTAGTTCTCAACCAGGCATGTCTTACTAAGATGACAGTAAACCAACTGACCAGGCTACAGCACACACATTGTGATATCAGTCTGCATCATCTTTGTTAGCACCAAGGGCTGTTTTATACAAAGTGCCACGGAGCGCACAGGGCGTTTGCGCCTGCTTTGCGCGCCCCAGGGCACTTTCGTATTACAGACGGGCCGCAGAGACTTGTGCGACCCCTTCTGTAATACAGATAGCGCTAGCACACACATAGCCAGTGCTATCACCAGAGGGTGTTCCTTCATTTGCTTGGGGGCGTGGCCTTAAGCAAATGAGTAAATCCCTTTGCCTCTGCACCTGCGCCGTAGTATAGACAAGGGCTCAGAGGCAAAGAAGCTATCAGGAGGCGCACTGACAGTGCACCACCTTAAATGTGGTGCACTGTCAGTGCGCCTCCTGATGGCAGCCCTCTTGAAGGGGGAAAGTGAGTCCTATGGACCCCCCCAAACATCCCCTTACAGGCAGGTGCAGTCAGTCACTGCACCCGCCTGCAAGGTGATCTCTTATCCCTCTTAAAAGAGGAGGTGGGCTGCCCCCTCCACAGTGAAACACGGAGCGGCTGTATTTCACTTGAATGTGCTGCCCCAAGGGCAGCATGACTTCGCTGCTGCCGTGGGGGAAGCACATTCAATGTAATACGGCTCTATCTCCTTGTTAGCACCAGGCGCACTCTCCTTGTTAGCATTGCATAATATGGCCCCTGGAATGCTCCATTACAAGACAAGGTGGATGCTAGAGAGTCATGGTGACCACAACATACATTCATTCTGCGGACTTTGGTTTCTGGTCTGTGGAGCTCAGTGCTCTTGGGTGAGGGCAGTTGTTGCCCAAACTCTTCTGAACAAGGTAACAAATGGGTCACATGCACAATGCAAAGAATGTACCAAGGATGAAGAGATGATTGCTGCAACTTGTTTATTAACTGCCCTGTTCTAAATTAAGTTGGCGGGTGTTTACCTAACATAGGTTTATATTTATAGTTTGTATGGTGTAAAAGGATTTGCATATATAAAATGTAACACTACTTCACAATATTTATCATACTACTATAGTAGGTACACACAGGTGTCTTTTCTGGGTTTGCAAGTATTTATATTGCATCTGCAGTGGGGTGTTGTGCACAAAACCTTCTTCAAAGGTGTTATCAAAGTAGTTACGGATACAACCCTGCCAAGTGCCATGCATCAGGTGCTAGACTAACGCATTTCAGTGTGGTTGCCCGCATCACCACATTGAGATACATTGTCATGCATTTATAGCGGTCCTCAGCTTTCAAGCTGGAGCGCTGCTTAAATCCATTGATTGTGCAATTTGGTTTTAGTTGGCAGCGAGCATTGCTGAGACAAGCTTGGGGCTGGCTTAGGCAGCACACTCTGGCCATGGCTGGCTACAATGTTTCAATTACTGTGCGGCAAAATTACTGATGTGATCTCACATCAAGATGGAGTCTCAGGATTTAATTTGCCCATTCAACAGCCTGACTAGGGCCGGGGCGGTGCACAGAGGTTAGTGTTAGAAATGGGAGTCTCTAGTTGTCAATGGCTGGCCACTGTCCAAGTAGGGACCCTTCTTCCTAAGTCAGAGTAAGCAGACTACACCCTTTGATAACCCCTGCGGTAACGTAGCACGAGCAGCTAGGCTTATCTCAAAGGCAGTGTGTGAAGCATTTATGACCATACACAGTTACACAGTGAAGAACACTACAAAGGGACGCCACACAAGTAGTTATAAAAAATAAGTATCTTTATATATAGACTTAACACAAGACCAATAACAGTAAAAATCCACAATACTAGAAAAATAGGGTTACTCTTAAAATTCTGCAAAAATAGTTCAAGGGGTGCAAAGAGGAGTTCAGTTCAAGGCAGTGGTCTCTGCGACCCTTTTACTCACAAGCTACCTGGATTCTGTAGCAAAGCAACAAAAATGTCGCTAAGGAGTTGTAGCGATGATTTTCCTCACGCTAACCAGCGATGCGTTGAATCCTTGCCGCAAGGGAGGATGATGCGCTGATTTGTGTGCAGGACAAAGCGACAAACTTCTGCACGCTAGGCCGGCAATGCGATAAAATCCTTGCCGTGAGGGGGAGGATGATGCGCCGAGCCTGTTGTGTGTGCGATCTTGTTGCGATGAAAGAAAATGACGCTCCACGAGGGAGCGACGATCCTGATGTGATGCGATGAAAATGGAGAACGCTCGGCGTCCGCTCTGCGATGTCGTGAAGCGATGAACTCGATGCGATGATCTTTGGTTAGCGAGCGCTTTCAGGCCCGCAAACATGCAATGCGATAATCTTCGGGTTAGCGAGCATTTGGCAGCCCGCAGACAGATGATGCGATGATCTCCGGTAGCGAGCACTCAGCGGCAGCAGCACGATGATTTTCCTTACGCTCTTCAGCTGCAGCGGCTTGCTAACAGGCGTTAGCGATGATTTTCAGCACTCTCTTCTCCACAGTAGAACTAGAGGCCCTGTAACTCACAGGAGCCTCACCTGCAGATAGAAATCCTCGCTGGGAGGAAACAGGAGGCTGGTGGTGGAGTCTGATGTGCCTGAGTCTCCAGCAGGAGGCTACCTCTCTTCTAGCCCTTGGGTGATTGCTGTAGCAAAAATAAAAGTTCCTTCAAAGTCCTTTTCCTCTTCTTCCAAGTCCATTAGTAACCACTGCAGGCCAGTCCAAGAAACAGCACACAAGCACAAGGACAGTCCTCTCCTGCAGATTCCTTCAGTTACACGGACAGAGGTTCTTCTTGTTGTCCAGGAGCAATACAAATTGTAGGGGTTTCAGCACAGATATTTGTACCCCAAAAGTCTTTGTTCTCAGAAGCTACAAGTCACTGAACCCAGCCAGAACCAGTTCTGCCCAGTCCTGGAGCACTTTGTTTACCAGCCTGCATCCTTCCTTTCAGAAAGAGGGGGTCTGCCATCAGACGCACCACAGGAGGTGGAGCCAGCATTGTGGAAGGAAGGCACAGCCCTATTCAGGTCCCAGGTGCAACTCCTCCCACCCATCTAGATGCAGATCTCTCTATTCACCACTGGGACACCTCACCCCGTCTCCTGGAATTCCCCAGCCCTGTCACTCCAAAACCAGACAGTCAATACACATAACAGCAGAGCACACTGGAAGGCTTAGGCAAGAAAATACCTACTTTCTAAAAGTGGTATTTTCAAACACAGAATATAAAAATAAACTTTACCTAAAGTCCAGCCATACTAAACTCGTTTTTCTACCATGTTCTTTGGGTCAGTTAGGTCCCTTCTCTGTTACACCGTCACTTCTGTCCTGAAGAAGACCCCGTCAGTAAGGCTTCAACCAACCTACCTAAATCAAGGGATCGAAACGTCGGCATACGATCTTACCAGTACCTTCAATAGTGCACTGTGTCCTCCCAATTGTACATGGTTCTGTAAATAATGTATATTCAAATGAATTACTTTCATTCTGACTATTTGGCATAGAGTTGTATGCCTAACAATTGATTTGTGACAGTGTCAAAAAGTTATATGTCACTTGCCCTATAACCTCACTCTACTCACTATCCCCTTCCCTCCTTTGGCACCCCACACTTTTGATCAATGTTAATCTATTTCCAAAAATGTGTTTTGTGCCAAGTGTGATTAAATAAAACTTTGCCATCACGTAAATGTTTGAATGTATCTTTGAAGTTGAATTTGTTTATGCTTTATAAGCTTTTATGCTCTGGGACCTCTTTCATTATACTGTCTCATACCCAGGTCCCAGTGATTTTTGGGTCTACCCTTTGCTCTAACGCTAAGAGGGAAACAGAGCGGAGGGTGCGACGAGAGGTGAAGTAGGTCTGTGTACCACACCCTTCTTTGCCAATCTGGGGCGATCAATAGAACTTGGGCCCGGTCTTGGCGAATCTTCCTCAGAACCCGAGGAATCAAGGGTATGGGAGGAAACGCGTAAAGGAGTTGTGAGCTCCAACTCAACTGAAACGTGTCCCCCAACGCCCCCTGCATCGGAAACTGGAGACTGCAGAATGACAGGCAGTGCGCGTTCTCGTGAGTGACAAACAGGTCCAACCGAGGAGATCCCCACATCTGAAAGATGAGATGAACCACCTCTGGATGAAGCTGCCACTCGTGATCGGCCGAATAACGCCGACTGAGAATGTCTGCACGAACATTTAGCACACCGGCTAGATGATTTGCAAACACACAAATCCGTTGGCCCTGAGCCCAGGACCAGAGCCGCAGAGCCTCTCTACAGAGGCGATATGACCCTACACCTCCCTATTTGTTGATGTACCACATCGAGGTAGTGTTGTCCGTCAGGACCTGAACCGACTGACCACGAAGGGAAGGGGGAAAAGCCTTCAGTGGCAAACGTATCACCCGCAATTCCAGAAGGTTGATGTGAAGCAACCTTTCTTCTGGAGACCAAAGGCCTTTGACCTCCAGATCCCCCAGATGAGCACCCCACCCTAGAGTGATGGCATCCATGATCACTGTGGCCACCGGCGGAGGAGGCAGAAAGAGCTTTCCTTGAGACAGGTTGCCCTGCATACTCCACCAAGACAGCTCTGCTGCAGCTTCTCTGGAGACTCTGATATTCTCCCCGAGATCTCCGTTTTGCTGATACCACTGCCTGCGGAGGCACCACTGGAGTGCCCTCATGTGCCAGCGTGCATGGTTGACCAACAGAATGCAGAAAGCAAACAGACCGAGCAGGCGAAGAACCTTCAGGACTGGAACAACTGCTCCATCGTGAAATAAAGGAATCATTTCCTGTATGTCGAGAATCCTCTGCAGAGGCGGGAATGTCCGACACACAGAAGTGTCCAGTATTGCCCCTATGAACAGGCTGCGCTGAGAAGGCACCAGTTGAGATTTGGGTACATTTATCAAAAAACCCAACTTGAACAACAGTTGCGTTGTCACTCGCAATTGGCGTGAAACCAACTCTGGAGACTCCGCTTTCAACACAATGAAAAGTATATTCCTAGGCAATCAAAATTGATACAAATGTCAGCCACTAGATAAGTTGATATAAAGCCAGAACGGTAGAAAAACTTTTAATAAAAGCCAGTGTACCATATAGCGATGAAATTAAAAATCATCTCTTTATTGTCAGCAACTGTTAGTGTTTTATATATAAAAAAACATATAACCAAAACACAATACACTTTCTAAAAGACAATCTATTGCCGCAATTTTATGTATTTTGAATGTTTATATTTGTTTTTTATCTTTCTTATTTAATATTGTGTTCAGTGAAAAACCTCTTTTTCTGTTATTGTATTTGTATTTTATTCTGTATTATGTTAAGAATTTTTGAAACATTTTTATATAAAAAACGTGTCTTTTTTTAGAAAGTGTATTGTGTTTTGGTTATATGTTTTTTTATATATAAAACACTAACAGTTGCTGTTCTGGCTTTATATCAACTTATCTAGCGGCTGACATTTGTATCAATTTTGATTGCCTAGGAATATACTTTTCATTGTCTTTGTTGCCCTGTCCTAGGAATTGACCTAAATATTCTACAGGGGGTCCTTGTTACTTTCAAAGGACTCCGCTTTCAACAGCCAGTCGCCCAGGTAGGGGAAAACAGGAACCCCTGACCTTCTGAGATCAGGCACTACCACTGCCATCACCTTTGTAAAGACTCGAGACACGGAAGTGAGACCGAATGGAAGAACCGCAAACTGGTAATGTTGTGATCCCACCGTGAACCGGAGATACTTCCGATGCGACTTCAGGATGGGAAGATGAAAATATGCATCCTACAGATCGATGGACACCATCCAGTCTTCCTGTTGCAGTGCAAGGAGAACCTGAGCCAAGGTCAACATTTAGAACTTTTCCTGCCTGAGGTAATGGTTCAAAATCCTGAGGTCCCAGATTGGTCTCAAGCGACCATCCTTTTTGGGGATCAGGAAGTATCGGGAGTAACAACCCTGAACCCTTTCCTGCTCCGGAACAACCTCTATCGCACCTTTTTGGAGTAATGTAAGAACCTCCTGCTGCAAAAGCAGCAAGTGGTCTTCTGAACAACCACCCTGGTGAGGAGGGTAAGGAGGAGGAAACTCCAAAAATGGAAGGGCGTACCCATTTTCTACAAGATTCAAGACCCAACGATCTGATGTGATCAGTCTCCAATCTTGTAGAAAGTGGGACACCCGACCTCCAACTGGACTAACATGTTCTAAGATGGGGAATCCAGAACTGCTTTTCTGATGTACCAACGGTGGCAGGAGGGGAGGTAGAGGAAGAGGAAAAGGCCTGTTGAAGATTTGCACCCTTGAGGCCTCTCTTATTCTTCCCTCTGTACGATTTGTACAAGGGATTTTGCTGTTGATGGCACTGCTGAAATTGTTGGCGGCCACGAAAGGAAGCAGATCTGCCAAAGCCCCGATATCTCTTGTATCCATAACCTCTAGACTGCACCTGGAGGCCTAAAGATCTTACGGTGGCTCTACTATCTTTGAAACATTCCAAGGCTGAGTCCGCCTTAGAACCAAAGAGCCTTGACCCATCAAAGGGCAAATCCAACAAGGTTGATTGTTCAACATCCGAAAACCCTGAAGACTTGAGCCATGCCTGTCTCCTTGGAGCCACAGAGGACCCCATAACACGAGCCACAGAGTCAGCAGTGTCCATGCCTGGCTGAATCACTTGTCGTGCTGCGGCCTGCGAATCTGAAAGGACTTCCAAGAAGTTGGCACGACCCTCCTCAGGCAACTTAGGAGCTAATTGAACAACAGAGGCCATCAATGCATGTATATATTGTCCAAGAAGGCAAGTCGCATAAGTTGACTTTAGAGCCATACTTGCAGAAGAAAACACCTTCTTCGCAGCTTGCTCCGTCTTTTTCGTGTCCCTGTCACCCAAAATGGTAGGAAAAGCACCAGAAGACTGTTTTGAGCAAGAAGCTTGGACAACTAGACTCTCCCGTGTCGGATGTGATGACAAAAAAGCCGGATCACCAGGTGCAGGCTTGTATCTTCTCGAGACAGAACGAGATACAGCCGGAGCAGACAAAGGCTTCTGCCGCACCTCCAGAATTGGATCTGTTAAGGCCTCTGTGAACGGAAGTAGGGGCTCAGAAGTTGAAGAAGAAGTGCTCAAAAGTTCCGTCAGTATGTTGGACTTAATCTCAGCAGAGGGAAGTTTAAGGCCCAATAAGTCAGCTGCCTTCTTTATGACAACATGATAAGGTACAACGTCCTGCACAACACAACCACTTGCAGATGGTAAATCATACTCACGGGAAGTATCTAGGCCACTAGCTTCCTGAAGGCCTTCAAACTCATCCACAGAGTCCACAATTTCTCCTTTCTCTTGTTCATGCAAATACTCCTCCTCCTCCTCAAGTAATCTCTGAGCTTCTCTCCTAGAGCGTTGCTTAGGCAACAACATCGGTGGAGCCACACGCGGCGCCGGAGAAGACACCAGCGGCGTCGTTAGAGGAGCCTCGACATCGAACCGCGACGTCGATCGAATCCGAGGTGGAGCAGACTCAGCAGCTGAAGGAGTCCGGGGAGCCGGAATAGACTATCTCGGCGCCGGGAAATGCCAAGCCGGAGTCGATGGCATAAAAGGTGCCTGGGGATAAAAACTGAGGCCCACCAAAGTTGAATGCCTGAGGACCCACGGGGCCCGAAGGCGTACGAGATGGAGTCGAGGCTCTTGTAAATAAACCAAACATCGCATTGAGAAAATGCGAAGAGTCAGCCCCAGGAGCAGGTAAAGGAGGATATTGATTCGTACCTTCCTGTAGGGGAGTCACCTGAGGTCGCACTGGAGCCTGCGGAGTCGGTGCCGGCACAGGTGAAGACACGCGGCCTGGAGAGGACCCTCCCGGAGCCGGTGACGTCGCTGGAGCCGGTGATTCTTCATGAAGCGAAGAAGCCTCTGAAATATGCTACGCCGCAGCCGGAGATGGTACCGACGTCGCTTGAGGAGAAGGAGTAGGAGAGATGAAGTCCCTTCTCCGAGGTCGCTCAGCTGGAGTCGGCGACCTCGAACTCGACCTTGAGACTCTGGCCTTCGAAGAACGATGTCGAGAGGTATGTCTCCTCTTGGATTTCTTATGCTTCTTTGACCTCGAAGTGTGAGAAGACTAAGACTTCGCCCTCTTCCTACCTCTCTTTTCCTTCTTGGCCTTCGCCATAAACAATTTGGCTTCACGTTCTTTGATAGCCTTAGGATTCATCTTCCTGCAACTCCTGCATTCCTCGACATCGTGGTCCGAGGAAAAACACCACAGGCAGTCATCATGCGGATCCGTGATAGACATGTGTCCGCCACACTCCCTGCAGGGTTTGAATCCCGTCTTCCTAGAAGTAGCCATTTCGACAAACTACAAGATACAAAGTTTTCCACGATGAAAATGGAGAGCCCTGAAAAAAAACCACGTTGACCTCAACGGCGCGGCAAAAAGGGAACAGACGTAAGCACGCCGACAAGGCCCTTTTGTGGCTCCGATGACGTCATACGGTGCCGCGAGCGGAGCCGGTCCATTGTGACGTCCTCGTCGACGTGGGGGAGCTAGGAAAGAATTTTCCCGTGGAATGCTGGTGCAGGGGGTATTCAAAAGGTGAGGAATCCACAGGCAGAAGTATCCATCAGAATTTGCCTGTATAAATTCGATTTTATAATGAAGCCGAAAACATCTCGCCCAAGAAAGCGGTTTGCATGACAGAAGTGTAACGCGGAGAACGTAATGGTAATGTTTACGTTTTACCAATGCAGCTGTACTTTGCTGGAAAGACGTGGCTTTCATCTGCTTGTTCGCCTCTTTTTGAATTGATTAAAAAATGATATATGACAACCAGCCATCTCTAACCCTGAGGGGATCTAAAGAAGTTTCAATCGACCCTCGCTTGCTTTTGTTAAAAATCTTTGTCTACAAAGATTTCAAGGTGTTCACACGTGCTGTTTTATACTATAACCAGGTAAACCAGGAGGGCGTGGCTTGGGCGCCGATGTTGATGGTCGCCTGAGAGCTCGGCTCCGGGACTGAGCCCGTGATTATCCTGTAAATCGACGGCTGCGGGGCACCCCGGCCCCCGCATTTTGGTGACCGGCCCGACGGAGACCTGCCGGGGCCCCCGGCGCGATCGGCACGAGCGGTGACCCGGCGAAAATCGCAGTTGGGGGAACTGCGGAGTGTGACCCAACATGGCGCCCGGACTTCTTTGTCCCCTTGGCCGGATCCGATAGACTGGAGGATCGTCGCTGACGGCGGGGCACCCCCTGCTCGGCCATCTCCCGCTGGGGGTTGGAGCCAGACATCGGTCAGAGTGGTCTCTTTTAATGGGGATTGCACTCGGATGAACGGATGCCCACACCATAGCGGATCCCACGCGGGGACAACTGGAGATCCCGACGGTGGCCCCACTCCCTACATCGCACTTGGCTACTTTCTCCTGGCTGACCCTCTCCCATGGGAGGTGCAACCCTTTGGGGCCGCGAGTCGTCCGGTAGAGCTGGTGACACTCACTCCGGGGCTCTGTCGGCCGTGTGGGCCTGCCCGGCCTGGCGACGATTGTCTCCGCCTCCTCCTCGGTGCCCCCGGACGACACGGTGGTGGCACGGGCCGCGGCTGGGACGATCCAACGGACCCTGGAGACGGGGATCTCCGGCACTCGACCTGAGGCCTAGCACCCGAGGGAGTCGTAGCCGGTGCCGGCACGCGGGGACGCCTGCTCCGGGACCCGGACGGAGAGCGGCCGGCGACATGGGGAAACCTAGAGGCACCAAAGGGACTGCCCCGGTCGTCTCGGACTTGGAGACCCAGGACAAGGAGGAACGCGGGGGCCCAGAGGATGCCGGCGGTGCACCACTGCAGCAGCAATTTGACCGCGTTTTGGAGGCAATAGCGACCACGCGCTCGGCCCTCCAGCAGGACATTGCCCAGGTAGCGACGAGCCTGGGTCTCCTTAGAGCGGACCACGGCAAGCTGTCGGACCGGGTCAAGGAAGTGGAGGGCTCGGTGAAAACCTTGGAGCCAGCACAGCGAACCTTGGCCGCGGAAGTGAAGGATGCTTTATCCCGGATTACGGTCCTCAAACAGAGAGCGGAGGATGCGGAAGGCCGTAACAGGAGGAACAACATTCGTGTGGTGGGCCTGCCGGAAAAGGTTGAGGATGGCGACATGGTGGCGTATCTGGAGGCCTGGCTCCGAGACACGGTGGCCCCGGAGGGTCTGTCCTCCTTCTACACCCTGGAGCGTGCCCATAGAGTCCCGGCGAGGCCACCGCAGCAGGGCCGTGCCCCGCGGCCGGTGGTGGCGCGGTTGTTGCACTTCAGGGATAGGGACCTCATCCTTAATGCCGCCAGACATAATGGACCATTCAAAGTGGCGAACAGCCAGGTGAACATCTTCCCGGATTACACCTATGAAACTCAACGCAGACGGTTTTCCTTCCTGGCGGTCAAGCGCGAGCTCCGGAGCGAGGGCATCCAGTACTCGCTCTTCTACCCGGCGAGGCTCCGCATAATTGTCGATGACAAAACCCAGTTCTTCGACACCCCAGAGGACGTTTGTCACTGGCTCGAACTCTATAGAGCGGGGAAAGGTGGACCCGGCTCCTCGCCTCGACGGATGGCAGAGCCGGGGCAGAGGCGGAGATCCAGGAGGACTCGAGGTCGTGGGGGCCGACCGGGAGGTCCCTCAACTGTAGAGACATTGACGGAGCGGAGGGGAGTGCTGGAGGTGCTGACGGCGCTGTCTGGGTCGCGGGACGATGCCACTGCGGAGGAAGCGGTCCCGGGTGACGAGGGGGGTTCAACGGACTCCGAGGGATCTGTGCCGGACAGTGGCCATACGCCGGAGATCACACCACAATCGGTGGAGGACATACTGGATGGACAGGGGTAACGGGGTGCGCTTCTTCATTTTGGGTGGGGGCCCGGCGGGGGGATGGCGGGTGTCGGTAAGAGTTGCTGTCTACTGGGGTAGGGAGGGTGGGGTGCCCTGGACTTGCCCCGAGGGTTTTTTTTTTCGTGACACTGTTTTGGGCTGGCTCTAGTCCTGGTGGCCTGGGCGACGAGGGCCCACTGCCTCCGTCCGGCCCGCACCTGGCCCTTAAGGCCTTCCTGCGGTGGCGACTGCAGGATTAGTAGGGTATAGTGGGTTGTTGGAGAGTGTGGTTTGGATGGGAACTAGATGGTGCTATTTGGGTCCTGTTCTGGGGAGGGTGGATGGGGAGTTGATTAATATTTGGGCTGTTCAGTTTTGGTTGGGGAAAATGGCCGCCATCAGTGCTGTGAGGATCGATGTCCTTTTATGGTTGGGACCCAGATGGGGAGACTTTGCGAGACTGATATGGGACAATGGCTGAGGTTGCCAATCTGAAATGTGTTACTTGGAACGTGCGGGGGCTTCATACTATGTCCAGGCGTCACAAGGTCCACGCTTACTTAGTGCGTAGGGGGATACAAATGGCGCTGCTACAGGAAACCCATCTGAACAAGGCGGAAGGGGCGGCGCTACAGCGTAGATGGAGAGGGCAGGTCTTTTGCACCTCGTACTCCGCGTATGCCAGAGGGGCGCTGATCTGGGTTAGGGCTGGGGTCCCCTTCCAGGTCACGAACACAGTGATAGATCCAGAGGGGCGTTATGTGGCCATTTCAGGGACTTTGGGAGGGAGAGACCTAAACGTTTGCTGTGTGTATGCTCCTAATGTCGACCAGGCTGCCTTCCTTTCCAGGTTATCGGGCTCGTTGGCCCACTGCTTCTCCGGGCCCATCCTGCTGGGTGGAGATTTCAATTCCGTAGTGGATGTAGACATTGACCGCTCGCACCCACCCCTCCCTGATTCTCCGGTTCGTCGCTTGGCCAGGGATCGTCGGGACTGGCAGACTCACTGGGGTCTAACGGATATTTGGAGGGCGCAACACCCCACAGCTAGGGACTACTCCTACTTCTCGAGCCTCCATGAATTGCACGTTCGACTGGACGGATTTCTTGGCTCGCCCGAATTGGTCTCGGCGGCGGTCCGGTCTGAATATTTAACCAGAACCATTTCTGACCATAACCCCCTCCTGTTGGACCTTCGCTGGTTTCCCGGGGTACCTGCGGTGCCCACCTGGAAATTGCGCCCCGAGACCCTTGAGGACAGTGTCTTCGGGGCGGACCTAGGTGACACGATCTCAGAGTACTTTGCGTCCAACGGTGGCACCGCGAGCTCGAGAGCGTTGG
Organism: Triturus cristatus; assembly: GCF_964204655.1. NCBI lineage: Eukaryota > Metazoa > Chordata > Amphibia > Caudata > Salamandridae > Triturus > Triturus cristatus. The sequence goes on from NC_140595.1 coordinate 309,621,036, forward strand.
AGTGGGACGCTTTTAAGGTGGTGGTGAGGGGGTACTGCATTTCTAAACAGGTCGGTGTGCGGCGAGTTATCCTCGCAGACCTGGAGACAGCGGATCGGAAACTCCGCGAGTTGGAATTACGCCGCCCAGGGCACCCAGACTTACAGACACGCACGGCGGAGGCGAAGGAGGCGGTGGCGGCGGAGGTCGAACGGCTCCGCTGTTTTGACTATAAGGCCTATACGGTTCGGTCCATCGCAGAGGGGGATAGGTCGAGCGCGCTGTTGGCATGGCTGGCCAACCCTACGCGGCAGTCTTCACTGACGACGTCCATGCGTAGGGCAGACGGAACCCAGGTGTATACTCAGCCTGCGATTCTGAGCTGCTACCGGCAATACTATGAGCGTTTGTACCGCAGTCGCTCTGCCCGAGACCCTGACCTGCTCGATAACTATTTGCGGCCTCTAGAGATTCGAACAATGGAGCAGGATGTGGCGAAAGCCTTGGGGGCCGACATAGAACTGGGAGAGATCCGTAGCGCCATTAAAAAGATGGCGAGAAATAAGACCCCGGGCCTGGACGGGCTTCCTGTAGAGTTCTATACGGCCTATGCCGATCTCCTAGCCCCTAGGTTGTTGGTGGTATACAGGGAGGCGAGGAGGCTGGGGCGTCTTCCAGGCTCGATGTGTGAGGCATTGGTGGTCCCGCTCCTCAAGCCCGGCAGGGACTCATCCGATCCGGGGTCTTACCGTCCCTTATCGATGCTAACGGTGGATTATAAAATTCTGAGCAGCATCTTGGCCACGAGGCTGCTCGGACACATGAGCTCCTTGGTGCATGAGGACCAGGCTGGCTTTATCCCCAGGCGTAACACGACCATGAACATTCGCAGGTTGTGCCGCTTGCTTGGGGAACCGCTTGTGGACGCCCCGTGCCCGGTTGTCCTATCAGTGGACTTAGAGAAGGCTTTTGATAGCCTGGAATGGGACTACCTTTGCACTGTGTTGCGGAGGTTCGGCCTCGGGGAGGGTTTCGTCAGATGGACAAGGGTTCTGTACGCCTCGGCGTCAGCCAGGGTTCGGACGGGACCGCTGATTTCCTCACGATACCCGGTGGAACGGGGCACGAGGCAGGGCTGCTCGTTATCCCCACTGCTCTTTGCGCTGGCGGTGGAGCCTCTTGCGCTGCATCTCCGGTCGGGAGCCTATTACACGGGCCTGTGGACTCTGTCGGGCCCGCACTACGTCTCACTATATGCAGACGACCTGTTGCTCTTCCTAGAAGACCCGCTCGCTGCCCTACATGGGGCTGCGACGGCGCTCACGGAGTTTGGGGAGGTCTCGGGCCTCCGAGTGAATTGGACTAAGACTTGTCTTTTCCCGATCCGCAGGGGAACCCCTACACCTGCTTTAAGTAGGGAGATTAGATGGGAACCCGATTGCTTCAAATATCTAGGGGTGTATGTCTACCATGAACCTTCTGGCCTCCTCGATGGGAACATTGCCCGGGGCATCCGAGCACTTCGAGGCAGTATGGGCTTTTGGGCCACGCTGCCGCTCTCGGTGGCAGGGCGGATTGCTCTGCTTAAAATGGTGGCGCTTCCCCGGTTGTTATATTACTTCCGGACACTACCGATCTGGATCCCACCGACCACGTTTCGACTATTACGGTCAATGGTAGTCGGATTCCTTTGGGGTTCGGGCCGCCGGCGGGTGGCCCTCAAGACCCTGATGAGGCCGAAGGAGGAGGGTGGGCTTGCGGTGCCGGACTTCGAAAAGTATTATTTAGCGGTGCAGCTCCAGGCCTTCACCCAGGAGATCGCCCGGGAGTTCCGGGGCCCCGAGGACAGGAGGGGAACGGGCATGGCCAGGCATGTTCTCTCCTTCATAGTGATGAGACAACGATTGGCCTTGCAGGACTTGTCAATGGAGGAGCGGACCGTTCGCCTGTGCTGGAACCGAGCTCACGCCCGGGGCCACCTGTGAACACCGTATGCACCCGAAATACCGCTGGGGATGCTAACGGCTTTGCCCCATGGGGGTGATTGGTCGCGGTTGGCGACCTGGGAGGACGCCGGTCTGCAGCTCATCGGTGATCTATACGAGGACGGGACGCTCTTGCCATTCCAGGAGCTTATTGATCGCTTCGGGATTCCCCGCGGCGACTTTTTGCTGCACTCGGCCCTTGTTCGAGCGATCCAGGCGCACTGGCGGTCCGGGCAGGAGGAACCTCCTTTATCCCCGGTGTGCCAATACGTGATGATGTCCGCGGGCACGGTAAAGGCGGTCACTTGCCTTTACGGTAGACTGCTCAATGAGGGGCTGGCTCCCCTCACCACCCTGAGAAACCGCTGGGAGGAGGACATTGGCAAGGAGATCCCGGAGACGACCTGGGCTCAGTTGGTGCGGCGAGCCTGGAAGGGCACACGCCACGCCCGCTTTCAATTAGTCCACTATTACGTGCTCCATAGAGCATATTTGACCCCGGTGAAAATCAGGCGATATTTTGCTACGGCCTCGGCGGAGTGCCCCAGGTGCCCGGCCCAGGAGGCGGACCTTCTCCACATGCTGTGGGCCTGCCCGGGATTGTCAGCCTATTGGGAGGAAGTGGGGAAGACCCTGGAGGAGACGACGGGGAGATCCCTATCGTTGGATGCAGCGGTGGGTCTCCTGCACTGGTTCCCTCATACCCCCAAGAATAAAATATCTAGTAAATTCATTGATTTAGGGCTGCTCCTTGCTAAACGAGAGGTGACCAGGAACTGGAAGGCACGGGCCGGCCCGACGGGAAGCCGGTGGCACAGCGAACTTTTGAAGTGGGCGGCGGGGGAGAGTACGCTCAGATACCAGCTAGCTTGGAGGCAGCGTAACGAGAAGGCCGAGGAGGCAGCGCTGGAGTGGGAGATGTTAGTGCAGGCCCTTAGGGATTATTGCGCCCCCAGCGATGCTGAACGTGAGGAAGCGGCTCGCCCCGAGTCCCGATAGACGATTGCACTTTTCAGCTCTATTGCTTTCCCCATGGGTCCTCTAGAAGATCCGGTTGCGGTTGATGCCGCGCGCTGATGGCGGGGGGGGGGGGGCGAGGGTTTTCCTGGGATTGGGGTGTTTCGAGGGTGGGGTGTTCTTTTTGGAGTTATAGGCTTGTTTGGAAAAGCAGATGACGGACAACGGTTCCTCCGGGCCAACCTCGACATCCTCCTGAGCCCCCATTGAATTTCGCCGCCCGACCCCAGGGTTGTGGGCTGAATGGCTGTGTAAGCAACTTCCGGGGGGGGACGGAGGGTTGTGTTTCAATGCTCCGGCTTGATATATAATGCTGGCCGATTATGTAACGATTTACTGATTCCTACAATAAAAATAATTTAAAAAAATAAATAAATAAAAAAAAAAAATAACCAGGTAAACCAGGTTTTAAGATATGCAAGCCAGGATTATTGGCATTGTCAATGGTTGTTAGTTGCATATAATAAGTAAGAAACAACTATGGCTTCGTTGAATAGAATATTGAAAATGCTTCAGTTCTGAAATGATGAGATTGTGAAAGAACTATAACGAGTCTCTTTGAAGTTGCATCACAAGCAGTGAAGGGTGCTACCGCTGCAGTTTTGTCACTCAAAAGTGGGAGTTTGTTTCTAAAAGAAAAAAGAAATGCCCCCTCACCGTGGGAGTTTTCACCCAGGTTGTGTGGGGCATTGTTTTTCTATTTGTGACCATCATTTTTTACATGGCAGTGATGAGCAGAAAGAAGGGCATCAGACCCTCTGCTCTAAATAGAGGTGGCAGTCTGATGCCATCACTCCCACGGCACTAAGCTGTGGGAGTCACATCCAAATAAATTCCAAGCACTGCTTAGGAAGCTGCAGAAACCTTTCCCTGTAAATTCGGGGGGGGGGGGGAGTCATTAGGGTGACCAGATTTTGAAAAGAGAAAACCGGGACAGACCAGACCTAAAAGTAGGTCTAAATCCTTTAGCCTTACGTTTTTGTCTGGCCTGTCCCGATTTTGTTTATCCTTGTAAAAAAAATACACACACGCTGCGCATGCACACAGATGAATAGTATATGTAATTTTAGCTAAGGCACGACAACTACCTTGAGCCCCCCTGCCCTCCATCCTCACTCTGTCTCCCTATCTGCTGCACCATGCATGCAGCCAACTCCTCCTGCGCTGAATGGAAGAAAGAAATAATTTACTTAGAGAGAGCATACCTTTCAATTCTCCTTTCAGCATGAATTGACCTTTGTTCCAAAAACAGTGACATTTGTTTAAAATTAAGGAAAGCCTTGGCACACCGAGACAGTGCTTTGAAAACCAGGACTCTACCGGAAAATCCGGGACGAATGGTTACCCTAGGCGTCATAAACATGAACCAGAGCAAAAACAACCGTGCCACAGACGTCGTTCTGGAAATCAAGAATGAAGCTGGAACTCTAACCAGTTGTGCTGCAAGGGTGTTTTATGTACTATTTTTTGGGAAACAGCGTTTACATCGCATGCATTACATCGCAGGCGATTACAACGCGGTCGTTACAACGACCACGTTGTTACAAAGCAAACCATTACATCGCAAGTCGTTTCTACGACTTGCTGTTGGGGGTGTGCTAAACTAAGGAATAGTAAAATTTACTATTTCAACACCTTCCCTACTGTTGCACACGCTGGAGTTGGAATAGTAAATTATACTATTCCTAAATCCAGCGCGCCCCCCTACAGCTAGTCGTAGAAACGACTTGTGATGTAATGGTTTGCGTTGTAACAACGCGGTTGTTGTAACAAGCGCATTGTAATCGCATGCGATGTAGTGCATACGATGTAACATTGCATATTTCTATTTTTTTCGACTGGATCTTATTTTGAAAAGAAGAAAAAGTCAAAATTTGATAATCCCATTTTTAGATAGACTGCAATGCATGGCTATGCATTTAAACATTTTACCTTTTAACCATTTCTTTTTAGAGTTATGGTAAAAATAATTCTGGGATCCCCCACATGGGTGGGACAATCCTAATATCTATGTACTAAAGAAGATCCTGGAATTAAGAACGGACTTTAACCAAGCCAAAATTGATGGATTGGGATCCATAACTTAACAGAAGGCAGGACTAAAGTCTCCTGCATTGCAGCAATGTGGCTTAACAAAGCAGGCGCCAGCAGTGTCACCTTTGGCACAGCATAGGCATCCGACACAGAGAAGCATTGTAGCTGCTTAATAGGCCTCAGTCTGCAATGTGAAAGCACCTGGCTTTTGGAAAGTTCACCTGCGAAAAAGGTTGAGAAGCTGCCAATGGCTCTGAAGAGAATGTTGAAGATTCTAGTCTCTTTCCCTCTTCCTGTTATAGTGAACGCAATGTTCCTTTTTGTGACTCTACTGTCTTCTCTTATATGAGGGAAACAGAGACTGAGAGGGAGACCTGAATCCTGACTTGGGGCCTTATTAGGAGTTTAGTGGTGTGGGAGTGGAACCACCCTGCTCCTGCACCGCCAAACCCATGTTTGAACAGCCCCCCAGATTAGTTGTTTCCTCCTGACTTGCGGGCGGTTCTTTTGGTGTTCCCACGGCGGTGCCTATGAAATAGGCACCACAATAGGAACGCCAAAATCAGTACCTGCACGGCATGGGCTGTTGCAGTGCATGCCTGTGTCCTGGTACTGGGGCACATGCTCTTCCCCCCTTTGTGCATCCACATGGCACAGAGGAACAAGGGGGCCATGTAGGGTCCCCTTTGTTTTCTTACTGCCACACTTTTCATGGTGCTCGCACTGTCATGAAAAGTGTTGTCAGTGAGGAAACTCATAATATGCTTGGCGGGCCGCAGCACCCCCGCCAAGCATATTTCGGCCTCAAGACCACTGCCACATCGCAAGAAATCTCTGATCCCTGACGGTAGTACCAGGGTGGCCCGACCCCCCTGCTCATAATAGGGAGGTCGGAAGACCGCCCTGCGAGTCTGGCGGTCCACAGTCCACCAGACTCGTAATAATGGCCTTATCATCAACTGAGAAGGAGATTTAGATTTCTCCTTCACCTAACCTGTAAAATGCCTTAGACTTGTCTCCCTCTCAATGCCGCATGGTTCATTCTTTGGTACAAGTCGTATGATGCAGGAACATGCTCCTTATCAAGGCACCAGACACCGGAGGCCTCAGGGTAATTCTCTGACATAATAGCAATCAGACACATAAAGCAACGGAGGACTAACAAGACCGCACCTCAATCAAAGTTCCAAACAATACAAGTTCCTGTGTACTTCTTATCCGGTACCTGCCGTTGTTTAGTAACACTGTCCAGAAGACTTGAAATACCAACAAATGGAAAGGTGCACCAAGTAAAGATTGAGATCCATAGGAGTCTAATATGTATTTTCCAATTATAATTTTATTCTTTCGTTATATAAATAGAAAAAAAACCAGCCAATGCGTTTCATTCAAATTACTTATTGTAGTTCATATGGGCTGAAAATAACATACAGACAACATAAGAAAACATAAGACAATTACAACTAAGACATTTTTAAGACATTGTATAAATATAAAAATTATAATCAAAATAAAAAACATATATCATAACTGACACATGACGCTACTGTTCATACATAAAATACAATATACCCAAATAATAACATACAAAAAATCAAATGCATGATAAGGCCTCAACTTCAAAAAATGGGATTAATAAATGTCCACTGTGCAATATCCACTTTGCACCCAGTAGAGGATTCAATCCGATGTAGTATCTTTGATATCATTCAATCCTTGCCTTTAAGATGCAACAGTCTGTACAAATTTCCAATACCTACTAATTTAGACAAAAAAGCAGAACTGAGAAATTCTGTATGGACCTCATCCTCCATTATAAAGACCTCACAGAGATTTTTAATTTGGAAAAAAACAACAACAAAAAACGAAGGGTTAATAACAGGATTCAAATTAGACAATTGCTGTCAGGTTATAAATTCATTATTACAAAAGAAATCTCGAATCCTCCTGTATCCTATCCTATACCACTTATTACACATATCAAGAGATGGTTGCAATCCTAATAGCCTACATTCGACTATTTTCAGGGACGGATGAAGCCTCTGTATTTGCCAGCTTTCCCATATCCTGTTAAATCTATCTACAATCAAACGAGGTGCCTTATATCTTGATTTTTTCGGAAGTCTTGGCATTAGTAGGAAAGGGCAAATATTGATTTCTGATGCCTTCACCATTAGTTTTAGATAAAAGTTTGCATCGCTAGAAGCATTGGAATAAGATCTCACTAGCCAATTCATAAACGCTGCCTAATAATATGCTGCCTGATAATAACACTTTGTTAGGTAGTGCTAGCCCTCTGTCCTCATATTCCAACTTGAAGGCCTCTGGTTTTAATCTTGTTTTTTCACATTGTCAAATAAAATGTCGAATGGATGAATTGATTGAGTGGAAAAAGGACTGCAGAACTTTGGTCTGGGCATTAGTAAACACAAATAATAACAATGGTAGAATACTCATTTTCACCAAGACTACTCGCCCCATAATAGTCATGGAACCATTCTGCCATCTGTCCAACAGATTACGAAACTTATCTAGAGTGGATATATAATTTATGCTGAGCAAGTCTCCTATGTTATCTGTGACATACATCCCCAAATATCTTATAGGTCTGTTCGCAGAGAAGTGCGATTGCATAGTGGTAGGCAATACATCTACAGTGCAATTAAAAAGGAGAACTTCGGACTTTGCATGATTTATCTTATATTCTCCCAATTTAGAGAAGTCTTCTATTTTTTTCATTGCATTAGATAGATCAGCTTTATCTGCCTTTAGGTACAGCACCATATCGTCCGCAAATAATTTTTATTTCGAGGCAATAAGCAGGATATCTCACCACTATCCCAAACATGGCAACGCTACTTCTTTCAGGTCAGAAATTACCACTGAAAAATATAAAATGTAATTCCCAATGCTAACCTGTGAGAGATGAAGAACTCACAGTAGTGAAAAATGCAATAGGGTGTTTGTTACTACCAGGATATGCCACACAATAAAGGCACATGTCCTACCTTTTACCTACACAGCACCCTGTCCATAGGGCTACCTAGGACCTACCTTAAGGGTGACCTATATGTAGTAAACGGGGATATTCAAGTAACTTTAAATGGCAGGTCATTGTAGTGTGGCAGTAAACGGGACACACAGGTGCTGCAATGGCAGGTGGGAGACAGTTTTGAAAGACTTCTGTGGGTGGCATACGCAGGGCTGCAGGCCCAATAGTACCATTTAATTTTCAGGCCCTGTGTATATGGGATGAACAAGTTACTTACCTTCGGTAACGCTTTTTCTGGTGGATACAGTATCTGCCTGTGGATACCTCACCTTGTGAATATCTCCTGCGCCAGCAACATTCGGAAACTTTTGTAGCAGTCCACGCCGATGAGGTCGAAGACGACGTCACAGAGACACGGCTCAGCTCGCGACTCCGCTGACGTCACCGGCTCCATAAGAAGACCTGGTCGGCGTGAAGACGTCAGTTCCGCCCTTTTTTCCGTGCCTTCGAGGCACACGGACGGACTGACAGCAATATATACACAGGATACACAGTACATAATATACAATGCAATGCACACAGTGTGAAGAATAAATAGGAAGGCAGAAGAAATAACACAATGCCTTAGACAGTAACAAATACATTTTTGAAAAATCATCACAGAATTGTAGGTATACAAGGGTGGACAACGGGGACGCGGGTGGGTCAGAGAGGAATCCACAGGCAGATACTGTATCCACCAGAAAAAGCGTTACCGAAGGTAAGTAACTTGTTCTTCTGATGGATACATCTGCCAGTGGATTCCTCACCTTGTGAATAGATTCCCACAGCAGTCCCACTCCCGGAGGAGGGTGTCCACCCTTCTATACCAGAAAGTTCTGAAGGACGGAACGAGCAAAGTGTCCGTCCCTCCTCACCTCGGAATCCAAGCAGTAACGCTTCGCAAAAGTGTGGAGGGAGGCCCAAGTTGCTGCCCTACAAATGTCCTCCACAGGAACACCTCTAGACAAAGCAGAAGTGGAAGACTTAGCTCTAGTAGAAGGAGCCCTTAAACCCTCTGGAGGTTCCTTACCAGCCAAAGAGTAGCATATCTTGATGTACAAGACAATCCATCTGGAAAGGGTGCGCTTGTGCACCGCTCTGCCTTTCCTGCAGCCAACAAAGCCCACGAAGAGCTGGTCGTCAACTCGAAAGTCTTTTGTCCTGTCAAGGTAGAAGCTCACTGCCCTCTTAGGGTCCAAGCGGTGAAGTCTCTCCTCCTCCTTGGAAGGGTGAGGGGGAGGATAGAAGGTAGGGAGGGTAATGGACTGCCCCAGATGGAAGGGAGTTATCACTTTAGGCAGAAAAGCAGCCCTGGTCCTAAGTACCATTCCTTCAGCATGAATGGTCAAGAAAGGGGGTTTTGAACTCAGAGCTTGAAGCTCACTTACCCTCCTTGACGAGGTGATCGCAATGAGAAAAACCATCTTGAAAGACAACAGTCTCAAGGGACACTTGTGTAAGGGCTCAAAGGGAGAACCTATCAGATAAGTTAAGACAAGATTTAAGTCCCATTGAGGCACAATAAAAGGAGTAGGAGGAAACTTGTTTGTAAGGCCTTTTAGAAACCGTAAAACTATAGGAGATTTAAACAATGATGGTTGATCCGGCAAACAAAGGAAAGCCGACAAGGCTGAAAGATATCCATTTACAGTGGCTACAGCAAAACCTTGCTGAGCAAGAGAAAGGGCAAACTGAAGAATGTCAGACAAACGAGCCCTCAAAGGATCAATTGACTTCTCCCCGCACCAGAGCACAAATTTAGACCACCTATAGGAATAGATAGATTTGGTGGAATGACGTCTGGCAGACAAAATTACATCTACCACATCTGGCGGGAGAGTAAAAGAATTCAGGTTGCCCCGTTCAATCTCCAGGCATGAAGGTGTAAGCTCTAGAGGTGGGATGTAGAACCTGCCCCTCCGACTGCGAGAGGAGGTCTGCCCTCAGAGGGAGACGGAGCGGAGGGCACGAGGAGAGGTGGAGAAGATCTGTATACCACAACCTTCTTGGCCAATCCGGGGCGATCAATATGACGTGGGCCCGGTCTTGGCGAATCTTCCTCAGAACCCGAGGAATCAAGGGTATGGGAGGAAACGCGTAAAGGAGATGTGAGTCCCATCTTAACTGAAAAGCGTCCCCCAAAGCTCCCTGCATCGGATACTGGAGACTGCAGAATGTCGGGCAGTGAGCGTTTTCGTGAGTGGCAAACAGGTCCACCCGAGGAGTTCCCCACATCCGAAAGACGTGACAAACCACCTCCGGATGAAGCCTCCACTCGTGGTCGGCAGAGAACTGCCGACTGAGACTGTCTGCACGTACGTTCAGAACCCCGGCCAGACGATTTGCCATCAGACAAATCTGATGATCCTGAGCCCAGGACCAGAGACGCAGATCCTCTCTGCAGAGACAATGAGACCCCACTCCTCCCTGCTTGTTGACATACCACATCGCGGTAGTGTTGTCCGTCAGGACTTGAACCGACTGACCGCAAAGGGAAGGGAGGAAGGCCTTGAGTGCCAAACGTATCGCCCGCAATTCCAGAAGGTTGATGTGAAGCAACCTTTCCTCTGGAGACCAAAGACCCTTGATCTCCAGATCCCCCAGATGCGCACCCCACCCTAAAGTGGATGCATCCGTAATCTCTGTGGCCACAGATGGAGGTAGACGAAAGGGCTTTCCTTGAGACAGATTGCCCTCCACGCTCCACCAAGACAGATCCGCTGCAGCTTCTCTGGAGATCCTCACAGACTCTCTGAGATCTCCTTTGTGTTGATACCACTGCCTGCGGAGGCACCACTGGAGGGCCCTCATGTGCCAGCGTGCATGGTTGACCAACAGAATGCAGGAAGCAAACAGACCGAGCAGACGAAGGACCTTCAGGACTGGAACGACCGCTCCATCGTAAAACAAAGGAATCATTTCCTGTATGTCGAGAATCCTTTGTGGAGGTGGGAATGCCCGACACACAGTAGTGTCCATATACCGCCCCTATGAACAGGTTGCGCTGAGAGGGCACCAGGTGAGATTTGGGTACGTTTATCGAAAAACCCAATTTGTACAACAGCTGAGTTGTAACCTGCAGATGGTGAAGCACCTTCTCTGGCGACTCCACTTTGATCAGCCAGTCGTCCAGATAGGGGAAAACTGAGACCCCCAACCTTCTGAGATGAGCTGCCACCACTGCCATCACCTTCGTGAAGACTCTAGGTGCAATAGTAAGACCAAACGGAAGGACAGCAAACTGATAATGTTGCGACCCTACCGTAAACCGGAGATACTTCCTGTGCGACTTCAGGATGGGGATGTGAAAATATGCATCCTGCAAGTCGATCGACACCATCTAGTCCTCCTGATTCAGCGCTTGAAGAACCTGCGCAAGGGTGAGCATCTTGAACTTCTCTTGCTTCAGATAAAGATTCAAGATCTTGAGGTCCAATATCGGACGCAATCTGCCGTCCTTTTTCGGAATCAGGAAATACCGGGAGTAGCATCCCTGACCCCTCTCCTGCTCTGGAACCACCTCTATCGCACCTTTTTTTAGTAACGTCAGGACTTCCTCCTGTAGGAGGAGACGGTGGTCCTCTGAGCAAACCCCTTGACAAGGAGGGTAATTTGGAGGGAGTTCCCGAAAGGGAAGGGCGTACCCATTTTCTACAAGATCTAGAACCCAAAGGTCTGTAGTAACCGATTCCCAATCTTGCAGAAAATGGGTAAGCCGGCCCCCAAGAGGACCAACATTATCCAGAATGGTGGATCTAGGGCTGCTTTGCAGTGGTGGGAGGGGCTGAGGAGGAGGAAGAAGAAGAGGAGGAGGAGAGCTGTCGGCCACGAGTGCGACCCCTGATTCTGCCTCTGTAACCCTTACACAGAGTGCTTTGCTGCTGCTGCGGCTGTCTGTATGTACGAAAGGTAGACCTTCCGAAGCCCCTGTACCTCTTGAATGAGCCTCTTGGCTGAGTTTGAAGGCCCAAAGATTTAGCCGTGGCCTTACTTTCTTTAAATCTTTCCAGCGCAGCATTCGCTTTCTTGCCAAAAATACCAGAGCCATCAAAAGGCAAGTCCAAGAGTGGTGACTGAACATCAGGGGAAAATTCCGATGACTTAAGCCACGCACCCATCCTAGTGGCAACAGAAGATCCCATGACTCTTGCTACAGAGTCAGCTGTGTCCAATACACTCTGGATCACCTGACGCGCCGCCGCCTGGGCGTCCGAAAGGATCTCATTATAACCAACCCTATCCTCCTCTGATAGTTTTGGGGCTAGCTGCTTTGCTGAGTCCATGGGAGCATGTGTATAACGTCCCAAGAGACAGGTGGCATTCGTTGATTTAAGGGCCATGCTGGCCGAAGAAAAGACCTTCTTGGCCGACTGATTCAGTTTTTTTTGCTTCCCTGTCACTCGGGACCTGGGGAAACGAACCTGATGATTTCCTTGAACATGCAGCCTGAACCACCAGACTCTCAGGAGACGGGTGAGATGTTTAAAATTCTGGGTCCCCCGGAGCTGCCCTATACCTCCTGGCAATGACTTTAGAAACTGCCGGAGCAGAAAAGGGCTTACGCCACACCTCCATCACTGGCTCTATGATGGCGTCGTTAAAAAGGAGTAAAGGCTCAGAAACAGTAGAGGGAAAGTGCAGAACTTCCTTTAAGATGTTAGGTTTGAACTCTGCAGAAGGCAACTGCAGATCTAAACGTTCAGCTGCTTTTCTTATAACGGCATGGTATGGCGCCACATCCTTTGAAGGAGCATCTGAAAGAGGAGTAATCTCCCATTCAGGTGATAAGTCCAGGCCACTAGCCTCCTTCAACTCCTCAAAAACATTGTCCGATTCCATGAGTTCCCCTTCCTCTACCTCCTCCATCAGGTATCTTTGCTCATCCAGCACACTCTGAGCCTCCCTCCTAGACCTGATTCTCACAACCAGAGTCGGCGGCACCGTGACCGAATCCGATGGCGCCGGTGCCGAACGTGGATCCAAAGGGACAGCCAGCGTCGAACAAGGTCAAGTCGGCGCCGGTGAAGAAGGGAGCGGCGTTGATGTCCTCGGCGCCGGTAGATGCCAAGACGGCGTCGCCGGAAAAAATGGCATGAAGGGAGCCTGAGGATAGGCTTGGGGAACTCCCAAACTGAAGGCCATAGGACCCATAGGACCCGAAGGTGCACCAGAGGGGTACATGGCTCCGGAGAATACTCCGTACATCGCATTAAGATAATGCGTAGGGTCCTGACCTGGTCCTGGAAACGCAGGATATTGCTCAGGCATCACCGGACTCGGGCCAACAGGCGCAGACGGTGGAATCAGCGGAGCCGAAGGCTCACTCGGGGCCGGAGGCTCCTCACACGGGACCGGGGACGAAGACGGAGCCGGAGATGGAGCCGGAGAATGTTCCGGTGAAGCCACAGGTGACGACAGGCCAATAGGTGAATCCGGAACGGGCGAGGGAGACACAAAGTCCTTACGGCGTCGGGAGGGCGATGCCGATCTCGGAGCCGCATCCCTATCCGAGTGACGTCGAGATGAATGCCTCCTCTTCTTCTTGTGCTTCCTGGATTTGGAAGCATGCCCCGAAGTCGACTTCGACGCCGACCTCGATTTTCTCCGGCCTCTTTTTTCTTTCTTCATCTTCGCGATGAAGAGCTTTGCTTCCCTCTCCTTAAGAGCCTTGGAACTCATCTTGCGGCAGCAAGAACATCCCTCGACATCATGGTCCGATGACAGGCACCACACGCAGTCGTCATGCGGATCCGTTATGGACATGTGTTTCCCACATTCACAACAGGGTTTAAATCCTGACTTCTTAGTCGACATTTCTGCAGAAGAAGACAAAGAGAAACCAGCAGAAAACAAAGTAACCAGTATAGCTACAGAGAGAGATTCCTGAAATCTGTTGGCGTCGACGGCGCGGAAAAAAGGGAACTGACGTCATCACGCCGACGAGGTCTCTTATGGAGCCGGTCACGTCAGCGGAGTCGTGAGCTGAGCCGTGTCTCTGTGACGTCGCCTTCGACCTCATCGGCGTGGACTGCTACAAAAGTTTCCGAATGTTGCTGGCGCAGGGGATATTCACAAGGTGAGGAATCCACTGGCAGATGTAGCCATCAGAAACCACTGTACAAAGGACTTACAAGGAAATTAAACATGTCATACAGGTGCAAGCCTATAAAAAACTGAGAATGAGACAAAGAAACAAATTCCCTATGCAAATAGATTCCACAAGGAAGCTTGGCCCACTTGGGCATCTGCCTAGAAATCTGAATCATGATAATAATGCCTCGTACAGGTATGTATTGACCTCCTAGAGGCCACAAAATAATCTATCTAAAATAGATTGTTTCCTGGTGGCTAGACCCATACAAATGGGCCCAAATTGACAAAAATTTCATTAGTCTGTCAAACATCCTTAATATTATCCAAGTAGAACTTTAAAACCTTCTTACCAACCAGATAATGGTAAAGAGGCATCTGCTGGAGAGAAGGGATTTTGGGGGGAAATTGTAAGGGAAATAGTTTTATCGATGTGAATGACTGACACAACTTTTGGAAGGAAGCTCGGATGAGTCCTAGAAACAACTTTATTTTTGTGGAAAATGATATCTAGCTTATTGCTGTAAAGTGCCTCAACCTCACTAACTCTGTGGGGAGAAGAGATTACTAAAATGAACGCTGCTTTCTGGGTTAAATGCTGGGAGCCAGCTGCATGAACTGGTTCAAAAGAAGGGCCCATTCAATGGAGAGAACAACATTACACTACCATGGAGTAGCGGGTTGCCTTATTAAAGGAAATACTCCTTTAATGCCTTTGAAAAAAAATCCTTTATCGCAGGCACGCTAAAAAAGGTTTGTGAATGGATTTACCTGTGCTGTAATAGATGTCGGTTGGAATCAGGGGTATCGGTGGTAACGCATAAACAAACTTCCTTAACCAGCTTATCAAAAGAACATGCCCCCATTTGCCCAGTTGTTAGAACCTGGAGTAGAATTTTGTTGTCTGCATTTGTGAACAGATCTGTCTAGGGAAAACCCCATTTGCAGAAGACATGGTAGACCACTAAGTCATTTAGAAGAGACTCCTGTCGGTCTTGAAAAATCCTGCTGAATTAGTCCGCCTACGAGTGTTGAACTCCCAGAAAATAAACTACCATGATGTGGCGATCCCTGGCAGTCAAGCAATTCCAGTTAGTCTAAGCTTCAATAGATAGAATTCTGGACTTGGATCCGCATTGTTTGTTCAGGCAATGCTTTGTCTTATTGTAGACTGTCTGAATTAAAAGAGAGTGTATTGATGCTGGAAGGAAAGACTCGAGAGCCAAGTGCACCACTTTTGAGTCTAGAAGATTGATATGGTATTATTTCTCTTTTTCTGATCATGCACCTTGAATTTGTAGATGATCCATCAGCATTCCTAGGAGGAACACATCTGTCACTATAGTATGTAAAGGTGTATGCTGATGAAAAGAAACCCCTATCAGAAGGTCTTTCATTTACATCAACAGGGGAGCAATTGGAACATAGCTTCTGCAAGTATTAATTTGTCCTCATGGGAATTGATAATTGGCACCACTGTTACAAACAGACACTGTTACACCAGTCTCAGCCACAGTGATACATGAGGACCCAGTAAGACAGACAATGCCAGTGACCCCAACGGATCAGAGATCTGACATACCATTGGATGTAAAGGTGAGGTGCGTAGTAACCACGATCGTACATTTAAGAAAAAGTTCTTGGTGCGTACTTGAGCCCGAAGGGAAGGACTTTGTATTGTTAATAAATAATGGTCACTATACACCTCAGGTATTTGCAATGATTCTTTGCAATTGGATTGTGAAAGTAGCCATCCTTGGTGATCTACGGTGCACATCCAGTCCCATTGATGTAGTTAAATGTAGATTTGATGAAGGGCTAATAAACAATTCATTTCCTTTTTTATCCGTTTATTTGCCGTTTTTAGTTGGAAAATGAATACTTGTTCTGGAACTTTCTTTGAAACCAAAAAGCTTATAAATGCTTTCCTGTTGATGTTTGGAAAGCGGGGACCTTTCCTACAGGGTTCTTGTCCAAGAGAATATTGATGTCTTGCTGAAGTAGATCTCAGAATAGAGAAGGCTTTGTTGGAGGTATGGATGAAGACGAGCTGAACCTAAGAGACTAGCCATTTTGCACAATATTCCGCACCCATCTGTCTCTTATATTTCTCCACTCTTCCATGTGACTGCTGATACTTCGGCCTGCCCAGCGAGGCAGCTAGAAGAGGGGGAAAGGAGTTGCTGCCACAGATGACTGATGTCCTCCTCTGCCTTTAGCTGACTTGCTGAATAGATAAGGTTGTTTATGGTGTTGGTGCTGATGTGACCTCTGTGGAGATTGAATCCTCTGTTACAAATAGCAGTGGGCAAAGGGGGTATACTACTTTCAATAATGCAAACAATGGTGGTCTTAGGGCTTGTACTGCTTTCAATATTCTTCCCTGTTTACTAAGCTAATTGCCTTCAGGGTCTCCAACACAGACATCATGAGCTGCATTTGCACATCCACGCGAGAAAAATGAAGAAATCACAGAGAAAGGTAAATTTAAAATTCCCTGTCGGGCTTCTGGTTTTTAGCCTGCAAGTCAATGACACATTGCCAGGGTATGGCAATAAACATGCACTGTGAGGTCACATGAATCAACTGCAGCGCCGATCACTTTCTTGGAGCCCATCAAGCCTTCCTGAAGAACTTCTTAAATTCATCTCTATATTCTTCAGGAAGCTTTTCAGTAAAACATTGAAGAGAGTCCTACAGGAAAGGGTCACATTTCCTCAGTAATGCTGTAGCACTACCTTTCAGGCCACTGACAATGTACAATAAACTTTCAGACCAATAGCATTCGTCCCCTTGCTTTCCTTTTCACGGTACAAGAAAGAGAAGCAGGGTGGCATTTCCTTGTGGAGGCACCAATAACAGTCTGGTTGCAGATGCACAGGAGGTAAGAGGATCTGTTCAGGTGACTTGAATGTCTTCTGCAGTCTTTCTGGCCGCGCTCTTGCCAAAGCTGGGGTCAAGTAAAATACTACTGCAGGCTCTAATAAACCTAGTACCAAATCAGTCAATCAATCAATCACCTTTATTTCCACTGTCATAGACACACAAAAAAGTAAAGACTAAATAAATCAACACTTACACAAAATAATTTAAAATAACATTGAATTACAATATCTAACCGCAGATTTTAAGAAGATACCTACAGCAGAACATACAAATGAATCAAAAAGCATACAAATTCATCAAAAAGCATCAGTAAAAAACACATAGCAACACAACACTTTTTAAAACTGCACTTTCTCAATAACGGTATTAAAATTCATCTAGTAAAAGAACTATTGTGTTAAAAAAGGTAAAATGCAGCAGGGTATGGTTGGAGATAGGATCGCAAGAACATGTGCAAATATCGACAAAACTAAATTGACCCAGAGAAAGACACAATAGGCACTGAATCGTGCCAGAGATAAAGTGAAAGAGTACAGTATGCTTCCCAGTTGGCTAGAAGAGCCTGGAAGAGCACGAGGAATGCTAGATTTAAATTGATACAATTCTATGTCCTACATAGGGCTTACTTGACACCAGCCAAGCTTAATCAGTATTTTAATGCGGTGGCCGCTCAGTGCCCGAGATGTAGATTGGAGGGTGCCGACTTCCAGCATATGATGTGGGAATGTACGAGTTTGGGAACGTATTGGAAGGAAGTGTTGGAATTGCTGTGTAGTACAACCGATCGTACGATAGAACTAGATCTGGGCACTTGTTTACTGCACTGGTTCCCACATACCGCTAAAACGAAAGTAACAAGCACATTTTTAGACCTGGGCCTCGTATTAGCCAAGAGGGAAATTACAATGCATTGGAAATCAGCGAGGGGGCCGGGAGTGGGGAGATGGCGGGCGGACCTGCTCAAGTGGGCACAGAGTGAAGGTACACTTAGATTACAACAGGCCGCACGCACTAATATTGACAAAGCGCAAGAGGCGGCGAGGGCGTGGGAAGCTTTAGTTGCAACACTGCAGGCTCTAGAAACAGGTTCGGACGAGGGATCAGACTTGGAAGACCGGAGGGACCCAACTGGCACTGTGGCGCAAGGAGAATGATCCAGGGAACGGTCAGTGGGACGGATGGTGATCTCTAATGAACATGTATGCCTTTTACTGCATTACTGATGTTCAATATTGCTATTGTACTAAATTCTGATGCACCCTAATTGTTTATAGACCATGCTATGAAGGCACACCGTTGGCGGAGGGAGGGATGTGGGTGGGGGTCAGAGTGAGAAGCGATTTGAGATATATTATGCTGTCAATTGCCCATTTGATATTGCTTTGCTGCTCATGACGATGGTTATTTGAAAATCAATAAAAAATATTTGAAAAATAAAAAATTGTGCTAAAACAGTGAATATATGCAGGCATATAGATACATAGTAATAATCAAGCATACTCCTGAGATGCGAACCCTAGCTAAGTGTACTTAAGTGTACCTAGCATGTATGTAGGTGTGAAGCCAAGAATCCCCCTAGGAAAGATCCAACCCCATTACCTGATGGGAGAGAAGGACGAACCTGGTCTAGGTCTCGAATTGGACACCGCAAGAGATGTCAGACAACTGCTTGCTGGAGTTTCAGCGTGAAAGGACTCCAGCGTCTCGTGTCAGCATGGAAGCTTCTCCTCCAGTTTGCCCAGCGAAGATGTGGAGCTTATATACCCAAAAGGTACCCTTAGGGGTCTACCTAGATGTGTGATGATACAGTGGGCCTGTCGTTCAAGGATGACGATAGCGGTGAATCTTGTATCGAGTTATTATAAAGAAGATGGTGATCCCGCTGTGTGATAATAAGAATCCTCATGCATAATAAATTAGGCTAGTTTTTTAGGAAAACCACACAACATTTATTCGGCACATCACTAGGTAAAAGGTCAGTGTGAGAGCAGTTATGTAGAGCAAGGTAGGACAAATGTAGGTAAAAGGTCATGCAGCTACCTAGGCCTATATTGGGGTACATTGGGGCTCCTAACACCCAGTCCTCATCCGAAGGACGATAAGGTAAACTCATTATAAAATATGCCCGTCTATGAAGCATAAAAACGTTGTTGAAAGGAAACGTAAAATAAAAAATCTAAAAAACATGGTATATGTAAAAGCAATGTAAAAACCCTATAAGCCCTCTAAATAGTCAATATACTGTTTAGACTAACGGAGCACATAGAAAGCCATGGAGCTCACTTAGAGCAAGGAGAGAAAAATAAAACCAGAAGATGTTTCTGAATTTCAATCTGGCTTGTTTGGAAAATGGCGAATTGTTCCAATCACACAGTGAGGCAAATATTTATGTGTCCTGTGTGGGAGACACAACATCACTGTTGCTTGCCCTCGCTGACGACGGTCTCCGTAACACCTCTTGGATCAGGTCAATGGAGCAAAGGTGATCTTGTCCAGTTCCCACAGCAGCGGCTGAGGAAGCACGCGACACCTGTGAGCCTTGTGTCCATTCCGACAGGAGCTGAAACATCCTGTGGTGGCTCTAAGAGTGCTGACATCAACTTGGGAATATGGTGAGGACACTGTAATACGTAGGCCTTTAAGGGGTCCAGTAGTACGTCAACGTCCGGTGGCGCAACCGATGGAAGTGTTAGACATATGTCCAATACGTATTTGTATCTGCAGAATAGGCAGTGGAGTACAGGCAACACGCAGTCAACCCAGACTGATCTGAGCGATGGGGACTAATGCTCACTTAGCTCTCGAAGCCGAGGTGTGCCCAGATGGAGTACCATGCATTCACGGCAACGTCGCAAGAGGAGTGCTTTTTCCATCTCTTTCAAAGCTGGGATATCCATTGTGCAGCAGGAAAATTAAAAACAGGATACCCACTACACGTAGTAGAACCAGCGGAAGACCTCCAAAAATGCTCCCCAATACGGAGTTTATAAAAGAAGGAATAGCTCCAAAGATAGTCTGAAAGGTGCTCAATAGGTCAGAACCTATGCTCTTAAATAGGTGCACTATCTCACTCGTATCAGTCATGTTAAAGATACGATGTATCATTTATCTGAAATGGAGCGGGAAGTTCGTTCGGACTAATGCATGTATCTCAGCCGAAGACCTTGCAACCTGGAGATCAAAAGGTTCTCGGGCTGATGTTAAGGCCACATCCTTCTGTATAAGCATGGCTTTCCGTCTGCTGAGAGAATCAAACCATAAAAGGCAAACATTCAATGAAGGCCATAGCGGCGCCTCCCTGAATGTGTGGGTCGGTAGAAACAATACAAAAAAGTAACATTACATATTGCCTCATGGTGTTTTTTTCAATTTAGTCTCCACTCTACAGAGGCACAAATTTTCAAAAAAAGATTTTTTACCTAATGTTTAGTTCTCTATAACTGACAAAGGGTTCTCAAAAGGTGATGGATGGCCCAGTTTTGTTAATTTTTATTTAACATATGAAAACCAAGAGATAGGCAACACTTTGTCACAGGTTAGGCAGTCCCTAATCATAGAATTGTTAGTGGTGGAATAACGATTCAGCCAGACAGAAATGCATAACACTAACAGAGCTAGGTTAATATAGTCCTCAAGGTACAGTAAGCCAAGCTCCTCTTGACACAAATATTGCGAATTACAAGGCTCTAAAGAAAAAAACTTCCACAGAAACGATTCTCTTTGAACTGTAAAAGTGAGAATTTCCTACGAACATGGATACAGGAATTAGACAAATGTATGGTAGCTGAAAAGGAAGTCTTCATAATTCGGGGGTGCCCTAGGAAGTGGGAAAAGAAATGGAAAGCGTGGAATAGGTACAGAATGTGAGAAGTTGGCCTGATATATGATGTCACTAATTCTATTGTACACCTTGTATCAGTCCAAACAACCCTTATGGTGATTGGTTGTAAAGTCAACCTTATAGACCAGCTATCCTAGTGGTAGCATGGACAAGAGCAGTCTTAGGCTAAACTCTGAATGGCATGTGAAGCCAGATGTTATACCATATGTTATCCCTTGAATACCAAATGACACCACAACAGATATATATATAAAATAAAGTGTATTTATTCTAGTCAAACCCTCAGCACTCTTTATGAGATTCGAGGTAAGTACAACACAGTCTTATTTAAGCATACATTAAGTCACACAGGTAAGTAATACAGTTAGGCCCTAGGGGCCACGCAAACCATATACTAAGTAAGTGGTATAAGGACCACTGTCACGGAAATAGGATAGGCCTAGGCCTAGGGAATCGCTGGTGCTACACTACCCTACCAACAGTTAGGAAGTGGGAGGCCCACGGGATTCAGGTGCAGAGTGGAAACACTCACGCGTAATGCGTATAATCGATAGAAATAGAACAGTTTAGAATTAATAAGATTTAGGACACTTCTGGAGTAGCTAGGAAGTCGAGACTTGAGACCTAGACACTAGGATAGTCAATACCCTGATGAGCACCGGAGTGCCCAAGTTACCTGGCCCACGGGCTACGGGTGTATAGGTGTGAACTTGCGTCGGGTTTCATCGTCGACTCCTATGGATGCCTGAAGGAAAGATGCTGACAGGCAGTCAGAAAAGAGTGTCAAGTGGATCCCAAGGCCGGGATCAAGAAGGAAGGATACCTGCAAGCAGAAGGGACAGAGTCTGGGTCACTAGCCAGTGACCACGTGGAACCAGGAAGGAACCAGGCGATGCCGGGAGATTGCAAGTGAAGAGGTGAAGCTTTTCGCAGCAGCCACGGGTACCAGGAGACGTCGAGGACGACCAGGACCAGGAGGCGAGCTGTCCCACGAAGGCTCGTGCTGTCGGCGGCGTCGAAGTCGAACTAGGACTCACCAAGCCTTGGCAAGCGGAACCCACGAAGAATGGAGGACTTGCTTCTGGTGCAGACCAGGAAGGTCTGAGGTGCTTCTCTTTTACAGAGGAGCAGGAGCCAGTCTGTAGGAGCCAAACCAGCAGTGGAAAATTGAAGGTGTGTCGTCGCAAAGGTTACTAGCCACCGGGCAAGCAATCGGACAGACGCGGCAAGCGGAAAAATGCAGAAGGGCCCCACGCAGGACTCGTGGAGTGTGGGGGGCTGATCTTCGGTGCAGATGCACTCCTGTTTTCAGCCACCTATCTCCCGAAGCGTCTCCGGGAGCAACATCCTTTTTACGAGACTTTGCTGCTGTTTTAAATCCTCTGCCACTGCACTCTTCGCGCTCTCGCCTCAGCGCTCTTGGATCCCCCCCTTGCTGCCCTGCCCCTGCACGCGCCCCAGACCGCCGCTGCTGACCGCCCCCTCCTCACCTGGTTCTCGGTGCGGGACGGGCTGGTCTTCCATCTTGGCCGGGTCCGGGCGCTGCGTCGCTGTTGTTTGGCTCCTCCCACCCTGGCAAGTACTTCAGGTGGACGCCAGAGAGTGCGCTCACTCCTGTTTTCAGCCACCTATCTCCCGAAGCGTCTCCGGGAGCAACATCCTTTTTACGAGACTTTGCTGCTGTTTTAAATCCTCTGCCACTGCACTCTTTGCGCTCTCGCCTCAGCGCTCTTGGATCCCCCCCTTGCTGCCCTGCCCCTGCACGCGCCCCAGACCGCCGCGGCTGACCGCCCCCTCCTCACCTGGTTCTCGGTGCGGGACGGGCTGGTCTTCCATCTTAGCCGGGTCCGGGCGCTGCGTCGCTGTTGTTTGGCTCCTCCCACCCTGGCAAGTACTTCAGGTGGACGCCAGAGAGTGCGCTCACTCCTGTTTTCAGCCACCTATCTCCCGAAGCGTCTCCGGGAGCAACATCCTTTTTACGAGACTTTGCTGCTGTTTTAAATCCTCTGCCACTGCACTCTTCGCGCTCTCGCCTCAGCGCTCTTGGATCCCCCCCTTGCTGCCCTGCCCCTGCACGCGCCCCAGACCGCCGCTGCTGACCGCCCCCTCCTCACTTGGTTCTCGGTGCGGGACGGGCTGGTCTTCCATCTTGGCCGGGTCCGGGCGCTGCGTCGCTGTTGTTTGGCTCCTCCCACCCTGGCAAGTACTTCAGGTGGACGCCAGAGAGTGCGCTCACTCCTGTTTTCAGCCACCTATCTCCCGAATCGTCTCCGGGAGCAACATCCTTTTTACGAGACTTTGCTGCTGTTTTAAATCCTCTGCCACTGCACTCTTCGCGCTCTCGCCTCAGCGCTCTTGGATCCCCCCCTTGCTGCCCTGCCCCTGCACGCGCCCCAGACCGCCGCGGCTGACCGCCCCCTCCTCACCTGGTTCTCGGTGCGGGACGGGCTGGTCTTCCATCTTGGCCGGGTCCGGGCGCTGCGTCGCTGTTGATTGGCTCCTCCCACCCTGGCAAGTACTTCAGGTGGACGCCAGAGAGTGCGCTCACTCCTGTTTTCAGCCACCTATCTCCCGAAGCGTCTCCGGGAGCAACATCCTTTTTACGAGACTTTGCTGCTGTTTTAAATCCTCTGCCACTGCACTCTTCGCGCTCTCGCCTCAGCGCTCTTGGATCCCCCCCTTGCTGCCCTGCCCCTGAACACGCCCCAGACCGCCGCTGCTGACCGCCCCCTCCTCACCTGGTTCTCGGTGCCGGACGGGCTGGTCTTCCATCTTGGCCGGGTCCGGGCGCTGCGTCGCTGTTGTTTGGCTCCTCCCACCCTGGCAAGTACTTCAGGTGGACGCCAGAGAGTGCGCTCACTCCTGTTTTCAGCCACCTATCTCCCGAAGCGTCTCCGGGAGCAACATCCTTTTTACGAGACTTTGCTGCTGTTTTAAATCCTCTGCCACTGCACTCTTCGCGCTCTTGCCTCAGCGCTCTTGGATCCCCCCCTTGCTGCCCTGCCCCTGCACGCGCCCCAGACCGCCGCGGCTGACCGCCCCCTCCTCACCTGGTTCTCGGTGCGGGACGGGCTGGTCTTCCATCTTGGCCGGGTCCGGGCGCTGCGTCGCTGTTGTTTGGCTCCTCCCACCCTGGCAAGTACTTCAGGTGGACGGCAGAGAGTGCGCTCACTCCTGTTTTCAGCCACCTATCTCCCGAAGCGTCTCCGGGAGCAACATCCTTTTTACGAGACTTTGCTGCTGTTTTAAATCCTCTGCCACTGCACTCTTCGCGCTCTCGCCTCAGCGCTCTTGGATCCCCCCCTTGCTGCCCTGCCCCTGCACGCGCCCCAGACCGCCGCAGCTGACCGCCCCCTCCTCACCTGGTTCTCGGTGCGGGACGGGCTGGTCTTCCATCTTGGCCGGGTCCGGGCGCTGCGTCGCTGTTGTTTGGCTCCTCCCACCCTGGCAAGTACTTCAGGTGGACGCCAGAGAGTGCGCTCACTCCTGTTTTCAGCCACCTATCTCCCGAAGCGTCTCCGGGAGCAACATCCTTTTTACGAGACTTTGCTGCTGTTTTAAATCCTCTGCCACTGCACTCTTCGCGCTCTCGCCTCAGCGCTCTTGGATCCCCCCCTTGCTGCCCTGCCCCTGCACGCGCCCCAGACCGCCGCTGCTGACCGCCCCCTCCTCACTTGGTTCTCGGTGCGGGACGGGCTGGTCTTCCATCTTGGCCGGGTCCGGGCGCTGCGTCGCTGTTGTTTGGCTCCTCCCACCCTGGCAAGTACTTCAGGTGGACGCCAGAGAGTGCGCTCACTCCTGTTTTCAGCCACCTATCTCCCGAATCGTCTCCGGGAGCAACATCCTTTTTACGAGACTTTGCTGCTGTTTTAAATCCTCTGCCACTGCACTCTTCGCGCTCTCGCCTCAGCGCTCTTGGATCCCCCCCCTTGCTGCCCTGCCCCTGCACGCGCCCCAGACCGCCGCGGCTGACCGCCCCCTCCTCACCTGGTTCTCGGTGCGGGACGGGCTGGTCTTCCATCTTGGCCGGGTCCGGGCGCTGCGTCGCTGTTGTTTGGCTCCTCCCACCCTGGCAAGTACTTCAGGTGGACGCCAGAGAGTGCGCTCACTCCTGTTTTCAGCCACCTATCTCCCGAAGCGTCTCCGGGAGCAACATCCTTTTTACGATACTTTGCTGCTGTTTTAAATCCTCTGCCACTGCACTCTTCGCGCTCTCGCCTCAGCGCTCTTGGATCCCCCCCTTGCTGCCCTGCCCCTGAACATGCCCCAGACCGCCGCTGCTGACCGCCCCCTCCTCACCTGGTTCTCGGTGCCGGACGGGCTGGTCTTCAATCTTGGCCGGGTCCGGGCGCTGCGTCGCTGTTGTTTGGCTCCTCCCACCCTGGCAAGTACTTCAGGTGGACGCCAGAGAGTGCGCTCACTCCTGTTTTCAGCCACCTATCTCCCGAAGCGTCTCCGGGAGCAACATCCTTTTTACGAGACTTTGCTGCTGTTTTAAATCCTCTGCCACTGCACTCTTCGCGCTCTTGCCTCAGCGCTCTTGGATCCCCCCCTTGCTGCCCTGCCCCTGCACGCGCCCCAGACCGCCGCGGCTCACCGCCCACTCCTCACCTGGTTCTCGGTGCGGGACGGGCTGGTCTTCCATCTTGGCCGGGTCCGGGCGCTGCGTCGCTGTTGTTTGGCTCCTCCCACCCTGGCAAGTACTTCAGGTGGACGCCAGAGAGTGCGCTCACTCCTGTTTTCAGCCACCTATCTCCCGAAGCGTCTCCGGGAGCAACATCCTTTTTACGAGACTTTGCTGCTGTTTTAAATCCTCTGCCACTGCACTCTTCGCGCTCTCGCCTCAGCGCTCTTGGATCCCCCCCTTGCTGCCCTGCCCCTGCACGCGCCCCAGACCGCCGCAGCTGACCGCCCCCTCCTCACCTGGTTCTCGGTGCGGGACGGGCTGGTCTTCCATCTTGGCCGGGTCCGGGCGCTGCGTCGCTGTTGTTTGGCTCCTCCCACCCTGGCAAGTACTTCAGGTGGACGCCAGAGAGTGCGCTCACTCTTGTTTTCAGCCACCTATCTCCCGAAGCGTCTCCGGGAGCAACATCCTTTTTACGAGACTTTGCTGCTGTTTTAAATCCTCTGCCACTGCACTCTTCGCGCTCTCGCCTCAGCGCTCTTGGATCCCCCCCTTGCTGCCCTGCCCCTGAACACGCCCCAGACCGCCGCTGCTGACCGCCCCCTCCTCACCTGGTTCTCGGTGCCGGACGGGCTGGTCTTCCATCTTGGCCGGGTCCGGGCGCTGCGTCGCTGTTGTTTGGCTCCTCCCACCCAGGCAAGTACTTCAGGTGGACGCCAGAGAGTGCGCTCACTCCTGTTTTCAGCCACCTATCTCCCGAAGCGTCTCCGGGAGCAACATCCTTTTTACGAGACTTTGCTGCTGTTTTAAATCCTCTGCCACTGCACTCTTCGCGCTCTTGCCTCAGCGCTCTTGGATCCCCCCCTTGCTGCCCTGCCCCTGCACGCGCCCCAGACCGCCGCGGCTGACCGCCCCCTCCTCACCTGGTTCTCGGTGCGGGACGGGCTGGTCTTCCATCTTGGCCGGGTCCGGGCGCTGCGTCGCTGTTGTTTGGCTCCTCCCACCCTGGCAAGTACTTCAGGTGGACGCCAGAGAGTGCGCTCACTCCTGTTTTCAGCCACCTATCTCCCGAAGCGTCTCCGGGAGCAACATCCTTTTTACGAGACTTTGCTGCTGTTTTAAATCCTCTGCCACTGCACTCTTCGCGCTCTCGCCTCAGCGCTCTTGGATCCCCCCCTTGCTGCCCTGCCCCAGTACGCGCCCCAGACCGCCGCTGCTGACCGCCCCCTCCTCACTTGGTTCTCGGTGCGGGACGGGCAGGTCTTCCATCTTGGCCGGGTCCGGGCGCTGCGTCGCTGTTGTTTGGCTCCTCCCACCCTGGCAAGTACTTCAGGTGGACGCCAGAGAGTGCGCTCACTCCTGTTTTCAGCCACCTATCTCCTGAATCGTCTCCGGGAGCAACATCCTTTTTACGAGACTTTGCTGCTGTTTTAAATCCTCTGCCACTGCACTCTTCGCGCTCTCGCCTCAGCGCTCTTGGATCCCCCCCATGCTGCCCTGCCCCTGCACGCGCCCCAGACCGCCGCTGCTGACCGCCCCCTCCTCACTTGGTTCTCGGTGCGGGACGGGCTGGTCTTCCATCTTGGCCGGGTCCGGGCGCTGCGTCGCTGTTGTTTGGCTCCTCCCACCCTGGCAAGTACTTCAGGTGGACGCCAGAGAGTGCGCTCACTCCTGTTTTCAGCCACCTATCTCCCGAATCGTCTCCGGGAGCAACATCCTTTTTACGAGACTTTGCTGCTGTTTTAAATCCTCTGCCACTGCACTCTTCGCGCTCTCGCCTCAGCGCTCTTGGATCCCCCCCCTTGCTGCCCTGCCCCTGCACGCGCCCCAGACCGCCGCGGCTGACCGCCCCCTCCTCACCTGGTTCTCGGTGCGGGACGGGCTGGTCTTCCATCTTGGCCGGGTCCGGGCGCTGCGTCGCTGTTGTTTGGCTCCTCCCACCCTGGCAAGTACTTCAGGTGGACGCCAGAGAGTGCGCTCACTCCTGTTTTCAGCCACCTATCTCCCGAAGCGTCTCCGGGAGCAACATCCTTTTTACGAGACTTTGCTGCTGTTTTAAATCCTCTGCCACTGCACTCTTCGCGCTCTCGCCTCAGCGCTCTTGGATCCCCCCCTTGCTGCCCTGCCCCTGAACATGCCCCAGACCGCCGCTGCTGACCGCCCCCTCCTCACCTGGTTCTCGGTGCCGGACGGGCTGGTCTTCAATCTTGGCCGGGTCCGGGCGCTGCGTCGCTGTTGTTTGGCTCCTCCCACCCTGGCAAGTACTTCAGGTGGACGCCAGAGAGTGCGCTCACTCCTGTTTTCAGCCACCTATCTCCCGAAGCGTCTCCGGGAGCAACATCCTTTTTACGAGACTTTGCTGCTGTTTTAAATCCTCTGCCACTGCACTCTTCGCGCTCTTGCCTCAGCGCTCTTGGATCCCCCCCTTGCTGCCCTGCCCCTGCACGCGCCCCAGACCGCCGCGGCTGACCGCCCACTCCTCACCTGGTTCTCGGTGCGGGACGGGCTGGTCTTCCATCTTGGCCGGGTCCGGGCGCTGCGTCGCTGTTGTTTGGCTCCTCCCACCCTGGCAAGTACTTCAGGTGGACGCCAGAGAGTGCGCTCACTCCTGTTTTCAGCCACCTATCTCCCGAAGCGTCTCCGGGAGCAACATCCTTTTTACGAGACTTTGCTGCTGTTTTAAATCCTCTGCCACTGCACTCTTCGCGCTCTCGCCTCAGCGCTCTTGGATCCCCCCCTTGCTGCCCTGCCCCTGCACGCGCCCCAGACCGCCGCAGCTGACCGCCCCCTCCTCACCTGGTTCTCGGTGCGGGACGGGCTGGTCTTCCATCTTGGCCGGGTCCGGGCGCTGCGTCGCTGTTGTTTGGCTCCTCCCACCCTGGCAAGTACTTCAGGTGGACGCCAGAGAGTGCGCTCACTCTTGTTTTCAGCCACCTATCTCCCGAAGCGTCTCCGGGAGCAACATCCTTTTTACGAGACTTTGCTGCTGTTTTAAATCCTCTGCCACTGCACTCTTCGCGCTCTCGCCTCAGCGCTCTTGGATCCCCCCCTTGCTGCCCTGCCCCTGAACACGCCCCAGACCGCCGCTGCTGACCGCCCCCTCCTCACCTGGTTCTCGGTGCCGGACGGGCTGGTCTTCCATCTTGGCCGGGTCCGGGCGCTGCGTCGCTGTTGTTTGGCTCCTCCCACCCTGGCAAGTACTTCAGGTGGACGCCAGAGAGTGCGCTCACTCCTGTTTTCAGCCACCTATCTCCCGAAGCGTCTCCGGGAGCAACATCCTTTTTACGAGACTTTGCTGCTGTTTTAAATCCTCTGCCACTGCACTCTTCGCGCTCTTGCCTCAGCGCTCTTGGATCCCCCCCTTGCTGCCCTGCCCCTGCACGCGCCCCAGACCGCCGCGGCTGACCGCCCCCTCCTCACCTGGTTCTCGGTGCGGGACGGGCTGGTCTTCCATCTTGGCCGGGTCCGGGCGCTGCGTCGCTGTTGTTTGGCTCCTCCCACCCTGGCAAGTACTTCAGGTGGACGCCAGAGAGTGCGCTCACTCCTGTTTTCAGCCACCTATCTCCCGAAGCGTCTCCGGGAGCAACATCCTTTTTACGAGACTTTGCTGCTGTTTTAAATCCTCTGCCACTGCACTCTTCGCGCTCTCGCCTCAGCGCTCTTGGATCCCCCCCTTGCTGCCCTGCCCCAGTACGCGCCCCAGACCGCCGCTGCTGACCGCCCCCTCCTCACTTGGTTCTCGGTGCGGGACGGGCAGGTCTTCCATCTTGGCCGGGTCCGGGCGCTGCGTCGCTGTTGTTTGGCTCCTCCCACCCTGGCAAGTACTTCAGGTGGACGCCAGAGAGTGCGCTCACTCCTGTTTTCAGCCACCTATCTCCTGAATCGTCTCCGGGAGCAACATCCTTTTTACGAGACTTTGCTGCTGTTTTAAATCCTCTGCCACTGCACTCTTCGCGCTCTCGCCTCAGCGCTCTTGGATCCCCCCCCTTGCTGCCCTGCCCCTGCACGCGCCCCAGACCGCCGCGGCTGACCGCCCCCTCCTCACCTGGTTCTCGGTGCGGGACGGGCTGGTCTTCCATCTTGGCCGGGTCCGGGCGCTGCGTCGCTGTTGTTTGGCTCCTCCCACCCTGGCAAGTACTTCAGGTGGACGCCAGAGAGTGCGCTCACTCCTGTTTTCAGCCACCTATCTCCCGAAGCGTCTCCGGGAGCAACATCCTTTTTACGAGACTTTGCTGCTGTTTTAAATCCTCTGCCACTGCACTCTTCGCGCTCTTGCCTCAGCGCTCTTGGATCCCCCCCTTGCTGCCCTGCCCCTGCACGCGCCCCAGACCGCCGCGGCTGACCGCCCCCTCCTCACCTGGTTCTCGGTGCGGGACGGGCTGGTCTTCCATCTTGGCCGGGTCCGGGCGCTGCGTCGCTGTTGTTTGGCTCCTCCCACCCTGGCAAGTACTTCAGGTGGACGCCAGAGAGTGCGCTCACTCCTGTTTTCAGCCACCTATCTCCCGAAGCGTCTCCGGGAGCAACATCCTTTTTACGAGACTTTGCTGCTGTTTTAAATCCTCTGCCACTGCACTCTTCGCGCTCTCGCCTCAGCGCTCTTGGATCCCCCCCTTGCTGCCCTGCCCCTGCACGCGTCCCAGACCGCCGCTGCTGACCGCCCCCTCCTCACTTGGTTCTCGGTGCGGGACGGGCTGGTCTTCCATCTTGGCCGGGTCCGGGCGCTGCGTCGCTGTTGTTTGGCTCCTCCCACCCTGGCAAGTACTTCAGGTGGACGCCAGAGAGTGCGCTCACTCCTGTTTTCAGCCACCTATCTCCCGAATCGTCTCCGGGAGCAACATCCTTTTTACGAGACTTTGCTGCTGTTTTAAATCCTCTGCCACTGCACTCTTCGCGCTCTCGCCTCAGCGCTCTTGGATCCCCCCCTTGCTGCCCTGCCCCTGCACGCGCCCCAGACCGCCGCGGCTGACCGCCCCCTCCTCACCTGGTTCTCGGTGCGGGACGGGCTGGTCTTCCATCTTGGCCGGGTCCGGGCGCTGCGTCGCTGTTGTTTGGCTCCTCCCACCCTGCCACGCCCACCGACCTTTTTCCCCTCATGTGTCCCTATAACATGGCCACCTATCCTCGGCAGCGCAGCGGACGAGCGCAGCGGGCGCGACGAAGGCGCGCCGAAGTTGCACCTAAGTTAAGCCCGTCTGCGCCCGTCCGCGACGGGCCGGGACTAGGGACTCTACACTCTGCCCCGGCTGTGACGTATTCGTCTGCCCAGCTCACTGCACTTTCGTCCTCTCTTCCCCCGCCTCTCCCTCTCCTGCAGCTCCTTGACTCACATGGTATCCTCTCCTCTCCCCCTTCTTTTCTGGCACCTATCACTCCTCGTTCTACTTCCCGCCCGTTCACCCCTCACTCTGCTCCCACCACTGCCTCCGTTCATCTTCTCCATACCCGCTCTGCGGTCAGGCATCAGACGGCCCTCTTTAACCTCTTGACCTCCGACTCCCCTGATATCCTTTGTCTGACCGAAACATGGTTTTCTTCCGACTCTCTCCCTGACCTTTTGGCCATCCTCCCCGACTCTCACTATGCCCTTCGAGCTGATCGCCCGGCAGGCAAAGCCGGTGGAGGAGTGGCGATGCTCATCCGTTCCTCTTTTAAATTCCAAATCCTCACTTATCCTCCAATACCTAACGTGGATTACTTGGTGGCCCGCTCACTTAATCTTTCGGTGCCTCTCACAATTGTTCTCGTGTATCGCCCCCCCTCAATCTATGCCTTCCTTTGTTTCTTCCCTCCAGGACCTATTGGCCACCTTGGTGGTCAATAATTCCTCAGTCCTCTTGCTTGGCGACTTCAACTTTTGGCCAGGCGATACTAGGGAAGACTCTTCTTCTAAAGATTTTTCTGCTACCCTCCACTGCCTCAATTTCACTCCCTATGTCACAGCTCCCACTCATGTTCAGGGCCACATCTTAGACCAAATCTGGTCCACCTGTGCTAATATTTCCTCTCTCCTTATTTCCCCCTGTCTCTGGTCGGACCACTTTAATATTTCGTTTTCCATTTTTCTGGGCATGGCTGTTAAGCCCTCTTTTCCTAAAAACCTGTTAGCCCGTAACTGGAATTCGGTTGATCTCGACGCTCTCACGCTCACTTTAGCTTCTTCTGCTCCGGCTCTTAATGACCTTTCTCTCGATTCTCAAGCTGAGACCGTCCGCACTTGGCTCGCTTCTTCTTGCGACCTAGTTGCTCCGCTCAGAAAGGTCAAAACGGTTCGTCCCCACGACGCTCATAAATGGTTTTCTCCAGAGTTGAAAGTGCTCAAACTGGATCTTAGACGGTCGGAACGCCTCTGGAGACGTAACTACAGCCCTTCTCGGCGCGCCAAATACAAATTACTCCTCACGCAATACAAAAAAGCCATCACTGCAGCCAAAACCTCTTATTTCACTGGGAGAGTGGCTTCGGCTGTCAACAAGCCCTGGGAAATATTTTCCTTGGTTTTTTTTTTTTTTTTTTTTTTATATCTGTTTTTTATTGATTTTACACAACCAATCAAATAATATTTTCCTTGGTTAACGCCCTAGCTACATCCGACCGCTCCACTCCCGGCCCTGTTCCTTCACAAAACCTCTGCTCAGCACTCAATGATTTCTTCATTGACAAAATCTTGAAGATCAAAGCTAACATTCCCCCCGTGTCCCAACCCTGCCTGGTCTCTCCCCCCCCCCCTCCCCCTTCTTCCTTTATTTCCTTTCCTCCTATTTCTCCTGATCTATTCTCTAAACTTCTGGCCAAAGTCAAGTCAGGCTCCCCCGCCGATTGCGCGCCAGCCCGTATTCTTAAAATTCTATTCACTAACTGCTCTGCCCCTCCTCTTGCTCTTCTCAATTCTTCTTTGGTCTCGGGCTCTGTCCCCTCCTCTTTCAAATCCGCTATTGTCCTTCCCATTTTAAAAAAAACTGGTCTAGATCCCTCTCTTCTTTCCAACTTTCGTCCCATCTCCCTTCTTCCTTATCTTGGCAAAATTCTTGAAGCACACGTCACCTCTTGCCTCTCTTCTTATGTCGAGCAGAACGGCTTGTTGGCATCTCACCAGGCAGGCTTCCGTCCGGGCCATTCCACGGAGGTGGTGGTCCTAGCGGTCCTGGATGAGCTCAAGGGGAAAGCTGATCTCAATCTTCCCCAAGCCCTGGTCCTCCTCGATTTGTCCGCTGCATTTGACACGGTCGACCACTCCATCCTTCTCGACCGTGTCAGATCAGCTGGTATTCGGGGTGTGGCCCTCTCCTGGATTGCGTCCTTTCTTCAGGATAGGTCCCAGGCGGTCCACCTCTCTGGTTTTTCGGCCCCTTCCCGTCCGGTTACCTGTGGCGTTCCTCAGGGTTCCTCTCTTTCCCCTCTTCTTTTCAACCTTTATATCCAACCCCTCATTACTTCCCTCCTCGAGCTGGGGGTCTCTGTATACAACTATGCCGACGACCTTCAGCTCATCTTTGACTTATCCTCCTCTCCCGATTCCCTTTCCAATTTCTGTTCCACCCTAGTCTTTATCTCTGAGTGGATGAGCGCCAACCATCTGAAACTCAATCCTGACAAGACGGAACTTGTCCTCACGGGTGGTCCCTCTAACCCTTGGTCCCCTGCTCATTGGCCCCTTTCTTTCGGCCCCCCCCCTTCACCTGTTTCCTCTGTCCGCACTCTTGGCATTAAAGTCAGCCATGACCTTTCGATGCACAGCCAGATTAGCTCCGTGGTATCTTCCTGTTTCCTGTCCCTTCGTCTCATCCGGAACATCTCTCGGTTCTTTTCTACCGATGCCCTCAAAACCATAGTCTTGGCTCTTGTCATCTCCCGCATCGATTACGGAAATGGCCTGTACGTCGGCATCCCTGCTTTTCAATCTCGCCGACTTCAGGCCATTCAAAATCAAGCTGCCCGCCTTATTCTCTCCCTCCCTAAATCTTCTCACATCACTCCTGCACTCAAATCCCTTCACTGGCTCCCCGTCCACTCTCGTTCAATTTTTAAGTTGGCCTGTTTAGCCTTTCTGGCCCACTCTCGGTCCGCTCCTCTCTTCATCACTTCCCTCATCTCTTCTTATGCCCCCTGTCGCACTCTTCGTTCTTCTTCCATGTCTCTCCTGTTCATCCCCCGTTTCCGCAAATCCAGAACCGGGGGCACTCGCTTCTCGGTTTTGGCCCCTCAGCTCTGGAACAGTCTTCCCCTATCCATCCGCTCTATCCCTATCTATTCCCATTTTCGCAAAGCTTTAAAAACCTTCCTTTTTTCACAGGCTTTTTCTCCCTAAACTCTTCGGTTTGATTTATGTGAGTCTTGATCAGGTTTCAGCGCCAGGAAGCCGCTTGGTCGCAGTGCGCTTTACTAAATACCTTTTTCATTCATTCATGGTGCTTGGGGTTGGGGCTTCTCAATCCCCGGTGCACAACCTCGAGGGTGCCTCAGAAGCTGCGCTGGAAGATACTCGCCACTTTTCCCAGGTAGCCGGTCCCACGTCTCTCGTCGCCTCCACGGATCTCAGCTCGGCTGTGGATGTGGATCAGGGTCGGAGAAGTCTGGAAGTCAAGGCTCTGGTCAGGCTCTGCAGTCGGTCCCTCGTAGAACTTCAGCAAAGCAAAGGGTAAGTCTCTTGATGGTGCCTGTTCGCACAGGGTGACCACTCCTTGGCCACAAGGGAGATTCTTCAGTCTTCTTCTTTCGTCGAATGTCGAAGGTCCAGAGTTTCTGTTCAAGTTGCAGGATAATCTAATTTAGCAGGGCCCAACTAGCTAGTAATATACTGGGCTAGGCTACCTGCAAGGTCCCTCCTATGGGTGGGACCAGGAAGGGGAGTGGCTACACCCCCTTTCCTTTGTCCAGTTTCGCACCAGAGCTGGGGCTGGAGTGCCCCAGCACCGGTTTGAACTGGACTATGCATGGAGCCCCTTGTGTGCCCCAGGCATGTCTCATTCCTTTCAGCCCTCCCTGCCCCAATACACTAAAGTCTGTCTGGGGAGGTGCTAGCACCTCCCCAAGCAGGAAACCTATTGTCCAGGCCTCCCTGGCTGGGAGGGCTCCCAGCAGCAGGAGGTCAGACTCGTGTCTGTGGCAGCAGCATCCATTTTGTGATGCTGAGGCTTTGGTGAGAGTTAAACAACAAAGTTGGATTTTAACATGTCTCTCCCTCTAGAAGGGAGGAATAATATCCTCATTACCAGAAATGGTATGGGGGTATTATTCCAAAGTGTTCGACACCTTACACGACATGTTTTGATAAAGCCAAACCATAGTTACCATAACCGTTTAAGATTATAAGGTACTTTAAGAGTATATGGTAGGCTATATCATAGAACAGCTATAAGGACATGGTTCCAAAAGCTGCAGACAGGCTCAGCTCATGCTAGAGCACCATCTCACATGTTACCAAGCACTCTGCCTCCAGGATTGTTAAGGCCTGCCATAGGAGTGGCTGATAGGTACACATTTGTCTATTTAAGGGTAGATATAGGTATACTATATCTAAGCAAGGGGTGATTACACGACCTTGCCCCAGCTGAGTGATCAGCCAGTTGTGTCTGATTGGAAGGCCAGACCAGGGGTGGCATAATACATGCTGCAGCCCCTGGGGGGCCTAGGGTACACCTATGCCCTGGGTACCTAGGGTACACTGTACAGGGTCCAATAAGGTGATCCTTACCAATTGGGAATGTACCTAGGGTACATGGAGTCCATTTTAAAGAGAGAGCAGACAGCCTGAGACCCTGGATGGCAGGATCTCAGGCCAACTAAGTCGAAAAACCAGCTAGACACTAGGCAAAAAGTTTGGGGGTAACCATAGTCAGATATTCACCTTCCTACACAGAGGGTCCCTGTGTACATCCCCGCTGGTGGATTTGGCAATGCGACGGAAAGAACTTAAAGAAATGTTGAACCAAATACTGTAATTTATTATATGCTATTCAGTAAGGTGTTTTATGTTGCTGCTGCTAAAAATATAACCCTGTATGTAAATAAAAGTACAGCGCCCGTTTTGGGTCCAGACGGTGGAGCCTCTCTTCCTCTTTTGAAGGATGCGGAGGCGGAAAGAAGGTGGGTAACATGACAGATTGCCCGAGGTAAAAGGGGGTCACCACTTTCGGTAGAAAAGAAGGACGAGGCCAGAGGACAACCTTGTCCGGATGAACAGAAAGAAAGGGAGGCTTAGATGACAGAGCCTGGAGCTCACTCATCCGTCTAGCCGAGGTGATAGCTACCAGGAAAGCAGTTTTCAGGGTCAGAAGACGAATGGGACAATTGTGAAGAGGCTCAAAAGGAGCGCACATCAGAAAAGTCAGGACCAGATTCAAGTCCCACTGAGGCATTACGAAGGGGACAGGAGGGAACATGTGAGTAATGCCTTTGAGAAAACGAGAAACAACAGGGGACTTGAAAAGAGAAGGCTGATCAGGAAGCCGTAAGAAGGCAGAGATTGCAGCAAGATAACCTTTCAAGGTGCCCAGAGCAGAGCCCTGCTGGGCCAAAGAAAGAAGAAAGAGTAGAACCTCAGAAATAGGGGCGGAAAGGGGATCCACAGCCTTTGCTGTGCACCAGAATGACATCACAGACTTCAGGAGGCAAGTCAAATGGCATCAACTGCCGCCGCTCAATCTCCACGCATGGAGGTGGAGGCTGGACAGGTTCGGGTGGAGGACCGTCCCCTGCTGCTGCGACAGAAGGTCCTCCTGAAGAGGCAGTCGTATCGGAGGATCGTTTGACATACTAAGTAGCTCGGGATACCAGAACCTTCGTGCCCCATCCGGAGCCACTAAGATAACTTGGGCCCGGTCGCGCCTCATCTTCTTCAGCACTCTGGGCAGAAGTGGTATAAGCGGAAAGGCGTACAACACACCGCAAGTCCACTCGCGATGAAAAGCGTCTCCGAGCGAGTGCTGCCTTGGAAATTCCAACGCGCAGAACTGCTGACATTACGCGTGCTCTTCGGTGGCGAATAGATCTAACCAAGGCTCTCCCCACTGCAGAAAGAGACCTTTCGCCACGTCCGAGTTCAGACGCCATTCGTGATCCATCATGCACTGGCAGCTGAGTTTGTTTGCTCTGGCGTTCAGAGAGAACGCCAGATGTTGAACCACCAGGGTGATGCCCTGGTGTTCCAGCCAGGTCCAGAGGCGCAGAGCCTCCTGATAAAGGGTCCACGACCCCACCCCGCCCTGTTTGTTGCAATACCACATGGCGGTGGTGTTGTCCGTGAACACCTGCACGACACTTCCCCGGACAGAGGGAAGGAAGGCTTTCAGTGCAAGCCGGATCGCTCTCAGCTCCAAAAGGTTGATATGGAGTTGAGTCTCCGCCGGAGACCAGAGTCCTCTGATCTCCGCCTCTCCCATGGGGCCCCCCCATCCCAGGAGTGACGCGTCCGTCACTACTACGTGCTCCGGTTGGGGTAGGGAGAGGCATCTGCCGCTAACCCAATCGCGGTCCGTGAGTCACCACTGCAACTATTTCGCAGTGCCCTCCAAGATCAAGACATGGTCGAACAGGTTGCCACGATGCTGGGCCAACTGAAACTTCAGGTCCCACTGCAGAGTCCGCATTCGCCACCTGGCGTATGCACCAACAGGATGCAGGAGACCATCAGCCCCAGAAGCCGCAGCACCAACCTGACCGAAACCCAGGATAGAGGCCGAAAGATGGGAATCAGAGCCTGAATATCCCGGACCCGCTGTTCCGGAGGATAAGCCCGGAACTGCGCCGAATCGAGAACCGCTCCGATGAATAGGAGCTTCTGGGAGGGACTCAGGTGTGACTTCGGCACATTGATGGAGAACCCCAGCAAATGCAGGAGGTCGGCCGTAGTCTGGAGGTGGGAGACGACTTGCTGGGGCGAGCCCGCCTTCAGCAGCCAGTCGCCGAGATAGGGGAAGACTGGAACCCCCGATCTGCGCAGATGAGCTCCGACCACCGCCATCACTTTCGTGAACACCCGAGGGGCACTGGTGAGGCCGAAGGGGAGCACGGGGAACTGAAAGTGCTCCTGACCCACCGTGAACCGCAGGTAACGCCGGTGGGCCGGCAGGACGGGGATGTGAAAATAGGCGTCCTGCAAGTCCAACGCTACCATCCAGTCTCCAGGGTCGAGGGCAGCCAGAACCTGAGCTAAAGTTAGCATCTTGAACCGTTCCTTCCGGAGGAAGGTGTTGACGCTCCTGAGGTCCAAGATAGGGCGTAGCCCCTCTTTGCCCTTCTTGGGAAGCAGAAAGTAGTGGGAATAGCAACCACGGCCTACTTCTGGACCAGGAACGCGCTCGACGGCCTCTTTGGCCAAGAGGGCCGTAACTTCCTCCCGCAGAAGATTCAAGTGATCCTCCGATATACGGTGGCACTGCGGTGGCATGGCTGGAGGGGTCGTCTCGAAGGGAAGGGAGCAGCCCCTTCGGACGATTTGCAGCACCCACCTGTTCGAAGTGATGGAGCGCCAGTGGAGCAGGTGATGGTGAACTCTGCTGCCCACTGGCGTGGAATGGGCCTGAAAGCTCGGACTAGGAAGGCTTCGAGGCGGATGCTGCTGGGGTGGTGTTCTGCTTGGGTCTTCGGATCAGATAGAACCCGCTCAGCAGAGCCTCTCTAACCCAGCCAGAACGTTACCCCCTCCCTAGGGCCTATTCACAATAAGTAACCACATGTATATACCACCCAAGGACAGGGAATTCCTAATCATATATATATATATATATATATATATATATATATATATATACTAAGACCTCTTATAATCGGCGGCCTCGCGATCCCATACGGATCCAGGACTTCCTACCTAGACGGCAGCCTCAGCCTCGCGATCCCAGACGGACCCAGGACTTCCTACCCAGACGGCAGCCTCAGCCTCGCGATCCCAGACAGACCCAGGACTTCCTACCCAGACGGCAGCCTCAGCCTCGCGATCCCAGACGGACCCAGGACTTCCTACCCAGACGGCAGCCTCAGCCTCGCGATCCCAGACGGACCCAGGACTTCCTACCCAGACGGCAGCCTCAGCCTCGCGATCCCAGACGGACCCAGGACTTCCTACCCAGACGGCAGCCTCAGCCTCGCGATCCCAGACGGACCCAGGACTTCCTACCCAGACGGCAGCCTCAGCCTCGCGATCCCAGACGGACCCAGGACTTCCTACCCAGACGGCAGCCTCAGCCTCGCGATCCCAGACGGACCCAGGACTTCCTACCCAGACGGCAGCCTCAGCCTCGCGATCCCAGACGGACCCAGGACTTCCTACCCAGACGGCAGCCTTAGCACAAGTTCATCCTATGATCACCATATCATACAACAAGGGAATCAGTCTCACTATTTATCAGATCACACAAGAACTGCCAGTTCGAGCACGGCCTGTTCTCTGGTTCGAGGGGCTCCTCTCTCCCTTATTCAGTTACCACTTACCTGATCAGGGTTAACTTCTGTTCATGTCAAGTCACAGCTGACTAGAAGAATAGGCTACCCTCTTATACAAGAACACACAGCACATGTTGATTCACTACAAACTGGGTACTTTATTACTCATTACATACGCAACCACATAACATTACAATATAACATATAACCTGCAAAGAAAAGTGGAAGATTAGGTTGTACACTCTAATAAGAAAGGGGTCGACATCACCTTAGTCGTGTGTAGCCTGCACTCAATGGTCATCTAGGTTCCCTTCTCGTCTGTGCCTCGGCTCGCCTGGAAGTTACACCTCCGCAGTCACGGATCTACTCCCTTCACCCTTCTCCGAGTCACTGGGACCTCTTCCTCATCGGCTACTCTCTTCTCTCTGGCTATTCTGCTAGAAGAGTATCTGTCTCTCGGTTTTTCTCCGCCTTCAAGTTTGTCATCTGTCTTCCCTGGAATAAGTAGTAGCTTTACTGCTAACGGCTAGATGCCGCCTACGGACTGAGGCAAGTGCCAAGTATCTGCCTCGGACTTTCACTAATATAGAGGTGCATTTCCTCATGGAAAATTCCGGCCTGTAACCTGCCGCCCACCAAATTCTTGTACCTCCCCGTACCAAGGACACGTTCCCAGCCGGCCGGCCTGATGTAGTGTCTTCGGCATGAAGAAAAATACAATCCTTCGATAAGGGCCGGCCTGAACCGGTTCTCTCCAAGCGAATAACACCTCATAACTAAAACATTACACTTGACCTAGAAGCATCCCAAGCTGCCGGAGCAGAAAGAAAGATGGAGTCTCTCCCGTTTGAGGCCTACCAGGCCTGAATTCAGCACGGCTCCATGAAATACCCTCACTACAGGACAGGTGATCCCTAATACGAACGAATCTATCCCCTAGGCTATGTATGCAAGCCCTGATCTATGGGGAAGAGCACAGGATTAAGTCAAAGTGCCTAGTAAAAAGGCTCCATTCACTACTCTAACCCTTAGACTTGGATGGTAAGAGACTGAAGTCACACTAATCACCCGTCAACACAATAAGGCCGGGAAAATCAAGCAGTACATTTCACCCTTGACTTCAGTCTATTATACATTCATTAAACAGAACTAACATCTGTGGAAGAATAATATGAAACAAAGCTAACTGATCTATGTCTAGTACCAAGTGTGCAGAATTGAAGTAGTGAAGGAATACACTGAATAAAGCAACAGATAGAAATCAAAACAGCGATAGTAATCAGAATACCTCCTAATATTTGGCGTAACATATACAAATTAGGCAACCAATTAAAGAGCCAGTCAAACCAGCCCTGGTCAATGTGTTTTCTAACTTCTTCCGTCAAGTCATGTAGCTTGTCAATATGAGCGCGAATGGATTGTGTATGATCAGACAAGTTAAAACAACAAAGACCCTCAAAATCAGAACAATCATGTCCATGTTTAAGCAAAAGATAATCAATGGCCGCTCGATTTTGCAAGATAGCTCTGCGTTCACCCTGGGCGTCTAATAGCATGTCAGACAGGACTGTAGAAGTATGATTAATGGATTTTACCATCCAGCAGGCCATTTTCCCAATAGATTTGGCATTATAAACTGCCAAAGCAGGAACACCAATAATTGAAATAGCCAGGCTAAGGTATTCAGACTTGGAATATAAATGCAAAGACGAGTCACAATCCTCCTGTAACATCACTGTATCTCGAATCACACGAGAGTTGGCATTCGGATGTGAGGAAAACATCAGCAAACTGAGTCTAGTAATGGCACAAGGGCCTCCAGAAATATTTGCGGGGACATATGGCCAGGAAGTATTACCACATGAGAAAAGCCATCCGGCAGGTAGTAACATCGTGCGATAATGACTGGGGGTAACTACCAAACTCTTGCAAGTCATGTTATTCTGAACAGAAGCACATGTTTTCGGTGTCCTTTGAAAGCACAAAGTTCGCTCATGAAAGGTAAAGGAAGTAGCACCTTTCAATTTTAGACGCAGACATTCAGAAATTGCACTAGGATTACACGTAAGGAAAAAACACAAATCACCCTGTGTGATATTATAGGTAACTATTTGGGACTGGATGGGTGGTATCTGGTCTGATAGTTCAGTACACAAGGGGCAATACTCATGGGTAGCAAAATCGCCCAGAAGAACATTGGGGCGAGCCTTTGATATATTGAAAATATGAGTCAAAGTTTCTAGCGAAGCAGGGACAGCAACCAAACAGGTTGCCAAAATGTCGTGCACAGATCTCATCGGTGTCAAACAGAAGTGAGGGGCATTAGTCACTCTTTTTGCCAGTGAGGTCCAAAAGTTCGACGACGAATCCCACGCAGCGAAGGAACGCGACACTCGGGTTCTCAACTCATCCCGGGTTGACGGGATCCCTCCTCTCTCGTCGTACCAACCCAAAAATAGTCCGACGCCGACACATCCTGCAGCAACAGTCCAAAGAATGATCTGAAAGAGAATCAAATACAGGCATTATTCATTCTCGTAAGTAACATTTGTCAGCCGGGACTGCTTCCCAGCTATCTTTCCCTGGTCTCATGACTAAAATGGTATTGTCGTGACCGGTGGCAATGACCTCTGCTTGTTCAGGGGGATTCTTAGGCGACTGCACCCAAACCCTGGCCCCAGGGTTATCCGTGGAGCCAAAACCTTTCTGGCCTCGTACAGTTAGCAACGTTGGGGCAGTGCCTTTCGTTATCTCACCACTGAAAACAGGCATTATGAGTAATTGAGCCACTCGGTCAGTTTGATGTATCAGTAAGTCAACCTCACTGCTATTCAGCAGGAGCACCTTAATCTCTCCCTGATAATCACTGTCAATGATTCCTCCAAGCACCTGAATGCCTTTTACAGCCAGCCCCGATCTAGGGGCGATTAATCCGAAATTCCCAGTTGGTATATGAACACCAACACCGGTTTCAATGATGACCCGATCTTTACTTTTTATAACGGTGTCATCCATGGCATGCAAGTCTAAACCTGCCGACCCTGGGGTCGCTCTACATGGAGCCAAAGCTCCGGGAGTAATTTCCCAGTACATCACAGTCTCTCTGATTTCATTAGGTTTAGCATTAACGTTCGGAGGAAACAAACGCATAAGTGGAGATTCAGCATTTAGAAAAGGACGGTTATTCAAAATTAATAGCGCTTGGGGCAAAAAGTCTCGCCAATTCTTGTACTTGTCATCTGTTAATTTGCGCAGTTGGTCCTTCAGCAGGCCATTCAACCTCTCCACAAGACCCGAGGCCTGTGGATAATATGGAACATGAAATACCCATTCAATATTGTTTTCCACACAGAATTCCTGTACCAATCTTCCACGAAAATGGGATGCATTATCAGATTGAATTTGGAATGGCACACCATAATACATCATAATCAATTCCAAGGTTTTAATGGTATTCAATTGGGTAGCTTGCTTACAGGGAAGGGCCACCAACAGGCCACTGTATGTATCAACAATAGTGCAAACATATTGACAATTCCTACTCATGGGAAGTGGACCGATGTAATCAATCTGCCAAATTTGAGCGGGCAGTTTCCCGCGATGTAAATGACCTTTAACAATTTGGGGCACTTTGCGCTGTCTGATATGCTGACAAACGGGACAATGTAAAATAACATTTTTGATTAAATCTAGGGGAATATAAATTCCTCGATCAGCAGCCCACCTGCTAGTGGCTTTCTCTCCAAAATGTCCTGCCTTCTGGTGGGCCCATTTCGCCAATCCCGCAATATCAGAATCTTGCCTGTCCACCACTGCCTCAGCAATTTTAGATTTCTCATCTGCAATGTTATGAAAAAATTTGTCAAGAGAATCTATCGGGGTGTGAGCATCCACATGGAAGATTGTAACAGTACTCTGTGGGAGCATCTCCCAAATCTCCTGCCATAATTCTTTTCCCCACAATTCATTTGAATGCAATTTCCAACTATGGGAATGCCAAGTCGGTAACCAAACTGCCAGTCCATTGGCAGTAGACCAAGAATCGGTGAAAATATGACATGTGCCAGGTAACTCTTGTTTCAGAACTTGATAAACAGCATAAAGTTCAGCAAATTGACTGCTCTTACCCTCACCAGTTGTGCTCAGCAATTTTTGTGTGATCGGATTATAGGACACCGCCTTCCAGTGCCGTTTCGTCCCTATGAACCTTGCTGAACCATCCGTAAACCAGACATGGTTTCTGTCCTCTGCGGACAAATCATCAAAAGGTCTACCCCACTTGACAGGAGACTCCTGTACTAAAGGTACGGAACATTCACTCTCAGTCTCAGTCGATGGCGCTCGCGCCACCTGCTCATGTAAAGATGCAACTCCTTTTTGTCCCACACGTGCCCTGTCTTGTATATACCATTTCCATTTAATCACACTCGCCTCTTGAGCGTGTCCAATTCGGTAAGTTTTCGGCGAACTCATAACCCACTGCATGATAGGAATTTCAGGTCGCAAAACTATATCATGTCCCAAAGTCAATTGCTCGGTATCCACCAGAGCCCAATAACATGCAAGTAACTGTTTTTCAAAAGGTGTATAACGCTCACCAGCATCAGGTAACTTTTTGGTCCAGAAACCTAACGGTACTCTACTCCTGCCTTGTTTCTGCCACAAACTCCAATTCGCATAAAGGCCCTGTACAGACACATTTAAATCCACATCACCATCACGTACGGGCCATAAATCCAGAGCATGCTGAATTGCCTCTTTTGCTAGACTGAACGCATCTTGCTGTGGTTTATCCCATTCAAATGCATTCTTTTTACGAGTGACACGGTACAAAGGGGCCAATATTTGACTCAAATGAGGAATATGCTGACGCCAAAAACCAAACAAACCAATGAAGCTTTGGGCTTCTTTCCTATTCCTCGGAACTGCAAAATCAAGAATTTTCTGTTTAACCTGAGGGATCACTTCACGGTGCCCTTCATGCCAATTAATACCCAAAAATTTTACAGCCTGGGACGGGCCTTGTAATTTATCCGGGTTGATTTCTGACTCTGTCCAATCGGGTCTGAACTTCCTCTTGTGTTTCGCCTTGGATCAAAACATCATCAATATAGTGACATATCTGAATTTGTGGGTGAACCGGTACCTCAGCCAAATGCTCTGCCACCAGCCGGTGACATATCGTAGGACTATGCACATAGCCCTGAGGAAGACTTCTAAACGTCATCTGACGCCCATTCCACGTAAAACTGAACTGTTCCTGACACTCAGGGGCAATCGGAATCGAAAAGAAAGCAT
Source organism: Triturus cristatus (assembly GCF_964204655.1). Classification (NCBI taxonomy): domain Eukaryota; kingdom Metazoa; phylum Chordata; class Amphibia; order Caudata; family Salamandridae; genus Triturus; species Triturus cristatus. The sequence goes on from NC_140595.1 coordinate 309,665,201, forward strand.
TAGCAATATCAATGGACGCATACCATGTACCTGGATGTTTTTGGATTCTTTCAATTAGAGTAATAACATCCGGTACTGCAACAGTCAAAGAGGGTGTGTGTTTGTTCAATTCTCGATAATCAACAGTCATGCGCCAAGAATTATCACTCTTACGTACAGGCCAAACAGGATTATTCCAAGCAGAAGTAACTGGGGTTATAACACCTGCATCCACCAACTCCTGAATAGTGGTACTAATCTCCTCATGACCACCTGAGGCCTAGACGATATATAATGCGTAGTTCCAAATTGGTAACATCCATCATCTAAATGCAAAGTCATTCCTTTCAAAATATCAATTCCAATTATGAATTCTAAGAGTGGCACCACTAGTACAGAGTATTCTTTTCTAGGGATTCTACCTATTCTCATTTCAAGTAAAGTTTGAACTGCGGGAGTTTCCTTTCCACCTAATCCGGTAATTGTAAAAGGCTGACCTTTAAACTTCTTTGATTTTCCATGAATAAGAGTGGCCTCCGCTCCTGTATCTACCAATGCTCGGGCCCTTTGGATATTACGATGTCTCCAATAAATATCAATATCTACATAGGGTCTATTATCTCTGTGAGCCCATCTGTGTACTGGAGCTTGACCTATTTCCTAGTCATTCTTACTGCATTCTGTGTACCAGGATAAATCAGGATAAAGACTCTCACGTTTCTTAGGTATCGATACCTCCTGTTCATGTCCATTCCCAGTACGAAATGGATTCGTGTCTTCTGCATTGTACTGCGGGTTTCGATCGGCCAAACTGTGGCGATCCTCTCTCCTCCTCAACTCAGGGGATTGATCCCTATCATCTCTACGTCTGCTGTGAACATAATCATTTCTCCCCCTTTCTCTTTCCCCCTCTCTCTCTCTGTCTCTCTCACGACGGGGGGACATATCACGTACATAACGTCGATCATCACGACGATCAGAGTGCCCACGGCGGTCGTCATCACCGCTACCGTCAGAACAACCACGATCACACTCAGTCGTCCGAACACGCCGGGCACCCTCCTTTCGATCCAAGCCACGTTTGCGAAACATTTCCCACAAACGAGCAGTAGTCTCACCGTCAATGTCCTCCCTCCGCACACCATCGGCCAGAAGACCAGAAAAGATATCACGTCTAGTAAGTTTATTGTCACCAGGAGTACGAGTGTCAGGCCGGGACTGAGGTTCAGGTTTAAACCACTCACCCAACTCACCGAGTTGGCGTACCGATTCCAGTACCGTAGATAACACGTTACCAGTCTGATTAATCAATAAACTCATCATGACCTGCTTATAGGCAACAGGGGAGGAACGAATAATACGATTCCGCACAGAAGATGTCAACGAACCATCAAGCAACCTGTCAGCAGTACCCAGAAAAATTGCCGTTTTCATCACCTCCTCTTTGAGACGTTGTGCAGCGTCGCACAAAGTATACCACGGCTTGTCATTCACAGGCCAATCAGACTCAGTAGGATATTTTTGATTACAACCCTCAGTTGCCAATTGAAGTAAAGAAATTTGACCACCACCATTAAAGTTACGAAAATGATCTTGTACAGTAGAATCCGAACTCAAGGAACAAAACTTCAAACAATCGCCATTATCCAACATAAAGCCAGCAGCGCCCAGTTCATAAAGGCGCACCATCCATGTGAGCAAGGTCTCACCAGCTCGCTGCCGAAATCGCTGCAAAATATCACTAATTTCTTGTTGAGTAAAGTCCTCCAAAGAGTCTAAAGAAACACCCTGCGGAGCAGTGGGAGACTGCTGCAACTTCCGTCGAAAAACTGGATGCACTGAGACCGCGGGACGAGCATCACAAGGAGCCCGATCAGTACTCGTAGAGGGACAATCAGTGTAAGAGGCATCGACCCCACTCGAAGAACAAGCGCAATCACGGGGTGCACCATCAGAGGTGCGAGAAGCAGACGTACAATCATTGCAGGAGCGAGAGGACTCGCGCTTGGCAAACTCCTCACCCGAGGAACAAGAATCACTCGACTTCCAGATATTACCATCTCATTCATCAGGATTCCAATCTAGTCCGGCTTTCGCCACGACCAGACGCACCTTTCGCGTCGAAACCCGACCACGCCGATTCTTGTATTTATAACGAGCAATTCGCACAGCCGCCCTCTCGGCAATAGTTTGGTAAATCTCAAGTTTGTCAGCAAGCAACTTATTTTGACACCGCAACAGAGTATGAGAATTCTGAATCTCAACAAAGTGCGCTTCCACATCCTTAAGAGGTATCTGTAACTTCAACAACCTCTCATGTAGAATCCGGTACGCAGACAGAACAATCCAACCTCTGCGCCCCAAAATGGGAATCTCCTCACCCTTCGATACGGGTGCCTTCTGTAAACAAGTAATCACATTAGCCGGCTCCGCCAGCTCCAAAGAAGAATTCCAATTCTCACTCAAACCAGTAGAATCAGCCCACTCACGGGCTAAGGCTTCATAAGGCGTTGAATCCCATCCGGGAACATCAACGGGCAACTTAAAAGTAGATTTTGACTTTCTAGAAAACATCTTGGAAAAGAAAGAAGAAAAGAAAGAAAAGAAAGAAGAAGAAAAGCTAGACACACAAGTATACCACAAATAATATACAAACAAAACCACGCACGCGCCGAAAGCAAACACGATACAACACAACGCACACAGGTTTCGAAAACGGTTCGTGACGCCAAATGTTCTGCTTGGGTCTTCGGATCAGATAGAACCCGCTCAGCAGAGCCTCTCTAACCCAGCCAGAACGTTACCCCCTCCCTAGGGCCTATTCACAATAAGTAACCACATGTATATACCACCTAAGGACAGGGAATTCCTACTCATATATATATATATATATATACTAAGACCTCTTATAATCGGCGGCCTCGCGATCCCATACGGGTCCAGGGCTTCCTACCTAGACGGCAGCCTCAGCCTCGCGATCCCAGACGGACCCAGGACTTCCTACCCAGACGGCAGCCTCAGCCTCGCGATCCCAGACGGACCCAGGACTTCCTACCCAGACGGCAGCCTCAGCCTCGCGATCCCAGACGGACCCAGGACTTCCTACCCAGACGGCAGCCTCAGCCTCGCGATCCCAGACGGACCCAGGACTTCCTACCCAGACGGCAGCCTCAGCCTCGCGATCCCAGACGGACCCAGGACTTCCTACCCAGACGGCAGCCTCAGCCTCGCGATCCCAGACGGACCCAGGACTTCCTACCCAGACGGCAGCCTTAGCACAAGTTCATCCTATGATCACCATATCATACAACAAGGGAATCAGTCTCACTATTTATAAGATCACACAAGAACTGCCAGTTCGAGCACGGCCTGTTCTCTGGTTCGAGGGGCTCCTCTCTCCCTTATTCAGTTACCACTTACCTGATCAGGGTTAACTTCTGTTCATGTCAAGTCACAGCTGACTAGAAGAATAGGCTACCCTCTTATACAAGAACACACAGCACATGTTGATTCACTACAAACTGGGTACTTTATTACTCATTACATACGCAACCACATAACATTACAATATAACATATAACCTGCAAAGAAAAGTGGAAGATTAGGTTGTACACTCTAATAAGAAAGGGGTCGACATCACCTTAGTCGTGTGTAGCCTGCACTCAATGGTCATCTAGGTTCCCTTTTCGTCTGTGCCTCGGCTCGCCTGGAAGTTACACCTCCGCAGTCACGGATCTACTCCCTTCACCCTTCTCCGAGTCACTGGGACCTCTTCCTCATCGGCTACTCTCTTCTCTCTGGCTATTCTGCTAGAAGAGTATCTGTCTCTCGGTTTTTCTCCGCCTTCAAGTTTGTCATCTGTCTTCCCTGGAATAAGTAGTAGCTTTACTGCTAACGGCTAGATGCCGCCTACGGACTGAAGCAAGTGCCAAGTATCTGCCACGGACTTTCACTAATATAGAGGTGCATTTCCTCATGGAAAATTCCGGCCTGTAACCTGCCGCCCACCAAATTCTTGTACCTCCCCGTACCAAGGACACGTTCCCAGCCGGCCGGCCTGATGTAGTGTCTTCGGCATGAAGAAAAATACAATCCTTCGATAAGGGCCGGCCTGAACCGGTTCTCTCCAAGCGAATAACACCTCATAACTAAAACATTACACTTGACCTAGAAGCATCCCAAGCTGCCGGAGCAGAAAGATAGATGGAGTCTCTCCCGTTTGAGGCCTACCAGACCTGAATTCAGCACGGCTCCATGAAATACCCTCACTACAGGACAGGTGATCCCTCATACTAACGAATCTATCCCCTAGGCTATGTATGCAAGCCCTGATCTATGGGGAAGAGCACAGGATTAAGTCAAAGTGCCTAGTAAATAGGCTCCATTCACTACTCTAACCCTTAGACTTGGATGGTAAGAGACTGAAGTCACACCAATCACCCGTCAACACAATAAGGCCGGGAAAATCGAGCAGTACAGGTGGATGTGGACTTACCGGCACGTTGTCCTCTAGAACCGCCACGGCGGAAACCACGTCCGCGACTGCGTGCAGGTTGGTTCTGCGGCCGGTGGCTAGGCGGACGTGAGGCGGCGCCCCTTCCTTTGCCACGAATGGGGCGAAAGGTGGAAGTGTGCGGCCGAGAGACCCAAGGACGTGGCCAAAGCCCGGGAGTCCTTAAAACGAGCCAGCGCACTATCCGCCTTCTCAACAAAAAGGCGAGCGCCATCAAAGGGCATATCCATGAGGGTACTCTGGACATCCCCCGAAAAAGACGTGGACCTCAGCCAGGTGTGGCGCCGGAGCGCCACTGTGGTGGAAATCGCCCTACCTAGCGTTTCCGTGGTGTGAAGTCCACACCGTATGGCATGTCGCGCTGCATCTCGCCCGTCAGCAAGTGCCTGGGAGAGACGTGTCCGGGCCTCCACCGGACACAGTGGCAGCACATCCTCCACCGTTTCCTACAGAGAGTGGGAGAAACGGTCCAAGAGGCAAGCGGTGTTCAAAGACCGCAGGCCCAAACTCAGAGAAGAGAACAGTTTCTTGCTGAACTGTTCCAGCCTCTTGGATTCCCGATCCGGAGGAGCGGACGGGAAGGAGGATTGGGAAGTGGAGGCCTGGATAACCAGGCTCTCGGGGGTGGGGTGTTGGGACAGGAAACTGGGGTCGCCCGGAGCAGGGCAGGTGGCGCCGGGCCACGTTCCGATCCACAGGAGGAACTGTGGAGGGCTTGGACCAAGTGCCCTGCAGAACGTCGACGAGGGCCTCATTGAACTGCAGCAGAGGCTCTGTGGAGCTTGCTGACGGTTGAAGCACCTCTGTGAGGATATTAGTCCTCACGGCCACAGCAGGCAACTCGAGCCCCAGGGCTTCGGCCGCCTTGCGCAGCACCCCGGAAAAAGCTGCACCTTCCTCCGAAGCCACAGTCGGAGGAGAGATGAAGCCAGCGTCCGGCGAAGTGTCCAGACCACTGACATCCCCCAGTTCGTCTGCCCAGTCCTGTGAAAGTTGACCCTGGAGGGCCATAGGGTCCTCAGACCCCTCCCAGTCGCCCCCGTCATCCGATTCCTGATAAACAGGAGGAACGATCGGAGCCGGACGGTAGATGAAACGTTCGTCCATCGGCGTTGGTTGCGGCGCCGGGCGACGCCGTGCCGGCGTCGGGTCCGGACAGGGGCTAAACCGGGGAACGGCGTCGTCCGATGACGGCGCCGGAGGTGGAACCGATGCCGGCGGAGGAGGTGTCGTGAGGTCGACCGGCGGCGACAGAGATCTAGGGCTGGATCTCTCGGGGACCTGCGGCGTCGGGACGAAGTCGTTGACGGCGCCGGGGCCGGAGCCACCGGCACGCGATGTCGCCTAGTCGAGCCCGCGGGGCCAAAGGTGCGCCGGCAGGCGTTGACGGTGGAGCCAGGCCCCTCATGGCCGAGAGGAAGGCACTGACCTCCGCCGGAGTCGCGTCAGTCCCAGGGACCGGTGGGTATGGAGACGGACGCGGCTCCGGCGGAGCCGCGGGGGTGGTACCACCCTGACCCTCGGCCAAGTCACGCGACCGGCGAGGGGAGTCCGAAGAGCGGTGTCGCCTCTTGGACTTCTTGGATCGCTTCGACTTACCCGAAGACTTCGAGCCCGATGAGCGATGATGATGACTGCGGCTCCGCGACCGGTCCTTGGACCTCCTCCTGGACCGGGACCGTGAGCTGGACCGGAGCCGAGTGCCGAAGCTCGAGAAGCTTACGGGACCGCTCCCGCCTAGCCTTCGAGGTCAGGGCCTGACAGTCGGGGCACGACTCCGCGCCGTGGTCGGCCGCCCAGGCAGTAAAGGCACAGGCGATGGTGATCCGTCACCCACATCAGGCGATGACAGGCGTCACAGGCATTAAATCCAGGCATCCTACCGGCACCAGAGTCGAGTCGACAAAAGACCAAAAAGAGTCAAAAAGTTTAGTCAAAAATTTACTAAGGGGTAAGCTCTTCCCGGATTGGCGCTGTCTGGCGCGGAAAAAAGAAGAACTGAAGTCAGCGCGCGAGGGCGGCGTCTAAGTACTCCGACGACGTCATTCCGGCGCACGACGCCGACGACGGACGCGGAGCCGCAGACGACGCCTAGCGACGCGCAAGGGGTATTGCTGACGAAAAATCTTTCCGGATCCAGCCTGACGCCTGGGGATATTCTAAGGTGAGGAATCTAACTAACGTGTTTCTTTCAGATATTGACTTTTGTAAATGTCTAACGTGAGTGTGATTGATTTAGCCACAATCTTAGAGGGTAATTTTTGTAGGGCGTCCACAAAATGAAGAAATGTCTGGCAATGTATGGGAAATCATGTTCCTTAGCTAAAGTATTTTTGTTTGTAGAAAGTGTACACAGATTGAAACTGACAGAGCCGCAAGACATAATCTGTGATTTGGCAAACTTGGTGCTCAGATCTATACTTTACATAAAGGCAGTAAAAGATACTATCAGCTTCCTCAATGCCCTAGGGGTACGGGCCAATAACACCGCATTGTCTGAATATAGCAACACTGGGATGGGAGTTTCTTTGATCATGGAGACATCAGTACAATGCTTCAGCAAAAGAAGTTAACATTATTTATGTTTAAAATAAAGGAGGAGCCAGTATGCAACCTTGATATACTCAATTCCCCATTAGGACTAAATCTCACCTTTACTTTAAAATCAATGTGCAAATTAGCAAGAGAGAGTGACTAGCGCAAGATCTAGACCCATTTCTAATAAAAGGTGCCACAGCATAGAGACTGACCCGCTCAAACGCACTCAATAGGGCCATCAATGCTAAATATAACTACCAATGCTTGGCTATGGTGTATTTGCCAATTAATAAATTTAGATGAAGGCATTGCTCTACATTTCCAATGTGCTCTTTATAATCATATTGACAGATACATAGAGTATTCTTTGAGTTAGCCCATTCCCAAATTCGCTTTCCCTAATATCCTAACAAAAGAACCAACAAGTGAAATGGGACTATAACAGTGTGGTTTCAATCTGTAAACTTTTTAAAAAATGGAGACTATAATAAATGTCGATCAAGACACGGTAAATTAGTAGTGCAAAAATTATCAACAAATATTTGTTAACAGCTGGGCCTAGATATACAAATAACAGCAACAGCATCAGGTCGTGGGGCTTTGCCAGATGAGCTCTCATGAATGGCCAAAGAGATTTCCCCAATGCCAAAATCAAATTAATAATCAGTGATGGGGCGATATGAAATATCAAGAACACAGATAAAGATGTTGTTACAGCTATAGATCAACTGAAATTGAGATACTCACTGTTTGTGCTGGATACAAGTGCTCATATAGATAACCGTCTGCCAAAAACTTCCGGGATTACGATCAGCAGATACCATGGTGAGCCATTCCCAATGGAAAGCTTGGTCTTCCTTTTTATTCTTATTCAAGGTAGCCTTGTGATGCTTTCGACATTCTAAGACCTCTTTTCTTGCTATATGGTTTCCTAGCCATTGTTTCATGTAAACACCTATTGACAGAAGCGCAGGAAAGGTTGAACCACAGTGGAGATCATTTAGACCAGCTAACTCGAGGTCTTAGCAGAGATCTGTGAACGGAACCACATAAATATATGAAGGACATCCCACAAGGTGGTTCAGCACTCAGCTTACAAATAAGTTAAATATATAGCAAAGTTTGTAGTGCATAGCATGTAGATAAGAAAAAACAAGGCACTATCTTCTCAATGAACAAATGTAGGAGTCTTGGGAAGTAATTCCTTTATGGAGATGTAGGGGGATATGTCTCTGGTTAATTGCAACACTATATAGTTCATCTCTACTTTGATTACTTCGTGTTGACGAGTGCAGGACTTGTGTGCCTTGACCCATCTTTGGTTTGACAATAAATATATGAAGGACTCCACAGCTTGAGCAGGCCTGACAGTGTCCGAAAAATATGTCATAAAAGTAGTAAGATTTGATTTTATCATGGTTTCTAAAAATAAAGACGTGATCGGTAAATGGCATTCTCAGTCCATATGATTTCACAGCAGGTTGATGAGTTTAAACAACACGAAAGGGAAGGACGTGACACATGCTCACGCCTGTTACCAATCAGGATACAGCGTACTCTGTCTAATGGCTCTTCAGCTCTTAATTATACTCTTTGCAGGAGCCTGTGGTCTGTTTTGGTGTTCCCACCTCCATCGCCGTTCAGGGATGCTGCTGCTGTGCTCTGTGAAATTGGGGAGAGCAAGCCACACTTGTAGCTGTGGGCTGCAGCTATGAGCCTGCCCCAAGCCAGGGGTCCTGAGTGAACTGGAGCAGCTATAGACTCATTTTGGCAGTTATCACCAGCTGATGTGTTGTGCAAGGTGAGAGAGGCACTTACATTTGTGTTCAGCTGTGACTCCCATTTTTCACCTTCCCATAATGATGAATATAGAGCTGACATGGAGGCAGGTTAGAGACCATATAACTCTGTAACTGTTCTCGCTCATCTCTTTTCTCCTGACTCTAGAGTTGTATAACAATTCTGTTATGACCACACAACAGACTCTAGCGACCTGCATTCCCCAATATGGCGGTAGTTTCAAAGCGTGCTAAAAACTGTAAGTGCTGAGTGCCTTTTTTAGGATCACAGTGGGGCTCATTCTTGATGTTGCTTCAGGTGGTTATGCTGTAGTGTTGTTGGCAAGGGCTAGTAGCGAGCAGTGAGCCATGTAAGATGCGACAGCCCCTACTTCCCAAAGAAGAGTAGTAGAATGTAAGGTAATTGATATGGGTCCTTCAGCACAGAATAAGTAGATCAATCCGTAGGTGATTTCTTCGTGATTAGAATGATCGCATGCACAACATTGATGTTTTCAAGCAGTCCGCGACTGCTTTTAAATTATGCAGGAAGGGCACCACGGTCGTAAAGAAAATACAGGCAATCTCTCTGATTTGACTGAATTTTACTAAGTTGTCGAGGTGAGCGCTGAGGAAGCAAGCGATGCACCTCCTCAACCAAGGATCTGGCCACCTCTAGGAGCCTTGCAGAAAAACCAGGGGTGTCTATAGCCCAAGACTGAAACAACTTTAAACTGCAGAGTAGGGTCTCTCCACATGCTGTCCTGAGGAAGACCCTGTCCAATGATCAAGTTTCATGTTCTAACACTGTGGTCGAACCATCGATGATACACTTGCCTGTACCACTCGATTTGACAGGCCACAATTAATGGACAGTAAAATGCAGAAAGTTCCCCTCAGGAAAAACACGCAAAACCAATTCTAAAATCACTCACACTCAGACTAATCACAAACCAAGCTCTATTCCAGACGCCTTATTCACCACAAATGAGTACCACATGAGATTGTAAAAAAATACACATAGCTTTAATATAACAATGCTGAACGTTGCACAAATACATATACCATCTTTTATCAGTATGTGCAAAATATACCCTAAAGGTTGATTAAAAACATGATCATAAATAATTAAACTATATTCAACAGCCCATAACCCATGAAAGACAAGGGAGAATAGTTAAGACACCACAGTGTGCCTATGTCACTTCTGCCGATCTGCTTTCAATAGCAACAGGCATCCATGATTTAAACAATTCCTCATGTAAGACTTGCCAGTATATGGCACATTCTAGGAGGCTCCAGGTACGCTCTATATGATTCTGAGGTAGTGAAAAGCCTGCTAGTCAATGAAGTTTTGGACTTCTCAAATCCTGAGCATTATATCTGTATATAAAGGCCAACGTGTTGAATTTTGAGAAGAGGAAGAAATATCTCATGTAATACCTTATTTCGTGAATAAGCCAGAGGGCATAATGGAGAATCTCTTGCCGTTGTAATTATACAATCGCAGTGGCTGAGATGGATGCACATCATGTGTCCTATTGTACAAGAAGAAGTTACTTACCTTCAGTAACGCTTTTCCTGCCTGGGTTTCCTCACCTTTCGAATTACCCCTGCGCCAGCATTCCACTGAAATTGTTTCCTTAGGTCTCCCACGTCGACGAGGATGTCACAATAGCACGACTCCGCTCGCGACTCCGTATGCCATCATCAGAGCCATAAGAAGCCCTCGTTGGTATGCTGACGTCAGTTCCACCCATTTTTTCCGTGCCTTCAAGGCAAATGGGTGAACCGACAACATTTCTCAAATACACACAGTATACAATATAGGCACCAATATACACAGTATATCTTTCAACAAAGAAAAGAGACTGAAAATACCAGACATTTCATAGCAACAAGCTACATATCATTTCAAAGACAAAGAAATACCAGTCAAGTTAAACTCAAAATTATTTTCGGTATAGAAAGGAAGACAATGGGGAGGGGGGTGGGTCAGTGAGGAAACCACAGGCAGATACTGTATCCACCAGAAAAAGCATTACCAAAGGTAAGTAACTTTTTCTTCTGATGGATATATCTGCCTGTGGAATCCTCACCTTTTGAATGGAATCCCCATTCAGTCCCGCTCGCGGAGGAGGGTGTCCGCCTACCTACATAAAAAAATCTTGCAGTACAGAACGAGCACTGCACGCTCTAGTAGGTGGCAAACAGGTCCAACCGAGGAAACACCCACATCCTGAAAATGTGGTGAACCATCTCTGGATGAAGACGCCACTCGTGATCAGCCGAGTATTGCCCACTGTGACTGTCCGCACGCACATTCAGCAACCTGGACGGATTATTTGCATTTACGCAAATCTGGTGGTCCTGGGCTCAGGACCAGAGCCGCAGAGACGATACAATGCTACTCCTCTTAGTTTGCTGATGTACCACATCGCGGTAGTGTTGTCCGTCAAGACCTGAACCGACTGACCGCGAAGGGAGGGAAGAAAGGCCTTGAGAGTCAAAAGTATAGCCCGCAATTCCAGAAGATTGATGATAAGCAATCTTTCCTCTTGAGACCAAAGGCCCTTGATCTCCAGATGTCCCAGATGAGCACCCCACCCTAGAGTGGAGGCATCCGTTATCAATGTGGCCACCGGAGAAAGAGGTTGAAACGGCTTCCCTTGAGACAGGTTGCCTGCAACACACCACCATAACAAATCCGCTGCAGTGTCCCTGGAGATTCTGATCACCTCCCTGAGATCTCCATTGTGTTAAAACCATTGCCTTCAGAGGCACCACTGGAGAGCCCTCATGTGCCAACGTGCATGGTTGACCAACAGTATGCAGGAAGCGAACAGACCAAGCAGGCGTAAGACCTTCAGGACCGCAAACTGGTAGTGTTGAGACCCCCACCGTAAAACGGAGATACTTCTGATGCGACTTCAGGATGGGAAAGTGAAAATACGCATCCAGTAAATCAATCAACACCATCCAGTCTTCCTGCTGCAGCGCCAGAAGAACCTGACCTAGGGTCAATTTCTTGAACTTCTCCTGTTTGAGGTAAATATTCAAGATCCTGAGGTCTAGGATCGGCCGCAAACGACCGTCCTTCTTGGGAATTTGAAAATACCAGGAGTAGCATCCCTGACCCCTTTCCTGCCCCGGAACAATCTCAACTGCGCCCTTTTGTGACAGAGATTGGACCTCCTGTTGCCAAAGCATCGGATGGTCCTCCGAACACCAACCCTGGCGAGGAGGGGCAAACTCCCGGAAGGGAAGGGCGTACCCATTTTCTACAAGATTCAAAACCCAACCATCTGATATAACAGATTTTCAATTTTTTAGAAAATGGGACACCCGACCTCCCACAGGACCAACATGCTCTAAGATGGGGGATCTAGAGCTGCTTCCCCACAGAACCGGTGGTTGGGACAGGGGAGGAGGAGGAGACCTGTTGGCGAGCAGCCCCTTGCAGACGACCTCTTGCTTTACCTCTGTATGACCGATACAGAGGGTTCTGTTGCTTCCGGCTACGAAAAGGAGCTGCCTTTCCAAAGCCCCTGAACTTCCGGACACCAAAGCCTCCAGACTGTGACTGCAAGCCTAAGGACCTAGAAGTAGCCCTGCTATCCTTAAACCGCTGTAAGGCAGAATCAGCCTTGGTTCCAAAGAGCCTTGACCCGTCAAAGGGAAGGTCAAACAAAGAGGCCTGGACATCCGGAGAGACTCCTGATCGTCTCAACCAGGCATGTCTCCTAGCCAACACCGAAGTGCCCATCAACCTGGCAATGGAGTCAGGTGTATCAAGGCCGGACTGGATGTCCTGGCAGGCTGCAGCCAGCATATCCGATAGTAAATCGGCGAAGTGACCCTAAACATTCCCAGGCAATTTCGGAATCACCTCCTAGGCCGAATCCATAAAAGCATGGATGTAACGCCTCATCAAACACGTGGCATTGGTCGATTTCATGGACATGCTGGCCGACGAGAACACCTTCTTTGCGGATTGCTCAAACTTGTTGGAGTCCCTATCCCCCAGAGTAGAAGGAAAAGAACCAGCAGACTGTTTTGAAGAACAAGACACTTGTACCACAAGGCCCTCAGGTGAGGGGTGCGATGATAAAAATGCTGTGTCTCCTGGCGCCACCTTATAGCGCCTTGCCACTGACCTTGAAACAGCAGGGGCAGACATTGGCTTCTGCCATACATCCAAAATAGGATCCATCAGAGCCTTGTTGAAAGGGAGCAAAGGCTCTACTGCAGAAGAAGGAGATTGCAGCACCTCTGTCAAGATATTAGATTTGACCTTGGCTGTTGGTAACTGTAAGTCCAGGAGGTCAGCAGCCTTTCTAATGAACAAATGATAAGAGGCCACATCTTGAGAGGGATGAGCCTTTGGGGATGAGAGCCCCCACTCTGGCGAGGTTTCAAGCCCACTGGCTTCCTGCAGTCCTGCAAAGTCATCCATGGTGTCTAAAATGTCCCCCTCCTCAGCCTGCTCATGCTACTCCTGATATTTGTTTTCTTCCAGGAGTCTCTGGGCCTCTCTTCTAGATCGAGTTTTTTAAGTCTGCGCCGGCAGAGCCAAACGTGGCGCCGGAGACCTCTGAGCTGTCGTCGACAGAGGACCTTCCGAAGTGGGCAGCGGCGCCGACCGAAGTCAAGAAGGTGCCGGAACTGAGCCCGAAGGCGCCAGAGAAAAGTCCATCCTTTACTCCTGAGAAGGCATCGGCGGCGAGAACCTCTGCGTCAGAAGAGGCCAAGACAGTCATTGGCATGAAGGGCATGAATGGAGCCGGGGTATAATGTTGAGGGACACCCAAATTAAATTAAAGTAGACCCACAGGGCCAGCTGATGCACAGGGTGGGTTACATCGCATTAAGGAAATTCGACGGACCCGCCCCTGGAGTCGGAAAAGGTGGATACGGTACTGCCTGACCTGAGGAAGATCGCGGTCGTGGAACAGGCTCTGCTTGCAGCGCCGGATCCGGGATCGGAGCGTCCATAGGTGCAGGCGACTCTCCTTTGGGCGTCAGAGAGTCCCTCGGCATCGGAGAGCACAGGAGACACTTGCGACAAAGGAGAAACATCATCCTTCCTATGGCAAAGTCGGACCAGGTACACAGACTTTGACGACTTCTCCTTCGAGGAACGATGCTTGCACCCGTGTCGTCTCTTTTTCTAATGCTTCTTAGACGACCTTGAGGTGCGCGGAGTCGGCGACTTCGGCCTCGACTTGGTTCTTTTCCGACCCATCTTCTCCTTCTTCGCTCGGGCCATGAACAACTCAGCCTGCCTTTCCTTTAGTGCCTTTGGATTCATCTGACGGCACAAGGAACACTCTTCCACGTCGTGGTCAAATGACAAACACCAAAGGCAGTCTTCGTGGGGGTCTGTAATCAACATATGGCCCCTACATTCCCTACAGGGTTTAAAGCCAGGCTTCTTCCGAGTAGCCATGATCGAAGAAACAATTTCTGGATAAATGCAACAAAGTAGTCTACAAAGAAATGGAGAGACCTAGAAAAAACCATTATGCATCGACGGCGTGGAAAAAAGGGAATTGACGCCAGCACGCCGACGAGGTTGTCTTATGGATCCGATGATGTCATACGGAGTCGCGATCGGAGTCGTGCTATTGTGACGTCCTCGTAGACGCGGGAGAGCTAAGAACAAGGTTTCCGTGGAATGCTGGCGCAGGGCTAATTCAAAAGGCGAGGAATCCACAGGCAGATGTATCCATCAGAAGATTATTTTACTCAATGACTTGATGCTTGAGGAAGGATTTGAAGCAGTAATTTGGCTTTTTTCCCTGATGTGTTTTTGAAACGTGGGGGAGACTGAATCATTAGTGCTGTCCTGAAGAAGGTGGTGGTTATCAATATTTTCAATGACACATGTTGATGTATCCATATGCAGAATCTGCCATAATCTCTTAGGTGACGTCCAACCAGGTATTAGATGAAACTGCAGCAACAAAGCAGGCAAGCTGAAAATAGTGGACAATGCCCATTCCTTTCTAGATTTTTTTGTTGTTGAGTTTTATACAGCGCTAACTAGACCCGGAGGTATCAGAGTGCTTTACATGAGCACCAGTTATGTTACAGACGGACACACTCATTTTTGTTAGGCACGGGGAGACAAAGTATTTTGCCCAGAATCACAGAATGTTGAGCGTCCCTACCAAGACTCGAACCCGGTTCCCTGGTTCCGAGGTCCACCGCCCTGACTCATGCATACTTAACATGGATGCATCCATGGCATTTGGTACATAGAAGAGCTCTGAAGAGCATACTGGAAACACTAAGACAGTGCTTGGATTATAGCTGGGATAGTATGTTCCTGGTTCATCTCCTCTCTACTCAGTCTTGAATGAGCGTTACCAAATTGTACTTGTTATGATTGGCTAAGTTCCCTCCTCCAGGATACTGCACAGCTGTATCCTAGCTTTAGTATGACCTCCTAGTCACACTTATCAGCAATTCAGATATTTATTCCCATTTCTATGCTGATGACACTGAGCAGTACTTAAAAGATTTGTTCCCTGTAAACATTTTTCTTCTAACTCAGAATACTTTATATTAAGTCTTTCATGGTGGTTGACACAACAGCTGAATCTCAACTCTGTTAAAATTGAACTATTTTTTTCTTAGTACCTCAAAGCAAAACAGCTGTGAAATCGTTGATACACTCCACGATTCCTTGATTAAGACATTTTCCTCACGGCAAACAAACTTCAGAACATATAACCAGAAATGCTCAATTTAGGATACAATTCTATATCCCTGAACCAGACTTCAAACTGTCTTAGTCACTGCAGTACTTTCCAAGCTGGACAATGGAAATTCTCATCTAACAACAAAAATGTATCTTGCACCTATGACGGGAGCCATCCATACAGTGGCTATGCTTGTTACAGCAGACCCATTAGTCCCCTTCTCATCATGTTACAATGTTTTTGCATTATAACACGTATAAATGTTTGGATATCTTCCTCAAAACCTTAATTTTCTTTCTACATTAATCTAGCATCTTCTTTTGGTAATCTGTACTCAAGCGCTGATTGACATTTGTGACAGTTGTGCTACCACAGGAAAAAGTTAATTTTAATCAGTTCTATATTTATCCATACCCACCTTTGATCTGGTTCACTCTGTTTTCACCTGTGATCTCTCCAACTTATGATTTCTGGATGTTTTGCTTGTTGTTTTTTAATCTAATACAGCTTGTAACATTCTTCTCTGAATCAAATTTCAACACCTTTTGGGATATAGTCATGCAATATAAAATGGCAACAATAAATTTAAAAGAAATGTTCACCTTCCTTTTCACCAACAAAATGTTACACTGAAGTGATAATTAATACAACAGTTACACAGGAAAACATTTGACAAAATAGTTTGGTTTGTTACACTCACAACATCAAAATCACTGTGTAAATCAGCTTCCACCTGCATCATGAAAGGAACTGTAGGTAAACTTCCCTGAAAAAGTGGCATGCTGTATGATAGTAGATTGCTCTTAATTTGAGGATTTCTTTTTTCTGTTTCCTTTACATTCTTTGCCCCTTTTGTACTGGGTTGAGGATAAGATCTTGGACTGAACATATTAACAAGTAATTATAATTAAAAGTAAGAACAGTATACCATTTAGTCATTAATGTAAACTTTTAGTTTAAAAACAATTATTGCCTTATAATTTTGTAGTACAGTTTTATTTCATAACCAGGGATTCTGTCTATTAAAAGATAATACAATCAACCATTTATCATTCATGCTTTCATTTCAGAAAGAGCTATTCTAATAAAAGGTAACCACTGACATAAAATGGGAGCACAAATGTTCAATTTTTTATAGGTAACAATTTACTATTGAATGTTCAACAAACAATGTTTCTCAAATTAGAAAGGGAAACTGATTTAGTACGTAAAGGAGCAACAACTGTAGATGTGGTGAATATTTTTCAAATACAATTCAGTAGATCACACACACATGAAATAGGCATTTATAACTGGAAAGTTTAAAAACAACCTTTTAAAGTCTTCTCTGTTAAAAAGGACCATTAAAATCAGTTTAGAGTCTGGCCTATATTATGGCCATGACTTGATACATACCAAAACAGTCATGCAGTACCCAAACATTCTTTTCAATGAAATGGCTGATAAAGTAGTCCTTCCTCCACTCCATCATAAGCCATCCTATTTCATATGAGGTAGACACATGACAGGACTGATATCGAGGCAAACCCAGTTATTTCAATTCCAGACGTATCTAATTTGCCACAATTTACATATGCCTTCTAGTTCTTTACATTTAGAATGATGTAACCCATTGAACTGCATTTTCTGAGGTTGACACAAATCTTAGAATCTGCTTGGCAAAAAAAATATATATAAATGTTGAATTTTGTTTTTAAAACTAACTTCTTTTGCCTTTGTTTCACAAAACTGGAGAAACATAATTAAACAAAATATATCGAATATTTCACAAAAGTGTAATAATTTATTTTCGTTCTAACTTTTCTGTAATGCTGAATATACGTTTTTAGATATCTTAAAAGGAATCAGCCAACTGTAAGTAATACTTGTTATTAGTGCTGCCCCCCCCCACCCCCCAAAGTAATCTCATGGACTACCAGCTTTTCAGGTAAATGATCATGCTTGCGTTATCTATATTCACCTGCAATGTGCTCTTGAATGAAAGCATACCTTTCTCTTCCTCACTCAACAAGTAAGAAAAGAGTTATGTATGAGAAGAGATTTTTAGAGCATGGGTTCGGACACTGAAGGTAGTATGAAACATGTAGTTTCAGGTATGGGGAATTCACTGTAGCGGTCTCAAATGGGATGCATTTTTAAAAGCAATGGCAGTTAAGAAGCAGCGCACAGGACACAGGTTCAGGGAAACTGGTATAGGGGCAATCAATTTGCTTTTCTTGCACGTCAGTTTAAACCAATTGACAGGCCACTGTCTGGTTGTTCCATCAAGTTGCATTGTAGCAACCCCAAAGCACAAGTAGTGATATAGCAAATTATATTAACCATGGATGGGAACTACACAGGGGGGGAATAATGTCAATAACAGTATTATGGGATGAACTAGATAAAGCCTGTGTGTTAAATGACAAGTAAATGAACAGATATCATAGATATGCTGGAAAGATCAACATTCTGTGAGTTCCAGACTCTCTTCTAAACGGTTTGCAACATATACCTAAAGAGAGCATGCTCTACCTGCTGATATATAGAAATGCAAAAAGTGGTCAGCAGTACTGATAAATACGCACTATTTGCAAAACGTTTCCATTGATGAAAAAACTCCAAAGGGTTGCCAACCCCTGCCCATATCAGAAACCATCTTTTGATTTTGTGTTAAACCCCAAACAATATCCCATATTAAACTGGTCTATTCCCACAATCAAATATTATCCCTGTTTACCCACCTCACTGGAAATACGCTGGCTACAGATGAGAGTACATGCCAAGTATCTATCGGGCCACAAACTGAGAGGAACTAGATTGTCCCTGCAGCCATCAAAGATAGACCATTTTCTTTGGCAAAGTGTCACTTTACATTGGGTCCAAAAATCCATAAAGTAGTGTTGTTCCTTGACTAAATATTAAGTCCTTTTCAGGGCTTGAAACCTTTTCAGTACAAGATCTATGTGCCCATAATGGAACTCTCATTTCAGAAGTGTGAGCTGTTTCTGTACGACTGAAGGACAAGTCTGAATAATAAAATGCCTGGAAAATCCAAAGCCAGCAAGGGGATATAACCCTTAATGAAAACTACATTACAGTTGTGTTTCCAGTACCATAGACCAAAACACTCTCATGCAAGGTCCACAAATAAATTGCCCACTCATATTACGACCAGACAGAAATCTGAACATATCTAAGCCATAGCAACAAGAATCAATCTGACCACACAACACATGGCAGTTCTTTAGTCAGGCTTAAGATAAAACTCATGGCATTAATAAAAAAGTGTTTTAGACATAAATTACTGAGGATAGGGCCTTGAATGGGTTCCTATTTTATTTTGGAAAACACATTGACATCCAAGATCAATCATTAATTTAACTGTTAGGAAATAATGAAGATGGCGAAGCTACCAGTAGTGGGAGAAGGCACATGTTTGTACATTAGGTACGCCTGAACTGTTAAACTACTACTTTATATTTAATCAAACAATAGTATGAGAAAAGTCACCAGCAGAAACATGCCACAATGAATACTCCTCAGGGTATTTTAGTTGTCTTAAAATTGAGAATGCACATAAGAAAATATTTTACATTGTAATACTTTTCAAATCAATAAATATATTCTTAAGCAGCAACAGGCAAGTCTGAATGAGTCAAATTAACCCAGGCTCATTCCTCAATATTTTCTGAAAAAATACCTGTAGTTGCAAATTTGTGTAAGAGAAGCTGTTAATACAGTCATGATAACGTTTTAAAACAACAGAAATGCAAAATGTTTCACCACAAGAAACCATAACATTTCCATTGTTCTCAAGTTTGACATACGCACATACGCATCCTCACCACATACATCTGGCACACTTTTTGTATTATGCAGTGTTCTGCAGCTTAACAGGCAGATAATTATTCTAACCAAAATCCAAGACAAGCAATTGTTACTACCTTGTACACAGTTAGTAGGCAAAAACAATTCCGATTTAAAATGATGTTTTGTTTGCCATATTTGCCATCAAACACAACATGTAATAGATGGAAGCTGTTTAGTACATCAGTCCTTTCACATCATCTTTTCCTGAAAACCTCTGTTGATGTCTTCTCAGCATTCAAGACATGGTCCCATGGAAATTTCGGAGGTCAATCAAAAATGTCCAGTGAATTAATTTTTTAAAAAGTTCTGAGGAGGGGAAGATGAAGACTTGCATAAGGATGTTACAACTAAACCGCTGCTTAAATCCACACTCCTGCCTTCTTTTTCCTATGAAAAAGTAGAAAAAAAGATAAAAGGTAGCACTATCACTTCTTAATTTTCATCTGCATTTATGTTGGTCATTATTTTATTAGTACAATTCATATATTACAATCATTGTTCCCTGAAAGATGCGACATGCACGTGTACCTATAATACCCCAAGCACACAGTGTCTCGTTTGAAGTGCGCACAAACTTCACGCTAGAGACCATTTCACGCCACTGCTTTTTAAATGTGAGCGGCGCGAAAAACGGTAACTTGCTTGTTGCGGGGGAGTAGTGGCAGCAATCTCGGGAAAGCCTGGCTTACCCAACACTACTTGCAATGGCACGAGTCAAACATAGAAATGGGCGTCACAACAGTGTCAATATCAAAAGATGACGGTCATGAAGCCCCTTCCAGCTTAGAGGGCCACTTCTGTCAGGATGCCGCACAGCAAAGTGACAACGCTCCTAAAAGCTCCTCAGGTACGAACAGCGGCCTAATTGCCCCCAAATGCCTCAAACGTAAGGATCGTGATTTGTAGCGCCAAAATGTGCTTTCTGCACTCTGATTTTATGATGAAGGCAAGAACAGTGTTAGCAAGAGTCCGTGAACAGCTGTGTGGGGTTTCCCTGCCTGAGGCTGCAACATTTCTATCTTTGGTGATTTTGCTCCCCTTTCAGCATAGTGTAGAAGGATAAGTTACTTACCTGTAATCCTAGTTCTCTTCCAGGGGTATCCTCATCAAAGTCATAAGCACTGAATATTCCTGCCCATGTGCGGGGACCCCGGAAATAATAAAATTATATATGAAGAACATATATATACAGCTCTGTATATGTATAAATATATATAATTTTTTCCCAAGCAAATGCAGCCCCCATAGAAGGCTAGACAATGTAGACACAAATATCCAATAATGCACCATAGGTATAATAATACACCTAAATCTCTTTTTTTAATTTTTTTTTTTAAATGAGGTAAAAAACTCATGATAAAGAAAAAAGAGAACACTGTGCGAAACACAGATCCACAAAACATTGTTAGCCTGCAGGCTGCATTGCAATACAATACCATAGAGACTGAAAAGCCTTGTACAGGTAAAAACGGGCACCGTGCCTTTAAGGCAGCCCTGACTCCAATATCCCATCATGCCTCAGGGGTGACAGTTGGGTCAGTTGTTCTTTGGGGGACCGTAGTCCTAAACACAAAGATATACTTCCTCCATGTTAAATAATCCACTCCTCATAATTGCCTGGGGAGGCGGGTGGGTTGCTTATGACTTTGATGAGGATACCCCTGGAGGAGAACTAGGATTAAAGGTAAGTAACTTATCCTTCTCTTCCAGGGGATCCTCATCAATAGTCATAAGCACTGAATAGAATAGCAAGCCCACCTTCCACCTGCAGGCAAATGAGAACTGCACTATACATGGAGTAAAACCATTGACAAATTCAGTTATTGAACAGATTCCTCAAGGAGGCTTGTCCTACTTGAGTGTCTGCTCTGGTGTCCGAGTCCAGACAATAATGCCTCGTAAATGTATGGACGGATCTCCAAGTGGCTGCTTTGCAGATCTCGGAGAGTGGGACATTATTGAGAAAAACAGCAGTAGCCGCTTTTCCTCTTGTGGAATGCGCTTTAGGTCGAGCGACCAGTGGCTTCTGCGCCAGTTGGTAAGCCAATTTAATGCCTGACACAATCCACCTAGCAATGGAACGCTTAGATGCAGCAAAACCTGTGCGGACAGCACCATAGTTGACAAACAATTGGTCTGATTTCCTGACAGCCTTAGTCCTATCTAGGTAGAACTTTAGAACCCGCTTAACATCTAAAGAGTGCAACGCCCTCTCAGCTGGCGAGGAGAGGTTGGGAAAAAAGGTTGGTAAGGAGATAGTCTGATTAACATGAAAATCTGACAC
This sequence comes from Triturus cristatus, assembly GCF_964204655.1. Taxonomy (NCBI): domain Eukaryota; kingdom Metazoa; phylum Chordata; class Amphibia; order Caudata; family Salamandridae; genus Triturus; species Triturus cristatus. Next base: position 309,686,852 of record NC_140595.1, read on the forward strand.
CACCTTTGGTAAAAAAGATGGGTGAGTTCTCATCACTACCCTATTCAGGTGAAAAATCGTGTAAAGTTCTTTAGAACAGAGGGCCTGTATTTCACTCACCCTACGTGCTGAAGTGATAGCTATTAAAAAAGCTGTTTTCCACGTAAGGTGCTGTAAAGTAGCTTTATGTATGGGCTCGAAAGGTGAACTCATAAGCTTTGAAAGAACCAAGTTCAGCTCCCAAGAAGGCGAGGGAGGCCTTACTGGGGGGTAAACCTTTTTGAGCCCCTGCAAAAAATCCTTCACCACCTGCAGCTTAAAGAATCACTGCTGCGATGGGGAGCGCCTATATGCTGTAATGGCCGCTAGGTGAACTTTAATGGATGAAAATTTCAACCCCACCCTAGCTAAGTGAAGAAGATAAGGCAAAATCACTTCCTCTTGACATTTTGTAGGGTTATACTGATGTTGAATACACCATACATAAAACCTCTTCCACTTACAGAAATAAGAGTGTCTTGTAGAAGGCCTCCTAGCTTCCTTCAGTATGGTCATACACTCCTGGGGAAGGTTTAAATGCCCATACTGGAGGACTTCAGGAGCCATGCTGTTAAGCTCAGCGAGGGAAGACTGGGATGGTAAATCTTCCCCTGCATCTTGGTTCACAAGTCCGGTCTGCACGGCAGACGCTTGTGAGGTCGGATAGACATGTGGAGGAGATCCGTGTACCACCACTGCCTCGGCCAGTCCGGTGCTATGAGGATCATCTTGGCAGACGAGTGTTGCAGTTTGGTCACCACTTTGGGGATCAGTGGCAGAGGCGGAAAGGCGTACACAAATGTCACTGACCAATCGATCAAAAGGGCATTCCCTATGGATCCTGGCCGATGGTATCTTGAGGCGAAGCCTCGGCATTTCGCGTTGTTTTCGTCTGCGAAGAGATCTATTTGCGGACGTCCCCACTCCTTGAAGATGTCCTCTAGCACCTCGTCGTTGAGTACCCAGCCGTCTGGATCTTGAAAATGACGACTGAGCAAGTCCGCTTTGACGTTGAGCTCTCCTGGCAGGTGCACCGCCTTTATCGAAATGTTCCTTGCTAGGCTCCAGTGCCACAGGGACTGAGCCTCCAGCAAGAGCGTCCTGGATCGAGTACCCCCCTGTTTGTTCAGGTAGTACATTGTGCTGGTATTGTCCGTTTGTACTAGAATGGGACTCGTCATGATTGCGGGTAGGAACGCTTTGAGGGCTAGGTGGACTGCCCTGAGTTCTAGCATGTTGATGTGGTACAACCGTTCGCTGCGGGACCACAGTCCTTGGGTCTGTAGGGATCCCAGATGCGCACCCCAACCCTGCAGGGATGCGTCGGTGATCAGCGTCTGAGATGTGGGTTCTTGATGATAAGGAAGTCCCACCCGTAGATTGAGTGGCTTCAACCACCACTTGATTGACTGCCTGGCCACTGAGGAAAGACAGACTATTTCCTCCCACAGTGAATTCCTTTGGTCCCATTTGTCCTCCAAATCTTGTTGGAGAGGACGCATCCTCAATCTGGCATTGGGCACCAGGAATATGCAAGATGCCATGGCCCCTAGCAGAGACGATATCTGTCGTGCTGTAGACAGATTGTTGGTGATAATCTGCTTGCCTTTGTGGATAAGGGATAACCGTCTCTCCTCTGAAGGAAACACTTTTCCTACTGCGGAGTCTATAGTCGCACCGAGGTAGTGTTTCCTTTGGGTTGGTGTGAAGGTGGATTTCTTGAAGTTCACCCTGAGTCCCAATCTGTGACACAAAATCAGGCAGCGTGCCAAGGGTGGCTATGAGCTTCAAATAGAAGACACAGTCATACAATGCCTGCGCACAGAGGCCTTTTGTGGCCTTGAAACTCTAGACTGGTATTATTATGCAAAAGTCCTGGCATACCTTAAAGTACCCACAATTCACAATAACAATGTATTACCATTAATTGGGATTGCTCCTGTACATCTAATTAGGACCTGAATCCTCCGGGATAGTTACTACCTGCACTTGTCTCCATCCTTTTCAAGCACTGATTGAAGATACACTAATGCAATGGAATATTTTGCCCCAATCCATCAAGTTTGTTTTTTAAAACTATGGTCACAATGTTATCAGTGTCGAAGAGCATATGACTATTCCCAATTCTGAATAAATAGAGAAATACTTACTGCTCTGTAGTCAATAAACATTTCTTTGAATGCCAAAAAGTCAGTAAAAGTGAGAAGCATGTCAAATATATCCCCGGCTATCTCATCTTTATGTAACCTGTAAAAGAATTTTAAAAAGTCTCATTAAAATGCTCTCCGACAAACATATCCACTAAAACATGGAAAATCCTTAATCCATGTACTCTGAACAAGGCACATGTATACATTATTTTAAGGCACTCAGTAAGTAAAGCATTCCCAAAGTACAATTTTTACATATGACATATTACAACATACTACAGCAGATTGATATTCTTATTGGATAGATTCTCTGGATGAAAAATGTGCATAGCTTCATGACTAGAACTACAAGATACATAACTGATGTCAAGAGTAATATCAGGGGTTAACATTACTTCTACACTGCTGTCAGACTTCATGTCTTCTCCCTGAACAAAGACTCTATAATAATGTGATTATAGTTGCATCACTTCAAGAAAGTAAGAGCATTCTCCTGGCATAAAAGTAGGACCTACATACCATGGGGAGAAGAGAACTCCCAGAAGAGGTCAAAGGTGAACTCTTAGGTCTTAAAAAATCTTCTTCAACATTGCTGACCTTCCTATAGTTACATTCTTAAATATTCTGAAATTCCAAGGAACTCAGAAGTGGAATTTCAAGACAGTAACAAGGACCACCTAGGTTGAGTGGGGAATAGCACTAGTTAAGGGTTATGGGCAAGTTTTATAGTTGTCAGGTGGGGTAAGGAAGAAAACAAGTTACTTACCTGTAACTGTAGTTCTCCAGTATTGGAGCTTTCATAGATTCACATGCCTGAATCATTCCCCGTCGTCGAGACGGGAGTCTCCGGTACATAAAAAAAGCATTGCTTAGTAGTATAGCAAACTGAAAAAGGGCCTAGGCTCATTTTCCTTTTGCAACCCATAACCTTTGTTATATAAACAAGCATTTACAATGCAATGGTCTTGGAAATATTATAGGTAGAGCTATTGGTATTGCTCCTTATTTTTTTATTATTTTTGTATCCCTAAATAAATGGCATTGTCATTTCTATTGGCATTAGCTTTTTTGTTGCATATGTGATACCTATTGCATTAGCAGAGAGAGAGTGAGGTAGTGAGATAGAGAGAGAGAGAGAGTGAGGTATTGAAATAGAGAGTGAGAGAGAGAGAGGTAGATAGAGAGTGAGGTAGTGAGATAGAGAGTGAGGTAGCTAGAGAGTGAGGTAGTGAGATAGAGAGAGTGAGGTAGTGAAAGAGTAAGGTAGTGAGGGAGAGGGATGTTGTGAGGTAGTGATATATAAGCATAGAGTGATGTTGTGATGTAGTGAGATAGAGAGAGAGGTAGTGAAAGAGAGAGTGAAAGTGAGTTAGTGAGATAGAAAGAGTGAGGTAGTGAGATAGAGAGAGTGTGTGTGGCTCATCGATTCCAATATAATATACTTTAATGAACTCGAGTGCAACTCGCCCCACCCCCGATGCCATAACCACACTCTTAAACCATCTACCTTACCGAAGCACATGTATCACATTGAAATGCCTTTTACAAATGCCTCAGCCTTTCTGCTCCAAGCTCGGCAGACGATCCCCTGCCCCCGCGTGTGCAACAATCACTCATTTAGCCCCCAACTAGCCTGCAGCTTCCATCCAACGGGAGGGGGGGTGGGAGCTTTGTGAACACAGACAGTGGGTGGGGGTGGGAGCAAAGCAACAGAAATGTAAACAAGCACAGCACGCGAAAGTGACCGCATTTGGACCAAAAATACACACACTTCAATAAAATATGTATTGCTATCCATAAAAGGCTGGTAGGTCTGGGTACACACAATTACGGAAGGAAGGGAGGGCGGTCAAGGGATAAACGGTAAGAAAGGGACGCCAGCCAGGGGATAAAATGCAAGAAAGGGAGGGCGGGAGATAGTTAAAAGGGAAGGAAGGTGTGTGGGGGGGGAACAAAAGGAAAGAAAGAGAAGACATAAAAAATCATTCAGTCAGATACTTTTTTGTGAAAAGTCTGGTTAAAATTTGCCAACAGTGGTCAAAGTTATTAGGAAATAAAAAAAAAACTTTTTAAATGCTCTATGCATGTAACTATAACTAGAGAGGCAATATTCCTGCATGTGTGATGGTTTATAATAATGGGTTCAATTTTACATCTCACTCATAGCTCTCCGTCACAAGTTTTCTGGTACTACAAAATATTCGTTATCGCTTTGCTACGTCAGGGGTTGCATGAAGCACGCCCAGATGGGTGTCTAGAACACTTTGCAAAAGGTAGATGAAAGCAGAGATGAAGATCATCGGGAAGGAGGGGAGGGGTACAATTTTCCGAAAAAACTAAGTGTTGTGTGAACCACTGACCCGAACAATACTAACTATGTCGGATTCGGAAGATATCTGACAGGAACCCAGTCTCACTGCGCTGTACATGCATTAATGCACATAGAATGGCCCGTTTCCGGAATTTGGCTAAAGAGTAGGTTCTTGGGTTAACAAGCGGGAAAAAAAGATTACACATTTTTAACAACCATATAATTAGTTAAATAAAAAATGAATAGCCGCATGCGCGAAAAGTAACCTACTTATTATCTCGCAAGTTGCCACCTTTAAGCACGAACGGTGTTTACCTGTTGGGCTACGAGCTTAAATTAACTCCACCTCTTCGCCTGGCAAAACACTGAAACCCACGAAAATAAACATGACTGCATTTGCGTACCTTCCTCTCCCTTCAGTCTATTGCAGAGGGGCCACGCACTGTCCATGAGTACGGCGCGTGCACCTCTGCTATCGCCTGCCATGCTCACTCGTTACTAAGCAACAGCGGGCAGGGCCTCTCGAGCAGCAGTGTCGTAATCCATGGAATGACGTAATGTATGATCAGAGTACACACATAAACTTGTCTCTGAAGCTTTATTCAATGTTATATATCGGGACCTGAGTGCGTAGCTACATGAAAGCGTGGCCATCTCTTTGGAACCTGATGTCTACATTAGTACTTTCCCTAGTAACTTGGGTCACAGACAGCGCGCGCCTTGGAAAAAAAGAGGAGGAAGGGCAAAGTTCAATGGAAATCATCATGACGTGATGCACTTCCGACCAGACGCCACACGTTTGAGAGCACTTCGAAAACATTCTCGTAGGAGTGACAAGCTCATTGCGTGACAACACCGCACGGCTTCATTAGCACCTTCAAACCGAGGGGCAGGGGGAGAGGACAAGCACACCACTGCCTTTCTCCGAGGCGAAGCAGAAATGCCTCGGAGAAATGCAGTGGCGTTTTCAGATTCAGGGGCGTGTTTCTTTTTCTCTCCTCTTGCCATTGGCTGGAGGAGAGAAAAACACGCCTGAGAAAGGGCGTGGCTAGAAAGTGGAAAGAACAGCAAGGAACACGCCCCCGAATCTGGAAAAGACGGAGCCTATTTGGAGGGACGGCTCTCTCCTCCAATGGCTGGCCTCCGTTTAGGAAGCCAGCCAATGGAGGAGAGGCAAAAAGAGAGGCGGGCTAAGGAGCCACTCTCAAAAACATTAAATCTCCGACTTCCGGTTCTGCCTTCGGCAGACCGGATAGTCCTCGACCTAAAAAGGACTAAACTGGTCTCTGAACCAATCAGAGCCTCTCACCCTCTAGAACACTCCTGAGAGAACCTTCTGCCCCTCAGATTTTCGTGCACTTGTGCAATAACACTCTTTGTGCTAAATCCGAGGTGAGCCTCTCAAGGGAGGAGGGTGGGTTGCATGTGAATCTATGAAAGCTCCAATACTGGAGAACTACAGTTACAGGTAAGTAACTTGTTTTCTTATTCCAGTATTGGAGCTTTCATAGATTCACATGCCTGAATCAGAATAACGAGCAGTAAATAAATGCACATTTTTTGTTACCCAAGACCTGGAACAAGGGAACATATAGTGTGATAAAAACGGTATCCCTAAACCAAAACACACATATCAAAAATATTTTTGCATATTGCATCCAATACAATAAACAACAATAAAATGTGCAAATGTAGCTAATAAAGGAAGGAGAGATGGTAAAGAGGGCTCACCGTTACTGGATAAGGTTCCTCAGCACCGCTTCTCCCACCGCCACATCTCTTCCTGTGGCTGCATCCAAGCAGTAATGCCTGGTGAAGGTGTGCGTACTCGTCCAGGTCGCCGCCCTGCAGATATCCTGGATCGGTACTCCCACAAATAAAGCAGTAGAGGTGGACACTGCTCTTGTCGAATGGGCACGGACTCGTGCATTCAGAGGCCGCCCAGCTGCCTGATGACAATACTCTATTGCACTGGAAATCCATCTGGCAATTCCCCTTTTTGACAAAGGGAAACCCTTCCTGGGTGCGCTGAAGGTGACAAAAAGTTGTGAAGACTTGCGGAAAGGCTTCGTTTTCTGCAAATAGAACTTTAGACAGTGTTGGACATTCAGCGAGTGGAGAGCTCTTTCCGCAGCTGTTGTTGGTTGAGGAAAGAATCGTTTGAGAATTAGTGGCTCATTTAAATGAAAATCAGTTGGTACTTTTGGAATGAATTTTGGATTAGTCCTGAGTATCATTCTATCCTCCTTGAATTGTAAGAAAGGGTCTTGGACCGTGAGAGCCTGTATTTCCCCCACTCTCCTGGCTGAAGTGAGCGCAATGAGAAGTGCAACTTTCCACGACAGGAATTTAAGATCTGCCCTGTGTATTGGCTCGAAGGGATGTTTCATTAACTGGGAAAGAACAATGTTCAATTACCAGAGAGGTGGTGGAGGCTTTACTGGAGGAAAAACCCGGTACAATCCCTTCATGAATTGTCTGATGACTCTTGCGGACCACAGAGATGGTCCAGAGGAAGTCCTTCTGTAGCGTGATATTGCGGCTAGATGTAACTTTATAGATGCATGGGCCAAACCAGACTTTTCCAAAAGTAAAATGTATGGAATAATCTCATGTGCTGCAGAGTTCAAAGGATGAACGTTACATCTTTTGCACCAGAAACAGAATCTCTTCCACTTCATCCTGTATGTTTTGTTCGTACTATCCGCTCTGGCTCTAGAGATAGTACCTCTCTGCACTCTGTTGGGATGTTTAGATGCTGAAATTCGCAGTATTCAGGAACCAGGCCGCTAAGTGCAGTGATTTCGGATCCGGATGAAGAACCTCCCCCTGGAACATCGTCAGAAGTGATGGTATTGGCTGAAGGCGAATCGGGCGTTCCTCCGACAGTAGTAGAAGCTCCGCGAACCAGTGTTGCCTGGGCCACCATGGTGCTATCAGGATTATCTTGCACGGTTCTTTCTTGATCTTCATAAGAACACGCGGCAGGAGGGGAATTGGAGGAAAGGCGTAGGCAAAGATGCCTGACCATACCATCAAAAACGCATTCCCCCAAGATCCCCGTTGGGGAAGCCAGTTTGCGAAGAACTGGCATTTTTTGTTCTCCACTGTCGCCTAAAGATCTACTGTCGGTTTTCCCCATCTTTGGAAGATGTTGTTTAGACTCCCTTGATCGATCTCCCATTCGTGGCAGGCGGATTTGAGCCTGCTGAGAGTATCCGCCTTGATGTTCTGATCTCCTGGAAGATGTTCCGCTGTTATGGATATTCTGTGTTGCAGTGCCTATTCCATATCCTTTGGGCTTCCTGAGACAGGGAGAGTGATCTTGTTCCTCCCGGTTTGTTTAAATAGTGCATTGCTGTTGTGTTGTCTGTTCTTATTAACACAGCTGATTCCTGTATCTGTGGTAGGAACGCTAACAATGCTAAGCGGACGGCTCTGAGTTCCAAGAGGTCGATGTGCATTTGCGGTTTGTGCAACTTCCAGCGACCGCTGACTTGGAGGTCCTGAAGGAATGCTCCCCAGCCTTCCAAGGACGCATCCGTCATATTCACCAGTGGGGCTGGTTGAGTAAGGAAAGAAAGACCCTGCAAGATGTTCCGCTTTTGGGTCCACCATGTTGCCGCGTGAACCATGGTCGGCGTTACCCTGAGTATATCGGCGAAGGATCCTTTCGCCTGATACCATTGAAGATCCAGTTGCTCTTGCAACAGACGCATCCTTAGCCTGCAGAAAGGTACGAGGGGAATGCAAGATGACATCGTTCCCAGCAATGATTTGTACTTGCGTACTGAAAGAGACTTTCTTTTTATAAAAGTCTGGGATAGAGATATTATTCCCAGCTGTCTTTCCTTGGAGGGGAACGCTTTGTTTACTTCTGTGTCTTGAATTGCTGAAAGGTGATGTTTCGTGTCGGCTGAAGAGATGATTTTTCTTCGTTTAAAGTCATACCTAATCTGGCAAACAATTCCATGCAAGCCGCTGTTGACGACCGGGCTGATGCTGCTGTTGGCGCTTTGACTAACCAGTCGTCGAGGAAACGAAAAACTTGGTGTTTCTGCTTCCTTAGAACCGCTGCCACTAGGGCCAGGCATTTCGTAAAAATTCTCGGGGCTGACTTCAGGCCAAAAGGCAGTACCCTGAATTGGTAGTGTTCTCCGGCCACCATGAAGCTAAGGTACTGCCTGTGGGAAGGATAGATGGGGGATGTGAGAGTACGCATCCTGTAGGTCCAATTTGGTCATATGATCTCCTGGGTTTAATAGCAGCAGAATATCTCGGAGGGAAACCGTTCTGAAAGATTGCTTCTTGAGGTAAGTGTTTAGGGACCTGAGGTCCAAGATAGGGCGCCATTGGAGAACGTTTTTCTTGACCAGAAAAAACCGGGAATAAAATCCCCTTCCTCGCTGGGAATTCGGTACCGGTTCTATTGCTCCCTTTCGGAGCATTGTCCGAATCTCCCAACGCATCTGATGTAAGTATTTGACCTCTTGGTGTTTTGGCGGTGTACAAGGGGGCGTTTGCATAAGTTCTAGAGTGTGTCCGAATTGTATTATGTTGAGGACCCATTGGTCAGAAGTTATTTGCTGCCAATTTTGAAGATGATAAGACATTTTTCCACCCAGGGGAACATGTGACATAAGAGGAATAGGTGTAGCCAGATTCAGAATGTCGTCATTGTCGACGGGTATTGTCCTTCCCCTGACAACCTCCTCGACCTCTAGGAGTAGATTTTGTGTAACCTCCTGCTTGTCGTTGTTGACGGTATAACTGCGATGAGGTGGAGTAAGAAGTGTATCTGCCTTGTTGGTAACCTCCTCTATATGAGGATTGGCCCCTACCTCTTGAGCCTCGAAAAGGAACCTTCCTATATTGCAGCGTTCCCAGTGATTTTGCAGTGTCTGTATCTTTTTTGATACTCTGCAAAGCCTCGTCAATGTGTTTCCCGAACAAATCCTCTCCATTGAAGGGAAGGTCCAAGATTTTATTCTGGACTTCAGGCCTAAACGCTGTTGCTCTCAGCCATCCTTGTCGGCGTAAGACTACCGCTCCTCCCAAAGATCTGAAGGCCGTGGTCGCAATGTCCATTGCGCAATCTATGACTTCAGCCGAAGTCCTTTCTCCTTCTTGGAGGATCTTTCTGGCTTCCTGTCTATCAGCATCTGGAATGCTGTCTATGTAAGGCGAGAGGTCGCACCACATTTGCCTATCATCATCATCAAAAAAACTTTTATTTCGGTACACAATGACCATAAAAAGTGTGCACATAGCATAAAGAACACATGTGAAAAATCACAATCAACTTAATTAATTCAATCAGTGCATTCTGGAATTCATACATAGAATACCTAGGTAGCACAGGGAGATAGAATCATTAAAAAAGGGTCATAAAATCAAGGAAAGTTAAAACAGTAAATAAAAAGTAAAAAAGATTAAAGACTAGCATTGAGTTACCACCAATATTAATACACAGTAATAGTCCAATCGATATTAATAACCAGCAATATAGTTAATTAAACAAAATTTCTACGCTTGTGCCACATAGCTGTTAAAAATTGGGAGACAGCAGCAAATACAATACATTCGGATGTGTCAGACTTCAGTATTCTTAGCGCTTGCAAACAATAACGAAACCCCATATTTTTGCATAGGGGCAGCAGCCAATATCTCCTAGATTTAACATAAGCCGGACAGAAAAAAAAGACGTGAGTCTCCGTTTCTTTCTCATAGTCACAGGCTGGGCAATTCATTGGTGCTATAAGTGCCCACTTACATGTAGAGGCCCGGAGAGGGAGAACACCATGCCTATACTGAACATACAATTTTCTGGCTAGGATGGGGTATATAACGCCCAGAAAAGGCTAAAAAAAATAACAATCCTTCACAGATAAAAAAAGAACAAATGGCCGAACCAGAGGAGGCATTAGATTGAGCGGCCATTTTTTTTTTTAGAGCGAAAAATAGCTACTAGCATTTGGCGTGAAATTAATTTACATTGACTTTCTGGATCAGCCCACAAGGCAGGAACACCAATTCTCGTCAGTTCATTCTTAATGTAAATGAGCCAAGGGATTTTTTGAGCTCCAGAGAAGGACAATATTTCTTTTAGTTCCTGTCTGTAGCTGGTCAGCTCACGGGTCACCCAGAGCCTGCGCCAAAACCTAAGGGGTTTTAATGCAAGCTCGTTGTCGATTGACCTAATCCCTAGGTCAAGCCTCAACGGCAGAAATTTACTCTCAACCTTTGTAATAGCAAGCCTATTAGAATGTCCCCAAAGCTCAGCCCCATACATACAAGACCCCCTGGCTTGTGCCTTGTAGACTTCCAACAGAGGACCAATTAGTTTACTAGAAGACTTACTTAACAATTTGATGATTCCCCCAGAAAGTTGAGCCAGTTTAAGTTGTGTCTTAGTTATTTGGTGTCCCCACGTCAAATTTTCATTAACAGGGACTCCCAGATAATCAAAAACAGCTACCCTTTCAAGTCTTGTGTCCCCCAGTTTAGGGTTCGGGCGTGTAGAACGGGGCAGATTAAAAATCATATATTTAGTCTTGAGAATATTTATCTCAAGACCCCGGAGAGTGCTTCAAAGCTATCAAGTGTTCGCTGGATACCCATTGGTGTCTTAGATAGTAAGAGGGTATCATCAGCGAACATGATAGCAGGCACTCTATTGCCAGCTAACTTGGGAGCGTCATTGTCCTGCACTGCATTAAGATGTGCAATAACCCCGTTGACAAAGAGGCAGAACAGGGTCGGTGCAAGCACACATCCCTGTCTTACCCCCCCTGCCAACTGGGAACCGTGACGACAGAGAACCATTCTTCCCGCATCTAACCTGGGCATAATGTGCCTCATGTAATCTCATCAGGACCTCTAATAAGTCAATGGGGATGCCCATCTCGAGGAGTACAGACCAGAGCTTACCCCGTGGCACAAGATCAAAGGCAAAGGAGATCCACGAACACCATATAGAGGCTGCCACCCTCTATTTTCACCGTTTTCCAATATAATAGTAGTAATCGGAAAATCTGGTCCACGGTGGAGGCGTTCGCCCGAAACCCGGCCTGGTAAGGACTTAAAATTGCAAACTACTCCATCCACAATTGAAGACGATCCAGGATGAGTCTTGCAAATAATTTCTGGGAGACATCAATTAGACTTATAGGTCTATAATTAGAGGGTAGGAGAGGAGAACCCTTTTTATATATAGGCACTATCTCTGCACCCATCCATGTGTATGGTACCGGCATACCACCTAGGACTGCGTTAAACAAAATCTGAAGGTAAGGACCCCAGACTTTGGTTCATGCTTAAAAAGATCGCCCGGTAATTTATCGAGACCAGGAGCCTTTCCCGAGGGGAGTTTAGCAATAACATTGCAAACCTCCTCAACCGTAAACTCGGTCACCTCGCACTGCATATTTGCAATAGATGGAATCATAACTAATTCCGGGTGACCTGGCAAAACCTCAAGAGACTACAGAGCCTGGAAGTGATTTTCCCAGACATCTGCCGCTAAGTTTGAGTCATTAGCCGGGTTTGGTTCACTACTGCCGGGTTAATTATGGACCAAAATTTGCGAAAGTCTTTAGTGTCTAGCGCCACTGTTAACGAAGACCACTTTTCGTGCTCCCATTCTTCCCTCGCAGCCTTGGTTAATACTTTATAGTCTGTCCTTCTAACTTTAATTTCATCCCGGTTGTTTGCTTTTACAGCAGACAGTAGTTCCTTTTTAGCCTTCCTACATGCAGTGTTATACCACAAACTAGGAAGGGCCCTCTTCCCCTTCTTGGGAACCAAGGGATTGACTATTTCAGCCATATTGGTAACTAATCGCTTGTGGAAAACCTCCAGCAGACCATAAAAATCTGCAGGCAGAGATGAATCAACAAGAGCTGCAAGATCTTCTAAAATTGGAATAGCCAAGCTATAGAGTTTTTCAATTTTACCAGGGTTTTCCAGCAATAGCTGCCATTTAACTCTGCGCCTATCATTTGCTAGAGTTAAATCACCTGAATTATATTCAGAAGGGAATGCACCAATCTTGCTGACATTAGGTAATGCCATGTCCAGAATCAGGGCATTGTGGTCACTATCAATTCTAGAAACAACCGCAAAATCTAGAATTCTCGACCATGACCTAACTTCTACCATGATATAATCAAGGAGAGACATTTGCCCAAATTTATTGTACATCAATTTTTCAGGGATATCAGAGGAAAAGCGACCATTGCACGCTCGTAGAGAATGGGTTAAAGTCAACGCCATTATCTGTATTGCTAAAGGTGTCCAGACTTTCACCGGGTTTGCCTGCGACATAGGTATGACCCCATAAAGGTCTTTTTCCATATGGTCAGTATCATTAAAGCCTACCAAGGGCTCATATTGGCAGTTCAGGTCACCTCCCAGCAATACATGGATGTTACTTGATACAGTTGAAATAAAAGTAGTCAGGTCCTCTATAACTTTGGACTCTTTAGCTACACCAACAGGACGAGAGTATACATTAATTAGTGCTATCCTGTAATCATCTGGGAAGGCAAGAACAACACACTGGATATCCACAGAGCCTGGATTTAGTATTTTGCACTTACATCCCAAGTGGGAACCAATCCAGATGGTTAAACCCCCCGAGGGGCGACCTCGCCCACCCCACACTGCTGGAACAGAAAATGAAGTGAAACCCACCCGATGCTGCTCTGTGCGGGCCCAGGTCTCTTGGAACAGACAAACATCACAGTCATCCAGAAAGGAACCCCATTCAGCACTCATCATCTTACTGGTTAAGCCCGCAACATTCCATGAGAGAATTCTAAGTTTTTCCACGTTTCCACCCACAATCCTTCGCAACACCTGCGCTGAGGCGAGCCAACTGCAGTGCGGTTTACTATGTGCCCCATCCACTGGGCAGGATGTTACCGACTCATTGGTATAGAAACTAGTATCTGCGGCATGGATGGTAGTGTGGGTATTACTGTTGTCATTAGGGCTAGTGGCTAGAACACTAAGAACCTCTGGGTGGACGCGTTCCAAACACTCCGCAACGTTTCTTGTCCCTTCACTGTGATCTGAGGCCCTGGTGCCTGGTTCCCGACTAATACTACACACGTGGTGTGGACTCATAGTTGCCCCACCGGCTATCTCCCCACTTTTGGGCTCGCTATTTGTTTGTGGCACCAGAAAAAGCGGTGCCAGAGTTACATCAGTTGCCCCTTTTCTCGATTTGACAATCAGAGGTCGGCCACTGGTAATAGCAGTCAAAGTCCCACTGGCTAGGCTACCCCTAGTGGTAATTCTACCACTCCCTACAAGATTCTGGTTGCAAATACCAATACTCCCTAAGCCACCCTTCTTTTCATACCCGACTATATTTTCAGCTGCAATTGGTAGTTGCAAGCTCTCAAAATACAGTCAGTCAACCAAATCCAGAGGGCTGTATCTATTGTTCTGACTAAAAGCTGTATTAGGGGGTGGTTCGCAGTGTCTCCCTCTGCTATATATACCACCTGTCACTGTCCCTGCAGCATCAATAGCCCGATCAGAGCTCGAATTAGGTTGCAATTGAGTGGTGGGATAGAAATAGGACAATGGGTGGGACTCAATGCCTTCCACAGACCTAGACTGGCCCCATCCACAAACATAATTCATAATTCACCAGCCAAGTATTCCTAAAATTAATCAAAATACAATCCTCCCTAGTGTCCTTTATCTCATGGCCCACCCATGCTACCCTCCTGACAAACAATACTTCACTGGTTACGTGTGATGGCAATGGTCTATACTTATTGAGCCAGAACGTAACCTTGTTCTTAAGTGATGGGTATGACTCCTCAGTATCATTCCCCAAATGTGGTACACCAGTCAAAACAACTACATACAGATTAGATTCAGGGGGTAAATCAACTCTTGCAAGCGGTATTATATTATTGCTGCGGGGTGATACAGCAGGGTGACGGGTAGTTTCAGGGCGAGGTGGAAGTTGGCAGTGCTGGTCACTGCCACCGCTTAGTGTTTATTGTAGCTGAGCCTGCATTCTTTAATAGTTCCCCCCCCCCCACCCCCCCCCCCGCTGGATAATTAGTTCGGACCATAGCCGATGGCCGCAATCTCTCCGGATTGATTGCATCATTTGAAGTAGAAGGACAATCAACAGTTAGAGGAGATGGTATTTGGGGCGTTGATTCAGCATTGGAATGACTCTTCCTTCCCACACCCCCACAGTTTTGAGCAGCAGTATTAGCAATAATTTCCAATTGTTCTTCAATATTTGCCAATGTCTTAATAAATGGTGACAAGCAGCCAGTAATTAAGCCCACTAGTTTTTCCAAGAGTGCATCATTAAATGTTGGAACTGGAGCCTCTGGCTCCATGAGATTCACCGGACATACTGCAATAGGCTCAGTCTGGGTCCCCACACTCTCCACAAACCCTGCGGTCTCCATAGTCAATTACCGAGATGTCATTCCTCCCCCATCACACCTTGGTGTTTTAGAGCTTTTAGAGTTGTTTTTCTTAAGCTGGCCACCTTTACAGTTTTTCTTCTTGGCAGCAACCACATTTTTTGATATTTTATTACTTCTCGTGGAGGTGGTAGGTATCGGAATCGACTTCGACCTAGTTGCGGTGTTCATCACTTTTTCTTGAGTTATCCCATCCAGCCCACATTCATCTTGGGCATGGCTATTGGGACCGTCCTCCAAAGTTGTGGCGGCTGGTGATACTACCACACAGGGATCCGTATCAGATGTACAAGCGGTCCTTTCATCGTCAAAACAAGGGATTGGCGTACGTTCGTTCATAATGGGACCCAGGGAGGAACGTTTTGTAAATATTCGCTCAGTGGACAGCCGTCGTGCTGTATCCGCTATTTCACGCTCTAGAACACTGGAGGCTTGCGTGATAAATTGATCTAGAGTTCCCATTACGCTCCCATCTTTAGTCCATTTTTTATCCTTGCTGCCCGCTGGAGGCATTACACAGTCAAACAAGTGCAGCTACCTGATTCAAAATAAAAGTGGCAGATCTTACCGCAGCAGGTCCAGGGAACATGTGCTGGAGCACACGAAAGAGAGTGGGCCCGGCCCAGCCTACACCAGACTCCAATGGGCTCAAACGGGCCCGCCCTTGTCCCGGGCTTCGCCCGGTGCGCGCGTCCCGCGAAGCTGGAGCAGCAAGATGTTTTGTAGCCCCAGACGAGCTGCACAGGTGAGGGAGATTGAGCAGCACACAGCCTCCTGGGCAATGAAGTCCTGTCTTCCCCTCACAGGCAAAAGCCGAAGGCGCAGCGGCTCCCGCGAAGCGGGAGCGGCAAGATGTTTTGTAGCCCCAGACGAGCTGCACAGGTGAGGGAGATTGAGCAGCACACAGCCTCCTGGGCAATGAAGTCCTGTCTTCCCCTCACAGGCAAAATCCAAAGGCGCAGCGGCTCCTGCCTATCATACCTGCCCAGGATGGCCAGGGCATTCGCCGCTTTAACTAGAAGGACAGACATGGAAGAAAATCTCTTCCTCGCATTGTCTAAGCGCCTGCCCTCTCTGTCGGAAGGTGTCGTAATTGGAGCTGATGGATTCCTTGATTTTTGCTGAGCTGCCTGGGTTATAACTGAGTCCGGCTTGGGGTGGCCTAGTAGACAAGCTGGAGCATCCGAGGGCGCTTTATATTTCTTGTCCAGTCTGGCGAGTACTGGAGTAACCGTTGCTGGTGTCTCCATGACATTGAGACCTTCTTCCCATAAATGACTGACAATCGGGAGAGATCGAACTGTCTTGTGATATGGTTCCTTGAAATCATACAAGAAACATTCCGTCTTATCAGATGACATGGTGAGCGCAAAACTCTTTGAGCTCTCTCCATTAGATTATGGAACCCCCCGATGTCCTCTGGAGGAGAATCGACAGGTCTCGGTGAAGGAGATGAAGGCGACGGAATGAGATAATCGTCCCATTCTTTACTAGGGTCTGTTATCTCTCCCTCTTCCTGTTCATCATCAGAGGTCATGCAATCCTTATGAGGGTCGTCTGTATATAGCCTTATCTTTGAACAGGTGGCACAGGCTCTAAATAAACCTTTCTTTTCCTTGTCAGCCATCCTCAGGAGTTGGTGAAGAAAAAAGCACTTGAATAAACTCTTCAATCTGGAATGAAGTAGAACTAAACTGTAGAATTTGAGCAGAGCTCAAAGGAGACTCCCTAGCACAACGTGCGGTAGAAAATCTGAGGGGCAGAAGGTTCTCTCAGGAGTGTTCTAGAGGGTGAGAGGCTCTGATTGGTTCAGAGACAAGTTTAGTCCTTTTTTACATAACGAAGGTTATGGGTTGCAAAAGGAAAATGGGCCTAGGCCTTTTTTCAGTTTGCTATAGTACTATGCAATGCTTTTTTATGTACCGGTGACTCCCGTCTCGACGACGGGGAATGATTCAGGCATGTGAATCTATGAAAGCTCCAATACTGGAGTAATTAGTATTTTTACTGAAGGAAATCCTCTCCTAATGAGTGGCACAAGGCAAGCTTTGAGCGTGTAACACATGCTATTGACAGAGATCGGCGCTGCACTCACTAGGCTCTGGGATACACAACGTCTTAATGGTTAAAAAGAACAAGTTATTTACCTTCTGTACCACATTTTCTGGTGGATACAGTATCTGCCTGTGGATTCCTCACCTTTTGAATTACCCCTGCGACAGCATTCCAGGGAAATTATTTTCTTATCTCTTCCACGTCGACCAGGACGTCATTAAAGCACGGCTCCACTCGCGCCGCCACCGTATGACGTCACCAGAGCCATAAGAAAACCTCGTTGAGGTACTGACGTCAGTTCCACCCTTTCTTCCGAGCCAAACGGGTGGACCGACAACATTTTCACAAGTATACAGCGTATACCTAATATATATACAAACACATATAGTATATACATAAACAGAAAGGAAAGGTTAATAAACAAAGCACTTCCTAGCAGCAAACTGTATGCATGAAAATTACATATAAAAAATAACCATATCATACAGTTATAACTTTCTCGGTATAAACAGGAGGACAACGGGGAGGAGGGTGGGTCAGTGAGGAATCCACAGGCAGACACTGTATCCACATGAAAAAGCATTACTGAAGGTAAGTAACTTGCTCTTCTGATGGATACATCTGCCTGTGGATTCTTCACCTTTTGAATTGAATACCCAAGCCGTACCTCTCCCGGAGGAGGGTGTCCACCTGACTATACCAAAATATCTTGCAGAACAGACCGTGCAAAATGGCCGCCCCTCCTAACCTCAGAATCCAAGCAGTAATGCTTCGCAAAGGTGTGGAGGGAAACCCAAGTTGCCGCCTTACAGATGTCCAGAACAGGAACACCTCTAGTCAAAGCAGATGAAGAAGACTTAGCTCTGGTGGAATGAGCTTGAATACCTTCAGGCAGCTTCTTCTTGGCCAGGGCATAGCAGATCTTGATACACAAGATGATCCACCTGGAAAGTGTACCTTTGTGGACAGCTTTTCCTTTCATTCGTCCAATGTAGCCCACTAAGAGCTGATCATCCATCCTTAGTTCCCTGGTCCTGTCCAGGTAGAAGCTGACCGCCCTGTTAGGGTCCAGGCGATGAAGTCTCTCCTCCTCCTTGGAAGGGTGGCGGGGGGGGGGGGTAGGTAAAGTAATAGACTATCCTAAATGGAAAGGAGTAACCACCTTAGGTAGGAAAGCAGTCCTGGTCCTTAGAATCATCTTTTCTGCATGAATGGTTAAAAAAGGAGGTTTTGAACTAAGAGCCTGAAGCTCATTTACCCTCCTGGCCGAAGAAACAGCGATCAAAAAGACCGTCTTGAAAGAAAGAAGCATCAACGGGCAACTATGAAGAGGTTCAAAAGATGACCCCATCAGAAATGTAAGAACTAGATTCAAATCCCACTGAGGCATAATGAAGGCAGTGGGAGGAATCTTATTGGTTAGGCCCTTTATGATCCTCATAACAATGTGGGACTTCAATAAAGACGGCTGATCCGGTAAACAGAGAAAAGCCGACAAAGCCGACAAATATCCCTTTACTGTAGCCGCAGCACAACCCTGCTGGGCCAAGGAAAGTGAAAATCCCAGAATGTCAGACAAATGGGCCTTCAAAGGATCAATGGACTTCTCTCCACACCATTACACAAATTTAGACCACTTAGATGAATAAATAGATTTGGTGGAGTGTCTCCTGGATGATAAAATAACATCCACCACATCCGGTGGGAGAGAGAAAGAACTCAGGTTGCCCCATTCAATCTCCAGGCATTAAGGTGCAGGCTCTGGAGGTGGGGGTGTAGAACCTGCCCCTGCGACAGGAGTTCTGTTTTGAGAGGGAGACGGTGCGGAGGGTGCGATGAGAGGTGAAGTATATCTGTGTACCACACCCTTCTTGGCCAATCCGGGACGATCATAATGACTTGGGCCCAGAACTTGCGGAATTAAGGGTATGGGAGGAAACACGTAAAGGAGTTGCGAGCGCCAATCCAATTAAAACACGTCCCCCAACGCCCTCTACATCGGATACTGAAGGCTGCAGAACGACGGGCAGTGCGCGTTCTCCCAAGTGGCGAAAAGGTCCACCCGAGAAAACCCCCACATCTTGAAGATGTGATGGACCACGTCAGGATGAATACGCCACTCGTGATCGGCCGAGTAATGCTGACTGAGACTGTCCGCACGTACATTCAGCACCCCGGTCAGATGATTTGCAAACACACAAATCTGATGGCCCTGCGCCCAGGACCAAAGTCGCAGAGCCTATCTGCAGAGACAATACGACCCTACCCCTCCCTGTTTGTTTATGTACCACATTGCGGTAGTGTTGTCTGTCAGGACTTAACTCGACTGACCGCGGAGGGAGAGAAGGAAGGCCTTGAGAGCCAAACTTATTTCCCGCAATTCTAAAAGGTTGATATGAGGCAACCTCTCCTCTGGAGAGCAAAGACCTTTGATCTCCAGATCCCCCAGATGAGCACCCCACCCTAGAGTGGAGGCATCTGTAATCACCACGGCCACCGGTGGAGGAGGCTGAAAGGGCTTTCCTTGAGACAGATTGCCCTGCACACTCCACCAAGGCAGCTCCGCGGCAGTGTCTCTGGAGATTGTGATCTTCTCCCCAAGATCTCCATTGTGCTGATAGAACTGCCTGTGGAGGCACCACTGGAGTGCCCTCATGTGCCAGCGTGCTTGGTTGACCAAGAGTATACAGGAAGCGAACAGACCGAGCAGGCGTAGGACCTTCAAGACTGGAACAACCGGGGGGGCGTGGCTTGCTGCCGATGGGAATGGCCGCGCAGTAGCAGAGCTCTGCAGCGCCACTCCCGAATTATCCTGAATACCTGTGCCCAAGGTCCCGACGCGTGCGGCGGACTATCCCTGGTGGTTCCGGAGCTCCGGTGGACCGGGTGGCGAAGTTTGGGAGCGATCGGTGGCAGAGTAGCAGCTGGGCTCCACTCCCCGGGAGCCGGAAGACTGCCGAACGGACGAGAGGTGCGGCCTGCTGGGACACGGCGAATGCGAGAGGCCGCGGCTGCGGCCTGGGACGTCCGGAGAGTGGGGGGTTGAGGCGTGACACCCCAGGCGACTCGGGGGCTGGTCTTGCTGATCCCCCCGACACAGTAGAGGACCCGGCGGCTGCGGGGGCAGGACGGCGGCCTCCCCAGAAAATGCGGGGTCGCGGTGTTGGCCTGATCTACCCGGGAGGAGGCATACTGGAGTGCGGTGCCTCCTGGCACTACAAACGATTGCTACCGAGGACCCGGTGGCCTCCCCGGCACCTCGGGAGCTCTCTGGAGCAACAAGGCGGGAATCGAGACGCACTCGTGAGAGCGACTCGGCAGTGGCTCCGGACTGGATGGCCTGGCCGCAGCGCTGTCGGTGAGGGATACACTCAGACGGTGCCGTGAACAGAGTGTGGCAGTGGAGGTGAGCAGTCGCTGCATAGGCGTAGAGGGGGGGCCCGGAGCCTCCATTACTGCTGTGGGGCGCGGCCTGGCCCGGACCTAACGCCACAAATTGAACCAACGTGCGCTCGTGTGAGAGGCCAGCGGGATTCCCGGTAAAGCCCAGGCCTGGGTGTTCCGAAGACTCGCCCGAGCGGGGGGGTGTCCCCTTGAGGAGCTGTGGACTGCGGCGACCCCCGGACCCTGCAGTCGTCGAGGGGTGAAGGACTACCGTTCAACAGAGAGTGGGGCGTGTGGAGGGCGCCTCCGCTACCTCTACAGGCCTACCCGAGAGTGGGGCTAAAGAACTGCTCTCTTCAGTGGCTGATCCCAGGGGCCTCCCTGCGACATACGACACCGGGGGTCCAGGAGTGGGGACGTCTGGCTGGAGGGTGACAAGCCGACTGAGGTGAAGCAAGGACGTGGGGGCCGGATGCCGGCCCTACCCACGTGCCGCTGCAGGCTCGTGGACCCGAGTGGGGTGCCCTGGCGACTGGGGAGCAGCCGCGAAAACCGACAGGCCGGGTGGAGGTCTCTACCGCAGGCGGCGGGGACTAGCGGCGGCTCCTTACGGCTGGGGAGTGCCCACTGAGGGGTGATCATGCCATCCGGGCGGCATACCACGACTGCAACGCAGACCAAGCTAGAGAAATTCGCATGGCACCAACAACAGGGCGGGGATCGGGCGGGGCCGCCGGCCTCGGAGGGTAAGCCTGACCCGACGAAAAAAGACCTTCTGGACGCCATTACCGCTGTCAAGACGTCCCTGGAACTGCGAATTGACAATGTGGCCACCGATGTGGGTTTGATCCGGGAAGACGTAAGAAAGATCGCCGAACGGGTGGGTGCAGTGGAAAAGGAGACCAAGGAATTGTCAAGCGACACCAGCCTCCTCAAACGAGAGGTCACTGACCTGCGCGCCTCCCACAAGGTGCTTGCCCGGCAGCTGGACCACTATGAAGGCAGGATACGCCGGAACAATGTTCGAATAATTGGTGTTCCGGAGCAGGCGGAGGGGCAGGCGGTGGACCTCTTTGTGGAGGACTTGGTCCTCAAACACTTACAGCCTAAGGGACTCTCCAAGTGTTTTTCCATTGAAAGAGCCCATCGGGTGCCGGGGGGCCGCCCCAGGCCGGGGGCCCCTCCTAGACCAATAGTGGCCCGAGTGTTCAACTTCCGGGATCGCGACATCCTCCTTCAAGCGGCGAGGGTGGCTCCACCCGTCACTCTGGAGAATAGCAACGTTACGTTCTTTCCAGACTTTCCCCCTTCGAGTCCAGAAACAAAGGCGAAGCTTGCAGGATGTAAAAAAGGCCCTGCGGGACAACGACGTCAAATATGCAATGATGTTCCCTGCCAAGCTGCGAGTGGAGGCCGAGGGCAAAGTGTGGTTCTTCATGCGCCCGGAGGACGCTTGGGACTGGCTAGAGGGTTGGCGCACTGTGGACAAGCGGAAAAAAACTGGAGCTTCGGCTGCGGATGCGGCCGAGGACTGGCGCCAACGAAGGCGCTCACCTTCGCGCTCTGACGCTGGGGACCCGGGCCCGACAGAGGAACACTAACTATGGACGCTGGTAAGAAAGTGTATGGCCCACCATGGTTGTATTGGAGGTCCCTGGTGGAGGTTGGGAAGCGTATCACTGTCCTCACGATGACATTCTGTTTGCTATAGATAGACCTTGTGAGGGGAGTGAGTTGATCCCTTTGCTGCATGGCCCAAGGTGTCCTCCAGTGTAAGCATTTGCGAGGCGAAAACTGAGCCACCAGGAACATAGATACATAGATGCCCCCCCTCACTGATGCGCTTGCGGATGGAATGGTCTTCCTGCTGGGCTCGGGGGGGAGGGGGGGTGAGTCCAATCCCGGCATAATAACTACGGGATGGGAAGTGATTTTAGTAAACTGGGCGTGGCTTAAACGGAACTCTAAGACCTGGCGATAGTAGGGTTGAGGGGGGGGGGAGGGAAAGAGGGCGAACTTTTGGTAACGATATCAGCTGGTATGTTGGGAGTGGGGCAGCGCACGTTTCCTCTAAGTGTTTATGGGAGGGCGACAGGCACTCTGCACGTTGGGGGAGGCGGGCGGTTTTAGTCCCGTTTTGCAGGGGAGCAGGGAGGGATGGGTAGTTTATGGGATTAAGTGGGTTGGGAAGGTTGTTGTTCATTGTTTTTTTCTTGCAGCAATCCCACACGGTAACCGTTGTCCAAGCAAGACACAAATTATTCACCTATTGACCCCAAATCTCCTATCCGCCGTCTCTCTAAGGGACGAGGTGCTACGAGCATTGTCACTAAGGGGGAGGGCTATGAGACCCCTACACACTAGTCACTCCGACCACTCGGACATGGTGTGCTATAGATCTTGTGGCTATGGCGCAGAGACTTAGCTTAGTGTCCTGGAACGTTAATGGGCTAGGCGATGAAATTAAGCGGAGCATAGTGCAACAATCCATACACCGACAGCGTGCAGATGTAGTATTGCTCCAAGAAACGCATCTCATAGGCAACTCCTGTCAGGCCCTAAACCGGAAGGGATATCGTATGCTTGCACACTCGGGCTTTACTTCTGGGTCCAGAGGGGTGGGGATCCTCCTGAGAAAGTGCTGCCCATATGTGCTCCACACAACTCACACCGACCATCAGGGTAGGTATGTGGTCTGCTCAGGTAGTTGGGAGGGGAGGGCCCTTAGCTTGCTCTCGGTCTATGCGCCGCCGGGCCTTCAGCGCCAGACCCTGGCGGACGTAGGGAAAATCCTGATGGCCCTTCCGGAGGGCGCTGTGGTTCTGGGCAGCGACTTTAACCTAACGATGGATGACACAATGGACCGCAATCCACCACGAAGGAATGATCCGCGGGGCTCGCAACTGAGCAATTTCGCAGACGCATTCGGCCTGGTGGACGTTTGAAGGTGGTCGCACCCCCGAGACATGCTTTATACTTTTCAATCTGGAGTGCACGGTAGTCACTCACGGCTAGATTACCTGTTTACGCAAGCACAGTACATCCAATATTTCACCGATTCCTCGAGCTTAGCACGGGGAATTTCCGATCACTCCCCGGTGAGATCTTTCTTTGGGATCACTACAGTGTGACAACCTGGTCCCATTCGAATTCAGCTGTGGCTGCTGAAAATCCCGCACATCAGAGACTCCTTGCGACAAGACACTGACTACTATTTTGATGAAAACGTAGGGTCGGTTGCTTCTGCTGTAACCTTATGGGGCGCTCACGGGGCAGTTATAAAGGGGAGAGCGCTGTCCCTGATGGTGGGACACAAAACTGAACGGAGGCGACGGGTTACCGAAATGGAGACGGAGATACTCCATCTCGAACAGGAAACTGCACGCACCCCAACCCACGAGGCCCAACACTTACTTGAACTTAAGAAACGGGACTACAAACAACTACTCTGTGAGGAGGCCAGTCAACGAATCCTCGCCACCCGACACAAAATCTATGAGTTGGGAGAACGCACTGGTAAACTGCTGGCATGGCTGGAGCGGAAAGAAATGGCCGCGCGGTGGGTGGGAGCGGTCAAAGGGCCAGATGGGGTGTTGATCACGGACCCTCAAAACATCGCCGAAGCGTTCGCAGTATACTATGAGCAAATATACACCCCGCCGCAACTCTCACAGGCACATCTGGCAGCTGACCTCCTGGCCACTATTCAGGTGCGGTGTCTCTCCCAGCAAGACCAAGAGACGCTGGAGTCGGATATCTCACTGGAAGAAATCCAGAAAGCCATACGAGATACCCGCTCAGGAAAGGCAATGGGCCCCAACGGCATCCCGATAGAATTTATGAAATCTATGGCTCTGAAACTGGCACCCCATCTGCTCAACCTGTACAAGGAGAGCTATGAGACCGGCGCCTTTCCGGCCGAAATCCGCAATGCCACCATAGTGGTCATCCGCAAACCCGGCAGACCGGCGGATGAATGTGCATCGTATAGGCCCATCTCCCTGATCGCAGTGGAGGCCAAAATCCTGGCTAAGCTGCTGGCCAATCGCCTGCTCCCCTATCTTGCGGCCTTGATCCACCCAGACCAGTCGGGTTTCATGCCGGGCCGTAATACCGCACGCAATCTGCGTCATGTACATGGGGCCTTGGGACGGGCGGCAACAATCCAAGAGGAAGCACTATTGCTTGCGCTTGATGCTAAGATTGCGTTCTATACGGTTGCATGGGAATACCTCTTCGCGGTCCTGATCTGTGTGGGGATAGGCCCCCGGTTGTTGGGTTGGATTCGACTACTGTATACCATGCCCACAGCCCACGTATCAGTCAATAACCATCGTTCGACTTCCTTTTCCCTCGGTCGTGGCACGAGACAGGGCTGTCCCCTGTCTCCGCTCCTTTTTGCCTTGGCACTTGAGCCACTCGCGGTCTGGATCCGGAACGACCCAGAAATTAGGGGCCTTAAATGGACAGCAGATCATGAAGACCGCATCTCTCTAGATACGGACGATATCTTGTTGTACCTGGCCTCCCCGGCGCGTTCGATCCGTCGGGTATTGCATATTTTTCATATATTTGGGGTCCACTCTGGGTACCAGATTAACTGGTCCAAATCCCAGATGTACCCCCTCTGGGGTGACCCGCCGCTGAGCCCTAGGGGATATAATATACCTATAGCGCCACAAGGTTTCCAATATCTGGTTTTTTTTATAACATTAGACTCAGCACTATTTTATGAGCGGAACCTCGAGGGCCCACTACAGCGGTTTAAGTCCGATGTGGTCCATTGGAAAACACTGCCCCTTACACTCCTGGGCCGGGCAGCCCTTTTCAAGATGCTAGCCCTCCCCCGTTTTCTCTATGCCCTTCAGAACACGCCTATTAAGATCTCAGAAGCCTACTTCCTAAAGATCGACGCAACTCTGCGTGGGTTACTGTGGGATACCGGGCCGCCGCGCATTGCAATGCAAAAACTAACTATGGGCTGGTATGACGGAGGGATTGGACTACCGGACTTACGCCTTTATTACCAGGCGACACAACTGATCGCGATAAACCAGTGGGTGTTTGGATCCCACGATGACCCGAGCTTCCGAATGGACCGTTGGCTCATGGGGAAGGGAGGATATAACAGGGCACTGTACTCAAACCCGAAGAAACTAGGCCTGACTGGCCCCACGGCCAGAAAGGGTGGAAACCTGGCACCGGCTCCAGAAGCGAATGGGATGGTCTGGACGGCTGACTAAAGCTACTCCACTCTGGGAACCAGACTGCCTGGGGCGGCTGAGTACCTGCGTGGGGTTCGATAAATGGGATCTTATTGGCATCTCAACTGTGGGAGACGTATGGGTTAAAGGCAGGAGGGCATCCTTCACAGAGCTTCAACTTAAGTATCAGCTTGCACCCTCTGAGCATTATCGCTATCTACAAATTAGCCATGCTATAGACTGCGCCCTGCCCCCTGGGACGGCCCTTCCAAACTACTCACCTTTGGAAGACAGATTGTTGCAAGACCCGATGGATCGTAGAGCCATTTCCTTAACATATAAAAAGTTAATTAATAATCGCGCTGATACAATGCAGAAACTACGGGCCAGGTGGGAAAATGAGGTGGGTGAAATGCCTGACGAGGACTGGAGGGATGCGCTAGCCTCCCCTCGGGAGGTAGCGATACCACTGCGGCTCCGCCTGGTTCAGCTCAAGGTTCTGCATCGGGTGTATTTTGATGCAACCCTGCTGTGTAAACTGGGTAGGCGTCCAGATGAGCTCTGCCTTCGTAACTGTCATCAAGTAGGTACATTCACACATATCCTGTGGGCCTGCCCCCCCATACAGCAATATTGGACAGAAATCACCCGTCAGATGGCGAGAGCCATTGGTAAGTCGGTTGCTCCCTCCCCCCAGCTTTGCCTCCTTAATGTGTGGGACGATACGGACCTTACCCAAGCGGAGCAGGAGTGGGCGGCGATGGGTTGGGTCATAGCCAAAAGGAATATTGCCCAGAAATGGGGGGCAGCCGCTGTGCCATCGCTGCGCACATGGGCTCAAGATATGGATGTAGCGATGGTAGCGGAGAAAAAGGTCTACAAGAGTCGCGAATGCCCCAAAAAATGGGACCACAAATGGGGACGATGGAACAAATATCGGGGGGACATTTGCATTTCTCCCACAATAGAACTCCGACGAGAGAGACAGGCTATATTGTACGACTTGGGGGTGGGAGCCCTGACCAGAACGCATGGGGAAACCTAGCCTAAGATGCAGGGGTTGAAGCCTCCCTGGCCCTAAACTGTGCCGGGAACCACCTATACAATGTCGTAAAACTCATTTGGTTTCTGCGTTAATTGATGTAATGCTTGTGGTCTCCAATGCCCTAATCTGTATCCAAGCTCAATGGGTGTCATGTGAATGTCCTGATTGATGTACTTGCTGTGGATTTCGCTGTTAATAAAATATTTAAAAAAAAAAAAAAAAGACTGGAACAACCACTCCATCGTGAAATAAAGGAATCATCTCCTGTATGTCGAGAATGCTCTGTGGAGGCGGGAAAGCTCGCCAGACAGTAGTGTCCAGTACTGCCCCTATGAACAGGCTGCGCTGACAGGGCATCAGTTGAGATTTGGGTACATTTATTGAGAAACCCAAGTTGAACAACAATTGCGTTGTTTCATGCAAGTGGCGCAACACCATCTCTGGAGACTTGGCTTTTAACAGCCAGTCGTCCTGATAAGGGAAAACAGGAACCCCAGACTTTCTGAAATGTGCTGCCGCCACCACCATCACCTTTGTGAAGCCCCGTGGTGCGGAATGGAGGCCGAACGGAAAGACCGCAAAATGGTAGTGTTGTTACCCTACCATTAACCATAGATACTTCCGATGCGACTTCAGGATGGGAAGATATGTAAATCGACCAACACTATCCAGTCTTCCTGTTGCAGCGCCAGAAGAACCTGAGCCAAGGTCAACATTTTGAACTTTTCCTGCCTGAGGTAAATATTCAAAACCCTGAGGTCCAGGATCGGCCTCAACCGGCTTTCATTTTTGGGAATCAGGAAATGACTGGAGTAATATCCCTGACCCCTTTCCTGCCCTGGAACCACCTCTATCAACCCTTTCTGCAACAAGACAAGAACCTCCTGTTGTAAGAGCAGTAAATGGTCCTCTGAACACCAATCTTGGCGAGGACAGTAAGGAGGTGGAAACTCTAGGAAAGGGAGGGCGTACCCATTTTCCACAGGATTCAAAACCCAACGGTCTGAGGTAACCGATTTCCAATCTTGTACAAAATGGGACACTCGACCCCCTACAGGACAAGCATGCTCCACGATGGGGGATCTAGAGCTGCTTTCCCGTGGTACCAGTCGGGGGGACAGGAGAAGAGGAGGAGGAAGACTAGTGCCGAGAGGCTCCTCGAAGACGGCTTCTATTTTTTCCCCTGTATGACCTGTACAGAGGATTCTGCTGTTGGTGTTGCTGAGGCTGCTGACGGCCTCGAAAGGAAGCCGCCTTCCCAAAACCTCGATACCTCTTGTAGCCATAGCCCCTAGGCTGAGACTGCAGGCCCAAAGATCTTGCAGTAAACCTATTGTCTTTAAAACGCTGCAAAGCAGAGTCCGCTTTGGTACCAAACAATCTTGAGCCATCGAAAGGCCGATCCAGTAGAGTAGCCTGAACATCTGATGAAAAACCTGAAGATCTGAGCCAGGCATGTCTTCGCGTAGCAACTGAAGAACCCATTACCCGGGAAACCGAGTCTGCAGTGTCCAGAACCGACTGAATGACCTGACGGGCAGCTGCTTGTGAATCTGAAAGAGCCTCAAGAAAATGAACTCGATCATCCTCAGGAAGTTTAGGGGCCAATTGCTTAACAGAGTCCATAAGGGCATGAATGTACCTTCCAAACAAGCACTTGGCGTTTGTAGACTTCAGCGCCATACTTGCTGAGGAAAACACCTTTTTGCCGACTGTTCTAACTTTTTTGATTCTCTATACCCTGGGATGGTAGAAAAGGACCCAGAGGACTGCTTGGAGCAAAAAGCTTGAACCACCAAGGTTTCTGGAGATGGATGGGCAAAAAGAAAAGCAGGATCACCAGGAGCAGGTCTATACCTCCTTGCCACTGATCTGGAAACTGCAGGAGCAGACAAGGGCTTCTGCCACACCTCCATAATTGGCTCCGTCAACGCCTCATTGAAAGGCAGTAGAGGTTCACAAGAAGAAGAAGCAGAATTAAGCACTTCAGTCAGAATATTTGACTTTACTTTAGCTGAAGGCAACTGAAGGTCCAACAATTCAGCAGCTTTTCTGATCACCACATGATAAGGGGCGACATCCTGAGAGGAAAGAGCCTTTGGTGAAGAAAGTTCCCACTCTGGGGAAGTGTCTAAGCCACTAGCCTCACGTAGACCTTCAAATTCGTCTATGGAGTCGAGAATCTCCCCTTCCTCTTGCTCCTGCTGGTAATCATCTTCCTCTAGCAGCCTTTGTGCTTCTCACCTGGATTGCTGCATCGGGATCGGCGGCGCCAGCCATGGCGCAGGTGACAATGGCGCCGGTGTCGAAGGAGGACCTTCCAAAACTGGCAACGGCGCCAATCGAATCCGAGATGGTGCCGGTTCGACACCAGACGGTGATTGAGGTTTCAGAGCATAAAAGGCACGAAGGGTGGGGGATGCCCAAGTTAAAGGCAAGCGGACCTACGGGGCCAGAAGGCATACCGGTAGGGTAGGATGCCATGGCAAACATGCCATACAGGAAATGCGAGGGATCCACTCCTGGGAAAGAAGGGTAAGGATCCGAACCACCTTGGTCTGGAACCATCCAAGGCCGTACAGGAGGCTGGGGCTGCGGAGCCGGTGACATTGGTGCCTGCACAGGTGAAGCCGCAGAAACAGGAGAAGACTCTCTGGGAGCCGGAGAATTCCTGGGCGCCGGGGAACCTCTGGGAGTCGAAGAGTCTCTGGGCAGAGGCGAAACCATCGGAGCTGATGAGTGGATCGGAGTCGCCTGCAGAGAAGGAGAAGGCAACAGAGAGACAAAGTATTCTCTGCGCCGCTGAACAGCTGAGGCTGATGCCGAAGACTTGCCCTTCGTAGAGCGACGTTGTGAACTGTGTCTTCTCTTCGACTTCTTATGCTTCTTTGACTTTGAAGTATGCGAGGTCTATGACTTGGAGCGCTTACGACCCCTCTTCTATTTTTTCGCCCTTGCCATGAAGAGTTTAGCTTCACGTTCCTTCAGCGCCTTTGGGTTCATCTTCCGACAGCACGAACACCCTTCGACAACGTGGTCGGAAGAAAGACACCAAAGGCTGTCATCGTGAGGGTCTGTCATAGACATATGGCCCACACACACCATGCAGGGCTTGAAACCCGACTTCTTCAAAGGAGCCATTCCTACAGAATCACGAAGAAGATGGAAGAAACAAAGTAATCACAAAGAAATGGAGAGTCCCAGAAAAAAAACATTACGCGTCAACGGCGCGGAAAAAAGGGAACTGACGTCAGTACGCCGACGAGGTCTTCTTATGGCTCGGGTGACGTCATATGGTGTCGCGAGCGGAGCCGTGCTTTTATGACGTCCTCATCGACGTGGGAGAGCTAAGAAATGAATTTCTGTGGAATGCTGGCGCACAGGTAATTCAAAAGGTGAGAAATCCACAGGCAGATGTATCCATCAGAAGTGAATGTAAAGACAGGAAAGGATGTGGTCTTGCGGTTACATGGCTGACTTTGGAACCTGGAGCTCAGTCTGTACTGCGGCTTAATGCACAAGGCATTCACATAATTCGTAACGTAACACAGTGGAAATGCAGAAACCTCTGGCTTACCTCAATTAGAAGGTTTAAAAAATCAGGAACTCAAAGACTGACTGACTAAGGTAAGAGTGTGTGGTTACCTATAGACTGAGTGTCCTGGTGGTGGAGTTTACCACAAAGCTAAACAAAGATCGGGAAAAAATTACTTACTGGTCGTGTGCGTATCCTACAATGGTTGGAAGCACAAAGTGTTTGTTAAAATACCCCTCACACACCAATAGGGCCCTTGGTGTCATGCTTCATCACAGGAGTCTTCCCACCCCACTGCGGGACGGGGCGTGCTACTACCTATGACTATTCAGGAGCAATGACGTTCAGTACTATGTGTTGTGTAGAGAGGAGTGAGTGGAAGGGTCAAGGTAAAGTGAAAAAAGTGTCATTAAAAAGTACCTGCTCAAGCGGAAAAATAAATTAAATATTCCTGAGGAACTGGTACTAAAAGGGTGATTCGGAGGTGTCCTGCTTTAATGAGCGGTCCCTCCTGTGTTTGTCAACATGTTTCCAAGCGCACCGGCTTCTTCTTCAGGACAAAAACTGATCCCTTTTTATCTCATTACTGTATCGAATCAATGTAGTTAAAGTAGGAAATCAGAGAAAATATGTATGTTGCTAATTGAGTGGAAAAAAGGCACATAATCATGCATTTAATACAGTACCTAATAGATACTTCAAGTGAAAATCTGTAAGGAAAAGAACACAATTAAAACAGCAAGACAAGAGCTGCAAACGGCGATATTAGTGGTGACTTGTAAAAGAGTGATACAAGTGGTGATAAAATATATCACTAACTATGTCATCATATAGTCATATCGCCGTTATCGTGTAGAAATGCATTAGTGCTGTGTCCTGTAAATGCAAAGGACAATACAAGATACACAAACATGTAACAAAAAGCACACACTGTAAATACTGTTAGGAATCGTGGTTAATACAGGTCTGAAATATTAGACTCGGTATGTACAATGGAAAAGAAAT
Source organism: Triturus cristatus (assembly GCF_964204655.1). Taxonomy (NCBI): domain Eukaryota; kingdom Metazoa; phylum Chordata; class Amphibia; order Caudata; family Salamandridae; genus Triturus; species Triturus cristatus. Next base: position 309,718,025 of record NC_140595.1, read on the forward strand.
ACTCAAGCATACATATTTGTTTTAATGGAGACAATGCCCCATGAGCCTGAGAATGAGTGGGAAGGTTGTCTACAGTCAATATCTGTAGACAAGGGAAAAACGGGGAATAAGTAACAGAAAGCAGCCTTAGTGGACAAAAGGGATTGTCTCGATGCTCGGCTATGCCGTACTTACAAACTGTAGGACACTGCCTCGCTACGATCTCGCCTTCCCGCGGCTCTGATGGATAATGAGAACCGCGGGGCAGGGTCCTAAAGTAGGTACCTTGATTGTCAAAATTCTCACCAAAATAAGATAATCAGAACTGTACACGACTGCCAAGAAAGCCCCAGAAGTAGAAGGCTTAGGAGACAACGCATACCTCTGTCTGCGTGTGAAGGTTTTGGAGTCTAGAACGGTAACCCGTGTTAAGCAAAACGGGAAGTTATGGGGGAGGACCGCGCTACGCGATCATGTTTCCATGCTGGTTGCAGGGAAATGAATAAAATAGGTAATGGCAAGGTGCAGACCTAAAATAAAATAAAAGCCAAGCGTTTAGCTGTTGATTGCGCGTTCCTCTGTGTGCGCTGAAAAAATTGGGTTATTGGAAAAGAAATGGTGTGTGAAACCGTAAGTGTGGTAGACGGTGCTATGCTCGTCACTCCGCTGGTTGCAGGCAACTTAAGGATTCAGAAAACATGAAAAAACTGGTTAAGTTAAGGAAAGTTAAAAAAAAAAAAAAAATAAGTGAAGCAAGCGCTCAACTGTGGGTAGCGCTTATGAGAATTCAAATTTACAATACAAGTGATTGCGGAGCCATAATTGTTTAGAGTAGAGGACCTCGATTCCACTGATGTTAAACAGAGATTGATGTTGCGCCACGGTAGACTGAAATGGCCCAGAGTGGATACAGTGGTAATGTATGTCTGATACACACTGAACTATATCAAAAGCCTAAAATAAAGTGTTCCTTATAGAGATATGTACAAAATTCGTGTACTAGGTGGGGTGACACCCATTACGATATGAGGGTCAAAGTTGGTAATTCTATAAATAGATACATCCTGTCCATCTAACACTCTAGATATTGGTGAGTAGGGTCATACACATATGGTAGGGACATGATAAATGATCACATGGCCTTACTGGATGCATGTGGATTCCGGAATGATGGGTGAAGGGCTGTGATAAATGGTCATCCCTTTAATGGATACAGTTTACAGATTCATGTGAACTGATCCCAGGGTATTTCGTCATTAAGACCAATTATATGGGTGCCCAGACAGAACACCCATCGTTGTTCTTTCTCTAGCATCCCACTCTCGCCATGTAGTTGTTCAATGATAGTCCATTTAAGATCTTCTACGCTACGCGCTGAGGTCAGATAGTGCGTCGCCATCTTGGTGGTGCTCTTCTTGCATTACTCTTATGTTCTCCTATGCGGATCTTGACCGGTCTTGATGTCATGCTGATGTACTCTAGGCCACATGGGCATGTGATCATGTAAATAACGTTTTTACTATTACAGTTGGTAAACCTTCTTTGCTCCCACTCTGTTCCGTTTCTGAATTTAATGTGTCTACTCCTCATAGTTAGGTGACATGTACTGCAATTCCCACATGGGTGGTGTCCCTGAACTGGTGTGAGGAGAGTATTCATGTTGTTCGTAGATTGCCCCATGCGTGGTCTAGGGTAACCAAGCATATCTCTCAGATTTCGTCTCCTCTTGTGCGCAAACATGGGTTTTGGTAGGTGGAGACTCCCACAGTTCAGGATTCTCCAGTGTTTGTTCACTATTTTAGATATCTGATTTGAATGAGTGTTGAATGTGGTCACACATATTGGTCTCTCCTCTTGTTGCCTAGGTATTCTGTCTTCCAAGAGTGCCTCTCTATTATGGTTCGTTGCTCTTTTCATGCCCTTGTTAATGACAGCTGCTAGGTAGTTACGTCTTTCCAGTTTGGTTTTCATATCGGAGGCTTGGTCTTTGAAATCTTTCAGTTTGGTACAGTTCCTTCGGAGTCGAAGAAACTGGCCAAAAGGAAGATTGTCGCGGAGATGGCGAGGGTGGAAGCTATTGTATAGTAACAGACAGTTCTTGGCTGTAGCTTTAAAATGTGTTGTGGTCTTCAAGATACCATCTTCAGCATATATGTTTAGATCCAAAAAAAACAGATTGGTATTTGAGGTCGTATTGGTGAATTTGAGAAAACTGTTCTGCTGGTTGAGCCCAATTATGAAAGCTTCTGTGGATGCGACATACCCTTTCCATATCACCAGGACGTCGTCGATATAACGCTTCCAGGTCATGATATTGTGAAAGAATGGGTTATCTTGGTGTAAGATTGAATTGGTCTCGAGATGATGGACATAAAGACCAGCCAGGCTGGGAGCGAATGTGCTTCCCATGCTGGTCCCATGCTTCTGTAGATAAAATGTGCCTTCATATAGGAAGACATTTTTTGTTAGGGCCAGCGATATACACTCCATCACCACATTACGTGGTGTTTGGTATGCCCATGTGGTGTTAAAGAGGACCTCCTAAATTATGTTAAGCGTATAATCATGAGGTAAGCTTGTATACAAGCTTTCCACATCGAGCCCCAGTAGGAGATAATGGGCTGGATCAAATGTGATGCCTTCTAGAAGTTGAAGGACCGCTTTTGTGTCCTTCAGGCAGGTCCCAGTTCTTTGGACCATAAGTCGGAGGAAGGCATCAGCGAATTTCGATAGAGGCTCAAGAATGGAGCCGATACCAGACACAATCGGGCGTCCCGGTGGTTGTTCAAGGTTCTTATGGATCTTGGGTATGGTGTAGAAGTAGGGTGTTCTCGGAGATTTTTGAGTCAAGAAGTCAGCCTCCCTTCTGGACACTCAATTATGAAACATGGCTTCTTCCACCATCCCACACACTTACGCACAACACCCCTTGGTAGACATGGCCGAAGGAGCAGGCTTTACCTTCGATGAAGAAGAGATTGACAGGATTTTGACAACTATTAATCCCTTCGAGGGACTGAGTAGTACAGATCCTGGCCCCAGTAATGCAGACTGGGATGAATTGGTCAACCTGAGCAGGACACAGATATAAACAGCCCTCCACGGACTGCTAATGACCGAATATCTGAGGGCGAATGCGGCACCGCAGGGCTTGATAGTCCGAAACGAGTCATTCATATTCCAGCACGACAAGTCATTCAAAAAAAATTGGTCGCTGATATCGTGGCACTGTACTCGTGACTGGCTGGTTTTAATAATCAAAACAGCCACACGTTCAACCCAAGAACTGAAGATTGATCTCCAGAAACTTGAAGTACAGCTAAAAAGCTACCAATCCACGACTGTCCTGAAGAAAAGATTGGAAGAACTAAACCAACAGATGAATGAGTTTGAGATTACCCTTAAGCAGAGCAAGTATACTAAATTAAAGAATGACACAGCTCGCTTTACTCAAGAGAAAGCGTACCCGTATATACGGGATGATTATACAGCCGGTAATATCAACAGCGATCTGGGAACAGACAGTGAAAGATCCGATACTGGATCAAGTGATTCTAACTCCAGCAGAGGCAGCAACGCCCGATACCATCGTGGGGGGTCTCAATATCAACGGCTCTACAATCCCAGACGAGGAAGATGGGGCAGTTTTCAAGGCCCACCTGCATGCGTACCATACCCATATGGAACCCCACCGATGGGAGGACAATATCAGCATTGGGCTCCAACACCACATGAATTTAACTACTATGGACCACCTCCTTTTTTAGGAGTACACCCTGGACCACAGAGGGGCAGGCACCGGAGAGGCAGCAATGTCCACTGGGTGACCGGAATCGAGGAAAGACCACGAGTTTCAACAAGGAGCATGACGGGAACCTCGAGCAACCAACCGTCAACCAGCAAGAGGGGCAACTAGTAGTCAACCTGACTGACTACGAATTGACTGAACTACAAATACGGGTCTTGAAAAGGGACCTTGGCTTTGTCCCCATCAACAGAATGGATAAATTCAAGTTAAACGCAGAGATGAAGGAGTTCATCCGCAAGCTCAAATTATGAGCTTTTTTCAAGGATAAAGAAACAACTTAAAACGACAAGTCCGATACTGGACTGAGACCAAAATTGACCTTCACACCCCCAGATTCTACACTACCGGTCGAATTACTAGCCTTCGAAAAAGCAGTTATGGAGGAAATGGGGAAGATGCTCATCTAGGATAATTCAAATTTCCAGACCACATCCAGTGAAGAGAAGGAAGCCATATACCAACTGTCCACCAACAATGATATTGTCATCAAACTGGCAGATAAAGGCGGCGCAATAGTTATCCAGACAACAGCCAACTAGGACAGTGAATGCAAAAAACTCTTGGAGGTCCCCAGGAATTATGAAATCATACCGGTCGACCCCACAGAGACCATTTGAATTCAGATTGCTGGGATGGTGGAAGAAGCCATGTCTCATAATTGGGTGTCCAGAAGGGAGGCTGACTTCTTGACTCAAAAATCTCAGAGAACACCCTACTTCTACACCATACCCAAGATCCAGAAGAACCTCGAACAACCACCGGGACGCCCGATTGTGTCTGGTATCGGCTCCATTCTTGAGCCTCTATCGAAATTCGCCGATGCCTTCCTCCGCCCTTTGGTCCAAAGAACTGGGACATACCTGAAGGACACAAAAGCTGTCCTTCAACTTCTAGAAGGCATCACATTTGATCCAGCCCACCATCTCCTACTGGGGCTCGATGTGGAAAGCTTGTATACAAGCTTACCTCATGATGAGACGCCTAACATAATTGAGGAGGTCCTCTTTAACAACACATGGGAATACCAAACACCACGTAATGTGGTGATAGAGTGTATATCGCTGGCCCTAACAAACAATTTCTTCCTGTATGAAGGCACATTTTATCAACAGAAGCATGGGACCAGTATGGGAGGCACGTTTGCTCCTAGCCTGGCTGGTTTCTATGTCCATCATCTCGAGACCAATAAAATCTTACACCTAGACAACCCATTCTTTCACAATAGCAAGACCTGGAAGCGTTATATCGACGACATCCTGGTGATATGGAAAGGGGATTTCGCATCCACAGAAGCTTTCATGATCTGGCTCAACCGGCATAACAGTTTTCTCAAATTTACCAATACGACCTCAAATACCAATCTGTTTTTTTGGGATCTAAACATATATTCTGAAGATGGTATCTTGAAGACCACAACACATTTTAAAGCGACAGCCAAGAACTGTCGGTTACTATACAATAGCTTCCACCCTCGCCATCTCCGCGACAATCTTCCTTTTGGCCAGTTTCTTCGACTCCGAAGTAACTGTACCAAACTGAAAGATTTCAAAGACCAAGCCTCCGATCTGAAAACCAAACTGGAAAGACGTAACTACCCAGCAGCTGCCATTAACAAGGGCATGAAAAGAGCAAGGAACAATAATAGAGAGGCACTCTTGGAAGGCAGAATACCAAGGGAACAAGAGGAGAGACCAATTTGTATGACCACATTCAACACTCATTCAAATCAGATATCCAAAATTGTGAACAAACACCGGAGAATCCTGAACTGTGGGAGTCTCCACATACCCAAGCCCATGTTTTTGGCACAAGAGGGACGAAATCTGAGGGATATGCTTGTTCACACCAGACCACGCATGGGGCAATCTACGAACAACATGAATACTCTCCTCACACCAGTCCATGTACACCACCCATGTGGGAATTGCAGTACGTCACCTAACTAAGAGGAGTAGACACATTACATTCAGAAACGGAACAGAGTGGGAGCAAAGAAGGTTTACCAACTGTAATAGTAAAAACGTTGTTTACATGATCACATGGGCATGTGGCCTAAAGTGCATCGGCATGACATCAAGACCGATCAAGATCCGCATAGGAGAACATAAGAGTAATGTCCGATGCAAGAAGAGCACCACCAAGATGGCGACGCACTATCTGACCTCAGCGCATAGCGTAGAATAACTTAAATGGACTATCATTAAACAACTACATGGCGAGAGTGGGCTGCTAGAGGAAGAACAACGATGGGTGTTCCGTCTGGGCACCCATATAATTGGTCTTTTTTTTTAATAATCAATTTTATTAGCATTTATAAGAACAAAAACATAAGAAGACGGCGATAAGGTGCACAATACATCAGCATCCATCATCAACAGATAGTAAGATGGCCCATTCGAAAAACAAGGCCCTTGTAATAGCCCTCTTGGACGGAAAACAAAGCAAGTGGGAAGTCAACGTAAAGGTCAACCCAGTATGTTTAGCCATTTGCCTCATACGTTTTCAAACTTTTCAGGGCAGCCCCTGGGCCTCAAAGAGAGGTTCTTCCTGGGCCACGCACCAATCCACCCCCTGCCGCCACCTACGTACAGTAGGAGGCCCTGCCCGCGACATGGCCGCCGCTATGTCTCGTTTACCCACTGCCAATGACGTGCCCAAGAAACACTTATCGGCTCGAGAACCGTCCAGGCCATCAAACACCCCTAGAAGGAGACGGATGGAATCACGTGGGACCTGCCACCCCAGAGTGTATGTGAGTTCAGTTTCTATACCCGCACAAAAGGAGGCGAGATCTGGGCATTGCCCGACCATATGGAAAAAATCGTCCGGGGCCTGGCCGCAATGTGGCAAGTCCGGTGAGGGGCGTAGACCCACCCTGTGTAGGCGTGCAGGGGTGAGATATACAGTGTGGTGGTAGTACAGTTGGATGAGGCATAATTTTGAGGAGCATGTCAGAGTCTTGGGGGCCATCAGGGCTTCTCGCCAGTCCACCTCCTCCAGGGGACCCACCCATCCCTCCCAGCGTGCCCGCAACGCATCTAAGGTGACGGGCCGTTATTCACTAGGGAGCGATATATTTGTGACACTCCCCCTTTACCCAGATTGCCCATCATGACCTGGGCTTCCAACGGATTAAATTCAGGGAGTGAGGTACCAGGTGGGACATGTGTAGTAAGGGCATGGTAAAGTTGCAAATATTTGTAGAATTGAGTAGGGAGAAAGGAGTAGCGTTGTCGCAGTTCAGAGATGGCCCGGATGTGGTCTCCCACCCAGATGTCCCCAAGGAATGTAATCCTGATCTGATCCCATTGTTGGTATCCTCAAAGAGCTGATACGTCACACAGCCATGTACCATGCCACAAGGGCGTGTGTCAAGTGAGTTTCTTATCCCATTGCGTGTGACGTAGAGCAGTGCGCCAGGCTGTTAGAACCGCTCTGGTGATTGGCGGGATGGTCAGTGGAATGGGGGTCTCGTACAGGTAGGCTAAAATCTGTGGGAAGTCCATAGTTCTGAGGTCAGTCCGGTAGGCCGGGTCGGACCAGTCTCCAGCAAACCAGTCATGGATGACAATAATGCGGGTGGCCAGGTAATAGAGGTGAAACCCAATACCCCCATCAAAGGGAAGTATCCGACAGCAGGTCAAGGCCATACGTGGTCTCCCATTCCCCCACAGAAATTTGGTAAGCACCCTGTCAAACTCACGGAACCAGCTACCCGGGAGATGGAAAGGGATATTTTGGAGGATGTATAAAAAACGGGGGAGGATCATCATTTTAAGAAGTGCCCCTCTGCCCAGGGGGTTAAGTGGGAGGGACTGCCAACGCTTAAGGTCGGATTTGGCTTTCGTGACCAGGGGCGTGAGGTTAAGAGCCCACTCTAATTCGGGGAGTAAGGTTAGCCAAATCCCCAGATACTTGAATGATTGCCTCCGCAGGGGGATAGAGGACAATCAAAGCAGGCCCTCAAGGGGTGGAGAGGGACCAAGGTGGACTTCGCCGGGTTTAGGCCCAGACCCGAGGCTGTCTCAAAATTCTGAAGCACCTCCAGAAAGCGAGGGCCGGAGGTCTCCGGGTCAGCCAGGAAAAGCAGAACTTAGTCCGCATAGAGGGCAATTTGTCAATCTGGTGAGGGTCCCAGGACCACCCTTGGATTTGAGGGTCGCTACGTATGAGGCACGCCAGCGGTTCCATTGGCAGCGCGAATAAAAGTGGTGAGAGGGGGCATCCTTGACGGGTGCCTCTGCGGATGGGGAATGCTAGGGCGCCGTTGGTCAGGACCCTTGCCTTAGGACTCGAGTACAGGACTCGGATAAGGCGTCTGAAGTGGGGGCCGAAGCCCATCGTGGCCAATACATCCTCCAAGTAGCCCCAATCCACCGTAAGAAAAAGGCCTTCTTAAAGTCTATTAGTAGCAGGGCCAAGTATGGGGTAAGCAGGTGGCGATGGGCTAGGGCAAGATGGAGGTGCCGTATACAATGCCAAGTACCGCGAGAGGGCATGAAACCGCACTGGTCCAGGCAGATCAGCTCATCTAGCAAGGGGCGAAGACGCTGCGCCAACACAGTAGTGAAGATTTTCATTTCAGTGTTGATGAGAGAGATTGGGCGATACTCTGCGCAGGAAAGGGAAAGGGGTTGGGTTTTCGGATGACCACTATGGTGGCCACGTCGGTCTCAGGAGGAAAAGAGCCCGACTCTACCACATGTTGAAAGAGGTCGACCAGACGAGGGACCAATACGATGCGGTAAGTCGCATAATATTCCTGCGGAAAACCATCGGGTCCCAGCGTCCTCCCAGAGTTGAGTAGGGAGATAGCGCCCTGGATCTCCTCAGGAGTAAGGGGAAGGTCGAGGTCCGCCAAAGCGGTCTGGGGTAAACAAGGGAGGTGGGCTCCGGTTCCGTTCAGCAGGTCGGCCAGCGAGGCCCCGGGGGGCCGGACAGAATAGAGCTGAGAATAGTAGCCTGTGAAGGCTTGGGCGATAGCCACCGAGGTACAGTGGTGGGTACACGTGGCGTCCCGGATTTCAGGAATAAGTCTACTCGCTCTGGGGTAGGACACCAGATTATGAAGCAGCTTACCATTTCTGTCACCCCATCTGTAGACCCGTGCCACGGAGGAGTACCAGAGCATCTTGGCCGAATCCAGGGAGATCTGGTGGATCTCATCACGGAGCATCGCCAGTTGTCTAGCTGAGTTGGCGTCTTCTGTATCACCCGAGGTCACCTCCAGCTGCGTAGCTTGTGTCTCTGGTGTAATCTGGAAAGATCATTATGGTACTTTTCTGAAATTTCAAGGGACCATGGAGTCGGGCTTCTCTCAGGACAGCGTCCCTATCATGGAAATTGAGGATCCGGATGATAATAGGACGTGGGGGTGCCCCGGTGGGGGGTTTGGCCGCCAGAGAGCGATGTGCGCTTTCGATAGCAAACCACGCCGAGAGGGCCTCTGCAGGTATCCAGGATTTAATCCAAGTCTCGATGAAGGTGTCCGCATGTCCCTGCTCAACATTTTCAGGAAACCCTATGAGGCGCAGGTTATTCCGCCTCGAGCGATTCTCTGCGTCCTCTGCTCGGCGGTGAGCTCCGAGGTCTGGGTCGGTAGGCGGGCCACCTGCGTTTTCAACTGGTTTAAGTCATCCTTAGTGGTGGAGATGCGCGACTCTGCCTCCGACAACCGTGCCGCTGCGGATAAGGGCCACATCAACCCGCACCTCGACGATCTTGTTTTCCACGGAGGCCTGAGAGGTGCTAATCGCTTGGAGGATAGCTGATAGGTCACTACCCACCAGAAGGGGTGGCCTCCAGACGCTCCCCTTGCCGGGCTGCGGTCGGTAGTGGTGTATTGGTCCATCTTGGTCTGAGTTTGTGGCGTCGGAATCTTCGGAGCACCGTCCCTACCCATCTTCGCCGTGAGCACCGGGTCTGGATACCCCTCAGGACGGATGGAAGGAGCACAGGCAGCCGAGTCAGGCCACCGGGGGGGGGGGGGGGGTAGGGGAGGGGGCAGATAGGCGCCCAAGCCGTCAATACTCAGGCCCAGGCACAAAATCCACCCCGGTCGGGCCCAGGTAAGGGGTCGTGAGTTCCTGGGGTGGTCCGCGCCGCCCGAGCCATGGCGGGGGCTCCTCTTCTATATATGCACTTGTGCCAAGACGCGGTAGGAGGCAGGAGCCCACAGTGGTCTTGCCTACCCGGGGTAGTGTCATCGCGCCTGTCTGTGCAGCGGTGGTGTAGGCACGAAGGATCCAGCTGAGTCGGAGGGGATACACGTCAACCGGAGGGGAGCAGGGGGCTAATCGACACAGCCGCCGATCCCCAGGCTCAACCCCAACCACCGGGGAACGTATGTATGGAGGCCCCAGACCCTCTCCCATAGGGGGTCATGCAGGTTATGTCGGTGGCCTTAAAGATCTCGGCCCCAGGGAAGCTCTCCAGTTGATCCCACCAAGCAGCCTCGTCATTCCCATGTGGGGTGGATCAGAAGGTGAAGGCCGCGGAGGACCCAGGGCCGCTAGTCCCTCCAGGCCAGCCCTCCGTGCACCGGAAATGCGGGGGTATATTGTGGCTCTAGGGGCGGCTGGAGGAGCCGAGCCAGGCTCTGCAGTGTCACCAGGAGAGGCAAGGGGAACAGCGTCAGCGGGCCTCCCAGGACAGAGGCGCCCCGCCCGCAGGCCACGACGGAGGCCTCCACCCCACGGCCCCAGCACTCCAGAAGGTTATCCCCGGCGGGGGATGGCGAAGCAGGCCTCACGCTCCAGCTCCCTCGAACCCAGGAGGAGATTAGCAGGGGTGAGCAGGGGCGGTAGTACGAAGAAGGCAGCACAAGTCAATAGGAGAGAGGGAGGGGGGCCAGGAGCATCGATGTCGGCTCCTCGCACGTCGCTACCCGATGACGTAGCCGAGCCGCAGGCTGGTCTCACTCACCGGGTGGGCACCACGTCGTGTGGCACAGATCAGGCCCCCTTGGAGGATCGGCGTGGTCTCTGAGAGAGGGTCTATTTTTGATCATAGGGTAACCCAGGCCCGTTCTGTCCACACCTGAGGTATGAGACCCTTGTCCTTGCCCTGCCAGCCTAATTTGTATGCCATGTTAAATTGACCAGAGGGTCCTGTGTTACTATATAACAAATACCCTGGGCCATCCTTGTCACTCAGCCAGCATGAACCCCTACGTAGGCCTTGCCAGCCTGATCTGTAGGCCTTTTGTTAAGTTGACCAGAGTTCTGCACCCATTTTTACTGAACAGCAGGCCCTAGGCTTGTCTGACCAAAATCACTGCCAGCCTCTCTCAGCGAGGACTCCTGCTCCAAACTAAAGAGCCCCCACCCTACCCATGTGCGAAGTTCACTAGCGCAGAGTTCACCATTTCTCTATTCGACATATGGCACATCACATCCTGGGTCTGTACATGAGAAATACAGAAGTTCCCACCGCAGCTGCGTCAAGCTGGGGTGATGAATAACCGAGACACATATCCATATATGTATATTTTATTCCTTTGCATTACATATTTTCTGCTTGCCCTATGCAAATTACGACAAGCGCTTGGCCTGAGAATATAACCTTTCACCTAGTCTACGTTCCGCATTTAGTGGGATAGCGACGACACGTCTGATAAAAGTTGCAGACCAAGCTTTTCTAGACTGACGTAGGTAGAAGTGGCGTGAGATGACGTTACTGTAGGCGCTTCTCATAGCCTTAAAATGTATAAAAAGGGAGTTCACACAGTCCTCGGCGGACTACCCCACCCGTCTGTTAGTAGATGGCAAGCGGGTGTGGGTGCTCCCCAAGAGCTCTTGTTTTTTGTTTTTAAGATACAATTTAACTTGCCAATATATTTGCTGTATATGCTATGTATGCTATTTTGCTATGCTATTTTGTCCCTAAATTGGTGTTTTCTTATTTCATACTTATATTACATTTGCAAGGCTGCTTTCTTTTAGGTAGGTACGTGAGTATTCTCAGTATTTTAGATCAAGTGTGTTTTGCATTCTGGGAACATTTTCCTTGATTTAACTTATGTTTTTCATAATGCATTTATAACTGTGTCTTCGAGGTTTTCTCAAGTGTCTCTCTTCAAACGAATTCAATGCCTTCTGATTCATGCGAGGTCACTATATTTGCATTTTGTATTTTTATGCGTTTGTCTTGCAGCTTTTTTAAGTTGCACCTTCTTAATTAAACTGTTAAAACTCTCAGCATCAGTTTCCATGGCTCACATGTCTGTTTCCTTCATTTTTAGATCGAGCATTCGCAGACACCCCGGCTCAAATTAAGGTGCCCCTTTAGTCCCTAACTCACTCCCCCGATCATACGGTGAAGGTTCCCTGAGCCCTGTGCTCAGCCCCCTGCCCTCTTGACCCTTAATAAATCTCCCTCCAACATCTCTCAAGCTGGCGCCTCCCGGACCTGGAAGGCGCACCTCATCCGCCGGCACCCAGAGCCCCTCAGCTCCGGTCTCAGACGTTGGCGCAGTGATCGCCAGAAGCGTGGGGGCGAGGAGCCACGCCGGTCGGGCAGGGCAGCATACGGGAGCCAGGCAGTCACTGGAGGAGATCACAGTTTGAAGGGGGTGCCGCACCGGTGTCCTCACGAATCGAAGACACCGCCTTCACTGCTGGACCTCGGCGGAGGCCGCAATCATGCGGCCCAGGGGCGGCGGGAGAGTAAAGACCAGAACTGGGTGCCGGAGACTCGGAATCGCCAGACAAGTAGACCGGCGCGGTCCCTCAGCACAGGGAGCCTCCACAGGCAGGTAGGAAGAGCGGATGGTTGCTGTTGACAAGAGGATGCGAGGCGGATGACGGAGGGGTCCGGAGCACTCTTAGAGTGCGACCGCCATCTTGAAGCCTCAGGCCATGCCCCCCATATATTTGGTCTTAATGACGAAATACCCTGGGGTCAGTTCACGTGAATCTGTAAACTTTTCCCATTAAAGCAATGACCATTTATCACAGCCCTTCACCCATCATTCTGGAATCCACCTGAGTCCAGTGAGGCCATGTGATCATTTATTATGTCCCTACCATATGTGTATGACCCTACTCATCAATATCTAGTGTTAGATGGATAGGATGTATCGCTTTATAGAACTACCAACTTTAACCCTCGTATCGTAATGGGTGTCACCCCACCTAGTACACAAATTTTGTACATATCTCTTGAAGGAATACTTTATTTTGGTCTTTTGACATAGTCCACGGTCTATCAGACATACATTACCACTGTATCCACTCTGGGCCATTCGAGTCTACCGTGGCGCAACATCAATCTCTGTTTAACATCAGTGGAATTGAGGTCCTCAACTCTAAACAATTATGGCTCGTCAATCACTTGTATTGTAAATTTGAATTCTCATTAGCGCTACCCACAGTTGAGCGCTTACCTGACGTTTTTTTTAATTTTAACTATCCTATCTTTTACTTAACCAGTTTTTTCATTTTTTCTGAATCCTTAAGTTGCCTGCAACCAGCGGAGTGACTAGCATAGCACCGTCTACCACACTTCCGGTTTCACACACCCATTTATTTTCCAGTAACCCAAATTTTTTCAGCGCACACAGAGGGACTAGCAAGCAGCAGCTAAATGTTTGGCGTTTATTTTATTTTAGGTCTGCACCTTCCTATTACCTATTTTATTCATTTCCCTGCAACCAGCACGGAAACATGATCGCGTAGCGCGGTCCTCCCCCATAACTTCCGGTTTTACTTAACACAGGTTACCGTTCTAGACTCCAAAACCTTCACACGCGCACAGAGGTATGCGTTGTCTCCTAAGCCTTCTACTTCTCGGCCTTTCTTGGCAGTCGTGTACAGTTCTGATTATCTCATTTTGGCGGGAATTTTGACAATCACGGTCCCTACTTTAGGACCCCGCGGTTCTCATTATCCATCGAAGCCGCGGGGAGGTGAGATTGTAGAAAGGCAGTGTCCTACAGTTTGTAAGTACGGCATAGCCGAGCATCGAGACAATCCCTTTTGTCCACTAAGGCTGCTTTCTGTTACTTATTCCCCGTTTTTCCCTTGTCTACAGATATTGACTGTAGACACCCTTTTTATTTTTTTTGCAGAGTTTTAGATAGCGCGAACTTGACCCGAATCCAATCAGGTATCAGAGCGCTTTACATAGCACCAGTTAGGTTACATTAGGACACACATTCATTCTTTGTTAGGCACTGGGAGATTAAGTGATTTGCCCAGAATCACAGGATGTTCAGCGTCATTATCGAGACTCGAACCCAGTTCCCCAGGTCCGAGGTTGAGTGTCCTAGCCGTTAGGCCAACTCTTCTCCCCATCCCACCCATTTTCAGGCTCATGGGGCATTGTGTCCATTAAAAAACAAGTATGTACGCTCAAGTATTTATTATCCATTGTACATACTGAATATAATTTTCAGACCTGTATTAACCACGATTCCTAACAGTCAGTATTTATGTGTGCTTTTTGTTACGTGTTTGTGTGTCTTGTATTGTCCTTTGCATTTACAGGACACAGCACTAATGCATTTCTACACGATAACGGCGATATGACTATATAATGACATAGTTAGTGATATATTTCATCACCACTTGTATCACTTTTTTACAGGTCACCACTAATATCGCCGTTTGCAGCTCTTGTCTTGCTGGTTTTTTTTTTTGTGAACAAATTTAATTAGTCAAACGTACAATCAGCGGAGCTCTGTACCCCAGAGACATACGTAGCATCAATGAATCACATCTTGACATTGACCATTTTTCCATATAATAACAAAAGAAGAATACAGAAGGGCCATGCATATAAAATACGGCCCAATTGAACAAACCCCCCCCCAACCACCCCACACCCCATCGCACCACCAGCCCAACAACATCAGCAGGTATGGTCCAAACTGCAGCTCTACTCTCGCCATGAGACATGCCCAATCTACACCATGTCACCAACGCGCGTGTGGTACATGCCGCCCCCAGACTAACGAAGAAAACACCGTACAGCCATACAGATCCTATTCTGGAATGGGTTCTAAATCCAATCCCCTGTAGTTCGCCCAGCCTTCCAGATTTTATAGTGCTTGCGCGGGCAACCTCGTGCTAGAAAAATGGGGGCCTCCAGGCCCATACAGAAATCCAATCCTGCTTTCAACACTGAAACGGAGGGTGCGGCCGTCTCGCCTTCCAAGCCCTTGCAATGTCACGTTTCGCAATAGTAGAACCCAGGAGCATCAAATGACGCTTGTAAACATTGCCCCCTATATCATCCATAACATGCAGAAGTACTAATTTAGAAGATCGAGGGAGATCCCAGCCCAGGACCTCCGAGAGGCACGCCAGCACACCCCGCCAGAACCTAGACAACGCAGTACAATCCCATATGGTATGTAGTAGAGTCCCCTCATCATGCAAGCAGCGAAGGCAATTCGGGGACGCCACCAGACCCGCCCTGTACAGTCTGACCCTAGTAAAGTACACCCTATGCAGGTATTTAAATTGAATTAGATGAAGGCTCACCGCAATGGCCGCTCCACGTGGGGAAGCCAAAGCCTCCACCCAATCCTCCTCCTCAAGCGTGCCCACATCCTCCTCCCATGTCACACGGAGACGTTGTAATGATGGGGAGCAGTGCGTTACCAGAGACTGGTAGATCCTCGATATCTTATGGTCCCGAAGATCCCCCATGAAAATGTTTGCCTCCACCGGACTGAAGTCAGCCAATTCCTCTAGACCCACCAAGCTAGGAGCCAGAGCATGCCGGAACTGCAGGTATTTAAAAAATTGTGTACGCAGCATATGAAACTCGTTTTGCAGTTCCTGAAACGACTTCAGGATGGGTCCCCTCATGACATCACCCAGAGTAGAGATCCCAATCACATCCCAGTCGTGAAAGCCCGGCAAAGCCGCCAGCTGCGGCAGGCGCCCATTTAGCGGCGTCTCGCCCATCAGGCGATTCCACCAGCCCATCCTCCACAACGCCGGTCTCCAGACCTGAAACACTAACTGTGTGACGTTCGGCAAGGAACGCCGCAGAGACGCGGAATAGAGAAGCGTGTGTAGTGAGTGGTCTCCCATCAACCGGCGCTCCAAGGCATATGCTGGGTCTGACCTGTCGCCATACCACCATTCGTTAACCACCCTAACAACACCCCCACCCCAAAGAAACCGACTCAAGGCCGCGTTGACCTGGCGGAACCAACCCGAGGGGATGGGATATGGATGATTTTGCAGCTGATACAGCAGGCGAGGAAGAGAGACCATTTTGAATATGGCCGACCGGCCATATATGGCTAGGGGCATGTGGGACCAAACCCGAAGATCCTCACGCACTCTGTTCCACACCGGCACCAGATTCCTCTCCCAGGAGACCAACCTCACGTCCGATAGAAACACCCCCAAGTTCTTCAGCCCTCCACGCACCACCTGCACCGCGGAAGCCCACGCACCCGGGTCGGCCCCTCCACCCAGGACCCACAACATAGATTTACGCTCATTCATATAGAGACCTGAAGTCTCTCCAAACACCTGCATAATGCGCAGCAACCGCGGGCCAGTCCTATCCAATTGAGTAAGAAAGAATAATACATCGTCCGCGTAGAGGGCAATGCGATCCGACAGTCCGTTCGCCCATTCAAGCCCTGACCCCTGCGCATCTATGCGAACCCATGCAGCTAGGGGCTCCATTGCCAAGGCAAACAGGTAAGGCGATAGGGGGCACCCCTGCCTGGTGCCCCGACCAATGGAAAAGACCGAGGAGACCGAACCCGCCACGCGTACCGACACTGTTATGTCCGTATATAGTAGCGTTAAATAGGAAAGAAAACGGGGCCCTTATTTCAGCCGGTGTAAGAGGGCGAATAGAAACTCCCAGCTCAATGAATCAAAAGCTCGATCCATATCCGCTAGTAATAGGGCCGCTCGCACCCCCAAAACTCTCAGCTGCAGCTATCGCCGCATGGGCTCTACGAATATTGTGACGGGTTGCCCGCTGAGGCATGAACCCCGCCTGGTCCGGATGAACAATAGTTGAGATGTGGGGACGAAGACGGTTAGCCAGCGCCTTGGCCAGAACTTTAGCCTCGACGTTGAGAAGAGAAATGGGACGGTAGGAGGCATGGTGTTCCGGGGGCCTACCAGGCTTGTGAAAGACCACCACCTCCGCATGTCGCCAATCCCTGGGCAAGCGGCCGGCCTCCCTCGCCTCCTCCACTGCCCTGCAATAATGGGGACCCAGCTGCCGGAAATAGCGCTTGAAGAATTCATTCGGGAAGCCATTGGGACCCGGCGCCTTGCCGGGCAGAAGCTCCTGAAGAGCCGAATTCAACTCGTCTTCCGGAAATGGGCGATCCAGTTCGGCGCGTACCTCATCCGCCAGAGCCCTGGGTGGGAGATCGTCCAGAAATCGGGCAATAGCTTCTGCTGCTAGACATTCTTGGGGAGCGTCAAGGCCCGCATAATAGACCGCAAAGCTTTCTGCAATGACCGACGGGTCTGACATCAGCTGGCCGTCAGGACCGACCACACCCGGGAGGACCAGGGATCCCGTCGCCCCCTGACACAATCTATGCAAAAGCTTGCTCGACTTGTCCCCCCACTGGTATATCCTGCTGCGGGTATCCAGCCACACCTGTCTGGCCTCTTCTAGCAACAGGGACGAATATTCCTGTTGCGCCAACACCAACTGGCGGCGGACCAACCTCCCTTCTCCCTCGTCTCCTCTGCGTGCTTCTAGGTCCAATATCTTTGCTTCTGCCCGAACAAGAGATTCCCTGCGGGCCCTACGAGCCGCCACACAAAAGGAGATGTCAACCCCCCGTAGTGTGAGCTTCATCGCCTCCCACAGAGAAGCCGCCGCCGAAACCGTGCCTAGATTTTGCGACAAGTAACGGTCTATGGCTTCGCCCATGTGCTCCCTGTACTCTTCCTTTTGGAGATTCCATGTAGAGAGGCGCCACCGGAAAGGACACCGCGCAAGGCCAGCACGCAGTGTAATGGCTACAGGCGAGTGATCAGACAACCCGCGTGGGAGAATATCAGCCTCTTTCACCCTATTAGCTGCCCCTTGAGACACGAATATGTAATCAATACGAGAGAAGGAGTCGTGGACAGCCGAGAGGTAAGTAAACCCCGGCATTATGCCATGCAACCGACGCCATGGATCATCCCAATTCTGGCCCAGCACGAGTAAAGACAGCCTGGTGGGGCCGCGCGCCAACAGGGCCCCATCAGGCCTCCATCTGTCAACAGCAGCATCCAGCACATCGTTCCAGTCCCCACCAATGACAGCTAGGCCCTCCGGGACATCCGTCCACACGGTCACAAGTTTATCCACAAAACCCCAGGACAACGGCGGCGGGGCATAGACACTACCCAAAATCATGGACTCACCCCTCAATGTACCCTGCAGGAAAAGATATCTGCCCTGCGCATCACCCCACGTTCTGATGTGGATATAGGGGACTCGTCTGTGTATCAAGACCGCTACCCCCCTCGAGCCCCGCACAAAGCCCGCATGGAACACCTGGGTAAAGCCGAAGCGCTGAAAGCAGAGAACCCTAGTCCCCATAAGGTGTGTCTCTTGTAACATCAGGATATCAGCATTGGCGCGTTTGGCCTGCTTAAGGATAGCGGCGTGCTTAATCTTGTCTAGTGCTCCCCCTGACATTCCAACTTAGGATACGCAGGGACCCCAAGGAATCTACAGATCTACCCACCGTGGCAGCCATACCAAAACATCAAAGCCGTGCAGGGCCCACAGGCCCAGGACATGCACACAGCGCAACCCCTACCTGCATGTGGACCGTTCGATGGAAAAACAACAACACCAATTCCCTTAACAACCCAACCAACCCCCCCCCCCTGTACTTCGAAAACAATGAAGTACCTGCCGCGGCAGGCAGAGCAGGCATGCCCCAACAGGGGGAACCACCCCTCACCCGCCAATGGATCCCTGAACTACAGTCCATTGTCCCTCAGCCCCATCCCCGTCTAAGATACCCAACAGGAATATCGGCCCTGAATGGGCTCCTCTGCCCCCTACAGGCATTTCTCAGGAAAGTGTGCACACACAAAGACATTAATCAATCAGCTGGCGCCACATGTTCTACAGCCGAGTCTGTCAGCAACGGAGCATTTCCAGATCTGGACCGTCTTCTGGACCAGGAGCGACGAGACCCCCTCCGACGACCACCAGGCGCCCTCCGGACCACACCACTCGAGGAGGAGTCTGATTCTCTCCCAGGCGGGGAGTGAGGGCGCAGCCGCACTTTCTCATCCGTCCACCGGAAAACCTCCTCCGGGGAATCAAAAAAGTACGTGCGGGAGCGATAAACCACCCTCAGTCGGGCTGGGTAGAGCAGCGCATATGGAAGTTTAAGTTCCCGCAGGCGGGCCTTGGCCGCGAGGAACGACTGCCGCTGTTGCTGAGTCCGTTTGGTATAGTCCGGGAATATCAGGATGCGCGCATTATTGTATTGCAAGGAGTCCTGGGCCCTGGCCAGTTTCAGAATCACGTCCCGATCATGATAGTTAAGCAGTTTCGCGATTACTGGCCGCGGCCTAGCCCCCGGGGGAGGCTTCTGCATCAGGGCTCTATGCGCTCGCTCCACCACAAAACATTTAGAAAGGGAGTCGGGGGGGAAGCCATCCCTCCAACCACTGGACGATGAACCTCTCCATATTTCCAGACTCGCACCCCTCCGGAAAACCAACAAAGCGGAGGTTGTTGCGGCGCGCCCTACCCTCCGCATCGTCCACCCTAGACTCCAAGCCCCGCTGGGCAGTCTCTAGAAATGTGACCCGCTGTTGCAGGGTCGCCACCACATCCTCCACGCCAGAGATACGCGACTCAGTGATGCGTGCCACTGCATTCCGCAAGTCTTGGCGCAACAGCATAACATCTGATCCCACCGCCCCTATCTTGGCGTCAAGGGCATCTCTAGATTGAGTGATTGCCGCCATGAGGGCAGCATTGTCTGGGACAGTGACCTGTGATCCACCGGCCACCACTGCCGGGCCCCTAGGACCAGCAAACTTGTCCAGCGTGCTTTGCTTGGAGGGCCCCCCACCATGTTTGTCCCTCGTCATGTTAAGCCAGGTGTATGACGGTGATCCTACTCCCAACAGGCAGGTTCCATCTCCGTACACTCCGGTGGGGTCTCGTGGGCGACCCCTCTGGCTAGCGACGGTCCGCGCAGCTCAATCTCACTGCCGAAGCAGGCGTCTAGGCACCCCCTCTGCGTGTCACCAGACCTTGTCTGCCACGTGGCACCGCTCCACGCAATCCAGCGGGCGACCGTCGACGCCCCGCCGCAAACCCCGCAGGCGATGCGTGCTCCACTAAGGCGTCGCACTGGGCCCCACCCAGGCCCAATATCGCAGGATCTCACGGACCTGGAACCTCAATGGCACCCCCACAGGGCCCCAGGGACAGGCAGGATACACCCTCGGGCCGCCCGCCGATCCCAAAGTCTCCACAGAGCACAGTCGCCTCACCGTACCCCCACGGGGTCCGATAGTACCGCCGAACCCCACACAGAGCTGGAGAGGATGGGGGGGGGGCAGGTATTCAAGCACTGTCGAGCACGCTCGGGCCCCGCGGGGGACGCCTCCACTCACCCCACGTCACCCGGATCACCCCCACAGCCCGAGTTGGCTGCCGATATCAGGAGCGCTCCACCTCAAAGACCAGAAGCCACTGGAGGCCCCACGCAGAGGAACAAAGGCCCTCTCACTGGCCACGATGTGTGCGTCTGCCTCCTCATCCCAGGTGCCCCGCAACGGGCCCGGCTCAGGTTCGTCCATGGCAGCTGAGCCCCCGGCCGGGTGAACCACCTCTTGCCGCCAACGCCGCCAAGCCAGACCAGGATCCCTGGACCTTCTCCTCCGGGGCGATCAGGATAGCGCCGCCACAGTAAACGCCTCTCTGGGCCCCAACTCCCCGCCCCGCGGTCCGATCAACCGCCGATCTATGGGGGGGGGATACCGCCCCACAGGAGCTCTCGCCAGTCAGGCACCTCACCTCGCGACACCAGCGGGGGGCCGCCCTCTCAGCAGCCGCTCCGGAGTTCGCCGGTCGAGTTACACTCGAGACCGCGGCTTCCGCACCACCCACAGGCCTCAGTGTCGATCTGGCCCCGCCGCGGCCGTAGAATACTGCTGCGATCCCCAGCTCACCATCGGCGGGTGTCGCCGCGCCACGCCACCTCCAGGCACCACAAGCAAGGGATTTTAGGGACAGAGGAGCAGGATGAATGGAGGATCAATGCAGGGCTGGACGGAGCCTATCTAAAAGACGTCCGCCATGCTGGCTCGCTAAGCCACGCCCCCTTGTCTTGCTGTTTTAATTGTGTTCTTTTCCTTACAGATTTTCACTTGAAGTATCTATTAGGTACTGTATTAAATGCATGATTATGTGCCTTTTTTCACTTAATTAGCAACATACATATTTTCTCTGATTTCCTACTTTAATTTTTTTTTTTTTTTTTTAAATTATTTTTATTGCAGGAATCAGTAAATCGTTACATAATCGGCCAGCATTATATATCAAGCCGGAGCATTGAAACACAACCCTCCGCCCCCCCCCCGGAAGTTGCTTACACAGCCATTCAGCCCACAACCCTGGGGTCGGGCGGCGAAATTCAATGGGGGCTCAGGAGGATGTCGAGGTTGGCCCGGAGGAACCGTTGTCCGTCATCTGCTTTTCCAAACATGCCTATAACTCCAAAAAGAACACCCCACCCTCGAAACACCCCAATCCCAGGAAAACCCTCCCCCCCCCCGCCATCAGCGCGCGGCATCAACCGCAACCGGATCTTCTAGAGGACCCATGGGGAAAGCAATAGAGCTGAAAAGTGCAATCGTCTATCGGGACTCGGGGCGAGCCGCTTCCTCACGTTCAGCATCGCTGGGGGCGCAATAATCCCTAAGGGCCTGCACTAACATCTCCCACTCCAGCGCTGCCTCCTCGGCCTTCTCGTTACGCTGCCTCCAAGCTAGCTGGTATCTGAGCGTACTCTCCCCCGCCGCCCACTTCAAAAGTTCGCTGTGCCCCCGGCTTCCCGTCGGGCCGGCCCGTGCCTTCCAGTTCCTGGTCACCTCTCGTTTAGCAAGGAGCAGCCCTAAATCAATGAATTTACTAGATATTTTATTCTTGGGGGTATGAGGGAACCAGTGCAGGAGACCCACCGCTGCATCCAACGATAGGGATCTCCCCGTCGTCTCCTCCAGGGTCTTCCCCACTTCCTCCCAATAGGCTGACTATCCCGGGCAGGCCCACAGCATGTGGAGAAGGTCCGCCTCCTGGGCCGGGCACCTGGGGCACTCCGCCGAGGCCGTAGCAAAATATCGCCTGATTTTCACCGGGGTCAAATATGCTCTATGGAGCACGTAATAGTGGACTAATTGAAAGCGGGCGTGGCGTGTGCCCTTCCAGGCTCGCCGCACCAACTGAGCCCAGGTCGTCTCCGGGATCTCCTTGCCAATGTCCTCCTCCCAGCGGTTTCTCAGGGTGGTGAGGGGAGCCAGCCCCTCATTGAGCAGTCTACCGTAAAGGCAAGTGACCGCCTTTACCGTGCCCGCGGACATCATCACGTATTGGCACACCGGGGATAAAGGAGGTTCCTCCTGCCCGGACCGCCAGTGCGCCTGGATCGCTCGAACAAGGGCCGAGTGCAGCAAAATGTCGCCGCGGGGAATCCCGAAGCGATCAATAAGCTCCTGGAATGGCAAGAGCGTCCCGTCCTCGTATAGATCACCGATGAGCTGCAGACCGGCGTCCTCCCAGGTCGCCAACCGCGACCAATCACCCCCATGGGGCAAAGCCGTTAGCATCCCCAGCGGTATTTCGGGTGCATACGGTGTTCGCAGGTGGCCCCGGGCGTGAGCTCGGTTCCAGCACAGGCGAACGGTCCGCTCCTCCATTGACAAGTCCTGCAAGGCCAATCGTTGTCTCATCACTATGAAGGAGAGAACATGCCTGGCCATGCCCGTTCCCCTCCTGTCCTCGGGGCCCCGGAACTCCCGGGCGATCTCCTGGGTGAAGGCCTGGAGCTGCGCCGCTAAATAATACTTTTCGAAGTCCGGCACCGCAAGCCCACTCTCCTCCTTCGGCCTCATCAGGGTCTTGAGGGCCACCCGCCGGCGGCCCGAACCCCAAAGGAATCCGACTACCATTGACCGTAATAGTCGAAACGTGGTCGGTGGGATCCAGATCGGTAGTGTCCGGAAGTAATATAACAACCGGGGAAGCGCCACCATTTTAAGCAGAGCAATCCGCCCTGCCACCGAGAGCGGCAGCGTGGCCCAAAAGCCCATACTGCCTCGAAGTGCTCGGATGCCCCGGGCAATGTTCCCATCGAGGAGGCCATAAGGTTCATGGTAGACATACACCCCTAGATATTTGAAGCAATCGGGTTCCCATCTAATCTCCCTACTTAAAGCAGGTGTAGGGGTGCCCCTGCGGATCGGGAAAAGACAAGTCTTAGTCCAATTCACTCGGAGGCCCGAGACCTCCCCAAACTCCGTGAGCGCCGTCGCAGCCCCATGTAGGGCAGCGAGCGGGTCTTCTAGGAAGAGCAACAGGTCGTCTGCATATAGTGAGACGTAGTGCGGGCCCGACAGAGTCCACAGGCCCGTGTAATAGGCTCCCGACCGGAGATGCAGCGCAAGAGGCTCCACCGCCAGCGCAAAGAGCAGTGGGGATAACGAGCAGCCCTGCCTCGTGCCCCGTTCCACCGGGTATCGTGAGGAAATCAGCGGTCCCGTCCGAACCCTGGCTGACGCCGAGGCGTACAGAATCCTGGTCCATCTGACGAAACCCTCCCCGAGGCCGAACCTCCGCAACACAGTGCAAAGGTAGTCCCATTCCAGGCTATCAAAAGCCTTCTCTAAGTCCACTGATAGGACAACCGGGCACGGGGCGTCCACAAGCGGTTCCCCAAGCAAGCGGCACAACCTGCGAATGTTCATGGTCGTGTTACGCCTGGGGATAAAGCCAGCCTGGTCCTCATGCACCAAGGAGCTCATGTGTCCGAGCAGCCTCGTGGCCAAGATGCTGCTCAGAATTTTATAATCCACCGTTAGCATCGATAAGGGACGGTAAGACCCCGGATCGGATGAGTCCCTGCCGGGCTTGAGGAGCGGGACCACCAATGCCACACACATCGAGCCTGGAAGACGCCCCAGCCTCCTCGCCTCCCTGTATACCACCAACAACCTAGGGGCTAGGAGATCGGCATAGGCCATATAGAACTCTACAGGAAGCCCGTCCAGGCCCGGGGTCTTATTTCTCGCCATCTTTTTAATGGCGCTACGGATCTCTCCCAGTTCTATGTCGGCCCCCAAGGCTTTCGCCACATCCTGCTCCATTGTTCGAATCTCTAGAGGCCGCAAATAGTTATCGAGCAGGTCAGGGTCTCGGGCAGAGCGACTGCGGTACAAGCGCTCATAGTATTGCCGGTAGCAGTTCAGAATCGCAGGCTGAGTATACACCTGGGTTCCGTCTGCCCTACGCATGGACGTCGTCAGTGAAGACTGCCGCGTAGGGTTGGCCAGCCATGCCAACAGCGCGCTCGACCTATCCCCCTCTGCGATGGACCGAACCGTATAGGCCTTATAGTCAAAACAGCGGAGCCGTTCGACCTCCGCCGCCACCGCCTCCTTCGCCTCCGCCGTGCGTGCCTGTAAGTCTGGGTGCCCTGGGCGGCGTAATTCCAACTCGCGGAGTTTCCGATCCGCTGTCTCCAGGTCTGCGAGGATAACTCGCCGCACACGACCTGTTTAGAAATGCAGTACCCCCTCACCACCACCTTAAAAGCGTCCCACTCCAACGCTCTCGAGCTCGCGGTGCCACCGTTGGACGCAAAGTACTCTGAGATCGTGTCACCTAGGTCCGCCCTGAAGACACTGTCCTCAAGGGTCTCGGGGCGCAATTTCCAGGTGGGCACCGCAGGTACCCCGGGAAACCAGCGAAGGTCCAACAGGAGGGGGTTATGGTCAGAAATGGTTCTGGTCAAATATTCAGACCGGACCGCTGCCGAGACCAATTCGGGCGAGCCAAGAAATCCGTCCAGTCGAACGTGCAATTCATGGAGGCTCGAGAAGTAGGAGTAGTCCCTAGCTGTGGGGTGTTGCGCCCTCCAAATATCCGTTAGATCCCAGTGAGTCTGCCAGTCCCGACGATCCCTGGCCAAGCGACGAACCGGAGAATCAGGGAGGGGTGGGTGCGAGCGGTCAATGTCTACATCCACTACGGAATTGAAATCTCCACCCAGCAGGATGGGCCCGGAGAGGCAGTGGGCCAACGAGCCCGATAACCTGGAAAGGAAGGCAGCCTGGTCGACATTAGGAGCATACACACAGCAAACGTTTAGGTCTCTCCCTCCCAAAGTCCCTGAAATGGCCACATAACGCCCCTCTGGATCTATCACTGTGTTCGTGACCTGGAAGGGGACCCCAGCCCTAACCCAGATCAGCGCCCCTCTGGCATACGCGGAGTACGAGGTGCAAAAGACCTGCCCTCTCCATCTACGCTGTAGCGCCGCCCCTTCCGCCTTGTTCAGATGGGTTTCCTGTAGCAGCGCCATTTGTATCCCCCTACGCACTAAGTAAGCGTGGACCTTGTGACGCCTGGACATAGTATGAAGCCCCCGCACGTTCCAAGTAACACATTTCAGATTGGCAACCTCAGCCATTGTCCCATATCAGTCTCGCAAAGTCTCCCCATCTGGGTCCCAACCATAAAAGGACATCGATCCTCACAGCACTGATGGCGGCCATTTTCCCCAACCAAAACTGAACAGCCCAAATATTAATCAACTCCCCATCCACCCTCCCCAGAACAGGACCCAAATAGCACCATCTAGTTCCCATCCAAACCACACTCTCTAACAACCCACTATACCCTACTAATCCTGCAGTCGCCACCGCAGGAAGGCCTTAAGGGCCAGGTGCGGGCCGGACGGAGGCAGTGGGCCCTCGTCGCCCAGGCCCCCAGGACTAGAGCCAGCCCAAAACAGTGTCACGAAAAAAAAAACCCTCGGGGCAAGTCCAGGGCACCCCACCCTCCCTACCCCAGTAGACAGCAACTCTTACCGACACCCGCCATCCCCCCGCTGGGCCCCCACCCAAAATGAAGAAGCGCACCCCGTTACCCCTGTCCATCCAGTATGTCCTCCACCGATTGTGGTGTGATCTCCGGCGTATGGCCACTGTCCGGCACAGATCCCTCGGAGTCCGTTGAACCCCCCTCGTCACCCGGGACCGCTTCCTCCGCAGTGGCATCGTCCCGCGACCCAGACAGCGCCGTCAGCACCTCCAGCACTCCCCTCCGCTCCGTCGATGTCTCTACAGTTGAGGGACCTCCCGGTCGTCCCCCGCGACCTCGAGTCCTCCTGGATCTCCGCCTCTGCCCCGGCTCTGCCATCCGTCGAGGCGAGGAGCCGGGTCCCCCTTTCCCCGCTCTATAGAGTTCGTGCCAGTGACAAACGTCCTCTGGGGTGTCGAAGAACTGGGTTTTGTCATCGACAATTATGCGGAGCCTCGCCGGGTAGAAGAGCGAGTACTGGATGCCCTCGCTCCGGAGCTCGCGCTTGACCGCCAGGAAGGAAAACCGTCTGCGTTGAGTTTCATAGGTGTAATCCGGGAAGATGTTCACCTGGCTGTTCGCCACTTTGAATGGTCCATTATGTCTGGCGGCATTAAGGATGAGGTCCCTATCCCTGAAGTGCAACAACCGCGCCACCACCGGCCGCGGGGCACGGCCCTGCTGCGGTGGCCTCGCCGGGACTCTATGGGCACGCTCCAGGGTGTAGAAGGAGGACAGACCCTCCGGGGCCACCGTGTCTCGGAGCCAGGCCTCCAGATACGCCACCATGTCGCCATCCTCAACCTTTTCCGGCAGGCCCACCACACGAATGTTGTTCCTCCTGTTACGGCCTTCCGCATCCTCCGCTCTCTGTTCGAGGACCGTAATCCGGGATAAAGCATCCTTCACTTCCGCGGCCAAGGTTCGCTGTGCTGGCTCCAAGGTTTTCACCGAGCCCTCCACTTCCTTGACCCGGTCCGACAGCTTGCCGTGGTCCGCTCTAAGGAGACCCAGGCTCGTCGCTACCTGGGCAATGTCCTGCTGGAGGACCGAGCGCGTGGTCGCTATTGCCTCCAAAACGCGGTCAAATTGCTGCTGCAGTGGTGCACCGCCGGCATCCTCTGGGCCCCCGCGTTCCTCCTTGTCCTGGGTCTCCAAGTCCGAGACGACCGGGGCAGTCCCTTTGGTGCCTCTAGGTTTCCCCATGTCGCCGGCCGCTCTCCGTCCGGGTCCCGGAGCAGGCGTCCCCGCGTGCCGGCACCGGCTACGACTCCCTCGGGTGCTAGGCCTCAGGTCGAGTGCCGGAGATCCCCGTCTCCAGGGTCCGTTGGATCGTCCCAGCCGCGGCCCGTGCCACCACCGTGTCGTCCGGGGGCACCGAGGAGGAGGCGGAGACAATCGTCGCCAGGCCGGGCAGGCCCACACGGCCGACAGAGCCCCGGAGTGAGTGTCACCAGCTCTACCGGACGACTCGCGGCCCCAAAGGGTTGCACCTCCCATGGGAGACGGTCAGCCAGGAGAAAGTAGCCAAGTGCGATGTAGGGAGTGGGGCCACCGTCGGGATCTCCAGTTGTCCCCGCGTGGGATCCGCTATGGTGTGGGCATCCGTTCATCCGAGTGCAATCCCCATTAAAAGAGACCACTCTGACCGATGTCTGGCTCCAACCCCCAGCGGGAGATGGCCGAGCAGGGGGTGCCCCGCCGTCAGCGACGATCCTCCAGTCTATCGGATCCGGCCAAGGGGACAAAGAAGTCCGGGCGCCATGTTGGGTCACACTCCGCAGTTCCCCCAACTGCGATTTTCGCCGGGTCACCGCTCGTGCCGATCGCGCCGGGGGCCCCGGCAGGTCTCCGTCGGGCCGGTCACCAAAATGCGGGGGCCGAGGTGCCCCGCAGCCGTCGATTTACAGGATAATCACGGGCTCAGTCCCGGAGCCGAGCTCTCAGGCGACCATCACCATCGGCGCCCAAGCCACGCCCTCCCTGATTTCCTACTTTAACTACATTGATTTGATATAGTAGTGAGATAAGAAGGGATCCGGTTTTTTTCCTGAAGAAGAAGCCGGTGTGCTTCGAAACATGTTGACAAACACAGGAGGGATCGCTCATTAAAGAAGGACACCTCCGAATCACCCTTTTAATAGTACCAGATCCTCAGGAATATTAAATGTATTTTTCCGCTTGAGCCAGGTACTTTTTAAAGGCACTTTTTTCACTTTCCCTTGACCATTCCTATCATTCCTCTCTACACAACACATAGTACTGAACGTCAGTGCTCCTGCGTAGTCGTAGGTAGTAGCACGCCCCGTCCCGCAGTGGGCGGGAAGACCCCTATGATGAAGCATGACACCTTGGGCCCTATTGGTGTGTGAGGGGTATTTTAACAAACACTTTGTGCTTCCAACCATTGTAGAATATGCACACGACCAGTAAATACTTTTGTCCCAATCTTTATTAAGGGGTGGATCTACATGTTTATGAACATTTCTAGAGGAGGACGTATCCACCTCCCAGTGTCCTTTGTAGACACTACCTCTTCACTCTCTCCTTTGGTTTTTGTAGCACAAAGCTAAACAGGCAGAAGAGACCAACATTGCAAGCCATAAAGGAGAGCCTGTGGAAACACGGTGGCTGTTAAAGACTTCCAGAGTCTTGGGACGTTTGGTTTAATTCCAGAGAATATCAGTATAAGAAAAGGATGATGCAATAGAGATATAGATCGGGATAAGGAGTGGAAACCAACCTGAAAATTATTGGTGAAACCTTTTAAGCGCAGATGAACTACTATATCCTGGAAAGGGCAGCCTGTTTAGAATGCCATTTAACTGTCTCCCAAACTGTTCAATTTTTTATGATTCACAGGATCACTTGAAAAATCGATGTATCAGTCTACTGTAGTGAAATTATTGTGGATACAGCTACAGAAAGAATGATGGGAGAGTCATTAAAGGGATATTCCAGGTCAACTTTCCGTCATCCATTAATATGTGCTGCTGAAGTCCATAGGGAGTTTGTTTAGTCTATAACAGTCCAAAGAAAAAAATGTGGCCTGCTAATGTCTATTGCTTGTAGTACCTAAAAAGATATGAATTCATACTTGGTGGGTGAGGGTAGCCAGTAGAAGTGATGCAGGTGTCAGATACAGGACACACTAGGCAGAACACCAGGGCAAAGAGGGAACGTTTTAGCTTCCAGTTTAAACGGCAACCCACAATGGCCCCAATTACATCATCAAATATCTCTACATAACGGCCCTGATGCTCGGTCTCTCTCCATACTAGTCTTCCTCCTTTATTTTTAAGCAGAAAATTGTGGGCAATGTACATTGGGGTGACACTCATGGGAATGATCCATACAGCAAACCTCTGACAACACTGCAGTGCAGGACAAAAGCAACCCTTTGGTTTAGCTGATAAAGCAAAGGGTAGAGGTTTATCAGTCACCCTCTGAAATACCAGCGTCAGTCCTCCCGCTCAGTATTCCTGATTTAATTGCATAAAGCGTTATAATTTCAACATACAGGTTCATGCCGTGAATATTGACATGACCTACTATTATATGTATAGACCTTATTTTTTATTACACAATATATCTATCTATATATATATATATATATATACACACACACACACACACACACACATACATACAGACACACACTTTCAAAAAAAGAAAACTTTCCCTTCCCTCCACTCCCTAACTCACCCCAAACCTTTCCATCTACTATAGACTCCCAAGTCTTTTACCTCTTTCCATCTAATGCATCCCACTAATAGACGCATGTGTCCACCACTCCTAATAACATCTCACACCTTCCCTTTAATAATCAACATTAATTATTCTACCCTTATTCATAATACTATAGCAAATGCATCAGCTCTCAGAGCACAAGCTTAACAACCTTAATACAACTAATACTACTAGGAAAAGGAAGCATTGATTACTAACCTACTGTCTATTTTACTCTAACGTTCAGTTACAAAGCCCTTTAATACCTCGTCACGAATAGTAAGGACTATATAAATAGAGTTTACAATTACAATTTGATGTTATGATTATTAAAGCTGCATTCACTTCATATTGTTCAGTTTCCCATTAAGATATTTTTTTTCAGTTAATCAGTATCGAACTACTTCCGTCTTATTAAATCTACATTAAACATAACATTAAGGAACGTACATGAACCGTATCAGTGTGTCATTATCTGAAGAACATAGCAGGAGGGAACTCAGCTAGCACTTTTTAACTCTACATCTGGATAGGGTATTTTTTTCATGTCTCTAGTTGTACGCATTTCTTAAACTTCATTACCAGAACACCTTTTATAATGAAAAGTAAAAATATATATTTTAAAACAAATGTTTGGATTTCATGCTAAAAACACAATTAAAATGAAACTGATCTTTAAAAAAACGGGGCCTTTTTAACAATCCTCTGATTTTCCTTCTAAAAGGAAGAGAAAGAAAAACAGGGACAGATAGACAGAAAGGAATTTGACAGTGACTTTAAGATAAGCAAGCTATTCCAAAGACTGGCAATTCTCTGCAGTGACAGGCCCTCTGTTCATTTTAAAAAACAGGTCAAGGAAAATATCACAATTTCCGCACTCTAGGCTTTGTGAGGGCCGGGTACGTGGGCTGTTTGTGTATACTGAAACTAGCTATGATAAATGGAAACTAGGATTAGAAGCAAGCAAGTTTCAATTTAGCATGATGCGGTCTTTATTACTATTCCTTAACCCATGCAATTATAGATGGGTAATATGTTTTGATACCAACTGTTGCTACGCCATTGCAGTGAGTTACCAGATTTAGATATAGGTTTCATAAGGAAGATTAGATAGGACAGCGTTGTCTGCAGTTTAGTCATTGGAGCCAGCTACACTATCATTTCGAGCGAGTATCAGATATATTTGGGAAACGCTTTGTGTGATTTCCTATATTTTGGACCTTTGAATGAGTTTACGCCTACAGACGTTTTTCAGTCAGCCCTGTTTAGACCCAGAATCGTCTAAGGAAGGATACTGATTTATCTCTATTCTTGCTGTCAGTTGATTTGGCACGCACTTTGATAGCTGATCCGGGTAGAGACGCATACACTTCTATTCTTGGAGCGTCCCGTTACATATCATCATATTCAAATCAAATTTAATGAGAACCATTGAATTATATCGTCTTTGACTGCGCTAACTCTGTCTGTAGTCATACAACTGACGTCCAACCATATCCAAGATAATCCAGCTTCTTATTCTTTGCTATCTATGTCAGTACAATAGACGGTTTTCCTGATGAAGGCAGTTATGCCGAAACGCGCGTAGTTCTCATCTACCGCATTGTTTTTACTATTCATATGTCAATTTAGCTTTTTTGTTATCTGTTTCTACGATATCAATATTTTTTGTATTCTTTTTCCCCTTTTTCCTTTTTTACTGAATTAACTTCACTGTAATTTGCTTGATGATTTGTAAATATTGTTATATATTTAAGTGCTATACGCTATATCAAACTAAGATCGAATAATACACAAAAAGAATATCAAATGAAGAAATAAAAGTATTTTTCTAATCATAAGCGTATACAAAGTTTTTGTTTATATGATTAACACTTTAGTGGTTACATTCATGATTTACATTGTATATATATTATTATGTATATTCATCCACTTGTTATAGTTTTTTACCTACATGGTCATTTTCCCTACGTATAGCAAGTTAATTAGTTGTAGGGGTCCCCTTCTTTCCAAATAGTAAGGAAGATTAGATAAACAGTTCCTATGGAAGCCATGCATAACATTAAAATAAAAAGGCTAACTCTTCTTTCTTTATACAGACAGAAACACACACACACACACTCTAATGTTACTACTCCAATGTAACGGCTGGCAAGATACTATAAGAACCGGAAAAAAAGAAGAAAAGTGAAAAATATCATAAGAAGACAATTACATGTTTTCAGAAGGAAAGTTCGATCGATTTGTGTGTCTGCTTTGGAGTTAGATTTCATATGTGCCTGGCAGAGATACACAGTAATGTCCAGGAGGCCACTATTCAAATGGTAGAAGCGGACTGTTGAAAGGACTTTACCCTTATAGGAAAGGGTTTACTGAAACTGTCAACATGTAGTACATGAAATTAGGGGAAAAAACACATAGTTCCACAAACACCGGCTTGTTTCTTTCTAGTCTTGTTGGTCTTCACAAGGTAAAACACAAGGACTTGCCTCTCATCTCAGCTTTAAGGGATCTCTTTGCTGTGAAGGTTACACTGAAGAAGACCAAGGGAAGAAAAGCTGTTTGGTTTACAGAAAACATCCTTTAGAAGGCAGGGTGAGTTATCAGATATTTATTCTTATGGAACATTATAAAAAGCTCATGAGTACACAAACTTCCTTTTGTTAACCTTTCTGGCCAATAATCTTCATAAAGAAAAGCTACTTTGGTCTAAAAAGAGGGAATATCATTTTTTGAAAAAGCATTTATATCCAGGGCCTTCTACAAATTACCATCATTGGGAAGTTAAAGAATTATGTCCAAGACGCAAATTTTCTTTAAGTTTTAGTGGCAGCAAGATTACCCTTTATGTAAGATAGTGGTTAGCTTTTTATGGTTAAGAAAAGTAAAACACTAATGTCTTATACTGACATGTTCATGAATTAACCTGCTTGTCCGAATACCATAAGCAGGTACTCTTCGCCTTACAGTGATAAGAGGAGCTTGCAGCAGGACTCTTTCAGAATGGTCATATGACGCCCATACTGTAGGAACTGAGATGCCAGCTGTGAAGGAAGGCTGTGATGGAGGATGTTGTCCATACTGGACTAACTATTTTGTCTGTGCTAACTATTACTAGTGTCACTTTTATAACAGAAGTCGATCCAGAAATCACCATAGGTTATGACTATACTGTTGCCACCAGGAACATGGTTGCCCTGGGTTTGTTGAGCTAGATAATGATTCTTAACAAGATAGGATTAGGAGTATAGAAAAACAGCATTTAATCAAAAAGCCATACCCATTAGAGTAGGTTCCTGAAGCCTAGACAAGAAGCCTTAGATTTTTATGTTTATCTTGGAAAAGTGGTCTACTTGCGATGCTCTTCACTGTTCAAAAAATATGTATTTACTTGGGACACTGATGACCCAGTGTTCTACTGGCAGAGATCCGCTGATGAAGTCAGCATTTACATTTATTTATAGGTGTGACCTGAAGGCCCTGTACCAGGAACAAATGCTAGAGCCTATTTTGATAGGGTCCTGGATCTCATCCTTTCTTGCTTACACAGAGTAAATGGTAGTCATGTTGCATGTTTGCACCACAATAGTTTCGAATGTGACAGAGGGAAGAAAAAGCATGATCGCAAGGCTAGGTAAACCCACCATCATTCCGGCATGTTGATGTGATACAGCTTCTTTTCTGGAACCACGTTCCTTGAACTGACAGGTGATCAGTGCTTGCTGCCCAACCAATAACTGGAGCATCTGTTATGACCAACTGACTAGGTGTTGCTCCTGCAGTAGCACTTTCTTAAAGATGCCCTTTTCTGTGGCACCATCAAGCGAGAAAACAAGTAACTAATACACAAATTTTGTTACAGTGCTCACTTGTAATTAATTGCCCCAAAGCTCCAATCAACATCAGGAAAGTATTAATCCCAGGACAAATGTAAATCTAACTTACTAGCACAAGGATTGGTTTGAAAGGATGGATTAATTATACTGGATGGATTAAAGCTCTCTTCTGAAGAATACAAGTTAATAATCTAGTAATCTCACTGACCTCTCAATAAGATGTCACTTTCAGGAGCCAACCATTGAAGGATGCGAAGACAAGGATTTCTAATGTCATTAGAGGGGCCACAACCACTTGCATAATTTTGGGGAAAGCATCCAGCTTGATGCCCAAAGACATTATGCAGACAGTTTTGATTTTTCCTAACAAGCCTCATGAATTGCTATTCTTTTTTGTGAAAAGGGATTGAAAATATACACCAGGAACATCTACTGAGAACTTTTATGTCAGTGTTCATAGATATAATGGAATAGCAACATTTTGAACATGTCTTTATTCAACCAGTAATTTGATGTTTTAAGATTAAAAGTGTGTTTGAATTCTTAATTGAGGCCTTCTTCGCTACTAAAAAGTACTACTAGTAAAAACATTTGAGACCTACTCAATCTTTCAACTACAGGTTTGTACATGAGAAACTGAACATCTACATTTATGACTACAATTCCTCTCTAACTTTTCTTTTTCAACTCTTCTCTTCAAACACAGGTTTCTTTTATTTTGTTTTTGAGTGGGGGGTGTACACTCACGTTTTTCAATTCATAAAACTGATTTCCTGCTTAATCTTATATCGCCACTCTGCCTGCAATTGTTTTCTGCCTATACAACGTGTCCAAATCAGCTCATAACCTTGGATTTATCTTTGATTTCACTTTAATGTTTCTCATCAAATCTCCTCCATCCAAAATTTGTTGTATTTATGTTTATAAAAATCATTAAAATACTTATTTTTCTTCTGAGAAACTACTACATCAAACCTTAGTTGTTATCTGTCTTGAATTGTTGTGTAACTCAATTGTTGGTCTTCCTGAATATGTTGCTGCGTTCATTCAGATCATTCTAAACACTTGTGTTCATCTTTATTTTCATATCCCTATTGCACACCTCTCCTTGCCCAACTTCACTGGCTACATTTGCATTTCAATTTAGGTTTTAATTTCTCTCTCTAGTCTTTGCTTGTGTGAGTGCACTTTGGTTCTGCTACATTTATCATTGGTTTCTTACCCACGCTCACATTCTTTATTCTGCTTCTTTGCAGCTATAATTGTACCTCAGCCCTCCTGTGCATAACATAATTTCTGCTTGTTTGGTCTCTTAACACCAAAGATGGGGAACGAGTTCCCCCTCAAACCAGGATTTTAGCAATCATCTTCACACTTAAATCACTGCTGATGGCTAATCTCTGAATTATCTAACAGCCATGATCATGTGAATAATAGTTGCCTTTTCTTCCTTTTACCTTATCTGTTGTACTGTTCCTTTTTTATGCACTGTACAACACTTTGAAATTGTATGTCTCGTATTTGCACAGAATATAGAGCTTTTATCCAAACATTTGGGTTTAGGTTGCTGCTCGCACAGATGTAGCTGTACTGCCACAGACCATTTTCCACCTGCTCTAAGGTCATGTTTTCCTTTTCTGGAGTGGAGTCTGGGAACATCTTCCACAACCTAACCACAACTCCTTAAAAAGACAAGATCATGGTCCTGAACCATATTTTTCTACTGTATTGATTTGTAAGGCAAAATCGGAGTCAGTAGGGTATACAAAACTCACTCCAAAAGTCCAGGTACCAACTCAATCAGGGATCTGCAAGGTGCATGTTTTGCAGAGCTCCAAAGATAAGTAATGTCTGCACTTGTGCACAGTGGCCAGCATTTTTTCTCCTGATAGCAGCACATGTTCAACTATGCTAAAAGTAATGATACCTTTTATTTGGAAACCACTACAAAGGGACAGTAGATTTCAGGTTATATGCTTCATCCTAATTCACATCTGGTACTAGGTCATCTTCTCAGAGGAGTCCGAGTGCAATGAGAATAAGATGGTTCAGAAGAACCTTCCTGTCATCTTGAAGTGTGGCTCCTGTGTGGTGTTCTGCTTTGTCTACTTGAACGGGACCTTTCAATATCTGGACAATAGAATGAACCAGAAGGCAAATAACACGTATGAGGAGGGCAGAAACTGATTCCATAGGTTCTTGAGTGTACAGCTTCTGCAGAAGGATAGGTGTCGATTTGGAGGTCATCACTGTTGCATCTGATCGTGACGTCCTATATGTTGAAACCCTGAATAGCGTATGGCTCAACATCAAAGTCCTTAATGTCAAAGACCTTGAATGATGCCTTGAACATGGGCATGCCAATAGGAAGGTTCTCATGCTATCAAATGTAAAAGGACACATATGGTGGCACCATTGTTCTGAGAGCAAACAAGGGTGTGTCAAGGGTGGTCCAGAATTATGCATGGTGAAAACAAAAAACACTTTGGCCCTCTGACAGAATTTAAGCCTTAATGCAGGGAGGGGGCACACGTCTCTGTATGAGACAAGGAATCCCTCCCCAGAGCTCATAGTTTGGCCTTTAGGTAAATTCCTTCTCTGTTCCTCACCCCGGATATGGACCTCCCCTCAAATAGGGCTCTCTGTTACAGTGTGAGATTCTGAAAGAAAACCTGCACAAATCTTTTCTTAAAAAACACAGCCAGAAAAGTGAGAGAGCGGCTGAGGAAAAACAGCGGAGATTAAATATTTAGAAACACAACTATGTTTCCAGAAAAAATTATTTCAAATAAAGTTTAACAAAACAAGTGTTGGCAAAACCAATATATCTGGGGGTTTTCTGTTAGTAGAAGTGTTTGATAACAGTTGAAAGATAACAATTATGTTGGTCCTAACTGTGCTATCAAAAGAAAATCATTTAATGAAGCACCATCTTGAGCTATATTAATACATATGCTGGAGTAGGTCCCTATGTTGAAAAGACTGCATTAGCAGAGTTAACTTGTCCATGCAAAGAACTTTTTATGAAAAGGTGTCAGAAGAAGTTTGCATTGAAAGTAATCAACTTAAAAGGTATACACAGTAAAATATTGGATAGTAGAAACTTTTGACAAAGAGAGTATTCTTGTTGTACCTTTAAGAAAGTCTACAAGTGTGGAAATTTGTAAACAAAAATGCTGCTAGTGACTAGTGCCCTGCAGTAACCTAAGACATCCAAACAGCCAACTCCTCATACATAAAAAAAATATAAATTAGCAATAGAATGTTACTGTGGCCGCACAGTAAATATATCAAATAACACACACTGGGTCTCAACTTACATGTTGCATTTATAAACTACTTGATGGCTTCTTAATGTAATGGGAACACAAACGGCACAATACTGTATCCTTAAAATGCAATGACCTTGATGGAAAGCCCATCCAAGCAATGGAAAACCATGAAAAACACATGAAAGGCAACGGCTGAAGGGGGTTGACTTGTACTTCTTAACATACTTTTCTGAAGTACTGATAAAATGCGGTTTTCAAAAGGCTTACACAATCTGTAGCCAGACCTGAAAAGGCAAAGGGAAATTCTGTTTTAAGAATATCCTTTTTTTTAGAAGAAAAAAACTCTAAAGGAGAAAGCCAACTGTTCAAACACCGTTAGGACATGGAGCACAAAAAATAACCAAGGGCCAACTGATAGTGTTGTAGTTTGGATCGACTAGCATTCTATAAGGTTCTGCCACTGCAAGAATAATACGACAACAGCATATGGGAGGAGGTAGCACACACAAGGAAAAAATTGCATTAATAAGGAAAGATTCATAAACCAAGCAAACACTGACAACGCGATGAGCGAGAAACAGGGAGTGTGCACTAAAATCAGGGAGCTAGCCGAGTTAGTACATTCTCTTAGCGCAGAATGGAAAGCACCTTAGCTCATTGGTTTTAATTTCAAACTCCTTTGTAATTTAGAATTTTCACATATTATTCTAAATGCTCATTTTAACACAGAGCGGGTAACGTAACGCAAAAAAATGCTTCACGAAGAGTTAGTGTAATGTACCCCAGAAGAGGTTCCTTACTTTTAATATGCTATTTTTCAGTGGATACTTTATCTTCCCACAGATTGCCTCACCTTGTGAAATCCTCCAGGTGCCAGACTGGACCTGGAAACTTTGCTTATATCAGTCTCTGTCCAGTGGCACTGGGTAGTCACGTAGCAATGTCACCCCTCCATCACACCTGATCACAAGAAGCCATATAAAGTGCAGCTCTGCACACTATCATCAGTTCCTTATGTGTTTCTGACATTATTCAGAGAAATAACAAAACCCACAAGTAATGCACTAATATATAGCCAAGCATTTAAAACACAGTATCACTGAAATCGTTTGACCCTCACCACTCAGTACAAGAAGGTAAGTTGGTGATAAGCAATCTTAGGAACACAGAGGGACTGATTTAGATTTTGGCGGATGGGTTACTCCATCACAAGGGTGACGGATATACTGTTTGCTGAAATATAAATCCCATAGGGTATAATGTAATTTATTTTTAGGCGGATTGGATATCCAGCACCATTGTGATGCCCAAATATAAATCTCATAGGATAAAATGGGATTTATATTTTGGCGGATGGGATATCCATCACCGTCATGATGGAGTAACCCGACCAGCGAGATCTAAATCAGCCACAAAGTATTTACTTGTAACATCGTTAGCAAAGGTAAGTAACTTATTCTTGTGATGGCAACTTTTTCCTTCAGACTCCTCATCTGTTTATGCATTCCCTGTGAACAACTTTCAAGAGGCAGGTCTGAGATAACCACGTTTGACAAAATGAGGATCACTTTTAGTTTGGGATTACAAACAGTAATTTGTCGTGCACATGTGTACAGATGCCCAAGTCACAGTTCAACAGATACTAGACACAGGAAACACCTTAGATAATACAGAGAAAGCTACCTTAAGCCTAGACTCTTTGTTCACCACAGCCCAACAGATTCTAATGCGAAAAAAATCCCCCATGAAATGGCATGCTATGAACCACCTTTCCCTTTCTTCTACCATCCAAAACCAATGAACAACTTGCCATCCACTTACACTTTCTCAAAATTATCTGTTCAACTCTGCCTGCTTTATGGCTTTCTAGGCGGCCCCAAACACACACACAAAGAGAAAATCAGAACGTCCTCCCTCAGTAGGGCAAAAGGTCTGAGATACTTAGACCGGTGGCCTGATGTCTGTTGAGCAGTCGTAGGTAATGTCTGTGCGATTGCAACATAGAGATATGGGAAAAGGCTGCCATCCAATCCTGATTGACCAAGGCCTGCAGAATATGTGCTATGGAAAGCAATTTGAATTTTTCCCTCCTCAGGAATGTGGAGAGAATCCCAATGTTCAATGTGGGCAGCAGCTGGCCATAGATTTTGAGAACTAGAAAATAGCGCAAATAGAATTTCAAACCATTCTCTGCCTTTAGAAAGTCCTCTCAAATCTTTGTGGAGAAGAGCAAGGACCTCCTTTATCATGGTTGGTAAGTTAAGATTAAATGGGGAGGTGAAGAAGGTTAGGAAGGAATTATCAGAAGACAAATAGATTACCATAACCCAGTTAGATAATACAACACATTAACTGATCTGATGTTAAGTTTCTAAAATGTTTCAAAAACAATGAGACCCATCTGTATATAGCTTGATCATGAACATTTGAGACAAAGTTGAAGTTACTTTGGAGAAGCAGCCTAATGAAAGAGGATAAACACGGACGCTGCTGACCACTGTTGTCACCTCATCTGCCCTTGTACTAATGCTCAAAAAATGCTGGGTTGCTGGAATGTGCTGTGATGGTTGCTTTTGTCTTGATGGGTGGAACCTGTAGGAGCCAGGAGATCTCCAGGACTGTTGATGGAACCGTCAAGTGGGTGAAGCTAGATCTAGTGATTTTGATGTGGCTCTATGTTACTTGAACCATTCAAGTGAGAAATCCACTTTCTCAGCACACAGCCGCTCACCGTTGAATGACATGTTTATCAGGTTCAACAGTGAATGACATGTTTATCAGGTTCAACAGTATGCCACCTGAAAAGTCCATGAAATACACTGGTGCCTGCCTCCAAAGGACAACTCTGCATTAATCGATTAAGCTGCTGTGTCGCGGCAGTTCTTTAGAACAGGTTTTAAATCATCCTGTTCATCTCTAATAAACTAAGAAAATGTTGCGAACCAACTGCTGTCAAAGCATGATCATGATGATGCACAGAAATGCAAGCTTCTATGGGCCAAAGTCAGGTCAACCACACCAATCCACTGAAGGTTGCACTTGTCAGGATAGGGGTGGGCTGAAAAGATACATTACTAAGGAGTACTCAAGATTAGGTACTATATTCTGGTGCTCTCCATTTTAACTTTCCCCCCCGTTCCTCAATATGATTCTCCTCCTCTACCACAGCATCACACCTCCCTTTGTGCTATGTTTCAGTTAAAGTCATGTACCACCGAAGTCAAAGAGTTAATAGGATGCAACTGCTGCTGCTATTACTAAATTTGATGTATTGGAAACTAACCCTGATTTGCTTTTAATTCTTATGTTCGAAATGTTGAAAGGTAAGAGAAGGAAATGTATTACTGCATTTAGGAAAGACATGCTAGGGAACTACATGGTGTGTCACAATTCGAAGGTGTTAAGAAGCCAACAGTAAGCCACTGTGGCATTCAATGACTTTATGGCAACCCATCTAGGAGGTGCAGCCCACCTACAAGTCTCCCACTGGCTCCAAGTGCTGCAGCTCCCATAGGCAGGTGGTTGACAAACTCTGCACAGCCCTCTTGCCTGACAGGCTAATGGAATTGTACATCCCGCACAGAGCAATGGTTGTCCTCTGGAAAACCTAAATCACTGTGCGGCAAAGGCCACATGCTCCTCCACTCCATGCCGAAAGCAGAGACTTATGAAAATGGCATTATGATG
The DNA here is from genome assembly GCF_964204655.1 of Triturus cristatus. Lineage (NCBI taxonomy): Eukaryota > Metazoa > Chordata > Amphibia > Caudata > Salamandridae > Triturus > Triturus cristatus. The sequence continues at coordinate 309,758,389 of NC_140595.1, forward strand.
CTTATACCTTTCTATTCCTGTTTGCAATCCTTTTCCAAAGGAAAAAGAAAACATATACAGCCCAATAGTCTATAAGCCATGTTTAATTCTAATTGGAGTTAATAAAAAGAGAAAAATAAGTTTCAGGCAGCCATAAAAAAAAAAAAAACACTTAGGGTAAGAGAGATTGTGCTTCATAAATAGTGTTTGCTTCCCATAAAAAACCAGAGGCATTCTAGTAGTAATGAATATTAGTGATGATGATGTGAAATAGGATCCATCATGAAAAAGAGGTCATAATATTTCAAATTTGCCCAGCCACACCAAGCCTCCTGTTATAAAGTTTGTCATTTTAGGCACTAACAGTATGTAACACGGAAAGCAACTGGTTTATCAAATATGGCACACACATCCATTTATACAGTAGTTAACTTTAGACACTTAGCATCAACTATCTAAGCAACATTAATTCTGCAACAGAAGCCTCAACATGTGTACGCATGCAGTGCCCGAACGTGTACTTTTTAGGAGTGTCAAGAATTCCTGTCATGCGAGGGGAGGAAACGGTAACCAGCGTAAACGGACTACATCTCCCAGGATGCTTAGCGGTTGAGAGGTTATGTAAACAGGAGAGCTGTTACATAACTCAAGGAAAACACGCCCTTATGTAGACAGGAGAGCTGTTACATAACTCAAGGGAAAACACGCCCTTATGTAAACAGGAGAGCTGTTACATAACTCAAGGGAAAACACGCCCTTATGTAAACAGGAGAGCTGTTACATAACTCAAGGAAAACACGCCCTATAAAGGGAGGAACCGGGAGGCACAACGCTGTCGGATATTGTGTTTACACCGACGTACCTGCTTCGTGAAGAGCAGTGTTCCGGAGTGGTGCTCCAGTAAGGCAAGAACGGAGGTAGGTCGAGTCGTTACTCCCTGGGCCGTGTCTTGCCCCATCGTCACCTGTGAAGGACCCGGAAGCTCTACCGGTCAACCATTGAGCTTCGCTTTTTGACTCGGCTGAGTCAAAGCGCAGTGGCGCTTTTGCTGGTTGGAGTCGTAACTCCCAGCCCGACCAGAGATACAGGGACTGCCAGCTGTAACGCACACCAGGAGGTGTTTGCCGCGTTACAGACTCGGAAGTCCACAGGATCGATCGAGCGGCTGCTCTCGGTTCAGTCTTCTTGCTTTTGATTGGGGTATCGGTGACGCATCACCAGGAGGTGACTCCGCGTCCCGGTGCAGTCTGAGGAAGAGGTTGAGCGGCTGCTCCCTTCAGGTAGAGACCCCGGCTGGGTGTTTCCCTGACTCCTCGATTCTCCCCAACACTCTTCGTGCCCCTCACAGCCTACCGATTGGCATTGTCGGCCATTTCATTTCTGCCCTCTGTTGGCATACGCCGGGATCGGCGTATATGCAGAGGACGGTTAGGACCATCCGTGCTGTGGGCTGGTAACGTACTTAGCCTGGAGGATTCCAGTGACTATAACTTTTGTTTATTCGTTGTATTGTTTTTGCCTTCATTAAAATAACTAACCCTTCACAAGTGGTTGCGTCCTCATTATCGTGTCTGTTAAACGATCCTGAGACGTTCAGGGCGTTACAAAATATCCGACCGTAATAACACTAACTGTCTCCCGGTCGATAACAGACATGGCAACACTTGATGATGTGCTGGCTGCTTTAGCGACCGTGCAAGTTGAAGTGGCTGCCTCTAGGCAAGAAACAGCCGATGTAAAAGCCAGACTGGATGCTATCCAATTGGACCCGCTCACGCCCAGCACCTCCCTCACGAACCAGACCCCTGCGGTAGTAGTGGAAATGCCGGTAGCCATCCCCTTGGCAACACCAGAGAGGTACAGTGGGGATCCTAACACAGTGCAGGTATTCCTCACACAAGTGGCGCTACATTTATCGTGCAAACCAAAGGCGTTCCCCACGAGTCAGGCTCGTGTGGCTTTCCTTATTTCCTATTTGGTTGGAAACGCAGCACAATGGGCCGTACCTCTGGTGAGCAGGGACGACCCCATCTTATGTGATTGGGGTGCTTTTCGCGAGGAATTCCTGAAGGTATTCGACAGAAGGGCTGACTCGTACACGGCGGACCGTGAAATGCTTGAGTTGAGACAGGGATCCAACGACCTGGTGCAGTATCTCAACGCGTTCCGAAGGCTGGTTGCGGAAACCAAGTGGCCTGTTGCTAAACAGACGGCGCTCTTCCATCACGGGCTGTGCGATGAGCTCAAGGACGCCGTGGCTCATATTGACCCTCAACCCAAGACATGTGAGGGCCTTATCAACCTGGTATTACGGCTGGAACATAGGCTAAGTGAAAGAAAGGGAGATCATGGGAGAAAAGGAAAATCCCTTCCATCCTATGTGACGGTGGGAAGTCCTGAAACTTCCACCACATCCAAGGGAGAACCCATGGACATCGGCGCAATACGAGCGAGCCTCACAGCCACGGAGAAAGAGTCACGCCGTAAACAAGGATTGTGCCTATATTGTGGCAAAAAAGGCCACTACGTACGTGAATGCCCTGCCAAACCGAAGACGTCACGTTATCGGGCCAACCGGTCGGTAACAGCCGTGGTGGACATACCGGCGGAAAACTAGAGGACTCCCAGACCAAAGAAGGGGCATCTCGGAGTCACTCATCCATCCCTTCACTTTCCAACTCGGTCACTAAGGGACAACGACACCTGTTTCTCACGGTGCACGTGGGAGTGCATGACCAGTGGATACCCGTTGTGGCCATGGTGGATTCAGGGGCCACTGGCATGTTTATGGACCACAACGAGGCATGCAGGCTAGGGCTAATGCTTCTTCCCAAAGCTGTACCCGAAGACGTCTATGCTGTAGACGGAAGGCGATTGGTGACGGGGCCCATCGGGCAGCACACGGGGGTCCTTCCGATGAGATATGGGAGGGACCATTTGGAACAAATCGATTTTAACATCATCCGAGCGCCCCAATATGGCGTCATATTGGGATTGCCGTGGCTACAGAAACACAACCCCTCTGTGGATTGGCCAACACATCGCATCGAAATGACGTCACCGTATTGCATCCTGCATTGTGGAATAAGAACGGAATCCCTTGACGCAGATGAGAGCGGGAGTCAGACGGTGGCTACAGCGGCAGAAAAAGATGTGGCTCTCCCCCAGGCTTATCACAGTTTTGAGGATGTATTTGATGAGGTGAAGGCGGAAGTGCTACCACCACATAGACAGTTTGACTGCCAGATCGACCTGGTGCCAGGGGCCAGCGTTCCCAGCGGCAGGCTGTATGCCCTGACGGAGCCTGAAAACGTGCATCTCCGGGGGTACCTGGATAAACTCCTCAAGCTAGGATTCATCCGCCCGTCCAAGTCTCCGGCCGCCTCGCCACTCTTCTTCATCCCGAAGGCTAATGGGGAGCTGAGAGCCTGTGTGGACTTTAGGGCATTGAATGCGATAACCATAAAAAATCGGTACCCCTTGCCTCTCATCAGTGTACTTCTGGAACAGGTCAAGAAAGCTCGTATCTACACCAAGTTGGATTTGAAAGGGGCATACCATCTGGTGCGCATGAGGGACGGAGACGAGTGGAAGACCGCCTTTAAGACCAGGTTCGGCCTTTTTGAGTACCTCGTCATGCCGTTCGGTCTGTGCAACGCCCCGGCAGCCTTTCAGTACTTTTTGAATGAGGTATTCAGAGAGGAGTTGGATATCTACGTGGTCGTATATATCGACGACATCCTCATCTATTCGTCCAGTGTGGAGGAGCACGTACACCACGTCAAAGCTGTGCTCCAAAAGCTGAGGGAAAACATGCTGTTTTGTAAACTCAGCAAGTGTGACTTCCACGTCACATCCGTGGAATTCCTCGGAGTGATGCTGAGTCCAGAGGGACAGGAGATGGCAGAACGAAAGATCAAGGCGGTGAAAGAATGGCCGGTGCCCCAAAGCGTGAAGGACGTCCAAAGTTTCATTGGCTTCGCCAACTTTTACAGGCGGTTTATAGATGGATTTTCAGGATTGGTGGCCCCAATCACACAGCTACTGAGGAAGTCCAAGGAGTTTGTCTGGTCCCCTGAAGCGAACAAAGCCTTTGAGGCCCTGAAAAGCGCCTTTGGTAAAGCGCCGGTGTTGGCTCACCCCGATCCGGATCTCCCCTACGTGGTGGAAGCGGACGCATCGGATGTGGCGCTGGGGGCTATCTTGTCCCAACGCAACCACGACACAGGGGTGCTTCATCCCGTTGCGTACATGTCCCGCAAACTCAACGACGCTGAACGCAACTACCATATTGCGGAGAAGGAGCTTCTCGCAATCAAGGACGCCTTCACCGAATGGAGGCATTGGTTGATGGTGACAAGACATGTGGTATCGGTGTACACGGACCATCGGAACCTACAGTTCATGACGGCCACAAGACACCTTTCTCCCAGGCAGCTGCGGTGGATGATCTTCTTTGCGGGGTTCAACTTCCGCATCACATATCGGCCGGGGACGGAAAACCGGAAGGCGGACGCCCTGTCCCGTCAATCTGCAGTTAAGGAACCATTGCCTGCGACCGAGCGTTCCATCATTTCCCCGAGGATGGTGTTGGGGGTTATCCAACCGGATACTTTCCTGAGGGGAATAAAGAGAGGGATCAGGTCATTCGCATGGCGGAGGTGGCTCCTCAGTCACAGAGAATGGCAGCTGAAGGACGGGATACCCCTGAAGGGCAGGTGCCTGTTGATACCCACGCCTAGGCTAAGGAAACAAGCATTCATCTGGTGCCATGACTCTCCATGCGCAGGTCATTTGGGCTTTGAAAAAACGGTGGCTAGCATGGGACGGCATTTCTGGTGGCCAACCATGAGAGTGGATGTCAGGAGGTGGGGACAGGAGTGTACTACGTGTGCTACCATGAAGGCCGACCATGGCCGAACCCAAGGGCTCTTACATCCACTTCCGACCCCGGATAGACCATGGGATAGCATATCACTGGACTTCGTGGTGGGCCTACCGGTAGACCAGGGGATGACGGCAATACTGGTGGTGGTGGATTACTTGACGAAAATGGGGCACTTCATCCCCTGCAAGAGAGTCCCTACGGCCGGGGAATTGGCGTCACTACTCCTAAAGAATGTGGTACGACTGCATGGATTACCTGGGGTGATCGTGTCGGACCGGGGGTCGCAGTTTACTGCGCAATTCTGGAAGACTTGGTGCACTGCGCTGCATGTTAAGACCGCCCTGTCCACCAGCTACCACCCTCAAACGGACGGCCAAACCGAGCGCCTGAACCAAACGCTCAAACAGTATCTGCGATGTTTTGTGGACCAGGGCAGGGAAGAATGGGTCGACTTGCTATGGGTTGCAGAGATAGCCTATAACAACGCCACTCACAGCTCCACACAGTCATCTCCGTTCTATAGCAACTATGGCCAACATCCCAGGTTCTTGCCATTTCTACATCCGTTCAGAGAGGACAGGATTCCCGCCACAGCGGACAGGGTGGCACACATAAAAGACACGTTGATACGCTCAAGGGCTGTCCTAATAGAGGCCAAGAGACGATACAAGGCTGCGGCCGACAGGAAGAGAAGGCCCGGGCCACTGTACCGCACTGGAGACTACGTCTGGATATCCACAAGAAACATGAGGTTTCGAAAGAACAGTGTGTTCCATCCCAAGTACATGGGCCCCTATCGCATTACCAAGTGTATGGGTCCCGTGAACGTGAAGGTGTGCTTGCCCCAGTCATTGCGGATACACCCTGTCTTTCATGTATCATTGCTCAAACCAGCACCCTCCAAGCCGTCTGGGACACCTAGGCCGGTATGCGTGGAGTCGGAGGTGGAGTATGAAGTGTCGGGCATACGGGCGTCCAAATGGCGCAGGGGGAAGCTGTGGTACCTGGTTGCGTGGAAAGGCTATGGCCCGGAGGAGCAATCATGGGAACCGGCTGAAGGGGTTCATGCTCCGCGCTTGGTCTCCTTGTTCCATCGGCGTTTTCCTGCCAGCGCTGGACCCGTGGGGAGCCGCTGAGAGGGAGGATGTACTGTCAAGAATTCCTGTCATGCGAGGGGAGGAAACGGTAACCAGCGTAAACGGACTACATCTCCCAGGATGCTTAGCGGTTGAGAGGTTATGTAAACAGGAGAGCTGTTACATAACTCAAGGAAAACACGCCCTTATGTAGACAGGAGAGCTGTTACATAACTCAAGGGAAAACACGCCCTTATGTAAACAGGAGAGCTGTTACATAACTCAAGGGAAAACACGCCCTTATGTAAACAGGAGAGCTGTTACATAACTCAAGGAAAACACGCCCTATAAAGGGAGGAACCGGGAGGCACAACGCTGTCGGATATTGTGTTTACACCGACGTACCTGCTTCGTGAAGAGCAGTGTTCCGGAGTGGTGCTCCAGTAAGGCAAGAACGGAGGTAGGTCGAGTCGTTACTCCCTGGGCCGTGTCTTGCCCCATCGTCACCTGTGAAGGACCCGGAAGCTCTACCGGTCAACCATTGAGCTTCGCTTTTTGACTCGGCTGAGTCAAAGCGCAGTGGCGCTTTTGCTGGTTGGAGTCGTAACTCCCAGCCCGACCAGAGATACAGGGACTGCCAGCTGTAACGCACACCAGGAGGTGTTTGCCGCGTTACAGACTCGGAAGTCCACAGGATCGATCGAGCGGCTGCTCTCGGTTCAGTCTTCTTGCTTTTGATTGGGGTATCGGTGACGCATCACCAGGAGGTGACTCCGCGTCCCGGTGCAGTCTGAGGAAGAGGTTGAGCGGCTGCTCCCTTCAGGTAGAGACCCCGGCTGGGTGTTTCCCTGACTCCTCGATTCTCCCCAACACTCTTCGTGCCCCTCACAGCCTACCGATTGGCATTGTCGGCCATTTCATTTCTGCCCTCTGTTGGCATACGCCGGGATCGGCGTATATGCAGAGGACGGTTAGGACCATCCGTGCTGTGGGCTGGTAACGTACTTAGCCTGGAGGATTCCAGTGACTATAACTTTTGTTTATTCGTTGTATTGTTTTTGCCTTCATTAAAATAACTAACCCTTCACAAGTGGTTGCGTCCTCATTATCGTGTCTGTTAAACGATCCTGAGACGTTCAGGGCGTTACAAGGAGGAGCACCAGTAACTGACCGACTCCAGCCTCTGCTTGGTCATATACTGTGGGCTCAGCACTGAACTGCCTTGGCCCAAGACGGGCACTGGTGTCACAGCAGTTCAGGCTGGCCCCAGCCATTCTTCTATGCGCAGCAGAGAGTCTGTGATCTGACCTCCCCCAACTGGCTTTCAAGGAACACCTGACCGCAACTCCAGAAAGCGCCAACGCTGTGCCTCCACTGCAGTGAAATATTCTCTGTGTTACTAGTGCCTGCCTTGATAGAAGGCCAACATTGCTGTTTCATGGTTGATTGTTTTAATTATGTGACCTTAAGTGCAGTGCAGTGCAGTCAGGGTCACTTACAGTGCTGCAAGCAAATTAACAAATTATTCAATCAATCTAAAAGGGTGAAACTCGATCAAATATTGGTTGAATGATTAACTTGAACAATTAGGTGCAAATTTGAAATAAAAATGTGAATTTTATGGAACATTCCAGATATTTGAGGAGTCTTTGCAGACACAAGGCCGTGAGAGCAATCTGGGGCAACAGGCTTGTTGGCTTATTGAAATTAAATTGATTGAGCATTTATTGACACCCGCTGCTCTACACCAACACCTGCTTTTACTGGGAGCGGTGCAACTAGCGTTATTGATTATATTTTTATTTCTTCATCATTGGTTCATTTGCTGTTGAATTGTTAGGTGGTCTAGTGCCCTTTGAGTGACCATACTCCCCTAACAGCCTTTTTTTTGTTGGGATACAGGAGCAGCTCCCACAAAGCGCAGTATTCTGGAAAATGTTGTCTCTAGTCGCCAACGCCTTAAGTGGATGATGTGATTCCGGATACCTTCCTTTTAAATTTGTTTAAAAGTTGTTACCCTGAGATTGAGTTATGTTTAAGGAGCAACTCTTCTGATTTGGGTATTCCGAGTTCATTTTTGATTATTTGTGACAGTATTAAGCTCCTTCTGACTTCCAAATTCAGTTCTAGGGCTGCCAATCCATCTAAATGGTACGATGCTAAATGTTCCAAGGCTTATCACTTACTGATGGAAGCCTTGAAGTCTGTCCCTAGAGACGACAACAAGCCTTGCAGAACGAGGCATGGGAGCAACTGCTCTCTGCTAGCAGGATGCGTGATGGTACCTTGTTTTGGGAAATTATTAATCGCCCTATTTTTAAGCTTGTAACTGACCCGCTTTACTTTGTACCATCTCGCCAGAGCCTTATGTCAAACATTTTGAGCATATCTACTCTGTGCTTAATTCTCCTTCCACACCCTGTAATTTCCCCTTGCCCTTACTCTTAGTGTTCCTGTGATATTCTCACATGATAAGGTGTGGGAGGCTATACAGTTGCTTCCCTCTAACAAGGCTCCTGGTGTTGATGGAGTTCCTATAGATCTTTTTTTTATAACCAACTTTATCGAAGGTTTTGCGGCAACACACATAGTATCACAGAGCGAAAGAGAAAACTGTCTTCGTATAACAATATAGCAAACTCAGACATCAATATTTCAAAACAGTATAGAATCATATCGACAGTCCATAATAGCTACACCACCTTCCCCATATTCGGTCATCTTCTGAGGGCTGCCACGAGCCTTAAAAACCAGCTTCTCCTGGTGTGCGCACCAGTCCACCCCCAATGCCAGCACCTGATGGTTAAAGGTGTTTGCTGCTTCCAACGGATTGGCAGCCGTTCCATTCCGGTATTGCTCTATGTGGACAATGCCGTTCTTATTGCTAGAACTGCCTTGGGGTTGGACCACTTGCTTAATTGTTTTGTTAACTTTATAAACAGGCTTGATTTAAGTACCAACTTTTCCAAATACCATGTGTCCAAATTGATTCCTTTTTGTCGTGGTCCTCCCGCTAAAAGTGTCTCTTTTACTAGGAGTATTGCTTCTGTCTTTGATTTCACAAACAGAATGGGACATAAATCCATTAAGATTTTGCTTGAGATTTATGAACAATTGTTACTTACCTGTAAACAGGTGGTTCTCCAGTATTGGTGTCTTTCATAGATTCACATGCTTGAATATTCCCCGTCCTCGGAGTGGGAGTCCCACGGTAAATAATATAGCAATATATACAGCCATAATATATATATATATATACATATACATAAGTAATCATATAAAAACAGAGATATAAGTAAGTGATAACATCAAGAATGTCCCTATATGAAATCTCCATTGAGATACATGGAAAGAGAAAAAAGACATTCGCAGTCTATCTCTGTCATTATGTTAGTCCAAACTACGGCCAATCAGGCGCCAGCTCCTCTCTAGAACCTTCTCCTCAGAGCTCCTCACCTCAGATTTTCGTAGCACCAAAGTGACTTTAGAGTGTATGAGGAGAAGAGAGCCTCTGAAGGGAGGAGGGAGGGTCGCATGTGAATCTATGAAAGACACCAATACTGGAGAAGGATTAGTTACTTACCTGTAATCCTAGTTCTCATCCAGGGGTATACTCATCAAAGTCATAAGCTATGAATAATCCCCGCCCATGTACGGGATCCCGAAGCATATAGAAAATACATATATATACATATATATATACATATGTGAAACATATAAATGCAGCCTAATAATGTTCAAAACATGGCAATGCTGTAAATTACATATTTTTGCATAGTAGTGCCCCCGTAACCCGTAAGGAAAAAAGGAAGCATCAGGCAAATTATAACACAGCACTGCTTTATTGCCATAAAACAACATGTAATTGTAGGCATTCGCCAGTAGGCTGCAGTAGAGTATCAAGAAACCAAGAAAACTGACACCCTGCCTTTAAGGCATTAGAGTAGGGGGACCGTGCCTTTAAGGCCTGCCTGTGACCCCCTGCTCCCATGATGCACTACAGGTGGCAGTTGGACCAGTTCTTTTTGGCGGTGCCTCCGCACCTGAGTAGATCTGCCTTCCATACATCACTTATTTAAAGAGAAAACATTGCTCGTCCGTGGAGGTGGGTGGGTCGCTTATGACTTTGATGAGTATACCCCTGGATGAGAACTAGGATTACAGGTAAGTAACTAATCCTTCTCATCCAGGGGATACTCATCAATAGTCATAATCTATGAATAGAGTAGCAAGCCCATACCCAAAGTCTCGCGGACGAGCAAAAAACTGTTAAAAAACAAACAGCAAAACACATTTGGCATTACAGTTATGCAAACAGGTTCCTCAAAGAAGCCTGCCCCACCTGGGCGTCGGCCTGCGCGTCTGAATCTAGGCAGTAATGGCGCGTAAAAGTATGGACTGAGCGCCATGTAGCCGCTTTACAGATCTCAGACATGGGAACGTTGCGAAGGAGTGCTACCGTAGAAGCCTTCCCTCGAGTGGAGTGTGCTCTAGGTTTACCCTGCAGAACTTTGTGGGATAGTTGGTAAGCCAAAGCTATACAAGAGACAATCCATCTTGAAATAGATGTCTTGGATGCAGCCAGCCCGGTATTCGTGGGCCCATAGTTCACAAAGAGCCTGTCTGACTTTCTAAGAGTAAGGGTCTTAGCCAGATAGAATTTCAGAACCCTCCGGAGGTCAAGAGAGTGTAGGGCTCTCTCCGGGGGAGTGGTCGGTTGAGGAAAGAAGGTGGGCAACGTGATCACCTGGTTAATGTGGAAGTCCGAGACCACCTTGGGTAGGAAGCTCGGATGGGTACGGAGCACCACCCTATTAGCATGAAACACAGTGTAAGGTTCCTTGCAGCAGAGGGCCTGAATTTCACTAACCCTACGGGCCGAAGTGATGGCTACTAAGAAGGCAGCCTTCCAGGTCAGATGTTGCAAGGAGGCCTTATGAATCGGTTCAAAAGGGGCTCCCATCAGCTTAGAGAGAACGATGTTCAGTTCCCAGGAAGGGGAAGGAGACCTCACAGGTGGGTAAACTTTCTTAAGCCCTTCTAAGAAATCCTTTACCACTGGCATCTGAAAGAATGAGGTCTGGGTAGGAGACTTCCTATAGGCTGTAATAGCAGCTAAGTGCACTCTGATGGAAGAGTACTTTAACCCAGACTTCGCCAAGTACAGTAAGTAGGGGAGAATAACCTGTTCTTGACCCCGGATCGGATCAAGGGTGTTATCTCTACACCAGAAGCAGAATCTTTTCCATTTAAAACCATACGACTTCCTCGTGGAGGGCCTCTTTGCCTCCCGAAGAATGCTCATACAGTCCGGTGGAAGATCTAGATGTCCGTACTGGATGAATTCAGGAGCCATGCCGTCAAGCGGAGGGAGGGGAGATTGGGGTGGAACACTCTCCCCTTGTCCTTGGTCAGCAAGTTCAGCAGGCATGGCAACCTCCTCTGTGGTACCTCCGACAGCTGGAGTAGATATGGGTACCACCACTGCCGGGGCCACTCCGGTGCTATTAGGATCATCCGAGTTCTGGCCCTGTAGAACTTCTGAATCACAGCCGGGATGAGAGGGAGAGGAGGAAAAGCGTAAAGCAATGTCCTCGACCAGCTGATCAAAAGCGCGTTCCCCTGAGACCCCCGTTGAGGGAACCTGGAGGCGAAGACGGGGCATTTCTTGTTGTCCGCGTCTGCGAACAGATCGATGTCTGGTATGCCCCACAAGCGGAAGATGTCTTGAGCGACGTCTTCGTTGAGTACCCAGTCGTGCGCTTCGACGAAGTCTCTGCTGAGGCCGTCCGCCTGCACGTTCAGGGTCCCTGGCAGGTGAACAGCGACTATCGTCAGGTTTCTCGCCAGAAGCCATTTCCAGATTGACTGGGCCTCCAGAGACAGGACCCGTGATCTGGTCCCTCCTTGCTTGTTCAGATAGAACATAGTTGTGGTGTTGTCCGTCTGAACCTGAACATAGTCGGTCTGCAGGGATGGGTACAGGGACTTGAGAGCGAGATGGACTGCTCGTAGCTCCAAGAAGTTGATGTGATAGCTCTGTTCGATAGCGGACCAGAGACCTTGTACTTGAAGCCGGCCCATATGAGCCCCCCAGCCCTGCATGGAGGCGTCTGTGACCACTGTCTGTGTCGGAGGCGCCTGATGGAAAGGGACGCCGTGAAGCAGATTGGAGAGCTTCATCCACCACCGGATGGAATCTTTGGCGGCTTGATGAAGGGTAATGTGATCCTCCCAGCAGCCGGACCTCTGCGACCACTGATCCTCTAGGTCTTGTTGCAGAGGACGCATGTGCAGACGTGCGTTGGGCACGATGTAGATGCACGAGGCCATGGATCCCAGGAGAGATGACACTTGTCTGGCTGTGGGAGATTCCGTGCTGAGAAGCGTGCGGCTTTTTTGCAGCATGGAGGATAACCTCTCCTCCGAAGGACACACGCTTGCGCTTGAGGAGTCTAGAGAGGCGCCCAGGTAGTGGATCCGTTGAGTTGGATTGAGGATCGACTTCCTGTAGTTGACCTGAAGGCCGAACGAGTGTAGAAGGTTTAGGCAGAACGAGAGATGACTCTGGAGTCGAGCCGGAGTGGAACTTTTTAAGAGCCAGTCGTCTAGATAGGGGTAGACGAATATCTTCCGTTTGCGGAGAAATGCAGCCACCACCGCCATGCACTTTGAGAATGTTCGTGGCGCGGACTTGAGGCCGAATGGCAGGACCTTGTATTGATAATGTTGGCGAAAGATGTGAAATCTGAGAAACTTCCGATGTTTCGCTGAGACAGGAATGTGGAAGTATGCATCCTGTAAGTCGATGGCACACATCCAGTCCCCCTGGTGTAGATGTGGGAAGATCTGGTGCAGTGCTAGCATCCTGAATTTTTCTCTTCTGAAAAATCTGTTGAGTAGGCGGAGATCGAGGATGGGTCTGTAGTCTCCAATCGCTCCTCTTTTCTGAACAAGAAAGTACCGGGAATACACTCCCTGATTTCTCTGCCTGTTTGGAACTTCCTCTATGGCGTTTTTGGAGAGGAGAGTGGCAACTTCGTCCTTTAAAAGCTTGTTTTGGCTGGGAGAGAGTGGCTGTTTCCGTGGGGGTACCTGCGGAGGGGGAGATTTGAACCTCAGCAAGTAGCCACGCTCTACAATACTCAGCACCCATCTGTCGTTTGTAATTGCATTCCACTCTGCCAGTTGAACGGTGATACTTCCTCCTACCGGAGTGGCGAACGAGCGCGGAGGAAGTAAGTTTTCACTGTTTGGGAGGTTGCTTGTTAGAGGACTGCTGCTGTTTAGCATTTCCTCTTCCTCTGCCCCGGCCCCTTTGCTGAAACTGGGACCTCTGTTGGTTTTGAGAGGACCATTGGGGCGTTTGAACGCGCTGGTGAAAGGCACGTTTGTCGCCCTGGCGAAAGCGCTTGCGGAACTCTTTGCGCTTTTCCAGTCCCACAGCCTTTACGGTGTCCAATTCCGTTTTCATCTTGCTCATTTGGTCGTCCGCATGAGCTCCAAATAGCGATGACCCATTAAACGGCAAATTAAGAATTCTTTTCTGCGCATCTGGTTTGAGGCCCGTTAATCTGAGCCAGGCCGAACGGCGGGAGCAGATGCCATGGGAGTAGCCATGCGCGGCTAGGTCTGATGCATCCGCCGCTGCGCTTATTACTTGGTTGGCCACCAGTCCGCCTTCATGGAGGATCTCCGTGAAGTCCTGCCTGTCCTCCCTAGGCAATTTCTCCACGAATCTGGCCAGGGAATCCCATAGGGAGCGATCATACTTCCCCAGCAGGGCTGAAGCGCTAGCGACCTTCATGTGCGAGGCAGAGGTGTTGCACATTCTCCTGCCGTAGGAGTCCATCAGCTTGCTGTCCTTCTCAGGGGGGACAGAAGCAGATACTGAGGCTGAGTGAGACTTCATGGCCGCCGCCACGATCACCGAATCCGCTGGCGGGTCCGCCCTCAAGAATAAAGGGTCCTCGGTCGGAGCCTTGTACTTCTTTGCTATTCTCGAGGGAACCGAGCCCGCTGTAGCCGGTGTAAGGAACGTGGCCATCGCTGGTTCTAACAATCCTGGCACCAACGGGAGCAGAGGTCTGGGAGCTGACCGATGGTGTAAAGTGTCAAAGATCACAGAAGTGGGTGCCTGAGGGACGTGCAGTGCGATGTTCAACTTCTGCACCCCTCTACCCAGGACGTCCGAGAAAGTTATAATGTCATCCACCGGGGACACTCGCGATGGAGGCGTGGATGAAAAAGTAGGAGAGTAGTCCCGGACTGAGGATCTTGTGGATGAAGTCCCAGTGGACGACCTGGTGCGTCGCCTCTTGTGGGAGCGTTCGCTATGGTGAGCCCTTGATCCTGATCTGCGCTTGGACGGAGATCTTGGACGTTTTGGCGCGGTGCGACGGTCCCTGGAACGAGACCGGCGTGGTGAAATTGTCCTAGGATCCCTCAGAGGCGATTTACTCCTGCGCGGTGGGGAATACCTGCGGGAGTAGTCCGATCCCGGACTCCGACATGCGCCAGCGCCCACATCTCGTAACCAGCGCGGTGACAGTCCGAACCGCTCTGGAGCCTCGGGTGATCTTTCCGGAGATATTTGCACGATGTGCAGTCCCGGAGATGATGACAGTTCTCCTGGGGACCTCTCCGCGGGCGGTCCAGTTTTCGCCCTCGACGTCGAATCCCTTGACGTCGACGACGTCTGCGTCACCATCGGCAAGTGTGAGGTATGCCGTTCTGGTCTCGACGCCGATCGCGGAGACCTCGACGTCGATCTCCTCTTCTCTGGCACCTGACGTCGGCTAGATGACCTCGACGTCGGCCGTGTCTTTGACGTCGACCTCTCTCGACGTCGACTGGGCGACTTTGACGTCGACCTCTCCTGCCGTCGACGGAGCAACTTCGACGTCGACCTCTCTCGACGTCGACTGGGCGACTTCGACCTCTCTCGACGTCGACTGGGCGACTTCGCCGTCGACCTCTCTCGACGTCGACTGGGCGACTTAGACGTTGACCTCTCTCGACGTCGACGTGGTGATCTTGACGTCGATCTTCCTCTCGACGTTCACCTTCTATGTCGCCGAGTGGGGGTAACCATCGACGGCGACCGGCCCACTCGCGGCGGAATGTACGTCGCCGCATCTCTCGACGTCGACCCCCTCGAAGGTGGCGGAGAGTGTCTTGACGTAGATGGAAGCCTCGACGTCGACGGAGACAGTCCAGATGTCACCGGACTAGCAGCCTTCGAGCCCGAAGGGCCGCCTCTCGACGCCGACTTACTTTTGCACGGCGGAGACTCTTGATGGTGGGATGAATCCCTCGACGCCGAAGTTCTCTGCCTTTTCGCCGGCATCCTCGACGTCGACGGCGAACCTCTTGGACTCCTGGTCTTTTTGGAGCCCGGGGAGCTGGTATGTCGCCGTTTCTGTACTTGCGTAGCTGAAGAAGGAGGTCTTGATGAGGAATGCTCACCTTCACGACGGCTTCGTTCCTTCTCCAGTCTTGCATGCAGTTTAATGCGCTCTCTGTCCCTCAGAGTGCGCTTTGAGAACTTCTGGCAGTGGGGACACTGGTCAGGATCGTGTTTTGATGGTAAACACACAATACACACCGAGTGTGGATCCGCCAGTGCCATTTTATTACCACAAGAAGGGCATTTCCTAAATAAAGGAGACATTCTGACTGGAAAAAATTGGAAAATTCACTGGAAACCAGCAGAATTAGCCCTTAAAGGCCAGAAAACGTCGAAAAAAGCTTGAAAAAGCTGTAATTCTAAATTTCAGTCAAAAAACTGAAGAGCTCAAGCTCCAGGATCCTCACAGAAGGAGCCGGAAAAAAGAACTGGCCCAACTGCCACCTATAGTGCATCATGGGAGCAGGGGGTCACAGGCAGGCCTTAAAGGCACGGTCCCCCTACTCTAATGCCTTAAAGGCAGGGTGTCAGTTTTCTTGGTTTCTTGGTTTCTTGATACTCTACTGCAGCCTACTGGTGAATGCCTACAATTACATGTTGCTTTATGGCAATAAAGTAGTGCTGTGTTATAATTTGCCTGATGCTTCCTTTTTTCCTTACGGGTTACGGGGGCACTGCTATGCAAAAATATGTAATTTACAGCATTGCCATGTTTTGAACATTATTAGGCTGCATTTATATGTTTCACATATGTATATATATATGTATATATATGTATTTTCTATATGCTCCGGGATCCCGCACATGGGCGGGGATTATTCATAGATTATGACTATTGATGAGTATCCCCTGGATGAGAACCACCTGTTAACAGGTAAGTAACAATTGTTCTTCTCCAGTATTGGGGTGTCTTTCATAGATTCACATGCTTGAATATAGAATAGCTAGCAGTAACAATTATTATTGTTTCCATAGTTATAACAGCACTAAACAGTTGTAATGCCAATCAATATCCTTATATATATGATATTACTGAATATCTATATAAGTGTAAATGAACCATTATCTCAACAGTAAATGGAAACAATATCGAGGAGGGAAGGAAGAGGCTCACCTTATTTAAAAAGATTGCGTAGCACTGCCTGTCCCACTGCAGCGTCCTCCTCGCTTAAAGTTGCCAAGCAGTAGTGCTTAGTAAACGTGTGTCTGGTCGACCACGTAGCTGCTCTGCAGATGTGTTGCACAGGTACTCCAGCAAATAAGGCGGTAGATGATGATACTGCCCCAGTCGAGTGTGCTCTCACTGAAGACTGCAGAGGTTTGTTTGCCTTTTGGTGGCAGAAAACAATAGCTGCCGAAATCCAGCGTGCAATCGTCGGCTTAGTAACCTGACGTCCTTTATGACAGCGTCCATACGCTATAAAGAGTTGATCAGATTTTCGAAACGAAGCGGTCTTACTGATGTAGAACTTTAAACATCGCTTCACGTCCAAAGAATGCAATCTTTGCTCTGCAGGTGTCTGAGGATTAGCAAAGAAAGTCTTTAATATCACTGGCTCGTTAATATGAAAATCAGTAGGCACCTTGGGTAGGAATGATGGATTGGTACGCAACACTACAGCATCTGGTTTGAACTGCAGGAACGGAGGTTTGATGGTAAAAGCATGAAAGTCACTGACACGACGTGCAGACGTTAGTGCCAGAAGTAGGGCCACCTTCCAAGATAGATATTTTAAGTCAGCCTTGTGAATGGGCTCGAACGGTGGTCTCATCAATTGCGCCAACACAATGTTAAGATGCCACAACGGAGGAGGGCGCCGAATTGGCGGAAATTTTCGAAACAAGCCTTTAAAGAATTGACGGATTATTCTTGAGGAACAAAGGGAATTTGATCCATCCTGTCGGAAACGGGAAATTGCTGCTAGGAAACCCCGTAAGGTTGCGTGAGACAGTCCAGAACTAGCTAGGTGCAAGAAGAATGGTAGTAATTGGTGCGCCGTGGAATGTATCGGGTGGACTCCGTTAGAAACACACCAGTGGCAGAACCTTTTCCATTTAAACTTGTACGTCCTGACCGTAGAGGGTGCTCTTGCTTGGGCCAAAATATCCCTACAATCCTGTGGGATGTCTAAATGGGCGAACTCATGGTGTTCAGGTTCCAGGCCGATAAGCTCAGTGAGGAGGGATTCGGATGACAGATTCTCCCTTCGCTCATCGTGAGCAGATCTGCCCGATGTTGCAGGAGGATTGGTTGGCATTGGGACAGCAGGAGCAGTTCTGAGAACCACGCCTGTCGGGGCCAGCGTGGGGCTATTAGAATCAGGTGGCAAGGTTGTCTCTTCATCTTCCAAAGTACCCGAGGTATGAGAGGAATTGGAGGAAAAGCGTACGCAAATAGATTGCACCAGTTCATCAAAAGGGCATTTCCCTGCGATTCTTTGTGGGTATGCCAGCTTGCGTAATTGCGGCATTTCCGGTTCTCCGGAGTAGCAAAGAGATCCAGCCGCGGACGACCCCATTGTTGGAATATCCTCTCTAGAGTTGGTTGGTGTAACTCCCACTCGTGGGTCGAAGAAGAGGACCTGCTCAGGGAATCCGCTAAGACATTGAATACTCCTGGTAGATGAACTGCTGTAATCATGATTTGGTGATTGAGCGACCAGTCCCAAATTGATTGAGCTAACTTTGACAGACTTGGAGATTTCGTTCCGCCCTGTTTGTTTACATAGTGCATACAGGTTGTGTTGTCTGTCTGTATTAGCACTGATTCTCCTTGGATCAAAGGTAGAAATGATTTTAGAGCCAGAAAAATGGCCATCAGCTCCAACCTGTTGATGTGCCAAGCTCTTTGATGTGTGGACCACCTTCCTTTTACCGAGAGATCTTCCAAATGAGCGCCCCACCCTCTAATGAGGCGTCTGTCGTGATTGTCCTGTCCGGCGTCACCGACAGAAATGATGTGCCTTCTGTCAAGTTGGCTGGAATTGTCCATCATGCGAGAGCAGACCTCATTTGATCTGTGACACATACCATGTCGTGAAAAGATCCCGTTACTTGACGCCACTGAGCATCCAGTGCTTCCTGAATAGGACGTGTTCTCAGCCTGCAATGAGGAATCAAGGTAATGGACGATGACGCCATCCCCAGAAACGATTTTAACAGTCTCACAGAAACTGACTCTTTTGACCTGATCACAGTGACCAGTCGCAGTATCTTCTGTAGACGCTCCTGGGAGAGAAACGCTTTTGCTGATACCGTCTCCAGAGTTGCTCCCAGAAAATCCCTTTTTTGTGAAGGGTGAATTTGGGATTTCGCTGCATTTACGGAAAGACCTAATGAGCGAAACACGTCCTGGCATAGAAGCGTGTGTTGTCGCAGGTGAGTGCTTGACTGGGATTTCAGGAGAAAATCGTCGAGATATGGAAATATTTGCACTCCCTGGAGTCGCAGAAACGCTATCACTGGGGCTAGTACCTTCGTGAACACTCGAGGGGCCGAGCGCAGACCAAACGGTAACACTTTGAATTGGAAATCGTGTTGACCCACTCGAAAACGCAGGAACTTCCGATGCCGCTGTAATATAGGGATATGAAAATAGGCATCCTGGAGATCTATCGTTGCCATGAAATCTTCCTGCGAGAGTAAACGCAAGATCTCTACTAGCGTCATCATACGAAAGGACTGGCTCTTTAGATATTTGTTTAGTGCCCTCAGATCGAGGATGGGCCTCCACTCTCCGTTCTTCTTTGTGATCAGGAAGAACCGGGAATAAAATCCTTTTCCCCTTTGAGATACTGGCACTGATTCTATAGCTCCTTTTTGCTTTAGAAGTCGAACTTGATGTAAAAGTTCTTTGATGTGAGCTGGTGGTGGTCCGGAAGGTGGTGTGGGCGGAGGGAATTTGGTGAATTCTAAAGCGTGTCCTTTTTTCACAATGTCCAAAACCCAACGGTCCCTTGTGATGGAGGACCATTGAGAAAAGAAGAGAGATTCGACCTCCAACCTTGTCTGTCCGGTAAGCTCACTGTCTCTTTGACCCGTTTCCTCTGTATGAGGATTTCCCTCTATACGACTTGGAGGCCTGCTGTCGTGATGACTGCTGGTGCTGGCCATACGAATATCGGTTGGATCCTTGATTATAGGGTCTGTACTGATTATTACCCCTTCGAAAATTTGAGGAGGTGCCACGTCCGCGTGCACCACGAAAATTTTGTCTTTGAAATTGTAGATTTCCTAAAGATCTAGCAGTCTCAGTATCCTTCTTTATGGACTGGAGTGCTTCATCGACGTGACTACCAAATAACGCCTCTCCGTCATAAGTCATTGTGAGAAGTTGGCCTGATGTATGATGTCACTAGTTCTAGTGTACACCTTATATCAGTCCGAATACCCTTATGGTGATTGGTTGTAAAGTCAACCTTATAGACCAGCTATCCTAGTGGTAGCATGGACAAGAGCAGTCTTAGGCTAAACTCTGAATGGCATGTGAAGCCAGCTGTGATACCATATGTAATCCCTTGAATACCAAATGAAAGGACACCACAACAGATATATATATAAAATAAAGTGTATTTATTCTAGTCAAACCCTCAGCACTCTTTATGAGATTAGAGGTAAGTACAACACAGTCTTATTTAAGCATACATTAAGTCACACAGGTAAGTAATACAGTTAGGCCCTAGGGGCCACGCAAACCATATACTAAGTAAGTGGTATAAGGACCACTGTCACGGAAATAGAATAGGCCTAGGCCTAGGGAATCGCTGGGGCTACACTATACTACCAAAGGTTAGGAAGTGGGAGGCCCACGGGATTCGTGTGCAGAGTGGAAACACTCACGCGTAATGCGTAAAAGTCAATAGCAATAGTACAGTTTAGAAAACGATAGATTTAGGACACTTCCGGAGTAGCTAGGAAGTCGAGACTGGAAAACTAGACACTAGGATAGTCACTATCCTGATGAGCACCGGAGTACCCAAGTTACCTAGCCCACAGGCTGCGGGTGCATAGGGGTGAAGTTGCGTCGGGTTTCGTCGTCGACTCCTATGGATGCCTGAAGAAAGATGCTGACAGGCAGTCAGTGAAGAGTGTCCGGTGGATCCCAAGGCTGGGATCAAGAAGAGAGGAGACCTGCAAGCAGAAGGGACAGAGTCAAGGTCACTAGCCAGTGACCACGTGGAACCAGGAAGGAACCAGGCGATGTTGTGAAGATTGCAGGTGAAGGTGAAGCTTGTCGCTGCAGCCAGGAGGACCAGGAAGCGTCGAGGACGACCAGGACCAGGAGGCGAGCTGTCCCACGAAGGCTCTTGCTGTCGGCGGCGTCGAAGTTGGACTAGGACTCACCAAGCCTTGGCAAGCGGAACCCACGCAGAACGGAGGACTTGCTTCTGGTGCAGACCAGGAAGGTCTGGGGTGCTTCTCTTTTTCAAAGGAGCAGGAGCCAGTCTGGAGGAGCCAAACCAGCGATGAAGATTTCAGGGTGCGTCGTCACAAAGGCCACTAGCCAGCGGGCAAGCAACCGGACAGACGCGGCAAGCAGGAAAATGCAGAAGGGCCCCACGCAGGACTCGTGGAGTGTGGGGGGCTGGTCTTCGGTGCAGATGGTGCTTGGGGTTGGGGCTTCTCAATCCCCGGTGCACAACTTCGAGAGTGCCTCAGAAGCTGCGCTTGAAGATACTAGCCACTTTTCCCAGGTAGCCGGTCCCACGTCGCTCGTCGCCTCCACGGATCTCAGCTCTGCTGTGGATGTGGATCAGGGTCGGAGAAGTCTGGAAGTCAAGGCTCTGGTCGGGCTCTGCAGTCGGTTCCTCGTAGAACTTGGGCAAAGCAAAGGGTAGTCTCTTGATGGTGCCTGTTTGCACAGGGTAGCCACTCCTTGGCCACAAGGGAGATTCTTCAGTCTTCTTCTTTCGTCGAATGTCGAAGGTCCAGAGTTTCTGTTCAGGTTTGCAGGTTCAGGATAATCTAAAGTCTTGAGGCCCAACTCCCACTCTTATACCAATCTGGGGGGCTGGGATACCTGCTAGGTCACGCCTTATGGGTGGGACCTGGGAGGGGGTGGTTACACCCACTTCCCTTTGTCCAGTTTCGCGCCAGAGCTGGGGCTGGAGTGCCCCAGCGCCAGTTTGAACTGGACTATGCAAGGAACACCTTGTGTGCCCCAGGCATGTCTCATTCCTTTCAGCCCACCCTGCCCCAATACACTAAAGGCTGTCTGGGGAGGTGCTAGCACCTCCCCAAGCAGGAAACCTATTCTCCAGGCCTCCCTGGCTGGAATCACTCCCAGCTGCAGGAGGTCAGACTTGTGTTGTGGCAGCAGCATCCATTTTGTGATGCTGAGGCTTTGGTCAGAGGCTAACAGTGAAGTATGATTTTAACATGTCTTTCCCTCTAGAAGGGGGGAATAATATTCTCATGTCCAGAAATGGCATGGGGGTATTATTCCACAGTGTTAGACACCTTACACGACATGTTTCGATAAAGCCAAACCATAGTTACCATAACCGTCTAAGATTATAAGGCACTTTAAGAGTATATTGAGGAAATATGAATTTTGTGATCAGTTATGTCCCCTATCGTAGACCCCAACGGCTCCATGTACATGCTATAAGTACATGTATGTTCCCTCCTGCTCCAGTTCTGAAGACGCAAATATATGTGCGTCCACCGTCAACATGTCCTCTTTCAGATCCGCCATGAATGGGTCAGATATTCCATTCCTAAGTATGAAAGGCCACCGACTTTATATGGTTCACTTTCCACATTTTACAGACTCAGGCGAGTAGGCCCGAATCCTGTCATCAAGCCTTTTTCTGCCTTCTGCCTCTGAAAGCTCCAGTCTGAGCCTGCATCTGTGACCATGAACTTTGTCTTACTCCCTGCGCGGCTAACGGTGCCTGATCCAGCCAGTTGCCTGCCAAAAACTGTATTTCACCTTCAAGATTATCTGCTTCGCTCCCCATCCGATGCATTCCTGTCTAGTAGTTTAGGTAAACATTCCTCCAGCTACCGTGCAAAGGGGCCAGGCCTCGCTGTCCTCATGCAAGTAATTCATAGCCCCGTTACCATGGAATATTCCTACCCCCTCGCATCTAGTGTAGACACTTAGACGCTTGTACACGCACTAACAGTCAGTATAGTCAGTATAGAATAAGATTCTATCCTAAGAGGCCTCTCTTTTTGGATAACACAGTTCTTTAAACATAGGATATTAGATATGATTTGGGATTAGGTTGACATAACCCCAGACTTCTGTCTCCACACGTAGAACTAAATGTCAAGTCCCCTTCACTCTCTAGTTGCACGTCAATCACACGTCATGCGGCTGCGTGCGCATCTCTGCCAAACATTTCTGCTGACATTGCAGGATTCTTTTATGGATCCACCCACTTGTGACATCATGTTTAGTGACGTTTCTTGAATTACGCCGTCTATTAGCTACGTATGCACCTTTTATCAGCTGTTACGCCTCTTGCATCTGTTTCACTGTAATGTATTTTCTATAAAACTGCCTACCTGTCAATAATATATGCGCCCTTCCTTCCTGAACTTTCGTGGTGATGGAACAGAAGGCCCACAATTCGAATTGGATTCCTTTGTATAGGAATAAAGCCCTTTAAAACCTCTAATACCACGGATTCTGCCTCTTATTTTTACTGAGTTATTCTCACTAAGACTTTACCGCATAAAAAATAGTACCGGTAACGAAATATTTACCACTATATGGTAGGCTATATCATAGAACAGCTATAAGGACAAGGTTCCGAAAGCTGCAGACAGGCTCAGCTCATGCTAGAGCACCATCTCACATGTTACCAAGCACTCTGCCTCCAGGATTGTTAAGGCCTGCCATAGGAGTGACTGATAGGTTCACATGTGTCTATATGTAAGTTAGGTATAGGAATACTACACCTAAGCAAGGGGTGATTACACGACCTTGCCCCAGCTGAGTGATCAGCCAGTTGTGTCAAAATGGAAGGCCAGGCCAGGGGTGGCATAATACATGCTGCAGCCCCTGGTAGGCCTAGGGTACACCTATGCCCTGGGTACCTAGGGTACTCTGTACAGGGGCCAATAAGGTGATCCTATCCAAATGGGTTATGCACCTAAAGTACATAGTATTAATTTAGAGAGAGAACAGCAGGGCTGTGGGTCTGATTAGCAGGCCCACAGCCACATCTAAGTCGAAAACCAGTAAAGCAAAAGCAAAAAGTGGGGGTGAACATAGAAAGCAGACCCTACTCTCCTACACAACCCCCCCCCCCAAACTTCGGGACATTAAACTAACCTTGACCAGTTGAGTCTTCATGTTCTAAATGGAAATATCTGGAGAGTCCATCTGCATTGGCATGGTCAGTCCCAGGTCTATGTTCCACTGTGAAGTCCATCCCCTGTAGGGAAATGGACCACCTAAGAAGTTTGGGATTTTCACCCTTCATCTGATTTAGCCACAAGAGGGGCTTATGGTCTGTCTGAATCTTGAAGTGAGTGCCAAACAAGTATGGCCTCAGCTTCTTCAGGGCCCAAACCACAGCAAAGGCCTCCCTCTCAATAGCTGACCAACGTTTCTCTCTAGGGGTCAGCCTTCTACTTATAAAAGCAATGGGCTGGTCTTGACCATCTACATTCAGTTGTGAAAGAACAGCTCCCACACCTAACTCAGAAGCATCTGTCTGCACAATGAACTCTTTGGAGTAGTCTGGACTTTTCAGAATAGGTGCACTGCACATGGCCTGCTTCAGGTCATCAAATGCTTTTTGACAGCTTACTGTCCACTGAACTTTCTTTGGCATCTTCTTGGAGGTCAAGTCATTAAGTGGTGTCACTATGGACCCATAGTTCTTAACAAACTTTCTGTAGTACCCAGTCAGGCCCAAGAAAGCTCTGACCTGAGTCTGGGTAGTTGGAGGAGTCCAGTCCTTTATGGTCTGGATCTTGCTCTCCAGTGGTTGAACCTGACCCCCACCAACTAGGTGGCCCAGGTATACAACCTTGCTCTGCCCTATCTGGCACTTAGTGGCCTTGATAGTGAGGCCTGCCTTTTGCAGGGCCTCTAAAACATTCCTCAGGTGGACCAGGTGATCCTCCCAGGTGGAGCTAAAGCCAGCAATATCATCAAGATAAGCTGCACAATAATCATCCAACCCAGTAAGGATTTGATTCACCAACCTTTGGAAAGTGGCAGGTGCATTCTTCAAACCAAAGGGCATTACCACAAATTGATAATGTCCTCCTGGGGTCGAGAAAGCAGTTTTGGCCTTTGCATTCTCAGCTAGTCTGATTTGCCAGTAGCCTGCTGTCAGGTCAAATGTGCTCAAAAACTTAGCAGCTGCCAGTCTGTCAATGAGCTCATCTGCCCGAGGTATTGGGTGGGCATCTGTCCTAGTGACAGCATTGAGACCTCTGTAATCCACGCAAAACCTCATCTCTCTCTTGCCATCTTGGGTGTGAGGTTTTGGCACAAGGACTACAGGACTAGCCCAAGGGCTCTCTGAAGGTTCAATGACTCCCAGCTCCAACATCTTTTGTACCTCAACTTTTATGCAGTCCCTGACATGGTCAGGTTGCCTGTAGATTTTACTCTTCACAGGCAGACTGTCACCAGTGTCCACCTCATGGGTGCACCAGTTTGTCTGACTTGGGGTCAGAGAGAACATATGTCTGTAGGACTGCAGAACTTGCCTGCAGTCCTGTTGCTGATGGGCAGTGAGGCTGTCAGAAAAGACCACACCATCAACTGAGCCATCATCAGGGTTCTGAGTCAACAGGTCTGGGAGAGGGTCACTCTCTTCCTCCTGCCCCTCATCTGTAGCCATGAGTAGCCCCATGTCTGCCCTGTCAACATATGCCTTCAATCTGTTGACATGAAGCACCCTGTGGGGGCTTCTGGGAGTCCCAAGGTCCACCAAGTAGGTGACTTCTCCCTTTTTCTCAACAATAGTGTGGGGTCCAGACCATTTGTCTTGGAGTGCTGCTGGGGCCACTGGCTCCAACACCCACACTTTCTGTCCTGGCTGGTAAACAGTCAGTACAGCCTTTTGGTCATGCCAAGCTTTTTGGAGTTCTTGGCTTGCCTCAAGGTTTTTAGAAGCCTTCTTCATATACTCTGCCATCCTGGAGCGGAGACCAAGTACATAATCCACTATGTCTAGTTTGGGTTGTCTGAGAGGTCTCTCCCATCCTTCCCTTACCAAAAACAGGGGTCCTCTTACAGGATGCCCAAACAAAAGCTCAAAAGGGCTGTAGCCAACCCCCTTTTGTGGAACCTCTCTGTAAGCAAACAGAAGGCAGGGTAAAAGGATGTCCCATCTTCGCCTAAGCTTGTCTGGTAAACCGTTTATCATTCCCTTTAGGGTCTTGTTGAATCTCTCAACAAGCCCATTGCACTATGGGTGATAGGGTGTGGTGAACTTGTAGTTAACACCACACTCCTTCCACATTGCAGTCAAGTATCCTGACATGAAGTTGGCACCTCTGTCAGAAATGACCTCCTTTGGAAAGCCCACTCTGGAGAATACTCCAAGCAGGGCCCTTGCCACAACAGGAGCTGTTGTGGTCCTCAGGGGAGTTGCTTCTGGGTACCTGGTGGCATGGTCCACTATCACCAGTATGAATCTGTGCCCAGATGCTGTTTGTGGGTCCATTGGTCCTACAATATCTATGCCCACTCTTTCAAAGGGAACCCCCACCACAGGTAGTGGTATGAGGGGGGCCTTTGTGGTGCCACCTGATTTGCCACTGGCTTGGCAGGTGACACAGGAGCGACAAAACTCCTTAGTATCTTCTGACATATGGGGCCAGTGAAAGTGAGGGACAAGCCTGTCCCAAGTCTTGTTCTGGCCTAAATGTCCTGCAAGGGGAATATCATGGGCCAAGGTAAGAAGGAAGCCTCTGAACTTCAGTGGTATGACCAACCTCCTGGATGCACCAGGCTTGGGGTCTCTAGCCTCTGAATACAGTAGCCCTTCATCCCAATACACTCTATGGGTACCTTGAGCATTCCCTGCAGCCTCAGCAGCAGCCAGCTGTCTGAGGGGTTCAAGAGAGGGGCAGTCTAATTGAGCCTGCCTCAGATCTGCCCTTGAAGGTCCCCCTGTCCCAAGAAACTCAACCTGATCAGGTTTAAGTTCTTCTAGGACAGTTCCTTCAGGGCTCTCAGAATCATCCTCCTGGGAGGGATGATACACCACCTGAGGCAGGGGGGAAGGCACAGCCTTAACCCTACTGCTCTTTCTCTTGGGTTGTGACTGGTCCATAGTTTCAGGATCCAGCACTTGTTCAGTGGTGCACTTTTTGGCCTGTGACCTGGTCACAGCAAGGACATGTGCATCTATCCCCAGCATTTCTGCATGGGTCCTATACTCCACTTCAGACCAAACTGAAGTTTCAAGATCATTGCCCAGTAAACACTCTACAGGAAGGTCTGAACTAACAACAACTTTCTTGAGGCCAGTTACCCCTCCCCAGGAGAAGTTAACAATAGCCACACTATGGGAGGTAGTGGCATTGCTAGCGTTGGTCACTAGGTAATTCTCACCTAGTATGATCTGTCCAGGGTCCACAAAAGCAGGTGTCACCATTGTGACACTAGCCCCAGTGTCCCTGTAGGCCTGAGCCATTCTTTGGTTGATAAAAGGAGTCTGTCTGTACTTGCCCAGGTTACTGGGGCCTACAGTAGAGGACAAAGCTAAGTCCCCATCACAGATCAGAACAGCCTGAGTAGGTACTCTGACTAGGCCAGAATCCTCCTCAGTTCCCAGGGTTAACCCTACTACACCCTTTTGCTGGGAACCAACACTTACAGCTGAACTAGGGGGTACAGTTGCCTTAGGGGCAATGGTGGCTGGAGGCTTATCCTTTTTGGTGCACTCACTAAACCAATGTGAGTTGGACTTACAATAGTTGCACCATGGTTTCTTTTGGCCTTCTTTCTTTTTATCCTTTTTGGGGCCACCCTCCCCCTGAGCCTTTTGGGGGCCTGGTGAAGACTTCTGGTCTTTTTGTTTCTGATCATTACCCTTCTGGTCTGCCTTTTTCTGATCACCGCCCTGGTTCTGGTTTTTCTGCTTAACTCTAGTCCTGACCCATCTATCTGCCTTCTTTCCCAATTCTTGGGGAGAAGTCAGATCAGAATCAATCAGGTGTTGATGCAATAGCTGGTTTTGACAGTTGTTAAGTATTTGTTCTCTCATGATCAAATTATACAATCCTGTATAGTCCTTCACCTTACTTCCCATTAGCCAGCCTTCCAGAGCCTTAGTGGCACAATCTACAAAGTCAGTCCAGTCCTGAGTCTGTGTCTTCTGGGTATCCCTGAACAACAACCAGTATTGTTCAGTGGTTAGGCCAAACCCATCAATCAGAGCACTCTTCAGGACAGTGTAATTATCTGCATCCTCATCACTAACTGTGAGGAGCTTGTCTCTACCTTTCTCAGAGAAGGAGAGCCACAAGATAGCTGCCCACTGACTTTGGGGTACCTGCTGTACTTTGCAAGCTCTCTCCAAAGCAGTTATCCATTTGTGGATGTCATCCCCACACTTGTAGGGAGGGACAATCTTGCTCAGGTTTCTATTATCATAGTGCCTGTCTCTATCCTTAGGGATATTGCTGCCACCAGTGGGTTCTGACCCACTTAACTTTTGCTCTCTAGCCAGAGCAAGCTTCTCCTTGGCAAGGGCAAGTTCTTCCCTCTGAATCCTCAGATTAGCTTCCCTCATTCTGGCTTCATGTTCCTTTCTCTCAGGGGAAGTCATTCCCCTGTGAGAGGAAACACTAGAGATGCTAGAGACATGGGAGTGGATGGATTCCCTTGAAGGGGATCTGTCCTTCCTGCTTCTCTGTGTAAGCCTACTTGGGGGTCTGTATGGGGGGACCCCATGCAAACTCCCATGTAAGCTTAGGTTAGCCTGGCTAAGTCTTCCTACTTGGCCCTGGCTGTCTACCTCTTCATCTGAAGTCCCATCTGACTCCTCTGTGGTGGGTAGACCCTCCTGTGTACCTAGGGTACCTGCCTGAGAGGCTTTAAGAGCATCATACTCCTCTAGGAGTTGTCTTAACTGAAGGAGGGTAGGGTTTGCACCCTGTTTTATTCCTCTGGAGGTACACAATTGTCTCATCTCCTGGAATGTTAGGGTATCATATCTAGAGGGGGTCTTCTGCAGACCTGATCCTCCTGAGAGAGCATCTACTTGATCTCCTCTCAGAGACATGATCTAGTGAGGGTGTGGTGTGTGCACCTACCTACACTAGTTGTTTCTACTAAACCTCTCTGGTAGTTGTAGTCAGGGTGTGTTACTCCCTTCAACCTACAACTACTAAGTCCAGTAGGACTTAAGTATTATAATCTATGTTATATGTACCTAGACAATATCTGTGTGATCTTTCAATTTAGTATCTTAAGATTACAATGGTATTACAACAGCAAGCTCAGATCCCAACCGCTGCTCACCAATGTGAGAAGTTGGCCTGATGTATGATGTCACTAGTTCTAGTGTACACCTTATATCAGTCCAAATACCCTTATGGTGATTGGTTGTAAAGTCAACCTTATAGACCAGCTATCCTAGTGGTAGTATGGACAAGAGCAGTCTTAGGCTAAACTCTGAATGGAATGTGAAGCCAGCTGTGATACCATATGTAATCCCTTGAATACCAAATGAAAGGACACCACAACAGATATATATATAAAATAAAGTGTATTTATTCTAGTCAAACCCTCAGCACTCTTTATGAGATTAGAGGTAAGTACAACACAGTCTTATTTAAACATACATTAAGTCACACAGGTAAGTAATACAGTTAGGCCCTAGGGGCCACGCAAACCATATACTAAGTAAGTGGTATAAGGACCACTGTCACGGAAATAGAATAGGCCTAGGCCTAGGGAATCGCTGGGGCTACACTATACTACCAAAGGTTAGGAAGTGGGAGGCCCACGGGATTCGTGTGCAGAGTGGAAACACTCACGCGTAATGCGTAAAAGTCAATAGCAATAGTACAGTTTAGAAAACGATAGATTTAGGACACTTCCGGAGTAGCTAGGAAGTCGAGACTGGAAAACTAGACACTAGGATAGTCACTATCCTGATGATCACCGGAGTACCCAAGTTACCTAGCCCACAGGCTGCGGGTGCATAGGGGTGAAGTTGCGTCGGGTTTCGTCGTCGACTCCTATGGATGCCTGAAGAAAGATGCTGACAGGCAGTCAGTGAAGAGTGTCCGGTGGATCCCAAGGCTGGGATCAAGAAGAGAGGAGACCTGCAAGCAGAAGGGACAGAGTCAAGGTCACTAGCCAGTGACCACGTGGAACCAGGAAGGAACCAGGCGATGTCGTGAAGATTGCAGGTGAAGGTGAAGCTTGTCGCTGCAGCCAGGAGGACCAGGAAGCGTCGAGGACGACCAGGACCAGGAGGCGAGCTGTCCCACGAAGGCTCTTGCTGTCGGCGGCGTCGAAGTTGGACTAGGACTCACCAAGCCTTGGCAAGCGGAACCCACGCAGAACGGAGGACTTGCTTCTGGTGCAGACCAGGAAGGTCTGGGGTGCTTCTCTTTTTCAAAGGAGCAGGAGCCAGTCTGGAGGAGCCAAACCAGCGATGAAGATTTCAGGGTGCGTCGTCACAAAGGCCACTAGCCAGCGGGCAAGCAACCGGACAGACGCGGCAAGCAGGAAAATGCAGAAGGGCCCCACGCAGGACTCGTGGAGTGTGGGGGGCTGGTCTTCGGTGCAGCTGGTGCTTGGGGTTGGGGCTTCTCAATCCCCGGTGCACAACTTCGAGGGTGCCTCAGAAGCTGCGCTTGAAGATACTAGCCACTTTTCCCAGGTAGCCGGTCCCACGTCGCTCGTCGCCTCCACGGATCTCAGCTCTGCTGTGGATGTGGATCAGGGTCGGAGAAGTCTGGAAGTCAAGGCTCTGGTCAGGCTCTGCAGTCGGTTCCTCGTAGAACTTGGGCAAAGCAAAGGGTAGTCTCTTGATGGTGCCTGTTTGCACAGGGTAGCCACTCCTTGGCCACAAGGGAGATTCTTCAGTCTTCTTCTTTCGTCGAATGTCGAAGGTCCAGAGTTTCTGTTCAAGTTTGCCGGGTCAGGATAATCTAAAGTCTTGAGGCCCAACTCCCACTCTTATACTAATCTGGGGGGCTGGGATACCTGCTAGGTCACGCCTTATGGGTGGGACCTGGGAGGGGGTGGTTACACCCACTTCCCTTTGTCCAGTTTCGCGCCAGAGCTGGGGCTGGAGTGCCCCAGCGCCGGTTTGAACTGGAATATGCAAGGAACACCTTGTGTGCCCCAGGCATGTCTCATTCCTTTCAGCCCACCCTGCCCCAATACACTAAAGGCTGTCTGGGGAGGTGCTAGCACCTCCCCAAGCAGGAAACCTATTGTCCAGGCCTCCCTGGCTGGGATCGCTCCCAGCTGCAGGAGGTCAGACTTGTGTCGTGGCAGCAGCATCCATTTTGTGATGCTGAGGCTTTGGTCAGAGGCTAACAGTGAAGTATGATTTTAACATGTCTTTCCCTCTAGAAGGGGGGAATAATATCCTCATGTCCAGAAATGGTATGGGGGTATTATTCCACAGTGTTAGACACCTTACACGACATGTTTCGATAAAGCCAAACCATAGTTACCATAACCGTTTAAGATTATAAGGCACTTTAAGAGTATATGGTAGGCTATATCATAGAACAGCTATAAGGACATGGTTCCGAAAGCTGCAGACAGGCTCAGCTCATGCTAGAGCACCATCTCACATGTTACCAAACACTCTGCCTCCAGGATTGTTAAGGAGTGCCATAGGAGTGACTGATAGGTACACATGTGTCTATATGTAAGTTAGGTATAGGAATACTACACCTAAGAAAGGGGTGATTACACGACCTTGCCCCAGCTGATTGATCAGCCAGTTGTGTCAAAATGGAAGGCCAGGCCAGGGGTGGCATAATACATGCTGCAGCCCCTGGTAGGCCATGGGTACACCTATGCCCTGGGTACCTAGGGTACTCTGTACAGGGGCCAATAAGGTGATCCTATCCAAATGGGTTATGCACCTAAATACATAGTATTAATTTAGAGAGAGAACAGCAGGGCTGTGGGTCTGATTAGCAGGCCCACAGCCACATCTAAGTCGAAAACCAGTAAAGCAAAAGCAAAAAGTGGGGGTGAACATAGAAAGCAGACCCTACTCTCCTACAGTCATGTTTAGGATCATGGACTGAACCTCCTGACGAAAGGATGTTGATTTTAACCATCCTTGCCTGCGCAGAACAGCCGCTCCGGCAAGCTGACGGAAACCCGTGCATGCGATGTTCACTGCACAATCAATTATTTCCGCAGATGTTGCTTCTCCCTCTTGGAGCAACTTCATTGCTTCAACCTTAGATGGCTCTGGCAATTGTTGAACCAAATCTGAAATGTCAGCCCACACTTGTCGGTCATAGCGACCCAAGATGGCCAAGGCATTAGCCGCTCTAACCACTGTAGAAGCCATTGAAGAAAACTTACGCCCTATGGCATCCATTCGACGTCCGTCACGATCTGGTGGCGCGGTGATAGTAGACGCAGGATTTTTCACCCTACGTTGTGCTGCCTGCGTAACGACTGACTCAGGTCTAGCCTGACCCGTGAGGCATGCTGGGGTTCCTAGTGGTGCCTTATACTTCTTTTCTAGTCGAGACACCTGTGCTGGCAAGGTATTTGGTGTCTTCATCAACTTCTTGCCTTCTTCCCAAATAAATTCCACAATGGGAATAGTATGAGTTTGTTTAAAAGGTTGACTCTTGAAATCATAAAGGAAACAATCTTCCTCTCTGCGCTCCGTTGTGAGTTTAAAACGGTGTGCCGCCCTTTCCATTAGTTGGTGAAAATTCGCTATGTCCACTGGAGGTGAATCACCAGATACTATATGAGAAGGGGATGGTGTCTGTGCCTGGTAATCGTCCCACTCCGCCATATCATCATCGTCGTTATCAACATCCCCACCATCATCTGGGATTTCACCCTCTTCCGTTTCTCGAGGGGCTTCCTCCACAGGCTCCGAGTGAGGTAACAATCTCTCTGGAACCTGTCTTGGTGGTGCAGATGGTATCAAAAGTAAAGGATTTCCAATTGGTAACGGCGGTATATTAGTCGGAACCACAGGAGTTAACGGTACCTCAGACCGTTGTGGAGATAGAGGAAAACGTTGGTTATAATCGTCCAACATGCGTTGGAGATTAGTTATGAGCGACAATGGCAGAGTCGCCGTTGTATGCCTCGCAGGGACCTGCTGAACGTAATTTGGATCCTCATCCTCACTACTGTCGTCCTGGCATTTAATTATTAAGTCGGATGGGCTTTGCGCCGTTCCAAAAGACTCCGGTAAACCTTCAGACTCCTGATCCGAATCCGTTGCAAATAATGGTGATGGAAGCTGCGCATCCTCTACAGGAATAAACTCTTCTTGCCTATCTAGGCTAGTACTAGGTGGCAATGGCATCAAGGCAACCCCAGTGAAAGATGAAACCGGCGTTGAAGTCGCGGGAGGTATTTGCTCCCTCATTGACCTCTGGGCAGATGATATTCTGTTCACCCTTATCTTTATGCATGAACCTGCCGTCGACTGCTGCATGGTATGCACTGCGGACGTCTTCGGGGAGGGCCTCGTCGACGGAGCTATCATCGATGGAACGATGGTCGATGGAACAGTCGTCGACGAAATTTTTGTCAACGAACTCGACGTCGACGGAGCCGTCGTCGACGAAGCCTTCGTCGACGAGGCCGCCGCCGACGGCGGAGCCACCGTCGACGGAGCCACCGTCGACGGAATCTTCTTCTTCTTCGTCGATGGAGTGGACGCCAACGAGATCGACGACGGAGTCGATTTCACACTCTTCGTCGACGACACAGTTATCGTCGACGGGACCTTTGCCTTCTTCGTCGACGACGATGTAATGGGCAATATAGAAGTTACCGACCTTGAGGTACTGATGGTTACCGTCGACGAGGATAACGTCGACAGAACACTCGTCGACGAAGACGCAGCTGATGTCGTCGTCAGAGTCACCGTCGACGACCCGTACACTGCAGATCTCGTCGTCGGTAGAATCGTCGACGAGGCGGCCAGTCTTTTTCCTGAGGACTGGGAAGTAGACGCCTCAACAGCCTGAGAACTATGTCCCGAAGGCGACAAAACAGTCGGTGAGACAGCAGATGTGACAGCTGTCAGAGTCAAAGACAGTTTCTTTTTCTTCAGGAAAGGAGATGGTAACTCCTGCACACTACTGCGCTTAGAGGCTGTCGGAGAGCCGCCAGAAAGAAGACTTTCCATATCAGAAACTGGGTCTTCTTTATCCTTCAGTCTCTGTAGCCATATTAAGAGACGGCCTTCTCTGTCTTTCAAAGTCTTTGTAGAAAAGGTTCTACAAAATTTACATTTTGCCACTTCATGATCTGGGTACAAACAGTAAATACACTTACTGTGTGGGTCCTCAGAAAATAAACGCAGCTTTCCACACGAAGAACAAGATCTAAACAAAGATTTCTTACTTGAAGACATTCTGACTGACAAAAACTGAGCAGAGCTCAGGGAGACTCCCTGTCACACGACGTGCGGTAGAAAATCTGAGGTGAGGAGCTCTGAGGAGAAGGTTCTAGAGAGGAGCTGGCGCCTGATTGGCCGTAGTTTGGACTAACATAATGACAGAGATAGACTGCGAATGTCTTTTTTCTCTTTCCATGTATCTCTATGGAGATTTCATATAGGGACATTCTTGATGTTATCACTTACTTATATCTCTGTTTTTATATGATTACTTATGTATATGTATATATATATATATATATATATTATGGCTGTATATATTGCTATATTATTTACCGTGGGACTCCCACTCCGACGACGGGGAATATTCAAGCATGTGAATCTATGAAAGACACCCCAATACTGGAGAAAGTGCTATCCCTGTAGTTGCTTATGGTAGTGAAATATGGAGCTCTGCGGAAGCTTCTGTTCTAGCAGTAATTGAGGATACATTTTTAAGATGACGTTTAGGTCTTTCTCAGAGTACTACTGTTTGTATTACTCACAACTTGTTTTTGAGTACTTTGAGAACATTTTACAACTATGCCGCTTCTCCTCTGGTTATCTGTTTGGCTTCAACCCGAGAAATGTGTTAAACATCTTGTCTACAAAGACTGCTTGAGTCTGGATTGAGTGGCCTCTATTCCATGAATTAGTTATATTAAATGCAGCTTTACTAAACTTGGGTGGACTGAAATCTTCAGTAATCCAGACTCAAGTTTCAAAAGTGATGTTGTGTGGACTAAAAAATCTTTTATAGCTTTAAAAACCAATGAAAGAGTGGCAATGCACAAAAGTTCAGTTAAATTATATATTCCGTTGTAAACGACTGTTCTTATCGAACCCTACCTTCACTTGGATATGCCAAACCACCATCGGTTCTTATTGACTCGTTTTAAACTAAACCTTAGCCACCATCTGCTAACCCTTCCATGAGGGCGTGCTTTTGAGTCTGTTGTTATTCTCTGTGGATGCCATGGCAACTCACCTCAGGACATGTTGCACTTTATAATGTTTTGTTCTTATAATAATAACAGCGAAAACTGTTTATACTTCCATTGTTTGCTGGCTCCCCCTTTACCCAAGTCAGTCCCACCTTGGTTTATTTGATGTTATTACCAGGCGTAAAGATTGGTTTGTTTGTGGCCAATTTTTTATCTGGTGCTGTGCAATTACTTAAAAGCTTATCGCCTATAAGAAATTTTATGCTTTTTGTCTGTACCTTTATGGCTTATTTTTACAACCGAATAAAGAATATCTGACAGGACTTAAATCTGGTTGTGGGCTAAAAAAAGGTGATAACTTCCAATTGACATAACGTGGCCGTGATGAAGCAGATTTTTCTATAAAATACATGGTGGTTGTTTGATGATGGAACTGATTTACCACCATCTGCAAACGAGCGTAAATAATTTTTATATGAGGCCCTGCATTAACTTCATAAATCTTCAAAGAAAACCATACGATCATACTTGCACATTAAATGCAAAAAAACAATACAGACACTGCTTACAAATTACAAAAAAAGCACACTAAAAACTTACTGTAGCGATGCTGAGAAAGCAGTCATGTTAAATCCTGGCATTCTCTCCAGTAGTTGCTCTTCAATGTACTTCTCAACTAAAGAAATCTAAAAAAGGTAATGTTTAGGTGTATTTTGAATGCAAAATGTTTACACTACCTATCCATTCGGAAATACAAAAATTGATAAATGCTTTTGTGTTACATGCCTACAATATGGTATCTCTGGGCCAATTTCCACAGCTAATATAGTGGGGGTAATGGCGTACTTTTCAGCACCATTGTTAAAATGCCTGAAGTTTTTCAAAAAAGAAGAATTAAGGTAAAGATATTTCAGGGGAGTAGACTGTTTTACATCTAGCAAATAGGTAATCAACGCCCTTGCTGTACTAAGCACCCCACTCACAGATTCATGAAATAAAAAAAGCTAACACGTTACACAGGGAAAAAGCCAGTCCGTTATCAAAAGAACAAATGTTCACAAGGAAATGTTCCATTACTGACAATTACATAAGGACATACTAAACAATTAATCATAGTAGAAGAAAAGGAGGGGAAAACAGCCTTTGAAAGAGTAGCACCCTTCTATTTTACTCAAATTCATAAACTTAAGTTCTTTTTTATCAAGACCCAAAAATGGTCAGGTTCAATCATAATCTTCAATCAGATACATGTGGAAATACTCAAGACTCACTAATATAAATTATAAACTCAAGATTTTCAACTGTCCATGAGATAAGCATACCATTTAATTTCCCATCACAACTAGCATTTGCTGAGAAAAAGTGAAGTCCGGATGTTAGGTTTTAACCATAACTCCTGGTAGATGTATCAGCAAACATGCATCAAGATTGAATTTATGGTAGGAGGCGAATAGACTTGAGTGATCACCCCAGCCTTGGTGTCACAGCAGGGATTTGAAATGGAATTTTATTAAATATCTAGTTGTTAGAGGGATTATGTTAAGGCTCATATTGCAACAAGGATTAGATTCAAGCAAATCTCAGGTTTTGCCATCTTTAATCAAATCTACATCCAGGGGCTCAAAGTAGGCTAGAAGCGGAAGCTTCATTGATGGAAAGCCCAGTGACTCTCTGCACATCCACAATCCAACATCTTTAAGGGTATTCACCAATCCTCTCCAATCTCTTCCCACACTGGAAACAACCTGGAAATGTACTCCTGACAAGGGCAGCTGTAAAACTTTTTCCAGGGCGATGGAAAACAGGGTAGATAGGGAAAGGGAATTTGCAATTGCTCTGCATATTTTTGCATTAGCAAATGTATGTGAGTAGATCTGCTCATGCGAAAATGGAATCCTGACACATTTGCAGGGAATATGATTTCCAGGTATACATCTGTAAAATCTTCTTAATTTATTTAAGTAAAAAATCTGCATCACTGCAGGGAAATAAATATACCTGTGAATGGTTTTTGGTGATTTTCTCTTTAGGTAGTGATCCCCTCATTTCTTTTCCTGTTGCCCAGAAAGGTTTTACACTGATTCCCCATTAATAATAGTTTAAAAAATATTAGGGTCCATCAAACACGTTTTACTAAATGATGCCCCTGAGGGATTCATTTAATTTGCACAATAGCATAGCAAAACGTTTTTTTCCAAATTGCAATTATTTGTGTATACATTTTATTTCGAAGACAGGTAATCGCTAATCTTGTTTTCATACTTATGTATGCATTTCCATATAATCAGGGAGCTTTATAAAAAGCTTCCAACTGGTACATTTTTCAAACGTGTACGCTTTGTTTACACTGGAACCACTGTCCGTAGAGCAAGCAGAGCTCACTTCTCACTGCACTTCCTTAGAGAGCTCACCTGAATAGTAAAGGAGGATTAGTTACTTACCTGTAATCCTAGTTCTCTTCCAGGGGTATCCTCATCAAAGTCCTAAGCATCAGAATATTCCCGCCCATGCGCGGGACCTCGGAAACACTATATTATATGTGCCCCACATATATATATCCTATATATATACCTATATATATATACAAATAAGCAATTGCAGCCCAATAAACATCAGAGCTGAATCATGCCGTAAGGAATTTCTACCATACATTAAAAACATGCATTAGAAACAGGAGAAACAATAACAAAATTTGTTTAGAAACTGTTTAAATGCTCAGCAAACAGTAGAAATTCTCCTAAATCACTGAAAGCATAGGAAGCTCCCAGACCGCATTGCAAATACCCAGTCTAAAAAGACTGAAAAGCTAACCTGTAGCTGCATAGCAATAAACTGACACCGTGCCTTTAAGGCACACCTGACCCCCAGCTTCCCATCATGCCTCAGGGGTGACAGTTAGGTCAGTTGTTCTTTGCGGAGACTGAAAAAGCCATGGTACAAAGTGTTAACAACATCTTCAAAATATAACAATCCTTTGCCCGGGGAGGCGGGAGGGTTGCTTATGACTTTGATGAGGATACCCCTGGAAGAGAACTAGGATTATAGGTAAGTAAGAAAACAAGTTACTTACCTGTAACTACAGTTATCCAGTATTGGTGTCTTTCATAGATTCACATGCCTGAATCATTCCCCTCGCCGAGGCGGGAGACCCCGGTAAATAAAATAAAAAAGTAGTGCCAAATGTTAGTAGTAGTAGTAGGCCCAAAGAAAAGGCCTAAAGCCTATATCTTAGCAGCCTATCTACCTCATTATGCAAAAGAACCAAGAATTTTGGTAGCAACCAATCAGACACCAGCACCCTTCTAGAACCCTCTCAGCAGAGCCAGTTCTCCTCAGATTTTTGTAGCACAAGTGGGAACTAACCATCCCAAAATATAGAAAACTGACTCAACGGGGAGGAGGGTGGGTGCATGTTAATCTATGAAAGAAACCAATACTGGATAACTGTAGTTACAGGTAAGTAACTTGTTTTCTTATCCAGTATTGGGGTATCTTTCATAGATTCACATGCCTGAATCAAAATAGCAAGCAGTATACCAAGTATACAGTCGTTTGCGGATGGTGGGAGACTAGTGCTGATACTCCCTAGTTGCATCCACAGCTTGTTGACAAGAGAAAAGAATCTTAAAGTGGAAACATGCAATTCATAAACAGAAAATAGCATGTAATGCAATAACATTGCGAATGAAACCAAACTATTATTGTAAAACATTGCATTGTCATACTAAAAGATATCAACATATTACATGTTAAAATATATATAAAGGGTACCTGGAGATATCTCAAAGAAACAGATGTCGCAGGACAGCCTGTCCAACTCCTGCATCGTCCTGATGCATAGATTGGAGGCAGTAATGTCTTGTAAAAGTGTGGACATTTTTCCATGTCGCAGCACGGCAGATATTTTCTAGAGTCACTCCAGCAAACAATGCTGTAGACGCTGCTACTGTTCTCGTGGAATGGGCCTTGGGTTTCCGTAACAATGGCCTGTGAGCTTTGTCATGACAGAAAATGATTGTCGATGCTATCCATCTGGCAATGGTGGATTTTGTTACCGCCCTTCCCAGGGTAGCTTGGCCATAAGCCACGAACAATTGGTCGGACTTTCTAAGGTTCTTTGTTTTTTGAAAATAGAACTTAATACATCTCTTGATATCTAGAGAATGCAAGGCTTGTTCCACTGGAGTAGATGGGTTAGGAAAAAAAAGTCTTTAATTTCACCGGTTCATTAAGATGAAACTGTGACGGCACCTTAGGGATAAATGTTGGATTTGTTCGGAGGTGCACGTAGTCTTGAGTGAAGTGTAGGAAAGGTTCCTTTACAATGAACACCTGAATTTCACTCACTCGTCGAGCTGATGTTAAAGCTAGAAGTAAAGCAACCTTCCAGGTAAGAAATTTGAGATCAGCCTTATGGATAGGCTCGAACGGATGCTTCATTAATTGCATTAAGACCGTGTTGAGTTGCCACTCCGGTGGCGGAAGTCTGAGCGGAGGAAACTCCCGAAAAAGCCCCTTCATAAACTGCTTAATTAAAGAGGATGAACACAGAGAAGGGCCATGGGCACCCTTTCTGAATCTTGAAAGTGCAGCTAGATGAACCTTGACCTAAGGAAAAGAAAGTCTAGATCTTGCCAGATGTAACAAATAAGGGAGGATCTGTTCTGCAGGAGCGTCCACCGGGTGCACCTGGTTTGCTTCACACCAACAGCAAAACCGTTTCCATTTCAGACGGTAAGTCTTTATCGTGCTTTGGGCTCGTGATTTCGTCAATATATCCCTACAGTCTTGAGGGATATCCAGGTCTTTAAATTCTAAGAAGTCAGGAGCCATGCATGTAAATGTAGGGACTGAGGGTCTGGGTGGAGAACCTGACCCCTGTTCCTTGACAGCATTGTGGGTGTCGGAAGAAGACGGATCGGTTGGTCCTGGGATAGTACTAGAAGCTCCTGAAACCAATACTGGCGTGGCCATTTGGGTGCAATTAAGATGAGACGGCATCCCTCCAACTTCATTTTGCGTATGACCCTCGGTATTAGAGGTATCGGGGGGGAAAAGCGTAAGCACAAATCCCTGACCATCGCATGGACAGGGCATTCCCTCTTGACCCCTGTTGAGTGTATCTGCTGGCATAAAGGAGGCATTTCTTGTTCTCTTTCGTGGCGAACAAGTCCAGTAGCGGTGTGCCCCAAGCTCTGAATATCCTGAGCACTTGAGTTTGCTCTAGTTCCCATTCGTGGCAATCCGATTGGGATCTGCTGAGTGTGTCCGCTAATGTATTGCAGAGACCTCTGACATGTTCTGCTCTGAGTGTTATGTTGTGGAGTGTGACCCATTCCCACAACTCCTGAGCCTCTGCAGACAGCGTTGCTGATCTCGTCCCTCCTTGTTTGTTCACGTAAAACATGCTGGTGGTATTGTCGGTCCGAACCAGAACTGAAGAACCTGCAATCCTTGGAAGGAACGCTTGCAGAGACAGGAAAATTGCTCGCAATTCCAGACTGTTGATGTGTTTGTTTTTGTACTCTGGAGACCATTTCCCCTGTTTCTGTAAGTCTTGTAGATGACCTCCCCATCCTTCCATGGAGGCATCCATAGTGAGGACAAAGTCTGGAATCTTCTGTATGAAAGTAAGCCCTTCTGCTAAGTTGGGTATGTGTGACCACCAACTTAGAGCGGTCTTTATTTCTGAAGTGACTGATGATGTCGTCGAAGGAACCCCTCGCTTGCTGCCATTGAAGGTGTAACTCCTCCTGCAAGGGTCGCATCCGGAGCCGCGCTAGAGGGACGAGGTGTATTGCCGAGGAACACGTCCCTAGGAGCGACGCGAACATCCGGACAGAAACTGACCTTCTTTTGGAAATCAGGATTGCTAACTTTTGAAGACGAACTTGCCGTTCGTGAGATAAGAATGCCTTGCAGCGGACGGTATCTAGCAGAGCTCCCAGAAAAAGAAGCATCTGCCTCGGGTGTAATTGAGATTTTGTCCTGTTGACTGTAAGTCCCAGAGAGTGGAATAGATGAAGAGATGTGGTCACGTCCGTCTCTACTGAATTTTCTGAAGGACCTTTTATCAACCAGTCGTCTAAATACAGGAAGACTTGGATTCCTTGGGATCGTAACGTAGCCGCCACTGGAGCTAGGCACTTTGTAAATATCCTTGGGGCAGATTGTAACCCAAACGGGAGCACTTTGAACTGATAATGTGCGTCAGCCACTGTGAAACGAAGATACTTGCGATGCTTCGGATGTATTGGGATGTGAAAGTAAGCGTCTTCCATATCCAAAGAAGCTAGATAATCTCCCTCGTTGAGGCAACCTAGAATTTCTGCCAGAGTGACCATGCAAAATCCTTGCTTCTTGAGGAATCTGTTCAGATTGCGAAGGTCCAAGATTGGACGCCATTCCCCTGACTTTTTCTTGATGAGAATAAAGCGGGTATAGTAACCCGTCCCTTTTTGAAGTGTAGGAACCTTCTCGATTGCATTCTTCAGGAGCATCGTTAAAGCTTCTTTGAAAAGTAAGTGAAGACGAGGGGGAGGGGGTCCCTTGGGTGGTGTGTTGGGTGGCTTGGTGACAAACTCTAAGGTGTGACCGTTGTGAACCAGGTCCAGGACCCACTGATCCGACGTAATTTCTTGCCACTTGCTCACAAAAGCTGAAATCTTCGCACCCACAGGGAGGGGAAAAGGAGTGGAAGGCGCCCTGCAGAAATCATTGTTTCCTTGTGGTGTCTCTTCCCTGATTCTGCGATCTTTTTCGTCCGCCTTGACGAGAGAAACCAGACGTGTTTGTTTGTCTGTATGAGGATTGATAGGACTGCCGATATTGAGGCTGGTACCTATTTTGTTGGGTTTGATAACCTCCTCTGGATGAAAACCCACGGCCTCGTGCTCCTCTGAAGGTACCTCGTTTGAACTGCAAGGAGCCCACTGATCTTGCGGTATCAGTGTTGGTCTTTATTGCTTGGAGTGCGTCATCAATATGCTTTTCAAACAATGATTCGCCATCATAGGCCATATCTAATATTTTAGTTTGGACTTCTGGTCTGAACGTGGTGGCCTTTAGCCAACCTTGGCGTCTGAGAACCGCTGCCCCAGCCAACTGGCGAAAATTAGTGTTTACAATGTCTAGAGCGCAGTCGATCGTTTCTGATGCTGCACGCTCCCCCTCCAACAAAATCTTCCGAGCATCTTGTCTGCTGTCCTCTGGGATGAGGTCGATAAAGCTTGCCATTTCTGACCACATCTGGCGATCATAACGCCCTATTATCGCCAATGAGTTGGCTGCCCTGATGGATGCAGCTGCCATAGTTGAAAATTTTTTGCCAATTAAATACAGGCGCCGTCCTTCCCTCTCCGGTGGTGCAGTGATAGGTGTTGCCGGATTCTTAGACTTTTGTTGGGCTGCCTGTGAAATAACCGAATCTGGCCGAGGATGGCCAATGAGACAGGACGGACTGTCAGCAGGGGCATGGTATTTCTTGTCAATCCGAGGAAGCACCGCAGGAACTGATGCCGGGTTTTTCATGATTTTAAATCCTTCCTTCCAAACATAATCAATGATAGGGATAGCTCTTGAAACCTTTCTGGACTCCTCTTTAAAATCATGAAGAAAACAGTCAGACTGTTCAATGGTCACTGGCAAATGGAACCTGGTCGCAGCGCGCTGCATAAGGTTATGGAACCCCCCTATATCTTCCGGAGGTGAATCAGATGGAAGAGGGGTAGATGGTGAAGGCATAGGGATTATATACGAATCCCAAGGGTCTGCTGGGTCTGGAAGCTCACCCTCTTCAAATTTCTCCTCAGAGGTTGAATCCTGACACTGATGCGGGTCTTGTGGAGGATCAGGCAGTTGAGGTGTTGGAGCTGGATCTTCAGGCAAAGGCAATGGGTCCGGTTGCGGCACAATGTTCGGAACCTGCGGACTGACTGGTTGCGGTGGAAAACGTTGTTTATAATCTGCAAGCATGGCTTGCAGGTCCTGAATGAGAGTCAGAGGCAAATGCGACATCTCTCACTGACGAGGTTGTCTATGGTAATGACTGTGATGAGGAACGACAATGTTTTCCTGATAGTAATGTTCCTCCTC
This sequence comes from Triturus cristatus, assembly GCF_964204655.1. Taxonomy (NCBI): domain Eukaryota; kingdom Metazoa; phylum Chordata; class Amphibia; order Caudata; family Salamandridae; genus Triturus; species Triturus cristatus. The sequence goes on from NC_140595.1 coordinate 309,801,336, forward strand.
CTCATCGTCATCTTGACACTTTATGTGCAGTTCAGATGGATGGCGAGCAATCCCGAAGGGCCCCTCATCCTCGTCATCCTCATAGTCATCATCCTCACCCTGCACATATGTTTCTAGGAGATGTGAGGGAGTAAGCGGTGATATATCGCTATATTCCGGTCTCTGAAAAGTCTTTAGATTGAAACTCCTGGTGGAAATAGGAGTGGATGTCAATACATTTTTTGTGCCCATCGTCGACGAGGTCGTCACCGACGGGGCCATCGTCGACGGACTTGTAGACGGTATCGTCGTCTACGGCATCGACACTGTCGACGGGATTGTCATCGTCGACGGGATTGTCGACGGAGCTGTCGTCGACGGGGTCTTCGTCGACGGGGTCAGCGTCGACAGGATCTTCGTCGACGGGCTTGACATCGACGAGGTCTTCGCCAACGGAGCCTTCGTCGACGGGCTCGACGTCGACGGGGTCTTTATCGATGGAATCTTCGTCGTCGACAGGCTTTTCGCTGGTGGGATCGTCGTTGACGGGACTTTCGACGACGAGACCTTCGTCGACGATGAAAGCTTCTTCGATGGCATCGTCAATGCTGGCTCCGTCGACGAGGACTTCGTCAACGACGCTTCAACAACGGGCTTTTTTGAGAGGATAGTAATCCTCGTTGATAGAATAGGTGAAGTAATGGCCGTCGTCGAGATGGTTTCCGTCAATGAAGGAGCAGATGAGGTGACAGAAATCATAGATGGAGAGAAAGCCAGAGGTTTTAAAAGGCTTTTACTCACGGTTTGTGTCCCAGCCTTGACAGCAGAATCCTGAGGAGAGTGCGCTGCTTCAGAGGATAAAATGGGAGTCCTCTGAACAGAATCCGAAGCAGAATGTTTCTGGCGCTTCTTCCCCTCACTGGAAGAGCTGTCCTGCGATCTAGCACTTTTGCTAGAAGTAGAGGCTCTGTCATCCTCCTCAGCCGAAGAGGACTTGAGCCACAAAAGCACTCTCGCCTCCTTATCCCTAAGAGTTTTGGCACGGAAGGTGCGGCAAATTTTGCAATCTTTTGCCTCATGTTTAGGGTAGAGGCAGTAGATGCAGTCCAAATGTTGATCATCAACATGGACTCTCTTCTTGGTGCAGGTCCTGCAGGATTTGAACAAGGCCTTCTTATCAGACATGCTGAAGCAAGTTGAAAAACTGAGAGGCACTCAGGGAGACTCCCTTCCACACGACGTGCGGTGAAAATCTGAGGAGAACTGGCTCTGCTGAGAGGGTTCTAGAAGGGTGCTGGTGTCTGATTGGTTGCTACCAAAATTCTTGGTTCTTTTGCATAATGAGGTAGATAGGCTGCTAAGATATAGGCTTTAGGCCTTTTCTTTGGGCCTACTACTACTACTAACATTTGGCACTACTTTTTTATTTTATTTACCGGGGACTCCCGCCTCGGCGACGGGGAATGATTCAGGCATGTGAATCTATGAAAGATACCCCAATACTGGATAACTAATCCTTCTATTCCAGGGGATCCTCATCAATAGTCATAAGCATTAGAATAGAATAGCAAGCCTCACCTCATCTCCCTGCGGGCCAAGGAGAAAACAGAAAAGTGATCAGTAGGCGTAGAAAAAACTAAGCTACCCAAATAGATTCCTCAAGGAGGCTTGGCCTACTTGAGCATCAGCCCTGGAATCAGATTCTAGGCAGTAGGGCCTCGTAAAGGTATGAACCGATTTCCAGGTTGCAGCCTTGCAGATCTCTGACATTGGGACGTCATGTAAGAAAACAACTGTGGCCGCTTTCCCCCTAGTGGACTGCGCCTTAGGAGGCAACGGTAAGGGTTTTTTCACCAGCTGGTAAGCTAAGGTAATGCAGGATACAATCCATCTCGAAATGGATCTCTTAGCGGCTGGGAAGCCTGTTCTCATGGCGCCATAATTGACAAATAACTGATCTGTCTTCCTTATGCCCTTTGTACTTTCTAAGTAGAACTTAAGCACCCTCTTGAGGTCCAAGGAATGAAGCGACCGCTCGGCCGGGGTCGCTGGATTTGGGAAAAAAGATGGAAGGGAAATGGACTGATTGATATGAAAATCAGACACCACCTTAGGGAGAAAGGATGGATGCGCCTTTAAGACTACTTTGTTATGGTGGAAAACAGTGTAAGGCTCATTGGTACATAGCGCTTGGATCTCGCTTACTCTGCGCGCTGATGTAATGGCTACCAGAAAAGCGGCCTTCCAAGACAAATGCTGCAAGGAAGCTCTGTGGATTGGCTCAAAGGGTGGGCCCATCAATTTAGATAATACCACGTTCAACTCCCACGGAGGAGAAGGGTTTCGAACAGGGGGATACACTTTCTTCAATCCCTGTAAGAAGTCCTTGACCACCTGCATCTGGAAAAAGGAGGGCTGACTAGGAGATCTCCTGTACGCCGTAATGGCAGATAAATGGACCCTGATAGAAGCATACTTTAAATCCGATCTTGCTAAGTACAGAATGTAAGGGAGAATGACATCCTCCTGCCCCTTCGTAGGATCAAGGTGATGTTCTCTACACCAAAGAAAAAAACGCTTCCACTTAAACGCATATGACACTCTTGTGGAGGGTCTTTTTGCTTCTTTCAGAATATGCATGCAATCAGGAGGCAGTTTCAAATGTCCGTATTGCAGGACCTCAGGAGCCATGCTGTCAAGTTCAGTGAGGGAAGGTTGGGATGAAGAATCCTCCCGCCCATCTTGGTCAGCAGGTCCGGCCTGCAAGGTAGTCTCCTGTGTGGAAGTACCGACAGATGAAGAAGGTCCGGGTACCACCACTGTCGTGGCCAGTCTGGAGCTATCAGAATCATCGTCAGGCTGGATCTGAGTAGCTTGGACTCCACCTTTGGGACGCGAAGGCGTGGCATCTTGTGTTTTCGTCGTCTGCGAATAGATCTATTTCTGGACGACCCCAACGATGGAAAAGGTCCACCACCACCTCGTCGTGTAGCACCCAGTCTGGCTGATCTTCGAAGTGCCTGCTGAGTGCGTCTGCCTTGATATTTATTTCTCCTAGAAGGTGTACTGCCACCACCGAGAGGTTCCGGGCGAGAAGCCAGTGCCAGATCGCCTGTGACTCCAGGGAAAGAGGACGCGACCGAGTTCCACCCTGTTTGTTTAGGTAGAACATGGTCGTCATGTTGTCGGTCTGGACCAGGACCGAATCGGACTCGATTGCCGGTAGGAAAGCTTTCAGAGCAAGGTGGACTGCTCGTAGCTCCAGCATATTGATGTGGTAGGTCTGTTCCTTCGCCGACCACCGTCCTTGTATCTGAAGGCACCCCATGTGTGCCCCCCAGCCTTGCAAAGACGCGTCTGTCACCACCGATTGCACTGGAAGTGGCTGGTGAAAAGGGACTCCCACCATCAGATTGCGCTGCTGAGTCCAAAATGTGAGGGAGGATTTCGCCGCCTGGGAGAGACATATCTGATCTTCCCAGCGACCTGTTGACTGATCCCACTGGTCCTCCAGAGTCTGTTGCAAAGGCCGCATCCTCAGCCTGGCGTTGGGAATGAGAAAGATGCAGGACGCCATGGATCCTAGCAGGGATGCCACCTGCCGGACTGACGGGTTCTGCACCTGGAGAAGAAGCCTGCACTTCCGTTTCATTGAAGACAGTCTCTCCTCCGAAGGATAGGCTCTTCCCACGCTTGTGTCCAGAACGGAGCCAAGGTAGTGGATGGTTTGGGTGGGCTGCTGCACTGACTTCTCCATGTTGACATGAAGGCCGAGATCGTGTAACTGTTGTAGACAGATCTGGAAGTCGTGCCTCACCTGCCGCGGGGATGGACCTTTCAGCAGCCAGTCGTCTAAGTATGGATAGACGAAGAGACCTTGTCTGTGAAGAAAAGCCGCCACCACTGCCATGCATTTGGTGAAGACTCGCGGGGCCGACTTGAGCCCAAAGGGCAGGACTTTGTATTGATAATGTTTGTGGCCGACCACAAACCGTAGGTACTTGCGATGACGTTTTGCAATGGAAATGTGGAAGTACGCATCTTGGAGGTCCACCGAACACATCCGATCCCCTACTTGCAGATGTGGACATATTTGATGAAGGGCCAACATGCGAAACTTCTTCTTGACTATGACCTTGTTCAGAAGACGAAGGTCCAGGATCGGTCGAAATTTGTGCTCCTGATCTTTTTTGGGGACCAGAAAGTACCTGGAGTACACTCCTTTTCCTATTTGAGAAGGTGGAACCTCTTCTATAGCCTGCTTTTGAAGAAGAGCCCTCACCTCCTTTCGAAGCAGCTTTAACTGGTGAGGACGAGACTTTTTTGGTGGTATGTCCTTTGGAAGCGGACGGAAACGTAGCGCATATCCATTGCGCAGTATATTCAGCAACCAGCGATCTTTTGTGATGCTGTCCCACTCTGCCAGATGTTGTGAAGCACTTCCTCCCACTGGAGTGGACAACGGCGGCAGAGGAAGCCACTGCTCATTGTAGGAGAGTAGGGTCTGCTTTCTATGTTCACCCCCACTTTTTGCTTTTGCTTTACTGGTTTTCGACTTAGATGTGGCTGTGGGCCTGCTAATCAGACCCACAGCCCTGCTGTTCTCTCTCTAAATTAATACTATTTACTTTAGGTGCATAACCCAATTGGATAGGATCACCTTATTGGCCCCTGTACAGTGTACCTTAGGTACCCAGGGCAATAGTGTACCCTAGGCCTACCAGGGGCTGCAGCATGTATTATGCCACCCCTGGCCTGGCCTTCCATTATGACACAACTGGCTGATCACTCAGCTGGGGCAAGGTCGTGTAATCACCCCTTGCTTAGGTGTAGTATTCCTATACCTACCTTATATATAGACACATGTGTACCTATCAGCCACTCCTATGGCAGGCCTTAACAATCCTGGAGGCAGAGTGCTTGGTAACATGTGAGATAGTGCTCTAGCATGAGCTGAGCCTGTCTGCAGCTTTCGGAACCATGTCCTTATAGCTGTTCTATGATATAGCCTACCATATACTCTTAAAGTGCCTTATAATCTTAAACGGTTATGGTAACTATGGTTTGGCTTTATTGAAACATGTCGTGTAAGGTGTCTAACACTTTGGAATAATACCCCCATCCCATTTTGGGTGATGAGGATATTATCCCTCCCTTCTAGAGGGAGAAGACATGTTGAAACCTACTTACCCGGTTAAAGTTAACCAGAGCCCCAGCATCACAAAATGGATGCTGCTGCCACGACACAAGTCTGACCTCCTGCTGCTGGGAGTGATCCCGGGACGGGAGGCTTGGACAATAGGTTTCCTGCCTTGGGAGGTGTGAGCACCACCCCAGACAGGCCTTAGTGTATTGGGGCAGGGAGGGATGAAAGAAACTAGACACTGCCTGGGGCACACAAGGTGTCCCATGCATAGTCCAGTTCAAACCGGTGCTGGGGCACTCCAGCCCCAGTCCTGGCGCGAAACTGGACAAAGGGAAGGGGGTGTAACCACCCCCCTCCCAGGTCCCACCTATAAGGCGTGACCTAGCAGGCAACCCAGCCCCCCAGATTAGTATAAGTGTGGTAGCTGGGCCCCAGGAGATTAGATTATCCTGAACCTGCAATTTGAACAGAAACTCTGGACCTTCGACATTCGACGAAAGAAGAAGACTGAAGAATCTCCCTTGTGGCCAAGGAGTGGCTACCCTGTGCAAACAGGCACCATCAAGAGACTTACCCTTTGCTTTGCTGAAGTTCTACGAGGGACCGACTGCAGAGCCCGACCAGAGCCTTGACTTCCAGACTTCTCCGACCCTGATCCACATCCGAGCTGAGATCCGTGGAGGCAACGAGAGACGTGGGACCGGCTACCTGGGAAAAGTGGCGAGTATCTTCCAGCGCAGCTTCTGAGGCACCCTCGAAGTTGTGCACCGGGGATTGAGAAGCCCCAACCCCAAGCACCATCTGCACCGAAGATCAGCCCCCCACACTCCACGAGTCCTGCGTGGGGCCCTTCTGCATTTTCCTGCTTGCCGCGTCTGTCCGGTTGCTTGCCCGCTGGCTAGCAACCTTTGCGACGACACACCTACGATTTTCCACTGCTGGTTTGGCTCCTCCAGACTGGCTCCTGCTCCTCTGCAAAAGAGAAGCACCCCAGACCTTCCTGGTCTGCACCAGAAGCAAGTCCTCCATTCTTCGTGGGTTCCGCTTGCCAAGGCTTGGTGAGTCCTAGTTCAACTTCGACGCCGCCGACAGCAAGAGTCTTCGTGGGACAGCTCGCCTCCTGGTCCTGGTCGTCCTCGACGTCTCCTGGTACCCGTGGCTGCTGCGACAAGCTTCACCTCTTCACCTGTATCTTCACGACATCGCCTGGTTCCTTCCTGGTTCCACGTGGTCACTGGCTAGTGACCCAGACTCTGTCCCTTCTGCTTGCAGGTATCCTTCCTTCTTGATCCCGGCCTTGGGATCCACCGGACACTCTTCACTGACTGCCTGTCAGCAACTTTCCTTCAGGCATCCATAGAAGTCCACGACGAAACCCGACGCAAGTTCACACCTATGCACCCGCAGCCCGTGGGCTAGGTAACTTGGGTACTTCGGTGCTCACAAGGGTATTGACTATCCTAGGGTCTAGTTTCCGAGTCTCGACTTTCTAGCTATACCAGAAGTGTCCTAAAACTGCTTATTTCTGAACTGTACTATTTCTATCGATTATACGCATTACGCGTGAGTGTTTCCACTCTGCACCTGAATCCCGTGGGCCTCCCACTTCCTAACCTTTGGTAGTATAGTGTAGCCCCAGCGATTCCCTAGGCCTATCCTATTTCCGTGACAGTGGTCCTTATACCACTTCTTTAGTATATGGTTTGCGTGGCCCCTAGGGCCTAACTGTATTACTTACCTGTGTGACTTAATGTATGCTTGAATAAGACTGTGTTGTACTTACCTCGAATCTCATAAAGAGTGCTGAGGGTTTGACTAGAATAAATACACTTTATTTTATATATATATATATATCTGTTGTGGTGTCCTTTCATTTGGTATTCAAGGGATTATATATGGTATAACAGCTGGCTTCACATGCCATTCAGAGTTTAGCCTAAGACTGCTCTTGTCCATGCTACCACTAGGATAGCTGGTCTATAAGGTTGACTTCACAACCAATCACCATAAGGGTTGTTTGGACTGATACAAGGTGTACACTAGAATTAGTGACATCATATATCAGGCCAACTTCTCACATTGGTGAGCAGCGGTTGGGATCTGAGCTTGCTGTTGTAATACCATTGTAATCTTGAGATACTAAATTGAAAGATCACACAGATATTGTTTAGGTACATATAACATAGATTATAATACTTAAGTCCTACTGGACTTAGTTGTTGTAGGTTGAAGGGCCTAACACACCCTGACTACAACTACTAGAGAGGTTTAGTAGAAACAACTAGTGTAGGTAGGTGCACACACCACACCCTCACTAGATCATGTCTCTGGGAGGAGATCTAGTAGATTCTCTCTCAGGAGGGGTAGGTCTGAGAAAGATCCCCTCTAGATATGTGTCGCCTGGTCGAGGGACCTGAGGGGAACCACGAAAAGGACACAACTGACGGGACCTTTACACCTCCCCTGCAGGGTGCTGATGGCCCCTTTAACGTGGACTGGATTACTGCGGAAGGAGGTGCGGCTCGGATGACGACATCGGGAGCGGACGAATCAGAATGCCGCGAGTTCCGTAAAGCGGAAGTTCGGAGACCTGACGGCGCGAAAGCCCGAGGAGGAGAGATCGGAGACGCGGAGGAGAGCGAAGCGAGGAGGATGGAGACCGAGGAGAAGAGAGGAGAACGAGATTCGAAGGAGCAGAGAGGAGCGGAGAGAGATGTCGAGCCAGGAGGCCAACGGCACCACTTCTCGCCCCGCCACACCCCCGGAGGAGTGTGGCTGGGAAAGGTACGGGGTCGTATCCTGGGCTTCTTAACCCACCGGGAGGGCGCTAGGGGAGGGAGTTCGCTGTCGGGAGGGCACCCGGGCTGAGGACGTTTTCTTGTGTACAGAGAATCCCTCACTCACTTTAATTGTTATTCTCAAACACGAGTGTTCTTTTTGGTGCTGGAACCCCGGTGACCCCTCACACCCCTTTCCCCCTCAATTCTCGGACGTGGAGGATCGTATATTAATCCCTGCTTTTGCCTTCCTTTTCGGGCCCCGTCGGAGGCATTCCCTGTCCCGGACCCCGCCGAGGAGAAGGACGATAGCAAGGAACCAGACCTCTCCCTATCCCGGAGTAGATCAAGCAGGAAGACCACCTTTCTCCCAAAGAGAACTAGAAAACGCTTGTATTAACCTGGAATAAAGCCTCAACCCTGTACATCAGTCTATTGGCGTTCTTGGTCTATGCAGGGGAGGACAGCGCATAGGCGACAATATGATACCCTAACTTTTCAGGAGAGGAGACAACTGTGTACCTCCAGAAAGTTAAAACAGGGTGCAAACCCTACCCTCCTTCAGCTAGTAGAGATCCTAGAGGAGTATGATGCCCTTACTGTGTTGTACTTACCTCGAATCTCATAGAGTGCTGAGGGTTTGACTAGAATAAATACACTTTATTTTATATATATATCTGTTGTGGTGTCCTTTCATTTGGTATTCAAGGGATTATATATGGTATAACAGCTGGCTTCACATGCCATTCAGAGTTTAGCCTAAGACTGCTCTTGTCCATGCTACCACTAGGATAGCTGGTCTATAAGGTTGACTTTACAACCAATCACCATAAGGGTTGTTTGGACTGATACAAGGTGTACACTAGAATTAGTGACATCATATATCAGGCCAACTTCTCACACTCATGACTTCCCCCCTGCTCTCGCCGTGGTAGAGGACTGCTGTTGGTAGCCCCCTCTACCTCTGTTGGACTTTCCTCCCCGAAGCTGTGACTTTCCCTGGGTCTTATTCTGGGACCACTGAGGGGTTTGAACCCTCTGTTGAAGCCCCTTGCGCTGGTTGGGTCTGTAGCGGCGTCTGAATTCCTTCTTTTTCTCCAACCCAACCGCCTTGAGGGTGTCCAACTCGGTCTTCATTCTACTCATCTCTTCATCTGCGTGCGTGCCGAAGAGAGAAGAGCCAGAGAATGGAAGGTTCAAGATTCTCTGCTGCGCATCTGGCTTTAGACCTGTCAGTCTTAACCAGGACGATCTCCTGGCGCATACTCTATGCGCGTAAGAGTGCGCTGATAGCACCGCTCCATCCGCCGCTGTGCTAATCATTTGATTTGCCACCAAGGATCCCTCAGTGACAATCTCCTCAAAATCCTTTTGGTCCTCCTTTGGGAGCTTGGATTTGAACCGCTCCAAAGAGTGCCAGAGAGCCCTGTCATAACGGCCTAGCAACGCAGCCGCGCTGGAGACCTTAAGGGATGCAGCCGCAGACGTGCAGGCTTTGCGACCCCACGAGTCCTGAGATCTGCTCTCTTTATCTGGTGGAACAGAAGAAAAAGCCGATACAGCATGAGTCTTTCTTGCTGCCGCTACGATGACCGAGTCTGCAGGAGGGTCCATCTTAACAAAGACCGGATCAGAGGTAGCCGGCTTATATTTATTTAGGATGCGAGCCGGCACCGCCTTGATGGCTGCTGGAGTTAAGAAGGTGTCCATGACAGGGTCCAGGATCTCAGGAACCAATGGAAGTAATGGCCAAGATGCAGTCTTCTGATGAAGAGTCTCGAAAATCACCGTCGTCGTGACTTGTGGGACAGACATCTCAATGTTGAGTTTCTGAGCACCCCTCTGCAGAACTTCATGGTATGTGTTGATATCGTCTATGGGTGAGACCCTGGAGACCGGGCTGTCCGATAGTGTGGGGGAGTAATCCCTCTTTGAGGACCGGGTGGAGGAAGTCGATGAAGTAGATGGTGTTCTTCTACTTTGTCGATAATCACGGGGTCTTTCTCGTGATCTGACTGCACGATCTTCTCGCCTGGGGGAACGCGATCTATGGCGCTGTCTCTCAGGTGACTTCTCGCATGCTTGCCTGGGAGGACTCTGTCCACTTTGCCTACCAATCTTTGAAGAGGGGATCTAGGCACGAGACTGGCATACTCTTGCATCCTCCTTGTCGCCCCTGAGTCCTGCCAGTGACGTACGGGCAGCAGCCATCTCGGCGACAATTGAACCGCAGAAGGGGTCTTGTGTTGTCTTGAAGGAGACATGCGGACATGGCTAGCAGCTTCTCTATGTGAGAGACCTTGCGGAGTAGCTGACCTTGGAGAAGCCCCCTTGGATGAGTGAGAGGACGAATGGCGCGAAGCTGACTCCGTCACTAGGACCACCGATCCATCCCCAGACCTCACCTAGGCATGTCTCGACGTCGAGCGTGCTCTCGACGTTGAACCTGCACGCATTCCAGACGTCGATCTTGGCTCCTGCCTTCCCGCTTGTTGGGCCTCTCGTCTGCTCGACGTTGAACGCCGTCTCGACGGCGACCGGTGCCAATGAGAAGCCGGCGAAGAATGCTGCCTCAACGACGGAGGGACTCTCTCACTCGACGCCGAACGTCGTCTAGACGACGGCGGAGCTGTGTCCAATCTCGACGTCGACGGTCTGCGCGACGACGGCTGAGGGGTATTTTTTGTCGTCGAGACGACGACGGAGACCTCATCCTCAACGTCGATCGTCGCCTGGTTGACGACGACGGAGGAGTCTTTGCTCTCGACGTCGATCGCTGATGGAACTGCGATGACAGAAGTGAGCCTGCCCTCGACGGCGGAGGGGTGACACTCCTCGACGCCGATCGTCGCCGAGTTGACGACGGCGGAGGGTCTCTGCTCCTCGACGCCGATCGTCGCCGGGTTGACGACGGCGGAGGGGTCTTGTCTCTCGACACCGATCGTCGCAGGGTTGACGACGGCGGAGGATCTCGAGTCTTCGACGTTGACGACGTACCTTTTCTCGACGGCGAGCCCGCTGTCGAAGGTCTTTTCTTAGAAATATGACCCACCTGAAGATCTTTTTTCAGCGCCGAGCCCGACGCTGAAGTAGAAGGACGCGAGGACTTGCTTCTAGAAGGCGTTCTAGACCTCTTGGAGCCCTTCCTTACCGGAGATCTTCCTCTAGATGATTTATCTGCCAGGCCATACAGGCAAATTCTTTCCCTGTCCTTCAAAGTTCTTCTGGACAGGTTCTGGCAGTGAGGGCAGGTCTTAGGATCATGATCCTCCGGTAGACAAAGAATACAGACCCTATGAGAATCACCCTTGGCCTTCTTTTTACCACAAGAAGGGCAAGGGTCAAAAAGAGATGGCATTTTAAGATATTAAAAAATGCCCAAACCTGTCAAAAAAGACAGCTTCTTACTTCAAAAGATGAAAGACGTCGAAGTAAGGAATACAAGTTGTAAAAAGTGAAAAGATTTTCTGACAAAAATCAGAAAAGAGTGGAGCTGTGTTGCCAGGATCCTTCCTGAAGGAGCCGGAAAGAACAACTGACCTAACTGTCACCCCTGAGGTATGATGGGAAGCTGGGGGTCAGGTGTGCCTTAAAGGCACGGTGTCAGTTTATTGCTATGCAGCTACAAGTTAGCTTTTCAGTCTTTTTAGACTGGGTATTTGCAATGCAGCCTGGGAGCTTCCTATGCTTTCAGTGATTTATGAGAATTTCTACTGTTTGCTGAGCATTAAAACAGTTTCTAAACACATCTTGTTATTGTTTCTCCTGTTTCTAATGCATGTTTTTCATGTATGGTAGAAATTCCTTACGGCAGGATTCAGCTCTGATGTTTATTGGGCTGCAATTGCCTATTTTTATATATATGGAGACATGAACTTTGCCGTGCTGTGGATTGTGGGGGCATGACCCGCATCCCTCTTTGCCAGACCAACGGACTTCCAAAGTATTTCTGGCGCGAGTGATGAAAGGGAGAAAAGAGGGGTTACACCTCTCTTGGACAGTTTCCTATGCCAGGTATTTCTAAAAAACGACGCTGCAACTGTGATATCGTGCACCCAAGAGACAATACTTACTCTGTTTTCCAAGCAGGAGATGACAGCACAAGGCAGTACTGAAGGCTATTTGGGTCGAAATTTACATTAAACTGCCAGCGCAGTCCAAATGCCAAACAAATGCATCTTGGAACTTTGAGTGCAACGAGTGAAAGTCACATGACTGTTTTATTAAAGGAGCACTTGCTTTTTACCATGATGTCACCCACCTGTGATCAAGGCGAAAGCTGAAACGCGTAGGGTTAGCGTGCAGCAAAATGCAATAAATACCTGCGCAATTGAAACCGGGCTTGGCATTTCTTTTCTGTGAGATTTATTGACGGAGTCCTCCATCTCCGTTGCCTGCTGTAGCCGCCCTGCAGGGTTGGGGGCCCCCCGTATGGAGACATGAACTTTGCCGTGCTGTGGATTGTGGGGGCATGACCCGCATCCCTCTTTGCCAGACCAACGGACTTCCAAAGTATTTCTGGCGCGAGTGATGAAAGGGAGAAAAGAGGGGTTACACCTCTCTTGGACAGTTTCCTATGCCAGGTATTTCTAAAAAACGACGCTGCAACTGTGATATCGTGCACCCAAGAGACAATACTTACTCTGTTTTCCAAGCAGGAGATGACAGCACAAGGCAGTACTGAAGGCTATTTGGGTCGAAATTTACATTAAACTGCCAGCGCAGTCCAAATGCCAAACAAATGCATCTTGGAACTTTGAGTGCAACGAGTGAAAGTCACATGACTGTTTTATTAAAGGAGCACTTGCTTTTTACCATGATGTCACCCACCTGTGATCAAGGCGAAAGCTGAAACGCGTAGGGTTAGCGTGCAGCAAAATGCAATAAATACCTGCGCAATTGAAACCGGGCTTGGCATTTCTTTTCTGTGAGATTTATTGACGGAGTCCTCCATCTCCGTTGCCTGCTGGAGCCGCCCTGCAGGGTTGGGGGCCCCCCGTATGGAGACATGAACTTTGCCGTGCTGTGGATTGTGGGGGCATGACCCGCATCCCTCTTTGCCAGACCAACGGACTTCCAAAGTATTTCTGGCGCGAGTGATGAAAGGGAGAAAAGAGGGGTTACACCTCTCTTGGACAGTTTCCTATGCCAGGTATTTCTAAAAAACGACGCTGCAACTGTGATATCGTGCACCCAAGAGACAATACTTACTCTGTTTTCCAAGCAGGAGATGACAGCACAAGGCAGTACTGAAGGCTATTTGGGTCGAAATTTACATTAAACTGCCAGCGCAGTCCAAATGCCAAACAAATGCATCTTGGAACTTTGAGTGCAACGAGTGAAAGTCACATGACTGTTTTATTAAAGGAGCACTTGCTTTTTACCATGATGTCACCCACCTGTGATCAAGGCGAAAGCTGAAACGCGTAGGGTTAGCGTGCAGCAAAATGCAATAAATACCTGCGCAATTGAAACCGGGCTTGGCATTTCTTTTCTGTGAGATTTGACGGAGTCCTCCATCTCCGTTGCCTGCTGGAGCCGCCCTGCAGGGTTGGGGGCCCCCCGTATGGAGACATGAACTTTGCCGTGCTGTGGATTGTGGGGGCATGACCCGCATCCCTCTTTGCCAGACCAACGGACTTCCAAAGTATTTCTGGCGCGAGTGATGAAAGGGAGAAAAGAGGGGTTACACCTCTCTTGGACAGTTTCCTATGCCAGGTATTTCTAAAAAACGACGCTGCAACTGTGATATCGTGCACCCAAGAGACAATACTTACTCTGTTTTCCAAGCAGGAGATGACAGCACAAGGCAGTACTGAAGGCTATTTGGGTCGAAATTTACATTAAACTGCCAGCGCAGTCCAAATGCCAAACAAATGCATCTTGGAACTTTGAGTGCAACGAGTGAAAGTCACATGACTGTTTTATTAAAGGAGCACTTGCTTTTTACCATGATGTCACCCACCTGTGATCAAGGCGAAAGCTGAAACGCGTAGGGTTAGCGTGCAGCAAAATGCAATAAATACCTGCGCAATTGAAACCGGGCTTGGCATTTCTTTTCTGTGAGATTTATTGACGGAGTCCTCCATCTCCGTTGCCTGCTGGAGCCGCCCTGCAGGGTTGGGGGCCCCCCGTATGGAGACATGAACTTTGCCGTGCTGTGGATTGTGGGGGCATGACCCGCATCCCTCTTTGCCAGACCAACGGACTTCCAAAGTATTTCTGGCGCGAGTGATGAAAGGGAGAAAAGAGGGGTTACACCTCTCTTGGACAGTTTCCTATGCCAGGTATTTCTAAAAAACGACGCTGCAACTGTGATATCGTGCACCCAAGAGACAATACTTACTCTGTTTTCCAAGCAGGAGATGACAGCACAAGGCAGTACTGAAGGCTATTTGGGTCGAAATTTACATTAAACTGCCAGCGCAGTCCAAATGCCAAACAAATGCATCTTGGAACTTTGAGTGCAACGAGTGAAAGTCACATGACTGTTTTATTAAAGGAGCACTTGCTTTTTACCATGATGTCACCCACCTGTGATCAAGGCGAAAGCTGAAACGCGTAGGGTTAGCGTGCAGCAAAATGCAATAAATACCTGCGCAATTGAAACCGGGCTTGGCATTTCTTTTCTGTGAGATTTATTGACGGAGTCCTCCATCTCCGTTGCCTGCTGGAGCCGCCCTGCAGGGTTGGGGGCCCCCCGTATGGAGACATGAACTTTGCCGTGCTGTGGATTGTGGGGGCATGACCCGCATCCCTCTTTGCCAGACCAACGGACTTCCAAAGTATTTCTGGCGCGAGTGATGAAAGGGAGAAAAGAGGGGTTACACCTCTCTTGGACAGTTTCCTATGCCAGGTATTTCTAAAAAACGACGCTGCAACTGTGATATCGTGCACCCAAGAGACAATACTTACTCTGTTTTCCAAGCAGGAGATGACAGCACAAGGCAGTACTGAAGGCTATTTGGGTCGAAATTTACATTAAACTGCCAGCGCAGTCCAAATGCCAAACAAATGCATCTTGGAACTTTGAGTGCAACGAGTGAAAGTCACATGACTGTTTTATTAAAGGAGCACTTGCTTTTTACCATGATGTCACCCACCTGTGATCAAGGCGAAAGCTGAAACGCGTAGGGTTAGCGTGCAGCAAAATGCAATAAATACCTGCGCAATTGAAACCGGGCTTGGCATTTCTTTTCTGTGATATATATATATATATATATATATATATATATAGGTATATATATTTTCAAGTTGCCGATACTCAAGTAAAGGATGACGACGCCGTGTCTTGCATAAATACACAATTTAATGCTCAGCTGTTGAATAGGTATATATATATGGATATATATATGTGGGGCAGATATAATATAGTGTTTCTGGGGTCCCGCGCATGGGCGGGAATATTTTAATGCTTATGACTATTGATGAGGATCCCCTGGAAGAGAAATTGCATTTATGAATCATGTGCACACGTTTGGGCAACGTACACATACAGAAACAAACCTTGTCTTAGTGACAGACAATCCTTTTCCATAGATTCATACAGTGTGTGGTATTTTTAACTGGCAGTCAAAGGCTTTGTTCAGGTAGGAGCTGGGCCTACTTGTACAGTGGGCAAAATAAACGTTTACATTGATTCCAAACAATATGTACTGGGTATCAGGCATAGGAATTCCACACCCTGGACAGTTTGGATTGCTATTTTTGTAAGTAAAGGTTTTATTTCAAACGCGTAATTTTATTTTTTTAAATAGACGTTTTACTGAACATGTGGGCCTGACTTACGAGAGAGAAGGACATCCACATTCTCTCTAGCTGCTGAAGATAACTCTAACTAATTTGAAAATATTTGCTGACAAAGTGTGTTGTGTTAAGGCCTAGCAGTCAGTCACAGAAAAGCACAAAAAAGTATTTTATACCTACATATTCATTAAAGATGGGGGTGTAGACTAGTTTGTTTTCTTCTGTATCTTCAAACTCACAGTAATATTTATCCATAAATGTTCTTTGCAGCAGTTGGAATTCCTCATCTACATTACAAAAACAACCAAACCCAACATTTCAATTAACATAAAAACTTATAATTTCACAAAATAATTAGCAACAATTTTCTGATTCTATGAACATAGCATGTGGCTTAGGGCAATATAACATTAATGGCTGTGGTTAGTGGACATAGACTTTATGGCAAAGTATGAGACAAATCCTCCCTTTTAAGAATAGATGAAAACCTTGGGGAGGAACCGTTAATCATACTATACATGTGACTTAGCCTAACACCACTAGCAACATAAAAACTCGAAAATCACTAAAACTTGGCTGTTCTGTCAATAGAAGCTTATGGCATATTTGACCTTGTCACTATAGCGCCAAAACGTCTCTGGGTAATCTTTACACTCAATAAGTTATATAATTCATTCAACATGAGCCTGAAAGCAAATTTTCATTTACAATCATCTCTTATCATAAATAACATGAGGAAACCCAGATTTCAAAAACAATGGAGACATCTCAAGTAATACATTTATCATCTTGTTTTCGTCTGTAGGTCTTTTTCTTTTACAAGGTCTTTATATGCAAACTGCTAAGAGATCTTGAAACAACTGCACTTGGGAAGGATTTGTGTATGTTGGAATCCACAGAAAGATACTGTATCAACCAGAAAAAGCGTTACCAAAGGTAAGTAACTTATTCTTCAGATGAAAACATATGCCTGTGGATTCCACACCTTTTGAATTGAATTCCAAAGCAGTCCTGCTCCCAGAGGAGGGTGCCCGCCTACATATACCAAAAAGTCTTGCAGCACAGAACGTGCAAAGTGGCCGTCCCTCCTCACCTCTGAGTCTAAGCAGTAATGCTTTGCAAAAGTGTGGAGGGAGGCAAAGCTGCCACCTTGCAGATGTCAACAACAGGGACACCTCTAGCCAAAGCCGAAGAAGAAGACTTAGCTCTGGCGCAATGGGCTTGAATACCTTCAGGAGGCTCCTGCTTGGCCAAGGCTTAGCAGATCTTGACACAGAGGATGATCCACCTGGACAGCGTTCTCTTGTGGACAGCCTTGCCCTTCATATTGCCCATATATCCGATGAAGAGTTGGTCATCCAACCTGAAGTCTTTAGTCCTGTCCAGGTAGAAGCTGATAGCCCTCTTAGGGTGCAGGCGGTGAAGTCTCTCCTCCTCCTAGAAGGGTGAGGGGGAGGATAGAAAGTGGGTAAAGTGATAGATTGCCCTAGGTGGAAGGGAGTGACCACCTTAGCCAGGACAGCAGCTCTGGTACTAAGAACCATCTTATCTGCATGAATTGAGGTAAAAGGAGGCTTAGAGCTAAGGGTCTGCAGATCACTAACCCTCCTGGCAGAAGTAATCACAATCAGAAAAACTGTCTTAAATGCTAGAAATCTCAATGGACAACTATGCAGTGGTTCAAAGGGGGACCCCATCAAGAAAGTAAGGACAACATTCAAGGCATGATAGATGGAGTGGGAGGAAACTTGTTAATGAGACCCTTAATGAATCTCATGACTATGGGAGACTTAAACAAAGAGGGTTGGTCTGGTAAGCAAAGAAAAGCAGACAAGGCAGACAAGTAGCCCTTAACAGTAGCCACTGCACAACCCTGATGAGCCAGGGAAACAGAGAAACTCAGAATATCAGACAGACAGACGTGCAAAGGATCAATTGATCTCTCTCCACACCATTTAACAAACTTGGCCCACCTACCAGAATAAACAGATTTGGTGGAATATCTCCTGGCTAATAAAATAACATCCACCACATCCAGTGGAATAGAGAAAAAACTCAGGATGTCCCGTTCAATCTCCAGGCATGAAGGTACAAGCTCTGGAAGTGGGGGTGTAGAACCTGCCCCTGCAACTGCGAGAGGGGGTCTGCTCTGAGAGGGAGACGGAGCAGAGGGTGCAATGAGAGGTAAAAGAGTTCTGTGTACCACACCCTCCCTGGCCAATTTGGAGCAATCAATATGACTTGGGCCTGATCTTGGCAAATCTTCCTCAGAACTCGAGGAATCAAGGATATGGGAGGATGCGCTTAAAGTAGCTGTTAGCTCCAATCTAGCTGAAATGCGTCCCCCAACGCTCCCCGCATCGGATACTGGGGACTGCAGAAGGACGGGCAAAGCGCGTTCTCATGAGTGGCAAGCAGGTCCAACTGAGGAAACCCCGACATTCTGAAAATGTGACGGACCACCTCCGGATAAAGACGCCGCACGTGATCGTCTGAGAACTGCAGACTGACTGTCCACACAGCATATTCAGCACCCCAGCCAGATGATTTGCAATCAACACAAATCTGATGGTCATGAGCCCAGAACTGGAGTCGCAGAGCCTCTCTGCAGGGACGAAACAACCCTTGTTTATGTACCACATCGCAGTAGTATTGTCCCTCAGGACCTGAACTGACTGACAGTGAAGGGAGGGAAAAAAGCCTTGAGAGCCAAAGGTATCACCAGTGTTAGACCTGTCAGCCCTTTGGGTGGTCCCTCCTCATCATTATTTATTTTGTCCCACTTTTGCCTCAAACCCTGTTAGTATTTTTCCTTTTTGGGAACCACCAGACTTTTTCGTATTGATGCAGATTCAGGGAGCCATTTTAGCTACCCCTGGAACTTCTGTCTGAGGGCCTGGAGCACAACATGGTGGCCACCTGTGACATCATCAGAACCCACTGGAACCTACCAGCACCTTCCAGAACATTCCAGAACCCTGTGACAGTTGGAGGCGGTTTGGAATGTTGGGAAGCTAAGCCAGAGTTGGCAGTTGGAGCTGGCAGTTGGCACCTGACTGGTGAAGAGAGAGCAGCAGAAACCTGAAGGAGGAAGGAGTGAGGCAGCAGGGGTGGAAACTTGTGCCTGGAGTGGGGTCCATAAACCCACCCTTGATACTAGTCCCTACTGACTGAGCCCAGCCTGGAGCCCTGTGTGGGACAAAGCAAGAAAAACCATCTTAAGGACCTGGACAGCAGGAACAGGCCTTAGAAGTAAAGAAAAGCAAGAATCTGACCTGTTTATTGGATTCCCTGGAGTCCGACGTCGAGAAGCCTGAGACCTGGAGCCCGAGGTGGAGAAGCGGCGCTGACTGGAAAGCAGACGTCGTACCCGGAGCCGCCAGAGGTCGAGAGAGGGCGCCGGCGGAGGTCGTGGAGAGTACCAGAGGTCGAGGAGGAAGACACCTGAGGTCGAGTGAGCGGCGTCGACGGGGGAGTGAAGTCCGCCCTCCGGAGTCGCCGGAGACCGAGGTGAAGCGTGCCAGAGGTCGGGAGTGGAGATCGCACTCCGGAGTCGCCGGAACCTGAAGAGAATCGTGCCGGAGGTCGGGAGTGGAGATCGCACTCCAGAGTCGCCGGAACCTGAAGAGAATCGTGCCGGAGGTCGGGAGTGGAGGTCGCACTCCGGAGCCGGCGGAAGTCGACATCGAGCCAAGACAGCCCGACGTCATCGAACCGGAGGCCCACATCGAGCTGAGGCCGCCGACATCGAACCGGAGCTGCCCGAAGTCGACATCGAGCCAAGACAGCCCGACGTCATCGAACCGGAGGTCGACATCGAGCTGAGGCCGCCGACATCGAACCGGAACCGCCTA
The DNA here is from genome assembly GCF_964204655.1 of Triturus cristatus. Taxonomy (NCBI): domain Eukaryota; kingdom Metazoa; phylum Chordata; class Amphibia; order Caudata; family Salamandridae; genus Triturus; species Triturus cristatus. The sequence continues at coordinate 309,820,838 of NC_140595.1, forward strand.
CCGGCGTCGTCAAGAACTGACATTGCGCCGAGGCCGCCGACATCGAACCGGAGCCGCCTCACGGCGTCGACACGACTCCAGCGGCGTCGGAGCTTCATAAAAAGGGCAGTAAGTGGAATAGAGGGCGCCTAAGGCCCTGTGGAGCTCTAAGAGACCATCCTAAGGGATGAAGAGGTGTTAGAACCAGCCTGGAAGTGCCAGGGGTGGACTGAGACTGATACAGTGACCTGTGTGAGGGGTGGTGTAGTTTGGGAGAGCCAGATTCCTAGATTACCCTTGATCTACCTCAGTTTTAGCCTCAGCCTTACCCAAGCTAGGTGAGACACCCTCAGGCCATCCACCTAACCACAAGCTGTGACTGGGCCAAATCAGCCCATAGTATTTAAAATGTGATCTGATTTACAAGTGTCACTGTTGGCTTTTATTATTTATTGAGGGTACTGTATTTATCTAAATTATTCCTGTAATGTATTTATTGTCCTGAGCTAACTTATTTCTGTACAGTATTTATTCTCTCACAGTATTTATTTGACCTGATCCTATTTATAGCACCTGTAAAGTGTTACTATTTATTTGACCTGCACTTTTTAAGGAGAAGCTTGTGTACTGTGATTGTATTATTATTTATTCAATCAGCAACTAAGAGAAAAGAAGATAAACACAGAGATATTTTCATAATTTTTAAGGTGTAGTGTCGTTTTTGGAACGGATGCACGCATGGTTATTGTGTGGGTATGACGTATGCTTAACACGGTGCCTGACCCCTGACCACTCGAGCCAAGCTACCACTGTGTATGTCTGGAAAGACCCCGTTACCACCACCCTTTCCGGTGTGGGAGTGGGGTTTTTCCAACATAATTGGTGTTCAGCGGCGGGATTGAGCTGTGCCTACGCATACTCGACAATAACTGTGGGTAGTCCATAGGCCTACACCTGGAGTTTTCTCAAAGCGGCCTTCCTAATTGTGAGTTTTTGTTTTTTCCAAATTTACTCTGGTGGTGGGAGGAGGTATTATTAAAGGTACCCCCTGCATTGCTTCCGTAAAAACCTGTCTTCTGTTCTGAGTGGGCAAAATGGAGTTTGTGCTAGAAGACCTGGAAACCTACACTGTGGCCCAACTCAGGGAGTTTTGTCAGCGGGAGGGGGTGTATTGTCCCCCAGGAGCAAAGAAGGGTGCACTCCAAACCAGCTTAAGGGCTTGGGGGGAGGCACGACGAGAAAGCAAGGCTGAGGAGGAGGACAGGGATAGAGAGCCCGACAGTGAGGGAGCTGGTCTGTACCAACCTGAGGTGGGGAACCTAGTAGCGGGGCCCGGAACCATTTCCAGGAAGGGCAGCAGTGCCTCTAGCGGTGGCTTGTCTGAAGTGGAGTTAAAAGACCGGAGGGAGAAAAGACAGCTCACATGGGACTTAGCAAGGCTGGAGAAGGAGAAGGAGGAACAGAGGATGGCTCATGAGATAAGGCTGAAAGAGATAGATCTTCAGATCCTAAGAATCGGGGCACAAACTGTTCCTAATGGTGGCAGCAAAGACCAAGGAAGAGAGTTCACTAGGGAACCCAAACCCTACCTGCCAAAGGACATAGTAGCTAGCTATGGGGTGGGCGATGATATTGCCAAGTGGCTAGCGGCCTATGAGGTCTCGTTAAGGGCCCATGGGGTTCCAGAGAAGTACTGGGGAGCGGGATTGTACAAGTACATGCCTCCAGCTGGTAGGGATGCATTATTGGCCCTAGAGGAGGATGAGCAGACCCACTACCCCACCATGAAGGTGGCGCTCATAAGAAAGTTTGGACTAACACCCGAAAAGTACAGACAGAAGTTCCGGGGTAGTCACAAACTGGGCACATAGAATTGGGTGGACTTCCTGGACTATGCAAAGAAGGCACTAGAGGGTTGGATTCAGGGCAGTGAAGTGAGGAACTACGAGGGGTTGTTTGATTTAGTACTGAAGGAACACCTGCTCGAAAAATGTTTCCCTGAACTGCGTCAACACCTGGTGGATAGCAAGCTGACCAATCCCCGGAAGCTTGCTGAGGAGGCGGACATTTGGGCTAGTACCCGGGTGTCCACAAGGGGGACTGGAGGGGATACTCAAAAGGCCGGACAGGGCGCCCCCCAGAAGAAAGAGGGAGGGGAAAAGAAAAAGGAGTTCTCCAAAGGCCCCCAAAATAACTTCCAAGGGAAGGGAACAGGATTCACCCCTAGGGCTAACCCACCCAGAAACCCTAATCCTGGCCAGAGTCAGCAGCCAAGGGTTGTCCATTGCTACGAGTGCGGTGGCGTTGGACACTACAAGGGAGACGCGAAGTGCCCGAAACGACCACCCCCTCCCATTGGAGGAAAGGCCCCCGGAGTAGCTAGTGTAGTGCTCGGGGAGGAGATGCCCTTAACTAAGGGAAGGGAGTGGGCGGGTGTCACTTTAGTGTCCCTGGGAGAACGGGAGATGGTTCCTAAGATCCAGGTGCCCGCATATACCGCAAAGTATGGGCAGTGGGTCACCATCAACGGCCAAAGAGGGGAGGCTCTGAGAGACACAGGAGCCAGTATGACTATGGTGCGTAGCCAACTGGTGTCTCCAGAGCAGGTAATTCCCGATGTACTCCACCCAGCAGCGATGGCTGACGGCAGAACAGGCCACTATCCAGTGGCTGAGGTTCCCTTTGAATGGGGGGGGGTTGCAGGTTCACTTCGAGTTGCCGTAAGCCCTGCCGTGCCGGTTGATTGTCTGCTGGGGAATGACATGGAGCACAATGCTTGGAAGGAGGTGGAATACCGGACTCATACTGAGATGCTGGGTACACCTGACTGGGCCTGTGTGAGCACAAGGTCCGTGACTACCCGGAGAGGGCGTTCGTTTCGGCTGGAGCCTGGAACAAAGGCCCAGCCAGCTGCCAGTCAAGGGAAGAACCGAGGACAGGAGGAGCCTGCCTCGGCGTCCACACCCCGTAGGACGGATAGGCCACCGGAGGTGGTGGACCAGGAGTCTGCGGTGGGGGATGTTACCAAACTGGAGGACCTACCCATCCCGGCCGAGTGGCACGTGGAGGGAGGCCCGACCAGGGAGGAATTCTGCCAGGGCCAGAGGGAGTGCCCTACCCTTGAGGGGCTGAGGCGTCAGGCCCAAGCCCAGGCAGCAGGAAACGTTGAAGGGAACTACAGTGTTTACTGGGAGGATGGCCTCCTCTACAGTGAACCCAAGGCACCCCTACATGGATCGTCACGAGCCTTGGTAGTCCCTCAACGTTATCGAGCCTTCCTTCTGGAGTTGGCTCACGAGATCCCATTGGCAGGACACCTGGGGCAAGACAAGACCATCGCCCGTCTTGTCCCACACTTTTATTGGCCTCAAATTAAAGTGTCGTCCGATACCTACTGCCGGACATGTGTGTCTTGCCAAGCCAGTGGGAAAACAGGGGTGAAGCTGAAAGCTCCCCTGGAACCACTTCCTGTCGTTAGCACCCCCTTTGAAAGGGTGGGCATCGACATTGTGGGTCCATTCGATCCGCCGACTACAGCTGGTCACAGGTTTATCCTGGTTCTGGTGGATCATGCCACACGGTACCCAGAGGCAATACCTCTGAGGACCATAACAGCACCTGTTGTGGCTAGGGCCCTGATGGGAATCTTTACCCGAGTGGGTTTTCCCAAGGAAGTTGTGTCCGACAGGGGGACCAACTTCATGTCAGCGTACATGCGGGCCATGTGGAAGGAGTGTGGAGTGACCTACCGGTTCACCACTCCTTACCACCCCCAGACCAATGGTCTGGTGGAGAGGTTTAACAAAACCTTGAAAGGCATGATCAGAAGTCTGCCTGAAAGCCTGCGGAGGAAATGGGACGTCCTCCTGCCCTGTTTACTCTTTTCTTACAGGGAAGTGCCACAGAAGGGAGTGGGCTTCAGCCCCTTCGAGCTTTTGTATGGGCACCCTGTACGTGGACCTCTCAACCTGGTGAGAGACGGATGGGAAAGAACTCCCAGAAAGCTTCCCCAGGACGTGGTGAGCTACATGCTGGCCTTCCGGAGCCAAATGGCTAAGTTGTGGAAGCAAGCTTCTGACAACTTGGAAGCCAGCCAAGCAGTAATGAAGGCGTGGTATGACCACAACGCTCACCCGGTGGAGTTGGAGCCTGGCCAGAAGGTGTGGGTGATCGAACCAGGAGAGCTTAGCGCCCTCCAGGATTGCTGGTCAGGACCCTTTGAGGTGTTGGAGAAGAAGGGTAAGGCTACCTACTTGGTGGATCTTAAGACCCCTCGTCAGCCCCTACGGGTGCTGCACGCCAACCGCCTCAAACCCCACCACGAGAGGCCCGAAGTCATCTTGATGATGGTGACTGACGGAGCAGAGGACGCGGAAAGCGAGCCTCTCCCCGATTTGTTTGCGTCTCAAGAAAAGGATGGGTCGGTGGAGGGAGTGATTCTCTCCCCATCTCTAACTCCTGAACAGCAGGAGGACTGCCGCCAGGTCCTGGGGCAGTACTCTTCGTTGTTCTCCCTTGTTCCGGGTAGGACTCACCTGTGCGTCCATGACGTGGACACAGGAGACAGCCCACCTGTGAAGTCCAAGATCTACCGGATGTCAGACAAGGTGAAGGCCAGCATTAACAGTGAAGTCACTAAGATGCTGGAGCTAGGAGTGATCGAACCTTCTAGCAGCCCCTGGTCCAGTCCGGTGGTGTTAGTACCAAAAGCTGCACCACCGGGTGCCCAACCGGAACTGAGGTTCTGTGTGGACTACCGGGGACTGAATTCAGTAACCAAAACTGATGCTCATCCGATCCCTAGGGCGGATGAATTGATTGACCGGCTGGGAGCTGCCCAATATCTAAGTACCTTTGACCTTACTTCTGGGTACTGGCAGATCTCTTTGACTGATGGAGCAAGGGAAAGGTCAGCCTTCTCCACGCCCAATGGCCACTACCAGTTCTGTGTGATGCCCTTTGGGCTCAAGAACGCACCTGCCACGTTTCAGCGCCTGGTAAACCAGATCCTCACCGGAATGGAGAGTTTCTCTGCTGCTTATCTGGATGACATAGCCGTCTTCAGTAACAGCTGGGAGGATCACTTGCGTCACCTGCAAGCTGTTCTCCAGGCCCTGAGACAAGCTGGGTTAACGATCAAGGCCAGCAAGTGCCAGATCGGGCAGGGGTCGGTAGTGTACCTTGGACACTTGGTGGGCAGGGGAGCGGTGCAACCCCTCCAGGCGAAGATCGAGGCCATCATGGCCTGGGAACCCCCCAAGACACAGACTGAGGTCCGAGCTTTTCTGGGCCTCACGGGATACTACCGCCGCTTCGTGAAGGGGTACGGTACCATCGTAGTCCCCCTCACGGAGCTCACGTCCAAGAAACAACCTTGACGGGTAGTCTGGACAGAGGCTTGTCAGCAGGCCTTTGTGAAGCTGAAGCAAGCCATGTGCGAGGCCCCGGTCTTAATGGCCCCAGACTTTTTCAAGGAGTTCATTGTCCAGACAGATGCATCAGAACATGGCATTGGGGCAGTGTTATCGCAACTCAATGAAGAGGGTCTGGATCAACCCGTGGTCTTCCTATCCCGGAGACTACTTCCCAGGGAACAGAAGTGGAGTGCAATAGAGCGTGAAGCCTTTGCAGTGGTATGGGCTCTGAAGAAGTTGCGGCCATACCTGTTTGGCTCGCACTTCCTGGTTCAGACCGACCACAGACCCCTTCGTTGGCTGATGCAGATGAAGGGGGAGAATCCCAAGTTGTTGAGGTGGTCTATTTCCCTACAGGGAATGGACTTTCAGGTGGAACATCGGCCTGGAGTGGACCACGCCAATGCAGACGGTCTCTCAAGGTATTTCCGCCTTAGTGATGAGAACTCCCAAGGGGTTGGGTAGCTCTCCCCACTTTCAGCTGGGGGGGACGCATGTTAGACCTGTCAGCCCTTTGGGTGGTCCCTCCTCATCATTATTTATTTTGTCCCACTTTTGCCTCAAACCCTGTTAGTATTTTTCCTTTTTGGGAACCACCAGACTTTTTCGTATTGATGCAGATTCAGGGAGCCATTTTAGCTACCCCTGGAACTTCTGTCTGAGGGCCTGGAGCACAAAATGGTGGCCACCTGTGACATCATCAGAACCCACTGGAACCTACCAGCACCTTCCAGAACATTCCAGAACCCTGTGACAGTTGGAGGCGGTTTGGAATGTTGGGAAGCTAAGCCAGAGTTGACAGTTGGAGCTGGCAGTTGGCACCTGACTGGTGAAGAGAGAGCAGCAGAAACCTGAAGGAGGAAGGAGTGAGGCAGCAGGGGTGGAAACTTGTGCCTGGAGTGGGGTCCATAAACCCACCCTTGATACTAGTCCCTACTGACTGAGCCCAGCCTGGAGCCCTGTGTGGGACAAAGCAAGAAAAACCATCTTAAGGACCTGGTCAGCAGGAACAGGCCTTAGAAGTAAAGAAAAGCAAGAATCTGACCTGTTTATTGGTTTCCCTGGAGTCCGACGTCGAGAAGCCTGAGACCTGGAGCCCAAGGTGGAGAAGCGGCGCTGACTGGAAAGCAGACGTCGTACCCGGAGCCGCCAGAGGTCGAGAGAGGGCGCCGGCGGAGCTCGTGGAGAGTACCAGAGGTCGAGGAGGAAGACACCTGAGGTCGAGTGAGCGGCGTCGACGGGGGAGTGAAGTCCGCCCTCCGGAGTCGCCGAAGACCGAGGTGAAGCGTGCCGGAGGTCGGGAGTGGAGATCGCACTCCGGAGTCGCCGGAACCTGAAGAGAATCGTGCCGGAGGTCAGGAGTGGAGATCGCACTCCGGAGTCGCCGGAACCTGAAGAGAATCGTGCCGGAGGTCGGGAGTGGAGGTCGCACTCCGGAGCCGGCGGAAGTCGACATCGAGCCAAGACAGCCCGACGTCATCGAACCGGAGGCCGACATCGAGCTGAGGCCGCCGACATCGAGCTGAGGCCGCCGACATCGAACCGGAGCTGCCCGAAGTCGACATCGAGCCAAGACAGCCCGACGTCATCGAACCGGAGGTCGACATCGAGCTGAGGCCGCCGACATCGAACCGGAACCGCCTACCGGCGTCGTCAAGAAATGACATTGCGCCGAGGCCGCCGACATCGAACCGGAGCCGCCTCACGGCGTCGACACGACTCCAGCGGCGTCGGAGCTTCATAAAAAGGGCAGTAAGTGGAATAGAGGGCGCCTAAGGCCCTGTGGAGCTCTAAGAGACCATCCTAAGGGATAAAGAGGTGTTAGAACCAGCCTGGAAGTGCCAGGGGTGGACTGAGACTGATACAGTGACCTGTGTGAGGGGTGGTGTAGTTTGGGAGAGCCAGATTCCTAGATTACCCTTGATCTACCTCAGTTTTAGCCTCAGCCTTACCCAAGCTAGGTGAGACACCCTCAGGCCATCCACCTAACCACAAGCTGTGACTGGGCCAAATCAGCCCATAGTATTTAAAATGTGATCTGATTTACAAGTGTCACTGTTGGCTTTTATTATTTATTGAGGGTACTGTATTTATTGTATTTATCTAAATTATTCCTGTAATGTATTTATTGTCCTGAGCTAACTTATTTCTGTACAGTATTTATTCTCTCACAGTATTTATTTGACCTGATCCTATTTATTGCACCTGTAAAGTGTTACTATTTATTTGACCTGCACTTTTTAAGGAGAAGCTTGTGTACTGTGATTGTATTATTATTTATTCAATCAGCAACTAAGAGAAAAGAAGATAAACACAGAGATATTTTCATAATTTTTAAGGTGTAGTGTCGTTTTTGGAACGGATGCACGCATGGTTATTGTGTGGGTATGACGTATGCTTAACACGGTGCCTGACCCCTGACCACTCGAGCCAAGCTACCACTGTGTATGTCTGGAAAGACCCCGTTACCACCACCCTTTCCGGTGTGGGAGTGGGGTTTTTCCAACAACCAGCAATTCTAGAATATTGATGCGAAGCAATCTTTCTTCTGGAGACCAAAGGCCCTTAACCTCCAGATCCCCCAGATGAGCTCCCCACTCTAGAGTGGAGGCATCCGTTATCACTGTGGCCACCGGAGAAGGAGGTTGAAACGGCTTCCCTTGAGGCAGGTTGTTTGAAACAACTTACCATAACGGCTCTGCTGCAGTGTCTCTGGAGATTCTGACCACCTCCTTGAGATCTCAGTCGTGTTGAAACCACTGCCTGCAGAGGCACCACTGGAGAGCCCTCATGAGCCAGCGTGCATGGTTGACCAATAGTATACAGGAAGCGAACAGACGAACAAGTTACTTACCTTCGGTAACACTTTTTCTGGTGGATACAGTATTTGCCTATTGTGAGAAGTTGGCCTGATGTATGATGTCACTAGTTCTAGTGTACACCTTATATCAGTCCAAATACCCTTATGGTGATTGGTTGTAAAGTCAACCTTATAGACCAGCTATCCTAGTGGTAGCATGGACAAGAGCAGTCTTAGGCTAAACTCTGAATGGCATGTGAAGCCAGCTGTGATACCATGTATAATCCCTTGAATACCAAATGAAAGGACACCACAACAGATATATATATGAAATAAAGTGTATTTATTCTAAGCAAACCCTCAGCACTCTTTATGAGATTAGAGGTAAGTACAACACAGTCTTATTTATGCATACATTAAGTCACACAGGTAAGTAATACAGTTAGGCCCTAGGGGCCACGCAAACCATATACTAAGTAAGTGGTATAAGGACCACTGTCACGGAAATAGAATAGGCCTAGGCCTAGGGAATCGCTGGGGCTACACTACACTAGCGTTAGTTAGGAAGTGGGAGGCCCACGGGATTCGTGTGCAGAGTGGAAACACTCACGCGTAATGCGTAAAAGTCAATAGCAATAGTACAGTTTAGAAAACGGTAGATTTAGGACACTTCCGGAGTAGCTAGGAAGTTGAGACTTGAAAACTAGACACTAGGATAGTCACTATCCTGATGAGCACCGGAGTACCCAAGTTACCTAGCCCACAGGCTGTGGGTGCATAGGGGTGAAGATGCGTCGTTTTCGTCGTCGACTCCTATGGATGCCTGAAGAAAGATGCTGACAGGCAGTCAGTGAAGAGTGTCCGGTGGATCCCAAGGCTGGGATCAAGAAGAAAGGAAACCTGCAAGCAGAAGGGACAGAGTCAAGGTCACTAGCCAGTGACCACGTGGAACCAGGAAGGAACCAGGCGATGTCGTGAAAATTGCAGGTGAAGGTGAAGCTTGTCGCTGCAGCCAGGAGGACCAGGAAGCGTCGAGGACGACCAGGACCAGGAGGCGAGCTGTCCCACGAAGGCTCTTGCTGTCGGCGGCGTCGAAGTTGGACTAGGACTCACCAAGCCTTGGCAAGCGGAACCCACGAAGAACGAAGGACTTGCTTCTGGTGCAGACCAGGAAGGTCTGGGGTGCTTCTTCTTTGCAGAGAAGCGGGAGCCAGTCTGGAGGAGCCAAACCAGCGCAGAAGATTTCAGGGTGCGTCGTCACAAAGGCCACTAGCCAGCGGGCAAGCAACCGGACAGACGCGGCAAGCAGGAAAATGCTGAAGGGCCCCACGCAGGACTCGTGGAGTGTGGGGGGCTGATCTTTGGTGCAGATGGTGCTTGGGGTTGGGGCTTCTCAATCCCCGGTGCACAACTTCGAGGGTACCTCAGAAGCTGCGCTTTAAGTTACTAGCCACTTTTTCCAGGTAGCCGGTCCCACGTCGCTCGTCGCCTCCACGGATCTCAGCTCTGCTACAGATGTGGATCAGGGTCGGAGAAGTCTGGGAGTCAAGGCTCTGGTCAGGCTCTGCAGTCGGTTCCTCGTAGAACGTGGGCAAAGCAAAGGGTAGTCTCTTGATGGTGCCTGTTTGCACAGGGTAGCCACTCCTTGGCTACAAGGGAGATTCTTCAGTCTTCTTCTTTCGTCGAATGTCGAAGGTCCAGAGTTTCTGTTCAGTTTTGCAGGTTCAGGATAATCTAAAGTCTTGAGGCCCAACTCCCACTCTTATACTAATCTGGGGGGCTGGGATACCTGCTAGGTCACGCCTTATGGGTGGGACCTGGGAGGGGGTGGTTACACCCACTTCCCTTTGTCCAGTTTCCCGCCAGAGCTGGGGCTGGAGTGCCCCAGCGCCGGTTTGAACTGGACTATGCGAGGAACACCTTGTGTGCCCCAGGCATGTCTCATTCCTTTCAGCCCACCCTGCCCCAATACACTAAAGGCTGTCTGGGGAGGTGCTAGCACCTCCCCAAGCAGGAAACCTATTGTCCAGGCCTCCCTGGCTGGGATCACTCCCAGCTGCAGGAGGTCAGACTTATGTCGTGGCAGCAGCATCCATTTTGTGATGCTGAGGCTTTGGTCAGAGGCTAACAGTTGAAGTATGATTTTAACATGTCTTTCCCTCTAGAAGGGGGGAATAATATTCTCATGTCCAGAAATGGCATGGGGGTATTATTCCACAGTGTTAGACACCTTACACGACATGTTTCGATAAAGCCAAACCATAGTTACCATAACCGTCTAAGATTATAAGGCACTTTAAGAGTATATGGTAGGCTATATCATAGAACAGCTATAAGGACAAGGTTCCGAAAGCTGCAGACAGGCTCAGCTCATGCTAGAGCACCGTCTCACATGTTACCAAGCACTCTGCCTCCAGGATTGTCAAGGCCTGCCATAGGAGTGACTGATAGGTACACATGTGTCTATATGTAAGTTAGGTATAGGAATACTACACCTAAGCAAGGGGTGATTACACGGCCTTGCCCCAGCTGAGTGATCAGCCAGTTGTGTCAAAATGGAAGGCCAGGCCAGGGGTGGCATAATACATGCTGCAGCCCCTGGTAGGCCTAGGGTACACCTATGCCCTGGGTACCTAGGGTACACTGTACAGGGGCCAATAAGGTGATCCTATCCAAATGGGTTATGCACCTAAAGTACATAGTATTAATTTAGAGAGAGAACAGCAGGGCTGTGGGTCTGATTAGCAGGCCCACAGCCACATCTAAGTCGAAAACCAGTAAAGCAAAAGCAAAAAGTGGGGGTGAACATAGAAAGCAGACCCTACTCTCCTACACAACCCCCCCCCCCCAAACTTAGGGACATTAAACTAACCTTGACCAGTTGAGTCTTCATGTTCTAAGTGGAAATATCTGGAGAGTCCATCTGCATTGGCATGGTCAGTCCCAGGTCTATGTTCCACTGTGAAGTCCATCCCCTGTAGGGAAATGGACCACCTAAGAAGTTTGGGATTTTCACCCTTCATCTGATTTAGCCACAAGAGGGGCTTATGGTCTGTCTGAATCTTGAAGTGAGTGCCAAACAAGTATGGCCTCAGCTTCTTCAGGGCCCAAACCACAGCAAAAGCCTCCCTCTCAATAGCTGACCAACGTTTCTCTCTAGGGGTCAGCCTTCTACTTATAAAAGCAATGGGCTGGTCTTGACCATCTACATTCAGTTGTGAAAGAACAGCTCCCACACCTAACTCAGAAGCATCTGTCTGGACAATGAACTCTTTGGAGTAGTCTGGACTTTTCAGAATAGGTGCACTGCACATGGCCTGCTTCAGGTCATCAAATGCTTTTTGACAGCTTACTGTCCACTGAACTTTCTTTGGCATCTTCTTGGAGGTCAAGTCATTAAGTGGTGTCACTATGGACCCATAGTTCTTAACAAACTTTCTGTAGTACCCAGTCAGGCCCAAGAAAGCTCTGACCTGAGTCTGGGTAGTTGGAGGAGCCCAGTCCTTTATGGTCTGGATCTTGCTCTCCAGTGGTTGAACCTGACCCCCACCAACTAGGTGGCCCAGGTATACAACCTTGCTCTGCCCTATCTGGCACTTAGTGGCCTTGATAGTGAGGCCTGCCTTTTGCAGGGCCTCTAAAACATTCCTCAGGTGGACCAGGTGATCCTCCCAGGTGGAGCTAAAGACAGCAATATCATCAAGATAAGCTGCACAATAATCATCCAACCCAGTAAGGACTTGATTCACCAACCTTTGGAAAGTGGCAGGTGCATTCTTCAAACCAAAGGGCATTACCACAAATTGATAATGTCCTCCTGGGGTCGAGAAAGCAGTTTTGGCATTTGCACTCTCAGCTAGTCTGATTTGCCAGTAGCCTGCTGTTAGGTCAAATGTGCTCAATAACTTAGCAGCTGCCAGTCTGTCAATGAGCTCATCTGCCCTAGGTATTGGGTGGGCATCTGTCCTAGTGACAGCATTGAGACCTCTGTAATCCACGCAAAACCTCATCTCTCTCTTACCATCTTGGGTGTGAGGTTTTGGCACAAGGACTACAGGACTAGCCCAAGGGCTCTCTGAAGGTTCAATGACTCCCAGCTCCAACATCTTTTGTACCTCAACTTGTATGCAGTCCCTGACATGGTCAGGTTGCCTGTAGATTTTACTCTTCACAGGCAGACTGTCACCAGTGTCCACCTCATGGGTGCACCAGTTTGTCTGACTTGGGGTCAGAGAGAACATATGTCTGTAGGATTGCAGAACTTGTCTGCAGTCCTGTTGCTGATGGACAGTGAGGCTGTCAGAAAAGACCACACCATCAACTGAGCCATCATCAGGGTTCTGAGTCAACAGGTCTGGGAGAGGGTCACTCTCTTCCTCCTGCCCCTCATCTGTAGCCATGAGTAGCCCCATGTCTGCACTGTCAACATATGCCTTCAATCTGTTGACATGAAGCACCCTGTGGGGGCTTCTGGGAGTCCCAAGGTCCACCAAGTAGGTGACTTCTCCCTTTTTCTCAACAATAGTGTGGGGTCCAGACCATTTGTCTTGGAGTGCTGCTGGGGCCACTGGCTCCAACACCCACACTTTCTGTCCTGGCTGGTAAACAGTCAGTACAGCCTTTTGGTCATGCCAAGCTTTTTGGAGTTCTTGGCTTGCCTCAAGGTTTTTAGAAGCCTTCTTCATATACTCTGCCATCCTGGAGCGGAGACCAAGTACATAATCCACTATGTCTAGTTTGGGTTGTCTGAGAGGTCTCTCCCATCCTTCCTTCACCAAACACAGGGGTCCTCTTACAGGATGCCCAAACAAAAGCTCAAAAGGGCTGTAGCCAACCCCCTTTTGTGGGACCTCTCTGTAAGCAAACAGAAGGCAGGGTAAAAGGATGTCCCATCTTCGCCTAAGCTTGTCTGGTAATCCTTTTATCATTCCCTTTAGGGTCTTGTTGAATCTCTCAACAAGCCCATTGCACTGTGGGTGATAGGGTGTGGTGAACTTATAGTTGACACCACACTCTTTCCACATTGCAGTCAAGTATCCTGACATAAAGTTGGTACCTCTGTCAGAAATGACCTCCTTTGGAAAGCCCACTCTGGAGAATACTCCAAGCAGGGCCCTTGCCACAACAGGAGCGGTTGTGGTCCTCAGGGGAATTGCTTCTGGGTACCTGGTGGCATGGTCCACTATCACCAGTATGAATCTGTGCCCAGATGCTGTTTGTGGGTCCATTGGTCCTACAATATCTATGCCCACTCTTTCAAAGGGGACCCCCACCACTGGTAGTGGTATGAGGGGGGCCTTTGTGGTGCCACCTGATTTGCCACTGGCTTGGCAGGTGACACAGGAGCGACAAAACTCCTTAGTATCTTCTGACATATGGGGCCAGTGAAAGTGAGGGACAAGCCTGTCCCAAGTCTTGTTCTGGCCTAAATGTCCTGCAAGGGGAATATCATGGGCCAAGGTTAGAAGGAAGCCTCTGAACTTCAGTGGTATGACCAACCTCCTGGATGCACCAGGCTTGGGGTCTCTAGCCTCCGAATACAGTAGCCCTTCATCCCAATACACTCTATGGGTACCTTGAGCATTCCCTGCAGCCTCAGCAGCAGCCAGCTGTCTGAGGGGTTCAAGAGAGGGGCAGTCTAATTGAGCCTGCCTCAGATCTGCCCTTGAAGGTCCCCCTGTCCCAAGAAACTCAACCTGATCAGGTTCAAGTTCTTCTAGGACAGTTCCTTCAGGGCTCTCAGAATCATCCTCCTGGGAGGGCTGATCCACCACCTGAGGCAGGGGGGAAGGCACAGCCTTAACCCTACTGCTCTTTCTCTTGGGTTGTGACTGGTCCATAGTTTCAGGATCCAGCACTTGTTCAGTGGTGCACTTTTTGGCCTGTGACCTGGTCACAGCAAGGACATGTGCATCTATCCCCAGCATTTCTGCATGGGTCCTATACTCCACTTCAGACCAAACTGAAGTTTCAAGATCATTGCCCAGTAAACACTCTACAGGAAGGTCTGAACTAACAACAACTTGCTTGAGGCCAGTTACCCCTCCCCAGGAGAAGTTAACAATAGCCACACTATGGGAGGTACTGGCATTGCTAGCGTTGGTCACTAGGTAATTCTCACCTAGTATGATCTGTCCAGGGTCCACAAAAGCAGGTGTCACCATTGTGACACTAGCTCCAGTGTCCCTGTAGGCCTGAGCCATTCTTTGGTTGATAAAAGGTGTCTGTCTGTACTTGCCCAGGTTACTGGGGCCTACAGTAGAGGACAAAGCTAAGTCCCCATCACAGATCAGAACAGCCTGAGTAGGTACTCTGACTAGGCCAGAATCCTCCTCAGTTCCCAGGGTTAACCCTACTACACCCTTTTGCTGGGAACCACCACTTACAGCTGAACTAGGGGGTACAGTTGCCTTAGGGGCAATGGTGGCTGGGGGCTTATCCTTTTTGGTGCACTCACTAAACCAATGTGAGTTGGACTTACAATAGTTGCACCATGGTTTCTTTTGGCCATCTTTCTTTTTATCCTTTTTGGAACCACCCGCCCCCTGAGCCTTTTGGGGGCCTGGTGAAGACTTCTGGTCTTTTTGTTTCTGCTCATTACCCTTCTGGTCTGCCTTTTTCTGATCACCGCCCTGGTTCTGGTTTTTCTGCTTAACTCTAGTCCTGACCCATCTATCTGCCTTCTTTCCCAATTCTTGGGGAGAAGTCAGATCAGAATCAATCAGGTGTTGATGCAATAGCTGGTTTTGACAGTTGTTAAGTATTTGCTCTCTCATGATCAAATTATACAATCCTGTATAGTCCTTAACCTTACTTCCCATTAGCCAGCCTTCCAGAGCCTTAGTGGCACAATCTACAAAGTCAGTCCAGTCCTGAGTCTGTGTCTTCTGGGTATCCCTGAACAACAACCTGTATTGTTCAGTGGTTAGGCCAAACCCATCAATCAGAGCACTCTTCAGGACAGTGTAATTATCTGCATCCTCATCACTAACTGTGAGGAGCTTGTCTCTTCCTTTCTCAGAGAAGGAGAGCCATAAGATAGCTGCCCACTGACTTTGGGGTACCTGCTGTACTTTGCAAGCTCTCTCCAAAGCAGTTATCCATTTGTGGATGTCATCCCCACACTTGTAGGGAGGGACAATCTTGCTCAGGTTTCTATTATCATAGTGCCTGTCTCTATCTCTAGGAATGTTGCTGCCACCAGTGGGTTCTAACCCACTTAACTTTTGTTCTCTAGCCAGAGCAAGCTTCTCTTTGGCAAGGGCAAGTTCTTCCCTCTGAATCCTCAGATTAGCCTCCCTCATTCTGGCTGCATGCTCCTTTCTCTCAGGTGAAGTCATTCCCCTGTGAGAGGAAGCATTAGAGATGCTAGAGACATGGGAGTGGATGGATTCCCTTGAAGGGGATCTGTCCCTCCTGCTTCTCTATGTAAGCCTACTTGTGGGTCTGTATGGGGGGACCCCATGCAAACTCCCATGTAAACTTAGGTTAGCCTGGCTAAGTCTTCCTACTTGGCCCTGGCTGTCTACCTCTCCATCTGAAGCCCCATCTGACTCCTCTGTGGTGGGTAGACCCTCCTCTGTGCCTAGGGCACCTGCCTGAGATGCCCTGAGAGCATCATACTCCTCTAGGAGTTGTCTTAACTGAAGGAGGGTAGGGTTTGCACCCTGTTTTATTCCTCTGGAGGTACACAAGTGTCTCATCTCCTGGAATGTTAAGGTATCATATCTAGAGGGGATCTTTTGCAGACCTGATCCTCCTGAGAGAGCATCTACTTGATCTCCTCTCAGAGACATGATCTAGTGAGGGTGTGGTGTGTGCACCTACCTACACTAGTTGTATCTACTAAACCTCTCTAGTAGTTGTAGTCAGGGTGTGTTACTCCCTTCAACCTACAACTACAAAGTCCAGTAGGACTTAAGTATAATAATCTATGTTATATGTACCTAGACAATATCTGTGTGATCTTTCAATTCAGTATCTCAAGATTACAATGGTATTACAACAGCAAGCTCAGATCCCAACCGCTGCTCACCAATGTGAGATGTTGGCCTGATGTATGATGTCACTAGTTCTAGTGTACACCTTATATCAGTCCAAATACCCTTATGGTGATTGGTTGTAAAGTCAACCTTATAGACCAGCTATCCTAGTGGTAGCATGGACAAGAGCAGTCTTAGGCTAAACTCTGAATGGCATGTGAAGCCAGCTGTGATACCATATGTAACCCCTTGAATACCAAATGAAAGGACACCACAACAGATATATATATAAAATAAAGTGTATTTATTCTAAGCAAACCCTCAGCACTCTTTATGAGATTAGAGGTAAGTACAACACAGTCTTATTTATGCATACATTAAGTCACACAGGTAAGTAATACAGTTAGGCCCTAGGGGCCACGCAAACCATATACTAAGTAAGTGGTATAAGGACCACTGTCACGGAAATAGAATAGGCCTAGGCCTAGGGAATCGCTGGGGCTACACTACACTAGCGTTAGTTAGGAAGTGGGAGGCCCACGGGATTCGTGTGCAGAGTGGAAACACTCACGCGTAATGCGTAAAAGTCAATAGCAATAGTACAGTTTAGAAAACGGTAGATTTAGGACACTTCCGGAGTAGCTAGGAAGTTGAGACTTGAAAACTAGACACTAGGATAGTCACTATCCTGATGAGCACCGGAGTACCCAAGTTACCTAGCCCACAGGCTGCGGGTGCATAGGGGTGAAGATGCGTCGTTTTCGTCGTCGACTCCTATGGAAGCCTGAAGAAAGATGCTGACAGGCAGTCAGTGAAGAGTGTCCGGTGGATCCCAAGGCTGGGATCAAGAAGAAAGGAAACCTGCAAGCAGAAGGGACAGAGTCAAGGTCACTAGCCAGTGACCACGTGGAACCAGGAAGGAACCAGAACCAGGCGATGTCGTGAAAATTGCAGGTGAAGGTGAAGCTTGTCGCTGCAGCCAGGAGGACCAGGAAGCGTCGAGGACGACCAGGACCAGGAGGCGAGCTGTCCCACGAAGGCTCTTGCTGTCGGCGGCGTCGAAGTTGGACTAGGACTCACCAAGCCTTGGCAAGCGGAACCCACGAAGAACGAAGGACTTGCTTCTGGTGCAGACCAGGAAGGTCTGGGGTGCTTCTTCTTTGCAGAGAAGCGGGAGCCAGTCTGGAGGAGCCAAACCAGCGCAGAAGATTTCAGGGTGCGTCGTCACAAAGGCCACTAGCCAGCGGGCAAGCAACCGGACAGACGCGGCAAGCAGGAAAATGCTGAAGGGCCCCACGCAGGACTCGTGGAGTGTGGGGGGCTGATCTTTGGTGCAGATGGTGCTTGGGGTTGGGGCTTCTCAATCCCCGGTGCACAACTTCGAGGGTACCTCAGAAGCTGCACTTTAAGTTACTAGCCACTTTTTCCAGGTAGCCGGTCCCACGTCGCTCGTCGCCTCCACGGATCTCAGCTCTGCTGCAGATGTGGATCAGGGTCGGAGAAGTCTGGGAGTCAAGGCTCTGGTCAGGCTCTGCAGTCGGTTCCTCGTAGAACGTGGGCAAAGCAAAGGGTAGTCTCTTGATGGTGCCTGTTTGCACAGGGTAGCCACTCCTTGGCTACAAGGGAGATTCTTCAGTCTTCTTCTTTCGTCGAATGTCGAAGGTCCAGAGTTTCTGTTCAGTTTTGCAGGTTCAGGATAATCTAAAGTCTTGAGCCCCAACTCCCACTCTTATACTAATCTGGGGGGCTGGGATACCTGCTAGGTCACGCCTTATGGGTGGGACCTGGGAGGGGGTGGTTACACCCACTTCCCTTTGTCCAGTTTCGCGCCAGAGCTGGGGCTGGAGTGCCCCAGCGCCGGTTTGAACTGGACTATGCAAGGAACACCTTGTGTGCCCCAGGCATGTCTCATTCCTTTCAGCCCACCCTGCCCCAATACACTAAAGGCTGTCTGGGGAGGTGCTAGCACCTCCCCAAGCAGGAAACCTATTGTCCAGGCCTCACTGGCTGGGATCACTCCCAGCTGCAGGAGGTCGGACTTGTGTCGTGGCAGCAGCATCCATTTTGTGATGCTGAGGCTTTGGTCAGAGGCTAACAGTTGAAGTATGATTTTAACATGTCTTTCCCTCTAGAAGGGGGGAATAATATTCTCATGTCCAGAAATGGCATGGGGGTATTATTCCACAGTGTTAGACACCTTACACGACATGTTTCGATAAAGCCAAACCATAGTTACCATAACCGTCTAAGATTATAAGGCACTTTAAGAGTATATGGTAGGCTATATCATAGAACAGCTATAAGGACAAGGTTCCGAAAGCTGCAGACAGGCTCAGCTCATGCTAGAGCACCGTCTCACATGTTACCAAGCACTCTGCCTCCAGGATTGTCAAGGCCTGCCATAGGAGTGACTGATAGGTACACATGTGTCTATATGTAAGTTAGGTATAGGAATACTACACCTAAGCAAGGGGTGATTACACGACCTTGCCCCAGCTGAGTGATCAGCCAGTTGTGTCAAAATGGAAGGCCAGGCCAGAGGTGGCATAATACATGCTGCAGCCCCTGGTAGGCCTAGGGTACACCTATGCCCTGGGTACCTAGGGTACACTGTACAGGGGCCAATAAGGTGATCCTATCCAAATGGGTTATGCACCTAAAGTACATAGTATTAATTTAGAGAGAGAATAGCAGGGCTGTGGGTCTGATTAGCAGGCCCACAGCCACATCTAAGTCGAAAACCAGTAAAGCAAAAGCAAAAAGTGGGGGTGAACATAGAAAGCAGACCCTACTCTCCTACACCTATGAATTCCTCACCTTATGAATATCCCCTGCGCCAGCATTCTGCAAAAAAATTTCCTAGCTCTCCACGCCGACAAGGACGTTGGCTCCACACGAATCCGCATGACGTCACCGGAGCCATAAGATAGCCTAGTCGGCGTGATGACGTCAGTTCCACACATTTTTTCCGAGCCTCCGAGGCGAATAGGTGGACCGACAACAGATTCAAAGTATACACAGCACACAACATTTGAACCAATATACACAGTACAAAATTAAAAAGGAAAGCTAAAGAATATCAGAATTTCCTAAAAACGTACCAGATAGAAAGGAGATACAATGTAAAACAAAGAGCCAAATAAGGCATCCTTTAAGGTATACAAAGGTGGACAACAGGGAGGAGAGTGGGTCAGTGAGGAATCCACAGGCAGATAATGTATCTACCAGAAAAAGCATTACCGAAGGTAATTAACTTGTTCTTCTGATGGATACATCTGCCTGTGGATTCCTCACCTTATGAATAGATTCCCACAGCAGTCGCACTCTCGGAGGAAGGTGTCCACCTTTCCTATACCAAAAAGTCCTGCAAGACAGAGCGCGCAAAGTGGCCCTCCCTCCTCATTTCGAAATCCAAGCAATAATGCTTTGCGAAAGTGTGGAGGGAGGCCGAGGTCGCTGCCTTACAAATGTCTAACACAGGAAATCCTCTGGCGAAAGCAGAGGTGGAAGACTTAGCCCTAGTAGAATGAGCTCTAATACCCTCAGGTGGATCCTTACCAGCAAGGGCGTAGCAGATCTTGATGCGCAAGATGATCCACCTGGATAGAGTGCGCTTCTGCACAGCTTTGCCTTTTGAGCATCCAACGTAGCCCACAAAGAGCTAATTGTCCAAACGTAAGTCCTTTGTCCTGTCCAAATAAAAGCTCACCGCTCTTTTAGGGTCCAGGCGGTGAAGTCTCTCCTCCTCCTTGGAAGGGTGAGGGGGAGGATAAAACACAGGGAGAGTTTTGGACTGCCCCAGATGAAAAGGAGTAACTACCTTAGGCAGAAAAGCAGCCCTGGTCCGGAGGACCATCCTTTCAGCATGTATGGTCAAAAACGGGGGTTTTGAACTAAGAGCTTGAAGCTCACTCACCCTCCTTGCTGAGGTAATGGCTACCAGAAAGACTCTTTTAAAAGACAAAAGGCTCAAAGGACAGCTATGAAGGGGTTCAAAAGGGGAACCCATCAAAAAAGTCAAAACAAGATTAAGATCCCATTGGAGCATAACAAAGGGAGTAGGCGGAAACCTATTGGTAAGGCCTTTGATAAATCTCAAAACTATAAGAGACTCAAACAAAGACGGCTAATCAGGCAGACCCAGAAAAGCCGAAAAATAGCGCTTAACCGTGGCCACAGCAAAACCCTGCTGAGCCAAGGAAAGAGCAAACTGAAGAACATTAGACAAGTGGGCCTTTAAAGGGTTTATGGATCTCTCTCCACATCATCTAACGAATGTTGACCACCTGTAGGAGTAAATGGACTTGGTGGAGTGTCGCCTGGCTGATAAGATAACATCCACCACGTCAGGAGGGAGAGAGAAGGAACTCAGGATGCCCCGTTCAATCTAAAGGCATGAAGGTGCAGGCTCTGGAGGTGGGGCCCCTGCGACTGCGAGAGGAGGGCTGCCCTGAGAGGGAGACGGAGCGGAGGGTGCGATGAGAGGTGAAGTAGATCTGTGTACCACACCCTTCTTGGTCAATCCGGGGCAATCAATATGACTTGGGCCCGGTCTTGGCGAATCTTCCTCAGAACCTGAGGAATCAAGGGTATTGGAGTTAACGCACTAAGGATTTGTGAGCTCCAACTCAACTGAAACGCGTCCCCCAACGCCCCCTGCATCAGAAACTGGAGACTGCAGAATGAAGGGCAGTGCGCGTTCTCGAGAGTGGCAAACAGGTCCACCCGGGAGTCCCCCACGTCCGGAAGATGTGTCGAACTACCTCCGGATCAAGCCTCCACTCGTGGTCGGCGGAGAACTGCCGACTGAGACTGTCTGCAAGCACGTTCAGCACCCCGGCCAGATGATTTGCCATGAAGCAAATCTGATGGTCCTGAGCCCAGGACCAAAGTCGCAAAGCGTCTCTGAAGAGACGGTACGACACTACTCCTCCCTGCTTGTTGACATACCACATCGCGGTAGTGTTGTCCGTCACAACTTGAACCGACTGACCGCGAAGGGAAGGTAGAAAGGCCTTGAGCGCCAAACGTATCGCCCGCAATTCCAGAAGATTGATATGAGACAATCTTTCCTCTGGAGACCAAAGACCCTTGATCTCCAGATTCCCCAGATGAGCACCCCACCCTAGGGTAGAGGCATCCGTTATCACTGTGGCCACTGATGGAGGAAGATGAAAGGGCTTTCCCTGAGACAGATTGCCCTCCACACTCCACCAAGACAGATCTGCCGCAGCTTCTCTGGAGATCCTTACTGACTCCCTGAGATCTCCGTTGTGCTGATACCACTGCCTGTGGAGACAGCACTGGAGCACCCTCATGTGCCAGCGTGCATGGTTGATCAACTGAATGCAGGGGGCGAACAGACCGAGCAGGCGAAATACCAGGCAGGCAGCCAGTCGTCCAGATAGGGGAAAACAGGAATCCCCAACCTTCTGAGATGACCTGCCACCACTGCCATCACCTTTGTGAGGACTCGAGGTGCAGTAGTAAGACCAAACTGGAGGACCACAAACTGGTAGTGCTACGACCCAACCGTAAAACGGAGATACTTCCTGTGCGACTTCAGAATGGGGATGTGAAAATACGCATCCTGTAAGTCGACCAACACCATCCAGTCCTCTTGCTGCAGTGCCAGAAGAACCTGAGCAAGGGTCAGCATCTTGAATTTCTCCTGCTTCAGGTAAAAATTCAAGACCCTGAGGTCCAGGATCAGGCGTAACCTGCCGTCCTTTTTGGGGATCAGGAAATACCGGGAGTAGCATCCCTCACCCCTTTCCTGCTCTGGAACCACCTCTATTGCACCTTTTTGTAGTAATGCAAGAACCTCCTTCTGCAGAAGAAACAAATGGTCCTCTGAACAAAAACGTTGGTAAGGAGGAGGAAATTCCCAAAAGGGAAGGGCGTACCATTCTCCACAAGGTTTTTAAAGCCAAAGGTCTGACGTGACCGATTTCCAACCTTGCAGAAAGTGAGACAGCCGACCCCCTACAGGATCCCCATGATCCAGGATCTCGAGCTGCTTTCCTGAGGTACCAGAGGGAGCGGGGGAGGCAGAAGAGAAGGAGGAGACATTGCGAGCAGAACCACGTTGGCGACCTTTGGCTCTTCCTCTATAAGATTTAAAGAGTGTATTTTGCTGCTGCTGCTGAGGTTGACGGAAGTTGCGGAAGGAAGACCTTCCAAAGCCTCGATATATCTTGTAGTCGAAACCTCTCGACTGGGTCTGCAACCCCAAGGATTTCGCAGTGGCTCTGCTGTCCTTAAACCTTTGTAAGGCCGAATCTGCTTTTTCCCCAAAGAGCTTCGACCCGTCAAAGGGCAAATCAACAAGAGTGGCCTGGACATTAGGGGAAAACCCAGAAGAACGAAGCCAAGCCTGCCTTCTTGTAGCTATGGAGGAGCCCATAACTCTGGCTACTGAGTCAGCCGTATCCAGGCCTGATTGAATAACCTGTCTAGCCGCAGCCTGAGCGTCTGACAGAACCTCCATTAAGTTTCCGCTCTCTTCATCAGGCAACTTGGGGGCCAATTGTTTTGCTGAGTCCATCAAAGCATGTATATAACGGCCCAACAGACAAGTGGCATTAGTCGATTTCAGTGCCATGCTAGAAGAGGAGAAAACCTTTTTAGTTGACTGTTCCATTTTCTTTGAGTCCCTGTCAGCTGGGGCCTGTGGAAAAGCACCTGAAGATTGCTTGGAGCAGGTTGCCTGCACTACCAAACTCTCTGGAGATGGATGAGAAGAGAGAAAATCTGGACCGCCTGGTGCAGTCCTATACCTTCTAGCCACAGCCTTAGAAACAGAAGGCGAAGAGAGTGGTTTACGCCAAACCTCGATGATAGGATCCAACAAAGCTTCATTAAAGGGTAACAGAGGCTCAACTATGGAGAAAGGTGAATGCAAAACCTCTGTCAACAAATTTGGTTTATATTCGGCAGTAGGTAACTGCAAATCTAAAAGCTCCGCAGCTTTCCTTATCACCAAATGGTAGGGAGCTACCTCTTGAGGAGGTGAAGACCTTGTAGAAGAGAGTTCCAACTCTGGAGAGGTATCTAAACCACTCGCCTACTGAATTCCCTCGAATTCATCCAGAGACTCTTCCAACTGGCCCTCCTCTACTTCGCCTCTACGATACTGCTCCTCTTCTAAAAGCCTCTGAGTCTCTCTCCGTGAACGAATCCGCGGACGCGGCGCCGACTGCTCCGGGGCCGGCGTCGAGGGAGGCTCCGATGGAGGCACAAGATCCACACGAGGCTGAGAGGAAGGCTCACCAGACGGCACCGAGGATTCTATCAACGGCGTCGAGACTCTCGGCGCCGGAAATTGCCATGACGGAGCAATCGGCATGAAGGGTGCCTGGGCATAGTGTTGGGGCACGCCCAAGTTGAATGCCAGCGGACCCATGGGACCAGAAGGTGCTCCGGATGGGAAAGCCGCCCTTTGAAAAACTCTGTACATAGCATTTAAAAATGCGACCGATCCGCCCCTGGAGCCGGGAATTGTGGATATGGATTCGAACCCGTATCCAAACGGGGAGTGTCTGACGTCGGAATGATCTGATCCACTGCCAAATCCACCGGGTCAATCTCAGGCACAGGAGAAGATGGAACATCCTGAACCGGCTCGGCATCAGAAGCTGGTGAATCCCTCGGCACCGGAGTGCCTCTAGGCGAAGGAGACTTCTCTGGAGTCGCACAAGGAGAAGGAGAGGTCGAAGGAGATACAAAATCCTTACGGCGACGGCCAGGCGAAGGCGACCTCGAAGCCTTACCCTTCGTCGAGCGGTGCCGAGATCCAGGTCTTCTCTTTTTCTTGTGTTTTCTCGACTTCGACGTATGCGAAGTCGACGACTTCGACTTATCACGCTTATGCCCTCTACCTTCTTTCTTCGCCTTGGCCAGAAACAACTTCGCTTCCCGTTCTTTAAGTGCTTTAGGATTCATTTTCCTGCAACAGGAACAGTCCTTCACGTCGTGACAAGCACCATAAACAATCTTTATGGGGGTCAGTGATGGACATGTGACCTCCACATTTCCTACAGGGCTTAAAACCAGACTTCCTCAAAGACAACATCACTTCTAGCAACAGTTAAAGCAGAAGGAACAACAAAGTAACTCCACAAATATGGAGAGTGCTAGAAAACCGTTACGCGTCGACGGCGCAGAAAAAAGGGAAATACCGGGAGTAGCATTCCTGACCCCTTTGCTGCTCCGGAACAACCTCTATCGCACCTTTCTGTAGTAAAGACAGAAGGTCTTGTTGCAGGAGCAACAGATGGTCCTCCGAGTACCAGCCTTGGTGAGGTGGGAAAGGAGGGGGAAACTTCCAGAAAGGAAAGGCGTAACCATTTTCTACAAGATTCAACACCCATAGATCTGATGTAACAGATCTCCAATTTCATAGAAAATGGGACCCCCGACCTACAACGGGACCAACATGCTCTAAGATGGGGGATCTAGAGTTGCTTCCCTGCTCCACCTGTTGGGGACACAGGAGAGGAGGAGGAGGAGACTTGTTGGTGAGCTGAGTCTTGCTGGTGACCTCTACCTTTCCCTTTGTATGATCTATACAGAGGGTTCGCCTGTTGTTGCTGCTGCTGTTGCTGCTGGGCCCGAAAGGGCATAGCCTTGCCAAACCCTCGAAATCTAGAGTAGCCGAAGCCTCTAGGCTGGTACTGAAGGCCTAATAATCTAGCTGTTGCCCTGCTATCCTTAAAGTGCTGCAGCGCTGAGTCCGCTTTAGTACCAAAGAGAAAAGAGCCACCAAAAGGGTGGCCTGCATATCCGGAGAAAAACCATACCCCCTGAGCCAGGCGTGCCTTCTAGTTGTCACTGAGGAGCCCATCACCCTAGCATGTCAGCTGTGTCAAGCACAGATTAAGTTACCTGACGGGCCGCAGCTTCAGTGTCTGCCAGAATCTCCGCAAAATGGCCCTGAACGTCCTCTGGAAGCTTAGGGATCACCTCCTCAGCCAAATCCATCAAATCGTGAATGTAGCGACCCAGTAGGCACGTTGCATTTGTCGATTTTAAAGCCATACTGGCTGGGGGAAAACACCTACTTAGCTGATTGTTCCATGCTCTTAGATTCCCTATCTCCAGGCGTGGATGGAAAAGAGCCACAAGCTCTCAGGTGATAGATGCGCAGATAAGAAAGCTGGATCTCCACGCGTTACTTTGTACCTTCTTGCCACTGACCTGCACACAGCAGGGCCAGTCATAGGCTTCTGCCATACCTCTAAGATTGGGTCCGTCAAATCCTCATTAAATGGGAGCAGAGGCTCTGTCACAGAAGAAGGAGAGGAAAGAACCTCTGTCAGGATGTTTGATATGATATCCACCGTAGGCAACTGCAAGTCCAGTGGATCCGCCGCCTTCCTTATGAGTGGTAAGAAGAGACTTTTTGCGCAGGAAGGCCTTTGGGAGAAGAGAGTTCCCACACCGGAGAAGTATCTAACCCACTAGCCTCCTCTAGTCCCTCAAACTCTTGCATGGGATCAATAATTTCCCCCTCTTCAGTCTCTTCCGGTTGCTCCTGGAATTCTTCCTCCTCCAGAAGCCTCTGAGCCTCCCTTCTAGAGCTCAACTTTGGCATCAGTGGTGCCCGACGCGGTGCCGGTGACTTCGGGGCTGGCGTCGGTGGAGGCTTCACAGGGATAGCTGAAAGCGCCAGGAGAGGCCGAAACCCTGCCAAACTGCACCGGAGAATACTCCATTCTTTCCTCTAGGGATTCCACCGGCGTTGAGTAACTCAGCGTTTGAAGAGGCCAACCAGCCAGGGTCATCAGCAAAAACGGCATGAAAGATGCCTGCGCAAAATGAGGTGGGAAGCCTCCTAGGTTGAAAGACAGCGGTCCCATTGGGCTAACAAGTGTCCAGTAGGGTTAGCCACCATGGCGAACATGCCCTACATCGCATTCAAGAAATGTGAAGGATCCTTACCTGGGGCCGGAAAGGGAAGGGCACGAATCCGGTACCGCCTGTCCAGGAACCCCTCAAGGCTGTAAGACTGGTTCCGGCTGCGGTGCCGGACACACTGGAGCCTGAGGCAGAGTGGCTGGAGGCGAAGGCGATGCTTCCCTGGGCGTTGGAGAGCCTCTCGGAGCCAGAGAGTGTACCAGAGTCACCTGAGGCAAAGGGGAAGGTGAGAATTCATACTTTCTGTGACGCCGTAGTACCGGGGACCCGACTTCGGTGACTTATCTTTAGCAGAATGATGTCTGGAACCATGACGCCGCTTCTTCTTATGCTTCCTAGATGACATTGAGGTGTGTGGAGTCGGTGACTTGGACTTAGATCTCGTTCTTCTTCGGCCCCTCTTCTCCTTTTTCGCCCTGGCTATGGCCTCCCTCTCTTTGAGGGCCTTTGAATTCATGGGTTGGCACGACGAACATCCTTCAACGTCATGGTACGACGACAGGCACCAAAGACAATCATCCTGGGGGTCCATGATGGACATATGACCCCTGCATTCCCTACAAGGCTTCAAAACAAATTTCTTCTGAGTAGCAATTGCACTGCTTCAATTTCAGGAGAACCTGAACAACGAAACACTCAGAAATGGAGAGCCCTGGAAAAACTGTTACAGTTGACGGCGTGGGAAAAAGGGAGCCTAAGCCAGCATGCTGACGACGTCTACTTATGGCTCCGATGACGTCGCGCAGGGTTGCTAGCGGAGCCGTTCCATTGTGACGTCCTCGTCAATGTGGGAGAGCTATGGAGAAAAGTGTCTGTGGAACGCTGCGCGGGGTAATTCAAAAGGTGAGGAATCCACAGGCATAAGAAACATTATGTTCATGACGATTATGAGGCACTTGGTTCTTACCACAGTTTTGGTAAATATCTGAACTTAAAGCATGCCAACAGAAAGTTTCTCCCTGTGTTTTTTCTGACCTGTCTGAACATGGCATTTGCTTAACTGGGGTGAGCTGGGTGCTTCTTGTAAAGAAGGGAAATTAATAGTATCAGAATAGCCAAGAAAGGGGTTCTACCGTTCCAGTCACCTCTCTTCACAACAGGCTGGTGACCTAATTACTCCGCCTCAAAAACAGTGGAAATGGCAGACTACATATAAATGGCACCACACAAGCAGAGATTTTGCTGAGAAGTCTCTGGGTAAAAGCCATTCACAGAAACATACATCTACAGAGTAAGAGTTATAAACAAAAGGCAGGGTAGCCCAAGTCCATGGTTGACAAATTTCTGCAATTTGGGCAAGCCTCTAGAAAGCCACAGTTGCTGCCTTAGCTTTGGATGAATGAGAATTAAGTTTTGGACTAGCTTCCATTCCGCTCATGTGATAAGTCTCCAATATGCATGTGGCATCCCACCTGGCAAGAGTTGTTTTCATCTTGTTCTTGTCAATAACACATCCACAACAGAAAATAAATGAAAAATAAACAACTTCCGAAAGGTTGCTGCGCTATCCAGGAAATGTTTTACAGCCCTGGAAACAAAGGTTGTAGAGAGTTTCTTCAACCAAGGAAATATGATATCTTGGTTACAAATAAGAAATTATTTTATCATTAACATAGAAATGCACCAAAACCTTAGGAATAAGTGAGGGGATTGTTTTCAGCAATCCCGTGACTTTGTGGAAAGCTATGTATGAATCCTTTGAGGTCAGAGCATGAGGGCCCCTAACGGTTTTGGTGATGTAATACAACTAGCAAGGCTGTTTCCATGTTAAAGCCTAAATGTAATATATGGGGCCCATTCCGTTCATATGTGGAAGCTACTAATGAGGCCACTAACTCTCTACCAGACAATGGTATTGTTCTAGCGGGAGTGGGGTGAGATTCACTCATGCCACCAATGAATGCAATGTGAGATACCCTCCACAATACCACTCCGCTTTGAATACTTGTTCACTGTGGATAAATATGTAGGGTACCTGGTGCCACTGGGAAACAAATTGGGTTAGGAACAGGGGATGGCCCCATGAGAGATGTAACTACAGCACTGTCGTATTCATTGTACTAGCCGTGCCGAACACAGTTGTTATGGAGATGTTGAAATGCATATGTAGAATTTGCGATGACGACTCTGTACTTTATGGTGAACGAAGTTGCTCATGTGTATCTTTTGAAAGATATTCACAAAATGAAAAATAAAGTATTAAAAAAAAATTGCTTAAATGTATGGATGGAGTAAAATGGTTTGTGCATTAATAGGCGAGAAACAAACAGATTTCACATTAGACAAGGCTCTCTAATTGGAGAATGTGAATGTAAAAGCCCTTCAAATTGCCCCCTAGCCGGCATGTCTGAAACTAGCATTGTATCAAAGGATGTCCTAAAGAAAGGAAGTGGGGGACTAGGAGCTGGGTGAGAGTGCCTGTGCCTGTGCTCCTTCATTTTTGACAAAAACCAAAATTAGGGCCACTGTTCCTAAAGAGAAAGAGGAGATATCGACAGGTTGTGCAGGACTCTGGCATATGCACGGTGGCAGTCTGCAGGACTGTTTCATGTTGCCCTCACACATCTCAACGGGATCTCATGCTTTATCATAGGGCTATTGCTCCTCGCTGAGCCTGCGCTGCAATGCCCAATGGGTCCCCCGAAGGGTCACTTTGGCGAAGATCTTTTGTTGGTATGCCGTATAATGAATGCTAGGTAAAGTCTAGGTGGGGTGGTATCTCATGTGTGATGATGTGGGTTAAAACTGGTCAGGGAGGTCACCAACTACTTTTAATCACTGGACGGGCATGTCAGATTAAAAACCTTTCCAGGTAAATGCTACGAATGGGGTCATAAAGTACCCTGGTAGTCTGATGTGAGTTCCTTCTTTAGGGTCCAACTCTAGTCTGTCAACATGTTTCGCACCCCTAGTGGTCTGGAGGATCCGTGGCGCTTCGCCAGGACAGGAATAGTGAGTGAATCTTCCTACCCCACAAATATGTCAAAGTGGTCATGTTTCTGGCATAAGGGCGGCTTATTGACCAGGATGTCCATTTTTGTGGACAAAAATGTTCATCTGGTGCTGGAGTGGCTTCCAGACATGTAAAGACATATTCAAGACACACACAACATGAAAATAGGTAAGGTGAAGAGCCAATCTTTGAGAATAGCTCGCATTTTAGAGTTCTCAGCCTAAAGAGTTCGAGGCTGGTACCCCCGTACACCAAATTTGCTGCAGGTCACAATAATAATAATAATAATAATCTGGCATTTGTAAAGCGCGCAGCTACCTACCAACGGAGGTGTCCCGGCGCTGAACTTATACCGCAGAGGAACCCATCCTGGCTTTCCCTGTGAAGTGTCCACTCCTGGGCACCTCCAAGGTGCAGCTAGGCATCCCTGCGCTGTTGGGGCCGTTGTGGAGATTAAGCAAGTTATTGCCCAGAGTTGCAGAGCGGGACCCATGATTAGAATAGGCACCGAGGCGAGAAATAACAGGTCCGAGGAAATTAAGCCCAAGACCCGCCAAAGCGGGAATTGAACCCTGGTCTCGGGCCGGACCTCTGCATCAGGGTCTGCCGCTCTAACCATTGAGCCACACTTCTCCACCTCATGAGACATGCAGTATGAAAGAAGGAAACTTCATTGTGTAAGTGGCACAAACTTTCAAAAATATGATGCCACTGTGCAAATAGTGTGGATTGTCAGTGTAGCAGCCAACTGTTTTATACACACATAAAAGAGATCACCATAATGCGTCCTGTTATCTCATATGTGGTCACATTATTAAAAATAGGTGCGTGGTTGTGTTTCTATTGCTTCCCTTTCTTATTCATCGTGAGGCACGTAATCTTACCTCCAACTAGAGATATAAGTACTCCCTACAGTGTGGCAGAGGTGCCGTGCTCAGTCGTGCTAAACTGGAAGTAAGTAGGTAAGATAAATAAGGAGGATCCAAACTAGAGGATCACATATGCTGTATCAGCGTGTGCAAGTTAAGCGACCAGTATTTAGTACCTACGGTTTCGGAGTGCGATCTAGTCGTCTCACCTACCCTTATCCTCTGCTTCCCCCGAATGTGGATACGGGAGCCGGGGGTTCCGGTTTTAAAGGAGTACACCTGGTGGGCTAAAGCCGAAATCCACATGAACCCTGAAGTGTATCATCACACATGTCTAGCGGCCACCTTAGAGTGAAGGTGAGGTGAAGACATTTGATATCTGTCTCAAGTATTATCGCGCATGTCTAGCGGCTATCTTAAAGTGGTAAGGTCAAAGATAGTGGAGATGTGCCAGAAAGGTTATCACGCACGTCTGGTGGCCATCTTAAAATAGTTTTAAAGATGAGAGATAGTGAATATCTATCGAAAACCTCATTACGTAGGTCTAGCGGCCCACAAGAAATAGTGGTAAAGTGCAAAGGAGAAGACGTGTATCATCAGTAAAGGGGGTAACGGTTAACAGCACTTGGGTATATGGGGTACCGGTCACAATACTCATGTTAGGGTAGCTTGTTAAGAACCATCATTAAGTGACACTTAGTACATCAGAATGATACTTATTAATAAGTAATTAGTTATGTGATGTAGTATGATCTATTCTTGTAAGCCTGACAACCGCCCTATATCTGTAAATATGGCTATTCATTAAAGTGGCATTGTGATCGTCGCATATTGTTTTGATTATTGAACGGTCATTAGGGTACACAAGGTGGTGATCAGTAACGACATATATACCTAAGAGTAGGCCTGAGTAGTTTCCTTATTAAGTTGGCCAGGGATGCAGGCCTACACTTTTATCCATGAGATGTCATCATTCAGTCCATCCAGGTTGGCATGTAGGCGAACGGGTGTACCAATCTCGAACTCTTAAGGCTGAGCGCTCCTTTGAAAGAAATTTTAAACGTGAGCTGTTCTCAAAGCTTGGCTATCCACCTTACCTATTTTCATGTTGTGTGTATCTTGTACATATCTTTACATGTCTGGAAGCCACTCCAGCAGCAGACGAACATTTTTTCTTTCCTGCCTGGTTGGAAATCCACTCAGAGGGCACCACTTTTGACACATTTGTGGGGTAGGAAGATTTGCTCACTATTCCTGTCCTGACGAAGCGCCACGGGTTCCCCTGACCACTAGGGGCGCGAAACATGATGACTGACTAGAGTTGGACCCTAAAGAGGGAACTCACATCAGACTACTAGGATACTTTATGAACCCTTTAGTAGCATTTACCTGGAAACATTTTTAAGCTGACAGGGCTGTCCAGTCAATAAAAGTAGTTGGGGACCTCCCTGACCAGTTTTAACCCACATCATCACACATGAGATACCACCCCACCTAGACTCTACCCTGCATTCATCAAACGGCATACCAATGAAAGATCTATGCCAAGGTGACCCTTCGGGGACCCGTTGGACATTGCAGCACAGGCCCAACAAGGAGCAACAGCCCTATGATGAACCATGACATCCCTTTGGAATGTGTGAGGGCAACATGAAACAGTCCTTCTGACTGCCACTATGCATATGCACAACCTGTTGATATATCCTCTTTCGCTTAGGAACAGTGGCCCTAATTTTTGTTTGTGTTGAAACTTGCATTGCCCCATTAAGATGGGCAGTGAAAGCAGCTATAAGATAAAGTGATTGGATGTTGAAAAACAAAAAGCAGGATATTACACAAACATAGAAATAGGACTATGAAACCACAAAACACCAGGGCACACCAAATCATTATATCTATTATCCAAAAAGCGTCACACAATGGAATTGGAATTTTTTATCACTAAGGAGAAATGTTTTTCAATTTGCCATTAGTCAAATGTCCTTTCAATTGAGGAAATAGAGAGGAGTCTTGAATCAAGTTCTTCTTTGTACTTTATTTTCACTTCTTAATAGCATGGAAAGCAACTGCAGCCGACGTACGTTTCGCCCCCTTGGGCTTTTTCAAGGCTGCAGGAAGATATTTATAGACCATTTTTATACACAGTGACACTCAACGGTCACCTTTTAAATAACACCCAAAGAAATGCCCTTTAACGATATGCCTGCATTATGATTAAACAAAACACAACTTATGCAACAAATACAATAATATTTGAGCATGCTAAGATTTTATATAGCACAAATAGATCCCTATATTGATTACAATCTTTTAAGTTAAATTTAGCAGTGAACCCTAACATTCCATTCGAAAAAACATATAGAGTTCAAAGTATAATCACATATGAATATAGACCCCAATTTAGAACCTGTGTTTACTTTCAATAATAAAGTGAACATAAATTCAAGAGAGAAAAAAGAGAAAAAAAGAAAAACATCATATGAGCTAAGTTTGTAATGAAAAGTCAAACACCAGTCCAAATCAGTTGTTGAAAAATGAAACAAGAAACCATCCTACACCAAACCACCCTAAATAGTAATAAGATCAGCCTTCTCAAAAACCGGCCTCACCTCGAGTTTAAAAGCACAGTTTGGATTAAAATCCGCGTTAATCCTATCATAATGATGGCTTCCTTTAGGGTGGTTTGTTGTACGATGGGTTCTTGTTTCATTTTTCAACAACTCCAGGGACTTTCCAGGACGACAACGGAGTGCAAATATCCGGGCCCAACACCGGATGGCGATCTATGCACAGTGTGTGGATCTATAGCTCTACATGCCGAGAACAGATGCATACTGGTAAGTAGCATTTTCCTTTTGTTGACTGTACCTTACTAGGCTCTTGTAACTGATGTAACTTGTAACGCAACGATCCTCTTGTAAAGTGCTCTGATACCTCCGGGTCTAGCCAGCGCTATATAAAACTCTTCAAATAAATAAATAAATAAACCGATTTGCACTGGTGTTGGACTTTTCATTACAAACTAAGCTCATCTGATGTTTTTATTTTTTTCTCTTTTTTCTCTCTTGAATTTATGTTCACTTTATTATTGAAAGTAAACACGGGTTCTTAATTGGGGTCTATCTTCATATCTGTGATTATACTTTGAACTCTATATGTTTTTTCGAATGGAATGTTAGGGTTCACTGCTAAATTTTACTTAAAAGATTGTGATCAATATAGGGATCTAATCGTGCTATATAAAATCTTAGCATGCTCAAATATTATTGTATTTGTTGCCTAAGTTGTATTTTGTTTAATCATAATGCAGGCATATCTTTAAAGGGCATTTCCTTGGGTGTTATTTAAAAGGTGACCGTTGAGAGTCACTGTGTATGAAAATGGTCTATAAATATCTTCCTGCAGCCTTGAAAATGCCCAGGGGGGCGAAACGTACATCGGCTGCAGTTGCTTTCCATGCTATTAAGAAGTGAAAATAAAGTACAAAGAAGAACTTGATTCAAGACTCCTCTCTATTTCCTCAATTGAAAGGACATTTGACTAATGGCAAATTGAAAAACATTTCTCCTTAGTGATAAAAAATTCCAATTCCATTGAGTGACGCTTTTTGGATAATAGATATAATGATTTGGTGTGCCCTGGTGTTTTGTGGTTTCATATTGTTCTAGGCTTTTTGAGTCCTAGTAAATATACACCCTGGTGGGTGGGTATTGTAACACCTTAGGAGCACCCATAAGATACATTCTTGTAATACAAGTTCTGGAATTATCACTGTGAATGGATGTGCAGATCATCTAGCAAACCCATGGTCTTTTTGGAATGAAAATAGAAATAGGACTACAATTCTTCATCTTCTGAGTGGCACAGAATGACTTAATTGACAATGCTCATCATAACAGACAACAAGACAATAAGCCACTGAGGGGAATGAAGTGCAACCTTTACACACAGTATCACCCAGTATAGGGAAAAGCCTCTTTTTACATGTTCTACCCCACATTTTTGGACTGATGCGGCTGGTTTTTAGACTCTGAGAATGCACCTACACCTGCTAACCAGACCTCAGTGCCAGTTTTCCTAATTCTTACAAAGTATATGTCGAATTGGCTATACCCAATTGGCAAGTGCTGACTTACTAATAATTCCCTAGTATATGGTAACCTGGGCATGTAAGACAGAGTATCCACACAGGGCTGCAGCACTGATTGTGCCATCCTGAGGGTGACAAAGGACAAAATGGCTCCCAGCCTGCCACTGCAGACTGGTAGAGTAGTGTGTACACTGCTAGTTCGACATTCCAATTTAAACCAATGGCAAAGCCACCACTCCCTTAACCTTACGTGCAGGTCTTTCCTAAGGAAGGCCTATGAAGTCCTATGGCAGGGAGCTATATTTTGTTAAGTAAGAAATATAATTTTCAAATGTCCTAGCAGCAACACTTCGAAATTATCGTTTGCGGGGGAAACGTTAGTTGCCCCATTGACTAACACAGGGTTAACGGCTGGCATCGCCGCCTGGCTAACTTATGAATGGGACTACCTAACTGGATACTGTTAGGTATCAAATTAATTGTGGCATTAAATCCAACTTGATGCCCAGGTCGTGATTTATCAAGTGATACAAAACATCAAGTTCAACTTATTTAAGTCAAGACACCTAAGATGGAAATTAGAGGATTCTGCACACCAATTGAAATTATTAACTTTGTTAACTCAGTCAATAACAGTACTAAGCATGCACTGTTGGAAGAAAAATCATCATGACTCTTTGAAAAAAGAAATAATCCCTTCTGGTTCGATTCTAGGTATCAGCCATTAGGGAATATTGTCAACATTTCGACCCCTACCAATATGGGTTCAGGAAAGGCAAAGTCTTAACAGCAGTACCATTCTCACAAGGAGTGTCCCACGGATCAATCCTATCTCCTGCCTTATTCAACATATATATGGAACCCCTTACAATGATCCTCAAACAAGCCAGAACTGCCGACTATCTCCATTGGATGACACCCAACGCTACATTAAAATCTCGTCACCTAAAGACATCCAGCACCTAAACAGCACTCTCTCCATGGTACAATCGTGGCTGACCAACTACCACCTAAAGCTCAACCGCAACAAAACTGAACTCCTCTTCATCCAACCAAAAGTAACATCACTGCATTGACTGCAAATTATCTATCTCCAATTCTGTTAAATCTCGAGGAATTACACTTGACAGAATCCTGAACATGAAAGAGCATATTAGTGCCTCAGCAAAAAGTGCCTTCTACACGATAAAATACTTAAATAAAAATCAAACATTTCCCCCCCCCCCCCTCAAAGACCTTAAAACTGTGGTGCATTCCTTAGTCCTCTCCAAGCTAGACTACATTAACGCAACAATCAATGGCTCACCCAAAACACACCTCATCCCTCTGAAAGCCACACTCAATGCAGCGGCCAGACTACTCTCTGAGGAAGTCGATTTGATCATATCACTCTCACTCTCAAGAGACTCAACTGGCTTCCAATTGAGGCAAGATGCATATTCAAAACTGCCTGCATAACCCACAAAGCTCTCTACACCAAAGAACTTAACCAACTCGCTAACATAACTACCAACAGCTGGCCAAAAGAGGACTCTTCGAAGTTTCAGCACTCTACTTTTGATTCAACCCAAATTCAAGAAAGAAAGACAAAAAAATCACTCTCAATCCTTCTCTGGAAATGCTCCTAGAATCTGGAATATTGTGTCACAGGATTTACGTGAAAAATTAATCATTCATTCACTTCAGGAAAACATTTAAATGTATTCTTCTTAACAAATAACTACACTCCCCCCTCAATTCAATAGTCTTGCCCCTTGATGCACCTCCCTCACATGCACCAATGAGCCTAAACTTCATTACCTCTAAAAATATCTGAGATTCTACTCCTACTTCTGAAACACCCTACCATGACTACCTCCCAACTATATCGCCCCGTATCCCACTGTCTATTGTTTACTACTTTTGTATAATATTATGGCTTAATTATTCCATATGTAACTCTTGTAAATGCTGCTGTGCAAATGCTGTAAAGCACTCCGATACCTTTAGGTCAAGTTTGCGCTATACAAAACTCGAAAAATAAATACAAATATATAAATAACTAATTTATAGGGGTTTTCACAGGACTTTATCATTAGACTAACACATTGTTTGAGAGGAGAATAAGCGCAAGATACGTCTCTTATCTGCGCACAGCGAGGAATGCCAGAAACCGGCATGTACCAGCATAGATGCTGGTGATGAATCGTCGCAGTGTAAATCCAAACAATCGGGAGCTTACCGAGCTCCTCTAACCAATGAGTAGTGGTTTATGTCACTTTTACTGTTCATCAACTTTTGGAAAGTTGCCATTTTGTGTTCAGCTAGACCAGTGGCCTCACAAAGACCTTAGAGCAGAGACCACTTTCTGCCCGCCTGGGGAGATGTGTGAACGACTCCCAGGCTGAGGAACAAAGACAGTTGCCACACAGTGAGGTGGTACCTCCTAGCCCAGGAAGACCACACAAGTGTTAAAGGTGAACTTCAAAGGGGAAGCCGCATTTGATGGGGTGCCTGCAACAACACTACAGAGCAGGATGCCTTTTGTTCCTGCAGACAAGCTGGAAACAAGGACAGGGAGGGGAAAAAGCTTTCACAAACCAGTTTGCTCCAGGCGACTGAGGAATGGTGCCGACATTTTGAGAGTGGAGTGAAAAGTGAATTCTGGGATAGCCAGATGCCACACATGCAGGAAACACATCACCAGAAGGGAGAGGACCCAGCAGCCCACTGGCTAGTGGCCAGGTGGTATTTTCAGGGCACTTTCCTGGGATAAATATGGCATCTCTGGCACCCTGCTCCTTCAGATCACGTTGGATTTGAAGATAGGACCGAACGAGGGCTGCCCTTGACACTGCAAGGAAAGAGGCTGCCCCGTTAAGAGGACTGCACCTGCTGCAGTTTGGGCTAGTAAAGTTTGGACTGTGCTTGCGGCTCCAAACCCGAGGAAATTTGATTCCTGCCTGCAAGTAATCAGGTGGCTGATCCCCAGAAACCTGCTCCAAGGAGACAAGAGCTGAAGAATACCAAACCGACAGGTTGGAAGCCAGCACAGACGTCTTGCCACTACCGGTCGCACTAAGGGACAAATCCAAGGTAGTCAAAAGCTGCACCCATGTCTGCCGAACCAGGGAGTGCTATCAGAGTCTGGATTAGTCATACTCAAGTGACACTAGCCTCCTTCTAAGAATTCCGTTCCAACCACAGAGCACAGAGACCAGTAGCCCAGCATCAGCTGGCCTGCTACTGCGATCTAGAGGACTTTGAGGGTCTTCGATCGCTGTGGCTAGAGTCGCCTTTCATCACCAATGGACCAAGGGACACCCTCAAAGACAATCCTGTCAATTGCATTTCAACTGGAGCATCCTTTGTGAATCTTTAGCGTGCATGCCAAGCACCAGGACCACTCCATTATAGTCTGCGCTAGTCATCCTGTAAAGCTTGAAACTTGTCTTAAAAACGCCCTGGTGATCAGGTAATTGTCCAAAGTATCCCTTCTGGTTCCCTAGACCTCCATCTTGTCAGATTTGGGCTGGAGTTGCCGAACTAACTCTTTAAAACTTTTTAAAACTTTACAAACTTTTTGGTGACCAATGATTGCTTGCGGTTGCATTGAAAAGTATTTATATCTTCATAAATATGTATCTCTGTGAACCCTTCGGTGGATTTTGATAATCAAGGTATCTAAAAATTCATAAAAATACGCTCTATTGTTAAAATTTACTGTTGTATCTCTTTATTTGTCGTGTGACATTCTCAGTCCGTTGGTTGGTACTGTTAAATGCTTTACACTAAGTTCCTTTGTCAAGCCTTGCTGCTCGAAGCCACAGCTACCCAAGGTTGAGCTTAAGGTTTACAAATGAGCCTGACTGGACCCAAGACAATTTAGGGAGTGTATTACACGATAAGGCCCCACAGCCTTTTATATAATACACCCAAATCCTCACACAGGGGTTAACTAACTTGCTTCCTACTAATGGATTATAAATAATACTGCACTGGAACACATGAAAACTTGCTTCCTTGTGTGCTCAGCCGACCCTCTGTAAAGACAGTGACGTGCTAGATTAAATTTACTGAAATATGCCAGGACAAATTATGAAAAACCAGGGCAATCTGGCAAGTCTTGGATGCTTGGTCGCCCAATTTAAAGATAATGTTTGGAGGACTCCACTACGATTCCTGAATAAGGTATTATGTCCCATGAATATTAATACATATGCACTACCTAAGACTCAATTAAAATACAATATAACTTTTGTTAGTTTACTCAATCACAGAGCAGGATAAATGTAAACAGAAAATATATTGTCTTGCCTTGAACACTCAATATAACAAATTTATTTTCCATAAACCAGAAAAGTGTTTATTCACAAGAGTACATTTACTAAAAGTTTGCTGTCTATGACCCAGAGAGTATGTTATTTGTTCCTTAGAGTACTTTACTCACTTTGCGCTACCTTTCATCAAGCACTTTTAGATGTTCATGAAATGCACTCAAGAGACACTTACAATACCCATATATCCTTACAATGCTCTCATGGCTTTTGGCATTCAAAAGAACCACCAATCTGCACGTGTGACCACTTAACCAACTACCGGTACCTGTTCACAAATTTGATTTAGCAGTGACCACTTTCCATTTTTATCACCAACTTATTTACTTTGGTATGATGAGATGTCCCTCATCCTATCTGTGTTTATGAGACCTTAACAATTCAGGCAAATTTGAAACGTTATTGACAAATTAACACTCACAAAATTAACAAACTAATGTTCTTAACCAGGCTCCACGCAAATACAAGCCCTGACAAACTAATAGCTCGAAGTTGGGTATTCTCACCATACAACACTCTATATGTTTTTCATACACATTATCTTTCTCCTGTGTGTGCACACTGGGCATGCTAAGCACTTACGATTTCCTTTGTCTCTCTTTTGCATCAAACATAAAATGTACTACTTGTGGATAAACCGTTTTCTTTATTATGAATAATATATTTGTTATTATTGAGTGTTCAGTGCTGGACTTCTAGCTGCGCTGTCTGAAAGGACTCTAATAACATTCCTCTGTAAAAGTGGGAGGAATTAAGTCCCCCTAAGAGCACAGACATTTAGCTCCAGCTGATTTATGCAAAACGTTATCTCCTGGGCTGACCAACATCATTGGGTTCTCAAGTCTTGGCAAAGAGCCATACTGATAAGAGGTGATTGACAACCTTATTTCAGTAACAGGTTGTTAAAATAAAACATTTGACATTTGGGAGAATGTAAAGTTAAAGACACCAATACAGAGCGCACAATTATGCTTGAGAAATTAATTTGCTTGGATTGCAGTTTTTGAAGCTCGACCACTGAATGACAGATGGGGGTTGTACAAAGTCTCATACCCTACCATGAGGGTGCCCAGAACCTCAACAATAAATTGGCAACTGTTTGTTTCAGCACTTCCCTTCTTTCTGGGACAGGATAGACATTCCAAGAATTGGGACAAGCAGAACCTTTGTCTCTGGCAATGCAATAGCATTAAACATCTTTATATATTTCCCAAAACTTAAGTTGTGTTAAGTGTTGCACACTAAATTAGATTCTTGATTCTTATATCCAGAGACAGGGCCCAAATTATTTGTGGAGGTGAAGATAGGAGGTCACAAGAAACAGCGCCATTTTAAAGACCCTCTGAGCAGAATCCAGGCTAACTGAAAGGCATTCCTGTAAATTGTGCTGACTGCCAATGAGAAAATCGATGACATTGACCATGCTCTTTCTTAATGGAAATAAGAAAGTAGGCATACAGGAGGTCTGCAGATGCTATTGAGTTTCTCTCGTGCAACACCTCAAAATCTGAGCTACAGTCACCAATAGAAATACGTTCACCATGAGTACTGGTTCACATCAACCTGGTCTAGAGCAGGATTAATGAATCTGATTTTATGGGGAAACAGTGGTTGGAGTATACCTTCAACTGCTTTTCCTGGAGTAGGACTATCTTGATAGCTCAGAGAAGCTTCAGAATCTTCTTAAGAAATTCTGGAAATTGCTGAAATGTTAGAGGGGCGGCAGAGGGGAACAGCTAGAAGTTGAAGTAAAGGCCTTCGATATTAATTTCAATACTCAGTCTGAATAATGGAGGACAGGTGGATCTGAAAATGGAAAGTCAACCTCTCACTGGAGCTTTATGCTTCTTTATCATTGTGGCTCAGCTCCCTCAAAAAGTCATATAGATATTTTAGTTATATGTTCTCCTAGGTGACAGTATGCACAATCGTGATAAGGAGGGTTCGATCATCACACTCTCACTTCTGTTTTAGGTTCCCCAGTTCACTTGGGACACTATGCACAAATGTTTATCTATGATTTTGGAACAATGTATATATCTTTTTCTCTCCCTTGAAAACTTTAAATTGTGTTATACTGAATCATCGGTCTTTGTGGTTTCTTCCCCTCTGACATTAGTCGAACCCTTCTTATCACGATTGTGCATATTATTACAAATATAGGTTGTATTATTCCACTGGAACCATTGTTTTTCCTATCTAACTATTTACCCTGGTTCCTCAGTGAGTAGGGTTCCCCTGTTCTGTCCTTCAGCTTAGGTGACAATAGGCCAAGTTCAAAACAGAATGGGTTTACCAAATGGGCCAACTCATAGCTGGTGACGACAAACGACCCAGGGATGTATTTGCTAAGCGACACTCTTTTAAAGTGAAAGAAGCGATCTTGAAAGCTGCGAGGAAAAAAGGACTCTCTCTTTCCAGGGGTGACATGCTCTGTATTTCAAGACATGGCACCAACCCCACTGGCCCACAGACTCCAATTCCGACCAGTTATAGATAAGCGGCAGCAAGACCACATCAAATAGAGGTAGACTTACCCCTTTGGCCTCGCATTTGAATATCAAAATAAATCCTACACCTTTACAGAAGTAGCGGAAGCGGCAACGCTGTTGGTCTTACCACCCCATGACTGCAGAAATGCCGAGGGTCCTCGAAAAAGAACCCACCACAGGTTCGATGTAAGTAATTGAAAAAGGACAATGGCTTTCACACAGATGTTCGAAAAGACAAGGAACGCACTGGGCTAGGACCAACTTGGGCCTCCCGTCCTGACCACCACAGCAGTCCCTATACAAGACCAAGATCATAGTATCCTTTGAACTGTTTAGCCTCCTTTTTGGCACATCAACTTTGTCACTCCCCTTGCTGGGATTAACGCTCCTTGTTCACTCATAATTGCTATAACCTCTATTTGACAATAGTTGCTGACCCCCTGCAAAAGGGGTTCCCTATCTTTAAGAATGCTATATCTATTACTGCTAATTTGCCTTGTTTTAGCTACATGTTGCTAGAATGCCATAGCAGTGTGTGATTTGTACGCCCACATCGATGAGAGTTATTACTGATCTTCACCAAGGTTCGGGAACTAGCTTCCCATTTCTTCTTGTTTGTTTTCCCTGTTTGATATCCATGAGTGAATGACTTTTTGATTTGTGTTGGGAGGCAGGGGCCCTGGACACTGGACGAATGTCACGCTATCAGCAGAGGTGGTGTGCTGCTGGGGCGGCAGGGAGCGCGTACTTAACACTGAACCTATTACTCTACTTTACCCATAATATATTATCATGGTTGTGAGAAGTTGGCCTGGTATATGATGTCCACTAGTTAAAGTGGGCACCTTGCACCAGTCCAAACAACCCTTTTTGTGATTGTAAGAGGTCAAAGATAACCTTTGTTTTTGTTTTTTCTTTTATTTATCGATTTTCACCATTAGCATTGTAAAAAAGATACAGTACGCTTAATATCGACTGTGGTTGATTTGATATCAGGTCCATTTACACGTAGAAGTCATCAAAACAAACATTAACCACGACAATCCTAACAAAGGAACAATAGCGTACATACACATCACTGTCGCATTGGGGACTCCCCAGTGGATGCATGGGCTCCCTCCTCCGTCCCAGTATTTGAGAAGGTAGTATGTCTCCTGTGTCCTGCACAGTTAATAAATTTGAGTGGAATGGCTGCCATACATCAAGGGGCCTGGAGGCCGGTGGTTGCAGCAATGCATATGTGTCACTGTTTGTATTGCAGTATGTCATGCTGCATAACCACATTTTCAATGTGGGTGAGAATGTGCTACTCACAAAAAGAGGCACTGTTCCCGTGCGAATCAGGTCAAGGAGTAACCAGGATCCACATATGAAAATGAAGGGATAGAGGAAATTAGGTCAGGGATGAAGTGCTCTGGGTGGCGGGGGAGACACAATATTGTCTCTTGTTGCCCTCACACACCCCAGAGGATGTCATGCTTCATCATCGGGCGTGTGCTCCTCGTCGGGCCGGCGGTGCAATGCCCTACGGGTCCCCCAAAGGGTCTCTTTGGCGGAGATCTTTTAGAGAACTGCCGATGGGTGCATGCGGGTGTGTGGGAGGGGAATCCCAGAATGGTCGGTGCAAGCTAGTGTGTGTGAGGTGAGTTAAGAATACCTAAGGAGTACCGAACAAATGGTGATTTAATAAAGAGGTACCCTTGGTATGTTTAAAAAGCCCGTAGGTAGGTCGTTATCAGTAGAGACGTAATGTGTCTAGATAACTTTAAAAAATGGTCGACATGTTTCACGCCTTAGGTGGTCAAAGTGATCCTTGGCGTTTCATCAGGACCAGGGGTGAAGGTGAAGTGTAAAAGGTGCACAGACAAAAATACAGCGGGTAGGGTAGAGTTATCCCTATCGCTGATCAGGAGGGGGAAAATTGGTATATACCTCCTAAATAAGTAATGAGTGAATAAAGGAGTAAGTTATGCCCCCTTTAAAGCTGACCTAAAATAGAGAGAAAAACAAAGCGAAGAGAGAACATGGGTTAAAACAATGCCTGCTCTTTCAATTGTGACAACGGAGCGTCATTGTCTCCGTATCTAGCACCAGTTACCGAAAGCACAGGCAGTTCACATATTATGGAGGCATAGGGAGGCTACAAGATGATATAGCACAATCGCGTTCACAGAACACCGTGTTGGCTGTCAGAGGGTGTGCCAGAGGGAGGTGGGGGCTCTGAGAACCAAGCCGAGATGGCTCCGTAACAGAGGCCGACCATGCCCACTCCAGGCAACCACATCGCAGCAATCAACATAGGGCTGTTGTCATGTTCGCAAGTGCGTGAGTCTGCAAGTATCAGAGGGATCCATACACACAGATAGCGGGGCCTACCAAATAGGTTGGGAGTGCGTGCTTACCTAGCAACGGAGTCAAAGTTACTCCATGAGACTAATGGCGTTGGATGCCCACACCTTCTAGGGCTATAGGCGGAAAAGTACCGGGTTCCAAAGCAGCAGAGCCCGAGTAGGGGAGAAAACAAATTATATGTACAGCATTAGTCAATATTTCAACAAACCAGCACTCACAGTATCGAGACTTACTTCGGATGCAGAGGCGGGTGGTGAACCTGAAAAGTACTCACGGGTTACTCAGGTGACGGCACTGGAAACCTGCCCGGTCCAGACGCCTGCTCGTAGGTAGGTTGAAGAATACACACTCACTGTATTTAAGGGGGCAGGACCTGTGAGAGTGGGGAGGTGCCCGCTTCCGGTGGAAGCGCGAGGTACAGCGTCACAAGCGAACGAATTGCCCATGCGTGGTGTGTAAGACAAGGCCGTGTAGGCTCGCGCATGCGTTGAAGTTTAGCGAGCTGGATCTGCGCATGCGTGGAGAGAGGGTGTTCGGTGTGAATTACTGGGAGGCAAGATGGTATCACCATTATTTCGTTGAAGAAGTGTTCAGCCTACCGAGGTACATGCACTACGTTGTGGTTATAAAGGAAGTGAGGCATAATATCAGTAGCATGTGATAGAGCTCTAGACAAAGGTAATTGGCAACAGACAACGTGCAGCCTAACTCGGTTGGGGGGTGAGGCTGGTAGTGATAGTGTAGAGAAGAGGGGTCGCACGGTCACTCCCCTCATGTTGCCGCTAGGGTCTCAGGTG
Source organism: Triturus cristatus (assembly GCF_964204655.1). Lineage (NCBI taxonomy): Eukaryota > Metazoa > Chordata > Amphibia > Caudata > Salamandridae > Triturus > Triturus cristatus. The sequence goes on from NC_140595.1 coordinate 309,864,800, forward strand.
GTGTGTAGGTGTAGCGTTCAATCAGTTCTAAGAGATGCGAGTAGCCACCAGATCAGGAAAATAATTATGCAAATGAGACAGGTCCTAAACAGGCTGCATGTCCCGTGGGTCAGCCCTATAGTTCTGACCAAGGGATGTCATCATTCAGGCCAAGTGTGTCGGTATGTAAGCGATGGACCCAGCGTTGTTCTTGTCTGAAGAGTGAGTCGCTACTCCAATGGGAGTTAGCTTCCAGGATGGTCCATTGGATAGTTTCACAAGAGTGGCCTTTTTCCAAGAAGTGGTTGGTCAACTTCGTGGCTGAGCGTGCTCGTCTGATCGTACTTTTATGTTCACTGATCCTTTTCTTGATCGCTCTGGTCGTCATCCCTACATAGTAGAGGGTACAGGGGCATGAAATCAGATATACGCAATTCACGGTGTTACAATTAGTGTGCTTGCGTTGTTCCCATCTAATATTGCCCAACTGTAATACTTTGGTGTGTTGGGTGGAGGCACACGCACCACATGAACCACATGGATAGTGGCCTCTGACAGCTGGAAGGTTCCAGAGAGTGTTTTCTCTGGTCATTTGTGTAGGTCGAGGTCTTGTGTTGACAAGTTGGTCCCTCAAGTTCTCCGTCCTTTTGAAAGCAAATCGGGGTGCTGGGATATTCAAGGTATCGCTGTTTAGAATCCGCCAATTGCGATTGATGATTTTCTTAAGTTGGTTTGAAAGCGGAGTAAAGGTGGTTACACATGTGATCAGGTCATTGATTTTCGGCTCCCTTGTTTCCAGGAGGCCGTCACGGGTGTTGTTTCTAGCCCGTTTCTTGGCCTGCTTGATCACATGTTGAGGGTAATGTCTCTCTTTCAGATTTTCCGCCAAGGAATTGGCTTGCAGTTCAAAGTCCTGTGTTTTGCTGCAATTGCGCCTAATCCTTAAGAATTGCCCGTAGGGGAGATTATCCCTAAGGGCTTTGGGGTGATGGCTTTTGAAGCTCAGGAGACTATTGCAATCCGTATCTTTTTTGTAGGTGTTGGTGTGTAGTACTCCATTCTCAAGGTTGATGGATAGATCCAGGAAAGCGATCCTTTCCTTGCTGGTTGTCATGGTGAAGCGAAGGTGAGGATCTTGGTTGTTAATCCATTCGTGGAAATCCTTGGTCAAGGTTACGGGACCCCTCCATAGGACCAGAATGTCGTCAATATAGCGTTTCCAGGTCACCAGGTGTTGACAGAAGGGGTTAGTGTCCGCAAAGATGTGAGTCGCTTCAAAATGGGACACGTACAGTCCTGCCAGGCTCGGCGCGAAGGTGCTGCCCATACTGGTACCTTGTACCTGATGGTAAATGGTTGTCTTATACATAAAGAAGTTATTGGTGAGTGCCAATGCCATGAGTCCTGAAATGAAGGCTGCCGGGGTGTTAGTAGGAAGCTCAGACTCTTGAAGGAGATTGCTAATCACCTCGATGGTTGCATCCTGTGGTATATTAGTGTACAGTGTTTCGACATCGAGTGTGAGCAGTAGGTCGATGTTTTCGGTGTTTTCCTCGTTGATGGTTTGGATAAGGTTGAGGACGTCCCGGGTGTCCTTCAGGTATGCGGGTGTTGCTTGAACCAAAGGGCGCAAGAAGAAGTCACAGTATTGGCTAAGGGGCTCCAGTAGAGAACCGATCCCTGAAACAATGGGGCGACCTGGACAGGGGGAGACCCCTTTGTGGATCTTTGGAAGGATGTAAAAGTAGGGTATCTTGGGTGTCAGATTCACCAGGAATGCCGCTTCTTTAGGTGTAATCCATCCTTCCGTGGAAGCCTCATTGACCAAAACACGGATCTGTCCCAGTAAGAGAATGTGCTACCCCAGTTTAAGGCTACTTCCCTTGTGGCGATAAGAAGTGCAATTGCAACAAATCGTCTTTTGGATTTGGGGAGATCATGCATGTACCCCATGAGCGACAACAGCAGGGAGGGTGTGAGCTCCATCTATGTCATAGGGGAGAGTAGGTCAAAGATAACCTTATAAAGCTATCCAAGTGGTAGCTGTGGAGAGCAGCCTTCAGGCTTAGTCTTGAAGGAATGTTAAGCAGCTTGTTTTACCAGAATGCAACCTTATAGTACTGGTTAAATGAAAGTAGTTATAAAAATATGTATTTATTAATATAACACTCTCTAGTATGACACAGTATCCTCTACACGGAGATACTCACAAAGCACAGAATACTGTAGCACAGAAACAATAGTAAATAGCACTAATACACAGTTGGCTCCAGGGGAAGACCAAATCATATACTAAAATAGTGGTATAAGAACCCCGACTTGAGTCGAGACAATGTCTAGAGGACACAGAATCGCTGGGACCCAAGGAACCACTCAAGGTGAGTAAGTAGGGACCCCATAGAGGACGGGTGCAGTGTGGAAACACGACCGCGTGCTCCGTACAATTCTATAGGAAGTCGCGGTTAGAGTTTTAAAGTTTAAGGACCCTTTCCAGTGGACTTGAAGAAACCCTGTGGAAGTTAGGAGGTAGGAGAGCCACCCCACCCGTGGATACCATAGTACCAGAGTTACCTATCCCAGGGAAGCCGGGTGCATAGGTCTGTAGTGGTGTTGGAAACCGCGGTCGATTTCAAAGGAGGACTTCGAAGAAGAGCCACTGTTGGAATGAAGAAAAGTGTCCGCTGGAATCCAAGGGTGGATTCTTGTCTTAGAGTACCTGAAAGCAGAGGGGACAGAGTCTTGGTCACTCAGGAGTGACCAGGGGCTCGGTAGACGAATGCCCACAGATGACGGGTGCTTCAGCTGCGTTGAGGAGGTTCTTGACTCTGCAGCCACGGGGACCAAGAGACATCAAGGACGACCAGGAGCCAGATACGAGCTTCATACCATGAAGGATGTTGAGTGCCGAGGGGTCGGTTTCCAGCGGGAGCACCAACAAGCCTTGGTTACGGCAACCAACGCAGAAGGTCAAAGGGTACGGTTCGGAGCAGCAAGGTCCAGGAAACTCACCACAGCAAGGGGAGACAGGGAAGGCCTGGAGCAACCATGGGAGCCCAAGAAAAGCAAAGATAACCCTCAAGTGGACTCAATAGGCCGGAGGCACAGGAGTCACGAGAGGACCTCGAGCAATTTCACAAGGCAGAAGCCCACGGAGCACTCGGTGCGAGGAGGAGGGAGTTCTTTGTAGGAAATGGTGACGGAGGTTGGGGCTACCTGGAGCCCAGTGCACTTGTTCGGGAACCGCCAACAAGTATATGCACTTGCAAATATACGCAGTGCACAGGGGTTTGGGTAGTGCAGCCCCCACGAGGGATTCTGACCTCAAACTTGGTGAGAGGGCAGCTTGGACTTCGAGAGACGTAGAAACCCACCTCCAGTGTTGCTGAAGCCTTCTGAGTCCGTAGGAGCTCAGGGTCAGCAGACCGGACAGTTGTTTTGGGGTGCCTGCGAAATGCAGGGGAGTGACTCCTTCACTCCAAGGGAGATATCTTCAGTTGTCCTTAATGCTCCACATGTCCTGCAAGAAGCCTGTATGGTGCACGGGCACAGACGATACTTCAGACTGAGAGGAAGACGAAGTCGGGCCCAAAGGAAGTTTAGCAAAGTCCAGAGTGTCCAGACGGTCGAAGTTCAGTGGTATCTTGTTCAGAATCTTGTCCACGTCGAATCTAGGGTTCTACAGCCAGGTAAGCCCTTTTGTACCCACGGGAGAGGGTTGGACAGATTTAGGGGACCATCCCAGGGGAGGGTCTGGACAGTGGGGAGGTTACTCCCATATCCTTTGTCCAGTTTCGCGCCAGAGCAGGAGCCAACAGCTCCCACGACTGACTTGAACTGGACTATGCACAAGGACACCAAATGTGTCCCTCATGCAGACTTTCGGTCACTGGCAAGCGCATCCACCAATCTCTAATACATTAAATCCTGTCTGGGAGGTGGTCACACCTCCCTGTGACAGAATGCCTATTGTTCCACCTTCCTCTGTTTGATCTTGGCATAGCATCAGGAGGGCAGAAATGTGTATCTGGTCGGCAGCAACCATTTTGTGCTGCCCGGGACTAGACAGCTGGTACCGGAAACACCAGGGACCCAACGACGCTCGCTTCTGAGAGGTGGAATCATACCTCATGTTTGACACCAAAAAAGATAGGGTTACTTTCAGCCTTTTAGAGTTGGTCATCAGGCGGTCATATAATGCCACTCTATATGTCGTAAATGGCTGCTGCATTAACAACCCAGGAGAATGGACTCCGTAGGCTGCAGGGGTGTCCTGCTTATGCAGTGGCACCCTCTCACTTAGAACCAAGCACCCTGCCTTCAGGATTGTTAAGGCCTGTTATAGGGGTGACTTGTAGGTTTTAAGTGTAGTGACCCTTGGATATAGTAAACCTATATCTTAAGTAAGTGATGCATGCACCAACTTACACAGGCTGCAATGGCAGCCCTGCAGTTCCATTTTTCATGGCCTCTAATGGGTGCATAATACATGCTTCAGCCCATGGGAGGGCTCTGGGGTACCTATGCCATGGTTACATGGGCACCATATACTAGGGACTGACAAGGGTATCCCAGTATCTAATCTGGAGTGTACCTAATTACATAACATAACAGTTTAGGGAGAAAGCAGATAGAGTGGGGTCCTGATTAGCAGGATCCCAGTCAGACTAGTAAAAAACAGTAGAACATCAAGCAAAAAGAGGGGTAACTATAAGAAGCAGATCCTACCTTCCTACAATGGTGTTGACAACATTAACCTGGAACATTAAGGGACTGAACTCACCAACCAAACGCCGCATATTGTGGAAATACATCCTAGATAAGAGACATGATATAATAGCTTTGCAAGAGAAGCACCTTAACAGAAGTGAGGATCATACACTGCGTAATACAACTGATCCCTTGATATATTAATCCTCGGCACTCACCAAGCATACTAGGGTAGCCCTTCTTTTTCATTTGTCTCTTAAATTACAACCTACTGGCTATAAATCAGACAAAGAAGGAAGACTATTGATGGTGAAATGAAATATAGCAGGTCAAATGTGCACAATAGCTACCGTCTATGCCCCCAATACCACCCAGACTGCTTTACTAAAATCCCTGCCTCACTCTTCTGGGGAAGTTTGCTGAGGGGAAATAATCTTAATGGGAGACTTCAACCTGATATGGCACCCTGATCTAGACAGCACCCATCTGCACCACACTTTCACCAGGAACTTTCCTAAAGCCCTGAAACAAATATTCCACTCCACAGGCCTAATAGATATCTGAAGAATCACCCATCCAGAGGCTCATAATTTTACCTGCTTTTCTCACTCAAGCATTGATTATGTCTTTATAAGCCAATCCCTTACACACTCTATATTATGCTAAGAAATCCACCCTATATCCCTTTCACACCATGCACCTGTGGCCTTGACATTGGAGTGGGCTCCACCAACACCTAAATATTGTAGGTGTTTCTTCTCTGGCTCTCTAAAAAGAGTTCATCTCTTTCAAGATGAACTGTGTAAGACTATCAGAGACTTCTTTAGTGCTAATGATCTCTGAGATACTGACTTCTCTAATAATTGGGATGCCTTTAATGCTGTTATTAGGGGAAAATGCATTTTACTCTTAGCTACTTTAACCAAGCCACAAACCAAGATAGGTTAGAACTAGAGTGGGAACTGCAACAAGCAGAACAGGCTCTCAAAGAAAACCCTTCCTTACCTTTGCAACGGAAAGTCACCGCACTAAGGGGGTAAACTGAACGCAATATACATGAACAGGGCGGAATTCACTCTGCTACATCTTAAATTTGGGCTGTATGTTCAGGGAAATAAGGTGGGAGCCCGCCCAGCTAGCCAACTGTAAGTTAAACACGAGAAGAACTAAATTGGTTGTATAAACCTAGAAGGCGGTAGAGTGGCAACAAAGGAAACTGACAAAGCTGCCGACTTCAGAGATTTTTAGAAACAATTGTACACTGCTGAGCAACCTATGCAAACAACTCAACTAAAATACCTAAATAACATCACTCTTCCCCAAGTGTCTGAGGACCAAAATGCGACTCTAGCTAGTCCAATCAGAGACAACGAGGTCCAGGCAGTCATCTCTGCTCTTTAACTTCATAAATCACCTGGGTCGGATGGCTTCAGGGCCCAATTTTATTAAACTTTCAATTCTGATTTGGTACCCAACTTGACTGTACTTTTCAACCGCATAGCTACCTCTTGATGGGTTACACACTCGATGAGTGAAGCTCTAATTTCAGTCCTGCCAAAGAAGGATCCACAATACCGTTCTTCATCTAGATCCATCACTTTACTAAGCTGAGATGCTACATTATATACTAAGATCTTGGAATCACGATTTATAGACATTATGCTGGATCTGATTCACCCAGGTCAGTCTGGGTTTACTAAGGGGAGACAAACACATGATAATCTGAGGAGGGTTATCCACCTGGTCGAAAAGGCCACTAGAAAACTCATACCGGCACTTTAGCTGACGTTAGATGCCGAAAAAGCCTTCGACTGGGTGGATTGTTTTTTCCTTTTTCACACTCTCTGTAAATTTGGCAAGGGTAAGCAATTTATTAACATGGTCCAGGCTAATTATGCAAATCCACTGTTGCGAGTACTGGTGAAAGGGGTAGCATCCGACCTCTTTAAATTAGAGCGGGGAACTCTTCAAGGGTGCCCTCTCTCACCGCTCTTATTCGCACTCAGTATAAAGCCCCTAGCAGCTAGGATGAGAGAGGAGAAAGATTCAAGTCCTCACATTTGGATCTATTAATCACAAAATGCCACTATTTGCAGATGATGTGCTGCTTTCCCTGACTTCGCCCGTGATTTCCTTGGCGGTCTTACAACATGAACTAGCTTTTTGAGAAAGTAGCAGGCTACCATATTTATCTCTATAAAGCCTTCATCCTGAACATGACTCTCCCTCTGTCAGAAATGGAGATGCTAGCGAGTAACACCCTCTTTGAATGGGTCAAAAAAGAGCTCGCATACTTGGGGATTAAAATCATTCCTAAGATATCTCATCTATATGGGGCCAACTATCCCCTGCTTCTTAGGCAAATCCAAGCTGACCTAAAAAGGTGAGGGTTCATGGCTGGATCGCATCCAAGTAATCGAAATGACTGTCTTACCACTATTTTTATACCTTTTCAGGGCCTTCCAATTGAGGTTGAGTGGGACTCTACACGAAACTACGCTCTGTTGACTACCTTTATCAAGCAGGGCAATAGAGCCCAACTCCTTAATAAATTACTGTGTTTGCCGAGGGAGGCGGGAGAGTGGGCCTTACCAGACTTTCCCTCTCATTATAAAGCAGCACAACTGAGAGCAATCTCCTAATGATCTCTGGGGGAATCAGACAAACACTGGTTTCACATGGACTAGGCAGTAGTGGGCAGATATATCTGGGACTTGCTGAGGAAACCAAAAGTGGACCAACCCTCTAATGCATACATTAGCACACCCACGAAAAACGACCTTCAGAGCCTGGGATGGCGTGAATCCCTCCTCAACTTGGACCACTTTCCCTTCCCCGTTTACGCCAATCCATTTAAATCCAGCCTCCTCCCCGGTACTTAAGCCAGGCCCTTGCAATCTCTGGGGATAAGGTGGGTGTCGCATCATTTTGGACTTGTTTCAAGAATGGGATATTCTTACCTTTGAAAATTGTCAGCGAGACTTTGGACTCCCAAATTCCGAGAGGTACAACTACACACAATTGAAACACTGGGTACTACATCCAAACATGAAAGACACCACCACTAGAGAACTCTCCCCAATTGAAAAATGTGTAAGGTAAGAGGAGGGTGCTAAGAGTACCATCTCCCTTCTTTACTTGCATTTAATTAATACAGCCCCTGAAATTAGACCACGATACATGGACTTCAGGTCCACTGTACTGGTGGAAGGTATCCCTGAGGAACACTGGCGGAGGTTATTGCGTGACATACCACGGTTCAACCATTCAATGGGGAGGCCCATTACAAATTATTTTATGACTGGTACTTATACCCTCCTAAATTCAAAAAAATATTTCCCGGCACAGCTGACCTTTGCTGGAAGACTTCCATCATATATGATGGGACTGTTCTATAATCCGCCCATTGTGGTCTGAAATGTTAGCACAGATTAAAAACATACTGGGATACCCGATTCCTTCCACAACGGCGTTTACCATGTTGGGCTTGTGCAACAAGTCCCTTAAACCCCGAACCTCAAGCAACCGCACAATCTCATGGTTATGCCCATGGTTATGCCTAGGGGCAGCCAAGACAGAGTTGACAGTCTCGTGGAAAAAAAACCACACCCCCCTCAATTAACCAGTAGCATGTCCGATTGCGGCAAGCCTTGACAGTGGAAAGAATGTCTGATATCCTCCGGGATAACTTTAAGAACTTAGAATATACCTGGGGCCCTTTAGTCACCTTCCTGTCCATTCGCCTACCACTCACGTCTTGCCCCACACAAACACAGGTGCTTTATCTTTACCAAATATAGCACCTCTCCACAAATATAACACCTTAAGAGGACCCAAACCTGCTTGAGGTCCCTCTTAGGGGGGTGGAGGGGAGTGGGTGGGTACCACGGGCAAGGTACACCTGTACTTATTTCACAACATATGACTTTGATAATCTCACTCATGGTTTATAGTTTACAGTGTTTTTTTGGGGAGGGGATCATTGTTGGGGATTAACTGAGACTCTCCAAGACAGACTACTTGTTGACAGTGCTATCACTGGTGTATTTGATCACAATAGCGGATGTCAATACCTACTGGAAACTGTGTTTCTCAATAGCGTTCAAATGTTTAATGCTGATGATCCTGTTGTCGATTGGTGACACTGTATAATGCTGTGCCCTGTTAAAACTCAATAAAAACAATCTGACAAAAAAGAAGTACCATGGTTGAATTTTGTGCACGGGTTGCAGATGCTTCTGTTTAAAAGTGTAACATTTTGACCTAACTCTATTTGACTTTTGTTCCCAAAACATTAGAAACATCTTATTTGCAGCATGTAGATAAATATGTAAGATATAATTCATTAGAAAGATTAGATTTTGATGACTCACAAAAAATGGTCAGTCCCTTTTTTGGCAGGAGCCCATGTGTTTGCAACCAAGTGCTCCACTTTCACACATATTTCACACTAGCCCTTTTCTGGAAGAAACACACGTTTAACTCCTGCCATCAAGTATGTTCTGAACCTAGTAACGCTTTTGCTTCTTGAATGCATCACAATATTAATTTATTGATAATCTATTTAAAAAATATTGTTGCTGAAGACGAGTTGGCCTAACGGCTAGGGCGGTCGACCTCGAATCTGGGGAACTGGGTTTGAGTCTCGGCAATTACGCTGAACATCCTGTGATTCTGCGCAAATCACTTAATCTCCCCGTGCCTAAAAAAGAAAAAAATTAATGTGTCCTCAGGTAACACAACTGGTGCTATGTAAAGTGCTCTGATACCTTCGAGTCAAGTTTGCGCTATATAAAACTCTGTTAAAAAAAAACAAAAAACAAAAAAACACATCTACCAGTGACATAATACCAGCGAAGGAATACCCAGAAAATAGTGCTTTATTAAGCTAAAACCCAAGGACAGACACTCATCATGTTAAAGTGCATTTCAATAGCTGCAGATATACATCATTTAATTGTAGCAGGGCCGAAAGCCTAAAAAGTGAATGTTAATTTACACCACTTGATCGAAAAACAATATAATATTTGAGCATGTGCTTAATGTTTTGCAAGTTCCAATATTATTAGCGACTCTGAAAGCAGTCTAAAAGTGGCCACTCAGGGCATTAGAACATGTGGGTCATCACCAATTTCTACAACCTTACCCATTATAATGTCTTCTAAGTATCCAACAGCAGTGTCAAACTCAGCATCAGAGGGAGAAGAACTGAAAAAAAGAGTGAGGCTGTTGATACACTTTTTTCAGGAAATACAATGACAAATAAAAAAAATTAAAATCCAATACAAACTTTTTTTTTTAACGGACAAAATGCTTAAATCTATTTCCAAAACTAGAAAAGACACCAAAATACATGTTTTCTTTAGCAGTACTTTTTACAAGACTGAACATTGCTAGAATATTTATTTTTATAATTCAACAAAACTAAATTATATTATCAGGCAAGACCTATATTTACTCACATTGCTCTGGGGACTTATAAACTTTCTAATAAGTAAAATGTAAAGACTGGATTTCATGTGACTAACAAATTTAAACAACTAGTTATCTTACTAGCAAGTAAAAGCCCCAAAAGTGTATGGTTTTATGTCACTCCTTGGTTTCGCCTAGGTTAGAACTAAGAAAGACTAAAGCAGGGGGTCTCAAACCTTTTCTGTAGTAAGAGCTACTTATGGTCAATGAAAATCATCCCGAGCTACTAATGTGATTACTGTTGTAATGGTGACGGCATCAGGGCAAGATTATATTCCTCGCCACCATATATATACAATTTAACGAGCAGTGATCACCTCAGTACATCAGGCAGGGTTGCCAGCAAATATGTAAAAAAAGGCTTTGTCAATGTGGATTGCTTCTACATGGGTAACAATAGCCATAGCTGCAGTGCCTTGGTAGCAAAGCAATAGTAGTAGTAATATGATCTGTCAGTATCAGCTTTAAATATATTTTGGAAATTCAAATATTTTTCTCCAAACATAAGCTAATGATTTCTGATAATGCATACATTTTCATCTCAAATACTTGCTTTCCATTTTTGGAAAACATATGTTAACTCAAACCAAGCAAAGCTTCTGATTTACTAGGCTGGGCTGCACACAGGAGAGCTACTCACACGTAATTGGCGAGGTACCAGTATCTCAAGAGTTACTCGTTGGAGAAGCATTGACTAAAGGAATTACCTTAAAAGATGTAACTATTAGAGCTAGTTCAAATAAGCTGGGAATTCAATTTTATAGGACATCTTATAATTTTTCTAAATTTAAGCAGCAGGAGAGGAAAATAATGTCACAGAAAGATCACAATCTCAGGCCTTAGAGAGCTGAACAACAACTCCTTTCATAGATCTTTAAGGCTAAGACAGCAACAAATCTATTAAATTACACTTTTTAAAGTCTGAGGCCTCAGACATCACAATGTCATAAAGATCTCTCAATATAGATCATAAAATACCTGCAAAAACCATTATATCATAAAGGTCTTTTAACACTAATATTTGTTAAATGTATTAGTTCTGCTTCACATATATATATATATATATACATAAAAACTGGTTTCCTTTTTTAATAAATCGATCCATTTTGTCACAAAAACAATTTCTCAACACGCACTTGTTGTCTGCTATTAACTGTGAAAAATGCACAAATGCTTTCCCTTACACAACATGACCTTTGGTAATACACCACTGGATCCCCTTTTGAGCACTGCCTATTTCTAAATCCTCCCACCATTATTTTCCTTCTGCATTCCCTGTGAGTGTGTGTGTGTGTGATTTGACCTTCATTCTTGCGTACCGATGTCTGAAGCGTAAAAGGTCAACTTCTGGTGCAAAATCTATTCATATTTTAGACAGTCTTCCATTACAGCTGAGTTTATTAACACAACGTTGTGTGTTTAAGTAAACACTTGAAAAACATTCTCTTTTAGAGATTCACTCCACAAATGTAATGACATTATCCATGGTTACCCAAGACCTTAATTTTACTTCTGACCATTCAGAAGAGTACCCTACCGGCAATGTTTGCTAAACTAACCTAACTACAATAAATGGCCTCAGAGTATCCAACTCGATCTACCACAGAAGGCAGTCACATTTGTTTTCTTCGGATCACTGGATACTTCCTTCACAAAAAAAGTCCCTAATTGTTTAAGATCTGAAACAATAACAAATTTATTTCCTTCGACAAAGCTTTGAAAATTTATGTACGAAGCCATCGGGCCATTTTTCAATGTCAAAGAACTTCAGCTTAGCTTCAGGAAGAAGCATTGGTGGCATCTTTTTTTCCTCTCTCAGCACTTCTAAAAATAATGAAAATAGTGCTTCTTGTGAGTGATTTGTCTTGCTATCTTTCTCGAGTTCAAGGCCAACAGCTGAGCAGACAGAGAGCATAGGGGTTAAAAAGATGTGATTTCCCTAAATACAGGATCACGTTAATATATATTTGTAGAAAAATGCTAATATTTACCTGTGGCTGTAGTGTTTTGTTATATTTGGTTGCTCAATTTGTTTAAGCGTGACCGGAATCAAAGTATGAGTGCATGTTTGTTTAACAGTGAAAGAAACGCGGAAACATACCATTTTACAACTCTCATTTATTAGGAAAACACAAAATAGATATGGATAATTACCAATAACATGGTCACAAAATAAATATGGATAAATACAGACAGAAATGTTTAAAAAAAAAAAAAACAGAAAATTGGGAGCCCTAGATTTAAACTTATCTCTGTGCTGATTACACACACAGAACATATTTAAATAAAGTTTACTAGCCTTAGAACATTGTATGTACCCTATTTTATTGTCCTCTGGCTTTACAACCCTTGAAGGCGTATTCCAATATTTGGAGGAGGGACAAGAGGGAATGATTAAAAGATCTAAGTCTCCGATATAAAGTAGGGAGTGTGCCTAGATCATCCATAGAAAACTGAAGGGGTTATGGTTTTAATCTCTGCCACGAAAGAGTGAAAATGTTAGCGACATGACACAGGCAAGAGAAAAATCAAAAGCATTAACATACTACTTGAATATGAAATGATCTGTTGGAGGGGAACTATCAAAGGTGGGGTTGTAAGCTAGCTTTAGATTGATTGGTGCCCAGAGTAAAAGTGTTCAATACGGGCACTGAACTATCTTGTTTTTCTGCTTTGTCGTTTTCTGCTTGTGAATTGGAAAATGGACTCGGAAAGAATAACTTTGCTCTCTACTCCTTACAATGCACCTTTTGTAGATCAGGAAAAGGATTTGTTTTTCCCCAAGGATTCTTTGTGCAGTAGAGATGAGTTGGTACTGGGGTTCTGTAAGTAGACTGGTTAAAACATCAACTGGAGGAATTTAGTCATAGACGCATCTAACTCTGGTGTTTTGGTCCAAAAGGTATGAACTTGCCCAGGTTTTCCCATAATGTAGTGCTTCTTGTGAAGTAGCACCCAAATGTGGTACCTTCGATCTGGCTTGAAAAGGTAATGTAGTATTACAAGTCTTGCCACTCAATGCTTACCCTCTAACATGCACTTGCAAGTATGTTTACCTGGTGAACCTCTTCTAAACTGCCAGATGAGATCCCCAGTAAAGGGGAGAAGGGAGTGAGGATGTTATCGACCCTCTGATCATCATGTACTTTCAACCTTTTCACTGTGACAAAAACGAAATCCTGGTTAGCTAAATGCATCATCTTCAAAAACCTTTATTCTGACTTCCCTGTCACAAGATTAAAACCAAGTGGGATGTGTTAAGACCCTACATGTTTCAGCCTATACAAATAGTACAAGAGGAGAATCTGAGAGAGTACAAAAAGTGCCAAAGGGACAGATGTTAGTAGATGCCATTTTAAAAGTTCGGAATCTAGACGTACAAATAGGCTATACCACAACATTTTGTAAGTTCAAGGAATGCCATTAACCTCATGCGCAGTGGTTAAAATTCAACACCCGAAAGAAAAATTCCTTGATCACAAGTGGCCCAGCAGACAAATATATCTATCTCTGAAAAATGGACTTGATGAGGGCACTGTAGTAAGATCAGATCTCTAGTGGAGCATTATAATCTCCCCCCTCATGCACCACTGACAAGAATGGAGGTTGTACGTGTATTTTGACTATTTGTATTTTTATATCTACTCAGTGTTTTACTCTGCTTCTATTCAAGTCAGCATGCGGTCTTTATTCTGGGTGAAGGTAGCACTATGGAAATTATGAAAATGAAAAGGATCAAATCTAACGCATTCAGAGACTGTGGTAGAATGTCTGCCTACAGCCAACAAAACTGCAAGAGGAAGATCCGCAAAAAATAAAACTGAAAGAATACCAATAGTAAACTTGTTTTTTTCCAGAGATTTATGTTATGCCACTGTTGTTTCTAATTACTCAATATAACGTGTTACTATTATTCATGTTATTGTTCCTCAATTTACTCATGTGAAGGATGGAAGGACGAGATGACCTTAGACAGGATGTGAACTTGTGTGCTGAAGATGATAGCAGATGTCTGTAGCGAATGCTTACTTCACTGAGCCACCTAGATGGTAACAAATAGAATGGTGGACACTTTCACTTTTACTATCCTGAAATTGCCTCCAGGACAATACACAAGGGAAAAAAATAATATTTATTTACTTAAAGTATTATTGGATGTTGTCCAAAGATCAGATGAAAAAAAATCAACCTTCAGTACCGATTGTAAAAATCACGGTCAAGAGCAGAAATATAAGCAGCATCATACCTTCTGATACTTCTGCCATACTAAGGAAGGATAAAGGACTGAGGGAGTGGGGAAGGGGCTGCCAGATCCTGAAGCCTTTGCTCAACAGCCACAAGTGGATAGTAGGGGAGAAAGGAGAATCCCCTCAGATGGGAGTCTAGACCTTTCACATTTAAATGTTGTTGCCTATTCTTTTCTTAAAACTTATGCCACAGAAGTTTCAACATACAAGTTATCAAACTACAACATTGACCTCCTTCTCCCTTCTTTCTAGCCGTTGTAGAATTTGAAGTAAGAAAGTGATCTTCAACATTGATCCGGTCTCACATACCGCCCATTGTTAAGGAAATCTGCATTCCAAACTGTGAAATAAGCAATTTGACCTTTATCAAGTCCTACTTAATGATGTGGAAGGTCAATACACATAAAATAATTCATCCATGATCTGTGCTCAAAAGATACAGACTGAAGAGTACACTCTGCTCTACAACGGATCCCCACATAACCACCCATCCTAACAATAAACAAGAATATTGGTGGAAAATGCAAAAACTCAAACCTTTTTGATAAAAACAAAAAACATCAAAGATGTGAAAACTTGGCGTCACTCTAGATGATGCCAGCACAACTACAGCTATCCACGTCCAAAGTCAAGGTGGAATAGACTATGGCTGCTCCCTTTTGCTCATTGGCAGTTTACCTGATTTTAAAAAAAACTGTGCAGCTATAAACTATCAATATCATAACATTAAAACAACCATATTATAAATTAAACTTACACACTTCATGTAACAACAATTTAAAATATCCTGCAAAATTAATATACATTTTCTAGTACATATTTTCAAGTACAGTAACTTGTGCTCATGACAGAGAATGCTGGAGGCTGAAGTCGAGTTCTTTATTAAGGCTAAAAATTGCGTCACTGGGGGCGTGGCTTAGCGAGCCAGCATGGCGGACGTCTTTTGAATAGGCTCCGTCCAGCCCTACACTAATCCTACATTTATCCTGCTCCTCTGTCTCTGGAAACCCATACCTGCAGTGCTTGGAGGTGGCGAGACGCAGCGACATTCACGGAGGGTGAGCGGGAGCTCGTGGCGGCATTCTACAGCGGCGGCTGGGCCTGTTTGATACTGAGGCCTGCGGGCTGTGTTGAAGCCGCGGCCTCGAGTGCAGCTCGTTCGGCGGACTCCTGAGCGGTGGTGCGGCTGCTGCAGGGGTGGACCCCCGCAGGTATCGCGAGGTGCAGCACCCGGCTGGAGAGAGCTCCTGCGAGTCAGGGGGCCCCCTCCCCCCCCCCCCCATAGATCGGAGGTCGATCGGACCACGGGGAGGGGGAATCGGGACCCAGAGAAGTGTGCTTGGTCGCGGCGCCAGCCTGATCATCTTGGAGTTTGAGTTCCCTGGATCTGGGTCTTGATTGGCGGTGCTGGCGGCCGGCGGTGCTGATCTTGCCATAATTAGGCGGGGGCCTGGTGCGCGGCTCCTGGGCTGCGGAGGCGGACGCGCCCTCTGTGTCCTGTGAGTGGGCTTCAGTTCCTCTGCTCTTGGCCTCCGGTGGCCTCTGGTCCTCGCGGAGGAGTGTTCCCCGTTGTCGGCAGCCTAGTCGGGCTGCGGGGACGACCTGGGCGACGTGGGGCGAGTAGTGGTGGAGTCCCCCGCTGGGCCCGAGTGAAGTCGGTGGTGCCTGAATACCTGCCCCCCCCCCTCCGCCTTCCAGCTTCGTGTGGGGTTCGGCGGTACTATCGGACCGCGTGGGGATACGGGGTGGCGACAGAGCCCTGGTGGAACTTTTGGGACTATATTGGAGCCCCGGGTGGGGCCTTGTGCGACGCAGTGGTGGAACTCGCATCGCGGCGGAGTGCTGACAGCGGGGGTGCCCTGACGGCCGCTTCGGCAGTGAGATCGCGCTGCGCGGACCGCCGTTAGCCGGGGGGGTCGCCTAGGTGTCACCTGTGATACCCCACCGGAGCGTGTGGAGATAACGCCTGCCTGTTGGGGGTGGGATCACGGAAAAGACACTCGGTCCACCATGACGAGGGATAAACATGGCGGGCGCCCTCCAATCAAAGCACGCTGGACAAGTTTGCTGGTCCTGGGGGCCAGGCTCTGGCGGCTGGAAGCTCCCAGGGCGCGGTTCCGGACAATGCGGCCCCCATGGCGGCAATCACCCAATCTAGAGACGCCCTTGACGCCAAGATAGGGGCGGTGGGATCAGATGTTATGTTGCTGCGCCAGGACCTGCGGAATGCGGTGGCACGCATCACCGAGACTGAGACCCGTATCTCTGGCGTCGAGGATGTGGTGGCGACCCTGCAACGGCGAGTTACATCCTTAGAGACTGCTCAGCGCGGCTTGGAGTCCAGGGTGGAAGATGCGGAGGGTAGGGTGCGCCGCAACAACCTCCGCTTTGTTGGATTTCCGGAGGGGTGTGAATCTGGAAATATGGAGAGGTTCATTGCCCAGTGGCTGGAGGGATGGCTCCCCCCGGACTCCCTTTCCAAATGCTTTGTGGTGGAGCGGGCGCATAGAGCTCTGATGCAGGAGCCTCCCCCGGGGGCTCGGCCGCGGCCGGTAATCGCAAAACTGTTAAATTATCACGACCGGGACACGATTCTGAAACTGGCCAGGGCCCAAGATTCTTTGCAATTTAATAATGCCCGCATCCTGATATTTCCGGACTATACTAAACGAACCCAGCAACAGCGGCAGTCGTTCCTAGCGGCTAAGGCCCGCCTGCGTGAACTTAAACTTCCATATGCGCTGCTATACCCGGCCCGGCTGAGGGTGGTCTATCGCTCCTGCACATACTTTTTTGATTCACCGGAGGAAGTTTTCCGCTGGACAGGTGAGACGGTGCGGCTGCGCCCTCACTCCCCACCAGGGAGGGAATCGGACTCCTCTTCAGGTGGTGTGGTCCGGAGTGGGCCCGGCGGCCGGGGGAGGGAGTCTCGTCGCTCCAGGTCCAAAAGGCAGTCCAGATCTAGAAATGCTCCGTCGCTGATGGAGCCTGCTGCGGAACCAGTGGCACCAGCTGACTGATTAATGTCTTCGAGAGTGTGCTTACCCTCTTGCGAATGCCAGTAGTGGGCAGAGGAGCCCATCCAGGGCCGGTATTCCTGTCGGGTATACCAGATGGGGATGGGGGCTGAGGGACAATGGACTACAGTTTAGGGATCCATTGGCGGGTGAGGGGTGGTTCCCCCTGTTGGGGCATGCCTGCTCTGCCTGCCGCGACAGGTACTTCATCGTTCACGAGGTACAGGGGGGGGGGGGGGGGGGGGGGGGGTTGGTTGGGTTGTTTGGGGGAATTGTTGTTGTTTCTTCATCGCACTCTCTTTTTGCAGGTAGGGGTCGAGCTGTGTGGCATGTCCTGGGCCAGTTGGCCCTTCATGGTCTTGATGTTTTGGTATGGCTGCCATGGTGGGTGGATCGGTAGATTCTATGGGGTCCCTGCGTATCTTAAGCTGGAATGTTAGGAGAGCGCTTGATAAGATTAAACGTGGCGCTATCCTTAAGCAGGCTTAACGCGCCAGCGCCGATATCCTGATGTTACAGGAGACACACCTTATGGGGACTAAGGCTCTCTGTTTTCTGCGCTTCGGCTATACCCAAGTGTTTCATGCGGGCTTTGTGCGGGGTTCGAGGGGGGTGGCAATCCTGATTCACAGACGAGTCCCCTATATACACATCAGAACGTGGAGCGATGTGCAGGGCAGATATCTCTTCCTGCAGGGTACGCTGAGGGGCGAGTCCATGATCTTGGGTAGTGTCTATGCCTCGCCGCCGTTGTCCTGGGGTTTTGTGGAGAAACTGGTGACCGTGTGGACGGATATCCCGGAGGGTGTAGCTGTGATTGGTGGAGACTGGAACGATGTGCTAGATGCTGCTGTTGACAGGAGGAGGCCCGACGGGGCCCCGATTGTTCGCGGTCCCACCAGGTTGTCTTCCCTTGTATTGGGCCAGAATTGGGATGACCCTTGGCGTCGGTTGCATGGCGTGACTCCGGGGTTCACCTATCTTTCGGCGGTTCACGACTCCTTCTCTAGTATTGATTATATTTTCGTGTCTCGGGGGGCCGCGGGCAGGGGGGAGGAGGCCGATATTCTCCCCCGGGGGTTGTCTGATCACTCGCCGGTAGCTATTACACTGCGAGCTGGCCTTGTACGGTGACCCTTCCGGTGGCGCCTCTCCACTTGGTATCTTCAGAGGGCGGAGTATAGGGAGCACATGGGGGACGCTATAGACCGCTACTTGTCGCTTAATGTAGGTACAGTCTCGTCGGCAGTATCCTTGTGGGAGGCAATGAAGCCCACTTTACGGGGGGTGGACATCTCCTTCTGCGTGGCGGCTCGGAGGGCCCGCAGGGAATCTCTTATTCGGGCGGAAGCAACTATACTGGACCTGGAAGCCCACAGTGGAGGCGAGGGAGGAGGGAGGTTGGTCCGTTGTCAGTTGTTGTTGGCGCAACAGGATTATTCGTCCCTCTTGTTAGATGAGGCCAGACAGGCGTGGCTGGCAACCCGCAGCAGAATATATCAGTGGGGGGACAAGTCGAGCAAGCTTTTGCATAGATTGTGTCAAGGGGCGACGGGTTCCCTGGTCCTCCCGGGTGTGGCTGGTCCGGACGGCCGACCGATGTCGGATCAATCGGCCATCGCGGAGAGTTTCGCGGGCTATTATGCGGACCTTTACGCTCCTCAGGACTGCCTGTCGGCAGAGGTTATTGCCCGATTTTTGGACGATCTCCCGCCCAGGGCCCTCGCGGACGAGGGTAGCGTCAACCTGGATCGCCCATTTGCGGAAGACGAGCTGAATTCAGCTCTTCAGGAGCTGCTGCCTGGTAAGGCGCCGGGTCCTAATGGCTTCCCGAGTAAATTTTTCAAGCGGTACTTCCGGCGGCTGGGTCCTCATTATTGCGGGGTGATGGAGGAGGCGAGGGAGGTTGGCCGCTTGCCCAGAGACTGGCGACATGCTGAGGTGGTGGTCTTTCACAAGCCTGGCAGGCCCCCGGAGCACCATGCATCGTACCGTCCCATCTCGCTTCGCAACGTCGAGGCTAAGGTTCTGGCCAAAGCGTTTGCTAATCGTCTTCGTCCCCACATATCGACCATTGTCCATCCAGGTCAGGCGGGGTTCATGCCTCAGCGGGCGACACGCCACAATATTCGCAGAGCTCACGCGCCGATAGCTGCGGCCGAGAGCTTGGGGGTGCGAGGGGCCCTTCTGCTGGCGGACATGGATCGAGCTGGGAGTATCTATTCGCCCTCCTACTCCGGGTGAATTTAGGTCCTCGTTTTCTCTCCTACTTAACGTTACTGTATACGGACATAACAGCGTCGGTGCGCGTGGCGGGTTCAGTCTTTTCCATTGATCGGGGCACCAGACAGGGGTGCCCTCTGTCACCTTATCTGTTTGCCCTGGCAATGGAGCCCCTGGCTGCATGGGTTCGTATCGATGCGCAGGTGTCAGGGTTTGAATGGGCAGACGGGTTGTCAGATCGCATCGCCCTATACGCGGATGATGTACTATTCTTTCTTACTCAACTGGATAGGACCGGTCCGCAGTTGCTGCGCATTATGCAGGTGTTTAGAGAGACTACAGGTCTATATATGAATGAGCGTAAATCCACGTTGTGGGTCCTGGGTGGGGGAGCCGACCCGGGTGCCTGGTTTTCCGCGGTGCAGGTGGCGCGTGGGGGGCTGAGGTACCTGGGCGTGTTTCTCTCGGACGTGAGGTCGGTCTCCTGGGAGAGGAACTTGGTGCCGGTGTGGAACAGGGTGCGTGAGGATCTCCGGATTTGGTCCCATATGCCTCTATCAATATATGGCCGGTCGGCCATATTTAAGATGGTCTCTCTTCCTCGCCTGCTGTATCAGCTGCAAAATCATCCATATCCCATTCCCTCGGGTTGGTTCCGCCAGGTCAATACGGCCTTGAGTAGGTTTCTATGGGGCGGGGGGGTTGTTAGAGTGGCTCTCCGCACCTGTTTTAAATCCACGTACTGTGGGGGACTCGCGACCTCGGATATTCTCTCATACTATCTGGCCTTACATTTGCTGGTTCCTAACGAATGGTGGTACGGCGATAGGTCGGATCCGGCATATGCCTTGGAACGCCGTTTAATGGGAGACCACTCACTACACACGCTTCTTTATTCTGCGCCCCTGCGGCGTGCCTTGCCGAATGTGACGCGGCTGGTGTTTCAGGTCTGGAGACAGGCGTTGCGGCGGATGGACTGGTGGAATCGTCTGACGTGTGAGACGCCGCTTTGGCAAAATGGGCGCCTGCCGCAGTTGGCGGCCTTGCCAGGCTTCCATGACTGGGATGCGATTGGGATCTCTACTTTGGGAGATGTCCTGAGGGGATCTATCCTGAAGTCGTTCCAGGACTTGCAACAGGAATTCCACATGCCGCGCACCCACTTTTTTAAATATCTGCAGTTCCGGCATGCACTTTCCCCTAGTTTGGTGGGCCTGGCGGAGGTGGCGGACTTCAGTCCAGTGGAGGCAAAAAATGTTATGGGGGACCTGCGGGACCACAAGATATCGAGGATCTACCAGTCCCTAGTAACACACTGCTCCCCATCATTGCAGCGTCTTCGTGCGGCTTGGGAGGAGGACGTGGGCACACTTGAGGAGGAGGATTGGGTGGAGGCTTTGGCCTCCCCACGGGGAGCGGTCATTGCTGTGAGCCTTTGCCTGATTCAGTTTAAATACCTGCATAAAGTATATTTCACTAGGGTCAGACTGTATAGGGGGGCCTGGTGGAGTCCCCAAACTGTCTTCGCTGCCTGCGCGATGAGGGGACTCTGCTGCATACCATATGGGAATGTACCGCGTTGTCTAGGTTTTGGCGGGGTGTTTTGGCGTGCCTCTCGGAGGTCCTGGGCTGGGATCTCCCTCGGTCTCCTAAATTAGTACTACTGCATGTCATGGATGATATAGGGGACAATGTTTACAAACGCCATTTGATGCTCCTGGGTCTTACCATTGCCAAACGTGACATTGCAACGGCGACAGCCGCACCCTCCGTTTCGGCGTGGAAGGCAGGATTAGATTTCTGTATGGGTCTAGAGGCCCCCATTTTCCTAGCACGAGGCTGCCCGCGCAAACATTACAAAATCTGGAAGTGCTGGGCGGACTACAGGGGATTAGATCTAGAACCTATCTCAGAATAAGTTTGAATGGCTGGTGGTATTCTCCTCTCTTGTCTGGAAGGGGCATGTAACACACGCGCATTGGATGGCATGGTGTTGAATGGACATGTGTCATGGCGAGAGTAGAGCTGCAGCTCTGATCATACCTGCTGATGTTGTAGGGATTCTGCGTATGCACAGAACTATGCGCAGGACACCAGAACCTTAGAGAATTGTGGTGTACCAGAAACTCCCCTCAGAACTAAGAACCCCTTATCCGACTAGCTTAGTGTCACATTCGTTATCCGAGATTTAGCTCGGCGGTCCCAATGTATAGACAACCCAGAACATGCAACTTAGTTATTCTCAGGAATGGTGGGAACCCAAAATACCCGTTTGCACATATATATTAGTCCACAACAGAATAACTAAGACACAGTAAAGTTTAAAGAATTTATTCATAAACCTCGAGTCCTGTTATACAGTACTTTGGCTAACATAAGTAGACAAATGGTTAAGATCATTACCATTAGCATTGTTACAATACCATAGAAAATGAAAGGAGCGATCATATTACTAATGACAGTGGAAAACAACCACCCTCCTTTCTCTAGCAACTAATAATATATTATTAGACTATTAGAAGGTCTCATAGGCTTGCATAGGGGACCCCATACCGTATAGATCAGCTTTGGTGTATCACATCACAGGATCAGCTCAGTGTTCTCTGCAACAGCTCTTCTATCGAATGCCCTAACAATATGCTGCGCTGTGATATTAAAGCCCACGACATTCTGGTATTTGCGGCTGCGTGCATGTTGTGACTAAACAGTGGTACGATCACCCTGAACATAATCAGCCGGCACCGTCTAGTGTCCTAGAACAGTTCTTTACTCGATGTACAGACCAAGGGCACTAGCAACTGTTAAGGATGTATAAATAACATTCACTTGAGACGAGTCTGCATTTCTCAAATGAATAACATGTAACAACAGTGTCGGGTGCAAAGGCAGCAAAAGCAACAAGATGTTTTTCCAACAGCTAACGTGATTGAGCTAACTTAGCACTGTAAATAGGGAGTGGCCTAAAACCACGTGACACTGATGTTACTGGACTGGTCGTGCAATGGGGTCTGGGGTGGTGGGAGGGGTTTGGGGGGGATTTGTTCAATTGGGCTGTATTTCATATGCATGGCCCTTCTGTATTTTTTTTTGTTATATTATGGAAAAATGGTCAAAGTCAGGATTTGGTTCATGGATGCTACGGATGCTTCTGGGGTACAGAGCTCCGCTGATTGTACATTTGACTAATAAAATTTGTTTACAAAAAAAAAATTTGCGTCACTCACATGCATTCACATTGAACCTGGGTATTCTGGATTGTGATCCAGACTTCCTCCAACAACAAAAGCATTTTCTACAGCAAGAGTTCATCCATGGCCCAGGATTTCTCTTTCCATGTCAAGCACACATTGATGCAACAATTTAAATTGATGGAGGGGGAGCCAGAGAGCCGGTGAGCAAGATGGCCGCACTTATGTAAGGCTTCGGCAGCCCAGGGACAATGTTCACCATCATCCTGCCTTATCTGGATGTTTTTTGCCTGGCCAGGGGCAGAGCGCTTCCCTGATGCATGATTAGATGTAACCAAGCTTTTTATGGAGCTTTTTGTCTCCTGCTCAGAGGGGGTCGAATTGAGCGGCCTGTGCCGCGAGCAAACATGCTGGCCGCCTGAGCAATTGCCCCGCCCTGGTGCTCCTTTCTGCAGTAATACACGGCTGGCCGCGGCAGCATTACTGACATCGCTCATCCCCTGCTGCGGAGTCGGGGGGGATAAAGGAGTGTGCCTCCTGCTCTTGCGGCGGGCCGCTATCCAAGGCCGGCGAGGAGCGTCGCTGGTACTGCCAGCTGCCTCGAGGAGGATTGGTGTGCGCAGGGCTGACCGCCGACTCAGCAGTCATTGGATGCCGAGATTAGAGGCGTGACGGTGAGGGACTGCGCTGCTGCCTCCGCTGTCTCTATAAATACTGGACCCCGAGAGACTTTACACAACTATACTCCGGCTGTTGAGTGCACAGGCTTTGTCTGTCTGTTCCCCTCTAAACTGGCTGATGTGGCGGTTTCCCATTTTTACAGGGCTTAATGCCCGGGAGTGGTGAATCTAGCTGGGGGCATTGCGGTCTGCAAACTGCACCTGGGGATCTGATACTTGTGAAGCCTCAACGGGTATTTCTAATTGTTGGCGGGTGGCTGGCCTTGTGAATTATGAAGCAGATGCCTGTATATGAGCCTCATGCACTGGTGCCCGGTTCAGGCCTCTGGAGGGCGCATGATACCTTGATGGCAGCAGTGCACACTTCTCATTTCCTACCATTGAATACGCATGAGACTGGAGACTATGGGGAAGACCGGAGTCTGCTTGTGCCCACCTGTGACAGACAAGTGGGGGTGAGGCGAGACTAGGCTTCTGTTAGGCCACATGGAATTGACCTCAACAGGCTCTTTGTAACCCCTACTGGGATACCGCTTCATTTGTTGCTACATTACTCATTTCAATACTAGAAGCTCTTTTGCCCTGGATTGTGGGGAAGACTGTGTGTGACCACGGAGGGAACGCAACCCTGTGCTTCATGCTTCACTCAACCATCATAGGCACCCTTGCATACCGACCCCAAAGCCCGCGTCCACCTTCTGCAACACCATCGCAGACTTCATTGCATCCCTAGCCTTAGACTCCAAGGACTACATCTTCTTTGGCGACCTAAATTTCCTCATTGACGACCCCAACGAGAAAAACACCACACACCTCCTCAACAGTATGAGCACCCTAAACACACTGCAGGACACACGCTGGACGCATTTTTCACCTGCAGCAACCGTGTCAAATACAGCCATGTCAAAGAACTCACATAGACCGATCACTCCATCGTCCACTTCAGCATCTCCAGCCTACATAACCACCCCAAGATGACTAACACCCCCCACCGGAGGTGGAACAAAATCTCAGACCCCAACGGGGCGAACGCCATCAACACCTCCAACCCTGCTACTGTCACCAACGTCAGAGAGTGAAAAACGTCAATGCCTGGACAAGCAATTGAGCAGACAGCATTGTCACCATCAAGAGCAACACACAGAGAAAATCCTCCAAAAAGGCCAGCTTGTACACCCAAGATCTTAGAACAGTGAAACAAGACAGAAAACAGTTGGAGAGGAGATGGTGCACCAGCAAGGACACCTCCGACAGGCCAGCCTTCAAGACCTCCCTCAACCTCTACCACAACCTGGTTAGTGTAACAAAAAAGACAGCCCTTGCCGCATGCATAGAAACCAGTGCCAACACCACAAAGGAAATTTTCAACATCGTTAAGGAATTCTCCAACCCAGCGGCCAGCTAAAACAACATTACACCCCCACAGGAGCTGTGCAACAACCTCGCCCACTTCTTCCACAAGCAGATTGCAACAATATAAGAGAACTTCGAACCCCAAACCACACCAACAGACTTCCTGGACAGATATGCCACCACCGTAACCGACACAAACCTCACATTGCCCACCTGGAACATCCTCTCCACCCAAGACACCACCCCCACCATGAAATCCATCCCTCGGGAGCTCCCACAAACCCATGCCCACACCACATCTTCAACCTTGGAAACCAAAGGATCGGCTAGGAACTCACCACCCTACTCAACAGCGCTATCACCACCGCAACATTTCCAGACACCTGGAAACCGGACGAAATCAGACCACTACTCAAAAACTCCTCCGCCAAACCCAGTAAAGTCAAAAACCTCCGGCCAATCTCCCAGCTCCCATTCCCAGTGAAGGTACTGGAAAACATCATCAATAATCAACTCATGACACACCTGGAGCAGATGAAAATATATTGTGAGGAGAAACGTCTTCTCACTGACAAGGGCGCACTTAATATACGATGAAACACACGGGTTTCTTCACCAATTTTCATTTATTGATCGAAACACAAATTATTTGATTCCATACGATGAGTTTCAAATGTTCATCAATTCATGTGGAAAATCATGTTCATACTTCATTTCAAATAAAGTTAAATATTCTCTTTCATGACAACCTTAGATGTCCACCCAATGCATTTCGGGTCAATAACATCTGACCCTTCTTCAGGGGTCTAAAAATAAATGAGACAGGACCATTAAGTTCACTATAACATTAAACTAAATGCATAAACAAAAAATCAATAACGAGTGCTAAATCATGTCAAAAATCAAATCATAAATAATCATACACTCTGATGCTAAAAATTAAACAACCTAAAAGGTGCCTAAAAACTAGAGAAATGTACAGCGCAAAAAACGGAAAGTGACATAAGCTATGGGAAACATGCACACAATCTGAAGAACGGTAATCTCAAATCTACTGAAAGATGATCTGTCCATGAGCGTATAAAAAGTGAAGTACGATCAAAAAGATCGCATAAAAATTATAACTATCACGGTGTAGACTTACTGGGGACTAAGCGGTCTCCGTGGCTGTCAGGTTTCTGAACTCGACGGACGGCGTTCGCGCCAAAACAGGTAACGAGTCAAAGTGAAACATGATGGGTCAGGATTAGTAGACCAAATCACGTGGTATGAGATTGAACTAAAAACTACACTATGAATGGCTCTTGGGGGAACCAGTGAAAATAAGTGGCTGCGGGTGAACCAATCATTACGAGCGAAAGAAAAATGGAGCTGCGAATCAGCTGAAGGAATAGGCTAAATGTTCTGCGCTTACAAAAAGCAAACAAACGTCAGAGAATGTATGTGAGGAGTGTTCAATAAAGTTAACAACACAAAAAAAAAAGAAACAATGTATATATATAGAAAAATGTATATATATAGAAAAATGATGTTAGGACCACATGATGCCTTATGACAATGCTGAATTATTGCAATGAAAATTATAGGAAACATGCATATTCTATGCGATCATTAATCCCAAAAGGGTGGGAACAGTTCAATTTCTTGATCCAATAATATTCAGTTCTTAGTCTTTGTTTTGTAGGATCCATGTCGCGGCGTTGTGAGATCGTTTCCAGTATGGTAAAACGTAGTTGGGATATTTGATGGCCAGCTTCCATCCAATGACATGCTACAGAGGATTTCAAATTCTTCATCCTATTGTTACTCTTATGTTCAGTAATGCGAACTTTCACTTTCCGCTCTGTTTGTCCAACATATACTTTGCCGGGGGGAGGAGCCTAGCGCGCATCCAAGATGGTCGCGTGAGCACAGGGCTCCCCGGACCCTTTCTGCTCCTCGGAATTTATCCTGAGAATATCCTGATGTGGTTTATGGAATCTGGGAGATGAAGACCAGCTGAGCACATATCTCTTTTCAAAAATCAACTCGGACCTGGGAATCCTGAGTTGTCGTCGTCGGAACTTTTGGGACCCACCCGACGGAGGTGACCGGGGTGAAGGTGACCCGTGGGGCCGGGCTGCAATTGAACAACAGCGGCTTCAGCGCGGTACCAGTTGCCGATCCACCACTTTCGGTTTCGGTTTTGGACTTCAGGAGACCAGCTGGCGGGTGCGCTCGGCGTGGAGAGGTGCTTCCTGGGCCTCTGCACGAGGTTTTCCTCCACCTGCCACTAGAGTGCCTATAGCCTCGGACCCCCTATACAGACATTTTGAGGTCTTCTTGCTGGCGCCCTTACACCTCTTGGTTGGAGGTCCCCTTGAGTGGCCGTGTTCACATGGGGGGCAAAGGGGGTCCCGAGGGGCGCAAGACCAAGGCCTCCCTCCGCGGGGGAGCGGTCCAGAGCAACAACATGGACCGCTACACCCAGGGCAGAGGGTCCCCTGGCGCTGCTGGCCTCCCCCCGGACGCTGCAGGGGGAGGCACGAACGTCTCTACGGAACTTTCCCTGCAGGACATTATGGGCGCCATTGCTGGCATCAGGGAAACCATCGCCACGCAATACGAGGCCCTGGCCCGTAAGATCGACACCGTCGCGATTGATGTCACCCTGATCCGGGCCGACCTCTCCAAAACAAACGAGAGGGTCCAGGCCCTCGATACACGGACCTCCACCCTCGGTGCGGAGGTGTCGGATCTGCGGGCCGCGCTTGGAGACATCAGGGTGGTCAACGATCATATGGCCCGGCGGCTTGAGGACTTCGAGGGACGGGCCCGACGCAACAACATCCGCGTCATAGGTGTACCGGAGTCCTCCGACGGCCGCCCGGTTGACCTCGTGGTCGAGGAACTTATCCTGCAACAGTTGTCCCCGGCTGGCCTAAGTAAGTTCTTTGCCGTAGAGCGGGCCCATCGAGTTCCGGGCGGTCGGCCACGGCCGGGGGCCCCCCCGAGGCCTATCGTGGCCAAACTATTCCACTACAGGGACCGCGACGCTATTCTGCAGGCCTCACGGACCCACGGCCCGGTTCGTCACGAGAACTCGACCATCAATTTTTACCCGGACTTCACGCAACTGGTCCAGAAACAGCGGATGGGATTCCAAGGGGTGAAGCGTCGTCTCCGCGAGCTGGGCCTAAAGTATTCGATGCTCTACCCTGCAAAACTCCGAGTGGAACATGGGGATCGGACAGCCTTTTTTGACTCTCCTGTGGCCGCAAGTGACTGGCTGGACTCGCTGCCGGACGGAGGTGGCCGTCCCAGACCCTCTGCGGGCACCGCAGGTGACGGGTCCCCTTTAGAATGACTTTTGGTCCTTGATTTTGCCGTTTTGCACTGTTCAGTTGGGTCTTACTTCTTTTGTATATTGTGTTTCACCAGGACCTGTGAGGGGGGCGGGCGGGGACGGGTCCCTTTCCTCCTCCGGGGTCTTTTCGTAGAATGGGGTTAGTGGGGCGACAGGCACACTGCAAGTTGGGGGGGTTTTTTGGCCCGCAGGGGTGCAGGGTGGGGGGAGTTGGACTTGGGGTGGGGTTGGGGGGGAGGAGGGGTTGTTTTGTTGTGTGTTTTTTGTTTACAGGGCGAGGTATTGATTTTTGTCCACATCTGGGAACTGTGCTGCAGGCTGGGGGACCCTTGATCTATTGGAGGGGATGGGGGGGGACGGGTTGAGGCTTATGTCATGGAACGTCAATGGGTTGGGGGACCGTATCAAGCGGGGTGTAGTGCTGCAATATTTGCGTCGTTTGACTCCTGATGTGGTGTTTCTCCAGGAGACGCATCTGGTTGGCAATGTTTGTCATGCAATGAACAGGGGGGGATATCGCCTCGTAGCCCATTCTGGTTTCACAACTGGTTCCAGGGGGGTGGGCATTCTCCTGCGAACCTCCCTTCCGGTGGAGATCACTAAGATAGTCTCGGATGACAGAGGGCGCTATGTGTGTTTGATTGGGAGGTGGGAGGGGCAGCCCCTTACCCTGGTTTCAGTCTACGTCCCCCCGGGCCTCCAGAACTCCACCTTCACTGACTTGGGTCGAATGCTGCTTGACCTTCCGGACGGCCTCCTGCTCATGGGCGGGGACTTTAATTCTGTGGTTTCGGGTGAACTGGATCGTCACCCACCAAGGACCCTCCCCGCTGCCCAGGCATGGCTGGGTGGGATGCTGGAGACCTTCGGCCTGGTGGATAGCTGGAGATTAATGCATCCGACCCAATGTCAGTTCACCTTTCACTCGGGGGCGCATGGGAGTCTCTCTAGGTTAGACTACTTCCTTATGCCCGCGGCGCAGACTGGTCGGATTAGAGAGGTCAGGCACCTGGCGCGGGGTATCTCCGACCATTCTCCGCTGTGGCTTCTTTTTGACACCGGGTCGCGGTCTGCAGGGCGGATCGCTCCCATTAACCCATGGTACCTGCGAGACCCTACGACTCGCGACAGCCTGGTTAAGGCTATGGACCAATACTTCCTTGATAACGAGGGGTCGGTGTCGTCTGCAATGTCCCTGTGGGAAGCCTTTAAAACCGTGATCCGCGGACACGCCCTCTCCCAGATAGTGGTGGCTAAGAAGGTCAAGAGTGAGGCAGTGGTGAGGCTGGAGACTGACATCTCGGGGCTGGAGTCGGCCTTGGAGGCGAATGTCACTCCGGACGGGCTCCATGCCCTTAGCCTGAAACAGTTTGAATATAGGTCCCTGGTCACTGACGCGGCCAAAACTATGTATAGGGAGCAGCAGGGTCGACTGTACGACGCCGGG
Organism: Triturus cristatus; assembly: GCF_964204655.1. Lineage (NCBI taxonomy): Eukaryota > Metazoa > Chordata > Amphibia > Caudata > Salamandridae > Triturus > Triturus cristatus. The sequence continues at coordinate 309,894,459 of NC_140595.1, forward strand.
GACAAGGCGGGAAAGTTGATTGCGTGGCTGGACAAAAAGGAGAGAGTGAATCGTGTGGTCCCGGAGTTGCGTGCTGCGGATGGAGTGTGTGTGACTGAGCCGGATGAGATTGTGGAATGTTTCGCCGACCACCTCCGGGCTGTGTACTCCCTGGTGACTGACAGAGATGAGGACGACTCTCGCCTTCTACTGAGGGATATTGCCTTGCCCGGCCTGTCCGTTGAGGACCGTGAGCGGCTGGACGCCCCCTTGTCGGCGGATGAAATAGCGACCGCGATCCGCTCCCTTCGCTCGGGCAAGGCTATGGGTCCTAACGGTCTGCCCATTGAGCTATATAAATTGCGCCCTGATAAGCTTGCGCCCTTCCTCAGTCGCATGTTCCGTGAGTCTCTTGCGGCGGGTTCCCTTCCGGCTGACCAGCGTTTGGCCACGATAGTCGTGATCCCCAAGGAGGGCAAGCCGCGAGACCGCTGTACTTCTTACCGGCCTATTTCACTGCTAAATGCAGAGCCTAAAATCCTGGCGAAAGTCCTTGCCAATCGTTTGTTGAGCGTCGTGTGCGATCTTATTCATCCGGACCAATGCGGCTTCATCCCGCATCGCAACACCGCTCTTAACTTGCGGCGTCTTCACGGCGCCCTGGCCAGGGCGGAGCTCCTCTCCGAACCGGCCGTGCTGGTTTCTTTGGATGCCACGATGGCTTTTGACACCATCGAGTGGCCATTCCTCTGGGCTGTCTTGGCTAAATTTGGCTTTGGGGAAGGATTTATTGGCTGGGTGAAGCTTCTTTACACGGGACCCATGGCTCAGGTGGTGGTGAATGGGCGGGTCTCTCGGCCCTTTGCCCTCGGCAGGGGCACGAGGCAGGGGTGCCCGTTGTCCCCTTTGCTCTTTGCTCTCGCCCTGGAGCCACTCGCTGCTTGGCTCCGCTGGGAGCCCTCGCTTAGAGGGATCCGGTGGGCCCCGGGCTTCGAAGATCGGGTCTCGCTGTATGCGGACGATATTCTCCTGTATCTCACCTCACCGCGGCAGTCGCTCAACGTCCTCTTTGACGTTCTGACTTCCTTTGGGAACAATTCGGGTCTCACGATCAATTGGTCTAAATCCTGCGTCTATCCTATCTCTGGTGGTCCTCCTCTCCTGCCGCCTCGGCTTCCGATCCAAATATCTCTGAGCGGCTTTAAGTACCTGGGGATATACGTTTCGCTGGACCCGGTGGCTCGCTATGAGCAGAATCTCCTGCGTCCACTCCGGCGATTGCGAGAGGACACGGCCCGGTGGTGCAGGCTGCCCCTGTCCCCGCTGGGTCGGGCCGCGCTGTTCAAAATGATGTCCCTTCCCAGGTTCCTCTATGCACTCCAGAACTCCTTCGACGTTATCCCAGTGGCCTACTTTCGGGAGGTGGAGAGCCTGCAGAGGAGACTGGTGTGGGACGGGCGGGCGCGTATTGCTCTTGCTAAGCTTACTCTCCCCTGGTACGACGGGGGCATCGCGCTTCCTGACATTCGCAGGTACTATTGGGCCTCGCAGCTAGCGGCCATTAACCATGCCACGTATGCGCCTGGCTTGAATCCGGCGTATGAGATGGACAAGTTCCTGCTTCCCGGCGGGAACTATAACAGGGCACTTTACTCCCGCTCGGCTGGCCGGACCCTTACGGGTCCTACTAAGATTGCGGTGCGGACCTGGAGGGCTGCCACTGCGGCCACGGGCTGGAGTGAGCGACTAACATGTGCTACTCCTTTGTTTGCCTCCGACCGCCTGGGCAGCCTCTGGACTACGAAGGGGTTTGACCAGTGGGATACGATTGGTATCAGCAAAGTGGGAGACCTGTGGCATAAGGGCACGGTTAAGACTTTCGCGGTGCTCCAGGCCGAATACGAGCTTACGGACAGGGAGTTCTTCCGCTATGCCCAGGTTCGACACGCCCTGCTCTCGGTCTTTGGGGAGGGGACCAAGATCCCGGTTTCCTCGCCCCTCGAGGAACGCATACTTGACGGACATGTCCCTGACAGTACTATTTCTTTAACTTATAAAAAACTGATTAATCATCGGGCTGACCTCTTTGTGCGCCTCCGGGAGGCTTGGACGGGGGACGGGGTGGAATTGGACGACGAGGACTGGCAGTCTGCACTGTCGTCCCCCAAGGAGGTCGCCATTCCAGCCCGTCTCCGGTTGGTACAGCTCAAGATTCTTCACCGGGTGTATGTGACGGGTCCTCGCTTGGTCTCGATGGGATTTTCCGATGACGGGCTCTGTAAGCGGGGTTGTGGGCTCAGCGCCACCTTTCTCCATATCCTGTGGGAGTGCCGCGAGGTGGCGGACTACTGGCGCCGGGTCCATATGGTTATGGGACAGGTCACTGGGGTTGTGCTGCTGCCGGAGGTGCGTCGCTGTGTCCTGAATGTGTGGGAGCCCAATGATTACAGCGCGGCTCAGACTCGGTGGGCGGCCCTGGGGAACATGATTGCCAAGAGAGATATAGCGCAGCTTTGGGGCGCCCAACGGCCGCCCACCGTGTCAGTATGGAAGGAGAATATGGACTGGTGTATGTTCAGGGAGAAGACTGTGTATGTGGCCCGTGGTAAGCCGGGGGCATGGGGTAGAATCTGGGGGCAATGGAATGCGTATCGCGGGGGTATCTGTACGCCCCCCCTGGTGGACACCGATATCGCCATGTCCCCCTGACCCCTGATGGTTCCTGGCACCTTTTGGAATAACTACATATGGACGTTCATCTCCCTTGACCCCCCCCCCCCCGTCCCCAGCCTCCCGGTACTCCTTCCTTTTGCCGGCTGCTTAATGGTCTGCACTGGAGTTCCCCGGAGGAAGCCTGACCCGCACTGTTTGCCCTTATGCCTCGCCTTTTGTTTTTCTTTTAGTTTTTGTGTCTGTTGGACTTAAGTCTCCTGTTCCTTTAGAACTATCCGGAGCCACTACGGGGCTGCGCCCCGGGACTTGACTGCAGCCATGATAAATGTATATTTCATTCTGTACCTAGCGGCCGGCCCTGGTGGTTGTAGGCCCGTGCTTGTAACCGAATTATTGTTCAATAAAATTTTTAAAAAATAAAAAATAAAAAAAATAAAACATATACTTTGCCACAGGGGCATTTAATGGCGTAGATGCAATTAGCTGTGTCGCAAGTACTGGTATGATTGAGGGCTATAGCGTAACCCTTGGTAGGATGAGTGAATTTATTGCCAATTATTACATTCCCACAATGAGTACAGTTTTGGCATTGAAGCATGCCGCGCCATTTCTGTGTCGATTTCTTGGGAGTGTTCAACATTTCTTTAAGATTTTTAGAACGTTGAAAAGCAAAAGTGATTTTGTCTTCATATAGGTTATTTAAATCAGGTTCCATTTGTATAACTCTCCAGTACTTGTTTATCGTTTTCTGAATTTTGTATGACTCAGTGGAATATTTTAACACACATACTGTTTTCTTTGTTTCTTTAGAATTGATAGTGCGTTGTTGAAGAAGGTCATTTCTAGATAGCGATGATACTTTATCTAAAGATGCCATTAAAACACTTTCAGGGTAACCTCTTAATCTGTACTTCATTGTTTGTTTATCAAGAGTAGTTTTTAAATCTTCTTGGTTGGATAAGATGCGTTTCATTCTGATGAATTGAGAGGTAGGTAAGTGTTTCTTCAGCGATTCTGGATGAAAACTCTGGAATAGTAAACTGGAGTTTTAATCAGTCTTTTTAATGTGGAGTTGAGTGGAAATCTGATTTTGATCAAGTTTCACAGTAACATCCAGAAATGCGATGGATTTCTCATCGATACAATGCGTGAATTTTATACGATCATTGTGCGTGTTCAAATTAGCGATGTTATTTTCAAGTTGTAAACGAGATCCTTTCCAAATTAAAAATAGGTCATCAATATACCGCTTGTATATTACAATGCCTTCATTCCAAATGGGGTTCTCAAGAATGTGATCTGTCTCAAATTTACTCTTGAAAATATTAGCGTACGAGGGAGCCCCCCCGAATCCCATAGATGTACCGCTGGGTTGATTGTAAAATTTACCTTGCCATTCAAAATAGCTACAGAAAAGTGCAAACTGCATAAGTTCCATAATTAGCAATTTTTGAGAATCATCCAATTCACTGTTTAATAAACTCCATTCCAAAGCTTCCAAGCCTTCATTATGAGGTATCGAAGTATACAACGCAGTCACGTCTATGGTTTACTATTCCAGAGTTTTCATCCAGAATCACTGAAGAAACACTTACCTACCTCTCAATTCATCAGAATGAAACGCATCGTATCCAACCAAGAAGATTTAAAAACTACTCTTGATAAACAAACAATGAAGTACAGATCAAGAGGTTACCCTGAAAGTGTTTTAATGGCATCTTTAGATAAAGTATCATCGCTATCTAGAAATGACCTTCTTCAACAACGCACTATCAATTCTAAAGAAACAAAGAAAACAGTATGTGTGTTAAAATATTCCACTGAGTCATACAAAATTCAGAAAACGATAAACAAGCACTGGAGAATTATACAAATGGAACCCGATTTAAATAACCTATATGAAGACAAAATCACTTTTGCTCTTCAACGTTCTAAAAATCTTAAAGAAATGTTGAACACTCCCAAGAAATCGACACAGAAATGGCGCGGCATGCTTCAATGCCAAAACTGTACTCATTGTGGGAATGTAATAATTGGCAATAAATTCACTCATCCTACCAAGGGTTACGCTATAGCCCTCAATCATACCAGTACTTGCGACACAGCTAATTGCATCTACGCCATTAAATGCCCCTGTGGCAAAGTATATGTTGGACAAACAGAGCGGAAAGTGAAAGTTCGCATTACTGAACATAAGAGTAACATTAAGATGAAGAATTTGAAATCATCTGTAGCATGTCATTGGATGGAAGCTGGCCATCAAATATCCCAACTACGTTTTACCATACTGGAAACGATCTCACAACGCTGCAACATGGATCCTACAAAACAAAGACTAAGAACTGAATATTATTGGATCAAGAAATTGAACTGTTCCCACCCTTTTGGGATTAATGATCGCATAGAATATGCATGTTTCCTATAATTTTCATTGCAATAATTCAGCATTGTCATAAGGCATCATGTGGTCCTAACATCATTTTTCTATATATATACATTTTTCTATATATATACATTGTTTCTTTTTTTTGTGTTGTTAACTTTATTGAGCACTCCTCACATACATTCTCTGACGTTTGTTTGCTTTTTGTAAGCGCAGAACATTTAGCCTATTCCTTCAGCTGATTCGCAGCTCCATTTTTCTTTCGCTCGTAATGATTGGTTCACCCGCAGCCACTTATTTTCACTGGTTCCCCCAAGAGCCATTCATAGTGTAGTTTTTAGTTCAATCTCATACCACGTGATTTGGTCTACTAATCCTGACCCATCATGTTTCACTTTGACTCGTTACCTGTTTTGGCGCAAACGCCGTCCGTCGAGTTCAGAAACCTGACAGCCACGGAGACCGCTTAGTCCCCAGTAAGTCTACACCGTGATAGTTATAATTTTTATGCGATCTTTTTGATCGTACTTCACTTTTTATACGCTCATGGACAGATCATCTTTCAGTAGATTTGAGATTACCGTTCTTCAGATTGTGTGCATGTTTCCCATAGCTTATGTCACTTTCCGTTTTTTGCGCTGTACATTTCTCTAGTTTTTAGGCACCTTTTAGGTTGTTTAATTTTTAGCATCAGAGTGTATGATTATTTATGATTTGATTTTTGACATGATTTAGCACTCGTTATTGATTTTTTGTTTATGCATTTAGTTTAATGTTATAGTGAACTTAATGGTCCTGTCTCATTTATTTTTAGACCCCTGAAGAAGGGTCAGATGTTATTGACCCGAAATGCATTGGGTGGACATCTAAGGTTGTCATGAAAGAGAATATTTTACTTTATTGGAAATGAAGTATGAACATGATTTTCCACATGAATTGATGAACATTTGAAACTCATCGTATGGAATCAAATAATTTGTGTTTCGATCAATAAATGAAAATTGGTGAAGAAACCCGTGTGTTTCATCGTATATTAAGTTCGCCCTGGTCAGTGAGAAGACGTTTCTCCTCACAATATATTTTCATTTGTAAGACACGTTGGGACTCCGTGTGACACAAGGAGCGCCGAAATTATTATCTTGAACCATTCACATATTTCTGAGTGCACGGGGATTACACAGTGTTACACCTGGAGCAGAACCAGCTACTCTACACCTCTCAATCCGGCTTCCGCAGCAATCCAAACTCTCCTCGATTGAGGAGAAACAATAACTTTGATCCTCCTCGACCTCTCGGCAGCCTTTGAAACCATATCCCATCACACACTGATAGAAAGACTCCACCACAGTAGCATCCAAGGGGACACGCTCAGATGGATCACCTCCTTCCTCATCGGCAGAACCTAGAGGATCCACCTCCCACCTTTTTCCTCTGAACCAAAGGAGATCACCTGCAGTGTCCCCCAGGGCTCCTGCCTCAACCCAACGCTCAAAGCATATATGACCTCGCTGGCCAACATCGTCAGATACCACGGTCTCAACATAATTTCCTACGCAGACGAAACCCAACTCATCCTCTCACTCACGGATGACCCCACCACCACCACCAGAACCAACTTCCACAGTTGCATGACAAACATCGCCGACTGGATGAAGAACAACTGCCTGCAGCTGACCACAGACACAACAGAAGTACTGATCTTTGGCAACACATGGAACGATTCTTGGTGGCCATCATACCCAGGACCCGCACCCACTCCTACCAACCACGCCAGAAACCTCAGAATCATCATTGACAACAAGCTAATCATAGATCAATGCCGTCTCCTCGCCTGCTTCCTCACTCTACACATGCTACATAAGATCTTCAAGTGACTACCCCTACACACGAGACGCACCGTGACAAGCCCTAATCCCCAGCCGACTGGACTATGGCAATGCCCTCTATGTAGGAATCGCAGCACACCTTCTACAGAGACTTCAGACCATACAGAATGCAGCAGCCAGACTCATTCTCTACCTTTCCTGACAATCCCACATCACACCCCACCTCAGGAAATCCACTGGCTCCCCGTACAAAAGGGATGCAAATTCAAGCTGCTGACCCTGGCACAAAAGACTCTACACAACCAAGGACACACCTACATTAACCATTGCCTGAACTTTCCCCACCCATTGAGAAGGCCATGCTCCACCTTCACTTCACTTGCCCATACTCCTTGCATCTACCGAAGCAGAAGTGGAGGATGCTCCTTCTCCCACATCACAGCAAAGACCTGGAACAGCCTCCACACGCACCTCCGGACCATCACCTCACTTGCAGAATTACAAATGGCCCTCAAGACCTGGTAGTTCGAATAAGCCTCCAGGGCCTGCAAGCGCCTGGGTACCCTATCAGATGATTAGCCATCTTTTATAACTCCTGATTGATTGATGGTGTGGCCTATCACAGGATCCTAGCGCTATTGGGGGAGTGAGCTGGCGGATCTCTCTAGCTGGGGGTCACCTCATCCACTGTTCTGGCACCTTATGCATGCTTACCTGAGAATCATAGCTTGATCACTACCTGCACTGTTCTGAGGTGGTGGTATTGGGAGGCACCTGGGTGCTGCGAACTATATACTACCTGTACGACTGTTCTATAGGCAATTACAATCTGGCCCTGGTCACCCCAGAAGTCAGCTCATTGTAAGCAAAAGGGGCAAATCCAATGGCAATCAGGCCAAGCTACAATTGGATTCCTGTTGTACTGTCTGCGTGATGGAGAAGAGGACTGAGCAGCCTCCTGCCAGGGGCCCTTCCTTGAATGAGCGTTCTAACTCAACAGACATGAAAACACTTCTTATGGCTATGCAACAAAACTTGACGTCTATTTATTGAGTCCAAAATGGACACTATGTGTAGCAGAATGGACACGCACAAACTTGAGAAACACGATGGGCAACTTTAAGAAGAGAAACAATACATTTCCACAGTTGAAGATACTGTTTCGCCTCGAGGCGACAAATTGCTCAACATGGAAAAAAGTCTTGAAATTCATTGCAGGTCTAGACACGAGACCTCTCTGCAACAATCTTAGTATCTTAGGAGTGCCAGAATCTGCAAATACAGGTAAAATGGTTGAGCGGCTACTCACCACACTGTTTGGTGAAGATTCCTTCTCCACATTCCTCATAGTCAATCAATCAAATGTATTAGTTTTTTTGCAGTAAAACCATGAAAGTCACTAGATCAGAACAAACATCAGAAAAAATTCCAGGAAAATACAGGGAATAAAGCAGTATAATCAATATAATCACATAATATAGTAATAATATAGTCAAAACAAGCACATCGTGCCATACTGGCCCATCCACAAACTGGTGCTCCTGCTTGACCGATTATCGCCAGACTCCTAAATTACAGAGATCGCACTATACCTCGCCAGAGAAAAACACAACCTGCAATTTGATGAAAACAAAGTTACCCTCTATCCAGATTTTACCATAGCGATCCAGGAGGCAAGGCCAAAATTTGTACCGATTAAGCAGAAGCTGAGACAGGCAACAATACCCTATACCATGTTCTATCTAACTCGCCTTCATATTTCCTTCCAGGGAAAAGTTAATTTCTTTACCAACCCTCACCTAGTCACAGTCTTTCTACATTGGCATTCTATTCGCACAACGCCAACTAAAACGCCTGCAGCCTCATCCACAGCCTCTTCATTAACAATGGACCTGGGCTTACACTGCTCGTTCCATTATTAAGCCACTTGTCTGCTGCCCATATATTGTTCATCAAATGATTTCCTGTGTAAATGTAGCTTTGGGGCGGCAGCAGCCCCCCTAACTTATGAACACCCTGTGCTGGATGAGACTACTCTGGAGATCCCCGGAAACCCTTGTTTTCACGAGGATGACCCTTGCTGAATCTGTATGGCCTCTGCAGGTTACCCCTGATTAAGCTTGTTGGTACTGTGTTTGCATTTCCTACTGCAGAGTTTTACTTGTATTATTTGTTTTGCTTTTTTTTTCCTTTTTGGCTTGTGCTCTGGTGGTAGACCCACCAGGGAAGACCAATGGTAGGATCTAGAAATGAATCTCTAAGAGGGTATCATTGGGGGTGGGGGGGGGCAATGGCTGCATTCCTGACAGGTTTGGGCCGTCAGTGTGGGTGGGGGCAGAGGTGGGAGTTGAATGGGCTTGTTTGATGTTTTTTGCTGTGCTGACTATTGTATACTACCGATAATGCAGTGTTGCTATCTTGCACCCATCGGGTCTCCGACTATTCATTGCTGACTCGGCTCCCCAATCCCAATTTAGCGTGTCCACCTTGAATAATGCAAATGGTATTCCCTCTCACAAATCATATAAGTTCATAATATGGAACATTAGGGGCCTTGGCATATATTATCCTACCTGGATTGACAATGCATTCACACAGCCCTGTTACAAGAGACTCATCTGAATGACACTCCAGGAGCGACCTTTGCGGCTCGATGGGCCTCCCACAGATAATTTTCCACATACTCCTCTTATGCAAAAGGGGCAGTTACACTTATTCACAGGGGGGGTACCGCACATTCCACAAGGGTCACTATGTGATCCACAAGGCCGCTATTCGATCATAATGGGTAGACTGAATACTCACGCAGTCACAATAGTGAATTGCTAAGGCCCCAATACAGGTGACAAAAATGTTTTTGACTCCCTGTGGGGCCAAGTTACAGATATAGGCCTATCCCTAATATAGTTGGGGGTGGAGGTGATTTTAATATCGCCCTAAATTCAGTGATTGTACCTTCTTACGCCCCATCCACTTATCACGGCTTGTCATCTTAGGAATATCATGGATGAGCACGATTTGCTTGGTGCTTGGAGAACACTCCTCCCATTGGACAGTGAAGAACCAAGACCTTAGGGGCCTGGTGGCGCAGGGTACGCCTTAATCTCCTGAGTTCACCTGCTTTGTCGAACAGAGACACAGGACACTCCGTTAGGCGTAGAAGATAGGGTTTATTAGCTGCAGCTAAGTACAGTTGTCCCAGAAGTACACTCGGTATGTTCTTAGGAGACTGCCACTTTACTTCGTGGCGCACAATCTTTTATAACATTCATATTCACAAAGAACACTCCCAATGCATACAGGGTTAACCAATGAGAAGAATGTGAAAACAAGATATTAAGTAACTCAAATAAGCCCCTCGCCCAACAGTGTTTGTCACCCTTCCCCACAAGTTAATCAGTGGTAGTGTTTATAAGTCGACTTGCAGGTGGCAGGACACATTTGTATGGCCTAGAGGACAGTTGTGAAATGACAGAATACGAATAAAGAATAGCGAAGGCCAGAGGATAAGATAAAGTCAGGAAAGAATGGTGCGAACCAATAGATAGTTGAAACAGGGATCAGTCAGACCAGACGAGGATTAGTGGGTTCGGCCGGACCCTGACACCAGCTATAAACAGAGGCAGAAGGTTATTTGACACGTTGCAGTAGGATGAGGAAAAACAACTCTTCGTTCACCGTGCCGCCTGAGTGAGGGCAACACAAAATGGCATAAAGACACAAAATGGTGGCTAAATACGAACGAGATCGGAAACTGAATTACCTCAGACCCTCCTTTTGCCATTACTCAGGCAAGACACACAGACTCATTTTAATCTGAGTCGACGTCAATGGCCATGAGGTTATCAAGCTGTTGCTGCAACATCATTTTAATGCTCTTCGTCTTCCGTGGCACAGGCCTTGGGACACACATAGGGGCGCAAAGACCACAGATGGCGGGGCCACACTGCATACAGAGACAACAGGAAAAAATGATGGCCAAAATCACTCCAAGGAATGTTAATACCTTCCATCCCCATTTGGACAGTAATCCCCAAAACCATTCCACTAAAGACCAATCTCCTTCGCCCTGATGAATCGACTCGGAGATCACATATAATTTGGAGATGGCTTGGTATACCGTAGGGGCGTCGTCAGGTATATAAATGCAACAGCTAGATCCGATCAATTTACAAACTCCACCACGATCTGCAAGAATAACATCCAAAGCAATCCGGTTCTGTAATGTCATGAGACGATCCGCCTGAAGTTCAGCTGTGAGATTGCTCAAGGCTCCCACAGTGACATCTATGGTAGTCTCAACAACACGAACCAATTGTCTCATGTTTCTACTGTTGGCCATTGGGTCCCAAAAAGGCAGAAATCCTTTAAGGAAATCACCTCCCTCTTGTCCTGCCGTGTCTTTAGAATCAATAATCCCTCTGCCATATCTGTTTCTGTGATGTCCCGAAGGAGCAGTATATGTAGGGGGGAGAAGAAAGGCTATATAGCATGTTCCTGAAAAATCCGTCGGTAGCCACGTGTACGCTCTATTGTGGCAGACAAAATACGTGCCCTGGGATGGCACTAACGGTGGTGAATTCTGAGATGTGTGAATGTACGTACGGGAACATACACTCTTTCCTTGTCCAGTGTCAGTAGTCTGGCCATTTATTTGTAAACAAAAGTTACCTCGATGAGGCACAGTCCAAATTGGTGGAGATTTTCCCTGTTTACTCCCATCTGTAAGGCTAGTGGAAGGGCTAAATATGGCATCCTTTTTTCAGTGGTATGAGGCATAAGTCCACACACCCAACAGTCGGTTGTGTTGACTATCAATTGGTGTTGGTGCAATAACTGGACAAATGAATTGTTAAAATATTCTATTCTCCTGATTAGTTCATGTTGGGGAAGCGTATATAATTGATGTGGGGAGATAGTAGAATGAAAAGGCAAAGAAATAGAAGTAGGAACAGATTTGTGCTGCATAACATGAACAATCCAACCTCTACAAGCCAATAAGATACTAGAAAACATAAGAACACACAATGTTATGCCACATTGACTGTACACTAATTTACAATCTTTCTTTTTCATCTCTTCCTTCTTATTATTCTTTCCCAATTTGACATCCATCCTCTAAAATTGTTGCTCACGGCAATCTTCCTTATTCACTTGGCTGTGATTATTAGCCGTCCTATGACACTGCAAGTCCTGGGGGCCTAGCCACTATACAGGTCACGAACCAAGACTCCTACCGTGACCCTGCAACCTGGACAGATGATACATGTCATAAAAGAGATGAAAATTTCAGGTGTCCTTGACCAGTCTGGGCCTTAAATTATATCGAGTTCTGTTCAGTACAGTTTGGTCCTGAAACAGTGTCTGTGGATCTGTAGTGTTCAATCGAATATGTGGCGGTACTGCTTCTTGTAAAACGTCATCTTCTTTTTCAGACCGAGCTCCATCTAGGTGTGCACTACTGAAAGGTACAAACCAAGGGACCCTTTCGCCCTCAATATCACCTATACCCTTACGGACCCACTGGTCAAAAGGCAAGGGCAAGGGCACCTTTTTGCAGTGCACGCCATGGATCCAGTTCTTTTTCCCTTCGACCTTCACTGCTGTACGCGTGACTAGAAGAACCTGTCGAGGCGCCTTCCAACGAGGCTCCAAATTCCTTGTCCTCTGAAAATTTTCCACACAGACCCAGTCTCCCGGTTGGATAGAATGACCTGGGTCTGTGGAGGCCTCTGGTAAAGCGTCTCAAACCTGTTGGTGGAGAACACGTAAGCATTGGATACTGTATGACAGAATACTTTTTAGGGCGAGGGACTCCCCAAACATTAGCCGGGCGCCCAAAAACAACCTCGTATGGAAGAACTCTTTCAGAAGAACTTTGGCAGTGTATAAAGCAGTGTTGTCTTTCAGGGGGTAGGCCTCTATCCATCTGGAGAAGGCACACACCACCACCAAAACATATTTGAGATTGTTTCATCGTTCCATGTGAATATAATCAATTTGCAACACCTCAAAAGGATATGTTGGGGGAGCAAAATGACCTGCTGGAGTTGGGGTTCCCTTTCCTGGATTATGCATCAAGCAAACGATACAATGCTTCACTAAATTATCTGCACATTTTGGAATCCCTTCGTTCAGCCACACTGGAGCCAGAAGCTTACATATTCCTTTCGCACTGATGTGGGCTGGACCATGTGCCATAGCAACTACAGGCAGTACATAGGCATCTGGTAACAGCCAACGCTGATGTTCTGACAATTCTATCCAACATCCCATCGCGTCTAACATTCCTGTACTCTCTTTCCACTTACTCAACACTTTCTCTGTAGCCTCTCCTTCAATCGATCTCACACTTTCTATTGTATCCTCACACATTCCTTTTTCCTTGACCCAATTTGCAGGGCCCGCAACATACACGCGACTCATAGCATCTCTGGCTGTTTCTTTCGCTACCTCATCCGCAAAAGCATTCCCACGACCAACATCATCAGTAATCCTCTTATGCGCACTACACTTTATGATTGCTATCTGGGTAGGCAAAGCAAGTGACTCAAGAAGATCAGTTACCAACTGACCATGCTGTATTTTGGTACCGTGGGAGGTAAAGAATCCTCTTTCCTTCCACAAACGTCCAAAGCTATGTGCCACACCAAACGCATACTGGCTGTCGGTATATACATTCACTCTCTTCCCCTTAGATAACACAAATGCTCTGGTCAAAGCTATCAGTTCAGCCGCCTGAGCTGAATTATGTCTGATGCGTGCTGTCTCCACAATTGTATGCAAGGTGGTAACAGCGTAAGCTGAAGTTGTATCACCATTAGGGAGTTTAAAACAAGAGCCATCCACCCATAGGATCCCATCCGGGTCCATTAGTGGTGTATCTTTCATATCAATCCTACCTTTTGTCTCCTCCTCAGTACGGAGAAAACAATCATGTTGTTCCTGAATACCTTTCTCTATTGGAAGAGGTAACAATGTGGCTGGATTTAAAGTGTTACATTGTTTGATGTGCACGTGACTAGCCAAGAGCGTCAGTTCATACCCAGACAAGCGAGCGCTTGTAAGATGCTGCGTTTTTGTCCTATTTAGCAAGGTATCCACTGCATGTGGTACCGTGACAATAAGAGCGTTATCAAGCACCACTCCAGCAGATTGACGAATAGAAATTGCTGCTGATGCTGTAGCTTTAAGACAACTAGGCAATGCCATGGCTACTGGATCTAATGTAGCCGAAAAGTAGGCACATGGCCGCTGCTTGTCTCCAAATCGTTGTGTTAAGACTGACAACGCACAGCCCTCTCTTTCATGGACATAGAGCGTGAAGGGCTTACTGTAATCCGGAGTACCCAACACAAGAGCAGAGCACAGAGCAGCACGTAAATCAGAAAAACTCTTCTGACATTCATCAGTCCAAGGAAGGGGTTGGGGTGTGTCTTTCAAAGTGAGTGCCAACAAAGGTTTAGCCAACAAAGAAAAATTTGGAATCCACTGTCTACAATAAGAGGTAATGCCCAGAAGGGTACGCACTTCTCTTTGTGTGGAAGGCACAGACATTTGTGCAATTGCTTGAATACGTTCTGGGGTCAGTCGCCTTCCCTCCTTCGACAAGAGATGACCTAGATAGGTAACCTCTTGGCGGGCATATTGTAATTTAGAAGGTGAAACCTTATTGTGAAGGTCAGACAAGTGACGCAGTAGTGCAATAGTCACGTTTTTGCAAATATCCTCTGAACCAGCAGCAATTAATAAATCATCCACATACTGAATAAGGGTAGCACCTGGTGGCAAAGGAAAAGCATCAAGCTGGCATTTCAGAGCTTGGCTATAGATGGAGGGACTTTCACAATAGCCTTGGGGTGCGCGCTTGAACCGGAAACTTTGGCCTCCTAAAGAGAAGCCAAAAATATCCCTACTCTCTTCAGCAATGGGATCTCAAGACAACCAACATCATTTGTACCCGTAGCCCAAAGTGTTGCAGGGAGAGAGAGCAATTCAGGTGGAAATTGATCTTTAGACAAATACATTGGGGAAGTCAGTTTCTGCCCCAAAACGAGATGTACACCAGAAGGGGAACAATATATTGTTGCATGCAGTCTTTTCAATAAATCCAAACCCAACAGATTTTCGCCGCAACCAGTCGTTAGAAGAAGCGGAGCTTCCAAATCATAAGAACCAATTGAAATAGGCAGAGGACAAGAGACCGGGCTATGAACTGGGGCGCCAGAAAATCCTACGGATACGTTTGTTAAGGCAGACAAAGGTGCCCCAGGGAGTTTGGAGCGAATAATAGAACTTCTCATCGCACCAGTATCTAAAAGAAATGGCTCTGAAACACCCATTGTAGTGACATTAACATAAGGCCCATTCTGATCTACTGGAATCGATACAACTCCCTTACTTTGTCTATAGCTGTCCTAGTTAGCGTGAAGACCGTCATTCTCACCTTCAACATAGTAATCATCATTGTAATACTGTGTAGACTGAGTATTTTGTTGATCAAAGTAGTTCATAGAATGTGGAGGGGAACGCTGTGTCTGGGGCGACATACCCCGACCTCTACCCCTGGGCGCTAACTGGGAACCACCACGACCTCGTGGAGTAGATAGTCCTCCATTACGCTGTAATAAAACCGGGCAGCTATTCTTAAAATGAACTTCCTCCCTACAATAGGTGCATTGGTTGGGACCTAACAAAGGCCGCGGAATATAGGGCTCAGGTTTTTGAAACACCCTCTGAAACTGGGGAGGCTGTTGAAACTGGCGCTGAGCAGAGCGAGGAGGATAAGCTTGTTGCAGAAGAACCTTCGTTTTTTATTCTTTAGTCTTTTTCTCTTGCTTGTCTTTTTCCTCTTTGTCCCTGTTTTCATAATATTGAGCAGTAGCCAATATCTGAGCCGAAGAAGAATCAGCCCATGAACTTTCAGAGTCTTTTAACTTACGTGACAACTCAGGGAGCAAATTGAATACGAATTTATCTACAAATAATCGCTGTCCACCCTCCGTAGTCATATCCTGACCACTGTGATCAATAAACGTCTCCTCAAAACGAGTGAAGAAGTCGGAGACACTCTCATCTTTCTTCTGTCTACACGCGGCTAATTTATCCCAATTAACTCGTAAGGCGGGCATCATTGTTTTCATTAAAGTAATAATCCTACCAGGGAGTTCTGTGATCAAAATATCAGGCTTAGCACCACCCACTTGTGCTCTATCCGAGGCAGTTATAGCATCCCACCCAATTCTTGAACGTGATTCTCTCTACAAATCCAAGCCCATAACGCTTGTGGGACTACATTTCCCATCAGCATGTCAATATCCGCTAAGTTCATAATACAGGCATCAACAGTCTGAGACAATTCTTTATAGTAACCAGCAGGGTTTTTACGGGGATCCGGTAAAGATTGTTTGAGGGCCAAAACATCAGATCTCTTCCAGGGCACATGTACCCATATACGCTGGAAGTGAGCGGGAATAGCTGGATTATTACCTGCTTGCGCAACCTCTTCCCTCCATATCGGAGGAACCTCTCTCATTGGGTAATGTTTCAATGTCTGCCGAACAGCAGGATCAGAATCAAGAAAAGTTGGTGAAGAAAATAACGACCTAAAAGTAACAAGTGTCCTTACAGCGTCCTCAACCTTAGAACCCACAATGAGTCCTTTATCGAAATTAGCCGGAACATCCAACAAACCCTGGGGAAGTAAACTCAAATCCATATCCTCCCATTCTTTAGCGAGAGTGTAACACATAACATTAAATACATATCTCTGTGTGGGCGCCTCCCACTGATGAAAGGTGATCATGATATCTTTCACACTATACTGGGGACCCTTCTCGATCCATTTGCGAGCGAGAGAGTCCAATACCACCCGTTCGTCGGAACCTGGAAGTTGACTACGAGACTGTCTTCAAGAAAAAGCCGGAGACATGTTCAGAGTCTCAAAGAAAGGGGACAAGAAACCAGATATTCATTTGCGCACAGTAGGAGAATTAGACATAAGGACAGGGGACAGGGTATTAGGCGATACAGGAGAGGAACTGGCAGTTATAAGGGGAGCCGAAGGCAAAGAAGATTGAGGCTCAGGAGATGGAGACAAAGGAATCGGTGGCACGAGAGGTGGGGGTGGCAATACCGGAAGAGGCAATTGTGGAAGAACCGGAACAGGTGGGGGGACAACAGGTAGCTGAACAGGTTGTAACAACGGGGGTGCATTAGCACCTTGTACATAGGGCGGAGGCAATCTCAATAGGTGAGACATCAAAGGGTCTTCCTCCAGATCCTTACTTTTATCAGAAGGGGAATTAGGCAACACCGGATAGCATCTATCTATTGCCATACGATGCTGTCTCTCTGAAATTTCCGTTGCATTATCAATCTCATTATCTTTAAACTGCTGGGCAGCCTGTATAATCGTCATATTTTGTGCTTTCTTATCTCGTTTTGCCTGCTTAATTTCTTTCTGTTTGGCTCCTTACGCCAGAGGCGAAAAGAGTCAAACATTGCCGGCCGGGCTTGTCTTTTCAACAATATCGCTTCCAAATTGTCTAATATGTCAGGCTCAAAACTACCATTTAGTGGCCACTGTAGAACGCCATCGTTCTTCGTGTATCGGATCCATGCCTTATTAAAGGCAATGGGGCCGACACCATGTTTTGAATAAAGCTCATAGGTGGGAGTTCCAACCGGAGGAATCGGACAAGAGTCCTCCAGCCGGGAATCCCTATTACAACCAAAGCAACAGAACTTCCTAAACTTATTCAGACCAGGCATCGTTATTTCACTGGACTGTTTACAAACATCAAGGGGTTAAATCAACTACTATAGCACAAACATACTCACCCCTCGGCTTCGGCTTTTGCAATAGCCGAATCAAAGACCCAAATCAAAACAAAAATAGTGGGAGCGGGGAAGGATTTATTGGCTGGGTGAAGCTTCTTTACACGGGACCCATGGCTCAGGTGGTGGTGAATGGGCGGGTCTCTCGGCCCTTTGCCCTCGGCAGGGGCACGAGGCAGGGATGCCCGTTGTCCCCTTTGCTCTTTGCTCTCGCCCTGGAGCCACTCGCGGCTTGGCTCCGCTGGGAGCCCTCGCTTAGAGGGATCCGGTGGGCCCCGGGCTTTGAGGATCGGGTTTCGCTGTATGCGGACGATATTCTCCTGTATCTCACCTCACCGCGGCAGTCGCTCAACGTCCTCTTTGACGTTTTGACTTCCTTTGGGAATAATTCGGGCCTCACGATCAATTGGTCTAAATCCTGCGTCTATCCGATCTCCGGTGGTCCTCCTCTCCTGCCGCCTCGGCTTCCGATCCAGGTATCTCTGAGCGGCTTTAAGTACCTGGGGATATACGTTTCGCTGGACCCGGTGGCTCGCTATGAGCAGAATCTCCTGCGTCCGCTTCGGCGATTGCGGGAGGACACGGCCCGGTGGTGCAGGCTGCCCCTGTCCCCGCTGGGTCGGGCCGCGCTGTTCAAAATGATGTCCCTTCCCAGGTTCCTCTATGCACTCCAGAATTCCTTCGACGTCATCCCAGTGGCCTACTTTCGGGAGGTGGAGAGCCTGCAGAGGAGATTGGTGTGGGACGGGCGGGCGCGTATTGCTCTTGCTAAGCTTACTCTCCCCTGGTACGACGGGGGCATCGCGCTTCCCGACATTCGCAGGTATTATTGGGCCGCGCAGCTTTCGGCCATCAACCATGCCACGTATGCGCCTGGCCTGAATCCGGCGTATGAGATGGACAAGTTCCTGCTTCCCGGCGGGGACTATAACAGGGCGCTTTACTCCCGCTCGGCTGGCCGGACCCTTACGGGTCCTACTAAGATTGCGGTGCGGACCTGGAGGGCTGCCACTGCGGCCACGGGCTGGAGTGAGCGACTGACATGTGCTACTCCTTTGTTTGCCTCCGATCGCCTGGGGAGCCTCTGGACTACGAAGGGGTTTGACCAGTGGGATACGATTGGTATCAGCAAAGTGGGAGACCTGTGGCATAAGGGCGCGGTTAAGACTTTCGCGGCTCTTCAGGCCGAATATGAGCTTACGGACAGGGAGTTCTTCCGCTATGCCCAAGTTCGACACGCCCTGCTTTCAGTCTTTGGAGAGGGGACCAAGATCCCGGTTTCTTCGCCCCTCGAGGACCGCATACTTGACGGACATGTCCCTGACAGTACTATTTCTTTAATTTATAAGAAACTGATTAATCATCGGGCTGACCTCTTGGTGCGCCTTCGGGAGGCTTGGACGGGGGATGGGGTGGAATTGGACGACGAGGACTGGCAGGCTGCACTGTCGTCCCCCAAGGAGGTCGCCATTCCGGCCCGTCTCCGGTTGGTACAGCTTAAGATTCTTCACCGGGTGTATGTGACGGGTCCTCGCTTAGTCTCGATGGGATATTCCGATGATGGGCTCTGTAAGCGGGGTTGTGGGCTCAGCGCCACCTTTCTCCATATCCTGTGGGAGTGCCGCGAGGTGGCGGACTACTGGCGCCGGGTACATACGGTTATGGGACAGGTCACTGGGGTTGTGCTGCTGCCGGAGGTGCGTCGCTGTGTCCTGAATGTGTGGGAGCCCAATGATTATAGCGCAGCTCAGACTCGGTGGGCGGACCTGGGGAACATGATTGCCAAGAGAGATATAGCGCAGCTTTGGGGTGCCCAGCGGCCGCCCACCGTGTCAGTATGGAAGGAGAATATGGACTGGTGTATGTTCAGGGAGAAGACTGTGTATGTTGCCCGTGGTAAGCCGGGGGCATGGGGCAGAATCTGGGGGCAATGGAATGCATATCGCGGGGGTATCTGTACGCCCCCCCTGGTGGACACCGATATCGCCATGTCCCCCTGACCCTTGACGGTTCCGGGCACCTTTTGGAATGACTACATATGGACGTTCGTTTCCCTTGGCCCCCCCCCCCCCGCCCCCAGCCTCCCGGTACTCCTTTCCTTTCCTTCCTTTCGCGTGCTGCTTAATGGTCTGAACTGGAGTTCCCCGGAGGAAGCCTGACCTGCACTGTTTGTCTTTATGCCTCGCCTTTTGTTTTTTCTTTTAGTTTTTTGTGTTTGTTGGACTTAAGTCTCCTGTTCCTTTAGAACTATCCGGAGTCACTACGGGGCCGAGCCCCGGGAACCGACTGCAGCTTTGATAAATGTATATTTTATTCTGTACTTAGCGGCCGGCCCTGGTGGTTGTAGGCCCGTGCTTGTAATCGAATTATTGTTCAATAAAAACTTTTAAAAAAAAAAACAAAAAAAAAAAAAAAAGAATATAAACAGGAGCAATAAACAATTTGAAAAATTCAAAAAAAAAAAAAAATAGTGGGAGCTACCCACCAATACTTAACTAAGTGTCTTCTTACGCCAACAGAGGCCCGTCTAATGTCTTGCGATACCAAACATCATCAAAGGGACCAAAGCAGGGCAGCAGTCATCAGCAGCCATCAGAAAGGAGAAGCCGCGCTGCAAAAGACCTTCGGACCACTTCGACATACAGGGGTCGCTTGACGTGGTTCGCAATTCCTCCAAAATTTTCCTGCGAGGCTCCTCACGATCCTCGGGCAAGAACTGCTACCTCTGAAGCCGCCCAACGTTGGGCGCCAATTGAAGAACCAAGACCTTAGGGGCCTGGCGGCGCAGGGTACGCCTTAATCTCCTGAGTTCACCTGCTTTGTCGAACAGAAACACGACTTGCAGGTGGCAGGACACATTTGTATGGCCTAGAGGACAGTTGTGAAATGAGAGAATACGAGTAAAGAATAGCGAAGGCCAGAGGTTAAGATAAAGTCAGGAAAGAATGGTGCGAACCAATAGATAGTTGAAACAGGGATCAGTCAGACCAGACGAGGATTAGTGGAGTCGGCCAGACCCTGACACCAGCTATAAATAGAGGCAGGAGGTTATTTGACACGTTGCAGTAGGATGAGGAAAAACAACTCTTCGTTCACCGTGCCGCCTGAGTGAGGGCAACACAAAATGGCAGAAAGACACAAAATGGTGGCTAAATACGAACGAGATCGGAAACTGAATTACCTCAACAGAGAGAGTGCTTTTCATTCAGGGGTCCATGGAAGTTGATGAAGACTGGACTATTGGCTTATCTCAGGAGTGGCCTCTTGGGGACAGGAGGTTTCTCATTTTGCACAAACATATTCAGACCACTCCCCAGTCTTAGGTGTATCACTGCAGAAAGGAGCAGCCAGGCTACCCCTTCCTCCCCAGGCGTCCGCTGGCATGACCTGGCGGCTATCACCATGCTTACTCCTGGATATTTAATTTCGTGAAGCGCCTCGACAGGAGATCTCAGATTTCTTTTTGAGAAACACAGATTCCGTTCCCATGGTGGGCACCGGTTGGGAGCCATTTAAAGTCACGATCTGTGAAATTGCCTTGGCAAGATTGGGGGAGTGTTTCGCTCACTGCGTAATCACCTGGGTCGCCTTGAGGGAGAACTTAAACAACTTGAAGCTCAGTTGAGAGGCGTAGATGATCCTACTGTGGCTCAGCAAATTAAGACGATTATATCTGAATTCCATGAAATAGCTGAGAGAGAATGCCTTTACCGAGGCAAATATGCCAAGGCTAGGGTGTATAGGGTGTATGGGGAGGGCTAGCGCCCGGGACACATTCTTGCCACTATGACCCGGAAACCACCTTCCACAAATGATATTTTGGAGGTTTGGGATAAGAGGCAACTACACAGAAATACCCCGGATGTACTCCATATTTTCTCTTCTTTTTATAGTTCACTCTAAACTTTTCGGAGATCGTAACCCATTGACGCGGACTCCTATTTGGAGGACGTAGCTTTGGGGTGGTTCAGTTACGGCCCAACAAACTGCCTAGCCCAAGATATTACTAGTGATGAGATCAAGGAGGCGATTATGCAGTTGCAGGCTGGCAAATCCCCGGGCCAGATGGTCTACCAGCTGATTTTTACAAGGCCTATGTCGATCTTTTGGTCCTGTGCTAGCTCAGTCTTTCAGGAAGCGAAAAACGAGGGCCAACATCCCCCTTCTATGAGCACTACCCTGCTCAAACTGGGTAAACCACCTGATCACTGCGAATCTTGTTCCATTATCTCTAATTAATTGTGATGTTAAAATTTAAGCAAAGTACTTGCCAATCATTTATTACTCCATATGACATTTTTAGTACGCCCTGATGAATCAGGCTTTATCCCCGGATGATCCACATCTCACAATTTGCAGACTTTGTTCACAGTGATTCAGGATACTGACCCCGCCCTGGCTGCGGCCACCAAAGTCTTTGACTCAATTGACTGGGATTTTTTAATGACTATTACGACAGATTGTTCCTTTCTGGCCTGGGTAGCACTTTTATAATCACAGCTGGTAGCCAAGGTTAGGATCAATTGATCAATTTTCTCCCCCATAGTTATAACCAGACGCACACGACAGGGTTGTCTGCTCTCACCATTACTTTTTGCCCTGGCGGTAGAACCGCTAGCCCCCAAGTGGAGCCAATGTCACCTTGATTATGCGCTTCACTACCCTTCTAGGCATCTATTGATCTCGCTACATGCGGATGACATGACCCTCTTTTTGCGCAATCCTGATATTAGTCTTAATGGTGTCCTCCAAGAGTTTGGCCGATTTGGTGGCCTATCAGGGGTACAGATTAACTTGGAAAAATTGCAACTCTTTTCACTAACGCCAGATGCAAAGCCTTTTGTCCCAAACTTCCCTTTACAATGGTGTCAGTCCTTCCTTAAATATCTGGGGGTTGTGATCTTGAGAGATCGAGAGGAAATAATTAGATCTAACTATGGCACACCATTATCTGCACTTACTGATCATATTAGTCGCTAAATTTCTCTTTCTCCATCATTGGCAGACCACATTGTGTTGATGAAAATGATGATACTACCTACATTTTTATACCGATTCCTCAACATACCCCTCCCACTGAGTAGTTCTTTGTCCACGTGCTAAAATAAGGTTAGTATGGGCAGGCAAGCAGCCCTTTTTGCAATGGGACACTCTAACAATGCCATTTTCAAAGGGAGGGTTTGAACCCCCAGACATGGAGTTGTACTATCTTTGTGCTCAGGCTCATCATGCCATTCATTGTTGTAAGCCTACTCCATTCCTCCCTCATCTGGCAATGGAGCAGGGATATATGGCCCCCTAGCCCCGCTTTCTCATTTCTGTGCTCCTCCTGTGCTGTGTCATCACTGGCCCGAATCCACTCTTGCGTGTACCTTGAATGCCTGGCGCATACTGGCCTGGAAGTTAGGCAAGGTGTTCATATATTCTCCATTCCCATCACCTGTTTCTTCCAGTTAATCATGAGGCTTCTTGCAGGCTACTGCTTCAGAAGAGCGGATTTCAACATTGAGGGGATCTGTATCAGATAGCTCCTTTATCTTCCGGGATGACTTATTTGGCAAAGAACCAACATCCCCATTAGACATCTTTCTGTACATTAGGTTGTGCTACAAAGTAAAGACGCCACCTTGGACTTCCCTAATGCTATACTTCAAGTGGAGACTCCACGCCATCTAGTTTCCATCTTATACTGCACTACCCAAGCCGAGGCTCCTTGCACTTGGGGACAGTGCATACAAATTGGAAAACACACATTGGGACTACCCTTACGGATGACCAATGGGAATACTGCTGTGCACAAACTGGGCGCATTGCCCTTAGCGGTTGACTCTGCATTATTTATTCTAAGTTTCTTTATAGGATCTTCTATACACCCACCCAACTTCATCGGTATCGACCCCTCCCACATTATAAATGCGCCAGATGTGGATTGGCTGAGGCAGACTTTCTCCAACTTGCATGGTCATGGCCAAATGCGCAGGCCGCCTCATGGTTCTGCAGCTAAAGCTCTTGCTGTAGAGGAGGGACACCGTCGGAGCTGGGGAGAGGCACAGCCCCCAAACTTTCAGCGTCGCATCCCTGCAGATTCCTGGAGAGGTGCGGAGAGAGGCGGTCAGCCTTGTGTGTTAGCACCCGGCCTCCCAGTGGGCAGGGACAGTGCGGAAAGAGGGTAGCAGGAGCTGCTCCTGATGCCTGTGCACTGCAGAGGAGAGGGGGCCTGCGTCACCTACCTGGATAGGGCCACCGGACCCAGAGAATGCCATCGAGACACTGCTGCGGTGAGCGGCGTTTTGACTAGGCACGGCCTGAAGTGCATTGCCTAGACCTCGAATTGGATTGCAGGCACAACAATATGTCCGTGAACCATGCAGGGGGCCCTGAACTCCAAGTGTGTTGACTCCTGTCAGCGCCCCGCAGCCTCGCAGATTCTGACCCTTCGCTGATCACCAGGGGGACCCCCGCTAACAGTGCACAGAGAAGTGCCCCCTGTGCTTGGCGGAAGGGCAAGCCTTTTCCTACGGTCGGGCCTGCTTCTGCCTGCCATACCCTGTGGGTGCGGAGTCCCCCACCTGGAACCTGCTCCTTGAAAGGTCTGGTCATTTCAGCGACTGACACGCCAGCGGAGTGTCCACATTGCTGGACCCTACCCCCCTGAGATGCCGGCCTGCTCGTGCCCTGGCTGTCACCGGGTCCCTGCTCATTCTGGGAAGTAACTGGCATGGAGGTGCTGCTGGATATTTATGCAGCCCCTAAGGTATCCTGCTTTGGCCTTCTTGGTGGACTGTGAACGGAGCCCCTGAGCACACCCCTACCTGGCACTGAGAGAACCTTAGTGAAGGCATTGGAGGCACAACCATTTGTGCCCCTCAGCCTCCCCTAGTGGTGCCGGCCTCGCCAGCTTGCCAGACAAGGGGAAGGTGGAAGCCACACTGGCCTTTGAGGGGAAGCGGCAGTCACATAAAGCAATGAAGGACCCCAGAGAAATCTCAGGGAGCCTCTCTGCAAGATCCGGACCTCAAAGAGATCTTAGTGGATGTAAAAAATTGTCTACGTACCATCAACATCAAACATGACCTCCACAAAAGCAGCATCGATGGCATGAGGGAACGGGAGGATAAGCATGAGGACCGGCTGAATCATCTTGAAGCACGCCCATCTGACGCAGAGGATGTTCAGATGGTGGCTAGTGAACATCTGCTCAACATGGACAAAGTCCTCGAGGTCATCAAACTCAAAAGCTAAGACTTGAAAGTGCACTAACAGCGTAACAACCTTCATATGATTGGGATTCTGGAAACCAAAGCAATCAATAAAATGGAGGACTTCGTGGACGCTCTGTCTGCTGTCTTTATTGTGGAACAGGCGCACAGATCCCTGGGCCCGCTCCCTCCCCATGGCACTCCGGCACAACCCATAGTCACTAGACTTCTTAATTACTGGGACCATGTGGTCCTCCGGCTCGCTAGGGAGCAGCACTACAGCCAATATCAAGGGAACAATGTCTCCTTGTCCCCAGAGTTCAGGATTGCGGCCCCGTGAATTTGTCCCAGTCAAGACTTATCCAGAAGGTTGGCATTACCTACTTTCTGCTATAACATGCCAAGCTGCGCATACACCACGATGGGAAGCCCCACTATTTTACTGATGCCAACGCAGCACTAAAATTCTCTCAACCAATCTCTTCCCAGAGAACAGCTCCCCATGCATCCCCGCCTCATCACGATGACTGCCGCCTCTGCGACAATGAGTAATAACCTATGGAGCAGACTGCACTGTCCCGCCCCCGCAACAGCACTTTCTCTGTACCACTAGTCCTTGACTGCACATGGCCTGCTTTTTGATCCTGCCTCCACTCTTCTGTTGCACTGTATACGTGCTCTGGGAGCCCATACCAACTCCATCTCAGGTGCCTCTGCACCACATTGGCCACCCGGTTAGCTTCTGACCGGGTCGTTCGCTTGGCTCATTGAAGCCTCAAGGGATGATTCCTACTGTGCTTGATTGTTTTCGGGACGTGGGATGGGGTGGGATGTGGGCTTTCCACCTAGTTTTTGGCTTGACGTGGGCAGGGGGGGGGGGGGTGGTTTTGTTTATTGGGTTATGATTTAAGGTTTCCCTCCAACATGCTTTTCCCTAGGCACTGCACCACACTGCGTCACCGTCCCGTGCAGCTGACCGGTTGCTCTTGGCCCATCTTCAAGCAGACACACCACCCCCTACTTAGCGATTTGATAACTACTATCATGACTGACCTGTAATGTCTGTGGGTTAAATGACCAGCAGACAGCCGGGCAAGGGGTTGCCCTGGTACTTGCGGCACGCTGTGTGCGACAGTAACATGAGATATGTGCTTTACGTTGGCACACTTCATAGGCACCCAGTCATCCTGGCCTCAATCTACAGCCCCAACACTGATAGCCCAGAGTTCTTCCCCGAAGTGTGGCAACTGATCGCAGGCATGGGTCCAGGCGCGGTCATCTGGGGAGGCAAGTTCAATGTGGTACTCAATCTGGCACCTCTAGATGTCCTAATCCTCACGCAGGTAGCAACTTCACACACTAATGACCGATAAGTGCCTCACCGACGTCTGGCGAGTGACACATGCATTTAGCGCTGAGGGCACCTGCGTTACACCAGCGCATGGCGTCTGGTTGCGCATAGACTATTGGTTACTCACTCTGGATGTCTTTACCTGGGCCGCCACTGCAACACATCTGTCCCGAACCCTCTCAGACCATGCCTCTGTTGTGCTTGCGATCTACCCGCTACTGGCCACCCCACGGGCTCTCACCAGACATTTGGCTTCCAGAAGCCAGTGTGATGCGGTCTTCCGATCATTGACTATTTTGCTACAAACAAGGGGCCGGTCTGCTCCCCGTCAACACTGTGGGAGGCTTTTAAGGTTGTAATACGCTGCACTTGCGTTGCGAAGCAGTCGGTATTCTCCAGGCAAAATAGGCGTAACCCGCTATGCTTGAAAGGTACCTTGATTTGGAGGTTTTAAAGTGCCTCCACTCTCGGAATATGAGGAGGCTGAGAGAGAGACTTGATATTTAAACCGGGAGGCAATTGCGCGCTGCTACGGATATGGAGACCACCCTAGGAAAAACACTGACTAACATACTATGCAGGCCTTGGGCTTCGGCTCATGTTGTGGAGCTTATTGATGAGCACCAAGAGCGGCAGATGATCCCCACTGGGCTGCTACAAACTATGACCTCCTTTTACTCTACGGCAGTGTTTCCCAAACTGTGGTCCGCGGACCCCCAGGGCTCCGTGACACATTCCCAGGGGGTCCTCAGGCAGTAATTTTAAAAGCACAACAAAGTTCCTTGTAGAATTAGCAGTTTTCCAGCAACAATAAAAGTGTCAAGATAACGTCAGTGATTAATGTACCTGCTGGAGAGAGAAGAGAGTTTTGTCAAGTAACTTATCTAATGTAGCACAGAGGGTTAATATGCCTACTGCAAAGAACGTGTACCATACATTTTAAAAAACAGTTTATGTGCATAGGTTAGTGGGTTACTGCTTTTGTCACAGAGATTCTTTTGTTACTGTGCAGTTCATAAGTGACAATCGTAATCTAGCACAGTGACCTATAAACTCTCAAAGAGCTGCTTGCAAACTGCATGGTGCAAGTTAGAAACATGTTTTTTCCAAGTCTTTCATTATCATGATAAAAAGGTTTATTTGGGTTGGAAATGCATTTTTATTGTTAAAGTCAATGCTAACCACTGTGTTATGTTCTGAATCCTGAGTTTGTGCTTCTCCAGACCAAGCACTCTTTAAAAATACCTACCAGTATGAATGACATGTGATTCCTACACCTTGTAGTCGCATTTGCCTCACGTAACATTTTCTATACCCCGATTTACACGTGTGAATCATTGTCTCTATGGGGCAGATTTACAAGGAAAGTGACTCAGTGTGTGCCCCAAGCCATTTGGCTGTGCCGCACTGAGTCACTTTCAAAGCACAGGGATGCGACATATTTACAACAATATGTTGCATCTCTGTGCTTCCCCCTGCGCTGGCGCACAAACTGCTGCCATGCGCCTGCACAGGCACATTTGCACCATGGTGCAAGGATGCCTGCGTCGTGGGGAGATTGTTATGTGCATGAATGGAACCCTTCCTGCATATAAACAATCAGAAATGGCGTTTTTTAACTTCCAAGCGTGCTGCATTAGCACACATAGAACTTGTAAAACTTCATTGTTTTACTGATTGTTTATGTACAGGAAGGTATCCCTTCCTGCACATAAACAATCACCAGAGGTGATATCCTCTTTCTATGCGTGCTGCAGAATGCAACACGCATAGGAAGAGGAAAAATATGAGGTGAAATAAATACATTTCTCCTCGTTGCGCCTCCCTATGCCTCCCCTGGGGAGGCATAGCATTCAGACACATTTCCAGATTCACGATTTCTAGTAAATCTGGAAATGTGTCTGGTTTCATGGGTGTTACGTGGGAATACCCACAGCAACACCCATGGAACACCCCTTTCACGCAAAGTGCCGTGTGCAAATGGAGCATATTTACAAGACCAGGAAAAGTCACGCAGGGTGGCTTTTCCTGCCTTGGAAATATGGGGCACTAAAATACGTCACCGGTGCGTCACTTTTTGTGCAAGGGGCTTGTAAATCTGCCCCTATATGTGTGTGATGTAAATTTCTCTGACATCCTTTAATGGTATGAGAGATGCTATAAAATAAATTAAATACATGTGACCGAGGGGCTATGGCGAGATGAGAGGCAATGTTGGAGGGTGATAATAAGGGAATCATTGAAAAACCCCAACAAAGATTGTCGTATCCAGGTGCATAGTAAGGTCATCATTTACTATTCTTTAAAAGCTGATACAATTCAATATATAATGATACATTTGTTATAGAATGCACCATTGTTTCCTAAATTTTCTGGGGGGGGGAGGGAGGGGGGAGCCTCCCAAAGCCCCCTTTGTAGTGGTCAGGCTCACTCACTGCACTTGGTGTGCACTGTATGGGGACTGGTCTGAATACATTTGCCAGGGCTGCTTTGGGTTTCCCGTCTGGCCCTGGCAGGAGCCTCGTCCTGCGAAATAAAACCAACCATTTAAAAGCTGGTCACGGAGATGCAGCACTAACCTTCCTGTTTTTTCCAAATTCTTTCATTATAAAATACTAAAATCCTTAGTAATTCGAGTATTTGTTTTGTGTGCACACGTGTTTATTGTTTTCGAATTACTGTTTTAATGTTTGAAATTTAAAATCATACAAATTGCTTTGGGGTCCCCGGCTTCCAGAGGTGAGTTAATGGGGGTCCTCAGGAGTCAAAGGTTTGGGAACCACTGCTCTACGTTCTAAAGTGCATGAACTGTTCCGGACGAGGAGGAACTGTTGGCCTATCTAGATACTATTCAGCTGTTATGGCTTGACCAAGCCCACCGTCTCAACCTGGATTCTCCCTTTACGGTGGAGAAAATCCTCCAAGTAATACAGGGCCTTCTCGGTGGCTAGGCGCCAGGCCTGGGCAGCCTCACTACCTTCTTTTACAAGGAATATGCTGCTTTTTTGGCCCCACACCTTCTGGTGATTTACAAAAACTCTTTGAAGTATGGGGTACTTTAGGAAGCTGGCTCTATATATACTAAACCAAAGTAAGGTATTGTGTGCACAGAGTCAAGTGGATCTCCAAAGGCTTACAGAGGCAAAAGAAGATGATACCTTGCTCTCTATTTGTGGTAGTGTGGGCGAGCAATAAGGTTTTATCAGAGGGTAGTGTTTAGCATTTATTGCACACACTCAGGCAAGAAATTATGTCACACACTCAAAGACTGAACTCAGACCATTTGTTTGTATTAAACATATTTCTTTAGTTGTATTTTATTTTTAGAACCAAGCAGAACTTGGTACAGGTAAATAAAATTGTACTTTACAAGCAAGCTGAATGAGAATGACTTTTGTTACAGGCTTGTAAAATACTCAAATACAGTTGTAATTACTCTTGGATTACTTTTTAAAGTACTTTTTTGATTACTTTTCCTACTCAGGGTGATATGCCTAGATATCACACTGAAACATTTCCTAGATAAAAGGTAAGTAAAATAGTTTTCATCAAAACACAGTTTCTAATGTTTCCATAGAAACACCTTCAACACAGAAGTTTTTCAGAAGAAAACTGTCCATGCAACCTTATGGAGAAAAATGAGGTTATCGGTTTGCAGGTAAGTAAATGGTCTTGATGGTTGAGTTTCTGGGGTTAGAACAAGGGTTCCCCCAGGGTCAAGGATGCACTGAAAAAGCACCCTCAGACGCACTGGGGCGGCCGGGTGCAGAGTGATGAGGCCCAATGTTAGCCTATGGGGCTAAGGGTCGTCAGTTGGTGGCTGCTCTCGGGCAGGCCATAAGGTTGAGGGATCACAGCTCCTAGGGTTAAGCTCAGGGCAAACGGGGATCCAAGTAAGCACACAAGATGCACCCACAGCTGCACAGGGGCTACTGGTGCAAGGGTGCTGGATTGTCGTCGGTGCCCTGTTGTTTTCAATGGGAGCTTGTTGAGAGGAGTTGGCCTAACGGCTAGGGCGGTCAACCTCGAATCTGGTGAACCGGGTTCGAGTCTCGGCAATGATGCTGAACATCCTGTGATTCTGGGCAAATCACTTAATCTCCCCATACCTAACAAAAAATAAATGTGTCCTCATGTAACGCAACTGGTGCTATGTAAAGCGCTCTGATACCCGATACCGGGTCAAGTTTGTGCTATATAAAACTCTCTATAAAAAAAAAAAAAAAATCTTCAGTCGGAACAAACACTGCAGGTTTGGGGAAGAAGGTTTCTTGGAGGCGACCACCGGTTGGAGGGGTAAATTGGGATCCTGGGGTTTGCCGGGACATCGTTGGTTGACCCACCCAAGGCCGTGGGGTGTCGGGTGCACGGGTGTCTGGAGGCGTCGAGTTTTCCTTACCGGTTGCGGTTGGGGGGACCCTCCAGATAGAGGCTGTAGGTGTTATAGGGAGGCTTGAGGTAGGTCAGGGGTCACCAGGTCGCAAGTCAGGATCGCTGGAGAAGAACAATAGTTACTTACCTGTTATCTGTGGTTCTCCAGTATTGGTGTCTTTCATAGATTCACATGCCTGAATCATTCCCCGTCATCGGAGTGGGAGTCCCACGGTACATAAAAAAGCAATAATTATGCATATAATAACCAAAAAACCTTGGTAACATAAAACCAGGAAGTAAAGTAGCCTTAAGCTACAAGGAAAAACTTCCACACTTATGACTAGCATAGTCATTATGTACAGTCCAAACTGCAACCAATCAGGCGACAGCACCAACCAGAATGTTCTCCTCAGAGGCTCAGGCTTTTTCTCGCACAGGAGTGAACCAAAGTATAACAGCCTAAACCAGCCTCTGAGGGGAGGTGGGCGGGTTGCATGTGAGTCTATGAAAGACACCAATACTGGAGAACCACAGATTACAGGTAAGTAACTATTGTCCTTCTCCAGTATTTAGGGTGTCTTTCATAGATTCACATGCCTGAATCAGAGTAGATAGCAGTACAGAACATAATGCTCATAAGATGCCCCTTTGTACCATAGTAAATATACATCTCTCTCACTATATAAATATATATAGACAATTTCAAGACATAGAAACAGTATGTAATAAGCGTCTTATAAAAAAGAGCATAGTGGAGGAGGGAGAACAGAGGCTCACCTTATTTGAAAAGATTGCGGAGAACAGCTTGTCCCACTGATGCATCTGCATCGCTTGAGGCCTCCAAACAGTAGTGCTTGGTAAAAGTGTGTCTGTTGGACCAAGTTGCCGCTCTGCAGATTTGATGAAGAGGCACACCGTCAAAGAGAGCGGTAGATGAAGAAATTGCTCTCATAGAATGCGCTCTTGGGGTTGCCTGCAAAGGTCTTCCCGCCTGTTCATGGCATAGACAAATTGCAGCAGAAATCCAACGAGCTATGGTTGGTTTGGAAACAGAATGTCCTTGACGTAATCTACCATAGGCCACAAACAGTTGGTCTGATTTACGGATTGTTGCAGTCCGTTGTAAATAGAACTTGAGACATCTTCTGATGTCAACGGAATGCAAGTCCCTTTCCGCAGCTGTCAGCGGATTTGGGAAGAATGTCTTTAAAATTATTGGTTCATTAAGGTGGAAGTCCGCAGGTATTTTTGGCATGAAGCTGGGATTGGTGCGTAGCACTACTGATTTTGAGGTAAATTGAAGAAAAGGTGCATTAATAGTGAAATCTTGAAGGTCACAGACTCTCCTTGTTGATGTCAGAGCCAATAGCAAAGAAACTTTCCAAGAAAGGAACTTTAAGTCCACTTTATGAATAGGTTCGAAGGGGTGCTGCATAAGTTGTGTAAGCACCAAATTAAGATGCCAGGATGGAGGTGGACGCCGAATAGGGGGAAACATCCGAAACAATCCCTTGAAGAATTGCTGAATGACTATTTGAATAAAGAGAATTAGATCCATCCTGCCAAAACCTTGAAATCGCCGCCAAGAACACTTTCAAAGTAGAATGGGAGAGGCCCGATCTCGCCAAATGAAGAAAGAACAGTAAAATGTGTTCTGGTTTTGCATGAATCGGGTGTATATTGACAGATTGACACCACATGCAAAATCTCTTCCATTTTAGCTTGTATGTTTTAATAGTAGCAGGCGCTCGAGCATTAGCTAAAACTTCCTGACAGTCCACAGGAATATTTAGGTGTGCGAATTCAAGGTGTTGAGGAGCCATACCGCTAATCTCAAAGATGCTGGGTCCGGGTGACAGACCCGTCTGTTCTGGATGGACAGAAGGCTCAGTATTGGTTGAAACTGAATGGGATCGCACTCCGAGAGGAGGAGAAGTTCGGTGAACCAGTATTGGCGAGGCCATCTGGGAGCAATGAGTATCATGCGGCACGGTTGTTTCTTGATCTTGCGGAGAACTCGTGGAACCAACGGAATCGGAGGAAAGGTGTAGGCATATATCTGCGACCAATTCATCGAAAACGCATTCCCGCATGAGTCGTTGTGGGGAACCCAACTTGCAAAGGATCGGCATTTGCGATTCTGGGTGGTTGCAAACAGGTCTAGATCGGGGTGGCCCCACTCTCGAAAGACTCTATTTAAAGTTGGTTGATGTAGCTCCCACTCGTGATTGGATATTGTTGACCTGCTGAGGGAATCCGCTAGAACATTGGCGACTCCTGGAACATGAATAGCTGGAAGGCTGATCTTGTGATGAATCGCCCAGTCCCAGATCTCTTGAGCTTGTTGAGATAGTAGGGCTGACTTCGTCCCTCCCTGCTTGTTCAAGTAATGCATACTTGTAGTATTGTCTGTTCGAATTAGTGCTGAGGCTCCCCGAATGGTGGTTCGAAATGACTTCAGGGCCAAGAAAATGGCTCGCAACTCCAGAAGGTGGATATGCCACTTCTTTTGTTCGAAGCTCCACTTGCCGTTGACCGTCATCCCTTGAAGGTGCGCCCCCCCATCCCTCGAGGGAGGCATCTGTGGTTATAGTGAAATCCGGCAGTTTGACCAGGAATGCACATCCTTCCCTTACGTTCTTTATTTGATTCCACCAATGGAAGGCTTCTCGCATCCGAGGAGTGATGCAAACGATATCGTCGAAAGACCCCGAAATCTGCAACCCTTGAAGGTTGAGTCCTTCTTGCAATGGTCTCATTCTGAAACGCCAGTTGGGTATCAAAGGGATGCAGGAAGAAATCATCCCTAGGAAAGACTTGTACAAACGGACTGAAACACACTCTTTTGATAGCAATAAGCGAGTTAGTTTGCAGATCTTGAGTTGACTTTCTTTTGAGACGAAGGCCTGAGTCAGCTGGGTGTCCAATGTGGCTCCCAGAAAGGTCTTTCTCTGTGATGGAATCAGATGAGATTTTTCGAAATTTATGGAGAGACCCAGAGATTGGAACAGTGACAGACATTTCTGAACATGTGCGTTTGTGGTTTGAAAAGAATTCGCCTTGATAAGGCAGTCATCCAAGTATGGGAAAATTTGAATTCCTTGCAGACGAAGGTGTGCGGTCACCGGTGCTAGGACCTTTGTAAACACACGGGGTGCTGATCGTAGACCAAACGGAAGGACTCTGAATTGAAAGTCTCTGCCAGCCACTATGAACCGTAAAAATGTTATGTGTCTGGGTAGGATTGGCACATGAAAATAAGCGTCTTGGAGGTCGAGGGTGGCCATGTGATCCCCCGCCGAAAGCAGTTGAAGGATTTCTTGAAGTGTTAACATTCGGAAAGATAACTTTTTCAGGTATTTGTTGAGGGCGCGAAGGTCTGGAATGGGGCGCCATTCTCCCGACTTTTTTAGAATCAGGAAAAATCTCGAATAAAATCCTGATCCTCTTTGTAAAGGAGGGACCTTTTCGATTGCTCCTTTCCGAATCATCAGATTTATTTGGGAAAAAAGCTCCTTGAGATGATCAGGAGGTGGTCCTTTTGGAGGAGAGTTTGGGGGAATCTTTATGAACTCCAGCGCATGGCCTCTGGCCACTATATCCAGAACCCACTTGTCTGTTGTAATTGCGGACGAGTTCGAGTAGAAGTGGGATATTCTTCCTCCAACTTTTGACTGGGGAAACAGCAGAAATGGTGGCAGGTGGCGGATCTCATTGTTTTTTAGTTGAATCCCGTCCACGATAGGAGGGCTTCCTTCTTGATTGCGAGTAGGAGTTACCTCGCTGTCCGTATGACTGCTGCCTGTAGGGCTGATATCTTTGATTACCTTGAGAGGTTTGATATGACCTTTGCTGATTGTAACCTCCCCTATTGGAGAAGGATCCACATCCTTTAGCACCTCGAAAGGACGACTTCCGAAATTGAAGACTACCAAGAGATCTCGCCGTCTCCGTGTATTTTTTAATAGCCTGAAGGGCCTCATCGATATGTTGGACGAATAGTGACTCCCCATCAAACGGCATGTCAATAATTTTGGTTTGGACCTCTTGGCGAAAAGATGTAGATTTCAGCCAACATGGTCTCCTCAGTACTGCTGCACCCGCTAACTGTCAGATTCCCGTGGATGCAACATCCACGGCTGCGTCAATGATTTCCGCAGAGGTGCACTCTCTTTCCTGTAAAATCTTCAAGGCCTCGGACTTGGAACGTTCTGGCAGCATGTTAATGTAGGGGGAGATATCTGACCACATCTGCCTATCATATCTCCCTAACATGGCTAGGGAATTTGCAGCACGGACAGTCGTCGCAGCCATAGTGGAAACCTTCTTCCCAATTGAATCCAGTCGTCTGCCATCCCTGTCTGGCAGAGCTGTTATAGGCGAAGAGGGTTTCCTGGCCCGTCTCTGCGCCGCTTGGGCGATGACAGAGTCAGCTTTTGGCTGACCTATGAGGCATGCAGGTGAGTTACTTGGTGCCTTATATTTTTTGTCTAACCGAGGCAAGGCTGCAGGAAGAGAATTCGGTGCTGCCATGCTCTTCAACCCTTCCTTCCAGATGAAGTCTATGATGGGAATTGTCCTTATTTGCCTTCGTGGTTGGTCTTTAAAATCATAAAGAAAGCGTGGTTGGTCTTTAAAATCATAAAGAAAGCAATCATCTTTCTTTGTCTCCATAGGTATGAGAAACCTTTTTGTCACCCTCTCCAAAAGGAGATGAAAACCTCCGATGTCTACAGGAGGAGAGTCAACGGGAGCTGGAGCTGACGGTGATGGAGTTTGAATTTGGTATGCGTCCCACTCCGAAAGAACAGACCTATCATCCACTTCTCCCTCTTCCCGGTCATCGTCCGTGGTATCAGCATCATGGGAATGATGAGATGCTACTGGAGAAGGTGGTCTAGGAGATCCTAAAGAAGATACAGGAACCCTTGGCATGGGCGTTGATGGAATAGACTCCGCCGATTCAGAAGGAGGAAATTGACGATAATGGTCTTCCAAGATATATTGTAAATTATTAAGCAAGGCCAAAGGCATTTGCGCTGTGGGAACCGTGACAGGAGCTGGAGCTTCAGGCTCAGGGAAAGGTTCTTCCTCCTGGTCGTCGTCTTGATACTTTATAAACAATTCCGACGTATTTCTAGCACTGCGGAATCTGTCATCCTCTCCGGATTCCTCTTCTTCTTCCTCTTCAGAATCCAGTAATTACTCAGGCAACTTCAATGGGGAAAGAGCTTCTAATAAGGAGCCACATCTTTGTAGCAAAGAAGCCGCCGTTGTAGGCAGGGCAGAGGAGGCAGTAGCCGATGTTGCAGACCAAACTTGCAAGTCTGTGAGAGAAGACAAAAGAGACGTCGACGAGTGTGCCGTCGACGAGATCGTCGTCGATGGGGCTGGCGTCAGGAAAGTGATTGTCGACGAGGCAATCTTCGTCGACGATGTAGCCGCCGCCGACGAGGCAGTCTTCATCGACGAGAAAGTCGTCGACGACAAGGCCGTCTTCGACGACGAGGTGGCCATCGACGAGGAAGTTTTCGTCAGCGAGGCAGTCGTCAACGAGGTCTTCTTAACCTTTGCCGTCGACGGAGCGCTGACGATAGATGAAATCTCCTTCGTCGACGAGATGGGTCGAACAGCAACAGAGACCAGCGTCGACGGAGATGAAGCTGATGACATGATCATCTTGGATCTCGGCGATGAGAAGGTAACCGTCGACGTAGAAGTAGCGTCGACAATGATAATCGTCGACGACGCCGTCGACGACAGAGCTTTTTGCTGAGGGAAATCTTTCTCAAGAAGTCTTTTTGACGCCAGAGACTTTCCAAGCTTTCTCGGGGGCGTAACAGGCTTAGACTTTGAAGGCGGAGAAGCCTTTTTTGAAGAAGAAGGCAAGCTAGAACCCTTAGCAGGCTGAACTTTTCTCGACACCTTAGCCCCAGGAGATGATAAATCTTCCTCAGCCATCCTCTTTCTAGAGGACATAGATGAACCAGAGACCACACTTCCCACCTCAGATAGGGGGTTATGCTTGTCTTTAATCTTCTGTAGCCACAGAAGTAGGCGCCCTTCTCTATCTCTGAGGGTCTTCTGTGGGAAGGTCCTGCAGATTTTACAATCTCTCATCTCATGATCCGGATAAAGGCAGTAAATGCACTTCTTGTGGGGGTCTTCTGAAAATAGCCGGAGCTTCCCACAAGATTCACAAGGCCTAAAAAGAGATCTCTTAGACGATGACATTCTGAAGAGAAGCAAAAATCCAGAAAAAATTGTGAAGTACTGAGCAGAGCTCAGGGAGACTCCCTTCACACGACGTGCAGTAGAAAATCTGAGAGCCTGAGCCTCTGGGGAGAACATTCTGGTGGGTGCTGTCGCCTAATTGGCTGCAGTTTGGACTGTACATAATGACTATGATAGTCATAAGTGTGGAAGTTTTTTCTTGTAGCTTAGGGCTACTTTACTTCCTGGTTTTATGTAACCAAGGTTTTTTGGTTATTATATGCATAATTACTGCTTTTTTATGTACCGTGGGACTCCCACTCCGACGACGGGGAATGATTCAGGCATGTGAATCTATGAAAGACACCCTAAATACTGGAGAACCTCCTTGCGGTGCTGGGCCACCCAGGCCGTGGGCGTCTGGTGCAGAGTGGTGCAGACTTGTGTTTTCGGCTGGAGCCAAAATTTGGTTCTTGTGCAAGTCCGGTGCTCAAGGGAGACAAAGACTTTGTAGGGAAGGCAGGGCAGGTCCTGCAGGTTCTGGGGGGCTGCAGGACATGCCGGGATTCCGCTGGAACAGGTCGAGGTCAGGACAGGCCAGAAGGGTTGGGGCCAGGGCAGTTGGTGTCCTCCTCTTCTTCCTTCAGCAGGGCTATTCGATCCCTCTTCTTCTTGATTGTCTTGTGCTAAATTTAGGGGGTTTTCAAGTAGGTAGAGGTCGGGACCAATGGGTTCCTCGCTTGGGGGGGGTACTACCCGTATTATGCCACACTCCAGTGGGAGGAGGGCATAAGCCTCACTCTGGTTGGCTAGGTCCCCCCATCTTTCAGGTGGTGGGGACTGAGAGTTGTGCCTCGCCTCACCTACCCCAGTGAGGGGTGGGGTTGGCAAAGGTGGGCACACCTCTCCTCCTATCTTGGTTTTCCTGCCAATTCTCCCTGCCAAAGTGGTGTTTAGAACCGGTGGGGGCCATTTGCTGGGAGC
Source organism: Triturus cristatus (assembly GCF_964204655.1). NCBI lineage: Eukaryota > Metazoa > Chordata > Amphibia > Caudata > Salamandridae > Triturus > Triturus cristatus. The sequence goes on from NC_140595.1 coordinate 309,932,280, forward strand.
AGCAAATGGCTGGGTCAGCTCACAAAGGCGGCAAGCCTTTAAAGTTTCCCCTTCGTGGACCCTGCCCATCATGGGGTAGGAGGCTTGGCACCTATATCCAGGATGTGCTTTGTTTTAGGACCCCGAGAGCGGGAGGCTCTTGACTCAGGGGTCCAAAACATGTCTGGAGTGGCAGCTGGCGAGCGGCCAGTCAGCCAGGACACTAGAGTTAGGTCGTTTTTCAGGGGGCATCTCTAAGATGCCCTCTGAGTGAATTTGGCATTAAATCCCACACTGGCATCAGTGTGGGTTTAATGTGCTGAGAAGTTTGGTATCAAACTTCTCAGAATTCAGTAAAGCCACTCTGGTGCTGTGGTGTTCATAATGACAAACTCCCAGACCATATACTCTTTATGGCTTTACTGCACTTACAATGTCCAACAATGGACTTAGACACTGTAGGGGTACATGGTTCATGCACCTGTACCTTCACCAGAGATATAGTGCACCCAGCAAGTGGGGTGGATTACCTATGCCATAGGCAGTGGATTGTAGGCATGGCACACAGGCATTTGTGTGCCATGTCGACTCTCCACTTTTCTCTGCACCAAATCACTCAGACAGCCAGGGCTGTGTGTGTGTGTGTGTGTGTGTGTGTGTGTGTTAAGGTACAGGGCCTCCAATGGTGCCACAATAGGTGTTGCAGTCCTTAGAAGCTTTCCCTGGTCCCAGTGCCCTTGGTACCCATGGTACCTTTTACAAGGGACTTACATGTGGCCAGGGAGGTGCAAATTGGGGTTGCAAATGTACAGATGTAGGGAAAGAACATAGGCCCTGGGTACCAGGTAAGCAGGAACCCAGGGCACACTTAGCCAAAGAGCATGAACATCAGGCAAAAAGTGGGGGGCAACCATGCAAAAAGTGAGCACGCTGTCATTCGAATTTGGACACCCATTGCTATGGGTCTCCGAACTGGTATGGTATCTGGGAATATGGCTTAACCGTGACCCTGGAGAGTCAATTATGGCTGGGCCATGACATGGCTAACGGAGCGGATACCGTCCTGGACTCGGCGCACTCTGTCAATCACAGGGAGGATCACAATTGCGAAAATGGTGGCATTACCCAAATTTTTGTATTTATTCCTCAATCTGCTTATCCCTCTCACCTCACATTTCCCCTGGCGTCTATACTCCAACCTTGTCGCCCTGGTCTGGGCTTGCAAGCAGCCACAAATTACATGAGAGACACTGTTCGACCTGTCAGCCCTTTGGCAGTTCCCTCCTCATCTTTATTATTTTTGTCCCTTTCCCCCTTCTCATTTTTTCTGTCTACCAAACTTTTTAGGTGCTAATGTAGAGGTTCTGGGCGCTTCACCCTCACTACCTGAGGGGGAGGCGCAAGGTGCTCCACTGAGGAAAACTAGGGAAGGGAGGTGAGATTCTAAAATGGTGGCACCAACTGTCACCTCAGCACCTGGACCATGACTGCCATGGGGGGTTCCGGAACCTTCTGGGCCCTTCTGGCAGGTCAGGCCCAAGGTGATAAATAGAGGTGACAGGAGGGCGGCCATTTTAGAGGAGAGCTGAGTGGCCGGTTAGCCAGGAGTAAGGCACCTGAGTGGGGAGGTGGTTGCACTGGGCAGGGATTGACAGGTCTCAGGGTCTGCACAGTTACCCTTGCCAGTGACATCACCCCCAACCTCTTGACCGGTCCCTGTGTGCCGCCAGTGACTTGAAAAACTCGTTCCAGGGAGGCCTCTAGGGAGAGTGAACGCCTGACCTCTTGATTCGCGGAGAGGGCCATTGCTGTAGGCTGTCGTTTTACAGCCCTGTTATTGACCGGGATTCCTGCCCTGGCCTGGGGGTAGCCACTCCATCTGACAAGCGAGGAGAGGTGGATGTGCTTGAGTCCCTAAAGTCTAGCTGACCTCTGCCACCGTTCCTGTGAGAGAACCGGCACCCGTCAATTCACACCCTTTCCCCTCCTCCACGAGCCCCGTCTTGAAATACGGGCCACCACTCCTCCCCCGAGTTCGAGAGATTACCTGGGGGTCTTCCGTCAGGAGTCGCTGCCACCGGAGGGCCGGGAGTGAGGGATTGGCCCTGGTGTGTGGAGCGAGTGAGCGGCGCGTCTGGCGGCTTAAGGAGACCAACCTTCAGGAAGTGCGGGAGGGAAGGCTGTGAGGCCGCGGTCCTCATCACGTGCGAGGGGCCTAGTGCCGCCCCGCAGTTGCCAGACGGGAGCAGAGGCCGCGCCCCCGCAAGACGCACTGATCCTGTCATCGTTGGAGCGCCTCCTAGCAGTAGCGGGGAAGTGAGGCTGTCGCCGTGAGGGGAGAGAGCAACTTAGGGATCCCTTGTGGGAGGAGGCTGGAGGGTGTGTGCAGACCCCCATTCCCCCCTTTTTGAGAGGGGATTCCTTCTTCTTGTTTAGCCTGCCAGCTTCGTTCCACGAAGGGAGGGAGGGTACCTCCCAACAGCGGTGAACCATCCACGAGGAGGACCACCAGAGTGACAGTAAGCGGGGCCCATACCGAAGGGAAAAGGGGCGAAGTCTTGTTACTGAAAAGTAGGTTCGGAGACTGGAGGGGGCCTATTTGAACGGGTTGGTGTCTCGTGGGAAAGCCCGGGGCCCGTTGTAACTATCAGCACTTCGTCCCAACCAAGTTGAGGGTATAGGATAACAGGGCGAGCCTTGTGCCAGCGAGAGAGCCTAGGGGTACTGCCCCACGGGGATGGTTAAGCGTGGTACTAGGGTACCCTAAGAGGAGCTGGCCTGACGGTAACGAAGTTGGCTGCCAGCAGTTTAGTGAGTCCAGCTGTGAGGAGAACCTCGTTTAAGACCGGGGGATAATCTGAATTGCGAGTGCTCTTCTGAGCACCGCCTGTGAGGAGGTTGACAACCCCGCCCCCCCCCCCAGAGTCCAGGCGCCCCGGGTGGGGTTACCTAGAGGGTCTACAGATCTGCTGTGCTAGAATTAACCCGCAGGGACAGTTACTGTGAAGTGTAATGACATGGTTTATCTGGAAATATGATGAAATGGTTTGTTCTGAAATGTAATGACATGGTTTATCTGGAAATATGATGAAATGGTTTGTTCTGAAATGTAATGACATGGTTTATCTTGAAATATGATGAAATGGTTTGTTCTGAAATGTAATGACATGGTTTATCTTGAAATATGATGTGATGAAATGTTTCATTCTAAAAGTGTGAATTGAAAATCCAAGTCGCAAAGAAAAGTGAAAGAATTCTAGTAAACTCCAAAATTTAATCAGTGTAGTGTCCTTTTTGAGTGGCGCTGCGCTAGATTGCGGACTGAGGAGGATGCAAGCACAAGACGCCATGTTGAGAGGAATGCCTGTTAACTTGAGCCAAGCTACCCCTAGGATATAGGTCCAACAGACACTCACTCAGACATTCCAACAGGGGGGCCTGAGTGCCCGTGACGAACAAGTTACGTTCCTTCTGTAACGCTTTTTTCTGGTGGATAAAATATCTATCTGTGGATTCCTCACCTTTTGAATATCCCAATGCATCAGCATTCCACAGAACTTTTCTTCCCAGCTCTCCCATGTCGACGATGATGTCAAAATGGCACAGCCCCGCACGTGACTCTGCGTGACGTTGTCGGAGCCGGAGACAGACAGACAGACAGACAGACAGACACACACACACACACACACCCATACACATATAATACACATATATACACTTGTAAAGATAAATAAAATACACATCTATAAATAACTTCGATTTTGGTATAAGCAGACAAGCAACGGGGAGGCAGGAGGGTCCGTGAGGAATCCACAGGTAGATACTGTATCCACCAGAAAAAGAGTTACCAACGGTAAGTAACTTGTTTTTCTGATGGATACATCTACCTGTGGATTCTTCACCTTTTTAACTAAATCCCCAAGCAGTCTCGCACTCGGAGAAGGGTGCCTGTCAGCCTATACCAAAAAATCATGCAAAACAGAACAAGCAAAGTGACCAACCTTCCTCACTTTGGAGTCTAAGCAATAGTGCTTCACAAAAGTGTGGAGAGAAGCCCAAGTTGCCACTTCACAGAAGTCAACTACAGTGACACGTCTAGCCAGAGCAGGAGTAGAAGACTTAGCTCGTTTAAAATGAGCACAAATACTTTTTGGCTGATCCTTGTTCGCCATGGCTTAGCAAATCTTTATACACAGGATGATCCACCTGGATTAATGTCCTCCTATGCATTTCTTTCCCTTTTCATGTTGTCCACATAGCCAACAAACAACTGATCATCCAGGATGAGATCACGAGTCCTGTCCACATAAAAGTTCACAGCTCTCTTAGGGCCCAAACGATGAAACCTTTCTTCCTCTTTAGATTAGATCGATGTGGGGGAGAATAGAAAGTAGGAAGGGTGATAGACTGGCCCAAGTGAAAGGGAGTAACCACCTTTGGCAGGCCAGCAGCCCTGGTTCTAAATACCAACTTGTTTGCATAGAAAGTGGTGAAGGGGGCTTCACACTTAATGCCTACAATTCACTAACATGTCTAGCTGACATTATAGCATCCAGACAAATCATTTTGAAATTAAGTAACCTTAAGGGACAACTATGTAGGGGGACAACTATGTAGGGGCTCAAATGGAGCACCCACAAGAAAGGTTAACACCAAATTAAGATCCCACTGAGGCATGATAAACGGAGTGGGAGGGAACTTGTTTGGAAGTCCCTAAATAAACCATAACACTATAGGGGACATAAAAAGGGAAGTTTGGTCTGGTAAGCAGAGGAATGTCGAAAGGGAAGACAAATACTCCTTAACTGTTGCAAAAGCGCACTTTGCTGCGCTAGGGACAGTGCAAAGCGTAAAATGTCAGACTAATGGGCTTTTAAAGGGTCAATAGAATTTTCTCCGGACCACTTTACAAATTTCGCCCAACTGCCAGGATAAACCGACTTGGTGGAGTGTCTTCTGGCTGATAGTATAACATCCACCACATCCAGGAGGAAGAGAGAAAGAACTCGGGTTGTTCTGTTCAATCTCCAGGCATGTAGGTGATGGCTCTGGAGGTGAGGGTGTACAGCCTGCCCCTGCAACTGAGAGAGGAGGTCTGCCCTGTGAGGGAGACGGAGCAGAGGGAACAGAGAGAGGTAAAGACAGTTTGTATACCATACCTTTTGCGGCCAATCCGGGGCTATTAATATTATATGGGCCCAGTCTTGGCGAATCTTCCTCCGAACCCAAGGAATCAAGGGTCTGGGGGTAATGCGTAAAACAACTGGGTGCCTAAGTCCAATTAAAACATGTCCCGAGAGCTCCCTGCAACGGATACTGAAGGCTGCAGAACGACAGGCAGTGCAATAGGTCTAACTAAGGGGTCCCCCATAGTCAGAAAATCTGTAGTACCGCTTCTGGATGGAGATGCCTCATCATGATCAGCAGAAAAGTGCCAACTGAGACTGTCCGCACACACGTTCAGAACTCCTGCCATGTGAATTGCCATGATGCAGATCTGGTGCTCCCGAGTCCAGGACCAGAGTCGTAGAGCCTCTCTGAAGAGAGGATACATTTCCACTCCTCCCTGTTTGTTTATGTACCACAAAGCGGTAGTGTTGTCTGTCAAGACTTGAAATGACTGACCGCGAAGGGAAGGGAGGAATGCCTTGCGAGCCAAACATATCACCCACTATTCCAGAAGATTGATATGTAACAACTTTTCCTCTGCAGTCCAAAGACCTTTGATCTCCAGGTCTCCCAGATGAGCTCCCCACACTAGAGTGAAGGCATCCGTTATGACTGTGGCATAGGGTGAAAAGGCTTCCATTGAGACAGACTGCAGGGCACACACCCCAACTGAAGCTCTACTGCAGTGTCTCTAGAGATCTTGACCAACTCTCTGAGATCCCTTATGTGTTGAAACCACTGCCTGCAGAGGCACCACTGGAGGGCCCTCATGTGCCAGCACGCATGAGTGACCAACAGAATGCAGGAGGTCATCAGACCTAGCAGGTGTAAGACCTTCAGGACTGGAACCATAGCTCCACTGTGAAATATAGGAATCATAGCCTGAATGTCTAGAATTCTCTGAGGAGGCAGGTAGGCTTCATTCACCGTTGTGTCCTGTACTGCCCCCATGAACAGTGTGCCCTAAGAGGGCTCTAGGTGAGATTTGGGTACGCTGAAAGTAAAACCCAGGTTGAAAAACAACTGCATTGTCAACTGCAAATTATGCAACAGCAACTCTGGAGTCTTGGCTTTGATCAGCCAATTGTCCAGGTAAGGAAATACTGTTATTTCCCACCTTCTGAGATGTGCTGTGACCACTGCCATCACCTTCATAAAGACTCGAGGTACGGAGGTAAGACCAAATAGACGGATGGCAAACTAATAATGCTGTGTCCACACCGTAAAACAGAGGCACTTAAGAACTTTTAGAATCAGTATGTGAAAATGCACATCCTGCAAATCAATTGAAACCAACCAGTCTTACTCACTTGTGCAAGGGTCAGCATCTTGAACTTTTCCTGCTTGAGGGACCAGTTCCAAATCCTGAGGTCGAGGATCGGCTGCAAGGGATCGTCCTCCTTTGGGAATAAGGAAATACCGGGAACAGCATCCCTGACCCCGTTCCTGCTCTGGAACCAACTCTACTACGCCCTTCTGAAGTAGAATTTGAACCTCCTGTTGGAGGAGCAGAACATGTTTTTCTGAACAAAATCCCTGTTGGGGAGGAAAAGGTGGGGGAATCTCTTGGAAGGGTAGGGAGTGCCCATTTTGCACAATAAACAAAACCCAAAGATCTGTTATTCCAGATCTCCATTGAGGTAGAAAATAGGCCAACTGTTCTCCCACTGGACAAGTATGCTCCAGGGTGGCAGAACTAGGGCTGTTTTTCCGTGACATTGGCCAGGGAGGAAGAAGAGAAAGAAGGCTGATGGACAGTTCCACATTGTCTGCCTCTACCCCACCCCCTATAACTTCTGTAGGGGGGATTGGATGTCTGCTGCTGTAGCTGAAATTGGCTACTGCTTCAAAAGGAAAAGTTCCAGCCAAACCCCTGAAACTTACAAAATTGCCTATAATATTAGGCTGAGCCTGAAGGTCCAAAGATCTCGCTGCTGTTTTGCTGTACATGAATCTCTCAAAGGTAGAATCCGCCTTAGCACTAAACCGCCTTGAACCATCAAATGGCAAGTCCGTTAAGGTTGCTTGCACGTCTGGCGAGAAGTTAGACCCCCCTTAACCAAGCGTGTCTCCTTGTGGCAACTGAAGATCTCTCGCCATGGCGACTGAATCAGCCATATCTAAACCTGACTGAATGACTTGACAGGCCGCCACTTGACTATCGTTCAGTAATTCTGAAAAATGTCCCTGATCATCAGGCAACTTAGGGACAACTGCCTTGGCTGGTTTCATTAACACATGGATATATCCTTGCAACAAACAGGTTGCATTGGTCGACTTCAAGGCCATGTTACCAAAAGAAAACACCTTCTTTGCAGACTGTTCCATTCTCTTGGACTCCACATCTGCAGGAGTAGTTGGAAATAATCCTGGCGTTAGCTTTGAAGAACAGAAAGCCTGTACCAAAAAACATTCAGGCGTAGAATTAGACAAGAATGGAGGATACCAGGAGCAGGCTTATACCTTCTTGCAATAGACCTAGGAATTGCTGCCAGTGTCACAGGTTTCTGCCAAATTTCAAGAATTGGCTCAATGAAAGCTTCTTTGAAAGGCAGCATGGGCTCTGAGGAGGATGTTGAAGAATGCAATACATCTGTTAGCAAATTACTTTTGAGTTCAGTAGAAGGCAAAGATAACACCAGCATCTCGGATGTTTTTTTTATCAGAGTGGTATGTTGTGACCTCAGGCGGTGGATTGCCTTTTGGAGACAGCAATTCCCATTCCGAGGAGGGACCCAAACCACTTGCTATCTCCAGACCTTCAAACTCCGGATCCTAAGAAACGATTTCACCTTCATATCCGAATTTTGATCCTCCTCAATAAGCCTTTGGGCCTCTATCCGGGACCTATGCTTGGGCATTGATGAAGGCAGCACTGGCGTCAGCGACATGGCAACGGCGCCAGGACTTGTCACCTGATCAGCAGGTGTCAGTGGCACTGGACTGGAGCAGCATGACACTGGCACGGATCCAGTCGATGCTGGAGGTTAAACTGGCACTGGACACTCTTCTCGGAACTCTTCCACTGGTGATGGCGTCGCCTTTCTCAGCGCCGGAGGAGGCCAAGAACCTGGGCCATCACCATAAATGGCAGGATGGTGCCTGCTGATAGAGTGCCGGAAAACCTCCCAAGGAGTAAGAAAGCGGACCCATGGGGCCCGCAGCCACACCAGATGGAGTCATTGCCCTACTGAAAATCCTATAATTAGCATTCAGAAAACTTGATGGGTTGGACCCCGGAGTCTGAAACACCGGATACTCTTGCTCCTGTCTAGGAGGCATAGGCTGCGGCGGTGGTAGAACTGAATCTGGTACTGACTCCGAATCAGAGTGTCCAGGTGGATTCAAGGCCCATTGACTCAACGGCAACACAGGAGCGCCCTCTGGAGATGGAGTCGGAGACACCTCACCTTGGCCTTCATGAGTCTTCGGATACGGGGGCACTGACCTCGGTGAGTCATCCATCCAAGAACCATGACACCGCTTCCTCTTGTGTTTTCTCTTAGACGAGTTCAAAGAGTGGGGAGATGGCGACTCCGACCGAGTACAAGACCTCTGCCGTCCTTTTTTCTCCTCTCTCACCCTGGCCATAAAGAGCTTTGCCTCCCTCTCCTTCAACACCTTGGGGTTCATCTTTTGGCAAGAACAGGTGTTGATGTTGTAATCTGAACCTAAACACCAAAGACAGCTGTCGTGACGATCTATGATCGCCATTTTACGCTCACTTTTCCTGCAAGGCTTGAATTCAGACTTTCTCGGGGCAACATTCCTCTCCTGCACCAACGTTAATATTTCCAGACAAAAATGTCACAAGATTTCTAAGAACTAGGGAGAGCCTAGAAAAAAAACCTTTACGCGTCGTAGGCACGGAAAAAACGCAACTTAATGTCAGCATGCTGACTAGGGCTTCTTATGGCTCCGATGACGTCAAGCGGAGTCGTGTATGGAGCCGAGGCATTATGACGTCCTCGCCGACATGGGAGAGCTGGGAAGAAAAGTTTCCATGGAATGCTGACGCATTGGGATATTCAAAAGGTGAGTAATCCACAGGTAAATGTATCCATCAGAAATTACCTTATACGGATTGTGTGCGCAAGCTCAATATACTTATTTATGGCTCTACCCAACTCGCTTTCAGCCCCATGCAGCAGTGTAAGCCGATCAGGCAGCTCCCTGCCCCTTGACCACAGCCCTCTACCAGCCCCCAAATTGAAACAGTGAGTGTGCCTGATGGGCGTGTGACGGCATTCTGTGCTGCGCCCGGCTTCCTTGCATTTACGGTCACTCCATTCCCCTTGCAGGCAACCCCATGCCGCCGCCACTGCAAGATGACTGTGCTTGCAGGCGAGGTGTCACTACATTTGCTGACATATACCCTGACAGCAAATTCCTACCCCGTTTGTGGCAGACGAACCCACATGTACCACAGTGTTAGACATCCTTCTTTACCATCAGCTCCGACCTACCTGCCATGTGCTTCAGGACACATTCCACTCACCTCCCCCTGTATTCCATACACTCGAACACATGCTAACAAATCCCTCCCCTTGCAAACTAGTCACTCAATTGCATATTGAGTAAATGACAAGGCGTTAGTGCGTGCCCCAGAGACTCACGCTGCCCGGGCCACCAACACGGACCCCCCTCCCCATCACTGATGCACAGTGGTCATACCGATGTGGACAACTCCCTCTCACCCAACTATAGACTCTGGCTCAACCACTTCAAATTCCTGTACCGCACACCGGTGCAGCTGCGCCGATAATGACCACAGCCTGTGCTGTGCTATCCCGCGGGTCTCCTTCCTACACCTTGCTTGGGTGTGCCTGCGGGTGCTAATCTACTGGTCCAAAGTCTATTGGATCCTGCATCAGATTACTGGCCACTCAATATCGCAGACTCCACTAGTGGGTCTTTTGCCATACATTAAGAACGTTTCCCCTGAGTCCCAGCACCTCAAGGCCGTGTTCCTGCTTCTGGCTAAACGACAAGTCGCTGTGCACTGGGGGAGATGGCAGGCGTCAAAGACGCAATTGCCAAGAACAGCTTTACGCATACTGGGAACTCATGCCTTTGAGATCACGCCCGAAGACATCTGGGAACCACTGTTGGCATACCTAAGAAGGGGAGTCACTCATCCCCCACAGGCCAAAGCTGGGGAAATGCTGCAAAATGCCCTCCCTAATTTGTTTGACGATGCTGCCGACCCCTCTGGCGACTTGGCCCATGCCCCTTTACACATCTGCAGCAAAGCAAATTGGAGTGAATAGAATTGTTATACTTCTGCATTTTTGGTCGCCTTTTTGCTGGAGTGCTACTACATTGCTTATGTATTAAAATGAATTCACTGCTGTTTTCACCATTTTACTGCTGAGGCGATGATACAATAATTTCTTGTGTTACTCCATCAACTCACTGGGGTACCTTGACCTATTCCCCTATCCCTCCCCCCCTCTTTCTTTGAAGGCCTCTGGCCTGTTGTCGTTATCTTCATAAACTGCTAATAAAAACAGATTTAAGAAAATAGCAACATTTACACAGTGTCTGTGTCCAATGATTTTATTTCACTTTCTAAGACAAGGATTGAGAAAGGTATTATAGAATTCAATCTATCAATATAATCTTTATTCAGCAGAAGCCATTAGATCAAAACATAAATATTCAGTGCATGATAAACTCCTAAAATATAAAGTCTTCATAATCAAAGCACAGAACATACAAGCACCACAGGCGTAAAAATTCATAATTTTTTCCAGTAATAAAAACCTACTCTTATAAAATGTGAAACTGCATAGCAAATATATACTGAGCCAAGACACTAACAAAACCACATAAGCCCCTCCTCGTGCTGTCTCAGGTTTGTACTGCTTAGAATAGGGACCAGAAAAGAGGACCGAGGGGCTGAATACAAGGTGCAAAACAGTGTAAAGTGACTTGTGCTTTGCATAGAGAAGTTATCGCAGAGACAAGGAGGAAAGTCGTCTTGCCAAGGACCTTCCAGGGGGAAGGCGAACTTAAAGTGCAATGTGCATAATCTAAAAAGGGTAAGACAAAAATGATGGGTAGGGTTCACAATCCAGACTAAGTAAGGCTCCGCACTTCTTATTGTTGATAAATATCTAACAATTGACTCCTTAAACTGGGCCCTCTCCTGACGTAAGTTCATACAGTGATTTAGATAACACTGTTTGACTACTTCTTTGTGTTTAAGCGCAATCTTAAGTGGGTTTTTGTACAGTTCTGGGAGGCCTAAGATCTTGAAGGTTTTCCTCAACAAGGAGAACCAATGAATATGATCTACCCTATCACGATATAAGCAATCTGCAATGCGGGTTCTAACAAGACCTGCCTCCGAGGTTCTCCAGCTCTTAACCCAAAGTAATAGAGGTGCAAGCCCAATCAAGTCCTCCACGTTGGGTATTCCTAATTCCTTGTGGCATATAAAAGTGGCAGTACCTCAAGCAAATGACAGTAGTCTAAGTGCAAAACGTTTTTCAACACACTAGAGGGCACCTGCGCCTTATGTCCCTGCCGAGGTACATTTGCTGTTGCATAAACTTAACATCTCTTTAATTGGTTTGTGCCTTAGTCTGTGTGCAAATCTAAAAATAGCCTCTATGTTCCTGCTGAGATGTTGGGATCTTAGAGTTAATAGAAGAGTCCAGCTAAAAGATGAACTAAAAAGGATTCTCAAATATTTCAATATATAACCTTTTGTAAGTGTGTCCCCCCATAACAAAGCACTTAGACTTCGTGTTTGGACGACCACATGCCATGTTATAATATAGGGCACTGAATGCTTTACTTGCAAGTCTAGGTCTTCCATATAGGTTAGAAACAATTCTACTAAGAGCTGTTGACCATTTGCTGTGTGGGTAAGAAGTACCGAATCGTCCATGTATAATAAAATGGTTATCTATTGAGCTCCCATATGTGGTGTATCTTTCCCTTTATCCACTAGGTATTTATTGATACCATTAATATGAAGTAGGTAAAGAAAGGGAGCCAAAATATACCCCTGTGAAACACCCTGAGTGGAAATGATATGGGGGAGAACGTTTGCCTAAGGGACCATAATGGATCCTCACTGTTAGATCCTGATGTAAATGCCTTATAAAGATATGGAGTTCCTTTTTAACACCCGTCATTCCCATTAAGTCTCATTTCTTTGAGTGGTTCACTAAATTAAACACACTTGATAGATCAATAAAAGCTAGTTGAAAGGATCTCTCTTTGGCCCCAACATATTTGCCTGCTATAAGATAGAGGTTTAGGCACTGATCGGCAGTGCAAATATCTGGTCTAAACCCATACTGAACTTCCATTGGGATGTTGTTTTCATAAGCCCAGCTCTCCAAACGGGACAAGAGTACACAGCCCAGAATCTTAACACTAGAATCCAATAGTGAAATTGGGCTGTAGCAGAACGGCAGGGTCTAGCTTCCTCTTAAAAACATAAGGACTACAATAGCCGTCCTCCAGGAGTCTGGAATGGGGCCTGACACAGCGTATATAAAAACATTTGTCAGCAAAGGGAGACCACAGATCAGTATTAGATTTTAAAATATCAGCTGGGACACCGTCAGGGCAAAGTGCCTTCCTAGAAACACATTTTCCGATGGCTAAGGTTACTTCATGGGTGCCAATCGGGATTTGGAGGCCTTGTAGTTTCTGGGAAAACCGACACTGACAGAAACCCGCATTAATGGTCTTGTTTTCTGATTGAAAGATTTTTGAAAAATGGGTCACCCAGCAATCCATGGTAATTAGAAAATCAACTTTTAGAGCATCTAGCTCTGGAAAGATGGCCCGATTAACTACTTCCCAAAACTTGGTATTTTCCCTAGCCCTCCCTACCACTACAAAGCCTTACCAAACTGTATTCCTTATTTCACGTTTCCTCCCCTCTAAGGTGATTTTACATAGCCTTCTTGCATACTTGAGAGCTTGTATTGAACGAGGGCGCGATTTAAGGGGTGCCTCAGCTGTTTATGGGCAGCAGAGCAGGCCATGTTAAACCATCGGTGGGCGGGGGGGGGGGGCTATTGGAGGTTACATTTTCTGATATAGACCTGTAAATGTTATTGAGCCTAACTCGAATATTATCAGGCCCCATCTCCCCAGGCAGGCTTAAATAGAATTCATGGACTCTGCCACAGTATCTCGATTAAATGCAAGTGAATCAACCTTGTCCCATTTTTGCTTTAATTCCTTAATCTTGGAATATACTATCCTATCCTTGTTTTTAGGGCCTTTAAGTTTAGTAGGAGAGTTCAGAGTGATATGAAAGGATTATGATCACTTGCTCATTTACTAACCACTTTAAAATCTAGAAATTGGGAAGAAATCTCAGCAGGTATCATAATCTAATCAATAGTGTTTCCAGAATAGTTTCCAGAGAAGGTTGGGATACAGGCGTTCTACCTACAAAACATGTCACTGGAAAAAATTTGATTGTGCTTCAAAAGAACAAGTTACTTACCTTCGGTAACGCTTTTTCTGGTGAATACAGTATCTGCCTGTGGATTCCTCACCTTGTGAATATCCCCTGCGCCAGCAACATTCGGAAATTTTTCATAGCTCTCCACGCCGACGTCACAATAGCATGGCTCCGCACGCGGCTCCGCTGACGTCACTGGAGGCATAAGAGAGCCTCGTCGGCCTGATGACGTCAGTTCCGCCCTTTTTTTTCCGGGCCTTCGAGGCACACGGACGGGACGACAACAATATATATACAGTACATAATATTCAAACCAACACACACAGTGTGAAGTCAGTGCAGGAAAGCAAAAGAAATAACACACTTCCTTTGACAGTAACAGCTAGAGTTTATCACATTATCACTATTGTAGGTATACAAGGGTGGACAACGGAGAGGCGGGTGGGTCAGTGAGGAATCCACAGGCAGATACTGTATCCACCAGAAAAAGCGTTACCCAAGGAAAGTAACTTGTTCTTCTGATGGATACATCTGCCAGTGGATTCCTCACCTTGTGAATAGAGTCCCACAGCAGTCCCCACTCACAGAGGAGGGTGTCCACCCTTCTATACCAAAAAGTCCTGAAGGACGGAACGTGTAAAGTGTCCGTCCCTCCTCACCTCGCAATCTAAGCAGTAATGCTTCGCGAAAGTGTGGAGGGAGGCCCAAGTTGCCTCTCTACAAATGTCCTCCACAGGAACACCTCTAGATAAGGCAGATGTAGAAGACTTTGCCCTGGTAGAGTGAGCCCTTATACCCTCTGGAGGTTCCTTACCGGCCAAAGAGTAAAAGATCTTGATGCACAAGATAATCCATCTGGAAAGGGTGCGCTTGTGCACCGCTCTGTCTTTCCTACAGCCAATGAAGTCCACGAAGAGCTGGTCATCCACTCGAACGTCTTTAGTTCTACCGAGGTAAAAACTCACCGCCCTTTTAGGGTCCTGGTCCTGAGTACCATTCTTTCAGCATGAATGGTCAAGAACGGGGGTTTCGAACTCAGAGCTTGAAGCTCACTTACCCTCCTTGCCGAGGTAATGGCAATGAGAAAAACTGTTTTAAAAGACAATAGCCTTAAGGGACACTTGTGCAAGGGTTCAAAGGGAGAACCCATCAAGTAAGTTAAGACAACATTTAAGTCCCATTGAGGCACAATAAATAGAGTGGGCGGAAATTTGTTGGTAAGGCCCTTAATGAACCGTAACACAATAGGTGATTTAAACAAGGACGGCTGATCCGGCAAACAAAGGAATGCCAACAAATACGATAAATAACCCTTCACAGTAGCTACTGCAAAACCTTGCTGAGCTAGAGAGAGAGCAAACTGAAGGATGTTGGATAAACGAGCCCTCAAAGGGGCAATAGACTTCTCCCCACACCAATGGACAAATTTGGACCACCTATAGGAATAGATAAGACTTGGTGGAGAGACGCCTGGCAGACAAAATCACGTCCACCACGTCAGGCGGGAGAGAAAAAGAATTCAGGTTGCCCCGTTCAATCTCCAGGCATGAAGGTGTAAGCTCTGGAGGTGGGGGTGTAGAACCTGCCCCTGCGACTGCGAGAGGAGGTCTGCCCTGAGAGGGAGATGGAGCGGAGGGCACGAGGAGAGGTGGAGAAGATCTGTATACCACACCCTTCTTGGCCAATCCGGGGTGATCAATATGACTTGGGCCCGGTCTTGGCGAATCTTCCTCAGAACCCGAGAGATCAAGGGTATGGGAGGAAATGCGTAAAGGAGATGTGAGTCCCATCTCAACTGAAACGCATCCCCCAAAGCTCCCTGCATCAGATACTGGAGAATGCAGAATGACGGGCAGTGAGCGTTCTTGTGAGTGGCAAACAGGTCCACCCGAGGAGTTCCCCACGTCCGAAAGACGTGACGAACCACCTCCGGATGGAGCCTCCACTCGTGGTCGGCAGAGAACTGCCGACAGACTGTCTGCACGCACGTTCAGAACTCCAGCCAGATGATTTGCCGTCAGACAAATCTGATGATCCTGAACCCAGGACCAGAGACGCAGAGCCTCTCTGCAGAGACAATGCGACCCCACTCCTCCCTGCTTGTTGATATACCACATTGCGGTAGTGTTGTACGTCAGGACTTGAACCGACTGACCGCAAAGGGTAGATGGAAGGGCTTTCCTTGAGACAGATTGCCCTCCACGCTCCACCAAGACAGATCCCCTGCAGCTTCTCTGGAGATCCTCACAGACTCCCTGAGATCTCCCTTGTGCTGATACCACTGCCTGCGGAGGCACCACTGGAGCGCCCTCATGTGCCAGCGTGCATGGTTGACCAACAGAATGCAGGAAGCAAACAGACCGAGCAGACGAAGGACCTTCAGGACTGGAACGACCGCTCCATTGTAAAACAAGGGAACCATTTCCTGTATGTCGAGAATCCTTTGTGGAGGTGGGAATGCTCGACACACAGTAGTGTCCAGTACCGCCCCTATGAACAGGTTGCGCTGAGAGGGAACCGGGTGAGATTTGGGCACGTTTAACAAGAAACCCAATTTGTACAACAGCTGAGTTGTAACCTGCAGATGACGAAGCACCTTCTCTGGTGACTCCGCTTTGATCAGCCAGCCGTCCAGATAGGGGAAAACTGGAATCCCCGACCTTCTGAGATGGGCTGCCACCACTGCCATCAACTTGGTGAAGACTCGAGGTGCAGTAGTAAGACCAAACGGGAGAACCGTAAACTGATAATGTTGCGACCCTACCGTAAAACGGAGATACTTCCTGTGCGACTCGAGGATCGGAATATGAAAATACGCATCCTGCAAGTCGATCAACACCATCCAGTCCACCTGTTGCAGCGCTTGAAGAACCTGCGCAAAGGTGAGCATCTTGAACTTCTACTGCTTCAGAAAAAGGTTCAAGATCCTGAGATCCAGGATTGCACGTAGCCTGCCATCCTTCTTGGGTATCAGGAAATACTGGGAGTAGCATCCCTGACCCCTTTCCTGCTCTGGAACCACCTCTATCACAACTTTTTTCAGTAATGTTAGGACTTCCTCCTGCAGGAGAAGAAGGTGGTCCTCCGAACAAGCACCTTGGCAAGGAGGGTAATTTGGAGGGAATTCCCGAAAGGGAAGAGCATACCCATTTTCCACAAGATTTAGAACCCAAAAGGTCTGTAGTGACCGATTCCCAATCTTGCAGAAAATGGGTAAGCCGACCTCCAACAGGACCAATATGATCCAGAATGGTGGATCTAGGGCTGCTTTGCTGTGGCAAGAGGGAGGGACTTAGAGGAGGAGGAGGAGGAGGGCTGACGACCTTCTGGACGACCTCTGTTCTTGCTCCTGTAGGTCTTATACAGGGTATTTTGCTGCTGCTGCTGCTGAGGCTGCCTGTAGCTCCGAAAGGACGACCTCCCAAAACCTCTGTACCCTCTGTAAGAGGAACCTCTAGGCTGGGCCTGCAGACCCAGAGACTTAGCTGTGGCTTTGCTGTCCTTAAACCTTTCCACGGCTGCATCTGCTTTCTTTCCAAACAGTCCAGAACCATCAACGGGTAGGTGTAGAAGTGTTGCCTGTACATCTGGAGAGAACTCCGACGACTTAAGCCAAGCACTTCTTCTTGTGGCAACCGAGGAGCCCATGATCCTGGCAACAGAGTCCGCAGTGTCTAAGTGAATAACTTGATGTGCAGCTGCTTGAGTATCCGACAAGACCTCATTAAAATTCTGCCTGTCCTCCTCAGACAATTTAGGACCCAGCTGTTTTGCAGAGTCCATTAGGGCATGGATGTAACGGCCCAAAAGACAGGTGGCATTTGTGGACTTCAAGGCCATACTTGCCGAGGAGAACACCTTCTTGGTTGACTGGTCAAGCTTTTTTGACTCTCTATCACCAGGAACTTGAGGAAATGCTCCAGAAGACTTCTTCGAACATGCAGCTTGAACCACCAGACTCTCAGGAGGATGTGATGTAAGGAAGTCCGGATCTCCTGGAGCCGCCCTGTACCTCCTAGCAACAGATTTTGACACTGCTAGAGCCGAAAAGGGTTTACGCCAAACCTCCATAACTGGCTCAGTAATGGCATCATTGAAAGGAAGCAAAGGTTCTACTACAGTGGAGGGAGAATGAAGAACCACCGTCAAAATATTGGACTTAAATTCAGCCGTTGGTGGGGGGCGTGGCTAGCTGCCGAGCGTAATGGCCGCAGCCTGAAGGAGCTCCGGGGGTGAGACCGTCCTCCCCGCCATCCGCACACTGATCCGCGCCTTAGTGCGAGCCCAAAGTACTCGCAATTCACGCCGCAATGTAGCGACACCCAGTGGTACCGCTCCGGAGTCTCCCCGTGTCCTGTGAAGCGGCCGGCGCCGCTCCGATAGTTTGGGCCTGTCTCCTCGGCTGAAGCCGGGGCCTCGATTAGGGAGGCGCGACCCGTGTGCTGCGCATGGGACCCGGGATCGCTGCAGAGAGGTGCCCCCGGCCCAGAAGTCAGACGACCTGCACTGAAGACGTCCCGGGAATGGTGCTTGGAGCCTGACTACATCGGCGGAAGCCCACTTCCCACACGGACTGACAGCACATCGGAGGCGCTGCCGCATCGCCGAGATGGGGGGGGGGGGGGGGGGGCGGGGCGGCGTTGCTCCTGAGCAATGGCGGCTACAAGGCACCTGAGACGACGGGAGTAGTGGGGCTGAAGACCTGGATGGCCCGGGGACTGATGTGAGGGCCTGACTTGCCGCCTGAGACGCCCGGACTGCACTGTAGAGAGTGCGTGTACCGCCTACAAGAGCCAGGTACAGAGGCCGTGATCTGCGGGACGGCGACGCACCGCGCCCCCTATGGCGAGGATGAGTGAGACACGCAGGTGCACGCGGCTGTAGGAGCCCGAAGTGATGGTGAGTGGCTCGCTGGTGTGCCGTCCAGCGTGCGTCCTGCCCCCACGCAGTGTCAGCGCCTGAGGAGTGGCGGCGCCGCCTCGAGCTCCGCGTGGAGTGAAAAGACGACTGGTTTTGGGGCCCTGTGCTCTGTCCCTTGTGCTGTAGTGCTAGCAGCTCTCAACATAGCCTGGTCCCCGGCTCCACCATGAGCGGTAAAGGGAGTAGGGCGCATCAGCAAGGGAAATTGGACAAATACGCATATACTAAAGACTCTCCCCCGTTGACAGAGCGCGCCGATCGCGCTGAGGGGGCCCCCCGCTGCAGTCGGTCCGCCTAAAGTGACACTAGAGGATATCATGGCCGCCCTTGCTAAGGTGCAAACGACGGTGGGGTCTATTTCCACGGACGTGACGCTCCTCCGCGCTGACTTCCAGAAAATGTCCACCAGAGTCACGGAGGTTGAACAGGTGACTGCTACCCTGGCGAAAGACTCTAGCTTTCTGCTTCAAAAAGTGTCGCAATTAGAGGCCGAAAACAAGCGCATGGCCGAGAGGCTTGATGACCAGGAAGGGCGATCCCGCCGCAACAACGTACGCATCACGGGCATTCCGGAGAGCGAGGGGAGCCCAGCCATGGATCTCTACGTGGAGAACCTCATAAAAACTGAACTGCAGCCCAGGGGACTCTCGACCTTCTTTTCGGTGGAGCGGGCGCACAGGGTGCCCGGGGGAAGGCCTAAGATCGGAGCTCCCCCCCGGCCGGTCCTGGCCCGTATTTTTAACTTTCGCGATCGTGATGTCATTCTACAGACGGCCCATGTGGCTCCACTCTTGCGTATACAGAATTCACAAGTGTCCTTCTTTCCGGATTACACGGCGGCTGTGTCGGCGCGCCGGAGGAGCTTCTTGGAAGTAAAAAAGAGACTGAGGGCCCGTGAACTTTCCTATTCCATGTTATTTCCGGCCAGGCTGCGAGTGGTGGCGGATGGAAAGACATGGTTTTTCGAATCACCGGAGGAAGCGAATGATTGGCTTGAGGGATGGCAGCAGGTGAAACATTCAGGACGTTCAGACAGGCGAAAACGGCCACCTGGAGAGGCGACGGACCCCACTGGCCGAGATGATGCTCTGGAAGCTGCGGCCTGGCTGCAGCACGAGGCTTAATCCAGAGGCGATGAACTTTGACTCTTTATTGGACGGTGCAGGGTAAGGGAGACGGCTCCTCGGTGGTGAGGTGTCCGCGCACTCCTAATGTAGCTCGGCACATTTGGACGCTCGAAATGGGGATGTCTCTGGTCTTCCTCATACCTCCCGCTCCTTGCACACAAGTTAGGTACTGGGGTATGGGTTCTGAGCACTCTGCTGAGTTGGGGTGGTGGGCAGTTTGGAGTCCGCATGGCAGGGAGGCAGGGAGGGGGTTGGGGGGTAAGGGGGTACTTTTTCGTTTTTTTTTAGTATTTACGGTTCAAATTGAAAGTAATGTTTGCAATGCAGTACACACAGCCACTACAGAACACATGCTGCGCGTCGATTTTCCTGAGCTGTTAATTACCCTCGTTATCAAGCGTTCTAATGTCTGCTGCTTGTGAGGGGGCGCCTGTGCCGAGTTACTCCACTCCGATACCGCCACTCTCCCTACTCACGTGGAACGTGCGTGGCTTGGGGGACAAAATTAAACGCGGCCTAGTCTTAAGAGATGCGCTCCGGCGATTGTCCTATTACAGGAAACCCATCTGACAAGCACCACTAGTAAGGCAATGAACCTGTGGGGATACAAAATGGTGGCGCATTCAGAATTTACCTCCGGGTCTAGGGGGGTGGGCATTCTGGTGCGGAAGCAGTAGCCATTAATTATTCACAAACATAAAACGGACAAATCGGGGAGGTTTGCGGCGATAGCCACCCAATGGGAGGGACGCCCCCTAAACATAGTCTCCGTTTATATTCCTCCCGCAATGCATGCCACTGCGCTGCCGGCACTTAGTGAGTTTCTCCTCGACCTGCCGGAAGGAGACCTGCTCCTTGGCGGCGATTTTAATGCAGTTGTACACGAAGCACTTGATAGACACCCTCAGCGAGCGGGTGGGACGGGAATGTCCCGTTTCGGAGGCTTCGTTGAAGCCCTGGGGCTGTCGGACTTATGGCGGCTGCATCACCCAACAACAAAACAATACACGTATCAATCGGGGGTGCACAACAGTCTCACTAGGATTGACTACTTCCTGGGCTCCGCTAAATGTCTTCGCAATATAGACAGTGTTGAGATCAGACCCAGGGGTATCTTCGACAACTCCCCGCTACTTCTGAAGTACGACTGTTACCACCTCGCACGTCGCCGTATCCCTTCAATTCACCCCGGTTATCTTCAGGTACCCGCGATCCACAAGGCGCTTTCGAAGGCAACGGGCCTCTACTATGCGGAAAATGCCCCCTCTGTTGCCTCACCAACGATTTTGTGGGAGCCATATAAAACGGTCCTCCGAGATCAGGCGCTCACTACCATAGCAGCGCATAAACGAGCACATCTGGCAGAGCTGCAGTCGCTCGAACAGGAGCTGCACTCGGCAGAGGCACGCCAGGCTCGGGACCCCTCCCTGGAGTCGGCCTCGGTCCTGAAGACCGCACAGACCAAATATAGGGCGCACCTCACAGAGTACACGAAGCAACAGTTGATAGCCACACGGCACAAGATATATGACCTAGGTGATAAGACTGGGAAGCTCCTGGCGTGGCTCGACAGGCGGGAGGGTGGAGCCAGGTGGATAGCGCAACTCAAATCGGAGGAAAGCCAGGTACTGACGGAACCAAACGCGATAGTGGGCGCTCTTGCGCGTCACTTCCAACTGGTTTACTCCTCCACCTCCTCCATGACAGAAGAGGAGGCGGGGACATATGTGCGGGATTTGGCGATGCCCCGGCTCACCCCTGAGGTGGCGAGTGTCTTGGAGGCTGACATCACAGTAGAGGAGGTACAAATGGCAATCGTTGTGCTGCAATCGGGTAAGGCGGTGGGACCGAATGGCATACCGGTCGAGCTCTATAAGCGAACAGCCGGTACGGTTGCCCCTCATTTGCTTAATATGTTTATAGATAGTCTCCGTATGGGCGAACTCCCACAGGACCAGCGGACAGCCACCATAGTGGCTATACTGAAACCCGGCAAACCTGCCTTGGAGTGTAACTCCTATCGTCCTATATCGCTGCTGAATGCGGAGGTGAAGGTCCTTGCGAAACTCTTGGCGTCCAGACTAACACCGCATTTGCTGAACATTATACACCCAGACCAATCTGGTTTTATGCCCGGCAGGAGCACGGCCCTTAATTTGCGGCGATTACACGGCGTGTTGGCCCGAGTGGGGCAATTGCAGGAGCCAGCGGTGCTGCTCTCATTGGATGCGCGAATGGCATTTGACATGGTCGAGTGGCCCTTCCTCTTCGCAGTATTATCGCACTTGGGCTTTGGACCCAAATTTTGTGCCTGGGTCCGGCTTCTCTATACTAAACCAATGGCCCATGTGACCGTTAACGGGCACATGTCTTAAGACTTTCCCCTGACGCGTGGCACTCGTCAGGGGTGCCCCCTGTCGCCCCTGCTCTTC
The DNA here is from genome assembly GCF_964204655.1 of Triturus cristatus. NCBI lineage: Eukaryota > Metazoa > Chordata > Amphibia > Caudata > Salamandridae > Triturus > Triturus cristatus. The sequence continues at coordinate 309,954,347 of NC_140595.1, forward strand.
GCCCTAGTGCTGGAGCCCTTGGCGGCCTGGATCCGCTGGGAGCCCCCGATTCGGGGACTTAAGTGGACAAATGACTGGGAAGACCGCATCTCCCTCTACGCAGATGATGTGCTGCTCTATCTGTCTTCTCCGAGGCGCTCAATCCTCGCACTACTTAACATTTGCGAAATCTTCGGGAGAGCGTCCGGCTATACTATCAACTGGTCAAAATCGGTAATGTATGTGCTGCGCGGCCCTTCTCCTCGGCTCCCCGTGGACTGGCCATTACAGACGGCGACGGGATCATTTAAATATCTGGGTATCCACGTCACTGCAAACCCTGCGGACTTCCTGAAACTGAATCTGCAACCCCCACTAGACCGGCTCAAATGCGATGCGCGTCACTGGGGTGCGCTGCCGCTCACGTTGCTGGGGAAAGCTGCCCTCTTTAAAATGATGGCCCTCCCTCGATTCGTATATATCCTGAAAAACACACCGTGTCGCATACCGCCGGAATACTTCCGTGCAATAGCGGCGCAGGTGACTAACCTTATGTGGGGTGGCAGACCACCGCGTATAGCGCAGTCCAAATTAACCCGCGGCAGGTATGATGGAGGGATAGCGCTTCCAGATATTCAGCTCTATTACTGGGCAGCGCAGCTAAAAGTAATTAATCAGTGGCTCCATGTTCCGCGTACAGATCCGGCATTCAAAGCAGATAGGGACCTACTGGGAGAGCGAGGTGTGTTGTCACCCCTGTATGATGGTAAACTGGCTCCTGCGCTCATCGGCCCCCTTAGACAGACTGATGCCATTTGGCATGCGGCACAGGCCAAGTTAGGGTGGCGCGGGGTTTTGACCCAACTCACACCTCTGTGGCACACAAAACAGCTCGGGAAACTCAGAAACAGCAGGGGCTTTGATACTTGGGACAATATCGGGATCTCTACGATTGGCGACATGTGGCACAGGGATGACATCATTGCATTTGAGCATCTTCAGCAGCAATATGAGCTGGTGCCCTCCGAGTGGTTCCAATACACACAAATCAAACACACCTTGCTGGCGAGGTTGACACCTGGTGTGGCAGTACCGGAGGCGTCGCCCTTGGAGGACCGGTTATTAACGGATTATATGCCTAAAAGGGCCACATCGCTTACATACCGCAAGCTGATCAACAACCTGCCAGACCCAATGGGCCCTCTCCGTGAGAAATGGTCCCGTGATGTGGGGGAATTTGATGACCCAGAGTGGCGGGAGGCGTTGGCTTCGCCGCGAGAGGCGGGTATACTGTCGAGGCTCCGGCTGGTACAGCTCCGTATTCTGCACCGCTCCTACTACACCAGACACACTCTACACAGTATAGGTAGTGCGCCACATCCATTCTGCTTGCGCGGTTGCGGGGAGGTGGGAAACTTCTTCCATACCATATGGGAATGCCCCGTACTCCAGGAGTACTGGAGGCAGGTGATGCGGACGCTGTCGCAGTCAGGGGGAGTCTCGCTAGTACCAGAACCCAGGCGCTGCCTGCTGAATATATGGGAACCTAATGACCTCTCGTGCCTGGCGCAGGTCTGGGCCACGCTAGGGATAATGATCGCCAAACGCAACATAGCTCAAAAATGGGGGACAGGGGAATTGGCGAGGCTCCCCGCCTGGGGAGCGGACATGGACGAGGCCATGTTTGCTGAGAGGTCGGCCTTTGTTAGACGGGGCTGCCCTCGTAAATGGAGTAAAGTATGGGGGGCGTGGAATAAATTCAGAGGTGGCATCTGTGACCCGCCCTCAGATCCAGACGATGATGCCTCAGACTCAGACTGATGCGGGGGGCCCAGTGGTATGGGAGCGGGGTGGTGGATATTGAAGAGGTGCACTGTTGTGGAATTGTTATCTACCAACTTGTTTCTATCAGTTGCTACTGAACTGCTCAGCATTGTGGAAAACTGCGTGTTCGACTGCTGTGATGTACTGCTGCTTATTAATAAAATAAAAACATGTTTAAAAAAAAAAAATTCAGCCGTTGAGAGCTGCAAGTCTAAGAGCTCCGCTGCCTTACTTATAACTGTGTGGTAAGGAACAACATCCTTAGAGGGAGCATCTGTAGGAGGAGAAAGCTCCCATTCTAGGGACATATCAAGGCCACTTTGCCTCCCTTAAGTCTTCAAATAAGTCATCTGACTCTTGAAGTTCACCTTCCTCCAATTCTTCTGCCCGATACCTCTGCTCTTCCAAAATCCTCTGCGCCTCCCGCCTGGATCTTATCCTTGGAACCGGCGTCAGTGGCGCCACACACGACTCCGACAGGGCCGGAGCCGGCGTCGAACACGGATCCGGAGGCACAGCCTAAGTCGAACGAGATCGAGCTGATGGGGCCGGAGATAAAGGGAACGGCGTCGACGTCTTCGGTGCCAGGAAATGCCAGGACGGCGCCGCTGGAAGTAATGGCATAAAGGGAGCCTGAGCATAGGCCTGAGGAACCCCCAAATTAAAGGCCATTGGACCCATGGGACCCGAAGGTGCTCCAGAGGGGTACATTGCTCTTGTAAAGACACCATACATGGCATTTAAGTAATGTGATGGGTCTTGACCCGGGCCAGGGAAAGGTGGGTAAGGGCCCCATAAAGGCTCAGGCTGAGGCATTACCGGTCTCGGGCCAATCGGCGCCGACGGTGGAGCCAATGGAGTCGACGACTCATCAGGTACCGGAGCCGGAGAATGCGTCGGAGATGGAGCCGGAGAACGCTCCGGAGAAGCTGCAGGCAAAGCCGGACGAACAGGTGAAGCCGGATTCGAAACCGAAGGAGAAACATAGTCCTTACGACGCCGAGGAACTGGAGAAGTCGATTTCGGAGCCGTCTCCTTATCTGAACGGCGTCGAGAGCCGTGCCTCTTCTTCTTCTTCTTCTTCTTCTTATGCTTCTTTGATTTTGAAGCATGACCCGACGTCGACTTCGAACCAGAACTCAACCTAGACCTCGATCGCCTTCGACCTTTCTTCTCCTTCCTCATCTTCGCGATGAACAGCTTGGCCTCTCTCTCCTTTAAAGCCTTCGGGTTCATCTTACGGCAGCAAGAGCACCCCTCGACGTCGTGATCCGACGACAGGCACCAGACAAAATCTTCGTGAGGATCCGTGATGGATATATGTCCTCCGCACTCTCTACGAGGCATGAACCCTGACTTCCTCGACGACATCTTCAGGAAAGAAGCAAGAGAAGACCAGAAACACAATCCAGAAATACAAAGTAACTAGCTACGGAGAGTCCCAGAAAACCGTTAGCGTCGACGGTGCGGAAAAAAGGGAACTGACGTCATCACGCCGACGAGGCTCTCTTATGGCTCCAGTGACATCAGCGGAGCCGCGTGCGGAGCCATGCTATTGTGACGTCGTACTCATCGGCGTGAAGAGCTTCGAAAAATTTACGAATGTTGCTGGCGCAGGGGATATTCACAAGGTGAGCAATCCACTGGCAGATGTATCCATCAGAATAAGGGTATATAGTGCCAAGCCATATACTGTATGCGTAAAATGGGTATGATTTTCGTTTCTTGGATTCGTAAAACCACATACACGATTGTTAGTATGTTGACAAAGTAATAATAAAGTCCATGACCTATATTATGTAGTTTCTGCAATTTGTGTTCTGGAAGAAGTCATCTAAAAACCCATCAAGTTGGTCTTTCACATCACTAGAGCTCTGGATAAAGATACTGTAATAGAAATTAATCAACATAATATCAGGTTCAGCAGGGAAAGATAAGAGTTATCAAAAAGTAAAGAGAAGACCAAATTTACAAAACTTGGAATGCAGTGATTTGGACAGAGAAAAAAGTAGCAAAGCCGCCCTTGGCTCTTCCTGCCTTTGACTGCAGAGCTGGCTGGATAAAAGCATGATTCCCATCAATATAAAATCTTTCTGTCCTCCATGTTTCTTGGCAGCAGAAATTTTCAAAGGCATTGACAAACCTAACCCAATCAGGATTTGTGAATTTTGAGCAAGCTCCCACAACGTTCCAGGAAATAAAACTGAGACCATTCCAAGCTGGGCCAGAGACTTGGACTGTAGCATCTCTGCTTCATCCTATAATTGGTAAGTTCCATGTGGTCGATGATCAGATTCAATATCTTGTACTGTGGAAAATTCTCCTTCACGTGGTGTGAGAAGTTGGCCTGGCATATGCTGGTCACCAGTTATAGTGGCCACCTTGCACCAGTCCAATTCAACTCTTATGGTAGATAGGTTTAAGACAACCTTTTAAAGAAAGCTATCCTAGTGGTAGCTGTGGAGAGCAGCCTTCAGGCTAAGTCTCAGAAGAATGTAAAGCAGCTTGTTTTACCTTATAATCTCTTGAATTACCAAATGAAAGGACACCACACAGGTATACACATCAAATATATATGTATTTATTGCTAGACACACTCTACTAATCTCTTTATGAGATTAGAAACCAGGTACACATTCAAATGTCAACGTTTCACAATAAATTAAGCACAAATATGGCTGGAGCCCTAGGGGAGTACCAGACCATATACTAAGAAAGTGGTATAAGGATGTCAACTTGCAAAATAACAAGGCCTAGGGCCTGGGGAATCGCTGGGGCTTCACTACTGCAGTGTTAGCAGGTAAGTAACACGCCCACGGGAGATGCGTGCAGTGCGTGAACACAGCCGCGGGGTCCCTATTGGTTATAATGGTGCAAGTCGCGGTTAGATTTTTAAAGTTCTAGGGTACTTCGAGGAAGACTACAAGCAAGCCACTTACAAGGTAAGTACTTCGAGGGCCAACACACACTTGGGCACCGGAGTGCACGAGTTACCTCACCCTGGGAAACCGGGTGCATAGGTGTCTTTTGGTGTAGGGTCGCGTCGCTGTTTTCTATGGAGACCAAAGAAGACTTGCTGCTTGAGTCGCCTGAAGAAGTGTTCGGTGGAATCCAAGCCTGGATTCAAGATGGGGAAGACCTGAAAATTGAAGGGACAGTGTTCAAGGTCACTTGCCAGAGACCGGTGGCCAGGAAGATGGATGACCACGGATGTCGGGTGATTTCAGGTCATCGATAGTGTTTTGACTCTTCGCTCACGAGGTCCAGGAGCGATTGATGATGACCAGCGGCTGGATTTGGAGTGTCCCATGACGTCTGCAGCTGATGGCGGTGTCGGCAACCGGATTGGATCCAACAAGCCTTGGCAACTGCAAGTCTTGTGTAGACTGAAGAAAGTCGATGGTGCAGACCAGCAAGGTCTGAGGACTCACCCAGCAAGGGTAAGTGAGGGCAGGCCTGGAGCAACCAGGAGAGCCCTTTGAGTCGATGAGAAAGTCTTCGGGGACCCAGTAGCCAACGGGCAAGTGATCGCGAAGACGCCTCCTCAGGAAATGCTTCACAGGAGCCCACGGCCACTCGGGGGTAGGCCGCTGATTTTTGGTGCAAGACCTGCTGGAGGCTTGGGCCACAACTGGTCCAATGCACAAGTTCGTAGAACGATGTTTAGGATTTGCACTCGACAATAGTGCACGGTGCCCGGGTATTGCTGTTCCTCGTCACTCGTGGGGTCCACTCGCCACAGCTTCGCTGGGGACTCACAATGGCCGTCGAGAAGTCAGGAAATCCACTTCCGGGGCAGCAGGGACTTCGAACTCCGGCGGGAGCGGGAAAGTTTGCAACCGTTGATTAAGGTTTTTGGTGCCTGCCAAGCAGGGAAGTCACTCCTTGACTCCAAGGGAGATTCTTCTGTCTTCCAAAGGTAGTGGAACGTCGAAGGGCCAGGATTCTTCTTTGTAGAGCGTCGTCCAGGGTTATCTGATTTGTAAAGGCAATGCTTGCTATCTTATAGTGAAGATAGGGGAGGGACTAGCTCTATGACCACTCCTCTAGGAGGGTAAGGGGAGGGGGTGGTTACACCCACTTCCCTTTGTCCAGTTTCGCGCCAGAGCAAGGGCTGGTAGCCCCTGAACCGGTTTGAGCTGGCATATGCACAGAGGAGCCTACTTCTCCCCCAGTGCAGGACTTCAAAGCACTTTAGTAGTGCACCCACTCAGCCCCAATACACTAAATCCTGTCTGGAAGGTGGTGACACCTCCCTGGGACAAGATGCCTTTTGTTGGGCCTCCTCCACTGCGAGTTTCAGTCAGCAGCAGGAGGGCAGCCCAGTGTCTGTGCTGGTGGCATCCATTTTGTGATGCCAGGGCTCTATAGGATTTCTATCGTTTAGTACAGTGGGTACATGTCATCCCCTCTAGAAGGGTGGGATCATACTCCCACACCAGTTACTGGTGTGGGGGTATGATTCCAAGTTGTTTGACACCAAATACGACATGTTTTAATGCAGTCATTCCAAAGTTAGCATTTACCGCAAGGTTATAATGCACTTAAGAGTATATGGTTTAACCGCATCCACAAACAGCCACAGTGAATAGACCCTGCCAGCTGCAGAGGGGCCCTGCTCAGGCAGAGGCACCCCCTCACATAGTAAACCAAGCACCCTGCCCTCAGGATTGATAGGGCCTGCCATATGGGTGGCTGATAGGTTTATATGCGTGTGTATGGTGAGATATAGGAACCTATACCTCTGTGAGGAGTGCTAACACTACCTCACACAGGCTGCAGTAGCAGGCCTGTGGTGTCAAATTGAGTCTGCTTCCCAGGGGTGGCATAATACATGCTTCAGCCCCTGGTAGGCCTGTGAAGTACCAATGCCCTAGGTACCTAAGGTACCATATACTAGGGGCTCATAAGGTACCACAGTATCCAATCACTAGTGCATCTAATATGCACACCAAGTCGTTTAGAGAGAACAGAGAGACTGGGGCCCTGATTAGCAGGGACCCAGCCAAACTATAGCCAGAAACCAGTGTATACATCAGAAACAAAGTGGGGGCAACATAAGTGCAGATCCTACTCTCCTACACGCGGTGATTGGGGGCTTCCCTGTGTAAGAGATTTAAAATCAACTTCCCCAATTTCCCCATCCACTTTAGAGCAAAATCAGTACAAATCTTCCAAAGAGGTCAATGCTTCAAACGAGTTTTGGACTTCCACATTATAGGTTGACCTATTGGTTATAGGGGAGGTAGCACTTGCTGTAACATTATTATTTGGGAGGACAGAAGGCTTAAAAAAGTATTTCAGGGGCAACACCTGTATGGATCCTGGAGGTTGAATCAGATTACCAAGGTGATTAAGGAGTGCTCTTACCATGTTTGAGGTTCTAAAGTCAATAATCACACAATCTCCATTTGCTTCCATTTTATGAGAGGCAATCCAGGGGCCACCCAGAATTATTCCTGAGCCAGTCGGTTGTCTCATTCTTGAGGGCAGTGTAATCTTTCACAGATGCTGATAAAGTCGGAACATCCTTTTTTTGTTTAAATCGTTTTATTGTTTCTCCATTTTATGGTACCCATCAGTTCAGTAGTTACATAACAATGGAAGGTTTTCTTTGCCTTTTTTTTTTTACATCAATAATTAGTCAGAGTGGTCGTATATAACAGTATGCTTCCATGAAAAACAATGTTTTAAAACAGTTTGCAACATAACATTGATGTAACAGGGTAGATAACACATTTCTGTCCTTTCATAAAAAGAACTTAAGGTATTGATGGCGGCGCCACGTTCTGAACTACGCTTATCTGATTGTCTGCTTGCTGATCTACTCACATGTGCATTGTTGATAGCTGTGCTGTTCTTTAGATGTATGCCTCTGCCAAGATTCGCACTACCTGATAAGTAGTTGTCGTGCGTTGTGTTGTTTGACCTGGGTGAGCTGGGGGGCACAAAGCTCTGTCACGCAGCGTGTAGTGATGAGCTTATGTCTTATGCACTAGCTCACCATGCGTTCATCAACCGGGACACCAGGTGCTAGCCAGCCGTTTACTCGGAGGTGTTGCCTGAGTCCTGGGGGGATTCGGCCCTATGGCGCGAAAGTCCATCAGGATTGCGTCCTAGTCCGCCGCCATTGGCTGTTTCCTAATGCCTATTGTGTCCTCTTGACGCAACGCTATGCTCTCCGCCCGTGCCCAGCAAAGTAGCGACTGGTACCAGGATTTCGCTGGGGAGGGGGGGGGGGGGGGGGGGGGGGGAGCTCCGGGGATTTCTACTGCCTCGTGAGTAGGCGCTTGGCTACTATTAGCCCTAAGTCAATGTAGCGGGATATTATTTTATGCTTACTAGACCTCCTGTACAACCCCAAGATACACACCTCCCATGGCCAGGTAAGTGTGCGCTCTGTGCGCTGTGCTAAATTTCTGGTGACTGCTCCCCGATATGATTGTATGGATGTGCAGGATCATAGTACATGTAAAAAACAGAGAGGGCAGGTGGCGTTGGTACGATTGAAGTATTTATTTATTTTGGCTGGGGTTAAGTATGCTCTGTGGACTATATAGTACTGTATGAGCCAGAACCTGGTGTTGCGGGGGATACGGGTGTGGCTCCTGAGGATATCCTCCCATTCGCGTTTGGTGCTGGGGCGCTGCAAATTCGCGTCCCAGCGGGCTCAAAGGGATTCCAGCCACGGCGCTGTGTGTATCCTTAATCATTCCGCAAACCATCTGACTAAATGGCAGCCCGCGCCCAGCTCATGCAGACATTGCACAGTCAGATGCGTGGCCGGCTCCTGTGCAACCTCGCCCCATGCTTCTTGTAGAATGTGCCCCACTGCCGCGTGTAATAAGAACTGACCCCGGGGAGACCTATGTCTTCCGCAAGGGTCCTGAACGGCAGGAGCTGCCCGTCGCAATATAAGTCCCCTTATGTTGGGCTATCCGCCTCCTCCCATTGGGGACGTTCCGCACTGGTGACTGCTCAGAGTCCTCTGGGTGTGCCATGGATGGGGAGAGACGGCGCATACGGTGTCACATGGCGCGTACCTTGCAGACTGCGGCGGTAGCAGTAGTTGGCCACCTTCACTAGTAGTTGGGAAGCCGGTCTGCCCTTTCTGTTAGGGTGGAACAGCGCCACTACCTGCGGGTGGGTGAGTCCCGGGGCACAAGTCGGTGAATCCTCCAGATGGCGCACGTCAAGCCATCTCGCCACCCATTGGAGCTGCACTGCAAGATAGTACTGCTCTATATTGGGTAGTGAGAGACCCCCGCTGGTTGCCAAAGGGTACATTTTGATTACCACCACCCTGCTGCGCGACCCGCCCCAAATGAATTTTCGGACATCCAGCTCTAAGCTTTTGAACAGCGCTGGTTTGAGGCATAAGGGCACATTTACGACGTGGTACAGCAGTCGCGGGAGTACCACAATCTTGAGTAGCGCTATCCTCCCCATGACCGTCAGAGGAAGAGTGCCCCAGAAAGACATCTGCGCCCGTATCGCAGTAATAGCTTGCATAAGATTACCTTCAAGAAGGTCTGTAAGCTGTCTGTAGAGGAGTATCCCGAAGTATCGGAATGCCGACATCTGCCAATGGATTGGCTTGTTATTGAGGGACAGTCGTGGGTTCAAAGTGGTCTCCGAGAAAGGGTACAGGCATGAGTCTTGAAACGTTAGCAAATTCAAGTAATATTCGCTCAATTGAAGCATAAGATGACCTAACATCTTTGAGGTAAATAAGCAGGTCGTCCGTGTATAAGTTAAAGTCGGAACATCCTTTAGAACTATGACATACGGATTACCTTCCTGGGGAAGCTGAGGAAAGGTGATTTCCATAGTTTCGAAGGCTTGGTTAGTTTCACCTACATTTCTTGCTCTTTCGATTTCCCTTAACCCACTCAATCATGCTGTTCCTACTCCTGCTTGCTTCCTCCTGGCCACCCTGGATTGAGCTACTGGCACATTGGTTAGGAGATGAATTCCAACTGGTGCTACGATGATGGAAGCTGAAGGAATAGGCAGGGTACTAGGAGTTGTGACCCATGAACAAGAAATAAGTGGCACTGCAACCAGCTGCTGAGCAACAGAAAGTGAATTGATAAAATGGTTCAAACTTGCCCAACAAGGATTCCTTAATTTTATTGCATAGGTCTTTCGTTTTATCTGTGAAATTGTCTTTCTTTACTACCACATAATCCTTCCAAGGGGAAAGAGTAGAGGGACGTGGCCTCTTTGACTTAGTACCTACTTTGTCTCTCTTCCTTTTACTCCCTTGGTCCCTGGTTTTAGCGCCACTAGGTTTGAGTTTGAGTTGTACCTCCCCAGGCTCTACAGTAGGAGCACTAACTAGCAGGTGCATCTTTGGCGCCTAGCCCTGCAGCTGGAATGTCGGCTGTAGTTCTTACATCAAATATTTGAGCAAACAATGAGGCTAGTGGGGCACTTTGGTATATAAAAGAGGGGGAAGAGTGCGACAAGCGATGTTTGGCTAGCAAAATCTCTTTGTCAATGACTCCCACTGCCCTTTGCAAAAACCCATCCGGGTAAGTACCAGGAACCACTTTATGGGGAATGTACGAGGGCCTATGCTTCCCCATTTCAAAAAGGAGATGATGAAGATATAACCAACAGTACCTGTAGCAGGGATGTGGGAATTCCTATAGCCCGACGCCCATGACGTAATGTTTGGGGTCAAGGGCAACAAGTTTTCATGGGTATTTTATCCTCGGGACAAGTAGGCCCAACCCCCCTGCAGCACAAACCCTTTGGCTGCCAGTTTGCAGTACCACATTATGGTACAGGAATGGGCACTGTCTGCAGTTAAGGTAATATTTTTGTCCACATGTTAATGCTGTTCAAACTTGTATTTATGGCTCATTAATTGAAAGCCTTTATTATTAGGGTGAGCGCTCTAAGTAAATGTTGTACGCTCTGACTGCACTACAGACAGTGGTTCCAGTATAAAAATGTGCACACACATGTTTTCAAAGTTTCGCATTATGAGGTTATGTATAATGCTCCCAGAATGCTCTCTGATTTGATGCAAATATTTGCAGAGAAGGTGGTGAATACGCAATTGGTTGGGCATATCAATCGGGACAACCTACTTCTTCCCACACTATCAGGCTTCAGAGCTATGTACTCTACGGAGTCAGCACTACTCCTCGCCACAGAGACAATATGCAGGTGTGCGGATGAAGGTCAGACTGTAGCTTTGGTCCTATTGGACCTCAGCGCAGCCTTCGACACGGTATCCCACAAACTGCTCTTGCAGCAACTTAGTTCAGGTGGGCTGGAGGGAGTTGCTCCAAGGTGGATGATTTCCTTCCTCCAGGATCGCAGCTTCCAAGTTACACAGCATCCACACATTTCCAAGAGCATTGCACTCTCACAAGGGGTCCAACAAATCTCAATTTTGAGCCCAGCTCTTTCATCTTTACATCGGACCCCTGGCGGAGATTGTGGAAAGACACAATGTAACCATTGTATCTTATGCAGATGGCATGCAGCTTGTCACCCTGTCTCATAACTCAGAAAAAGCAGCCAACCAGTTTTCTTCCTGTCTGAGTGACCTTGCTTCCGGGATGTTAAGTAATTGTCTCAAACTGAAAGGAAGCAAAACTGAGATCCTGGTCGTAGGGAAGTCCCCATCCATCTGGTCCTCAGTGTGGTGGCCCCAGACTCTGGGTCCTACACCTAATCCCTAAGGAGGGAGTCAAAATTCTAGGATCCTGGCTGGACCCTACACTCTCCTTTGAGGCCCACACTAGGAAGGTCACAGGGAAATGTTTTGGAATCCTCAAAATGCTGAGAAAAACCCTGGATATCCTCCCGACTTCAGCCAGGAAAACCCTGGTTTATGCTATTGTAACATCCCAGTTGGACTATGGAAATGTCCTCTATCTTGGAGGAAGAAAAAAATGTCTCCATAGGCTGCAACACATTTAGAATGCGGAAGCTCGCTTAGTTCTTAACTTACCTAGAATAGCTTCCTCCGTGAAAGCCCTTGACTCCCTGCACTGGCTGCCTATTAACACAATTATTTTTAAAGCTCTGTGCTTTTGTCATCGGAGTCTGCAGGGCAAAGGTCCTAGTTATCTCCATGATTTACTTGTCCCCCATAATCCAATTCGCCACCTCAGGTCAAGCTGAGCACATCTGGGTAAAGTCCTTAAAATCCAAAGAAAAACAAGAAAGGGTGCGTGCTCGTTCAGCTATTTGGCAACCAAAAATTGGAATGCATTACCTCCTTTTCTCCGAGCCATCTGAATACATTTTCCGAAAAAGATTGAAAAGTTGATTAAAAAAATGAAAGCAGGAAAAAATACATTTCGCTAAACTACTGCAAATTTCAGGTACCATTTCTTGGCAGCATCATTTAGTAACATGTGTTGATGCATGCTAGGATTTCCCAAAAATATTCATAATGGAAAATCAGTGTAACCCGTTTCAATAAGATGATGGGAAACAAAAATAAACAAGCATTGTCAAAGCCAGTAGGTCCTAAATGGGTGGTCAGCTTTTTAGTTGTCAATATACGACTTGTTTTGGCATGGTTTTTGTAAAACCTTATTGGTGTGGGAGCTGCCAGGCCCTCACAATTATAACAAACATTGACAAAAGGAAAAAATGATTTTGGTCTCAAAAAGCACAAACTGCCACAGTAGTTTCTATCAGTGAACAAAACTCCTTTGTGTGCTGATATGCTCCTTGTGAAAGAGCAGAATGCTGTCACTCACAGTGAAACCAGCAGATACCGAGAGAGGGTCAGAATTTTAATAAACACAAAAGGCCATGGTCAACGCCAGACCAAATTAGGGGCCCAATTATTAAAGAAAGTCTCAAAAGTGCACCCATGGTATATGTCCTTGCATTAAGTGCAGCTATAAGGCTTTCGTGAATTCCCAAGAATTTACAGAAGTAGGACAAGACATAGTACTCCTAGACAATATTTGTGAACTGCATTTTAACATGAGGAAATATGCATGTGTAGATTAGCTCATGCAAAAATCTGTGTTTGCAAGTTCACGGTCCCTCCAACCACTTTTTTCCCCAACTCTGGAAGAAGGTTTACGTCTGACATTGTCAGGAGTAAATTTCCTAAATTTCTCAGTATGGGAAAAGATTAGAGGTGTTGTTGAAAACCCTTAAAACATGCAAGTTAGTAGGTTTGCACAGACTCAAAAGGGCATTCTAACCCTGGAACTATTGCTTACCCTTACCTTCTGCCCCAGTATTGAGATCTGTGGAAACATGGCAACATAAGCGGATTGTAAGTATTCAAACACTATTATGGTATGAGCTCTGGCATAAACAGAGAGGCTATATCAGAGCTCCTACACAATGAGTTTGCTGCCACAATTTGTCGCCGCACTACATGGCACCAAAGGGACATTTGTCGCTGCACTACTGCACAAAGGGACAAGTGCATTTTGTTACAGGACAAGAAGATTTATGAAGCAAACTGCCCCATGGACAAGTAGATATTTTATTAAATTCCACACCCCTGCTGTAGCGTGATGAAAAGGGAGTGGACCAGCCCAGCCTCCATCGGACAATGACGGGCGAAGACGGATCACCTGCTGTTGGCCCAGTCTTCGCCCAAGAGAGTCCTGCGCTGCAGGACACTGAAAGTGCTTAAGAGTGCTAGATTCTCTGCCCCCTCCTCTTGGCTGTGGGCTTAGGCCGCTGGGGGATGTAGTCCCACCCCAGCAGTACGCCAGACACAAGTGCTGCAAGTTTTTGGCTTCAAATGTCACCACAAATACAATGACCTCAATCAGAAATAATGAAGCAAAGCAGTTAAGTTGAAAATGGACAGAAAGGTCAGTGGGAGTGAGGACGAGGTACTCAGTAACAAAAATGAATAAAACTGTGAAATCTCTAAATGTCAAAAGTTGAAAAACCTTTCCAGAAAGTGTCAGAACAGAGAGTTGGGAGGAGGTGTTGCCAACCAACACTAAAATGCTGGTTTACGTGAACATATCAAGAAGTAAAATATAGTGTAAGTTACAAACAACTGGAAAGTCAAGATGTGCATACTCATAGCTTGTATGTTACATCTGACAGATTGCATCAATACAACATTAGACTCAAATTGTTTGTCCTCTACAAACTAAGAAAATATAAGCCACTTTTCTTACAGTTGGACCACCGATTTCATGGGTTCCCAGGCCTAGACCATCCACCCCCCCCACCCCCGCCCCAATTCACCTCGCCCTCCTTATAGATTCAAACCTTAGGTCAAGAAATAGCAGTATGTGACAACCTTTGTATGTGATTTCTTTCTTTACAGCAGCCTGATTCAAGATCCTCTCTCTCAGGGTATCAACCTACAATGTGAGTTGCACGGTTATGTTATGTTATTTTAATTTATTGAGCGCGCAGATACTCGAGAGTGTCCCGGCGCTAGTAACAGAAAAGGCAGCCATCCAACAAAATTCATCAAAACAGCAGGATCTTCAGGGATTTCCTAAACAGGTGAGGATCACGAATGGCCCTCAAAGACAGGGGAAGGGTGTTCCAAGCAAGGCAGGCTCTTCGGGCGAATGAATTGCCCCCCAAGCGAACAAGCTCAAATTTAGAGGTCTGCATGAGCAGCAGTGAGGATGACCTCAACTGTCTCCTAGGAATATAAAAGGAGAATCTGACCTGCAGATACTTGGGGCCCAGACCATAAAGGGCCTGTTGTACAATTGACAACATTTTAAATTTAAGACGTGACTGGACGGGGAGCCAATGAAGTGCCCGCAGTTGTTCCAGGGCACTTTGCCGGGAAGACAGGCCGTCCAGAAGTCTAGCTGCCGAATTCTGGACCACCTGCAATTTCCTTACAAGGTAGCCAGGGCTCCCTACCAGGAGGGCATTAGCATAATCTAAACGGGAGAGAAGCAAAGCACGCACCACCGTTTCTCTAGCCCTGTCTGGGAGCAAGGGGAGAAACTTCCTAAGACTCCGCAAAAGCCCAAAGCATGTGCCAGCCAGACGGCTCCATTGATCGCTGGGGGACATGGAAAGCCCGAGGGCCAAAGTCTTGTTCTAAACTCAGAGGAAAAAGAGCCGAACAGCAAAACTTCCGACTTAGCCTCATTGCATTTCAGCTGTGCATTGGCCAGCCACTGAAATACCGAGGACAGACACTGATGAGGTTTGACCACCGAGTCGTCTGCTTTGTTCCAGGGAAACAGCAGTTGGGTATCGTCCGCGTAGGCCATCACTTTAGCCCCCAAGGACTCCGCCAGAAAAACCAGTGGAGTCACATAGATATTAAAAAGCAGAGGGCTAAGTGACGACCCCTGTGGTACCCCCGTGGTGACTGTCAGGGGAACCGAAGCGCACGGAGGGAGCCAAACCTGCTGCAACCTACCCTCCAAAAAGGACCTGATCCAGAGCAAAGCATTCCCAGACACTCCAATGACCGAGAGGCGGTCAGTTTGAATTTTCAAGCATAGGGTCTCCTTCGGCTTCTGAGTTAATCTGCATCATGGGGAAATCTTCCATAACCACCTTCAGGCCTTCCATTTCTATTTCCAATGGCATCCCGAAGACATGTATTCTGGATATGCATTTGAGGGTCTGCAAGTGGTACATTTATGTTTATAGTTAAATTGTGTCAATCGTCATACATTTCTGGGTGCTTGCCATATTCAAAAACGAACTGTTGGACTCCTTTTGTAGTCCCCTTCAGGATGCTCGGTTTTTGATTCAAAGCAGAAATTTGACTCAAGAATCTCCATTCTTTTTTC
The DNA here is from genome assembly GCF_964204655.1 of Triturus cristatus. NCBI lineage: Eukaryota > Metazoa > Chordata > Amphibia > Caudata > Salamandridae > Triturus > Triturus cristatus. The sequence continues at coordinate 309,969,889 of NC_140595.1, forward strand.
AATCTCATTTGCCTGCCTTCAAATCTACTTGATTTCTTTTGAAGGATCTTCATTGAGGGTATTTTTTTGGGACTGCTATAAATCAGACTTTTTTCAGTGGATCACTCGCTGTCCTCCGAATATATAGTGGTTGGCTTCCAATAAACTGAAGGACGAATTTCTTCATGATATGCTGCCTGACATTTTTTCTTGATTTCTACCACGGAGCCTAGACTCCGATTTGCCCTGCCAACTCCTAGTCTCTTTATTTGGGAGAAGTTTAGTATACACTCTGACAAGACGATGAACAAAGGAGTGCGATGCTTCCCTCTTTGTTAACCTGCACTTTTGCCCCAAATCCTTGGGGCAAAAGTGCTGCTTAAGGAAATTCTTTGAAGCCACTGTCCCTGAAATGGAGAGCCCTGTTTCTCTGTTTTATGCTTAACGGATATAAACAAGAAAGAACTGGCACCCTGTAGCATAACTTTTATAATCTTGAATGGGAGGAAGCAAGAATGCTTTATCAATAGCCTCCAATACCCGTTAGATAATGTGGTATAACCCCATCCAATGTGCTACAAAAATGTACATTTTTTTTACAAGATGACAGAAAAGGTGGAAATAAGAAAGTGTACAGTCAGTCCACAGGTTAATTAAATATCTTCGCTCACTCTACACATACCCTCAATAACGAAAGAATGGTGAAAAATGTGTAAAGGAAGAGAAAGTATCTCACGTGCGCACCACCAGAGGAGCTACTGGTTGGTTCTCACCAGCTTGCCCACGTCTATTTCATCATTGATAGCTTTCTCTTAGAAAAAACGTGAAGTGTCCAGTGCAAGAAAGAACAAACACACAACAAAAAAGTGTGAATGATGAAAACAAAAACACAAAAGATCTTTGACCTCTTGTGTCCAGGGAGGTGATCTTTGACCTCTTCTGCCCTGATGAAATTGCCAGAAACGAAGTGGCAATGAAACATGTTGGCCGTCATTATCAAGGTATTCAACATGCTGTGTTTTTAACCAGCGGGATAGACTCCTAACAAGAATAAAAGTATATTTGTGAGTCTAACCCCTTCTTTGTCTTTGTTGCACATCTTTTGTGTTCTTATTTTCATCATTCACACTTTTTTGTTGTGTGTTTGTTCTTTCTTGCACTGGACACTTCACGAGGCTATTGATAAAGCATTCTTGCTTCCTCCCATTCAAGATTATAAAAGTTATGCTACAGGGTGCCAGTTCTTTCTTGTTTATATTGTATTTGATTGGAGGGTGTTCTGGCACGTCTTCCCTCTCGAGCTCCTTTTTGACTTAATTATGCTTAACGGACTCTGCATGCCCAGCCATTTACATATTGTGGTATAGGCAGACCCTCCAGGATATCGCGATTTCGCGGCAATCCGCGAAATCGGCACTTTTGCAAAAATACCGCGATTTTTACTAAAGTGCCCGCGAAATCGGCACTTTTGTAAAAAAAAATGCGCGATTTTTACAAAAGTGCCCTTCAAATCCAATTTGCGATATCTCACTCTCCCCCGAGATTGCCTTGACCCCCCCCCCGATATCTCCAGACCCCCTTCTATTGGCGGGGGGGCTCTCGCCACGGGTCCAACCAATAGAAGGAGGGTCCTCACAACAGAGCAGGCGAGGGGGTGTATATTTACATTCCTCACCTGCCCTGCTGGCCCTGCTGTGCTGTTCCCGTCATAAGGACTGCAGCTGCTGCTCACCTCACCTCAGCCCAGGTAAGGATGCTGTGTTGTGGGGGGCCTGCCGCCTGTTCAGCGAGCAGTTGGCCCAGAGGGCATAATGTTTTTGGGGCCCGCCGCGCACTGGTCACGCCCTTCCTGGCATTTTTTTTTTTTTTTAATGGTTGTGGGCCCCAAAAACATTATGCCTCTGGGGCCCGCCGCACACTGGCACGCGGCGGGCCCACAACCATTTAAAAAAAATAAATGCCAGGAGGGGCCCGCCGCATGCCCAGTGTGCGGCGGGCCCCAGAGGCATAATGTTTTTGGGGCCCGCCGCACACTGGGCACGCGGCGGGCCCCTCCTGGCATTTTTTTTTACGGGTTGTGGGCCCGCCACGGGCCCAGTGTGTGGTGGGCCCAGAGGCATAATGTTTTGGGGCCCGCGGCACACTGGGCGCGCGGCAGGCCCCTATTGGCATTTTTTTTCTTAAAATGGTTGTGGACCCGTCGCGTGCCCGGTGTGCGGCGGGCCCGGGGGGGCATTCTTTTTGGGCCCGCCGCACACGGGGCATGCGGCGGGCCCTGAGGAGCATATATTTTTTTTTAAACAAATGTTGGGCCTGCAACATGCCCGGTGTGCGGCGGGCCCAGGTGGCATTCTTTTTGGGCCCGCCGCACACGGGGCACGCGGCGGGGCCTCAGGGGCATAACTTTGTTTTTAAACACATATATGTAGCCTTTAAGCCAAACAAAGTGTCTACATTGTAAATAAACCAAATACACATAGCTGTAGCTTGTTAAATACTTTAAAAAACGAAGATATCTATGTTTGTTGTAGGAGAAACTGCAAACTAAAATGCCGCAAAATTGCCGCTAAATTTCCATATTTGTGCCGCTAAATTTCCATATTTGTGCCGCTAAATTTGCTAATCCATGCCGCTATATCCTGGGGGGGTCTGATAGGAATACCTTATTTGGGAAAACAGAGGCCAAGACTAACGCTCTCCAGAGCTCACATGAAGTGGCTCTTTTCAAACCTGATCGGCTGCATCTCCACCAATACAGTTTCGAAAGAAAATACAAAATCCCTGTTTTTGAATTAAAGACTGCTTTTAAACAGAGCTTCGATCTCCAATTTCCCCCAAAATACAGAAGCAATGTAATATGGCTTACTTATAACACGGACCTGCTTTCTTCTGCCAAATAAACAACTCTACTGTTCATTGGTTATGTGATGAAATTAACGAATTTCTATGAATTGTCAGTCACTGATTGGGGGGGGGGGGGGGGGGAATAAAATATGGTGTCCTTACTAAACATATGTCCCAATAGCTGAAACAGTTTACTCGGAGAGCTACTGCAAATACTTAATATTATTTGCTATGCAAGAAGACATTTACTTAAGAGACAGGCTGTTCGCAGGAGGCAAAAAACAGTACATCACAGTCAATAATTTATTTTGGACAAATATGATTCTGCCAATCCAACAGCAAAGTCTACAATACAGAAATGTTTTCACTTACACTGATACCGCAAAATTCTCTTCTTCAAAATTTTCCATCATTACTGGTACATTCCTCGTGCACACCAAATCTTTTAACAGAAAACAAAACAAGATCAGGTTAAAGTCAAAACTTTTAACTTTGACATAATGATCGCACTATCATGTTCAATTTAAAACACACAAAAAAGCGCGGCAAACTTCTTTAACGATAAATGCCGTTTTCAAAATTGTAATTCCCCATTAGCAGAGATGGGTTGCATTCAATGTCCTCATTAACACAAAGGCGTTTTAAATAAGTCGATTGAGTCCCACATCGGCTGCGCAACTGGCAGAGAAGCAAGGTGAATTTCAGACTTGGCAGAGGTGAGAAATTCAATCTCTAAACACACAGGGTTAGCAGCTCCACCCACCTGTAATGGTAAATGGCAAGACAACAAAGGGAGGATGCAATAAAAAGATTGTTCCCTAGCAAGGTGGCGCCACTAATTAACCCTATATGTTCCCATCCATACTCCCACAACCTTGCCATAGTGAGATGCCACAGCATTCTGCCATACAAGCACCTGACATTATCAAAGCGCCGTCGCCGTCGGTCGTCTGTAAACAAAATAAAGTGCGTGCCTGTAATCCAACGCCTTTGGAATCGAATACTCCAACGCTCTACTTAGCGTCCTGGAGGTTGCTGCTCTTCACTTCCTGTGTCCACTGTCTTCCAGGAAGGACTGCTGCTATTTGCCCTGACTTCTTGTTCCCTTGCCATAGAGGTTTCTAGAATGTCCATAATTAAGCAGGACGTCTTTCAAGGATACAGATATCAGGCTGATTTCTTCTCCTTTTGGTGTTCTGCTTGAACCATAACAATCCAGAAAGATTGCTATATGTTGTGGTTTGTGAACCATTCTGTCTCACAAGCTACCTAACGAACGGTTCAATCTTAAAAGGTCTAGCAGCATTTCTTCTCGCATTTCTGTTCGCTGGTGATGCTGGTCCACGGTAGGGGACGAAGAACAAGCATTGGCAAACCTAACAAATTTTCATATAGCTAAAGATGCAATGGCACTCACATTTTCAAGCCTTCAAAACTGCAAGCAGCACTTTCCCATTTAGACTGCACTACCTTTGGCTTATACTAGAGGCCTCTCGAGCTATACAAACGTGCTTTCTATAGCAGATTGCTGTACTTTAAGCTGTTAATAGTGGGCCCACAGGCATACCTTGCCCCCTTTTCACAACACCACAGGGCAGACATAATATATACGCACAGCAGGGGAGGAGATAGATTAGGGGCCTGATTTAGAGTTTGGAGGATGGGTTACTATCACAAACATGATGGATATCCCATCCACCTTAATACAAGTTCCACAGGATATAATGCACTTCATTCATATATATAATGCACTTGCAATATGGTGGACATGGATCTGGCCCTTGGTTTGACAATTAGGTAGGTTCGGTTTGATATGTATAGTGGGTCAAGTATAGTAGGTAGGTAGGTTAGGTAAGTTATCGTAGATACATTATAGTGGGCATGGCAGGTAGGTTTATTTGGTGGGTATAATCCTTTGGGTACTGGATGTTAGTTATGGTATGTTAGGTAATGTAGATTAAGTATGGTAGCTAGGTATCGTAGGCAGCTATAACAGGTAGGTATGACAGGAAAGGTATCGCAAAACAATTACATTTTTGTCTAATATTTGAAAATGGTATTTAAAAATGCACTACTAAAGAGTTTTCTAGAATTACTTCTTGGTTATAACTTACAGCACTGTTAATGAAAAACAGGACTCATTCTTTTATTAATAAAGCACACCTTTTTGCTTTTAGATGACCGATTATTAAATGTAACGAGGTAAATTGTTTATGCTTATTGCTTACTATTCACAGCACGAAATATATAAAAAAAAATCATGTCTCGTAAAAGGAAAAGTATGGTTTAATAACAGAACTGTATGTAGGTGCTTGTTATCTATTATTATTAATAATAAATAACGGTTAAACAAGCATTGGCAAACCCATCACGTCAGTTTTCTTTTTTTACGGTGAAAGTGTTCTTTATTGCAATAACTGTATTATAGCCCCGTTATGTGGATGCACAAAGGCGGTAACTATTATCTGGCAGTCTGAGGCCTTGACTAGGAGACTGCCATCAAGAGACAGGGACCAAGAGGCATAGGCCCTATAGGTGAGAACTATCCATCATGGGATAATGTAACTTTGTTATTGGCTCTGTCCTCATACCGCATTCATGGGGCTGAGAGAATCTCACAGGTATGAGCAACAGTATAGTGGTTACCTTCTGGGTCCGACAAACCACACAGGTCAAGAACCCGCATAGCAGAGTCAATCAAGCAGCGTAAAATGGGTCACTGGCCCGACTCTGAGCGTTTGGTAGTGCAATCATATTAGCAGCTGAATCATGATGAGGTCAGCTGAACGAAGTGGCACGTGGTGAACTGGGTGTATGTATAGTGAGGTTATTGGGAGAGTTATGTTGTGCTATATGACATTGGTGTGTCGAGTGAGGGGTGTAATAAAAGACTGTTGGAGAGAGAATGGCATGTGAAATTGTTTAAATATCAGTGAATGCTGATTTGAGTAGTCAGTCAGACAATTACTTTATTCGATGCTTATAGTATAAGATCATAAAAGTTCAAATAAAAAACAATTTAAGAACATCAATCAATCAGTGTAAAATCAGGGATTATATACGTCAATATAAAAATAATAAAAACAGAGTTATAACAGTCACAGATGAGAAAACCAGTCACTAAAAACTGTTTAAAATTCATTCGCTAGTGTTGTGCTGCCGCCTGATCTTCCATGATTGAATTAAAAAAGACGCCACTGAAAGGCAAACCATAGGATTGGGCAGAAATTGTAAAAAGAACATTGCTACCCGACATTGTTTAAAATGGAGATTGCACATCATAGGGGAGATAAATCTTTTGCGTGGTTCCCTGTAAAATTTGCAGAAAAAGAAAATATGTAAATTTGACTGCACTGAGGAACCATCGCAGGGACAAGGGGGTAAATCATTTATAGAATAGATTCCTGCAGGGAGTGCCAGCATACACGGGATAAGATTTAACCGGAATCTAATTAGAAAGAATCTGTGTCATAGGTTGGTCACAGTAAAAAGATACAACATTGTCCCATCCAGATGCTTCGGACCTTCAAGGTATCATTTTACCAACGCCTTCGTGCAGTTTTTTTTGCAGTTTAGCATCTGTTCCTTGTTTAAGGAAGCAAGCTTTTAGCTCCCGTCTTGAGATGCTCATACAATCCCTGGGGGTAACAAATAGACGCTCCAAGCCTAAGGAGGAGAGAGTAGATTTAATGTACAAAATCCATGGAATCCTATGGGCATTATCCATGGATAGACAATCTTCAATTCATTTTTGGGTAATCTGAATGGACTCCCTTTTCCAAATGGAATGCCACAAGATAATTGGGGCCACAGAGATTGTATCAGACAGATATGGGACCTTCAATTCTGCATGGGTGATAAAGTTAGAACAGCTCACGGGGAGGCCCATTGATTTTTTCCAAAAGGTATCCTCTATCACTTGGAGGGCAGACAAATTAATATGGCCCCATATGCCTGCCCCATAGGTTGCTACCGATACTGATTTGGCTGCATAAACCTTTCTCACCATATCAATAGGTTTCGCCCCCATTTTTTTAAATAAAGGAGTGGAGAACAATTATACCAGTGATAGCCCTCTAGTGGCACGCATATGGGACCATGAAAGCTGCCTGTTGAACGTTACGCCCAGATAGGTAAAGGTATCGGTATGGGCTATTTTTTCCCCTGAAATATAAAATCTCGGCACCTTCCTATCCCTCTGACTAGGGATTAGGATGAAGAACTTTGACTCATTAGTTTTCAGCCCTAATTTTTGCATGTAGGTTACGTAGATCTTTAGTAACTTTTGTAGGGCGAGGCCCGTACGGGCAATTAGCACTGCGTCGTCAGCATACAGGAGGATTGGGGTGCACACATTGTTAATTTTAGGGACGTCTGGTGTTGAGTCCGTCAGGGGCACCTCAACCCCACTGGTGCAGATAGAAAAAAGAAATCAGGCAAGAATGCAACGCTGGCGGACTTCCCTATTAATTGGGAACACCCTGGTGCACTCCCTTTCCCTCCCATATCTGACGCAGGCCGTAGCTAATGTGTAAAGCTGCCTGATGAATATTATAATAGCCCTATCTATGCCCATTTCCTCCATTATCCTCCATAGATGTTCATGGGCCACGCAGTCAAACGCTGCAGAAAAGTCCATAAACGCAAAGTATAGTCTGACGGACTTTGCTTGGGTATAATTGGCGATTAATAGACTAAGGTTGAGGCACTGATCTAGAGTACCCATCCCCCATTTAAAACCATATTGGACCGGGATTATACCCTTACTTTTTTCTGCACATTCTTCTAAGCAGTTTAATAAAACCCTACCCATGAGTTTGGCTGTGCTATCCAACAAAGCTATTGGCCTATAATTTTTTGGTTCTGACTTTTCTCCCTTCTTATAAGTTGGTATTAATATTGATTTCTTACATGAGTCGGGTGGGCCCACTTTTGCGACTGTGTTAAAAACATTCGTCAGCACAGGGCCCCACAGATCTAGCTGGTCAATGAAGAAATTAATGGGTGTGCAGTCTGGTCCTGGCGCTTTGTTTGTGGAACACTGGGCAAGGGCTTCTTTAACCTCATAATATTCGAAACCCAGTGGTAACTCAATGAAAGGGATCACCGATACATTCTGAGGTGCCACCCCCTCCACATTGGGGTCAAATATGCGGGAAAAATACCCAACCCAAAATTCCTCGTCAACATGGCAATACAGTGTGGGAGCTGTTGATGGTTTAAGAAAGGGGGCGTTAATAATGCTCCAAAAAACCTTAGAGTTTTTTGCAATTGCCGCTTGATAGAGTTGATCCCAAGTTCCTTCCTTCAAAGTTTTCATTCTTTTTTTTTCTGGCCTGGTTATATTGGCAACGGAGTTGCTTCACTAAGATTTTATCTCTAGGAGTTGCCCTCAGGGCCTGGTGCTAAGTTGTTAATGATTTGTGTATTTGGATGAGTGCAATTGTATCAGAAGAATGTGCAAATATTGTATACAATTTGGCAGAAAACACACAGCATCATGAATTATTCTGTAATCTTTTCACAATCCGGAATTTGGACGTATTGGACATATTAGGTCCGGTGTTACTGGTCTACAATAAACATGGGCACATATTTGAGGTAGAAAATTACTATGTCATTAGCAAGTCAAAGACAGACCATGATAGTGGTGGTTGTGCCACTTTTTTGTCAACAAGTTTTACCTGGAAACATCAGGTCTACTGCCACTATTCAAATTTATTACATTGCATTGTATTTCCAAAGCAGAATTTGGGCCAATGCACTGTTTTTCCTTTCATTTTGGTCAATTTGCATATTTTACCTGGTCAGGAAAACAACCACTTGTTCAGCTAGTTTTTTCATCATATAAAAATAAGATTTTGCAGAAAGTAGGAATTTCTAAAGTTCTAATAATGGGAGATCTTAATGCTCCTGTTTCTAATCATTCACTTGCTCCATTTAAGGATAAAGAGCGGGAAGAGGCAATTAATATACCGGCCACCATGTTCCCCCCACTCAAGGGGAAAGAATAGAGGAACTCAGCTCCTGAAGGCATGAAGGGAACATGATTTAATTATCATAAATGGGAGGTTACAGAGCCATATTCTAGCTCATCCCACTCATGTCTCAGCAATATCAACTACGATAATTGACTAAGTTATTAGTTCATACATGGTTTTTCCCTATGTATCGGATTTAAAGGTGACAAATAATATTAGGAGTGACGACAATATTCTATTACTTACTAATAATGGCAAACCTGAGCATATACATTCCTGACAAATCTCTGATAGTGATGATATGTAATTTAGGGTTGTGAATGGGAAGATATTATGGGCTAAGAAAGGTAGACAGTCTCCATCAGTAGAATTCAAGAAAATCACTGAAACCCTTTACCCCTCAAGCTGGCTACCTGTTGCCATTTTTGAGAAGCACATGCAAAACTTTGTAAGGGTAACCCCGAATTTGGTATGTAGCATATGTAAAAAAATCCACAAGGCATTCTAAAGATTTCAAAAAATTATTTGTTTTTAATTAGCTTATTAATCACTTACAAAGAAGGCAATGCACCTTTTATTCCAAGGAGCATAATAAGCGGATCTCTTGTCTGAAATGAAGAAGAACTAGGTGGGTAAGAATCCAAAAAAAGACTCTTTAGGTCTGATAACATCTGGGTAAAAATAACAGAAGAGGTGAAATGTAAAAATCATAAAGACTTTTGGAAAAGTATTGGAGAGAATATCGTCTCTTTCTCTCCACCCAAGAAAATTATATTACAAGCATGGAATGGCAGAAATACTTACCTTCCCTCTATGCTTTGCATAATCAAATGGATAGCAATAGTGATATGGAGTCCCTTGGTAGGATATTTGTTTGGAGAAGTCCTTCCCTTTTCCCTCATTCTAGACAGGAGGTGTTGCATTATCATAAGGTTGCCAGGAATACTGTTGCAAGAGGTCCAGATCATTTACCCATTACTATCGTAAAACTGGATAGGGACCTATGGGCCTCCTACTTAGTGGTGCTCTTCCATTATTGTTATACAGAGGAGATCCCCAGTTTGTTGAGGGGTAGTGTAATCTTGCCGCTACATAAAAAAGTCCCCTTAAGCATACCTAGTAATTATAGGCAGATTACCCTGTTAGATGCCACAGGAAAGATGTTCTCTAAATGTGTAGTATCTAATCTACTAGAATGGATGGAGGAAAAAAATATTATTCCATTTAAGCAGGCATGGTTTAGAGCAGGCCATTTGACTCTGGATAATATAACTGTCATACATCTCATACTGGAGAAATATGTGAAACGAAGGGGGATGCCGGTCTATGTGGCCTATATGGACTACTCAACTGCATTTGATTGCATAGATAGGTAGACCCTTTGGAGGAAGTTGAGCGTTATGGGAATACCACAGGGTCTTCTGAAACCCATTACTGCTCTCCACACCGCGACCTGGTGTCATGTTATGCTAGGAGGTAGGAAGGGTATGACACCACAATCCCCTACCAGAAATAGTTTAAAACTTGGGTCTCTTGGCACCCCTCCTTTTCTAACTATATATGGTGAACCTGCCCGGTGTTTGGAGTAAGGTAGCTGGTGATGCCCCAAAATTAGGCTCTTATCCTTTCGGCACTCTCCTTTACATGGACGATATAGCCCTGCTAGAACTGACTACTAAAGGTCTTCAGAGACGTCTTGATATTTTGTCATCATATTCAGATGCTCAGTTCTTGAAGGTAAACATAAATAAAACAAAGGTCATGAGGTTTCGTCCAAAGGGGACTCGGGTAATAACAAAGTATAAGTGGCCTTATATTAACTCTGCCACTGAATTAGTAAAATCCTACCCTTATCTTGGAAAAATAATGTCAGCAAACTTGGCGGACAGCAAACATATTGCACATATATCAAATAAGGCTTCTGCACATGGAAATGCACTAAAGTCACCTTATGGAGCAACAGCTCACAGGCACTTTAATCATCTCTTAACAGTATATAAAATGATGATTCCACCAACACTTTTATATGCTATAGAGACAATAAATACCAATCAGTGGAACTTTATGCATAAGGTGGAGGGAAAGGTTGTTTGCGCTATTTGCACTTTAAAGTCTATGGTCTCTATAGAAGCCCTAAGGTTAGAATTAGGATTGGTGAGCACTTTCATAAAAGGATTGGCAGCTAATTTAAGATGATACCATTGTATTTTACATGCTAACGAAAAGTCCTTAAGGAGACTTACGGCCTCGGAATGTGTTGCTCATACTGTTGAGGGTGGATCGTTTTAAATTAATATTTTAACTGCACGTCAGCACTTTTCTTAGACTAGCTCAGATATTCAGAATATGAGCTATGTTCATCTTAAAAAATATCTTAAATATGCTATGAAAAATTGCTCCATGGAAAACTATATAGAGATGTGTAGAGCAAAACGCTGTTTCCCCCGTCCTATTCTATCATGTCAGGTATCAGTCCCTCAGGTATATTTGAACTGGAGTCTGGAATATAGAGTGCAAAGATGGCTATTGCTGTGTAAGCTGATATGTTTACCATTAAAAACTGTGACAGATGCACAGCATAATGTAAATTGGGATGAAAGAATATGCACCTTATGTTATAATGTTGTACAGACCACTTAACATGTTATATTTGCCCATCCTGCCTTAAAACATTAACAGATTTTTAAAACCATTAAAAAAAATATTATATTTCAACGGCAAGAGCTGCAATGGAGAGGATAAATTGTCAAAATAATGCACTAATGTGTTGTAAAATGTAAAAAAAAAAAATAGCTCTTTTTTAAAGTTGTACCGAAGGATGACATTTTGTATATTGTAGATCTCAATGTACAATCGAAATTTCTAATAAAAAAAAATCTTGAGCCTTGTAATATTTTTTATGGTTGCCGGCTTTCGCATGCTCACTGTACACCTGACAAACCTTTTAAGAAGCACAACTTGGAATGCCTGAGTGCTACAAAATCAAAGTAGCAAGGATCTTACAAATACAAAGTTTGCACAGCATGACACATGTGCTAGAAGATAGTCATGTAAAACCCAAAGAATGGGTAATTGTTTTTACGGGAAATATAGATCTTTGAGGGAAGGATGTGATTCAGGATAGAATCATTTGTTTTCTGAGAGTTTTGCTACATAACAGTTTCAGGGGTAAACGGGGGACAGTTCCCCAAGCTACAGATGAGTCTTTGGATTCAAAGGTGGCATCAGACACCACAAGTCTGCAAAAGTGAATGTGTCCCTAGGAGCCCCAGGCAACTTTCTGCATTCTTTACCAGGAGCACGTGGCAGGTTATCTACCTTGTGCTGCACTGGTGTATCTCCTTTGGTGATTGTAGATCAAGTAGGTGTTTGGTAGGGAGTTGTTCCGGCAAAAAATAAATCAAATCAGCAGAAACATGTAGGCACACGTGTTATTAGATTAACAAAATTATATAATTGTAACTACCAGTGGATTTCACATTTCGCACATCTCTTATTTATATGCTCAAGGCCTCTGGAACATCCGAAGGAGACATCACACTGATTGAATCCCTGTTAAAGAACTGCGTGGACTCCCTCAGACCAAATAAAACATTTACAGTTCTTATGCGCAGTGGGCATATTGTTCCTCCCTCGAACCCCCAACTTACCGAATACTAAGGCTACATAGTCTGGAATAAACCTCATACCTCTTTAACCGACTTCCACATGATCCCACCTTTTTGCCACCCTCTCTTATAGTTTCATTCTTTCTCCCTTTAGGACAGTTTTCCCATTTTTCTTTCTACGTTGTGCATTTTCCCTCTTTTGCACTCGGGAAATGTTAGATGAGAAAAAATAAATGCCCGTCACCGAAAAATAAGTTCCGATAGGCTCCATTGGCCCCAAAACTGAGTGCCGGTGCCCTCCACAGGCTCAAATTAAGCACTGTCAAAACCCTCACCTTACAGGCTCTAAAAGTGTGAATTCTAAACAGCTCCGCTGCCTGCAGTCTAATAAGTCAGAGTGTGGATTGGTTATAAGGCCCTTAGGGACATTGCTGAATTGCTAAGGTAGCATGAGCTTTGCTGCCATGATGCTGCTTTTGCGCACGTTACTACATGACTTTATTTTGCAAGACTTAGTTTATGCCTTTCACATGAGAACCGTCTGCTTTTCACGTTCTCTGCTGCGTTCTTGGAGTATAGTCTGAACACTTTGTACAAGGTCGATAAACAATGCCCCTTGTTATTCTGTTCTGGTCAGTACTTAGTACCTAGACACAACATGCTAAACACAGCTGCAATGCCGGAGACTCGTGCTTTGATATTACCGGGATGCATGTTGTTTTAACACACACTTGGAGAAAGCCGTTCCATGGAGAAGAGCTACACTGTTCCTATGATGTAAACCTTACATCCAGGCTTTAAGGTATGGGTTCTGCAGTCAAAACCCAGAGATCTTCCTTTATATAAATAAACTTCTTCCAGCCAAAGGGAGGGTGGTTAGGCTTTCTGGTCCTTATTCCACTGTCTTTATAAAATGACATCCCCCTTTGTATTCTATGGAATTATAACCATGCTAACCATTCATAGTTTATGCATTTTGCTGCAGATAGTGGCTCGTACACTGTATTGTAGAGCACGATAGTTAAAATCAACATTTTGAACTATTACAGTGACTCTGCCTATTCTTTTTGTGGACAAGTACGAGTGAGTGAGCGAAAGAGTAGGTCTTGCTACCACGATTCCTGAGAGCGTCTGGAGTGTTGTGTTCCGGGCTTTCTAATCATTTGTAGCTTCGTGATTTTTGGAGGAGAACGAATGAGACACTTTAGATAGTCGGTTTGGGGATTTTGGGTACTAAGGTGATAGGTTGGTACACCCCTATACACAAAGGTCCGGTTTTCCTGCACATACTTCTGTGTAGGTGCAGAATCCTCGCAACATGGTACCGCCAATGTTTGGTCTGGTTCTTATCTGTAAGACTCTTGAGTAGGGCTTGTGCTTGTCCACAATCCCCTCACTTCTGTTTCCGGAGACAGCTGCGACGGTGTAACCTCCTATATTGATGTGATATAGGTTTTTTCAAGCTTGAAGTTTTGAAAGGTTCCTTCACTTTATACCTAACCCGTTATTGCGCTGCCACGGTTTAGGTTAATGTTTGCCAACTATTGAATATGGCGGTTGATTTTACGCCTCCTGCTCGAGCACCGCTCAGGGCATATTTAGCACAATATTGAGTACCTGATGTGGGTGACGCTGTTATCTTTGTTGTGGAAGCGGGTCCAGCTTTCCGCTTGGAGGTGTTTATTCGTTCCGGCGGTCGATGGAACAGGCAGTTTGTTTGACGAGCTTACTGCCACCGCGACTCCGCAGGAATATTAACCGTATAGTACTCTTGAGGTTCCGCTAACAGCTTGGCAACAACAAATTTGGTTTAAAGGCGCCCTTCCTCACACAATAACGCTGGTCCGTTTAGGTCCTTTATCTATAGATCGGGCCGCATGGCCAGTTTTGGCTTGGTTTACCCCACATCCATATAGGCTGACAACAGCAATGCTTACAGAACTCTGCGTGTTACATACGTTGTTAATACACGTGCATCGAGCTGTGATACCGTTCATGTCGTGCAACTTTCAGGTGGGACCACCTGCCGTTGCTGTGCAACCTGTGGGTCCTGGTGCTGTGCCCATCAGCCCGCTTATGGTTAATTCAGTGATGGGCAAGCGTCCACAGAATAAGGATGACTTCCCTTATTGGCTTGCTGAGAAATTTGGACAACTAGAGGCTGTTTTTCCAAATACCAGTCCTGTGGAAAAACACAGGATACTAACTATTAGTTTGCCTAAAGACTTAATTCCCAAACTCGCTAATTGTAACACCTGGGGCAAGGTGTTTGTGGCAGTATATTCAAAGTGTTTTGGCTCTCCTTCCATGACTGTACTACCTTCCATGTTAAAACGCGTTCAAGATGAATACGGAACCAAATCATCTGTAGAGTTGGGGATGAGACTGGTGGGGGTGTTCGACGTGGTTGTGTTGTGTCCTTGTTGCACGACATAGATCCAGGTGCGTTCTCGTACTCGTACGTTGATGATATTTATCTGACAGACGATGAACTTATGCCGCATCTAGTCCGAGTTGACAATATCATTTTGTCCTTTGTCGACTATGGATACAAATGTAATTTTGCAAAATTGCACATTGCCCATTTGGAGGTGCTCTTTTTGGGCTATGAGCTCTATAGTGAAGGAAAGGGGCTCGCACCCCACTTCTTGGAGAAATGTGCGCAATTGCAACCCCCTTTTACACTGAAGAAACTTCAGTCCTTGCTGGGATTTTAAAATTTCGGGAGGACATACATTCCCGATTATGCCCAGCGTATCAAACCACTTTATGCATTGATACAACCAACATTTTCTTCTGCCAGCTGGCTTCCGGAACATACCTCTATCCTCAATTCTTTGCAATCTGATTTGCTTGTGACTAACTACTTGTTGACGCGTGATAACACCACGAACATGGTTAATACGTATAGTTCCAGGAACAGTGGGTTTCACTTATTTGAAGTTCAATGAGGGTGACACAGTACCTATTGCATACAAATCACATTTGTACACGTTGGCTGCAATGCGATTTTCCAATACTGAGAAAGTTTTGACAGCGGTGCAGATGGCGATTCTGAAAGATCGCTCTCTGGCCAAGGGTAAACGCATTCTTTTGGTCACGCCACTTCCTGCTTTAGAAACAGTGACAAAGGCGAGTGTGAAAAACTCTAAGGCTTTACATCCCTGTTGGATACAATGGGCGGCATCATTGACATCTGCTGATGTCACGTTGATCCTGGATCCTTCTTTTCAGACACGGGAGTTTTTACAGTATGAACATGTTCATCCTCCTCCTCTGTTCTTGCTTCCTTTGGATGAATACAAATGTATCAACTATACCGAAGAATCGGCTCAAACGGCCGTTGGTTCTAAGCACGCATATTCAGCGGCTTGCACAATTGTTTCTCGCTCAATTATGAATAGAGAGTTTAAGTCTTCCGTGGTGCATACTCAGGCACTTGGAGACTGTACGGCTCAATTGGTTTAGCTGCGTGCTCTTATTCTTGCTCTTGAGTTTGGGGATCCTAATGTGAATACTCTTAATGTATGAGATTCTTATTACTGTGTTCAATCTTACAATGACAACCTATTCTTTTGGTCTCAAAAAGACTATAAAGATTCTAAAGGCTGCGCAATTAAGCATAGGACGCTTTGGGTTCGAGTGGCAGACCTTAAACAACGTCTGCCCCTCACACAGGTTATCCACACTCTTGGCCATCAGGCTGATGAAGCGGCCAAGTCTGCAGTGGCCACGTGTTCCGTAGCAGCAGTTACAAGATCCATGACTAAAATTGATAATGATATCTTGGCAGCAGTAGCTGTAACAAGGGAGGGAACTGTTCATCCTCAGGGTTTCCCCTCTAAATACTCTTATCATATAACTACCAAACAGGTTCCTTATGCTAAGATTCCTTCAGTTGGTGATCGGCTGATTCTCAACTTGGACCGCACACCTGCATTGATCAAAAGCCGCGCACGAGGGCATGGCTTCTGCACATGTCGGGGTGTCGGCCACAGTCTCTATTTTACAGCAAATTACTGGTGGTGTGGTTTATATAAACAGACCCATAATTATGTACTTTCTTGTGACATTTGTCAACAAATTAAGCCGTCTCCGGTCACACGCCTGCCACAGACACAGCTGTATATCTCTAATCATCCTTTTGGCTGTGTATATCTTGATCACTGCGGTCCATTTT
The DNA here is from genome assembly GCF_964204655.1 of Triturus cristatus. Taxonomy (NCBI): domain Eukaryota; kingdom Metazoa; phylum Chordata; class Amphibia; order Caudata; family Salamandridae; genus Triturus; species Triturus cristatus. Next base: position 309,986,481 of record NC_140595.1, read on the forward strand.
CTTCTGGTACTGCATATAAATATATATTTGCTGCAGTGGATTCGTGCACTAGATTCCTTTGGGTTTGGCCACAACGCAGTGCTGACGCTCGAAATGTCATCAGGGATTTGCGGGTCTTTGTCAGCATGTTTGCTTGTGGTACCTTCCATTCGGACCAAGGTCCAGCGTTCGCCTCTAAGGCGTACAAGGACGCGATGAAGTCGATTGGGGTACTGGTGCAGTTTTCATCTCCATACAGGACTGAGGGCAATTCAGTTGTGGAGCGAATGAACCGTGACTTAAAGCAATCCTTGACAGCTAGAGTCTTAGGTACCGGCAGGAACTGGCTGGCTCACTTGTATGGGGTTCAACGTGCACTCAATAATATCCCTAGAAGATCTCTGGGTGGGCGGACCCCTTATGAAATGCTCTTTGGCATTAAAATGTTTGTGCCAGACGTTGATGGTCTAGACGTTGTGGCGGCTGCCGCAACCTTTAACGTGAATAATCATTCTACTGTGTTAAAGGATCTGCAAACGACCCGTGACAGTTTTGCAACTGAACATTTACCCTCTTCCACTGATGCAGCACTGCTAATTCCAGTTGCCGGCTGGCTTCCCAAAATCGGAGATCTGGTACGAGAAAAGTTGGAGAACAAGAAAATGTTGGTCCCTCTTATCGTGCACCGGTTCCAGTGCTTGGACTGAAGGGTACTTGTACAGTGAGTTTACCAGCTTTACCTGGTCGCAAAGACAACAGATATAGATCAGTGGACAATGTCAAGTTACACCGTGTGGCCGATTATGAATAGCGTCACACCTGCTGTTTCCCGTAACGCAAGATCATTGGATCTTGCGATGTCATCATCTTTCACTGTTCTCCGTGTGCCTAAGGAAGTGTTGGACACTGGAATCGACCTTTCACCCGTCCTGTCTCCATCTTCCAACACAGACGTCGAGTACACATATCCTACAGATGAGTCCACTGTTGAAGTACCGATGAGTCCTCGACAACATCAGGCGGACCCGGCACTACCACCGCTAATTAATAGAACGACAAGTGGTTACTTTTGAGATCATGCCAGCTTCTCTTCTGACTCCTCCTCCTCGACATTCAGTTTGGCAGTCCCACCGACTAAATTAAGTATTTTCTTCTCTTGGTTCAAAAAGACTTACCTTGTCCCTCCATGGATCTACATTTGGTTGGTGCTTCTCCTGATTTTCCTCTTCATGTCAATTTGATTTGTTACAGTATTCTTTTTGCTCATCAATGGTCACTATTTGCCAGAACGCTCTGCTGTGAACTTGGTCGATGGAATTCTGGCCCCTCACACATCGTCCCATATCATGAAATGTGATCAGACACTTGTGAACATTTCAGCATGCCCGGTTGCAGATGGCATCGTTTGGGACAAAGTAGCTTTTGAAATCCACGGTCCGACCGAGGTGCTCAGGGTGCCACACATATTTTGGGTCTCATTAGAAAACGTGGTAACACGTGACATACATTCTAACGATTGGGATGTGCAAGCAGTACATGCATTATTTTCCGATTTGAAATATTATGCTGCTTTTGATGCTGAAGACTTGTATTAAAATTCCACCAATTATGCTGATCTCTTTTGTTATTAGCATTATGGGCATCATTTTTTGCAGCAAACAAATACGTTAAGACCAGTTTTAAATTACACTCAATGGGAACATTGTCCTACTCCTATACAGGGGAGTTCGAGAACTCTTAGGGATAAATTCACATATTTTACTTATTATGATACATCTAATCCGGAGTCCTACTTTTTTAACCTACACTTGTCTCCTCAATCTAAATTCATATTGACCCACACTAAATTAATATACTCAAACTCTTTTAGGGCTAATTTGGCCACACAGGGTTATGATCACTGGAAAGAAACCATTGAGTTAACCCCTTCAGTGCCCATGACGAGATGGTCTCGTCATGGGCCGCGGTTGCGCTGTGCCCATGACGAGACCATCTCGTCATGAACTCCGCCCGCTAATAGAAAGCCCGGCACAGGGCGGTGAAAGGGCGGGGCACTTAAGAGGTTAAAGTCGATTTGGGGTACTAAGAATTGGCAGGTTCAGGGAACTGAAGCATTACATCGTGCCTTCCTGATTCCAACTCAAATTTTATTTTTGAATGATACAGTGTACCAAACCACTTGTTTTGGCTTGGCCACTGAAAAAAATGTGAATAAACCGTCCATTCCGTCCTTGGCGGAATACGACAATTGGTGTGCTCAGACGGAATTATACTATCGATGCGTTACAGGCATTGTTTCAAAACGGCACTTACAACATCTTTGAACTTGATTCATCCAGATTGTTGGTGTGGCAAATAAATTCTAATGCATGTCAATTGCTTTTTTATAATGTAACACATGGTTTCCCACAGACTAGACAGGATCCTCGTTATCCACTTACATAATCGGTCACCACGTACTCAGTGGGTCAATTATGCCAACAATGGTTGGAACATTCCACCATGGCATCTGTGAAACAACACCTGAAGCTCTTATCGAATGACATTAATTTGGCTGTTTTCATCTTAGGGCCAAGAAATGAAAGATCTAAGATTTATTTATGCCGCTTACAATGAAATTTGGAAACTTTCGCAGATGGAGGAATCATTCCCTCTTCGCCAAATTAATCAAGCTAATTTAGAAAAAGTCCTTGCAGTGGTCGACAATAGTATTAATACACTTTCATTACACATTTATACATTAGATAATATTGATTCATCTCTTATTGATATTGTTCAGAGTGATGTATCTGTGTTGTATCACGGTCAGAATCAATTAAGATCTGTTATGCAGTTTGCATAGACTTTGCAAACACTCAAGATGGGAAAAGTCCCTTGGGATTATTTGAATGCTTCTGCTTTGTTTCTACCTTTTAATCTAACTGATAAACAGAGATTTATTTCCATGAAAGATGCTGCTTACACACTGTAGCATATGAAACAATTAGAGCCTTTACCATTCTCTGTAGCGGAAACAGACTCTGCTGTTTGATTAATTCATGGGGTTATCTCTCTCCCTTTCTCGCCGTTTCAATTTAAGTTGTGCATGCAACATTTTCCAATTGGTTGTTTTGAACCACTGGGTAGAGCGTTTCTCCACAAATTATGGTCCCTGCCTTTCACTTACAGATGTCAGCAGGAAGATAAGGACGTTTTTCTAATAGGGTAGGACTGCGATTCCACAGTGGGATATTTCCTGGTTTGCAAACACATTAAATTGCACGGCGCTTGTAACGTTTCGGTGCCTAATCTGCCTTGTTTTTTAAAAGGGAAGCCAGTGCGGTCAATAATTCCTGCGTTTACTTTGCTTTCTAACGGCAGTTATCTTATTTTGAACAACTAAGACTGCTGTGGTTTACAGGCAGGAGTCCCGTATTTAGTAACAGTTTCCCAGCGCGTAACTTGTTGTAGGAATTTGCTCTCCCCCCCCCCCCCCCCCCGCAGGGAGAGTAGATAGTTCAATTTGGCCTTCCATTTCTACTTTGAAGACGGATTTCAACAAATTGAGCAGGCTCAAGGCGCTATTATTCCAACAAGAAGCAGAACTCACTTCGGCTCGTGAGACCTTCGAGTTACAGGTGGTTAGAATTTCTAGCAAGATACAGTCCCTTCTGAATACTAACTTCCCACTTCATTTTGGAGAGCTTATACATCAAATATTCAATGCGTCAGACACTAAAGGCCTTGCACATTTTTTTAAACATGTGGGATCTGGCCTTGTGATTACCTTTCAGACAATATTTGGAGTAATACCGGCTTTTTTTCCAGCATCTTCGGAGGATTACCTTTAATATTGGCCTTAGCTGTTGGAATCCTGCTTCTTCTGTTCCTGCTGCGCAATGACTGCTCATCTTGTAGTACTGCACAGACCAGGCCAGTTGAAACTGTACGGGATCGAATGCAACAAGTTTTTGGATGCCTGCCATTAGCAACTCTTAGCGTGGATTATGGATTGATTTATCGCTTTGCCTACTTTACTTGCGTGCAAGCAGTCTTCTACTGTCAGCGATGCCCCTTCTATTGGGCTATGGATTTGTGCCTCTCCAATACATCATGTCCACTCCCGGATTTTAACCAGTTGATGGGTCCCTTAGAGGCCCATGACCAGGCTTGTTCTGGGGATGGCGGTATGGCGCCTGCAGCAGCGCTTGGAGTATTGGCTGAATGGGATATCTGTGCGGCTGCACAGAACTTCCAGCATCGGAGTTTCATTGAATATCACGCAAGTTGTCCTGTTATGCTTTTGGAAGCGTCAGATTAAGAGGAGCATGTTTGTTCCTTCGACCTACTTGATTGGATGTGTAGGACTTGGCCCTTTTTCCCTCATTTGTTTTCATTTTCCATGTTGATCCAGATTCAGGGAGCCATTTTATCGACCCCTGAAACTTCTGTCTGAGGGCCTGGAGCACAAAATGGTGGCCACCTGTGACATCACCAGCATCCACTGGAACCTGCTAGCACCTTCCAGAACATTCCAGAACCCTGTGACAGTTGGAGGCGGTTTAGAATGTTGGGAAGCTAAGACAGAGTGTTGGCAGTTGGAGCTGGCAGTTGGCACCTGACTGGTGAAGAGAGAGGAGCACAACAGTGAAGGAGGAAGGAGTGAAGCAGCAGGGGTGGAAACTTGTGCCTGGAGTGGGGTCCATAAACCCACCCTTGATACTTGTCCCTACTGATGGATCCCAGCCTGTAGCCCTGTGTGGGAAGAAGCCAGAAAAACTCATCCTAAGGACCTGGACAGCAGGAACAGGCCTTAGAAGCAGAAAGCAGCAAGATCCTGACCTGGAAACTGGTTTCCCTGGAGTCCGGCGTCGAGTAGCCTAAGACCTGGAGCCCGAGGTGGAGAAGCGGCGCTGACTGAAGAAGCAGACGTCGTACCCGGAGCCGCCTGAGGTCGTGAGAGGGCGCCGACGGAGGTCGTGAGGAATACCAAAGGTCGAGGAGGAAGTTAACCGAGGTCGAGTGAGCGGCGTCATCGGAGGAGTGGAGTCCGCCCTCCGGAGTCGTCGGAGACCGAGGTGAAGTGTACCGGAGGTCGGGAGTGAGGATCGCACTCCGGAGTCGCCCGGAACCTGAGAGGAGGAGCACCGGAGGTCGGGGGTGAGGATCGCACCCCGGAGTCGCCGGAAGTCGACATCGAGGCCAGGCCGGCCGACGTCATCGAAGCCGAGAGCGCCATCGGACCGGAGCCGCCCGAAGTCGACATCGAGTAGAGACTGCCCGACGCCGTCGAATCGGAGGTCGAGATCGAACCGAGGCCGCCGACATCGGACCGGACCCGCCTACCGGCGTCGTCTAGAACTGACATTGTGCCGAGGCCGCCGAGACCGAACCGGAACCGCCTCACGGCATCGACACGACTCCAGCGGCGTCGGAGCATCAGAAAAAGGGCAGTAAGTGGAGTGGAGGGCGCCTAAGGCCCTGTGGAGACCTGAGAGACTGCTCTAAGGGGCTAGGGAGGTGCTGGAACCAACCTGACTGTGCCAGGGGTGAATTGGGACTAACCTAGAGAGGTTGTGTGGAGAGAGAAAGCCAGGGCACTGGTATTCCCCCCTTGATCTACCTCAGTTTAGGCCTCAGCCTTGTCCCAGCCAGGGAGTAGTCCCCCTCAAGCCTTCCACAACCCTACAAGCTGTGCCTGGGCCAAATCAGCCTTAAGAATTGAAAAGTGATCTGATTACATGAGTGTTGCTTTATACTTTTAATTATTTATTGGGGGCACTGTATTTATTGAGTTTTTACATATTTATTGCTTCACTATATTTATTGGTCCACAGGGCTTGTTGGTGTACAATATTTATTGGTGACAGTATTTATTGCCTCAGAATATTTAATTGCCTGTATTACCTGCACTTATATTTATGTCCCTTGTATTTATGATCATCCCTATTTATTGAATCTTCAGACAATATTTATTTGACCTGCACTATTTAAAATTTGTATATTGTGATTGACTTATTTATTTTCTCCAATCAGCAACTAAGAGAAAAAGCAGATAAAGAAAGTTATTTTCATAATTTTTACGGTGTAGAGTCGTTTTTGGAACGGATGCACGCATGGTTATTGTTTGGGTATGTTGTATGCTTAGCACGGAGCCTGATTCCTGACCACTCGAGCCAAGCTACCACAGTGTGTTCGGGGAGTCCACCACCACCCTGCGGAGTGGGAGTGGGCTGTTTCCAACATAAATTGGTGTCCAGTGGTGGGATAGAGCTGTGCCTACGCATACTCAACAATAACTGTGGGTAGTCCATAGGCCTACACCGGGAGTTTTCTCAAAGCGGCCTTCCTAATTGTGGGTTTTTGTTTTTTCCAAATTTACTCTGGTGGTGGGAGGAGGTATTATTAAAGGTACCCCCCTGCATTGTTACTGCACAAAACCTGTCCTCTAACCTGAGTGGGCAAGATGGAGTTTGTACTAGAAAATCTAGAAACGTACACTGTGGCCCAACTCAGGGAGTTTTGCCAGCGGGAGGGGGTGTACTGCCCCCCAGGAGCAAAGAAGGGTGCACTCCAAACTAGCTTAAGGGCTTGGGGGGAGGCACGCCGAGAAAGCAAGGCTGAGGAGGAAGACAGGGATAGAGAGCCTGACCCCGAGGGGGCTGAGATGTACCAACCTGAGGTGGGGAACCTGTCAGCAGGGCCCAGAACCATTTCTAGGAAGGGCAGCAGTGCCTCTAGCGGTGGCTTGTCTGAAGTGGAGCTAACGGACCGGAGGGAGAAAAGACAGCTCACATGGGACTTAGCAAGGCTGGAAAAGGAGAAGGAGGAGAGAAGGATGGCGCACGAGCTTCAGATGAGGGAGTTGGAGCTGCGTGCCCTCCAGATGAGTGTGTCCAGCGAGGACACTGGTGGCAGCATACCGGAAGCTCCACAGGAGCTAGAAGTTTATTTACCCCAGGATGACATCACCAGGGTGTCTGAGGAGGCATTGGGGTGGGAACCTGAAGGGGGTAGTGCAGGGATCTCCCAACCCAGCGAGGTGGGAGAAGTGGCAGATAGCCCAGCTAGGTCCCAGGGAGAGAGGGTTGTAGGGCCTCACGACCTATCTGTAGGAAGGCGTGAGACGGGGAGGTGTCCCGAGGTGCCCCAACCGAAGTCTCAGGGCCTGGAGAGTTCCGCAAGGGAGCCCCAGGTTGGGAGCCTAGGCTGTCCCGATGTGCCCTCCAGTGCAGGGGAGCCCCTAGTGTCAGGAGGACCCAGGGCAACTGTAACCAGCGCGCCTGAGGTTCTGGGGTTAGCCCAGTTTCAGGGTTTAGGTCCTGGGCTGGGATGCCAGGCTCAGGGGTTGCCTGACCTGGCGGGTGGGGCCTCTGTTAACCGGGTCCCCCCGAAATTGACTTCCAGGGGTACTTTTTCCGTTAGGAGGGTGCTGAAATCTGGAAGGGGGTGCAGAGGGAGGAAGGTCTCGCCTCGGGCACCGACTCAGCCTAAGGGTTTAGACCCTAGGTTGAAGGATCAGTTGAGGGGTCAAGGCCCTAGACTGAGAAGGAAGTGTTGGTCTGAGGGTGCCTCGCAGGGTAGGGTGAGGAACCCCAGAAGGAGAGTTAGGGGGAGGAGAGCCTCGCCCCTGAAGGCTGGTCAGCCTAAGGGTGTGAACCCCAGGAGGAAGGACCAGAGGCAGTTTAGGACTGCAAGGAGGAGGACCGGAGTGGTCAACGGGCACTACAGGCCTGGGGCTACTGCCCCCCACTCCGCGAGATCACCCGGGCCAGAGTCATCTGGACGGCCCAGGGGCCGGTCCTGGCCACAACTAGCTAGGGAGCCCCGGTGGGGTGGTTTTGTTGGTCCAGGGAGGCTTGTTAGGGAACCATTGGGTTCCAGAGCGGAGGAGAACTTGCGGGTGCTCTTGCCGTTGCGGGCCTGCGTCCACCTTTTCTCGCCCCAAGCAGGGAAGACCATCAAGGCATTGATCGGTCTACCCTGGCTTTTGGCTGGAAGGGGGTTATGTAGGACTTGGCCCTTTTTCCCTCATTTGTTTTCATTTTCCATGTTGATGCAGATTCAGGGAGCCATTTTATCTACCCCTGAAACTTCTGTCTGAGGGCCTGGAGCACAAAATGGTGGCCACCTGTGACATCACCAGCATCCACTGGAACCTGCTAGCACCTTCCAGAACATTCCAGAACCCTGTGACAGTTGGAGGCGGTTTAGAATGTTGGGAAGCTAAGACAGAGTGTTGGCAGCTGGAGCTGGCAGTTGGCACCTGACTGGTGAAGAGAGAGGAGCACAACAGTGAAGGAGGAAGGAGTGAAGCAGCAGGGGTGGAAACTTGTGCCTGGAGTGGGGTCCATAAACCCACCCTTGATACTTGTCCCTACTGATGGATCCCAGCCTGTAGCCCTGTGTGGGAAGAAGCCAGAAAAACTCATCCTAAGGACCTGGACAGCAGGAACAGGCCTTAGAAGCAGAAAGCAGCAAGATCCTGACCTGGAAACTGGTTTCCCTGGAGTCCGGCGTCGAGTAGCCTAAGACCTGGAGCCCGAGGTGGAGAAGCGGCGCTGACTGAAGAAGCAGACGTCGTACCCGGAGCCGCCTGAGGTCGTGAGAGGGCGCCGACGGAGGTCGTGAGGAATACCAAAGGTCGAGGAGGAAGTTAACCGAGGTCGAGTGAGCAACCGAGGTCGAGTGAGCGGCGTCATCGGAGGAGTGGAGTCCGCCCTCCGGAGTCGTCGGAGACCGAGGTGAAGTGTACCGGAGGTCGGGAGTGAGGATCGCACTCCGGAGTCGCCCGGAACCTGAGAGGAGGAGCACCGGAGGTCGGGGGTGAGGATCGCACCCCGGAGTCGCCGGAAGTCGACATCGAGGCCAGGCCGGCCGACGTCATCGAAGCCGAGAGCGCCATCGGACCGGAGCCGCCCGAAGTCGACATCGAGTAGAGACTGCCCGACGCCGTCAAATCGGAGGTCGAGATCGAACCGAGGCCGCCGACATCGGACCGGACCCGCCTACCGGCGTCGTCTAGAACTGACATTGTGCCGAGGCCGCCGAGACCGAACCGGAACCGCCTCACGGCATCGACACGACTCCAGCGGCGTCGGAGCATCAGAAAAAGGGCAGTAAGTGGAGTGGAGGGCGCCTAAGGCCCTGTGGAGACCTGAGAGACTGCTCTAAGGGGCTAGGGAGGTGCTGGAACCAACCTGACTGTGCCAGGGGTGAATTGGGACTAACCTAGAGAGGTTGTGTGGAGAGAGAAAGCCAGGGTACTGGTATTCCCCCCTTGATCTACCTCAGTTTAGGCCTCAGCCTTGTCCCAGCCAGGGAGTAGTCCCCCTCAAGCCTTCCACAACCCTACAAGCTGTGCCTGGGCCAAATCAGCCTTAAGAATTGAAAAGTGATCTGATTACATGAGTGTTGCTGTATACTTTTAATTATTTATTGGGGGCACTGTATTTATTGAGTTTTTACATATTTATTGCTTCACTATATTTATTGGTCCACAGGGCTTGTTGGTGTACAATATTTATTGGTGACAGTATTTATTGCCTCAGAATATTTAATTGCCTGTATTACCTGCACTTATATTTATGTCCCTTGTATTTATGATCATCCCTATTTATTGAATCTTCAGACAATATTTATTTGACCTGCACTATTTAAAATTTGTATATTGTGATTGACTTATTTATTTTCTCCAATCAGCAACTAAGAGAAAAAGCAGATAAAGAAAGTTATTTTCATAATTTTTACGGTGTAGAGTCGTTTTTGGAACGGATGCACGCATGGTTATTGTTTGGGTATGTTGTATGCTTAGCACGGAGCCTGATTCCTGACCACTCGAGCCAAGCTACCACAGTGTGTTCGGGGAGTCCACCACCACCCTGCGGAGTGGGAGTGGGCTGTTTCCAACAGGATGGCATCCCCTTTTTCTACTAAATCCAGGGATGATCGTTTGGAGGGAATTGCATTCTTGAGTTCACGTACTTTGATGGATTAATAACCTCCTCCCTAATAACACTATCCTGGAGACCACGTTTTGTTAGTAGTGTCAACGAACAGTTGACATTCTTTTATATATATATTCCTTTTCTTCCCCAATTTGTTTTTTTTTTTAACAGCGCTTTGAACTCTGCTTAGCTTTTGAACTCTGATTTAGTCCTTGGTATATGTCCTATGACCTTACCAGGGGGAGGGTGTTATATGGCCCTTAGGGACATTGTCAACATTGCTAAGTTAGCATGAGCTTCGCTGCCATGATGCTACTTTTGCGCATGTTACTACATGACTTTATTTTGCAAGACTCTGTTTATGTCTTTCACATGAGAATCATCTGCTTTTCACGTTCTCTGCTACGTTCTTGGAGTTTAGTCTGAACACTTTGTACAAGGTTGATTAACAATGCCCCTTGGTATTTTTTTGTGCTGGTCAGTCCTTAGTACCTAGACACAACATGCTAAACACAGCTGCAATGCTGGAGACTCGTGCTTTGATATTACGGGGATGCATGTTGTTTTAACACAGACTTGGAGAAAGCCGTTCCATGGAGAAGAGCTACGCTGCTCCTAGGATGTAAACCTTACATCCAGGCTTTAAGGTATGAGGTCTGCTGTCAAAGACCAGAATTCTTCCTTTATATAAATAAACTTCTTCCAGCCAAGGGGAGGGTGGTTAGGCTTTCTGGTCCATATTCCACTGTCTTTATAAAATGACATCCCCCTTTATATTCTATGGAATTGTAACAATGCTAACCATTCTTAGTTCATGCATTTTGCTGCTGGTAGTGGCTCGTATACTGTATTGTAGAGCACAATAGTTAAAATAATCATTTTGAACTATTACAGTGACTCTGCCTAGTCTCATTGTGGACAAGTAAGAGTGAGTGAGCAAAACAGTATGTCTTGCTACCGCGATTCCCGAGAGAGTCGGAGTGTAGTGTTCTGGGTTGTCTAATCATTTGTAGCTTCGTGATTTTTTGGAGGAGAACAAATGAGACACTATAGCTAGTCGGTTTTGGGATTTTGGGTACTAAGGTGATAGATTGGTACACCCCTATACACAGAGATCCTGTTTTCCTGCGCATAGTTCTGTGTAGGCGCAGAATTCCCATAGGGCTAAAAGGGCTTTAGGTAATTGTTGTTTTTAGCACAGTTTATTGTGGGTGCAGTAGGTTTGGTTGTACTGCAAAGTGCATCTGGAATTTTCCTTCCATAGAGGCTGCTTTGGGGCAACTGGGTAAACTTTTGTAACCTTAAACTGATTAAATCACTATCTTTACACCTTGGAAGGATAGAACTCTTCATGTCATAGCAAAACATTCCACACATAGGTCACAAAGCACTCACACACTTCTATCCATCAATACATTAGAATCATTTGAGTGCACCAATCTCTCACTCCACTTCAAATTCGTGCATGGACAAGCCACTGAAAGGTCGTGCCTGAAGCTTAGCTCTGGCTCAGCTTAATGTCCTGTTGGAACCTCGAGCAGATTCTGCCCGTCTCCCGCCCCTCTAGCCATGATGTGGTGTTGCGACCAGTGCTGTCGACTTTGGAACTGGGGAACCAGGTTCAAGTCTTGGCATCAGCTCAAAATCTTGTGATTCTTGGCAAATCGCTTAATCTACCCATGCCTAAAAGCAATGAATGTGATCTTGTGTAATGTAAATCACTGTCATCTAAAGTGCTCCAATCTGATCTTTAGGAGGCGGTCACGAAGAGGTAAACTCAAAGACTTAACATAAGGAAAGACAAAGATACCCATTTCCTGGCCGATTTGTACAAAGTAAAACCAGAAAACTAGGATGAATAGCGGCTTCACCACTTAAATTGTGCGATCTAAAGCAAATATTTTATTTCACCAAAACTTTTTTCTTCACATCTTTTAATAAATTCTTCTCAGTGCAGTGCTATAATGTGACATGTTAATGTCAAAGCTTCACATGTTAAAGAAATTCACTTTAAAAATCTTTGAACAATGTTATATTTTTACGTAATATTTCTCCTGTGGTTTAAATAGCAAACATTCTCAGGGCTCAGCTTTTGCACGTGCTCTAAGATCTAGTCCAGGCTCGGGTCTCCCTGTAAATTTACTGGCATCTCTACTGACAACACATGGCAAGAGCACAACTCTGAACATCATGCGCAACATATATAGAACCTTTATAGGTCACATGACAAACACATTTCATCCATAGCACTCTCACAAAGCAGGGAGCTTCAGTCTTATAAGGAGTATTACGTTTTATAGAAATACAATTAAAATACAGTACAATATAATTGAACCCTACACCACTACAGGGACATAATAATAGCAACACAGAGATGAACAATTCTATGTTAACATAATATTACCTAACTACCTTCTATAACTTTACCGACTTTACTCAGGCCCTGATTTAAAGCAGTTTTTTATTTTTTATTTCCATCAGAGCGCAAATAGAAGTCTGAGCACCGATTGGATTCTGAATTGTGTATCTATAACTATACTGCACAATTTTCCATTGCCAGATTTTGCCACAAAAACCTGGTCAAATGTATTAGGAGAAAATGCTCATAAATAAATGCTGAACACTACTTCTGTCTTGTTGGTGTTTAGCTCGAGATAGTCGACTTCATCCAGTTGGGGACTTCAGTTAGCAGGCTGTGAACTTTTTCCATGCGTTATGGGTCTTGTCCAAGAGGTAGATTTTAAGTTGCATGTCATCGGTGTAGGAGAGAATACGGATGTTGTGGATGTGGATGATCTTGGCTAGAAGGATCATGTAAGCATTGAAGAGGGTAGTGTTGAGGGACAAGTATTTTGGCACTTCACAGACAAGTTTGTGAGCTTCCGATGAGGCCATACTCAGAAAAAAGTAACCGGATAGTCTAACTACTGTGCTACAATGCTCACTAAGAGAAGAGCGTGAGGTGTTTTTAAATCATCCAATGTTTGTGAGAGTGAGGGGCAGAGTGCAAAATAATAATCAATGGTGAATTAAAACTCTCTCATAGGAGGACAGAATCAACTTTAATCGCTGGCCCCAATGGATAGAGATAAAAAAAATAAAAAAAAGTGAAAACAGTGTTATGGATATTTCCCATTATACTCGGTCAACATGTTTCTGCCTGTATGAACAATCGGTTCGTGGCATTCCTCAGGACCAATTTCTAGGCACTCTGCTGTCATTGTGAAAATCAAATCAAATACCATACTGAATTTTATGGCATAACCGTGGAACCAGCTCTCACAAACATTGGATGATTTAAAAACACCTCACGCTCCTCTCCTGAGGGAGAGTTGTAGCCCACACTGTGCACCTTGCAGTCGCAGTGTACAAGAGGGAACCCAATGATGAAGCAGGTCACATGTGGGTGAGTGAGGGTTCTCGTCTTTACAATTAGGATTGACATTTTTTCACCCCGGTTTCATTTTCTATAAAAAATAAAAATAATTTTTGATATTTGACAAATGAGCATTGTAGCACGGTAGTTAGACCATCCGTTTACTTTTTTGTGAGTTATATAGTGTGGAGTGGTACCGTTGATGGTGATAATTCCTCCATAAACAACCCTAGTAGTGAGACTATATGAGGCCATACTGACAGCTTACGTTCTGCCCGTCAGGAAGGAGCAGATTTAGTAGAGAGCAGGTCCTTGAACGCCAATTTCCTGCAGGCGTCAGACAAGGATGGGGTGGTAAACTGTGTCACATGCTGCAGAGAGTTCCAGGAGGAAGAAGGCCGCCAAGTCTTCTTTGTCCAGGATCATGCGGATGTCGTCTGTAGCCGTGATGAGCGTTCCTTCGGTGCTCCTTTGTGGTGGTGCGTGGCATGCATAGGTTTTCACTGGGTTCAGTGGTTACCTACAGGTGCTAAATGCAGGGCTGGTGGCAATTTATTTATAAATCAAGCAGTAATAGGTGGTTGTGGTTCTTGTGTTTTGGTGAAGAAGCATTGTCCTGTGAAGGGTAACTCATGTGTTTGGAGCAGGAACTGAGAGACAGCATGGCTGTGGGAATGCAGTATATAAAATGTATGTGTAACCTGAAAAACACAGCTGCAGCCTAAACCAAGAACAACTTCGATCAGTTTCTCACAGTGCAAACAGATGTGGAAAATGCTGGAATGGTGTCTATGGAGAGGCAGTACAACGTAACAGCAGCACTTCCCTTGTATAAGTATTGCACCACCGTGTCGTGCCTTTCTAACTAGTGTTGTTTAGCAGCGAAATAATTGCAACCCCGCTGCCAAACTAAACCAGGGGCTGTCAAATGTAGTATGAATCTAAGCATAATAGCTTACCAATAGAAAAGCACTTCACAAGGAAAACACATTTCTTTGTGCACAACACGTTTCAACGTGTTCATCATACTTTTTCCTGTATTATCTACAGACATTTAATAACCAACTGTATAGAGAATGTAGTCATTTCCCAGAAGGCGGTCTGAAAAAATTAGTAACAAATTACACCATCATCATCATTTAGTCTTTATTCGATTAAAAATCATAAAAGACACAGCATCAACAAATTACACATTTTATCAAGCACATTGCCAATCCAAGATATAACACTAACATATTTTAGTGGTTTTGAGACTGTATGTGCTTTGGGTCTTAGAAGAGAATTGGTTGTTACAAAGCATGTTATCACAAGTCACGATTTCTGTTTCTTTCAGAGTGACAAAACACCAGCTTGGTGGCTTACTGCATAGATGAAGCTCAATCACGCATTAAATATATGAAAACTGCTCAATGTGGGGTGCTAACAACTATGTTATGCTTAAAATGGTGCAGATTTATAACAGTGCAAAAAACTGTTACAAAATTGCCAATTAAATGGTATTCAGTCTATTTCAGTAGGAACGAATGATGAAGCGGAAATCAAACCTGTCACTTGCTAATCATACACCCCAATCAGGTGTGTTAACCCACTAAACTCAGTTTTTTAAGACCTGTGCATGAGTACAGCCTCTAACAAGCATATGTTGCAACATCCTGATGAGCAGGCAGTAATCATACCTTTGGCCAACAATCAGGCAAGAGCACCTTTCTAGACATGCAATAATAAATATTTAAGGGAGCATGTTATCCTGTCAGGAAGGAATTGTCTGAGAATTGGCGAAAAGGGGCAACATTTTGAAATAACTTTACGAAAATGCGTTTAATGTGTTTTGTGCTGAAATCTGTTCAAACTGCTTTTTACTTAATTTCTCTCCAACACCTCCTTTAAATGTCTTTGTAAAGTAGTCTATAAATGTTGTAAAACCCACAAAATCATGTTTGGTCTAATAGTATTGGATTTTTCCAAGATGTTTAAAATACACAGTTTGTCACAATTGTGTTGTATTGGCTCTGAGGAGAAGTACGCTCCCAATTGTTTGAAATATGAGCTCCGCCTCCTTTACTTGATGTGTCAGCAGCCACCCTCAATGTTCCAGTCTAGCTGCGTCACAGCGAAGACCAGGCTAGAAGGCTGCTACAGAAGTATATTAAGGCTCAGTAGCTATTGAGACGCTCCTTTGAGTGGCACACCTGTGTGAGTTGTACCGTACTGGCAATAGGCTTAGGCACTTGAACATTGAAAGGGCCACTGGAACATGCTTTGGATAAAGCAATGATGTTGCCCGGGTCCTAGTCTCTGTGAAGGGTCTATGCACCTTGGTGCTTTCGATGATAGGCTGCAAAACCAATCCTTACCAAAAAGTCCTCATAGCAGCTCAGAGTAGTGCATGTACGCTGACAAAAAACATGCTGTATGTGAACAGTGGTCCAGGCAACATGTACAGAGCTACGTGTAGCGGTATTTGCAGGGAAGGGACCTGCTAGTATGGAGAAAGAAAAGCTACTCTGCACAATGGAGGGGGTTCGAGAGGCAGACCAAGCTGGAGAGGCTGTAATAACAGGATATAAAGAGGAAAGATGGAGGGGAACGATAAGTGGAACACATCAGAGGAGAAAGTCGAGCAAGAGTAACAGGCAGTCGAGCAGAAGAAAGGAATTAGGAAAAGTGGCGGCAGTCGTCGAAGTGCATTAAAATAAGTATGGGAACTTTGATGCTGTGGGCAAGGGGGCGGGGGTGAGTAAACGGGTGAGTGAGTGTGGGGGGCGTGGTCAAAGGCAGTGGCTAAAAAAATGAATATTCTGTAACTTTCTTTTCAGTCTTCTAGCTTCCAGTAACTACTTATAAAATAACACACACCTCAAATGAAAATTAAATAAAAGTTACATTAATCAGTTGGAAATGTGCTATTGTACGTTATGAAACCTCTATTAGATCCATTATTTTAAACTTGCATTACACACAGTATAAGATAGGCTGCTACAAAATGTGCAAAAAGGTTTAAGATAAAAGGTGTTTCCAATATATAGATTTTTTTGCAGACGGAGCGTAGTACAGTTTTTTTTATAACTGTCTTTTAAAAGCACATACTTTACAGCTTAACTGGTAGCTCCCTTACAATACCTCTCAAAAAGAATAAATGTGTGTCATCAGAAAGCGTCAAGTGATTCCATCAATTTAAGCTAATACTGACTTCCGAGTACCCTTCACATTTGCAGATTGACCAGTACTGAACATTTACATTTCTTTGTGTTATTCAGACACCCTGGCAAGAAGGTTTGTTTAGCTATCTGCTATTCCCTCATTTTCATAGCAGAGGAGACTCGCTGCCTGACACTTCAGTTGAAGCATTTCCGTTGTCGGAAAATAACAGCCCAGGACTATTGTCTTTTCACAAAAAGTAGGGGAACTGTTTTTTTAAAATTAAAAAAGTATAGGCACTTTGTGCCCCTTAGATCCCCCACTTCCACCACTGGATGGCGGGAGGAACTATGACCCAATAGACAGGGGAAAGTCGGAAGACTTGGAAGGAGCTGAAACCAACAAAGAGATAGCTAAAATAATACCTCATGCCTTGCAATGCACAAGATCCATTGGAGGCAAAAGAATACATACAAACAGCCAACAGCATAAGGTGAGAGAGAAATATGCCTCTGGGCTGAGTCATGTTTAATTGACAAAGTTACAAGTAAATGGCTGAAAAAAACTTACAAAAAAAAAAAAGAATTCAGTGGTATAGAGGGTCAGACTAAAGCCAACAATATGTGTATTGGTACCAATATGTCCAGTTACCAGCTGTATAAAGAATCCTTTAGCTGAACGGACTGTATTAGCAAAGTTAAGCTGTGCCCTAAAAGAAGAACAATAAAACAGAAGATGTAGTTTTTGTTGAAAGTAGTGAATTTAAATGGCCTACAAAGCAAAATATCACATGGTGATTTTGACAAAATCCCGGTATTTTCCCTGTATTTTTAAAAAAAACTTGCCAGTGGATCTTTACTTTGAGAACAACAAAAAAAACGTTATACTTATTTACACTTCTTTTTTACATAATGACTGCAAGAACATTTGCAAGAAACAGCTAAAGCTGTTAGTAAGTAGCAAGACCTAAAAGGGGAGACACAGAATATTAAGGGCTTGAATGTGTCTACATCGTACCTCTTTTTCTCTTACCCACCATGGGTCCTGCCCTATCAGAAGCACTATTCCTCATACTGCCTGCCCTCACATCATTTCACATCTACGAAAGCCCACATTACATTGCAACCTATAGTGTTGATATGGTACAGGGTCTACAAGGGTGTTAAAACACAACTAAATGCCCAAATGGGAAAATTCTCTACTGACCCACGTAGACGTATCCAGAAGATAATGTGGCGTCCTTGTCGCCACAGTTATATTTACAAACTAGTCCATTACCAAACGAATGAAACTAGAAGGTTTAAACCTTCAATAGAATTTATTTTAATGTGGATGGTTTCTACCACTGTTCAACTCTGCTCTATCATTATCTAGTGGTGTGTCTTGCTAAATTGCTGATTATGGAACATAGTGGAAAAGCACATCTCTGGCCCATTTGGGAGCTCTAAGGATTAAAAATAACACATGCTTAACCTCTGGACCATGCTCAGGCATCTATGCTGAAAGTGATGGCTAACTTGTAAACAGGAGTGATTTAACCACAAGACATTGAATGAGGTGAACTGGTAACTTGGCTATGTTGAAGATACTGTGGCTCTGGGAGCAATGAGATGTGCACTCCAAGCCAGTGTGAAAACAAAACATATTATGTTTGATCATGTAACCTGTAGCAGTAATATTTTTCGAGGCCTCTGCAGGAGGCCGGCTTAGTATATGGTGCACACTTATTTAAGTGAAGAACCTTGCACTAATCCAGACAACCCATATGATGATTTTAGAGGGCTTAGACAAACATAGAAAGCTCTTTACGTGGTAGCTGTGGAAAGCAGCCTTCAGGCTTAGTCCAGAAGTAGTGTTACGCAGCTTGTTTTACCGGATCTAATCATGTAGTGTAGAGTAAATGGAAAAAAAAACACACACAGTGTATTTATAAAAATATGCCTATTTATTATACAACTAACACATTGGTATATTGTCTATCCTGAGATATCAACACAAATACACACACATCTTCAATTGTAAAAAGGTAAGTAAGCACAATACACAGTGGTCTCCAGGGGGAGACCAAACCATATCCTAAGAAAGTGGAACGCAAACTGCAAACGAAGTTGGGACTTGGACCAGGAGACTCAGAAGAGCTGAGTATACAAGGAGCCACCCAAAGTAAGTATCCAGGAACCCCACGGATGCTGTGTCCAGTGTCCCGTGGATACCCCAGGAACTAGGATACCTACACCAGGGAAGCCGGGTGCATAGATGCGAAGTGACGTCGGAAACCGCCATAGACCACAATGGAGGACTTCAGAAAAGATGCCGCAGACGAAGTCTGTGCAAGAGTCTGGTGGAAGTCAAGGGTGGATTCCTGCAGAGAAGAACCAGCAAGCAGAGGGGACAGAGTCTATGCCACTCTGAGTGACCAGGAGGCATGGAAGTGTAATGACCACCGACGACGGAACATGCAGGAATGATGACAGTGACCTTGTTGTTGCAGCTGTGAGGACCAGGCGATGCTGAGGAAGACCAGGAGCCTTTCATGAGCTGTCCCACATCAGAAGTCGAGAACCAGGGGGTCGGTGTCCGGCGGGAGCACCAACAAGCCTTGGCAGCAGCAACAGATGAGGAAAATGATGAAGGAGCAACGCTGGGACCAGCAAGGTCCAAGGGACTCACCAAGTGCCGGATAGTCAAAACAGGTCCTGAGCAAGTAGGCGAGCTCACTGAAGCAGGAGAAGACCCTCGAGAGGACCCACAGGCCGAAGGCACAGGAGTCACAAGAGGACCTCGAGCAGCTCACCAAAGAAGAAGGCCCACAGTGCAGAGGGTGCAGTGAGGACGAAGATCTTGGCAGGAAGAGATGCTGGAGGCCGGAGCTTCTTGTAGTCCGAAGATCTCTAGAGTGCAGAGCCAACAAGCCTTGGCAACAGCAAGTCTACACTGTGCACACAGGTTCAGTCCCAGCTGTTCCAACGAGGGATACTGGCCTCAAAAGTACAGAGAGGACAGGTCAGGCCTCAAGGGAGTTGTAGAACCACAACCTGTGTTGCTGAGCCTTTCGAAGTTCGTGGGACGTCAGAAGCATCAGACCGGTCAACTTCCTTTGCGGTGCCTGCAGATGCAGGGGAGTGACTCCTTCACTCCAAGAGAGATTATTTCGGGTATCCTTGATGCCCACAGGTCTGCTGAAGATCCTGGATGAAGCACAGACGACGATGACTTGCAGAACAGAGAGTCCAGGAGCAGCAGGAGTCTTCCGTGAGGCAGTCTTGGTTCCAGGCAAAGTCCAAGTATCCAGATGGTCGAAAAGTGACGTGGTTTCAGGCTCGAGTCTTGTCCCACAATGAATCCGAGGAGCCACCCACAGGTAAGCCCTAAATACTCTAGGAAAGGGGTTAGGATGACTCCTGGCTCTCTCCCAGAGGAGGGGCTGGACAGAGGGGAGGAAACTCCCATGTCCTTTGTCCAGGTTCGCGCCAGAGCGGGTGCCAAAGGCAAGCGTCCCCACCCCAGCCCAATACACTAAGTCCTTTCTGGGATGTGGACACACCTCACTGGAACAAGAAACCTATTGTTCTACCTTCTCCTACTCAAGCTCAGCTCAGCAGCAGGAGGGCAGAACCTTGTCTGGGGTCGGCAGCAGCACTAGTTTGCTGCTTTGTTAATAAATATATAGTCCTGAAGTTTTCTCCCACACAATCAAGCCTTAGACTATATAGAATAGTTTGTGTTCCTCCTATCATCCACTCTCCCTTAAATATTGAACCTAAGGTATTGGCCAGAGTGCTAGCCAGTAGACTCCTCCTAATTATCACCTCTCACAAACATCTGAACTAGCCCAGATTTATGCCCAAAAGGTCAACTAAGCTGAACCTGTGCGGTGTCTTTAATTGTATGTAATGGGCAGGAAATGTTGAAGAGCCAGTAGCTTTCCTTGCATTAGATGCAGAAGTAGCGTTACATGCTGTCAAAGAAGATTTTCTCCTCACCGTGCTGCAGGATGTAGCCTCAGGCCATGGTTGAAACTTTTGTTATGCATAGCCCACTTTGTCTTTGCACATCACTGGTGTACTGTCCCAAACTTTTAACTTTGGATGGAGGACTAGAAAAGACTGCCCCTTTGTCTCAGTGGTTTTTGCAGACCAGCAAGCCTCTGGCCTGCTGGCTCAGAAGTGCCCCACTGGTGAGGGGGTTTCAGGTGGGAATCTAAGAATGGGGATAGGCTTTTTCTTCATGCATATGGTATCTGGCTTTATATAGCTGAGCCCTGGCATACCATGACAATGCTTAAATATATAGTCCAAGATAAGGAAGGCATTCAGATTACTGAATCAAATGGGATAAGCCACTCCACAGGCCTTGAAAAATCCACTTGCCCATTTGGTATGCCGAATCACATTTTATCAGGGCGAGCTATTTTTAGGGCTTACTGGACCGTTCTGGAGAGAGCTTAAGCTGGGAAAGAACAGGTGCACTGTCCATTCAGAAAGTAAGTGAATGAGCAACACAGATGCATTAAATATTGTTTTTATCTTGTAACTGCTGTGCGTTCGTGTGTCTTCTTAAAAATTTGCATACACCACAAGATGATGGACGGAGTGCTGAAACCTTTCAACCACTCACCCCCAGTCTCAGATCTGGGTTTAATCCATCATCTCCTTGTGTTTGCTTTGTTCGCCCTTAGTTGGCAGGGTATGCCCAGATGTGGGTCCCTTGCTCACTTTGCCACTGGATTCAAGCTAGCCTGGCTGATATGGGGTGTTACACCGAATCCTGTCCCAGGATGCTTGTTTCCGGTCTAGGGAAGACCTGGCTTGGCAGTTCAGGCTGGACTGTTCCCATGAGGTACAGGGTCAAGACTGATTTGCATATGGCTGGGTCTGAAATGGGGTGGAGAAGTGAGCTAAAGAATGATGATGGATATAACCCAGATCTGTGACTGGGGGTGAGTGTCTGAAAAGTCTTGGTGCTCTGTCCATCAGCTCCTTGGGTTTGCTTTGTTCGCCCATAGTTGGCAGTGTATGCCCAGACGTAGGTCCCTTGCTCACTTTGCCACTGGATTCAAGCTAGACCCCAAAACCGGTCCCAGAATGCTTGTTTACAGTACAGGGGATACCTGGCTTGCCAGTTCGGGCTGGACTGTTCCCATGAGGCACAGGATCAAGACTGAGTGCATATGGCTGGGTCTGAACTGGGGTGGAGAAGTGAGCTAAAGAACAATGATGGATTCAACCCAGAGCTGTGACTGGTGGTGAGAGTCTGAAATGTTTTGTGCTCCATCCATCATTTCCTTGTCTTAAAAGTGTTGCTTAACTTATTCTGGAGATTGGGGTTTGCTGTTCTTTTTCTTACTGCAAAGTTAGAAGATTTTAAGTGAACGGTCTGACAATCGTGATGGGGTACAGGGAGTGTGAATGGAAAGGCTGTAAGATTTTTTTTGTTTGAATTTTTTTATTGGGGTTTTGCATACAACATTCCATAATGTACATCAAATATATCATCGATGAATCTCTTTTTACATCATTGTAAAGTATCATTACTGTTTACAAAGGGCGATTGCATTGGTTGCCTAGTCCCTGGAACCCCTTGACCTTGCTAAGATCGTAAATCTACTACTGGTTTGTTCCAATGGGCTGTATTGTGCACCATTGCGACTGTACTGGTGTGTCACGTGATAGCTAGGGTTAGCTCGTTCTCCCCGTTTCTGTCTGTGTAGCTCTTCCCTTATGACGTATGTGAACATCTATTCCGTTTAACTAGTGTATCGGTTTTTGAACTGCCGATGGAATCAACTATGAACTGTGGGAAGGAGAGGAAAAACGATAAAGAAAAAAAGGGGAGGAGGGAAATGAATAAGAGGAGCATGGGGGGGGGGGGGGTGGGCTTTACATGTAGGGCGGGCAAGGATAAGCGGTCGTGGTGGGTGGCGCGTTGACTGTGTGTAGGTACGTCGGATGCGTCCCGAGGTGATCTAGGGGGGAAGTGGGCCTTCATAAGGGCGAGCGATAAACTCAGTGGGTCTCGCCCATCTCTCCTAGTTGATTCTTCTACTTGTCTATTGTACCGCTATCATTGTTATTGGGTCCTGAGTGGTGGGGGGGGGAAAGGCTGTAAGATATCAGTTTTTTCTAACACTCAACATTTAAATAGCTTGTAAACGAAGTGTACAAATATTGTAAAATATATAAACCGTTAGGAAAGCTCTATTTTGTAATTCCAAAGTGTGGTAGAGACAAAGATTTTAATAGGATCAAAACAAATATGAACATTTTACTTGGTGTTGTGCAAATGATAAATATGTGCTGAAATCCAATTTCTACTCATTATCATGTATTATACATTATCATTTGATTTTAAACATGAACCAAGAAACATTTCTGCCCGTGCCCTGATAACAATGCTATTAGTGAACTCAGAGGCAAGTCAGGTGTCATGTTTTCCCAACATGTGGGCTAGATTCTTATTATAAATGAGACTAACGTTTAGTCTACTAAATCAAACAAAATACTTTTTGTACAGCAGGAATGCTGAGCTCACATATTTGAACGTGTTCTAATATGTGATAATGAAGAAAAAAGGGACTCAGTGAAACAAAATATTTGCCTAATATCACACAATATGAAACCAGTTTATAGGTCAAGCTCATTACAGATAGGTCGAATAGATTATTCAAGTCACTGTACTGGACAACTTTTTTTATGATTTTGAAGCCTGCTTCCTACCCCAAACCTACACTAAGTACACTGGACCACTACGGGGTTCCAATCCCGAGCAGATGAGCATAGATTTCTTTATCTATGCGAGATGGCCATCAATCACACACAACATCGTAATCATGAACTTACAAATCAACATCTAACAGTGGAAAAAACTGTTTTTTTTTATTGTTAGGATGTACTGCAATCTTGAAGAATGTATCAGCCCCTACATTTCTGCACATTCTGTAGAACATTCCTTATGAGTCCCAATATGTTCTTTCAGGAAGATGAGTGCAAACTTACGATAATGGGATGAGGCTGAAAGCGATTGGTTTGCCAAGTCCACTCTTTATATAATGGTTTATGAAGGAGGCATATGTATTTCTAACTTTCAAAATTAGTATGGTAGCTCCCACCTGATGGTCATTAATGAGCAGGTGTATGTCTCAACCAGGTAGCTCTCAATCAGGATTGGCAGGTTCACCATGGGCAACATGTTAGACATGCACTACCTGTATGGTGGGAAGTGTGCTCAAAGCTACCGCAAGCTACATAAACAGTTATTAATATCTAGAGAACAGTCATTGCATCGATTGGTTGGAAAGGTGTTCTAAATGGGGAAAGTCCTAGGACACGTGGGGCACGATCTGAGGTGGATCAACCTTAAGGCTTTCAGCAATGGAATCTAACAGGAACTTTCAAATTCAGTACCTTCATACCGATGGACATACACCATCAAAACATTCGATCACATGAAACACTAAATTGACCAACACACAATGAACCAGTTTGATATCTTTGTATGTGACCTACAGTTGACAAAAACACCATTGACTGAGGGCTCATAGAATTCACTCATGCAGAGAGAGACTTTCTGAGGTATTTATTAAAGGAGTAACTTCCCTGGTCTAAACAACACGCACTAACGTGTTAACATCCGTGGGTGATTGAGGCAAAAAATGGGATAAGAAGGCCTGGCTGAAGAAGCATGCCACGACTAGTCTCACTTTTCCTTTCCCATCCCTAATAGTGGGGGTGCTATCACGCGGCATACAATTGGTTCTACATTAGCCTTCAAGGAGCCGGTCGCGCTCTGGAAGGGATAACTTTTGTTCTATAGTATACCACAGCAAGGACGTATCCCTCCATTCTCACTTTAGAGGATCTCTCTACCCTTTAAGGGCTGCAGGTTTCACCTCCCCCCATAACTTGTTCTAGACTAAATAAAACAAACAATATCCTTTCAGAAAACACTTGGAAAATTAAGAGGTGATTACGTTAGGCAGAGACCAATGGGATCAGATACTAGAGGAACATATAATTATGTCAAACATTCACAAGATAGAGAGGTAGTATACAAAACTCTAGATAGGTGGCACCTTACCCCACACTGACAACACCAGTACGACATGTTGGAAAAGTTGCAGGGGTTGGCTACATTGCTGCACATCATATGGGATTGCCTACACTTACATAGTGTAATGAGGTGCTAAGAAGTTCTTCTAAGAAAATGGAGTTGGACTTGGCCCCAACATCCATCAGTTATATTGCTGCGTGCACCATCAGTCAAGATCCACCCACAATTTAAAACCAAAAAGAAAACAATCTCCTTTTTAGGTCGAAGGACCGTCCGGTCTGCCGAAGGCAGAACCGGAAGTCCGGAGATCTTATGTTTCTTAGAGTGGCTATTTAGCCCGCCTCTCTTTTTGGCTCTCCTCCATTGGCTGGCTTCCTAAACGGAGGCCAGCCATTGGAGGAGAGAGCCGTCCCTCCAAATAGGCTCCGTCTTTTTCAGATTCGGGGGCGTGTTCCGTGCTCTTCTTTCCACTTTTTAGCCACGCCCTTTTTAGGCGTGTTTTTCTCTCCTCCAGCCAATGGCAAGAGGAGAGAAAAAGAAACACGCCCCCGAATCCGAAAAACGCCGCTGCGTTTCTCCGAGGCATTTCTGCTTTGCCTCGGAGAAAGGCGGTGGTGTCTCCTACCTACTTCTAATTTGGCCAGATTCTCCTACATATGGTTGGCTTTCAAGTGTTCCATTTCCGATGTTCATCTTGCATACTTCCTGTCAGCTTTTGAATCCATCACTCTTAACGTAACAGAAGTGTATCTCCAGTTCGTTGGCATTCCTCCGTCATCCGACTGCATGGTTTCTGTATGTGTGCTGTATTCAAGCAGTGTACAGGAAATAGGATGCAGCCACTACACCATGCTGCCGATCCTCGAGGGTCCTTGTCTTCCAGAAGTCGGGCTTCACAATGAAATTGGAAATGCAAAACCAGCAGCACAGTGGTCGAATTAATATCTCCGGAGGGGCGAAATGTAATCTTAGAGAATTTAAGAAAATAATTTCGCATGCGATACCTTTTACATATGCTTCGTTAATGCTGCTACATGCTCGGAGGGTGGGGGAAGGTTTATAACGTGAAAACAGCCGCCCTCCTCGCTTTAGCACTTCACACAAACAGAAAGTTAGCACTCTAGCTCTTCCTCACTACTCCGAGAACTGACTGTGCCTCAGGAAGAGGGAGAGAAGCTTGGTGTTCAAACAAAGCAGGACTACAACTGCATCATAGCAGCCGTCTTTAAACCAACCTTTTTATTTTGTTTATCAGATTGTAGTTCTTATCGAAATCGTGAGGCATGCGGAGACGGTATTTTGGAGACGAACGTGACATTCTCGATGTTACCGTGCATATTTTAAAACATCGCAAACGTGTCTAGTGTGAAATATATTTTTAAGTATAATACACTAGAACACATTGATCGTCTTTGCTTATGTTTTTTCCCGACTGTTTAATATTAGGACATTAGCCTCCGTTGCATCGGTTAACCGTATTGTTTATATTGACTTGGCAGTACCGCTCATGCGTGAATCGTTCAAGTCACACAGAGGCCATGTTGGGTGTGGATGTGGCCTTCGTCTAGAGGGAGGAGCAAGTAGGGTAGTTATCATTTCTCAACTTACACGGCTTGTGGCCAGGCCGTGAATCCCCAATTAGCAAGGCCCACGAGAGGTATAGTGTCTGAGGTGTGTAAGGTGCACGAGGATTGGCTGCATGCGTTGCGCGTGCGCTTGAGGGTAGCATGGTTGGCTGTGCAGTCCAGGAAGTGAGTGCATTTCTGAGGCTGATACTGGTCATGGACAAACTGCACAGGCTAAAGCAGTTCGATGCATATCCAAAGAGTGTGGAGGATTTCAGGATTAAGACCTGCGGGGGGGCTGTAGGTAAGAATGTTCAGGTCTTGTATGAAAGACATGGGCCACATAAGAGTTCCATTGTGAATTGTGCGCGCAGAGGCTAAAAGAGCTTTAGTGTCTCATCTCGAAAGAAGGAGCAGTCAGTTGGCAGAAGCTTCTCTTACATTGTGGACAGACCTGGAAGACAATATCTCATGCTTTGCTGAGCATGCCAGTGAGGAAGTACCAGCTAAAAACGAAGATATGATTTTTGAACCCCAAAAGGTGGCATTTTATAGAAACGGCAGCTTATTCGGCGTTAGGGGACACTGTGCTGTGAGAGAGAAGCCAATGAAGGTGTTGGGACCCTGTTGGGTACGTGCTAGCCATCTCTGTTCCTTATGATGAAATTGCACACAATCTTAGGGGCAAATAAGCTTTCCTGCAGTGCAATTCATGGTGCTTTTTGAAAGCTGTATGTTATTGCATCTGAATAATAAAATAATGTCATGAGCAATGCCAATAGCTCTAACTTTAACAATGCCGAGACCATTGCATTGTAAATTGTAATTCTCTTTTTGCTTCTCCTCCATTGGCTGGCTTCCTAAACGGAGGCCAGCCATTGGAGGAGAGAGCCGTCCCCCAAATAGGCTCCGTCTTTTTCAGATTCGGGGGCGTGTTCCGTGCTGTTCTTTCCACTTTTTAGCCACACCCTTTTTTAGGCGTGTTTTTCTCTCCTCCAGCCAATGGCAAGAGGAGAGAAAAGAAAAACACGCCCCCGAATCTGAAACCGCCGCTGCGTTTCTCCGAGGCATTTCTGCTTCACCTCGAAGAAAGGCAGTGGTGTGCTTGTCCTCTCCCCCTGCCTGGCCTCTCCCCCTGCCCCGATCACACTTCCCTGAAACATTGTTCATATAATTGGAGTTACATTGTTCGTGTAATTGGAGTTGTGTTTTTACTTGGTTTTCTTGCTTAGTGTGCAAGCCAACATTCTATGTTTTATTTTGCATCTTTAACAATGGCGGCCGTGCGCATTTCTTTTGTTGTGCGTGGCTCGCCCTTCAATGTGAAGTACTGGTACGTCGCTGCTTCCAGGCAGCTCCAACTTTCTAGACGCTGGCGGAGGTGGGTAGCTCACCACTCGCAGTTCCTTGTGCAGGCGGCTGCCTGCACTAGGCATGCTCAGTCTCTGCCGGAGCTCTGGCTGAGCTCTATTGCAACACTGAGAGGCGGCCGCGGTACAGGCTGATAGATGAGAACGCACAACAGCCGATTGGTAAGCCGTTGCCCCCCTTCTACTTTTTGCTCGCGTCTGATGGGCAGCAGCTGATAGTTTCCGCGCTGACAGATGCGTGTTTCTTTCGCTGCATTGCTCTGCTTTAAGAGCATTCACAGGGAGAGAAATACCAGTAAACAGTTGCCTATTGCATCGTGTTTTGTTTTTATTTCTTCTTTGTAATTCTGAGACGTACAGTAACAACTTGCACAGTTCAGGCAGTTTACCCAGACTTTTGTGTAGTGAACGGCGGTAACGCTGAGAGGAATAGAGCAGCCTTGTTTAGGGAGTGCTCCTCTTGTTGTTTGCATGAAGAAGTATAGCAAGTGTCCGTGCAGATAAAAAGTTTGGTGCAAGCTCCAATGCCTGCCACGTTTGTCTCTGCATATTTTGCATCAGTTCCCTAAGTCCTCTCCTACCGCTCTGTTCTCACCCACGTTATTGCGGTGCAGAGCCCATACATTGTTCTTCCTTTTCCCATCTCGGCTCCCTCGGTTTGAAGGATGTTCCAGAATGAGAAGAAAATCGGGCCGATGGCACTGCTCATGTGGGACATGAAGTTACTTGAGTTCTTCAATCTCTCTCCTGGGCAGGTCAAACCCTGTTGAAATTAAAGTGCACAAACTTTGAAACGCTGAACTCTCCGGTATTTTTACATCTTTACTTTATTAAAGGCCTGTGGGGCGCGATGTGGCAGTTTAGTACTTCTGTGGTGGGGGGCGTAGTATATAGTATTTATCGTCGATGGCTAGTGGTAGCATTTAGTCCCTCTTCTATGTCTATGGCCTTCCCGGTTTTGGTTCTGAAAATCTGGTCACCCTATTGTTGGAAACATCGTATTTTCATGTCGATCAATCAGGGCAACAGTCTCAAAGCAATATGTGCCCTTTTGCAAATACGGCTCCTGTCTACTTTTAATAGTATGTACCTGGCACAAGGTTACAAGGGCACTCTACAAAAGGAACCACATTGCTTTCATTTTTAGATTCACGATTAAGTCTTTGCCCGGAATCACAGAAAGGTGAGGCATGGGTGGGGTTTGAACCTCGCGCCCCTTGCGCGAGGTTCAAACCCCACCCATGCCTCACCCATGCGAGGGTCAGCCGTTCTAGCCTCGAGGGATCTCACAGCTACTTTGCAGGTAACCGGAATGTTCAGCTAGGATGCTTTAAACCTACCCTTCCCTTTTATTTAATAAGGTGCGCAGAACAAAATATGTAAGCGGTAAATATTCAACTTTCTTCACTTCACGCAAACTATGGGCGAGTGAGACTATTTACGTTTCTCTGGGTGTGTATGTGCTTTCCAGTATGGAGCAGCTTTGCTCATTCATTTGCTGGTCGCTGAAGTAAAACGCCTGAAGGCGTATTCTCTCGCTCGTGACTTCTTCAGAGCGCTGCCGTGACAGAGTGTTATCTATTTCTGTCTCACTCTGGTGCATGTACCTCTCTCTCTATCTCACTACATCACAACATCACTATATGCTTCTATATCACTACCTCACAACATCCCTCTCCCTCACTACCTCACTCTCTATCTCACTACCTCACTCTCTATCTACCTCACTCTCTCTCACTACCTCACTCTCTCTCTCTTTATCTCACTCTCTCTCTGCTAATGCAATAGGTATCACATATGCAAAAAAAAGCTAATGCCAATAGAAATGACATTGCCATTTATTTAGGAATACAAAAGTGATAAAAAAATAATGAGCAATACCAATAGCTCTACCTATAATATTGCCGAGACCATTGCATTGTAAATGCTTGTTATTATTGGCAGCAAAACAGGCCTCATAAAGAAAAAACAGAAGCAGAAGGATTTAATTTATGATTACAGAGGGTATGGTTCCTGTAGGAGATGGAGCTGTTGGTAAGTGAAAGGAAAAAGACAAGCAATACCACAAATTATGGGAAGCAGTGCTCCAGTTCTTGGCACAGGACTGTTTCAGTGTGACCTCTCAGGGAAGGAAAAGCCTGTTAAGGAGGGCCCTAAATTATGTTGAGAGATTTGAACGGAAATACTTGGTCTATTAGCAATAGGAAAATTATTGCTGTAGCGCACTCAAGAGGGAAGGATAGGATTATTACTGTTATTGAATGGTATTAAAGTGTAAAATACCAGTAGGAATGACTCAAACTAAACTGAAACAGCTTTTCAGTACCAACATGTACAGGTTAGAGTAGCTTAGTGAACTTAATCCTGTGGCATAAGGATGTAGGGTAGGAGGTCATAAAAGTTAAAACATCAAAAGTGTACAGCACATACACACAAAGGAAGCCCAAACCAAATAGCAATATATATATATATTCATTTCATATTTTTTTGAACAACTAATTGAGATTTTCCATTTTTATTTTTGGGATGCAATGTATTTTATACAAACTTTCGGTCGCCAGTAGGTAGTTATAGTTAGGACCCTGTTTCCATAGGAAACCCGCAACATTCTATTTGGAATAACTTTGGCGCCGGTCGACGAATCCTCACGAAATTTTCAAAATAGGTGGGGCGCTACGCTCCGCTCCTACCCTGAAAGTCTTGGGGGGATTCGTCATGCGGGGGCTGAGAAAAAAGGGGGGTCCCAAAACGCGTTTTTCCCATGCATTTTTCCATAGGACCTTTAGACACAGCTACAGCCCGAACGGCTGAACAGAGTTACTTGAAATTTGGCGGAGAGGTAGTCCTCAGGTCAAGGAAGTGCCTTTTGTAGGTCTGGTGTAAATCTGTTCAGTTGTTCCTGAGAAAATAGCATTAAAATCAATATATATATATCTGTGGCAGCTTACGATGCGCTTACTGTGCGCTTACGGTTATATGCCATTTGTACATGGCATATAACGACAATGAAAACGTAAATGTATAAAAAAAAAAATTAACCATACTCTCCCCACCCCGTGTGGAAATGGCGCCAGAAGGGCACCATTTGTGCATGGCATATATCATCAATGAAAATGTAAAAGTTTACCTTGCACAACGAAGCGCATAATATGCCCTCCATGTGCGCACGGTGCGCGAAGCGCATCGTGCGTACATGGCCCATCCAGCGTAACGTGGGCAAGCGGTGCGCATAGCGCACCGCGTGCCCACCGTGCGTGCACGGCACTAACTGCGTAAAGTGGGCGCGCGGTGCGCGAAGCGCACCGTGTGCTCACTGTGCGCGCACGGTGCGTGAAGCGCACTGTGCGCGCACGGAACGAACTGCGTTAAGTGGGCGCGCACGCCACGAATGGCGTAAAGTAACTTAGCATTTAAAAAAACGTACAAATTCACTGAAAAAACCATAGGTTTCACACACGTTATAGTTAGGAATTAGCATTTAAAAAACCTTGCAAATTCACTGAAAAAACCATAGGTTTCACACATGTTATAGTTAGCTGGACATTTTACTGATAAAAAACCTATGAAATTCCCCCGTTATAGTTAGCGCAGGCAACTATAACTCACGCGACCGCAATCCTCTGCTGATGACATATGTGTCTTTATGAAAAAAAAAATATTTGTAATATATGTATAGCTAAAATTTAATGGAAGAAGACATGGGCAAATAAGTGTCTAAATACAGTATTAGCATCAGCAGAGGATTGCGGTCGCGTGAGTTATAGTTGCCTGCACTAACTATAACGGGGGAATTTCATAGGTTTTTTATCAGTAAAATGTCCAGCTAACTATAACATGTGTGAAACCTATGGTTTTTTCAGTGAATATATATATATACACACATACACACATATATATATATAAACACTGCACCTACAAAGCGTGATTTCAAATCAAAAGTCAGAATCAAATAAATATATTCTGTATATATGTGTGATCAAGGCAGTTTTACCGGCCGAAACGCGTCATGGCAGGCAGAAGAGAGCAATAAAAACAATTTCCTATTTACCACGAAGAGGAGATCGCGCGTTCTTTCTCGTCGAAGTTCGGAGGTTTGAGAGTGCTTGGAGTTGATTAATTGATATATATTATCTACTGGCGGTCACCAGTAGATAGTTATAGGTAGGACCGTGTTTCCATAGGAAATCTCAAAATTCTATTTTGAATAACTTTGGCGCCGGTTGACGAATCCTCGTGAAATTTTCAAAACTAATGGGGCGCTCCGTTCAGCTCCTACCCTGAAAGTCTCAAGGTGATTCGTCAAGCGGGGGCCGAGAAAAAAGGGGGGTCCCAAAACGCGTTTTCCCCATGCATTTTTCCATAGGACCTTTAGACGCAGCTACAGCCCGAACGGCTGAACAGAATTACTTGAAATTTGGCAGAGAGGTAGCCATAAGGTCAAGGAAGTGCCTTTTGCAGGTCTGGTGTAAATCTGTTCAGTATTTCCTGAGAAAATAGCATTTAAAAGCATATCAGTATCTATACGCGCGCAGGGTGCGCGCACCGTGCGCGCACCGTGCGAGCACCCTAACGTGCGCGAGCGTAATTCTGATTGGTGGTTACATGTTAGTCAACGTTCGAATCGGTCGGAATCAGGAAGTGTCGGCCGCCATTTTGTTTGTTTTCAGTGCGAGAGTGAAAAAGGAAGGTGGCGAACGTGAAAAGGGGGCAGAGTAGAGAGTTCCAGACCTCCTAGCCTTTGTCAGGGGGTCCCTGAAGGACCCCGAAGGCAAAAAAAATTATTTTTTTTTAAATCGCGGGGGTGCGCGCACCGTGAGCGCACGGTGAAAACCAAAAAAAAAAACATTTTAATACTTAGTCTATTGTAAAATAAATATATTAAAAAAAAAAAATACATAAATAAATCAGCATTTAAAAAACCGTACAAATTCACTGAAAAAACCATAGGTTTCACACACGTTATAGTTAGGAATTAGCATTTAAAAACCTTGCAAATTCACTTAAAAAACCATAGGTTTCACACATGTTATAGTTAGGTGGATATTTCACTTGTAAAAAACCAATGAAATTCCCCCGTTATAGTTAGTTCAGATAACTATAACTCGCGCGACCGCCACTCTATCACAAGGATGATGTCATGAGTGATGCCACTGACCATGTCATGAGTGATGTAATATGTGACGTTATGAGCAGTGGATTGCGGGCGCGCGAGTTATAGTTATCTGAACTAACTATAACGGGGGAATTTCATTGGTTTTTTACGAGTGAAATATCCACCTAACTATAACATGTGTGAAACCTATGGTTTTTTAAGTGAATATATATATATATATCAAAGGACACTCCTGCTCCAAACGAAGAGGCACGTACACAGTGTGTGCATGGGGAAAACTTCTTTTATTGTTATTCAGGTCTCCCACGACCCCTGCTCAAAAAGATATATATATATATATATATATATATATATATATATATATATCCATATCCAATGATAAAAGCACCGTCTCAATCATTCAAAGACAACACGCCGTGGCCCAAACTTCCTTCAAGTGTGATTTTATTTACAGCAAAGTCACCCTACGCGTTTCGGAGAGTCTGCTACTTGCTCGTGAGTAGCGTGATTGCAAAAACAACGTTTTATAGCAGAATCATGTGACATTCGAAAATCATAATAAGTGAAAACAGACTTCATAACACTTGTCTTTTGTTGCACATGATTGGAAGGTCATACAACCTTGTTTGCCATAGTCAGAGCCACATAACGTTATTGGCAACATTACAATTCTTGTGTTCACAAGTGTTATGTGTATCATTATTTACAATATTTACAACTTTGCGATCGCAAGTGTGTGTCTCGTGTTGAACCTAAAATCCCAACAGCCAGTCCCACATCTATTGTTTAGAGAATACCTCTAGATATGTTGACCATTACCTGCAACCCTTGGTTAAAAGCCTCCCCTCGTTTGTGAAGGACACAGGGGATTTCTTAAGGCTAATAGAAGGGGTTAAGTGGAATGACAACTGTATACTAATGTGTCTCAATGTCAACAGTCTTTACACTAGTATTCCTCATGATCAGGGCATTAATGCATGCAGGCATTATTTAAACAATAGGTCTTTGTCATTTCTTTTTCATACCAAAATGATAATCAAGATGATGCGTACCTGTCTGACAAAAAACTTTTTTGTTTTCAATGACCAGGTATATCGGCAAACCCTCAGGACTGTGATGGTCACCTGCTTCGCCCCCAGCTTTGCGTGTCTCTACCTGGGCTGGTGGGAGGAGCAGGTGGTCAGGGTCCATGACTCATACAATAAACATGTGAGAGTCTGGGCAAGATACATAGATGACATTTTCTGCATCTGGGAGGGCAGTAAAAATGAGGCCGAGATCTTTGTGGAAACATTAAATCAAAACACTCTAAACCTCTCTTTCACAAGTCAATTTGGTGATAAAACCATTGAATTTCTGGATGTACAATTAAAGGCCAAAAATGACAAACTGGATACCTGCCTATACAGAAAGAAAACGGCGGGCAACAGTTTATTACATGCCCAAGTGGTCATCCAGGCAATCTCATCAAGAGTATCCCTCTTGGTGAGTTACTGAGGGCCAAATGTAATTGTAGCATTATGGAAAGCTACAACAGTGAAAAGGACAGGATGATTAAACGCTTCATCGTGAGAGATTACAGTCACAAATGCATATCAACAGCCTGCAAAAAGGTGGAAGCCAGGGCCCGGGAAAATCTGTTAAAAATCAAGGATAAGGAATGTGACTCAGATAACTTGAATAACATTAGATTTATCACCACCTACAATAAAAAAATCCAAAGAGGTACAAAAATGTCTGGGGAAATTCTGGAATGTCCTTAAGACGGATGTTGATTTGGAGAAGCATCTCGGTGATTATCCACAAGTTACATACAGAAAGGCACAATCACTCAATGACATGATGTGTCCTGCCCTACTTCCCAAAGAGAAATGTATGCAACGCAGTACTGTACAAGGGTTCTTTGTATGTGGTAGAGGCAAGGCCTGTAAATACAGTACTCATTGCGAAGAGGTAAAGTTGTCTGCTGATTCTGGGATATTCAAAATCTAGAAACGTCTCGTGTAATACGGAGTATGCTGTGTATGCCCTTAGATGCCCCTGTGACAAGTACTATATTGGAAGTACAATCCACAAGCTAAAAAACGAGTATTGGAGCATC
The DNA here is from genome assembly GCF_964204655.1 of Triturus cristatus. Taxonomy (NCBI): domain Eukaryota; kingdom Metazoa; phylum Chordata; class Amphibia; order Caudata; family Salamandridae; genus Triturus; species Triturus cristatus. Next base: position 310,021,098 of record NC_140595.1, read on the forward strand.
TGAGGGCAATAAACCCGCAATGATAAGTAATATCCCATTGCAAGACACGTTTTCTCTAACCACAATCAAAATACCAGTCTGCTGTAATTTATTGTCCTGGACAGTATCCCTAGAAGGGAGAGAGGAGGAGACAGCACGAAGGAATTAAGACGTCTCAAGTCCAGGATGATTATTAAATACCATACTATGCAACCGAGGGGCCACAATAGTGAAGAGGCACTAGCAGTACATTTAGGCTAAGATAGCTGTGTGCAAAATATGTTTCTCTTTAAATATGCCGAATAGAATAAGGAATTTTAACCAATGTTTTTATTCCCACTCTCTCTTTTCTAATGAATTTTATGTGTTAATGTAAAAATCTAATTACGCTGTTTATATTAGATATTCATTGTTTTAATTTATTTGAATTTTCAGATTTCGGACTTGTTTCATTAGCAAGTGGAAGGCGAAAAGAGCAAAAGTATCTGCCGGAAGGGTGTTACAACGTTTTTGAACTGCTAATGTGACTCTTTTTTGAAACACACTACCCTACTTATTGAGGGAGTGGTTCCTGTTAAAATGGAATCTGTTTATTTTTAACCACTGGGGTTTAAACTTGAGAAATGATGGATGATGGCAGGGCATGGTGCAACATGTGGGTTGTGGACAGGTTTTGTGAGTTAACACTACCATTATTATACAATCACATGCGGTATGACCTTTCTGATATGAGTAAGCAATTTATGGCTATACCTGAATTTGCGTACCGGGGCTTCAATTGATCCAGAGTAAATAGCAGTGGTATAACTCTGAGTATAACAGTCCACTGGGACATGATTTGTGTTGTTTTGAACCCATGTACAGTCACGAGGTCAACTGAATGCCCACGGGGGCTTGACTGCTTTAATTTAGTCTTGGAGTAACGCCAACGGCGAGTGCCGCAAGTATTTTGGCAATCGGAGTAAACCTCGGAGTTGTCCGGTCCACTTGGACATTATCAAGTTCCGAATTTCACACATATTTGGGCACAGGGCTAAGTTTATGCCCACTGGGGCTTGACTGTATATAATCATTTGGTCATGACGCGATGTCTACGGCAGATGCCGTAATTATTTGAATTACATAGTCACAGAAAGGCAACGCCTACCGCGTATCCCATCGTATGCCACAGTAAATTATGGACAATGTAGTCCACCAATAGATGAGGGACTGGCTATTGGGATTTCCGGTTCAACGTGAGACACACACTTGCGATCGCAAAGTTGTAAATAATGATATATATCACACTTGTGAACACAAGAATTGTAATGTTGCCAATAACTTTATGTGGCTTCGACTATGGCAAATAAGCTTGTATGATCTTCCAATCATGTACAACAAAAGACAAGTGTTATGAAGACTGTTTTCACTTGATTTTTAAATGTCACATGATTCTGCTATAAAACGTTATTGTTTTTGCATTCACACTACTCGTGAGCAAGGAGCTCTGAAACGCTCTGAAACATGTAGGGTGACTTTGCTGTGAATAAAATCACGCTTGAAGGAATTTTGGGCCACGGCGTGTTGTCTTTGAAGGATTGAGATGGCGCTTTTTTTGTTTGATTTATGAGGGTTTGCGACCCTGCCACGGCCCGCCATTGCAAGTGGCGTGGGTTATATCGCTACTGAACTGTTGGTTATATATATATATATATATATATATATAAAACAAATCAAAAGTCCTGTCCCACCTTCTGCAGCGAGGGGGAAACACAGCAGGTACGGACCAACAACGATCCCCAAAAAGATCCAAGGCAACGGTTCACAGTTATTTTCTTTTATTCATATACCACCACAGTGAAACAGACGTGTCCCCACCCCAGACGCATTTCGATCGCTACAGCGATCTTGATCACCTGACGCGCTGGTGACGACTTACTACACAAATACTCAGTGTGATCAATCACAATAGAGGATTGGTCAAAGGTCAGTGTAATCAACATAAATAACAGACTATTGCATGGAGCGCTAAATGGAAAAAACATTACTGAGAATGTAGCGTAACTCATGATATATACACTTCAATTAATAAATAAATAAATAGAAATGATGCAACACTTTGAATAAATAAGCCCAAGGTAAACAAAATTGTATGTAGATATTACAAGGAGATAAAAAAAACTTAAAATCATTCTATGTGCAAAGTATTATCAATGATAAAAACTAAACTGTACACGGAATAAAAACAACGTCAGAGCGCAAATATGCTAAAACTCAGGGTCAGTACCAATAATTGATTGAATGCAATAATGTGAGTCAACGGTCACGTCAAATACCAAATGGTATTGTCTCTCCAATATCCATAAGAACTCATTTAGAATAAACCATATGGGCCAGATGAAACAAATCTAGGTAGGATCAAATATTATAAATATGAATCGAAAACAAGAGTAAAAGCGTTGCTAAGACAAATGCCATGCTGAATATATGTGCAAAAGTGCAAAAAGTGACACAAACTAATATAGATCACCCTATGTACACTGGTAAATAAAAAGTAGTGGGGCTGTACAAAAGACGCAAACAGTACTCCTGAAACACAACCCAAAGGTTGTAATCTAAGTGCTAATGCCTAATAAAGTGTCAGTGCCAGAAAAATACAGTACAAATAGAATCAGTAAAATGTATGTAAAAGAAACAGCACGAATTCATACATAGAATAATAGAACACTGGAAAAATATGAACATATTCAGAAATAAGAAAGAGACAGTAGGTCTTTGGCCCCTAAGCAGGTCGGAAAATGAAGTGTACATAGAGGCCGTACAACTGACACTGCTATAGGTAGTTATGTAAATCCTCACTCGTATTGAGCCCGTTAGGCATCTTCGTATCAAGGATCATAATAAAAGAGAATTCTAACTGTCGCAGCTTCCTTTCTCTGTTGCCCCCACAGATGGAAGGGGAAACACCCCCAATTACAGAATATTTAAGGTCACTGACTTTGTTCCGATGGATAGCTTTCAAATGCCGGGTAACTGGATAGTTGGGGTCTGAGTTGATTATGGCTCGCAAGTGCTGTCCAAATGTCCCCCTCTGCGGGTTACCGACTGGGAGGGGGGTGTTGACCCGGGGCCAGCTGCGGGGATGGACTAACGAGGGAGTGGAATCGGTTGGGGATTTATTTCTTGATGGCCAGTTGATGCAGCATGAGGAGTTCGTGCACGCTCATTCGGTGACTGACGCCTTGTTCCTTACCCATGCGACCATAGTACATTACATTCGCACATATTGGTTTGCTGACCGCGCGGAGCCCCCAACCTCTCATTTACTGAGGTCCTTACACATTTTGGGTCATGGGCGATATCTGGTGCGCTGGCTCTACCGTGGCCTGAGAGAGCATTTATCGGTCTCGTTGAGGCAAACTAGGCAGAGATGGGACCTGGTCTTGGGACGGAATCTGGACGATGGGGAGTGGACTCGAATACTAGACCATCCCCGAAAAGTCTCACGGAACTGTCGCTTAAAGACAATCCAGTTGTTTATATTACATGCAGCATACCTTGCCCCTGCAACGATACGTAGGATGTACCCCTCGGCATCGGCGGCATGCCCGCGGTGCCATGCGCCAGACGCTGACTTTCTGCACATGATGTGGAATTGTTCCAAGCTGCGGGAGTTCTGGGTGGAGGTGACGCGGGAGCTTGCGGCAGCAACGGGACGCACCCCTTGGGACACCCCTGCAGCCTGTCTTCTGGGGTTATTTCCCCTCCCCAGAACAGCAAAGCTACTGCGCGGATTCGCAGGGCTGGTTCTGATTTTGGCGAAGCGCATGATTACGAAGCGCTGGAAGGCAGCTCGGGCACCGAGTATTGAAGCCTCGCGCGAGGAGGTGGGCAGTGGCGGAGCGGGAGGCTTTATACCAGGAGGAATACAGAGGCCTGAGAAAACGACCAATATCACTGGACAGGGCTCAACTGACGGAAAAGTTTAAGGCAATAGAAGCCCTAGATCCCGCAATGTCACAAAATGCTATGCGAGTAGGTGGGGTGAAGGCGTAAACGCAAGGGGGCGCATGGCGATGGCGGAGCTGAGTAGGTGTTGCAACTGTAAGCCCCGCTTTTTATCTGAGAACTTGGCTATCCCCTGTGCACGGGGTTCCCTCCGGGCCCCCTTCATGAGCTGGCTCGTCCTTTCCCCCCCCCCCCCCCCCCTCCCGGGGGATTTGCCTCCCTGTCCCCTCTTCTGTCTTCCCTTTTGAGTCCTTTCTCCTCTCTCCCTTTCTCTCCCCCCCTCCCCCTTCCCCGCCCCTGCCTCTCCCCCTTCCTTTCCCCCTTCCTCCTCCTCCTTGGTACGAACCACCCCCCAGTTGGGGGGCATCGGAGGTTGGTGAGCACCTGCCGCAGCTACATCGGCGGGAGTGGTCCACCCGCAAAGCGACACCAATGTTCTTAGTTAGTTTGTGGGTGGGGGGAGGGGAGATGGGGTTGGGTTGAATTGTGTATCATATTAATCTGCTCACTGTAAGGACAGTGCCTGCCACTAGAGGTACTGATTGATTGTCTTGTTCGCTTATAATCATTGACGAAGTTGGAAATGTTGTAATGCATAGATGGAGAGGCGGATCTTTGTAAGTTGGATACCAGATCTTGGACTAAATTCCGAAAAATGCACAGATGACGCATTGATATGGGATGCACATGTATTTTCTTTCTTGTTCTGTTCAATAAAGATATTTTAAAAAAAAAAAAAAATGGCTCGCAAGTGCTGTAATATCCTATTGAACACCGGGAACTTGGTGCTGTCTATGTACTTAAGGTGACATGTGCATTCCAGTAAGTATACAGCGTATTCAGTGAAGCATGTATAGTGTTCCTTTATCTGTACTGGAATGTCACTGAAAGCCGTTAGGTACTCAGACTTATTTACCCCAAACTTACATGCCCGGCAAGATGAACATTTAAAAAAGACAGACTTTGAAAGCCAGGTAGATTTAGATGTTAGTTCAGGGCTGGATTTAACCAAGGCATCCCTCCTAGAGGGTGCTCTCCTGAATGTAATTGCAGGGAGAGTAGGCAACAGTGATTTTAATGTTAGGTCAGTGAGCACAATGGGCCAGTGTGTGTAAACAATTTTCCAGATTCGTCTTTGCTGCTTACTAAAAGTAGTAATTAATCTGATGGTCTGTGTTTCGCTTTTCTCTTCAACAAATGAAGATTGACGTGCCATTTCAGAATTAAGTTCTTTATTTGTTTTAAAGTAGAACTCACATGGTTGGGAATAAGCCTTGTCCAAGGCTAATTGTAAATCTGGGTATTAGTACCCGCAAGCCAGGAAGCGTTCAAGAGCCTCAGTTTGACACGGTCTAAGATCAGACTCAAGACTGCAGATACGGCGTAGGTGAAGAAATTCACCAAAAGGTATACTGCGAATTAGGTGTGGGGGATGAGAGCTGGTAGCATATAGCGTAGAGTTCCCCGCAGGACTTTTCCGGTGCAATTTAGTTTGAATACAGTTATCACGGATATATACCTCAACATCTAGGAACTCAACACTATGTTCACTCACAGTGGCGGTAAAATGTAGATTCAATTGGTTGTCATTAATAGAAGTTACAAATTGTAAAGCTGACAGTGTAGTGCCTTCCCATACAATAAATACATCATCGATTTATCTGCCATAATATTTGATATGGGTGTCCCAGATGTCCTTATGGGTTGTCTTGAGGACATGCTCCTCCCACCATCCCATCAAAAGACAAGCATAGCTGGGAGAGAAGCCCGCCTCCATCGCCACCTCTCTCAACTGTTTGTACACAATTTTGTTGAACAGGAACAGATTGTTATTAAGGCAAAGATCAATCATTTTAAGCAGCATACAATTATGGTCATGCAAACAAATAGAGCGGTCATTAAGAAAGTATTTGACTGCCTCCAGACCGTGAGTGTGATGGATGCTAGTGTACAGCGAAGCTATATCCATAGCAATTATCAAATAATCAGGCTGCCACTCAACTTCAAAGATGTTTTTAAAGAAATCTCCTGTATCTTTGATGAAGGAGGGCAAACTGAACATGTGTGGCTGTAAAAAAAAAAAAAAAAAAAAAGTCAACATAAATGGACACTGCTTCTAACACACTGTTCCTAGCTGAAATAATAGGTCTGCCGAGAACAGGGGAAGTCCCCTTATGCACCTTAGGAATAAAGTACAAAATGGGAGTCGTAGGAAAGTCATTCTTGAGAAAGAGATATTCATTTTTGGATAATAGGCCTGGTCTCTTCCATTGCTGGAGATGTTTCAAGACATTGTCTTTCAACAAGCTCAAGTGTTGACGGGTGACCATGCAGTAACCGCTAGAGTCAGAGAGATGGCGTGAGCTTCCAATAAATAGTCAGTTTAGGTCATAACACAATATTGCCACCTTTATCAGCGCTGCTAATGATGACCTCATGTTTCTCACAAAGTTTTTTCTTAAGGGCCCAGTAACTCTTCAAGCGATAACTGCGGTGCTGACGTTTAGAATTGACAGAGGAATTGAGTTGTTTTAAATCTTCAATTACCATCTCGCTAAAAACATCATCAGAATCTTTAGGCATCAGAGGAAATGGACTGGCGGCCGCCATTCCTGTGTTAATTCCTTCAATGAACATGCCATCAGTGAAAGAAACCCCACTTTGAGAATCCTCATTGACTAGTGATTGTAACAACTGGATGGTGGATAGGTCACTGACTTTTAAATTGCCTGTAGTAATGCCTGGATTGATTAGCAGTGTAGATGATTTGTTGAGTTGAAAAAAACTTTCTGAGTTTTAATTTCCGGATAAATTTGTAAATATCAATCCGCGATTGTTTGAAAGAAAAGTTTGATTCTGGGCAAAATGTAAGACCTAACTTTAACAGTTGAAGTTCCGCTTTAGTAAGTATGGTATCAGTGAGGTTAATGATGGTATTGTCGTCCTGTGAATTTATCGTCTCCACCTCCTTGCTACTCTTCCCCTGTCTGATGTGCTTGATCCACTGCCGGCGCCTCTCCCTCCGGCATTGGCTCCTGCTGTTCCTGCTGTTCCTGTTCGTGGGCGTAATGTAGAGCGCCTGTCCATGGTTAAAAAATGTAACTCCTCTGCTGGAGTAAAGCTTGTCTCAATTTGGGATTGTAATCCAGGGGTCATTCCTCTGCCATCATCAGAGTCACCACTAGTTGAAGAATTAACATCTGAATAATCTTGAATTACGTTATTGCCATCAAAGGTGGATGTTTGTAAAGTGGGCAGTTTGTCAGTTAAGGCTTTTCTCTTTACACTGTCGAATTTCCGGGAAAAGGTGAACACCCTTCCCGCTGCATAATCACCATATTCATAGACTCCTAAAGGTTATTGGCCTCCCATTCAGAAAGCATGTCCAGGTGGGGGTTCTCAAAGGTAGGCACAATCAGCACACGTAACCCGCGTGGTACTCTCCCAGCATCCTGGTACTTTTCCAAAGATTTTTTTTCCTACCATTTTGAGAGTTCATTTTTTTTGTAGCTTTTCAAGTTTTCTCAATACACTTTTTATATTGTTAGTATTAGTACTGCCAGACTGTCTTTCTACTTCTGTAGTGGTGACTGGTATAGTCAAAAAGAGTACCTCAGCTGCAGCCTCCCGGTCACGCAGCATGTCATGGGGTTGACATTATAGTGGTTGAAGAGAAATAGCAAGCAGAACCGAATTGTAATGGATGCCTGTATAGGGGTCAGTAATCTCCCAACCCGTTGGTGTTCACTATATAATCCTTACCAGTAGCAGTCCTCGGTGCCCGGAGTCCTCCGACTGCACAAGATCCGACAAACAACAACATATATATGTATATATATTAGCCAGTGGCAGCACTACTGGGTAGTTATAGTTAGGTCTGTGCTTCGGTGCCGTTAGATGAATATTCATGAAACTTTCCAAAACAGGCTTTTATACTCAGCTCCTCCCAGGAAAGTTTTGGCGTGATCTGACAAGTGGGGGCACCAAAAAGAGGGGATCCAAAAATGCAAAATTTCCATGCATTTTCCAAGGACTTTTTGGGAACGCGATACAGCAAAAACTGCTGAACAGAATTATACCAAATATGGCAGGAAGTTAGATCTTGGCACAGAAAGCACACTTTTGTAATATGGTGTAAGTCCGTTCAGTAGTTTTTGAGAAATTAAGGTACAAAATATTTGTATATCTGGACGGTTGGTTTCAAGGGACTCTCGCTAGAGTCCTGCAAGCTCAATTAAAAAAAAATAGAACATTCCGATTGGCCTAGGGGGTGTTTTTTTCCTTCTGGCCCTCTAGCTAGTGCAGGAGTGAAGGTCCAGTGGGAGCAAGTGCTCTAATTGGCTGGTCGCAACAGGAAAGAAAATATCCCAGAATGGACAGCCTAGTGAAGCAATCAGCTAAGTATCATAAGAAATACTATGAAGGGAATGGGTAAGCTACTAAAAGCTTTACTGAAAACCATAACTCACACCTCTTCATTCATCACCCTGCTAAGTGCTGTGTCCTATAACATAACCGCTCCTCAATGGTCATCATCCATGACACGGAAACACTTCACCATAGGATGAAAGCAAAGACAACACACTTCCCCCCTCACACTACACAGTGCTACCCATGTAGGCAAGTGCTTCAGCGTCCCACATAGGGGCAGTAAGCGCTATATAAATGTTGCGAAACAATACAATATATTAAATTTGAGTGGCAGATTAATCTTAACCATCTCAAGGATTTGGTGGGTATTTATTACGATAATCAATCACATAGCTAGGAGTGGCATGTAGTGTCGCGGTCTAGTGGACGCGCGCACTACGCAGTGACGTAGATGTGCGTAGCGGCCGTTCGGACGCTACTGCGCATGCGCGAGGCATAGCGCGCGAGCGAGAGACGCGATCGGAGCGTGTTGCCCGGCGCTCTCTCTGTAGGTGATCTAGAAGGTGTAATAAAGGCTCCATCTACATACAGAACGTTTCCTGTGAGTCTGTTGGGGAAAGCAACACATAGCCTGGCACCCAGCAACATTACAGTGGCGACGAGGGTGGGATAAGAAGAACCCTATGTGCAACAGGTGGAAGGTGCCCCCCTAACCTGCATCAGAGAAGAAGCCCACCAGGAGAGATACCACCCTAAGCGGTAAGAAGACCGGAGGGACCAAGGGCAGACACCTACACACCGGGAGAGCGCGGCAGAGGCAGATAGAAGCCGGGGAGTGGCACGTGGGCAGCGGAGGAGCCAGCCACGAGGTAGAGGATATCGCAGGCGGACAGCGGAACCGCAGAGGAGATCCTGGCGGAGTCAGGGGACGACGGAGCAGCCAGCTCGAACGCAGTCCCAGGTACCCGAAGCAGGGGAGCGGGGACGGACGCACCAGGTAGCCCAAGGAAGCAAGTGGACGCCAAAATGAGTGCACAGTCATCGACTCTGACGACGCCGATACCTTTCCTACCACGCCCGGGAGAACCCATAATGAAGTGGGAAGACTGGAGGGAGTACTTCAGAAACTACCTGTAAGCGCTAGAAGATGAGAACGAGGAGGCGTTCTCTAGCGCCAGGAGGAAGAGGATACTTCTACACAACCTAGGACCAGAAGGGATACGAGTGTTTCAAAATCTCACGCCGACCACCAGACCTGTAGGGGACACAGACGTGTTCACCCACGCCATAGAAGATTTGGACAACCACTATCGACCAGCAGTGTGCACCTCCATCGACCACTATAACTTCCAGCAGAGGAAGCAAGAAGCGGGGGAATCCGTAGATGACTACGTGGCGGCGCTGCGGAAGCTGGCGATGACGTGCAGGTATGGCGGACTGCAGGACGAATTCATCAAGGACCAGATCGTCATGCACACGACAAGCAAGTCAGTACAGGACAAACTATGGGCGAATGGAGATGCGACGCTGAACGAAGTGATCGCCATAGTGAAGAGAGCGGAGCTAACAAAACGCTGTGCGGAAGCAGCCAAGAGAGAACCGGCCCCCAGACTCACAGTCAACAAGGTAGACGACGCGGACCACCAGACGCGGGGGAAACAAACGACGGGGGAGTACAGAGGAGCGGCCACAGGGAAACCAAGACCCGGACCGACATGGAAACAAGGAAAAGGCGAGGCCATGAAATGCTACAGGTGCGGCAGCGCGAACCATGCAGCGCACGACAAACGGTGCCCCGCATTCAGAGCCAAGTGTGCGTTCTGCGGCCTAGTTGGCCATTACGAAAAAGTATGCCGCAGAAAAGGAAGACAGCAGGCGGTGAAGTTCGTGGCACAGGACGAGGGGGAAGAAGCAGAAGGCCGTGAAGAAGACGATGAAGTCCTGTGTATTGAAGACCAGGTACTGGGCATAGAGGGGAGAAGAACGCGCAAACCCCAGTGCGACATGATCATAGGAGGCATACCCATCACCATCGTGGCGGACTCAGGATCCCCTTACACGATCATTCAACGTTCAGTATGGAACGAGAGGTTCAGACCCACGTGGGGCGCACAACTAGAACCCCCCGACATTCGACCTGTCACCTACACAGGGGACCCAATCCCGATGGTAGGGTTCAAGACAATGAAGTTCCAGTTCAAGGAGCGGAGTGCGCTCTGCAAGCTGTACGTCGCGGAGAAGGGACCGTCAGTCCTGGGCTGGATGGACCAAGGAGTGTTGGGAATACAGCTGAACCCAGGAGGGGACACCCAGGTGATGGTGACTCTGGACGGTGAGGAGTCGACGGCAGAAAAATGGCGGAGCGGGCACCTGAAGGTCTTCGGCGGGACGATTGGGAGGCTGGAGAAGTTCTCCCACAAAATCGTCCTCAAAGAAAACGCCCGGCCGGTAGCGCACAAGGTACGGAACATCCCGATTGCGGTAAGGGAGGCGGTGCAACAGGAGCTCCTCCGACTGGAAGAAGGGGGAATCATTGAGCCCATTGACAGCGCGGAGTGGTTGGCACCTTTGGTGGTGGCCATGAAACCGTCAGGCAAAGTGCGCCTCTGTGTGGACCTCAGGGAGTTGAACAAGTGCATAGTGGTGGAAAGGTTCCCCTTGCCACGCATAGAGGAAATGTTGGCCCGCACGAAAGGAGTGCAATGGTTCTCCACCATAGACTTGCAATCGGCATACCACCAGGTAGCACTACATCCGACAAGCAAAAAATTGACATCGTTCATCACGCCGTTCGGCTGCTACCAATTCTGCCGCATGCCCTTTGGTCTCGCCTCGGCAGCGGCGGTGTTCCAGAAGCTAATGGCCCGCCTATTCAAGGACATTGAGGGAGTGCAATACTTTCAGGACGACATCCTAGTGATGGGGACGGAGCTGGAGGACCATGACAGGAAACTGTCGGCAGTATTGAAGATCCTGGAAGAGAAGGGCCTAACAGCAGAGTGGGAGAAGTGTCATTTTGGAATGACATCAGTCACCTACCTGGGACACGAGATAGGGGCGCAAGGAATAACGCCGAAGAGAGGGAACGTAAAGGCCATCTGCGAAGCACCGCCACCCACCTCCAAGGAAGAAGTACGGTCGTTTCTAGGGATGGCAGAGTACTATAGTAAATTCGTCCACCACTTTGCCACAAAAACCCACCACATGAGGCAACTCACGAGGGATAAGACGGCGTTCACATGGACAGAGGAGACGCAAGAGGAGTTCGACACAGTGAAACGGGAAATTGGCGGAGCGATCCCGTTGCAAGGATTCGATCCCCAGGGGCGGTCAATATTGATGACGGACGCGAGTGAAAAGGGGCTGGGAGCGGTGCTCATGCAGGAAAGACCAGAAGGCGGAACGGAGACGATCAGCTTCGCGTCCCGGACGCTGACAGCATCGGAACAAAAGTTCAGTGTGATAGAGAAAGAGATGCTAGCGGTAGTGTGGGCCATGGCGAAGTACCGTCAGTTCCTGTGGGGAACCAGATTCCAGGTGAAGACAGATCACAAGCCTCTCGTGAAAGTACTGACATCAGATGGCCATGCCAGTGCCACGCCCCGGATTGCGAAAATGACACTGAAACTCCTGGAGTACAGGTACGACGTGGAGTACATCCCGGGCTCCAGAAACAAAATAGCGGACTACCTCAGCAGGGCATCTGCGATGGACAGCGCCTCCAACGACAGGGAAGACGACGACGAGATGGTGGCTCTGACGGACGATCCGGAAAAAGCCATCAGCAGGCAGGAATGGAAGAACGCGTATGAGGCGGATGATGACATGGAGGAAATCAAGGCGTACATCGTGCGGGGATGGCCGGACAGAAGGAGACAAAGATCAAAAATCAGGCAGTTTTACGAAGTCAGAGAAGAGCTGTCGGTGGGCAACGACGGAGTGTTTGTCTACAGGGGTGACAGGGTGGTGCCGCCGGAGAACATCGTACCCACCCTGCTAGCCATACTTCACGAAGGCCACCTGGGGATTGTGAAGACAAAGGCCAGGTCAAAACAAACTTACTGGTGGCCAGGGATGGACACGCATGTAGAGAGGCACGTGAAGGACTGCGCGCAGTGCCTAGGGGCGGACAAGACACTCAAACCTATGAGACCACCCTTAGGGAAATTCACAAACCCCAGCAACCCGTGGGAAGAGGTAGCAGTGGACATCCTGGGGCCAATACTGGACGACCAGGGGATCCCCAAATATCTCTGTGTACTAGTGGATAAATACTCGAAATGGCCAGAAGTGCACATCAACGAGATCATGGACACGGACGAGATACTACGCTTCCTCAAGGCGGTGTTCCTCCGGGAAGGCATACCCAGGAGCATTATCAGCGACAATGGCCCCCAGTTCATCTCCGACAAGTGGGTCACGTTTGCGAACAGGAACGGCATAATACTCAAACGCACCTCGATATACCACCCATCCAGCAATGGACAAGTAGAGAGGTTTAACAGGGTGCTGATGGGCTCCATACAGGCGGCTATCACAAGAGGCAAAAACTGGGAGAAAGAGGTGCTCAGCACGATATGGGCGTACCGCATCACCCCCACCGGTACGGGGTACAGCCCCTTCCAGATCTTACGGGGACGGCAACCCTTTACCAGAGACAATGTGGCGTGGCAGGAGAAGACCATCACCAGCAAATGGTCTCCAGCAGTGGTGCAGCACAACCTGCAGAAGGCACAACGCATCTATACGGAACACTACAACCGCCACAAGAGGACAAAAGAAACGGCGTTGGAAAAAGGGGAGTGGGTCAGAGTGAAGCTGGCAGTCCTTAAGCGGAAAGGAGAAAGCAAGTACTCCCCACCCCTCAGAGTAGAAGAAGTGTATGACCGGGCGGCACTGCTCAGTGACGGTAACGTGTGGTCACACGAGCGCATGGCCAAATGCAATAAGATCTTACAGTGGCCCCGAGAGTGCACGGAAGGGGAAACCCCGGCAGAAGGGCCGAGAAAGGACACAGACTCATCCGAGGGAGGCCACGGAGAGGACATGAGTGGTGAGCAAGAGAGAGACAACTCAGGGAGAAGACCCTTGGGGGAGACCACTAGAGAAGATGGCGAGGTAAAAGAGAGCGAGAGCCCGGGCACTCCGAAAGGTACCGATGGAGGCCCGGTCGCAGAGGGAAGCCGAGAAGGACATTCCACTCCGGTAAGACACATCCGGGGGGGAAGAGCAGTGGTGAGACCATCCAAGTTCAGAGACTTTGAAATGGACTGACCTCCGGGTCGGGGACTTTGTGTGTGTGATATGAAAAGGGGGAGATATGTAGTGTCGCGGTCTAATGGACGCGCGCACTACGCAGTGACGTAGATGTGCGTAGCGGCCGTTCGGACGCTACTGCGCATGCGCGAGGCATAGCGCGCGAGCGAGAGACGCGATCGGAGCGTGTTGCCCGGCGCTATCTCTGTAGGTGATCTAGAAGGTGTAATAAAGGCTCCATCTACATACAGAACGTTTCCTGTGAGTCTGTGGGGGAAAGCAACACAGCCTGGCACCCAGCAACATTACATGGCATACAATCCATTTTGCTAGAATGGGTGGAGTCACTCCCTGAAACAAGTATGGTTCAACCCGAGACCGCGCAAAATTCTTACTGCAGGCAATGCATTATACACTTGGAGTTAATGCAGGTAAGCCCCTAAAAGTACACAATGTATTTAACTGGTTACTGTACATGCCACCTTTGACTTCCAAAATGAATTGCAAAATGGGCTGGGTCAAGTATTTTTAGATAATCAAACTGCAAATGTTAATATTAAGAAGATGCCTCTCGATACGTTTATGTACATAACGAGCCAGCTTCAGGAACGCATACTCTAGCAAGCGTATCTTCGTAAGGGGGGCTGGAAGCTGCCTTTGCTGGAGAACAGTCCAGGCGCCTGCCTGACCTGGTCGAACATTTGTTTTGAAGCTTGCGGCTGGAAATCTGGCGCTCTGCTGTGCGGCCTGGCCTGCAAGAAAACATATGCGCTGTGCGGCTTCTCTCTGGGTATTCAAATACAAACAACGTAGACACCGGCTGTCCACTGTAATCTCACTGGGGAGCATGTTTTTAAAGTTCTGCCCCAAAAAGGAAGAGAAAGTACTTACCCTGCTGGTTGCTTTATTAGTTCCACCACCTATGCCTCTTCGGTACTCGATAGACTCCCTACAATCAGAAGCCGTCTTTGCGAGAGCCTCGTCCAATCAGAGTAGCGCTTATTGCGATGTCACTCGACTGTCAGTTATTGCCATGGAGACAGAAGCTGCGGTGGTGTGAAATTCGCCACGTGAAATGCCAAAGCCGACACAAAGTCCGTTCTTCGTAGCTGCTGGAGTAGAGTGAGGCGGTTAGACAGTCCCTGGGGTGCAAGGAATATAATATTAAGAAACGGAGTCAGAATGCCCGGGCGGCACGTATTGGTCGATTCTTCAATAACTCATTGCTGAATAATCCCTGTGAACTACACTACCCACGTTCCTCTTCTCCCAGCGTAAAATGCCTTTATTGTAAACAGTCGAAAGCGTTTCTGGGGCGCGATGCGAAATGATTAGTAAAGTTTGTCGAGTTTGTTGTTTCTCATATGCAAGACAAGTTGCATCTAATTCTCTTTCAATGCGTTAACAAATATACAGACCATGTGAACGTAAACCGCTGGTCGGAGGCGAGGAGTTTGCCCAAATATTATTTTTAGGAAAATAACATTTTATTTCAGACAAGTTAGAGACGCTGCAACTTTTTTTAGTTTAATGAGCGAATTACGTGCTGGTAATATTTAGCATTACAGAAGGTCATGGATTTTTTTTTATTGTAGTGTTTACTGCACAAGAAATCAATATCACGCTATCTTCAGATAAATGTGTTTTCTTCCATTTTGGATGCGACGTACGTTAGCACGTGATCGTTGTTGTTTATCACTAATAAAGAATTCTATGTCAGGACCGGAGGCTCCGATTATGCTTCTCATTTTCTTTACTGAAAATTTCAGCAGCCAATCAGAAAGTAGAAAAAACACAATATGTACTACAATACCGATAAACCTAGTGGGTATCCCGTAACAACCATAGTGTAGTCCCCTATAAATGGAGCACAAGAGAATACTGAATCCTCTTTCTTTGCTGCTCCGCAGCCAGTTAAGTGTTTCACCTTTTCCTATTATGAATGCTTAAGGTTATTGGCTTACTTTCATTGTTGAATTGTAGAGTTGCGGCGCGTGCTGCTCGCATTGCCGTCTTTTCTCTGTGTGCGTTTTTCTGCGGTGACGCTTGCTCGACCCCGCGCTCTTTCGCGCTTTCTGCCTGCAAAGTGTCGGTGCTTGCCGCTTTACTTATTTGTTGGTGCCGCTTCGTTTCCAGGGCACCGCTTGCTTAGGGAGTGCGTTTCGCCTCCCGCTTACGGGCGCTTTAAGCCCGTTTAGCTTTTCAGTGGAGCGGGAGCAGGGGGAGTGAGGACGCGCGCGCTTAGAGAGCGCTGTCCTCTTTCTGGCTTGTTTCGGCTGTCCGCGCATGCGCGGCAGCCATATTTGCATACCGGCATTTCTCCACAACTTTTACCGGTATAATTTGAACGCAGGAGCAGCGTTTTTACTTGGCTCTATACCCACAAGCTTGCCAGCCTCCCCAGTGACGTCCAAGTCTACAAGAGGGCTTGGGCTGTATAATTAGCATAGGCTCTGCCTAGAGTGGCATTGTTTGGCAAGCCCTCCCTCCACATTTAAATATTTGCATATTTTCACATTTGGATTTACTTCATTCCTATGTTGTTTGGCTTGCCTGGGGTTTGGCCACTCCCCTTATTTATCACGGTCATTATCTTTCAACTTGGTACATCTCTGATAGTGCATTTTACTCCATTAATTTCCTCCTGTGGGTAGATATTGTCACTTTTAAGTGCCTACAATGTCTGAATTCTATTATGATGAGGCAGACTATTTTGAAGAGGAACCCTCTGGGTCTTTGGAGTATGAGCTTGTCGAAGCTCTAGATGGGGGAGTTCAGCACTCCGTTAACAAAGCTATGGTCAGGGCTATTGAACCTATTTATGTAACTATGCCTTACAGCAAGGCTGGCTTCCAACCTCAACGTCCCGGACTTCTTCTGGTGTTAAACGTTCCAAAAATCCACACTCTTCAGATTTTGCAAAACTCGCAAAAACCATGGCATCGGACCATTCTTATGGATCTACGTCCAAGGATACTCGTCCAGCTCTCCTCCCGGAGATGATGGTAATACCTCCTCTGGTACTTCGTCGGAGTCGGAGCCTTCTCCTCCTCCCGCAAAGAAATCACGTAAGGAGGGGTTTGTGGATGCCCCCTCACATCCCTCTTTATTGACCTTCTAGCCTTCTACAATTGTCCATCCTAATTCTTCTTCATGGCTCCCCTCAACTGAAGTTGCGACCTACGTCCATTCCCACTTACATCAGCCTTTTGACAAGGATTTTAGAGCGCGTTTGCGTTCTGAATGCCCACGCCCAGACCTAGCGGACAAGGTGGCGGATACTCCTGATGTGGATCCTTCCATGTTTACATATCTTAAAAAATATACGAAGGATCCGAAGAAGGGTCTTGATCGTGCATGGAGATCCTGCCAGGATAAGTTGCTTGATTTGTCCGGCCCCCTAACAAAGATTTTGGATTTGGGTTACATTTCCAAAGCCTCAGGGCAGATTATCAATCCAGATGATTTAATTGGTTGGGCTCAACGTGCAATATGTTTATTAGGCAATGCAAACTGTGCCATGTCCAGTGAGCGCCGCCGCTCTATCCTTTTAAAACTCGATCCAAAGCTAGCTGAGTTGTCTTCTTCGGAGTCCGGCCCTTTGGCTCAGGGTCTCCTCTTTGGTCAACCCTTTTTAAAAGAGTTAACTAAGTTTGTCTCAACCTTCAATGGCCTTGATAAAGCACAGGGTTCCTTAAAGCGGGCTTTTCATCCAGTTTTTGGACGGGCCGGACGATATAGGGGCGGTCGTTCGGCCGAGGTTACCAAGAGGCACCCAGCGAGGCAATGATTCTCAACGTGGAAAATATCAGGAGTCCACTTCCTCCGCCAATTTTTACCCCACATGTGGATCCCGTAATGTCAACAAAAAGGGACGCTATGGAGGCAACCAAGGAGGTCAACGCGATGCCACTCCTTCAGGTGAGCTTAATCCCCTTTTCAGAGGTTCATTTGGGGGGCCGTCTCCAGTTTTTTCTTCACAAATGGCAAGAGATCACGCAGGATGCGTGGATCCTGGATACGGTGCAGGGTTACAGAATAGAGTTTCTTCATTCTCCCTCTTAGAGTCTTGCCCCACGTCCGATGTTTTTTTCCCATCTGGATCAGGTTTTCTTCTCCAGCGAGATAGATTTGCTTCTCCAAAATGGGGCCATAGAGCGGACGGTTCGTCATCCTCACGGCTTTGTCAGCAACGTCTTCCTAGTTCAGAAGAAGGGGGGTGGATCCAGGCTTGTTTTAAATCTCAAGGAGTTCAATGGATGGGTCGTATATCGTCATTTCAAGATGGAGGGGATCCATCTTCTTCGCAATCTTCTTAAGGAAGGGGACTGGATGGTCCGCCTAGATCTGAAAGATGCTTATCTGTCAGTACCCATTTACGGACCTCATTGTCGTTTTCTTCAATTCCAATGGCAGGGAATGTGGTACGAGTACAAAGTCCTTCCTTTCGGACTCTCGTCAGCGCCTTGGTGCTTCACGAAGCTTCTGAGGCCCGTGGTCGAGTTTCTTCGTGCCAGGGGCATTCGCCTCATTATTTATCTAGAAGACATTCTCATCATGGGTCAATGTCCTCGTCTTGTTTTACAACATCTTGCCTGGACCACGGATCTCTTTCAGAATCTGGGATTCTTGATCAACCCTCAAAAATCAGTGTTGATTCCATCTCAGTCGGTGGAGTTTCTGGGCTTTCTTGTCAACTCCCTCACTTGTCAACTCCTCTTACCCCAGCAAAAGATCAGATCGATCAAGAGAGAGTTGAGGTTGATTTTGAGCAAGCAGACTGTGTCCTTGAGGTCCGTAGCCCGGGTCGTAGGGTTGTTAGCTTCTTCTATACAAGCGATCTTTCTGGGTCCCCTTCATTACCGAGCGCTTCAACGCCTCAAAATCTGCCATCTCCAGAAAGGCCTCAGGTATTCCGATCAGATTCCTCTTTCAGAGGAGGCGAGGTGGGAGATGTTGTGGTGGCTGGAACATATGGAATCGTGGAACGGTCGAGCCCTATTCGGCACCACTCCAGAGGTAGTGATCGAATCCGATGCCAGTCGGTGGGGTTGGGGAGCCCGATGCGGTCAAGTGTCGACTGGCGGCCGTTGGTCTCCAGAGGAGTTGAACCTTCACATCAATTGCCTGGAGCTTCTGGCGGGCTCCTTTGCGATTCGTTGCCTCTCACCCCGCCAGACAAATTGTTGCATCCTTCTCCGCATGGACAACGTGTCGGCGGTTCAGTATGTCAACAAGTTGGGGGGGACTCGGTCCCGTCTTCTAGCAGAAATTGCCAAGGACTTTTGGCACTTTTGCCTTCAGAACAGTCTCTTTGTAGTAGCGGAGTATCTTCCAGGGTGCAGCAACCAAGTTGCGGATTGGAATTCCAGACATCTCCGAGATTTCAGCGATTGGCGGCTTCACCCTTGAATGTTCCGATTGTTGAACAGGTTGTGGGGCCCTTGTCGGATCGATCTGTTTGCCTCCCGACTCAACAAACAAATTCCGGAGTTCTTCAGCTGGCGTCCGGATCCGGAGGCTCTAGCCACGGATGCTTTTCTGCAAATATGGCCTCCAGTGCTTTGTTATGCGTTCCCTCCGTTTGTAATGATTCCCAGGGTACTAGCCCGAACCAAATGTTATCGCTCGGAATGGATTCTGATCACTCCTCTTTGGAGGGCACAAGCGTGGTTCCCAGTAATTCTAGAAATGTTATGTGCGGTTCCGGTTCTTCTTCCCCTTCGGTGGAATCTATTGTTAGACGCTCTCCAATCTCCACATCCGTTGATAACATCAGGTCAACTACAGCTGGTCGCTTGGTGAATTTCGGGGATCGTTGGAAAGTCCCTGGCCTTTCGAGAGACGCTACCAGATTTATCAATGAGGCTTGGTCACCCAACACACACAAACGGTATGCTACAGCATGGAAACAATGGTGTGATTGGTGCTCTTGACGGGATGTGGATCCCTCTGCAGCAGATGTCTCCTTGGTAGTGAACTTCTTAGCGTCCTTAGCCGCTTCAGGTCTTGCTTATCGTACTGTTAATAATTTTCGATCAGCCGTCTCGGCAGGTCACGTGGCCCTTGAGGGCAAACCACTTGGTGACCATCCTTTAGTGTGTAAATTACTTAGGGGTATCCGGTTGGTAAAACCTCTGTGTACTAAATATTCCGAGCTCTGGGATGTCTCCATTATCTTACGCTTCTTGGATTCATGGCCTGTCAATCAGGGTTTGTCTCGCAAACAGCTTTCTGCCAAACTAGCAATGCTACTTTGTTTGGTATCATGTAAACGTGTATCTGATATCCGCGCCCTCGATCGAGCGGGTCGCAGATTTTCTCCTGAGGGTGTTACTTTTTTGGTCACCAGACGCACTAAAAGTAACACCACGTCTGTCACATATCCTGCGTTTCCTGACAATCCAAAACTGTGTGTGGTACAATGTATCCGGGATTATGAGGTAAGTACTGCAAGTTTTCGTCAAGATATGGCAGGTCAATTGTTGATTTCTCTACAGAAACCTTTTCGTCCAGTGTTCCCAGCTACACTGGCACGATGGGTGCGTTGGCTCATGAGCGAAGCTGGTATTGATGTTTCCAAATTTGGTGCTCATTCTGCTAGTGGTGCTATGGCATCCAAGGCCTTTTCTATGGGAGTCAGTTTATTGGACATTATGAATGCAGCTGATTGGTCCTCTGACTCTACATTTAAAACTTATTATAAACCTATTGTAAATGTTGCATCTGTTGTGGTGGCGCAGCTTTGAACAAGCATAATCGGAGCCTCCGTTCCTGACATAGAATTAAAAATTTGCAATCATTTGTGACAAGAATTTTCAATTCTATTAAGGACACAGAGGCGAGGATTATCCCACCCATAATCAGTACTGTACTGTCTGATTTGAAATGTTTTATAATGCAATGTATATTTATGCGGATGTTTTTTCCCCTCCCTTTTTGCTTTATCTCTTCCTGGGAGTGTGGTATTACGGCTTTATATTTCTATTTCAGGTTCTGATCTCAAGTGAACTTTGCTGCCTTTTCACCTTTAAGGAAGGATCTTTCGTCGTCTTCCAGGACATGCTGTTACTTTGAAGCTGACTTCAAGTTTTCTCGTTGCTGCCTTTGGATTCCTTCGGTTGAATGGACTCTTCCAGTTGTTTCTCGGATTCCAGACTGTGACTATATTTTGACTTAACTTTTTTCACACAAAGAAAGAGGATGTAGAATTCTCTTGTGCTCCATTTATAGGGGACTACTCTATGGTTGTTACGTGATACCCACTAGGTTTATGGGTATTGTAGTACATAGTGTTTTTTCTACTTTCTGATTGGCTGCTCAGATTTTCAGTAAAGAAAATGAGAAGCATAATCCTCGCCTCCGTGTCCTTAATAGAAATGAAAATTCTTGTCACGAATGTTTGCAAATTTTTAATTGTGGGTTTTCACTGAAGAGGACTGAGACGTTCCCAGTCACATTGAACGCGATGTGCCTAATCAAGGACAATTCAAAATTAGCGAACATACGTGACAAGAATTTTCAATTCTATTAAGGACAAGGAGGCGAGGATTATGCTTTCTCATTTCTTTATTAGAAAGGCTCAGCAGCCAATTAGAAAAAAGTAGATAAAAGAGAAACTACAATACCCATAAACACCAGGGTATCACATGACCAACCATAGAGACCATAGTATAAAAGGTCATGTAGAAAGTACAACATCCTCTTTCTTTGGTGAGGAAAAAACAGAGTTAAAACAGGAAGTCCAGGAAACGTTGAACATCAGGGATAGAAAGACCATCAGCAGCAGCAGAAGTCCACTTTGAAGAACACAGGACTCGGCAGCAGTAGATCCCCGGAAACAGCAGAGCAGCGAAAACAGGATAAGCCAGATGGAACAGCAACCCCGTTACTTTGGGTCAGAACCTGAAAAGAGACCTACAGCCGTAATACACATCCAGTATATAGAATGAAGTCATAAACAGGGAGGGTAGAGAAATAATGAATTGCACTAAACATAATTCATATGCAAAAAACAACAGAAGAAATGCATAACGTGCAGAAAACAATAACAACAGGTGGGATAATCCTCGCCTCCTTGTCCTTAATAGAATTGAAAATTCTCGTCACGTATGTTCGCAAATTTTGAATTCTATGTCAGGACAGGAGGCTCCGATTAGGCTTGTTCAAAGCTGATCCACCACCATAGAAGCAATATGATCAATTGGTTTGTAATAAAAGGTTTTTAACACGGAGTCAGAAGACCAATCTGCGGCCGTCATGATGTCACATAAAGTGACACCCATCGAGAATGCCTTAGAAGCCATAGCCCCCCGTGCCGAATGAGCACCAAAAAGGGAAACATCAATGCCAGCTTCAGACATGAGACATCTAACCCAGCGAGCCAATGTAGCTGGGGTAACAGGGCGAAAAGGCTTCTGCAAAGCAATCAACAGTTGACCATGCATATCTGAACGTAAAGGAGCAGTACATACCT
The DNA here is from genome assembly GCF_964204655.1 of Triturus cristatus. Lineage (NCBI taxonomy): Eukaryota > Metazoa > Chordata > Amphibia > Caudata > Salamandridae > Triturus > Triturus cristatus. The sequence goes on from NC_140595.1 coordinate 310,043,167, forward strand.
CATAATCCTTGACACATTGAACAACGCAAAGTTTGGATGATTAGGAAAGGAAGGATAGGTAATCGAGGAAGTATTCGTTTTGCTACGTTTGGAAAGACGAAATGTGACACCGTCAGGTGTAAAACTGCGACCTGCCAAGTCCAAAGCACGAACATCAGACACCCGTTTGCAAGAAACAAGACATAACAACATGGTCAGCTTGGCTGACAGTTGCTTACGGGAAAGTAAAGAATTGGAAGGCCAGGCCTCCAAGAACTTCAAAACAATGGAAACATCCCACAAAGACACGTACTTAGGACATGGGGGTTTCGCCAGACGAATACCCTTAAGCAATTTGGCAATCAAAGGATGCTCACCCGTGGGTTTACCATCAATAGGAACGTGGCCTGCCGAAATGGCGGAACGAAAATTATTAATCGTCTGGTAAGCCAAACCGGAGGAAGCAAGAGACGCTAAAAAATTAATGATCAGAGATACATCCGCTGCAGCGGGATCAGTCTCCAGTTGAACACACCAAGCACATCATCGTTTCCAGGAGCCTGAGTAGCGTTTATGAGTGTTGGGTGCCCAAGATCCACTGATAAAGTTGGAAGCGTCTCGTGAAAGGCCCGGGATCGTCCAGCGGTCCCCGAAAGTCGCCATGCCAGAAGAAGGAGAGAGCCTGACTGGATCAGGGGATGCGGATTGCCGAGAGGGTCCAGCAAGAGATTCCACTTCTGGGGAAGAAGGAGCGGCACTGCACAACACATTTCCAGGAGAACTGGGAACCAAGCTTGAGCCCTCCACAGAGGAGCAATCACAATCAGTTACGACTGATAACGCTTTGTGCAAGCCAGGACTCTAGGAATCATCATGAAAGGGGGAAAGGCGTAGCACAGAAGTGACGGCCAGATCTGTAGAAATGCGTCCGTGGCCAGGGCTTCCGGATCCGGCCTCCAGCTGAAGAACAGAGGAAGCTGAGTGTTGAGGCGAGAAGCGAACAGGTCGTTGTGACACTGACCCAAAAACCGGAGAAGAGAACGGAATATTCGAGGATGAAGCCTCCAATCGCTGAAATCCGAAGATGATGCGAATTCCAGCCCGCAATCTGATTGTTGCGACCGGGAAGGTATTCGGCAATAACAGTGATCTTCTTTTGTAGACAAAAGTACCAAAAGTCTTTGGCGATCTCCGCTAAGATCCTGGATTTCGGGCCGCCCAACTTGTTGACATAACGAACCGCTGACACATTGTCCATGCGGAGAAGAATGCAACAGTTGGATCGAAGGGGAGTGAAACAACGGATCGCGAAGGACCCCGCCAGGAGTTCCAGGCAATTTATGTGGAGAGACAACTCGTGAGGAGAACACCGACCCCCCCCCCCGTCGATATTGGACCGCACCGGGCTCCCCAACCCCACAGGCTGGCATCGGATTCTATCACCATCTCCGGAGAAGAGCCGAACAGGGCTCGCCCATTCCAGGCTTCCATGTGGTCCAACCACCATTGCATTTCCCACCTCGCTTCCTCGGAAAGAGGAATTTGATCGGAATAGCGAAGGCCGTTCTGGAGATGACGGATCTTCAAACGTTGAAGCGCCTTGTAATGCAGAGGGCCCGGGAAAATCGCCTGAATCGAAGACACCAATAGACCGACAACTCGTGCTATAGATCTCAACGATACAGTCTGTTTGGAGAAAACCGAAGACAACTCCCTCTTGATGGAACGAATCTTCTGATTGGGTAAGAGAAGCTGACAGGTCAGAGAATTGACCTGGAAACCCAGTAAATCTATCACTTGTGATGGGGTGAAAACAGACTTCTGAGGATTCACCAGAAATCCCAGAGATTGTAACAGGTCGATCGACCATTCCAGATGCGAAATCAACTTGAGGGGACAATCTGCCATGATCAGAATGTCGTCCAAGTATACAATCATGCGAACACCCCGAGCACGCAAGCATTCCACGACGGGCCTCAGAAGCTTAGTGAAGCACCAAGGAGCTGACGAGAGGCCGAACGGGAGAACCTTGTATTTGAACCAGTTCCCCTGCCATTGGAACTGAAGAAACCGACAATGGGGGCTGAAGATTGGAATCGACAAATACGCATCTTTGAGATCTAGGCGAACCATCCAATCCCCTTCCCGGAGAAGATCTCGCAACAGATGGATCCCCTCCATTTTGAAATGGCGGTACACCACCCCTCCGTTGACCTCCTTTAGATTGAGAACCAAACGGGATCCGCCCCCTCGTTTCTGAACCAGAAAAAACGTGTCCACAAAACCTCCTGGATGACGGGTAGTCCGAAAGATCGCCCCTTTTGCGAGAAGGGAGTCTATTTCTGCTGAAATGAACTCCTGATCTTGAAGGGAGAAAAACAACAGGGTTGGAGGGAGGATTTGAGGCTGGGGCTGATAAAACTCTATCTTGTAACCCTGAACCGTGTCCAACACCCAAGCATCGTTGGAGATTAGACCCCAATTGTGGAGAAAAAATTGGATCCTGCCCCCCAAAACCACCTCGGAAGCTGAAATTAACCTCACCTGAAGTGTTGGAGTCCTGGTGACCTCCTTGGTGTCCGCCAAATCGACCTTTCTTATACTGTCCTCTCCCTTTGCAAGAGGGATAGAAGTTGGAACGAGTGGAGAAACCGGAGTCCTGACCACCACCTCTGTGGGACTGGAATCCTCTCTGGGAATTCTGTTGAGAGCCACGGCCGAACGAGCGCCCCCTGTGACGTCCGGCCTTGGCAAAAACCGGTCGAAACGCTCGGCGCAGCGAGGCCTGAGCCCTGTCAAGGCCACAAAGTGTGTAAGCTCCTTCAGGAACGGTTGACCAAATAACTGGCCCTGAGCCAAGGGGCCGGACTTGGAAGAGGAAAGATCCGCCAGCTTAGGATCGAGTTTGAGAAGAATGGAACAGCGCCGCTCACACGAAATCGCACAGTTGGCATTGCCCAACAGGCAAATAGCCCTCTGGGACCATTCAATGAGCTCATCAAGGTCAACAAGGGCTGAAGACTCTTTAGCGACAACACCAAGATCTAATATTTTAGTTAGCGGGCCCAACAAGTCCAACAATTTGTCTTGGCAGGAACGCCAAGACCCATCCAGACCCTTCTTAGGGTCTTTGGCGTACTTCTTGAGATATGTGACCATTGTAGGATCCACTTCTGGAGTTTCGGTCAAATGGTCAGCTAAGTCGGGACGTGGACATTCGGATCTCAGGCGGGCCCTGACATCCTTTTCAAATGGTTTGCGAATATGAGCCTGTACATACTCCGCCACTGCAGGGGATGGCAACCAAGAAGAAGAATTTGGGTGAACGGTATCAGAGGGATCAAAAGTAAGTATAGGGGGGTGTGAGGGAGCGTCCACGAAGTGCTCCTTAAGAGCCTTTTTCCGTGGAGGAGGGTCAAGGTCAGACGAAGTGGAGGAATGAGTGTCATCTGCCTCCGTTGCAGGGAAGGCGGAAACCGAAGTTCCAACCGTCGCCTTAGGGGTAGACCTGTCAGAAGACAAACGTTTGGCCAATTTCTGGAAATCAGATTTGTGAGGATTTACAGGAGATTTAGAGGAGGCACGAGCAGACGGCAACCAGCCCTGTTGTTGAGCATAGAGAGACAAATGACGTTTCAAGGGGTTAATGGCACGAACAAGCGCCTTATTAACCGAATGTTGTACTCCCTGATCCAAAGCCTCAACCAAATCGTGCTCCAGAGAGCCAGAGGCATCATCATCATCACAGCAATAGTCATCCTCATAATAATTGTCCTCCATTATGACACACAAGTGTAACAAATTATAATGCCCACAGAGCGATGACAATAATCATTCATGGCCAAAGGCACAATGCAGGGGGAGTGAACAAACCCCACAGCAAGCCAATAATGCAGGTAGAAACCTGAACACACTGCAAGAATTAAACATTGAGGGAGGGCTTGCTGATAGAGAAAAAACTGTCACTCTAGGCAAAGCCTATGATGAATTGTACAGCCCAATTGTTATTGTGTTACAATAGGGCGTAATTGGGGCGAAAATACACAGGCTGTGGGCAATGGGCACCGAAAACGCGACCTTCTCCTGACAAATTTGTCCGTTATAGTAAAAAAACATGGCCGCCGTGCATGCGCGGTAACGGCCGCCTGTATTTACATATTGGAGCGCTCGCATGCCATGCGCGAGCCTCTGAGCCCCTATCTCCCACTCCACAACAAACAAAGATGCGGGCGCGATGCGCCCGGCTTGGGGTGGTGACCTCACGCTCCCTGCAACGGACCAAAGCGGCGAGCGGAAGGGATGAGAAAAACAGTATGGGAACCAAGGAAACCGGGCAAAAGCAGCGCGGCGACGCGCGAATATGGAGCGCCACAGAAGCGTCAAAAGGCACAAATGCAATATCAGAAAACAAGGTAACAAAGCAGTAACATTAAGTATCCAGTAAAGAGAAAAATACACTTAACTGACTGCAGAGCAGCAAAGAAAGAGGATGTGATACTTTCTACATGACCTTTTATACTATGGTCGGTCACGTGATACCCTGGTGTTTATGGGTATTGTAGTTTCTCTTTTATCTACTTTTTTCTAATTGGCTGCTGAGCATTTCTAATAAAGAAATGAGAAAGCATAATCGGGGCCTCCTGTCCTGACATAGAATTTAACAGCCTCAGACCGAGTAACATACTATATAATAAGTCATGTCACTTGAATAAACTGTGAACATCTGAACGTAATGTAGTATAATTATGAGCCTTCAAATGTATTCTGTAGTAAAATGTTTATTCCTGTTCCTTTTACCAATGGTGCATACCCTGAGAATCATGTATTGATGTGGTATGATTAGGGATGGAACTGCGTAGTAATGACAACAATCCTGCTTCGCCACTGGAAATGCTAATGGGACCATGACCTAACTTTTAGGCCCTGAGCCCGGTCAACCATATAACCATGCGCTCACCACTAGTGCTATGTCCCATTGCCAGGGTACGTTCTGTGTTTGTATTAATGAAATGCTAATAAACAGATTAAAAAACATGCATTGGTGTAATTGTCTAAAGTCCTATAAAAGGACCTGTTTCTCCGTTAGTGGGCTTGCCCACTTTTTCCCTTTCTTAGAAGGTGAATCTATGCTGAATTTTCTCTAGAACATTACTGAATTCTGCCTGTACTGCATGAATACATGGTTATATCCTTAAATTGACTGATGGTCCAGCTGACGTATTATGCGTAGGAAAGTACTTCTTTTGGCATGGTTACCCCCCACTTTTTGCCTGACTGATAAATCTTTGACTGAATGTGCACAGGGTTCCTGCTAAGCAGGATCCCAGTGCCTGTATTCTTTCCCAAACTGTTCCTTTAGTTCCACAATTTGCACACCTCCGGTTCACATATACGTCCCTTGTAAAAGGTACCAGTGGTACTAAGGGCTATGTGACCAAGGGCTGCAGCATGAATTTTGCCCCCCCCAAGAAACCACTCACCAGACACTGCCCCTGCAGCCTGCATGTTTTTTGTGCAGATGGAAGTGAAGAGTCGACCTGGCACACATCCCTTTGTGCCAGGCCTACCAGTACTGCAAGAGATATAGGTATGTCACCCTTACAGCAGGCCTTACAGCCCTAAGGCAGGGTGCACTATACCTTATGGGAGCAGGGAAGTAGCTTGGTCAGTAAGACTGAGGGGTGGTAAGCTTCAGCTTTACCAACAATCACGCTGGCATATCATGCTAATCATTATATGAGAAGCAGCTCATGGGGGGGGGGGGGGTAGTTTAAGGGCCAGTGGAAAGGGAAAGGAGTGCAGATTGTGATGGGGATTTTTAAACACAGTATTTTATCAAATAACCATGTTTTAAGACCATCAAAACAGAGACGAGAGTGTGTTTGTTTGTTTTAGTCTGCATGTGTATTTAAAAATTGCAGGTGAAATCTGACTGATACCTTACCATACCTCACTGAAAGCTCCTGTCCCCAAATATTTATTAAATAATATATATTTTATGGGGTGTACAACACCCCAAACACCCCTGTGAAGCTACACCCCTGCATGTGAGGGCATAACTGCATGACCAGATATGCCCCAATAGTGTCCAAGTCCATTCTTAGACAATATAAGTGTACAGTGAAGCCATACTTAGTACACGGGCTGGGAGCTGTTCCACAGCTCCATGATGGCTTCGCCAAATTCCAAGATGTTTGGTACCAAACATCAAAGATTAATGAGCCCACACTGATACGAGTGCTGGATTCATTAATAAATGCACTCAGCAGGCATCTCAGAGGTGCCCCCTGCAAACCTACCTAACCACTAGTGTGTGCCTGACATGTTTCTGATCCCCTGAGGTAGGAGCATTTTGCTCTGGTGGGTCAGAAACAAAGCCTGCTCTGGGTGGAGGTGCTTCACACCTACCCCCAAACAGTAATAGCATAGAACGGTGGTGAGCCTCAGAGGCTTTATGCTGAACAGGGTCTCTCCAGCTAGGGGAGATGCCCGCCCCCCTGACCAAGCCCCACTTTTGGCGACAAGGTCGGAGGGAAAATTAGTAAGCAAGAGAGGTGTCTTCCCCTCTCAGCCAGGATCACTCCTAAGGTGCCCTGAGCTGAAGTGACCCCCTCCTTTGAGAATCCTCCTTATTGTATTGGAGGATTCTAGCCAATAGGGTTAGGGATATGCCCCCTCCCCAGAGGGAATGGACATACAAAGGGTGTAGTCACCCTAAAGGTAAGTTGCCCATTGGCTACTGCCTCCTAACCCCTGTAACACCCCTACATTGAGTATTTAGGGGCACACCTGAACCTACGAAGAAGAAGACTAAGAAGAGCCATGCAGCAGCACAGATTGAACATACCAACTGATTTGGCCACAGCCCTACCGATGTGCCTTCAGCCCTCAAAGTCCCTGCAACAGAAGAGCGGCTCGTCGCGCAGCCCTGCAACCTCGAGAACCCTGGGAGGACTGCCTGACTTCTAAAAAAGACTCCTGATCTCCCGTGAACAGCAGACGAGTCCAGAAGAAAACAAAGTTTAAAGACCAAAGTTCTGCCTGTGGAACCGCGAAGTCGAAAAAGCCCACCGGTCCAGAAAAGGTTTCCTAGCGATCCTGAGCAAGAATCCCTCATGGATTGACCCCAGCCGGACTCCACGTTGATGCCTGCAGCAGTGGCGGCCGACATCTACGGAAGGGGGGCAGGCGTGCGTGTGCACTTAAAATGATATATATTTTTTTTAAACGTACCTGAACTCGGCTACTTTCTCACTCCGGACCTCTTCTTTCAACACAGGAACCAGATGCAGCAACTCCCTTGGCCAATCCTAGGACTGCTCACAGCAGCATGAGAGCAACCCTAGGATTGGTGGGAGCGGCCACTCTTGGTGCTCCATAGTGCTCTGGAGGCTTTGGATTGCTCTAACCTAGCTGTCTTAAGATTCCAAGATTCTCCATTTGTTTGCATTGTGCACCCAATGCTATGTTGGCTTTCTGCACCCGGCCTCCCCAGTGCCGCTGAGGGTGCAAGTTTGGTGCTGCCTTGTGGCCCCTGTGCTTAAACTAACCCCCGGAGACTGAGTTACCAAACCATTCTACTTACCTGTAAGTAGTACCAATTTGATTGCTTCCTTTCTTCATTGGATAACATTGGCACCAGAACCTGAGTTTGACCTCTGCACCTGACCGCCCCAGAGCCGCTGATGGTGCAGTGAGGTCACTTACCTGAACCTTGCCTGGTACCGATTCTTCATCCAAAAGCTCAATATCTTTTATCGTTTATTTACCTGCGTATTGCTGATTGTGTTTTCCTCCCATAGGATAACATGGTACTGATTGAAAAATGCAGTGTCCACTTCTTACAATGAAAACCAGTGATATTGCAAAACGTATTTTACCACGACAAAGTATCTTTGGTTGTATGAAATAAATATACAAAAAATGTATATATATATATTTTTTTTAAACAAATTTTATTTGTCAAGTTGCGCATAAATTGCAGAGCTCTGCACCCCAGAGACATCTGCCCAATCAAACCATATAGATTTGATGACTTGGACTTTTATTTTTTTTCCAACGATGTCCATACATATATATTCAACAAATAAACAATAAACCCCAACTCCCCCTCACTCCCCCCGATCGCACAGGTCTGCACAGTCCTGCACACCACTTATATGCATAACAGGGCGAATGGATCTCTCTGAACCCCCCCCCCCATAGCACCCCCACATCCCATGGTGTACCTATGATTTATCCCAATGAATGTGTCTCCGCTGTCGGTGGCGGGTCTAACATCAGACCCCGAAAGTCCGCCCTGCATCTCCAAATTTTGTAGTGCTTGCGTGGGCATCCCCTAGTGACAAAGATAGGTTGTTCCAACCCCATGCAGAAGCCAAGCCCATTCTCCATGCGGCCAAAGATGGGGCCCTTGGCGCCTTCCATACCCTGGCAATGTCCCTCTTCGCCAATGTAAAACCCAACTGCATGAGGTGTCTCTTATAAATGTTGCCACCTATCCCCTCCATAACATGAAGCAGGACCAACCTTGGTGTACGTGGGAGCTCCCACCCCAGGACCTCCGATAGAAAGTCAAATACCCCCCTCCAAAAACGAGCTAAGGATAAACACTGCCAGACCGTGTGAATGATTGTGCCCTCCTCCCGCCCGCAGCGAAGACACACAGGGGAGGCGATCAGCCCTGCTCTCCACAAGCGTGTTCGAGTAAAGTAGACCCTGTGGAGGTACTTGAATTGGACAAGGTGGAGTCGCACAGCTATAGCACTTCTCATGTATATTTACACGTGTGTGTTTCAATAACATTAACTAATCTTAAGGTATTCACATATTCATTTAAAGGTATCCTGTATTTACTGTATAATGGAACACGTATCTATCAGAATTCCACCTTACACGTATAACATGACGGTCTATGTATCTGTATTCACGCGGTTACAGCATGCATTGATTGAATCTTTGCTTTGCTAACTTGACTGAAGGCCTTAAGCATTTGCATTTCGCAATGTTTAACCTTGACCATGAATGTTTTCTTTGGTTGCAGTGTTTTTCTTTCCTATGCAGGTGCCTGATGCATGATCTAATGAATTGAGAAAGGCACATTGTGTGAACAAGATAGGGAAGCGTGAAGGGAGTCAAAGGTGATAAAAATGAACAAGCAGAAGGGAGGACTACTACGGTCTGTGCGAAATGAGGAGATGTAGTCCAAGGCCGCTTCGAATACGTAGATCAAATAAGAATTAAGAGTGAGTCTGCCAAAGAGTGTCGTTTGAAGGAGATCACTAATTGGACCTTTGATACTGTTGCTAGAAGGGTCTTTCTGTGGGTATAACTAGGGAATACTCTTGAGCTTTGTTCTACAGTTCTTTTATGTTGACACCTTTCTAACTTTCTGAATCGAATCTTGCATCCATTTAGCACTCTTTAGTGTAGGTTAGTTGGCAAGAAATGTAATCTCGTGTATTGTAGGCAGGAGGAAAAAAACGTTAAATCCCACCACCATACTGTTTTCCTTATACTCTGTATGAGTGCTACTTAAATCCTCATCAGTTACTTGCTATCGAGGGTAAACTTTGTGCACTAATTTGGCTTTCCTTTGATAATCTTGTATTGCTATACCATGTTTCTGAGACTGATTTATATTACTTTGGCTTTGAATTTGTAATACATTCATATTTAATCCTACTTATTGACTTTGAGCTTTGTGTATCAACACAAAGCACGCAGCACTTTATCTTATTTTGTGGGTTTGACGAGACGTTACATATAACTCAATTTTTATTGCACAAAATATCAGGGATTTTAAAACCGCTGCAAATCTTAGATTTGCACTGGAATATCATTTTGTAGGTTTTGGTACTGCACATTATATTTGGACCACTATACATTTCAGGAAAAGCATTGTATTGTAGTACAAATTTACAGGGACAATTTGATTGTTTTTAATTTTTACTGTTTTTAAATGTTATATTTATTGGTGACATATTTTATGATCTTTTATGATATTAGTCTTTGTGCCGAATAAAGAATTTGGATTGAATTGACTCAGAGCTTCACTGTGTGACCAAATGGGTTGCATTGTTATTGTGAATTGAAATTAAACCCAAATCTTTTATTCCTTAAGCATTCAAAAAAGGTCTGTTGCAGGGGGGTAAGAAAGGGGGCCCGACTCCTCTGCGTTAGCAGTTCTGAGTGGATCTGTCCGGTACTGATTGGACCTAGTCGGATGAGCTGAATTGACCATAGAAACGATTACTGCACCTTAAAAGTTCAGGCGGTTTTGCCCAGAGATTCAAATCAAACTAGCCTTGAACAGATCCTGGTTCCTGGAGATCGTGGGGAGACGGGGTGCCTGTTTCGGTAACCCAGAAAGGCCAACGTATCAATAGGAATTTCTGTGCGAAAGCCACATGAGAAGTGAGGCGCAAAGTAATACTTTTTGGGACTTGTGGTCTGCAGGAAGAGAGTTTACTACTGTGTGAGAGTGGGTAGTATCCACAGTAGAGATTTTTGTTTAGAAGAGGCAGATAAATGCTAACAGTAAAAAAAAAAATAACGTTCAGGAGAAGCTGTAGCAGGTTATATCAGACATTAAAGGCCCACTCTGGAGTAATTGGCCGAATTCATAAGAGAGCACTTATAATAACGAAGTGGGCCTTTAATAGCCATTATAGGACTTTACACCGCTAATACCCATCCCCCAGTGGGCAGCCAATTAATTTTTTATAACATTTTTTTAACACCGCGGTACTCCTGCAGTGACGGTTAAATACCCATGTTGCCAATTTTTCACCAATGGCTTCTTGCCTGGTACCGTAGGAATACTGTGGTACAAATCTTAAACGAAAACGAAAAAAAGTTTGTTACCCCTCCACAACCCCCCAGAACCCGGGAGAGAGAGCTTTTTTTGTTACTGTGGAAGACCTACATGACTAACTGCTCATGTATACCTATTTATTTTTAAATCCTTTCAAACCCACGCTGAGCACCTCTTTCAAAGCAAATTTCTGGAAAATAACTAAGCAAAACCTTTCTGCCACATTTGGTATAATTCTGTTCAGTCATTTTTACTGCATCGCTTCCCAAAATATATTTTGTGAATTAACATGGGAAAACGTTTTGGGGTTCCCCCACTCCATTTTCTTGGCCCCACATGATGGATCACCCCAAAACTTCCACGGCAGAAGCAAGGGTGGTGAAACCTTTTTCCAGGAAAATTAGGCAAAGGTTTATCGAACAGCTCCAACGTTTTTAGCAAAACATAGAATGCTCCTCCTATAAACTCGGACCTAACTAGAACTACATAGTGGAGGGGGGGGGGGGGGGGGGGGAGATAGAGAGAGAGAGGAGGGAGAGAAAGGGGGAGAGAGAGATATGAACAAGTTACTTACCTTTGGTAACGCCTTATCTAGTAGAGACTATATCTAGCCGCAGATTCCTTACCTTTTGAATTTTCCCAGGTGTCAGACTGGATCTGGAAGATTTTTCGTGAGCAGTACCCCTGAGCAACATTAGGTGGCATTGATCGGATCTGCGTCCATCGTCACCATCGTCCGCGTCGCCACTGGTGTGTCAAAACTATGGCCCTAAAAGGAGACATCCCTGTCCCTAGAATTTCATTCGAAGAGTGGGGAGAAGGGGAGGGCGATAAGGAATTTGTGGCTTGATATAGTCTCTACCAGACAAGGCATTACTGAAGGTAAGTAACTTATTCATCTGATAGAGACTTCTAGCTGCATATTCCTTACCTTTTAAATTGACACCCTAGCAATACTATCCCGGGAGGAGGGACTGTGAAGTAATTTCAAATGAGAAAATCCTGCAGGACCGAATGGGCAAAGTGCCCATCCCTGCGGACCTAACTGTCCAGACAGTAATGTTTAGTGAACGTGTGCAGGGAAGCCCATGTTGCTGCCTGGCAGATATCCAGGACCAGAACTCAAGGTACTAATTCAGTAGCTCTGGTAGAACGAGCCCGCAAACCTTCAAGGGGCTGCTTCTTGTCCAGTGCGTAGCAGATTTTGATACAGAGCACAACACATCTGGTGATGGTCCTCTTCTGCACTGCCCAACCTTTCTTTGCACCAACAAACCCCATTTGTTTTTATTTAAATCTCTTTATTGGCATTTTGTGTATTGTTTTACATACATTGGTAAATTAGATGAAGACAGAGAAATGAGTATTGACATTAGTAGTAGATAACAATGATGAAAATATAAACATTTAGCATCTGTGTGGAGCAGGCTGATGTCCAGCAATACATTAGTCAATTGAGGGATAACGATCATGCATTTCAGGGATAAAGGCCAAATGCCAAACTTATGATGGAGACAGTGTAATCTATGATTCTTGGGTTGAAGCAACCTTGCCGGTGTCAAACCCCTCACAGGATTACATGCCAGAGATTCTGCCTATTGAACAAATATAAATGAAACTTTGCCAGGTTTCAGTCTTTTCCCCCAGACCACCCATATTTCGCCCCGTTCGTTTTTAATAGTCAATCCCTCGTGAAGTACCCTCTGACCAACCACTCACAGGAGGACTAAACGCATGAGGTCCTGGTACTTCTGTCTCTATTCCAATGTCCCCTTCTGTGGGGCCCCCGCCTTCGGGTGAGTGATACATTGTAGGGCCCCTAATATGGAGTCCCAGTGTTTTGCAAAGGGATATTTTCTGAGCCTCAGAGTATCTTCCCTATTTAGTGCTGCACTTTCCGCTTGTGCCCATGCAAGAAGACTGTTTCCATGCCATGTGATGGGGGGCAGGGGGGGTGGAAGTCAGTTTTTCCACCTGCGTGTATTTAATCGCCTAGCTGTGACCAGACCCAGGTCCAGGAAACTGGACATTGCTTCGTATTTCTTAGATCTAGGGAACAAACCCAATATACATTCTTCCCAAGTGTGTAGTTTTGTTCGTTCTGTACATGTGGCTAGGCAGGAAGTTACCTCCCGCCAGTATTGAAGCAGAGCTTTGCATGACTATAGCATGTGTAGTTTACCAGCACCCAACAGGCCGCATCGAGGATAGGTCACAGAGCTCATTTGGAAGTACCTACTTAAATTATCGGGGAGAGGTATGCCCTGTGGATTATATAGCATTGAATAAGACGGAAACTAGTATTCCGTGGTATATGTGTAGCACTGGGCAGAACCCTGTCCCATTCTGCGACAGTCCAGGGACTTCCTCTATCTAACTCCCACTTGCCCCGCAGGGCGACAAGCAGATCCCTCGAGTGCGCCAACAGTGCCTCAGTCAACCAGTGTATTATATGGCTGCTCAACCCAATCACGTGTAAATATTGTATTACCAGATGCTGTTGGGGTTCAGTATCTAGGTTTCTCCAGACCCGTGTCAGTAACGCTACTAGTGAATTATATAGTAGCAACTGACCTGGTGGAATGTCTGATCCCGTGATAGGCCCTCGAATGTCAGCAATTTTCTATCTTCGAAAAAGTCACTCATCATTTGTATCCCTGCTGCGTGCCATGGCACCAGTTCCGTCCACGTGGTGACCACCCTACCCCTTGGAGCGCCCTACAGGGGCAGTGCCGGAGCGTATGGCACCATCCCCCGAGTGAGGTACAGACTGCGCCTGTAACAGGCTTGTTTCCAGTCCAGGGAGGACCTGGCTTGGCAGTTCGGGCTGGACTGTTCCCATAAGGCACAGGGTCAAGACTTGCATATGGCTGGGTTCAAACTGGATTGGCATGGTGAGCTAAAGAACGATGGATTTAGGCCCAGATCTCTGTACTGGGGTGAATGTATGACATTGTTCTGCATTCTGTCCATCAACTGTTGTTTTTGCATTTGTCACCCCGAGTGGGACGGGTATTCCCAGACGTGAGTCCCGTGCTCTCCATGCCACTGGAATCAAGCTATCCTGGCTGAAGAGGAGTGAAACCCCGAAACCGGTCCTATGATGTTTGTTTCCAGTCCAGGGAGGACCTGGCTTGGCAGTTCAGGCTGGACTGTTCCCATGAGGCACAGGGTCAAGACTGATTTGCATATGGCTGGGTTCAAACTGGAATGGCATGGTGAGCAAAAAAACGATGGATTTAGGCCCAGATCTCTGTACTGGGGTGAATGTATGACATTGTTCTGCATTCTGTCCATCAACTGTTGTTTTTGCATGTAACAGCAGTGGGCCACAGCTAATAGCCCAGGTCTAGGCACAGGTATCCCAGTCGCAGGGTGGAATAGGTGATATATGTTAGTCAGTGTCCATGCCGGGGATAGTGTTGCTGTGTTTTCCAGCCACAGGCCCGCTAGCGATTTCGATACCCACTGTACTTGGGCGGCTAGATAGTAGAGCTCCAAGTTAGGAACGGCCAGTCACCCTGCTCTACTGGTGGGTACAGTTTCTGTAACGCCACCCTGTGTCTCCTTTTGTTCTAAATGAACTCCATTATCCATTGCTCTAGCTCGCGAAGCATTTTTGCTCGGATGTATACTGGTAGGTTAGCAAAATAATAGAGCATCCTGGGCAACACTATCATTTTTAGAAGCGCGATGCGACCCATAACTGGCAGCGGAAGAGTCCACCAGAACCTCATCTAAGATCTGATAGACGTTATTGCCCTGGTGAAGTTGCCATCTAAGATGTCCTCGGCGGAGTGTTAGATGCAGATTCCTAAATACCGGAAGGTCGTCAGTTGCCATTGTATGTTTTCCCCATTGACTGTAAGTCCCGGGTCTCGTGTACTAGGATTGAAAGTATATAGGCAAGACTTCCTCCAATTAACCTCAAGCCCCGATAGTTGGGAAAACAGCAGTAGGATCTCTGAAACTGCATATGGGATGTTATGGATATCCCTAAGGTATAGGAGCAGGTCATGTGCATATAGAGACACGACATGTAGGCCATGTCCTAAGAGAATACCCCACTCCAATCCCCGGTTTCTCAGCTCCGCTGCTAGTGGCTCTATTCCCAATGAAAATAACAGAGGTGAGAGTGGGCAGCCCTGCCTGGTGCCCCCGACAATGGGAATGGGCTTAGATATCTGCTGTCCGACGCAGACCCTAACAAGGGGATCAGTGTATAGCAACCGCTTTAGCTGCATAAACCATTCCCCGAATCGGAATTGGTGGAGGACCGAGAATAAATAGCGCCACACGAGCAAGTCAAAGGCTTTTTTCAGGTTGAGGACAGGGCAGCCCGATCCAGGCCATACCTGGGGTGCGTACTCTTAAAGTCAAAAGTACCGCCGTATGTTTAGAGAAGTGTTTCGAGATGGTACGAAACCACTTTGGTCGGGGTGCACAAGTGAAGGAACCAAAGGGGCCAGCCTACCTGCAATAATACTGGCTAAGATTTTGTAATTGGTATTACGCATTGCCAGCAGTCTATATGATCCTAGCTCAGTTATGTCCCTGTCCTGTTTAGAGAAGGAGACCAAGAGTGCCTCCCAGTGCGAGGCTCAGAGGCAGAATTCCGAGAGCGCATCATCGTACACCATTTGTAGCTGGAACTCTGCTAAATCAGTGCATAACGCACTGGCCATGGGGCACATTGTGTCCTCAAAATGAATTAATCCATGCCTGTTTGCGCTGTGTGACATCAAACCTATTCAGAGAGGCCCACTTGGGTTCCCAGCAAATATCAGCCACTGGAATGCCTCCGTTAAAAGGTGTTGAGCAGCCATAGTTTCAGTGAAGTTAGTACAAATGCCCTATTGTTTTTCTTGGCCAGGATGTGGTACTTTGTGATGCATAGGTGTAGGTAAGAAAGTGGCCCCTTTTCTATGGTCACTGCCCACATTTTGTTCTAAATGCTTATGTTATGACTCCGATAATGCACTGCAGTCTGCTGCCCAGACCCCAGTACCTACGCTCTCCCCCAAAACTGTTATGTTCAACTTGGTAATCCCAAATTGGCAAAGACTTTACCCACTTATAAATACCTAGTATATGGTACCAGGAGTACCCAGGGCATAGGTGGTAAAGGGGTCCCTATGGCTGCAGCACGGTTTTGTGCTACCCTGGGGGACCCAAGCGAACTATTGACAGCAGGCATGCCTTTGCAGACTGCAGGAGTGGTGCAAACTGCTCGAACTCAACTGTGCCCTCACCACGTGTAGCAAAGTCAATGCACTATATTTAATATATGTTAGACACCCCTAGGAAAGGCATCTTCAGCCCAGGAGACAGGGTACATTATATTAAGGTGTGGACATATAAGTACAAGCCTCTAAGTCCCTATAGTGGCATTCCTCATTTAAAACTACTATCAGTGTTAGCTGTTCATAGGATAACATGGACTGAAACTGGGCACTCTTGAGATTGGCATCTCCATTATGGTACTACTAAAATATGTAATGTTTGGTACCTAACATGCCTTTTCACCTCTGACACGAATCTCATGCCCTGGGTGACGTGGCAAGCACCCAGGTGGCACCTTTGAGGTTTCCCAACTGGTTGCCCCAGCTTTACTGTGCTCTGGCTGACCTGCCGGCGTTTTCCAGCACCTGCTGCCACCAAAACAGTATTCAGACCTTCTGCCAGGCAGTGTGATCACTCCCAGGAGTCAGGAACAAAGGCATGGGCAGGAAGGAGGTCACACCTCCCTCTTGACAGTCAGGCTTGTGAATTGGCACAGCAAGGCAGTGAGCTTCAAAGGCTGCACTGCCTCTGATATGCATCTGGGCTGTTCACCTGAGGATGACACAGTCCTCTATAGGCACGCATGCATCCAGGCAAGGCGGGAAATTAGATATGCAGAAGGTGTACACCTCCAAGAAAGCTGGCCATACCTCTAGGGTGGGCAGCCTGATCTGTTACACCTAAAATAGAGCTCTGCCATCTTTAGCGGGGCAGAAATAGTGGGATCTGGGTAGAAAAGGTGACCTACACCACTGGATGTTGTCACATCAGGGGCGGATTAGCTGCAGGGACTAGCTGCCCATTGGCTACTAGCTCCCACATCCCTAACTCCCTAAATCTAGGCATTAAAGGCCCCTGCCCCCCCAACACCAGAACCTCGGATCTGAATAACTTACTTCAAGGAAGGACCAAGAGGAGACCCATGTCGCAGACAACAGGATTTTGCCACAGCACCAAAGCAAAAGTGGGATACACTTGTCCCCGATGCAATAGACTTGGAATGGAGTATACGACCCTTGTCCTTGGCTAAAACACAACACTTCCAAAGAAAGGGACCCTTGTGGAAGCCAGAAGAACCTTCAGTCTCCCCTGGACCAGTGGCATTAGTCACCTGCAAATTGCAGGTAAGAACACACAGAACCAAAGAATTCCTAGCCGTCAGGTCCTCTGTGGGATCGCCCAGATACAGGTGGTCCAGTGCATTGTGGGAGTTTTAGTCTCGCCTGCCCCAAAGTTTCAGGCCGCTACGTCATCAAGTGAAGTTCCAGAAGCTTTTTGCTGTGCTCACCACTGCCAAGGCTTGTTGGTCACCAATCCGTTAACCGACTCCCCACACTCAACACTGCATCTACACGGAACACCATGGAACAATCTTTCGACGTCAACAGCTGTGTATCTGTTGTGTTTTTGCATTCTGTTTCTTGCAGCACCATGTAAGCGGTAAAATCAGCACCACTCGCGGCTTCAGTTCCGCACCAAGGACAGTCACAACAATTCTGCACACTGACTCCACGGTCTAGGTAAAATTGATCTGACTGTCATGGCCTGGTTCTTTGGCCTGCATGACCTTAACTCTGTAAGGGTTCCACATACCTCAACCTGCAAGTGACCGATTGTCACTAGTGGAGTGTGCCTTTGACCGCAATGTTATTTTCTCAATGTATTTTTCTGCACAGATTTAATATTGCTTCAAAAATCTATAACTCTGGTTATATGCATGCTATTTTGTTCGTTTTGGTGTCTAAATGAAGATAAAATACGTTCTATTTTTATAAATTGGTGTTGGACTGCTCTGAAACCGTGTCAATTACTTATCATCCATGTTGGTACTCTGAAATACTTAATAGATGTTCCTCTAGTAAAGATGGACTGCTCTCTGCCACCCTACCAGGACTGAGCTAAGCATTTATTAGTGTGAATTGAGGGACCATCTTTGGAGTATTGTGATAATATTACACAGTAAGGCTACCCAGCCAAACCACATAATATTCCACTTTCCTACAATAAAGTGACCCAGTACGAACAAAATGGTGCACTTGGTTATCACCTTGCCTTTTTTTGGTTCTTGCAAAGCCCATAAACAGCTGTTCAGCCATTACTTCCTGTCCAGTAGGCAATGTAATAGGAGACCACTCTTGTTTCCTTGGTGGGATGAGGAGGCGGGAAGAAAAAGGGAAGAGTTATTGACTGGACCATATCACAAGCCAAAACTACCGAAGTCGAGAAGGCTGGGCATGTACAGAAGACCAAATAATCCAGGATGAAAACTGTGAAAGTGGAATAAACTGAGAGGACCTGTAGTTCCCACTACCCTTCAAGTTTATGTGATTGGTACTACAATACTATATTCAAGGTAAGAAATCGAATAGGATAATTGTGCATCAGCTCAAGACGGGATAGCATTATTAAAGACAACACCAGGTTCAGATTCCACTTAGAAACAATGAACTGAGTGAGAGAAAACAAAAAAAGCAGAACTGTAAAAAAACATGCACTAAAAGTGACAAACATCAATGGTTCATCAGGGAGACACCTGAAAGTCAAAAGGGTAGCCAGGTAGCCCCTGTCTACAGCCACCACCAGCCCTGGTGGTGCAAGAGACAGTGTGAAATGCAGGATGTCAGGAAGGTGCTATTTAAAGGAATCCAAGCCTTCTTACTGAAACCACTTCACAGATGTTACAGCGACCTCGATAAATTAATTTTGTAGGGGATTTTACAGCAGTCAAGATTACATCTACAGCCTTGTAAGCATGGCAAAAATGACTAGCTGTTATACCCAATTTCCACCTCTGCACCTGCAACATATCACGATTTAGGTGGAAGACCGGGACATCCAGCTGCAATCAAAGTCCACCCTCTACGGCAGAGGAAGAGATGGGGAAATGCAGAGTGGCAACAGATCCAGATCCTCCCTGCCAAGTCTAGGCCTGTCAGGATCAGTAGTGTCATGTCCACCTGCACATGCTCCAGAAGAAAGATTGGTGGGAATATGTGCAAAAGCCCCTGAACATGAAAACAAAAGCATCTCCCAGGGAACCATTCAGAGTGAAGTGTATGGTACAGAACCAAGACACTTCCTGTTTTGGGTTGTGGTAAAGTGATCCACAGAAGGACATTCCAGTTTGTAGAATTTCCTTTTCATCCCTATGGGTGTAAGTTTCACTTATTGCCCTCTGAGAGGAGACTGAGAGCATGTGCTCTCATATTGAAGGAACCTGCCCGATGGGCCAGTACTGGAAAAACCCTCCATCACTGCTCCCACTTTTGCAGGTGAATCTCCTCCCAATGTAGTATCCACGACCTCACAGCACTTTTCCGGTTGCTGTAATGGATGGTGGTGTTGTTCGACGTGCTGAGTGTCGTGCCCTGAGATGGAAGGGAGAAATGCCTTCATGGCGAGGTGGTCTGCCTGCAGCTACCACACACTCATGTGCAGGTGCTGCTACTAAGTGGCCCAACAATCCCATGTCATCATGCTGACCAGATGGCCACTATCAAGGGGGTGTCCTTTACCATGGTAGCCTGTGTTTGTGAAGGGATGAGTGGACAGCTTGATCCCAGATTAGAGGTTCAACCACCAGTGAAGGTTTAAGGGGATCAATTGGAACATCTGTACTTGAGCTGAGAGAACACGCTTGGTGTTGGAGTTACTGCCATTACAAGCAACACTAGATGGCTCTCATCTGCCATCTGTTAGGCAAAATCTGCAGGATGCGCAAGATGCATTTGAGTCGGGAAAACCCAGAATTATCTCCCAAATATCCATGACCTTGAACTGTCCTGCTGAAGGAACATGATCAAAAGAATGAGATCCAGGATTGGACTTAAGCCATGGTACGTTTTGGGGTCCACGAAATAGAAAGAATAGAAACATGTGCCCCTTTCTTTCTGGGGCACCAACTCTATGACCCCTTTCTTCAGCAGGGCAATAACCTCTGCCTCTAAAAAAATATTGAGGCATGTGCCAAAGAGCATGTACTTGCGGAATAAGGGGAATCTGCAGGGAGGGAAGTGTAGGATGTAGTTCTTATGGATCAAGTAGATGACCCAGTAGTCAGTCAAGAGTGTCTCCCAATTGACAGAACGTGGGACACTTTCCTCTCACCCCAGCCCCCAATCGAAAATTGTATTGTAAGGGAGGGGAGATAGACTGATCTTGAGAAAGCAGAGCCGCCAAAGGATACTGCTCTACTGTTGCTGGTGATGGAGACCATTTGATCTACCCCTGTGATGAAAGGCGCAGTACCTTTGCTGAGCCATGCAGGACCATTAGAGTGCGTTACCTCTGCTGGGACTGCTGAGCTCTGAAATAGTTCTATCAGCAACACAGTAAGTTCTAGGACTATCTTGCTGGCTAGATCAGCTCCGGTAACCAAGTCATATCCATGTCATTCTTGAAAAGGTCCTACTCAGAAGCAGCCTTCTGTCCAAAATCCACTCACTGTTGTAGGGCAACTCTACTAGGGTGGCCTGGACATCTCCCAAGACGCCACTGTAAGAAATCCAGGCAAAGTGTGACAGCAGAGCAATTGGACATGGTCAAATTGCAATACAGTTGAGGGTCTGTTTTGACACTTACAAGCCACTGACCAAATTTGGAAACAAATGGCTTGTTCACGTGTTGGGGTAGACTTACAAATGACAGTACAGCCAATTCCCACAAAGCATGGAAAGACATGGAAATAGCGGCCAAGTAAGCATTTGGGTTTCGCCGTATGAAGCGTGAGACTGCTCGATGTAGAAACTTTCCTATCTACTGCATCCATACACTTAGACCCCCTGTCAGGAGGGACTATAAGGAAGGTACTGAATTTCAGTTTGGACTACAAATGCTGAACCACCAGGCTCTCTGAAGACTGCTATGTGGGCAAGAATTTTGAGTCATCTTGAGCTGGTCTAGCTCATCTGACAGTTTGACTGTGGATTCCTGGGCCTGAGAGAGGCTTTCTCCAGACAGCCAAAACAGATTCCAGAAGCCCCTTGTTAAATAGGAGCAAGGATTCTGCAAATGAAGAATTAGGTTCCAAGACTTACATCAAAATGTCAGATTTCAGTGTCTTGGAAAGTTAAGCCCGCTCCAGAATTTCTACAACTTTATGCTCCACTATGGGTAAAGCAGGATACAATCTCGGTTGGAGAGTGGTCTAACCACTAGCATTTTGTAGGCGATCAAGCCTAGCATTCGAGTAAGAAGGAGGTAAACTGTCAGCCTCCGAATCATCATCCACTGGGCAATGTTAATCTTCACCAAGCTCTGTTATGGAATCAAGCTGAATAATTCTTCCATAGGGACAAAGTTCAGGGCCCTAGGAAGAAACTGATTCTTTTTTTTTTTTTTTTTTAAATTTTATTGTGCAGAGAAAAAGGGTACAAGCACGGGCCTACAACCACCTGGGCCGGCCGCTAGTATTCAGAAATGTTCAAGCAGTTCAAAAACAATGACTGGCCCGCAGGGGCTCCGCTAAATGACAGGAGATCAGGCTGCACATAAGGGAAGTCAGGATACACCCTATTTTACATAAATATCAACAAAAGTAAAGAAAAACAAAAAGCAAGGCGAAAAACATTGAAAAGGGCGTCTAACCACAGCAGAGGAACTCCACATAGGACCACCCTAGGGTGGTCAATAAAAAGGGGGTCTGAGAGGGAGGGGGGGTCACGGGAAAACCAAATCTATATTCAGATGAACAAATTAAGCAAGGAACCCTCAAGGATCAGGGGGACAAGGCAACATCAGACGTATCCACCAGGGGGGGAGAACAGATAGTCCCTCGATACACATTCCACTGACCCCAGATTCTACCCCACGCCCCCGGTTTACCACGAGCCACATACACCGTCTTCTCCCTGAACATGCACCAGTCCATGTTCTCCTTCCATACGGACACGGTGGGAGGCCGTTGGGAACCCCAAAGCTGCGCAATATCTCTCTTTGCGATCATGTTCCCAAGGGCCGCCCACCGCGCCTGGGCCGCATTATAGTCATTGGGCTCCCACACATTCAGAACACATCGGCGCACCTCCGGCAACAGAGCGACCCCAGTGACTCGTTTCATAACATCATGCACCTGGCGCCAATATTCCGCCACCTCGCGGCATTCCCAGAGGATGTGGAGAAAGGTGGCACTGAGCCCGCAGCCACGCTTACAGAGCCCGTCGTCAGAAAACCCCATCGAGACCAAACGGGGACCCGTCACATAGACACGATGGAGAATCTTAAGCTGGACCAGACGGAGACGGGCTGGGATGGCAACCTCCTTAGGGGATGACAGCGCAGACTGCCAGTCCTCGTCGTCCAACTCAACCCAATCTCCCGTCCATGCCGCCCGAAGACGCACCAAGAGATCAGCCCGATTATTTATTAGTTTTTTATAAATCAGGGAGATAGTACTGTCGGTGACGTGTCCGTCGAGTATACGGTCCTCGAGAGGCGAAGAAACAGGGACCGTGGTCCCCTTCCCAAAGACCGAGAGTAGGGCGTGCCGAACCTGGGCATAGCGGAAGAACTCCCTTTCACTAAGCTCGTACTCGCTCTGAAGCGCCGCGAAGGATTTAACCGCGCCTTTAACCCATAGGTCCCCCACTCTGCTAATGCCGATCGTATCCCAGTGCTCAAAGCCTTTCGTTGTCCAGAGGCTTCCCAAGCGCTCTGAGGCGAATAGAGGAGTAGCACACGTTAACCGCTCACTCCAGCCCACAGCTACATTTGCCGCCTTCCACACACGTACCGCAATCCTAGTAGGGCCCGTGAGGGTCCTTCCGGCAGATCGAGAGTAGAGCGCTCTGTTGTAGTTACCGCCGGGAAGCAGGAATTTATCCATCTCATATGCCGGGTTCGAGCCAGGAGCATACGTAGCATGGTTAATGGCAGACAGCTGGGAGGCCCAATAGTACCTTCTAATGTCAGGAAGCGCGATGCCCCCGTCATAACAGGGAAGAGTCAGCTTTGCCAAAGCGATACGCGCACGACCGTCCCAAACCAGTCTCCTCTGCAAACTCTCCACTTCCCTAAAGTAGGCCGCCGGAATGGTATCGAAGGAGTTCTGGAGTGCGTAAAGAAATCTGGGAAGGGACATCATTTTAAACAGTGCTGCGCGACCAAGTGGAGACAAGGGCAACTTACACCACCGAGCCGTATCCGCCCTCAAACGCCGGAGGGGAAACAGGAGATTCTGCTCGCAGCGGACCGCCGGATCCAATGAAACGTATACCCCCAAGTATTTAAAGCCGGATTGAGATGTTTGGATCGGAAGCCGAGGCGGCAAGAGAGGGAGGCCACCGGAGATAGGATACACGCAAGATTTGGACCAGTTAATTATCAAACCCGAGTTTCTCCCGAAGGAAGTAAGGACATCAAAAAGCACATTGAGCGACTTCCGCGGCGAGGTGAGGTACAGAAGAATATCATCCGCGTACGAGACCCGATCCTCGAAGCCCGGGGCCCACCGGATCCCTCTGATCGAGGGCTCCCAGCGGAGCCAGGCAGTGAGCGGTTCCAAGGCGAGAGCAAAGAGCAGAGGGGACAACGGGCACCCCTGCCTAGTACCCCTCCCGAGAGCGAAGGGCCGAGAAACCCGCCCATTGACAACAACCTGAGCCATTGGACCAGCATAGAGGAGCTTCACCCAACTAATAAATCCCTCCCCAAAGCCAAACTTCGCCAATACGGCCCAAAGGAATGGCCACTCGATGGTATCAAAGGCCATCGTGGCGTCTAAGGTAACCAATATGGCCGGTTCAGAGAAGTACTCCGCCCTAGCGAGGACGCCATGTAGACGCCGCAAGTTAAGAGCGGTATTACGATGAGGGCTAAAGCCGCATTGATCCGGATGTATCAAATCACATATAACTTTCAGCAAGCCATTAGCGAGGACCTTGGCAAGGATTTTCGGTTCGGCATTTAGTAGGGAAATAGGCCTATATGAGGCACAGCGGTCTCTTGGCTTACCGTCCTTGGGAATAACAACTATAGTAGCCAGACGCTGGTCGTCGGGAAGGGAACCCCGCTCGAGCGACTCCAGAAACATATGACGGAGGAAGGGCGCGATTTTATCCGGGCGTAGTTTATACAGTTCAATCGGCAGTCCGTTGGGGCCCATAGCCTTGCCCGAGCGAAGGGAACGAATCGCGGTAGCAATCTCGTCGACAGACAGGGAGGCATCCATCTGCTCACGGTCCTCGACGGATAGGCCGGGCAAGGCAATATCCTGCAGCAAGAGACGAGAGTCATCCTCATCTCTATCAGACACCGAGGAGTACACCGCCCGGAGGTGGTCAGCAACACACTCCACAATCTCACCAGGGTCAGTCACACACACTCCATCCGAAACCCGAAGCTCCGGGACCACACGATTCACTCTCTCCTTCTTATCCAACCAAGCAATCAGTTTACCCGCCTTGTCCCGGGCATCATACAACCTACCCTGTTGCTCCCTATACATGATCTTGGCAGCGTCAGTGACAAGAGACTTATGTTCAAACTGCTTCAAGCTGAGGGCATGAAGCCCATCCTGAGTGACACCCGTCTCCAAAGCCGCCTCCAGCCCCGATATTTCAGTCTCCAGCTTCACCACCGCCTCAGTCTTAACCCTCTTAGCCTCCACTATCTGGGATAGGGCATGCCCGCGGAGCACTGTTTTGAAGGCTTCCCACAGGGACACTGAGGACAACACCGACCCCTCATTCTCGAGAAAATACTGATCAATCGACTTAACAAGGCTATCACGAATCTTGGGGTCTCGCAAGTACCAAGGGTTAATAGGGGCGATCCGCCCAGCGGACCGCATCCCGGTGTCGAAAAGCAACCACAGTGGGGAATGATCAGAGATACCCCGGGCCAAGTGCTTTACCTCTCGAATCCGGGCAGTCTGGGCCGCGGGCATAAGAAAATAATCCAATCTGGAGAGACTCCCATGGGCCCCAGAGTGAAATGTGTACTGACACTGTCGGATGCATTAACCTCCAACAGTCCACCAGACCGAAGGTATCCAAGAGTCCGCCGAGCCACGCCTGGGCAGCAGGGAGGGCCCTGGGCGGGTGGCGATCCAACTCACCCGAAACAACCGAATTAAAATCCCCCCCCATAAGCAAAAGACTGTCAGGAAGCTCAAGCAGCATACGACCCAAGTCTGAGAAAGTGGAGTTCTGGAGGCCCGGGGGAACATAAACCGAAACCAAGGAAAGGGACTGTCCCTCCCACCTCCCAGTCAGAGCCACATAGCGCCCTCTATCGTCTAGGACAACCCTGGTGATCTCTAGCGGAAGTGAAGATCGTAGGAGAATGCCCACCCCTCTAGAGCCAGTGGTGAAACCGGAATGGGCCACGAGTCGGTATCCCCCCCTGTTCATGGCATGACAAACATTACCAACCAGATGCGTCTCCTGTAAGAATACCACATCAGGAGTCAAACAACGCAAATACTGCAGCACAACACCCCGCTTGATACGATCCCCCAATCCGTTGACGTTCCAAGACATCAGTCTCAACCCGTCCCCCCCCATCCCCTCCAGTAGATCAAGGGTCCCCCAGCAAATAGCGCGACACCTGAAACTGAAACAGAGCCAATACCTCGCCTTGAAAACAAAAAACACAAATCCAAACAACCCCTCCCACCCACCAACCCCCCCCCCCAAATTCAACTCCCCCCACCCTGCACCCCTGCGGTCCAGAAAACCACCCCAACTTGCAGTGTGCCTGTCGCCCTAAAAACCCCATTCTACGAAAAGACCCCGGAGGAGGAAAGGGACCCGTCCCCGCCCGCCCCCAACACAGATCATAATTAAACAAAATGTACAAAAGAAGTAGAACCCAGCCGAACAAAACAAAATATCAAAGTCAAGGACCAAAAGTCACTCCGAAGGAGGCCCGCCACCCTCGGTACCACCAGAAGGCCCAGGCCGGTCACCCCGGTCCGGCAGAGAATCCAGCCAGTCACTCACGGTCGCAGGACAGTCAAAAAAGGTAGCCCGGTCTTCGTATTCCACTCGGAGCCTGGCAGGAAAAAGCATCGAGTACTTAAAACTCAGGTCCCGGAGACGGCGCTTCACCCCCTGGAAACCCATCCGCTGTTTCTGGACAAGTTGGGTGAAGTCCGGGAAAAAGTTAACGGATGAGTTCTCATAACGGACCGGGCCATGTACCCGTGAGGCCTGCAGAATCGCATCTCGGTCTCTGTAGTGAAAAAGTTTTGCGAAAATAGGCCTCGGGGGAGCTCCCGGTCGCGGCCGACCGCCTGGGACTCGATGGGCCCGCTCCACGGCAAAGAACTTACTCAGGCCAGCGGGGGCAAGCTGTTTGAGGATGAGTTCCTCAACCATAAGATCCACCGGGCGATTGTCGGAGGTCTCCGGAACACCTATGACGCGGATGTTATTGCGTCGAGCCCGTCCCTCGAAGTCCTCCAGCCGCCGGGCCATCAGGTCGTTGGCCGACTTGAGGTCGCCGAGAGCAGTCCGCAGGTCCGACACATCCGCACCAAGGGTGGACGTCCGCAAATCCAGCGATTGAACCCTCTCATTGGTCTTAGAGAGATCCGCCCGAATTAGCGTCACATCAATGGCCACCGTGTCGATTTTACGGGCCAAGGCCTCGTACTGCTGAGCGATGGTCTCCTTGATGCCGTTAATGGCGCCCATGATGTCCTGCAGTGACAAATCCGGAGGGGCGGGCGGACGGAACACCCCCAGCGTCATCCGGGAGAACACCGGCCGTCCCAGGGGACCCCCTACCATGAGTGTAGCGGTCCATGTTGTTGGTCTGGACCGGTCCCCCACGTAGGGATGTCTTGGTCCTACGCCTCTCGGGATCCCCTCTGCCTCCCATGTGGAACCACGCTCGCCGAAGGGGACCACCGAGCAAGCGTCAAAGTAGCACAGGCGAAGCCGACACGAGCCGTACCAGGGACCGCAATGTGGCGGTGCGAGAGGATCAAAGTCAATGGGCACACTGGTTTCAGGCGGAGGCAAAGGCACGAAGCGAAGGCCGAGTGAAAACCCAGCCGCACAAAGCAACTCCGCTGTCCAGCCACTCAGAGATCCAAAAGTGAAACCGAAAGTGATGAGACGGCCGCTGGCACAGCCCCGATGCCGTTGTTGTTCAACTATGCCCCGGCTCCACTGTTCACCTTCGCACCGGGCACAGCCATCAGTTGGGCCTCAAAAGTTCAAACCACCATAGATCAGGTCTCCCAGGTCCGATTTGGTTTCTGAAAAGAGTTTAGGGTTCAGCCAATGTGCATCTTCCAGAATCTGTCAACCAAGTCAGGATAAAGTCAGGATAAGTTCCGAGGAGCAGCGAGGGTCCGGGGAGCCCTGTGCTCACGCGACCATCTTGGATGCGTGCTAGGCTCCTCCTCCCAAGAAACTGATTCTTGATGCATGTTCTGACCACCTTGTTTGCCACCTGGAATATCTGAGCAAACT
Source organism: Triturus cristatus (assembly GCF_964204655.1). Classification (NCBI taxonomy): domain Eukaryota; kingdom Metazoa; phylum Chordata; class Amphibia; order Caudata; family Salamandridae; genus Triturus; species Triturus cristatus. The sequence goes on from NC_140595.1 coordinate 310,070,668, forward strand.
TTGAGGGTGACATTGATACCAAATGAACTCAGCACCTTAATGGACGCCTAGGGCAGTGGCATGGCAGGAACAGGGGGAACAGGGTGTACACCATGGTCTGTAACCTTTGTCTAGACTCCCAGGCTGGAGCCTATGGAAGGAGAAGGTCAGGAGGCAGTGGAGTAAGAGCTACTGGAGTCACCATCCCCTGAAGGAGCGGGGTTGTATGTTAAGTGTCACTCAGAGTGTACAGGAGCAGTCCTAAAGATATTCAATGTGGCCAGAGGGAAGGTCCCAACCTGCACTTCGTTGGCAGGCGAGGAAGGGAATTCTGGCAGGATCTTTTGCAGCTTTGGTATCTGCTCTGATGATAAGGAAGAGCCTGGAATTGGAGGAATGGCACGAGTCTAAAGTACTCAAATTTTATGAGGAGACATTTGACCTAGTCGCCGTCAAAGTTGAGGTAATTTTTGTCAGTGAATCACAGAGATAGAGCGCTGGACCACGTTGGGGTGTGGAAAAACAGGAAAAGTAACTGTCAGTGTAGAGGTTGGCACACATGTGCAGGTGTTATGTCTAGCAGGTGGAGTTGAATCGAAAGCCACCTGCTGACAGCGCTTGAGAATTGCAACTAGAGAAGAAAGGTTTCCAGACTAGTCTGCCACCTGGGAGAAATCTGCAGGAAGATCTATCCATCAGAAACTGACAGACTTCTCCTGGATAGAGCTTTTACATTGATGTTAGTCTTGCCATGCCACAAATCTATTCGTAACTCTAACATCAAGAAAGCAGCAAGCCATCCAGTTGTACCTTACATGTCCTTCTTGAACACAAATTAATTCATTGTTAGCTGTTCTCATAGTGAACTGTGCTCCATACAGGTGATTATGAAACCTTGCAGTTACTGCCTGGTTCAGCTAAGTATGAGGACAGTTCTTCTCAGATGCAGACAATACTCCTCTTGCAGAAGAAAGTCTTGCTTTCCTATATTCGTCTTGATACAACACTGCACCTAGTCCACCTTAATTAGCATCAATATGTACAATGTATTGTACAAGTGGCTCAGCATAATCGAACACTGGAGCATTAGCGTGATTCTGAATAAGCTGGTTGAATACTTGTTGCATTTGTACAGTCCAGATAAAACTAAAAGACTCACACATATTGTAGTACAATGGTAGTTTAATATCTTGAATCTAATTACCTTTATCACAAATTCCAATCAGGCTTTCGTAAGGGTGTTCCTTTAGAGACTGTGCTAGCTAATGCAACCCAGGATATTAGAGACATCATGGAAGTAGTAAGAGTGGGAGCTCTGATGTTATTAGATCTGACAGTTACTTTTGACACCATCTCCCAATTCTGTATACTATAGAGACTGAAATCATCCGGCCTTGGTGCCACAGTGCTTGCATGGTTCTCTTACTTTCTAAAATATCTAATGTAAGCAGTAGCTTTAGCGAACTTTAGTTCAAATCTCAAAATGACTGTTCTCCAAGGATCGGTTTTAAAGTCTCATTCTCTTCATTTCTATGTTGCTCCGATGGCGAACCTAATTGAATCATTCTGCATTATCTTTTATTCATACACAGATGACACACAAATGATATCGCTGGAATGAAACTACAGACAAAATGGCTATTAACTCTTGAAATTGCATCCAGGAGTTTTCCAATTGGATGAGTGCAGGCACTATGGTTTTGAACAGATAAAAAGAAAACAGATAGTGGTTTTTGGGTTAGGTGCCAGTTGGTCAGAAAAATTGAATAATTTGGGGCCTTGCCAACTCCATACCACCAGGCCTGTAATTTGGGAAGACTCGGACTTATCTTTCAAGGAGCACATTAAAATCACATGTATCACTGGCTTTAGGCCTTTGAAAATCATCATGAAGATTCTTCGTTTCATACTAGCCTCATCTAGAAAAGATATGTTCAGGCTCTGATCCTATACAGAATAGATTACTTCAACTCACTTTAGGTAGGCTACCTAAAGTTCTCCTGCATAGATTGCAACTGCTCCTAAATGCCACATCTAGGCTGGTTTAAGCTTTAAAGTTCTCCTTGCCCATCTCCTGTGAATTGCTATGAACTGGTGAAACAGAACTGCTTCCCTAGTTTGAAAAGGTGTCATTTCAAAACTCGATGCATATGTCATAAATCTTTACATAATCAGAATCTGCATTCATACATTTCCTCATTGTTTTGGTAGCTGAGATCACGCTATGCTTATTGGGTCAGAGAGTTTAAGAGAGCCAGAACTGGTAGACACACTCTGGCAGTGGTGAAGGAAACACAATTTCAGGACTTATAGAAAGCAACTTAAATCTTTTTGTTTGTACATAACATCTAGGCACTCGCTTGCTACCCCCTTTTTGTAGTTAGCATTTTGGACTACCCATTTTGAATGTTTTAGTTGACACTCTAGAGTAAGGAAACGCTGTTTCCAATGTAGCCGTTTAGTGGTATACAAATTGTCTTTTCGTTCATTCAGAGTTCATATGACATTCCACCTTTCTAGCAGGCAGACATCCTCAGAGAAGTCAAATAACGGTCAGGAAACCTTGGAAAATACAGCAACAAACTGTGGTACTAACGTCAGAATCCAAAGACATTTTGAAGTGCCTTTATGGTATTTGTTTTTAACTAACACAATTGCTTTAACTTGAGAAAGTCTGAAGTTGCTTGTGTCCCCACCGGAGGGTGCCTCATCTTTCAATTCAGGATTGATTGTTCCTATGAGGAGCAGGGTCAGTACTGATTTGCAGACATTTGGCCACGGTCTAGAGTGACACGGTCAGTGAAAAGCAATGGGTTATAATGCAACGCAGAGTGATTGCAGGTAGTTTAGACTATTTGTGTGCAATCTTCTCATCACCTTTTGTGCATTTTACATTGAAAACAATCCACATCTATGCCTTCCGCTTATATGATGTATAAATAATATTTGGCAAAAACAGTATTTACCGAAGAACAGTTTGCTATTTTAGATTTCCGACTGCATTGAACCTTCAAAAAGATTCAGGTCTCTGCTGGTCTTCTATATCAAGTTCTGCTGGAGTTCCCAAGGCCGTTGGGCATATGGGTGTATCTGTAGAATCTATACAGGCCAATAAAGACAATTTTTCATTTCATCTTATTTACTTTAAAGGTCTACAATAGAAAACCCTTCATTAACTAATTCACTCTGGGTGCTGTGTACTAGGCGGACACTGTTCTATTATCACAGAATCTCATAGGAGCACTTGCTCATTGCATATTACAATTGGAGAAGCAGTGTTTTTCTTTCTCTAGCCAATAGTCACCCTTTCTGATGTTTGCTAACACCATCCCCATCTGCTTGTACTAAACAATTTGATTACTTTTTGAATGTTGTATAATCAGACTGTGTGATGTGATGTTCTACACCAAAGGCCTCTCCAACTTTCCACTCTAGTAGAAAGGAAAATGCTACTTACCAGTATGCATCTGTTCTTGGCATGTAGAGCTGCAGATCCACACACTGAGCATAGATCGCCATCTGGTGTTGGGCCCGGATGTTTGCACTTCGTTTTTGTCTTGGAAAAGTCTTTGGAAGTCACGAGATGGGTGACTCCTGCTTTGGATCATAGTGCACATGGGCATCGGCTCCATCCCCAGATTGTTTTTTCACCAGCAGGGAAATGATGGAGTTTTGTAAGAAACAGAAAAGATGCCCATGTATGCTGTATCTAAATAAGATAGCACTGCAACAGATAGAGGTAGCCGGGGAGGCGGGTGTGGATCTTTAGCTCTACATGCCAAGAACAGATGCATACTGGTAAGTAGCATTTTCCGTTCAAGGCATATGAGCTGCAGATCACACACTGAGCATAGATTGTATAGCAGTGCCCCTCCTTAGCGGCGACCACCAGTATCTGTTGCAGTAGTTTGAAATAGTGTTTGGAGTACAGCCTGGCTCACAGTAGCTCGTTGTTTTGTTTGCACATCTACACAATAGTGCTTTGTGAATGTGTGCGGTGTAGACCATGTAGCTACTTTGCAGATTTCATCTAAGGTATGGGTACTCACAAACTTTCTCTCGGGGGCCAAATTTACAGTGTGGTTTGTGGCCGAGGGCCTCACCAGTGGGGGCAGGGTCAGAGGGCGGGGGGGGGGGGGGGGCCGGGGCTAAAGCAACAAAAAATTGTGACCGTGAGGTTGAACACAGGTCCCTGCAGCAGACGCCTTCGTCCACTGAGCCACCAGACCCGGCATACACACATATCTCTCTCCCCCTCTCCCCTTCTCCTCCCCCTCCCCCTTCCCCTCCCTCTCCCCTTTCCCCCCTCCCACTCCCTCCTTCCTTCCTTCCTTTCCCTCCCTCGCTCTCTCCCCCTGTCTCTCTCCCCGTCTCCCTCCCTCCGCCGACCTCCCTCCGTCGCCCTCCATCCTCCCTCTCTCTCCCCCTCTGTCTCCATCCCTCTCTCCGTCTCCCCCCTCCGTCTCCCTTCCTCCGTCTCCCTCCCTCTGTGTCTCTGTCTCCCTCCCTCTCTCTCTCTCCCCCTGTCTCTCTCCCTCCCTCCATCTCCCTCCCTCTGTCTCTCTCCCCGTCTACCTCTCCCTCCCTGTCTACCTCTCCCTCCCTGTCACCCTCCGTCTTCCTCCCTGTCTCCCTCCGTCTCCCTGCGTCTCCCTCCCTCCCCCTCCCTGCCTCCATTTCTCTCTCTCCCTTCCTCTGTCTCCCTCCCTCCATCTCGGTCTCCCTCCCTCTCTCCCTGTCTCTCTCCCCGTCTCTCTCCCTCCCTCTCCGTCTCCCTCCCTCTGTCTCTCTCCTCTCCCTCCCTCCGTCTCTCTCTCTGCCTCCCTCTCTCTCTCTCTCTGCCTCCCTCTCTCTCTCTCTCTGCCTCCCTCTCTCTCTCTCTCTGCCTCCCTCTCTCTCTGTCTCCCTGCCTCCCTCTCTGTCTCCCTTCCTCTCCCTCCCTCTGCCTCCCTCCCTCTGTCTCCCTCTCCCTCCCTCCGTCACCCTCTGTCATCTCACCCCGTGTGTGTGTCAGCCTTCAGCCCGGGCTGAGACAGCTTCCCAGCGCGCGCACACAGCCGCACTGAGACAGCTTCCCAGCTCGCACACACAGCCGCACCAGAGTACTTCAAAGGTCTTTAAAAGACAATTTACAGGTTAATAAAGCTTTGTTGTATTTCACCTCTTAGGCCCCTGCATCTCCACTTTGACAATCACTGGAATCCCCCGGCCCCCACAGAGCAGAGTCTCAGAGTCCGGGCTGCTGCACTCGGCAGTGTTTGCTAACACTATTTTTTTTTTTTTTTTTAAAACACAGGTAGGATGTCTGCAAGGTCCGCGGGCCGCCAAGGAAGGCTTGCCGGGCCACTGGAGGCCCGCGGGCTGTACTATGAGTAACCGTGATCTAAGGGAATGTTCCCTAAACATGCCATTGAAGCCCCTATCTTTCGGGTTGAGTGGGCTTTAGGAGGAAAAGATAATGTACGTTTTGCTTTGTGATAGCAAATCTGTATGCATTTGACAATCCACCTTGCTATCCCAGATTTTGATATGGGGTTGCCTTTATGTGGTGGTGAGAAGGACACGAAAAGCTGTTTTGTCTTGCGAAAAAGTTTTGTCCTTTCAATGTAATAAAGCAGTGCTCTTTTAAAAACTTCTAGAGTGTGAAGAGCTCTTTCTGCAACTGTTTGTGGTTGCGAGAAGAATACTGGGAAGTCTACAGACTGATTGAGGTGGAAGGGAGAAATATCCTTAGGGAGGAATTTTGGATTGTTTCTGAGAACCATGTTGTTATGATGGAGTTGTAAAAACGGTTCTTGAATAGTTAGGGCAGGTAGCTCGCTGACTCTTCTAAGGGAAGTAATAGCCACTAGGAAAGCAACTTTCCATGTTAGAAATTGTATCTCGCATTTGTGTAGAGGTTCAAAGGGAGGGCCCATTAGTCTTGTGAGAACTATGTTTAAATTCCACACAGGTGAGGGTGGCACCCTGGGAGGAATTATTCTTTTGAGGCCTTCCATAAACACCTTGATGGCAGGTACCTTGAAGAGCGACAAGTGTTGTCTATTTTGTAGGTTGGCTGCTATGGCAGCGAGATGTAACCTAATAAGATGCGTACGCTAAGTTACACCTTTGGAGATGCAGTAGATAACCCATGATATGTTGAATAGACACATCTAAAGGATTGATGGTGTTGTGACAATATATCACGAATCGTTTCCACTTGGCTGCATAGCAGGCTCTAGTGGCGGGGCGTCTAGCTTCCTTGATAATGTTCATGCAGTCAGGGGGAAGGTTTAGGTAGCCAAACTCTAAGACCTCAGGAGCCAGATCGCTAGGTTGAGCTGTGCTGGGTCCGGGTGTCTGATCTCTCCACGGTTCTGGGTTAAGAGGCGTGGGGAGCGGTGTAGTTTTTGGTGGGGGACTACGGACAGTTCCAGTAATGTGGTGTACCACAGTTGTCTGGCCCATGTTGGAGCAACTAGGATGAGAGTCAAAGAGTGTAGCTGCAGTTTGCGCACCACCAGTGGAATGAGTGGGAGAGGCGGAAAAGCGTACGCAAATCTGCCTGACCAATTCATCCATATTGCATTGCCTTTGGACAATGGGTGTGGATAAGCTTGGGCATTTGGCATTTTCATGTGTGGCGAAGAGATCGATCTCTGGTTACCCCCACATCTGGAAAAATGGTTGAAGAGCTTGCGGATGAAGTTCCCACTCGTGAATCTGTTGCGTTTGATGACTTAATAGATCGGCTATATTGTTCTGGACTCCCGGAACATGTTGGGCTATGAGAAAAATGTTCTGACGAATAGCCCATCTCCATATGCTTTGCGCCAGTTGAGAGAGCTGTAGGGAGTGTCTCCCGCCTTGTTTCTGAATGTAGTACATGGCTGTCATGTTGTCGGTGCAGACTAGGACAGCCTTGCCTGATATTAGTTTCTGGAATGCCTTTAGGGCTAGTAATATGGCTACTAACTCCAGGTGATGGATGTGGAGTAACTTTTGTTGAGGTGTCCACCTGCCCTGCATGGTGTGATGTAATAGATGAGCTCCCCAGCCGGAGAGCAATGCGTCCGCTGTTAGCACAATCTGTGGAACTGGCTCGATGAACGGTCGCCCTTTGGAAAGGTTTTTGGTGTTCCACCACTGCAGAGAGCGATGCGTGCGACCATCCACCAACACCAGATCTGTGAACTGACCTTGAGCCTGGTTCCACTGACGTGCCAAACATTCCTGCAGGTGACGCATCTGGAGTCTTGCATGAGGTACTATAAATATGCAAGAGGTCATCATCCCTATCAATTGCATGAACACTCGAGCTGTAAGAGTGTAGCAGCTGAAATTTTGTTATGAGGCTTTGTATGCTTGCTATCCTGGCTGGGATATGCAAGTGCTTTTGAGGTGTTGATTGTGGCACCGAGGTACTGTTGTATGTGGGACGGTTGTAGGTGAGACTTTGTGTGGTTTACTGTTAACCCTAGGTCGTGGAGTAGTTGGATTGTGGCGCGAATGTGATGTACACACAGATTGTATGACTTGGCTTTTATGAGCCAGTCGTCTAAGTATGGGAAGACGTGGATGTGCGGTCTTCTTAGGTGAGCCGAAACAACCGCCAGACACTTGGTGAATACTCTGGGTGCTGTGGTGACTCAGAATGGGAGTACCTTGAACTGGTAGTGCTGACCGTCCACTACAATCCTGAGATATTTCCTGTGAGAGGTGTGAATGGGAATATGAAAGTAGGCGTCCTTGAGATCCAGAGTGATAAGGAAATCGCCTTGTGAGAGAAGAGGAAGGACCTGTTGAAGCGTGACAATGTGAAAATGGTCTGATTTTATGTACAGGTTTAGGGGGTCTGAGGTCTATGATAGGTCTCAGAGAGTTGTCCTTCTTTGGGATGAGGAAGTATAGGGAGTAAACTCCTGTGTTTTGTTGAAGCAGGGGGACTGGTTCTATTGCATGTTTTTGTAGGAGGGAGATTACCTCCTGCTTTAGCAGCGATAAATGTTCTGGTGACATTGGACGCTGTCTGGGTGGTATGTTAGGGGGGGTAGAGGTGAGTTCTAGACAATATCCAGATTGAACGATTTGTCTCACCCACCTGTCTGTGGTGATGTTGTTACAGACAGGTAGGAAATGTAGCAATCTTCCCCCGACTGGAGTGGAATGGTCTGGGGGAAGCAGAGGGAAGTCATTGGGTAGGGGTGGAGGCAGAGCGAGTATTGTTGGTCTTGCCTCTACCTTTGTTATTTTTGCCTCTGTAGCCTCCTCTTTGATAACTCCTGGTGAATGTGGTCTGGGTGGGAGTCTTATAGGAAGTGGAGGGGTTGTCAGAGGAGTAGCCTCGGGAGGGGCCCTTGTAAGAGGAGCAATAAAGGGAACGTCTGGGAGCTTGCGATTGCAAGGTTCCCATTGATTTAGCTGTGTCGGTGTCTTTTTTCATCTTTTCTAGAGATGAATCCACGGCAGGCCCAAATAGATGTTCCTGATCAAATGGCTGGTTAAGGATGGAAGTTTGTACTTCAGGTTTAAAACCTGAAATGCGTAGCCATGCATGTCTACGCAGAAGGACACTTGTGTTGATGACTTGGGAGGCGGTGTCTGCCACATCTAGAGTGCAACAAATGGAGGGGTTTGTGATGAGCTTACCCTCTTGTATGAGGTCGTTGGCTTTGGTTTTGTATTTGTCAGGAAGGTGTTGCAATAGGGTCTCTAGCTCGTCGTATTGTGCCCTATCGTATCTGGCTAACAAAGCTTGAGTGTTGGCAATGTACCATATATTAGCTGCTTGTGACGCTGTGCATTTACCAGAGGCGTCCAAGAGTTCTGACTCCTTGTCGGGAGGTGGAGCGTCCCCTGACGTTTGTGAGTTAGTCCTCTTTCTGGCATTGGAGACACCTAAGGAATCCAATGGTATTTGGCCCTTAATGTATACTGGGTCTGCTGGGGCAGATTTGTATTTTTTCTCTATCCTGGGGTTAATAACCCTAGCCCTAACAGGATCTTTGAACACCTCAGGTGCATGTTTCATTACCCCTTTTAACATAGGGAGAACGGAGGTGGACTTTTGTGAGGTTTCAAAAGTGTCCATTAAGAAATCCTCTTCCACAGGGTCTGTATGTAAAGCAACCCCGTGGTATTGTGCAGCTCTGTGAACGAGCTGGGTGAAACCTTTGGTATCCTCTGGAGGGGAAGGTCTAGAGGGGTAGATGTTGTCTTGTGTTACATTAGGGACACCTGGTGTATTGTATTCGTGCCAGGGGTCTGGGATATAAGGCGGAGTAGGATCCCCTAGTGGTTCATCATCTGCACCCTCCCTTGTGTCATCAGAAGTGTCATCGTCCACTGATGGAGGAGATGGTGTAGGAGAGTGGTGTGGTGGAGGAGGTGGAGAAGGGAGTCAGAGGAGATGTTGCAATGTCTCTCTTCTTAGGTGGAGATGGAGCCGGTAGAGGCGTGTCCATTGGTCTCTTCTTGGAACTGAGTCAGTTGACCTGTTTTTGGGTCTTTTAGAAGAGTTTTTTGGGTAGGATCCGGTTTAAAAAGCTCTTCTTGTGGAGGATGGTGTTTTGGCACAGACTGTTTTGGTTCCGAGGGCTGGCGTGGCACCGAATCTGGGGTGGATTTGTGCTCTTTTGGCTTTGAAGCGTGAGATTTTTTTGTGTCTGTAGGAGCCTGCGGAACCGGTTGTTTTTTCGTTTCCGATGTTTTTTCCAGTTCCGAAGGTTGAAAATGTAAACTTTTAGGTAGTGTCTTTTTACTCTGTTCCGACTACTTTTTCGGAGTCGAGGGGTCGGTGCCTGTTTGTTTCGGTGCAGAGTGCATTGATGTGGAGGCAGTGGTCGGCACGGAGGTGGAGGAAGGTTTCTTTTTGGGTGCCGGGGTTTGGGTTTCGGCACCGATGCCAGGCTGACTCGATCCAGAGTGGCCTGAAGGCTTAGTTGTCGACTTCTTTGCCGGGCCCGAAGGCGGGGCATGATAAGTATTGTCTCAGTGTGCACCTGGGCCCGAAGGTGAAGGTGTTACCGAAGTCTTTTTCGGTGGTGGGGGGAGGGGGTCGGGGTCAACGTCACTACTTGCGACCCGCTGACCAGGAGTGATGTCTTCGATGTCGGAGTCATCCGCTTCGGAGGCGCTGCCGGTGTCTTCTTTGACCCGCTCCTGTTCTGGTACATCGACGCCCTCCTGGAAGATGTCGTCGGGAATGGATGTCGATGAGCGAGCCATTGTTCTTAGAGCTCGACGATCCCGAATGGTTTTCTTGGAGTGGAAAGAGGCACAACCTGGACAGTCTCTGGCTTCGTGCTCCGGTGAAAGGCAGAGGTTACACACCTCATGAAGATCTGTGTGTGGGAATTTTGACCCACATTGAGGACACTTCTTAAAAGGAGTCCTTTCCATGAGCCAGATCTAAAGGCCAAGGTAGGCCCGAAGGCCTTAGTCGACGACCGGAATCGAGGACTTCAAACTTGAAGAGATGCGCGACGACTAGGGATCACGATTGAAACAATACCGGAGAAAGGGTGAAGAATTGCGCGTCGATAGTTGGATCGGTAACGGCACCGAACTGGAGCGCGATAAACACATCCGAGCCCAATGGCGAAAAATACAATCTGGGGATGGAGCCAATGCCCATGCGCACTATGATCCAAAGAAGGAGTCACCTATCTCGTGACTTCCAAAGACTTTTCCAAAACAAAACCAAGTGCAAACATCCGGGCCCAACATCAGATGGCAATCAATGCTCAGTGTGTGATCTGCAGCTCATATGCCTCGAACATATGTAATTTCTCTGCAGATGTTTGACACTCCGTTTCTCCTACGACAATGGTGAGTCTCAAATTCAATGGATCAAGAACAATTTCTTAACAAATCATTTGTGCATGGGTCATTGACATGGACCATAGAAACCTCAATCTTGACAATTTTGGAGATAACGAAGTATGATTTATCAATAATCCTCTTTGTGAGGCATTTCTTTCAGGTACATCCATAAATAGGAGCCAAGACGGTTGGCTTTCAGGGACAATTCCCGTCCCAGACACAATTGTTTGTGTCTTCAATAGTACAGTCTAGCAGCAGTGCGGCTGAGAAGATGGCATTGCTTACAGAACTCTTTTTTCTTATAGTATGCCTGCTGGCAATGAGGATGCATGGTTAGATGTAGGAAAGTGCCACCTTTTTGACATCGTCACTCCCACTATCTGCATGGTGTTTGTGCAATTTTGACAGAAGTGCGCTGTGTTCCTGCTATCCAAGTCCCCAGTGCCAGATCTCTTTCCCTCAAACTATACAAATGTTCCCCCAATAAGCAATATCTTTAGCACCCCCTGTAAGTCCCTAGTAAATGGTACCCCTGGTGCATAGAGCAGGGATGCTAAAGAGGGTTCCTAAGGCCTGCCTCATTTATTGTGCCACCCTAAGGGACCCCTCAGCACACTCAAGCAAACTGCCATTGTAGGCTGCATGACATGGTTCAGAGAAAAGTGAAGACAACATGGTACATCTCCTGGGTGCCATGTCTGCAGAAACTCCATGTAATACATGTAAGTCCCCCATACAGCAGGCCTTACAGCCCTAAGAAAGTGCACATTATTTTAAAAGTGAGGACATATCTGCATGAGCAGATATGCCTTTGTGATGGCCACGTCGATTTGTGGACCCTGCCAGTGACCAAGGAAGTCGTCTTGAGTATTTGTATTGGGCACTGGAGATTAAGAGTCCCCCAGCGACATGATGCCTTCACTGAAAAAAGGATGTTTGGTATCAAACATCTTGTATTAATAAGCCCACACTGATTCCAGTGATTGATTTATTAATACATGCACCCAGAGGGCACCTTGGAAGTTCCCCCTGAAAATCAACCAACCAACCTCCCGTGTACTGGTTCAATAGTGTAGATCAGCCTGCCACCACAGACCGGTTTCTGATCCACTGCAGGTAAGAGCCCACACTCACAGCAGAAACAATGCCTGCTCCAGCCAGAGGTGTTGTCACCTCCTTCCAGAAGGATGGCTAAATAATCAACATATCAAGGCAGGAGGCATCAAAGGCCTCTGCTGCCTTTGATATGCAACCCCAGCTTCCCGTAGACTTGGGAGATGCCATTCCCTGCCCTGAACAACAAATGGGAATGACCTGGACCTGAATAATTTATGGACGTTAATAAGTTAACGTGAAGACCAAACTTTCAGTTGTTTGATCAGGTATTTTTATTTTACCTTATTATTCAAACTACTTTTCTTAATTTTCAAAAAAGTTTAGTGAAAAAGAACACAATGCAATCATATCGAGCTTACATACATCACTACAATAAATCATATATATTTACAGTGAAACATATAACATTGATCAATACAACATCAATACATTTATGAGACATTACAAAAAATGAAAGGAAGACAACATCAATTTTTAGCCCCAATTTAAAGGGTATAGTACATTTTTTTAGCCTAAACACTCTTGGAAAAGTGTGAATAAGATCTCTGGAATAAACACGGGGAACACTTGACTGTCTATACCAGGTGTTGATAGAATAACCCTCTGTTTAGAGTGAAGTTGAATTCACAATACTTCAATGTTTGAAATTATTGCCAACACGTTTCGAGTCCCGGGCAAAAGAGTACAGGGGCTCTCATCAGGGCTTCTGGATTTTATAGGTAACGGTGTTGTCTGGCTGAAGGTATTTTCCTATCAAACTTTGGCTTCGTCGAGGCGAAAAGGAAATACATTCTTTAAGAAGCAAGTTCCGTCTTGTTTCTTAAACCTTTCTTGGTGCGCAGACGATTTCAATTACCTTTATTTTAAATGTTTTCCTGTCATCTGTCTCAGTTCGAATGCTGGGCCCAGCACCGTTACCTATAAAATGTTGTATTGATGAATGTTATATGTTTCACTGTAAATATATATGATTTATTGTAGCGATGTATGTAAACTCGATATGATTGCATTGTGTTCTTTTTCACAATTTTTTTTTTAATAGTAAGGTAAAATAAAAATACCTGATCAAACAACTGAAAGTTTGGTCTTCACGTTAACTTATTAACGTCCATAAATTATTCAGGTCCAGGTCATTCCCTTTTGTTGTTCACAATTGTATGGCCCTACCTGGTCCTTGTTCCCTTTGGGACTAACTTCTATGTTGAAAGATCCCCTGCCCTGAGGCACATTTGGCACTAGGACAGGAAAATTAGCTAGTCAGGGCGTGTGTTCTCTATCAGGCTAGTACCAACCCTAAATTGGGCTACCTGATGTGAACACAAACGGGAATTCCACAATCACGATTTCTGTTTCAATTGGGCTCACTGGGTCAGGGCTATGCCCACTTCACACAGGAAGTGGTCATATAGAGGATGTAGTCACCCTAAAGGTAAGTAGCCCATTGGCTATGTTAGACCTGCCAGCCCTAGGGTGGTCTTCCCCTACATTTATTTTGCCCTCTTTGCCTCCCACTGGACCCCACATTTTTGTTGGACTTAGAGGACTCTGGGCCCCTTACCACTGCTAAACCGTGCTAAGGTGCAGGTGCTCTCCCTTAAAAGCATGATGACACTAGTTTATCAGCCATAGGCCCTGCAGTGAGGCCTACCCTTCATCTGCATGCTGGTAGTCTGCATGGACTGGGACTTTTTGCCACTGTAGCCTTTTGTCCCTGTTGACAGACAAGTAGGAAAGAAAGGGAACAACCCAGAGCCTCCTGGATTTTTCCAGAGATTTCCAACCCCCTAGATTCTTCCAGAAAGTGCCGCCCTTCCCGGTCACCTGACATTAGGGTATAATAGGGAGGGTTCTGGCCACACTCTTACACTACTGGACCAGGAAGAATCTCTGCTGGAGCGAGGACTGCTGCGCCAAGAAGATTGCCACTTGTGAGGAGGCTGACTGCTCCCAGGAACTGCTGCCCCACCTTGCTGGGCTGCCCTACTGCCTGCTGATCCTGCCCTGCTGGGGAGAACTGACAATACCACCCCCTGAGTGTCTCCACAACATTCATAAGGTCTGCCTTTTTTGGAGCAACAACATTTCCAAGACGTGCCCTGCAACGCCGTGCCAGCGTGCAGCCACGCTGGCCCTGTGACCTTCAAAAGAAACTGCCTCTGCCATACGGGGTATGGAAAACGACCTGTTTAATCTCCCCACCGTCACTGCTGCCAGTGCGGACTTAGCGCATTATTTAAAACCGCCTCCGTGGTGCTGTGCACGTGGATCGGCAACCACATTACGGACTGCCCTGTGGGAAAAGGACTTTGTGTACGGGACTTTACCACACACAGCGTGCCTGGGGCTGCATTTAACGTGGGACTTCCACCCATGTGAAAATTGCCCCAGAGATCACCTCCGTGGGCCCGAGTCCAGGAGTACCAAAACCGCTGCAGGAGTCACCGCCGCAGGCCCGGGAGACTCTGGAAATCCGTGCGCTGCCCCGCTGACATCCGAACTGAGCCGTGCTGGGATTCGTGCAGCTCCGGTAGTGTTGCCCGGTAACGAGGGGCTCGTCCTGCAGCGCGGCTGCGTTGAAGCCGGAAGGGCTGCTCCGCTCCTAACCGGACTCCGCCGTGACGAGAAACCCAGCGTCCTGGGAGACCCGCGAAGCCGGTGCCCGCCTCAGGTAACGGACAGCGTGCAAGTTGAGCTGCCATGTGTGGAAAGCTGGCTGGAGCGAGTGTCAAGAGATTGCACCGAAATAGCGGGCCTGACGGGGACTGTTTCTCTTCCTCATTGTGGGCTGCCCCATTGGAACTTGCTCAAGTGAAAAAAGCAAGGTCCCCCTGAACAATGGATATAAAAATTCCTAGGACAAGGTAAATATGTAAGAGAAAAATACTGGGTAAACACATCTGATCAGAGAATCATCAATAAGAATAAGAAACGAAAGGAGGTGGCTGATAATGTTTTAAACTTTCACTGTGAACCAACTTATCCGTATTTGGATTCACTAAAAGAATATCACATTTTAAATCTTAGAAATAAGAAAAGAAGCTTGGCAATTCATCGCAGTAACTCTACTCAATCCTAGAATTGAAAATAAAGTTGTGGCTACTCCTGAGGAAGGCGTTGTGTACACCGAAACGCGCGAAGACTTAAATCATTGCTACTTTTTACTGTGTTTTCTATATGTCTTTTTATGACAAAAAATGATGTGTTCTATATGATGTACATGTTTTATAATATGATGATGTTTTTAATAAGTGACTACTAAATTGGAAATACATTCTGTAATACTTCTCTTTCTGTTGAGTTACAGATAATGACATTTATTGTTTTTTTAAAAACTATTCAATTGCCATTGGAACTTGCTCACCTTATCCTGAGGCCGCATTTACCCCGTTGCGGGCCGGGCCAGTGTCTGGAACCCGCTTTGCTCTAGGGAAGTCACGGAGAGCCGGCTGCAGGGAACTGCCTGCATTCCATTGCGGGCTGGCCAGACGGCTGTTCACGATCGGGTATATGATTCAGCAGCTCCAAGCATTACCGTATGTACCCTAGTGGGAGCCCAGACACTTTCCAGCACTGTTTACCCTAAAGTTTGTCCCACTGAAGGATAGTCTGTGCTAACATCAGGGAATGACTGAAGAAATATTTTGTTGGCCCTAAAGTTCCCCAACTAAAGACAGTAACAGCCATCCCAGAAGACATTTGACTGACACCCTTTGATTGCATAGGGTGAATTCTTACCATTCCTTTTTGATCTTGCACTATCTTTACATAAAGATACTTTTATTTTTTTATAATCAAACCGGTGTGGTGTCCTTTTGTGAGTGTTTTTTTTTTACTGTGTCACGGTTGGTGTGTGTTGCACATATACTTTACACATTGCCTCCTGTGTTTAGCCTACCTGCTTGCGCCAAGCTACCCTGTCGGAAGCGGTGGTCCCTACCTGGGCTAGGGTGCATACCCCTGCCAACTAGAGACCCTGGTTCTAACAGGCTACTACCCGTCACTCTCCTTAACGCTCCTAAATGGAGTATTTAGGGGCACCCCCGATGCCAGAAACTTACATTTTGACGGATCCAGAAGAAGAGGACAAAGAAGAGCCACGAGAGAACGATAACTGAAGACTTGTGGACTTTTGGTGCCAAATTCTGCCTGCACCAGTCTCAACTTTTGTGACAGAGTGACCTGTCCTGCAGCTGAGCAACTACCAAGAACCCCAGTAGATTGCCCGCCCTTTGCAAATTGCCAGCAATCTCCCTTGGAGTAGAGAAGCTACTCCACTGCAGTCTGCAGGCACCAAAGATTTAGAGTCTTGTTTACCATGTTGCTGCTCCCCACCCAGCCCAACGCAGCAGCCCCCAGGAAGAGGTACCTGTGTTCCTGAAGGTCAGATCTGCCCCCCACCAAATGAGGACACCAGGATCGACCGGAGCCGCACAGCACCGATACCCGCAGTACCGGACCCCTTGTAGCAACCAAGGCCTGTTAAAGACCAGTTGGGACTCTAACAGCATTGAGGATGAGGTATTGGGACTACCACTACTGGGCTGGCCCAGAGGCTCTCAGCGGGTTCAATGACTCGCAATTCCAGCATCTAGCGGACTTCAGCTCTGATGCTCTCCTTAACTTGATCAGACGGTCTATATATTGTATTTTTGACATGTGCGTTGTCCCCAGTGGCCACATCATGGGTACACCAGGTTGTCTGACCAGGGGTTAGGGAGAAGAGCTCAGCATACTGCTCCAGGACTTGCCTGCAGTCAGTTCTCATCAGCCCAGTCATAGAAAGGCTGCAGGCGGCTGACATGGATGACCCTGTGAGGGCTCCTCCAAGTGGCTATGTCTACCAGAGATGTGACCTCACCTTTCCTCTTAAGGATAGGGTAGGGAACACTCCAGTTGTACTGGAGGGCCCTGGGTGCCACAGGCTCCACAATCCATACCATCTGCCCTGGTTGGAACTCCACCAGTGCAGCGTTTTGGTCATACCAAAGCTTATGAAGCTCTTGGCTGGCCTCAAGGTTTCTGGATGCTTTACCTATGTCCTCAGCCATCCTTGAATGTAGGCAAACCACAGTCTACAATGTCTTGTTAAAGCTCTTTGAAAGGCCTCTTCCAGCATTCATCAATGGTCCCCTAACAGGATGCCCAAACAGAACTTCAAAGAGACTAAACCATAGTCCCTTCTGAGGTACTTCTTGTAGGCGAAAAGCAGGCATGGCAAAAGGACATTCCATCTCCTTCTGAGTTTTTCAGGGTGTCCCATGATCATACCTTTCATGGTTTTGTGGAATCGGTCAATTAAACCATTGGCTTGTGGATGACATGGAGTAGTGAACTTGTTATTCACACCACATTCATTCCACATGGCCTTCAGATAGCCAGACATGAAGTTACTACCTCTGTATGACACCACCTCCTTAGGGAAACCGACTCTTGTAAAAATACTTAAGGCTCTGGCAAACGGCAGGAGCATAGGGGTATAGCTTCAGGGTACCTGGTGGCATGATCCATGACCACCAGTATGAATCTGTTCCCTGGTGCTGTTGGAAAGTCCAGGGGGCCAACAACATCAACCCCTAATTTTAAAAAGGGACCTCCCCCTTCACCCTTGGAAGTGTAATTAAGGGGGCCTTTGGGTGGTTACCTGTCTTGCCCCTGGCTTGAGAGGCAACAAAGGATTACAAAACTCCTTCACCTTCCGGGACATATTTGGCCAGTAGACATGGGTGACTAGTCTACTCAAAGTTTTGCTCTGGACAAGATGACCAGCTAGGGGTATGACATGGGCCAATGAGAGAGAAAACGTTTTGTATTGCTGAGGCACTATCTCTCCTAGTGGCAACAGGCTTGGGGTCTCTGGCCTCAGTATACATTAGTCCCTCCTCCCAATAGATCCTGTGGGAGCCATTAACATCTCCCTGTTCCTATGCAGCAGCTTGCTGTATCAGGCTTTCAAGAGTACGACAGGTCCTTTGTCCTTGGCACAGCTCTTCCCTAGAGAAACTCACTGGGCATAAGAGCTCTTCCGTGAAAGGCCCAGGTTCCTGTGGCTCAGTTCCCTCTGGGGCTGATAGGTCTTGAGGAGAGGGAGCTGAACTTGTAACTGTTCAGAAGTTGGTTTCCCAGACTTCTTACCTTTTCTCTTGGAGTGTTGGGCCATTATTCCAGAATCCAACTCCTCTTTTTCACCCCGGACTTTGCTCTGTGCTCAGGCTTTTACGCACACCGTTTTGGGGATTCCCAGCATGGCTGCATGGGATCTTCACTCTACTTCAGTTCATGAGGACTCCAGATCATTCCCTAGCAGACATTCAACAGGAATTGCAGGGGACACTACCACCTTCTTTTGGCCAGCAACCCCTTCCCCAATCCAAGGACACCATAGCCATAGAAAGATCCTTGGTCACATTATGAGCAATGGTGGCTGGATAAGTTTGTCCAGTCAGGTACTGTTCTGGAGATACCAGTTTTTCAGTCGCCATGGTGGCACTTGCACCTGCATTTCTCAGTGCTTCCACTCGAACACCATTAATGCATGGCTGTTGTCTGTATTTTTCCAGATTACTGGGCCAGACAGCCAGGTAAGCTACATACACCCCACCCTCTGAGACTAAAGTGGCTTCAGTGTGCTCTAAGACCTGGTCAGGGCACACCAAGGATCCCATTTGAGAGGATTCGCCACACCAGTGGTAACTGGGGGTGCACTTGTGGATGCCTTTTTGGGACAGATAGGGTCTCCAGTTCGGTGCCCAATGGCTCTGCAATTAAAGCACCAAGCCTTCTTATGGTCTCCGTTCTTACCCTGGTACCCACCCTTTGTCTGTGTATTATCTCAGGCCCACCATCCTGAACAGGTTCTTGGGGGGCTTTAGAAGACTCTTTGCTTTTATCTTTAGAGTGTTCACCACATTACCCTTGGGGAGGCTTAGCAACCCCTTTATTTTGGTCACTCCCTTAATGAGACTTTTTAGACACCCTAGTCTTGACCCAATGGTCAGCCTTCTTTACCAGCTCTTGGGGAGAGACTGAACCTAGGTCCACCAAGAACTGATGCAATTGTTGGGAAACACATTTACTCAACAGATGCTCTTTGATAAGATTATATAGCCTATCATAGTCTTGCACCTTGTTACCTTTTAACCAGCCACCTAGTGTTTTGACTGAGAAGTCAACAAAATCTACCCAGGTCTGACTCGAGGTTTTGCGAATCTCTTTGTACCTAATTTTAAACTCCTTAGTGGTGAGTCCAAAGCCCTCAATCAGGGTATCCATCATGAGGTCATAGGGCTTAGCATCTGTCTCATTAAGTGTCATAAGTCTATCCCTGCACTTTCCTGAAAACATCTCCCAGAGTAGAGAGCAGCAATTCTTCTGGTTGAATTTCCTCTTCCTACAAGCCCTCTCAAAGGCTGTAAACCACTTGATATCATCACCTTCTACATATTTGGGGACAATCCCTTTGGGGCTTTGGGGCTTTTAGGGTCAAAGGCTTCATCTTTCTCCCTATTTTAAATTTTGATGCCACCAGAGATGGGTCCTAGGCACATCTCCACTCTTTCTTCTTCTATGGCTACGATTTTAGCTTCTAGAGCTAGTCTCCTAGCTAGGTTTTAAAGAACAGGATCTTTCTCTTCTATGTCATCTGGGGTACTACCAGAGATACTCCCAGAAGGGGTGATGTCAGCTGGGGAATCTGAGGTTTAATCATCCTCACTGATATTGCCATGCCCTGATCTATTAGGGGTTTCTTCCATTGCCAAGGCTCTATCACGCTCAGCAAGCAGGCTATGGAGATGAGCCTTAGTAGGTTTAGACCCCATGGCAAGGTTCAATGCTTTACAGAGGTCCTTAAGTTGGGCCAACTTAAGATTCTTGTAGGGTCCCAGATTGAGCGCTTGGCTATTACCCTCTGTCTCAAACATGGTATTAGATCAGTTGGGACCTTTTTTAGAAAGTTATATATTTTTTTAGCAGTATATTTTTTACAGGCCTGTCTAGGATAATTTTAAAAAAATTGAACTGGGGACTTAACCAAGCCTGGGTCCTTTGAAGCACAGAGCCCAACCAACCTGTCTACTCAGCACCCAAGTGCCCCAGCCTGGGTACCAACGAAACTGCTATGCCCTCTTGCTCGCAAGACCTGTGTGACCTGAGCCCCCCAGTGGGAAGTCCTGGACTTGTTTCCAAGTCCCCCTCTAAGACCTGTTTTTAGGTGCTCTCCCTCTTTCCACCAGCATAGAATGCAAATTTACCAACTCAACCAGCACCTCTGCACCAGAGTGCCCCCAGAGCAGATATTGGGAAACTGCCAGCTGTACTTTGGACCTTGGTCCGACACAAACATAACCAGTAACTGACGTAAATAATTCAATGCAATATGTGCCTTTGTTCCCATTGAAAAGCATTGTTGTGCAAAGACGCATTTAAGTAACCATTTTCCTTACCTGCAAAAATCAATATTTAAAAAAGTACTTCCTTGTAAACGAAGTTCTTGGTGTCAAAATGTACATAAAAAATTATTTCTTTTCCTAAATTGGTCTCAGATTTATTCTTGAGTGGGTCTCATTTATTGCCTTTGTGAGTACAACAAATGCTTAGCACTACCATCCGATAAGCCTAAACTTCTCACACACACACTACAATAAAAGAGAGCATTTAGTGTTATCATTTTTGCTTCAGTAAACCAATAGGGGTTGCCTGGACTCTCTACATAGTGTACCTCGATTTGGTCCACTATATAGAGAGAAAGCAAAAGAGACAATGGATGGACGGAATGCAGAACAAATCTAAACATTCACCCCCAGTCAAGAGATCTGGGTTAAATCCATCATTCTTTTGCTCACCATGCCACCCCAGGTTAGACCTGGCCATATGCAAATCAATCTTGACCCTGTGCCTCATGGGAACAGTTCAGCCCGAACTGCCAAGCCAGGTCCTCCCTGGACCGAAAACAAGCATCCTAGGACCAGTTTCGGGGTTTCACCCCTCTTCAGTCAGGATAGCTTGATTCCAGTGGCACAGTGAGCCCAGGACCCACGTCCGGGCATACCTGGCGCACTTAGCGCGAGAAAACAAAAGAGCCAGAAACCGGTCCTAGGTTGCTTGGTTCCAGTCCAGAGATGACCTGGCTTGGCAGTTCGGGCTGGACTGTTCCCATGAGGCACAGGGTCAAGACTGGTTTGCATATGGCTGGGTTCAAACTGGAATGGCATGGCGAGCAAAAAAACGATGGATTTAGGCCCAGATCTCTGTACTGGGGTGAATGTATGACATTGTTCTGCATTCTGTCCATCAACTGTTGTTTTTGCCACTATATAGAGAGCCAGCTTCCTACATTAGTGTGGTAGCTTACTGAAATCCTGTCATTTCTGTGCAGGTTTGATTCCTGCAGAGTCCCACTCTTCCCTTGACTTCAAAGGACAAAATACAGATTGTAAAGCATTAGGCTTGGTATTGTCTGCCAAGTTTTCCTACTCCGTGCAAAGCATAAGTTGAACATTGCTTTTGCTTACCAAGCTCTTGCTGTAACTGAAATGATTTAAGTTCAGAAAACTCTCTCTGTATGGTATGTGCAGCTTTTTTCCAATCCTTTTGCACAACTGGAGATTTTGTTCACAGTTTCTTCACCTTAGTTGACTAAACCTATAAGAACTTCTTTCCGGTTTCAATGGTTTCATATTCACTTTTCAGCATGCTCATAGTGTCCTTTACTGTGATATGATAGCTTACAAATCTCAATGCTTGCACAATTCTAATCCCCATACTGTCTTTTCCTGTTATCGATTTCAGCTACTACCCAACGAGGCACCACTTGAGCAGATAGGCTAGCTTATGTTTGATAATCATCCTCTGTTTTTGGCAAACTACTTCTTTTGAGAAAGGCCTACAATATGGCCCACTTTCTGCAGGTATGCTAAAGGTATCCTATCACCGGTCAACGCACTTATGTTAAAATGGTTATAGTTTATAGTGCCTGCAAAAGTGAAAAAGAGGAGAGAGGATATGGTCTTCTTTGGGGTTGGGGTGACATGCCTACCAGATTTTCACTACTCCATCGCACTGATGATTCCATATTGTGCCTCTCTCTTCCAGTAACTATAGAGGGGATACAGTCTCCATCTTTGTCTTCCCTATGGGTTGGGAGACTATACTGATCTCCCATGACAAGCAGCACCCTGCAGTCTTTCATGCTTCAGTTATAAATAACAGGGAGGAAGCTGGCATGCAAGATAAGATATAAAAATAGTTGTAAAAAAAAGAAAAGAAAAAAAAAAAATCAAACCATTTTTATAGCAGGAACACAAACTTCTTATGGACCATTTAATTACACATGCTACCCTTCTCAAAGGGACCAGTTTAATCAAACTGAAGGGTAACCACGGTTGCTTGGACTTAAAACTGCAACATACGAGTTTCATATTCCCTGCAGCATGCACTTACGTTTTCAATCCATCTTTCAAGTGGAAAGACAAATCGACCAGAGCAGGAGGCGCAGTACTGTCTTCGGACTGGCATCTGCATTCAAGGGTATTCATTCAGTCACGCTGGAGGTTAGGTAAACAAGAGCATGGTATATGCTTTAGTCTTGACAGGCAATTGTGAGAGGATAGCGCTTTTTTCGGGACACAACGTGGTTGCGGGCAAACCAAAAGCGGAGCATATAAAATTGATGCTTAGGTGGCAGAGAAACTAGAGTTTATGCTGGATGATTATTTTTTCCAGGTCTTGTACTCCAATATGGGCAAAATTAATCGAAGGTTTTCAACAAGGTTCTTAAACAAAAATGGTTTGTATTCAAATGAGTTGTATTTTTTAAAACAATATTAATACATTTGCTGTAATCCAGCCCATAATTTCAGAGAATATAGTTCAAAATGTACATAGCTTGCAAAACAATACTGATTAAAAAAACAAAATGGACAACTGATGGTAATAAAAATACAATAAAAATACCCGCAGTAGACTGTGCCCAGCCTAGCATTATTACAATTAGGGCAGAACTTCCCCTGCATCAGTAAAACGTTGTATTAAATTGGTTTCAATTAATAAAATGCATGTACTAGAAAAGGAGAACATTGTGAATACTCCATTTTTAGTCATTAAAAAACAAAATAATAGAATGTTCTTTGGAATCAACGTTATCAAAAGTTTACGATCTGTACATTTTTGCATTTCAGACTTTTAGGTCCTTTGCCGTACAATATAATGTACATTTAGTAGGTGCCTTTACATGGACTCTAATCCGCGTTCTGTACATAGTAGGAACAAAATCTCTGACCAGCAGGAAAGCTACTCTAACCAGGTAATGTCGCTAGATGTCACTACTATTTTCTATAGTCCGTCAAAAATAAAAGGCTTCAATTCTGACAAAAGGCTAATTTAGACAAGTATAAGTTTGCTTTACAACCATAACCAATCATTTTGAATGTCAAGTAGAGCAGTATACATTCTTACTTCTGCTTAAGTAGCTATGTTATTTTGCCAGAAAGTTGCCCACGAGTTAGAATATGGACTGTTTCAGCCACTCTGGTGTACCATGTAAAAATATCAGACTCTATAGTGCAAATTCTTCTCTGAATGCTCTACCGGATGGAGTACTGCACATCACCTAGCCCAGTCTGATTGGAGGTAGCAAGAAACAATAATGAATTGTGTAACTTCAGTCTTAGCCAAATGTTTTACAGTCATTTGCCCCTTCTGGAAAACGGACAAGCACAAACAGCGGCATTATTTTTAGCAAAATGAAACAACGGTTGAACATGAGTAACTAATTACGACAGTGATTTTCTGCAGCATTACTGTTCTAGATCTTCAATAAATTAAAAAGTATTTTCCTTGGCGCTATAAATCACGTTTGGTCCCATTTGGGTCCCTTTTTTCATCTGAGTGAAATATTACCCTATTTTCTACATGTGCATTGTTTTGGCGCAAAAAAAACAGGACTACGCCATTTATGCTTTCAACATTCTCAATTTGTAAAGGTCCTCTTCTGGAAGGCCTAAATTGATCCACCCATGCTGGGCATAAGCACAAACCTGGCTAGAATTCTCATGCCAAGCAGCTCCTTCACACTGGGATTGCCTTGTGACCAAAAAAAACGGCTCACAGTGAGGTGTCCCTGCTCATTACAACTGCACCACCTCGCTCATACCCCAGAATTCTTCACATAAAAAGGTGCACACCATCTTGTTCAAAGAGCAGGTCTGCAACTGAATCCTACTGTTGCTTTTACAACGACAAACACTCATTTGGATGGAGAAACGTCTTCCAGTTAGCCTTCCACTCATCACACATTGGTCCGTAAATGTCTTCACAGGTGTCATGAAATGTGAGAAATCAGTCTGATCCGAGTCTTTATGTCCTGTCGGCATAATGGGCAGGTCTCAAGTTGCAAGGCACAGTCCATACAAAGATCACTGCAAAGTGGACAAAACAACATTCTCGTAAAACTGTACTTTTTCTAATAATAGTTACAAATATGTACATTATTACAAAAAACATCTAAATTCCATATGCCCCCATCAACAAACAAAGTACTGCTAGAGCCAATCAGTCTGTCGTTTCTATAGGGAATGGTGATAGGTCATACATGAATAGCAGACCACACATTTTTGTGGACAGCATTTTGTGTTCTAGGTTCAGGACAGAAAAAACAAAATAAGTAGTATAAGAATACAACAAAACAACAAGACGACTGGGGGAGTTACTTGCTGCTGACAGCAGTAGCAAGCTAGAGCTCATTTGGTAAACCATTAATGATGAATCTCTATTTTTTATTACGCAGACCAAAAGTGTAATGAGACTATGTACAGACAAATTTACAAGGTAGCATTTATGATGGCGGGTGGCAAGTAGACTGGATTTAGGGAGACACACTTCACTCCCTTCCTACCAAATGTCCTGTGGAAGTCAAAAGTATTGAGGATGGAATCAGACTCCCAATCAAACAACTTTTTGGAAGCAGCTACCAGAAATAAGAAAATAAGTACTTTGTTATGACGGATCGGGAGGACAACAGACAACAGGGGAATGGTGAGAGTGTAACAAGCTCAATGAGGGAGGGCATATGGGGGGGAAAAGCTACGACTTGAATAGCGATGTCCGCATCATAGCACTTTTTAGGTCGAGGACTACCGGTCTGCCGAAAGGCAGAACCGGAAGTCGGAGATTTTATGACTTGGAGAAGAGGGGCTTGAACCCGCCACTCTTCTCCCCTGTTCTCCATTGGCTGGCCTCGTAAATGCTGGCCAGCCACTGGAGAAGAGGTCAGTCACTCCGATTAGGCCCCGTCCTTTTCGGATGGGGGGGCGTGTTTTTTAAAGAAAGTCTCATTCTCTCCTCCAGCCAATGGCTGGAGGAGAGAAAAGACAAACACGCCCCCGAATCCGAAAAGGACACTGCGTTTCTCCGAGGCATTTCTGCTCGCCTCGGAGAAAGGCGGTGGTGTGCTTGCCTTTTGCTCGTCACTGCCAGCACTTCAGCAGTTTGAAGCAAATCATATTTACTGTATATATATATATACTTAATTTGGTTTTAAATGATGGATGTTTCGAGCGATTTGCGTACCTGGACACAATGATATCTGAGTATAAACAACCTTCTGTCCCGTTAGAGACTTATCGCTGAGCACAATGCGGGGCATTCTTCAGCCGAGGGGCTCGCGGGGCCCAATTATCACTTCTGCCTTATCCTGCGGGTGGGGCTCTCCGCAGACTCGTGTCTGACACTGTGTACTCCGCAGACGGGGAGGGGGAGCTCGAGACATTAGTGTCCGTGTTCTGGGGAGGAGACAGGGGGATGGTGGTGGGGTGAACCGAAAACAACGACATTCCCTTTTCTGTTTTTTTAAAGAACTCGAGATGTCCAGTGGTCCGTGGGGGGAGAGAGTTCAGTTATAATTGTTCCTTCGCGTTATGCTGCTTTCGTTTTGCTTTGACACGTCCTAGCCAGTGAAAGTATTTGGGAGGGCTCGTGCGCCAGCTTCATTTGCCCCGCCCACCCCAGCTGCAGAGGGTAACGCAGAATACAACAAATACATGTGCCTTACTACGCACATGTATTTGTTCATCTACCAGTCAGTAGGCGCCGAAAGGAGTATTTGAGTCAATTCACTCCTACATGTTTGCTTACAATCTGAACTTGTACGTATTTGCACGCGCTTGAATGCTGCTAAGTTTCAAAATTCAAATGAGTTGAACCGAGACAGCATTTGCTGTTTTTTTCACGCGGGGACTCCGATTCTGGGGTACAAAGTTTGGGGAAACCGCTCTAGAGAGAACTTTTGTGGGAAAATCCACTTGACAAACTGCAATGATGTATTCCATCCAGATGTTGGGAAGCATAAGGACTTTAGACAATAAACTATATGTTGCAGGCAGAAAACAACACGTAGGTAGCTATAGGGGTTGATAAAAAAAACTGACAAGAATAGACGCCTTTATACCATTTCTCTCCCCCTCAAAGTTACAAGATGTGATACAACTAGATATAGCTGCAATTCATAGCTGTCTGTTGGTCTTTTGGATTTCTTACTTCGAAAACCTACCTTGACCTTTTAGCTAATAACAATTTACTTTCAGGGTCTTCCAATTTTACATTTGGCATTGTGTTTATGGACTGGCTGGATGTCGCGCTGTACACCGTGCTTATTTTGTTCAACAATAGGTGCCGGAGCCAAACGTCATGTTTATTTAGAAACATGCGGCCTGTCAGTGCTTCGAATATAGGGGGTGGGGAGGCGAATACCAAGACGGCGTAGTCGATTCCACCTTATGTCTCTTTAATCTAGTGCGTCACATCTGCAAAGACGGGCTATCTGTCAGTCACAGACTCTTTTATCTCAGCTATCAGTATGAATCCAAACACCCCATGCCAACAACGAAATCTGGTGGAAATGGGCGGGTAGGGCTGGGGGAAGGTCAGTCTCACTCGGAAGGAAGGAGACTGAGAGGGGTGGGACTGAAGTGGCCCGGCGCTGCCGCATGTCTGTCAAGGCTGCAGCTGACCGCCCCCGGTCCCTCCGCCCCCGGCACCCCGGGCTTTAATGAGGAAACCCCACAAAGGTTTCTAATCTCCGTTTATCTGATGATAGAGGCAAGTCTCGCACTTCGCCGAGCTGTGATAGCAGAGGGGCCGCTCTTACAGATGCCAGCTTGTCGTCCACCTGCCTGGCGGCCGGAGTCCACATACGGCTTTTTTACGCGCGTACAGACACTTGTGTTTACTTCTTTGAAATGCGCTTTGCCTCGTTTAACTCGCTCTTGGCACTTTCAGGGTCTACCCTGAATGTTGTATTATGGTCATCACCCAAGCTGCACCTGTATGTGTGTGTGTCTGGAGGGGGAGGGGGTGATTTATTTGAATTCTGCCCTTCATTTACCGTCTCTTAGAAAGTTATTAATATCTAGCTGGGTAATACTACGTTTTTCAACCTTGGAAGGATGACAGGCCGCAGTGGACTTGCAGCTATTCGACAGCGTGATCTGCAGGTCACATTCCACTGAAGAAACGCGCTCTATAGCTGAGCTGTCCTTCGGATTTTATAACTTTGTGGCACTGTAACATAAGAATGGGGCCCCGGAAGTGCCGCGTGGAGCCCCAAGCATCAACCAGCCAACACAGGAACTGACCCGAGGCTGAATTCATTTGTTGGTGATAAACATCTCTCGCCGTATCTATGAACAAGAACATTTTGCAAAACTGTAAAATGAATGGCTGCCAAGCAACTACTTCAACAAACAGCAAGTTACAGTTCCTGGCATATATTAATGTCCCCCCCTTACAGAGTACTCAGAGATAGACATATTCATCCTAACCACCCCGACGCAGAGCTCAATATCTGACTCTTGCCCAGGTCCTCCCAACATCCCCAGAAACCAAATCAGAGCTCTCCCTGGTAGTCTGAAGGGCCACCAACATGTTGGTTCTTCAGACCCGCTCAGATAATAATCTAAAACAACCATGCAGGAAGTATCCCACCCCAGTAGGACCCCCGAGCTCCAGGAAAAGAGATGGGCTGGACAACCAGACCAATAATTGATTCCCCAGCACAGATCGCATCCCTCACAACCCGAAAGAGCTCAAACAATGGAGCCCCCAGCCAAATGCAGGCCAGAAACAGTAGTGGCAGCGTCCACCCTCAACCAAAATATTTTCAAGGCGCCCAAATGCCCCACTGGAGGCTCAAGATGAAAATAGCCAATCATACAAAATTGTTTCAGATGTGAGCTGCATTGCCAACAAATGCCCCCCCCCCAAAAAAAAAATACTACAGTTAAAGGAGAAGAAAATTATCAACCATGCAATTGAAAACAAGTAATAAAAAAACATATTACAGCAAAGCAACCCCTAAAACTCCCAAAGCTGAAAGGGATGTGCTGATGGCAAAACTGGATGGCAGGGACCACATGAGGAGGTGTCTGGAGGTCATCCGCAAAAAGACCCCCACATTTTTTAGGTGGTTGACCCACACACAGTCACCCCTTTTCTAAGCCAAGAAAGGCCCCTGGCACCCACATCTTCTGGCAGAAGAAGATCTTTGCCAGACAGATCCCCATGATTAAAGCCACTGCTGTAGTTCAAGAGGCTTCACCAGGCTGTTGCATTCATTCCTGGAGGCTTTATCTGGCATGTTGTGTCCAACAGTGCAGTCCACCTAAAGCAGATTGAGTCAATTTCCAGGCGCTTGCCTGTGTCATCAATGTCGGCTTCTCGAGTGGCAGAGTGGAGTTGGTTATTGCTCGGTCATGTCCTGGTAAGAAAGAAAGAGGAACAGGATCGCCTGATATGAGCACTTTGGAGAGTGCTGATAAGACAGCTCAGCGAGAACTGGAGTGGAGCGCTCCATGAAGCGCTAGATTTGTTACCAGCAGATAGGTCGCTCTCCCCGAAAAGTTGTCTCAGCCTTTCAGGCTTCTGAAGTCGAAAGTAAGTGCTAAGGATTTGAGCACCATTAGGTATTCAAAGCTCCAAGAAACGATTCCCTATCGAACAAAGATTCAACACTGTGACCCGCAGGTTACACATAACATAGATCTCGGCAGCATCTGCTTATGCCAGAGCACCAGAGCTTCAAAACTGAAGGGGGAGGGGGTTCTCAAAGGGGCGTAACCGATTTAATTAAGGGCGTGACACGCAAACTTAAAATCCATGCTTAGCTTAGTGTGCTGCAGGAGCCAAACTGTGCTGAGTTTTTTTCCTCACACTTTTTTTTTAACTATTGCATGCCTTTCACTTGCGCGTGGAATGCATTTAGTACTAGTGTCTTTAACTTAATGTTTTTTGGGGGAGATTACGATCATTTTATTAACGTGTTGTATGCATTTTTTTTATTTAACGTTCCGTGCTCTCTGATGCATTTCCTGTTGCTGACCAGACCGAGAGTTGGTTGCGGTGTCAATGATGTGGCTACAAATGTACATGGCGGTGGTAGTGCACAGAAAGGTACCTTTGTGAGGATTGTTTGTGTTTGCTCCCGAGCCGCGTCATTCGACGTAAACCCCAGCCAAGGCACAGTTGTAGTTGTGCTCAGTGAAAGAATAGCCCCCCCCCCCCATCTCCTCCCCGATCCATTAAGCAACCCTGCCCCTCCCTTTGTTGGCCTCGCTGTGCTTTCACTTCCGCTCTTTTCTTTTAGAGCTGCTGCCATGGGGCAGTGACACAGATGTCCCTCAGTAGGGTAAGTGTTGGATAGTGTAGGGGTTAAAAATTACTATTCTAACTCCAATGGTATGCATTGTAATGGTATGCGTTGTAATGCCTGTGTTGTAGTGACATGCGATGTAGTGTCATGCGTTGTAATGGTATGCGTTGTAATGGTATGCGTTGTAGTGCCATGCGTTGTAAAGGATGTTCCGTTGTAATGCCTGCTTTGTAAGTGTAGTGCGATGTAATAGTTGCGTTGTAAAGGTTGTTTCCCGTCTGGGAGGAGCGTCACCGCAACCTGTGCTGCTTTTGCCTTTAGTCTTTCACGTCTTTAGTCCATGATTTCCTCAATAGCCACTCTAAGATCTGTGTGTGTGTGTGTGGTAGGCTGTGTGTGTGTGTGTGTGTGTGTGGTAGGCTGTGTGTGTGTGTGTGTGTGTGCGCCTCTGTGTGGGTGGCTTTTTTGGTAGGTGGCTCTATGCGTGGGTGGCTCTGTCTGTGGGTGGGTAACTCTGTGTGTGTGTGTGTGTGTAGGTGGCTCTGTGTGGGTGGCTCTATTTGTGTGCAGGTAGCTCTATGTGAATAGCTCTGTGTAGGTGGCTCTGTGTGGGTGGCTCTGTGTGTGTGGGTGGCTTTGTGTGTGTGGGTGCAAATGCAATAGGTCTCGCATTTGAGAGCGATTAAGCTATTGACATTGAAAATAACAATGCCGTTTCTTTAAATGTTTTTAAAACAAAAACAAACAAAAATAATGTCATGAGCAATGCCAATAGCTCTAACTTTAACAATGCCGAGACCATTGCATTGTAAATGCTTGTTTTGTTATGCAGTGTGGGATTTGGCAAGAGACAACGGAGGGAGGGTAGGTTGGAGCGCCAACACAAACAACGGAGGGAGGGCTGGAAGGTGGGGTAATAAGGACCACAGAGGGAGGGTCAGGGGTAACACTGACAGCAGATGGGGCAACATGGGCAATGGATGGGGCAAAACAGGCACCCAGGGGATGGTGGGTGGGGTAAAGAAACACTGATGTGGGAAAGTACATGAGGGAGCTAGCTAAAAAGGATGCACTCCAATAGAGTTCTTATACACAAAAAAAAAGTAGCGTTTAAAAAAAAAAAATAATAATGAAGAGTGGAAGAACACAAAAAGTAATGCGCCCATGTGCCAGGGGAGGGGCAAACACACAGAGGAAGCAAGCCCACGGCAGCTGACCAATAAGAAGCAAGAAAATTAAAGTGACAATGAAGCCGACAAATTGTTTTCTGTTAGTAGGCTTAGAGGTCGCCCATTACATGCAATGTCTCGCAAGAGACAGCACATTCACTTACATGAAACCTAAAAAGAATAGGGAAGTGTCAGGAGTGTATAGAGAACTGTTTGCCACAGCCTAACTTACTTCCCACAGAAATCAGCCATTTGCTCCACTAACATAGCCCAAGGAGCAGATTTACGGATCTTCAGAAGAAGTGTCATGCTGAGTACACCTTGTGCCTTCTACACCAGCTGAGTGACTGCAGCAAACTGACTTTCCCCCCGTGCCCCCCTCAACACCATAAAAGCTTTTGCGTATCAAACTTTGAGCTTTCATGCAAATGTGGAATGCAGCAGGCTAAACAATCAAAGTCTGCTTTTAGCTATCTCCCCGCACCCCCTAACAAATACCCCTGTTACTGTGCTTTTACAGACAAGCTGGTAAGGGAGCAATACAGGTTGGGAGGAGGATACTGTAGGTGGAGAGTACAAAAACGGAGAGCGCAAGAAAAGATATGCAATTTGCATAAAGTGCAGAATGAAAAATAACAAACGTAGTTCTCTAAATATGAAGCAAAAGGATACAACTTAGCCAATCAAAAGCATGGTAAAGAAGCTGTGCGAAAGAGGAGGGACAAACAAAGGTAGAAGACCAAATAAGAAGCAAACAAACGAGTGACAATAAAGTGAATCAATAGTAAGTAGCAGGCAGGCAATAAGCTCGCAGGAACTGCATTCCCAATTCTGAATGTCAAGCCTGGGACGATAAGCTCAGAGGCACTGACAGAAGAGATCTAAAAATCAAATTCTCTACAATATGTAAGGAAGTCATATCGCGCAATCCCCATAGCTCTGCCCCATATAATGCAGTTGATATACACTCGGGCTTATATATATATATAGTCAGTATTTCATTAACCGGCTTATTGCCGAGTTTGTGTGCAAACGTAGTCAATGCAGTAGTTGATTTTACAAAGTAACATTTCCATGCATTAATAAGCAACCTTCCATGACCCGCTCTGATGACATGACCCCTAGTTATGAAAATGAAAGGGTAAAACTAAGTTTAGTGTTATTGACAAAGTCCCGACTTATGAAGCCCTTTCCAAATTTCATTACAAATGCCTTGCTCAGATTTGTGGTTAGGCCCAAATCCTGCACGAATTCCAAAAAGGACATCAAAAAATGTATTAGGGCCATGGGGGTACAGGCCATAAGTATGGCATTGTTCACGTAGAGGAGGGCTAGGACTGGTCGCTGTCCTATTTGGAAGAGGTCCTTGCACCCTTTAGCCAAAACGTTGCCCAAGTTGCTAATTTAAAGGGTAAACAAGAAGGGGGCAATGTCACACCCCTGCCTACCCCCCCCCCCCCTCCACGACAAAAGATGGCATGCATTCACCCCTTACGCCATATCAGACTCTTGCTCTACTGCCTGTGTACAGATCCCGTAAAAAATTTATTATAGAGTTATCTACTCCTAGTTCTTTTAAAATGGACCACAGCTATTCATGAAAGATGCAGTCAAATACACTTCATCGGTCCGCACAGGCCAAAAATAAATGACCTTTCCTACCAAATGTGTATTTTCCAATTAACAGATTTACGTTCAGGCACTGATCTACATTTCATAAACATTTACAAAAACCATACTGAGTGTCTGATAGTAACTCATTGCTTTCCGCCAAATCCTCCTAAAGTTTTTCCAATATAATCCTGCCAACAACCTTAACCAGGGAGTCAAGTAGGGAGTTCGGACGGCAGCAAAAATCAGTTTAAGTGGTCACCTTTATTGTTAATCGGACTAATTAAAGATTCGGACCGAGTGATCAAAAAGCCTGCACTGCCACATGCTTCTAGCAACATAGCTAACATAGGTCCCCGTAATCCAATATTTTCCTTAAAAAGATCAACAGGAATTCCATCTGGGTGGGGAGCCTTGCCACCCTTGCTAATCATAATAACCCTACTCACTTTGTCAAGGGTAAACCTAGGATTAATTGCAGGATCCTCCAAAACAATAGATGAATTAGATAACTGGTGGACCGATCGCTGATGAGGATTAGAATAAAGGTTAGCAAAATGGGCTACCCATTCCACTTTAGTGATGACAATCTCCAAACGGGGTGCCGCTTCATCTTTCATGAGGGGGAGTTCACATTGCGCCAAAAAGCTGTGCTATCTCTGGTTGAAATAGCTTCTATCAAAGCCTCCCAGGGATCAGCCTTTAAAGTCTTTTTCCTTTCCTGCCGATCTATATGCTTGCCTGCAAATCTGAACATCTTTCGGGCACCTAGGAACTGCAGGGGAGCATAATTAATTAGCTAAGGCAAGGTTGTGATTATATATCATCTTATTCACTTTATCACCATAATCAGTATGGATAAGATGCGTCTGGTCAAGGCCTTGAGTGTCTATCAGGCCACATGCCTTCTTTGAAGGAAGGGGCACAGGAGAGCATTAAAATCACCACCCCAAACAATGATAAACTAATTCTTTCTGATGCGGCACAGGGACATAAGATCGCTATCCAGCTGATTTCCTTATTAATTGCATTATTATAAAAATTAACCAGAATGCAATTAAGTTTATGTGATAAGGCCACTATGAGTATTTGGTAAACACTAGTGGTAGAGCAGGTAGTAATATTGGGAGAAGAAAGGTAATTCGAGATATAGATACACAACCCACCTTTTGCTCTACCAGCACTGGATGCCACCGCAGGTTGGTTGAAAGACTTATAGCCATTGAGGTGAAGGGATTCACCTGTCCATGTCTCCTGGGCACACAGGATGTGAAATTTACATACAAAAGTGAGCCAGTCTGAGTTGTCAATACTACAGTGCAGGACCGCCATGTTCCAAAAAAAGAACACTAACTTTTGAAGCCTTAGCTTCCAAAATATTGGTGAAACAGTTTGACATATTACTAACAGAAAAGGCATGGATTATCCCAACATCAGAACTTTGTGTTGAGCCTTCCACTAAAATTACATTTACGGAATTTGAGGAGAGTCAATCTACCCGTCTAGTTTCTCTAAAGGTGAAAAACGATTGCAGACTGGTATGGGCTAGAGTGGATTCTGAGAGACAGGATCTTAATGGAACACTAGGGCAGGCAACAAGGGGCAAGGGACGGTAAAAATAGCCAAGTTGCAAAACGGTGCTGTGATGAGGGGAGATGGGTGGTTCCCCAGGCATTGTAAAATTGACTTCACTAGAGACGGTGAACTTAAACTCAAAAACACACATTCTCCTGGGAACTTTTTTTTAGAGCTTCTACCCACCCAGCTCACTCTTTTCACCATCTTAATGTCACTAAAAAGCAGCCCATGTGACCCCATTCTTTAACCCACCCAAATCAATGCTTTGTTTCATAAAGACTCCCAAGACTCTGTAAAGAACAAGTTAATTACCTTCAGTAACGCATTATCTGGTAGAGATTATCTAGCAGCAGATTCCTTACCTCTGAATTTCCAAGGCATCAGACTGGATTCGGAATCTTTTGCTCTAGCAATACCCCTTGCACTCACCGTCGGGTGCCTCAATTCGGCTCTGTGTGACGTTGTCATTAGCATCTGTTAGGATGTCACTTTCACCTATACAGGCACCAGACACGCGCGGACGTCAGTACTCTTCGTTTTCTTCTACACCAAAAGCGCAGAGCCATGAAGTAACTGACGTAAACATTAGCAAAACTAGGGCCCTGAAAAGGGGAGTAACCCTAGCCCTGACAAAATCAGTCCACAAAGCGAGGCGGCATGGGTGGGCCTGTAAGGAATCTGCAGCTAGATAGAGACTCTACCAGATAATGCATTACCAAAGGTAAGTAACTTGTTCATTTGATAGAGACAGATTTCTTACCTTTGAATTAGATACTCAAGCCATACCATCCTGGTGGTGGGCTGCAGACTAATACCTTACACTAGGAAGTCCTGCAGGACCGAACAAGTAAAATGCCCGTACCTGCGGACAGGACTGTCCAGGCAGCAGTGCTTGGCAAACGTGTGCAAAGATGCCCACGTTGCTGCCTGGCAGATGTTCAGGAATGGGACACCTTGAGCCAAGGCCTTAGGTCGCAGCCTTTCCCCTGGTGGAAAGGGCCCTTAATCCCTCAGGGGACTGCGTCTTAGCCAGGGTATAGCAGATCTTAAAGCAGAAAATGACCCCGCGAAAAATGGGCCTTTTCTGCACTGCCCGCCCCTTCTTAGCTCCCACGTACCCCACAAAGAGTAGGTGGTCTACCTGGAACTCTTTTGTACGGTTATGATAGAACGACAATTCTCTTTTTGTGTACAGATGGTGGAGATGCTCCTCTTCCTTAGTGGGATGCACGATAGACTGACCCAGATGGAATGGAGTCACCACCTTCGGCAAGAGTGAAGCACAGGTGCTAAGCACAGGTGCGAAGCACCACTTTATTTGGAAAGGACATCATATAGGGAGGCGTACAAGATGGCGCCTGCAACTCACTCACGCGCCGGGAAGATGTAATCGCCCTTAGAAAAGCTGTCTTGATGATCAGCTGTAAGTATTGCGGACACCGAGCATTCTCTTTTGAGAAGGACAGATCTAACCAAGGTTCTCCCCACTTCTGACTTGAGATGCCATTCGTGATCCGCTAGGCATCGGCGGCTGAGTTAGTCCGCCCTGGTGTTCGGAGAACCAGCCAGGTGTTGAACCACCAGTGTTATGCCCTGCTGTTCCAGCCATGTCCAGAAACGCAGGACCTCTAAAGGGTCTATGACCCCACCCAGCCCTGCTTCTTGCATTACCACATGCGGTGGTTTTATCCGTGAACACCTGCACTAACTTTGCCTTGAAAGAGGGAAGAAATGCCTTCAATGCCAATCGAATCACTCGAAGCTCCAACAAGTCGATATGGAGCCCCAATTACACCAGAGACCAGTGTCCCCTGTTGATCTCCACCTCTCCCAGATCGCTGCCCCATCCAGGAAGTGACACATCGTCACTAATGTGAGATCTGAATGGGTAAGGGAGAGGGGCTTCAGTTGACCCAATCGCAGTTAGTCAACCACCATTCCAGATCTCTCCCAGTTCCTTCCGAGATCAGGACCACATCGGTGAGATTTCCTTGATACTGTGCCCACTGGAACTTCAGATTTCACTGCAGATTCCGCATAAGCCACCTGGCATGCTTTACCAATAGGATGCAGGAGGCCATGAGGCCAGAATATTCTGGACTCGTTGCTCAGGAGGATAGGCCCAAAACTGCACTGTGTCCAGACCAGCCCCGATGAAAGGGAGAGTCTGAGGAGTCAGGTATGACTACGGCACTTTTATAGAGAACCCCAGAGAATGCATAAGAATCACCGAAGGTTCGCCGTAGTCTGAAGGTGGGAGACGACAGCCTGGGGCGAGGACTCCAACAGCCAGTCGTCGAGGTAGGGGGAAGACTGACACCCCTAACCTGCGCAGATGAGCTGCGACTACCACCATCATCTTGGTGAACACCCTGAGAGGCACTAGTAAGGCCGAAGGAGAACACCGTATACTGAAAGTGCTCAAGACCTACCTTGAACCGCAGGTAATGCCTGTGGCCCAGCAGGATGGGGATGTGAAAATACACATCCTGCTGGTCCAACGCTCCCATCCAGTCATCTTGGTCTAGGGCAGACAAGACCTGAGCTAAAGTAAGCAACTTGATCTTCTCCTTGAGGAAGAGATTGATGGTCCGAAGATCTAAAATGGGCCGCACCCCTTTGTTCTTTTTCGGAATCAGAAAGTAGCGGGAATAACAGCCACTGCCTACTTCTGAATCCAGGACCTTCTCTATAGCTCTCTTGGCCAGGAGAGCTGTAACTTCCTCTTGGAACAATTTTAAATGATCCTTCGCCAGCTGTTCTTGATTTGGCAAAATGGGAGAAGGGAAAGAAAGGAAAGGCAGAGAATAGCCCTCCTGAATATCTGCAAGACCCACTTGTCCGATGTTATGGACCTCCAGTGGGCGAGATGGTGATGGATTCTCCCACCAACTGGAGTGGTGTGGTCTTGCAGTGTCAGACTAGAAGTGCCTGGATGCTGAGGCTACTGAGGGCAGGATGGCAGACAACTACTGCCTTGCATTCCTTGGTTGCAATGAACTGCGTCCACGTCCCGCACAACTTGGGAAGCCTGCGCAGGACGGTGGCTGCGATAGAGCTGGCGCAGCTGGAAACCCGTTTCATTGCCATGAAAGGGGTGAAAGCTAGACTTACCACGAGGTGTAGAAGAGAGGCCCAAGGATCTGCCCATAGCTTGAGAGTCCTTGAACACCACAAGGGCCTTCTCCCCAAAAAGATGGGATCCATTTAACGGCACGTCCGTCAAGTTTGCCTGGACATTGCCAGAGAAGCCAGTTGTTCTAAGCCAGGCGTAGCGCAGGAAGGCCACTGTTGATGAAATCGCTCTGCCCAAAGAGTCAGTCGTGTCAAGGCCACACCTTATGGTGAATTTATCTGCATCTCTCCAGTCCTTAACCACTCTAGCGAGCACTGCCCAGGCCTCCTACAGGACTTGTGGCAGCACTTGCGCAACTGTCTCCGAAAAGGAGTAGGAGAAACAGCCCAATAAGCATGCAGTATTCACCAAACGCAATGCCTTGCTGGAGGAAGAAAACATCTTCTTCCCTAGTAAATCCAGCCTCTTGGATTCTTTTTCCAGAGGAGCGGAGAGGGAACGCGCCCCTGGTGGTAGAAGCCTGCAATAGCAAGCTTTCAGGGGTGGGGTGTTGGCAGAGGAAGTTTGGGTCACCCGGAGCCGGGGGATGGTGGCGTGCGATGGTCCTATTCATAGGAGCCCCTGTACTAGGCTTGGACCACGTGCCTAGGAGGACATCAGTAAGTGCCTCATTGAAGGGCAAAAGGGGTTCAGAGGTGGAAGCCTCAGGCTGAAGCACTTCATAAGGAGATTCGTTCCGACCTGCACAGGGCAATTCCAGTCCGAGGACCTCGGCTGCTCTCTTGACCACCATGGCCCCTCCTCCATAGCCACAGCTGGCAGAGAGAGCATGCCAGTATCTAGGGAAGAGTCCACTGGCCTCCCCAAGTTGCCCATACCAGTCTACAGAAACTTCCTGGTTTTCTAAAGAGTCCATAGACCCCTCCAAATTCTTTCCCAAGCCTAAAAAATAATCAAGATGTTCAGGGGACAACATAGTACCTCAGGGTTCAATCGACGTAAGCGATGCCATTCCAACCCCGTGTCGTCTGGGATAAGGATGGGGCTGGGTCCGATGTCAGGGAAGATCGCAATGGCATGACGAGTGCCGTCCTGGATCCAGGATCGGATCCCTGAGGCCCCACTGGTGCAGTAGCCGAAGCAGACCGAGTCGAATCCAATGGGGCCCCTTCCGACCCCACAGGGCCAGAAGGGTCGTCCTGCTGAAATACATGGTGCATGGCCTTGTAAAAATCTTTACTTTAGCGGGTACGCTCTGGCTCCCGGAAAAGGGAGGGAGGCGCGAAGTCAACCCTAGCTTCGGGTCCACAGAACCGTGCCTAGAGCATCAGCGCTCCTTACCTCATTCGTCGACGGACAGTCGAGGCGAAGATTAAGTCTGCTTGGATTTCTTCTTCCGTGTCTCTTTCCAGTGTCCCGATGACTTTGAGTGGGACGAAGAGAACTTAGGGCTCCGGGAGCGGTCCCACAACCTCCGCTTATTTATTGGAACCAGGACCTCCACTGAGTCTCACTGGATGGTGTCGCCTGCCGGGATGCAAGGAGCTTCATAGCCCGCTCCAGCAAGGCCTTCGGAGCCATAGCCGAACAGTCAGAGTATGACTTTGAGACATGGTCTTGCTCGAGACACCAGAGACAGCCAAGGTGGGGTGTCGGTTACCAACATCGTGCGCGACAGACACCGCACAGTTTAAACCCAGTCTCCCTCAAAGACATCCTCGCACACAATGGAGAAACAGAAAATTCCGAAGTGGACAAAAAGTCGAAAAGGCCTGTCAAAAAGCAACAGTGGGGTAGCTCCTCCCAGATCGGTGCATAACTGGTGCAGAAAGAAAAGAACTGAGGTCTGCGCGCCTGGATGGCGCCTATATAGGTGGCCGCAACGTCATAACCAACTCTAAAGACGCCAACATCACGCGGAGCCGAATGAAGCCCCCCAACGGCGCGCGCAAGGGCTATTGCTCAAGCAAAAGTTTCCGGCTCCAGCCTGACGCCTGAGAAATTTAAAGGTAAGGAATCTACAGCTAGAAGTCACTATCAGATTATTATTATTATTAAATTCTTGTTGAGCGCAACTGTCACCCCAAGGGTATCCTGGCGCTGGATCATAGGTGAGTCATCAGATCCGATACACTACATTACTTTGGAAAGAGATAGGTCTTTAGCTCCCTTTTAAAGGAGGGGAATTCTTGCTTACTCCTGAGCAACAGAGGG
This sequence comes from Triturus cristatus, assembly GCF_964204655.1. Lineage (NCBI taxonomy): Eukaryota > Metazoa > Chordata > Amphibia > Caudata > Salamandridae > Triturus > Triturus cristatus. The sequence continues at coordinate 310,109,855 of NC_140595.1, forward strand.
AGAGTATTCCACAGCTTAGCTGCTGTAAAACCAAAGGCACGACCACCCATCCTCACTCTAACGAATTTAGGGACTATGGTCAAAAAAGCCGAGGAGGATCTTAGAGGTCTAGCAGCCTGGTACCACGAAAAGAGGTGTTGAAGTGGCAGCGGTCCCAGCCCATGCAGCGCTCTGAACACAACACAGGCAGCTTTAAAGAGAATACGCTGCTGAACAGGCAGCCAATGGAGGTCAGACAGAGCTTCTGAAGATGATGCAGAGCGAGGTCGATCTAAAGCCAGTTTGGCCGCCATGTTTTGAACCCTCTGCAGCCTACCTACTAAGGACTTAGGTGCCCCCAGAAGTAGTGCGTTACAGTAGTCTAACCTACTGAGTATAGTACTGCGCACCACCTCTATTCGAGCCTGTGGGGGGAGCAACGGCAAGATTTTGCGTAGGGCTCGAGGCCCATGCACGTAGCTATGGTCTTATTCACCAAGGCATTTAGTTGCAGCCCCGGCTCAAACACAATCCCCAGGTTACGGGCCGACTCCGCCGCTGTCACCGTACCTAAGATAGAAGCTGGCCAGAAACCTTCTGGTAACGTACGGGAGGGCTGATCCAATGAGCAATGAAGCACTTCAGTCTTTGCCCCATTGAATTGGAGTGAGTTGAGTCGGAGCCATTCTGCTGTTTCCGACATACACTGAAAAAATCAGTTGTGTATCATCGGCATAATTGATAACCGAGATGCCGAAAGATTTTATCAAACTGATTAGGGGCCGGAGGTATAGGTTAAAGAGGATCGGGCTGATCGCAGACCCCTGTGGTACACCCTGCTTCACCTGACGTGTATCTGACCGAAAAGGTGGTAAAGCCACTGCTTGCTGCCTATTTTCCAGGTAGGATTCAAGCCAGCCCAGCGCCAGACCACCCACGCCTGCCCCCTTGAGGCGATCCAGCAGGACAGCGTGATCCACCGTGTCGATTGCCGCCGACATGTCCAGCAGCACCAAAAATGCTGCCTTACCCATATCGACACGCGTTCGCAGATCGTCAAGCACGGTGATCAGGGCGGTCTCGGTCCCATGCGCCGGCCTGAAACCAAACTGGGCAGCATCCAAACAAGCGTTGGATTCCAGGAAGTTTGATAAAGTTCTTGTGACCAACTTCTCTAGAATTTTTATAGGGAATGGAAGCAGCGATATGGGTCTGTAGCTGGCAGGACAAAGCGGGTCCAGAGGCATTTTTTAGCAACGGTGTCACAATTGCAAGCTTCCAGCTATCAGGAACCGTGGCTGAGGTCAAAGACTGACAGCAGATGGTATACAGCGGAGGTAGCAACTATCTGAAAGGCCTTCCATATCCTATGTGGCAGGGGGTCCAATGGGGAACCCGACGACACACCATTAGCCACTATGCAGAATTCCTCCAAGGACGGGGTGGGAAAACAGGATAATAATTGTTGTTCACCCTTAACCTCCTCGACACCCGAAGGGTGAGGGGGTTTCCGTGGGGAGGACTCCATCAGGGCCACGTGGCTCGGAGTCGAAAGGCCACTCAAGATGAGTCTGATTTTTTCCTCAAATGCAGAGGCCAAAGAATCACACAGCTCCTGAGATGGTGTGGTAACTGGGGCTGCAGAAGCCGGATTTGCCAAGTTGTCAACCAGCTTAAAGAGGGTCTGCGATTTATTAGTGGCTTTAGTCAGAGAATCTTCCAGGAACTTCGCCTTAGCCAACTTTAGATGGTCTTTGTATTCCCGCAGGGCCTGTCTGTATTGTGCACGATCTGAGTCTGCGTACCCTCTCCTCCAAGCACGCTCTGCCTGTTTACAGCGGAGTTTCTGTTGGCTGAGATCACTGGTGAACCAAGCATTGGTTCTCCGAGGCTTGTTCTTCACCCTTTTTAAAGGGATCAGTACATCCAGAGATGTTACAATCTGTTTACACAGGGTAGTATAGCTTTTATCCACCGTTTCCTGCGCCTCAAAGGTTGTAGGCAGCAGAGAAGGTAAATTTGACCCCCTTAGTAGACGGGACCACTGTCTACTAAATTTATACCCAGCCGAACTGTCACTGCGCTGCACTCCAGCCACAGAAATAGACATGAGGATCAGAGTATGATCAGTCCAGCATTGATCCAGGACTTCATTAATGGCAACCAATTTTTTATCAGCAAAGACCAGGTCCAAAATGTTCCCCTTCACATGTGTGGGACATTACACAAGCTGTTCCAGCTGTATGTTATTGCATGCTTGGCAAATTTCCCTGTAGGCTAGGTCTTGTGGGCCTAATGGTCGTAAATTAAAATCACCCAGCACTATAAAGTTGGAGTGTGAGTTGGATAAATTGTACACAAGGTCAATAAATTGCTGAAAAGAAGGGGCTATACCGGAGGGAGGTCTGTAACACAAAAGACCAGAAAAAACTGTGCCACCCTGAGCCAATAAGGAAAATCCCAGGAGTTCAAAGCCCACCACCTGTTTAACTGTAAACTGTGAGAGGGCAAGTGTGTCTTTACAAATAAACCCCACTCCGCCACCTCTACCCGTAGTTCGAGGGATATGTCTGATGAAATATCCTGGAGGACATGCCCAGGCCAACTCTGCTCCACTATCTGATGTAGTCCAGGTCTCTGTCAGGAATAAGATATCCAGTTTAGCTGACTCAATCAACAAAAAGATTTCGTCATAGTGCTTTACAAGGGAGCGGACATTCAGAAGGCCACAGGAAATGGGGGGCATAGACCGTGGCCACACGGCAGAATCTTTATGTGAGGCCGAGTGGTGGTTCAGAGCACACAGTTCTTCCCGAGAATATACTAAATGTGTCCTCATTGGGTCTCTGGAGCCAGGAGCTACCGGGACGCGAACGGGCGCAAACGGGCTTACCTCTGGCGCACCTCCGGCGCGCCCGCTGCGCGCCTGCGTCTCCATTGATCTTATAGTATTACGCCGCGCGGGTACCGCCTCGTAGGCGTCTGACCCACCCAATATGGCGCCTACAATGTCCCAGGCCTCACTCACCCACTCCAAGATGGCGGCCAAGCGTCGCTGAACCGGAGCCCCCGCTAGCTAAGTCCCGACAAATGCGGGTGATAGAAACGTTTTAAATGCAGGTAAGCCTAACGGTCTCCCCCCGCAGCAAAGCAGCGTAGCAGCAAATTAAAAGAATCTCTATTCCCATAGAGTTGTAAGTAGTTTGTTAAAAAACAGCAATGCGCGCGATGACAAGGTCTGCCTTACCGTGTAAAGAAGCAGTTTATAAAGCTCTCCAATGCGCGGGTACCGCCTCGTAGGCGTCTGACCCACCCAATATGGCACCTACAATGTCCCAGGCCTCACTCACCCACTCCAAGATGGCGGCCAAGCGCCGCTGAACCGGAGCCCCCGCTAGCTAAGTCCCGACAAATGCGGGTGATAGAAACGTTTTAAATGCAGGTAAGCCTAACTGTCTCCCCCCGCAGCAAAGCAGCGTAGCAGCAAATTAAAAGAATCTCTATTCCCATAGAGTTGTAAGTAGTTTGTTAAAAAACAGCAATGCGCGCGATGACAAGATTGAAGGAGTTTAGGGAGGGACCTTTATCACTAAATAAGGCGTAGCTTCAGAGGGTAGATCAAGAAAACATGGGTCATCAGGGGATCTGGGCTCTACCTGTTCCTGGTCACTACATACTACATTTAGAGTTGATAAGGGTATGGTTTGAGGAGATGGTGTAAACCTGGGACCATCAGTGGAAGGTTGCTCTACACGACCCTGAATAGGCAGGAGCAGTTGAGGGGATAGAACGCTCCTTAGCTGCAGGTGAAAACTAGCATTAGCATTTGAATTAGCATATACTTTCAGCAAGTCTAAACAATTAAAGGACACTTTTCCACATGTAGCAGCCTCTCTGCTAATGAGTCCAAGGTAGATTTTACCGAAGCTTCGAAGGCCTGTACTGCTACATGTAACCTCTTCAAGGCTTCATACGTCACCCCAACAGTGTCTGATCTCAGCTTGGTGCCAGTGAAATCCGTATTCGGTTTGGCAAAATATGTCAGAGTTTTTGGAACCCCCTGTATAATGCCAGATGATTTTAAACGTGGCCCTGGGATTTTCAGACACTACAAAGGGGGTTATGGTCCCAAGTAAGAAGATGAGGCCACATCCGAAACAGCGGAGCCAATTGCAGCACAGGAAGATGCATCGCCACCCACAGCCTGACCAGGGCTGCAAACGGGGAACACATTGATGTAGAGGAGGGTTCCTTCAGTCCCTTCTGGGGTATCCATGGGCAACGATCAGGTCTTGTTGGCATGAACTAATTCTCGCTTCAACTGTAGGGATCTTTTTATTTTATGCACCCATAGCGCTGGTAATACAAGTCAAAACAACAATGAGGCTTACTGGACGGCCTCTATTTTGCCACAGCCAGTGAAAGCTTTCTCCTTCCCATGGCACCCCTTTAAAAGTTACAATATCCTGGACTTCAAGGTCAAAAGGGTGGGCACAGCCCAGACTCTTCTTTGCTCCGACGGGCGGGGGATGGGCCTGGGCGTCCCACGGGACGTGATGGGAGCGCTACATAGCGTTGTCGGAAGTGAAGGTGCAAATGATTAACAGGGCAGCCTCCAGAGGCCCTGTAGCTGCCGGATGATGTAGTCCCAAGTTGTAGCCAGCACAAAAAAATGCCTGTCATCATCATAACGTAAGAATTCTTACATTTGTGGACTCAGATTTAACTGGAAACGTGTTGCACTGTCGGGTTTGTGTCAGCATCAGCAACAACAGTTGAATTCACCCACCTATCTTTATTTGAATGTCTGTCTCTATATCTGTACATTTGGAAGGGTATCTTCACCTCAGATTACACCTTGTCTGTCTGCAGCTGGAGCCCCCTACTTCACTCAAATGTTGGGAAAGTTGCTCGGTTCATAATTAGTCTCAGGATAGGCTCCTTTGGACTGTGACCAATGGCTTTCCAGCTTCCTCTCCCTTGCAAGACTCAAGCAAATCAGACATCTTATGACTCATCTCATGCTCAAACCAAAATGTTTGCCATATTTTGTGTGTTTTCCCTTTTGCTGTGCTTTACCACTGTATGAGGCTAAGAAAGCTCCTGGAAAGCAGAACTTTCAAATGAAGCACATGTTACGGTGAACAAAGATCAAGGGACTGGACCCCAAACTTCAGGTATATAGATACCATGTGTGGTGAACACAGACCTTCAAACTGGGCAGAGGACTAAGGCTGGACAGTCAAGTGAAACTTTTTATTTTTCCACTGCTGTGCATTTGGCAATTTCTGATACAAGGCTCGCTTGCAAAGGACAAGTCATGCAGGTTTCAGTCTTGTGCTGGACATCAAGCAGGTAGACCCAGGCCATAGAAGACCGAAGCCGGAAACTCTCAGATACAATCCCCAAATAAGCTACTGCGCTGCTTGGGCCAAGTAAAAGAAAAGCTAGCTTACCTGTAACATCAGCTCTGTATAGTGGGTATCTTCAATAAATTCATACATTTAAAAGAAATGCAACCCTCGCAATGCAGGAAACGTGTATTATACCTTAAAGCAGCCAAAGACCTACAAATCCCAAGAACGTAGAACATTGATAGTTAGCCCTTCTGTTCATTTTTACGGTCTACTGATGAAAATGGGATCACACAATAGGATTTCCATTCCTGTGGCTCCATTGTGAAGGAGGGAGGGTTGGTTATGGACTTAAAGGAAAATTCCCATGGTCGCAAACTGATGCTACACTAAGGAAAAATGTCCTTCTCTATCATGTGATCTTCATTAATATTCATGAATACTGAATGTGAAAAGACTAGCAAGGTCATTCCTTTCTAAGAGTTTAGCAGTATCGAACAAAACAGAGGGGAACATTCCAATATGCAAGGCTGAAATTATTTTCCAAGAAGGTTCTAGCATTTTGAAGTCAATCTTACTGGCGAGGCCGAGAAGAGAACCCAATTACTTTTAAGACTGATGTCTGGGTTTGCCATTTCTTTATTTACTGATAATCAAACAATACGGCAACCCAATAGCCCCAGGGAAGCTGGGACATATTGCCAATAGAACAAATAAGGGTGCTTTCCACAGAACGTTTCTTCCACGAATATTAAGGCAACACCATGCTTTAAGGGAAAAAGTAGTTACCGAAGGGCATAATGCTACAGTGATCGGCCTCTTGTTACAACCGGTGGCATTTGGAACTTTGGCATCCCCTCGAAAATGGCTTGAAATATTAGTGTGCAGATGGTCTACTGTACATTAACATGGATGTGTCATTAGTTATTAACCATACTCCTAATGGATGTGTGGGATTCATTGCATACCTGAAGACAGTTTTTATGTTGGACAACGTAATTCATGCACTTCAATTTATTTTGGCTAAACTTCGGGCACAGTGCCCAACCTGTTCCAATATTCTAGTGGCTTTGTTAGACCGGTTGTAACTTTCTACTAATGTCCCCATTTGTCTTTTATTGGATATTTACTTCATGAGAATGCCCTTTTGCCCAGAGGATGGTCTCACACGCTTATGGCTGTAAGAGACTGAAACATTGACTATATCTCTTGTATAGTCACAAGAATAGGACCTCTCACCTATGTAACTATTCTACTTCATTGGAGCAGGAACCTATTGCTTAGATAGTAATTTGCTCTTTTTAACTAACTTCTTTGTTTGGTCTATTTCCATACGTTATGTTCCATTAGTGTTTGTTGTATGGGCTTCTTATATATGGTTACATGAATAATTGATTTTTCTAATTATATCACTTTTTTGCTATTCTGAGCAGCATCCATGGTTACCTTTATCATCCTTTATTAACTTTTCTTTTTTCCTCAATGAACTTTGTTAAGCTAACATACTTATTTCTTTATTTACAGCAATTAAAGACTTTTTTTTTAAACCTCTTTTTTCGGTGTGCCGAATGCAACATTGTACAGATGTAAGTGAGATTGGAATCAACCCTTTACTGACAAATGAAAACCCACAGTTAATATTAAACCTAATTATAAACTACAGAGTGCAGTCACCCTTGTAAAAACACATTAGATCAAGTTATGAGCAAATTCTTTGGGTGCGCTACCACTTCAACCTCTTAGACAACAGCCAGCATTGGAGAGTGGGGAGAGAGGCTGGAGGTAGGTAGGTAAATAAGTTCTGTGTTCAGTGAGACAACAAAACAAGCATTGGCATAGCCAATAGGTCTCACCCTTGCGACCTTTTAAGTGTTTAGTCATGCGGCACATTATCCTGGGTGCTGCGCTGCCAGGGATTGAGGAGCTATACAATTACTACACACTGGGTCATGCAGTCTGATTCAGGAATAAGTGCTTGCCTCAGGAAACATTTATTGGAGCGGCAGGTCTGAGAGACAGAGGTGGGTGAAAAAGGTGGAACAGTGAGAGGGATGAGTTTGGGGAGACCAAAAGGTGAGAGAATAAGCATCAGCAAATCCAATAGGTCTCGGCAACACCTGAGCTTCAAGCTTTTGGAGTTGCCAATGTTAATGTTTTTAGCCGTATGTTTGAGGTTGCAGATGTGTCATGTGTGTCTGTGTTCAAATGTGTGTTATTACATTTGAGGGAGTACCAGTGGCTGTGTGTTATGTGTGCATGCTTGTGTGTGTTTACATACACAAACGGCTGTGTGCGATATAGCAGTGCTAGTGCGTGATTGGGTGTCATTGGGCTGCTTGTGCTGTGTGTTTTGTGCGACCCGAGGTGCACACTGGGATTGGCCGCTACATAGGAACATTCAAGGTAAACTGTGGCTTTTAAAGTTATCTGCAACGACCCCAGCTCTCTGCTCAGGGCTTGCTTTCAACGCTTCTTTTGTCATCTGCTTAAAGCTGCGAGTGTTGTTAATCAGAAGAGAAGAGTAGCATCACTCGTTGATTTGGGATGGATTATAGAAGCAAGGTTCAAATGCGGAGGTATTGATTGCATGGCGACCGCAAGCACAAGTGCACCATACACGGGCTCAGCGTTAGTGGATGTGATCAACTACACAAAAAAACTCTGTCTCAAACGTTTTTCACTAACTTATCAAGTGTGTAAAATCAGTGCAATGACAAACAATAACAGTCCCATTGCAGCCTTGTAAAATGCACGCTGCATTGTCTTTTTATTCTTCCACTATGTGATCAGATGTTCACCAGTGACTTTTTTGACGCAGTAAATGTTTTGCACATGCAAAGTTTGTTTGTTTTTCTTTTTCCATGTATGTATAATTGATATCGTGGCCATTTATGGTTACGGACATTGATTTCTTTAACAAACGGAACACCTGATCGATATTTATCACGGTGGCATGTCAACACGTTATAAAAGGGCTTACATAAATTCTGTTGGTTCAGGTGAAAAGAAAGATGCAGTCACTTCTAGGGGGTGCTGACATTACTAATTTACATCGGATGCCATGGGTAAGACGTGTCATTTATTTTACAATTTACTGTGAGGATGTAATGTACTTTACACTCGCAATAATAACTTATTTTTTAAATAAATCACACACCCCTCACATCTGCCGTACCTAAAGCACTTCCTACCCCTCTTCTGCTGATTCTAAGCACTGTAAATAACAGATGATTCTATAACTCAATATATGGTCCTCACTTTACCAATCAAAATAAGGAGGGACGGCTGAGATGGCCTCAATGGGGTTGTGACCTGCAGATAGCCACGTCATTCCGCAGGAGATGTCTAGCTCACTGAGCCATCCTTTGGCGCTATGTTAAACATTCTATCCACAACTCTGTTACGGCATTGCCATGTGCAAGCGTTAAAGCTTGCACTGCCGGTGCGATAGAGTTATAAATCACTGTTTGTTATCATGCAGCAGCCTGGAATGTTAAATAAAGAATGTTCAGCTTACTAAACTCGTCATCCGGTTGAAAGGTAATAAAAGTTCATCTTGGTAGTAAACGGGATGCCGACGATCCTAATGTGAAGGCTAGAATGCAGGAGGGGCTCTTGTGAGGCCATACTCTTGTACAACCGCACAATTATGACGACTGAAACAACTGCATACAAATTCCTTTTTATCTGGAGTGTACTCCATAGCCTTAAGCACTTGCTGGATGAAGTCATAGGTGTCGCAACCTCACTGCGTTGTTTGCGCAAATTCCACGTTAAGAAGATTACGAGTGGAGCCTTTCTTCCTCAGCTCGTGATACAGAAATCATGGTTCTACAGGCTACTACTAGGAAATACACGCACTGTGCGATCCAAAATGAGGAACTGGATTCACTTAGGTCTAGCGCCAATGGTAAGAGCACCGTTTGCTTTATACAAACTATTCTGCTTTACGAAGAAGCGTATGTGATTAAAAACCTAGTAAACGCTGAAATTCTAAACATGTCTACAGGATGTCCAGAAACAGGCAAATGCAAACAGCTCTTTTCAAGCACTCGTGCTTGTGCTGGCATCCCCTTTGCAGGAGCGAGCAGCTGCGCGCGGGCCATCTGTTTTCAATTAGCGTGGCCGCGCGCGCCGCTGCTCGCTCCCGCAAGGTGGATGCCAGCACAAGCACAAGTGCTTGAAAAGAGCTGACCAATTTCTAAAGGTCATCTTCTAGAGCAACGCATGCGCGCTATCTAGGCGAGACCTAAAAAAAGGACACTGACCACTTCTGTGGCATAATTGATGTTAAATAGGAATGCAAGCATGTAATGATGTCAACAAAGAGGCTGAGAATGAGATGCTTTCACATGTTGGCTTCAGTATGCAAGCACAACAGTCAACCAAAGAGAAGTATGCCAGGAATTATACCTTCCTGCTACTTTATCAGCTATTTGCCAGGGGCTGAAGAACAGATCTCCATCATCCTAGGACTGGAAAACACAGCCAGATGATTTGATCTGTGCTGAATTGCTTGATGATGGCCTCATCTAGCATGATTTGCTTGGCCCTAGTTGAAATCAAATGTAATTCGGACATAAACTAGATTAAGAGAGATTAATAAAAAAAGGAGAGAAAAAAAGAGAAAGTGTGCCCTTAGATTATAGAAGACACTAAAATGTTAAGATCAAAACTATACCACCGTAACTTTTGCAAACCTTCTCATTCGAATACCCAGGAAGGTTCAAGGCTAGGTATATTAAAAATAAATTTCTAAGACTGACACTGTAGTAGAGGTATCTTACTAAAACGCAGAACAAGATTTAAGAAGCAAATCTGGCAGCTATGAGACCTCTGAAAACAAGCAGACTGTCTGGCACAGCTGCTCTGCAAGTTTGATTGCTCAGCAGGTTCTTCACTTAATTCTATTGGATGTTCCAAAAGACTAACATCAAAGTTCCCAGCATCATGTTGGAAAAAGAGTGTCCAGTTTCTGTTGATCATCCCAGCTCGGTTTAAGATTTTGCCCAAAGAAATTAACAATAGATTGAAAATCCACAAGCTCCACCAATGACTCAGAAAATAGTTATATGATTCCTCGGCCTAATAGTTAACATTTTTACTGCATATGTTCTAGATAACCACTGTGAAGTCCTCTTTACAACTCCAGTTCATTAGACTTCTTTTTATTCTAGAACCTTCGAGAAAAAAACAACTTTCTAACTGTGTGAGGGTTCCGGTACCTGGGAAATGGAAAGACAAACCCCACTAATAATTAGGTATGTTGGATGCACAATGGGAGTAAGAAAGAATATTGCAGTAATTCAGCTTAGATACAATGACACAATTCTACAGCAGTAAGCAGTTGGAGTCTAAAGAGTTTTTGTTCAGATATCAGACTGGACAACTAAGCTTATTAGTGCATTCAAAGACACTGGAATAAAGTAGCACCCCATGATTTACAATACATTAAAATGGAATTGGAGGAGTTTCTTCAGTGTTGACAGCCGCAAAATGTTAAGGAAGGACTATCTAAAAAAAAGAGGATTATCTTCACTTTGGCTTGATTATATTTTTCAAAGAGCTGACAAATCAGTAACTAACTTCAATCCTGTACTGAGCAAAAGCTGTACCTGCAAGACGGGCAGCCTCTTGAGCACTAATAACTTTGTCAAGTGCTCTCTTGAAACTGATATGAGCCAGTAGACGTGAAACTAAAGCTTTGGTGACACATATTTAAAAAGAAGCTGGTATACGACACAGCCCAGAGGAACACAAAATGCACATGCAAAGTAAGCAGAATAAACACTGCCATGCCACTCCCTGGGACTCATAACCGAAAATGCAATAATCCGGCTCGAAGTCAGGTAGGTCATTGTTTGTAAATAGTAGAAAGAAGCAAAACTGAAGGTTTGTTTAATGAGAAATGTTCAACATTACCTATGCCCACATGGCCGGAGCTCAGTGTCTGCCATCTCGTCGCAGCAAAGTGTGCAGCAGTTCTCTCTGATGCTAACTTGTTTCAAAAGAGCTAGCCGTCGATGCCTGAAAAAAAGAAATACACAACACAATGACCCCCTTCAGCCATGATACTGCGTGCTACATCGAACTGGAATTGATACACGACAGAAATGTGTTCCATTTTCAAAACAAAGAACACTACAACAGCAAGTAGTATCCAACCTACTACTGGGTGAATTTAAATGTGAAACTATTGACAAGTGTTTACGAAATGCACTGGAACATTCAAAGTACAATGCTGAATCTTATCTTGAACACACTGTACCTGAAACTTGTCTTCGAGTTGACAATTTACCAGTGCGTGAAATAAATAAATTTCATGAACTGCTATGTATGCCCTGACTACAGTGGTTTTAACAATCCTGCACTTTGTCACACTTTCTAGTGCCCTGCTTGCTCCAGGCAGAATTTGGCAACAATTAAGGACCCGCTGGACACTCTAGGCCCCCCTCCTCAGGTTTAATTTTGTTAAGTTGCCGTAATGCTCTATGAACCCGGTGATAATCTTAAAAGGGAGCTGTCAAACCTACTAAAAACAATACCAATGTGTTTTGTGTGGTGTTTAATAGAATTGTTTTACCAATGATAAGATTGGTACATATCAGGCATTGAAATTATTGATGATCCGCGGATCACATGCACAGGTCGGCAGCAAGAGCTTAACTCGCACAGTCATATTGCCCTCACGACAAAAAACACTTGTCGCTTTGAATCTTATTGGGTTACTTTAGAGGACAAATACTCCAGGTGGATGCCATAGAAAATAAATTACAGTAGCAAAACTTTGTTAAAATCATTGAGTCCATCATAATACTATCCCTTTATCTGGGGCTTGGAAAGTCATCATACGTCCTCAGCCATGTTCAAACGCTCAGGCCACCATCAAAATATAGCCAGCGACATACTTAATCAAGTTTATTTCAACATGTAGACAGGCGCCACATCAAACAAGCTAACTTCTAAACACTTTAGACATGCAAGGCACAAACCATTAACTAGGTACTTTAGCAACAGTCTTACCCAGAAACAAGTTCTGTTTCATCATCAAGGTCACATTGCCTTAGGAAAGCAGCAAGTCTGCAAATCAAGGAACTGCCTATTTCTACCAAGCTCAAGTACATACATACTTGGGGAGCATATCAATTAGCTAAATTGGGTCTTTATGGAGTAGTGGCACACCAGTTTTTCTTAAACTTAGTGGCACAAGGAGGGGAATTGATTTTCTGAAGCTGGACAGCATATGTATAGGAAAATTCCCCTTTTTGACATGGTCACCCCCAACACACACTGTTTGCCTGGTATTTGATGCAATGTTTACTGACATGCACTGGGTTGCTGCTAACCAGATTCACCCAGTGCCAGTGTTCTTTCCCTAAAACAAGTTAACTGTGCAATTGTTCCCCAATTAGCAAGACCTTTAGCACCTTTGAAAGTCCCTAGTAAAATGGTAGTCCCAGTACCTAGGGCATGGGTCACTAAGGGCTGTAGCATGTATGGTACCATTCTTTTTATTTTTTTTTATTTTTATTTGCAGTATGTACATAATAATATCACATTGAATCAAAATGTCAGCGTAAAGATTCGAACTTCCAATTTAAAACATGCATAAATAACACAAGTACTTTATCTATTCAGGAACACTATATCGAGAGAAGGAGCAGAGGTCCCATTAACACAATAACAAAAAAAAAAGAACCTCTACCTTCCCTCCTCCTATGAATTTCTGTCCTCCCTCCACTTTGTGATGGGAGCCCAAATACTTTCCCCAAAGTTCCCTACTTTCTTCCCTTTCTGTGCGTACAAAGCGATCTCTATATTATGCATACCTAATAATCTAGAAAGCCACATTTGAAATGAGGGGGCTCCGGTATCTTTCCAGCCTGCGGAAATTAATATCCGAAGTACAGCAACAGACATAAACACGAAGGCCTCCTCCGTTTTTCCTAATTTTAATCTATTGTCGATACCCAAAATCATTAGAGTAGATGACAAAAGGATTTTTTTCCCTAACAGCCCCTCCCAGAATTTTTCTATCTCCCTCTGAATTCCAACCAAGGACCCACACTCAAAAAACATATGAAACAGATCTGCCTGGCCTACCTTACATCTAGGACGTATATCGTCTTCCCTTATGCCCCAGGCATATAACTTTGCGGGCGTATGATCTAAATTAAACAACGTTTTGTAATGCTGTGCCCTCAAATTAGTGGAGCGAAATATTTTCTTATTTAAAAGAAGGACAAGATCTAAATCTATATCCGGATTTCCCAGTTTTATAGCCAGAGCAGATTCTGTTTTTTCCATATCATCTTGTATTTCTCCACATAATAGAGTATAAAATAGAAATAGAGTTAGCCACTTGGTTAACTCCTATAATTTTTTGTGGTGACCTAAATATCTCAGCAGATTGGGATCCGAATGCAGTTTATTCTGGACGAAAGCCCAGAGTTTATAGGGCAGTCTCATCTCTTATAAGGTCGCATGGGCTATTAGATGTATGGCGGATGAAGGATCCTAAAGATCCAGGATATACATATTTTTCAAATCCACATCAGAGATATACTAAGTTGGATTACTTTTTTGTATCAGATTCAGAAAGAAGTAGAGTAGCAATATCTAAATTTCCAAAGCTATTATCGGATCACAATCCTTTGGTCTTAATATATAAATTGGAGAGATCAGAAAGGGCATGCACTAGGTGGACGTTTGAAAGGAGGTTATTGCTAGATAAAAGATTTGTAGATCATATTAAGAAATGGGTCGGGGAGTTCTTTTCTGCTAACAGATACAGCGCCTCACGAAATACTGTTTGGGAGACATTTAAGGCAGCCCTAAGAGGTGAATTAATAAGTTGTGCCGCAAGATTGAGAAGAGAAGACAGGAGTGAGGTGGAAAGATTAATGAGGGAATTATCAGAGGCGGAGGAACAACATACCTCTGATATAGTACAAGGCAGAGAGAGTATGGAGAGCCAAAGGAAATTGTTAGTAGTTAAAGCTGATTTACAGAAGCTAGTTACGTTTAGGGCAGTAAGCGAATATCAAACCTCAAGGCTTCAACGCTATGAAACCGGCGAACAAGCTGGTAGAATTTTGGCACTACAAATTAAGCAGGAAAGAGTTCAAAATAACATCACTAAGATAGAAGATAATGGGATAGAGTATACAGAAGCTAAAGATATTCTCCAGGTGTTTAAGAATTTCTATCAAGGCCTCTATACTGAAGAAAATATAGGAGGTTATCGAGCGCAAGATTATGTTGGTAATGGTCCTCGGCTTGCTGATACAGCCAGGGAAGAGTTAGAATGGGATATTAGCGAGACTGAGATTGTAACAGCTTTGCAGGAACTACCCATGGGCAAGGCTTCGGGGCCTGACAGGATCCCGCTGGAGGTATATAAATCTATCGCGTCTGAGATTATTCCGCTCTTGATTGATTTATTTAATGGTATAGTGAGTACAGGGGTGGTCCCAGATTCATGGAGGGAAACAAATATAGTGGTCTTTCACAAGAAGGGCAAACCTAGGGAGAAACCGGGTTCTTATCGCCCTATATCATTGATTAATGTGGACACTAAACTCTATTCAAAAATTTTGGCTAAAAGGCTGGGCAGGGTCATTGGCTGCCTGGTCTCCCCGTGGCAACATGGGTTTGTACCAGGACGTGGCACCACGGACCATATTAGGAGGGCAATAACACTGTTTGATGCCCAGTCCACTGTGGGAGACGAGATGGCCATGATCCTGCTCGACGCAGAGAAGGCCTTCGATCGAGTGGTCTGGAATTTTCTTTGGGGGATTTTAGTAGGAAGAGGATTCGGAGAGAAATTTATAAGAGCACTCACCGCAATGTATGATAATCCAGTTGCTCGAGTTGGGGTTATGGGTCAGATCTCTGATATTATAACAATAAATCGCGGTACGCGTCAAGGATGTCCCTGCTCCCCAATTCTCTTTGCTCTATATATTGACCCGTTTATTCGAAATATTTTAGGCTGTCCAAGAATTAGTTCTGTGATATGCGAGGGGCATGAAACTAAGATTTTGGCATATGCGGATGATCTGGCTGTGATCACGACTGATCCGCACCAGGCATTTCCTGAGTTGGTACAAATGGCGAAGGACTTTGGTGATTGTTCAGGTTATTTATTAAATGAATCCAAAACACAAATAATATGTACCCAAAATATCATTAAAACAGATGAAAGATTTGTTGAATCGGCGATCTATTTAGGGGTCAGAATTAATGCTTCACCAGCCAAGATTATAGTTGAGAACTTTGGCCTACTGAGTAAATCTATAGAAACAGATTTAAAAAGAATCGATGCTCTACACCTTTCATTGATAGGAAGGGTCAATGTGTTAAAAATGACAATGTTTCCCAAGGTTCTTTATCTTTTTAGAGCCATACCTCTCTTAATAGAGGAAAAAATAATTAAAAATCTGGAATCCATTTTTATAAAATTTGTATGGCAGTATGGGAGAGTAAGGCGCTCTACCAATCTTATGTCTCTGCCTAGGGATAGGGGCGGCTTGGGATTACCGAATTTGAGGCTGTATCATTGGTCATGTTTACTGTTACATATGTCCATCCTTTTTCGGTCAGAGCCACAACCTACCCAGGGAATTTATGGTAGCCAGACACTTCCCTCAATCTACAAGCTTCTAGTCGAGAGAAAAGCAGTTGGTCTTTTAATGCGGGAAGTTGACCGAAGATATTACAGGAAGGCTCGTTTTAAGATATTGGAAGGTGTATGGGGGGTCTGGAGGGCCATTTCAAAGTTTTGTGGAATCCCTAAGGTAAATCGATATCTTCATTTATATAATTCTAGACTATTTCCTAAGATGGTAGCAGATAAGAATTTGCAGGTATGGGAAGAGCTAGGAATTAAGACACTAGGCGATATAATGAGGGGAGGTCAGATTTTGGGATTTGAGGCCCTACAACTCAGAGTTGGTATCTCCCTAAAACACTGGTTATTGTAGATTAGATTGACTAGTTGGCTGAAGGCTGTAAGACCAAGGATCTTATTGGCAGATGAATTTCCTATTATCGACCAGTTAGTTAAAGGGAGCGAAGAAGATCAAGGTTTTTTATACTCTATTATGTGGAGAAATGGTACCATTCTAAGAGAACCACCGCAAAACGCATTCAGACTGCCATTGCATTATATTACATTCAAGGACATATTGGCATGAGCAGATATGCCCCTGTGCTGTCTAGTTCAATTACTAGATAGTACAAGTTAACAGGGCAGCCATTTTACATATATGTATTGGGCACTGGTCATTAAGAGTACCCCGAGTACATGATGGCATCACTGAAAACTATGGTGTTTGGTATCAAACACCTTCTTTTAATAAGTCCATACTGATACCAGTAGTGGATTTATTAAGATATGCACCCAGAGGGCACCTTGGAGGTGACCCCATAAAACCTACAAGCCTGTTAGTTTGCTGGCGAAGGTCCCTTCGAGCCTGCCACAACACACAGTTTTCTGCACCCCTGCAGGCAAGAGTCCACGCTCTATGAGGCTAGAAACAATGCCTGCTCCGGAGGAAGGTTTTCACACCTTCTGCAGCCCAATAGTAGTGATTTACCATTGCAAGGCCAGGAGCTTCAAAGCCCCTACCGTCTTGGATATGCAACCCTGGCTTTCTCCAGACCTGGGAGATGCCACCCCCTGCCCAGAAGCCCACTTGGCACCAGGACAGACAGGAAATAAGCTATGCAAGGAATGAATTGGGCACTACCAGGACAGTAACACCCCTAAGGTGGGCTGCATGATTTGTCCCATGAAAGAAGAATTCCACCATCTTGATTTTGGTGCAATTAGAAACTCTTGGACAGGGTTATAGCCACTCCCCACATGAGGTGTTCATATAGTGCCGTAGTGACCCCAAGGGTAAGTAAATTACTGGCTACTACGCTTCACTCATCTTAGCGCCTCTACATTCAGTATTTAGGTGTCCCCCTGACACCAGGAATGCAGATTCACCTGATAAAAGAAGAAAGACAAAGAAGAGCTGAAGAAGCAAGAACTGTGGACCACCGGTGGACTTAGGTGCCAAACCCTGCCTGCCTGCTCCTTTTCCGACAATCGCGACAACCCGACACGTCCTGCAGCTGTGCATCCTTCAAAAGCATCAGATGGCATTCAGCACTTCACCAAGGCTTAAGCATCTCCCTTGAAGTTAACGAGCCACTTCCCTGCAACATGCATGCATCAACAGCAACATCTGGTTCACGCAGGTCCACCGATGCAGCAGCCACCCAGGAGGAGGTCACCCTGCTCTAGGAGGTGAGATACTTCTCCCCACCAACTGTCAAGACGTCAGGACCCCCAGGAGCTGCACTGCACCAATACTCTGGGTGCCGGACCCCTGTAGCAACCAAAGCTTGTTTGAAGCCCAATCTAGACTCCAACCCTGCAAAGACAAACCAGCCGACAAGGAACGTCAGCATCACAGAGGCCAACACCGAGAGTGGCCCAGCTGTTCTGTTTTGCCCCCTTTCTGCAGATCTGACTGAGAACTGCGAGTGCCTACGACGCGCGGGAACAGCTGACCAAAGCCCTCTGCATCCGAGCTTCCCAGTCTGGGTCCACAATCACCAACTGCCCCCTAACCCGCTCCCAAGACTCTCAAACTGAGCCCCCCCCTCCTTCGCCCATTGGGAGGTCCAGAACTTGTCCCCAAGTCCTCCTCTGCAGCTTGTTTCTAGGTGGTCCCCCTTCTTTGTCTACGGTGTAGCGTGCAAGGCAACCAACCAGTCCAGCACCTCTGCACGCAGACGCTCCAGGGCAGGTAAACCTGAACTGCTGGTGGCTCTTGGGACCTTGGCCCCCCAAGCACCTTAAGTCCTAAAGGGGACCCCCGAAATACAACTGTAAGTACCTGTTTACAGTATATGTTTCTTTCTCCATAGAAAAGCAGTACTGCGTAAAAACGCATTTGTGTGACAGTTTTACTTACCTGTAGAAATGAATCTCTCGAAAACTACTTACCCAATTACGAAGCTCTTGATGTTAAAAATGATATAAAAATACCTGTTATTTTTCTAAATTGGTCTCAAGTTTCTTCGAGGGTATGCCACTTATTGACTGTGTGAAACAAATGCTTAACACTCTCCTCTGCTAAGCCTAACCTGCTCACCCACATGAACACAAAAGAGCATTTGGGATTAATAATTTAAGCCCTGTAAACCAAGAAGGGTTGTCTGGACTTTCTACGTAGTGTACCTCCCTTTTGGTACACCATATAAAAAGCCAGCTTCCTACAATATGTGAGTGCAGCTGTTGCAGACTCCATTTACTCTTGCTCTTGGTGCAGGAAGAATGACCCCCTACTCCATCCTGAGGTCCCAGACAAGAGATCGCTGCTCAACCCTCCACAGTGCGATTCAATTTGGAAGCAGGATTTCAATGTTCTCCTACCTTCAACGTGCCCTGTACTTTCCCAAGATTTGCATGTGTTCATTACAAAAGTGCAGAATAATTATGGTCTTACTATCTTAGAATACTATCTCACTTGTTTTGACAGCTGATTACAGAGAAGCACCATTTCTGTCTCTTGCCTCAAACTCTGAGAAAAATATCAGTACAGGTAGGTCTTGGGTTTTATTTTGCAGAATGTACATATTCAGAAATGAATGCAGCTAATTCTAAACTACACAGGTTTCTCCTGCCAACTTTGTTTGCAGTTAGTGCCACCTGAAACTGGAAAACATCAACATGGGTTGGACGGACCTTGCTAAATTCTTCTCCTCCTCCTCCACCCCTCTTTCATCAAAGCACATCCCACACACAGTTAGTCCCTCAACACTGTGCTTCATACTGCAAACAGTCATATGGATATATTTTTAAGGGCTGCACAGAATGGCCACTTTCAAGTTCACAGAAACCATATTCTTACCGTGGTAAAATTATTTTTTCTTCAGGTGTAAGAAAGGCATGGCTGTTGAACGTGCTGAATTTGATTGAAGGCGGATGCTTAAAGGGTTTTGCTCCAAAATTAAACTCACACTGCTGATACGACATGAAACTAGCTGCAGCAAAAAATCCAGATCTGTAAAAATAGAATAAGTATATCGTTATTACATTATCATGAATCAAATGTAGCCCAATCGCCAAAATTCAGTGTCCTAGTAAATTTGATATAGACTAACATTTGATTGACATTCATTTACTTTACATTTTTAAAAAGGGCATCTCTACTAAAACTGTGTCAGAACAAAAAAGAAAGCAGGGTAAATCAGCTTGACAACTAAAGAGATCAAAGTGTGGCTTCCTTGGTAATGAAATTGCTTTATTTTATAGCTTGTTGTAAGAAAGTGGCTCTGTATATACTGCACCAAAGTAAGGTTCGGTGTGCACAGAGTCCACAGTCCCCAGAGGTTTGGCAGAGGCTAAAGTTAGATATAACCTTACTCTTCAAAGTGGTAGCTTGGTCAAGCAGTAAGGCAGTATCAGAGGACAGTGTAAAGCATTGGTTGTACACACTCAGTCCAGCAAATGGCCTCACACACTCGAGAACTGAACTCTAGGCCAATGGTTTGTATATAAAAATATATAGTTGTTTTATTTTAGAACCACAAGTAGGTATCAAAATATACTTTCTCAGAATGAGATGCTTTAGTTAAATACTTTCAATAGGCAATAGACTTGAATGAAATAGTTACAGATGTTGCAATAGGCAACACAATTCACACACAATCATAACATTGAGCTCGATGGGACTTTTTACGCAAATGCTATTTCAATTACTTTGCGTGTGAATGTCTTACTCAGGGTTGGATCCTAGATTCAACCCTGGTGCATTTCCTGTAAACAGTTGAAAGAAATCGTTTTTGTTACATAGGCGATTTTTAAGGAATATTTGTAAGTTTCAAAAATCGACACTTAGAAGAATTTCTGGCAAAAACCAGGCAATGTTATCCTATGAAGGAAATTCAAGTTATCGGTAAGTACGGTTGTAATTACTTTTCAGGGTCAGGGCTGGGCACCAAGATCCAGCACTGGGATTTCTCCTGATAACAGGTGAGTATTTTCGTTTTTCGTTCGGCTGATTTTTAGTGAAACTCGACACTAAGAAGAATTTCCAAGTGAAACCAGTCAATGTTACCCTATGGAGAAAAAGTGAGTTATCGGCTTTCAGGTAAGTACTCGACTGGCAGAGTTAAGATTCTGGGCATAGACTCCGGGGTCTCCCAGGGTCAGATAGGTACAGTTGTTACACCCTCAGCGGCACAGGGGCAGCCGGGTGCAGAGTGAGTTAGGCCCAATGGTAGCCTATGGCGGGCAGTGGGCCTTTGGTTTGTGGCTGCTAGCAGGCAGGCCACGCGGCTGTGGGAGCTGGGCTCCTGGTCACGTACTTGGGGCAAGTGGGGAAGTAGATTAGGATAGATGTTGCACTCCCAGGGGCACTCGGGCTGAGTGCAGAGTGCTTTTGAGCCGTTGGGCGCTCAATGGATTTCAATGGAGAAGCTACAAGACCAGCAAAGGCTGCAAGGTCAGGGACGAAGATTCTTCAGGTGCGACCACCACTTCGAGAGGTAAGTTGGGAAGCTGTAGGTTAGGTAGGCACCCAGGAGCTGGGCACAGGGGGTCGCAGGGCCCCGGGTGCAGGGGTGTCTTTTCGCGTCAGGAAATCGTACCCTCTGCTGGTTGCAGTTGGAGGGATCCCTGGTTCTGAGGCTGCAGGCGTTGTCAGGAGCGTCGAGGTGGGCCCTTGGGTGCTGGATTCTTGGTCACAGTCACCGGGGGGACGTCCTCGGGGTCTTTGTCCACTCAAGCACAGGCCAGGTTTGGCGGGTGCAGAGTGTGCAGGAGTCACGGTTCCTGGTTGGCAACAGGGGTTTGTTACTTGCTTTGAGCAGAACCACTGCTCGTGGGAGTTCCAGTCTTTGTAGATGAGCAAGGCAGTCAGGTCCTCCAGGGTTTTTGAGGTTGCTGACCACTGAAGACGCCGGGTTTTAGCAGGAGCAGGTTCGAGGGTCGACAGGTCTGTAGGGCTGGGGCCAAGTCAGTTGGTGTTGTCCTCTTGTTAGCAGCTGCAAGGCAGGTCTTCTTTCTTCTTGTTCTTCTTTCTGGTTTCGGATTCGGGATCGGAGGAAGGAAAGTTCAGGGTACCCCTAAAAACGAAGTGTAGGGGCGGTACAGGTAGGTAGAGGTCAGGGACCAATGGGTCCCTTCCCTGGGGTGGGTACACCCCCTATCCTTCCACTCTCCAGTGGGAGGGGGGCAGGAGCCTAGTCCTGATTGGGTAGGGCTCCCCATCCTTAAGATGGCGAGAGGCCGGCGTTGTGCTTCACCTCGCCTCTCCCACCTGAGGGGTGGGGTTGGCAGAGGCTGGCACTCCCCCTTTGCTCACTTAGGTTTTCCCGCCTATCTTCCTGCCAGAGTGGGGGTCAGAACCGGTAGGGGCCAGTTGCTGAGTACAGCAAGTGGCCTGGAGAAGCTCACAAAGACGGCATGCCTTTGAAGCTTCCCCTGCCCATCCGGGGGAGGAGACCTAGCACCTCGCCCAGGACATGCATTTTTGCAGACCCACGAGAGCGGATGGCTCTCTACCCAGGGGTCCAGCAACATGTCTGCTGGGTGGCAGCCTAGACATACTCTCAGTCAGGACGCTGGTTGTTGGTTGGATTCAGGGGGCATCTCTAAGATGCCCTCTGTTGTGCATTCTACATTAAATCCCACACTGGCATCAGTGTGGGTTTAATGTGCTGAGAAGTTTGATATCAAACTTCTCAGTCTTCAGTACAGCCATCATGGTGATGGGGAGCTTGTGATGATGACCTCCCAGCATCATATACTCTTAATGGCAACACTGCACTTAGAGTGCCGAGGAATGGACCTGGGTACTGTAGGGGTACAGGGCTCATACACCTGTACCCACAACACTGGCATAGGGCACCCAGCTAGAGGGGTGACTGAGGTATGCCAGGGCAGTGTGTTTTGTGGGCATGGCACACAGGGATGTGTGCCTTGTCGACTCTGTTTTGTTCTGCACCAAGACACTCAGCCTGCAAAGGTAGTGTGTGTGTCAGGGTACAGGGCCCCCAAGGGTGGCACAATAAGTGCTGCAGCCCTTAGGAGCATTTTCTGGTCACAGGGCCCTGGGTACCTAGGGTACCATTTACCAGGGGCCGACATGTGGCCAGAGATGCCAATTGGGTTTAGGCTTCATGCAGTTTTAGGGATGGAACACAGGCCCTGGGCACCGGATTGGCAGGAGCCCAGGGCGCACACAGTCAAAGTACATCAGCAATTCAGCAAATAGTGGGGGCAAATCATGCAAGAAAGATGGCCATTTCTCACACTTGACAGAGAAGCATAGCATGTCAGGAGGCGCTTTTACTCATTTGAGGTTTGCTTCAATAGTATTTAACCACTCCAAAGTAATAATATTGTGCCTCAAGATGAAAAAGGCTTTCGAAGGTTTTTGCTAAACATGGATAATCCTATGCTAGAAGACTTTGCTAAAAAAAAGCAAAAGGCTTTGTATTTTTTTGTTTAAAGTTTGGCCTGGATGGCACTGAGTTTATTCCAAGCTTTAAAATTGTGCTAGAAAACAAGACATTTCATGCAAGGAGATTTAGAGTTTCGGTGGTGTTCTAGGTATGCTCCCTATAAAGGAGCTGCTCTCACCTAAAGACTGGAAACTACCCAAGATTACCTTTATTTTGCATAATTGATGTAGTAGTTAAAGCCACTAAGGGCATTCTTTGTAATTATGCAAGAAATCATGGCCCACTTGGGCACCTGCCATGCAAAACAATGTCTTGTAAACTTGTGCACAGACCTCCAATTGGCTGCCTTACATGTTTCAGAAATGGATAAATGGCAGCAGTAGTGACTTTCCCCCATGTGGAATAGGCTCTGGTCTCACCAGATATGTTTTGTTAGCATAACAAATACATAAAACTATCCAGCTACAAATAGACTGTTGCCAAACTTGTAGAAATGGACCAGAATTAACAAAAAAGGAGATAACACTGACCAATATCCTTACTTTTATCTAGGTAGAACTTTAAAACCCTTTTATAGTCTGAAGAACATAAGCTCTTTCTGCTTAAGAGGAAGGATTTTGGATAAAGGTAGGGAAATTATCTGTTTGACAAGGTTGGAGACTACATTTGAGAGGACACTCAGATAAATACTTCCAACAACTTTTTTGTGTGGAATACCATATACGATTTGTTACAGCAAAGTGCCTAAATGTTCATAACCCTGTGGACTGAAGTGGTAGATACAAGGAAAGCATGTTGCAAGGTAGCTTTATGAATTGGTCAATTTAATTCAATACAAATGGTTCAGACTTTTTCAATTCTCTCTAGAAAGTCTTTATCAAAGGGGATTTGCAAAAAAAGAGGTTTGTAATGAACTTTTTGTATGCTTAGTAATGGCTGCAAGATGCACTTTATCAAGGAATACCCCAGCTCTTCACTGGCAAAAAAAAGGTTTACTGCCTCTTCCTGGCATCTGGTCATGTCAATATTCTTCTGTTAATTTAAGGGTGTAAGACCCATGGATGGATGGACATTAACTTCCATAGGGATGCCTATACATTCTTGCAGAAGATTTAGGTGTCCATTTTGCAAGAGTGCAGGTGTCAGGCTGCTGAGATCAACAATGGAAGGTTGGGGGCGACTGTATGATGTGGGTGATAAGGCTGGTAAATTGATTGCGTGGTTGGATAAAAAGGAGAGAGCGAATCGTGTGGTCCCGCTGATCGAGAGAATGGATGGTGTACGTGTCACCGAGCCAGAAGACATTGTCTCTTGCTTCGCGGATTATTTCCGCGAGGTGTATTCCCCGGTTTCTCCCTGCTCGGAGGAGGATTCCCATGCCCTGCTTCGGGACATCGCGCTGCCCTCCCTTTCGGGGGAGGACAGGGAGTCGTTGGAAGCTGCTCCCACCTCGGATGAAATTGCCCTTGCCATACGCTCGGTCGCATCTGGCAAGGCCATGGGCCCAAACGGTATCCCTATCGAGCTGTATAAGCTGCGACCGGATGTGCTGGCACCCCACCTTCGCGCGATGTTCCTGGCGGCCCACTCGCGGGGCTCCCTCCCGCCGGACCAGCGTCTGGCTACAATCGTAGTGATCCACAAGGAGGGGGAGACCCCGAGAACGGGTCACATCCTATAGGCCTATCTCGCTCTTGAATGCGGAGCCCAAAATCCTCGCCAAGGTGCTCGCCAACCGGCTGGTCGGCGTGGTGGGCGATCTGGTCCACCAAGACCAGTCCGGCTTTATACCCCATCGCAACACGGCCCTTAATCTGCGGCGCCTGCACGGGGTGCTCGCGCGTGTTCCGTTTGTGCGGGAGCCGGCCATCTTGGCGTCCTTAGACGCCACCATGGCGTTTGATACACTCGAGTGGCCATACATTTGGGCGATGCTGGCGAAATTTGGATTTGGACCGGGATTCATCAGCTGGGTCAAATTGTTGTATTCGGGCCCATTGGCGCAGGTGGTGGTGAATGGACGAGTCTCGGCCCCATTCGCGCTGGGACGAGGCACGCGACAGGGTTGCCCCTTGTCGCCTCTCCTGTTTGCACTGGCCTTGGAGCCCCTGGCGGAGTGGCTGCGGTGGCATCCTTCCATCCGTGGTCTCCGTTGGACCCCCGAGTATGAGGACCGCGTGTCCCTATACGCTGACGATATCCTTTTGTACCTCGCCTCCCCGCGTAAATCACTGATTGTCCTGGTTGATGTTTTGCGCTCATTCGGCCGCAACTCAGGCCTTGTCATCAACTGGGCTAAAT
This sequence comes from Triturus cristatus, assembly GCF_964204655.1. Taxonomy (NCBI): domain Eukaryota; kingdom Metazoa; phylum Chordata; class Amphibia; order Caudata; family Salamandridae; genus Triturus; species Triturus cristatus. Next base: position 310,134,964 of record NC_140595.1, read on the forward strand.
CATGTGTGTATGTGCTTTCCGGGGAGGCCCCCGTCCTCCCGCGGGACTGTCCGATCCAGATTGCCTCTCAGGGGTTCCGGTACCTGGGTATCTATATCACTCTGGACCCGGAGGCCCGCTACGAGCGGAATTTGCTTCCCCCCCTCCAGCGCTTGAAGGAGGACGTCGCGCGTTGGCGGCGCCTGCCGCTTTCGCCGCTCGGCCGGGCGGCATTGCTTAAGATGATGTCGTTGCCACGCTTCCTGTACGCTCTCCAGAACACTATGGACTTGGTCCCGGCGCGCTACTTCCGTGAGGTGGAGAGTCTACAGCGTTGCTTGTTCTGGGACGGGAGGCCGCGTATTGCCTTGGCGAAGTTGACGCTCCCGTGGTACGACGGGGGGGTTGCCCTCCCGGATATTAAACGGTATTACTGGGCCTCCCAGCTAGCTGCAATTAATCATGGCCTTTACGGGCCCGCCTTAAACCCGGCATTTGAAATGGACAAGATGCTCCTGCCTGGTGGCGACTACAATCGAGCGCTCTACTCTGGCGCGCCCGACCCCCGCCTGACGGGACCTACGCGTGTCATGGTGCGAGTATGGCACGCGGCTAACGCAGCTATGGGGTGGAAGGACCGTTTGACCCGGGCGTCACCGCTATATGCGTCTGAGAGGTTGGGCTCCCTGTGGACCTCAAAGGGCTTCGAGAAGTGGGACACGATCGGCATCAGTACAGTGGGGGACCTCTGGACGAGGGGGGGATTTAAAACATTCGAGATGCTGCAGACGGAGTTTCAGCTGCAGGGCAGTGAATACTTTCTGTACTTGCAGGTCCGCCACGCACTGGGCTCCGTCTTCCCAGACGTCGCCTCCATTCCGGAGTCATCCCCCCTGGAGGATAGAGTGCTGGATGGCCATGTTCCGGACAGCACGATCTCCCTCATATACAAAAAACTGATTAATGATCGCTCGGGCTTGCTGACTGGCCTCCGCGAGGCCTGGGTTGCCGATGGGCTGGAGTTGGACGACGAGGACTGGATTTCCGCGGTGGCCTCTCCGAAGGAGGTGGCCATACCGGCTCGCCTTCGCTTCGTCCAGCTAAAGATCCTCCACCGGGTTTACATGACGGGGCCAAGGCTTCTGCGTATGGGCTATGCCGAGGATGGGCTGTGTAAGCGTGGGTGTGGTGCTTTGGCAACTTTTTTGCATATTCTGTGGGAATGCCCGAAGGTGGAGCGATTCTGGCGTGGTGTGCATGAGGTCCTACGAGTGGTTACGCGTGTCGCGCTGTTGCCTGAAGCGAGGAGATGCTTGCTGAATGTGTGGGAACCAACTGACTACTCGGTTCCGCAGACACGATGGGTGACTCTGGGATATATGATAGCCAAGCGTGACATCGCGCAGCTGTGGGGATCCCAGAGGCCCCCGGCGGTGTCTGCCTGGAAAGAACACATGGATTGGTGCATGTTCCGAGAAAAGGTGGTGTACGTGGCGAGAGGTAAGCCTGGGGAGTGGGTGAAAGTTTGGGGCCCCTGGAACGCCTACCGCGGGGGTATTTGTGAGCCACCGCTGCTGCCGGCTGCCTCGCCAGCTCCGTCCCCCTAGTTGACCCCCTCCCCCGGCCCCGGGCACAGGGTCCCCCAGTCCCTGCTCTCTTCCCGTTCCCCTCTTTAGATTCTTGTGGATGGTTGGGGTCCCCCACTTAAGGAGCACGTGCTGTCACTTCGGATTGCGGGTTGCCTTGCGGGTGTGGTTTTTTTGTGTTGTTGTGTTCTTATAAAATGAAACCGTATTGCGGGCTCGGAGTCATGTGGCCCACGTCGTTGATACCTCCTGATTTACCTATCTGCAACGCCAAGAGCCTTTTTTTGTATGTATGTCATATGCTCCTGTCACTCTAGCGGCCGGCCGGAAGGTTGTAGGCCCATACTTGTATATATTTGAGATTGCAATAAACGGTTTAAAAAAAAAAAAAAAAAAAAAAAAACAATGGAAGGTTGGGATGCTGGATCTAACCCAAAAATTTAAAAGATCCATTCTGCGCAATAGACTCTCGTATTGACAGTCCAAAAGATATGGCGCTATCAATGCAGCCTTTCTGTGCGTATAAGAATCACCTGAGCTTTGCCTCATCAGTTTTATGATTATGTTGGCAATCAGATGTATCGTTGGAAATGTGTATACAAATTTCTTTGACCAGCTTATCAAAAGGGCATCTCAATTGTGCCAGGTTGGTAGAACCTGGAGACGTAGTTTGGGTATATTTCGTTTACAATGTTTGTTAACTGATCTATCTGGGAATATGCCCATTTGCAGAAAAAGTTGTGCAACACTGTCATTTAAGACACAATTGTGGTTTTCTTGAAGGATTTGGTTAAGGGGGTGTGGCCCCGAGTTTTGCGTTTTAGTTAAATGGGTTAATGTAACGTGGAGATGCCTGGCAATTGGCAAGTTCTTGATAGCTTGAGCTTCAAGAAAGAATTCTGGATAGAGTTCCTCCGGCGCTAGTTGAAATAATACATGGTTTTAATTTTTTTAGCCGAAGTGGCAGAGTTCATTTTGACAGCTGGAAGGAAAGACCTAATAGCCAGATTAAATGAACTCTGCTCTAGGAGAATGATGTGATGAGACTTCTCAGGTGATCCATGCACGCTCCCCATCCCAGTTGGGAGGCATCCATCACTGTATTTTGAGAAGGCATATCTTGATGAAACTGGACACCTTTTAGAATGTTCTGCTTCCGGCAGCATCAAGGATAGCTTTTGAGAGAGTTAGCTTGTCCTCCCAGCTGCCAGAGCATGTACACCACTGACCTTCCAGACACTGTTGCAATTGTGTCATCCATTGCTGTGCCTGAGGTAACAGGAAAATGAGCAATGACATTGACCACAACATAGAAGAGATCTGAAGGGCTGCTGGGTGAAACATCTTTAGAAGATCCCAACACTTCGGACCACAGCAGTAAATTGCTCTACTGAAAGACAACTTTAGAAGCCAGTCAGCCAGGGAAGAATAAAAAAAAAAATCTTTGAGGTAAGCAGTCAACACCATCAAGAATTTCAAATAAGCTGGTGCAGCAAACTGTATTCCAAAGGAAAGTACCTTGTATTAGTAATTATGGCATTTCATCAGCTGCTGCCCCTACTCACTGCAGGGACTGCAATGAAGCTCTAGGGTATGATGGCTTCTTTCATAGCAACTGTGCCAAATGCCAGACTACATATGCGCCCCCCGAGAAATACCCTTACGAGGCAATGGTCACAAATAAAGGTTCATTGGGAAGATCTAGTATTGATGAAGGCCATCACGCAACGCTCTCTGCAATGGTGAAACAGCAACAACCGTTCTGCAGACTTTTTTGGACCCAATATTGCAAGTGACCATCATCACGGATACATGGTTCACCAGGTGGGGCGCACATCTTGCCAAAATGGCTGTGCAAAAGACCTTGATACTTCAACACCAAGAACAACATATCAACTACCTGGAACTGCTGGTCATCTGTAAAGTACTCAAAGCTTTAGTCAAGCATCTGCGAGGCAAAGAGTGACAACATGATGGCTATGTATTACACATAGAAGCAGGGGTACTCAAGGACCCAACTGTCTGCACTAACACAGGAGATCTGGCACTGGACAATCCACAAGAAGATCCATCGGAAAAGGTTACTTACAGTGTAACTTCTGTATGTAGCGTGTAGTGCTGCAAATTCACATGCTCAAACCCTCCAACCCGGAAGCAGGCAATGAATGGCACATGTTTTTCACCTTCTTTAACAGCTTACCATGCACATGGCACACATATTAGTCTTGCTATATACTACACTTTCGCTACATACGCACAGAGCAAAAAACAATCTGGGGTGGAGTCGTTGCCCATGCATTTAGTGGACTAAGGGAGGAGTTCAGTGACTCGAAACTTCGTCAAAGAAATACAAGCTGTAATTTGAGAGCCCAACTCTAGATGTCAGGAGCATGTAAAGCATGTGTATCTACAGCCACACATTCTATAAACATATTGTTCCAGAAGGAAAGTAACTTCCTGGTGGTTACATCTTCCACAGATTTCTCATCATGCGAAAGAACAATAAAGTAATACAATTCCAGCGGTGGGACCGAGTAGTGGATTAGCCAATGAAGTCCCGCAACACGCCTCTGTCAAAGTATCAGTCACTGTGAGTCTGAGCTGTGAAGCAGTAATGTTTAGCAAAACCATATATGGATGGTCATGTGGCCGCCTGGCAAATGTCAACCACCGGAATAACTCTGGTTGGAGCCACAGAAGCAGACTAGCCTTACGAAGCTGCCTGTGTCTCCTCCATTACGCCTTTGTGCTGAGCCTACGTCTGCACTCTACGTGTTTTGTGCTGTCACTTCAGATAGATTAAGCCTGCCAACGCCTGTGTCTGCCAACGCTTGCGCCTTGTGCTGTAAGCCTGCCATCATTAACGTCTACACACTGTCTGGTGAAGAAGTGTGTTTTCTCTTATGCAGAGGTATGGACTTTTATTTCGTGTTGCCTCATATCAAACATTCCTGGCTTTTGTGGGTTTTTTTTTTTGCCAGCTTGATTTGGTGTTCATTATCGAGTGAAGTGCTCGTCTCCAATCTCTACTGCGTCTCATTAGGTCAAGTCCTACTGGTCTGCCTCGTGTCTCCCTTGTGTGGTGGGAAGTCTGGACGCTTCATTATAAAGCCACTTCTTCATTCTTGCTACATGTGTGTCTAGCACGTCAAAGATTACTCTTTACAACATCTTCACGGCTCTGGACACACTCAACTATGTAAAACTTAACTGTCACATTTTATTTTGGCATTTATGGTGTGTTCCCACGATTATTCCGAATTGTTTGTTCATTATGGTTGTATGGGGAAAGTTCATTTTAATTTCTTTTGGGCCTCGTACATCCCCATGTCATTTGTCAGTTAAACTGCCACACCTTTTGTTTGAAAACGAACGCGCGAGCTCGCCTACCTTCACCATAGTGTTCCGCGCTGTTTCCTTTAGTGACGTCCTGCCATCACCATCGTGGAGTCTTCTGTTCTTACGTCTGGGACACTCTTAATTCTGCCGGTGGTCATTTTGGTGCATTGACGTGCCTTGAGCCACCCGGCGCTACGCCAACAACGTGCCACCATTTTGAGATTCTCTCATTCTTGCCAACCATGCCAACCACAATGTTCTCTTCTTTTTCAATAAAGTTCAACCAGTAACACTGCAGTTACTCCATGGAGATTTTTCTTATATTTCGAGACTTTATGTAGTTTTACCTCACACCTTGGACCTTCCCTTCACTATGTTTGCCGGTTCTATATGGACTCCATCGTTTTCAGGTGGAGCAGGTACTGTTTGCGTCGATGATTGATTTTTGTTTCATTTATTAAAGTTTCCTACGTTTGGGTTGTGTTCACGGCCCACATCCACTGTATGTTACATTCTCATTTGGTATAGACACTTTATATGTATGTATGCCGAGTGTTTTAACTCATGTCCATTTTCTATTTATGTACAATTGACTTGTTTTTTTTTGCACACATTGTGTCCTCAAAGAGACAGGCAATGGGTTCTCACCCATATTTACTTCATGTGATTTATGCCGCACTTATGTCTAATTTTACCCTACTTAGGGCATTGTGAGGGTTCCGGTCACATTACTAGAGTACACAACACTTTTATTCTTGATCTTATCTACTTATGGTCTCCCTGTGATCTTGTACCATCTTCAATAAAACCTCCTTGAATCATCTGAACTGAGTAGACTTTATCACTACAGTTTTAATATCCGAAGTCAATGAATTTTCAAAGTTTAACAGATCTTCTTTTATATGGCGACGAGTTATTACCGTTCAGGCTTTATTTTTTACTGTGCTGATGTTGTATTGTTATCACCTATGTTTATTTGCTCTATGTATGTGCTTTTATGACAATCTGTCGAATAAAGCCTGTTTTGATTTGGTTCCTACCAGGCAGCCAGTACAGATACCTTTTAACAAGGTAGCAGAGGATCTGAAACTTCAGAGGAAGGTTGCAAGATTTGTCAAAATGTTACGTTTGGCCTCAGTTGTGGCAGCAATTTAAAACACATCTGCTGCTATTTGTACCACCCATGTGACCCCAAAAATACCTTTTCTGAAGGAGGATCAGAGGGATAAGGAATATCCTCTTCTGGAGAGGACTCTAGACTACTTGTGTTTTGGAAGTCGAGGTATAGGCTACCTAGTGTCCTGTAAGAGGTTGTCAGTCTCAGAGTCATCATCCTAAGCATGGCCAAGGTCCATCTCGGGCAAGGCAAGGACACTGGAGTCAGAATCAAAACATTCATCCATTTAGGGCAATGTCGAAGCCCAAAGAAGGTGTTCTTCTAAGAGTACATCAAACAGACCTAAACTTTTCCTTTTGCGACTGTAATAAGGTCAATCTACTTCATAGGTTTTAGAGGCAGCGGCAAAATCAGTTTTGAGGGTGGAGTCTTCTGCAGCGGAAAGCATACCAGGGGCCCAATTCACACAGGTATACTTAGACTTGAAGTCTAAGTTTACCTTTATGAATCTGGCCCAAGGGTAACACCTTGTACCAAACTGGTTTCTCCGAAAGCGGTGCCATGGATAGAGCCAGGTATTGCCAGAAAACCAAAGCAGCACCTGTGGCCCACACTTGGGGCGGGGTTAGGATAACAGGGCTGTTCCTGAAGATATTCAGCATGGCGTGCAGGGAGGCCTCGACCTACACAGGGTAGACCCATAAAAAAGGAAATCATACTTCACCTACTTTAATGCTGGAATAAGCTCCAGTGATGAGGAAGAGACCAACGTTAGGAATGCTGTTGGGACTCCAAACTGTTCCAGGAGCCGGGACTATTTTTATAAAGGAAAAGAGGATTCTTATTCTTAGTGTTTTTTTCTGGGAATACAACTTGGGAGATCATTCCTGTGTAAGAGACTTACCTGAGGGGGCTACTTTGAAAAATACCTGCTGGCATTGGCCAAACGTAACTTGACCTCCCGCTCTCTAATATCTTTCGGGTGCACCAAGGAAAAGGAATGACAGGAAGAGGGGTCATGTTTGAATACTAGACAACACAGGCAGATATCCTTGTGGAACTCTAATTACAGCATGTAAACAGGATTTAAAACTGGACACCTCAGACGGAGATTTGTGACCTAGATGTTGTTGATAGTTATGGAAATTCATTGGTGAAGTTCAGAGAAGAGCTCCGGACCCATGAAAATGAGTGGAGAAAAAAAGAACTACTAAAGCGCCAATTTATCTCCAGATGTAATCACGTTCTAGGCAAGAGGAGCTGCTGTTGAAGCTGCAAAGAGCCACAACTGGGGATGCTGGTGTGCTATTGCTGGGTAAACGTTTTCAGATCAAGTCTGGCTCCTGGTGGATAGTCATTAAAAGAGGAATCAACAAGCAGGGAAATGGATCTATCAGAAGGATAAACGTTGCTAATTTTACTTCATTGGAAGTCAGTTCATCAGACTAACTGTAATGCAGAGGTGCTCAGATTCTAACCTAACATTTTAGTTAAAATAAACACCGTTTAGAGAACTCAATGTCTGCTCAAACATATTACTCACATAGCAGATGAAAAGACTTGCTTCTCTGGAGGAAGGTGATTTCCATTTAAGTAAAAAACCATTTGCTTTTTCTGTAGGTCCAACAGGAATCCTATTGTATCGCCTACAAAAATAAAGAACATGCATAATTCAGAATGTATGGTTTCATGATGACGCTAGTATTCTTTTATTTCGATTTCCTTTCTTCAGCTAGTTGGAAATGGTGCCACTGTAGGCAGGACCAGAAACCTCTTCTTGGAATGATAGCAGACACAACCTTTTGCTCAGGGAACCACCCAGAGTTTTATTTTGTGCCTACACATGCCCCACCAGTCACACATTCACCATCAATTGTCTCAATAGGTCTATTTCTGCAAAGTAAGATGGTCTCAGACTGTATGCTTAACACCCACAACTGAATGGCATAGTTGGTAATGGGAAGGAGGAAGAGCCACAACTAGTACTGGAATCCTCATGTACATATATTTTCCTCCCTTTGTTATTCTCTGAAGGAGGCTCAATAGAACATCCATGTAAACCTTTGAGGTCTTGACTGCCGCTCTGAAAGATACACCAGTTTTGGCCCCAGCAAGCTGATCTACAAGTCACAGGTCCCAACCACTATCTCATTCAACCCTACTCATAGATTGGTTTCAGTGGGAACTGCCTTCTACACTCTTGACTCACTCACAACTGTGGCATAAAATAAACACGCTTTTCAGGGATAACATTGTTTGAGGATCAGATAATGAAAAAAACGGATTTTAAAATCCTTTTTGAACCACCACTTTGGTTATTGCATGATGTTGCATTCACTCTTCCATTAAGTCAATGTATCAAGATTAACTTTTATAAGTCACTTAACATTCAGTTTTGGCAAACATTTTTGGTAACAAACTTTATTGGCATTTTCCGCATATATGATACAATCACAATGATAAGTAATGCAGTGTGAACTCAATGCATGCATCTTACAAGGCAACTGGATCACCCATAGTTAAATAAGACAAATAGCAGCAGTAATCTAAGTGGTAAAATGCATAGAAGAAGCTAGGATATCTATACTTGTGGCACAAATAAGTACCAAGAGTGAGTCTCAACAATATAAAGAACCGTGACCAAAAGGAAGGGAGGAAAAATAGTGTTGAATGGCTAAACAAGCAAATCAACAGGGTGAACACAGGGGCCACGATGTCGCTGGGGCGCAGATGGGGTCTTTATTAGGAAGGGCGATATAGCAGGGGGTCATGCGGTTAACAGGGCAAGGACATTCTGCAAGGGGGCAACGTTGGCTTGTCGGTATATGAAATTACAACATACGTGGGATGGGCGATCCTTAAGCAGACCAAGATGACTGAATGCTTGCCAGACAGGGTTTTGTTTGGAGTGGGAAGCAGGCAGCTGTCCGTAGAGATCAGTGGGCTATCCTGAAGCAAGAGGTCCCACGCTGGAGTATGTTCTGGACTAGGTCAGCCCTTTTGTGCTTCCAGCTTCATAGCAGCACCTCGCATTCAGTTTATCTGGACAGCTCCCGACTATTTCAGGGGAGAGGGTCCGACAGGGGACCTCCAAGCCAGAGCAATGTTTTGACATGCCAGGACAAACGCCAGGTTCGCGAATTTAGACAAATTTGGCGTGAGGTCTGAGGAACAATCCTAGCAGGCACACAACTGGTGTTCTTTCGAAGGTGCGGTGCACAGTGACACAGACAATGGCTGTCACCAACTCCCAGAATGGGTAAGAGTCAGGCAGTCCAATACCAAGTCTGCACCATCTAGTCATTCCATCTGGATCCCTGGGAACATTTTATTAAGTGAACTAGGAGTCTGGTACACCCTTTTGCTGATAATAATATTGAATCTGTTTACAGTGGGCATTGCAGGAAGACTGGGGTGGATAACAGCACGTTGGCCCAGTCTCTATGCATCAGCGACTGAACCAAGTCCATGGCTCAGCTATCCCGGCAAGAAGAGAGGTTGCATTTGTCCTGAGTGGGCAGAGAGCTATATAGCAGCGTAATCAAGTGGGCTAGACTGTTGTGGAGCAAATGGTCTTCAGACACTCATGCTCAATAGATTCCAGGCCCTCGATGCCCCAAACCAGCTGAACAGCAGCCACTACAGTGCCATATAAGAGAAATTGATAAAGAGGAATAGCAAACTCAGCAATTATGTCCTGGAAGTTCATTAGTAGGCAATTCGAGACACAGTACCAGAGTCTAGTCAATCCCCTACGCTGCCACTCTCGCAGCCCAGCCCAAACCACTATGTGCAGGAGGTAAGGTAATATTGCTGATGGGAGGTCTCTGGCATAAAGAGGTTTTGTCTTCATACACTGGAGTTCTGGGGTCAAGGCATAGTGAAGGGTAGGCAGCACAGGACCGTACGCTTCCTTATGGTCAGTGTTGGCAAACTTTATTGTTATGAAACTCAGACAAACTGTTTTAAAGATGTCCTCAATTCATAAACTGTTGCTTTTGAAAACACATTTTATAATTAGTTTGTGCGCTTGCACTAGGACATGGACGGTATACCAGGGCCACCATAAGGCAAAGGGCAGGTCACTTATGGCTGCAATATGCAAGGGACACCATTAAGCAATGTCAGGGGGTCTCCAACCTTTTCTATAATGGAAGCTACTTCTGATTAGTGAAAATCGTTGTGAGCTACTGAAGGCCAAGTAACTTGCGCGTTTTTACCAGACATCCCCTCGCCCAGCTTCATTGATTTTAAACCGAATGTCCATGGAGCCCGCATTTATGGTTTGAACAAAATACTGCGAGACTAACGGTACTGTGATAGGGCTGAATTGTGTGTCAGTGAGTGCATGGTCTGTGGCGCAGTGGAGTTTGGGATTGGGCAGAGAGGCTAAGCCCTCCCAATTAAATGTTACATAGATTGATCGATGGTGATTGCTAAAAGCAATTACCATGCTTTTAAACTATTCTTAAGATGCAGCATTCACTGCCTTTGTCTACCGACAAGTCCGTTCTGCAAAATGGATGTCAAGCAGTCAGGCAGGTTTAATTTAGACAACTGCGCAAGCACGAATGTGTCTATGGCCAGCACTGCAGCAGTAAAAATAAAGCAGTACGGGCTGACATGCTGTAAGCCCGATTCTGCAATAATTAGGGTCCTCTGGGCCCGCCTAGAAATGCAGTTTTAAAAACGTCACATTCTAAAGCAGCCCCGGGCGTGTACAGGTTCAGCCCTGTACTTCTGGGGCTGCTTTTCTATCATAAGGTGCCTTTGCAGCATTACTTTACTAGGTTGGCTGGCCTCTCACGTGCTATAAACAGATACACAGCGCATGCTTCTGCACCTCGTTAGGCCACCAGCGGAGTGCAGATCTGCAGCTGGGCCTCGTTGAAAGGGCTTCCTTGGACAGGCTGTTGGAATGCAGTGCCTCCGTCTACTTCGACACCGTGACTGGAAAAGAAGACTTCTGAGGGAGAGTGGTATCTCTACTTTATCTCTCATCCAATCTTCCTTTTCAGCACTGTCCTGTGTCCTTGCCTGTCGCTCCCTCCGTATCCTGCGGTTTTCTCTCCCTAGTCCTTCTGTGTTTTAGCAACAATAGAGACGGTGAATTTCAATAGTTTAAATGAAATGTTTTCCTGTGCTGCCAAACACGAATACCAGGCAGACAGCTATTCAAAGTTAAGCATTCCTCCAAGGGAGCCTGCTGGCGTGAAAGCAACGTAAATGTGCAGTACAACTTATTATCTGCAAGTGTAGAGCGGTTGAGCTTGGTACTGGCTTTAAATGATCTAAATCACTCTAAGGTTTGTGACAAAGATTTATTGTTTTTAAGCTGTAGTGCAAAGAGTTTAATGAGCTGTGATGTGTGCACTTTTAATTGTATTTATATTGCAGTTACTAACCTGACCAGGTGTTGAAGGGACAGTTATGTTAAAAAAACAAAATGCATTAAGTACAGTTTCGGCAAGACTCAAATCTATATTTTGGAAGCATCATTTCATCTTAAGACATTTTGCACATTTTGTAGCAATCTATCTTACTGTGTGTAATGCAAGTTGAAAATAATGCCTTACATATTCACTGTGCTTTCTGTCACAGGCTGTGACTTCATACCACTAAAAATACAGACGTTACTATTCTGCACTGCACCAACAAAAATGTAATTCTCCGGCTCTCTGGTTATACACATACCTCTGCAGTGTGTTAACAGACTTTCATAATGTACTAAAGTGTGTTGGTCACGGAGTACTAATTTATTTTTCTGTTAAGTTCCTGGTTATTTTATAGGTAGCTACCTGCTGGTGAAAAACTTAGATTATTTGGGGTTTTTTAGCCACACCTTTTGTACAACTGATCTCACATTTTTAAAAGTGTATGTAAAAGTGCTTTCATTTGTCATAATGAAGAAAAAGGAGTTTTGGTGAAATAAAATATTTGCCTAAGTTCAGAAAATGTAAGTGGGATAGCTGTGATTTAGCAATATTTTCTGGCTCAACTTTGTACAAATCAGGTTTTTAACCTCTTTGTGCAGTTTTTATATAGTGCGAAGTCGACTCAAAATAATTTAGCTCTTTCATGGGCACCAATTACATTACACAAAGTCTCATTCATTTTTTATGGGCAGATGTGAGATTAAGCGATTTGCCCCGAATTGCAGGATATTCACACTGAGAATTAAGCCTGGTTCCCGAGTTCCTAAGTCTCCAGCTCTGGCCGTAACACCACATCCTGACTAAAGGGATGTATGAACATGTGTGTGAAGAAATGAGATGCATGCATATGGGTGACTGAGAGCTTGTAAAGTGTGTACTTGTGTCACAAGGCACATGTACAAAGAAAACATAACCATTTTTTGTTTTTTTTAAATGGGTGAAAGTTAAAGTGCAGAAAAATGGCTGTATTTTTCAGTTATAAATATGACGGTCTAACAGCCACTAGGAGCCAGATGCCTGCTGTGTGTAATGCGACACTTTGAAATGAGAGAAAATTCAACAGAATAGGTAACTTTGTTTATATGTATTATATAAAACTCATCGTTTTAATATTGTCGCATAGCAAAGTGTCTTTACAAACAGCAGGCATTTTACTTCCAGTGGACTGTAGATATGGTGCAGTTTATAGAAGGAAAATACAGTCATTTCTTTGAACGTGAGGAATTTAAAGTGCAGAAACCTTCTTCATAAAACATTAGGACATAATTGGCTGAATTTAAAATAAAGAAAAAAAATGTTTCATAGAAACATTTTTCTTTACTTAAATTTCTCCAATTTAAAAGAAAATGGTTGTATTTTTCAGTTGTAAATATGGCACTGTCTACCAACAACTGGGAGCGAGATGCCTGCTGTTTGTAAATGCAGCACTTTAAAAAAGGGAGAAAGTTCAAATGAAGAGTTAACGTAATCTTTAAGTTAACTCTTCATTTTAGTTTATTCTCATTTTAAAGCATTAAAACATCATTTTGTTCTCATGCTCCAATATTGAGTTGCAAATGAGTTTTATTTAAGAGTTAAATAAGTCAGTAGTTAAGTTCTGAACCTCTGTGACTCACCTAAATTATAGGTGCTCACCTTATGGCTCTGCTATCTGCAATCTGATAATAATGTAAAACTAACAAGTATTTCCTTAACTTTTAAAGGAGAACACAACACTTATTTACTGCACTACTTAGTTAAAGATAAACCCTAACCTGGGAGATACTCTGAAGGTTTCTGCGAGCTACTAGTAGCTCGCAATCGACTGGATAGAGACACCTGAGCTAGGGGTGTCCATAATGATGTAACAGATGGCTACAAAAGAAGAGATGACAAGTATATTGCAGGGTGAAGCAGTGGATAAAACCACTAGAAGAAGCGAGTCCTAGGAACCTCGAAGCAGAGCAGATCGAAAGGGGAAGAAGTAACCAGAGAGAAGGCAAAAGTAACTGAAGGAGTCTAAACACAAGAGCTGGCCTTTTCATATGTGGAGTTACTGTATTGCTGCTTCAATTATATGACTTTATGTTAAACCATATTTGTGAAATAGCAAAACTATTTACATTGTAAATTACTAATAAAATCAGCCTATGGCTGATGAATGTGAAGAACGAAACCTAAAACAACCAATACATGTATTCTTAGAATGGAGTATGCCAAAGTCTCTCTTGCTTCCCACTGGGAACAGCGCACTTGAGGAACAGGCTCAAGTCTGACGGATTATTTGAAGTATTCAGTTAGATAGCCCCTCCTTCATGTAACCAAAAGTCAGGGGTATAAAAGAAATATAGATGGACAAAATTGTGAATAACAGGGATGTTTTTCACTGAGAGGCTCGGAGTGACAAAGAGACAAGAGAGAAGAAATAATTGTCTATGATGCCACTTCGAGCCATAAGGCAGTTGTCCAGGGCAGCTACAAACTGGGCATCCGTCCATCCTAGTCACAGTAGTGTTTAATATGGTCTGAGCAAGCTAATATGAAGGAAAAAATGAACTATAGCACATGTGGAGTAAGACTAGTTTCCACAAACACGCTTGGAAGCTGGGATGCTCATCTACATTGAACTATATAATTTTATTTTAAGAGCAGCTGTATTGCTCTCAATTCCTGCCTCACTCCCAAAGATTTAAAGCTGCCCAAGATTCTGTTATTAAACTTAATCAAGAATTGCTTTTAGGGAAGCTCTAGACCCAAAGACAAGCGGAGGACATCAGCTAAACCAATTCAGAATTACGATCACAATTAGATTCAAAAGTGTCACTTGCAACTCTTGGGGACAATTTTAAAGTACATGTAGATAATAACGTAGGTAGCAACATTTGTGTTTTCCTACAGGATGGATTTGAACTACTCTAGGGCAAGACCATATTACTATATTGTAGTCAGAAGGGACACTTAACCAGGGTTGTAGTGCCTGCCTGTGGAACCGGAGCGTCGCGATTGGTACACTGTGTTTCAACAAGTTTGTGCTCACAAAAAACACAAGGGTGTTTAATTTGTTGTTTCAATTATTTTGTCGCTGGGTTAAAGAATAACTCATAGGGAATTACAATAGTGTGAAGAAGTTTAGGATAAAGAAACAAAAAAAAAAAAAAACATTTCATTACCTTCCTTCCAGCATGGATGTGAATGAGGTTTACTTCTCGCATTATACCAGATGAGTTGCCGGCAGCCATCGTACGCACAGGAGTATTCATCATCTCCGATACCATAACCTTCCTTTAAAGAAAAAAGGCCAACATAAATGTTCTATTTGTATCACTTGGCATACAAGCATTACTCCCACCTGCACACAGACCATAAATAAATGTTTAAATACATAGCTTTCAAATAACCACAAGAACTACTGGGTACAATTTGGCAAACTGGAGATCTATAAATTCAACATCAAGGTTCTATTTTCATTTTGATGATAGGGCGGCCTTCAGATTACTGCTATATTACAGGATTTGGGAGACCTTTCTTAAAAAAGGCACTTCAGACATTTACCGCTAATTGCAAACGTCTTAAATGACTCATATCCACTTAATGCTGCTGGAGTACGGACACAAAGCACACATATTATGACAAATACCAGAAGCACATTCTGAATCGTTGTAATTTTTTAGGTTTCCGGTCTTTTTATTATTGTAAATTTTATTTCATTCATATCTTACTTCACACTTTTCTTGGTTTGGCTTGTTGGAGACCACTTAATTTCTGTACAAAATCTCATGATTAAAACTTAAATTGAATTTAAAACCAGCATTGGCATAGCCAATAGGTCTCGCTTTTAGGACCTTATAAGTATTTAGTTATGCAGCACAATATCCTTTGTTGCATGGCTAAACACTTATAATGTCCCAAAGGCGAGACCTATTGTCTATGCCAAGGCTTGTTGGACTTACCATTAAAAGGAGGTTATCAGTTCTTTTAAGTCATCACGCCCAAAGTAGTATCAGTGTCTTTTGATGCAAACCTTTTCCCCTACAACAACCTCCCATGTGACTCTTAGTCAGATACTGATTGAAAGGCCATTTGCAATCGTCAAATTCT
Source organism: Triturus cristatus (assembly GCF_964204655.1). Lineage (NCBI taxonomy): Eukaryota > Metazoa > Chordata > Amphibia > Caudata > Salamandridae > Triturus > Triturus cristatus. The sequence goes on from NC_140595.1 coordinate 310,150,497, forward strand.
CACAGAAGGAGCTCAGCTGATTTGAGCATCTTTCCCTATGTTGTAAGACACTACAGCACCAGCTTTTTATTTTAATTCACCCCTTCATAGGCTCGCAAATAACGCAGGCTGCTGCTGCGGATTCATTCTGGCACGCTCAATCACTGCCAGATTTGTATCTGCATGTGTGGGGGCTTCAAAGATATTGTCTATATCGGCAGTGCCGACACAATTATACACTACGGGGAGCACTGCTGATATGGACAACATCCTTGAAGCCGTAATTAGGGACCAGTGACGGCTCAGTCCTGAGCCCTGGTGGTACTGCTTCCGCAGCACAAATGAGGGGCGCCTTGTCCTTAGAAACGCAGCGTAAGGCTACTGGAAAAAAACAAGCATTGGCAAGGTCATTAGATCTTGCCTACGTGAGATCTTTTGGCTTTGTGAATGTTTTTTTTTTTTGTCCTGTTGTACAGTAGCTAGGCTGCTGTGCAGTATAGTTGAAAGTTATTTTTCAAAAAGTGCTAGGACGGGCCAGTATTGACCTTTCCATTACACTTTTCCACGCAGCGCAGCAGCCGCTGTACTGTACAGCATGGCAAAAAAAATTGACACAGCCGTATAGCTCTGTTATTTGGCTTTTTCGATATTTAAGCCATGTTGTACAGCAGCACGACTAATGTGCAACGTGGTTGAAAGTAAAAATGGAAAAAAGGCACCATGATGTGGCCATCGTTGAGCAGGTCACAGCACTTTATGTACTTGTAACCCTGCTTCATAGAATATGTGCTGCTGTACAACATGGCTAACAAGTCTGAGATTAACTTTGTATCAAATTGTGAAGTTGTTATTTCCGTTATTATAACTTTAACAGAGAGACAGCTACGTGGGTGGTGTTCGTCTTTTAAGTACTTGACTCGTATGAAATCATTACCAATGTTTCTTTCTTAGGTAATAAACTCACGGAAAGACACAAGAGGGCACGGTTTTATGCCACATGAAACACTGTCCTAAGAAGGAACAGATAAACCAGATGTAGAGTATTTGATCAAATAGAGTAAATCAAAGAGAACATGTAGAAACAACTGATAAATAAATGTCGAAAAACAGAAGATACAAAGGTGACACACAAAAGAAGTGCCAGGAATATAGCAGTTTGATGTAAAAAAATGTCAGACACCTAGGAAATAATGGTAAAAACACAAGGTATACAGAGTTCTCTTGCCAGATTACTCGGGTGATGAGCATGATTACATTAAAAAATAACTGCACAGACATAACATTAAAACAAGACGGTAAAAGTGAAAGCAGGGGTGCAATATTAAAGTACATACATCTGAATCGCAAAGTAAGCAAGGAGGAGACCACGTTATCATTGTTTGCGCCTGGCACACCTTTCAAGAGGTGTGCCGGGCGCAAACAATGATAATGCAACCCATTATGGTGTATGCGCTCCCCCCCAGGGCAGCTGCGACCTCGCGCTGCCCTGGGGGCAGCGTATTCATGTGAAAACACAGAGCAGTTGTTCCGTGTTTTCACAGTGCAGGCGGCACCCGCCTGCACTTTCAAAGGGGATTAGAGATCCCCTTGCAGGCGGGTGCAGTCAGTCCATGGTACCCCTTTTACCCCCTGCATAAGGCTGCTCTCAGGGAGCGCACAGACAGTGCGCCACCTTTTAAATGGCACATTGTCAGTGTGCTTACTGAGGGCTTCTTTGACTCTGCACCTGCGTCTGTAATATGGCGCGGATGCAGTCAAAGGAATTCCCTCATTTGCATAGGGCACGCCCCTATGCAAATGAGGGAACACCCTCTTGATAGCGCTTGCGCTTTAAGTGCACCAGCGCTATCTGCATTATAGAAGGGAATGCACAAGCGTCTGCGTCCCCTTCTACAATACCAAAGTGCACCGGAGGCGCGCAAAGACCCTTGGCGTCCCCAGGGTACCATCTGTAATACAGCCCCAGAATTGTATTTGCTGAATTCTCAGTTTGTGTGCCTGGTGGGATCAAGCAGTAGTTTGGGCATCAAGCTAACTGGTTACAAAGCAATGACTGAATATGGTTAATGATAAGATTTCACAAAACATGCACTTACATGATTAAGAAATTTGCTGTCTTTGGTCGCCCAACCAATTTGCATTACGCCAGAGGTAACAACTGTAACTTCATAGTACCAGATTCCAGAATCAACACAAAAAGTACATCGAACACTTTCAAAAGAAGATGCATCACATCGGGCCTGTAACATCAAAAAGCAGAATACATGATTTCTCTTCTGAATGAAACATTAAATGGAAAACAAAGCTTGAACGCTACAAAATACAGTTAACACCAGTGGTTTATGAGCCCAAAAGTCTGTTTGATGGGGACACATTAGGCATTGGCAGTGTCTGGTCTATGCAAGCATTCGAATTATAAAAGATAAGCAAATGAAAACCTGTTCCACTGTATCTGCAGCAATTTTATGTCATAGGTAAGCAAGACAGCAATCTCAAGTGACTGCATTGCTGAGAGAGTTCACAGGGAGACATCTTTAAGACCACACCAGCAAACTAACTCCTCCCCCTTCACTTACCCAGGCAGTCTCTTCAAATGCCCTACAGCACAGCACCTCAGGTAGGGTAGCCTCTTCCTACACTACACATTAAGGAGCAATGGGGTCCCCCTGTATTCCTCAGAACCTAGATACTGTTTAATTAATTAGACAATTAGTTCTGTCAGACATGAATTTAGACAATCATTTAATAATTATATATACAAGGTATGATATATATATATATATATATATATATATATATATATGTATGTATATACACACACACTGAAAAAAATCAAAGGTTACAGGAATCTTATAGTTAGGCTCAGATTTCACTCGTACAAAACCATTGACATTCAGCAGTTCTAGTTACCTGAGCGAACTACAACTTGCACCCCCACAATGCACTGCTTATGACCTCACATACTTCATCACCCAAGACATGGTCAGTAACATTACTGATTACATATAAAACTACACCACCAGAGGGCTGAATGACAGTCCTGTAAAGATCCAGCACAGCCATGCCACCCAACTGCATGGAGTCAGCCAAAAGACTGAGGAACTCAAGCCTCAGCTTCTTAGGTGACAGAGGTTCTACCATCATCAGTGAACAGTTTCAAGGCTTCAAACGGTCTCTGGAAAGTGCCTTCTTCGACTACGAAGAGGATTTATCCTTAATATGGCACTTTGTTGCTTTTTGTTTTTTAGCAAGATCCCTTATGAGAAGGTTCCATGGAAGGTTATTTAATTTTTTGGAGAGTCCGCTTCGGGGGGGGGGGGGGGGGGGGGGGAGAGTCTCCTTGCATGCCATAGCCAAGAGTAGCATAGCCTTTTGTTCCCCGATTACCTTCAGTTGCATAGAAGCAAAAAGTCACCGGGCATGATGTGGTGTCCCACCATAAAGACTACAAACAGTTTAACAGACCTGAAAAGGAAACCTTCCAGCACCCTCTGCCTGGCTGACGTCAAAGGCTCTACGATAAGATACCGGACATAGCCATTGTTGAAAGCTGAGAATTTAGTGAGTGAGAACTCCAAAAGAGAGCTCCGGACCGTATCAATGAGGCATGGACAAAGAAACTGATGTCAGTGAGCCAGTTTATGCCTAACAAATTGATTACTTTGGTAACGCCTTTTCTGGTACAAACAGCGGATTCCTCATCTTTGAATTTTCCAGATCCTGTTTCATGCCTAGGGAATATTCTAAGTAGTATCCCTGCATGCTGACAGGCGGCACTCGTGGCCCTGCGCTGATGTCGCTGCACCCAAGAGTGACATATGCAGGCCTATACAGACCTCACCTATGCACTCCGACATCAATTTCTTTCTTGACTCTACCATACCTGCAGACACAGAGCCAAAATCAGAATGACTGCCGCCAGTGTGCAGATTCTTAAATTGGGATCTTTTTCAGTGAAAAAAAATAGTTCCGTTCACAGCAAGGGGAGGATTCTAAAGAAATGCTTCACTTCAGAATAGATAACCAAGCAATACCTCCAAGGTGGAGGGTCTCTGAACTGGCTCAAACCAAAAAGTCCTACAGGACTGAGCGAGCAAAGAGCCCTTATAAACTGACCTGGCAGTCCAAACAGCAGTGCTTTGTGAACCTATGGAGTGACGATCATGTAGCCACCTGGCAAATTTGCAAAGGACCGGCACTCCACAACTGCAGTCACAGTAAGACTGGAGTGTGTTGAGCTGGTGTTAATTGGCGATGTTGAATACCCCTACCTTGTCTGCCAAAAGTGCCAATTTGCTTTGACTCTGTCTACTCTAGAGGGACATTGGGTTATGCACTGGAGGGTTATGCACTGGAGCCTTATGCAGGCCTTAGCCTCCGTCCCCAAAACGGTATCACTGAGGGCCTCATTAAAAGGACAGAAAGGCTCCAAAGAGCTCTGATCAGGTTGAAGGACATAGGTTACAAGATTGGTCTAAACCGCTTTGCAAGGAGCTGGAGGTCAAGGTTCTTCCAACCCTCCTCATCACAATAGCAGATGATGCACTCTCTTTAGAAGAAGGGCTTGAAGGAGAGAACAGGACAGTGTCCAGTGAAGTGTTGAGGCCACTAGCAACTTGGAGATCCTCATACCAGTTGCCATCCTGGTATGGTTGACCTATTTCTTCACCTGCATCATAAAGGCCATTATCAGAATCTGTTTTAAGGATCATGTCTTCCAGCGCTGCGACCCCTTTTTCATTTCAGTTTGAAGACATGGGTTAACATATAACAAGTAATGAATAGGTATTTCATCACATTTCTGGCCTGTGATTTTATTCTGTAAATGTCTAATGAATATGTCTGATAAGCAAGAACAATCAAAAACACATTCTGCAATAATTTATTAACTATTTAGTTTAGAATTTAATCCAAGAATGTCGTAAATCTTATGACTGTTTCCCTTCATAATTCTTTTATTTTATCTATTTTAATCACTTGCTTTTAGGCTGCTTTTCAGTTTTAGGTTCTTAAAACACACAGGACCGGTTCCATTTTAGAACCATTCTCCATTTTAGTTAGCCTGCTCAGCATGTTTACCTGTGGCCTAGATAATGGCATGCAGTTTGACGTTAAGACTATGAGGCCCGAATCCATTTTAAGTCGGTCTTCAGAGTTCAAGTTCCTCCCCAAGACCACTCATCCTTCACTCAAATATCGTTTTCACCCAGGCCAAGTCTTTTAGTTATAGCAGTTGGGTTAGAAAGAAAGAAGAAAAAAAACCAAAAAAAAAACCAGAAGGTCGGCCTTCCCAAACTCGTTAATTTAGACTTAATGTTTTTAACGAAAGGAATTCTGAGACCTCTCTCGCACGAGAAATAGTCATTGATGGTCTCTGGTTTAGCGAGGCCTGTAGGTTCACCCAGACTGAACGCCACAAGAGAAGGGGGCCAGCTTAATCATATTATCAGTATAATATGCCCCAAATTCCAGGTGCATAATAAAGGTAGAGCATGCAGGTGAACACCCATGAATCGCCTAAACACCCTATTCGGCTCACCTTGGAAGAGACTACTATTAGAGTAACCACAAATCCCCAAGCCGTACGTAAGCATTGGGAGGCATTTTATCCTCCAAGAGAGGGGCTGCAGGTTGTTTCCCAATGCGGTTAGCCAGATTAAAAATATATACCCCACCAAACTTAGAGATTTCTGGCGAATTTAAGCAATACAGGGTCCCAAATTACCCCTTGCATCCATAACTACGCGAAATATGAAAAATCCTAGGTCTGGTAGACAGGGTGACCTTGTAAAAAAATACGCCTGCATCTTATGTTGCGCAGGATTACAAGCCATGATGATAATAATAATAATAATAATAATAATAATGATGATGAGTGATCAAACCAAGCGTCCCCATCAAAGAAACACATTCTTGAAATAAAATATTAACGCCATTGGGGGTTCTGGAGAGTAAAACAGCATCTGCATATAATAAAAGTGGGACCTTTTTCCAACCAATTGAAGGGGCATCCGAAACTTTGTTAGGCAGGGCTGTGCTACGGTCATTAATGTATGAAAGAAACAGGGGAGCTAGGACACAACCCTGAAGCACCCCTCTCCCTATCTTTAAATTGTCTGTCTGCTCACCTGATGGGCCAAACCTAACTGAAGCTGATTGGCCAGGATTTTCCATAATTTGGATCTACCACACACAGTTGAAGGCACAGGAGAGGTTTGTGTAGGCCAGGCAGATGGAGCAATGCTTTTCAACAGTATACTTGCTGATCAGCATATGCAAGCTTTGTTTTTTCTGAGAGATATTTATCATAATAAATTGTGCTCAGAGATCCTTCACCTAGTTGAAAGTATAGACTGATCATGAATATCACACCATGGAGAAAATCTGCTGTCTAATCAGTCGCTACTGCAGCAGTCATGATTACTGCGCTTAAATGCTAATTATTTGATGTAGGGCTATAGTGTCATCATACCACACACACACCAATGAATAAGCCACTACCAAAGTTTGTAACAGGCACCAAAAAATCCATGATTGAATTTGGTTTATTATGATGAAAATGTTGACAATTAAACCACATTTATATTATTTGTGCCACTGATTTTAATAGAGAAGTCACAAACACTAAACAGAGTATCACACTAAAAGAAGAAACTATTTGCAGCAGACATCTTGTCTTAAAGAACGAATTATTTTTTACCTCCAGTCCATGTGGTGAGATTTTGAGATACTCGCTAACATCATTGCTGTTCAGCATGGCATTGATATTAGAAACATCTACTTTCTCGTATGTGAACTGCCTTCCTTCTTTTAAAACTAAGGACAAAAAAATAGATCGAATTAGAATATGCAGAACAACCGCCTTCTTCATTTCATCTACATATTGTATCACTTGCATTTTAATACAAAGTATTAATACATGACATAAAACATCAACTGAGGGTTATGGCATAGTTTGAATAAAGTATTCTTAGTCCTGAATTTCCAGGAGTAAGACATGCTTACTTATACAAGAAAAAAACTGTGAATCAAGTCATCAATCATTATTTACTTGACTTTTCATTATTATGAAATGTTATGAACAGACAACAGAGGAAAATAAATAAAAAAGCAGGCAAATATTGTGAATACCACCAAGCACAAATCGGTTAGTTTTATGGCACCTTGAAATTATGGTTATAAAGAATGATAGCCACCCGAGTGGTTAGCTTCTTTCAGGTTTTGCCACCCAGAAGTTAAAATGTGGGTTTCAAAAGAACAATAAAACACTGAGAATGTAGATGAGATGGCCAGAGACTCGTGAAAGCAAAGAGTAGAAGCTTGCGGTCAATGGCATGGAAGGCTGCTGAAAGGACTACCAAAATGAGAATGCCTTGTCACAGTCTCCATTGGTAAGAGGTTAGGCTTAGCAGCAATTGTAGTACTTTCTATGCCTTGAAAAATGGATTCTAAAATCATTAATTGCTTACAGAGATACATTTTTCCTGTGGAATTATTTCTAAGACTTTCACCAGTTTATTCCATAGCACGAAGTCAGATGCTCAATAAAGTCTCTTAAGGCTTGGCCATTACTACATTCAAGACTATGGCACTGGCAGCGGTCATGGCAGTGGTGTAATGCATGCCCCATGTGTCAGAGGGACAACCACCCTTCTGGGGGACCTAAATCACTCTAAACGTATGGATAGCTGAGCTGTAAAAGTTTCACGGGCAACTCGCCCCATTCTGCTGGGGGGCCCCCCCATCATTTTTCATTACACCACTGTGTCAAGGTAATGGGTGGGTTTTATCATACAGTGTCAGTGCAACCGACGTTATTTGCTTTCATTGGGAAGAGCGATGCTAGGACAAGATGAGTCCTCTAACACACTACAGATAACATCAGTGACTTTGGAAGAGAACTGCAAGAAAATGAGATTGCAATTGTGGACACTTAAGCTACTGTTCGTGCCTCACTCTGATATCTATCAAAAGAAAGGGCATTTTGCACTATGTTTTAGACTAAAATCTGAACTAAAGGACGGAGTGGATGAGGTAGTTTTCAGGAACTTAAAAATGATAGATATGTTGCTTTTGGCCTGGAAGTACATTAGGTTTAGCGGTTCTGTAGGAGCTATAACAACTGGTGTTGGACTGTAACCCAACACAAAAAGACATCAACTGTTGGAAGAGATATCAGCATTATAGGTGCAGCACTGGTTTTTGCCTTGGGTAATGGCTATTTGTAGCCACAGTAGGTAATGTGAAACGCAATTTCGACAACATATTATCTAGACTTTTTCCAGCATGACATCAAGTAACAGCACTCCTGAGGTCAACAGTATCAAAAAGTTTTGAAAATTACAGCAAATAAGAAAATAAAAATGAGAAAATATATTAAGTGTGCGTAGATGACCTAGGTAATGTTTTGCTTTGCAGCAGGTTTCTCCCGTTTTCTTTTACTGGGACTAATGTGTTCACAAATGTCAGGCCACCCACACACATCAAGCATTCAGTTGGCCCTATGCAAAATGTAACAGTATAGCAAATAAGCAACCAATGTTACTCAAAACAAATGCAATTGAAAAATTGCAGTCAATTACTTTAATTAGGGCCTTCATCTGGATCCTACCTTCCTTTCGATACGAAGGAGTTATCATCCATTGGAGAAAGCATGGGTAAATTTCATGGCTTTTCTTTAAGCCTCTGTTACTAGTTTAGATGGATGTTCATTTCAAAGCTTTCATCTTGAAATTATCTCAAGCAGCAAACACTGTGGCATTGGCCAGAACTACAACAACCCTACTCCCAGCCCGAGGTCTTCAATTCTGCATTGGAACGTAAGAATGATCAATAGGTGATCGATTATGCCAAAGTTCATTAACACAGCACTGGACCAGTTTTACTTTCTAAGCAGAAATTTAATATTTATTTGAAAACACTAAAGGTGTTATTAACATAAGGTCTCTTCTATTTATATCTGCTCCGCTTAAACGGACTTGCAATTGTTGTGTATGGGTAAGGGTGTACAGTAGTGAAGGGAAGACACTGAGTGCATAACCACTGGGAAGTCGGGAGGAAGGAGACGGGCCTCAGACATTTTTATTTTGAGGACCGGGTGTAGCCTCTCTGGCACCACTTAGCTTTTTTGTTTTTGTAGTTGAATATAAGGACCAGCTCACATCTTCACAATAGGAAAAGAAAGAGCGAAACTTGCATAAAAAGACAGTACTTTAACAGACTTGAACATTTTAGTAGCAGCCCTCAGATGCTGGGTGGTGGACTGAGGTGTTGCCATCATTATTGCAGCAGTTGCAGTAGCACAGGGTACAGGGGTGTGAGGGCAATCCAATTAAAAGGTGTATTGTACTACCCAGTCAAACTATTCCAATGCAGACGCTGCTAATTTGCCTTAGGGCTATTGCAACATTTGCTACTATAAGGATAGTGGAGGGGAGATGGGTTTTTCCAGAGGCGCAACTGAAGAAAAAAACAGGTTGTTTAAGTACTTAATGTTTTTGAGATGTTTAGTCTTTAGGTTCGGACGCAATCGTCTTCTCATTTAGGCAATTGTATTCCCCAAATCGATGTGTTGAAGGACGGCACAGTTTGTAAGAGGAAACACCTAATGGGACCTAAACACCCCAATTAAACAGACCTTAAGCGAGAGAATTTAAGAGTTTGACTTGTCAGAGCTATCTGGTAGCTAAATTCTCTGAAAAAGAAATCAAAATCTCACAACTGATCTTCAGAACTGTATTTGCAAATTTGGAATATTCACAAAACCGGAGGCAAATTTAGGTAAGATAATTAAACAACAGAAATGAAATCTTACAGAGATTGTCTAAACTCCATTGGGCACAGAATCCAACTTGGCGTTTTAAGTAGTCAGAGTTATTCATCCATGTCTCCAATCTGAGCAGCTGATCACTTATAGAGGACTCAGAAATCGTTAATTTATTTTCACCTGATAAAAGGAAACAGTAGGTATTAAACATATAATACACAGGTATTTATCAATTTCCATTCACCGTTCTTCATAAAAACATATCAGGAAATTAAAATTAAGAAAGTCCCAAAGAATTTACCTACAATAACGCAGTTGAATATGGTCATGCATATCATTATACATAGCACTCCTACTACTTAAAAATTGAATATTAAAATCACAAATGAACAAGTTTTTCAATATACTTGATATATAAATAGGAATGTCTAGTGGACATCTTCCTCCAAGAATGAGTTGCCTATCTTCGGCAATGCTCTTTCTGGAGGGTACTTTATCGAACCACAGATTCCTCACATTTGAAATTTCCCCCAGGCACAGACTGGTTTGGAAACATTTTAGCAGTTACTACCATGCACACATATATGCAGTTCCATCGGACTCCACAGCTGCCTTGTCCCACCTCTGGAAGTGACAGGACAGTGTCATATTTAAAAGCCACCTTTGCAAATTGACGTCAGCTTACAACCAAGCACAGAGCATCAGTAACAGATTTGATAACTTTGACAACATGGAGAATCTAACATGGAACGCTGTTAACATCTAAAAGTCCACTCCACAGCATGGGGTAGGAGCGAGGGATGTGAGGAATCTGCGATCAGAGGATCCATCAGAAAGAGTGTTACCACAGATAATTAACTTGTTCTTCTGATGGATACTTCTAAACATAGATTTCTCAACCTTTGGGTACAAAATAAATAGCTCTCAAAAGGCAGAGAGTTTGAAGAGTGGACTTTGTACCAGGAACTCCTGCAGAACTGATTAGGCAGAATGATCCTCCCTGTGGAACGAAGAGCCCATACAATAGAGTCTGATGACGGTGTGGACGGATGCCCAACTTGCAGCCTGGCAGATATCCAGCATGGAAACATCTCAAGCTCAATGGATAGTAGTGGCTTTAGCTATTGTGAAATGGGTAAAAAGGCCATTATGAAGCTCCTTCGTGCTGCAAGAAACAGCACCTGTTCATGCAGAGGACAATCCATATTAAAAAGGACCCATTTCTGGTATGCCCTTCTCATCTTTGCACTTTCAAAACTAACAAAGAGTTGGTCATGCAGCATGTGCTCCTTAGCTGCATAGACGTAAAAACTAAAGCTTTTCTTGGGATCCAACTCGTACAGCTTTTCATACGCCTCGGAGATTTGTTTGGAAGAGAAGAAAGCAGGAAGCGTGATTGGTCTGTGACACATGGATGGGTGATACCACTCTCGGGAGAAAGGATGGCAAAATTCACAGTACCAACTTGTCCGGGAAGAAGGTGGAATAGGCAGGTTGTACAGACAGTATCTGCACTTCCCTTATGTGATACAAAGAAATGATTGCACTAAAGAAGACCATGTCAACAACCTCAAAAAACACTTGTGATTGGGTTAAAAATGTATGCATTCTAAAGGACATAGTAGGAAACATGCACATAAGACCCTTCAAAAAACACATTACAACCAGTGATTTGAAAACAAAGGACAGATAAGACAGAGTGCTAACAACCTGCAGCAAACCTTCCTGTGCCAGAGACAAGACAAACTGTAGTACATTAGAAAAAGTCACTTGAACTGGATCAACCAGACAGTTGTTGCACCAGGCTGCAAACGTTATGCAGCAGCCAGAATATATGGATTTTGTGGATTAATGGCAAGGGGCTAAAACCACATCCAGCTCAGCTGGTCCTCTTCAATCTCCGCGCATGCTTGGACTCAGCAGGTGAGAGTACCAGACCTATATTGACTCCAATTTGTGGCTATCAAGATGAGCTAAGCCTTGTACCTCCTAATCTACTTCCGAACTCAGTGAGTCGGAGGCACAAGGAGGAACAAGTAAAGGAGCCCAGATTTCGATGTAAAGCGGAACAAATACCCCACAGGAGCCCTCATGCGGAAATGTCAGAGTGCAAAAGACTAGACAATGAGCATTCCCGGTGGTAGCAAAAAGATCTAACCAAGGCAGACCCCACTGGGAGAAGATGCCTTGAGCTACCTCCAGGATCAGACACCCCTCGCGTTCGATTAGATGACATCTGCTGAGCTAGTCCACCCCGGATTTCAGGGATCCTACTAGATGGTTGACCGGTGTCGAAGCGGCACAGTCTAAATGCCTCTTGGTAAAGGACCCATGACTCCATTCCAAACTGTTTGTTGCTGTATCACATGGTAGTCACGTTGTCAATCAGGACCTGCCCCAGAAGGAGGGCAAAAAGGCATTGAAAGATACTGGAGCCCTCCAGAGATCTCTGACCTCCAAAAAGTCTAGGTGGACTCTCCAGCCAGGATCTGAGGCATGTCACTGCTCTGAGATCTGGGTGGAGTAAAGGAGAACTGCCTGCTGCAAGGCAGGTTGGAATCCTTCATTAACTGTTGAAGGACCCAGGCCACCGCTTGTGGCATACGGATCATGTCAGAGAGGCACCCCCACTGCTGAGCCCATTAAAGGCAGACGTTCCACTGCAAAGTCAGCAATTACTTTGTTGGGATGAATAGTCCTTCACATTGTAATGGGCATGCTACCCTGCGCAGCCCAACTGCACTGATATCTGGATCTCTAATGTGGATTTTTGTTGTCACAGACAAACACACAGCATGCATTAGCGCCATGACATAGGCCGGTCTCACGGACTGTGGTCTTGTTGGACCAGGCGGAGCGCCCAAAGCGCTTTTCTCATAGTGGAAAGACTAATGCCTTTAACAGGAGTTAAGCAGCAAGAGCACCATGGTGGTAGCATTACATGTAGTGATTAGTAGGAATGAACAGGTCCTCTTTAACCTGTGTTACTGGAGTGAGGCCTACAGGCTCACTCATTCAGTTGATGTGTGCTTAACTTACTGTTTGGCCTACAAAGGTTTGGTGTGTAGTCTGCGCTTCTACGCTCAGCCGATCTTAATTTGGCCACTGTAACTCGAGTTAGAAGAGCCAGAGGTGGATGTCACTCCTTCAGTACCATGGCTCCTGTGCTTTGGAATTTGCTACCTGTTTCCATCAGGAAACACTGATAACAATCTGCACTTTGGGAAATCCCTGAAGGCATGGCTTTTCTCCATCTAAATGCCTGTCTTTTTTCTGATAGGTCGATATCAACAGCTTATCCATCAGTAGTGTTTGGAAGCCCTGTTACTGGGGAAGATATGCAATACTAGGGACACTAGGCTGCACAGCTGAAGACGCCGTACATCCTCCGTGAATCAGCTCATGCATCCGGTCCTGAGCTCCCCTGGGGTCACCAAGTAGCACCAGAGAAGCGCTGGCATGGCGAGACTTGATACCGGGGGCTCGCGACCCCGAAGCGCTGCTAGACTCCCGCGCTGAGGACGGTGGAGTTGCGGCTGTGAGCGACGTGGTGCGGCCGGAGGTCGTGGCAAGGGCCGAAGATCCCAGCCGAGCCGGTGGGGCTGCGTCATATCATCCTTCAGAGGTGAGGACTGCGGACCCCCCTGACCCTCCGAAAGTGTCTGTGGTGTTTCTTGCGGGCCCCCACTGCCATTGCACTAAGCTCTGTCCTGAAATCTGATTGAGCTTCCAGTAAGTGTTGGCTGCTGGCAGCATGGCATGCGGCTAAAGTTATTGCCGGAGGTCTGACACGTGGGCATGTCCGAAGACGGCGGACCTGGCACCTCGCGGCCCCATGACAGCAGTATAATATGGTGGGTGCTGCAACAGGGAAACGGTTCTGCATCTGTGCCCCTGGGAGAAACGCTGACCGCCTTCATTTTAGATATAAAAACACGTCTAGAGAACATTTTAAAGGGTCATAGTTTAGATGATATCGCTGGAACGTGAATGCGCAACCTGGATAAACTTTGGGCCTAGCGAACTGTGGAGCAGCTTATCACCCCCTCGTACTGGGTGTAGACGCGGATTTTGTGCTGCCAACGGAGGGGGAGAGACACAGGGGCAGTTCCCCTCGATCGTACGGGGGGGTGCTACCAGGTGAGAGTCGTTGGTGGAGGCCTCGCTGGTCTGTGTGGTCCTCTTACAAGCATTGAGCCAGCTGATGCCAGGTCGTTACGGGCACCCTTACGAGGCAACGCTGAACTTTTGGCAGTTTGTTGAAAACTGAGACAGGAACAGATCTAGCAGTTGTAGAATAATTAGCAAGCTTCTAATAGTCCACGCACCCCTGAGCAAGTGTGATACTACAACCCAGCTGCATACCCCCACAGTCAGAGCATAGAGGCAACGGTGCGCATTGGCAGTGAACGCCTAGTCACTTGGCTTAAAGCAGCTAGACCACCAAACAGTCGGTTGTGGACTCGCTGGGGCTACATTTGCGGTCCCTCCTGCAGCCCAATATTAAGATCTCCAAAACTACCAAGCTTGGGTATTGATAATTGGGCATGAAACATACTGGTGGTCCTATATATACTAAACGACCGTCATCCCTGTGCTGCCTTATGATACATGCCTCACATGGGCCGCCTGAGATCCGGTGCTGGAGGACAGTCGGGCACGCCACCTCCGCCAATCTGATAAGATGCCTGGCGAGTCATCCACGGACGTCATGTTGCATACACTGGACGCGGTGCTGGCCGCAGTTGAAAAACTGAGCACCATAATTGAGCAGACACGGTCCTCACTCGAAAACAAAATTGATATGGTGGCGTTGGACATAGTAGGCCTTGATTTAGAGGAGCAAGCATGGAGGCCCGACTGGCAGCCCTGAGGCCTGAATGCGGTGTTGGATGACGATGCCCCATGGGCGGAAACCAATAACTGTTTGTACTGAACCTTGGCAGATGCCCGGTGGAGCAGTCCTACGCAGCTATAGAGGAGTTTGGCTTTGGTTCACCCCCACGGTCATCACCTACCCAGCCGGACATCGAACATTGTTTTTCACGGTTTTGTCTGTCTTTCACTTTAACTGCTTTGACTACTTTGTTCCCCCTGAAGTACTTTTCCCCCTGCCGGTCTGCCTGACCCTATCTGCATTCCTTTCCCCTGTTTACCTTTCCCCCTCTACCTTCCACTCCCCATAATGTCATGTGTCTTGGCTATGCTACGCACCAATAACATATTGTTGTGTAATCTCATGGTTTTCTCCTATGCCTATACTTGGATCCTGTAACTGATGTAATTTTGTAACCTGTAACTCGCTGATCCTCATGTAAAGCGCTCTGATACCTCCGGGTCTAGCCAGCGCTATATAAAACTCTGCAAATAAAATAAAATGCACTTTATTAATCCCCATAACAGTGGTGCGCGGGACATGAGTATTATTTGCCCTGGGTGTGTGCTTGGGAAGGGTACAATACATGAATCATTTTGAGTTTAGTTTACAGGCCCAACACACTCATGGCTCAGCGAATAATACCCCAGTTAAAATACTTGAATTCAGGAGAGGAAGAAAATATACCAGGGTTAGACCAACAACACCATCTTATAGTGTAAAAGGTCAACAGTAATGAGTTTGTCCTTTCAAAGATTCCTAAAGTTCTTTCAAGTGAATTAAACAGTAGAAATTTAAATATATTAAAGTGCAACCGCAAACAAATATATCCCATTCAAGTTGCTTTCACACAGAATGCTTTATATTTTTACTTTCTCCTGTATGCAGAAAACGGATTTAACCAAAGGGTATGTCTTCAGAATTAGCAAACACGGGTTTCGCACTTAAAAGGCATGCAAGCCATGGGCTTATTAAAGGCTGTTTTCATAACTTTTGATAACCGATAAATGTGTACAACCCAGGTCACTTATATTATTAATCCGGAATAGGGATTCCAGGTTATTAATGCATTCATGTTCCCAGGCGACTCCTCCATCGGGGGAGATTGCTCGGATGGGGTGGGACATGGGAGGGGGTGTGTGTTAGTTATACATGCACTGGGTGTGCATGTGTGCCTGTGACTGGTACAATGCATGAAGGACCATGGGTTCCATTTTGGGAGACCCAGGCCTGTATGCTGAAACATGAGGGAAGGATGTAGAGGAATTCCCTCTGACAGATTTGTGCATTGCTCCATTCCTGTAAGCTGGGTGGGACAGGCTGGAGGAAGGGAGCGTCAGACTCTGCAGTCCACTTCAGAGGATGCTCTTTGATTCAGAGAGAGGTCAAAAGAAAGGAGCTTTGGCACATCTCAGATAAGAAGAAAATCATAAAGGGTAGGACTGAGGCCTTGGGCTAACTTTTTGATACACATAGAACTGTGGCTGGCATACAAGTGCAAACTTTAGTAACTCCCATTGCCTGTTTTGAGGAGCTATCAGCTTTGGTGTCGCTCTTGCTGTGACAGACTGCTTTCAAGAGGAAGAGGGGTAGATGAATGGGCACTTAAAAAATAAAAAGAACAGACCCCGTAAATAAAAACTTAAAACATTTTTTTTAAAAAAATCCGAATCTAAACCACATTTAGTGTCTGGAAATGGACTATAAGAAGGGGAGCTTGAGACATCAAATATTGTCCTATACCAAGCAGCTAGACGGGAGGAAGCTCAGCAAGACTTCTGCCTGTGACCAGGACTGGAGGCTAAGGCCTGCTAGTCTCCCAGCTGGGTGAGGGGACATGGCCCAGGGAATCCAAGGCCACTTTCTTTGAAACCTGGAGCACCAGTGCCTGCCTGCACTGAAATGAAGCGGAAAGAGTAGGAGGAAGCGAGGTCCAGTGGGGAGCCCCATCAAGTAGACTCCCTTGGTGAGGTGTGAGGAGACCGCTGCTGCGCTGATCGGGCTGCTGTCGGTAGGGCCACACCCTGTTCATAGTCGCGAGCCACATCCCTGCTGCAAGGAGATTGTCGAGCTGTGAGAACCATGACCCTTGTGCAGTGGTCAGCTGCAACCCATATGCAGAGGGCTTTGGTGTGCCAAACAGGCCAGAGGCAGTCTGCAGGGAGGATACAGTCACCATGTATGCCAGGTGAGGTAATCGGGAGCAACAAGATGTGCCACCTGATCGACGCACCCTCGCCAGGGAATTCTGGCCACTGTGAGAGCACCTGGGCATCGTCAAAGAGAGGGACCCGCTTCAGGATCATCCCATCATCCCCCTCACCCTCCACCGTGGGACAGATCAGAAACTTACCCTGCAAGAAGGACCCGTAAAGAACCTTCGGTGGAGCAACCATGTGTGAGGAACTCTGCGCCCACCGAGTACAGTCCCTCTGGGCAACCTGCAACAAAGTCACCAGATGCAGCTGCGGTCGCTCAAGCTCCCGCAGATGGGGTGTGCCAGGAAGTTTGCACACTCCAAACCTGTAGGTTCAAGTAAGACTGGTTTTGGGCCAGGGGAACTTGCTTGCTAGTAAGCACCATGGCACTGGAACACTGTTGGCTTTAAAATAGAGTCCGAGTGGAATCTCGGACTTCAAGTGGAGCTTACCCTGGATGCGCACTATAGTAAATGGGGAATTATTGCTAGGAGCCTGGAGGGTGTGGGACCCGGGGAACCACAAAGAAACGCTAAAGCCCTGACCTCTGGGGGATGGTGTGGTTGTTTAAGAATGTCTCTTTTCCCTTTGTGTAGTTAGCTACACGAATGTGGAGCTGTTAGCCCGTGTGCATCCCCGCCCTCCCTGTGTACCCACTACCCCCAAGGGATTCTTGTACTGCTCGACCATTTTACTACCAAGAGTCACATGCAGAAGGGACCCACAGTAGGTAGTTCGAGGACATCAGGAGTAAAAGGTCTCAATCCCCACGGTTAGGCCCAGTAACCTCAGCTTGCCCCGTGGCCCTCTGAATGGGGTTCTGACATGCCTACGAGCCTGAAGCACCAGCAGGATACACAAGGCCATGAGACCAAATGCCAGAGCCATTGGGGTGGAACACAGGATCAAGCCCAAAACTTAGACCATATCTTGAATGTTCCAGACTCTGCAGGGACAGAAACACTTTAAACATCACTGTGTAGAGAACTGCCCCTATTAAAGTGAATCCTCTGCATTGGCTGAAGGTAGGATTTTGGCCCTTTGATAAAAGCCTGTTGGACTGCAGTATGGGTCCTTGAAAGCACATGTTCTGCAAGTACAAGGACAACAATATCTCCAATCTCAGGTGGAAAGAACCTTGGCTAAAGTGAACATCTTGAACTTGGCCTTCCGAATGAAAGTGATCTAGAATCCAAGATGCAAAATCAGCCTTCGCCCCCCTTCCTCTGGCCCTTCTCTCCTCCCAGTTGTTCTTGGGTACAAAGAAGCAACAGGAGAAGCAAACTAAACTTTCTCCGGAGTTCTCCAATATCCTCTTGGAGAGCAAAGACTGAAACGTTTTGGAAAGGAAGAAGGTATGTTCTGCCGAACTGAGTGACAGAAAGGGAAATCATCAACATGGAAGACAACCTTCAGGACCCCACTTGTCAGAGGTAACTGAATGCCAGATGGGCAAGTAAGAACGTATTCTGCACCCTACTGACTGCGGAGGCCTCCTGAAGGGGGAACAGAGAGGCTGGGGAAACAGAAGGCTGGGCTTGCTGGCTCCCCTTCTTCCGCCACCACCACCATGTCTCTTCGATCCTCACAAAGGCCAAAAGTATTGCTGAACGGGCTGAGATTGCTGTCTCTGGTGGCTAGACAGGCCACAGAAGTAAGCCCTAAAGTTTTAGTATGGTTGATGCACAAGTTACTACTTGTGTAACGATATATCTGTAGGAGACATTAGTTAGTGACCGATTCCTTACCTTAGAATATCCCCAGGCATCAGACTGGATCCGGAAAGTTTTTTTGTAGCAGTACCCCTGCGCATCAGAAGCTGGCGTTGTGCGTCTCCGCGTCCGTCACTGGCGTCGTAAGCGCCGAGATGACATCACGGAGACTACTTTGGCGCCACCCATGCGCGCTGACGTCAGTTCTGTACGAGACTTTCCGCGCCAGGGACGCTGAGCCATGCAAGAAACTGAACACTGGTGCCATGAAACTAGGGCCCTGAAAGGGGATGACCTTAACCCTAAAATCAGTTCGCAGAACTGGGAGGATGGGTGGGGCGGTAAGGAATCTATCACCAACTAATGTCTCTTACAGATATATTGTTACACAAGTAGTAACTTGTGCATCTGAACGAGACACGTTAGTGATAGATTCCTTACCTTAGAATAGATACCCCAGCAATACTAACCCCGGTGGTGGGTCTCCGAATAGATTACACCAGGAGAGTACAGAACGGCCAAAGAAGCCGTCTCTCCGGACCCGACTGTCAAGGCAGTAATGTTTGGTAAACGTGTGCAGCGAGGCCCACGTAGCTGCCTGACAAATGTCCTGCAAGGGGACGCCACGTCCCAAGGCAGTAGTGGCTGCAGTTGCCCTGATAGAATGGGCACGCAGCCCCACAGGAGGCTCCTTAGCCAGGGAGTAACATGCTTTGATGCACAGAACGACCCACCGAGAGATGGTATGTTTGTGCACAGCCCAACCTTTTATGGCGCCCCGTAGCCAACAAAGAGCTGGTCATCCACACGGAACTGCTGTGTATGCTTTAGATATAAAGCGAGCGCACGTTTTGGGTCCAGACGGTGGGTCCAGACGGTGGAGCCACTCTTCCTCCCTCGAAGGATGCGGAGGCGGAAAGAAGGTAGGCAAAGTGATGGTCTGCCCGATGTGGACGGGCGAGACCACCTTTGGCAAAAAAGACACCACCTTGTCTGGATGAACAGAAAGGAAAGGAGGTTTGGAAGAAAGAGCCTGGAGCTCACTCACTCTTCTGGCAGAGGTGATAGCGACCAGGAAAGCAGTCTTAAGAGTAAGAAGACACAAAGGACAGGTATGAAGGGGCTCGTAAGGAGCACACATCAGATAGGTTAAAACGAGATTCAAGTCCCATTGAGGCATGATGAACAGCACGGGAGGAAACGTGTACGTAATGCCTTTAAGGAAACGGTTAACAACCGGGAACTTAAAGAGAGAAAGCTGATCTGAAAGCCTCAAAAAGGCAGAGATGGTCGAAAGAGAACATTTGATAGTGCACAGAGCCCTGCTGGGCCAAAGAAAGAAGGAACAGAAGAACTTCAGAAAGGAGGGGCAGAAAGGGGATCCACAGCCTTTGCTGTGCACCATGCCACAAACTTGTTCCACCTGCAGGCGTATACAGTTTTAGTGGAGGGACGCCTGGCTGCCAGAATGACATCACAGACTTCGGGAGGAAGATCGAAAGCGGTCAACTGCAGCCGCTCAATCTCCACGCATGGAGGTGGAGGCTGGACAGGTTCGGGTGGAGGATCGTCCCCTGCTGCTGCGACAGAAGATCCTCCCAAAGAGGTACACGGTTCGGGGGATCAATCGCCATGCTGAGTAACTCTTCGTGCCCAATCCTGAGCCACAAGGATGACTTGGGCCCAGTCGCGCCAAGTCTTCTTCAGCACTCTGGGCAGAAGTGGTAGAGGCGGAAAGGCGTACACTAGACCGCAATTCCACTTGCGACGAAAAGCGTCGCCGAGCGAGTGCCGCCTTGGAAATTCCAACACACAGAACTGCTGACATTGCGCGTTCTCTCCGGTGGCGAATAGTTCTAACCAAGGCTCTCCCCCACTGTAGAAAGAGACCTTGCACCACGTCCGAGTGCAGACGCCATTCGTGATCCATCAAGCACCGGCGGCTGAGTTCGTCCGCCCTGGGGTTCAGAGAACCTGCCAGGTGTTGAACCACCAAGGTAACGCCTTGATGTTCCAGCCATGTCCAGAGATGCAGAGCCTCCTGACATAGGGTCCAGGACCCCACCCGCCCTGTTTGTTGCAATACCACATGGCGGAGGTGTTGTCCGTGAACACCTGCACCACACTTTCCCGAACAGAGGGAAGGAATGCCTTCAGTGCAAGTCAGATCGCCCGCAGCTCTAAAAACGTTGATATGGAGCCGGGACTCCACCGGAGACCAGAGGCCTCTGATCACCGCCTCCCCCAAGTGGCCTCCCCATCAGAGGAGACGCATCCGTCACCACTGTGTGCTCCGGTTGGGGAAGGGAGAGGGATCTGCCATTGACCCAATCGCGATTCGTGAGCCACCACCGCAATTGCCGTGCAGTGCCCTCTGAGATCTGGACATGATCGGATAGGTTCCCCTGATGTAGCACCCACTGGAGCTTCAGGTCCCACTGCAGCGCCCGCATATGTCATCTGGCATGTGTCACCAGCAGGATGCAGGAGGCCATCAGGCCCAGAAGCTGGAGGGTCATCCTGACTGAAACCCGGGACAGAGGCTGAAAGACTGGAATCATAGCCTGAATATCCCGGACTCGCTGCTCGGGAGGATAAACCCGAAACCGCGTCGAATCCAGAACCGCTCCCATGAAAGGGAGCTTCTGAGAGGGACTCAGGTGCGACTTCGGCACGTTGATGGAGAACCCCAGCAAATGCAGTAGGTCGGCCGTAGTCTGAAGGTGGTTGACGACTGCCTGGGGCGAGCCCGCCCTTAACAACCAGTTGTCGAGGTAAGGGAAGACTGACACCCCTGACCTGCGCAGATGAGCTGCGACCACCGCCATCACTTTCGTAAACACCCAAGGGGCACTGGTAAGGCCGAAGCGGAGCACGGCAAACTGAAAATGCTCCTGGCCTACCGTGAACAGCAGGTAAGGCCGGTGGGCCAGCAGGACGGTGATGTGAATATCTGCATCCTGCAAGTCCAAAGCTACCATCCAGTCTCCAGGGTCGAGGGAAGTGAAGACGTGAGTCAGAGTCAGCATTTTGAACTGTTCAAGATGGGACGCAGACCCCCCCCCCCCCCCCCCCCCCCCCCCCCCCTAGTCCTTCTTGGGGACCAGAAAGTAGTGGAATTAACAACCATTCCCTACTTCTGGCCCCGGAACGTACTCGATGGCCCCCTTGGCCAAGAGGGCTGCAACTTCCTGCCGGAGAGTCACCAAGTGTTCCCCCGACATGCAGTGGCATCGAGGTGGCATGGCTGGAGAGGTGGACTGAAAGGGAAGGGAGTAACCCTTGTGGATGATCTGTAACACCCACTTGTCCGATGTGATAGCGAGCCAGTGGGGGAGGTGATGGCGAACCCTGCTACCCACTGGCGTGGGGTGCTCCACAAAGCTTGGATTAGGAAGTGTTGGAGGTAGAAACAGTGGGGTGGAGGTGGACTGCCCCCCCACGCTGATTCCCAGACCGGCCCCTGCGGAAGCCGCGTCCGCGTTGAGGCTGGGTCTGCACGCTGAAGGAAAGTGCCTGGGCGCCCCTGCCTTGGCCACAAAAGGAATGAAAACCAGGAGTGGCCGGGGTCTTCGTGGAAAGACCCAAGGACATGGCCGTGGCCCGCGAGTTCTTAAAAACGCTCGAGCACTGTCGGCCTTATCGCCAAACAGGCGAGTGCCATCAAAGGGCATATCCATGAGAGAGCTCTGGACATCAGGCGAGAACCCAGTAGATCGCAACCAGGCGTGGCAATGCAGCGCCACAGTCATAGAAATCGCCCTGCCCAATGAGTCAGCGGTGTCCAAACCACACCGAATGGCAAACTTAGCCGCATCCTTACCCTCAGCAACCACCTGGGAAAGTACAGCCTGGACCTCCTCAGGACACTGAGGCAACACCTGAGCAACAGTATCCCACAACACGTGGGAAAAGCAGCCCAATAAGCAGGCGGTGTTCACCGACTGCAACCCCAAACTGGTTGAAGAGAACAACCGCTTACCGAACTGTTCCAGCTTCCTAGAGTGCTTCTCCGGCGAAGCCGTGGGAAAGGCACTCTGTGACGTCGAGGCTTGGATGACCAGACTCACAGGCATGGGATGAGTGGTCAGAAACGCGGGGGCGCGGGGCGGTGACGCCTGGCGATATTCTTATCCACAGGGGCCCCCCATGACCGGTCGCGACCAAGTGCCCAACAGGTCGTCGGTGAGGGCGTCATTGAAGGGAAGCAGTGGTTCCGACGAAGTAGACGCCGTCCGGAGCACCTCGGTGAGGAGGTTAATTTTGAGGGCCACCATAGGAAGATCGAGGTTGAGGACCTCAGCAGCCCGACGGAGCACAATCGTATAGGAAGCGCCCTCCCCCATTGTAGGCAGGGGAGAGGCAAACCCCGGGTCAGAAGAGACATCGAGGTCGCCGGCGTCCTCCAGATCGTCCACCCAGTCCTGCTCAGAGTCATACTGACGGGCAAGAGGGTCCTCGGACCCCTCCCAGTCATCCTGCACCTCCGTTGCAGGAGGAACCGGCCACAGCGGTAGAGCCGGAGAAGGGACAAACGGCGCTGGTCGGGCTGGCGCCGTGTCCCAATTTGGATCCCAGGCAGGAACGAAATGGTCCTGGAACCGGGGCAAGGGTGGAACGAACGGCACCCACTGCGGCGCCAGAGACCTCGGGGGTCCGGAGCCAACGGTGTAGGATCCTGTGGCGCCGAAGTTGGATCCACCGGTGGTGCCGACGGGCCAATAGGATCTGGACATGAGACCGCAGGGCCCGAAGGCGCGCCGGCGGGAGCCCGAGGCCTAAAAAGGCAGTCCGTGGGGGCAAGACACTCTTGCACCTGTTCGGGAGTTGCCGACAGACCCGGGTAGGGCGCGGGACGCCCAGGCCCCAAGGGAGCCGCCGGGGCAGAACCCCTGTCCCCCTCGTCCGCATCCAAGGACCGACGGGGGGGGGGGGGGGGGGGGGGGGGGGGGTGAACGTCGGAGAGCGGACACGCTTCTTCGACTTCTTTTTATGTCGTCGCTTACCGGAATCCGAGGGCAAAGACTTGGAGCCCGAGGACCGACGGCTGTGGCCCAGCGAGCGGTCCCGGGAACGGTCGCTGGAGCGGCGTTAGGACGAGTGCCGGACCTCCAGCAGTTTCCGGAGCCGCTCCCTCAAGGCCTTCAGGTCATGGCCCGACAATCCCGGCAGTAGTGGTCGGTCTACAGGCAGTAGAGGCAAACATCATGGGGGTCCGCCACCGACATATTGAGACGGCAGGTCCCACAGGACTTAAATCCAGGCATCCCTACGTGCACCAGGAGAAAAAAGGGGGAGACAAAAGTCGCAAAAGAGTAGTCAAAAAGTGACTAAGGTACATGCTCTATCTGGATCAGCGCTTGCTGGCGCGGAAACAGAATGAACTGATGTCAGCGTCCATGGGTGGCGCCTAAGTAGTCTCCGTGACGTCATCTTAGCGCTTACGACGCCAGTGACGGACGCTGAGCCGCACGACGCCACCTACTGACGCGCAGGGGTACTGCTACAAAAAACTTTCCAGATCCAGTCTGATGCCTGGGGATATTCTAAGGTAAGGAATCTGTCACTACCGTGTCTCTTTCAAATAGAATAGGCAGGTATAGGAGAGCTATCCCATCACTTAGCTTAGCTGAGCGTATTCCAATCATGGTGTAAACATATAACTCGCTGTCTGTGATGCCAGAGAGACAAGAACAACTAGTAACTTGAAGGTATGCTTATCTGTGTGTTATGAAGACTTTATTTATAAAAATATACTACTCTGTCACACCACATGGCTATGAATTGTACACTTAATATGCGATCTTGAGATGTTGCATTGTTTTACTTTAATACTGTTTAAGTGCAGAATGTGTTGTAATATAAACAGACTATTTTGTCTAAGTAAACTTCTACTTAAATCTCAAACTGATGAACATGCACCTGCTCCAATCTGTAACCTTTCCTTCCACTCTTTCTGCAAAAGTACTGATTAGATCGAACTAAAAAGGTAAAGATGATTATAAACTGCCTGCAAACTGCTCACAGTGTGAAGGAACTGAGATTTTAAAATGTTTTAAAATGTCATGGCAAAGTGGTTGTGCAGGCCCAAGCCCTACTGCATGCCAACCAGGTAGCCTCTGGGTTCTTGCACGGTCTAATGTCTGAGTCCACTAACAAAAAAAAAGTGGTGTGCACATTTTATTATTTACAAAGCATTTTGATCCCCTACAATAAAGTTATTTTCTAAGGCTAGAACGTCAGTTTGTTTCTTTTTGCAACCTTCATAGTTCAGTGGAACATATTTCACAAACCCTTACTTTAATTTACATAATGTACAATACTCTTTGCCCACATATTTAATTATCTCTTACCAGATATTACATTGTATGCCATTTACTAAATTTCTTCAGCAAAATTGCAGACAACTATAAATCAATTTCAATACTCATTGGTCATGTAAGTGGGTCATATTATTCCACAATGAAGTTTCAGCAACATCCGCTCTTGGCATATATGCATTAAAACCAAATAGATGCCGGACAATCCTGAAAGCAGAACACCACAACATTTTCACTCTACTTCCTTTTTCATTGCCCAAGATAAGGGCTGGTGAAGGGAGTTTAACCATGAAAACATGATCTGACATCATAAGCAAAGAAAAATGAGTCAAGTATATCAGACATTTAAACACATATGGGAACATTACATTTACGTTATTCTAGATACTTACTTGTTTGTGCAAACTTTTCCAGTGCAATTAGTGCAAAAAGCATAACGGTCGGATGGGACTGAAAGTTCTAAAAGAAAACAAAAAGCTGATTTTAAATCATATGTACATGGCTACATACATTCATGCAATCAGAACTACATATGGTGTGTGTGTGTGTGTGTGTATGAATGTATCTACATCCTGCTTGGTCCATGCGGGTAGCTATATATATGGAAAGCACTTTCCAAACAGCGTAAAAGAGAAATGTGGAACACATGCGAGCTATACAGAACCAGGATTCCACATACTCCCTTGCAAACATGTCAAAGAAACACACAGCAGCAACAAAGAGCTATTAAAAACTCTTCGGCATAGACTAGTTGAAAACGGGGTCAGGGTTGGAGACAGGATAACAGCCCTGAGATTCCTAGACTCAAGCTAGATGGAGTTACAAACTCAGATCCCAGAGGGGCAGAACACAGACGGTACCTTTGCAAGCAACCTTGTGCCGAGAGTCACTTGGGTATTCATTTTATGCATTTTCCTGACTATTTAATGAAAATTAAACATGGTTTACAGGGTTTGACGTGCTGCAGAAACTATCATTTAGCACTGCAATGATGGGATAATGACATTGCATAGTACACTTCTGGATCTGTGATGCGTGTGTATTTAGTCCCCAGAGCAGTGCTTCCTAAACCTTTTAGAACCACAACCCACTTTTTAGAACAGTTACGTAACGCACCTATCTTTAATGTACATGAGGCGGGGCAATTTTTTTTCATGTGACTAAAGCAACGTGTGGTAGCGCATGGTCATTTACAGACTGCACATTTGCTATTAAAATGGCCACTAACTTTGCACAGAACGTTTTTCTGAGTAAACTTTATAGCGCGCACACACGATAATGGCTAAATGGGGTCCCTGTGAATATTTATCATTAGTGCGATACCAAGTTAAGTGTCTTGTTTTGTTCTGATCCCATTAGAATCAGTTTCCATCACACTACAGAATTACAAATAAATGGGCTTCATTTTTGCTTTCCTAACTGCTGAATGCATGCAGTCCATTTACAGATGTTTACGTTTGCATTGTGTTTCAAAAAACAACATCCTATAGCCTTTCTTTTCACATTCCCTGTACTCCAGGAAGATTGATACATAATTCACTTAAAAACTCCTCGCACTTTACTTTTCTTTCTCTGACTGCAAACACCATTTTCCATGTTGAAGAATGTGAATGTGACAAGATGGACAAATAATTTAAAGGCATATTATTCTCAAAAGAATCTAGGTCTTTTGAAAACTGTCAAAGAGAGAAAATCTTCACAATCTTTCTCCTTAGCATATGGATCTCTCTCAATCTAATCTTCAATTGTTTTAGATTTAGTCTGTTAGTTTGCTAGCTACATTCTTGTTAGTACTGCTTTGCATGCTGTCTTGTTAGGTTTTTGAAAAACAGTGTTTTCGTGCTCTTTTTGGGGGTTTTTAAGACCAGGGTTCAATCAATTGATCTGCTATGTTATTGTTCCTATCTCCTATGTATCCCAAAATCTGTATTCAAAGATAGACTTTGAGACGCTGGAAATGAATATTGCTTTACAGGACGCCCTCAATGCTTTTACATCCTTGAAGAGGCCTAAGGCACCTGGCCCTGAAGGCATTTCCAATGAGCTCATTTATAACATCTGTGCTAGTGGCAGTTCTTTGGATGTGTTCATTACTGTATATATTGGCGACCAGTGTGGTTTGCAGCAATTTGGGAGCCCTCGGTGTGGTTTTATTCCCTTTTCTTGTGAAGAGGAAAATTGGGATGAAGTACGTGGCAGTGCCAGGAGCATTGTGGTTCGTCCCCTCTGTTAAGTTGAATTAAGGAGTAAGCAACTAAGATGACCATAAAAAGCAAAGAAATAGGACTATAGTTTTAAAATCTACTTGCCCCTTAAATAGATCAAAAAGCTCTGCTAGGGTCCAACAAAGATCAGCACACATTGGTGCTTTAGTTGCTTTACCTCAAGTGGAGTCAACACTTAAAACCGCACAAACACAGGGCGAGCTTAAAGTGGAACAAAATTGAGGAGGTAATTTGTTTACTTCGCATGATGCCAGTGGAATTTACTCTAACGATATTGATTGAAAACTTCAAACTAATCCTCTATGAGTACAAAGGAAAAAAAGACCTCCAAGGGATTTGGCCAATAATCCAACACCATAAAAGACATTAACTTGGTTTGAAAGTAGCCCACTTCCCTTGGAGAACCTATCAAATACTTCAGAGTACTCTTAACGCTAGTATCCATTCCCCAGGTAATTAAGTTTATGTTTCAGACTCCCTACATGTTTTAACGGGCATGTTGGACTCTTATAGTACCACTATTAAAAAAAAAGCAGCATTTAATGCTGACCATATTTTGGATACAATCTCTATCCTCTCTCGCATGCAAGGATGGAGGGGTGGCCCAATTGAAAGAACTTGTACACAACTCTCCTTCTCTTGCTGCTATTTCTTCCTCAACCACGTAACACATTAAGGGGCCCCAAGAGGGTGAAAAACAATGCTGTTCAAGCAGTGGTAAAAGAAGTCAAGCTGAAAACAAGCAGAAAGAAAATTCTCTTCGTAATATCTTCCCTGAAGATTATTTTGTCCAGAAAGACAAAGAGAATTCCTTGATTCCCTGCTAGAAATAAAAACCAAGCTACCATGCATCTAATATTCAAAAAAATAAAATAAATAAAAACTAGACTGGGCTGTACCTCAATAAATAGTTTCTGATGAGTCGTAGACTCCAGCAGAAGTAGTATCTAGAACAATGACAATGAAGCAAGAAAATATTAAAACAAAAAGAAGAAAAATAAGAAAAAAAAAAAAACTGAGGACAAAAAAAGCGCCCACAAATAAGACATCCATCAGATGAAATGGGTAAAGTGTCTCAACACTGAGAAAACGTCTAGCAATGATACACCCCCCCCCCCCTTCTTCAGAAACAGCAGGTGCAAAATATCTTCAATAGATGTTTTCCTGGAAGATAGTGTTGAGACATATGAAACCCACAACATTTGGTTTCAAAACACCAGACTTGAAATCTAGCAACCACCATGAACATTTAGTGGGCTTACAGAATCTGGCAGGTTCACTTGCTGTGGAAATTAAGGAAGTCGATTGATCTAGAACAGCGCAGTCGTATAATACAGTCTACCAGCAATCAAGCAAAGATCTCTTCACTCTGGCTACTGGGAGCTTTGACAAGAAATAAAGCCCTTACTTCTTTTTGGCAGTCGGTATAGCTGTAAAATATTGTTGTTTCATTGATTTTGGTGGGACTAACAAAAAATAAAAAAAATTGAATGTTCGAAGAATTTGAGAAACAAATATTACTCGTCTACAAGAAACCTGGTCAGCTGACGATTTTCTATGGTTTAATTACTTGGTCCCATCATTCTAAATGGCCCTATATGAGGTTTCCACGGGAGATCATATTAATCTCTATGAACTATTAATGAAAGATTTAGTTAAACATATAAAAAAGACAAAAGTAATGCTAACCTTTGCTCCAAGACTCAGGCTCTCCGATGGAGGCATGTCCACCCGCAACTCTACACATGGCTGCTGACACCATAGCAGAATCCCTCTGTAAATTAATGAATGTCATCATCCGATCTGGAATCTATCCCCATACTTGGAAACAGGCCATCATCAGACCTCTTTTGAAAAAACCTAATCTGGATCCTAGGGACTGTAAAAACTATTGTCCCATCTCTCTGCTCCCCGATCCAGCAAACATCCTGCAGCCACATCTTAATAAGCAGCTCATGGAAACTGCAGAACATCAATCTTGGCTTAATGATTCGCAGTTTGGATTCAGAAGGCATCATGGTACAGAAACAGTTTTAATATCAGCCACGGACTACATCAGTCGCACAGTGGATGAAGGACAAGGGGTAGTGCTAATCCTCTTGGATCTTTCAGCAGCATTTGATACCATTCCACCTACTTTTCTGCTGGACAGACTCCGGAGTCTTGGTATCTCACATCAAGTACTTGTCCTCCTGTCCTCATTTCTGACAGGGAGATCCCAAAATGTGAATCTAAAATCCTTTCACTCAGACTCCTATGTCCTACCTTGTGGAGTCCCACAGGGGTCTTCTTTGAGCCCTACCCTCTTTATTCTGTATGTGGTACCCATCGCAACTGTAGTCCACTCCTTTGGATTGGAGGTGGTGTCATATGCAGATGATACACAGATTATGGTTTACCATCCCGAAGGGGCTGGGCTCACTGTCCGAAAATGTCTTTGGATGTATGACCAGAGTGGTAGACTGGATGTCTGCTAACTTCTTGAAACTTAAATGGGGAGAAAACCGAAGTGCTGACATTTGGATCAGGGGCAGCCAAGTGGAATAGTAGCTGCTGGCCTCAATCCCTGGGATGTTGTTCTGCCCCGAGCGTTAAGGCTATGAACCTTGGAGTCCTGATGGACACTGAACTTAGTTTCAATATCCAAGTGAATCGTACCATTTCTATATGCTCCCGTCTCATAAGGATGTTAAAATAAATCTTCCCTTTCATCCAGCGATCAGCAAGGACTCCGGTAGCACTGACCCTGGTAATGTCCAGACTTGATAACTGCAATGCTCTGTATCTGGCTGCTAATAAGAGCTTGCAGCACAAACTCCAGGTACTGCAGAATGCTTTGGCAAGACTCATTCTGGACATTCCCAAAAAACAATCTGCCAGGAAGGGGCTAGAACACCTGCATTGGCTTCCCATTGAACAACGCATTAGTTCTAAATCTCTTTGTATGGTCCATAAATCATTGTACGCTCCCTACCCTTCAAAGCTGAAGACTATGTTCAAATGGCACTCTCCTAGCAGACTACTACGCTCTTTACTTCAAAAGCAACTATTGGTACCAAGAACAAAGAAGAGGAAGTGGGGGGGAATAGGGCTTTCTCGGTGGCAGCAAGCAAACTCTGGAACGCCCTACCCCTTGCTCTCAGATCTATACCTCTTCTGCTCCCGTTCAGAAAAGTCCTTAAACCTGGTTGTTCACAGTCAAACAGTGAGCTGGAGTTCTCTCTCTTATTTTCTAAATTCCGTGGTATTAATGGCCTTTCTCTAGTGCCTTGATGCTTTCAGGTGAATGATGCGCTCTATAAATATCAAAATCAAATCACCGCTGATCCCAAACGAGTACCCCAGTTCAACACCCAGTTTTTCAGTTCAGGATACAAACCAGCAGTTCAGATAACGTCGACAGGGGCCGCCGCCCACTCACTTAAGCGGAATGCTAAAATTCCCACAAGAACCATGGGTAGGCGTAGCCCCATAACCAAACTATAGACAAAGTCCAAGGACACAAGTCTGCCACAAATAGCCTCAACATATGTACAATACCAGGATTGTGATAACACATAATGGCAGCAATTACGAATGTACACTCAAGTGCCTAAATTGTCTCTGTCTACCTATGCGTGTAACTCGAAATTGGAACACTTTTCTATGCTTCATTGTATCTAAAGTGTTAAAAGTTATTAAAAAACGTAAACAAAAAAAATCAAATCAAGGAATTTGAAAAGGATGATGTGGAAGTGCCGTCATCCATTACGTTCATTCACACAAAAACTGCAACAAGTATCAGATGGCTCAGAAAAGGAAAAGACAACAGAATCTAAACTGGTATGATCTCTATTGAGCTGCGCAAAGACGAAAAAGAAAAAAATATTCAAGGTCCTTCTGGCTCATTGTAGCTCTAAACTGTGGTTCAAAAGGGAGAATATTGGCAAATGGAATACCCATTTCAATATGGATCGACTACAATTCCAACCTGTACAAGATGAAGATTGATGATCTAGAGCTACAGCGCAGTACTCAATTGAATGATTCTATCTGGTCTACCATGTGCAAATCCAATTCATGGATATATTACTAGATCAAAGGTTTCAGCTGCGATGGTTCCAGATTAAATTCTGATTTTATTACTGAAAAAGAACACAGTTGTGTGGGCAAAATCTTTGAGGCCTCTTGGCTCATTGCTTTGATTCAGGCTCTAGCACGAATCATGGAAGGGGAGCATTATTACAACGTTTTGCAAATGAGGAAGTAAAAAATACTTGGAAACCATCAGCAACTTGCTCGTTAGGATGCTGTGGGAAAGATTTGCCAGGAGTGTCTTGGATCAGTCTTAGGCCTACGAGGCAAATATTTCCACAGAGCAATCACGTTTTAGACCCATTAGATCAATCTGTACAAATAAACTGTTTACACTGCTTTTGTGGATTTTTCAACCTATTTTGATCAGGTCAACAGTCCTATACTATGACGTAAATTAGTATCACTTGGTATTTCGATAAATTTATTATGTTTAATCATTGATCTTTACGCATCAACATTGGGTAAAGGCTTTCTGAGCAGAAACAAGCGCCTTTCACCATGCACTCATGAACAAGTTACTTAACTTTGTTAACGCTATTCCACAGGCATCGGACTGGATCCAGAAACTTTTCAGCAGTACCTCTGTGCACCGGTAGATGGCACCACTCTGCTCCATAGGGATGCCATTCTGTGAATGAGAACTCGGGGTAGGAGTGGTTTCAGCGGAATTGCAGATAAAAGTTCAGAGTTCCACTTGAGGCGGAACGCCACTCATGATCTTATAAGGGTCGACAGCGGAGTTCATACACCCTGGCATTCAAAGAGCCTGCTATGTGGTTCACCGCTAAGAAGATACCCAGCAGTCCAGCCATGTCCAGAGGCGCAGAGCCTCCTGGAGCAAACCATTGGGGGGGATGAGGATGAGGGCAGGTGCAGCTGCGTGGAAAGAAAGGGTGGTGCATACTCTTCCCTAACAATTTGTAGAACCCGCCTGCCCAATGCTATGACCTGTCAAGAATCATTAGCTACTCCCACCCAGTGGCTTTCCTCCACTCTGGTCGCACTAAAGGGGTTAGTTAGGTCAGCTGCGTGGGGGAACTGGGCTGTTGAACTTGACTGTGGGTGTGGTGGACACCACGGCCTCAACCGCAAAACTGCTGGGCATCTTGTGGACCTTTGATTGGCTGACCATACGGGATGCACTGACAAAATCGCGATAGGGAGAAGAAGTAGAAGAGGTGGGTTAGATAGGCCCAGGGAGCAGGCCATGGTATTGCTCTCCTTGAACCTCTCTAGAGTAGATCGGAATGGTCCCCAAACAAGCGAGTCCAGTATAAAGGCATGTCTATAAGGAACAACTGGACACTGAAAAAAAGGGCTGACCGCAGCCAAGCATGGCATCGAATAGTAACACTAGTGTCAAAGGCCCCACCCACTGGAATCTATGGTGTCCAAGCTACAATGAAGTGAGAATGCCGCTGTGTCACAACATCCTATATAGCCTGGGCGAGGGCAGGCTGGAGGTCTTCAGGAACACCTGGGAGAACTTGAGACACCGAATACCAAAGGGCCTGGGAATAGTGCCAGAGGAGGCAGCTGGCATTCACTGTTCTAACAGCCAAGCTGGTGGATGAGAAGACTCTTTCCAAAAGTCTCCACCCGTTTTGACTCCTTATTGTGGAAGAGAAGTTGGAAATATGTTTGGGTTTGTCATGCTTGGAGACACCTGCACCATCAAGCTTTCAGGGCAGCTGCTGCAAAGATAAAATATTATATTTTAAAGCAGAGTTGCCCGGTGCAGGGCGGTGCCATCTTGTGACCTGGTGGCCGAATGGGGGCCTAGAGCAAGGTTTGGCCCATACCCCAACAAAGTACCTATAAGTGCTTCATTGAAAAGGAAAGAGGGGCTCAGTGGATGTTTGCCCTGGCAGGAGGACTTCATTCACCCTACCCATCATGGCGTAGAAGCTCTCTCTCCAGTGGCAGGACCAGGGGGGGTCGGCATCTGTGTCAACATTCCAGGAACCGGAGTGGACCGTGGCTCAGGAGTTGTAAGCAGAGCCACAGCTGGAGGTAGCCCCATGATGGACTTTAAGGGTCAAATTGCTGCCAAAGGCGAACCCACTGGCAAAATTCCAGATGGGGTTTCTCGGATCCGTGGGGCCCAAAGGCGCACCAGAAGGTGTCAAAAGGATACAAAAAGTTAGAGCATGGCCTCGCGGAACTCTTCAATTTGTTTTGGAATGACAGTCTGCCCTAGTATTGATTTCGGGAGGGAGGTCAACATGTATGGTACCGATCCCACGCCTTCTTAGGAGAATGTGAGAGGTGGGAAGGGATGAGTCCAGCTCAGATGTTCAACCTAACTGACAATTTGATTGAGACGAAGACGGACTTCTGGAACTACTCCAGCAACCTTTGGATCAGGACTGGGACTGATTGATTTGGACCGGTCTTGTTGCTGAGTCTTTTGGGGCTTGTCAATGTGCAGTTTCCCCCAACGGGCTTGTATGGCCTTCGGGTTCATCGATACACAATCACTGCAGGTTGTAGAGTTCTGACTTGACCCCAGGTACCACAGGCAAATTGGATGAGGAACTGTCACAGACTTTGCTTGCAACAGTTCTTACAGGGTTTAAAACCTGTAATTTTGGAAGATTACATTTCCCTTGCACACTGAAAATGTTGGCTGAGTTAAGAGGCTCAAAGTAGCTCCAGGTCCAAGTCAGGTGGCGCAAAAAGAAAGGAACTGACAACAGCAGACTGGAATGGCACCTATTTAGGCTCTGCACATCATTGCCAGAGCAGAATGGCAACAGTGCTGAGCAGCACAGCACCACCTACTGGTGTGCAGAGGTACTGCCGAAAACTTTCTGGATCCAGTCTGACATCTGGGGAATATTCAAAAGGTGGGGAATCTGTGGCTAGAAGTCTCTTATTGAAAAACATAACGGTCTAAAACAGGGATGTTTGTAGGCAAGGCACCACTTTTGTTTTCCCTCAATATATCATTCTTTGCTTGAGAAATATTTACACCAAAACTGGGATTTAAATCTTTTTACACCAATGTATGAGGATGATGGAATTTTATTTGACTTAACTCCTCTAGGTTCGAGCTTTTGGTGGAAGGAAAAGAGTGATATCATAATTGGTATTTGGGACATGAAAAACTAGAGATTGTGAAAAACAAGGTTTATTTTGGTAAACAGAAATTTAGGTTATAGGTTGCATTTTAC
Organism: Triturus cristatus; assembly: GCF_964204655.1. Lineage (NCBI taxonomy): Eukaryota > Metazoa > Chordata > Amphibia > Caudata > Salamandridae > Triturus > Triturus cristatus. Next base: position 310,184,826 of record NC_140595.1, read on the forward strand.
TAAATTGGGGATAAAAAGCAGTAGCATACTAACTATTAAATGCAAGTTTATAAAATAAAAATTCTGCCCACTTTAAGTGATGTTGCAGAATATACACCCGAATCTAGCTGATCTTTTTAAAATGTATATGAGGTGGAAGATTGAGGAAACCTAGTACAATTAGATTAGAGCTTGGACTCCCTAGCACCTATGTTCAAGCATTAGCAAATATAATTAATTGGGGATCAGGTTCTTTATGCAGAGGCACCATCCTTAAGAGCTCTCCTCCGTGAGTTAAGGGATCAGTTAATCAAATGACCTTTTTCATAACCTAAAATTTGTGCCAGAAGGTTTTAATTGCAATATGGAATTTGCGATTATTTTTGGAAACTCTAACTGCCCATATACGTTTTTCTCAGGATATTTAACACTGCATTAATGTAAAAATGTATAAAAATTCTGCTTCTGTTCTCTCGTTTAGTCAGGTTTAACCGTATCAGCGCTACCACATTTCTCACAATGAAAGCCCCTGATAATGATTAACCAAATCAGTATACTTCCCCTCAAGACCTATACTGGGAGATGGAAGAGTCACTATCAGGAATTGTTTACGTGAAATTTTGTGGTCGGGTGGGGGGGGCGCATGCGGGGGGGGGGGGGGTGGACCTCAAAGTAGGTTTCATGTGCATTACATCTTTGCCCAGCGTTAAGGGATGTCCGAAGCAAGTAGCTTATATCCATTAATGAATGAGTACATTCAACTTCATACTCATGAATTAAATTCCCTTATTAATTATGCATTCCCCAAATGTAAAAGTGTGCTTCACTGTATTCAATGTCTTTGGTAGTTTTTTGCCAATATTTTAGAAGTTGTCCTAATTGGACTATTGTTAGCCAGTGTTTTATTGTATGCTGTAAGGCAGTCTATTGTTTTTATTGGACATTAATTTGTTATAATCAAACTATATTGTTGGCCTCTGTTGAGTTCTATATCAATTGTGAAATAAACTATACTATCCAAACAAAACATTTCACTTTTTAATCCCTTTTTTAAAAAAATTCTAAATATGCATTTCGTAAATGTATGTAATTTCTTCATAGATACACACCCACACCATCTTTCATTCTTTTACATAATTGACTTATTCAATCTGATATTTTAATTTTATATTTTTTCGAATCTATATAGTATCTTTTTTTTTAATATCAATTAAAAAAAAGACTGAAAAAGGAACGCAGTGTCTGCTTTTCTTCATCTTGCTGCCACTTCCATTAAACATCTAATTCGTCTAAACACTGGAACACAAAAAAAGTCAACATGTTGTCAGATTTTTCCATGCACTCCACATACCTTATTATTGGTACGGGGCGATCAAGGGACAGATCAATGCATTATATGAGTCATAGTCTTGTTTTGGTTCAATTCCACCAATGCAATGAGTTACAATTTGCAAAAAGAATGTCCAGGCCTGAATAATTCAAACATGGTTTGCTTGAAGGAGTCTGGCACACCAAAGTATTACAATTTGGTATTAAAACCACAAAAGGTATTGAACTGCACGGATGTAATTGTACGATTATATTGAAGATATTAGGGATGAAATACAAATGGAAGGAGGAGTGGAACGTAACTTACAAGTGCTGCTCCCAAATAAGGCACAGAAGGGATGGATACGGATATTGAAATAATCAGTATTCCAAAAGAATTGATTTCCTGAAGACAACAAGTGTCGGCTAGGCATTGATCCCACTTTCCTCTACTAACAAAGTGATTCTCTCAACAAAACAGCTGAAAAGTAAGTGTCCATATAACATACATGAACTTCCCCAGTATCTTTGAATCACCTATTTGTTCGTTCAAAAGGATATCCATTGTCCTATGTGCCTGCTTTTGTGCATTCTGCCTACATTTGGGCTTAGAACTACACGGGTGCCTATACGTTTCTGGTCTGCCTCAGCCTACACTCAGGTACACAAGTTTCTCTTTCTCCGCTCAGAATTTCTCCCAACAGTCCGTCATGATCCTTGACAGTCACAACATGATTCAAAACACTGTCAGCTCCCGCCCCTTCATTTCAACCTCTTCAACTCTCCTGCTTACGAGCAAACGACCAGACAGCAAGGTCTGCCACTCCATTTAGAAGAATATCATTCCATTCATAAATGTTGTATTTCTTATTCTAGCTCATTTACATTCTCACGTCAACTGTAGGACTTTGAGGTGAAAAAAAGTATCAGATCAATACTCCTCTGAAATGGATCACCATCTTTGTAACTGCTCTCAACGAGTTCTAACCACCATCCCCCCCTTCCATTGCTTTTCAACAACATTTCAGCAGGTGTCCCTCAGGACAGTTACCTTACAAAGAACCTCTTTGACATACAAGTTGCACCTCCGACACATATATACAGTTGCTCTTTGTCTGTATGTAGATGACACCCAAATCATTTTCTGCATAGAAAATCCTTCTGCCCATCACCGTCAGTATCTGCTCTCGGTGGTTGACTGAATGACCACCAATCATCCCAAAATAAACAGAGGTAAAACAAATTATTTTCTTTGGAGAGCTGATGGTGCAGACTGAAGTGGATTTCCCTTCCACCTCAGTCACAGGTGTGCAGAATTTAGGTGTCTGGTTCGACAAGTCACTCTTTTTCCACCCAGATAACCTAGATCTCTTCTTCCTGCTTCAATCGTCTTTGTCTGCTCAAGGAAATGATTCCTTGTTTTCCTTTTTAATCTGGTCATCTTGCAGCAGTATCTTATTCGTAGTCAGACATGCGGCTGCCAGACTCATATTCAACCTCCCTAAATCCCATTACATTTATCTAGCCCTTTCCAAACTTTATTGGTTTCCTGTTCCTGTCCGCATCCAATTTAAAGCAGTTTTCTCGATTCACAAAGCCTTCCACAAACCTACCCCTGCCTTCATACAAAAAAGTCTTTCCCTACCACCGTTACAGCATCTTTCGTCCTTCTTCCGGTTTTCTGACCAGTCCCAAGCTCTATCGCTCTAGGATAGGAGATCTGCCCTTTTTCTTGCCTTGCCCCCAAAAATCTGGAACTCTTTCGCTTTTATTATGGCTGATTGATCATCATCTTGCCTTTCATAATGCCCTTAAAATCCATCCCTTCACATCTTAGATCCCTTACTTATTTAATACCAGTTGTCGTCCTAGTAGCGTCAGGATAGTTTGCGAGGGGACAGTGCCCTCAACAATTACTGACATATTCAGAATGTGATTAAGTGCTGTACACACAACAATCGCAGTGTAAAAAGTCTACTGGTGTGTCTGTGTCTGAAAATAAGTAACTTGCTCTTCTGGTGGATACTTCTAATCACAGATCACTCATTGTAATATATAGCATAGCAGCACCTACTAAAAGAAGAGGAGTGGGCTTGAACCACAAAGCTTTGCAGGCATGAGAAGGCAAAATGGCCCTCCGATTGGAATCGGACTGTTAAAGGAGTAGTGTTTCAAGAACATGTTCACCAGTGCCCATATTGCAGTCTTGCAGATGCCCAGAACTGGCACCCCACACCACCAATGAGTCATAGCGGCATTGGCCCTAGTGGAATGCACTCATAGGCCTTCAGGTCAGGGGGTTACTTCTTGGCCAGAATAGGGCAGATGTTAATGCAGAGGACTATCCATCTTGACAAAGTCCTTTTCCACTCCACGTTTCCCTTTCTTTGTGGCAGAAAATCCAAAAAGAGCTGATAATCCGCACAATGGTCCATTCTGCAGTCAATGTAAAAGCTCAATGTTCTTATAGGGTCAAGCCAATGGAGTGGATTGTCCTTCAAAGGACACAGTGGAGTGAAAAACATTGCTTGAGTGATGGATTGGCCAACCTGAACAGGTGTCACAACTCTGGGCAAAAAGGCCTCCAGGGTGCTCAGCACAAACTCGCTTGAAATGTAGGTGGTGTAGGGCGGGTGCACTGAGTGTGCCAGCAGTTCAGTCAAGCAGCATACAGACGTGATGGCAATTAGAAAGGCTGTTTGGAGCATCAGAAGTCGCAGTGAGCAACTATGCATTGGCTGAAAAGTAGTGCTCATAAAAAATGCCAACATAAGTTCAAGTCCTATTGGGGCATCAGAAATGGCTTTATGGAAACATGCAAGTCAGACCTTCGATAAAATGCATCACAGCAGGCAATTTAAACAGGGATGATCGATTAAGTAAACCTAGAAAAGACTATAGAATTAACAGCTGACTTGCACTGTGCAAACAGAAAGACCTTGCTGGGCAACTATAAAACAGAAAACACATTCGAATTTGAGCACAGCAGTTGGACATATCAATGAGAAGAGCAACTTCAGCTGTATTGAAAAAAAATTATTTAGAGCAGGACAAATATAATGAACAATGGACAGGTTAGGTAGGATAGAGAAAAACAAACCTACAAAACAAAGAAACAATTGATGCACAGTGGTAGGACCACAATTAATGCTCATAAACTAGAAATAGAGCCTCTGAGACCCATCAGAAGAGACAATAATGTAAGTTGGTCAACACAGTTACCTGTGAAGAGTAATAGCGACAGGAGGGGAAACGGTGATGGTAAAAACAAATTGTTTGGTACCTTTTTTGAAGAACGACAGAGAAGAAATGGTCCAGGCAGAAGACTAGGAGAGGAGGGGGTCTGGAATAACATTTCAAACTATGAGTGCATACCCAGAGAACGATTATTTTAAGGTACAACTTTTTCTGAAGGCCGGAGTTCTGGTAATTTGCATTCTTGGTGGTAATGTTCATGCGCCGGTGAGACTGGGGCAGAGTCTACAATGAAGCCATGTGATTTAGATCTTTCAATGATCTCTGGAGTATTTTATAAGAATCTTACAGCCAACCCAGTTTTGAACCATCACGCTGCTCAGCAACCAGATTTCTCATCATCCAATAGATTTTTATCACTGAAAGTACCTCAGTTGATGTGGATGCAACCCTCAAGTGCTTTAGCAACGAAAAAAAGACCAAAGATGGGGCAGACTTTGGTAAGCTATTCTGGGTCAGCATTAGAGTTTTTCTTTTAAGGGGAGAGACTTGTCCTCCTTATAGGAAGCCTGGAAAACCTTCCTTCGGGAAGGAGAGGGTTAGAAGAGTGGACCAATGTGTTGCTAGGTGCATTAGAAGGTCTTTAGCTAAAGTGAGTGGTTTTGGTCAGAAATGTGTTGCGGGTAGGAGAATGGAACTAGAGTTTACAAGTTTGGTCCATGACATCGCATTGAAGGGAGGTCAGTTCTTGTGTAATTTTCAGCACAACTCAGGGGAGAGGTGTTAGGGGATTAGTCGGTGTCAATGGGTTTTTAATTTAGAGTAGTAAAGAAATAACAAACTCTTCACATCTGCTGTTTGGTTCATCCACTATAAAGAGAAAGATTTGTTGCCGATTTCACCACTTCAAATATTTTAGGATGCTTTTTGGCAAATAACTTGGAATTACAGGTTGGCAGAGTTAGCTTCAAAGTTGTACTTTTTATAGGATCTTCTAAAAACATTACGTTTCTAGGTTGGGAAACGAGGAATTTTGCCATCAGAATTATTCCATAGCTCTAAGAAATATCTTTTGTTCATTTGGTGCATTGTAGTACCAAGGGCTAAATCTCTCAGCCTTTCCTTCCTCAGCAGAGCAAAGGTGTTCATGATTGCAGTCATGACAGAAGTAATTATTGGTAGCCTCATTGTCAGAGTATCAGATCACTAATCCCCAAGTACAGTAAGATATGCAAAAAGGAAATGTTGGCATGGTCATTCCAGTTGACCTGGATAAATTCTGATGAACTAGTATCCCGTTCTTCTTAATTATAAGGTTCATGGTGGATACATTAGCATGCATGAGCCTTGGTGTGTTGGACCAAGTCACTACTAAGGAGAGAAGAAGAGAGACAGGAGGCCAAGGTGTCACTCAGACTGTCCCAACGTAAGTTGAAGTTCCCAAAACAAATCCTCGGTTTATGGCCTTAATTTTGTTAAAGACTAGATGAGCAGTTCACTAAAAATTGTCTGCGGGAATACTTGTTTGGGTTAGCTGGTGAATTTTTAAATAAAAATCATTTAATGGTTTTCAACAACTATTCTCTGGAGCATTGGCAAAAGTGGCATCAAATTCAATAAAAGAATACATAGAGCTGAATGAGAACAAGTAACAGAGGTATAAAAACAAGCAAAACTCAAAAGCATGAACAATCCGAGCAGGCACATTTTTTTTTAAAACTAACATGTTAAGAAAAAAAAAATACAACAGGAAAACTTGCATGAGTTGCACGACTGGTTTTAATGGATAACATTCTCCTCTACTAGGAGGGGGGAAGTGTCCCCCCCCCATTTTGCAACTAACTCCAAATAGAAGTGACGCCAGGGGGGCACAGACTGCAACTCGTCACCCAATCTCTATACCCATTTCTGGGATATTCTGCCAAAGTCATGCTTATTCCCTCTACTCCTCAACATCTTTTGTAAATTTGTTAAAGGAAGAATCGCGCTCCAGTGTTTTCAATCTACATAAACATTTTATTAGGAAGCCAAGCAGATATTCCATCTGCAGAGTAAAAGCATACATTTTGGAAAATATTCAGTCTCCAAAATCATAATTTTCATACTGCAGAAGGAAGGTAAGCCTCAGGTACAGGCGGTTACAGTTATATAATTTATAGAACTTGAGGAAAAAAACTTCAAAAAGGACTTGTGGAAACACAGAGTGCATTACCCTCTGATGAATTGCTAACCTAATGAAAATCAAAGTGGATTACAGATAACGGACTTTGTGATTAATTTAAAGCAGAAGATGGGGTTTTCAATCTCGGTTTCGTTGGAGAAATGGAAACCTACTTTGAAAATCTGAAACCAAGAAATTAATTCTAAATGCAATGAATGTTCCATATGTTTTGGTCATTTAAAAACACACCAAATGTGTTGAATGTGATTAAAGAATAAATGGAACTGAGCAGATGTACAGGAGATGGAATAAGAGGCAGAGACTAGAAGTGAAATAGGGCATTAGAATAAAGAGGGAAGGAAACTCAAGTATCCCCTTGTAGATAGGGATGAACAAATGTATTCCCTTGTCAAATCCTTCAAAATAGAGTGCATTTAGTAAAAAATTATTTTCATGATTGCTTCATTAAGTAGGAAAAGGCATAAAATATTTCATTGAAAGGGATCGGTCAGATCAACTTCGTTGGGTACTGACATCATTTTCAAACATAATGCAACAACCCATCATAGAATAGTATACTTGAAACCCTATACCCACATTGAAACTATGCTTAAAGTTTAGACATGGCTATCAATATGGTTTCTGCCTTTAGTCAGACAACATTCAAATGAGACTGCAGAGTAACAGTTTAGCAACACAATATAAATCCTCACAATTAGGAACATCTTGCAAAGGTACACTTACCAAGCTCTCCAATAAATATTCCAGTATTCCTGGACTTAGTAAACCGATGCTAGCAGGACCTGCAAAAAAGGAAAATAAATTGTTTTTAAACGAAACGCATCAAAACATTTGAATCAATTGATGCAACTTGGTCTAGTAGGTAGTTGTAAAAAAATGGGAATGTTGACAATGCAAAATATGTTTTCTGTATTTTACTTTAGCAGACAATACAAACTAAAGCCTGTAAGGATGGATGGTAAAGACTCACGTGCTATTCCTGCAAATTTATCATACTGATATTGAGTTCTCTCTGTATGCGTTTCACTGCAACTGAGAAGTAGTAAAGGTTTACCCGCAAGATTTCTTTTCTCCTTTAACTTATTGGCACTGAAGCCCACTAGTTCAAATAATGTGGCAAATAAATGGTCTACTTAAGTTTTCAGTACGTAAGGACCAATTATGAAATAGAACAAAAAAAAATAAGTTTGAAAATTATTCTACTTTTGCTTTATAAAAAATAGTTGCAGAGACTAACTGCTGTGCTCTCACCCTCGCCCTCAATATAATCTTTTCATGAAAAGGCTAGCTGTGCAAACTAAAACAGGTGATGAGAGACGATATAGCACATTATTGAAAAAACATACGGCAACAGTAGAAATAAAGACGTTCGAATGGATCCCTCTCCCCGTCCCTCACCATTTAAAGAAAAAAGAAAGGAAAAAAAACACACAGTAAACGTAATGCAAAACAAACCCACCCAAGCAAACCTACATTTACAAAAATATCAATTCTCTTTATTAATTTAAATTTCACACATTCAACACAATACAAAACTGTATTCTGTCCACAAATAAAAATCATATGTGTTGCTATGTTACCAGAATTTATTAAGCGTACGTACACCAATCGGTTTCATGGCGCTATAGTAAGATGGAGATGATCACAATGCTGCTGACTGAGGCACTAATCTTATTCCTGTCTGAATACCCAAGTTTTTAGGGATTGTCTAAATTCCATGAAGCTTGGGGCCATTATGATCTCAAGAGGGAAGGAGTTCAAGATGTGGGGGGAAGGGACTGAGAATCTAAAGTGACCCATTCTCTTCTTTTTGAACTTGGGTACTGACAGGTAGTTCATAAGAGGAACACAATGTTAGTTCGTAGATGTATTTCTGACTTCGAGATGTGATGAAAGTAGGACTTGTCCATTAAGAGTTTTAAAAACAACGCAACCGGTTTTAAAGAGAGTCCTTTGTTCAACAGGCAGCCAGAGGAGCTCCTTCATTAGGGCGGTAATATGGCAGTGTCTCAGTTGTTGAAATATTAATGGGGCTGCCTGGTTCTGAACAATTTAAAAGGTATGAATGAGGCGCTTGGGGAGGCCCATATAGAGAGAGTTGGAGTAGAAAGAACCAGTGCAATTATAACTTGAATGAGGGCCTCTGAAGTAAGGACAATTTGAAGAGTTGTGTTGAAAGGGAGGAACCCTGTGGTACTCCACAGTCTAGATGGACTTTGGGTGAATTAAACTGGGTCAAACTGACTGACTGAAATCAATCCTTCAAAAAGGAAGTGATCCAGTGGAGTACTAGGCCCTGTAACCCTGTGACCTTGACACGGTCCTCCAGAAGATTATGGTTAACCGCATCAAAGGCTGTCAAAAGGTCAAGGAGAACCAGCAACTGGTGTAGACACTGTCACATTCTCCATGCAGGTCATCGATCACTGAGAGAATGACTGCTTCTATGATGGGCCAGGTGGAAACCTGCCTGACAGGAAACTAGGAATTTGGACTCTCCCAAAAAAGAACAAAGGCTTCATGTCACATGTGCCTCCAGTATCTTTGCCAAGAAAGGTAACCAGGAGATGGAGTGGTAATTTTTCCAGTATGAATGGGTCCACGACAACTTTCTTTTGGAGCCATTACAGCCTCCTTGAATGAACAAGGTACCTTACCTTGGCTGAGAGAAAGGTTGAGGCGGGACAAGGCTGGGTCAGGAAAGATGGAAAATATTCTTTAAGACTTTCGGGGAGGGGGGGGGGGTTGGCAAGTATCCTTTGCTGAGTCAGTGTTCCTGACTGATTCACCCTAATGACTCCCCGTGAGGACCCCGAGCTGCAGCATCGGAGGAGGCCGCCTGCGCTGGTCTGGGGGCCAACCAAGAGAGGCATACAATACCGGCTTGAAAAGCAGGCCCACCACTGGCCAGTGTGAAGTCCGGAGATAATCTGGTGGGGACCCCACCCCCCCACCATATACACGGGTCCGGGTATGCGCCTTTTGCACGAGCTGGACACACCACTATGCTCCTCCAACACCATTGAGAAGGGGGGGAAGGGGGGGGTGAGCCATAGCCCCATAGTGTACGGATATGCGGAGTACTGGAACAGAATAACGCTTGGCTCTACATTTTCTCCCTACTGCCCCCAGGGCAAGCTGAAACTGCCTGGATAGTAGTAAGCGGAGCAGTGGGGGGGGGGGGGGGGGGGGAATGGCGTGCTCACCTTATTCAGCATAGAATCTATATAGCTTGATTACAGGAAACACACTTAGACATCACAGGTTCTGCACGCCTTGCAAAGAAATGGTGCGAGCGGGTCTTCCACTCCTCCTAGTCTACTTACGCCAGGGGCTCATTAATCTGGGCGGGACCTGGTGTCACGTTCTCCCACAAGTATGTGGCGATAGATGAGGGTGGTCGATCTGTATTGTTGCGGGGGACCCTTAATGGACAAGACCAGATTATCTTAAATACTTATGCTCCTTATAATGACGACCCAGCGTTTTTTCATAACATACAAGACCTGCTACTGCAAGATGTTGATGCGCCACTCCTGTGTCTGGGCAACTTAGATGCCTAAACTAGACAGGGCACCTCCAAGGGTGGGAATCAAGCCAGGATGTGATGCGAAACCTGGATTCATGGACATTTGGAGGGAGCGCCACACAGCGCAGTGGGTGTATACCGGTCATTCCAAAACACACAATATCTACAGTAGACTGGATAAGATATTGATAACGGGATTCCCGTGACTGGAAGACACTGAGGTATCCCACTTGGTGCACTTTCTAGCGGACCCCTCCCCTGTAAGCTGTGCCTTGCAATGTGGCGTTTATGGGATGGAAGTCAGGTCCTTGAGCATGCCAGTTAACATCCAAGAACAGTGGTTCCCAACCTGTGGTACGTGGACCTCCAGGGGTCCTTGACATGTTCCCAGGAGGTCCGCAGGCAGCAGTTTTAAAAGCACTGCAAAGTTCCTTGTATAATCAGCAGTTGTTGGGCAACAATAAAAGTGTCAAGAAAACTCATGTGATTGATGTACATGCTGGGGAGAGATGAGTTTTGTCAGGGTGGCAGCCTTGACTCATCTAAGGTAGCGCAGATGGTGAATATGACTCCTACAAAGAACGTATACCATGCATTTGTTTTTTTTTTTAAAACAGTATTTTATGTTCATAGCTCAGGGGGTTACTGCTTTTGTCACAGAGATTCTTTTGTTACTGTTCAGTTCATAAGTTACAATCGTCAACTAGCACAGTGAGCTATGAACTGCCATTAGAGAGCTGCATGCAGACTGCATGGTACAAGTTAGTAAGTTATGTTTTCCCCGGTCTTTCTTATCCGGACGCTGCGAAATACACCCTTATTATTGAAGTCAAATCAAACCACTGTGTTATATTCTGAATCCTGAGTTTGTGCTTTTCCAGACCAAGCACTCTTAAAAATGCCTACCAGTATGGATGACGTGTGAATCCTACACCTTGTAGTCCCCTTTGCCTTATGTAACATTTTGTATACACTGATTTACACCCTTAAGATGGATTGTATGTGTGTGATTTAAAGCACTCTGAATCCCTACACTGGTGTGTGAGGTGCTATGAAACAAATGAAATGCATGTCAGAGAGGGGTTATGGAGAGATGAGAGGCACTGTTGGAGTGTAATAGTGAGGGAATCATTGAAGAGCCTCAAAAAATATTGTTGTATCCTGGTGCACTGTAAGATCAACATTTGCTGGTTTAAAGTTAATGCAATGCAATTCAATATATATTGACAAATGTGATGTAGAATGCAATATTGTTCCCCAAATTTTCTTAGGGTGCGAGCCCCCCAAAGTCCCCTTTGTACTGGTCAGGCTCACTCGCTGCACCTAAAATAAGAAAATCGTTAGTAATTAGAGTATTTTTTGGGTGTGGACTTGTTTTTGTATTTTCGGAGAATTGCTGTTTTAGTGTTTGAAATTTAAATGGTACAAATTGCTTGGGGGCCCCCAGCTTCCAGTAATGCCTCAATGGGATCTTCAGGAGTCAAACGTTCAGGAACCACTGTCCTAGAAGACCTGGTCAATTGGGCTACCATGACCAGAAGGGCCACTGAGTGGGAAACACTGAAGGTGGTCCTGAGGGGTCAATGCATGGGTTTAACCTGCGGATTGCGTAGTGGACTTCAACTGGAGCTTGGCGGAGAGTGGGCAGCATTGGCCACGTTGCAGGCTGGGGAGCAGTTGCACCCAGATGACCGCTGCAGAGAACAAGCAGTATGTTGAATTGAAGTTCAGCAGAAATCTGGGATTGCCTGGACAAATACACAGAGGGGGAGGAGTCAGATCGGCTGCTAGCTTGGATACTCTGTAGGGAGCACCCGCCGCCCTTCACCACACAGTTGCTATCAATGGATGGCACCAGGGCTGGGATAGTGGGTGTTGGTGTTTTTCGACAGCACTTGCAGCAAGTGTATATCATAGATCCTGCATTATAACCCCAGACCGCTATGTCCCATTGTAGGAGGGACGCACCTCCCACGGCTGGCCAAGGCCCTTGGTAGTCCTGTTGGGCTGGAGGAGCTGCGCATGGCACAGAGTATGTTGCCGCGGGCTAAGGCACCAGGTGGAGCTGGCTTTCCGCCTGAATTTCATCAGGCGTTATCCGTGATGTTTACGCAGTGTCTCGAGTAGGTTCTCTTGGAGGTGCGCAAGAGCTGAGTCCTGCTCCCATCTGAGTGAGTGAGTGAGTGAGTGAGTGAGTGAGTGAGTGAGTGAGTGAGTGAGTGAGTGAGTGAGTGAGTGAGTGAGTGAGTGAGTGAGTGAGTGAGTGAGTGAGTGAGTGAGTGAGTGAGTGAGTGAGTGAGTGAGTGAGTGAGTGAGTGAGTGAGTGAGTGAGTGAGTGAGTGAGTGAGTGAGTGAGTGAGTGAGTGAGTGAGTGAGTGAGTGAGTGAGTGAGAGAGAGAGAGAGAGACTGAGACTCCCGAACCTGGGCCTCCGATGGGTGCAGACACGCTTTTGATATTTGAGGATACAGGTGGCCCACACAGACACAGCAGCTACACCTTAATGTGCATAAGGTCATCTATGCCCTGTGGAAATCAGTGGCCTTTTGGAACACCTTGCCACTGATGGGTAGACAGTCAGTGTCCAGAATAGTGTTGTTGCCGCTATGCCTGTATGAACTGCAGAACTTGCTCTGCCCCATACCCCAGAAGATCTTTAAACTGTTGAACTCCATACTTCCATCCTTAATGAGGGCTGGCCGTCGCAGTAGAGTGGCCCCGAATACGCTGACCAGTCTGTACGAGGAAGGGTGTTTGAAGGTGCCAAGGCTTGATCTGTATTATCACGCCGTGCATCTACAACATGCAGCCTGATGGCTGGCCGGGAAGGACAATAGGGAGAAGTGTCTACTGGAAAGTTCAGTGGCCGCAGACTGCCAACCCGTGGCATTAATGGAGGGGGAGGGAGTCACTAGGGACTCTCCCTATGTTGTCGTGCGTTTGGCAGCGCTCTGTCGAAGTGGTTCTGAGGCGTACCCCATTTCATCAAGAAATCTCACTATGGATACTGGCACCAGTTCAGCAGATGATGGCCAACATGCCCTTTCAGGCCTGGAGTGACGGTGGGTGTGCACAGTTAGAGGAACTTTATAGGTGAATCTTTTATTGCATTGGAACAAGCCTGGGAAGACTTCACACTAGGGCAAGGACATTTCCTACATTATGCTGGACTGGTGGAGATGGCCAAGCTGACCTTGCCCTAATTCCCCCGGCAACTCCGCCCACGCGTACACTGGATGTCCCATCATTCTGCGTCACGGACAGACATCTGATCACACATCTCTATAGGGCAATGAAGGAGGACGCGGCCGGTCCGCCGCCCAGAGCACAAGCTGCGTCGGAGTCAGACCTGGACTCTCCATTGAATGACAGAGCATGGACGAGTATCTGTGAGCTTACTCTGTCTTGCAACGCCCGCTTCAAATTGGTGCTGAGTTGTTTTTTCCCCCCTCTTTATTTAAAGTTTACATCATTAAATTTAGTGCGGAAACATGTATTTATCTTTTGGTTTCAATAACATACTGGGTCTTAAAAACAGACAAGGACACAAGTGGTACGCAGCAATCTGTTTACGTATTTAACATTTCCCAACCTATTTTGGTTCAGCCTTTCTCAGAATTGAGACCATAGAACCGTCTACTTTCCTCCCTGGTCACGGTAAATATCCTTTAATTTTGGCTGGTGCCTCCAGTACCTGTATAGTTTCTCCAAGTTCCTCACACTTTTTTGGACATCCTCATCCTTTATATAATACTTGTTCTGCCATATGGCACCAATCTAGGTCTGACATCCATTGTTGTATCATTGGAGGATCTATCTTACCCCATGCTCTAGCTATATTCCTTTTTGCTACCCCTTGGGCTAGGGCAACTCATATTTGGTGATACTTTGGTCGGGGCTCGTCACCGGAGATATTCAGTAATATTTATTTTTGATTCATTCAGGTGGTTTGGGATATGACTTGCGTTATTATTTCTGTGAAGAAAGAAGGGTCCAGGAGTAATGGGAGCAATGGAAGATACGTAGTTGGATCAGCCTGAACCTAGTCCTAATGGCTATATCTCTCGGTCCCTGCAGTGCCTCTGTCCATTCTTCATCATCAATGTCTCCTACATTTCCTTCCCATTTCTGATGTAGGGATGTCAGCACTTCCGAAGAGTTATGTTACAGCTTTTTGTAGGTCAGGGATATGGCCCAATTGAGCATAGGGTCCGCTATGAGTCTATCTTTCAAGGGGGAGAGATCTGGCAGTGTGTCTCCTTCCCTTAAATAACACTTCAGTGCGTGACCCAACTGTATATACTTTTTTCTTTCTTTTTCCGACAGTTAGTTTGAGGAATGTGAAGGATATTATAGCCGGTCCTCTCCAAATGTCCTGTAGATGCTCTATCCCAAGTGTCTCCTAGTGCTGAAAGCCAGGCTCATCACTTTATATAGTGCAGCTCCTACCGATAGTGTAAGTGGCAGCATACGCCAGTGAGTCACATTTTCGTGCAATCCTTCTAACTGGGGATGTACGTTTAACCTTAGAACGTTTTGTAAGTCCCTGGAAATGCGGATACCCAGATAACAGAACCCGTCTATGATCACAGATTTGCATTCTCCCCACACCCCTCACCCAAACCCACACCCCTCTCCGAGAGCAGGAAGGTCATTGATTTTTACCAGTTTATCCGATACCCCGAGTGGTTGCCAAACAGTGAAAATCTGATTGATATGAGTGTGGAAAATATAGCAGGATGTTGTCGTCATATAGTGATATGCGTTCCTCCCACCTTCCGGGCATAGGTATCCCCCTGATTAGTTGCTCTCCACAAAGCCACACCGCAAGTGGTTCCAGTGCCCCTGCGGATATTATAGGCGATAAGTGGTAGCCTTGACACACTCCCCTGCCAAGAGGTAACACCCGAGAGGTAGTGCCATTCACCCGTGAAGATACGGAGTCTGCTGATAACAGATGAAATGGTGGATAAGGACACAGGGGAGGTCCAACCGCAGCACTGCTAGGGTGTATGTGCTACCTGTTTGGTGTGTGGCCCGGCACCGGGGAGTGATAGAGAATAGCTGCTTGAACGTTTGTGTTCGGTCTCTCTCTCACCGGAAGGGGCGACAACACAGACAAAGCCCACCCGGGATACCCGCATGCCGCCGCCACCGCCAGTGCCACCAGTGCCGCCGCCACCACCACCACACCACCGCTCAGTGTCCTCTGCAGTTACTCTATGGGAGGCATACAAGACAGTGTTATGAGAAGGAGTGCAGAACACAATAGCCCGTAAGAGAAGGTAGGAGACCCACCGAGTCACGGCCCTGGAGCGAAAGCTCCTGGAACTGGAGAAAGACATAGGAGCCGATACTGACACGATTCTGCTCCGCCACATAGCAATCACACGTAGGGAATTACGATCCTGGTTACAACAGGAGGTGCAAACCCAAATCCAGGCTTCGCATCACCGACTCTACGAGGCAGGAGATAGGGTCAGGAAGCTTTTGGCCTGGCTGGTCAAGAAAGAGAGGGGGGAAAAAAAACAACAAAAAAAAACGAGATGGGTGGCTAGGATACGTGAAAAAGAGGAAATACATGTAACAGCACCTGCCATAGCCGGGCCATTCGCCCACTTCTACGTAGAGCTCTATTAGGCCAGGCCGCTAGCAGAAGAGTCTCAGATAAAAACCTCAGAGCAATAGATACCCCTACCCTGGCCTAGGAGGAACAAGAGGCCCTAGATAAAGACATCACCCTGACTGAAGTGTTAGAAGCAATCCGACAAAAAACACGAAAACCCTGGGTCCGAACGGACGTCGAGCGGACTTTTTTTAAACGCAATGCTAACCTACTAGGCCCACACCTTTTAAACTGGTACCGAGCGCACTCCCTCCAGATCTCTGCAACACCACAATGGTGGTGATTCCCAAGCCAGGGAAGCCCCCCCCCACAGATTGTGGGTCATACCGTCCAATATCATCACTCAATTTCAAAACTAAGATCCTGGCATCTATTCTTGCGGCACGCCTGTTGCCGGCGATCACTACCCTCATTCATCACAATCAATCTGGCTTCAAGCCTAAACGAGCCAAGCGCTTCAATCTCTGTCACTTGGCCCACTGGTTGGATGCAATGAAAAATAGGTCCACCCCGTATCTACTCCTCTCCTTAGACACCGAGAAGGCCTTTGATGAGGTTCACTTGCCATTTATGCGCCAAACCCAGGTAAAATTTGGATTGGGTCTGGGCCTCATGACATGGGTGGGATTGCTGTATACCAAACCGAGAGCCAGAGTGCAAGTTAATGGGGTGATGTCGGCCGTCTTCTCAGTAAGAAGAGGTACTAAACAGGGCTGTCCCCTGTGCCCCTTGCTATTCGCTTTGGTACTAGAACCAGTGTTGTGATTGGCCAGAACTCATCCAGAACTGAGCGGATTCAGAGACAAAATGGGTTTCCTTACAGGAGGAACGGATTTCGCTGCTTCTACTTTATGTAACTAGCCCCAAGACACTTCCATTGATCCTGCAACTGTTCAAGGAATATGGTAGTCAGGCGAGATATAACAAGCTGGGACAAGTCGAGCCTTTATTCTGTGGGAGGAACCCTAGATACACACAAAATACTGGGATATCTTCATATAGTCAGGGATAGAGTCCATTACCTGGGGCTCTACATCTCACTCAACAACGTGGCTTGCTTAAACCATAATATTAAGCTGGTTCTCAAGGATTTCCGCACAGATGTGGGAAGGTGGAGGCGGCTTCCTCCAACACTGCTGGGTAGAGCCACAATGTATAAAATGATTACTATCCCTAAACTAGTTTACACAGTGCAAAATGCATATCACAGAGTGCCAGAGGCGATCTTTAAACCCATCAAGGAGGACCTGCGCACACTCCTATGGAATGGGGGTGACCCAAGAGTGGCACTGCAAATGCTACAACGTAATCAATACAACGGGAGGGTTGTCCTGACAGATATACAGTCCTATTACAGGGCTGCACACCTCATTGTGATTAACAAATGGGGTCATACATCAGGAGATTACCCCACTTATGCTCTAGAAAGACTCCAGTTCCAGAACCACAATTACCTCCACTACATATATGGGGCGCAGGAGTGCGTAGCCTGCTGCCCGCCACACAGAGGACGATTGAGGCCTGGAAAGGGGCGGAATGGCAAACGAGATGGGACAAAAGACTGACAAGGGAGACCCCACTCTGGGAAGGTAGGAGATTACCGGAAATAAATGGGCTTCAGGGCCTTAACCAAGGGGACATGATTGGGATTTCTAGCTTGGGTAATATCCTAAAAGACGGCAACCTGATCTCCTCTGCTGCGCTCCAAATTGAATATCACTTAAAACATACCCAAAGATATAAATACTCACAGCTGAAGCACACCTGGTAGACGGAGGAAATGGACACCGCAGACATCCCGGACTACTGGACGTTAGACTATTAAAGAAGAAATACCCAACAAAGACGTCTCATGGACATATAAAACCTTAATCAACAACAGCCCTTACAAACTGACATCCCTTAGGTCCAAGTGGGAAGACACCATGGGTCCAATATAGGACATTGACTGGGAGGGGGCCCTGATGCATCAAAGAGAGGTGGCAATCAAGCTACGACTGATACCATTCAAAATTCTTCACAGAGTATATTTCGACAGGGCACGGTTACACACTATGGGGAGAGCGGAAAAGTCAACTGCCTACGATGCAAAACAGAACGGGGTACTTACATATACAAATTATGGAAATGCGAACATATAAAAAGCTACTGGCCCCAGATAATAAAGGAACTGAATGGGATACTAGGGGACCAACTGTTCATGGATCCCAAGCACATACCACTGGGTGCCCTTACTGAAGTAGATCTCCCCCGTCAAAAACCCCCAGTGTGCAACCTAGGGTAGGGTTGATTGTTGCAAAAAGAGACCTAGCCCGATACTGGAAGCCCCGAACCTGCCTGCACTCGCGGAATGGAGAGCGAGCATGAATCTATACATAGGGCCAGAAAAGGTGACATACAAGGCTCGAGGATGCCCTAAAAAGTTCACCAAGATCTGGACTCCCTGGCTTAGTTACTACGGTCTGGAAAAAGAAGAGGCGGTGATAAGTGGACCGCATGCCCACCTGCAAGATTAGAACGCAAGAAGACTTCGGGGTCATTGAGCTCCCCTTATCCGGAGGTCATGCCATTTGGAGAGGTTTAATTCTGAACTTGGGTGGGGGAGGGAGGATTAGTTTTTGCAATGTACCCTCACACCACTGCTTCCCTGACAAATGATCATTTGATTCAATAATGTAATGCTTTCTGTGTGCAAGGTTCCCCAGCCAATGTTCTGGCTGATTTTCCGTAAAAAAAACGGTTTAAAAAAACCCAAAAAAAACAACAAAAAAAAGGAAGAATGTGCCCATGCTGGGAAAATGCTAGTGGGGAATCCAACATACATGTGGTGAGGGTGGAACAGCAGATACCACCCAGATATCGAGGTTGGACAAAATGTTAAACTCGTGCTGACAAAGGAAGGCTACCACATCCTTAATGTGCACTACACAGATCTAATCCTTCTACCTGCACGACCAACAGACATTACCCCAAAGTCAAGGTCATAACAGTCTGTTGAAGAAGGCAGTTGGATGAGGTGTTGGTCCGGGGTTGCGCACACATTTCTATTCCCCACATTAACTGGAAGTAATAAAAGTCCAGATTAAATTACTCTGAAGTTACTGGTTTAATCGCTTGCAGGTTTTGTAATTCCTGCATCTCCTGCTAAAGTTTGGGGAGAGGAGTTGGCCTAACGGCTAGGGCGCTCGACCTCGGACCTGGGTTCGAGTCTCGG
The DNA here is from genome assembly GCF_964204655.1 of Triturus cristatus. Taxonomy (NCBI): domain Eukaryota; kingdom Metazoa; phylum Chordata; class Amphibia; order Caudata; family Salamandridae; genus Triturus; species Triturus cristatus. The sequence goes on from NC_140595.1 coordinate 310,203,858, forward strand.
TAATGACGCTGACATCCTGTGATTTTGGGCAAATCACTTAATCTCCCCGTGCCTCACAAAAAATGAATGTGTGTCCTCATGTAACGTAACAGGTGCTATGTAAAGCGCTTCGATACCCGATTGGATTCGGGTCAAGTTCGCGCTATATAAACCTCTGCAAATAAAATAAATAAAAGTTCTTTGAAGTCGAGATCACTTGTACAAACAAAAAGTCAAAACCCATGGCCTATAAACCAATTTGAGCACAAGTCCTGAGCTGTACATTTTCTAATCAGTGATACAAGAGGAAATCCTTCCACCCACCATATGAATACTAAGCTACAATATTCTTTGAAGTTTACAAAATGTAGACTCTACAAAGGTTGCTTATCCTTGCAGACCTTAAGTTGTCCCTGTAGTGTGGCTTTGCAACATGAAATCTTAAAATGTACCTATGACATTGGAAGCTTTGACCCTGGACATAGGGCCCATCACTACCACTTCAAACATATCCTCATAGAAGGCCATTATATGGAGACAATCCACAGTAAGGCCTTTTGGCTTTAATACATGCTTTTCCTTATAAATAAGCCAAGGCTAATGCCTTTGTGATAATTTTCATAATAAACAGATCAGACCCATGGCATCTAAACATAACACTTCCCAGTGAACCAATCAAGCATTTAGCCTTCATCACTGGCTTGTCACTGTAGGCTGCACAAGCCTGTTGTGCATTATCTTAACACTATCAGGTCCATATGCAAATACCATATAAAAATATCTGCCTACATAATATAATAATCCATCTTAAACAGTTCATATCTATGGCAAACTATTTAGTCTATGCCCCTTCCATGTTTTCCTCTCCTGCTACCTCTTAATTTGGTATTGCAATATGCTTCCCCTATGCGGACTCCTTATGTAGTTAAATACTGCTCTGGGAAAGATGTGTAATGCACCCTTCGTAGTTTGTTGGTGGCCTTCCCACCCTCACTGTTCATGTGGGTGGCATTATTGAGAACTGTTGCTAGTTACTGCTTAAATATTGGAATATTCACTCACAGGATATATCACATTACCATCTCGAGCAATTATATGGGGACTATGTAACATCACCAAAAGTGCTTATATTAAGAAAAACAGAAATGTTTTTATACACTAAATGAATAAAAATGATTTAAAAGAACAAGTTACTTACCTTTGGTAATGCCTTATCTTGTATAAACTCTACCCAGCTGCAGGATCCCTACCTTAAAATATTCTCAGGCATGAGACTGCATTCGGAATTTTTTTAGCAGTCCACTTGCACCACTCTGTGGCATTATTTGGCTGCATGTGGGGTCGTTTGTGTGTGAAGTGATGTGCGCGGTGCCTTTATAAGTGCCATCCCAATGCGCTGACCTCAGTTCTTGACTGTTTTTCTGCACCAGAAGCACAGAGCCAAGCTGAGGAATCACTAAAGTGGCAAACGTAATGTCCTAGAGGATCTCTTTATAGGAGGAGAAATCTGTTCAGAGTGGGGGAGGATGGGAGGTTCGTAAAAGAATCTGTGGCTATATAGAGCCTCTACCAGATAAGGAGTTAGTGAAGGTAAATAACTGTTCATCTGATAGACTTCTATCCGCAGATTCCTAACCTTAGAACAGATACCAAAGCAATCTCAAGCTAATCATGATACTGCTGTGAACAGCCTGACAGCACTGCCACGATTGGTCTGAGCAGCCTGTTTGGCTGCTGGGGCAGTGCCTGTGAGCCTTGGGACTGTTCTCTACCCAGCTGTGCAACACAGCCAGGTGGAGAAATGCTAAGTGTGCATGACTGTTTGGCGGGTCAAAGACAGCCAGCCAAACTGTCATGCGCACTTATGGTGCGTACATATTTCCTCCTCCCTGTGACCCCCTGCCTTCCCTAATCTGGCCCCATAGCCCGTACTAAAAATAAAAATGATAAAGTTATGTTATCAATTAATTTTTCCTTTTTCCATTGCTCCGAGAGCAGTGGGGCGACGCTCTTCTGCCTTAGCGGAGGAGCTGCTGATGTAGACAGATGTCCAAGACTTGAACTCCTCTAGCTAACGCAGTGGTCGAGGCTGTAGCCCTAGTGGAGTGGGTTCTTAAGCCCTCAGGGGGCTGTTTCTAGGCCAGTCCGTAGCAGATCTTAATGCAAAGGATGATCCCTCGAAACATGGTTCTCTTTTGAATTACCAGTTCTTTGACTCTGCATATCCAACAAAGAGTTCATCGTACCCACGAACCGGTTTAGTATGATCAATATAAAGTGATAACACTTTTTGGATCCAGACAGTGTAGTCTCTCCTGCTCTTTAGAAGGATGGGGGCAGGGCCGGTGGGTGGGGTGGGGTGGGTGGGGGACGAAGGGGGTGATGTTTTGCCAGATATGAAAAGATGTAACGACCTTTGGCAAATAGGATGACTGGGATCTAAGAACTAACTTGTCTGGGAAGAAAGAAGTGTAGGGAGGATTAATAGAAAGCGCTCGTAATTCGCTAGCTCTCCTGACAGATGTCACCATCACAAGGAAGACAGTTTTGATTGTTAGAAGCCGTACAGGGCAGCTGTGCATCAGCTCAAAAGAGGAACACATGAGGAAGGTGAGAACTAAATTCAAGTTTCACTGGGGTATAATGGAAAGGCGTGGGAGGAAACATAGGGTATAAACCATTTAGGAATCTAGTCACAACAGCGGACTTAAACAGGGAAGGTTGATTTGCCAACCGTAGGAAAGCGGAAATTGCAGACAGATATTTTTACTGCGCCCAAATAAGAGCCTTGCTGGGCCAGGGAAAGAAGAAAAGGGAGCACTTCAGACAAGGGTGCAGTGACAGAGAATCAATTAATTTGGATGTACCGCAAGCCACAAACTTGTCCCATCAGCAGGTATAGATGGCTTTGGGAGAAGAACACCTGGCTGCCAGAATGGCATCTCATATTCCAGGAGGGAAATCAAACACTCAATTGCAGCCCCTCAATCTCCACGCATTAAGAAAGGTGTGGACAGGGTCGGTGTAGTACCCTGCCTTGTTGCTGCGACCGAAGATCCTATCAAATGGGTACCTTAACTGGTGGACAGATGCTCATGCTCTGGAGTTCGGGATACCATACTCTACGAAGACAGTCCAGAACTACTAAGAGAGTGGCCTTCAAAAGATTTAATGCTGTGCAGCCCCCCCCTAAAAAAAATACAATTAATTAGGTCCTCCTCAGAATTGTTCACATTTATTGTATTGAATTGCCAATGTTTAACTAGGTATTGACTTATTTAAACACAAGACCTATTCAAAAATTGCAGTTAAATTATGTTACGGTTTTAAAAATGCAAATAAATACATTATTGCCAAACATACTATTCTGGTCAGGCAGGCCTTACTAACTTGAAAAAGTATCCACAGTGTGATTGTTAGAAATGGAAAGGAAGGGGGGGGGGGGGGGGGGGGTTGGAGTCCCTTCCCTTTTGACACATACTCCCAGCTAGGATATAAATGACAAAAGAGGTTAGTGACGTCCCATTACAGAGCATCCTACTGCTGCTAATTTTTCCCCGCTTAAAACACAGCACTGCTATCAGCAAAATGCTTATTTTGGCCAGAATCTGATGCCCCGCGCACCCCGGAGTTTACTTGAGGCCACCCTAGGGGGGCCCGTTCCCCAGTTGAAAGACCCCTGCACTAAGATCATTTGGGCCCAGTTATTCCGAGAACTCTGGACAGGAGTAGTATTGGCAGAAAGGCATATAGGAGTCCAGAGCTCCACTTGAGCCAGAATGGGCCTGAGCATTTCCGAAGGATACACCCGAAACTGCACTGTATACAGAACAGCTCTGATGAAAGGGAGAATCTGAGGGGGAGTCAGGTATGACTTTGGCATGTTTATAGTGAACCTCAGTGAATGCAGGAGGTCCGCGTAGTCTGGAGGTGTGGAGACGAATGCCTGAGGTGAGCCCACCTTTAATAGCCAGCTGTTGAGGTAAGGGAAAGACTAAAACCCATGACCTCTGCAGGTGTGCTACAACCACCGCCAACACCTTGGTGAATACCTGAGGGGTTCTAGTAAGGCCAAAAAGGAGCACAACAAACGGATAATGCACAGTGAACCACAGTTAGTGCCTGTGGGCAGGCAGGACGAGATTATGGAAATAGGTATCCTTCAAGTCCAGCACAACTATCCAGTTTCTAAGGCAGGCAGAACCTGACCTAACAGAGCATCTTGATTTTCTCCTTTGTCAGGGAAACATTGGGGGGGGTGTACAATAAGGCAGAGTCCTCTGTCCTTCTTGGGAACCAGAAAACAGAAGGAATAGCAACCACAACCTACTACTGATGCAGGCATACTCTCAAAGCCTCCCTTGGCCTAAAGAGCCTGTACTTCCTGACAGAGCAGGGCGAGGTGATCCTCGGTCAGCCAGTCTGAAGATGGTGGCATGGGTTGAGGGATTTTGAGAAAAGGGATGGAGTAACCACAATAAATGATCTGAAGTATCAATCAAAGGGAAGGACAAGGAGATTTCCGGTCCAGTATACACTCTCCAAATATATAGAACAAAAATCAAAGTTTGCTGTTCCGTATGAGTTTCTAGAAAAACTGTTTCTAGCCATTATATCCCTGGTTCCTGCCCCATTTCTATTAACCTTAACATTGATCATAGACACCACATTGGCACATATGGTCCATAGTGGATTTTAACCTACACACTTTCCAATCTTTTCTCATTGACCCCTTCTGAGGCCCATCTGACATTGCAGTGCTAGCCTGACGTGAAACAAAGCCCAATGATGATGAAGCATGTCACCCTAGGGTGAGTGACGGCAACTGTTCCAGAGAGCACATGCTCCCAGTGACCTGCTAGAAACACTGTTTTTCTAGAAACAGACACGGAACAGTATACTTTGGTTTTTATTGATCTGAAGTACCCACTTGTCCGGTGGTATGGACTGCCAGTGGGACAGCTAAGGGCAGATCCTGCCATCAACTGGGTGCCCATTATGGTACGAGGGAAAAATAATGTGGTTTGGAGGCTGCGGCTACCGGAGGGGGGCAGGCGGACTGGGTTGACCTCGGGCCAATTGTCCCATAAGGCTTGGGGAAACCGCAGCCACAAAATGACTGGTGAATTTGCAAGTCATGGTGGCTGGGCGGGAAAGGACATGGTTGTCTTTATAGCACTCCAGCGCTGATTCGGCTTGTCACCGGAAAGACTGATACCATATAAGGGCACGTCCATAAGCGATACCAGGACATCCCCCCGAAAAGCAAGCTGATCTCAGCCATGCCTGGCGTCCAAGTGCAAACTGAGGCTGCAATTGCTCTGTCTAGCGATTCAATCATATCCAGTCTGCAGTGAACAGGGAGTTTTACTGCGTTTCTGCCATCTGCAATAGCCTGTAACAGTATGGCTCAAACTTGCTCCAAGACCACGGGCAGCACTTGCGCAACTGAATCCCAAACGATGTGGGTGCACTGGCCCAAAAGGCAAGTGGTGTTCACGGACTACAGTGCAAGGCTGGTGGAAGAGAACATCCTCTTATCAAAGGTGTCCAGACCCTTAGATTCCATATCCTGTGGTGTGGTAGGAAACGCGCCATGGTCGACTTTGGTGGTGGAGGCCTGGATGTCCAATCTCTCTGAGGTGGGGTGCTAAGTGAGGAAAGCTGGGTCTCCAGCAGAGTAGAGACAGCAGTGGGCAATTGTCCTGTGCACACGCGTCCCTGTGCAGGGCTTGACCCAGGCCCAAAGCAGGGCATCAGTTAAGACTTCTGTCAGGAACCCCTGATTGAACTAGGAGTGTGTGTCCAGATGCATCCAGAGCCTGCAGTTCTACTGCTTCACACACAGGCTGAAGACTACCCGTTTAATATTCCGTGTGCTGTTGGTGGGGAGGAGCCCTGTCCTCCGACGTCATCGGTAGTGGACCTATCGGGAAAGGCAGTGCCGGAGAAAGAGGAAGGAAAGGAGCGCGAAAAGGGAATCGAGAGATCAGAGAACCGAGGGCGGAAGCAGCGGATTGCAAGAGCTGTCGAGGGTTTCCAGCGCAGCTGTCCGAAGCAGACGTTCGGGAGACAGGAGAGAAGCCAGGAGGCCAACGTAACTACGCGCCGCCCCGCCACCCTTCTGGAGGAGCATGGCTGGACAAGGAACGGTGCCGTATACAAGGGTTCTCGGGGCACTGGGTGGGAAGGGGGGCACCTAGCGGGAGGACACTGATACAACGTGACTGCACCTGGTGGCGGAATGTGGTGATCCATCACTATCCCCATCCCCAGACATGAAAAGCAAACCCGCCAAACCACCGATTGGGTCTTCTTTTTTCTTTTGTTGTTTCCTTATTTTTCCATATGTCCTTGTGGTACTACGGGGGAAAACGCAGAGTATCCTGGCTGGATCCTCTCTTGAGGCAACGAAGCAGGCTGAGGACTTGAAGCTTTGCCAAGAGTTAAATTGGAAAAATAAAAGCTACTCACTTAAAGTACATCCTTGCCTATGGGTTCTCTGTTCTTAGCCTAGAGTGCCGGGCCCTGGGGTCGCATCCCGACAACTTCATTAAAAGGGGTGATGGGACTTTGAGGGGGCGACTCCTGGCTGAACCACATCTGTCTAGACATTAGTCCTGACTGCCAAGGAGGGTAGCTGATGGTCCAAGACCTCAGCCGCACGCCTCTCCACCCCATCGAAAGAGGCCCCTTCCTCAGTAGCCACTGTGGGAGGAAAGAGAAGGCTAGTGTCTTGTGAGACGAAGGCTATGGTGGCGAGTAATGGTCCTATGCATAGGATTTCCTGTGCAGGCCTTGGCTCAGGTCCGAGCAGGACATCAGTGAGGGCTTCACTGAAGGGTTCTGATGGGGATACCCCCGGTTAAAGCAACTTCGTCAAGACATTTGGTCTGACTTGAACCAAGGGCAGCTGCAGGTTCAGGACTTCAGACGCCCTCCTGACCACCATTGCAAAGCAAGCCCCTTCCTCTGTAGCCACTGCGAGAGTAGAGAGAAGGCCAGTGCCAGGTGAGGTGTCCAGACCATTGGCAGTCGCCAGTACCTCAGAATAGTTAGTTATAGATACAACCCCCTTGATGAGGCAGAGAAAGATAATCAGATCTTCCCCAATCATACCTTAAATGAGCTGGATATGATGATGGGACGGCGCTACAGTGAGACGTCAACAGCACTGGCAAAGACGTAGCTGGATGGGATTCAGGGAAGTTTGCAGTAGCGCAATTGGAGCAGTTCTGGATCCAGCACCGGATCCAGGGGGCTGACTGGCACGAAGGGCAGATTCACTGGGAGAAATCCAGTGTGGGGCACACGCCAAACCCATGGGGCCCAAAAGCACTCCAGAGTAGTTGACGCTCAGAAATGAAGTGCATGGCCTCCTAGAACACAGAGTTGGGGTAGGGTTGCTCAGTGCAACTCAGGGAGGAGCGAAGCAAACCCAGAGGCAGGCTCCGCATGGGAGTGGGACATAGAGTGACAATGCTCCTGCACCTCGTCTGAAGATTTGGCCCAGCACAGTGAAGTCTAAGAGTTTTTTGACTTCTAAGATTTCTTGGACTTTTTGTGGGACTAACCAGACTACTTTGAGTGTGAAGGCGAGTGGCTGCAATGACTCAAGAAACTGGCCTGGGACTTTCCTTGTGACGGGGACCTGGAGCGCCCCGGAGTCGACTGGCATCAGGGAGCTTCAAGGAGTGCTTTCTCGGCGCCTTGGGATTCATGGCACGGAAATCCTTACAGGGTTTGGAGTCGTGGTCCCGCTCCAATCACCACAGGCAAACCAGATGGGTGTTTGTCACAGACATCTGTCTGGCACATGAATCACAGGGCTTAAACTCCACTGGCTCCTTGGAAGACATCCCTACAAATTGAAAGAAAAAAAATAATCAAAAAAAAAGAGGACGTGACAAAACGTCGAAAAAAATGCCAGTAAAAAAAAAAAAAAAAAAATGCTTAGAGGTGGCTCGCTCAGGCTCTGCACTGATGGCGTGGAAAGAAGAGAATTGATGTCAGCGCACTGGGATGTTTCACACGTCACGTCAGGCATGGATGACTATGTGAATCCGAATGATGTCACCTATGTGTGGGCAGAGGTACGGCTTGTAAAGTTTCAGGATCCAGTCTGACTGACGCTGGGAGATTAATTCTAAAGTAAGGAATCTGTGGCTAGAAGTCTCCATCAGATATCAGTAGTATTCAGCCATGGAGAAGTACTCGGTCAATACATTTTTAAACATGCACACACACCCATCTACCATACAACTGTTTACCAGTCAAGCTAAAACATAGACCAGTTACGTGAAAAGCAATATATATCACCAGTTTCCGTAATCAGGCATCGAAGCACTTACGGACACGGACCAAATAATTAGTGCAAATAATTTATTTAGTGCGGTATGTCGCCATAACGTTTCGGCTCATCAGAGCCTTGTTCACATGACAATGTGAATGTGTTAGACCACAGTATTTAAAGTGACAGTGCAGATTTTCAAAACTCAACCATGTGACTGAACTAAGAATAGAGGTAGAAAACATACTGCGGCATTGGATTTACATAATGTGCAAAAATGCAGTCTAAAATCATTGTAGATATCCAACATCATAATAAAATTATCGCAAATCAACAGATCATTTTAAAATGGATCATAATCCATTAACATTGTGCAAATAAGCGTATTATACATGTTATTATGTATAGAGCGCAGTAATATCTCCCTATAATAGGCACTCCCATACTTCAATTAGATATCTGGGGTCTGCAGCTCTCGGAAATTAATGTATACATATTGTTGCTGTTAATAGTGTAAATTGTCATGACACCAATGAACTTCACAGACATAAGGTAAACTTCATAATGTGCAAAGATGCGCAAATGTAAACTCGCCCAATTGTAAACAAAAGGGTCTATCGATAAGTACCTTTGTCTTAATTTTGTGAAATCGATTTTGAAATCATAGGTTAAATCCCATATGTGCAAAATATGCAAAAATACAATACTAGCATGATCATTCATAATGGACACCTATAATTGAATTAAAATTATTTGATCAATTTATCTAAGCGTTAAATAATACAAATAATATAATAAATCACATGTTGATATTACATTTTCCTGCCTGCCTTGTTGATCCTACCCTAAATGCATCCTACTAATTTCAGTATTCCCAATTACTAATCTAAAGTATTTTTAAACCATTTTTTATAAAAGAACCCTTGTGTTAAGTGACGTTTTAGAAATTAAAAACATACATCTTTACTGTTCACCGATGGATTAGGGGACCAGAAAAACCAGTAATACCGGTTAATAAACTTGTAATACTCATTCATATTATGGAGAACATGAGAAAATTCTAGAATTTAACAAGAAATGTAAAATCAGGATGGCTCATACCTAGCCCTAAGAGATACTGGCACATACTGATAGAAGGGTTAATGCACACATGTTGAGTTGTAAGGATGACTTACTACTACCATTACTGAAGTCCGTGTATTTTCCTAACTGGTAGTAAAGTTCAAAAACAACTAAATAAGAGACAAATGTTGTACAGCTATTTTATGTCTCAAAGGGAAGCATAAATACACTTCTCCAAACCTAAAATTGGGTGAATAAAATAATAAATATGTATCAAAAAAGTTAAAAGCCCCAAGGGGATCCACTCTCTAAGATAAATTATTACCACCAGAGTTTAGGATAAACATGTGTGCAAATCTTCTGTGACATTTAAGCCTCCTGGGTGCTTAGAGTCCAGTTGCAAAATATATTTAGTTTCTAATTTGCGCAGCTTGGACTCGCGGTCACCTCCTCTCCTACTTGCAATTACTGCATCAATAACAAAATACTTAAGGCCCTAATTATCACTTTTGTGGTATTCTTTAAAATGTCTCGCTACAGGATAGGTTTTATCTTGATTTACAATTGCCCGGAGATGCTGTAATATACATTTATGTACTACGTGTTTTGCGCTTCCCACATATTTTAGTCCACAGGGGCATTGTAGAACATATATTGCATATTCAGTCCTGCAGGTGAGTACTTTACTAATTTGATGTTCTTTCTCACTGAAGGCATCCTTAACATTTTTCATGTTGATGCCATGTATACAGGACTTACATGTTTTGCATTTAAAAAAAAAAAACAATTGGTTTGTCACCATTAAGTTTTTTTCAATAGTCTCCGGGCTAGTATCGACCAATCTGTCTTTCATAGATGGAGCCTTACTAAAAGTTATAGATGCCTTGAGGGGTAAGGTGGGACCAATGACTGGATCGCTTAAGACAATGGGCCAATTGCAATTAATAATTTTGTATAGCTCTGAATGTTGATTGCTATACCCAGTAATTATTCTAAAAGTGTTGGGAAGGGAACTAGTGCGGTCAGGAGTTGTCAGATTTGTAGATTTGCTGGGGAGAACTGCTGGTTTATAGACATCAAGAAGTTCTTGTCTATTTATTCTCACTGATTTCGCCATGGCTGTATCAATGACATGTTCAGAACACCCCCGTTCCAAAAATCTGCGCTTGCTGGCCTGATGCGCTGCCTTTAAATTCAATCAATCAATCAATTTGTAAAGCGCGCTACTCACCCGTAGGGTCTCAAGGTGCTGGGGGCAGGGGGCAGGGGGATCTGCGACTGCTCGAAGAGCCAGGTCTTGAGCTGTTTCCTGAAGGAGAGATGGTTCTGGGTCAGTCGTAGGTGGGTGGGGAGGGAGTTCCATGTCTTGGCCGCCAGGTAGGAGAAGGAACTTCCTCCGGCGGTGGTCTTGCGGATGCGCGGGACGGTGGCGAGGCTGGCGGAGCGGAGGTTGCGGGTGGGTGTGTAGAATGTGAGGCGGTTGTTGAGGTATGTGGGTCCCATGTCGTGGAGAGCCTTGTGTGCGTGGGTGAGGAGTCTGAACGTGATCCTCTTGCTGATGGGGAGCCAGTGCAGGTCTCTCAGCTGGGGAGAGATGTGGCTGAAGCGGGGGGGTGTCCAGGATAAGTCGTGCAGAGGCGTTCTGTATGCGCTGGAGTCTTTTCTGTAGTTTGGCTGTGGTTCCAGCGTAGAGGGTGTTTCCGTAGTCCAGTCGGCTGGTGACGAGGGCTTGGGTGACCGTCTTCCTGGTGTCGGTGGGGATCCACCGGAAGATCTTTCGGAGCATGCGCAGGGTGTTGAAGTAGGATGAAAAAACGGTGTGGACTTGCTTGGTCATCGTGAGGGAGGAGTCCAGGATGAAGCCCAGGTTGCGAGCATGGTCCGTTGGCTTTGGAGCGGAGTCCAGGGCAGGGGGCCACCAGGAGTCGTCCCGTCTTATCCGAGTTCAGTTTCAGCCGGCTGAGCTTCATCCATTCCGCAACGTCTTTCATTCCTTCCTGGAGGTTGGCTCTGGCGGGGTCGTTGGTGAGGGAGAGGATCAGCTGGGTGTCGTCGGCGTAGGAGATGATGTTGAGGTTGTGTTGGCGTGCGATGGCTGCGAGGGGGCTCATGTAGACGTTGAAGAGGGTGGGGCTGAGCGAGGAACCTTGCGGGACGCCGCAGATGACTTCGGTGGCCACGGACCGGAACGGGGGAAGGCGGACTCTCTGGGTTCTGCCGGCGAGGAATGAGGTGATCCATTCCAAGGCCTTTCCTTGGATTCCGATGTTGCTGAGGCGCTGTATCAGGGTGCGGTGGCATACGGTGTCAAAAGCTGCCGAGAGGTCCAGCAGGATGAGGGCAGCTGTTTCCCCGTTGTCGAGCAGGGACCTGATGTCGTCGGTGGCTGCGATGAGGGCGGTCTCGGTGCTGTGGTTTGCTCGGAAGCCGGACTGCGAGGGATCCGTTGGTCTCGAGGAAGGCGGAGAGTTGTTTGTTGACGATCTTCTCGATGACTTTGGCCGGAAAGGGGAGGAGCGAGATGGGGCGGAAGTTCTTGAGGTCCGTGGGGTCCGCGGTGGGTTTCTTCAGGAGGGCGCTGAGCTCGGCGTGTTTCCAGCTCTCTGGGAAGGTGGCGGATGCGAAGGAGGTGTGGGCAGGGGTCGGTTGGGGAGCCGGAGTGGATGGTGTTCCTCGTGTGGGTGGTATCTTCGGTGCTGACCGTCGTCCAGGTGCGGAGGGTGGTGGTGGGGGGCGCCGGATCGGTGGTAGGGTGCGCGGTCTGTGTGCCGAAACTGTTGTGTATGTCGGCAATCTTGCGGTGAAAGAACGAGGCGAGTGAGTCGCAGAGGTCCTGCGAGGGTGTGATGTCGTTGTTGCAGGCGCTGGGGCTGGAGAGCTCTTTGACGATGCTGAAGAGTTCCTTGCTGTTGTGGGAGTGGTTGTCCAGTCGTTATTTGAATGTGGTCCTTTTGGTGGTGCGGATCAGTTGGTGGTGTTTGCGGGTGGCGTTCTTGAGGGCCGTCATGTTTTCTGTAGTCTGGTCATGGCGCCAGGCTTTCTCGAGGGTGCGGCAAGTTTTCTTGGGAGTTTGAGGTCGTTGGTGAACCAGGAGGCTTTCTTGCTGCCGTGTCTGCTGGGGGGGGTTCTTCAGTGGTGCGAGGTCATCGGCGCAGTTGGTGAGCCACTGTGTGATGTTGCGGGCTGCTTCGTTGGGGTCCGTCGTGTTGGTGGGGGGGTTCTGGCTGAGGGAGGTGGTGAGCTGGTCGGCGGTGATCTTGCTCCAGCTTTTGCGGGGAACCTGTTGAGGGTGGTTGTGGGTCGTGGTTCTCCTGAAGTTGAAGTGGACGCAGCTGTGGTCTGTCCAGTGCAGTCTGGTGGAGTGGCTGAAGGAGATGTGCTTGCTGGAGGAGAAGATGGGGTCAAGCGTGTGGCCGGCGATGTGGGTGGGGGGTGTTCACCAGTTGCTTGAGTCCGAGGTTGGTGAGGTTGTCCAGCAGGGTGGCGGTGTTGCTGTCATTGTTGTTCTCCAGGTGGAAGTTGAGGTCTCCTAGGAGGATGTAGTCTGAGGAGGTAAGGGCGTGCGGGTTGACGAAGTCTGTGATGGCTTCGCTGAATTTTGTGCGTGGTCCCGGGGGTCTGTAGACGAGGGTGCCTCTGAGGGTGGTCTTGGGGTCGGTGTGTATCTGGAAGTGAAGGTGTTCGGCGGCGGTGAGGGTGTCGGAGTTGGTCGTGATTCGGATGGTGTTTCTGTGGACGATGGCGATGCCTCCTCCGGCTTGGTTGACGCGGTCCTTCTGGGCGATCTTGTAGCCATCCGGGATGGCTATGGCGATGTTGGGAGATGAGGAGGCGTTCATCCATGTTTCAGTGAGGAAGGCGACGTCTGGTGATGTTGTGTCGAGAAGGTTCCAGAGTTCGACGGCGTGCCTGTGGATGGAGCGGGTGTTGAGCAAGATGCACTTGAGGTGGTCGTTGCTGGAGCCTGGCTTGGTGGGTGCGGTGCAGGATCGGGTGCAGGTGAAGTTGCAGGCGTGGCAGGTGAATGCTCTGTGGGTGCGTTTCGGGTTGGTTTGGTAGCAGGCTGGCTGTTGGCCGGTGTTGAGTGCGTGGAGGGTGGCGGCATCGTATCTCTGTCGGGTTGGCTGGCTTCAGCGGGGTCCAGGGGTTCTGGCGCTGGGCGCGGTCCAGGCGTAGACGGGCGTAGACGGGCTTGCCTTTGGCGCGCAATCGGCGCGTGGCCGCTGCGCGTACGCGCGGTCCCCGCCATATATGGCGAAGTGGGAGGGAGGAGCAGCTGGGAGCGGGGCGGCCAATGGGGAGCGGGTGCCGCAGGAGAGCAGCGGCAGGGAGCGGAAGGGGGGGGGGGGTGGAAAGAGTGGGAAGACGGAGCGGGAGAGCGAGGGCAAGCTTGGAGAGTAGGGGCCTTAAGGAGAGGCGGCAGCAAGAGAGGCCAAGAAGGCAGCAGCAGCAGAATCTGCTGCTGCAGACCCACCTAAGACGAAGCACCTAAGACGAAGCTGCAGACCCACCTAAGACGAAGCATTTCCCCGTATGGAATGCTTGATATCAGGTGTGCTGGATGAGCACTGCCTGCATGTAAAATCGTATTGCCAGCAGTGCTTTTCCTGAACAATCTTGATTCAATTTTAGTGTTATTAATGTAGATCTCTGTATCCATGAATGTAACGGAGGATTGACTCATTGTTGCAGTGAATTGTAAATTAAGCTCATTGCTACTGATTTCAATGACAAATGCCTCTGCCTCCTCTTTGGTTCCCCTCCATACAATGAATAAATCATCAATAAAACGTAACCAAATTATCACATTTTCATCAAAGACCTTTTTGTGTTTCACCTTGAGGACCAGTTCCTCCCGAGCGCCCATGTGCAAACAGGCATAGCTTGGAGAGAAACTGGCCCCCATTGCTACACCCTGTAACTGTCGATAAAGCAAGTTGTTATACATAAATATATTGTTGTGAAGACAGTAATTCAGCATTTGGAGTAGCATATCATTGTGGTTGTTGAACTGTTGCGACCTACGAGACAGAAAATACTGTGTTGCTGCTAGCCCATCCGTGTGCTTAATGCTCGTATAGAGCGAAACGACATCAAGGGCGAGCATCCAATAGCCCTCCACCCATGTAATCTGCTGGATCTTTAGTAGGAAGTCTCCTGTATCCTGTACGCAAGAATCCAAAGCTTTCACAGGACATTGAAGAAAATAGTCAACGTAGATTGAAGATTTCTCCAGTGGGCCCCCCCTGGCAGATGTAATCTGTCTGCCGGGCGGCTTATCCTTGTTTTTGTGGACCTTGGGGATGAAATCAACGGGGTTACAGGGTTAACGATCTTGAGAAATTTGAATTCTTCTTCAGATAGTAATCGTTTGCTTTTCCATTTGGTCAGTTTTTGATGATATTCATTGTGTGAACTTTTCATGGTTGCCTGGTTGATGCGTTCATAACATTGTCTATCATTCAATTGAAGGTAAGCCTCCTTGTCATAATCAACTCGTGTTAATAAACAATGTTGCCCCCTTGGTCACTGCCCCTGATAATGACTCCTTTGTCTTTACTCAATTTGGCCACTAGGGCCTCATATTGCTGCGTTTGTCTGTCATATTTGTTCTTCAAATTACATATTTATTTCTGTAATTTCTTTAGTTGCGCTGTTACGTTTTCATGGAAGATATCAATCGTGTCCCGAGGCATAAGTGGATTAAAAGTTGATGGTGGCTTAAATGGAGTATATGGTGCTTCCTGTTTAGACGACTGATCAATTGTCCTAACATTGCTTTCAAACTCTGAAAGGGGGCCCATAGCCCGCGCCTTCTGTTACCCATAATGATCGCTGGAAAGCGATGAACCACTCGATACTACTTCTTCCATTAGGTCTGGATTATGGGGTATAGGGCTCTTATTTGTTTTCATCATATGATACTTGCGCAGTTTAAGCTTTCTCACTGCTTTATAAATGTCCAATCTGGTGGTAGCATAATCGAAATTTCTATGAGGTGCAAAGGAAAGGCCCAATTTCAAGATTTTTTCCTCATTTTCTGTGAGTTCTAGCCGAGTCAGATTAACAATAGTACAACTATTGCTGTTACTTATTGTTGGTTCTTGGGTACCCAATGGCCCCTGCCCCTCCTCTTACTTTGATATATATATAGATAGTTAGGACCGTGTTTCCATAGCAAAACTGAAAATTCTATTTTGAATAACTTTGGCGCCGGTTGACGAATCCTCGCGAAATTTTCAAAACTAATGGCGCGCTCCGCTCAGCTCCTACCCTGAAAGTCTCGGGGTGATTCGTCAAGCGGGGGCTGAGAAAAAAGGGGGGTCCCAAAACGCGTTTTCCCCATGCATTTTCCCATAGGACCTTTAGTCGAAGGTACAGCCCAAACGGCTGAACAGAATTACTTGAAATTTGGCAAAGAGGTAGTCCTCAGGTCAGGCATATGCCTTTTGCATATATGGTGTCAATCTGTTCAGTAGTTCCTGAGAAAATTGCAGTTAAAAGTACATAAATATCTATAGGCGCGCACCATAACGTGCGCGAGCGTAATTCTGATTGGTGGTTACATGTCAGTCAACATTCGAATCGGTCGAAATCAGGAAGTGTGGGCCGCCATTTTGTGTGTGACAGTGAAAAAGAAAGGTGGAGAACGTGAAAAGGGGGCAGGGTAGAGAGTTCCTGACCCCCTAGCCTTTGTCAGGGGGTCCCTGAAGGAGCCCAAAGGGTGAAAAAAACATTTTTTTTTTTTTTTTTAAACGCGGGGATCCGCGCACGGTGAAAAACCTTTAAATAAAAAAAAAAACATTTTAAACGAGCCATTCCATATTACAGGATACAGTCAATCTATAACTATATACATAGGTAGCTTATTGTAAAATAAATATATAAAAAAACATACATAACTTAGCATTTAAAAAACCTTACAAATTCACTTAAAAAACCTTAGGTTTCACACACATTATAGTTAGGAATTAGCATTTAAAAAACCTTGCAAATTCACTTAAAAAACCATAGGTTACACACACGTTATAGTTAGCTGGACATTTCACTCGTAAAAAACCATTGAAATTGCCCCGTTATAGTTAGTTCAGATAACTATAACTCGCGCGACCGCCAATCTATCACAAGGATGATGTCATGAGTGATGCCACTGACCATGTCATGAGTGATGTAATATGTGACGTCATCAGCAGTGGATTGCGGTCGCGTGAGTTATAGTTATCTGAACTAACTATAACTGGGGAATTTCAATGGTTTTTTACGAGTGAAATGTCCAGCTAACTATAACATGTGTGAAACCTATGGTTTTTTAAGTGAATATATTATATATATATATATATTATATATATTATATATATATATATATATATATATATATATATATATATATGAAATTTCTATGACTTCGAGATATGGCATTGTAAAGACAATACCAGTCACATCAAGATGGAGGGAAAGTTTACTTACACCACTGGTACACAATATCTTAAACAGCAAAAACGGCAAATAATTACCTGCTAGTTTCTCAGCTAAGCAGCCCAAAACTGCAGCTGTGTTACGATGTTTGGCAGGATTGCATGCATCTTGGCAGGCAATGGCTCTATTTAAACGCAATATCTCCGTTAACTTCTGAAGTGCATCCTAAAATAAAGACAATATGCTTTTATATGAGCTTGCAAATAATTCCGTCTAGCCCTCTTCAAACTCGGAAGATATAAAACAGATTACTTTAAAAAGAGCAGTGTTCGACAATTTTGAGACAAATGAATACTTTTAAAGTAATCACAGACAAATCTGGCAATAAAAGGAGCAAAAGATGGCATTTAAAGGAATGTGTTAAATTACATCAACAGCAGTAAAATTCAAAACAATGATACAGAAGTGATGAGTAAAACAAGTGTGTGTCTTTACTTTTTTATAAACTGTTTAAAAGGTAAAATGAAAAAAAACTTTAATGTTAATCACAATAATAGGTAGGAGCCTACTAGGAGGCATGTTTCCAGCAATGTATGGGACATAACATGTCAGTTCGGCATCTAACAGAACCACAACTATCAAACACTAGTCATGATGAACCACCTGTGTATGCCTCCACATACATAATGTCTGATGTGGGAGGGGGAATGGAATGACTAGATTCTACCAACCGTCCACGTATTTTAAAATACAGAAACATTTAATATAGATTTATAGCCCGTAGCAGGCTATAAAAGCCATTAAAGGCCCGCTCAAGCAGTCCAGTGTTAAAAGCCCGAGCTGAAGACGAGAGCCTTTACCAACTCGGGCCTTTCATGGCCGGTATAGCTCAGCTATAAAGTGATTAGAACATTCCACCCAATCAGGGAAGAATATTCTAATTTGTAAAACAAAGGCCTCATGGAGCCTGAGGGGATTGAAATGCCCATCGTGCTCCGCAAGGCCTTTGTTCACATTAGTTGCTGTGAATGTTCTACAGGTAACAACCAAGCAGGGGCCACAGCTGTTAGCTTTTGAACACTAAACAGCTGTGAAAAGAGGTTGAAGTCAGCCTCTGGTTTTCCCCGGCTTGGCTGAATTTTTTGTAGTTCAGCCAAGCCAGGGAGACCCAGGAGATGAGCAGCATTCCCCCTCCCTCCCTTCCTCCAAGGCTACAGTGACTCTGAGCTAAGGAGGAGGACGGGAGGAGGATCCGGTGTGCCCAGCAGCACAACCTCTCCCTTTTGTTTTCCCATGCCAACTCCATGTATTTTGGAAAGAGAAAGGCAAAAGCTGCTATTAGAACATTGAAACGTTGAGTTCATATAGGCTGCTGCTCCATAGTCTTCAATAGATCTCAACATTCCAATGTTTTAATTCAACTTTAAAAAGGCAATGAAAGTTCGACAAGTATGTATAGGGCACCCTCTCATGAGTCAAAGCATAAAAAGGCAAGACTTGCACGAGAAAGACAAAATGTCAATCTTGCCTTTTCTGTCAGTTCCAAATGAACAAGTTACTTACCTTCGGTAACGCTTTTTCTGGTGGATACAGTATCTGCCTGTGGATTCCTCACCTTGTGAAAATCCCCTGCGCCAGCATTCCACGGAATTTTTTTTCCCCAGCTCTCTACGCCGACGTGGACATCATAATACCTCGGCTCCGCTCGCGACTCCGTATCACGTCACCGGAGCCATACGAGAGCCACGTCGGCGTTATGACGTCAGTTCCACCCATTTTTTCCGTGCCTCCGAGGCGAACAGGTGGACCAACGACAGATTCAAAGTATACACAGTATACACCATTCGATCAAATATACGTAGTACATATACAAAAGGAAAGCTAAAGAACATAAGCACTTCCTACCAATGTACCAGATAGAAAGAATCTACAAAGTATAACAACATCTCGAAGCAAGACATCCTTTAAGTTATACAAAATGTGGACGACGTGGAAGCGGGTGGGCCAGTGAGGAATCCACAGGCAGATACTGTATCCACCAGAAAAAGCGTTACCGAAGGTAAGTAACTTGTTCTTCTGATGGATACATCTGCCAGTGGATTCCTCACCTTGTGAATAGATTCCCACAGCAGTCCCACTCCCGGAGGAGGGTGTCCACCTTCTTATACCAAAAAGTCCTGCAAGACAGAGCGCGCAAAATGGCCCTCCCTCCTCATCTCAGAGTCTAAGCAATAATGCTTTGCGAAAGTATGGAGGGAGGCCCAAGTCACGGCCATACAAATGTCTGCAACAGGAACACCCCTGGCCAAAGCCGAGGTAGAAGACTTCGCTCTAGTTGAATGAGCTCTAATGCCCTCAGGAGGTTCCTTACCAGCAAGGGCGTAGCAGATCTTGATGGCTAGGATGATCCATCTGGACAGAGTGCGCATGTGCACAGCTTTTCCTTTAGAATGTCCAACATAGCCCACGAAGAGCTGATCGTCCAAACGAAAGTCTTTCGTTCTGTCCAAGTAAAAGCTCACAGCTCTTTTTGGGTCCAGTCGATGAAGTCTTTCCTCCTCCTTGGAAGGATGAGGAGGCGGATAAAACACAGGGAGAGTAACAGACTGCCCTGGTCCTAAGAACCATCCTTTCAGCATGCAAGGTTAAAAACGGGGGTTTAGAACTATGAGCTTGAAGCTCACTCACCCTCCTTGCTGAGGTTATGGCTACAAGAAAGACCGTCTTAAAAGACAATAGCCTTAAAGGACAACTATGAAGGGGCTCGAAAGGAGACCCCATCAAGAAATTTAAGACAAGCTTAAGGTCCCACTGTGGCATTACAAAAGGAGTAGGTGGAAACCTATTAGTAAGACCTTTGATAAATCTTAATACAATAGGAGATTTAAATAATGACGGCTGATCTGGAAGACACAGAAAAGCCGATCAGGCCGATAGATAGCCCTTGACCGTGGCCACAGCACAGCCCTGCTGAGCCAAGGAAAGAGCAAACTGAAGCACATTAGAAAGATGGGCTTTTAAAGGATCAAGGGATCTCTCTCCACACCATTTAACAAACTTAGACCACCGATATGAGTAAATGGACTTGGTGGAGTGTCGCCTGGCAGATAAAATAACATCCACCACATCAGGCGGGAGAGAGAAGGAACTCAGGTTGCCCCGTTTAATCTCCAGGCATGAAGGTGCAGGCTCTGGAGGTGGGGGTGAAGAACCTGCCCCTCCGATTGCGAGAGAAGGTCTGCCCTGAAAGGGAGACGGAGCGGAGGGTGCAATGAGAGGTGAAGTAGATCTGTGTACCACACCCTTCTTGGCCAATCCGGGGCGACCAAAATAACTTGGGCCCGGTCTTGGCGAATTTTCCTCAGAACCCGAGGAATCAAGGGTATGGGAGGAAACGCATAAAGGAGTTGTGAGCTCCAACTCAACTGAAACGCGTCCCCCAATGCCCCCTGCAACGGAAACTGGAGACTGCAGAATAACGGGCAATGCGCGTTCTTGCGAATGACAAACAGGTCTATCCGAGGAGTCCCCCCACGTCTGGAAGACACGACGAACCACCTCTGGATGAAGCCTCCACTCGTGGTCGGCAGAAAACTGTCCACTGAGACTGTCCTCACGTACGTTCAGCACTCCGGCCAGATGATTCACCATCAAGCAAATCTGATGGTCCTGAGCACAGGACCAATGTCGCAAAGCCTCTCTGCAGAGACGGTACGACCCTACTCCTCCCTGCTTGTTGACATACCACATCGCGGTAGTGTTGTTCGTCAGGACTTGAACCGACTGACCGCGAAGGGAAGGGAGAAAGGCCTTGAGCGCCAAACGTATAGCCTGTAATTCCAGAAGGTTGATGTGAAGCAACCTTTCCTCTGGAGACCAAAGACCCTGGATCTCCAGATCCCTCAGATGAGCACCCCACCCCAGGATGGAGGCATCCGCTATCACTGTGGCCACCGATGGAGGAAGATGAAAGGGCTTTCCTTGAGACAGATTGCCCTCCACGCTCCACCAAGACAGATCTGCTGCAGCTTCTCCCGAGATCCTCACAGACTCCCTGAGATCTCCGTTGTGCTGATACCACTGCCTGCGGA
Source organism: Triturus cristatus (assembly GCF_964204655.1). Taxonomy (NCBI): domain Eukaryota; kingdom Metazoa; phylum Chordata; class Amphibia; order Caudata; family Salamandridae; genus Triturus; species Triturus cristatus. The sequence goes on from NC_140595.1 coordinate 310,224,696, forward strand.
GGCACCACTGGAGTGCCCTCATGTGCCAGCGTGCATGGTTGACCAACAGAATGCAGGAGGCGAACAGACAGAGCAGTCGAAGGACCTTCAGAACTGGAACAACCGCTCCATTGTGGAATAAAGGTATCATCTCCTGAATGTCGAGAATTCTTTGAGGAGGAAATGCTCGACACACAGTAGTGTCCAGTACCGCCCCTATGAACAGGTTGCGTTGAGAGGGCACCAGGTGAGATTTGGGCACATTGATTGAAAAACCCAAGTCGAATAACAGCTGAGATATTACCTGCAGAAGATGTAGCACCATCTCTGGGGACTCTGCTTTCAGAAGCCAGTCGTCCAGGTAGGGAAATACTGGAATCCCCGACCTCCTGAGATGAGCAGCCACCACTGCCATCACCTTCGTGAAGACTCGAGGTGCGGTAGTAAGACCAAAAGGGAGGACCGCAAACTGGTACTGTTGTGACCCAACCGTAAAATGGAGATACTTACTGTGCGACTTCAGGATTGGGACGTGGAAATACGCATCCTGCAAGTCGATCAACACCATCCAGTCTTCTTGCTGCAACGCTTGAAGAACCTGTGCAAGGGTCAGCATCTTGAATTTCTCCTGTTTCAGGTAAAAATTCAAGACTCTGAGGTCCAGGATCGGACGCAATCTGCCATCCTTATTGGGAATCAGGAAATACCGGGAGTAGCATCCCTGACCCCTTTCCTGCTCCGGAACCACCTCCATCGCACCTTTTTGTAGTAAAGCAAGGACCTCCTTCTGCAGAAGAAGCAGATGGTCTTCGGAGCAGAAACCCTGGCAAGGAGGGTAAGGGGGAGGTAACTCCCGAAAGGGAAGGGCGTACCCATTCTCCACGGGGTTTAAAACCCAAAGGTCGGACGCGACAGATTTCCAACCTCGCAAAAAGTGGGACACCCAACCCCCCCCACCGGTCTCAAATAATCTAGGATGGGGGGGGGGATCTAGGGCTGCTTCCCTGAAGCTTCATTGGGAGCAGAGGAGGCTGAAGCTGAAGATGGGTTGCGGCCAGAACCTCTCCTACCCCTATGTTTTCCTCTATACGACCTATAGAGGGGATTCAGCTGCTGCCGAGGTTGCCAGAAGAAACAAAATGAGGACCTCCCAAATCCTTTAAATTTCCTGAGTCCAAATCCTTTAGCAGGAGTCTGTAAACCCAAAGACTTCGCAGTAACCCTGCTATCTTTAAACCTTTGCAAGGCGGAATCAGCCTTCTCGCCACACAGCTTTTCTCCATCAAAAGGCAAGTCGACCAAGGTGGCATGAACATCCGCCGAAAAGCCGGAAAAACGAAGCCAAGCTTGCCTCCTAGTGGCTATCGAAGACCTCATTATTCTAGCCACAGAATCAGCAGTGTCTAGGCCTGACTGAATAACCTGCCTTGCAGCAGCCTGAGTGTCCGTGACAACCTCCATAAAAGAGGCTCTCTCTTCTTCTGGCAGCTTAGGAGCTAATAATTTCATAGAGTCCATCAGCGCATGAACGTAACGCCCCAATAAACAAGTGGCATTGGTTGATTTAAGCGCCATGCTTCCTGAAGAAAAGACTATTTTGGCTGTCTGATCAGTCTTTTTAGAATCCCTATCCGCAGGTGTTTGAGGGAAGGCGCCTGAAGAATGCTTTAAGCATGAAGCTTGCACCACAAGGCTTTCTGGAGAAGGGTGGGAAGAAAGAAAGCTTGGATCCCCCGGAGCCACCCTATACCTCCTTGCCACTTGTCTTGAGACTGCAGGCGAAGAAAGTGGCTTGCGCCAAACGTCCATCACAGGCTCTAAAATAACCTCATTAAAGGGCAACAAGGGCTCAACAATCGAAGATGGAGAATGCAGGACTTCAGTTAGGAGGTTTGGCTTATACTCTGCAGAGGGCAACTGTAAGTCCAGCAACTCTGCAGCCTTCTTGATGACTGAATGATAAGGGGCCACTTCTTGTGGTGGTGAAGACCTAGCAGAAGAATGCTCCCACTCCGGGAGTAGTATCAAGACCACTAGCATCCTGAATGCCTTCAAAGTCATCAGAAGATCCATCAACCTCACCTGCTTCCACTTCCTCCCTATAACGCTCCTCTTCCAAAACCCTCTGGGCCTCTCTTCTAGAACGGATCTGAGGAACCGGCATCGGCAGCGCCGTACGCGGAGTCGGTGGAAACGAACGTGGAGTCGGCGGCGCCGGGCGTGGAGCCGAAGGAGTCGGCAACGGCGTTGAGGAAGGCTCCGAAGAAGGCTGATGCAGACGAAGCCAGGATGGATCACCAGACGGCGCCGGAAACTGCCACGAAGGAGCCATTGGCAAAAAGAGCATAAAGGGAGCCTGAGCATAATGCTGCGGCACTCCCAAAGTGTATGCCATAGGACCCACGGGACCAGATGGTGCGCCAGATGGGAAGGCAGCCCTTTGAAAAATCTCATACATCGCATGGAGGAAATGCAATGAATCTGCACCCGGAGTCGGGAACTGCGGATATGGGATTGACCCTGGATCCGGTCGAGGAGTACCAGGAACCAAAGCCGAAGTGTCCTCAACTGGCGCCGCAGGCTCAGCTGGTCCTGGAGAAGGCTCTTCCTCCTTATCTGGTTCGGCGTCAGAAGTTGGAGACTCCACTGGCGCCGGGGACTGCGCCGGAGTCCGCTTCGGCGAAGGTGACCTCTCTGGAGACATTGGAGAAGGAGATGGAGATATAACATCCTTGATTCGACGCCGAGGCGACGGCGACCTCGAAGCCTTACTCCTCGAAGACCGGCGCAGAGAGCTATGCTTTCTCTTCTTATGATGTTTCTTCGACTTCGAAGTCGACGACTCCGGCCTCGATTTCTCCTTCTTCTTTCCTTCTTCGCCTTGGCCATGAAGAGTTTCGCCTCCCTCTCCTTCAGGGCCTTGGGGTTCATCTTTCTGCAGCTGGATCAGTCATCCACATCATCGTCCGACGAAAAGCACCATAAACAATCCTCATGGGGGGGGGGGGGGGGGGGGGTCAGTCATGGACATGTGGCCCCCACATTCCCTACAAGGTTTAAAACCAGACTTCCTTGTCGAAGCCATCGTTTATCCAGAAACAGTAACCCACTACAAGACTACAAAGTAGCAGGAGAGTACTGGAAAACCGTTACGCGTCGACGGCACGGAAAAAAGGGAACGGACGTCATCACGCCGACATGGCTCTCTTATGCCTCCGGTGAGGTCATACGGAGTCGCGAGCGGAGCCGAGGTATTATGACGTCGGCGTAGAGAGCTGGGGAAAAAAAGTTCCGTGGAATGCTGGTGCAGGGGATATTCACAAGGTGAGGAATCCACTGGCAGATGTATCCATCAGAAACCAAATATGACGAATAAAGGACATCAGGGACCGTGTTATACAAAGTTTCCCAAGAGCACTTTGTATTGCAGACGGGGCCACAGTTGCTAGCATATCAGCTTCTGTTATCTGGATCATGCGGTCACATGTGCACCAGTGCTATACATAGAGGGCGTTCCCTACTTTTTATGGGATCATGAACCCATACAAATAAGGGAAACCTCTGTGACTGCGCCCACACAGAGAAGCAGACGCAAATAAGCTGTCCAGGGGTACACCAACTGTGAGCCACCTGCAAGTCAAGGCCCCTCTGAGGTCACTCCTTAGGGTAGGGTGATGGATGGCAGTTTGAAAGGTCCAAGATCCATGGAAGCATCCCCTAAAAGGCAGGTGCAGTAATACCCTGCACCCACTACTGGGGTAATCCCTGCCCCCTCTTCAAACTGAGGCTTGTCTACCTCCATTGAAAGACCGACCTAAAATGGCAGCTATGTTTTTCGCTATAGCTGGTGCAAACTGTCAGCATTTGCACTTGCATAGAGAACAGTGCATTTTTAAGACGAAGTCTATCAGTCTTGGGGACATTCTGAAAGCTGACCTAAGAATGCAGTTACCCCACTGCTTACCATTGGCTTTGTGGTTTCTAACTGACATTTGCTTGCTTTCTATGTCGGCTTTATTCGTTTTAGGCTGTCCAACTTATCTTCATCACTCCCTCGAACATACCGGTTTACTGTGTTCTTCCACGAGTGCTCGCTTTCTGTAAATAGGCCATTTGAGTTTTGCTCTGAACTGGTCACATTTGCTGTGCATTCAAAGACAGAGGTAAAATGTCAGGCTCTGTCTCCAGAGGGAGCACATCGTTTAATTTTCTTTCTCAGACTTTGAAGTGAGAGGCATTATCGTGCAATCCAAGCGTATTAAAGGAAAGCTTTTTTTTTTTTTAGCACATTGCAAAATGTAAATGTCTGTAAATGACCTGTGCAAATATATCAGAATTAGGAAAGCACAAATAAAGCACATTTTATTGAAGTCATGAAGTGTGCTGGAAACAAATATTTGCATACAATCAAAAACGAATAATACACTAGGTTATGCCATTTCCATGCATTAAGCTGTATGGTTTTATCAGTAAAAATGTACGTCTGAGCAAATGTAATGGTCATTTCAATTGCAACTGTGTTGTCTGTAATGACCGTGCACTACCACACCAAGCTTACTCCATTCTACGACACTTTACACCACTCCACCCACCTACACTATACCCCCTCCACTCTATGTCACACCACTCTACACCAGCTAAGTACACTGCTCCACCCTATGACACTGCTCCACTCTATCCCACCCCACGTCCCTCCACTCTACGTGCCTCCATGAAACTACACTAACTTTTTGCTATGTTGAACAGCAGCCACGCTGGTGTACAACATGACTAAAACACACTGGCAAAGCCAATACCTCTTGCATAGGCGAGACCTATTGGCTATGCCAATGCTTGTTTTTGTATGTGTGAATTTGCGCACTGTCCAGGTCTTTGCAAAAAGAACTATTGATGGACAGAATGCAGAACAATGTCATACATTCACCCCAGTACAGAGATCTGGGCCTAAATTCATCGTTTTGTGGTACCCATGACATTCCAGTTTGAACCCAACCATATGCAAATCAATCTTGACCCTGCGCCCAATGGGAACAATCCAGCCCGAACTGCCAGGCCAGTTCCTCGCTGGACTGGAAACCAGCATTTTGGACCTGTAGAGTCCCAGGCTCACTGTGCCACTGGACTCACGCTAGCCTGGCTAATGAGGAGTAGGGCCTCGAAACCGTTCCCAGGATGCTTGCTTCCGGTCCAGGGAGGAACTGGCTTGGCAGTTTAGTCTGGACTGTTCCCATGAGGCACAGGGTCAAGACTGATTTTCATATGGCTTGGTCTAAACTGGGGTGGCATGGTAAGCAAAGGAACAATGGATTTAACCCAGATCTACTGACTGGGGGTGAATGTTTGCTTTGCTCTGCATTCCGTCCATCATCTGTGTGTCTTTTGCTGTCCAGGTCTTGGTCAGGCATACGGAATTAAGTGCGCACCAAGGAAGACACCAAGACAGTGCACCCACTGTATTTTTCGGGGTATGTCTTTTTTGGCTGATAAAAGGTTTGTACTACATTTCCAGTCTGCTTTAACTTAATTTCCATTTGTGTCTACTTTCTTTATGGTCATCTACAGACAGCCCTAGCTGTCTGGCAAGACCCTTATGCCACTTCTACACACAACAGCATGCAACACATACTATGCAGAATATAGGAAATTGCTCTGGGGCATTCCTCTACTGTAACAAGTATTGGCAATGCCAAAAGATCTGGCATTATGGTGCTAAAAAACCCAACCACAAAGCATGTACAAGGGCATATTTGCATTTTTGTGCATGCTTGCTTTTGCATGCATTAGCACTTCATAACTAGGAATATTGGCATTTTCAGTGCTAGTTTTAAAGCTATATCAAGGCACAGTCAGGACTACTCAGACCAATTTTGTCCATTGTGCAGTACACCGTAATTTAGACAAATTCTTCACCACAGAAGTTCCCTTCCATTAATAATGTCCTCATCTTTCATTATCCTACTTTTCACTGTTCCAGCTGAACATTCTTTAGCCATGATTTGCAATCAGTACTGACTTTTAAAATTCAGCGTCAGTCTTCTTTACCTTTCAGATATCCAATTTTGAGATTCTTCCTTCCAATGATCCATTTTCTAATGACTCCACCCAGTGTGGTCTGATACTGGTGTATCTTTCAAGGACCTTGTTGGGGTGGCAGACACATTTTTGCTTACCCACATTGGGCTGTAGCTTTAAGAGACTCATGAAACCCACCTGCAAGGCCGATTGGAGCGTTGAATGTCATGGTATCAGAATAAAAGGGTAAACAAACTCCGGTTTTGTCTTGTTAGGACCTGGAACGGAACACTTTGCCTCTCTTCTTAACCACCACAAGCTTCATTTCACACAGCATCATATCCAACCTTATTATACCCACACATTATCACTAAGTAATCCCATCTGCATCGCCCTCACAACAACTCAAACACAGAGAACACATTCTGCATCAACACCAACTAGTTAGTACTGTAATCTACAGCTCAAATACTCATCCATCCCATCATTTCTTAAGAAACATGCTGTGGAAGCAAATAACCCTCTTGTAAGATAACAGGGCTCTTTTGATGTCCTCCAATCTTTGCCCCAAAAAGCTAGATGCTGGTTTTTGACTCAGACAGTGCACTGATGCCTACTAACCAGGCTCCGATGCTAGTGCTCTTTCCCTGAAACTGTTGCGTGAACTGGCAAATGTCAATTGACAAATACTTTTGCCCCCGTCATAATTTCCTAGTATATGGTACCAGTAATACCCAAGGAATAGGTGGTAAAGACGTTTCGTGCCACCCTGAGTGACCAAAGTAAACAGGCCTGCCATTGCAGACTGCAGGAGCAGAGCCAACTGTTGAACTCAACTGTGCCCTCGCCATAGGTGGCACAGTCCATACACTATTTTTAATATATGCCAGGTACCCCTAGGGAAGGCCTCATGAGCACAGGAGGCAGGGTGCAGTATGTTAAAGGTGAGGACATAAGTGAAAGCCTATATGTGTCCCTACATTGGCGTTTCCAATTGGAAACTACTGTAAGTGTTAGCGTTCCCTAGGAAAACAGGGGCTGCCACTTGGGCATTCTTGAGGTTGGTAGCTCCATTATGGTACAGCCAAAATATATCACGTTTGGTATCATACAACATGCGACTCACACCAGACATGATACTTGTGCCCTGGGTGATGTAGCATGCACCCAGGAAGATACCTTAAAGGTTGACCATCTGGTTGCCCCAGCTTTTCTGTGCTATGGCTGGACAGCCTGCGCTTCTTGTGCTTGCTGCCGCTAAAACAGGATTCTGCCCTCCAGGCAGTGTGATCACTTCTAGGAGTCAGGAACAAGGGCTTGACAGGAAGGAGGTCACACCTCCCTCCTCCCAAGCAGTGTACTGAATTGGCACATCAAGGCAGTGAACTTCAAAGCAGCAGGGCGGACTTCAGTAGAGAAAGCAGTCCTCTCCCTGACCCAGTCACATTTGAACCAGAGCAAGCGGGAAATTAGTTTGCCAAAGAGGTGTGCAACCCCCAGAATGGTAGTCACACCTCCAGGGTGAGCAGCCTGGTCTGTACGCTAAACTTAGATTAGTGCCATCTTTAAGACCGGCAGAATGAAGGATTCTGTGTAGAAAAGATGATCCACACCCTAGATGTGGTCCCCTCAGAGGCAGATTAGCTGCATAGCTCCCACACCACTAACTCCCCTAAATCCAGAATTAAAGGCCCCCCCTCCCCGACGGACACCAGAACCTCAGTTCTGAACAAACTGCAGGCAAAACAACAATCCAGATCCAGAGATTCACTGGCCATCGGGACCTCCGAGGGATCGCCCAAATCAAGATAGCCTACTGCATTGTGGGAAATGTAGTCATGCCTTCCACAAAGTTACAGGCAGCTACAACGTTCCCCAGGGCCATCGAATTTACTTTCAACAGTGCTTACTGCTGTCAAGGCTTGTTTGTCACCAGTCCAGCAACCGACCCCATTTACTAGACGCTGCATTAAGAGGGGATTCCATCCGACCTTCGACCTGCGTCATCAACCACACCCTTGTTGTTTTATTGCATCTTTTTCCCTCATCAGCACCGTTTCAGTGGTAAAAGCAATTCTCCAGTGGCTCCCATTCAGCACCAAGGACAGCCATGACAACTTGGCACCCGGGCTCCATGAGCCAGGTAAAATTTAACTGACGGTCGTGGCCTGGTCCTGGGACCTACATCACCTTTACCCAGCAAGGGTACAACGCAACTCAACCTCAAGTGACCGATTGTCACTAGTGGGTTTTTCCCCACTGATCGCAATGTTACAATTTCACTGTAATATTTTTCAATGTTTTTCTATTGCTTCAAAAATCTATAACTCTGGTTATATTTACGCTATTCCGTTCATTTTGGTGTCTAAGGGAAGATAAAAATACACTATTTTTATAAATTAGTGTTGGCTTTCTCTCAAGTCATGTCAATTACTTATCATCCATGATGGTACTCTAAAATGCTTAAAACGCATTCCTATAGTAAAGCCGGACTACTTTTTATCACACTACCAAGACTAAAATAATGATTTATTAGTGTGGATCCAAGGACCATCTTTGGGCTATCAGGATAGTATTACTTGGTGAGGACTAACCACCACACCACATAATACTCTACTTTCCTACACCTTCGAGCTACATTCCAACAACAAACAGAAGCTAACTGACTAAACTAATTTTAAAAAAGCACATCTACAGCCAAATGAAGCAATTTACTGAAATAAAAATCCTTTCAGATGCACAGGCTTGGTTTAATCTTTCCAGAGGGACAGAACCAACCCTTGGCTTGAAAATGAACAACTAAGAACACAGGAGCAACAACAGTCCTGATCGTACCAAACATCTCAGCTGCATTCAACCGGGTCTACCATCCATCAGCACCACTGACTAGACTGGAGAATATGGGCATCCAAGAAAAGGCCTTGGATTAGATTGCCTCCTTCCTAACCATCCACAGCTTCACTATATCATCACCACAGATTATATCCAAACCGTACCACTTGGACCCTTGCTCCACCCAGAATAAAATAGCTCTCCCCTCAAGATTTAGCTCAGTCTGGACTGATTCAGTCTTTCAGTCCGTCTTTCAACAACTACACCCATTAAACACATTCTCCTCAAATTAAAGACCTCAATGACCCAGTGACACCCAGTTGGGCACCCTTTGTGATTGAGTTTGGGACTGTTGGCAGCCGCTCACTCAAAGACAAAACTGAAATTCTTAGATGTGGAAACTGGCTACCAGCAATGAGATCATGGAATAACACCAGACTAAGGAGAGGAGGACCATCAACCAGTACAACAAAAAGCCTAGGAGTCATCCTGGATGCAGAACTTACTTTGGAAATACAAACAGATGCTGTAGTGAAACACTACAAATATGCTCAGATCCTCTCTAGTGAGAAAGATTTAAGGAGAGAGTGGGTTCTTTCTTGTTAAGTAGCAGTTCCGCAGGACCAGTGGGCATGGAGAAGAAGATGTCCTCTAATTACGTGTCACATTCCACCTTAACAGATGGTGTAAAATTGCACGTAACAAGTTCAAATGATTTGCATCAAGACTGTTACTCTACCCAAGCCTAGCCCACAGAGTCCAAGCTACAGTCATGCTTGGTTCTCAACTGGACTGCAGGAAACTACAAACAGGCCACACCTAGGAGCCCTGAAATTCCTGATAAATGATTTGCAAAGTATGAAAAACTCAGTGGCCAGGCTACTATTAAGCTTGGAAAACGTAGAACCAAATCACACCCGACCTTGCACTGGCACCCAGGGTCTCACATGAATGCTTTCAAAACACGGTCCATAATATATCGAGTACTGTAAGAAATAGGTCCAAAATTGCTCCAACGAAAAATCGAGGCCCATCATCCCAGATGAAGTCTCCAATCCAACATGCTCCAACAGCTGAAAGTGCTACATTTAGACAAGAACCATCACACTGGGCATTCTCAGTTCAAACGAGAAAGTTGTAAAACTCCCTACCCACGAAGATAAAGAAACAAGAAAACAACCTTGCCTTCTGGAAGGCAGGATGTAAAAGCCTGGCTCTTGAAATTCTTGGACCATAAATGATAGTTAAACAAGCTCCAAGAAAACACCCATCAACCACGAAACTAGTTTACCAATGCAATAAATCTTCCAGACAAGATCCCAAAACAGGTAAAACAAAGCTGAATGAAGCACGATCCATTTATCCCACATACCTTCAAACATGAGCATGTGTATGAAGAGCATCAGATTCAATGCAAAATTACCAGACCTCACGCACATTTTAAACTTTGGTGATACAGAAACCACACACACTGCAACCAAACATGCAAGTCTGCCAGTAATCACGCCAGACAGTGGAAACTACATGCAATACAAGTGCCACAAAACAAAGAACAACCCGAAACAGACATTGAAAATTCCTTTATCAATTAACAGCCACCTTCAACACAGACAGCTAGTTCTACATCACCACCATACCAAGTTGACACTCTCATTCCATCAGATGCAAACAGAATATCATTATACCATGCCTCATTTATACAAAATTCTCAGTGCAATCTCCAGAAAGTCTTCATGCAAATCATTTGAACTAGTTACTAGCAATTTTCCAACATCTGTTAAAGGTGGAGGGTGACGCCTAAGCCAAGGAACGCATGTTCTCCTCCATGCTGAGACACAGCAGTCACCCAGAACCACTACGGAGTGAGAAAGAACCCATCATCTCCTTCGATCTTTCTCACTTCAGTATATAAGCACAGGAGCAAGTTAAAGGCATCTAAATTGCCAAGGTGGTCTGGAAGGGACAGATTTGCAACATTCTATAGCAAGACCTGAACATTGTAGCTGCCTCATTAGACCTCCCTTCACGCCCTCTAATAAGTCATCTACAACACCCGTAAACCTATGCCCCAACCCAAAATGGATACCCATGCACCGCCACGGTCTCACTCAATTAAACCAAAGAACTTCGTTTCAGGATCACACCAACGGTAAGCAGGCCAGCTCACAGCTACAGAAAACAGGCAATCATCACAGTGTCAGGAAAAGCAATGCCATGAAAACACTTCAAACAGCACACAGAAAACCGAGCATGATGGCTAAAGCAACCTACTCCACCAGCAGGTTACTGTAGCTTCAAACAGAAGAAGATCTCCAATCCATACGTCAAACTCCAATAAAACATCCGGGACCAGTGGTACACAAACACTTGCATCAAGTGCAGTGCTGCCGAAAAAAAAAAAAAGCGTGTGCAATGGCATTGTTGAGAAGTTTTTTTGTTTTTTTTTTAGTGGCGAGTGATTTTTGGGGTTTTTAGGCTGAGCCTATGGCAGCGCACAATGCGCTGCATAGGAAATCGGCCTCTTGGAATCACTTCAGCTTTCTTCAAAGCGCGCGCATGTTGTGCTCACACACTATTGGCCTTTGCGTCAGGCTTCAGTACGCAATTGGCCAAAAGGCGTGTGGATGTCCCAGCTTCTTTTCAAAGGTTTTATCCCAGAGCATTTTGCTCTCGGGAGCCAGCAGCGGCACGCAGGAACCATCTGTTTTTAATCAGCATGGGTGCGCTTGTTTTCCCCTTACAAACAGTGAAACGCCAGCAGCGGCGTGCATGGGCCATCTGTTTAAGTCGGTGCGCACGCACCACTCACGGGCTGGTTTATCCAGTGACTGACTAGCCTTCAGCCATGGGCCATGTAAACAGCGCTTTTGAAAGGAAGTGGTTATCAAATCTGCCAGCTCTGCTCCATGAGAAATCTGATCTAAGAGACAAGGGCGCGCACGCTCGTCCCCTCCCAGCTGCTCACCATGGCGCGCCCTACCCGCCACGCTACGGCGCTGCACTGTCTAATGAAAGAAAAGAACGTCTTCAGCATTCTCTCTCCTGCCTTTTCAAGGTGCCAGCGCACACACAGGAGACACCCGGTTGCCGACTAGGCTTGAAATGTAATTGATTTGTGTACCTAAACACAGTCACTGGAGTTTCCTACTTAGAAATACGAACCATTGTAATCGTGTTTGATACAGCACAATGTTTCTGTGCCAGCACTAACAGTTTTATTTACAGCATGCCAGATGCTAAGCTTTGCTAAATTGCATTTTTCGGGTGCCGAGATAGATTTTTCCGCAGCATGGAGGGAGGAGTTCCTCCAAGTTTGTTTTTCAGTTAAATCATAGATGTGAAAGTCTGACATGCAAATTGTTCTAGGTCCATCCACTCTGATTAATAGGTCAGTGTTTCGTTGGAATGCTTCAGTCCTGCTTGGTGTGAATATTACCACATCCAGCGGTGTGAAGCCAAAATGATCCCCCTCACCACCCCCACGGAATGTGATGCAGGGGCTCTTAGTATCCGCTAATTCACAGATATTCATTGGTCTTGGGAGGAATGAGTGCACACGGAGGGATTGGGCCCTAGCGTGCCCTAAAGCAACATACTGCCCAGCTTAAGACTTGCTTATACCTTACAACTTCCTCCACATGCACCCCTGACTACCCTAAACCCCCCCCCCCCCCCCCCCCCCCCCCATCTTCACCTCCCGCTCTGCCAATCCTGGCGCATCTGCTCTTCCCCTCTAGGCTCGTCTAGGTGGGCCTTGGGTCGCTACAAACTTTTCCTGCATCTCTCTATGCAGGGCGGTATGCTCTCCATGATTCAGATCACTTGCCTTTTCAATTGTGAATTATTCTGCTACTGTATTGTGAGAACTTTGGTGTGGCATGGCTGGCTGTTATTGTGCAATGCCTGTGATCGTCTGTGTATTGATTCCATGAAGTAATGTTTTTTGTTAGAGTGATGAAAAATACATATATTTTTTATTATTGGTTTATTTATTTGAAAAGATGCTCATTCCTGGGAGGTTATAGAGGCCCAATTCACTTTGACGAGAGTCTGTCATAAGCCTTTCATCTCAGCTGATACATGTTCAGATCCTAACACTTGACAGCAATTGTTAAGGGTGCTGTGTGAAATGTGTTTGGTTGTCGCAGTCTTGTTTTAAGTGACAGGGTGTATCCATGGCAGTCGAGTTCCAGGGCAGGCCAGTGAACCCTTTTCTGATGAAGTGGCTAGCACACCCTTGGCCCAGAGTTTAAGCTTAAAGTTGAACACTGACAGCAGGTCAGGAACGGAGACAACGTCAATTATTCAACTGTAGTGGTTTGTGTATCAAACGTTTTGCAGCCCTTACATACAACTACAAACAGGGTGGGCAAGGCTAGCAAGCTCAGACTCCAAGCACTATTATCTGGCAACAACACAGGTGTAACTGGGTGCATTCGTCACAGGTCATGTACTGATGCATAAATAACTAAGACAAGAAATAGTGGCATTCAAATTCAAAACTGTGTGTTTAGGCAAAAAGCATTTAAGGTATAGGCAGCCTCTACTCTCTTTTAATTTGTATCTGGAACTAGCTAGCTGATTTGCGGACACGATGGTCCTTTCTGCGCTGCTATAGGACATACACTTTCCCCAACCTGCCTAAATGCGCAACTGATGCAGCACCCAATATGCCCAGTACGGTAACAGAGGGTGTAGCCTACGTCACCGCACATTCTGCATTTACTGTGCTGGCTACCGAAACCCATCCCCCACACACCCTGACCGTAAACACGCAGCAAAGCACTTTAAGGACGGCGGTCGGAGGTCACCACCAGTGGAAGACTAAAAACATACAGACGTGAACTGGAAAACACCGATTTGATTCTGGAGTTTGGCGCCTGAATGAAAAATACACGTTTAGTATGGTTCAATGTTATTATGCTCGATAGGAGTGAATGAAAAACACCCACGAGCTGTTCCTGTGTTAACGCTTTGTTTAGATGATTCTTAAAATACCAACATGTGATCCTGATGCATTAGGCGTGCGGAGTACGCTCACAATTGGGCATACTTAAGTCTTGGCGGACTCCATGCTTTGTCTCCTAACCCACAAAAACTTGCGCCTCAGTCTACCAGGCCCGCCCTCAGGCAGTTTACAGCACTGGCATAAAGCTTTAACTAGGCTACTCGATTGTTGCAGTTACTTAATGAGGTAATTTTAAAAGGAATTCCTCCAAATAAATGACGTACAATGCAAATAAATGAACCGATCCCGGGAACTGAGAAAATGCAAAATCTGCTTGCATGCCAATACCTGCCCAAACACAAATCAGGCTTTGCTGTTTATCGAAGCCCTTAAAATAAAGAATTAAAAAACACTCTGAAGCTCAGCTTCTCGCTTGAATGCGCCCACTTCTATCGGTGTACACGGAAACCTACAGCACCCATCCTTGTGCGATGTAGCAACAACGCAATAGGAACAAGCATTGGCATAGCCAATAGGTCTCGCCTTTGGGACCTTATAAGTGTTTAGTTATCCAGAACAATATCCTTGGTGCAACAACATCAACTGTTGCATGGCTAAACGCTTATAAGGACCCAAAGGCAAGACCTATTGGCTATGCCAATGCTGGTTTTTGTTAGGGTTCCCGGTTCTTTTTCGAGAGAGCACTCCAAGCTTTGTTGGGGAGCATACAGCCACTGGTCCAAAATGAACATGTAAGAAATGTGTCCTCTGTGTAACTGGAGGCGGAGTAGTCCATCAGATAATCTAGGCGTGAAAGGATGACTCGATCTGATCGGAAAAACAAATTACAAGTTTAGACATACAGGTCCGCCAATAATGCAGGAAGTACAAGCAGGACCCTGAACACAAGCTGTGCAAGATCTCACCTCCACCTCAGGGTGAGCCCAGTGAGGCTGAAACAAGTGCCACATGCTAGGGTGGTTGGTGGGGGGCTGCCATGACTTGTGAGTGGGGAGGGTAAAAGATTAGATGTTAAAACATACTAGAACTGCCATATATTTTCCATTATTAGCGTGAATTTGCTGTTTATGTAACGAAGGTCGATAGTCCGCGATGTTACTAGTTATCCTCAGTCATCCGGTCTGTGGCTCTGTCCATTTACTCGGACATCTGTCTTTTTATCGCTGTGCCCTGCCCCCTTCTTTCTCTCCTATTGGTTGGTCTGATCACTGGAGGTTTCCTAATGTCACCCCCCCCCCGATCATATGCCATTCACGCTGTCCCATTTCCTCAAAGCGATCTGAGAAATATAAGATCATCATCTTATTTGAATATTTGAATGCATTCAATGTGCTAATATTATGAGAACATCAATTTTATTTTACAATTTAATTTAGAACCGCGGTGTAACTATAGAATTGTTGCTAAATGTTTAAGATGCGATTGTTAGATATTCCTTTTTATGACGGGCACATGCTGATGAGCTTTGCGGGGGTCAACAGAGGATTCATGCTTTACAAAGGGAAAAAAAAAAAAAAAATTCAAAAGCCAATAGTTCAAAACAATGTCGGTGCGAGACCTATCACACAATATACTACCCCTAAGCACCCCCCCACTCCCAGTGGCTCACTAGGCAGACTGGAGGGGGGCGGAGAAGAACTCGTCGGGGGGAGGGGGGGGGTGGTAGAGAACGGAGCCCACCAGGGCTGAACTCATGGCAGCAATACAGGGGTCTATGAAGGCCCTTGAGGACAGAATAGACACTGTTTCTGTGGATGTGAACCTACTACGTGTGGACCTCCGAAAGATGACAGATAAAGTTGCTAGTGCGGAGGGGGATATAGCAGATCTGAAAGGCGAGGTGGTCACCCTAAAGCAGCAAGTGGCGTAGATGACAGTGGTCACGAAGGCCTTGGAGAGTCGTGCTGAGGAGGCGGAGGAGAGGGCGAGGCGATGTAATATCAGAGTACTGGGTATACCGGAGAGGGCGGAACAGGGTGCAGCTGAGCAGTTCCTGGAGCGCTGGAATCGCACCCAATTGTGCCCCGAGGGACAGTTGGATGTGTTAGTGATAGAGAGCCCAGGGCCCTCGTCCACCCCTTCGCCCCCGGGGGCGCCACCTCGCGCTATTATAGCTAAAATTTCAACTATTGAGATAGAGACTGCATCTTGAGGGCGGCAAGGGTACACCGGAACCCCCCAGTATGAAAGTAATAAAGTATCTATATGCCTGGACTATACTAAAGAAGTTCAAGACCTCCGCAAGTCCTTCCTCTGAGTGAAGCTCAAGCTGCGGGAGTTGAATATGCAATACATGCTCCTGTATCCTGCCAAGCTGAAGGTGATCTTAGGGGTTAAAGTGCAATTCTTTGACTCCCCGGAGGATGTCTGGGAATGGCTGGAGATGTGCGGAGATGGGACTGCCACCTGGAGAAGCGAGGGGTCAGAAGCAACAATGAGGGACACATCCGGATGGGGCCCGCCGGCAGCAGAAAAATCGAGTGGAGTCGCAGGGTGCTCCGGAGATATCGCAGCAGAGGATAACGGTGGCTGAGGATGGAACATTGCAGCCAGATCCTCTTGTAGAGGGTACTGTGGATATTATCTTGCTGAGAGCGGTTTCTGCTGACCCCGATGAGCAGGATCAGACACTATAACGGTCAATGGATACTCGGCCTAAGACCTTGCTAGAAGATCTTCCTGGGAGAGACCGCGATTAAACATTTAACGCAGGGCCCTGCTTTGGCTTGTTGCCCCCAGGACTACCTCACAGAACTATGGTAACACTGAATGGCGTTTGTTGCTGTGGAGGTTTGCGGGTGGCCTGTGTGCGTGGGAGGGGGGGATAACGGGGACGCTTGCATGCTGGAATGGACTCGGGGGAGGTGGGGGGGGGGTTTATCCCCAGCATATGGTATGCGTATGGTATGCATTCCGGAATGATAGCGGGTTCCAAATCTGTGGTGGGTGGGTGGCTTGGGAATGGACCTTTTCTTGTTGCCCCTGTTGGGTTTAGTGGGATGCTGTGCACGTCCTGGCACGAGCGGTAGGTGGGCAGAATCGACTGTGATGTTAGTCGAGTATTGTCTGCGTGGGGGGCTGATTAGTTATTGGGTGAACGTACGTGGTTTTATCAAAAGGGCGTGTCGTTGCAGAAGAGTGCTGAGTCCTGGCACATTGCCAGACAGGGTGCACAAATGTAGGACTATGGCAGACGCGGTAAGGTTTCTTAGTTGGAACGTTAGGGGGTTAGGCACCCGAGCTAAATGGCAAAGGGTCCTCTCATTCCTTAAGCGGCATAAAATAATGTTTGCATGCTTACAACAGACGCATCTGGATGAGGCTGAGGCTGGGGCTGTGCATTTGGCGAAAAAGTGGAGGGGCCAGGTGTTCCACTCGTCGTATTCTACCTGTGCTGGGGGGGGCGCTGATTTGGGTGGCACCTGGGGCCCCTATTACGCTACAGTACACCAAAGCAGACATAGAAGGTCGCTACGTGTTATTAAGGGGCAAGCTAGATGGTAAAGAGGTTAGCATACTAAATACTTGTGCCCCCAATATTGATGAGCCACATTTCTTTGTGGTCCTGCAGGACTGGATCACTGCAGACTAGGACACCCCCCTGTTATGGCTGGGAGACTTTAATTGTGTGCTGGGCCCTGAGCTGGACAGATGCCCGCCCAGAAGGGGTACCAAGCCGCGTATGACTAAGTGTGAGAAAGTGCCACCTTTCTTGCATGGTATGCCCCCACTTTTTGCTGAATTGCTGATGTACTTTGACTGAGTGTGTCCTGGGCTCCTGCCAATCAGGT
This sequence comes from Triturus cristatus, assembly GCF_964204655.1. Classification (NCBI taxonomy): domain Eukaryota; kingdom Metazoa; phylum Chordata; class Amphibia; order Caudata; family Salamandridae; genus Triturus; species Triturus cristatus. The sequence continues at coordinate 310,242,279 of NC_140595.1, forward strand.
GCCCAGGGCCTGTGTTCCTTCCCTAAAACTGCATTGAAGCCTGAACCCAATTGGCATCTCTGGCCACACGTCAGCCCCTGGTAAATGGTACCCTAGGTACCCAGGGCCCTGTGAGCAGAGAAGGCCCATAAGGGCTGCAGCACTTATTGTGCCACCCTTAGATGCTCTGTACCCTGACACACACACACACTGCCTTTGCAGGCTGAGTGTCTTGGCGCAGAACAAAACAGAGTCGACATGACACACATCCCTGTGTGCCATGCCCACAAACATACTGCCCTGGCATACCTCAGTCACCCCTCTAGCTGGGTGCCATATGCCAGTGGTGTGGGTACAGGTTCATGAGCCCTGTGCCCCTACAGTACCCAGGTCCATTCCTGGGCACTGCAAGTGCAGTGCTACCTTTAAGAGTATATGGTGCTGGGAGATAGTCATCACGAACTCCACAGCACCATGATGGCTGCACTGAAGACTGAGAAGTTTAATATCAAACTTCTCAGCACATTAAACCCACACTGATGCCAGTGTGGGATTTAATGTAAGACACACGACAGAGGGCAACTTAGAGTTGCCCCCTGAACCTAACCTACAATCCACGTCCTGTCTGAGAGGCTGCCTAGGCTGCCACACAGCAGACATGTTGCTGGACCACTGGGTAGAGAGCTATCCATGCACGTCCTGGGCGAGGTGCTAGGTCTCCTCCCCCACGATGGGCAGGGGAAGCTTCAAGGTCACCCAGGAGGTGTGCAAGATGACCACAGCAATAAACAAAGTGGCTGAACTATGGACAGATTAATGAGGAAGACCACCACAAGGGTAGGTGAGGGAACAAAGTTAAAGGAAGTGACACAAGTATGTCTGGGAAAAAAGACGTATTTCAGAATTTGCAGAGAAACGCCAGCAAATGGACTGCAATTAAGTGAGGGTTGAATTTAAAATCACAGGAGGACAAGAAAATCTGGCACAATAGCTTTTTAGGTCTCGCCTGAGCCAGCGCATGCGGTGCTTTGGCGAGACATTTAGTAAGCGGGCTTTTAAAAGTCCGACCACACGTTTTTGCTGGCCTGAAGCTTGCGGTTATGCGCGAGAGCACGCGCCCAGCCGCCATCTAGCTTTCCTCGCGGCACCTTTACAGCGCGCCCCGCTCCATTCCTCCCCCACCACAGAGCGCGTCCTCGCGATCACTTTCGCGGCCGTTACTTTTACGGCCGCGCGGACAATGCTGGTTTATATATTTGTTGTTACCAGCCGCCCTAGGCTAATTTTCCTGCAGGGCGGCAGTAGTCTGCTGAAGTGCTTCAACTCTCCCTTTCCTGCCTTCACTTGTGCCACCTGCACACCCTGCACAAACCAGGCTGCTCCTGCTCGTGGCGGCAGGCCTGGGAAGACATACTGCTGGAAGCCCATGGCTTGCGAGTCCCCCTGTTGTCAGCGTGTGGGAGCGGACATGCTGCCCTGTTGCCACATGCACTTATTTCCATCCTGCTGATGGCCAGGGAATTTTCATCGTGCTGACGGCGGTGGGGGTAGACGCACTGCTGGAAGCCATAACGCCCGTGGCTTTGAATGTGTGCGAGAGAACACGCTGCTGCACTGCCACATACACTTATTTTAATCCTGCAGATGACCAGGGAAGAAGTGCTGCCGGAAGGCATACCGCTCCTGGCTTGAAGCATGCCGGAGAGAACGCGCTGCTGTGTTCCCACATGCACTTATTTTTATTGAGCCGACAGCGGCAGGGGTAGATGCACTGCTGGAAGCCATACCGCCTGCGCCTTTTGGTGTAGGTGAGAACTCACGGCTGCATTGCCACGTACACTTAATTTTATCCTGCTGATGACGGTGGGAGGGGAAGGTGAGGAGCTAGAAGCCACGGCTTATGATCCCCGCTGTTGTCCGCGTGCAGGAGACAGAGTGTGCTGCTGCATTGTAACATACAGATATTGTGTCTGCCTATTGTTGTTGCAAGCAGCCATAGGATAGGTTTCCTGAAGGAAGGCAGCAGCACTCTTGAGTGCTTGAACTCTCCCTTCCCGGCATTGCCGCACTTAAATTATTTGTTAAATAATTCAGAGCTCTTTTACATGAACTCTGGGTTCATGCCAACTGCATCTATGAAACATATTTGTTAGTGCTAACATTGACAGTGCTGTACTTAACTGATACTGCTATCATATCAGGGACCGAAGAGACTACCTGTTTGTCTGATAATGCATTTGGGTGTAGCTCTCCTCCTTTCTGCTTCTTTGGAAGTTATGACGATTGTTATGACGCAGTACATGAGGGATGTAAGTCTGACATACCATTATTTCACCTTATACACTTGCACCATCAGATCTCCCAAACACCGAAGCCTACCACCGTAGTCTGCTGAGACTAAATGTTGCAGACCGTGCACAATTCACCCGTTACTTTTATCCCAAATGTTGCAGAGGCTGCGTGTCTGCTGCTAGAGTCTGTGCAAACCGTCACTTTCTACTGACGACAGAGAGGAGGGTCTGTCGCTGAGCCTTTGCTCTGCTTGCCTAGAATGTTCATTCCTACCAAGAGGTGTACCTCACCACAGAGTCTGCGTAGTGGCACTGTATTCTTAAACATCTCCAACAGACAAGGAGTTATCTGGTAATCTTACTGATGTCTTTCATTGGATCCCTGCTTTCTCTTTAGATTATGGTATCTCTTCTCTGTATACCGGATGGGTTGTACCTTAGGCTAGTATGCATTCCAGTAGCAAGCAAGCGGTACTCGTCGGTAGTGAGGCATCCGTGTAGGCAGGAATGCTGCACAGGTAAAAACATGGATCTGTCAACCTGCAGTCAATGAGCAGTGCTTATGGCTACGGAGGGATGTCTGAAGCAGCTTGGACCCTCACCCTCATCAGTCCATTTAGTAATGCTTCAAGCATGAACATATTTGAAATGGAAGCAGGTCAGTTACACTACATACAAAACTGAAAGAAGCTTTATGACAATTTTAAGGCTTATTCAAACCACAAGATTGGATAAAACGAGTGCATGTCTGATGATCTCATTGCAAGTTCAGATTTGCCTTATTCCACATGTAATGAAATTGTCACACATGAACACACTGAACACTTGGAAATGTTACTTATAAGCACACACAAACCTTGGCAGCTATGGGGAAGACGCGCTGCTGGAAGGCATGCCGCCTGCGGCTTATAATTCCCGCTGTTGTCGGCGTGAGGAAAAGAACGCACTGCTGAGTTGCAACATACTTATTTTCATACACAAATTGTGTCTGCTTATTGTTATATCTAGAATTGCTGTCCCTCTGGCGTTTGCGTTACCACTGCTATTCTACCATCTTTGAGAAAGAGCCAAATGGATGCAATTTTGAACTTCAACAGACAAACTTCCATCCTCCAGTGTATATCTCGTCTACTTCATATCCCCCTATCACTGTTACCAGAATCTGTAGGTTTTCGTTCATGCAAATCACAGCTTGCAGCACTTATCGGGGTTGCTCCTCTAAACCTCCCATACAGCTCCACAGGGAGTAAGAGTCTGGCCATTAGGGTTATGGGCCTGGGATTGCATTCTCTCTCTGTTTCACTCACTTTCTCGCTTTTCATCTCTTTCTCTCCTCTCTCACCATTTCTCTCTCTCTTTTGCTGCTCTCACTTTTTCTTTCTTGGGATCGCATGATAGCTACGGGCTATGATATGGTAGTATCTCTCCGGCCGTTTTTGCAGTGTTGTGGACTGTGGCTGGTGATATTACTTCAGCTCACAGCAGAAATTCGGACTTGGGATGATGTATTCTCTGTCCTTCAGCAGGACACCTGCAGCAAATTTCGATTTTCAACATCCATTTGAGGAATTAATCCACTGCAATACATTGGCAGGCAACTTGACGATTAGCAAGGGATTGGTCAAGCTGCTCAGACTAACCAGTCCCTATGACTAGAAAGGGATACAAGCATTGGCATAGCCAATAGGTCTCGCTTTTGGGACCTTATAAGTATTTAGTTATGCAGCACAATATCCTTCGTGCAACAACATCAACTGTTGCATGGCTAAACACTTATAAGGTCCCAAAGGCGAGACCTATTGGCTATGCCAATGCTTGTTGAGTTTGTATCTGTGGGGCGCTGCGGATGGAGAATAATAATGTGCAGCATATGAATATACAATAAAAACGTAAAAACTTACTTTAGTTGGCAATGGGCACTCATCCAATAATAACGTAATAACTGCAGGCCCCAGTGGATCCTCTAATGGAATGACTCTAATGAGAGACTGTACAACTTCAAGCCAGCCATCATCTATGAAAAAGCAACAACTATTGTTTAAAATTAGGTTTAATTGCAAACCTATAAAGGAGTGCAATCGAAGAAGCCAAAATGCCTTATGATATTTACGACTAGAGATAACATTGTAAAGGCTATTTAGGTATTCAATAACTTTTTAATAAAGTATTCAGGGTAGTTTGCCCTAGAACTACATTTCCAGCAAGCATTCGGTAAAATAAACACTACTGCATGGCTATCAAGCTCTGATCGGTAAGAAGATAAACATGCATTGAGGGTAACACAAGCAACCACAACAGATAAAGGTTTGAAACAGACATGCATCCTACATTTATAGAAAAATATTAGAGATATTATTCTGATCATTCAATATAGCTTTTGAGGATCTGGAGGGGGCGAGGAAAGCCCTCTAGGCTTCAAACATAGCCCATGTCCAATGATTACCCTACTAAAGGGGTGCTCCTGGACAACTGGATGATGTTGCATGGGACTGTGATCCATAAGGTTCTGTCCAATTCTATAATTATTACAAGTTCTTCACCCAGTGGCTACTAAACTCCTAGTCGTACAGCAAGCCTTCCTACAGACTGGTAGGTTGGCTTTCTCCGTCCATCATCCCCTTTGGTATCGCTTCGCATTAAGGAGGGCAGCAAAACATTTCTGCACTGTTTTAAAAGATTTCCTTGGAAGGGGGTGGAGGTTACCAAGCTCCATTATTACCACTTTCTGCGGAGGCTCCATTGTGACCCCCACTTTATGGCTCATTGCAGTGACCCGTTCCACCGTCCGAGACAGCACAGACGTCTGAAGGGTCTGGGAAATAGTACTGCATCTCTTGGGCTGTGTTGCGTCTCCTTTGTTGTGCTACAGCTTGTAAAATCGTGAAGAATATGACCCTCACTGAAAGTGCGGAGATCATCTTCCATTATGGAACTACAGTCAGACAGTGTAAATGGAGTGGGCAAAATGGTCTTGGTCAGTGCTGTGCTGCTCCACAAAGGCCTGCACGACAAGCACTCCAAGGCTAGTTTTCTGGATCTTATTGACCATTAGACCTCCACGGAAGCACAGGAGTACTGTGTTGGTATGAAACTGAAGAGAGCAGGTCATATTACAGGATGGCATGTGGCTGTGGAGTTGATGGGTATCGTCCTTCCCTGCCACATGATTGCAAATGGCATTATAGATGCTCTGATTATTTGTAGAAGACAAAGGTTGTGACACGGTGGGCATTATTGCTGAAGTCATCATTAGAAGTGACTCATCAACATGAGGAGGTGCGGCGCAGCGGCCAGTGTGCCTGACTCCGGACCACGGGGTTCACGGTTCGATCCCTGGCGCCAGGTTAGCCCAGCTCCATGTGACTCTGGGCAATAGCTTGCTTAATCTTCCCGACAGCCCCCAGTGCCTGGACACCCTCGGGTAATTGGGCGCTTTACAAAATACTGGATTTGAACATGGTACCGAAGGAGCAGAAAGGAAACCCCCTACAAAGAATAGTTTTCTTTAGTGCCAGGCGATTACCAACTAAGGAAATCCGACACCTTACCAACCTCAAACTAGGCAAGCTGTGCGAAGCGATTCGGTTACAGCTTACTTGTGGGTCTTCTTATTGGGTGCAGAATATACTATTGTGGCCATGGGCACCCCAACAGTGTTTCTAACTTTTGCAGTAAAAGTTTCCCTTTTGAAGATGAGAGGCAGGGAGACTTCCACTTCCTATACAAACATTTTACTGATGGATAATCAAAGTTAAGCCTCAAAATGAATAGGTCTAGTACTTTCGTGGTTGGGAGAAGGTCACCGCTTGCATGACGATAATGTTTGGTAAGGAAATGGCTATTGCTGAGCAATGTTTACGTCTTCATCCTTTCTACAATAAAATGTTTTCGAAATGAATACAGGAAAAGCAGCAGCTATGACTGAGTTTTTTTCTTTCATTTTTATTTCCAATGGCCATACCTGTAGGATAACTCTACAAAAACCAAGCATCCAAGGTAAGTGAAGGCTAGGGCAATTGATGAACAAGTGCTTTACTAAATAAAATTGTTGGTTATCTGGACTCCAATCAAGCTGGGTTTTTTCTTCCTGCACTTGTTATTCCAGATTTGACTACTTACTCTGCATGAGTGAGTGTGGCACATAAGTGGAAGAAGGAGGGCTAGATAGAAAAGGGGAAGATTCGAAAGGGTAAGTATGTGTATTATCAGGGCACCGTAATTGTAGGAAACATAATAGAATGGTACAATCAACAGCTTACCAGTTTCTGCCATTTCGTGCAACGTGATCATTGAATATGGTGGTTCCTGGTCACTGAAAAGCAAAAATGTATGATTTTTTTTTTAATACAATTCTTTCACCTAGTAGTTTCACACATTGTTTTTGCAGGGAGTCGTTTTATGCAATTATCCTTCTTTGCAACTTTGACCAAGAAAATGGTGAAATAAAATCTACATTTTGGATCAACCTGAAGATGTTTAAAAGTAATTTTGAGCTCATCAACCCACTCAGATCATAAAGGAAATTCAGCACAATATTCACAAAACAAGCTCAAACATCACCAAGCAAACATTTTCTGACAGGGGTATTAAATCTAATGAGACAACAAGCACCACAGCATGATCATGCTATGTAGCAGGCTAAATCCCCCCAAATCAGCTCCTACTTGAGACAATACAGAGAAATTCATGGGATAGGCCCAACCTGCTTACAATCCAAACTGACTATATCCAGGAGAGACCTCGGATTGAGAATTGCCCTACTTATTTATAAAAAAATAAAAACCCAAGTGAAAACTCCTTCTTGGTAAAGGCATGCAAGCTGTTGAATATACCCTCAAAAGAGAATAAAAATCGATAACAGTCTTTGAAAATTTAGAAAAAGCAATAATGAACTACCTTTTCCCCAAAATTAGGAATCAAGTAACCCTCAGACCACAACCGTAATTGGTTTAAATGCTGCCTTCGACATTAACCAGTATGTTCCTTCACTTTCCACCCTATACATAAGATGTTTGTACACACTACCGTCTCAAGTCGGGAACACAATCTCAGGACTTTGCACAAGACACTAAAACTCAGTACGAATAGAGACACTTCATCCAACACCCTTCTCCCATCCATGCGGTCTAGAACTAGGAAATACTCACTTTATCGCCTATAACCACTTTGTGGTGGCCTAGACATGCAGTATGAAAGAACTTCAGAACCGTTACAATACAGTATATTAGAGAACTAAAACTTAAGTTTCATATGTAAATGCACTATGATTACGACAGTGTAGCATGTGAATTTGGAGTCGAAGGAACAATGCCACATCTGAAATTCAGAGTCCAAGAATATTACCATATCTTAAATCAGTGGTGGAAAATAAGTTATACAGCTGTTGTGAGAGAGAGAAAATAAAAAAAACACTGAAAGAAGTCAAAAGTGTGCTGCTACACGAGTACAAAAATGTAGTGGGCCGAACTGAAGAATCAATCAGTGCAAAAATTGCGGAATGTGTGCCACAAGTGAAAATTTCGAATTCAGTTTTGAATTTGGATAAGCAAATACAGTCTAGACGATGATGTGGTATATGATGAGCATTATTATTAAGGGTGTGGAATTTTACTGTAAAAATAACAATAAAAAGACTCGCCCATTGATATGCAAGAGCAATCTATGAGTCTTGTGAAATAAACCAATTTATGTCCATTTAATGTAATGCAGTGAGGGATTACATGAGAATGTTCAGGTCCGATAATACCAGCTCAGATTATGCCAGGGCTAAAATTAAACCAATGCGGACTATAGAAAGAGTCACATTATGACATTCCCAAAATCAAATTATTCCAGAATCTGAATAGGAAAGGCTCATTTTATGCGCGGTCCCTACAAGAGCGGTTTATGTATGGTCTACAGGCTAGCATTTTGATCAGGTTAGGGATCCAAATAGGACTGCAATCTCATTATAGCAGGGCTCAGATTATAATTTAGTGCTCTGAAAACTAGGGTTGTAATCTACTTGCGACTCTTGGGAAATTTAGTTTCTGAGCAAGTGTCTTTTCAAGTGCTCTGCGAGAGGAAACATTTACTCCACCATATATTTTTTTTTTTAACAAAATTGTCCTTGCAATAAACCCATAGTCTGTACAGCACCGTTTCCACTAAAATCGCACTGGACTTATATTAAACTCCTTCTCGATGCTCTTCACTGTCGTTGTTTGTTAACACTATAAGAATTCTGCCAAAACTTGTCGGAGTAAACCACGTGCTTTATTGTAAAATGCTTTAGAAAAGTGTTATTTAAGGTCTTCTCAAAGAATACACACTTAGCAAAACAGCCTGCAACCTTTCATTTGTTTCAATTGGCCAATATTTTGGGTACATTTTTAGTTCGTAAACAAACATCCAGTTTAGCTTGATGGACAGAGATCAAGGACTAGCCTTGGCATTTGGAAAACTGTACAGTTGTGAGGAGAAAGTGATTTATTGCTAGCAGGGTCTGTTAAAAATACCAGCAAATCAGTTTAAGAAAACTTTGCTAATTGAACATGCCGGAAAAGATAGGCTTCATTTTGCGTGGGAAAAAAAACAAAAAAATAGAACACTGTGAGACATAATCTATATCTGCTCTGCTTGCCTTTCATTTTTTTATGTTTTAATATCAAATAGACAAAGAGGTAGAGACAATTCTGTTCAAGCTTGACATTTCTTAAGTTCACTTGATTATAGTGTCACTGCACTAGACAGATGTGACATGAGGTTTGAAATTATATATACATATTCTAGAACAGGTACCATGTTTATCATGACTGTTTTATATGCAGGCATTCAATGTTAGTCAGTTCCTATGCCCTGCAACTTGTCGATAGCTGGATTTCATATAAGATAATAAGCCTAATTTCCTGACCATTAGTAAAAGACTGAAACTGGCTTTTAAGGAAGAGTGGGTAAAGTAGATCCAGTACCACTTGGTGTTGGCTAGTCTTCCGTGGAGTCCTTACATCTGAATGGTAAGATTTGGTCAATGGGTGGTGCAAGAGGAAATGCATTGGGAAAACTATAGAATTTATGGCCTTGCATTCTACAGTAATGGAAACTGTGCGAACATGCTGCTTCATAGAGTAGGAGACTGCAAGAGGGAGAAGCATTCTTTGCAAGATGTTAATGATCTATGTGGTAGAGAAGAGAGCTGTATTCTCTTGGTGCACGTTAACATGTGATGGAGGGCCCAGCTTATCAGAGCCACCATCTTTAAATCATTGCATGCATCAGCAACTTCTGCACCAGATTACTGCATTGACCTGTAGGATGCAAGGACTTCTCGGTGAGTTAACTATCATGGTTTCATTAAGTCGTAATATACGTCAGTGTGGAGTTACACAGATGTTTTAACAGTACAAGGAACTGGAGTGATCTAACCCAGCAAATTATGCACTGTTTCAGAAGATTCCTCAGGAAGCCGACATAAGGCAAGCACAGACATCCTGCGGTAATCATTAGCCTGTTTTAAGATGGCGCATTTTGGTAGTGAAATAAGAACTTATCGTGCCTCATCGGGTCACAAAGTGGAGCAATATTTGAGGAAAATGTGTGCAGAGGAACATCTCACTGCAAAACTAATAACAAGAAAGGACTAAAGACTAGCAAGGAGGGCATCAATTGTGAAAAGACACCAACACAAATCATTCCTCTGGAGAACTATCAAAGGACAGAGGAGGTGAATCATGACAGTGGTACTTTATTTTAAACTAATACATTTACATCTAAGCATAGACAACAGTGGCTCTAGGGGGAAAAGGCATGGACTGTAGTCCAGATAATGTTTTGCAGAATCCAGAGAACACCTTCAAGTATGTGGGTTCAACACGTCTGCTGTACAAAAAACGCTTTTGTTTGATTTATTCGATTATACTTTTGGTCTATTTATAATAAGAATTTAGTCCACATGACCCCTGAAATACCTTTTAGTTCACTAATAGCACTGCTATCAGGGTGGGGGCAAGAATGTTTCTCTGTTTATTTTTTTTAACTAATTTTTAATAAATATATTACCAAAGCATGATGTGGTAGCACACTCATTTACAGACAACACATTTTCTATTTAAACGGCCACAACATTTCTCCTAACATAGAGGTTTAATGTTAAAACAATATAGTGTATGAATGATAATGTGTGGAAATTGGGTTTCAGTAAATGTTTATAATTTGCTTGTTACCAAGTAAAGTGTTCTGATTTGTTTTGAGCCGATTAAAATCTGTGTTTCCACTACACTGCAGAATTATAAACATAAAATCTGCTTTCCCAACTGCTGATATATTTTGAAAATTGTACAATTAATTTACCCGCGAATTAAAATGTTGCGTTAGAAAAAAAAGACATCCTGCAGCTTATCATTTTATACTCGCAGTACCTCAACATGATTGTCAGACAGTTCGCTTTACAAGATCGTCTAACTCTGCAGTCAGAGAAAGAAAGTAAACACCATTCTCAAAGATAAAATAAGCAGCAATTTGTAAGAAGACATAAGCGGACATCTGAAAGCACAGCAAATGTGGCTAGATAAAAACAAGATTGAAAGGCATCTTTATTACTCATTCACTTTCTGTAGGAATAGAACACGTTCTTTGTCAGCTGGAACTCTTAGGCCAGAGCTGGCCAGTAGGCCATAAAAATAGCTTGCCCTGATATAAACTAGCTTATCATAGTGAGTGTGAAAATAGATTTTTCGATGCTAGACATTAATAGACCATGGAGCACCGCAAAAGTGAGAGAAGCATGCTACAGAAATCATGTATTTTTTTTTAAATGTCCAGAAGTCAAATTTGTAAATACGGGAAAAGAGAAGTAGCGGAGTCTATCAGAAGGTATTTTTGTAGAAGGATATTCACAACTAGTAATTGCAGAAAATGGACATTAATTGGTCTCTGAAGAGAGCTTCTAAAGATTTTTGGGATTGTATACTGTTAGAATGTGCTGTATCACCCAAGGGAAAATTGATTGAGGGAATGGTTTAATTGTGTGCTTAATAACTGTGTGTAATTTGCTGTGCAGAGTAGAAGAAAGAAGTCAGCACAATCTTACTGAGTAACAGGAATGGAAGAATGACCTTTCTTCTTGTTTCAAGATAAAGTCCTTGAGACCACAGTGTTTCCAGCATTAATTGAAGAGGTGAAGTTAAGAAGTGTGACTGGAAAATGTTGTTCATGGTTAGTTATTGAGATATGTATATAGTTTCCCATTTATTTCTGTTTTTATTAGGAAGGGAGTTGTGTTGTAATGTCATACATGTATTATAGAACAGGTAGCACAGGTATCATGAGAGTTCTAGTTCAGGAGTTCTATGTGGATCTGTTGCTCTGCTGAATCTGCATTAGCTAATAAACCCTACTTCCTTGAACAATTAGGAATCTGGGACTAGTAATCAGGAGTCAATTTGCAATAATGCAATCTCAAATTGGCTGAAGGTGACACTTGGTTATGTTAAAGTAATATTGTAAGCTTCCACATTCTCTTATCGTCATCTATGCTTCTACCAAAAGTTTGCTTTATAATAGGATTATATGGGTTTAGAAAGGGGATGGGAGCAAATGAAGTGTCTTAATTTGTCCCCGATTATGGGCAAGTGCATGAGGGCCAGGGGGGTTTTCGATCCACCTGGCCTTCATGGACTTGTCCAGTGCCTTTGACACCGAGTAGGGGGAAGCTATGGACGATGAGAGAAATGGGTTTTGAAGAACCCCTCATCACCCTCCTACGTAGGTTGCATGAGACTACTTCTGTAGCGGTTCGTTTTGGACCAGGCGGAGAGATGACCAGGCCCATTGCCTCCACAGAGGGGGTTTGCCAGGGTTATATCCTGGCCCCCTTTCTATTCCTTATATACACAATTGGCTTAGAGGCATTGCTGATTCAACAGCAACTGGATTTTCGAAAAACAGAAGGCAAATTGGTCCCCTTGCTATCATAAAACGATGATACAGTCTTAATGACTGACTGCCAATAGCCTTCAAAAAGCCCTTACCGCCTTCACTGATTTTATGTTAGCCCTGGACCTCAAAGTTAATTTTGGCAAATCGCTTGTGGTCTGCGGCCCAAAGAAAACTAAATCCAGGAAATTCATGGTGAAGGGAAAAATTAATCGAGAAGGTGCCCAGTTTTACTTACTTAGGTAATGTTTTTAACAATAAATTGAACTGGGATGACCTCGTTATGGTAAGGGCTCAACAGACTAGTAGATGAATAGAGGGGCTTTTCCGCTTTGCTTGCAAATTGGGCCACAAGCCGGTAGCAGAGATGTTAACTTTATATAAATCAAAATGCTTATCTGTAGCTACCTTTGGAGCTGGAGTATGGGGTTATCATAAGAGATACCAGATTTTACAGAAAACATTTTCAAAAAGATTAATGATTTCTAGTAGCTCACCAACATTATTTTGCCATTCTGAGGTGGGCCTGGAATACGTGAAAGACAGGATAAATATTGGCCCATCCATCCTATGGGGGAAAAGTCTGGTCCTCAGAAGATCTAATGTTTTCTAGGAGTATACTTAGGGATTATATGAACTTGGATAATGCAATGCCACTCCCTTGGCTATCATATGTTAAGAACACCTTTTGTAAGATTGGTCTAGAAGAATACTATAATAACCCAGAAATCATTCGAAACAACTGGAAAATGGTTATTAAAAATGGATATTGTGTTGAAATAAGTACGTCTAACCAGGATCGGGGAAAATTGGATGGTGGGATGCTAAGTCAACAGCAATTTTACCTGTCTTTTACCCTGCATGTACAATCGCGTTTTCGGATGATTGGATTAAGACTCGGCACATTGCACTTTTTAGTGGCCTATCCTAAACAGGTTGGCTGATGAGAGACTAAGCCCCTGTCCATGCAATAATTCGGCGAAGCAGAGCACACTGCAATTCATGATGTTTTGTTCATTATATGCATTCCCTAGAGCACATTTTATAAAGCCCTTACTGAAAGCGATTCGACCTTGTTCTGGCTTTGAACATTTGAGATGATTATCTACGGATGCAATCTGTAGTGCAGTGCTTAGTTTTATCAGAATAGCACTCTCAATATGAAAACTCTATGAACTGTGAAATGAAACCAAAATTTTATATTTATTTTGGGTGTTTTTAAGAATCAACTAAATGCATTAATTGTGCTGATGAAGGTTGGGATAATTTTAAATTGATTGAGTTTTGCTGGGATATTAATAATTACGGAAGTGAATACGTTTATTCTTCATAAATGTTTTTAATTGTACTTTTTATATATTTTGTACATATGCAAACTTTTATGATTCATAAGAATCGAATAAAGTTATTTGAACTGAACTGATATGATTAGAAGTCATTTAGCAACAGAATCATGAAACATTTTAATATAGGACAGGAGATAGGATAAATTTCTTGTGAGGAGGCCAGGCCAGACAGAGGCCATGTGGAGACTTGCTACAAAGATTCCAGAAAAGGAAAATGTATCTAATCATCCATTACGTCTGACAAAGGCTCTTTCAAGTGTTGTACTGCATTTGGGGCTTTCGTCTTCCCTTTCATGACTTCACTATAAAGACAATTTGAAGGTGAGATGTAGCTATCCCTGCAGTTTTTTCAAGAAATAGCTGTGGGTGGATCAATTCCTTTTGAGGAGGCCCACATCAATATCCCACAAAACTAGCACACATTCGCTCACTGCCAGTACGGCAGAATAGTTAAATAAGCCACTTTTGATTATTGCTTTGCGAGTACAAACCGGGCTCATTCAGTTCAACAACTCTCACTATAAATGTCAAATTAGATCCACAATCATAGAAATTTAAACGAAAACCACGCCTGTCACACATGTCCTATGATGCAGAACGGAGTGGCAGTACGAAAGAATTACATATGGAACCTTGAAATAAGATATGCAAATAATTAAGAAAGAAAAAACTCTTTCCATTTCGTGGTTCCACAACGTAAGGGCATTCCAAAAGACAGGACTTTCTTTCAACTCGAAAACATTTAAGTAGAAACAAAATACATACTTGTCTACCAGAGTCCTAATAACTGCCAAGGTATCCAGAACTAGCCCATCAACGTTTTGTTTCTTTCTTCTTGGTTCATGGGGTCCTCTACCTCTCCTCGGAGGCCTCACGGGGTCCCGTGGGCGAATCCTGGATTCAGAAGTTGGTGCTACACTGTTTTCTGCTTGTGGGTTTTGAGGTTCAATGTTATCTTCAACACCACTGTCATCTCGACATACGCAGGAGTTTCCCATTTTTGAGGCCCTCAAAGTGGCAGTTATACACAGAGTATGTCGGTCTACAGTCTGCAGCAAACCTTGCACAAGGTTCCTGCTTAAGTGCAACACATCCAAGCTACTAGGTACAATCATCGAGAAAGATGTAACGGTGATATTTTTAGGATCCGGAAGGGAGGTTTTTGAACTTCACTTCTTTGAAGGAAATCAATACCACAGGAACACCCCATGTTTAACATTATATGGAACATGCACTGTCCATCCAATGGTTAACCTGAAACAGAAAAGAAATGATCAGTTACTCGAGTGAAAATTATAGTTCCAGCTAAATATTGCTTCTGCCAAACGGTATAATACATATTTTGATGTTTTGGGGCACTGACGCCGCCTTAGCATACCTGTGGGTAAAGCATTGGACTTGTATGCAAGCAGCAATTGGTACTAGAAATGACAAGCCGCTACCACAAATCCTTGCCTCACCATTTCCTAACTTCTGCAAAATAGTGCTGCAATACATGCAATATAGCCTGCGGTGCATACATGCTGCAGGGCCCATTGATACATGCATGGGGTAGTGATTTGGTTTATGCAATTCGAGGCAAGAGAGCATTACACTGCCACATGTATTCATAATATTCTTCCCTTTTCCCTCGCCCTGGATCTCTGGTGTTATTTCCCTCTAATGATTGAGGAATAACTTCACATTTTTTTTCTATGAGGATAGTGTTGGGAGACACTTTTTTAAATGATTCTTACACCCACACTGGTGACAAAGGCAATAACAGGACTTCTCTACCTCTGGTGCATTTTCAGAAAGATGGTGACCAAGAGCTCATTCTGAGGCGTTAGGATTAACTGGGGAAATATCAATAGTCTACTCCCTTACATTTCGGCACCCATGGACTGAGTGGTCTAACACACTAATATGAGAGGAGACTGGGTTCACATATCTAGACGTATGTAATTAAGGACTGGTTACTTGTTCCACAAACAAAATCTAGACTGGGAGTGGACAGGATACCGTTGCGATGTGGCACAGCCTCCCTCTCTCCTTATCGGGCACAGCCGCAGTATATAAAATTATCTACATGCCTAAATTCTTATATAGCTAACAAAGCTCACCATATGAAATTCCTCATAATTTTTTTATTTTATTTTTTATTTCGGGCACTGCAGGCTGAGACGAAGAACATGTTTTAGAAAGGCAGCAACCCGGCATAGCACTTTCCACCCTTACCAAATGGCCAATGGACGGTGGTGGTGCACTTCTACACTTGTGTTTATACTACTGGTCAGCCCAACTATTAGCAATAAACAACTGGTCCTTTGCAGACCAGAGGGATCCCAAGGGCTATATGAGATTATATAGACCAGATAGAGTCTTGCACCTTCCAGAGCCCTCGGTTGTGGTAGTCCAGATATGGAAACTGGTGTTGAGAAAGATAGGCTGGGCAGACCACAAGATCCTGGAGAGACCATTATGGTACTCACATAAACTGGCAAAACTACGTGGGGTAGCTGGACACTAACAATGGGACATACTGGGCATTTTCAAACTCGAGGACCGGAGAAGCAAAAAAGGGGTGCCTGGCATTTGAAGATCAGCAAAAGCAATACAACCTATCTGGGGTTAGTTGCTATGATATATGCAGGTTAAGACAATACTTCACTGCCTCCTGGGCCACACTCGGGACCTAGCAGAAAACAACCCAATGGAATTCAGGATACTGGGGACTCCCTTACATAGACACGCCATTTCTCAAATATATGCTGCACTCCTGGGACACTGTCAACCCTCCCTGTAGATCTCAAGAGAAAAGTGTGGGGTGGGGGTGGGGGGGGGGGGGGGCTAAGAGACCTCGGCAAAATAGAGAATGACGGAGTGGGGTGCCGCATGTCGATACATGGTGAAAGTGGCCATCCAAGCTAGATTTCGCTTTAATACAACCAAAACTTCTACACCGAGCCAACTACGTCACACAAAATAGGCTGCATGCAATGGGAGTGGCTACCACCAGCCAGCGTCGAAGGAGGGGCAGCAGGCAGGGTACCCTAAGACATAAAAAATGGGATTAACAAAATAACACTAATATTGGTCAGGGATACAAAAAAAAAAAAAAAAAGAGAGAAGGGCTCTAGGTGGTAGGTGAAACCCTGGAGCTCACTCCCTGGTTAAAAGCCCTGGGGCTGTAGGGGGGGGTGAAGCTTGAGAGACGGCAATACAGTCTTAGCCGTGGTAAGGAGGGACATCGCATGAGCAAATGGGGGAGCGAGGTCCCTCCAACAGTTTGAGAATGGACTTCTAATATGGAGTGGTGAAGACAAGCAGCTGAACCAATTTACCAAAAGCATGGTTAAATATGGGGCCCAAGGCAGAAGGATGCAGAGAAGCGACGGGAAACAAACGAGAACCTGAGATTGGTTTAATGGGCGAAGCCCAAGCCCCGAAGCTGGACATGAGATGCTCACGAGAACGGAGGATTAGAAAACCTGGACGCAGTGATTGGAAGGAGAAATCTTAAGAATGTGCTGGGACTCTGTCTTTTGTCCACAAATGTGGGTATGTACTTCTGTAACAATGCTCCCGGGAGCACAAGGGGCCAGACCGGGGGGGGGGGGGGGGGGGGGGGGGGGTTTATTCACGTTTGTTATTGTGTTGCAAAAATGACTAATACAAAGATGTTTAAAAAGATATAAAGAAAAGTCAGATGGCAGCCAAAAAGGCACCAAAGGGAGTGGGAGTGTAGTGGAGGGTCGTACTTACTGTATCTGTTGGTAATTGTGCATACATTGGGATCAGCAAGCCCAGTGGGGAAACCATTCTTCATGAAAACAGGTGGTGGACACTTCAGATACATTTGCTCATCCAGTGGTGATGAGAGAATAGGGCCAGGTCACACCATGCTACATCAAAACGCAGCAATGGAACAGTGAAGATTAATTTGAAAGTGTGTAGGTTGAAGCATTGAGCTAGACAACAAGAGATCCATGATGTCAAAAACGCATTGCCCATTGATGGCTAACCCGGGCCAAATGCACGAAGCCTCTATTCCCTCTTAAGCAAGCTCGTCTAACCTCTGGAGATTCAGGAGCAAGGTGCACTTAACCCAGGAGAAATCACACCTATTGGAAAATGTTTTGGGCATTGGAATTATGAATGGATAGTTGGCAATAAATTGATTCTATAAGACCGAGGTGGCTTTAGGGAAGGTCACTCAACAAAAGACCACTATTTGTCCTGTGAGCAATTGTATGTAAGTAAATATAATAGGTGGGGAATCTAAACTGTTGTTATATTGACTTTGTGCAGAATTCAATCTGGCAGTGAGGGCATGTAGAAAAGATTAGGGCTGAGCAGATTAAAATGCCTTTTGTTGCCTCCTTATAGGCCTACATTAGCCTACCTGGGCACAGGTAGTGGTCGCTCGTAACTGCAGTCTTTCGAGGGGGATCCCTGTATTAAAGCCTGGTGGCATCTTAGTATCAACCCAGTTTGTAGTTTACTTGGCCATTCTTTCTCAAAGGCTTTTAGAGATGAAGCGCCTCTCCCCGAGAATGGACGGGGCGCACATTTGATTATAACCTATAGGACTTCAAGGAGAAGAGACAACTCTTTACTCCAACGGTCAAGAAAATGAGTTGAATATTTGGACTAAATCAAGAACCATGCCTTTTGGGGAGGTGGTGGTGAATACATTTCTCATGGTACGTGGGTGGCAACCCTGTAGAAGAAATGTTTTATAAATATCTATGTCTTTGTTTCTGTATTTCCCTCACGCTACGAATAGAGGATTGCAAAAAGTGTATTTTAGAATTTAAGATTTCAGAGGCCTCTCAATGCAACCAATCAAATCTGATTTTAGGAGGAAAATTCCACCCACATTACATAACCTTACCCATAAAGTGTCTTGGGATGCCCTGGAGAATGGCATGTGGAAAATTATATTAAATCTTCCTCAAAATACAATGAGCCAGATAGTTTGACTTGAACTGAGCCTCATCACTTGATAGGATTCGGAGAGTATACACTCACCATGGTATATTCACTCGCTATTGTGAAAGGAGCACAATAAAAATCCGATTTGTGCTGAAATTAGCTCCTACTCAGCGAAAATAGTTGGACCATCCTAGTAGTAAAGCAGATGCAAGCATCAAACACACCCAATGCTCGATTAGTGGGGATTCAGCCGCCTGACTCATTCTTATCAAACCAAGCTTTGAAAAAAACATTAGCAAGTAAAATTTCTATAACTGGAGATGAAGGTTATCCTAAAAATAAGTGGTCTATTTCTCTTATTTTAAAATCGGATGGAATATGTTTTTCCCTAGATTTTATGCGTTGCAGATGAAGAAAAAAAAAAAAAAGGAGTAGCAATACTTTTATTTATAATAGGAATAATCACCTACTCTTTGTCACAAATGGAACATTTATAATACAGGAAAATGATGGAAACAGTTTGTTTTTTAGATTTTAAATGTCCATGGACAGACATTTTGCTGGACTTTTTTCTTTTGACAATTCTAAAAACCTATTTGTAAAATATTGTGCATTATCCAACTCTATCAGTCAGTCTTTTGCTGGATATTCGATACAAATGGCTGGGGTCTTTTTCCAATTAATTTTGTAGCAGAAAACAATGCATGTTAACTTAATTTTCTTTAAGTGTTCAGTTTAATGTAATTTAATTTCATATACTAATTAATAGACAATGACCCTCCCTGACTGAGTAACTAACATTTCTCAAGCCTTACGCAGTGACTCACTAACGAAAACAAGCAATGCTATCTGCCAACAGTGCACAATCAAATAAAAAAAACAGGAATGAGCCAGCGAACCAATCACGTAGCTAACAATACCATATTGCATAACAAGGTCCATGTAGAGTATCCTTCAATGTAACCCAGCCTCTATGAGAAACAAAGCTTCTCAGCATATCTAAAACGATTAATAAACAGATGTGAGGGAGTTCTGGTTTAACTTAAACCTCATGTAATTGGAGTAAATCAATTCTACATCCAGTACAGCAATGTGGAATATCACTGCTAACGGTGAATACTCATGTAATTGGAACCTCAAGCAAGTAAAATATTCTTACAGAGATCATGTCGACACATTTTTCTAAAAGGCGATACGCTTGCTCAGGCGCTTCTAGACGTTCTTAACCAGTATCAATCATAAAACGAGACCATGTATATTCAGAGGTAGGTTCGTTTTCAGAGAGGTTTTTCCTAACAAAATACAGATGTGCTTTCTTTTCCTGCATACATTAGGTGGAAGTCAAAGATACAGTGAAGGAGTTACATGTTACCCAATTGTAGACACTACACTGGAACTCTAGACGCGACGAGGTTTAGCCTTTCACGCGGGAGCTGAGGTCTCCCGTTCGCATGGACTGGCACGTCCGTTTTATTTGTGTTTTCAGACTACTTCTGAAACACCTAGGAAGGACGACTCTTTCCTTCCTACCTGTCCTCATTATCTGATGAACCCGTGTCCGCACCGGGTTGGAATTATCATCGGTACTGCGACTCATGGACCACAAATTTCATTATTACAACCCTGAAGAGTCACAATTGTACCGCGTTGTGACGAAACACGTGTCGGCTGGCTTTTCAATTCTGTATTTGATTTGGTTTGATATATAAATACCTTCAGAAAGATTCTCCTGTCAACCTTCATATTTCTTTTTGCACAAATAACACTTGATTAACGGTTTCTACACTGGAACCATCCAACTAAAAACGTGTGCACAGGACTTTGTTCTAATTTCTACAGTGTGGGTCCTGACCTTCACACTCGCAGGGGTTGTTTTGGGTTTGTTTTCCCCTGACCTGGCAGCACCGTACTCATTTGTCACATCTGTAATATCAATTGCGTACCTGCTTGAGCACCATTTCTTCCTGTCTTCAATCTAAACCCTCCACCGAACTAGTAGACACTGGAGATACACGGTTATGTGCAAGTGAGAAAAGTTGAATACCATAATAGGAGAGCTTAACCACACTAAATGAACAAAGAAATTAAAGCGATTCTGGAATAAAAAATGAAAAACATCTGACGTTGTAAAAGTATGCAGACTCCGTTGGAAAAAAATAAGCATTTCTTTAAACTTTAAATTTACAATATCAGTGGGTTCTAGTTCGCTAGAACCACAAAGTTAACTTATAAAGTTAATTTTTTTTGGACATCAAATATCTGGTTTTATGGATCGTAGTCAGTCAAATTATAATAATGAAAATACAAATGCAGGGATAGCATCACATTATCAGCGGCCTCCTGCATCTTTGCAACAAAAATAGCCTTGCTTGGCACAGACGGACAGAATTATTTATTCGCCATAGATGAGTGTTGCCATTTTTCAGAGATCAATACAGAGTTCCTCTTAACGGTTACAAACAGACATTTAGGAATTCAAAGGTCAGTTTTGCTTCCACCTTCCTAGTGAGCTGCAACTTTTATCAGTTGGCCATGAGATGCGGACATAGATGACAGTGTTTAATTATGTTGGGTTTAAAGAACACTTTGGAATGGTTTAAGACATAATCAAATAATTCAACGATCCGACGTGCTATAGGCAATTATTCAGAAGAGATTTCTGATATTGTCAAGGACCCCGCCTTGATGGAGTCCAATGCTATGACCCTGTGCTTATGGATCTCTTTGTATTAACAAGCAATGCTTGTGTAGACGAACAGTTCTAATTTTGGCAATGAAACGGGTAGTTTCCCCAGTCATATTAAGAGTAAAAACGTGTATAATAGACACTTTAGATAAAGGGGATGTCGTCTACCTCCCACAATTGAGACAGCATGGGTTTTTGTTTGAACAGTTTTTTTCTACTCTATGGCTCCAAATTATATCAGGATTGAATGACGCTTAACGTTTGACACATGCTAAGAATTTTCTGTTGGACCAAATATGTCGGATCAGTAACAATCCCCCGTCTTGAGGAACAGCAAACTAGTATTCTTAAATAGAAAATGACAGGCAAATCCTATCGAAACAAGACAGTTTGGCGATCTCTTAATTACATTAATAATATTTTGCAGCAGCTGACCGCGAGCGAACAAGAAAAGGTCAATCATGCGTACTTATGCCATTTCTTGAAAATCCTTTCAGAAAAATAGAATGGCAGTTCAGTCCTGCCAACTTCGTCTCTGCTGGGAGGCAAGCTGAAGAGCATTTACTTTAAAATGCGTTACTTATGATACAACGTGAAATTGGGCTACAAACTAGAGGGGCGTATTCCTATCTACACTACAGAACGTACCAGGGTAGTTCCAGAAGTGTAAAACAGAGGTGAGCAGACCATACATAGTTCATCGTGTAAACTAAGGAATGCTGGACGGATATAATCTGGGTGTACCAGTGACTCAGTTCTTCTCTGAACACTGTCGCTGAGTGGCAGAGCCAGGAAAAATGCTGTAATATCGGTACTTACACAAATCCAGCTAATTAAGTGTTCTAATTTCAGAGATGAAAGCACATAATCGCACTAGCCGTACTGACACAAAATCCACGAACTAAACAATCTTCTTTCAACAAAGGCTTTGTGGAAAATAAGATCCCTCCTCCGCAATCTATCAGAGCTTACGCCATTGGCCCAAACCACAACCAACAACCTACTGAGACACCCAACAGGCGGCCAAAATATTAGCAAATGCTAAACACTACAAAACCTGTGAACGATAACAAAATACAGTCCCACTAGGCTTACCTGGATCGGAAGTAAAGTGACCACCTGACCACTACTTGCATTGACCGCCCATGAATTCAGCTTAATATGCGCTGTACTTTATTGTTATTTCAACGGATGACATTTGTCTGTATTTCAGTACTTCCGGGTCGTATAAAGGCAAATCCTAAGGCTGGACACAGTCCGGAGTCGCATGAGAGTGTGCAATGTGTAAGGCGACCCCAGATTGGAGCATTGCTGTTAACTCAGCCAATCCTAGTGTGAGGAAAAGAACTCCGAAGTGCTCACTGGTTGTGGATGCGCACGTGCCTCTGCGGTGCGTAAACAGCATCTCCGTAGTCCATCGATTCATCAGCAGTTGATAATTGCTACGCAGCTCGGAGCAGGCACGACCAGTGGTAAAACGAAACTTGACAAAGCACATGCTGCCCTCCACGCTCCGGACCCACTCAGGAGGTCTTGGCCCAGGGGCCTGCCGCCCGTGCACAGTGCTGGAGCCCCCAAACCCTTTCACCGCCGGCCTATTGTTACGTCACTGGGCTGGACTTGTCTGTCGGATGACCCCGGGTTTCTCAGTCACGGAACGAACTGTAAACTACAGCCGGACAAACAAAATGAACTATGGTCGTGCTCTGCTACTACGTTCCTGGCAGGGAGGGGCGAGGGAAGGGTGGTGTGCCGTGGCTTGGCAACCAGAGCTTACCAGAGGGTGATCTGAGTGCCTGATGGTCAGCCCCCGGAGACGGGGTGCTCCCTGCTGCCTGGCACTGCTCGTGTTTATGGAGCTGAAACTGGGCCTGTGGGTAGCGTGGGAGGCGCGCCTTATCTTGGATAGCTGTTTTCTGGAGCTATGTGGCATTTTTGACATTTAATAGAGATGCCATTCTTTGTGTGTTACCTGTTTACAGGGCACAAGTCCTAACAAGCATTGGCATAGCCAATAGGTCTCGCCTTTGGGCCCTTATAAGTGTTCGGCCATGCAACAGTTGCATAACTAAATACTTATAAGGTCCCAAAAGCGAGACCTATTGGCTATGCCAATGCTTGTTTCTGTTTATTACTGCTCTGTAGTAATGGCGGCAACCGTGCTTTAGCTTAAACATCAAAAGTAAAGAATTGTCTGTTTCTTTACTTCTGAAGCAATCTCAGCACCCGACTTTAGCCTAAGATGTTTAAGCTAAAGCACGGGTGCCGCCATTACTACATAGAAGTAATAAACAGAAAAAAAAAGCAAGCGCCCACTTCGAGAAATAACTTCCGTGGCGGGGGAAAAATGCTACAGCCGGCCACAGCTTGCAGTGCATGTGCGCGGGCACGAGCAGCAGTAATCACGCCTTATAGCGCCTCTGCTCAAGCGCGCACACATGCACTGCAAGCTGTGGCCGGCGGTAGCCTTTTTTGAAGCCCTTACATTGTCTTGCCAGACCAGCGCAAGCGCTGGGTCAGGTGAGACCTAAAAAAAAAAAGGGAGGTTACTAACCAAGTTAGGCAGTATGCAAGTGGCATCATGGCGCGTGACGTCACAGCGTATGCCATCACGTTGTGTGACAACGCACGTGGAATCACCAGAAATGGCATCACAACCCATGACCTCACAGGAAGGGACATCACAAGAAGTGACAGCAGACCTTAAGGACTCACACATAGCTTTAGCAGGTCTATCAAGAGGACATTTGGGTGCATTTCAATATTTAACAAAATAGATTTTGCATCAGAGCTGTGCCATAAAAGTACCACAAACGTAACGAAAAATCTTGACCTCAAATTTATACTTTTATTGTTTTAAACTCTGCCTCAAAGAAATTAGTAACAAATAGAATCATGGCAGTTAATCTATTCAGCTTAATTGTTTGCAAAGTCCCCATTTTAAAATATCTTATGGGGTCAAGGCACCTGCAGAATAGATCTTGGTGTGTGCCCAGTAAATCTCTGGGATAATAATGTTAAGATAACGCTGGAGGTTAATGCACTTGCTAGAGATGGATCTGTGTCTAGTCCCAGTTTTGAATCTAGGTTGCATAGATGGTTAATATGTTTCTTGCAAAGCACATTGTGTGACATGCAGATGACAGAATTTTATTTTATGTAGATGGATAAGTAGGTTACTGCTTTTATCACAGATCCTTTTTGTTATTGCAGTTCATAAATTGTAATTCTTCTAATATAGCCCAGTGAGCTGTGAAGGACATGTGACTCCTACACCTTGTAACCTTCACTGTCTTCTGTAAAACATCCTGTACATTGATTTACACACAAATGGTTTATTATCAATGTATGAAGTGTATATGTGATGTAGAGTGCTCCTGCATCCTGGATTGCAATGAGTAGCGCTATGAAAGAAATAAAACAAACTAGTGGTATTTAAATTGTTATTTGTGTAAATACTGGGACAGACCAACACATCTGACATTCTTACAGTACATACATATGTCTTATATACAGGGACTGAACAAAGTCTAAAGCATGCCTCTCTTAAAGAACCTGTACAGTAAAAACAAGCTGTGAGCTTTTGTTTCCCCTCCATTACATTTACAGCCAGGTGTGAGGTTCCAGATAGCCCCCAGCCAGGATACTCAATCAAAAGGAGGCCTGATGGCCCCTTAACTTGGGCCTCTGTTTTGGGCTCAGCTGGAATTTAAAATAACAAAGCCGCCTGCACGGTCCTCGGAATTAAAGCAGACAACGAGAAGGCTCTGCTTAATGTGTCCTGGTGTCTGAAAATTACACCAGTAGGAGTTCAGCGTATTGTCTGCCCACATGTACCCTCGACTTGTGCCCTGCCGGTTTAGGCTTGGGGGGTTACATAACCTCCAGGTCGATACAAGACAGTTCCTAGTCCTGGACATTTATCTGCAAACCTAATGCATTCTGGATCTTTTAGTTTTGTTTTGTGCCCTTTGAACAAATTTGACTAACACACCTGAAAATGATTTGTAGGTGAAATAACAAAATATGAAATGCACACCTATTGTGTGCGCACTGTTGGCATACATACGGTTGACGCTGAACACGTATCTCAAGATGTGGTCGAGCCTGGAACTAGCAGGTCACACAGACCGAGGGCAGCCGAGCACAGGTTCTACAGGCCCCTCCACCCAAACAGACCAGGGGGCATATCATTGCTACTAAATAAGTACGTGTTCAGCGTCAACCGTATGTATTACAACAGTGCACACACAATAGGTGTGCATTTCATATTTTGTTATTTCACCTTAATTTAGGTTCTACACGGAGTGGTACACATGGGGCTGTCCCCCATGCTGTCCTGAAGAAGAGGTTGGGGACACCTCGAAACATGTCGACAAAATACTAGGGATTATAACCACATAAGTTATTTTTCCTTTTATTAACCCCTTTTTATCCTTACCAGCTAGGAGCAGGAATAAAAGAATCAGCTCAGTAGTTAGGTATTTTTAACTAGCACAAACACCACTCCCCCTACACTGCACTACACATATATTCTCATAACAAGTGCTCCTAAGCAACTTCGCAAGTCGCAGCACACCCCAAGCAGTAGATGCTATGGATGGCCCCAATGATGAAGCATGTCACCTAGGGGCAACCCTGGGTGAGTGAGGGGACTCAAGAAAATAAAGTTTCTCTTTTCTATCGACAGTTGAGGTTCACCCAAATTTTGTGAACCCACAATTTCTCCCTGGCTAGGTTCTTATTGGATTTTTTTTTGCTGTACTCTAAACGCACAGGAGAGAGAACCTAGCCCAATCCTCCTCCTCCCTCTGTTTTTTGATAAATGTCTTTATGATGGCACATGATTGAGGGCTCTAAAGCCGAGGCACAAGGCAGTGCTAGTTTCTCATGGTGCTTGTCAGTTTGATATAAAGGTGAGTAGACTACATGCACATCCAATAGTTGAACTCTTTGCAGAGCGCACTGTGCAATGGTCGCTTATGTGTTAGTTGTAATTGTGTGATATGCAGATGTAGGATTTCATAAAGATGTTGGCAGATAAACAGACTACAGAAGTGGTGTGAACGGGTGTCTGAGACCTCTGAAAGTAGTTCCCCCCTGCTGCAGAGCTTGATAATGTTTAATTCCCATTCTCATATTTTCAGAATTCAGTTTATTTAATCATGTTTGACCTTATGCCAATAAGGCAAAACAAACAAAAAGCATACATGAAAACCATAAAAACGAATAAAGCAAAGTGTGGTCACAATAAGCATTGTGCAAATTAAACCACGTTTCTTTGTAGCTTCAAATGTTTCTCACTTTGGATCGTTGAGAATTCACTGCCTTTAGTAAAGTATTGAGTTTACCAACTAAATTCATTGGTAGTATATTTTCCAGTAGGTAGTATATTTTCCAGTACTAGAAAAGAACTCAATACCTCAATCATTAAAGGATCATCTGAACATTACAATAAGAAATACTATTCTACGAGTATTACAATTAAAAATAAAATAATTACCTACATCCTAGAATACCTCAGTATAAAGGAGAAAACAGTAAAAAAAAATAATAATCCATAGTCGTCAAAGTGCAGACATAAGTTTGAATAGCAGAGTACTGGGTACTCAGCTCTTATTGTCCTATGTAAACCTGTTCACAAGGCTACCAAGTGCGAAAGCTCTAATTTAGCTATAGTAATTAGCCAATAAAGTTTAACTGGAAAACATCCCTCAAAGTTGAATCCAGCATTATTTATCACAAGCTAAAATTTGCAAGGGGTTTCTTTTCTGAACCATATAAAAAAACTTAACCAACATAAAGCATAGTTTTACATTTTCAAGTCATTATATAAATCAATTGCTCTTTAACAGGACAGAAATGCAAAGCTCTAATCACAGATCGTATAATCCTCTTTCTTTCCAGATTGAATGTCACATGATATAGTAGCAAGTTTATAAGCGACCCTTGACCATAAATACAGATCAGCCACTCAGGTTTCTGGGTGCCAAGAGCACAAGCCTCCTACTTTCTATACTTTCCCAGTTTAGAAAAGCAGGAATTTGTCCCAGCCTAAGCCTTAGCATCCACCTTCTGATTTTCTTTACCTTAATGGCTGAGAGAGATGCTTGCATATGCCTATTGTGTTATTTAGAGCTCGTGCCATGCTTGTCTTCTGCATGACACGTCTCACCCTTTGTTTATTGGGTGGTTGGAACACAATGAGGGTTAAGTGGCAGTTGGTGTTAGGTCAGCCTGGCTGAAGGTCCGCTCCTACCAGTGCTGCTCAATAAACTGCCTTACCACTAATAGTGACTCACGTGTTTCCTTCATAACAATTTGGCGACAATTCAGCAGGCTTATTGGGGAACACTGCAAAGGTGGTTGTTGTAACTTACGTTTATCTGCTGCTCAGCCAGAATGAGTGTGGTGTAGAATCTTGGATGGATGGAATGCTGGATGTCTGTGAATGTCAGTTGGGTATGGGCTGAGCAGCAGGACAGCTGCTCCTGGTGGGGTTTCTCTTGACTTCTTAACAACTTAATAAAAGAACTTATTTAATCTACGTTAGAAGAACAGACTATTCATTTGAATTACAACATTTTGACGACTATTTAGAAGAAGAATCCACGTGTGCCACCTTAAGGAACTTAAAAAAAAAAAGTGAAACTCGACTGAAACAGATAATAGAAAAGAGAGGTGAGATGTCCAAGCTTGCTGGAAAACTGAAACCTGACAGGCATGGAAAATAGAAGCTAAGAAAACCACAAGGTAAAGGTCTTTTTTAAGGAAATCATAAGTATGTATGTAATGCTGTCTGGCACCCAAACCCCACCAGTGACCCTGCCAACGGTCGCCCTTTAACCCAAGCGTGCCAGATTCAGAGTTAATCTTGAACAAAATACGTGCTTCAGTATTTCACTTTAAATATGGTGATCGGGGGCAAAGATCGGGCCCCAGTGCTAATTGTTGAAAGATTTGGTTCCAGTGTGAAGAATCTTTATGTGTGTGGTTCGGGGGCAAAGATCGAGCCCCGGTGTGTATTTCGAAATATATTACTCGGGGGCAAAGACCGGGCCCCGGTGAGAAGCTGTTAAGCAGTTTGTTGACTGAAAAATACGGGCCCCGTTGTAGTCTGTTGATGTTTGGCAGGGATGCATAACATAGATTCTTTGGAAGTGTCGAGTGAGGAAAAATAAAATCGAGCCCCGGTATGAAGTGAAGGGAAGATTAACACACATGAAGGATGCGGTGTGTTGTGGAGGATTGTGGTGTTCACTATTGGTATGAATACTGTCGACAGGATTGAGGATTTCCTGGATACAGAGATGTGAAAACAAGATTGAATCATATGGCAGCTTCGTCTGGGTTTGATGCACGAACCCATGCAGATTTGATGAACAGCTCATTTCCTGCTTTGCGGTATTTAAGTCATAAGGCATTGACTGTTTTTTTGGAATACTTAATTATTCATCGGTAAAATGATATTTAAAAAAAAAAAAAAAGGAATGACAGTTTGGCACTCACCCCAACGGTTTCAGCTCGTGCTTACTGACCTTTGAATTGGCTTGAGCCCAGTATTCTTTACATGCATTGTCTTGCAGCTTTCACGCTATACTGCATGGACGTGCCGACAGCCACCCGGCTTAGCGTCAAGAACGTTCCGCCATCTTGTACTCAATCCATTTTACTCAATTTCAACAAAACTTTATCAGTGCGTGTGAAACGTGTATTATTATGGATTTTACGATCGGAGGTTAACAGGTCTGCACCCCTGCATCAGAGCTTCCATTACTCAAAGGTATTTGCTGTAAGTTTTGGTTTATAACGTAAAAGTACAGTCAAGAGCTTCAATAGCTTGGAAACAGGAACGACAGTGATTATTATTTCCCCTGCCTAGAACTGGGACAGCAAGCCCAGGAGTGAGTTAGCCAGCCCGGAACTAAAACTGAGATCCCAGATGATGGTCTGAGGGTCCAGACTGTGCTCAGAACTGAGTCAGAACCGAGACAGTGATCCCACAAATGGGGTCAGAGCACACAGAAGAAGCTTAAATAGGACAAAGGTCCCAGTATTGGAAGCGGGTCTGAGAGCCCAGAAGAAGCTGAAACAGGACAAAGGTCCCACTAAAGGAAGCAGGTCTTAGAGACCATGTCGGGAACAATGTCCCGGAACTTGAAACACAACGGAAAGCCCAAAACACGGGGTCAAAGAGCCCATGTTGGGGACAAAGGTCCCAGAACTTGATCCACAACAGGGACAATAGTCCCAGAAGCAAAAGATTGTTGTGTATGGGTTGGCATTGAGGTGTTAGGCCACTCATTGGTTTGAGTTGTGTATGAGATGGCTGTGCTTTGGTTAAGTCACTCATTATTAGGTGTTGGTTGTTGTATAATGGTGTGTGAATGAGACACCCATTGTCTTAATGTTTGAGTTTTGGGTAAGTGAGAGTAGTAGTAGTTTTATTGGAAGTGTGTGTAGAAGTGTGTGCGCACGTTGCTTCCTGATATACATATTGTTTTAAGGTTTGTTCCCTGTATGTGCTCGTCGTACCGGTCTGGCCAACTGGTGTGAATTGTGGCATATGGGTTTTGGTGTATGATGTAGGATGGTGGTTTATTTCAGGAAGTGACGTGTTACTTTGGTCAGAATGTAATGTGGTGTGAAATCTTTAATATAGTTTCTGTGCGTGTTGTGATGCAGTATGGGGTGAAAGATTGTTCTTTTAATTATTCACTGTGTGCGGGATGAGATGTAGCATGGTGTGATAGGATGTTTCTTTCATGTGAGTTTGGTGAGGTGTAGTATGCAGTGATAGGATGTTTCGTTATGTGAGTTTGATGAGATGTGGTATGGTGTGACAGGTTGTGATGTGAGACGTTTATATTGTATTGCATTATTTTTCTTATTATTAGTGCATTATATTCAATTTCTTGACTATATGTTATTTGCCATATTGTCATTATTTTAAGTGTTTCATCTAACTTATTTCACAATGCACTTGTTCCCCGTAAAGAAGGGAGATATGTTGTAACTTACGTTTATCTGCTGCTCAGCCAGAATGAGTGTGGTGTAGAATCTTGGATGGATGGAATGCTGGATGTCTGTGAATGTCAGTTGGGTATGGGCTGAGCAGCAGGACAGCTGCTCCTGGTGGGGTTTCTCTTGACTTCTTAACAACTTAATAAAAGAACTTATTTAATCTACGTTAGAAGAACAGACTATTCATTTGAATTACAACAGTGGTCCTGTCATTGGCACAGCGGTGTATGTCGGTGAGGAGCGGAGGGAGCGGAAGGGAAGAACCACTTGCGGAACACGCCATGCATGAGTAGCCTCAGGGGGCTCTTTGGCTTGTAGCTGGCAGCATTGGATCAGCAGGAATTACCCTTGACAGCATCGAGACATGATGCATGAGTCCCATAGTGACGTCAGCAGCAGGTGAGGGGATGCACGTCGCAAGGGCAACGTCGAAGTAACGTGCAGTGCAGTGCGCACTAGACACAGTCTAATCTTCTTGTTAGAACGTAACTTATGGCACGTTGCGTGTGTCTCCAGGGGCCACCTTTGGTCGCCAATTGCCATCCGGAAGGGAGAACACGCATCGGCGTGTATTGGTGAGCTCCTCCACAGGACTGCACTTCAAACAGTCCCTAGGATCAGGAGGAAAGAAACATACATCAACGTGCATTGTTGCACATACATTGCTACATGGGTGTATCCTTAAGTTATTACAGTGATGTGCACATAGTGTCACGACGGTGATGTGAACACTTGGAAACAGTTTCTGATTGTAAGGTACACTTAGCTGCGTGTGGAGATTTATAGCCTATTCCCAAATTTTATCAGGGTTGACTTTATTAATAATGTGTTATAACACTACAGAGAGACATATTACTTTGGGTTGGTTTGTATTCTTTTTACTTTCTTGCTTGACCACCAGAAATAACTATACTTATAATGGAAGCATCCGGTGATCATCGCAAAGAAATCCCTTTTAATTCCTGCCAGCCCTTGTGTGTCAGTTATTCCTCAACCATGTATTTTGCAACTGTCTGGCATACCACCTATGGCTTGGTATGACTGGATTTTAATGTTCCACAATTACTTAGAAGCACTGGATGGGGAGAAGCTCAAACCTACGTGGAAGAGAGCATTGTTGTTGAGTGCTCTGGGTAAATGGGGTTAAAGAGTGTTTAGGTACTTACCTGCAGCTGTAGAAGCTAATAGTCAAATTATACAAGATGTGTATAAGGAAGCTAGACCCAGACTAGAAATTCGTTATGCTGAGGAAGAGAATCTGGTCATGACCAGGTATAAATTTTACACTCGACATCAAAAAGCAGAGGAGAGTATAGATAAATTTGTAGCTAGGCTACGTTAATTGTCTACCAAGAGTTTTTTTTGGACTGAGGAGCTTATAAGGAATCAACTTATTGTTCAGTGTCATAACAAGAAAATTCAGGAGAGGTTATGGGCAGCCAAAATTTCTACTTTCAATGATGCCATACGAATTGCCAAAGTTCTTGAACAGTCTGATTTATTTATGAAAGAGTTAGAGACCAAGGATAAAAAAAACAGAGGTTTCTGAAGTTACAGGTGTAAGTAAGTTAACTCATGATTTCACATACAGTAAAACCTACAGCTTTCAAGGGAAGAGCTTATCCTTCATTTACACAGGGAAGGGGTTGCAATCATTGTGGAAGTGCTAGTCATGCTTCTGACCCAAAGTTTTGTTTTGCCATCAACAGAGAGTGCAGAAGGTGTGGTCGCACAGGTCATTTTGCAAAGGTATGCAGGATGGTGCATAAGGGGAAAGTAGCTTCTGTTAATGAGGAGTCCAATGATTTGGTTGAATCTACTTACAGAATTTTAGGTATAGACAATAAGGATGACACGAATAATGAGGGCCGTAGGAAAAATGGACCTAAGGCGGTGTTTAGGATCAATGAGTGTGACGTACTATTCATGGTAGACATAAGACCTAAATACACTATTGTGCCCAAAACCTTGTTTACACAGCTGTGGAGTCATACATTATTGAAACCCAGGAACCAAGGGTAAAACATTGACATTTTGGGGTTCATGGATAGAGTTTGGGGGTGGGACTGTAGAAGGGAAGGTTTATATGTCTGAGAAAGGTCCAGTCATACTTGGATGGGTATATCAATATAACCTACATATAATTTTAAACCCCAGAGCACCCATGCAAGTAATGGTTGTGAATGATGAGTCAGTTACTGATATTCTAAATTCCATGCAGCAAGTAGTTGATGGGAAATTGGGCATGCTGAAAGGTTATGTTCATAAAATAGTTCTCAAGAAGAGGGCTGTTCCAGTTCAGCATAAACTAAGGAGAGTTCCTATAATCATCAGGGATGGTGTGAAAGAGTTATTAAAGCACATGTTACATGGGGGGGGGGGGGGGGAGATCATAGAACCTGTAGAGGCCTCCAATTGGGTTTCTCCAGTGGTTATCACACGCAAACCGGATGGTCGTCTGAGATTCTGTGTAGACTTAAGGTCATTGAACCAGAACACAGTGGTTGACACCTTTGCCTTACCGAACATCAACAAGTTCGTTTTGATGCTGAAAGGTATTTTTCGAAGTTGAACCTCAAAAGTGCATACCATCAGATTAAGCTGCACGAAGATTCAAAGCTACTCTGCATTTATCACACACAAAGAAACTTTTCAATTCACACGAATGCTGTTCGGTCTAACTTCAGCCGCAAGCATTTTTCAACGCATTATATCTGAAGTATTTAAAGGAATGGATAACATACTTCTAAGATGATTTTTGGGAGAACAGTACAGGAACCTAACTCAATCTTGAAACAGGCTTTGCAGAGAATTGCGGATGTTAATATTACCCTGCGCAAAGAAAAATGCTCATTCCTTGCAGAGGAAGTGGAATATTTGGGGTATGCTCGGTCAGTCGATGGGGTCAAGCCTAAGGAAAATTTGTTAAAGGCGATTGAACTTGCGCCAAGATTTACAGACAAAGACCAATTGAGATGCTTTATGGGTCTTATAGAATATTATTCCAAGTTTGAGCAGAAGTTTGCGGATAAGACAGAGGTTCTGAGAGCTTTGTTAATGAAAGGGCAGAATTTGGCTTGTGGGCCGGGTGAAGAGGAATGTTTCAATGTCATTAAAAATGAAATTTGTTGTGCAGGTATCCTGGTTCATTGTAATATTAAGCTGAAAACTATTATAACTGTGGATGCGAGTGCTACTGGAATTGGAGCAGTGCCAGCTCAGAAACATGTGGGAGGTGAGAATACAGTCGCTTTTGCTTCTAGGACTTTGGCTGGTTCTGAGAGGAACTACTCGGTAGGTAGGGAAGACCTAGCTGCTGCGTGGGGAGTTCAGTACTACCGAACATGTGTGGGGCACAACATTTATATTACGCTCTGATCACAAACCCCTGTTGAAAATTTTAGTATCAGGTGGGGACAGCAAGGGATCGGCGAGATTAGCCTGATTGGCCACCAGACTTCAGGAATATCACTATGATTTAAAATATATTCCAGGCTGGTGCAATTCTCAAGCAGATTGCTTGTCTTAGTTATCTGTCAGTGGGGAACCAATAAGTGGTACTGAGGAACAAGACGAACTGGTGGCTTCTGTGCAGGATGTTGTGAGGGAGGGAGCTGGAGCCTTTTCCATGGAAGAATGGTGTTTAGAGATGGATAAGGTGTTGCAGGGATTCTGCTCATGCACAGAACTATGTGCAGTAAACCAGGACCTCAGTGAATTGTAGTGTACCAAAAAACTCACCTCAGTACCCAGAACCCCTATCCGACTAGCATCAGTGTCTCATTCGTTCTCCATATCATCTCGAAGCTACCAATGATTAGACAATCCAGAACAAGCGACTTAGAGTACTCTCAGGAATGGTGGGAATCAGAAATACCTGTTCGTTATTATTCTCACATCAGTCCACAACAAGAGTAATCAGAGACACCGTAAAGTTTAAAATGTTTATTTTATAAACTACGTGCCTTAAGATGCAGTACTTTGGCTAACATAAACAGACAAATGATTAAAAATAAAACCATCAGCATTGTTACAATACCAGTTAGCGGTTTACACACCGTTGTTTGTAGTTACATGACATGACAGGGAATCCAGGAAGGAAGGGACCGCAGCTCGGACCTCGATGGGGAGTTGCAGCCGACCCCCGACCGAGACCGAAAATGTAGGCACGACCAGGACGATATACATGGGGGCCAGATAGAGCCGACCACTGGGAAGACGAGTCTCTCAAGACACCACAGGAGATCTTAGCCACTGACGGACTACAGCACATGCACACGCTAATTTCCTTACAGGTCCCTAATGTTATGATGTGCTGTGGTACAATAACTTACGCTTATACTGATGATTGTTACTTGTAATGCATTACAT
Organism: Triturus cristatus; assembly: GCF_964204655.1. Taxonomy (NCBI): domain Eukaryota; kingdom Metazoa; phylum Chordata; class Amphibia; order Caudata; family Salamandridae; genus Triturus; species Triturus cristatus. Next base: position 310,276,805 of record NC_140595.1, read on the forward strand.
GAAAAACCCTAATAAAAACATGTCAATTAAAAAAAAAAGCATTGTTACAATACCATAGAAAATGAAGGGAGTAATCATATTACAAATGATAGTGGAATACAACCACCCTCCCTTCGCTAGTAAGCTAGTATTATTAAACTAATAGAATGTCTCTAGGTTTGAATGGGGAACCCCATACCGTAAATATCAGCTTAGGTGAATCACATCACAGGATCAGCTTTGCTCTGTGTCTGGAAAAGGTCTTCTCCAAAAGTGTCTGAATCATGCATGCAAACTGCAATATTAAAGGCACTCGAGTTTCAGATATTTGCAGCTGTATGCGTGTTATGGCTAGAGCGTGGGCCGATCAACATGAATTCAAAAGCATACATTGTTATTTGGCCCTGGCGGCTTCTGCACACAGTGTTCAGACCAAGGTCGCGGTGCACGTCTAGGGATGTGAACAACAGACTGTTCTCATGTGAAAGAAAAGCAACCAAGCATTTTTCTTATAATAACAGCTACCTGCAGTGTCGAGTGCAAAAGCAGCAAAAGTGGCAAGATGGCGTTTTAAATCTAAGACGCTTATGCTAACATAGCAATGTATGTACCTGGAACTCCGTCTCCACTACACCCTCCCTTGATCGGCCCACGAACAAATAGGAATACAAATTAGGAACGCAGAGTTCAATTTCGACAGAGACAGAAACAAGTTCATGTATTGTTCATCCATATAATTGGTAGTGAAAGTTCGAAAAACTAGCTTGGAAAAAGGAAAAAGAAAGAAAAAAAAATATGTAACAGCTTGCAAAGGCTCGGCAGAGCCTGGATGTAGAGCCAAAAAAAAAATGAACAAACTCAAAAATTTGTAGTTTGACTAATGGAAGATGGACAACTTCCAAATTAATCCATCAACGTGTATGCACAATAAGTAGCGACAGCCTCCAAGAGGAAGTCATTATAATGTTCTGTAAAAGAATCCGCGATCCAGTCTAACAAAGTAAATGAACATACATGTTCCTCGATAACTGGAGCCTCTAACACAACTTGTGTGTTCTTCCAGATAACTTCTCGCCAAGAAGTCATACGCTGCCGTATAGATATCCCAATTCCCTAGGACTCCATGTGCCACTCCACTGGCCATAATCCCGATATCAGAACAGTCCAACTCATGAGCCACTAAGGGACCCATCAGTCGATCATAATCCGGGGCAGGAGACACAGAGTTCGACAGGCATAAATCCAGAGCCCATTCGAAAGGACAATCTAGGCAATGAAAAACAGGTTGTACGCAAGTAAAGTAGGAAAACCGGAAGGATAATTCATAGGCTACGCTTAAAGTGGCCAGTGGCATAATATTCAAGCATCCAGTTACGAAGTTGGAGCGGCCGGGGCAGGCTATCGTGTGACACATATTGTGCAGCCATTGCGCAGCAAGCAGACCAACAGGAGCACACCAGCTGTGAGGGCAAGAATCAACGGGAGCCCGCCGAAGGCGCTGGAAAAAATAGAATGAAAAAATGCCGGTATCACACCAAAGATTGGAAGGAGGTCACGAGGCCGGAGCCCACAACTGTGAAAAAATGCGCCAAGCCAGTTGTTGACGAGGCATTGAACATAGTATGAATCAGACGAAATGAAGGGGGAGATCAGTGCGGGTGTTGGCTACGTGAAGGACGGATGTTTCACGGGAGGAAGTCAGTGTGACTTCTTTTTGAGACAATAGAGCCCTTATTCTGCTCATCTTGTTGAACTCTGCTTTCAAGGTTGGGATGGAAGGCCAGATGGATACATCCAGTCTCCCATGCGGGGGCGGGAAAAGGACATTTTTACAGCAGACTACTCGTTGTGAGACAGTTACAGTGTAGGGAATTCCCACTAGCATCCCACAGCAAGCCTCATTATTCAAAAGCAAATAACTACCATTAGCTAATAATGTAAAAGTGGGCGTTATTTCTGGCATAGGATTCCCCTTTAGAACAAAAGCTAAATTCGGTGCCTGAACGTTGCATGCACCATGCAATTGGATGTGCCTACACACTACTGACTGATCAGGTGTGGAATTGCATTCCTCACCTTTCAAATAAACTTCTTTACCCTCTCTCATGCATCTGTATGTAAATGGGAGTGACCAAACTTCATGCAGAAAAGCAGTACCCAAAGGTTCATATCTGCCTAGGGCATAATGTTTCATACATGAACTTAACTTAAACAATGGAAACGGCAAGGTGATCAAACCGTGGATAAGCCACACAGCTGAGTTCGATTCGGCCACAGAGAAAGGTAAAGGTTCCAACTTTTCAATATGCAGTAATGAGTATGTTGCATCTTTCATGGACATGAACTGTTGTTTTGCAGTCAGATTAAACGGCAGGAATAAAGATGATGTATTCATGTAGTCCCAGGGAACCTTTCCAGCTTTCGATGTTTGCAAAGTCCAAGCAAACTGCATAATAGAACGCAATTGATTTTGACCATGGTATAAAACAGACATATCATTCTGTACAATATCCACAACAGATGAAACAATATTATCTAATGTGTAAATTCTGTAAGAAAGGGTGTTAATGGTATTATCGATGACAGCTAGCACTTTTTCCAAATTTGCTTGATCAATAGCTCTTAACCTGGAAGCAGCTTCAATTTGAGATAATTTCCAAACTTCGTTATAAATAGCATACACCCATCTTTTGGACCTGCCACCCACAGGACCCTTAACAAAATCATTCAAATTTACTTTGTCATGCAATTTTGATAAATTAAGTTTAACAGATGCCAAGGTGGAATGTTGCAGCCAGTTTTGACATAACTTCCCCACAGAATAGGTAGTAACCGAATGGGAAGATTCAAAGCGGGGGTCCACTCTAACCAGTGTATATCCAGGGTATAGACCCAGAAAACGATTTTGACATGAATCTGAGCTCTTCTGCCATATCAACCATCCTTCAGGATCTAATTCGGAAATGTTAAAGGACGTATTAGTAATATATAACTGCAACGCATCAAGGGACAAATCTGTGCGATTATTCCATTGTGGATAAGCACCCAGATTAGGAATAGAGGGGGAGTTAATCTTTTTAGAAGTAACCAATCCAAAGCAGGTGGTTTGAAAAATGGTAGAATTCAAAAATAACATGTGGTTTGGGATAAGGCAAGCGCGATGCAGAGCCTCTGTTCCTTGTACCTGCCATGTTTTAGAACCCCAAACAGATTCAAGATCAATGGTAGTTTTCCACAGCTCATAGCCTCCAATAGCCAATTCATCCATAAAGGACTTGGACTACAATAATTTAGTGTGGGTCAGTCTAACTTTGGAAGCGGACTCCGCCGCCACTTTAAAATAAAAGGCTTCAGGTTCAGAAACGCTGAAATCAGTAATACATGTAAACTTGTTCACTAGAGTTTTGGAGCTGCCTTCAATGGGCACAGGGCAATGCTCCCATTATGTGTAATTGACAACATTTCTAAATGTATTCGCTTTATGCAGGAAATGATTGCCATAGTGTTGGTAGCAAAACAACTCCCCATAGTTAGCCGTGTCTAAATACAAATCTTCAGCATCAAAAGCAGCATAATATTTCAAATCAGAAAAAAGTGCCTCTATGGCCTGGATGTCCCAATCATCAGAGCGGATGTTTTGTTTCACAACATCCCCCATAACGAAGTACATTGGGGACATTAATCACCTCCGTGGGACCATGAATTTGAAATTTAACAGCATCTAACACAGGCCAGGCAGTAATATTCACAAAAGTCTGGTCTCTCTTCATGATGTGTGATGAGGAGTGGGGGGCCAAAGTTCCATCAATTAATCTAATTGCAGATCTTTCGGTGAGATAGTGTCCATTTACAAGACAAAAAAATACCACCACAAATCCAATGGACATAAACAAAAAACTACTTATGAGCAATAGCCAAATGTAAGTCCAAGGGGGAATTAAAAAATTTCTTTTAAACCAAGCAGCAAAAATAGAAACTTTCGATGGGGGATTAGAAGTCATAGAGTTAGTGTCAAATGAAAAACGTGACTGGTTAACTGCAGTTGATTGTAAACCAGGCAACGACACATCTGTGGGATAAGTATACTCAGTATCTTCAGGTGGACCACCAGCCGGTGGTGGCAACAAAGCATTAGTAACTGTATGCATGTCGATGGCAATGTCAGGCCTGGTGGTAGACGCCGGAGCCAAAACAGAATTTCTTAGCATCGCTGGACAAGAGACCGCTGGAGTCATACTAAGAAGAATCGGCCACTCGCTGTAGTTTGACATTGTCAATGGAGATGTACCTGTTATCAATGCGACCAGGAAGTGGAGGTAAAATGACTGTTCTTGTACCCTGCACGGTAAGCACTGGTACACGATAAGAGGGGCCGAACTCCTTCTTGTTGTCCACCTTCTCACGGACCAGGTCACCAACTCGAGGTAGCCAGCCAACTACCGGAATCTGAAGCGCAGCATCAGTCGTGGAGGGCAAGTGTTCCTTTGCAAGACTGTCTCTGGTCTCTTGTAGATTCTGTAATACAGCACAGTGATCATCTACGTCAAAGGGTGCGGCTGACGCTGCCATGTCTAGACCATCAAGGTCCGAAACAAACATCTTTATGCCAAAGAGCATTTCGTATGGGGTCCGCCCACCCAGAGACCGTCTAGGGAGATTATTAAGTGCACGTTGAACGTTCTACAGATGGGCTAACCAGTTCCTGCCAGTGCCTAAAACCCTCGCTGTCAGGGATTGCTTTAAGTCACGGTTCATGCGTTCCACAACACTATTGTCCTCAGGCCGGTATGGAGACGAAAATTTGACTTGGACCCCCAAAGATCTCATGGCTTCTTTGTACACCTTAGAAGAGAATGCAGGACCTTGGTCAGAATGAAGGGTACCACATGCGAAAATTCCCACAAAGACACGCAAATCCCTGATAACAGTTCGAGCATTAGCACTCCGTTGCGGCCATACCCAAAGAAAACGTGTGCACGAATCCACTGCAACTAAGATGTACTTATACGCAGTATCAGAGGAGAAAGGACCGCAGTGATCCAAATAAACACACCCAAGTGGTTTATTAGATATGTACAACTATGTTTGTGGTGGGCGCACAGCAGTCGAAGGTTTAATCTGCTGGCAGATGTCACAATTAAGAACATAAGCATGAGTCTGTTTATACAGCCCGCGCCACCAGTAACGCTGTTGTAAGAGAGTAACAGTCACTGAAACGCCGGCATTCGCAGAAACCATGCCTTTGTGAGCCGCTGTTATCAAGAAAAGTCTGCAGTCCGCGTTGGGAATCAATCTGTCATTAACGTCGTTAATTCTCACATAAGGAACTTTATCAGGACTTAAATGATAAGAGTATTTAGAAGGGAAACCTCTAGGGTAATTACTTCCCTTCTCCATTGTAGCAATAGCTGCCAAGATGTCATCATCAATCTTACTTTTGGATCTTGTAACTGCTGCTACTAGATATGTTGCCACTGCTGTTTTCGCCACTTCGTCAGCTAAGCTGTTTCCGACAGCGTGGACACCAACTCGCTGGTGCCCAAGAGTATGAATTACATTCACGAGATGCAGATTCTGTTTAAGTTCTGCTACTCGAACCAAAAGCATTTTATGCTTGATTGTGCTACCCTTGGAATCACGATATTCATTTTGAGAGCAAAAGAATAAATTGTCGTTAAAAGACTGAACACAGTAAAACGAGTCACTCACTATAAGAGTTGTAACTCGTGGATCAGCAAATTCCAGTGCAAGCACAAGAGCACGTAGCTCTGCCAACTGTGGAGTACAATCACCCAATGACTGCGTATGCACGACATCAGACTTGAATTCACCATTCACGAAAGTACCAGCCACAATTGTGCAGGCCGCTGAATAAGCATGCTTTGATTCCGGTGCCGGTTGCGCCGAACCGTCAGTGTAAATGACATTATGGAAATCCTCAAGCGGGTGTAAAGACAGAGGAGCTGGATGAACGAATTCATACTGCAAATACTCCTGAGTCTGCAATGAGGCATCAAAGATGTAGGGGACATCCGGTGATGTCAAGGAAGTGGCCCATTGTATCCAACGTGGATGCAAAGCTTTAGAATTAGGTACACTGGCTTTCGTCACTGCCTCTAGAGCAGGATACGGTGTGACAACCAACATGCGTTTCCCCTGCAACAGTGCTCTCTCTTTAAGAATCGCCATCTGTACTGGTCAAAACTTTTTCGACAGTGGAAAAGCGCATTTCAGCCGAAGTGTACAGGTGTGATTTGTAAGCAATGGGGACTGTGTCACCCTCATTGAACGTTAAGTACGTGAAACCCACTGCACCAGGCACAATTCTTATCACCAGGTTAGTGTGGTTATCACGTGTAAGTAAGTACTTCGAAGCAAGAAGATCAGCCTGCAAAGATTGCAAGATAGCTGAATGTTCTGGCAGCCCGTTCGATTTGGAAAAAGTAGGTTGTACCAAGGCATATAGCGGCTTGATACGCTGGGCATAATCGGGAATGTAAGTACGCCTGAAATTCAGAAAACCCAGTCAAGATTGTAGCTTTTTCAGTGTTGTTGGAGCACGCAAACATGCGCACTTCTCCAGGAAGTGAGGGGCTAATCCTCGACCTTCGTTGTTGAGCTCATAGCCCAAAAACAACACTTTGTACTCTGCAATGTGTGACTTTGCAAAGTTGAACTTGTAACCGAAGTCCGCAAACATGACAATGATGCGGTCAACGCGACACAGATGCGGCCGTAATTCGTCGTCTGTGAGATAGATATCATCAACATACGAGTACGCATCAGGGTCAATGCTCTCTAACAGAGAGACTACGCATGCAGCAAAGACGCCTGGACTGTTTTTATAGCCCATGGCTAATCTTCTAGACTGTTTGTTTGCCGCCAAAAGTAAAGGCTGTCCATTGACTACTAATGGGGGACAGATTATGGCTGAAAAAGCCATTGGATATGTCAAGTGTGGTCTTAAACCTTTTTCTCACGAGACTATCAACGAGGGCAGAACTGTGGGTATTCTGTACTGCACAAGTCCGACAATGAGAGTTTAAATGCCGGTAATCCAAAACTAGGCGGTACGACCCATCAGGTTTAGTTACAGTGAATAGAGGATTGTAGTGCCGTAATGACCGTCGTGTTGAAATGGTTACCAGAATAAGAAAAACGCCAGTATAGATATACGTTGGCGCCAAAAAGGAGTTTCCGGTGATCGCTCCCACGATTACCGGAAACTCCTTTTTGGCGCCAACGTATATCTATACTGGCGTTTTTCTTATTCTGGTAACCGTTTCAACACGACGGTCATTACGGCACTACAGGCCCCCCTTGGATATGACTTGATACGATACACCTGAAACAGATTGGAATAACCAGGATTCCTTGAAACATACGGTTCCTCACGTATTCCTATATACGCTTCGCCACTGCTCCCATGCCACCTTTTGGCAAGATATAATTTACGAAAGACACCCTTATTTCCACGACAGCCTTTGTGCATCATCGTTTTACATTTTCTGCCCTGAAGAAGCCCATGCTTGGGCGTAACGCGTTGGCTGTGAATGTGGTTGTACCGAATTATGTAATAAAGAATACTTGAATCTTACAAGTTTTGTGTGGACTCTACAATCAGCTTCTAACTGTACTGACACAGTGAATCCAGCCTTGTATTGCTTCTCATACAGTTGTGAACATATGCTTTATTTATGGTCTTCTAGCAGCTGGCCATTTGAGGTGGGCAATACTCTCACTACTGTATAGTGACATGTCTAGGCAGTGCATTCACTTTTAACCTAGCTGCTTTTCTCTATATTTGTGAATAGAGGATTATTCATGGGTGACACACGTTTCAATAACACCTTGATATTCCAATTGTTCAAGGATTTCTGCGACGTGAGATCTAGCTTAGCGGCGCATGGGATATTGGGGTTGCGGCTGGGGCATAGACCGTAAAGGAATCTCTTGGCTTGGTGACAATTTATCCCACCCAACCTGAGTACGGTACAAAGCCGGAGCAAGCACCTGAGCCCACTCCTCTTCAAAGTTCTGAGCCTGATCCTTGGGCACTGGGTGCACGAAGGATGGGAGGATTACCTCCTCCCCTCTAGGAGCGGCCAAAACGAAATCTGGGGGCCAGTCCGCCTCTGCTAATAGAATATCATATGTAGAGGTCAGATTTTCCCAAAAAATTCCTTTTATAGTACGTTGTATATCACCTTCTATTAAAAGGACTATGTCATATAGTCTGTCAGGGAGAGCCACTCTAGTATCCACAGTTTCTACAGTAATGAACGTGTCAGTTGCTGTCGCCTCCAGATATGGACGCAGTGCTTGCCGCACTACTGTAACCGCCGCTGCGCTGTTGAGCAGCGTTAGTGCCCATGTCAGGTTTTGAAGCTGCATTCTCACTATCTGTGGCATACCTCGCTGTTAGCGCAGCAACTTTCTTCTTCTGAAACGGGGGACGTTAACGTGCAAACTTGTTCTGCTTGCCTTTACCGTCAGGCTGACGGGGTTGCTCACGTCCTTGTTGGGCACCCCGACCCTTGCCACGTTCTCCTCCACTGGACTGTGAGGCCGATGTTTCCTGTGAAGAACGAGGAGAACGTTGTTCAGTAACCTGAAATCTATCAGGAGACCTAATCCTAGTGCGATCGCGCAAGTCATATGTGCACTCACCAGTCGGCTGTACAGGCGACACTGGACGAGACCGCTGTTTCTGTTGCTGCTTACCTTGTTTCTTAGATCTCCAACTTTGTTTAGGAAAAGCTGGACGATCGTCTTTGAAAGACGAACCCATCTTAGTTTGCTGTTGCACATCTGCGGTCTGAACAGAAGCCTTAATCCCCAAACTACTACGGCCTATTGTTCTATCCGCCTCCGCAAAAATTTTAGGCAACTCTCGGGGTTTATCGACGTGGTCTACGAGGGCTAGACCATTCGCCACTTGAAAGTGAACCGCATCTCCCTTGAGGTTACCAAGGATGAGAGTGGCAACCACGTCGAACACACGACAAGCCTCATTCTCAACTCGACCGCCGCCTCCGGACCGTGTTGATCTTGAACACGTTTGATCACGGAGGGCAGTACGGCCATAGACGGGGTGCCGAAGCACTTCGAGTAGACTGCTGCAAAAACCTTACCCAGTTCTCGCAATCGGCCACTTCTGGGACTAAGTCTTTCTGCAAACTAATGGTGAGTATCCTTTGTTTCTCCACAGGAGTAGAGTGCGGAAATACTGCTTCCAGCTGGTCAAATTTTTCAGCAAGCCAATAAGGCAAATCGTCCTTATTGTGGGGGCGCTTGCCCATTACCGAATTAACCATGACGGGACTAATAACAATCCCGGCCGAGCCAGCTGGTTGCCCTGCCACAAGAGGTTCCCCGACCTGTACATTGCGTGAAACGTATTGCACCAAAGCCCGATGTACTGTAATCAGGGTTGTATGTAATTGACGCAACTCATCCACCGTGGCATGTAAATAACGAGGCTGAGGTGTAAATCCGGCTAGTACCGGCCAAGTGGCCCCTGGAATGGACAAAGGTACCAAACGAACCGGTGTTACCGTGTGGGGGAGGGCGCCATTAAACCAAATACGATGCTGCCAAGCGGAAACAGGAATCTCCTGCGCCCTATATGGTGTATAATTTGCTGTGACCTGCGTAGGAGTATAAGAGTGAAACGTACTATCGTCCGCATTCACCGCCGGCACGGTAACCCAGGAGTAAACAACTCATAGGGATATGATGCATCGGCACTCACTACAAAAATAACAAACATCCCATCGTCAGGCACCCCGAACTGCGTCAAATGACACCGGAGAGGTGCGCGACTATGCGCTGCAATAGCGACTTCAGCCATAAGGACACAAGGAAGAAAAACAGTTTATTATAACATTAGCACAAAAAGGGGTTCAAAAAATAAAAAACCTTTTTAATTGACAAGCTTGATTGAACCTATAGAAAAACTATTAGGTAGGTTAAAACCATCACTTCCGCTATCCGGAAACAAGAGTGAGGCTGTCGTGGACTAATATAAGCACTACTAAGGCGTCTCAAATCATAAGACCAAACGTTAGGTGCGCCATGTTGCAGGAATTCTGCTCATGCACAGAACTATGCACAGGAAACCAGGACCTCAGTGAATTGTGGTGTACCAAAAAACTCACCTTAGTACCCAGAACCCCTACCCGACTAGCATCAGTGTCTCATTTGTTCTCCATATCATCTCGAAGCTACCAATGATTAGACAACCCAGAACAAGCGACTTAAGAATACTCTCAGGAATGGTGGGAATCAGAAATACCTGTTCGTTATTATTCTCATATCAGTCCACAACAAGAGTACAGAGACACCGTACAGTTTAAAATGTTTATTTTATAAACTATGTGCCCTAAGATGCAGTACTTTGGCTAACATAAGCAGACAAATGATTAAAAATAAAACCATCAGCATTGTTACAATACCATAGAAAATGAAGGGAGAAATCATATTACAAATGATAGTGGAATACAACCACCCTCCCTTCACTAGTAAGCTAGTATTATTAAACTAATAGAAGGTCTCTACCATAAATATCAGCTTAGGTGAATCACATCACAGGATCAGCTTTGCTCTATGTCTGGAAAAGGTCTTCTACAAAAGTGTCTGAATCATGCATGCAAACTGCAATATTAAAGGCACTCGAGTTTCAGATATTTGCAGCTGTATGCGTGTTATGGCTAGAGCGTGGGCCGATCAACATGAATTCAAAAGCATACATTGTTATTTGGCCCTGGCGGCTTCTGCACACAGTGTTCAGACCAAGGTCGCGGTGCACGTCTAGGGATGTGAACAACAGACCGTTCTCATGTGAAAGAAAAGCAAGCATTTTTCTTATAATAACAGCTACCTGCAGTGTCGAGTGCAAAAGCAGCAAAAGTGGCAAGATGGCGTTTTAAATCTAAGACGCTTATGCTAATATCCACTACAAAGGACTACACCGTCTTGGAGGTGATGCACATGGTAGCAACTGGTCGCAGAAGGGAAAGTTGGTGGCCCGGTCTGTGAGACCTTTTGTCAAGATCGTAAATGAACTGTCAACATGTGGTGAGAAAGTTTTGATGAGAGGTGATAGGTCTGTTCCCAAGTTGGGCTTTAGAGAAAAGCTTATTGGTATGGCACATAAGGGTCACCTAGGGCAAGGGCTAACACAACACCACCTCAAAGTACTATTCTCGTGGCCGGGAATGGATAACCAAGTCACAGCGAGAGTGGTGACATTTAGTGTATATAAGGAAAGTGAGAAAAGGCTCAGGGTGGGTAGGCTATCTGTGAAGGGACATTTCTTTAATCCTGGCCAGCCATGACAGTGTGTGTATTTATTTCATCGGACCCATGTCTGACTTAAATAGTGAGTGCAAGTTCGCATTGGTGGCAGTAATGTATTCTCCAGGTGGTTGTCTGCAATTTTTATAAAAGGGATTCCCACTGAAGCAGCCATTGTGGCGCTATGAAAAATGAGCACAGAAAGAGGCAAGAGAGGTTCAGAAAGAGGCAAAAGAGGCACAGAAAGAGGCAAGAGAGGTACAGAAAGAAGCAAGACAGGTGCAGAAAGGCAAGAGAGGTGAAATAGAGGCAAGAAAAGTTCAGAATGAGGCAAGGGAGGTGCAGAAAGAAGAAAGAAGCAAGGGAGGTGCAGAAAGAAGTAAGAGCAATGTAGAAAGATGCAAAAGTGATGGAGAAAGAGGCGAGAGAGGTGCAGAAAGAGGCAAGAGGTGCAGAAAGAAGAGTGCAGAAAGAAGCAAGAGAGGTGCAGAAAGAGGCAAGAGAGATGTAGAAAGAGGCACGAAAGGTGCAGAAAGAGGCGAGAGAGGTACAGAGAAAGGCAAGAGAAGTGTAGAAAGAGGAAGAAAGGTACCAAAAGAGGAAGAAAAGTGCAGAAAGAGGAAAATAAAAGTTGCAGAAAGAAGCATGAGAGGTGTAGAAAGAAGCGAGCACAATGTAGAATGAAGAGAGTGAGGTGCAGAAAGAGGCAAGAGGTGGAGAAATAAGCAAAAAGTGCAGAAAGATGCAAAACAGGTGCAGAAAGAAGCAAGGAAGGTGCAGAAAGAGGCAAGAGAAGCACAGAAAGAGGCAAGAGAGGTGCAGAAAGAGGCAAGAGAGGTGCAGAAAGAGGCAAGAGAGGTGCAGAAAGGCAAGAGAGGTGCAGAAAGGCAAGAGAGGTACAGAAAGAAACAAGAAATATGCAGAAAGAAGCAAAAGGTACAGAAAAAAGCACGATGGTGCAGAAAGAAGCAAGGGAGGTGCAGAAAGAGGCAAGGGAAGTACAGAAGGAAGCAAGAGAACTGCAGAAAGAGGAACTAAAGTGTGAAAAGAGGAAGAAAGGTGGAGAAAGAAGCAAGAGAGTACACAAACAGGCAAGAGTTGTAAAAAAAGGCAAGAGAGGTGTAGAAAGAGGAAGAAATGTGCAAATGTGCAGAAAGAGGAAGAAATGTGCAGAAAGAAGCAAGAGGGGTGCAGAAAGAGGCACAAGAGGTGCAGAAATAGGGAAGTTAGGTGCCGAAAGTGGAAGTGAGGTGCAGAAAGCAAGAGAGGCACAGAAAGAAGCAAGAGGGGCACAGAAAGAGGAAGAAAGGTGCAGAAAGAGAAAGAAAGGTGCAAAAAGAAGCAAGAGAGGTGCAGAAAGTCAACTGAGGTGCAGAAAGACGCAAGAGAGGTGCAGTAAGAAGAGAGTGAAGTACAGAAAGAGGCAATAGGTGCAGAAAGAAGAGTGCAGAAAGAAGCAAGAAAGGTGCAGGAAAAGACAAGAGAAGTGAAGAGAAGCAAGAGAGGTGAAGAAAGAAGAGAGTGAGGTTCAGAAAGAAGTGAGAGAAATGCAGAAAGGAAAGAAAAGTACAGAAAGAAGCAAAAGAGGCACAGAAAGAAGAAAGAAGTGATGAAAGAGGAAAGAGGAATAGAAAGATGATAGGGAGAAGCACAGAAATAGGCAAGAGAGGTGGAGAAAGAAGCAATAGAACTGCAGAAAGAAGTACGAGAAGTTATGAGAGGCAAGAGAGATGCCAAAAGAAGAAAGAGATGTGCAGAAAGCGGAAAGAGAAGTGTTAAAAGAAGGAAGAGAAGTGCAGAAAGAGGCAAGAGGTGTAGAAAGAAACAAGAGAAGTGCAGAAAGTAGCAAGAGAAGTGGCAAGAGAGGTGCAGAAAGTGGAACTAAGGTGCAGAAAAAGGAAGAAAGGCACAGAAAGATGTAAGAGAGGTCCAGAAAGAGGCAAGAGAGGTGCAGATAGAGGCAAGGGAGGTGCCGAAAGAGGTAAGAGGTACAGAAAAACAAGAAATATGCAGAAAGAAGCAAAAGGTACAGAAAAAAGCAAGATGGGTGCAGAAAGTAGCAAGAGAGGTGCAGAAAGAGGCAAATGAAGTGCAAAAAGAGGAGGTGGAGAAAGAAGCAAGAGAGGGGTAAAAAGAAGCAAGAGAGGGGCAAAAAGAAGCAAGAGAGGTGCAGAATGAGGCAAATGAAGTGCAAAAAGAGGAGGTGGAGAAAGAAGCAAGAGAGGGGTAAAAAGAGGCAAGACGAGTGCAGAAAGAGGCAAATGAGGTGCATAAAGAGGCAAGCGAAGTGCAGAAAGAAGCAAGTGAACTGCAGAAAGTGGAAGTAAGGTGCAGAAAGAGGAAGAAAGGCACAGAAAGAAGTGAGGGAAGTACAGAAAGAGGCAAGAGAAGTGTAGAAAGAGGCAAGAGAAGTGCAGAAAAAAGCAAGAGAGGTGCAGAAAGAAGCAAGAGAGGTGCAGAAAGAGGCAACAGAGGTGTAAAAAGGGCACGAGAAGTACAGAAAGAGGCAAGAGGTTGAAATGAATGTGCTTTTTACTAAAAGGACACACCCAAACCCTGCACTCCCACCTGGGAGGCAAATTTACCACTGCACCTTTAAATAATCCACGTTTGCACAGCACTCCTACTCTGGAGGCAAAAAGACAAATTCAGGTGCTTTTTAAAATAACACACACAAGCTTATTCATGCAATGTTTAAAAAGGTAGGCCAAATATATCAATAAATGCGGATTCCCAAGTATCAATTAACTTCAATGAACAATTAGAATAAAATGCAGTATGTACAGATAGCGAAGAGTAGACAATATATACAAAATGGTTAGGAACATCTCACCGATTGAATTTGCGTCATCCTTGCCAACTCAAGTTTGGGAAGCCTGTCAAAAGCCCAGGAAGGAGTTTCAATCAGGACTGAAATACCGTCACCTCCACAGCAATACGTCTATTCTGTGGTGAACTTCCACCTGGCCCCCGAAGGCTCCCAGCTTTAGTACCATTACTCAACGTGAGGCGAAGCTTTTAGAAAACCTCGCCCCCTTCTCATTAGAAAAAACCGAGCTGGCTGTACCCGTCTGCATCAAGGCCAAGACGGAGGCTGGCCAAGCTCCCGTATTTTGACTCCGAGGCAGAGTTGTACATTCCACAGACACTTCCCACAACATATTCCAGTTCACTCTGGTCAGTGAGGAGCGAAAAACAAGTGAAGAGCAGAAACCTGCCATTCCCACTTTGCAGCTACGTGCGAGCAGCAAGGCAAAGCCAGACATGAGGCCATGTCAAAGCCAATAGTCAAAGTCAGAAAACAAGATGACATGAGGCCATGTCAAAGCCAATAGTACAGTTCTACTCTGTGACAGCTCCCACTAAAAGACAGCAAGATTACAAGACGTAAGAGAAGCAGGCATATGCAGGACCGTCCTACATTACGGCTAGGGTAAAATAACACACTAAAGTCAGTTAAAATGTTGGTAGTCGAAGGTCACCATAGGGTGCCCAACCACAAGAGTGGCTCTTTCATTACAGAGGTGCAGAAAGAGGTAGGAGAAGTGCAAAAAGAAGCAACAAAGGTACAGAAAGAAGCAAGAGAAGTGCAGAAAGAAGCAAGAGTGGTACAGAAAGAGGCAAGAGAAGTGCAGAAAGAAGCAAGAGTGGTACAGAAAGAGGCAAGAGAAGTGCAGAAAGAAGCAAGAGAAGTGTAGAAACAGGAAGTAAGGTGCTGAAAGAGGAAGAAAGGTGCAGAGAGAAGCAAGAGAAGTGCAGAAAGAGGCAAGAGGTGCAGCAAGAGACAAGAAAGGTGCAAAGAGAAAGAAGCAAGAGAAGTGCGTGGCCCCCCACCTCAGGCCAATTTTGGCCCCCAGGAACCCATTCCCCGGGGCCTGGCCATTTCCCCCCCAAATTTTTTAAAAAGGGAAGGGGGCTGGCTGGCTCTCCTCCCGGGGCATTTTTGGCCCTGGGGCATAGCCACATCGTTGGGACCGCGGGGGGAGCTCCAAGGCCCCCGCAGTCCCTGCCGGCTCCCTGCCTCCTGCGGTAGCCGGCATTGCTTTTGGGCAGAGGGATCTGCTAACATACAACTCCCTCTGCATCATAATTAGACATTGCCCCCAAAACCTCGCCCATTCAAGGGCTTAAAGAAACATGAAGCGCGGGAGACAGCACTTCATATTTGAAAACTTTTCGGAGGGATTTGTGCACCCAGCGCGAATCCTGCTGAATTTTTGTTTTAAATGGTTTTTTAGGCTCTCGGGTTCCCTGTCGGATTTTCTGAGCAGGCCTAGGGGGTCAGGTTGTTTCAATCCTGCCCCCTTTTCTTGTTTCTTTACCGTTTGTCTTGTAACTCGGTTCAAGCGAGTCACAAGATGGCTGCCAAAACTTCCTGGTTTGAAGTGTTTGCTGTCAATCATTTTGCAGGCTCGAGATCGGGACGGTTCGCGGCTCCTTCGCATCTATATCTGGATAACGGTAAATGTTTACACTTCTCAGGAACTACAGAACGTATTTACACCATTTAACAAAAAGAGTGCTTTCTGAATCAAGAGCTACCTTTTTGCCAAATTTGGTGCAATTCCGTTCAGCTGTTCGGCTGTAGCAGTGTCTAAAGTTTTCTATGGAAATGAACATGGAGAAAACATGTTTTGGGACCCCCTTTTTTCTCTGCTCCCGCTTGACCAATCACCTCGAAACATTCAGCACAGGAGCTGTCCTGACCGCCCCATTATTTATGAAAATTTAGTGTAGATTTATCAAACGACGCCAAAGATATTGGCAAAACAAAAAAAGCGTTTCCTGTGGAAACTAGGTCATAACTATAACTACCTACAGGTGACCGCCAGTAGGTAATATAAAACAATACTATACTGCATGAAAAAATATGAGCATGACACAATTAGAAATACAAGATTAGGATTTCACACTTGCGTAAACTCCCCAGGATACATGACATTTTCCTAAATTTCACTGGTTTCTTGCTGGAAGGGAAGATCAATTAAAAAAAGCCTTTGGTCATGTGGGTTTGGGAAGTCTGTTGATGCACACAACTTCAGACCTGTGAATGTATTTTGAACAGGGCCTGGGTTGGTATTGATCACATTTGGGCACTAGTGTAAATATGTCAAACAAAGGCTGAAAAAAATACCTGCTTAGTCCCTCTTGCTGTTGGCTGTCCTGAGCCAAATTGCTTCCTTGCTGCTAGTACAGAGAACAGACAGAGACACCTGGAGTTGCCCCAAGAAATAAATC
Organism: Triturus cristatus; assembly: GCF_964204655.1. Taxonomy (NCBI): domain Eukaryota; kingdom Metazoa; phylum Chordata; class Amphibia; order Caudata; family Salamandridae; genus Triturus; species Triturus cristatus. The sequence goes on from NC_140595.1 coordinate 310,293,320, forward strand.
ACGGCTAAGTACTAACAACACCCCTGCATCATTAGAAGAAAGAATGGCCCAACCCAAGCAGGCGAATGTGATAATTGCCAACCCAAGCCCTGTCCAAAAATCATTTCTATTCTGGTGTGAACAAATACGGTCCACACTATCCAAAGAAGTAGAATTCTGGTTTGGGGTCCTTCAGAGGATTGGGGGGGGGGGGGGGGGAGGGGCAGGGGGCAATTTAACACGTACTTAGACCTATGTTATTCTACAATATAACTGTACATGCAGCCTTACATGGATATTTACATTGGATGGTGAAACAATCATATATCTAAAAATACAGTACTCAGACATTAACTTGTAAAAGACAGGACCTGGTGTAGACCCACACATCAGTGTGTGACATATCTCTAAGAGGACCGGCTCTCTTCTCTCATGGTCCACATGATATTACTGTGTGTGGGGTCTTTCCAAAGCAGGGTGCCGGTGCCCATGTGCCTGCTGCACGGATGGAGAGTGTAGACGGGACCTAGTGTAGACCTAATGTCACTGTGTGACATATCTCCTAGAGGACATGGCACTCTCCTCTCAAGATCCACAGGATTTTATTGTGTACAGGATCTTTCCTAAGCACCCCAGTGAGTGTGCTGGTGCCCATGCACCCGATGCACCGATGGAGTGTGTGTCATATCTCCTAGAGGACAGGGCACTCTTATCCCAAGGTCCACAGTATATTGCTGTATGTGGTGCCTTTCCTAAGCAGCCCGGTGAGAGAGCACCGGTGCCCATGCACCTGCTGCACAGATGGAGAGTGGAGACAGGACCTGAAGCCAGCGGAGATGTTGCTGCTGAATCCCAGAAGAGTATGGAAGGCAGGAAAGAGGAGTCACTGTCATGAGGACTAGAGGGTAAGTGGCGGTACACTGATGGAAAGCTTCTGAAGCCTCACCTACCGGCTGGTATAGACTCTCAGGCTCGTGATCGAGAGAGTTCAGAGAGCCTTGGGGGGAATATGGATATCTGTAAATATTTAAATTTCTCAAAAACTACAGAATGGATTTACACCATTTAACAAAAAGAGTGCAATCTGAACCATGAGCTACCTTTCTGCCAAAATTGGTGTACTTCCGTTCAGCAGTTTGGGATGTAGCTGTGTCCGTTTCCCATGAAAATTAACATGGAGAAAAAACGATTTGGGACCCTCTCTTTTTCTCAGCTCCCGCTTGACAAATCACCCCGAAACTTTCAACACAGCAGCTGACCTGACTGCCCCATTAGTTTTGTACATTTCGTTAAGATTCGTCAAACGACACTAAAGTTATTGGCAAATCAAAAAACACATTTCCTATGGAAACTAGGTCCTAACTATAACTACCTACGGGCAACCACCAGTAGGAGATATATATACACATACTCTATATCACCTGAGCTTGAGTCACGCGCCTCCTGTTTTCTCAAAGGGAAGAGAACCCAGTAGAGTGAAACCATCTGGAAGTAGTAGGGGCAGGAAGGGTGTAGCACCTTAGGGGATCACATTCAGAAACACTATGTATGATTATGGAACTGTGTAGTATTTAGTGCAACAGTGTCACTAAAGTATTTTCTTTCTTGAAAAAAGGAGCAATGGGATGGACATTACGGATATTGTGTCTAATGGTTGATTATTGAGTGCAGAGTTTGAGCATCCCCACACTATCTCACCCTCGTTGTCTTGAGAGTCAAGGGTGGATATGGTTGATGTAGGAGGGTAGGATCTGCTTCACATGGGTACCCCCACTTTTTGCAGTTGTTTCACTGTTTTTCGACCTTAGTCTGGCTGTGGCCCTGCTAATCAGGACCCCAGCCTAGCTGCTTCCTCTCTAAAATGGTTTCCATGTACATTGGGTACATTTCTAATTGTATTCTGGAGTGCCTTATAAGCCCCTAGTATATGGTATACTATGTACCTAGGGCATAGGTACCTCAGAGGCCTACCAGGGGCTGAAGCATGTATTATGCCACCCCTGGGAAGCACTCCAAAATGACATCACAGGTCTGCTAATGCAGCCTGGGTAAGGTGGTGCTTGCACCCCTTACAGTGGTATAGGCTACCTATATCACTACCATTGCACACACATATAAAACCGATAAGTCACTCCTATGGCAGGCTTTAACCATCCTGAAGGCAGAGTGCTTGGTTTTTATGTGAGAGGGTGCCCCTGCATGAGCAGAGCCCCTCTGCACAGTTCGGAGTACCTCCTCTGATGCTGTTTGTGGTGCAGCCTGACCATATACTCTTAACTGCATTATAACCTCGCAGTAAATGCTAACTTTGGGATGGCTGCACGGAAACATGTCGCGTTTGGTGTCAAACACTTTGGAATACTACCACCCACCAGTTCTGGCAGCGGGGGTAGCATTCCACCCTTCTATAGGGAGAGACATGTTCACACTGTTGTAACCACCTCCCCAGTCAGGCAGATGTGTATTGGGGCTGGGCGGGAGCACTCTCTGGTGCTTTGAAGTCCTGCACTGGGGACACACTTGGTGTCCCTGTGGATAGTCCAGTTCAATCCGGTTCCAGGGGCTACCTGCCCCTGCTCTGGCGTGACACTGGACAAAGGAAATGGGTGTAAACACCCCTCTTTCCAAACCCTCCCATAGGTGGGTCCCTAGAGTATGTCCAACCCCCGAACTTTGTAGAAGTATGGGAACCCAGTCCTTGCGACTTCAGATTACCCTGGAAGAAACTCTGCAATATATATCCTGGACCTTCAACGTTCTAGAAGACTGAAGAAATCTCCCTTAGGGTCAAGGAGTGACTCCCCTGCTTGGCAGGCACCAAAGAAGCCACTGACCGGTCTGCATCGCTGAAGTTCCCGCCGGACGCCAAAGTCTTTACATCACCAGAGGTGGATTTCCAGACTTCCCCGAGGCTACCCCGAGTCCACAGCAAAGCTGAGGCCCGTCGCTATCGTGGGTGATGTGGAACCGTGACCCCTGGACACCGTGAACTTTTGCAGCACCATCATCTTCCCGGTCTTCCTCGAAGTTGTGCTTTGGGCTTCAAGTAGCCCCAGCCTCGAGCATCTCCTGCACCGAAGATTTCTGGCCTCCACTTCACGAGTGACCAGTGGGCCAGTTTCCAGTGCGACCGCTTGAGGCCCCTTCACAATCGCTAGCCCGTTGGCTAGTAGGTCCCCATGAAGGCAACTCCTCTTCTGATTGGTCTTTCCTGGTTGCTCCAGACGTGCCCTGACTTACCCTTGCTGGGTGAGGACTTACCCTTGCTGGGTGAGTCCCACAGACCTTGCTGGTCTGCACCACCGTCCTTTCTCTGATTCCAAGTGACTTGCCTCTGCCAAGGCTTATTGGGTCCAATCTGGTCGCAGACACCGCAGCACTCGACAGACTTCGTGCGGCAGCTCGAATCCAGCTCCTGTTGGTCATCGGCGCCTCCTGGACCTCATGGCTGAAGAGTCAAGACACCCGTCAACTCACCTGAAGCACCCGACATCTGTGGGCATTGGTTAATCGTGCCCTTGGTCACTGGTAAGTGACCCAGACTCTGTCCCCTCTGCTTTCAGGTTCCTTCCATCCTAGATCCAGGCTTGGATCGCTTCGGACACTTCTCCTCTTCACGGCAGCAGCCCTTATTCGCCAGCTTCCATTGAAATCGACGACGCGACACCTATGCACCCGGCTTCCCTGGGTGAGGTAACACGAGTACTCCGGTGCTCCTGTGGGTGCTAGCCCTAGAACTTCCCAAGTCCAAAGCGGTTTGGTCCTGACTCATTTCTGTCCCTAATCTTTAAATTTCCAACCGCAACATTGCCCATAGAAGCTAACAGGAACCCGTGGCTGTGTTCATACACTGCACACGGCCCCCGTGGGTCCCCTGTGTCACTACCTTGGGTGGTTCCTTGGGGTCCCAGTGATTCTACAGGCTCTAGGCCTTGTGTCTAGTTCAGTCGTGGTTCTTATACCACTTTATTGGTATATGGTTTGGTACGCCCCTAGGGCCCAAACGTGTATTTGTGCTATTGCTGTTGATTGCTAACTTGTAACTTAAGTACTTCGAACTCCAGTCTCATAAAGAGACTAGAGCGGTGCGTTTTATCTTAAATACATATATTTTAAATATATACCAGGTGTGGTTGTCCTTTCATTTGATCATTCAAGAGATTATAGACTGGTAAAACAAGCTGCTTTACATTCCTTCAAGACTTAGCCTGAAGGCTGCTCTCCATAGCTACCACTAGGATAGCTTTCAATAAAGGTTGTCTTTAACCTATCACCATAAGGGGTTGTTTGGACTGATACAGGGTGCCCTCTATAACTAGTGGACAGCATAGATCAGGTCAACTTGCCACAGTTGATGGTTGTACTTGGCCCAGTTTTCAGAGCCATAGTAGGACAGGCCCCGGTACATTAGTGGCAAACTTCCTCAACCCCTACAGTTAAGGCTCAGTTGGCCTAACTTTCACCATACACCCCTGAACAGGGTCTGAAAGCAGCATCTAGATGTTAATTTATGTTATGTTACTACATTTTGTAGAGCGCTCAACCCCCACTGTGTTTCCACCACTAATAGAAAAAGATGTATATAGGCACTAACCATGTTTAATTGTTTGCGAAAGCACGTGTAACTGTTCTCTAACTTCAGATGGTGATGTACTTTGTTCTGCAATGTGGCTTCTGAACGAAAGAAGGGAGAGCCACCTATGCAAATTCTCCACAAGTGATAAACCACATGGGTACCTTCTGTGGCGGAACACAGTGAGTGTTGAAGAATGCGATGATGGAAGCGATATTTTGGAAATTTGTTTTGATGCTTATTCCCATCAGTTGCCTGAGCTTTGGCACCATGCAACCTAAGACAGCAGAAATGTCCACAAAAGTGAACGGCTACCAGGCAGGACAGGGTAGTACTGAGGGATTGGCAAAACCCTCTGTAAATACAGCTGGGACTCTTGGTGTTATGTGTATATGAAATAAATGACAGAGAACAAAGTCGCCTAAAAGCTGTCTTTGAAACTAGGGACTATATTGGCAGAAATTCAAATTTTGGTGTTGGGAAAGAATGCATTTTACATTGATTACAAGATGAATGGGAAGATTAACTACAAGGGAGGAGATAAGAGTAGAGAAGAAAAGAGAGAAGTTATAGAGAACCCGTATTTTGTGAGCCAATGAAGACAGTGGGAAAGAATCTGGAATAAACCAGAGAGACAGTGCGGGCAAGTGCATACGGATGTGGCATGGAAAAAAAGAATGCATGTTTTGGATGGGTTTAGTTGAAAAGAACGAGATGTCATCCAAGAATTGATAGACGATACATCTACGGACATTGTTGTTAGGCTAAGAATGGTGGAAAACAAAAAATGAAGATCAGGGAGGTATTCATATTGAGGTGACACAAAAGCCCAGAAGAGGAAATGAGGGATCCAAGAGGAGTCCTGCAAATTGACAAGGCAGATCATCTGCGACTGAACTATGGGGAGGCCTGTAACAAAGAGGGAGATGGTCACAACCTTGCCTTTCCCAAGGCATGGATCAGAAGAGATATGAAAGATCGGAAGAAACCCAACAGAGTGCAGTATTAGGATTTCCTATTGTGGTATTTTATGGCTTTTACCAGTGCCACAAGTTTGATCCATAGGCTGTCTAGAAAATAGTGGAGATCCATAGAAGTTAATTCTGATGCTAGATATGAGGCAACAGGGAAAAAACTGCAGATGTCCAGGATTCCAACTGACACATCCACTTGCACTATAAATATGGGCTTCTCGAGGAGTCACCAGACATCTTCAGGCATGAACACGAAGGTCAGGACAATATGATCCAAATTCTCAATGGATAGGGTGCTGAAATGGTACAACGTGTGAGGATCGACAAACAGATCACTACGCCCTGCTCAGACAGTAATAGATCGCAGACTTTCTTCCAGCTGACTAGCCGCGGTCCGTGCAGGTAACAGCGGTGGGGCCGCTTGAGGGGGGGATTTTCGAGGGACGATGCAGAGGGAAAATTAATTATTTATTTAAGTTTTCCTCTGCATTGTCCCTCGAAATCTCCCCCACCCCACCCGGCCCCACCGCTGTCACCTGCAAGGACCGCGGCTGCAGCTGACCACTGCTTTGCAGCCCTTCAAAGCTAGCATTTATTTCTATTGTAAGCCAGTTGGTACCTCTTCCTTTGGCTGAGGAGACAAGCCAAGTTCTGCTTTCCCTTCCTCAGCCCATGTCAAGAAGATCCCAATGAGTTTACTCTAGGCTCAGATGCTTCTTCATTACAGGCATTGGTCTACGATCACACTTGGTCTACGATCACACTGTTTTGTCCAGACATGGGCATCTTAATTGTCAGTGTTTACACCTGTGCTTTGAATTTACATACAGTTAATATACAAATCATTCAATTAGTGTGGGCTACCTTGCAAAGGGCATCACCAACAATGAGAAAGTAGGAGGCCTAGGGGTTATTACACAGCATGTCAACAGAGAGAATGACTGATTAAAATATTTCAGTGCCACTGGAACATTTTTGAGAATGATGAAGGCTTAAATTAGGTGCTTACTGATGACCATTAATTACATTTAAATGAATAGGACATCTTAAAGGCATGTTAAGTTTGCAAGCACAACCCAAGAAACCTGCTTCTGATGCTTGCCACAGGCTTGCTTTACATGCAAGAACTACTCTGACAGAAACAAATGTGCAGGTCTTAACATGATACCAAAAAACATACCTGTGATAAGTAATGTGTGGTGCATTTGATTGAATGTTTATGCTGAAAATTATACAGGGAATTCCTGAACACGCAAGAGCTTTGCAACATAATTATTCAGAATCGCACCTTGCACAGCATTATACTGTTCATCCCTCTAACCGAATAGAGTTTAAACGTATTAGGACAATGTATCAATCCAAGGTCCAAAAAGAGAATTCCAATTACTTTGGTGAAACATCGTTAGGACATTGGAATGATCTCTACTTTAAAGAAAGATATAGATGTGAACTTCCTTCCACAGCACAATATAATTAATGTTGTGTGCATCATTTATTCCTCACTATACTGTTGGTACAATCTTACAGTACCTTGTGGGAATGTACCCGACTGCAATGTCTACTTTACTTCTCCTAATAAATAGAAGCAGTAGTTTTTGGAAACATTATAATGCAGAGATTCCCAAACATTACAGAACCACGACCCACTTTTTAGTACGACAATCCTTCGCATCCCACCTAACTTAAATAGACATGAGGGGGCGATATATTTAATGTAACTAAAGCATTGTAATTTACAGGCTGCATATTTTCCATTGAAATGGACACTAAATGTGCACAGACATTTAATGATAAAACTATGTTGCACACAAACAATGTGTGGAATTCGGGTTTCAGCGACTGTTTATTATTTGTGCATCACCAAATAAAGCATCTTGATATGTTCTGATCCTATTAAAATCTTTCTTTCCATCATACTTCAGAATTACAAAAAAATCGTGCTTCATTTTTGATTTTCTAACTGCTGAATGTGTTCAATTGATTTACAGGTATTTACAATTTGTTGTGTGTTAGGAAAAAATGACGTTCTACAGCCTTTCCTTTCACACTACATGTACCCCGGCAAGATTGTAGCATAAATCATTTTACTTTTCATTCTCTCACTGCAAAATGAGAGCAATTTGTAAACACCAGTCCCCATGTTAAAAAACACATAAGCAGCAATTTGTCAGAAGACACAGCCTGACATTTGACCTCTGTTTTTCTTGCGCAGAAATTGTGACAAGATAAATACAGAATTCTAAGGCATCTTTATTTATTACTTCGACTTTTGCGAACTACCAAAAATTGGCTCACGACCCACCAGTAGGTCCCAACCCAAAGTTTGGGAAACACCGTTATAAGGAGATTTCGCCTTGGTCATGCTTCTGTTGCCAAGAAAGAGGGGGAGAGGATGTGGTCTCACGGCTAGAGCTGCCAACTTTGGACCTGGGAATCCAAGGTTCGAGCCTCGCGGTCGACTCTACATCCTAAGATTCGGGACAAATCACTTAATCTCCCTGTCTACCCAAAAATAAAATGCATGTGTCCTTGTGTAACGTAACTGGTGCTCATATAAAGCCTTCGGGTTAAGTTCACGCTATATAAATCTGCAAAAAAACAAAGAAGCCGTATTCACTGTACAGCATTTATTCTGACTACCCTTGATAGAAGAAGCTGCTGAGTTAACATACTTAAGAGGTGTAGAAGCACTGCTGGAGAAATACGGGGAGTCTATGCCAGATTTCGATTGTGTTTATTAAGTGACCCCTGATGTTCTTCTTTCTAAGCAAAAAGGACATTCATATAGTGGTTCTGGTCTCCCTGAACAGCCTTTGTCGTGTTATCAATATTTACGTGGTAAACATCTTGGCATCGTTCAGAGAGGCTACGCTACGGATTTGGCCAATCCATGAAGATATATTTTATTTTATTTCAGAGTTACACATACACAGACTGATAAAAACGAAATTCCCCTCTATTTTCCAATATTTGGAAACCTCCTCTTGACACCACATTTTTTCTAGCTGACAGAGGAACAGTCAGGGTTCAATCACAGCTACACGGACGTGTGGCAGAGATGTAAAAAAAAATTTAGGCTCTATACTAAATACAGATGCTTATAATTGCCTCAAGTAGTAGGTTGCTTGTTGTGTAGGTATTTTATTTAAATACATACGCATCATGAAAATTTTATATATGCACAATATGCCCCTTAAATGTAATATTCCTCCTCCAAATACCTAATGCAAACAAATTACTACACTCTGTTGACTACTCTGCATTCAATATTGTCAATATCTCTTCTAAAAAGAACGAAATTGAGAGTGGTGTTAAGATCACATCACATTAATTTTATGTGCGGTGTAATGGTTTTTTATCAAATCTAAGATGGAATATTTACTTCTAGAAACAGATTTGACAGCATTATTTCCTAGTCATTTCAGTCATAACATCTGTTTTATTTGCACAGGTTTGATATTGGTCTCTACGAAGAGATACTGAGGCCACTGTTGGTCAGTATAAAATCACTAATGTGCAACGGATGGTGCAAGACAATGCCTTTGGCTGATGTTCAATTTAAACAGCAGTGTTTGGATACTGATGGATGTGATTAGTCAAAGCAGAGACAAAACTCTTGATGAACACCATGCCGTGGAGGCAAGTGCTGCTGGATCATTGGAACTTCAAATGGGACATTCTCTCTTTGAGTTGCAGTTGTTGATTCTCTGTTGCGTGTAAGCATGGTCTACCAACACGTTTCAAGATCATTGCTATGTCTATGATATCATCGAGATTTTATTCCATTCCTGACCAAGAAATAGTTCTTCTTCATGTTGGTTTTAGAACAAGAGAAGAAATTTCAGACATCTGGAGATCCCGCTGCCTGATTAGTGGCTGCATTGGTGGGAACGCCCCTCCAAGTTTGGAAGCTGAAGAAAGAACTTGCCCCGTAGCCAAGCATCACGAGGCAGGCAAAGAACTGAAATTGAGAAGAAGGCAAGAAGAATTAGTGGCATTTTAATGGTTTCAATATTCACCATTATACACTGTGTGCCGCAGGTCAAGACAACTTGATACTAGTTACTTACAGTTTTTTGTTTTTTTTACTATTTTTTGTTTGTTCAACAAGGGCGTGGCCTATTCAATTGTGCGACACCTGCACAGAGGTTGTACCTATAATGACAGTTCCTAATTATACTTTGACATACATTCATAATATTGAATATAAGCATGTCACTAGTCAAGTAGCACATGCTTTTCGCTATAGGTACAAAAGTCACATAACCAGGCTGGCAAGCCAGTCGGCGAGCAAATGCATCATGTGGAAAAAACAATAAGATTCAGTTCTGACTGGCCGCAATCAAGAATCAAGATATTCTAGCATGAAAAGATAAGCAAAGTTAATGTATGCCATTGAAAGTTGGTGTTCTGCTAATATATGGCAAGATAATTGCAGATAAAGATGGATGGATATGTTGCAGGGAGCAGAACTATGCTTGGAATCACAGAACATCAGTAGGCAGGAACTGAGTCACCATACCACCTCAGTACCCATGAGCCCGAGTCTGACTAGCTAGAGTGTCTCACCTGCCTCCAAACCATATCCAGAGAGACAAGTGAATTGACATTGCAAAACACAACATTCCCGGCTCTCTTAGGGATTGCGGTAACAGGACATCCCCCTTTTGCTCTCAATCTCATCCATAATAAAATATAGCAGAGGCTCAAAGGAAGTTTGAAATGTTTATTTAAACTATCCTGCTCTAGAATGTAGTATTCATGCCACAATTAGAAAACAAATGCCTAACAAAAATACAGTTAGCATAATCAGTAAACCATATATTATGACAAGCCCCATCATATTATAACACAGATAAGCCTAACCCCCTCCCCTTCTACAGAAGCGGAATGATTATACAACAAAGATCTCTGGGATTAGTAGCGGACTCTGTACCATAGCATACACAGTTGGATATTCTACACCTTGGGTACAGCCGTGATCTCCTCTCAGATAGTCTCTCTTTCTGTGTATGTTACATTAATGTGCATACCTATATGACAAAGCGCTTATGCTCACAAACAACAGCTACACGCATGTGTTGTGTCTAGGTTCTAGTGCCTGACCAGAACGAAATAGCAGGGAACATTGTTTTTTGACCTGGTCTGCTGTTTTCAGACTAAATCCCAGGAAAGAACAGAATGGGAAAACAGCTGCAAGTTCTGTGTGAAAATACAATGTGGCACAAAAATAAACGTGATTAGATAGTAACATGCCCAACAAAATGAGGCCTGGATCGTGCACAGTTAGGCTAACATAGGAAAAATGATAATTGGCCATTAGGAAAAAAAAATCTTAATTTTGTTATCAACAATGATTGGCTTTCCTTCACGTTGCGCTTCATATGTAGCACAATCCTACTAAAAGTATCAAGAAAGCACAAAGCAAACTAGACTGCATATGTAAGGTTTCAAAAGGACTACAAGAACAACTAAAAGACACATTTATGGTCACATGATTATGTAAACCAATAAATAAATACATAACTAAACTAGTGAAAAATAAAGAAATCACATTAAATCCGATTGCCACTCTGAAGTTATAGTTAGTATTCCCAAAGATCAGAATTCCTTGGATATCAGCTTCCTAATACCTTTTCACCCATTTGACAAATCACCACAAACCTTTCTAGACCTATAGCATTTTCTGCATTTTGAGACGATATACATTTTTGTGGTGTACCATTAAGCGGGTGCAAAAATAAAAAGGAGGGGTCACAAAAAGTGTTTTGCACCAATGCATGGCCGCAAGCTAATTTAAAAATATAAAAAATATATAAATAAATTCTCTACATATTACCACTTTAACAAAGTAGTAATAGGTAGGGACCTACTACTCACCTATATCTAAAGCACTAACACTGAACACAGTCAAAGTGTAGTAAAAGCAATATGGCTGCCTTTTCATTATCTAAAAACAACCATTACCCAATTATATAGTGGCTTGCCATTGCCATGTATCAAGGTATACTGCAGAGTTATCACGCTACACCATGGCCCAAATTAAAACTAAGGCCTAGCTGTATTATTGGATTGTGGTACCCTTGCATCACTCATGTATCACATGGCAAAGGAACGCAAGGCCACTATGCATGGTGGCCCTGTATTGATTGGTAAATCTGGAGAAATGCAAGGCAGAGCAATTCAATGTTTTGTGTTACTCTGCTCACCATAATCTACATTGCTCCTAAATTTCACATACATCTGTATGCCACTCCACTATGTGCTATTCCACTCTGCAATATTACACTATATGCAATGCCACTATACGCTATTCCACTCTACGCCATTTTGCTGTATGCCACGACACTCTACTCTATTCGACTGTATTCTAATCCACTCTACAACACTCCACTGTACGCTATTGTGAGAAGTTGGCCTGATATATGCTATCCACTAATTATAGTGGGCATCTTGTATCAGTCCAAACACCCCTTATGGTGAATAGGTTAAAGACAACCTTTATTGAAAGCTATCCTAGTGGTAGGTATGGAGAGCAGCCTTCAGGTTAAGTCTTGAAGGAATGTAAAGCAGCTCGTTTTACCAGTCTATAATCTCTTGAATGATCAAATAAAAGGACAACCACACCAGGTATATATTTAAAATATATGTATTTAAGATAAAACACACCCCTCTAGTCTCTTTATGAGACTGGAGTTCGAAGTACTTAAGTTACAAGTTAGCAATCAACAGTAATAGCACAAATACACGTTTGCGCCCTAGGGGCGTACCAAACCATATACCAAAAAAGTGGTATAAGAACCACGACTGAACTAGATACAAGGCCTAGAGCCTGTAGAATCGCTGGGACCCCAAGGAACAACCCAAGGTAGTGACACAGGGGACCCACGGGGACCGTATGCAGTGTGTAAACACAGCCTCGAGTTCCTGTTAGCTTCTATGGGCAATGTCGTGGTTGGAAATTTAGAGATTAGGGACACTTGGAATCGAGTTAGGACCAAACCCTTTTGGACTTAGGAAGTTCTAGGGCTAGCACCCATGGGAGCACCGCAGTTCTCGTGTTACCTCACCCAGGGAAGCCGGGTGCATATGTGTCATTTGGTGTCGGGTTGCGTCGTCGATTTCAATGGAAGCTGGCGAAGAAGTGCTGCTGCCGTGAAGAGGAGAAGTGTCCGAAACGATCCAAGCCTGGATCTAGGATGGAAGGAACCTGAAAGCAGAGGGGACAGAGTCTGGGTCACTTACCAGTGACTAGGGGCACGATGGACCAATGCCCACAGATGTCGGGTGCTTCAGGTGAGTTGATGGGTGTCTTGACTCTTCAGCCACGAAGTCCAGGAGGCGCCGATGATGACCAGGAGCTGGATTCGAGCTCTCCCATGAAGTCTGTCGAGTGCTGCAGTGTCGGCGACCAGATTGGACCCAACTAGCCTTGGCAACGGCAAGTCACTTGGAATCAGAGAAAGGATGGCGGTGCAGACCAGCAAGGTCTGGGGGATTCACCCAGCGAGGATAAGTCGGGGCACGTCTGGAGCAACCAGGAAAGCCCAATCAGAAGAGGAGTTGCCTTGATGGGGACCTACTAGCCAACGGGCTATCGATCGCGAAGGAGCCTCGAGCGGTCGCACTGGAAACTGGCCCACGGGTCACTTGTGGAGTGGAGGCCAGCAATCTTCGGTGCAGGAGATGCTCAAGGCTGGGGCTACTCGGAGCCCAAAGCACAACTTCAAGGAAGACCAGGAAAATGATGGTGTTGCAAAAGTTCACCGTGTCCAGGGGTCACGGTTCCACATTCCCCACGATAGCCACGGGCCTCAGATTTGCTGGGGACTCAGGGTAGTCTCGGGGAAGTCTGGAAATCCACCTCTGGTGATGCAAAGACTTCGGCGTCCGGCGGGAGCTTCAGCGATGCAGACCGGTCAGTTGCTTCTTTGGTGCCTGCCAAGCAGGGGAGTCACTCCTTGACCCCAAGGGAGATTTCTTCAGTCTTCTAGTTAAAATAGAACGTCGAAGGTTCCTGGATATATATTGCAGAGTTTTGCCCAGGGTAATCTGAAGTCGCAAGGACTGGGTTCCAATACTTATACATAGTTTGGGGGTTGGACATACTCTAGGAACCCACCTATGGGAGGGTTTGGAAAGAGGGGTGGTTACACCCATTTCCTTTGTTAAGTTTCCCGCCAGAGCAGGGGCAGGTAGCCCCTGCAACCGGTTTGAACTGGACTATGCACAGGGACACCAAGTGTGCCCCCAGTGCAGGACTTCAAATACACACCTGCCTGGTTACACCTCCCTGGGACAGGAAACCTATTGTCCAGGCCTCCCCTGCCGGAGTTTCGGTCAGCAGCAGGAGGCCAGACCCGTGTCTGTGGCAGAGGCATCCATTTTGTGATGCCAGGGCTGTAGAAAGTCCTACTGGATTAGACCAGTGTGAACATGTCTCTCCCTCTAGAGGGGTGGAATGCTACCCCCGCTGCCAGAACTGGCGGGGGGGGGGGGGGGGGGGGGTAGTATTCCAAAGCGTTTGCCACCAAACACAACATGTTTCCGTGCAGCCATCCCAAAGTTAGCATTTACCGCGAGGTTATAATGCACTTAAGAGTACATGGTCAGGCTGCACCACAAACAGCATCAGAGGAGGTACTCCGAACGCTGCAGAGGGGCTCTGCTCATGCAGGGGCACCCTAAAAACAAAGCACTCTGCCTTCAGGATTGTTAAGGCCTGCCATAGCAGTGACTTATAGGTTTTATATGTGTGTGCAATGGTAGTGATATAGGTAGCCTATACCACTGTAAGGGGTGCAAGCACCACCTTACCCAGGCTGCAGTAGCAGGCCTGTGGTGCCATTTTGGAGTGCTTCCCAGGGGTGGCATAATACATGCTTCAGCCCCTGGTAGGCCTCTGAGGTACCTATGCCCTAGGTACATAGTATACCATATACTAGGGGCTTATAAGGCACTCCAGAATCCAATTGTAAATGTACCTAATGTACATGGAAACCATTTTAGAGAGGAAGCAGCTAGGCTGGGGTCCTGATTAGCAGGGCCACAGCCAGACTAAGGTCGAAAAACAGTGAAACACCAGCAAAAGTGGGGGTACCCATGTGAAGCAGATCCTACTCTCCTACAGCTATTACATTGTATGCCACTCCACTGTACACTACTCCACTCTATGCCACTCCAGTGTTTGGCACTCTATTCTATTCCACTTTATTCTACACTATTCGATTGGGCCCCACTCCAATGTACGCCACTCCACAGTATGCTATTACACTCTACCCATGCCACTGTACCCCACTCCAGTCTACACCACTCCATTAAATGCCACTCCACTGTATGCTACTCCACTATACACTATTACAATCTGTGCCACTCCACTGTAGAACACGCCGCTCTACGCCATGCCACTCCACGCTATTACACTGTACACAACTCCGCGGTATGCCAGTACGTTCTATACTATTACACAGTAACTCTACTCTATGCCTTTTCAGTGTATGTCAATCCACTGTATGCCACTCTGCTATATGCTACTCCAGTATATGCTAATCCACTCTACACCATACCACTGTATGATATTTAACTGTGCCACTCCACTGTACGTTACTCCACTCTACACCACTCTAGTGTATGACACTCTACTCTAGACCACTCCATTCTACGCTATTCCACTGGACACATCCACTTCATGCTATTACACTATACCCCATTCCAGTGTACGCCACTCTGGTCTACACCCCTTAACCACTGCGCGCTACTCCACTATACGCTATTACACTTGCACACACTACGCCACTCCAGTGCATGCCTTTCCAGTCTACGCTATTCCACTTTATGCCACTCCACTGTACGCTACTGTATGCCACTCCGCACTACTCCAGTGCACACCACTCTAGTCTATGCTACTCCAGTCTACGCTATTCCACTTTATGCCACTCCACTGTACGGTACTCTATGCCACTCCAGTGTACTCTTCTCCACTCTATATAACTCCACTCTACAAACCTCTACTACACTCTGTGCCACTCTACTATACTCCACTCCACTCTATCCCTGTACACTCCACTGTCTAAACTTGCACTTAACTCTATGCTCATACATTCTATTGTACAACACTCTATGACATTTTTGAACACTGTATGACAGCACTCAATTCTACTGTATGAGACGTAGCTCCAATTTATAACAGTTTCCTCGTCTCTACGCTACGCCACTTCAGCCTATGCCTTCCCAAACTATGCCACTGTACCCTACTCCAATCTAAGCCGCACCACTGTACACCACTCCACTCTACACTATTCTACTCAATGCCACTCCACTGTTCTACATTCCATTGTACAGTATTCCACTGTACGCTATTCCCCACTTTGCTACTCTACTTTATGGTAATCCACTCTACACCACTCCATTGTATGACACTCTCCTCTACTCTATACAACTCCACTCTTTAAAAGAATGCTACACTTCATGGCACTCTACAACATTCTACTCCACTCTATCTTCATACACTGCACTGTCCAACTCTACTCTCCACTTGATGCCCATACACTCCAATGTACAACACTCTATTCCACTATACAACACTTTTCTATGTGACACAGCACTCCACATTACAGTATGAGACCCCACTCCAATGTATAACAGGTTACTACCTATGCTACACCAGTACACTCCATGTCACACTACTTTATGACACACCAGTACACTCTATTGTACTTTACTCCACACTGTGTTACACCACTTCACTCCACTGTATGAGACTTTACCTGACTGTATGCTACTATACAACATTCCACTCTACGCAACTCCTCTGTTTCACACACTGCTTTACTTTATGCATCTCCACTCTACAACACTCTACCATGTATGCCACTCTCCAACACTTCACTCCTGTCTTTACTTCTTCATTCCACTGTACAACACTGTACCACTAAAACATGCATGCCACTATACAACACTCTACTATGATACTCTAGTCCACTATACGGCACTGCATGCAACTTTGTATGCTACTGCACCCCACTTTACGCCACTCTACTCTGACACAGTACTCTACTCTACCTCACTACTCCACTGTACGTCACTCAATGCAATGCTAGTATACTCTATAACACTGTTTACCAATCCACTGTACTACACTCTACAGCATTGTACTGTTCACCACTCCAAAAATATCAACTAGACTTAACACCACTCTACTCTACTGTACTGTAGTCTACATCACTTTCCAATACTGTACGATGCCTCAGTACACTCTACTGTACAATACAGTACTACGATTTAGGACACTTTATTGGTCTGTATGCTACGCCACTCAACTCTACTGCACTTCACTCCACTATAGTCTATGACATGCCACTACACTCTGACACTTTACTCCACTCTTCACTACCTCACTCCAGTGTATTCCACTCCACTTTATTCCACTCTACGCCACTGTAATATACTCTGCTCTCTGCAGCTCCACTGTTTGACACTCTACTCCACTGTATGCAACTTCACTCTACAACACTGTTCTACACTCTATGCCCCGTATGACACTCAACTCCACTATTTGCCTATCCAATCAACGTCATTGTACTATACTGTATGACACTCAATGACACACCACTCAATTTCTCTCTACGATTCGCCACTTCACTATATGACCAAGCACTCACTCTACTCCACTCGATTCCAATCTACAACGGTCCAGTCTTTGACAATAGAATTTACAACACTCTCCTCCACGGTACTGTATGATACTACACAAAACAACTCTCTACTTGCAACACTGGACTTTACGATTTGAAACACATTGTTATTAAAAATATGGAAAAAACATAGAAATTAAATGAAAAAAAAACAAAGGTTAAAGCTTTGTTATAGTTAGGAAAACTTATTTTCCCTATACAAACTGTAGGAAGGTGGAGTATTATATGGCGATGCTGGTTAGGTTTCACCATGTAATACTCGCACAATACCCCAAGGATGGTCCTTTGCTTTACAATAATAAATCCTTAGCTCAGTCCTGGTAGTGTGGCAAACAGCAGTCAGGCCTTACTAGAGGACCATGTGTCAAGCATTTTAGAATGCCAACATGGACAATAAGTAATTGACACAACTTGAAAGAAATCAGACACCAATTTATAAAAATAAAGCCGATTTTAATGTAAATTTAGACACCAAAATGTAGTATATCAGACAAGTATGACCGGAGATATGGATTTTAGAAGCGATAATAAGTCACTGCAAAACTTTAGCATTGCAGTCAATGGGAAAAACCACTGGTGACAATCGGTCACTTGCAGGTTGAGTTGCGTGGACCCCAAGGAAGGTAAAGGTGATGCAGGCCCCAAGACCAAGCCATGACAGTCAAGGGAACCCGTCTTTGGTCCGGGATGAGCCGCAGTCGTGCAGTTCCTGTAAGGTTGTCACAAGTGCAGAGTATCACGCCTCTGCATGGTGCACATCCTGTTGTCACAGACACAGGTCTCTTCTTTGTCCTTTGTTGCAAGTCAGAATTGAGGTTCTGGTGTCAGGGGTAGCACTTCAATCCTAGATTTAGGGGCATTAGGGGTGTGGGTGTAAGTATCTAAAGGGCTATTAGCTCCAGTGGCTAATCCACCCCGGAGGTGACCACATCTGGGGGAGGGTGTGTCACCTCTTTTACCAAGAACCCTCTAGTCTGCCACTTTTAAAAATGGCAGAAACCTTTCTTAGCTGTACAGACCAGGCAGCCGACCCTAGAACATTTGCTAGCCTACTGGGGATGTACACCTCCTGAATACCTAATTTTCCCATCCTGACTGGGTGCAAATTTGCCCAGGCAGGTGGGAGGCTGTTGTCTCCTTTGGAAGGTAGTCTGGTTGCATATCACAGGCAGTGAAGGATTTGAAGCTCACTGCCTTGATGTGCCACTTTACTAGCCATCCTGTCAGGGAGGGAGGTGTGACCTCCATCCCATCCAGCCCATTGTTTCTGACTCCTGGGAGAGTTCACACCTCCTGTCAGGGGGTTAGATTCCTGTCTGGGTGGCAGCAGCTGGGGGCAGGCAGCCAGAGCACAGAAAAGGATGGGGCACCCAGGTGGGCATCCTCTACTCAACACTAGAATTGTGTCAGGGGTGACAAGCACGTTGTTTGATACCAAACCCATAATGGAGCTGGTGAATTCTATTTTGCCCGGGTGCCAGCCAATGTTATCCTATGGACCGCTGATCACTTGTAGTAGCCTTTAATGGAAAAGGCCAAATGGGGACATATAAGCTTGCACTTACATGTCCACACCTTTTAATATAATGCACCTTGGCACAGGACGCCTTCCTTAGGGGTGGCTGGCATATATTAAAAAATATTGGATTGACTCTGGATGGCGCAAACAATGCTTCAGGCCCTGGTGTCCCCTTTAAAACCCATGCCATGGCTACCCCTGGTACCACATAGTAGGGATTTATAGGGGGGTTAAAGTCCTTGCCAATTGGGGTTGCCAAATCACATGTGTACGTTTTAGGGAGAGGGCACTGGGACCTAGGCAGCAGGCTACAGTGCACTTTCAGAGTTATAACCATCAGCATTGGAGCAAAAGATAGAGGGTGACCGTACAAAAACGTGACTTTCCTACACAAACCAAGTTTAAATTACACACACCTTAAAAAGTCTAAACTTATAGTTATAACTTTCATTTACAATGTAGCCACCACCTTCAAATTGTCATAAGTAGGGGCCTCGTTAAACTCCATTTTCAGCTCGCTCCAGACAACACCAACTATAACTCGCCACTCTACCATGCACTGTGTTCTCACATATAATGATACTTCACGGTACAACACTACACAGTACGAGACTCTCCACCATTCTACTGCACAACACTACTCCCAACACTGAACTATATGACACTCTACTACACCAAACTTCACTCTGTAACTACACTCTAAAACACTCTGTTACACCCTTTGTCACTGTATGACACTCTACTAGATGATACTCCACTCCACCACACTCCATTTCATAGCACTCCAGCTGACGACACTCCACTGTACAACACTCAGCTCTAGCGTTTGACATGCCACTACACTGTACAACATGCAGCTTCACTTTACGATACTCAACTCCACGACAAGACACGCCACTCCACTTTTTAACACTTTACTCCGCTGTTAGTTACGCCATTTCTCTCTACTCTATTACACTCTATAATACTCCACTCTACGACACTAGACTCAACACTCTCCTTCATTGTACTATACTACACTCTACTTTATGACACATCAATCAATGAATCTATCAAAAAGGATCCGAAAGGGTCCTGATAAAGCCTACCTAAAAAAGTAATAATAAGGTGCTCCACAATTAGTAGAGTCCTATACTAGAAAAAACACTTGTTTTTCTAGAGTCCCCTCACTCACCTAGGGTTGCCCCAGGGTGACATGCTTCATCATAGGGGTCCTCCCAGGCATCTACTGTCTGGGGCGTGCTACAACTTGGCGGAATACGCAGGAGCACTTTTTTACTTCCAACTATGTGTAGTGATGTGCTGTGTGGCGTGAAAAGTGAAATAAATCAATAAAAATTACCTGGATAGTGAGCCCTAATTTTTATTCTGCTCCTATCCGGTAAATGTACATTAAAATGGGGCTAGTAGTAGAGAACAGTAACCATTATGTGAAGCTGTCCCTAGTTACTTGGTCGACATGTTTCGTGGTTACCCCAACCACTTCATCAGGACCACACAAGGACCAGCCTTGCGTGTACCACTCTGTGTTATTACAAACAAACGAATAATTTGTGCTCTTTCAACCAAATTGGTTTGTTAAATACATACGATTCCCATGACATAAGGATTTCTTAGATGTATAGGGTCGTAGTTTCTGTATGAAGATATAATGACACATAAGGATTAGTTACACACCCAAGTCCACAAAATGATGTGGACAAGGGACCTTAATCACTTTACATTTTATTTAAGTGTCAAAAGGCTCTTGTCTTTCTTAAAAATGAAAGTGCATTTTAAAAAGTGCTTAGGTGAATCAAGTGAAAACACAAAGACATACACACATATATACAAAACACACGGCTGCGGTAGGTTTGAGTGGGTATAACCTACTTTTATGGAGGCGTAATTCTACTCCATGGTGTTGCTGGGGCAGGGAGGCTCTAGATATCTAGAACAAGGTATAAGATTGCAAATTAAAAGCGCAGATGGGTATTCTTAACAAATGCGAGAGACTGAATCTTAAAGATTTGTCATGGCATGTTATTTCCTCTAAGCCAACTTACTTGTCTAGATCGGACCATCAGCCTTTAAATCTAGTAGCTCCCAGGAACACCGCATATTGTTGTGTCCCTGTCGGTGCTCCTTTTTAAATGTTTCTACAGGCGGGAAAAACGAGAAATGATTCACAGGTGTGTGCACCGAGTGTTTTTAGGCGCCATCTTTGAGTGGTGAATCAATTCGTAATTTTTAGAATATAGTAAAACAACACCATAGCGTGTGGTTCTTACAGAAAGAACATTTGTAGCATGTGAAATTGCCATTTACAGTTGTTCACTACCTTGGACAGACGTTGTGGTTGTTAACCGAAAATAAACGGGTTAAAGAGTATTGTTCACCAGAGTGGTTTTAGGCGCCATCTTAGAGTGGTGAATCTATCCTTTATTCCAAGTGGCAACAAAACGCATCATATTCATAAATATGAATTTAAATCACAACGTGAGTTTCTCATCATGGATATTTGATGGTAAACATGTTAAAAAACACTGCTCTTTCGCGCTGACTAAATGATTCTATTGCTTAAAGATTCAGTACACTGAAATGATTTTACAGGTGTGTGCACCGAGTGATTTTAGGCGCCATCTTTGAGTGGTGAATCAGTTCGTAATTTTTAGAGTAAAATAAAGCAAAACCATAGCGTGTGGTTCTTACAGAAGTAACATTTGTAGCGTGTGAAAATGGACTACCTTGGACAGACATTGTGGACCGAAAATAAACGGGTTAAAGAATGTTGTTCACCCGAGTGGTTTTAGGCGCCATCTTAGAATGGTGAATCTATCCTTTATTCTAAGTGGCAATAAAAACCACAACATGCGTCATATTCGTAAATATGAATTTGATCACAACATGAGTTTCTCACCATGGACATTTGATGGTAAATTTGTTAAAAAAACTGCTCTTTCGCGCTGACTAAATGGATGCATAATCTTCCGTGGGATGTGAAACATTCTATTGCTTAGAGATTCAGTACACTGATATCGTTTTGAAATTAATGGTCTTTTCACAAGAGATTTGAGCATCTACTTGAAGTTTTAACAAAACCAACAGGAGAGGTATTATTACCTAATATGGGTTATTATTAGATGGAGTGAACTGTTCCGAGGTCTTATTTCTAAAAAAAAATTTTCATAGAGTGTAATCTTTACCCAGACACTTTCTTTAGTAATGATGGATTTTTATACTCATACCTAATGGTGTATTTATTTAAGGTTGGTAATTTGGGTCTGGCATAGTTTATTATTCAGGATCTTAGGAGGAATAGTATATTAATCATGTTTCTGCAATCCTCATATTATTCAGAAGGTAATCTTTCTCAGTGATTTAATGCATTCCACAGAATATTGTCATTAAGGCCTTGGGTATCTGTATGTAATTTATAGACCCATCTTTGTTCTTTTACATGTAACCGTTGTTCAAGGTTATCACCGGGTCTTATTTTCTCAATGATGATCCATTGCATATCATTAGGGGAATGTTTTTTCTCTAAGAAGTGATTAGTCATTCTTGTACTAGACCTCAGACATCGGATGGTACTGCGATGTTCACTAATTCTGGTTGTGGTTTTCCTTGTGGTCATTCCCACATAGTGAAGGTTACATGGACAGGTGATTAGATACACTGTTCCAGTGGTTTGGCAATTTGTAAAAGTTCTGAGGTCCCAGGTAGCACCTGTATTGAAAGTGAATCTCGTGGTTTTCTTGGTTAAATGACAGACACTACAATTACCACATGGATGGTGGCCTACAGGGAGATTGCTTTGCTGACTGACCTGTTGGGTCAGTGGGCGTGTATGTACCAGAATATCCTTTAGGTTTTTACTCCTTTTATGTGAGAACATTGGTAAAGGTATGTTGAGACCGCTGCTGTTGAGGGTAGGCCAGTGTTTCTTAACCACTTTTGTCACTTGGTCCGACATTACATTATACGTTGTTATACAGATGGGACGTTTAGGTTGTTCTGATGTTTCTTTTACATATGTTTCTAACAACGCTTCTCTGTTATTATTGCCTGCCCTCTTTTGTGCTCGTCTTACTATAGATCTTGGATATTTTCTTTGTTTTAGCTTCACCGACAGATCTTTTGCTTGTTCAACATAAACAGATTTCTCTGAACAGTTCCTTCTTAACCTTAGGAATTGTCCATAAGGTAGATTGGCTTTCAAATGCCTAGGGTGAAAACTGTCGTATCCAAGGAGGCAGTTTTTTGCAGTAGATTTAAAATGGGTAGTTGTCCGCAAACCTTCACTGGAAACATGAATACTGAGGTCAAGGAATACTAACTCTGATCTACTCATGGTATGCGTAAATTTTAAAAAACTATCTTGTTAGTTGAGCCAAATGAGGAAATCCAGCACTTCATTTTCATTTCCTTTCCAGATCATAAGTACATCGTCGATGTATCTCCACCATCCTTGTATCTTACTTCGATGAGGGTTGATGTCGTTTAGGATCCTGTTGGTTTCCAGATGGTAAACATAAAGGCCAGCCACACTTGGAGCAAAAGTGCTTCCCATGCTGGTACCATGTTGTTGTTTGAACATAAGATGCTCAAACCTGAAGAAATTCTCTTGTAAGTCTAATTTACAACAATCCAGTACAAAATGTTGTGGTGTCTTATATGGCCACGTACTCTGGTATAGAGTATCTTCCAGTATATTCATGGTCTCATTGTGCGGGAGACTCGTATACAAACTTTCCACATCTAGGGAAACAAGAATGTTCGTGGTGGGATCAAATTCCAGTTCGTTAAGTAATACCAGGGTGGACTTGGTATCTTTGAGGTACGTGCTAGTTTTTTGTACAATCGGATGTAAAAAGGCATTGGCAAACTTGGATAATGGTTCTAAGATAGAACCAATACCGGATACAATCGGGCGTCCAGGGGGATTTTGTAATGATTTATGTATTTTCGGTATGGTATAGAAATACGGAATTACTGGGTTTTTGTTGATCAAAAAAAAAAACCTCTTTTGGGGTTATCCAGTCGTAGGTTAGAGCTTCCTCAACCATACTTGTGATGTTAACACGTAACCTCTCCGTAGGGTCAGTCTCAATTTTCTTATAATTACGGTCTTCAGTGAGTAGTCTTAGACATTCATTTCTATATGCCTCGGAATCTTGTATCACTCTGCCTCCGCCTTTATCTGCGGGTTTTATGGTGATCGAAGTGTCATTAGCTAAAGTTCTTGTTGCTTGTAGATTTATTATGCAGGCCCGTGTCTCCTCTCTGAGAATCATTAGGTATTTTGTCTCGAAAGAATACTTTCAATTTTAGTTTTCTAATGAATTCATTCATTTCGCAAATAAGTGCAAATTTGTCCAGCGTAGGGGTAGGTACAAAACCCAGACCTTTTTCTAAGATTTGTGTCTCAACTGAAGATAAAGTTTTTTTAGAGAGATTGACAACATTGTGGTTACATCAATCAATGACACTCCACACTGCAATTTGAAACACTTTTTTGTTTTTATTAAAAAATAAAAACCATTAACATACAATGAAAAAAACAAAGGTTAAGGATGTTATAGTTAGAAACACTTCTATATTCTTTAAGTACAAACCCAACATAAATTACACAAACACTAAAAATTGTAAAGTTATAATTATTATTTCAATGTATAATTTAAGCACCAACTCCAAAACACTACAAGTCACTCACCTTCGATCAGAGCCTTGTCACCTCACTTGCCTTACTAAATCAACTATAACTCATGCCTTTTCCATGCATTGTTAATACCCCTTCATATTTCATCACTTATACCATGTGAAATCATAGCATTAATAACAACATTTATAACTTCTCATATGTCATTGTCACAACACAGTCCATGGTAGAGTGGCGAGTTATAGTTAGTGTTGTCTGGTTAGCGAGCTGAAAAGTGTGAAACGAGGTGCGCTACTTATTATTAAAGTGTGTGTAGTTTAAACTTGCTAGAAATTTTCCTAACTCTAACTATGCTTTAACTTTTGTTTTGTTCTCATTGAATATATAAGGTAGTTTTGTTCTCATTGAATATATAAGGTAGTTAAGAGTAAGTAAAAGAGTCGTACAGGGGTGCTACTTTACGTTCTCTAAAATGACTTAGTGAATAGGTCCCAAATTATAGCATTATTGATGAGTCGACTCCCATCATATTCAAGAAGACAAACTCATCAGCCAGTGAATCACAGTCCAGAGTATTGCAGACAACATTGAGAACTTAAAAGAGGTCAGTAGAAAGCGCAAAAAACATCTGCAAGGACAAAGTCTACAATTCAAATCCCAAACAGATGCTGCAAAGAAGCACAATAAGTACCTCTTTGAAATTATTGTCCAAGCCGCAAAATTAATTACATCTACAACGATTTTCCCACTCAGGTGAGAAAAGCCTAGAGTTTGTCAAATACTTTTGCTGAAGAATTCACAAGAGTTGCCAAACAATAGCCACATCTATATCTTCCAACACAATACATTTTGCTTTGAGAAAACACTCAGTCAGTGGGAACAAATTCTCTTTCATCACACTTGACAGTTTCAAAATAATCAATGTCTCCCACAATCTCTTCAGAAAGGCTGCTGAACGCATCACAGAATGGATGATTAAACCACATTTTTGTTATGCGGGCTTCAGCTCAAAAAGTGTGCTTCAAACCTTGGGAGGGACATGTATTCAGATAGTGTCTTCCTTTCCCAGGCTGACTTCAAGGGTGGTACACCTTCTTTCCCATTAGAAATCTTCACATACATCCGTTTCAGATCTAAGATTAGGGCCGCCATGCCAGACTTCTCTGTTGGACCTCCCACCTTTAATACCCCAAATGTCATGCTCCAAGTTGATACTGCACAACATCTAGTCTCCCTACTATAGCGCACTGCGCAAGCTGAATCTCCTGGTTCGCAAGACCAGGCATGATCAAAGTGGGAGAAAGAGCTTGGTGTTGTCCTCAAGGATGAATAGTGGAAATATTGTTGTGCACAAATGGGGCAGGTAGCGCTAAGTAGCAGGCTCCGCATCTTTCATTATAAATTCTTTCACAGGGTGTACTATACTACTGCCCTACTACATCGAAACAGGCTTCGACCAGATGAGTGTGCCAGATGCGGGATGGTTGGAGTGGATTTCCTTTATTTGGCGTGGTCCCCTGGGCTGGTACAATCTTTCTGAGGTGAGGTGAGCGCTGCACTCTTTACCATGGTAGGACAAGCTGTATCTTTGACCCCAAGTCTGGGGTACACAGGCAAGCTAGATTCTGGTTACGGAAAGTATGCAACGCTGGCTCTGTTATTGGAGAAGAAAATGGTGGTCTGTAGCGGGGGGGACGGGGGGAGGGCGGTGGGATTGCGCTAAAATTCAAGAACTGGCTTACAGAGCTCATTTATGATAATGAGCAATTTACTTTATATGTTGAACTACTGACTCACACTTCTAGGCCTCAGGACATTTGGGATACACTGCATACATATCTGCTCTTGCACACCTCTCCAGTGGCCTCTTCTGATGGGTCTGCTGGTGCTGTGCAGAACGACACCACTGAGCAAGATAGGGGCACTGTTAAGATGCTATCTCATTAGCTTGCAGTAACAGTGTGCAGTCTCCACCCCCTCTACAAAACTGGCTCGTCTCAGGGTGCCATTCGCTTTGACCTGCAATTGAATCATGTCTATGTTTCATGTGGGTGGAAAGGGAGGATTTACTCCTGTGAGGGGTAGGGTCTGGGACCGATGATGGCCTTGTACATTCAATTAATTCATGGCATAACTTTTGTTGTTGCTGTTTGTAATGAAATTCAATAATTAAATAAAAAAGCAAAATTTTGAATTTAAGGTATTTCAAATAATCAGCTCTTTCCTGTAAACCGGTGGGCCTCCAGCACTGAGCTGGATTGCCCCATCCTAAGGAAATCTTTTATTTAAATATAATTTTATTGGCATTTTATAAAAATCGACAATTTGGATACAGTCAGGAGAAGAAAAAAGAAACAGAAAAAAAAAGCAAAACTGATGATATCTTCTATCACTGTCTACAGTCATGGGTGTTAGCTCCACCAATACAAATATATTGTACCAATTATATAGGGTTGTTCAATATTGGTCCATCTTATGCATGCATGTTTATAATTTGAATCACTTTATGCCATTAACATTATACAAATCCAAAACAAGGGGAAATGGAAGAAAAAGGAACAAAAAGAAAACAAGAACGAGTAACTGGTGCAGAGGAGTGGTGTGAATACGTGAAAGTGCTAATATCTAGCGGGGTTGGGGACATTCCCAACCCACAAGCTGGACTGTTGCAGGCCCCCCCTTGCCAGCACTCTCCCACCCTCGGCTAACTAGGCAGTTCCAGGGTGCATTCCAAGCCCATGCACTCCTTCTCCATATGTCAGACTCCTCAAGCCCCCGATCAAATCACCTGGACCTCGTCATCTATTTGTGACAAACGGTCCGACTCACCCCCTTCACTGCTCTATTCCCGTCGGTTTCTCCCATCCAGCTATTACTTCCTTCCATTGTTGAGCCATCGGGAGCTTCCTCACCCCTCTGGCCTCCTCCCATGCCAATGCTCTGCCCTCTGCCCCTGCCCATGCAATGACATCCTTACTCCAGACTGAAATCTGTGGACTCCTCGCAGATTTCCACTCCATCGCAATCCTGCGCTTAGCTAGGCCCAGCGCAAGATCTATCAAGCGATTCCCAACTTTGTGTTTAGGTGGTCTGGGGAAGAGACCTAGGAGGCACGTCTGAATTGTTAAGGCAAACTCCCTGCCAAGCACAACCTTGATCTTAACCAACACCGCCTCCCAGTAGGGGCGTGACCACTGGCAATCCCAAGTCATATGGCCAAAGTCAGCATCAGGATGTGCGCACCTAGGGCATTGTCTCAGCTCCCCTCCATATGTCACATTAAGCCAATGTGCTGCCATAACTCATATGCGTATAGTTAAATTGAATATATTTCAGTCGGGTGTTCCTGAAAACGTTCCCCGAGTATCGCAAAACTTTACGCCACTCCGAGTCAGTAAGGACTCTACCCCCCATCGTATCCCAGTGTGCCCGTAATCTATCTAGCGGGCCAGTGGAGGCCTTCACTAAGGTGGCATTGAGCCATTTCACGAGGTGCCCTGCTTTACCAAGAGTGAATAAAGCATGGAGGACAGGGTGTGTATCGGGTTCCTTCCTTGCAGGGCCCCATAGTTGCTCAAACGTGCGTGTCAACGCTTCACAGGAACTGGCCCGGGGGAGTCCACTATCTTTCATCAGGTCCGCAAAAGGGATCAGAGTCTTGTCTAATTAACAATCCCCTACAGTCTCCAATCCGGTGTCCGACCATTTGGTCAGTTGGGCCTCCATGAATACAGATTGTGGTTCACAGTGTGGCAGGCCCACCAAAGGGATCAAGGGGGAGTACTTTACAGGTTGTTGCCTTCCGCTGCAGCATCGTCTCCACGCTTGGAAGACCGTAAGCTGCAAAAGGGAGGAGGAGGGAAATGGACGTAGCTGGTAATAGGAGCTTTGTCGTTCACTCCCTCCACCCAGTGTGCCAACCATATTAGTTGGGCGGCCAACATATAAAATTCAAAATTTGGCACCCCAAAGCCGCCTTCCGACATAGGGTGCTGTAGGATTCGCAGGGACACCCTTGTGCGTCCGTCACCCCAAATCAATTGCAGCAGGAGTGCGTGCAGAGGCCTAAACCAGCTTCTGGGCATCAGAACCGGGAGATTCACAAAAAAGTATAGCAACGGGACAGCATAACCATTTTGGACAGCGGAATCCGGGCCATGATGGGCAATTGCAATGAGCTTCAGAACTGAACACAAAAGCGAAGGGAACACAATGTCTTCCCCAGATTATGGTCCTTAAGATCATCCAGGTCATGAAAGATTTGTATACCCCGGTATTTAAATGTACGCTGTGCCCAGAGGGTATCGGGCGGCAATGCCTCCGGCCTGGGTAAAGGTCCGGCTATGGGGAACAAATAGGTCTTGGTTTTATTAACCTTAAGGCCAAAAGGAGAGCAAAGTCACCTAGGATTCGTATGGCCGCGGCGGCCCCCCAACTGCCTCCGTGAAGTATAGCAAAATGATACAAACGGTTCTGTCGGGTAAACAATATTACTTCTAGAAAAAACCTTCATTTGTTTGCTTATACGAACACACATAGAGACCATAAATAGTTTTCAAAGCGGCTTTATGAATTGCATCATTCATAGATAACTAATTGCAATGGCTGTCAAAAATTAAATGTGAAACATATTTGTGACAAAGTGACATATAGTGCTCAGTGCTGTGGTGAAAAGTGCGTAATATATACAGTGTGACTTATGGAGGTATTGATAATTTACAGAGGCCAGTTAAGCGAATATTTGAAACAATCTGCAGATGGATTGAATGAGTCTTTTATGCAGAGTATTTCCAACTGATCCTTGAACAAATGTCGACGTTTCAACCCAAGGTAGCGTTATTCGCTAGTCAATACGGGTCTTCATCAGGACAGGGAGTGACAGCCTATGAAATAGTAAGGAATATGGTCAGGTGCGTTCGAGAAACTGAATGCCGTATAAATTGGTGCATGCAAGGTGAAGACTCACCAAAAGGAGGCCCAATGTAACTTGTGGGGCGGTATGTAAA
Organism: Triturus cristatus; assembly: GCF_964204655.1. Lineage (NCBI taxonomy): Eukaryota > Metazoa > Chordata > Amphibia > Caudata > Salamandridae > Triturus > Triturus cristatus. The sequence continues at coordinate 310,322,705 of NC_140595.1, forward strand.
GATAGGCAAACAGGAGCAGTTGTATCCTGTACGACCTGGCTAGGAATCTATTCAAGAGAACGAGACTTTGTAAGACATGGCCCTGGAGTGGCTGTCAAAATGATCGCATTAACGAGGATAAACTGATAAACTCACTTGGTAGGTGGGTAAATTCTTTCTCAAGAACGGTTCAAGTCAAATCGTTTGATAGATGAGTTGAACAAACCCGCATAAGGGATTAGTCCAGGGCGGCAAGTTGATACTGCGTGATTACACACTGCCCTATTCTGTTGAGCCAAACATGACAATCACATCATTAAATCCTTGACCATTGAAAACCGTGCGAGCCATCACGAGACCGCCCTCAACACTCAGCTGTTCGTGCTAATTAAACTGCCCACTTAGGTGGTCCGCGCTGTTTTGACATCTTCTAGTAACGAAAGTCTGACGTCGTTGCCCTAGCCAATCGCTCACGCCTTAGTTGGTTTGCATACACTGGGGCCCCTAGCAACGAACGCTTGACGTTGTTGCTTAAGCAACGTACATTCTATCCAATCAGGATCCCTCACCACAGCCAATCAGTAATCAGGCATCTGATGTTAGTTTTCTGCGTAACGAGCGTCCCCTAGCAACCAATGCATGACGCGGCCGCACGCGCCACTTACACGCGCCCCTTTCCTTTATTTAACTGACAGCATCTGTCACACACTCGCCGACAGACTCCGCGAGAGACAGGACGCTTGCCTGCGCGCTACCAAGTATGAAGTAATTGCTCAAGGCCGGGCTGATTTTGATGGGGAGTTGAGATCCTCATGCGCGGTAACCCTGTCCCACCTGATTTAGACACCTCGCCCGTTTTAACTTTAATCTAGACTGAGTTCCTTTTACTTATTTATTTCCACAGTGATTCGTTCCTTCTGAGGATAAAACTTTGTCTATCCTCACACACTTGCCGCCCTGGACTAATCCCTTATGCGGGTTTGTTCAACTCATCTATCAAACGATTTGACTTGAACCGTTCTTGAGAAAGAATTTACCCACCTACCAAGTGAGTTTATCAGTTTATCCTCGTTAATGCGATCATTTTGACAGCCACTCCAGGGCCATGTCTTACAAAGTCTCGTTCTCTTGAATAGATTCCTAGCCAGGTCGTACAGGATACAACTGCTCCTGTTTGCCTATCTTTACATACCGCCCCACAAGTTACATTGGGCCTCCTTTTGGTGAGTCTTCACCTTGCATGCACCAATTTATACGGCATTCAGTTTCTCGAACGCACCTGACCATATTCCTTACTATTTCATAGGCTGTCACTCCCTGTCCTGATGAAGACCCGTATTGACTAGCGAATAACGCTACCTTGGGTTGAAACGTCGACATTTGTTCAAGGATCAATTGGAAATACTCTGCATAAAAGACTCATTCAATCCATCTGCAGATTGTTTCAAATATTCGCTTAACTGGCCTCTGTAAATTTTCAATACCTCCATAAGTCACACTGTATATATTACGCACTTTTCACCACAGCACTGAGCACTATATGTCACTTTGTCACAAATATGTTTCACATTTAATTTTTGACAGCCATTGCAATTAGTTATCTATGAATGATGCAATTCATAAAGCCGCTTTGAAAACTATTTATGGTCTCTATGTGTGTTCGTATAAGCAAACAAATGAAGGTTTTTTCTAGAAGTAATATTGTTTACCCGACAGAACCGTTTGTATCATTTTGATAATCTGCCCAGGTTCTGAGGGATACTGGGTTACCCCATTTTGATATTATTCCGTGAAGTATAGCAACAAGCCGTCTGCATATAGAGAAACATGATGGCAACGCCCTCCCAAGGTCAATCCCAACCCACGCCCACCGAGTCGGAACCGCTCCGCCAGCGGCTCCAAAGCCAGGGCAAACAGAAGCAGGGAAAGAGGGCAGCCCTGCCAGGAGCCACAAGAGATCTTGTAACATCTGGCTATGGTTCCTTCCGTCTTGACCCTCGCAGTGGGTGAGGCATAATGAAGCAGTACCCACCGCACCCAGTCATCCCCCAAGCCCATGCGACGCATCACCTCAAATAGGTACCCCAAACTCACTGTCTCAAACGCTTTCACCAAATTGACAGATAAAACAGCCGCTTGCTGGAGAGCCGGTGCATTCGCGTGATAGAGCACGGAGTAGAGTCTGCGGAGGTTATAAGAGGTACTACGAGTGGGGATAAACCCGTTTTGGTCCGGGTGAATCAGGGACTTCATATGTGGAAACAACCTACCCGCAAACACATGGCTCAGGATCTTAAAGTCTAAGTTCAGCATGGAAAGCGGTCAGTAATATCTCATACCCGCATCAGGTTCCTTGGACTTGGTGAGCGGGATCACTAGTGCCGCCTGTGTGTAATCAGGCAAACCCCCCCCTTCATACTCCTCCGCATACAATGCAACAAGATGTGGTGCCAAAATATTAATGAAGCTCTGGTAGAACTCGGCCGGAAGGCCATCAGGCCTAGGCGTCTTACCGTGTGCCAGTGCCGCTATGGCGGCCCTGACGTCCTGCACTGTGATCGGGGTTCCCAGATCATCCTGATCATCTGCCTCCAATGTGCGGAGTTGCAGAGGAGCCAGGAAATGTTGTATATCCAACAAGGGGGCCGCAGTCGGGACCTCATACAACCCCTCATAGTATTGCAAGAAAGTGTCATTAATGAGATCAGGTTTGTGCACTATTTCCCAGATTCCAGGCCAAGCCGCGTGAGAAGCGTCCCGCCCATCTCAGGTTTAATTAAGCGTGCTAACAGTCGACGCACCCTCCCTTCCTCCCTCTGCACTTTGTCTAAATAATCTTTATAGTTGTAACATCTCAATCTACCCAGTGCTTCATTGTACCACGCCCTCGCTTCTTGTAAGGCCGTCTGGGCCGCATCATCCATACCATGCAAATTATCCAGTCTGCGGATAGTTCCCTCCAAGTCCAGAAGTTCTTGATTAATCTCCCTTGGCGCCCCACATGATTGAGCCATGCAATGGCCCTGTACCACAACCGTAAACACTTCCCACTCTACCTGTCGAGATGAGACAGTGTTGGCATTAATAGGAAAGAAGGCTTCAACTAATGCTTCCAGCGAGGACCGGAAAGGGACATCATCAAGTAAAAATGGGTTAAATTTCCAAGTAGGGATCGGGGGGTGCTGAACCAATCGTTGGTGTAGCATTAGTAATGGGCTATGGTCTGACGGGGTACGCCCCAGGTACTCTGTGTGAGACACCAAACCATTGAAGGCCGGTGAACAGAGGAACATGTCAAGCCTGGTATGGACTAGGTGAACCGGTGAGTACTCGCTATCCCTTGCGTGTTGAAGTCTCCAGGTGTCTTCTAAGCCCCAATGGGACATCTAATTCTGGAAGCCCGAAGCAGTACAATGTGGCTGGGTCCCCGGCATGGGAGGGTGCGAAGTATCAATGGTAACATCCGCCACACAGTTAAAGTCGCCCCCCAGTACGAGAGAACCTGATTGGTCCAGAGAGGCGGAGAAAGACTCCAGGAAATGGACTTGGTCCTGGTTGGGAGCATAAACATGGACTGGGTCACCTCCCGCCCTGCCAATCGGCTCACAAGCAGGGCGCACATCCCCTCCAAATCCAGCCATTCATGATCAAGAGCAAAGGGGACCCCAGGCTTCACCCAAATCAAGACCTCTCTAGCGCAGGCCAAGAAGGTGGCGCGAAAACCTGCCCCGCCACCTCTTCTGTACCCTCCCAGCCTCCTCTTTATTAAGATGTGTCTCCTGGAGGAAGGCTATGTGCACACCCCTGCGCCGAAGGTAGGAGTATATGTTATGATGTTTGGCTATTGTACCCATGCCACAGATGTTCCACGTGAGGAATCTCAGAGTGTTAAATGGACCTGCCATTTCCACAGTGACATAAGGAGGACCCCTCCCTCCACCCGTGTCTCATTGCATGCAACACCACCCTCCTCTGCAAACAACCAAACAAACAAAAAAAACAGCAACCAAAAAACCCCCCCATCTTGAACAACTCCCCAAGCCAGGACAGCCTGACAACGGTCAGTCGTCCAAACAGTGTGTGGAACATGACCCTTAGTGAGGCCTTATTCTAGTAAGTATCTCAAGGAGGAGGACAGTAAGAGCAGAAGGCAACATAGGGTTAACGCGCAGACCGTCCTGGGTGCGCTGGCCCCACCAGATCATGGTAGTCCAGGACCGGAGACCGCCGTTGGTAGTTCAGCAACTCCCCAAGGGTTCGAACTAGTTTGAAGTCTAGGCTGACTCAGATAACTTCGTCAGCTGTGTGTGGTGTCACCACCGGCATCCTCACACTGTCACTGCGGGATGTGTCAAAGTCCCCGGTATCCTTGGATGAATGAGCTGCTGCCTCAGGGGTGGGGCTCCTGCCCCGCATCAGCGCAGCCACCGCTGGCAGAGCTTCTGCCCTCTCCCTTTCGGTTTGGGAAGAGGTCGGTTTCTTGGGAGCTCCACTCCGAGAGCGCTGCCTGGAACACTTCCCAAGCTCCACCTGTTTCCTTGACTCAACTTTAGGACCCGCAGGCTGGGAGGCCATGGTCTTATAGGCCTCAATCCAGTCCCAGGCCTCACCTGGGCTTCCACAAAAGTGGGTGGGTGGCGTCCACCACAACCGATCCGGGAACATCAGAGAATATTGAAGGCCCTCTTCCCTCAGCGCCCTCTTGACCTCCAGAAAGGAGGCCCGCTTCCGTTGCACCTCCCGGGTATAGTCCGGAAAGAGGGAAACCTTACTGTTGTCACCTGCGTAGGGAACCTCCGCACGTGCCTTCTGTAAGAGGAGATCTCTTTCCCTGAAATGGAGCAAGCGGGCCACCACCATCCCCGGAGGACGCCCGGGTGCCGGGGGCCTGGCCGGATCCCTATGGGCCCTTTCAAGGGTTTTAGAAGGGCGACAGGCCCTTCGGCACCACCACAGATCTCAGCCATTGTTTCAAGTAGGCCACCATGTTGATGCCCTCGATTCCCTCCGGCAGGCCCAATATCCGTTCGTTGTTCCGTCGATTGCGTCCCTCCGCATCTTCGGCTCTCCATTCCAGGACACCCACCGTGTCCGCGAGGGCTCTCACCTGCTGCTCCAAGGCCTTTTGGGCTGGGGCTATCTTGGAAATGCTGGCCTCTGTTTCCTTCACTCTCTGAGTGCTTCTTGTGTTCCTCTCGCAGAAGGCCCAGTCCCACCGCCACCGTGCTGATGTCCTGGTGGAGGGTGGCCTTCGTATCCGCTATAGCCTCCAATATCTTGCCCAATTGCTGCTGTATTGGAGCTTCCATAGCAGTCTGCGATTGTTCTTGGGCACTGTCTGCTGGGTCTTGTGTGTCTCCGGCTTGCCGACCCTGAGGTTTGCTCATGGCGCCAAACCACCCCAACCGGTGGGCCGCGCCTGAGAGGACGTTCGATCAGGCAACTTGCGCTGTGACTCCACAGCACGTACCAGGGCCTGGGTTCACCACACTCAGAGGGGCCTAAACGCTGCTGCCAAAACAGGTGCTCCACTGTAGGGCCCGGCAGATTGAGTGCTCCTTCATTTATGCTGCAGCCATGACTCCGCTCAGGCCCATTCCCCCATCAATGCGCTGGATCTGACCCACGCGCCTCCAGGTGGCGAAGCGCCCCCTGCCACTCGCTGCTAAGTCCAGGGCACCCCTATCTTCGCCAGGAATGTCCACCTCACAACGGGGCAATGTCTATTATGCTGCTTAGATAGGAGGCCCCCCACGCCCCACAAGGCGAGCAGATGATCCAGGTGACCCCGAGCAGTCCCCACAAGCAAGGGCCGTCAGCAGGACTCCATTGGTCTCAGGCTCTCTTCCGGAGGGGAACCCCCTGGGCCGCAAGCACTCACCAGAGGGCGGGTCTCTTCCACCTGTTCCCAGGAGCCAGTGGGATCTCCAATTCACCTCACCCCTGTTCAGCCTGCAGGGACACCAGGCGCACCCACGGTAAAGGGGGACTAATGGACAGTAACTACACAATAGTCCTTGAGCCCCAATGTAGAACCCAAGCATCTGCGCCAGTTACCAGCGTTCTCACCAGGCAGGCCGGATGCTCGGCCCAGGTGGCCACAGCCTCTCCCTCACCAAACCAGCCACGCTGGGTTGGGCCAGGGCAACTCACTGGCCCATAGGGGGCTGCGGCCACCACGGCAACTCGCACGCTCACCTCCCAGGGCCCAGCCAGTGTCTGTGCAACTCCTCAACCACATTGAGGGGCCCTCTCCTCCTACGGGCCAGTGATGTTGCGTTCCAACCAGGGTCACGAGCCCCGACTGGGCTCCTCACTCACTGCAGCCGCACCACAGCGTGCTCGTCCCTCCGCGGCAGCGCTAGTGCCACAGCTGGGGGCCGCCGGTCCTCTGCTGCCTCTCGCTGTGGAAACCAGCTCAGAAAGCCCAAGCCTACGCTCGGGGCACGATACACAAAGAGGCACGGGCTCTGCTCCTCCTCCTCCTCCGACGCCGATAGTCTTAGGCCGCCATCTTGCCTGCCGTGCACTTCAGCAGCTGCCGGGAGCTCCGACTTGCCACAGCCGCTCAGGGAATCGCCCAGTCACCGGGACAAGCCCCCAGTGTCCCAGCACCATCGATCACGATTTGAGGCGGTCCCTGGTCTACGGCGTCCAGAGGAGGGCTGATAATTATCTGCCCGGCGCGGAGCTCTGAGCTCACGCGTCCGCCATGCTCAGCTCCTTGGCCACGCTCCCACTCCTAAAGAAATCTTAAACTCAACCCATAGTTCAGAAGAACTATCAACATATCACAATCCTCTCGTTCATGTTGTAATCTACTGAGAGTTGTACAGCATCACAACTATAGGAATCCTCTCAGAGGAGAAACTACAAGGTCACTACCAAACTAGATCTTCCAATTGTCTTAAAAAAACTATAACCATCACACGAAACGTGTTGATAACGCCTTATTTATCTTCAATTGTTAAGAAGCTTGAACACATGCTTCATTATAGACGGTGACATCTTTAAATTATTTTTTTTTTCTTCCAAGACCTCACTCAATTGCTGAAGATCAAAGATTCAACTTTTTCCACTGCACTGGCACCATAGAGGCACGGGCTCTGCTCTTCCTACGACGCCAATAGGTCTTAGGCCGCCATCATGCCTACCACGCACATCAGCAGCCACCGGGAGCTCCGACTTGCCCCAGCCGCTCAGAGACTCGCCCACTCACCGGGACAAGCCCCCAGCATCCCAGCACCATCGGTCACGATTTGAGGCGGTCCCCGGTCTTCGGCGTCCAGAGGAGTGCTGATAATTATCTGTCCGGCGCAGAGCTCTGAGCTCCCGTGTCTGCCATGCTCAGCTCCTTGGCCACGCCCCCACTCCTAAAGAAATCTTAAACTCAACCCATAGTTCAGAAGAACTATCAACATATCACAATCCTCTCGTTCATGTTGTAATCTACTGAGAGTTGTACAGCATCACAACTATAGGAATCCTCTCAGAGGAGAAACTACAAGGTCACTACCAAACTAGATCTTTCAATTGTCTTAAGAAAACTATAACCATCACACGAAGCGTGTTAACGCCTTATTTATCTTCAATAGTGAAGAAGCTTGACCACATGCTTCGTTAGACGGTGAAATCTTTAAATGATTTATTTTTTTCTTCCAAGACCTCACTCAATTGCTGAAGATCAAAGATTCGACTTTTTCCTCTGCACTGGCACCATAGAGGCTACGACTAGGCAGAATCCTCTCTTCACACTTCAGTGTTCATAGGAAGCCTCTGAGAGAAGTGAAGACAGGGTTGGACCGGGACAAAAAGTAGGCCCGGGCACCAAAAAAACAAGTGGCCCACATTTGCAAAGCATATCATTAAAAAAAAGTGGCAATATATGGGAAATAAACAGTATAAACTGGCCCACCTGGCCATAAAAATGACCATGACAGTAAAACTGGCCAAAAACTGGTAAAAAACAGGCCCCCACACTGTTCTTTTTGACCAGCACCCGGGAACTGCCTAAGTGCCCTGTAGGCCATTCCGACACTGGGTTAAGATGACATCGTTCGTTCAACAACTTTATTCAGTCAGATGACCATAAAAGCACCATAAAAACAAAGTTAAAAACCAAACATCATATTGCAATGAAACCATATCATAAACTCTCTCCCCCATATTAAAAAAATAAAAGAAGATACATAAATACAATATCAAGGGCTAAATGAGCGAGGAAATTTCATGTTAAAATTTAAGCTAACATAGAAAATCCTCAAAATTTAAAGCACTCCCGTTGCTTAGGCTGTAATGCATATTTCCTTCTCAGTTTCATTGCTTGGGTAATAAAGTTCAATACTGAGCAACATATCAATGGGGACAACAAAAACTGGAAGAAGAACAATCCCTCCGGGTGGGTATTAACAAATTTACCACTAAGAATGGGACAAAGAAACCACGACAAACACAGCATATAAGGTGCAGAAAGGCATAATGTGTTTCATTGATTGGTGGGACCTCCCATCACAAGGGCAACAAGGTAGTGTTGGGAACCAAGAACCTGATACAGGAAAGGCCACCCAAAAGATGTTTCATGCTTTTCTGGACACCATGATTGGATGTTGTGCTGTGTACTTACTGATGCTGCTGCTCTCTTGTTGTAATCAATCTGACTGTGAGCTGACTGGACCGCTGCGGCACAGGTTATGAAACCAGTGATGTAGAAGGTTGCGGCAGCAATGTTGTAGATGAGAAGCTGGAAACAAAATAAAGTGGCAGGTTAATAGTGCTTATTACAGTCACCAAGTCACAAAGAAACTCAACTGCCTGACCCATTTGGCACTTAAGTTGGCCTTTCACAAACTGATAACAATTGTTAACTAAATCATCAATTCAATTTATCTGTAAGGGTCAATTGTTTTGTATAAAAAAGGTATCTAAACACTGCATTTGTAAAGGTGATCAACACACAGCAGTTTAGGTGGCAAAGGGATCTGTAAAAAGAGTTGGTAACCGAGGGAACGCCGCAAAAGAGATTGTGATATATGTTATGGAAGCAAATTTAAGGTAAAACAGTGTAAAATCACATTTCTTTCAGTATGGTCAGATAAAAATAACGTCTACAAATTGTCCTGCTATCTGGAGGGATGAAATAACAGATGCAGGCCACTTTCTTCTTTAATGCTTGCAAAGATGATGCGGAAGAAAAAAAAAATCGGAGCCAGATCTTAGGAAAGAAGAAAGTAGTGATGGCTTTGATGCCATGCTGACCTAGCCATGACGGTAGGACCTTGGGTGGTAGTGGCTGATGCGGAGATGGCCAGGGACAGCTCCGAGGCAGAGAATACCATGCCCTATAACCTCTCAACAGGAACCTTATGGTAGAACAATGACAATGCAGACACAGATGGTTACTCTACAGAACTGGCCTCTAGCACGTGCACCCGGGCCCTTTTATTAGCAGGCTCACGTCACTCGTGACGCCTGTTTGGGATGCATGTGGGGTGCTAGTGTGCCCACTCCCATAAGGGAGTGGCTATAAACTCCATGCCTGTTGAGACACTAGAACGTGTCTCGCAGGACATAACACCTGTCAGAACACATTTGATGGTAATCTTTTGCTGTATCGGACGCCCAGTAACAAGTGGTGTTCTGGGTAGTGGAAAAGAAGTTTGTACTTCTTTCCGCTTTAATTTCATCGTTATGTTAAAAGGTGGTGGTGGCAGGTGTTAAGCGCATGGGGGTGCAGTTCCAAGCCCATTGTACAGACGTGGAGCACGAGCGGAGTGTTGCGAGGGAGATCATCCGACTTGACATAGTTAAAGAGGGGAGAGCACTTGCACAGACATCGGTGAGATGAGCTGCGGCCCGTGAAGGGGTTAGTGACACAGGAAAGAACATGGAGTGTGAAAGACCGAATACTCCTCCAGGAGACCTACATGGTGGGGAACAAATATATTTTCTGGGAAGGGGATGATACAAGTTGTAATGCCATGCGCAATATGACAAGGGCTCAAGAGGTGTAGCTGTGATGGTGAGAAAAACAATTCTACTAAGTTAACAAGGAATAATCACTCCCAACCTATGCACAGTAGTAACAGGCACCAGGGCAGGAGAAACTCAGAATAGTGTTTGTGACCCTCCCAGACTACAAGGGAATGTACTTGACAGAGTGTACCCGTTGATTCTTGAGACCCTGGAAACATATCATTGGGATATCAATTTCAATGATGTCCTGAATGCAGAAGTGGACAAATCGACAGGCGGTAAAGAATCCGGGAAGGACAGGACAGCACTAGCCAGATTTCCCTGAAATATTGCCCAGTTCGACATGTGGCTCTTGAAACATGGCCAGGAGACACAATACTCCTATCTCCTATGACATCACTCGTTTTATAGACTGGACCACCTGTTTATACGGGGGGGGGGGGGGACTTTCCAAGGTACTGGGGACTCAGTTCATGGTTAGTGGAATCTCATATAATTTACAACTGATGTGAGGAATGGATGAAAATAGAAAGCCTGTTAATATGGGTGAAGAAATTGAGGGGGGGGGGGTACTATTCTGTACTATGAAGAAAATGTGGAAGCAGTACAGCTAGTGGTGACCCTATGGGTGGTATATAAAACAGTACTCAAAGGTCCCACCTCGATGAAAAAGGAAGGAAAGGAGCGGAAAAGATGCAGAAGCTCGAGGGGGAGGTGACGAGGAGAGAGATACAGCTTGAAACACACAAGAGGTGAAGGGAAGCATGCTTGGAATTTATCTAACCACTGATGATCACTTAAGGTAGCATTCCAACCCATCACTCTTCTGCTCACCATGCCACCTCAGATTTGAACCTGCCATGCGCAAATTGGGCTTGGACCTGCTCTAAGAGGAATAGTCCAGACTGAACTGCCAAGCCAGGTCTTCTCTGAATCAAAACACAAGCAACTCAAGGTCAGTTTCACCCAGACTGGGGCTGGTCATTCGGTTGTAACTTTGCTCCAGTGGCACAGGGAGTAAGGGACCCATGTTTGGTCTTAGCCTATGTAACTTAGGTCATTTCAAGAAACACACGAAAACTGATGGGGCAATGCTTGCAATTCATCCAACCAGTGGCAATCGCTTGGGCTAGCATTCCAACCCATCATTCATTTGCCCACCATGCCATCTCAGATTAGACCCAGCCATATGCAAATCAGTCAAGACCCTGCTCCAATTGGAACGGTACAGACAAACCTGCCAAGCTAGGTACCCTCTGAACCAGAACACAAAGAACCCAAGTCCGGTTTCATGTAGCTTGGCTCCAGTGACACTGTTCCATTGGAAAGTGGCACTTACCCACAACCTCACATTCTCTGGATGCCTCCCTTTTTACTCAGAGTGAAATCTCAGAGTGATAGGTAAGACAAAAAAACTGAGGCGTTTCATCTAACGTCCATCAAAGCAAAACCCCATGGAATCTGTAAGTAATAACTAGAGGCTTGTGATATTGTAGGTGGATCAGACCTCAGCAATTACCAACTCTATGAAAATGTCCTTTTCATTCAGTGTGTAGCTCCTGTTACAGTAGCACTAGACGGACGTAGTGTTAGCTCACCAGACTGAGAATCTGTGATATCAAATACAAATAATGGAGTTATTATAAGTTAACATTCACAGTTATACACCATTCTGGACTGATCACATAGAGGTAGGTTATCTACAAAAGTGCATCATTTGGTCTGTCTGGGTCACACACAGAAATGACAGCCTATTATGTGTGCCTCAGCTCTTGTACATGGAATGTTCGGTATCTGAGACTGGCCGGGTGGCAGCATTTGTTCTGATCTGTAGCTTGAAAATATCAAATTTGAAGGCTGAATTAAGTTATCACTTTTAGTTTTTAAATTATGTGAGACAAAATATTGTACATATATATATTTTTTTTATTCCTCATTCGCCGCCAATCTCGCTTCAAATGCACACTCAAGTTGTCCGTACCCACACTCAGCAAGCTGAGAGGCGTAAGCGTCTAGAAATGGAAAGACCCACCTACCGGTACATAGACTTGCTTGTGTGCTAGTGAAGACACCAACTGAGATAACTCTATTAACAAGCTCCAGGAGCTAGATGACCTTCGTCTTAAATCTTCCAGTCCCAGACTGAAAGTATCCGACATATTGTATATCTTGTCCCAGTCGTACTATATTAATGATGTCCACTAACTTAGAAAAAAAAAAGCTCACTCTAATGATGGCACATCGCCACAAAACTAAATCTGATTCTGCTCTGGAAGAGTTTGGAACGTCATATCTCGTACTAACAACGGTACTGCGATATCACAAAGATGGCAGACTAAACACAATGCAAATACAAACTGATAATACCAATAACACATGGCTCTGAAGGACCACTTGGTTCTCCCCAAAGAGGCCAGGGATTTTGAAAGAACAGGCAGAGGAGATGTCGGATGAGATTTCTTGGACTGCGTGCATCTTGGTGGGAATGTGTAAGCAACCTCGTTATTTGTTCAGTGGTTACTTAAATCCTCAATTTTCAGGAGTTTAAAAAAAAAAAAAATGTTGTCCTCATTCACCTCAGACCACACTGAACAAACTAGCCGTTCGTACCAAAACCATTTTCTGGAGTTTTTGTTAAAGCTGCAGGACAATACATCGGTGGAACTCCCTCCACCATAATGTTCTAATGGTGGGCAAAATTTCAACAGTGTGTTTCCTTTGGATTTAGCACTTCCACCAGAAATTTAAAGATTTTACAATTCCAGCAAAACCTTGAAACCGGACCCAAGTCTATTCACCAGGTGCATCTTTTTCAGACCCGCTAGCTCCCTTCTCTAGGGGAAGCCCCACTTGTGGTGTTGATGGAACACATTTCTGGTTGACTTGGCAGGGCTGCTTTGTAAGGGGTTGGTGGTGGGAAGGAGGTGGTAGATAGGCCCGCTGGCAGGGAAAGCCCTTTGCCATGTTAGATATTCACTGTTATTAATCCTGGGATATTCTACCTTGCTATTTGGCACGCAGCCAGAGCAGGAAATAGGTCTTATTGTTAGGAAAGTAGAAGTGGGAAACCAGCTAGAAAAATATATGTGAGTACCTACCAATGGCTCACTAGTTTAACCCCTTAAACACCAATGCTCTCCTTTCACACTGGATCTTCAGAACAAAAGGAAAATTAGAAGTGAGGAAGATTTCACTGCATGTTACTGAGAAAAAAAACCCCCTTACCTGCTAGATAAAAACTGGAGGTGGTATTCAACTTCTAGCCTGAATCCCCTCTTCAATAACACACAAACTACATTTTTATGTTTTATTTTATTTATTTACTATATGTATATCGATTGGTTTTATGCCTCTGATTGAAAATGAAAGAGGATCAAAAATGCAGTGTGACAAAATGCAGAATGTGGGGAACTGTTAAATGAAAAGAAATGTTTTCAGATGTCCAGCTGTGGAAGAGAGTGTACTGATTAACGAACATGGGGTGGAGTGGAGACAGTCTGCTTACCTGTTGCGGGAACATGCCTCTTGAGGCATAACGTCCTGGGAAACCATGAAGGACAGATTCAGAAGAAAGCTTCACACTTAACCAAGGTGCTACTGGTAGGAGACTAGTCAGACTCTACTCACTTGTAGTGGGATGCCTACAACCACCACAACATCTTCCAGGAGGATTTATGTCACTTTGATATGTACTATAGACCATCTAAAGGAAAACCTAAAGTTAGATTCAGTTTGCCTGGATCTAGCACTCAACAAAAAGTATACGGCCAGTGCAAATTCTTTAACTTTGGCAGACTTTTGTCCAGAGGACTCCGGGGCCTTTGAGACAAGTATCTAAAACAAGTATTTTCAAGGCAATAGGTCTCGCATTTATGAGAGTTTACGCTATTAGCAATGAAAATGACAATGCCATTTATTTGTGTTTTTAAAACCAACACACAAATAAAAGTCATTGTTATTTATAATGCCAATAGCCCAAACTCTCGCAAATACGAGACCACTTTAATGGTGGCTGCGCGCCCCTTTCTTTAGATGCTGCTCACCATATTCAGGTTACAGTGACCAGTGTGTGGAAATGTGCATTTTAATGAGCACACCAGTGCAGGAGTCACCCTTCTCTGTCCACGGGTCCGTAGACCAACAGAATATTATTATTATGGAATTTTGTAAAGCGCATGGTTACGCGCCCCGGCGTGTCCCCGCGCTGAGTGAGAAGTATGAAGTGGCCAGAACAGGGAGGTTACATCAGTATTGAGCGAAAGAGGTGAGTTTTTAGAGCTCTGCGGAACTTGGCCTCAGAAGGTTGGAGGCGCAGCTCCATCGGAAGCATATTCCAGCTCTTGGCTGCAAGAAGCCTGAAAGATCTGCCCCCCATTCGAGCTTTATGAATTTTGGGGACGACCACCAGTCCGGTGTCAGAGGATCTGAGCATCCCATCCGGTCTGTAGGGGGTGATGAGGCTGTGTAGGGGAACGGGCGCCCTGCCCCCGATAATGCGGTGACACATGCATAGTGCTTTGAAGGTAATCCTTTCTCTGATCGTAAGCCAGTGTAGGGACTTCAAAGCAGCTTTAGAGGCTGTTCTCCTAGGAAGCCTCAGCACCAGCCGGGCTGTGGCATTTTGAAGTACCTGGAGACGATTGAGGCTTCTAGCTGTTATTCCCAGATAGAGGAGGTTAGAGTAATCGAGTCTAGATGTGACCAAGGCATGCACCAGAGTCTGCCTGGCACTAACTGGAAGTAGGTCCAGGATCTTCCTTAGACTCTTGAGTATACCGAAGCACATTCCGACAACCCGATTAATCTGGGGAGCAAATGACAGGTCGGAGTCAAACATAACCCCAAGATTTTTGGCCTGTTGACAAGGCACTGGAGTGGAGCCCAGGCATGCTGGCCACCATGCCGAGGACCACACATTCGGACCACCTCCCACCACGAGCACTTCAGTTTTGGACCCATTCAGCTTCAGGCAGTTGTTAGACATCCAGGATGCAAGCTCCTGCATGCAAGCACTGAAGCTGGATGCCGCAACATCAGGTGCCCGTGACAGCGAGATGACCAGCTGTGTGTCATCGGCATATGACACTAGTTGGATGCCATGACTTTCCACAATGGTGGCTACAGGGGAAGCATATAGGTTAAACAGGGTGGGGCTCAGGGCGGAGCCCTGGGGAACCCCTTGATCAAGATTGAAGACACAAGAGTAGTGTTCTCCCTGTCTGACCTGAAAACCCCTATCGGTCAGGAAAGATTGGATCCACCTCAGCACTGACCCAGTGACTCCACCTTTGTTGAGACACTGTAGCAAGGTGAAATGTGCTACAGTGTCAAAGGCTGCACTTAGGTCAAGTAGAATGAGGGCCATAGTATGCCCCTCATCTACCCCTTGCCTGATGGTCTCAGTGGCCATGAGCAGCGCAGACTCCGTCGAGTGGCGTGCACGAAAGCCAAACTGAGTTGGATGGAGCAGGTTGGCTTTCTCCACAAATGCCATAAGTTGAAGATTTGCCACCTTTTCTGCTACTTTGGCCAGGTAGGGGAGGAGTGAGATAGGACGGAGATTGTCCAGCCTGTCCCAGCTAAGATTAGTTTTTTTTTAAGCGGGAGTACTACAGCCTGCTTCCAACTTTTGGGTACGGTGCTGGATCTGAAGGAAAGATCCAGAACATCCCTAATATAGGGTTCAAGGATCTCGATACTCTCTCCAAGAAGTTTCGGTGATGCCGGATCACGGGGGGATCCTGACTTAATGGAGCGGCATATCTGCTGGAGCCCGTCAGGGGATGGGGTGAAAAAGTTGTCCAGGCTATTAACACTCACATCCACCAATATACTCTAACTGAACTCTGTTCCCTTTTTCTTTCCCCCTGAAAAAGTGGAGTAGATGGTGGCCACTTTATCAGAAAAGAAAGCAGCAATGTGGTTACAGGATTCCTCTGAGACCGAGGACGGGTCAACAGATGAGCCACAGAGAGAAATTTCCTTATAAATTTTGAATAGCTCCTTGGTAGAGTTTTTAGCTTCTCCTATCCTACCTGAAAAGTAAGTTGTTTTGGCACGCCTGATCAAGCTATGATATTCTCTGCGTTTGTCTATATACCTGTTTTGCTTGATCGAGGTAAGCCACCCTCCACTGTCTTTCTAGTTGTTTGCATTCCGCTTTAGCTAGGCGAAGTTCATCGCTGAGATAGAGATTGGCATCATAGAGATTGGCATTGAAGCTGGAATTCAAATAACAAGTTTATTAATCACTCATGAGTGGGACTACGTCCACACAGCACTCTCAAGTGCTGCCTGAGGTAGTACATTGAATACACAGACTATGGTGCTTATATACAGAGTTTGTTGCAGAGTAAGCATGTAGTTACAAATAGAAGGTACAAGCCTACACAGGAATAGTTACAGCCAGATGGGTAATCCCTTGGTCAGCAAAGTGGGAGGGAGAACAAAACTGTTTATAACAGCACAAATGATTGACAGTTACATCTTTAACCAGGTGTATTTTAGCAGCTACGGGTCTTTTCTCAGCACGTACATTGCTTTGGCTCAGTACAGAAGGAGTTAATTAAAGCTGATGACACAAGCAGAATAGAAGCGCAAGCAACAGTGAAGACTTACATAGCTAACAATATGGATGCCACAACCAAGATGGCTTCAGCTTATGGTAACGGAAATTATTTCAGATTTCCACAGACGATCCTTTTAGCATATGCTGAAGACATCTTCCTATACTTTTGAAGAAGTACGAAAAATATCGTGGACATCAATCTTCATCATTTCACTAATTTCTTGATCTATGGCTCGGCGGACATTTACATTTTTAAAATGTTGTTTAGTCGGTATACAAGAGGTACAAGTAGTAACACAAAGGGAAGGAAGCATTGGGCCGCATTGAATACATAGGCAACAAGTGAAAAGAATCGCAAAAATTATACATAGGGCTGATAAGTGTTTCCAGCCCCATACAGTAAACATGTTCCCTATCCATCCAGTCAAGGTCCATGTCCCTGAATACTGGTGGATTTCAGTGGCTATTTTGTGCATGTTGGCAATTGCATCAAAAACAGAAGGGGCATGGTCAGGGATATAAACACAGCAGCTACTCCCGAAGATGCGACATGCACCACCACGGTCTGCGAGGAGGACATCAAGAACCATCCTATTTTGGAGCGCCACAATTCTCGCAATTTGAAGTTCCTCTGTGATGTTACCAAGCGCCATTGTTGTCTGATTGGTTACAGCCTCTACAACTCGTGTCAAGCGTCTGATCTTTCGACTGTTGAAGGCCGCTCCAAAAAAGAAGAACAGTACCAAATTAAAGTCAATATACTGCTGTAATGCAGTATCAGTTTGATGCACCTCATCATTGTGAGAAGTTGGCCTGGTATATGCAGTCCACTAGTTGTAGTGGGCACCTTGTACCAGTCCAAGCAACCCCTTATTGATGATAGGTTAAAGACAACCTTTATTGAAAGCTATCCTAGTGGTTGCTATGGAGAGCAGCCTTCAAGCTAAGTTTTGAAGGAATGTAAAGCAGCTTGTTTCATCAGTCTATAATCTCTTAAATGACCAAATGAAAAGAGATCCACACCAGGTATATATAAAATATATTCTAAAACACACTCCCCTAGTCTCTTTATGAGGCTAGAAATCGACGTACACAAGTTACAAGTCAAATATTCACAGTAAATAGCACAGTTTACGATAGGCCCCGGGGGTACCAAACCATATACTAAAATAGTGGTATAAGAACCACGACTTGACTAGACACAAGGCCTAGAGCCTGTAGAATCGCTGGGCCCCTTCGGAACCACCCAAGGTAGTGACACAGGGGACCCACGGCGGACGCCTGCAGTGTGGGAACACAGCCGCGAACACCGTGAGCTTTTATAGGGAAAGTCACGGTTCGGATTTTAAAGTTTAAGGACACTTACAAATGGACTAGGACCAAACCCTCTTGGACTTAGACAGTTCCAGGGTCAACACCCACTCGAGTTACCTCACCCAGGGAAGCTGGGTGCATAGGTGTCAAATGGTGTCGGGTCGCATCGTCGTTTTAAGTGGGAGCTGACGAAGAAGTGCTGCTGCCGGGAAGATGCGAAGTGTCCGAAGAGATCCAAGCCTGGATCGAAGATGAGAAGAACCTGAAAGCAGTGGGGACAGAGTCTGGGTCACTAGCCAGTGACCAGGGGCACGATAGACGAATGCTCACCGATGTTTGGTGTTCCAGGTGAAGAAGGTGAAGCTTGACTCTTCAGTCATGAGGACCAGGAGGCGTCGAGGATGACCAGAAGCTGGATTCAAGCTGTCCCACGAAGGATCTCAAGTGCTGCAGTGTCGTGGTCTGGATTGGACTCACCAAGCCTTGGCAACAGCAACCAACGCAGAAAGAGAAGAAATGCTTCGGTGCGAACCAGCAAGGTCCGAGGGACTCCACCAGCAAGTAGGAGTGAGGGCATGTCTGGAGCAACCAGGGAAGCCCAAGGGAAGTCAAAATTACCTTCACAGGGACCCACCAGTCGACGGACCAGGGATCAGGAAGGGACCTCGAGAGGAATCACAAAATGGAGGCCCACGGGTCACTCTGAGTGGGTAGGCCGACAATCGTCAGTGGATTCTCTGCTCTGGGTCTTGGCTACAAGTAACCCAATGCACAGCCTCAAGGGACATCGAGAAGCTGGTGCACTTGCAAATGTGCACGGTGTCCAGGGGTTCAGGTTTCAACGGTACTCATGAGGGCTATGGGTCTCAGCTTTGCTGGGGACTTGGTTTGGCATCTGGGAAGTCTGGAAATCCACCTCTGGTGTTGCAAAGTCTTCGGCGTCCGGCGGGAGCTTCGGAGATGCAGACCGGACAGATGCTTCTTTGGTGCCTGCCAAGCAGGGGAGTAACTCCTTTACCCCAAGGGAGATTCTTCAGTCATCTGGCATTGAACAGATCGTCGAAGGTCCAGGATTTAATTTCAGAGTTTCGTCAAGGAATATCTAAAGTTCTGGTTACAGAGGTTCCTTCTTTATACCCAAGGAAGGGGTTGGACTAACACAGGGGCCCACCTATGGGGGGGTTGGAAAGAGGGGTGGCTACACTCATTTCTTTTGTCCAGTTTCACGCCAGAGCAGGGGCTGGTAGCCCCTGTGATCGGTTTGAACTGGACTATGCACAGGGACACCAAATGTGCCTCCAGCGCAGACTTCAAAGCACTCTTGGAGTGCTCCCACCCAGCCCCAATACACTAAAGCCTGTCTGGGAGGTGGTTACACCTCCCTGTGACAGGAAACCTATGGTCCAGGCCTCCCCTGCCGGAGTTTCGTTCAGCAGCAGGAGGCCAGACTCGTGTCTGTGGCTGCAGTGTCCATTTTGTGATGCCAGGGCTCTTTTAATCTGGTACCGGCTATACTGGTGCTGTCATGTCTCTCTCTCTAGAAGGGTGGGATCATACTGGTGTGGGGGTATGATTCCAAGGTGTTTGACACCAAACACGACATGTTTACGTGCAGCCATCCCAAAGTTAGCATTTACCGCGAGGTTATAATGCACTTAAGAGTATATGGTCAGGCTGAACCACTGACAACCCGGGAGGATAGATTCTGAAGGCTGCAGAGGGGCTCAGCTCATGCATGGGCGCACCCTCACATATAACCAAGCACGCTGCCTTCAGGATTGATAAGGCCTGCCATAGGGGTGACTGATAGCTTTTTATGTGCAGTGACGGGGTGAAATATAGTGAACCTATATCTTAGTAAGGGGTGCATGCACCACCTCACTCAGGCTGCAGTAGCAGTCCTGTGGTGGCATTTTGGAAGGCTTCCCAGGGGTGGCATAATACATGCTTCAGCCCCTGGAAGGCCTCTGGGGTACCTATGCCCTGGGCACATAGTATACCATACACTAGGGACTCACAAGGGTACCCAAAAATCCAATCTAGAGTGTACCTAAAGTACATGGAATCCATTTTAGAGAGGAAGCAGCTAGGCTGGGGTCCTGAATAGCAGGGTCCCAGCCAGACTAAAGTCGAAAAACAGTGAAAAATCAGCAAAAAGTGGGGGTAACCATAAGAGGCAGATCCTACTCTCCAACAATCATTATTTATTGTCCTCTTAAATCTATTTTTGAAAATGTCGTTAAACAGTTTATAGTCTTTATGATAGGATGCAGGTGCTAAGAACACAGGTGGAAGCAAAAAGGATACGTAGCAACTTCCTGTAAACCCAATAGGTAGATGGTAATAACCTTTACTTCCGCAAATGAAATGGGTGTTGTGTGAAGACAAAAAACTCTATTGTTCTTTCCAGTAATATTCAACACTGAAGTACAGTCACTTTTTCCCACAGGAATATGGTCAATACTGCTCACGCAGAGATCCGCTTGAGCTCTAGTAACAGCGATGACAAGAGGTCCATTACCCTTAATGGTTCGATTTTTGGGAAAAACCGTGTGTGGAGGAATTTCCTCAACGATACTCCTCCATTTCCCATACAGTTCCTTTAGCTTGTGGATCTCCTCCCTCATCAGGGTAACAGATTTTATTCAACTGGGTGTTTAGTCTACCTACATCAAAGTTAGTAATATTAGCAACATGAGAAGCCCTCAATAGTGCAAACCAGGCTCTGCAGGAGCCATTATGTAAAAACGGCAAAGGAATAAAAGGTGTTCCTCCCTTTTTCTGATGAGCTGGCATCATTCCACATACCCAGCAGGTGGTAATGTTCGTAGCATTGTGTGTATAGTGCAACATCTGAATGAAAGTGTTATTGACATTCTGTGCTTTTTCTCATAAGGTAGAGTAAAATAGTGAGGTTCAATGGGGACAGGAGTAGTAGCAGTCAATAGATTTCGAACAGGAGCTACTTCCTCTACAACCCAAGTTATTGTAGCGATGACAACAACAGTTAAAGTGTGTCCAGTAGCAATCATAGTTCGTTTATTACAGATTCTCGCAGCAGCCTGTTTCCTCAAGCATATTCATTGCATCATCAAACAACAAAGCAGATGGTGCCCTAAGGTTCTGGGCGGGCGTTGATTTCTTCACTAACATTGAGATGAGTAGTCACTAATAGACTACCCCCCTTTGAAGTCAGTCCTTAACCACCCAGGACAGTGGCTCAAACAGTCTTTTTCAACAAAGTGTTTTTTCTACCTGGGTCGAAGCGGATATCGGGATGTACCAGGGATCGTGTGGTCCGGAAAAACTTCCTTCAGGTGGCGCAGCTCTTCCTTTCTCAGTGACCAGAATATCACGGTGATCTGTCAGCGCAGCTGGGCTCACTAGATCCCGCAACACTTTGACAGTGTGTCGCATGGACCCAGTTCTTCTGATTGGTCACTCGAACAGCATCCCTGGTAGCCAGTAGCACCTGCTCAGGGCCTCACCATCTCGGTGCTAGGGAGCTGGTCCTCAGGAATGACTTTACAACCACAAAGTCACCAGGCCGTAAACAGTGGCCTTCACCTTGCGACCTGTCTGGAAGGGTTTACCGAACCTGTTGATAAATAGAAGACAAACTATCAGTCAACTGTGACAAATAATCATTCAACAACACTATGTGGTACATCATGAATAGGGCGTGGCTTAGGAATCCCCCAAATATTCATAGGCCTTCCGAAAACCACCACATACGGTATGAGGCCCGATCGTGCATGTGGTATCGATCTGATAGAGAACGCCAGAGGCAGCGCATCAGGCCATTTCAATGACGTGGAGGCTTGTATCTTAGCCAATTTCAATTTCAGAGTGGAGTATTATCGCTCCACTAGCCCCACTGATTGTGGGTGAAAAGCAGCATGAAACTTCTGCTTAATTCCCAACCCTTTCATGAGCTACTCAACAACTTGCCCAATAAAATGGGGTCCATTGTCACTCCATAAAACTCGACAAATGCCGAAACGGGGGAAAAACTGCTTTTGGAGCACCTTTGCTGTCATAAGAGCTGTATTATCCTTCGTAGCATATGCCTCCACCCATTTACTGAAGGCACAAACCACTACCAGGACATACTTTAGATTGTTAGAATGCTCAAACTGGATGTAGTCCATTAGCAGGACCTCAAAAGGTGCAGTTGGTATCGCACACCCTCCTGTTGGAGTTCGTGTTCCCTTTCCAGGATTATACTGGAGACAAATCAGACAGGACTGGACTACCTTTTTAGCCGTGCCCGCAATCTTTGGGTGATCCCAAACTTGCATAAGTTGCTTTGTTATTAAGGATGCTCCAACATGTGCCGGCCCATGTGCCATGTGAATCATGGGATGTAAATAGGCTGTGGGTAATTTCCATTTTGTCATTTCTTTATTCCTCCAACAGCCCTCATCATCCAATGTTCCCTCCTTGGACCATTGGTCTAATTCATCAGCAGAAGCAGATTGTTGCATGTCCAGCACCTCTTGTCTGGCATCATGCCAACGCTCAGCCTGTGACTTAACTACGTACATAAATGTGGTACTCCGCTGCATTGCAGTCTCACGAGTTGTGCAATCCGCAAAGGCATTGCCTGCTCCTATTTTATCGGTCACTTTCTTGTGTGCGCTACACCTAACAATTGCTACTTTCTTAGGATAGGTCAAAGCAGTAAGGAGATTATGGACTAATTCCCCATGCATTATCTGTGTCCCATGTGAAGTAAGAACGCCTCTTTCTTTCCAAAGTTTCCCGAAGTTATGCGCCACACTGAAGGTGTATTGGCTATCAGTGTAAATGTTAACAAGCAAATCTGTACTAATATCACATGCTCTTTTCAGTGCCATCTACTCGGCTGCGTGAGTAGACTTCTGTTGGATACAAGCGGTCTCAACTCTGTCTGAAGTGTTGTAATCGCATAAGCAGGAGATGTAGTGCCATCAGGCAACTTCAGGCAAGAACCATCAACCCATAGCTCTCCATCAACATTAGAGAGGCGTCTCTTGCAGGTCAACACAACCCTTTGTTCTTCAGTAAGGGATATACAGTCATGTAAGGGGCCAATAGTGTCAATTCAAATCCTGTCAAGCAGACACTAGTCAGATGCTGTGTTTTCATTTGATTTAACAAGGCATCAACTGAATGAGGTACTAACATAAACAATCTATGTGACAAGACTATTCCCTCACTCTGACGTAACGACACTGCCGCTGCCGCTGCCGCCACTGCTCGGAAACAACCAGGCAGCGCGCGAGCAACTGGATAAAGGACAGCCGAAAAATATGCACAAGGACATTGTTTATCACCGTGTGTCTGTGTTAAAACTGAGAGGGCACAACCTTCCCTCTCGTGTATATAGAGTGTGAAAGTCTTAGTGTAGTCTGGAGTTCCTAATACTGGTGCAGAACAAAGAGCTTGACGTAGCTGTTGGAAGGCATTCTGGCATTCAGTAGTCCATGGGAGAGGCATCGGAGTATCTTTAGTCAAAAGGGCCAACAAGGGTTTAATAATGTACGAAAAGCTAGAGATCCACTGCCTACGGAAGGAAGTAAGGTCAATCAATGCACGGACGTCTTTCTGAGTACGTGGCACAGGAGTATCTAAAATGGCATGAATGCGATCTGGTGTGTGTGCACGTCCCTCCTTAGACAGGAGGTGACCTAAATAGGTAACCTGCTGTCTACAATATTGAAATATCTTTGGAGAGACTTTATGATGATGAGGGGCAAGGAATGATAATAACAGTGTTCCTTCTTCACACTGTTCAGGTGTATCAGCCACCAACAAGATGTCGTCGCCATATTGAATAAGAGCCACCCCTTTTGGTACAGGAAAGGAATCAAGCTGCCTTTTCAATGCCTGGCTATAAATGCTAAGACTCTATATATACCCTTGTGGAGCTCTACAGAATCTGAATGATCTATTATTCAAAGTGAAGCCAAACAAATAACGGCTGTCAGGCTGAATAGGTATTGAAAAAAATGTGTTCTTTAAATCAATGACACTAAAATGTAGTAGCAGTAGGAGGAACAATAGTAAGAAGTGTCATAATGTCAGAGACTACTGGGTATTGGGGCACCACAATTTTGTTAACCTCTCATAAATCAATAATGAATCTGTAAATTTTAGTATCAGTGTCTCTTTTCAAAATAGGGAGAATATGGCTATTACAAAGGTTATAAGGAATTTCTTCCACAACCCCCACCTTGATCAAATCCTGAACAATGTGTGTTAATGCTTCTTCGCCTTCCCAAGATATTTTATTTTGGGGCAATCGAGGCAACAAAGCACCTTCCTTCACTTGAATATGCACTGGTGGAATAACCATTTGACCCACATCGGTATCTGATTTAGCCCACAAAGTACTAGGTAAGGATGCCAGAGTGATATCCTCTTTAATGAGACAAGACCTCTCAACTATTGGATAGTTATCATTTAAGATAACACGCACACCTTCTAAGGAACAACGTATTGTAGCACGAAAATATTTGAGCATATCGATACCCACAACGTTATTCGGTGTGTTAAAGGGAAAGCAAAAATGGACACGCTGCAATTAATTTATCAAGACTAAATGCAAGTGGCTGTGACAGTGGGCTAGATGTAGGTGTCCCATCAAATCCTATCAATGTTATTGCGCCAGACAGGGGAGCCCTCGGAACCAATTTTTTTAGACAGAGCACTACGAGTTGCTCCTGTATCAACCAGATATCGATCAGTACAGCCCAAGACATTTGCATCAACATAAGGACCTTTCTGATTTACTGGGACCTCAACCGGTTCCTTACCCCATCCTAGGCATTCCTATGCGTAATTAGAATCTGCAAGACCATCGGCAGGAAAGTCAGACATTTGATATTGGTTTCGTCTATCAAAGGTATTAGAGTAATTTGGTCCATGCTCAACTGCCTCAAATCTAGGACGAGTTCCTGTGCCGCCTCTGTTCCTAAAATTCCCTGGGCGTCCTCTCATAGTTCCCCTACCCCGTTGATACTGCTGAGCTCGCAAAAGGGGCATTCAGAACACCAATGTCCAATTTCTTTACAATAAGCATACTGATCGGAAGACAAAGTTGATCGAGAGAAAGGGGGTACTCCAGGCATAAATACTGCATGTCCGTCTCTACCACTACCTCGGAATGGTGAACCATATACTTGAGCCAACATAACTTTCGTCTTTAAATCCTTAACCTTCTTATCCTCCCTGCCTTTTGCTTCCAATTCCTGACGCTCGTAATGCTGGGCCATAGTCAAAAGGGAGACTGGGGGAAGAGGTAGTCCAAAAACTCTCACTGGCCTTAAGGCGACTAGCTATTTCTGGCAACATCTTAGCGACAAATTTGTCAACGAACAAATGCTTACCCGTGTCATCTGTCAATGACTGCCCACTAAAGTCATGAATTGTCTCTTCAAATTGTGTAAAGAAATCTGAAACTAACTCATCCGATTTCTGTTTACAGCACTCGAACGTAGTCCAATCTATTTTCCTAGGAGGAATACGTTTTCAACTTAGTCACAATAGCTTTGGGAAGATTTAAAATCTGCTGGGGTTTCTGCGCAGGCTCCCTGGCCGCATCTATTTCTTCTAAACATACCTAAGTATCGCCATATGCTACATTATCATCTATTTTCCGAATCGTAATCCACATACCAGGGGGCAAAATAAGTCCAAAAACCATATCGATATCTGGCAAAGTCATAGTGCAGGAGTTAATGGCTCCTTCTACTTCTTCATGGAAAGCGGCAGGATTTTTCCACGGATCGGGCGAAGCAGGTTTAAGAGCCATAACATCCGCTCTACTCCAAGAAGTAAAAACCCAATTATAAATAAAATATCCTTTTGCATCATCTGAAGCTTTATCTTCATCTGTTCCCGTCCCCTTCGGAGGAACATACAAAGGCGCAGCTTCGCGCATTGGTCGTATATTGACTTCAGTACTACTAAATCCATTATCTGCCAGACATGGGCAGATGGGTAATCACTTAGTCAGCAAAGTGGGAGGGAGAACAGAACTGTTTACGACAGCACAAATGATTGACAGTTACATCTTTAACCAGGTGTATTTTAGCAGCTACAGACCTTTTCTCAGCACGTACATTGCTTTGGCTCAGTACAGAAGGAGTTAATTAAAGCTGATGACACAAGCAGAATAGAAGCGCAAGCAACAGGGAAGACGGAAGAATTACATAGCTAACAATATGGATGCCACAACCAAGATGGCTTCAGCTTATGCTAACGGAAATTATTTCAGATTTCCACAAGCCTCCAAAGAAAGGGGCGTGGCTAACATTGAAGTGAAAGCACTGTATGGGGCGCTTTCACGCAAAAATAAATAAACAAAGGTTCTGTAGTGCGGCCGCTAAAGTTAAAGTGGACCGCGCTGGAAAATTAAATAAATAAAAAAGCGCATCCGCTATAGTTAAAGCAGACCCGCAGCCATTTCTATTAAAAACATAAAAGCGGGCGGCATGCTGCCTTGTAGGAAAGCACGTCGTGGGTGGATTAGTGGAAGATCATTAAAGAAAATAGTGCTCACAGACTAGATAAAGCAGACCGTTTAACAACACAAGTAAAAACCCCAGTCCTTATGGGTGGTTACAAATGCAGACAAGGCGGTACAAAGGAGGGACTATTAAGCCTATTTATCAATTAAAAGCAATTTCGAAAGGACAGTAGCAGGAGCCAATTTAAAAGATGGGCGGGAAATGGGCGTAGCTTCTATTCCATACCTCAATACAGCATGTGCTGCTCAGTCTCTACCAAAAAATATAACCTCTCAGATATGGGAAGTGCCTTGACCTTCAAACTTTGTCAGGTCTTCAGAAACCCATCCAGTAGGACCTCTGAAAACCACAAACTAAAGTTGCAGATCCCTGAAAGGATAGCATTTTATGGCGGTAAATGACATATGTAGGGGAGTTCCACAAATCCCGCACAAAAGGAAATGTATTGCATACGGCCCCACATGTATCTATAGGCTGCCTGACACAGTACGTCTCTTGACACAGTAGGTGTCTCCTTCCTGCATGAAGCTTTTTCTTCAGCTCAGTGGCTCACAGAGCTCGAAGGTCTATGTTGCCATGCTCTATCAGCCCTGCTTGGATATTGGGGAGCTCTGTAACACTGCAGAGATATTTCCTTCATTCAAAAAGCAAGCACAAATGTAAAAACTTTTGGCCTGAATTACAAAAACCAAAGTTATGTTGAGAAATGTCCTCTACCGTTTGAATTTAATTTTGTAGTATAGCAATTCCCAGACATTCCCACTAATACATCTGAAAAGCTGAGCCAGTTGCAGTGTTCCAATTATACTACGGGGAAAGTTATGTGACTGTTTCAAAGGCTGGAATCCCTACAATGCATAACTGTATGCACAGTGCAAGTATACTCTGGCGAAAGCCAACCCATATATGCACTTGATTTTTTTCTCAGCATAGAAACCCCTTCCCCTACACTGCCACGAGGTTTGGAAATGTTCTTTTTCCCTTCTAACCCTGGCAAGACAGTTAGTTCAACCCTTTGCAGGCACTAGTCATAACCAATTCCAGGCCTGGAAGGGTAATAAAGACACTTGCCAATGCTCAAAGAGTCTGGAGTATGTAAGTGTTTAAAACCTTATAGGGCTAACCACAATTTGGAACCCCTAATTAACTATCATTTGCGTGGCAGGTATCACTGAACAATTGTTTTTAGTCATGGCATGCAAATGCCCAGGGTTACATGATTTTATACCTGCTCAATAGCCTCCTGTAAATTCCTTCTAGATGTAAACCTAGCTATTTCTGATAAGCATACGTTTATGCTTAAAATAGTTTGTGAATTGAGCCCTTTAACTTGGACAAACTCCCTGCTTCAGTCAATCCCATACATTGTCGTAAAGTGTGCACAGAAGTGCTTAATATGAGCCAGTGGTTTCCGGTGCTTGGCACCGGCACCTAATTGTCAACACCGGCACTTATGACAGTCAGCCACATGATGGCACTGTCTAAATTAGAGATGAACACAGCAACAGTTGTTTATTATTTCAATACACATCTAAAATAACTAATACCTGCCGCCCACGCCATTCTTATAGCTTTGGGGGACTGGAATAGTCTGAATTGTTACACTTGTAGGAGTGTGGTGGTTGGATGTTGCGTTGGTACTGCCATTAACAGCGTTAACAGGGACAATGGGTGGTGCACCCTGTAGTGGCCTCCTGAGAAGGGCCCTAGCACTTATGTTTTCTACAAATTAGGCACTGGTGCATAGGTCCCAGGTTGAACTTTTGTAAAATACGTGGGCAATTTTTCACCACATTCGCTGTTTTTCCAACACAATAATTGTAGCATTTTCTTTTTCTACTTACATACATTTTGAACTCCTTTTCTGTTTCCCCAGGTTTACTTTTTATTCCTTTGAACAAAGCTTACTTATTGATCTTATAGTTTTTAAAGTCATCTGCATTGCATTCAGACAGATTCACTGTATTTACTTTACAGCACAGTTTACTTCAGGCAGGGATGAGACAAACAACCCATTTTTGTTTGTTTTGTAGTAAATATGATAGTGCCCGGCGGCACTGGATTCTCCCCCTTTTCACAACTTATGAAGCTAGATGTGTTAAGTCAGCAATGTCACTGTGTATTAGGTCGGATGATATGTATGTGGTTACTTCAGTAGCGGCATTCCTTTGGGTGTCTAAACATTGTTCCCTAGTCTCCATAATTATTATTTTCTTGATAAGGTTTTTAGAACTTTCTACTCTGGTCTTCCAGGCCAGTAATTTCCTGCAGCCTTCCCCATATTCATAATGTACCAGTTTGCTAGCCTCCCACTTTTTCCGTGCAACTCCTTCTAAATAATCTACCAATTCACCTCTTGCGTCTAAGTTTATTATTTAGGATTATCTGTTGCCCTGCACTATAACAGATGTTTACGTCCCTTTGAGTGGTGGATATGTTAGTCAGATTATATGGATTGAGAAGGATAGTGGAGGGATAGAGAAGGGAAAAATGGTTTGCATTTATATAGCGCTTGCTACTACCCCTGATTGGGGGTTGAAATATTTTTTTTCCAGTGAGCAGCACGCTACTCTGGAACTCATACAGTGCTAGTGGTGAATGAGTATAATGAAATATGAAAGTAATTTGAGTTGTGGATATGTTAGTTATTTGAATTGAGAATGATAGCGAAGGGGTAGAAGAGGTAAAAAAGGTTTGCATTTATATAACGCTTGTTACACTTGATGAGGTATTGAAGTGCTTTTTCAGCGAGTAGCTACTCCGGAACCCATAAAGGATTAGTGGTGAATTAGTATAATGAAATGTAAAATTAGTTTGAGTGGTGGACATGTTAGCCTACAGTAGCGTACAGTAGCCTGCGTCGAGTTTTTCAACAGGTTGGCTACCCTATTTTACGCTGCACCACTGGTTTGTGCATGCGAACTGACTAACCCGTTTTTGCCCCTTTAGGATTTTAACCCATTCTTTTTGGAGTAAGTGTGCTTTCTGCAATTGTATGGCGTCGCTGTCTGATTGTTGTAAGTATTCAAGGAGTCTCCCCCTCCCGCTTTGTACTCTTAGCCCGTTTACGTTCCATGTTAGGACCCTTAAATTGAATGTTTTGCTC
This sequence comes from Triturus cristatus, assembly GCF_964204655.1. NCBI lineage: Eukaryota > Metazoa > Chordata > Amphibia > Caudata > Salamandridae > Triturus > Triturus cristatus. The sequence continues at coordinate 310,352,160 of NC_140595.1, forward strand.
AAGTTAGTCATTTTATCTTTAGTAACCCTTTCTGGTCGACTTTTCTGATCTGGACTACTACCTCGTCTCAAATGAGGATTTCTTTTTTTAATTTTTTCTCCTATATGCTCCACCCAGTGATTAACCTTATCATTCAGTCTTCTTTCGTTCCCCCACCACGCCCTCCCCACCACCCTGCCCTCCATGGGGAACCCTCCAAAGAACCCTGTTGGGTAACTCAAGGTACCCTTGAGCCTCGTCTCTCCGATGTCTCCTTATGTTTTGTTTTTAACTGTAGTATCAAACTCTTAGCCTCAGTCGGATCCTTTATGTTGTGCATTTTAATATCCCTCATTATCCTGAGAGTTACAGGGGGCTTTAATTGAGAAGTAGCGCCAAGAGATCGAAGTTCCTGTATATACTACCCCAGCTCCTACTGCCGGTCTTAAGCTGCCCTGGAAATGGCTGATCTAATGCGAAAGGACAGCTCGCCTTTGTTGAAAGTGTTAACCTTCAGGGCATCTGATAGAATCTGCTCCATTAGAGTGTAGGATTTTAAATTAACCAGTATCTTCCTACTTTTTTCCTTATTTGGATTTCTTTTTTTGGGTCCCGATGTATCCTCTTTAGATCGGTCTCCAAATCCTCTGAATCTACTAAAGGAACACACTCCTTAGTCAAGTTAATCACAAACCCTTTCAGGTTCCCCCCTTCAGCTCCTTCCGGAATATATAGCACTCTTATGTTATTTATTCTAGCATTATTCTCCAGGAACTCTATCTTATCTCGTAGTCATCTTTTCCCCGTTTTCAGTGTTTGAATTTCTTTATGATTGGCGTTGACTTCCTTGCTTAGTACCTCTGTAGCAGCTTACATGGAATATAGCCTGTCAGGTCAGTATTTTTAAGCTCTAAACTGTCACAGGCAACTTGTATTTTAGTTGGTTCTTTTCTGGGACTGTGAATTTACGTTTACTCTCTGTCAGTGCCACTAACAGATTCTATACCAGGTTGCCCTGTAGAATCCTGCGTTATGTCTCCTGACACTTTAGGTGGCAATTGTGGATCCCATTTCTGATCTTTATCTGGGGAACCCTGAGAGAGTACTTGAAATCTATTTGTGAGTACTGGCACTACTCCATCAATCGGGGTCTGTTATCTTGTTTTCATATTACCACTTTCAGCTGACAAAGTCAATGCGTCGGATTGATAAAGATTAGGGAGTTTCCCCTCTTCCCCTTTGGCTGTACCTTAAAAAAGGATCTCAAGGAGGGCGTAATTTTAACTTTACCCCTTGAGTTTGCAGGGTTCCCTTGTGTTTTCCATAATATGCGCTTAGTACCAGACTGTGATAGTGGAACCTAGGGCTTACTATACGCACTCCCTTGTGAATGGTTTAAGTGATAACTGAAATGGAGGGGGAGACTCTTACTTTCATTTGCTGTGTTTTACCACCATCGCTGCCTTCGGTTGAAGGTAAATATAAGCTTAAAATCTTATTTCTTAGAGCATATCTATTTTTATTACCTTTAGTTTACACTGGATTAACTTCCACAGGTCCTTCTTTGTTTAGTCATGCTGTTTTTCTATTTAGGGCTTGCCTCGCAAGAGTAGGGAAATTGACCGATTCCTGGGGCTTTCCTTTACTGCCCAACACTGCTCCTTGTGTTGGGCTCATAGATCGCTGCTTTGCCTTACATTGTTCCTTTGCGCCCTACTCCTGGAGTACCGCTGATACCGCTGCTGGCACAACATGCAGCCACCAACCTGTGCAGGCGCTGCCTGGAGATCCCTGAAAGCCGATCAGAGACAAAATTCATCGGTCTCCAAGGAGCCCCTGAGCCGCTTGTTGCCAGGACCCTGTTCGGTGATGACTCAACACATTCTGTTTAGAGTCCTGCCCACCTAATTTTGTAACTTTTTGAGCCTGCTGAGTTTCTAAGGCAGGGATTTGTAAGTAAGGTTACAGTAGTCGCGGGACCAATTTTACTGTACTTGGTCCATGGCAAAATTGCATGAGATTTTACAGTTACCATCCAGTAAAATCACCCCAGTATCATGAAATTACAAGTTGAACCCTATAGAATGGGGAATTACCACGTGGAACGGATTTTACCGGTCATAAAATCACATTGAATTCACCCGCCCAGTGGTTTTACCACAAGCATTTACCACATGCTCTGAGCAGGTGGTAAAGGTACACGTGGGCCTGTGGGTAGTCCAGGCATGAATTAATATCCTCAGTGCGCATCTGAAATGTCACCTTGTATTGTCTATGTAGTGTATTTGTAGAGTGCAACTGTTACTTCAAGGAGTGGCCTGGCTCTAACGCAGAAAGAGCAGTCAGCGGGAAATAGGATGGAAAGACTTAGGAACTGGAGAAGAGCCAGGTCTTGAGTTTCTTCCAAAACACAGGCGTAGCCTTGATGCATCTGAGTGTCAGCCGAAGTTTATTCCACAAGGAGGGGCCCAGGAAAGAGAACCATCTACCCCCTGACCATGCCTTCCTAACCCACAGAACTTTGGCAATACAAAGATTTGCAGAGCGGAAGTATTTCTGGGCAGCATGGAACTTAATTCTATCTTGTAGATAGCCCTGGCCGGTTCCGTGTAGAGCTCTCTGAGTAAAGAGCAGTATCTTAAAGATGAATTGTTTTCTCACTGGGAGCTAGCAGAGACTCTGAAGAAGTCCTGTGGCATGGTAATTCCGAGGTAACCCGAATATTGTTTGAGCCACTACATTCTGGACCAACTGCAGCCTATCAATCAGGTATTTGGGTAGGCCCATGTAAAGTCCATTACCATAGTCCAACCGTGATGTGATCAGGACTTGGATCACTGGTTGTCTGGCTGTAAAGGAGAAAAGATACAGGAATTTTCGCAACATACGTAGCAGGGCAAAACAAGTACCCACCACCGAACAGCAACTGTCCAACAAATTTAATGCCCAAGTTTTTCACCGAAAGATTTAGAGTCGGCAGAGGAGAGGCAAGATGGCCATAAGGACGGCCAAGATACCTCAGCATCTAGAGCGAAGAAAAGGAGCTCGGTTTTTCCAGCATTACATTTAAGTTGTTTTAAGGAGAGACACCTAAACACTGCAGTAAGGCAGTTACTGATTTTATCACCTGGGAATGCCTCATTATTCTTCCAAGCAGAAAGCAGTTGGGTGTCATCAGCATATGACACGATCGTGGCCCCTAGTGACTCCGCCAGGGTAGCCAAGGGAGTGAGATATACACAAAAATTTATGAGAGTTTGCGGAAAAAGGGGGACATCACACCTCTCATCCTCAAGAAAAGATGTGAGCCAATTCCAGGCCTGCCCTCCAATTCCCACCGAGCTGAGACGGGCTAATAGGATATGGTGAGTGATCGTGTTGAACGCAGCCGATAGGTCTAACAGGATCAGCAGTGCCTTATCACCAGCATCCAGGCTAAGTCTGATGGAATCGATTACCTCCAACAAAGCTGTCTCAGCGCTACAGTTGGGGCGAAACCCCGATTAAATAGCATGCAACAAGTTGTTGCTTTCTAGGTGGTAAGATAGCTGCTGTTTGACATGTTTTTCCAACACTTTCGAAAGAGCTGGAAGGAGAGAGATTGATCTGTAATTGACCGATCAGTGGGGACTTCCTGAGTTTTTTTTTAGAAGCGGTACAATTTTTGCCTGCTTCCATTTTTTGGGCATAATAGCTGAGGAGAGGGAGGTGTTAACCAGCTGACTCACCAGCGGGTTAATAGCCTCCGCCCTGTGAGATAGAATAACGGTGGGACCTGGATCAGAGGGAGATCCTGATTTGAAGTGGCTCAATATAGAAGAGAATCTTCCATGGAGATCGGAGAGAAGGATTGAAGAAAGCTGGCTTCATCTTTAGTGACGGAAACTAATTGAGCGTACTTAGGACTAACCACTTCCATATTCTCATTGTGGGTTATCATATCGGTGCCATAGCCCAAGGTGTCACTTTCAACTTCAAGTGGGGGAAGGCTAGCCTGGATAGTGGCTATTTTCTCATGAAAGAAAAGGGCAAGTTGTTAACACCATTCCTGGGAAGGGAGTTTCTGGTTTGTGCCTACTTCAGCAGTGGTGAATGATATAACAATTTTTAAAATGTCCCTGGAATGGTTTCCCGCATTTAAAATTTTAGCCTCAAAATAGAGATTTTTTTTTTAAACTAATTTAATTTCTTTATGATATTTTCCTAGGGCTGCTTTAGACTCTACTTTTGCTATAGGGCAGTAAGTTGCCCTCCGTAAGTTACGCCTCTCTTTATGTTTACATTCTAGCTTGGTTATTTTGTGGAGGTGATTATACAATGGGCAAGAAGGTTTAGTCTGACGCTGCTGATTCCATCTTTCTGGAGCTGGAGCTTGGATGGAGGACTCAATACAACTATCTATCAGACTAACATCATCATCAACCTTGCCGGAGAGAGGGGGCTTTCCCTCTTCCAGCCTACTACCCAGTGCTTCAGATTGAACTTTATAAAAGGCTCTTACGGTACGCGATAAATCGTCATAATTATATATTGTATAAGAATTTGCATTAGGAGGTACACTTATTTTTTTTTTTTTAAACATATTTTATTCGATTTTTCACTCTTTCTTTCATCAGGTTACAATCAGCTGCCATTACCATGAAACCATTACAGAATGTACATGTATATACGCAGTACAGTCAAAGAATTCAATAGGCAGTTACGCCAACAAGGATACATACAATAAAAAGATTTTTAAAAAACAACAAAACTGTAGGGCATAACAGTTCGTTGTTCAGCCGCGTTCTGCAGCCTATGGTGTCTAGGGGAAGCCTCAATTTGTATCTTACGATCTGCACTGTTATACCAACAATATCTAACAAACAGGTTTACCTAATGTAATAACTTAAAGCTATCCCAACTTTTCCTAGCCCCGTCCCACATTGTACTGTATGGTGAATTATTCCATTAACCATTCCCTCCATAACCAACAACGCCCCAAGATACATAGTTACGTTGCTGGTTGTATAGTGGTAGACCAGCAGGACTTATCGCTCATGTGCTGCACTGGCCAGTGCGGGTAAGGGCAGTCGGGTATTTATTGTGCTTGCGCTGGAGGGACTGGCGGCGGCGCAAGGGCTTTAAACGCTTCTAAAATGGGTATAATGGATTTCCACCTCATTGTTAGGGCACGTTTGGCCATTAGCAAAGCTAAGTCAATAAAGTGAAACTGTACTTTGTGCACTTTGGGACGACAGGTCAGCCCCAATAGGCTGACGGCGGGGGTATCTGGGAAAGAGATCCAAGGTCGCAGTTCTGATTATGGTGACCACCTCCATCCAGTATGATGCCAGGATCGGGCACACCCAGAGCATGTGAAGCAAGCCTGCATCTTCCAACCTGCACCTGAGGCAGTGGTGTTGCGTGGCAGGGTATATACATTGCAGCCTATGTGGGGTAAGATACGCCCTGTGTATGATCATGTATTGAATTAACTTAAACTTGGCGTTGCGTGGGATTTTCTTGGGGTATTCTAAGATCTTGTCCCACTCTGTTAATTCGGTACCAAGGTCTGTGGACTATTTATTACGTAAATCTGTCAAGGGCACCCTAGTGTGTGCTGTTATCCCTTTGTATATCCACTTAATAAGGTGGCGGCCCTCTCCCATCAGGTAGATCATGTCGACCAATTCATGTCGGGCAGGGGCCGTCCTACGTGGGGCCCAATGTTTCTTCACAAATTGTATGAGTGCAGCGTGCGTGAGGTATAGTGTGTCCGTGACTCCATGACATCGTACAAAATTGCCATGGTCCATGAGGGTGCCTTCATTGAACAGTGCACCTACCGTGGCAACCCCCCCTCCGTCCAAGCTAGGAGACGCCGCCTAGAAGTAAGCCTGTGGGAGTAGGGAAGCCTAGGAGTGGCACATTATCGGAGTATGGGGACAACACCGCATGTAATGGACTGCCTTTTTCCAGTACTCCAGCGCCATGCGTAGGAGTGGTGAGGCACCGATCGGTATACAAGCCGTCAGCAGGAGTAGTGCGTGTGGAGTCCTCCCCAGTCAATATCTGCGGGGGTATAATCTATCTCATGTAGGTAACGCCGCGCTAGCCAGTACGATAGCCAATGCAGTTGACTGGCATAGCAGTAGGCACGGTAATCAGGAGCACCCAACCCTCCCTTGTCAGTATCTAGTTGTAATTTAGCCAATCCCATCATCCGGCGGCCAGCACCCCAGATGAGGTCAGAGAGCATCTTGTTCTGCGAGTTAAGGAGTGTAGTCGGGATCATCACTGGCAGGTTAGTAAAGAAATACAACAGACGCAGCAAAACCACCGTCTTTGAGATCGCCACTCGTCCCATCACAGATAGCGGAAGGGAGGACCAGAACAGAACCTGTGTTCTGAGGGATCTGATGGCTTTTCCCAAATTGCCTTCTATTAGGTCCGATGCCGTTCTGTACACTTGTATACCGAGGTATTTAAACGTGTGGGTTGCAACCCTTAGAGAATGAGGGCCAAATTGGATGGTCTCAGTATGGTCCCCCGGAGAGAAAAAGAAAGCGTAGGACTTACCCTCATTGATAGTTAAGGCCTGAAATATGTGCAAATGTGGTGAAAGTATCCGACAGAGGTGTGAGGTCCGCTGTTAAGTCTTTGGCATATAGAATGATATAATCTGCGTATGCAGATATTATATGCATAGCCTGCCCCAGTTGTATACCCATCAGCGTCGCAGTCATCCATACCCTAAGGGCCAAGGGTTCTAATGCTAGCACGAACAATAGTGGGGAAAGGAGACATCCCAGTCGGGTGCCCCTACCGATTGGATATTCACGTGAAATTTGTCTCCCAGTGCGGGCTCTCGCCGTGGGGCCCGAGTAGAACAGTTTGACCCACCTCAGATATTCCGGAGGGATTCCGAATCTCTCGAGTATCTGGAACATGTAGTCCCATCTGAGATTATGAAATGCCTGCCTCACATCCAGGGTGATACAACCCCCGTTACTCCAGTTTGAGGGGGGTAGCTGTCATTATGCGATATAGCCTTCTAATATTGAGTGAGGTGCTACGTGGCGGTACAAACCCACACTGGTCAGGGTGGATCAAACGATGTAGGTAGGGGAGAAAGCGGCTTGCCGGATCTCTGCTCAATATTTTATACTCAGTCGTTAATAAGGACAGGGACCTGTAAACCGAGAGGTCCGTGGTCGATCGTCCTGGTTTGTAGAGGGATACCACTAGTGCCTGCCTAGTAGTGGGGGGCAGTGTTCCAGCATCTCTCGCAGTGTTATACAGGCGCTCTAGTTGGGGCACTAAGGAGTCCGAGAAGGTAATAAAGAATTCGGCTGGGAGGCCATCAAGGCCAGGGGCCTTGTTGCGGGGAAGACCCCGGATGACGGCCATGATTTCTGCTCTAGTAATAGGGCCCAAGATGTCATCCTGCACTGCTTTAGCTAGTTGGGGGGAGTTGCACGTCAGTGAAAAACACCTCCAGAGCTTCCTCGTCCAAATGGGGGGGGTGATTGGTAAAGCGTCTGATAGTATTCGCAGAAAGCCTCATTGATGCCCTGCTGTGTATCCACCGTGTCACCGGACACTGTGGTGACCTCATGTATTGGGGTATGTGGGGGGTCATACCGGAGTATGAGGAGCCAGTAGCGGGCCGGCCCTGTCTGCTTCAGCGTGCTTGGTATGTGTATAGGGTGTGTAGTCGATGCATCGCAACGTTTCAAGGAGCTCTGCCTGCTTTATCCGGGCTTCCCATAATGGGGCGTCCCTAGAGGGCTCATTTGCCGCTGCCTATTCAAATTCATTCAAAGTGTTTTCGGCTTCCCTAAGATTATTGTGGATTTCCTGTCGCACCCCAGCTGTGGTGCCAATAGCTAGGCGTATTGAAGGCGTCCCACTCCACCTGCGGGGTAGAGGCCGTACCTGCGTTTTCAGCAAAATAGTGATGAATACCAGTGGAGAGGGCCTCCCGAAAGACAGCGTCCTCAAGCATCTGAGGCCATAACTTCCAGGTAGAGATTGGAGTGGGGATTCTGCCCCATGCTAGCATAATTTCCAATGGGTTATGGTCGGAAAGTGTCTTACCCAAATACGTGGCGTGCGTGATCTGGGCTGTGATGGGATGGGATTGGAGCAGAAAATCCTATCTATACGAGTGTGTAATTGATGTGAATGAGAGAAAAAGGAGTATTCCCTGCTAGTCGGATGTTTCAGTCTCCAAGCGTCTCCCAACCTCCATCTGTCAGCCCAGTCACGCAGCGCGTCTGCCTGTCTTATGGTGCTAGCACCAGCTAGAGGGGGGTGAGATCTGTTGATAGCGATATTCAGTACAGCGTTATAGTCTCTGCCAATTATCCATGGGCATGTAGCCCAGGCCACTAGTACAGGGTTAATGCTCAGTAGGAATTTGTCTTGCTCGAAGTTGGGCACATATGCCCAGTACAATTTGTGCACTGTCTAACATGCCTCTCACCAATATATATCTGCCTAGAGGGTCCACCCGCCGCTCCAGTGCCTTGAAAGGAACTCCGCTTCTAACCCATATCGTGGCACCTCTGGCAAAGGCGGAGTATGATGTGGAAAGAACCTGTCCCCTGCATTTCTTGCGCAGTTTAGCTATCTCAGCTGTGGTCAGGTGGGACTCCTGCAAGCATACAATGTGCGCCCGTCGCCGATTGAGATGCGCATGTATTCTATGTCTCTTGTGGACAGACCCCAATCCCCGCACATTCCAAGTAACTACGTTGTAACTATCCTGCATGTGTGGTCAGAGTGCACTAACAATCGGAGCATGTGTGGCGTAGGGGAAGCGGCAATACCCAGTGTTGTGGAATTAGGGGGCCAGGATGAAGTGACTACTAATCTACAAATTACAATACTCTGCCCAGCGGCGGGAACTACGCTGGCCCAAACCAGGTGTACAATGGTGCAAACAAATAACAGTGTGCGTGTTGCTTTCGCTGTGGGGGTGCATTCCTAAAAACTGCCTAGGGAGGCGGGTATGGTGTGTGCTCTACGCTGCCCGGACCCCAAGTGGCAGTATTCAACCTGGATTCGGCCCATCATAACAAACCCCCACGCTTTGTGGATGCGGGAAGATTGCACATGCACACCAATATATCTTGGCTTACGATATGAGCCAGCAGTAACCACCTCACTACCCCAGATAACCATTGGCGGTCTCAGGCGTAATGTTACTAGACAAATTTATACTGGGTTCTGAGTCTGAATGGACCGATACGTCCTCCGAGGAGTCCAAAGGTATTGGGTGCGCGCCCTCTCGGAACCTGTTGGCTGTCTCCAGCGCCTCCGCTTGGTCACGCTGAGCCTGCTGCAGGGTGGGGTTCCCAGTCTTGGTCGTACGCCCCGCTCTGAAGCTTTTGGACTTGTGGATCCATTTCAGCTTCGGGGTTCGTCCATAAGTTGTGAGGGGAGGCCGGACTCCCCTGGGGGGGAACATGATTTCGAGCCACTATTCTACCTCATCCGGTGTCTCAAAAAACGGTCTTCTGGTCATGGATTACTTTTAGCTTGGCTGGGAACAGCAACGCATATTTAATGTGCAGCGCCCTGTGTTTTTTCTTTGCGTCTTGATAGAGGGAGTGCATGTGCTGTATCTGAGCAGTGTAATCTGGATATAAGGACACCCGTTGATTCTCATTGTATATTTGGGACAGTTCTCGACCCTTTGCAGCAGTACATCTCTGTCCCTGAAATTTAGGATTTTCACTATCAGTTGGCGAGGGTGGGCCCCAGCCTTCAGCCTACCAGATGGAATCCTATGAGCCCTCTTCACACACAAGTAGTCAAATAAGCCTTCCGGGGTCACATGTTCTTTGTTCCATGAAGATGGTGGCCTCCGTCCCTTCGCAGCGCTCTGGTAGGCCTATGACGCGGATGGTGTTGCGCCGGGCTCTACCTTCTGCGTCATCTGCCCTCTCCTGCAGACTGGCGACTTATTTCTGGAGTTGTGTGATTTGTACTCCATGTTCCTTATGCTGCGGCAGAAGTTCCAGAAGCGCAAGTTTATTCTTCTTGACAGTTGCGGCTAGCGTGGCATGGTCAGCCTTAAGGAGGGTGAATCCCGTCGTCAGAGAGCCAAGTTGCTGCTCTATGGCCACCCTAGAGTCTTGCACTTCTTTTAATACGAGGTCAAGCTTGTCCGTGGGGGCCTCACGAGCAGTGGGAGGGACTTTGTCCACAACTTGCGAGCCAGGCTCTCTGTCTTCTGTCCCCTGTGTGTCCGTCACGCCAGCCTCCTGTACTTTTCCCCTGGGGCACCCCATCTCAGTGACACCCGGGTAACTCCACCGCAGTACCCCCGTAGCACAGCAACCGCACACTACAGGGGGTTATCGACACTGTGCACACGGAGTGGTGGGGCCACTTTCAGGCCAAACAGGATCGCCGCTGCATCCCCAGTGACAGGTAGGCCGTCCGGCGTCAGCTCACCTCAGGCACGCAGGTGTTTCCCAGAGCACGTCACTGCAGACACGGCCGCCACCCCGTCGAAGCATTTTTCCCGGCCCTATGGCCCTCCACTGGGTTTGTGCCGGTTCTTCAGGGGGTCATCCTCCTCAGGGGTTTCACCAGCGCTCCGTCGCCACCACCACAGCAGGGAAGGAAGGGCCGATGTAGCCGTCCCAGGTGACCTTCAGGGCAGAGTGCTGCCAAATCGTCACCGGATCCAGGCCCCCTCTTGGGATCGATTTTCGGGCCCCAGGCAGCCTCTCCAGTCACAGTCCACCCCACCAGCCGCGCCACGGTCCGCACACTGTGCGCAGCGCAGACCTCTCTCGCGGGTGCTACCTCAGTTGCAGGTCCGCAGGGGAGCCGCGAGGTCGAGCGCCGGCGTCAGGTGCACACGGCAGCAGCCGCCTATGGGTGCTCCCGCGGCAGCGAAATCAGCTCTACTACGCCCAGGATAATTCACAGAAAAAAGAGGAAGATGGCTGCCAGTCATGTGTATTTTAAGAATTTTTGAAGTGTTCTAATTCTATGGTTTATTTGTTGCTGCTGTTTGAGGAGCAATAAAAGGGAATGCATAATATTGGCCTCCGGGCCTTGATGTAAAATTCACAGAGGGGGAAACAGGGCAGATCGCCGGTCGCGGCGGACTCGGAGGCTCCGGTGCAGCTCACACTCCTCGTCTCCTCCGGGGCCCGCCGTGGCATCCGCAGGCTCACCCAGTCCGTAGGCCGCAACTCCTGACAGGCGGGGCAGTTGGGATTCAGGACAGGAATCCGCAGCAGATAGGCGCAAAGTGTGTTACGGGGTCCACTGCGGGGGATTCAAGGGTCCATGGGTGCCGATCCGGCAGGGTATAGGCAGGATTATTCAGGTCCGGACGCGGAGCTCATTCACCGAGGGTCCTCCATGTTCCGCAGTTGGCCACGCCCCCCCATTAGGAGGTACACAAACATTCTCAAAATGCAGGAGAGGGCTGACCTATGTGGTACACAACTTAAAACAAGCATTGGCATAGCCAATAGGTCTCGCCTTTGGGACCTTATAAGTGTTTAGCCATGCAGCAGTTGCATAACTAAATACTTATAAGGTCCCAAAAGCGAGACCTATTGGCTATGCAAAGCGGCCGCGAAAGTGAAAGTAATCGCGGTAAAGCGCGGCGTGCGCGCCCGCGCACATGCACTGTAGCTCTAGGCTGGCCTGGTAGCACTTTTTGGAGCCCTCTCAATAAGTCTCGCCAGACCAGCGCATGCGCTGGGTCAGGCGAGACCTAAACATTGGTGAGGATGACTGTTAATCCAATCTTAATTCTGCAACTGCAATGTGAAAGAAAGGATTGGATAAACCGGTTGACCTTAAATTTCTTTATTTATATGGGAATTGTACTGCTGTTCAGGGGACATTATTACAGGTGAAACAAAGTTACAACCGATATGACACACACCTGCATGTCATTCTTGGTTTTTCAGTTTAGGAAGCTTGGGAGGTTAGTTACAGCTCACATCATGAATTGGACCCTCTTCTATATCCTACCGATCACATTAACTAAAGGTACAGTGAGCGAAATCTTAAAATCTCTGTGATTTTGCATTAGTAATGAATAGAACTATGGGGCATCTAAGTTTCTTATACATATATGTGCCTAACCAAGAGACACCCTCAGTGTACATTGATCACCAGAAAATGCTCTTGCATTCTCAAGTACATCTCTATGCTGTGTTTCTGTTCACCCACTCCAGCACATGCAGCTTAGCTTCTGATGCACATTTCTATCTTTCATTAGTTACACTCTATGCTTTTTTTCATCTTCCTCCATTTCCTGGGTGCTTTTTTTAGACACAGGAGACCACCACAGCATACTCTTCGGATGGGTATTGTATGAAGTGATGTCAATGAAGGCCTGCGTGATTACCAGTTAGGGGTACTATTGAAATCTACCTCTCAAAAACCAAAGTCCCATTTACAATTGTTTCCGCATCTATTGCCATTTACACATTAATTCTTGATTTGTCCAATAATTAAACAATTTAATACATTTGTATAGGTCTTTTTGCCCTTTCTTAGGTGCATTATAATGTCAAAGGTTAGCTAACAGAGTTGTATTAAATGTCACTGCCATATTTTACCTAGCATGAGGCATCTCTGGTACAGATGTAAGGTCTTCTGTCTCAGAGAAGCACACGAGTGAAACAGGAGCTGGACCTAAGACAAGCTCATCTCAGCAATCCCATTGAGGAAGATTTTTACAGTAAGGTGTCTCCTACCGGACACAACCTCCTTCTTTATGCTTAACAGTCACCAAATTAATAGATGCGAATTACTTTTCAGATTTGTGTTTTTTTATTTATTTGCTTTGGCCTTACATTTGAGGGCATGATGATCCTTCTGGGTATATTTCTTCCCTTTTTATTTTATATGTAGACAGTCGCGGGTGGATTAGCCTATAGAAGATCAATATGTGGTCTCAGCGGAGAATGTTTTGCAATCTTTATCACATTGTTTGCACTTCTTAGCTTCTCCCACTCTCAGGTCCCACAAACGATCTTGCTTTTGGGGCTGCGACTTGCCAAATAATGTGGGGGTATTCCTATTTCAAAAGCATGTTAAACTGTCTATTATTTAATGGATTTTCTTTTTTTTTGTTTGTGCATGAAAAGTCAATAAAACATTTTTTTAAAAACCAAAAAAAACGGTCACCAAATTAATCAGAGAGATATGTCTACTAAAATTACCACCATTTTAAGATCCATATGTTTCATCTTTATTTTCTATATATTTTACAATATGGCTGTGATTGGTAGCTCTATTTAGTGCATCAGAAATTTCTGAGCAGATTTTATTGTCTACCTGTGGCCTCAGATTAAAATGTAGGCTAGAAAGGTGAGATTCTGGTGTGACAAACCATACTTACCACCAAATCCCAGGGTACCATGTTAAATTTGAAATGCAGGTGCAGTAGAAGCAGCACGAACAAAATGACAGTTGCTATCCAGCAGAAGACCGCCACAAACATGACCCAACCGTAGGCCGGAACATGCTGATAATGGGAATCAGCGATAAGAGCCCAAACTAGTAGGCCCAGTACCTAGAAAGAAAAGCAATAAAACACTGATCAGGAGTTGAAAACGATATGCATATGAGACAATTAATCAAAAATGTGAAGGAAACAGCAATGAGTAATTACGTCATATGGCATGGGAAATTGTGTCCTGCATCCTGAAAAATAGCAGGGAGTTTATCATGAGATGTTTCCATCAGTGTTCTAGTAAATTTGGCAAATCTTTACAATTACACCAGTCATAAATGTTTTTTTTCTTGATTTTCTTTTAGTCATTACAACTCAACCGCATCAATCCCCATCAGCAGGAGCAGATCGTCTACATTCCACAGTTTCCTTCCTAATGTACAGAGGTCCCTTTACAAGGCATCATTCCTCCCCTCCCAAACCCTAGTCAATATTGTTCTTCTCCCGCAACTAGTCTTCCAATGGAGCCCAAATATTTCCAGGCCAAGATGCTTGTGGAAGTTCTTCAGCATACAGTTCCAAATTTGTTTTTCAATACACCATATCTCTCAACCATTGCTCATATTTAGGAGACGTTCTTTTACCCCAATGTATTGCCACTCGGCGCTAAGCTAGTAGAAGTGCTATGGCTACAAGCTTGCGGGTGTCCTGTTTCAATTGCTTGACCAGGCCCAATAAGCACTAATGTGGAGTGGTTGTATGACAGAGGCAGCATAGTTGAACCACACGTTCCACTACCACGCATGACTTTACCACGTAATTTCGTGCTAAAGGCATGTTTGGTAAAGGGATGGGTGGTAAAGTTCCCTCCACCCGGAGTCCTATAATCCTGGCCCCTGCCCTAAAACCCAAACCCCCCTGCCCTAAAAATGACCCTACCCCTTAAACTTTAAACTAACCTGACTCCCCTTGCTCTAAACACTACCCCCTTGACCTGAAAACTGTCCCTTCCACCCTGCCCACAGCCCTAAAACTCTGTCCCCTACTTAATTCTTACCCCAAACCTCCTCTTGCCCTGTGCCCTAAAAACAGGCGCCTGCCCTGTAAACTGCCCCTTCCGCCCCTTGCCCTGAGCCCTAAAACTCGGCACCCTACCTTAAAACCTACCCCGACCCAGTTACCAGCCCTGAGCCCTAAATTGCCCCTTCACTTAAAATCTACACCCTCTTCATCCCCGCGCCCTGAGCGCTAAAACCACCCCTTCCTTAAAATCTACCTCCCCAGCCCAGCTTACTTCATTGCGTCCCAGTCCTTCGCCCAGGTCCTCCTTTTTGGGTCCCCTCCCTGCCAGCCAGCAGCTAGAACGCCGACTGCCTTAGCCTCGCATGTGTGTGGTTAAGGCAATAAGTGTTCATCTTGCGATGACATGGAACGCGTGCTGGAAGCTGCGCTGTAAAGTCCATTTCCCATGTGAAGTACAAAACACCATCTCGGAGGTCATAGTCTTCCGAGCCAGCACCACTACCCCCAAAAGTCCTGAACTCGCCGACCTGCCCATGCTAGATGTACAAAATCCGCATCCCTCTCCCCACATCTTACACAATGATCATTATCTCTTAACCTGTATCTATACAGTTTTGCAGGTTTGTAATACATTTGCTGTATATATTTAAAATAAATTATGCATAAATTACAGTTAGATATGAGCATCCCCGTTAGTGTACAATTGTACACCCACTCCTCCGGTATAATTGTGGGTTTAGGGAAGCGTTCAACCTTTCCAGTGCTTTATTAGATGCCTGGTACTTTTCCTCAAGGGCTTTTTTGTATAGTTTTGTCACTAAGTGACACCTCGTAGGGCTGGTAACCAATGTCTGTAGGGCATTTAATGTGGTGGGTTCATCTGGAAACGTTGGGTATTGTTCCTGTATTGCCTTCTTGAGTTTATAGTATATACATATTAAAAGTGGTGTTTTGTTTAAACTGCAAATCTTCTAGTGCCAAAAATGTGCCCTCTGGGTATATGTCACCCATTTTCTCTAGCCCTGCCAAGTGCAGTGCCGCCAGCGCTCCGGATTCCTGTGTGACAGACAGTGCCGGATGATGTCCTATGGGGAGTGCTGGAGCATATAATGGCAGTTTGTTCACTCTGGTGCCTAGGGTCTGCCATGCAGAGGTCGTGCAATGTACAGTTCAAATTTCAGAATGGGATATATCCGCACGTCCATGTGGTAACGTGTATCGGAGAGGGACAGGAGGGGTGTTGGATACATGTAGCGTGGTGCAGAGCGGGAGGGCCAAACTCCGGAGGAAATGGGCAAAGCATCCACGCAGTACACACAGGCGACACACAGGGCACACTCCAAAAAGAGACACTACACAAAGTTGTGTAAGAATAACTTTTGTATTGTAGAAACACAAGATAATTTCAGTAATCTCTATTCTGCGCCAACTGGCGCCAGGTCAATATTTACAGGGGAGAGTATATACATGGCAGGGCCAATCGGGCCCCTGCCAGAACCATTTCGAAGTACAGTTAGGATAAATGTACGGGTGAAGAATAAAAGGTAAAGTCCATAAGCATTAACCTGGAATAAAAAGATCAGGGCGTGACATTAGGCCGGAACACCTGTAATGGAAACATCATGGCATTACCTTATGCATAAACGATATGAATAACCCCTGAGGCAGGAAAGCTGTAAGGGGAAAACATTAGGCCTCCACCTGTAGGCACAACCATAGTAGGCATCCAGTAGCAGGCATAAAGGCATTCACAAACATGAACCTGTGGGCATAAAAATTAGGCAGAGCTCCGGAGGCAAAATACCAACGCTGTAGCCTTAGGGAAAAGAGCGCTCTCGCATTAGGCATGAAACAACAGTGGTCAGGCGTAAATCATGAGGCTGAACCCCAACCGCATAAGTCCATGAGACCCAAGATCCGCAACGTGAACATTAGAGAAGCATTCGCATAAAAGCATGATTCAACACCTTGTGCATACTGTCACCGTGGATCTGAAACATGAACAATACAGTAGGCATCAAACTATGAGCATGTGGCCGAATCCTCTCAGCATAGGGCATAACCCCAAAACATCATGGCATTACACATAAACATGCCCAAGGTCGTTGCAGCTGCCCACTGTCCTGCGGGGCAGCTGAGTAAAGGAAATCAGGCCAGTATGAGGAACAGGGGAGCCCCCTCCTCTGGGACTCTCAACTCAAAGTTAGGCCCCAAATGTTGTATGTGGGAGCCCCTCTCCTGGGGCGCTCGCGTTAACAGTGACGTGGCCCACAAAAAATAATGGCCCGGCTGGAGCAGCCCGCCAAGGAATACCGACACTGGGGGCGGGCACCGGCTGTGCCCCGACACACCCCCCAACCACAGGACATAACAGCCCCACTCACCGGGCTCCTCTCGTGGTCCCCGCTCCTTGGGCCACAGTCAGGTCCTTCTGGCCGCAGCTCCGAAGACCTGCACAGGGACACAGCGAACCCACGCAGGACTCTTCTCTCCCCTGCTGGGGAGGCTTCCGCGGCCCGACCATGCGCCTCGGGCCGCCCCTTCTGCCTTACTCCTGGGCAGCTGCACCTACGGGGCTCGCTTCACCTCGCGAGAGCCCCGCCCACAATGACGCCATTCGGGACTTCACCCGGGCCCCCCTCCTGGGACCCGGGGCTTCACTGGGCAGAAGCGCGGGGCTTCCCTCACAGCATGGGAGCCCTGCAGGAGTGCCGACTTCCTCCAGCTGCCGTCCAGAGCGGGGTAGGCTCCCGCCTGGATTCTTCATCCGGTCGGCTTCCTGTTGCGAGGCGGGACTTCCCCCTCGGGCACTCCTGCCAATGCCAATCACAGCGCAGCTCCCCTGACGTCACAGGGAAGCCCATGCGGTGCTGATTGCCGGCAGTTTCTCTTTCCCGCACAGAGGGGTAGGCCCCTTCCTAAGTATCAACCAATGTCAGAGGCGCCAAAACCGCGGGGTGGGCTCCCGCGGGTTCCCAAATAAGCAGGGACGCCGCACACACGCGGGGTGGCACCCGCGACAGGCTTCAGATGCGGGGTGGGCACCCGCTCAATTTAAAGCATAAAGCGGGGTGGGCACCCGCTCAAGACGGCATTCACGCGGGGTGGGCACCCGCTCCGTTTTAAATAGGTTCAAAGGTGCCAGAACCACGGGGTGGGCTCACGCTGGTTTTTTAAACGTTCAGAGATGGCACTCACGTGGCGCTTTCAAATGAACCAGTTCATCTCAACACAGCGCTACTGGGTCATTAAGTATAGCGCTTCACAGGCACTAGGCAGCCCCATCAGCTCCAGGGGCATAAGGCAGTGCTCCTCTTCTCCTGGGCACTCAGCACATAGCGTCACCCACACCAAGTGCTAGGTAGCAGTCAGTATACAGTCACTCCAAGCGCAGCGCCTACAAAATATGGCGCTGACCTTATGCAGGGCACGCAGTCATGGTCCCCCGAGGCCCTAGGGTGCAGGCAGGGAGCGCAGGCCGGTCCAGTATAGCGCTCTTCTTCCTCAGGCGCTAGTCTGCAGAGCAGCAGGCACTCAGGAGTTGGTCTCCCTGGTTCCCCTCACACTGGGCAAGGTCAGACAGGCAGGCAGGATTATTCAGCTAGCTTGGGGAGAGCAGAGGTTCCCCTGGTCCAGTAGTGCCCTAGCTATGGCTCTCCCTGGCCCTGTGGACAGCAGAGGGGTGCAGATAAGCTCAGGGTCCTGCACACAGGCCCATGTGACCGTACCCCCTGGCAGCAGGTCCCCTCTCTCTCTCAGGTCCACGCTCTGACTGAGCACATGGCAGCCCAGCTCCGCTTTTTATATGCCCCTCATCCCATCCACCAGACAGTGCCAGAAGCTTCTAGAAGCGTCTGGGGAGACTGGTTCTAACTGACACAGGGGTAGGTGTCCAGCACCCTGGGTGCCAGGCTTCCCTCCAAAAGCTGGGGTTGATGGGAAATAACAACTAGACTGGTAACCCAGCTCAGTCAGGCGGCACAACCACACAGCCATGGCATCCATTTTAAAAGTAGCATGTTAAAATAGGGAAAGTCAGTCTGCGCACGCCATTGCACAGCATCCATTATGGCATCTCACACCACACATGGCCTATACATTTCTCTACCATGGGAGAGATAAAGGTGCGTACACCATTGCACAGCATTTAACATTGGTGTTTAACATGCATTCACATAACATGTGGTTTCCCATAAAAAGCGAAAAAATTCAAGGAAAAGGGCCAAGTCCAACAATGGGCCTCTCCTTCCTCAACCGCCAAATGGGCGAGTACATATGTGGTCTATACCAGCAATGCGCAAACTGCGCTTGTGCGCATAAGTAGTAAAAGTACAAATCCGGTGCGCCATACCCTCCCTGTTTATAGGCCATCGTCATCACATTCCAGCTAATGTGGGGCTGTTTTCCATCCCACACTAGCTTCATTAGCAGCGTGCGAAGGGCACAAAATAGGGTTTTGGGAGCTCTATAGGCTTGCTAGCGAATATGTAGAAGAATCATGGCAATATTGTCATTTTCATGATAGCTATCCTATCCGACAGTGTGAGGAGAATTTCTATCTATCTTGTATCAGGTCTCTCCAATTTCTCGATCGCTTTACCATAGCTTTCCCTTATAACTGAATCTGGGTCCCTGTGTATCCATACCCTCAGGTATTTCACCGGCTCTATGGACCATTCCAGGGACTATTCCAGGTTATGTGGCACTGTGGAGTCTGTCAAAGGGATTATCACCTATTTTGACCAGTTTACACCAAGTCCCAAGTAGCGTTCAAATCGGAAATATTCATGAAGCAAGGGCATGAGATTTTTTCAGGGTCTAGTACATACAGAACAATATCATCTGCATAAAGCGAGATACTTATGAGCCTATGCTGAAACCGCAGAGTTGATTCTCTGTGTCTCTGCCTCACTATGCAGGCAAATGGCTCCAGTGATGGAGTGGATAAGATCGAGGAGAGGGGGAATCCCTGCTGCGTTCCTCTGTGTATATAGAAGGGCTCAGATGTATTCCCATTTATACATATTCTAGCCCTGTGGTCCTTGTATAGTAGGCTTATCCTTTTCGGAAAGTGTGCAGGAAACCCCATCCTGTTCAATATACTAAACATGTATCATGATTCTATTGAATCAAATGCTTTGGCAGCATCCAATAGGACTGCTGCCACTTGTAGGTCCGGGTTTAGCTGGGATTGTTAAGTCCTTTAACATTCCATGTCAGAAGGGAGAGTTTATTCGAACTCTGGTGTTTCGTCCCAATAATCATGGCGGTGTGTGTGAACTCTGCCCATCCGGATGTTACTGCTGTGTGTGACATGTGCGCTCCTAAGTGACATGCTGCGGTTATAACTGCATAACATAAAAATCGCCCTCCAACTTCAGCATCCTAAACATGCCGCACCAGTTACAAATGTGAAAACATCAACCAGTTTGGAATGGCATCATTTTTATTTGGTCAAAGGAGGCACACTTTGGCCACATATGCACAAAGATCATTCCTCTACCATGGCAGTTTTCAGATTCATGAGGAGTGGCAAACTCTGTTAAGCCTCTTTCAACATTTGTGAAAGAATTAAGATGTGACACCATATAAATGAGTAAGCATCTGTGGATACAAACTGATGAACTATTATGAGGATGGTTCTCAAATTGCAATTTTCAGTGACACTAGGCTATCTGAACCAATGCCTGAGATGCTGTTTTGGCTGATATGAGACGGTTTCTAGTGCTCAATTTACCCACTAACTGATTCTTATCTTAATAGCCTGAAATCAGACTCTCTGCTTAGGCTTTTAACATACTGGTGCTATCTTGAGTTCTTCTGAATTAATCCAGTTTTGACATTTACTTTTGACAGTGTTGTGAGAAAGTGCCTCTTTTGACATGGTTAGTCCCCACTTTTTGCCTGGACATTGATGTGGTTGCAATTGCGGTGCACAGGGTCCCTGCCAATAAGGGCCCCTGTGCCAGTGTTCCTTCCCTAAAAGCGATTCCCCAATTGGCTCTTCAGGCCCCCTGTAAGTCCCTAGTAAAAGGTACCTTGGTAGCAAGGGCATTGGGACTGAAGAGGGTCCCCTAAGGACCCCTCACCTGAGCTGTGCAGACTGCCACTGCAGCATGCATGACCTGGTGAAGACAATATAACCAAGTCGCCATGGCACACTGCCTGTGTGCCATGCCAGCTAGCACTGCCTAAGATATAGGCAAGTCATCCCTCTAGCAGACCTTACCAGCCCTAAGGCATGGTGCTCTATATCCCAGGTGTGGGCATGCCCCTACAATGTTGGTGACTGTTCCTTAATGTTGTAAGTGCCACGGAAGCCATAGATAGTACATGAGATGGAAACTCGACAACTCACGTTCCACGCCACCATGATGGCTTCACTGAACACAGGAGTGTATGGTACCAAACGACCCCTCACAATGAACCCACACGGATGTCAGTGTGAAATTCATTGTAGCATGTACTCAGAGGGCACTTCAGAGGTACCCCCTGAAACCCAACTCACCCTGGTGTGGGCACTGACTGGCTTTAGGCAGCCTGCCACACACAGACATGTTTTCGGATCCCTGGGTGGAGAGTCTCTGCTCTCTGGGATCAGAAACTACGCACATCCTGGGCAGAGGTGTCACACCTTCTCCCCCAGAATGTGCCAGTGCTCGAATGGGAAGCTTAAAAGGACTGCAGCCCTTGTAATGTGACCCCCAGCCTTTGGTGCTAGCTACAGATGGCAGCCCCCAGTTTACAACTCCACTATGGGTGGGAAAACCGGTGGGAAAACTTAGAAAGGCTAGGAGGTGTGTCCACCTTTGCCAACTCCACCCCTCTGGTGAAGTTGGTGAATATAGCACACTTTTCAGTCCCCTCTATCTTGAAGATGAGTTGACTCCTCCAATCAGGGCTAGGGCTATGGTACCTCTCCCACAAGAGGGTGGCCTATTAGTGGGTGTAGTCATCCGAGGTAAGGTGCCCATTGGTCCCACCTAATACTCCTCTAAAAAGCCCCCTAAATTTAGCATTTAGAGTGCTCTCCCAGACTTAGAAATTAGATCTGCGATGACCTAAGAAGAAATAAGACATCTCTGAAGCTGACCCTGCAGAGAAGCCGGAAGACGACGACTGCCTTGGCCCCAGCCCTACCGTCCTGTCTCCAGCTTTGACGAACCTGCAACAAAAAGGCAAACTGTCTTGCAGACAGTGACCTCTAAGCACGCTGGCTTACTGCTGCCTTCAAAAAAGGCTCCAATCTCTTGTGGACAGCAGACCTACTCAGAAGAAATCAACTCCAAGGGAACCGCAACTCCTGCCCACTCTGCACCCGACGCCCATGGCCCGAGTCTGAGTGGCTCACCTGCTCAGTGAAGTCTTCCCAGCGATCCTGACCTCGAATCCATCATTGGCTGACATCTCCTGACCTCCATGACGGTGCCTGTAGTGTGAATCCAGAGGCTTCCCTTGAGCATGCCTGGCTCTGATAAGAAGGCTCCGATATCAAAATGCATCCCTGCACCCTAAGTCCCTGGGCCTTAACGAGTTGAACCAATGGTGCCCCTGAGGACCCCTACACCTCTACTTACTTCTGCTGTCATTGGAATCCTTTCTGCAACCTTTGGTGCTGTCCCTGTAGCCTGTTTGTCAAAAACAGAATCCTTATGTAAAAGCATTTGGGAGCCAACGCAGTAATTGCACTTTGCACCCGGCCACCCCTGTGCCACTGATGGTGTATGTTTTGTGCTGCTTTTGTGGCCCCCCTCTGTGCTGGTCCTAACACCCAAAAGCAGGGCCCCTGCAACCGATCTACTTACCTGCAAGCAGTGTGGCTTCAAGCACCCTCAGTCTTCATTGAAACGCATTGGGCCAAACTCCGACTTTGACCTCTGCACCCGACCGCCCTCGAGCCGCTGGTGATGCATTGTTGGTACTCACCTGACCCTTGCTCCTTGCTGACCTTTGGTCCCAAAGACTGGAACTTTAAGTGTGATACCTGTTTAACCACAACATTGTTTTCCCCATAGGATAACATTGAACTGGTCAGAAGTTGCACTGTGCCGAATTTCGAAACTGAAAGGTATTTATATTTAAAAAAGTACTTATCTTGGTCTTAAAACAAAGTACAAACAAAGCTTCATACACTGTATATTTCATAGCAGTCATTCAGTGAAAACCAGATCCCTTCTCATTCTGGATGCCATATTTGTAAAGGGTCATGATTATCGTTGGCAAGCAAATGACACAGAGACCCTGTAAAAAAAAACATAACATCAAAATAATGAAATAAGCCACAACTCAGTACGCAATGCTGCAAAGGGAGCTTGTGCATACATATAATGGGAGTAAATACAAATAGCTATTTTTCGATAAGCAAAAAAATGCAAATAAATGGACAGAATGTCAGTCAATGTTTCAACCAGAGAGGACTAATCAAAAGGTCATCATCGGGACTACACCATTAAGAGTTCTGAGAATCCATGGGATCCTGTGTGAAGGAAAATAATGTTATTGCTTTCAAGGTACAAGCCGCATGCCCGCTCAAAATGGACAAATGCGTGGATATAGTGTGGGTGATCTCAGGGAAAGGAGTCATAGTTCTCACTGGTATCAGAACCTCTAGCTCTACTAGCAACTTTTTGTCACAAATTCTAGCCTGGAAACTCCTTTTAACCTTTGTTTTTATGTGTGTTGTGACAAGATACTTAGAGGGAACATGTTGAGCCTGAATGGTGTCCAGCTAGGCTGGCGGAGGCCCTGGCCTCCACTTTCCCAGTAGAGATCTGTCATGTAGTCTGATGGGGATTTCTCTGCTGAAAGTGCACCTGCATCCATGGTGGATGGATTTTCTGCGCAGTTGAATGACAAGTGGGCCAAGTTTGATTACATATACAGGCTGCTCTCCATCCTGTTTTTAGCACCAATTATAAACCCTGAATGTGAGTTAGTTGATAAGAAAGAAAAAGATCTCTCTCTCTCCTATGTTCTATATTTTTCACGAGGCTTTTTGTCAATGCTTTATTCTTTCTTTGCATTATTCCTTTAAAAATCTTTGATGTCAATACGTATTGTATCCTGGAATGTTAAAGGTCTTCACTCTCCCATTAAGAGGCAAAACATTCTCTCTCATCTTGCCAAGCTGAATGTAGACATCGCCTTTTTGCAAGAAACACATTTGTCTGATGTTGAAGCTGCTAAACTCAGGAGGGGTTGGGTTGGTGATGTTTTCTCTGCTCCTGGGGATGGTAAAAGAAATGGTGTGGCTGTTCTAGTTCGTAAATCTCTCTTATCTTCTGAATCAGACCCCGAGGGCAGATGGCTGTATGTCAAACTTTCCTCGAAAGGCACTCCCATCTCCCTTTTCAACATTTATGCACCTACTGGTGGTGACCCGGCCTTTTGGCGCACAATGGCTTCCCGTATTTCTGAGTACGTTGATGATAATTTTATTATGGCAGGAGATTGTAATTTACCTCATGACCCTTTTTTAGACAGGCATTCCAAAGCATCTTATATCCCCAATAAATCGCACAAACTGTTTGTTCAAGCAGTATCCCAACACAAACTTGTTGATGCTTGGCGTTTATGCAATCCTACAACTAGGGAGTTTACCTTTTATTCCCCATCCCACCAATCGCAGTCCCGCATTGATTACATTTTTCTTTCCCATCACATCTCTCAGTCCCTCACTCACGCCGATATTGGCCCCATTTTGTTTTCTGATCATGCCCCCGTTTTGGTTAATATCGACGTCTTGCCCAAATCTACTGGGCCAAAGCGATGGCGCTTTAATAATGCTCTCCTTCTTGACCCCAAGTTCACAACCTCCTTTGTTGAATTCACCACAGAGTTTTTTGCCATTAATGACACGCCCAATCTCCCCAAGCATGTTATTTGGGACACTTACAAAGCTGCAGCCAGAGGTTTCATCATTGATTTTGTGGCCAAAAAGCGTAAATATGCCCGCAACCGTACTAATGATCTTCTCCTTACAATCAAACAATTGGAGCACTCTTTTTATACCTCCCACTCGCAGGAAAGTTTGACTGCTCTCATTGAAGCAAAGATGCAATTTAATAAACAATCCACTGATGATGCTTCGTTATATCTGTTGAAATCTAGTTCGAAATTTTATGGGGGTAAGAACAAAGCGGGGAAGATTCTAGCCAATTATTTAAAAGTTAAGCAACATAAACTGAATATTGAGTCTGTTTTTGATGCTAATCTTGTTTTAAGGCGCACAGATGCTGATATTCTAGAAGAATTTTCACGCTTCTATGCTACGCTTTACTCTTCTGAAACTCATCCTACTCCCCAATCTCTCGCTACTTTCTTCTCCAGCATTCAGGCTCCCCCCAATTTCCCTGTTGATTTATCTACTCTCGAAACACCCATCTCTAATCTCGAACTACACACTGCACTTCAGACACTTAAGAAAGACAAAGCCCCGGGTCCGGATGGATTCACAGTTGAATTTTATTTGCAATTCTCTAAATTACTTCTACCCAGATTACATTCTCTCATTGATTCTTTCACCCTCAGCGGCACCTCCTCTGGCACTTTTTCTGACGCCCACATATGCATAATACCCAAAGAAGGAAAAGATACCCAATTTTGCAAGAATTATAGACCAATCTCCTTAGTTAACATTGATTACAAAATCTATGCTAAGTCCCTCGCCATAAGATTAGACCCCTTTCTTCCTGAATTATTAGGCCCCGAGCAGTCTGGATTTGTTAAGGGTCGTTTCATCACGGATAACACTAGACTTTTGTTTAATGTCCTGTCTAAATCCTCACGATTCCAAGACTCTTTAGCAGCAATTGCCTTGGACGCAGAAAAAGCGTTTGACAGGGTAGAATGGACTTTTCTTTTTTCCGCCCTCAGATGGTTTGGGTTTGGTCCTAATTTTATTTCTTTTGTTTCTTTCCTTTACTCTAATCCTAGAGCGGCGGTCTGTGCTAATGGCCTAATCTCTCCTTTTTTTAATTTGGGTAGAGGAGTCCGTCAGGGCTGTCCACTTTCCCCTTTCCTCTTCAATTTGGCCTTAGAACCCTTCGTCTCAAAGCTCCGCCAAAATCCCAATATACACGGTTTCCATTTTTCTCAGACAAGCATTAAACTTGCTGCCTATACAGATGACATCCTTCTTTTTATTTCCAACCCTGTCATCTCCATTCCTGCATTCCTTACTGAAGTTCACGAGTACTCCCAAATTTCCGGGTATAAGCTCAATAACGACAAGTGTGAAATCTTACCCCTCACAAAATTTACCTTCAAACCTGATTTTGCTGCGTCCAATTTCACTTGGAGTTCCTCACATATCAAATATCTTGGTCTGTACGTTACCCCTTCCCTTTCAGATACTGTCTCGCTATGCCTTAGCAAGTGTACTCAGAGACTGTCTGACCTCACTTCCAGGTGGCACCCGCTTTACCTTTCCTGGTGGGGCCGCCTTGACACGATTAAAATGATGCTCTCTCCAATAGTTCTTTACACTATTTCTAATATACCAGTTCCTATTCCAGCTAAATTTTTAAGGAAAATCAATACTATCCTTTCTTCTTTCCTTTGGTCTGGTAAAAGAGCCCGCATGTCCTTGCTCAGACTACAACTCCCCAAACCAGAAGGTGGGGTCAATTTTCCAGATATTCCCTCTTATCACAAAGCTTTCCTTCTACGGCAAGCTTCCCTTTGGTTACGAGATCCCGCTGAATCTCCACCTCTATGGCTTGTTATTGAGCGTCTCTCTTTATCACCCTTTACTTTTGCTGAATATCTCTCATTTTCTCGTAAACCACAGCTCACTCTCACCCCCATCCATAAGTTCACTGCCAAGCTTCTTCTTTCCACTTCCCCAAGCCCTCCTTCTTCTGTAGCTGAATTTCTCAATACCACCATTTGGCACAATAATAGCATCCTCATTAATCATAAGCCCTTTTACTGGAAATCTTGGAGACAAAAAGGATTGATCTGGGTTTCCCACCTTTTCTCTGGCCCTGATTTTCTACCTTTCTCCGTTCTTTGCCGTAATTTCCATCTCCCCTCCTCCTTTGCCCGTAAATATCTCCTGCTCAAGGGGGCAGTCATGTCCACCTATACTCAACTCTCTAACTCTCCCGCCCAACCAGTTTCCTCCAACTCTACTCTGCGCCTTCATTCCCTGCTCCGTACTCACAATACTGCCTCCTTTATTTACCACTCATTTCACAAGACTCTCACCCCCAGGCCAAAATCCAAGGTAGAGGAACAATGGGAATCTGACTTTGATGTCTCTTGGTCCACTTCTCTATGGGATAAGGTGTGGACCAAACTCCGCAAATCTGCCAGGGCTGCCTCCCTCACGCAAACCCTTTTTTTTGTATCTATAACAGACTTCTTTTTTCACCCCATTTGCTCAATAAGAAGTTTCCTCTAATCCCTGACCATTGTTGGTCCTGCTTGGCGCCCAAGGCTACTCTTTTTCATATGCTTTTCTCATGTACTGCCGTGTACAACTTTTGGACACAAGTTTGGGATCAGATTAATGCCATATTTCACACTGCATTTCCCTTCTCCCTTGTTAATGTTTTTCTAGGAAGCCTCTCTTCCTGCTGGGCCGATGTTGATTTTAATGCTCAGATTGTTGACCTGTTAGCTGTCGCATTCCAACAAATTACTGTAAATTGGAAAAATGTTGCTAATATCTCTTTCAGAGCATGGTGGTACAACGTATGCCATAACCACAGGTTAGATACTGTTTTTATTTATCCCCTTAATCTGGCTAAAAAACGACATGATCTTTGGCTACCTGTGACTTTGTACCTCGATTTTTGTGCTAAGCGCTCTTCTCATTTGCCTCCCTCTCAACAAGAGGTTTTCAAGCCTCCCTGATAGACCTTTTTGTTCCTTTGTATTTTTTGTAACTCATTCTTATTGCATATTGTTTCCAGTATTGCTTTTGTCATATAGCCTCAATCATTTGTTATTTCTCAATTTTATGTGTATTTTTACAGATATGTTTATTTTATCTATTATACTGCTGTGATATTTTAGCCTTCTTTCCTCATGTTTTTGACACCTCTATTTCTCCAATAAAGATCTTTTGAACTTAAAAAGAAAGAAAAAGATCAATGTCCGGGACGTACTGGTAGAAAATTGTTTGCATAGCACATACATTGTTTTGTTTTCCTACCTAAGTCGACCATGCCTAGTTAGGTTGACCCAAGTCACCTCCATGTCCCAGAAGATCCCTATGACCTGTGGAGTCCAAGAGGGTTATCTCTCATCCCTGAGAATCCTTAACCTCTCCATGAATCCCTTTGGTACTAGCAAACAAATGCATCACAATTCTCTAATACACTGACAACATACAACTATATTTGAATGTCTTCTTTAATCAAGATATTCAATGCCTCAAAGGCTACCTGCATCTCATTCAGACCTCGATGTCCAGCACCCACCAGAAGCTTGACCCCACCAAAATATAATTCATGTTATTCACCAAGAACAACAAGCAACAGCTAGTTAAAACCTGGCTAACTGAGACAAACCTGGGTGGATTTCTAACAAGGTTTGCCCCCATTGCCAAGTTACTTGATTTGGCCCTGGACACTGCCCTCACCCTTATGGAACATAACACCAAGAAACCCAAAGTGACCAAGTACCAGCTCTCTCTACTAAAGAAAGAGAACCTATTACGGACTGAGGGTGACTTGAGAACAGCTGTTCAAGCTCTCGTACTCTCACATCTAAATGGTGGCAATGCTCTCCTCCAGGGGTCTTCCAGATTCCACACTGGTCCCTTCTTAAAGTTATTCTACAGGCGGCAGCATCACTCATCACAGGCCTGAAGAACAATGACTTCAACACCCATGCCCAGATGGAACTCCACTGGCTTCCTGTGCTGGTCAGAGTCATCTTCAAAATCAACTGCATCATTTGCAAAGCCACCACAATTGGCAGATAGGTTCACCCCCCCGGTGCCTCTCAGCACACCATCAGAATAGAAATGAAGAATTGTAAAAATAATTCAAGTCAACAGGCCTTCTGTGGCAGGGTGGAATGACGGGGCAGGAGACTAGGTCGTGATAAGGATGGTTTTATTTGGTGCAAAACACGTCTTCGCCTGGTAGCCAGTCATTTGAGACACGGTGGAGAAAATGTATTTTATTACCCGCCCTCCGCGTCTTCTGGCGATCTCCACCTTCTCATCCGTTCCAGTTGGATCTCATGGGGTCGGTGGTTTCGGCGAAACCATGGCCATGAAAAAAAAAAAAAAAAGAAAGGGCAGTGTAAGTGTGGGGAATTAGCACATAGAATCAGGAAGGGAGTGAGGGACCACTCAAAAGGTGCAGCGTGTCTATTTACAGGAGTGAGATGCTCGGGAAAGGGTAACCGGGGGGACCCAGCAGGCTGCTTAAATCCTAAGCGTCAGGTCTCTGCCTCCTCCCCACCCAACCCGTAAACCGCTTGCGTACCTTGGATAAGCCACGCTCCTAGCGTGGCTGGGCAACTCATGGTGCAGTTGGCCTCCTGGCTTTCGTGCTCCTCTCTGCAACTTCGCTTCGCCTCCTTTGCTCGATCGTGTCCACACCTCTCCTCGTACGTCCTCCTCTGCCTCGCCTTGCGCTACTGCTCCGGTGATACCACACACATCCTTCCGGATTCCCTGCATTCTTGTTGGGAGGAACTCCGTGACGTCATCGCTGGGGGAGTGCTCCTCTAGTTCTATCTCCTAGTTAAAGGACACCTCCCCCCCACCCGGATTCTCCCGGTCAGGGAGAGGGAACACCCTGGAGAGGAAGTCGGCACTACCATTGTCTGAGCCTTTGCGGTGTTTGACTGAAAAGGAGAAGGGTTGCAGCGACAAAACCAGCGCAGGACTCAGGGGTTTTGAGCAATGTTCCGGCTCATCCACTGGAGGGGAGCATGGTCCGTGTATAAGGTAAAGTGACGGCCCTCTAGATAATATCTAAGTTTATTGCCTGCCCATTTTATCGCTAGACACTCCTTCTCGACGGTGGGATATTTCAGTTCCCTGGGAAACTGCTTCCGGCTGATGTATAGGACGGGATGCTCTACCCCTCAGATGTACACTGTGACAGGACAGCCCCTACCCCATAATCAGAGGCATCGGTGTGTAGGATGAAGGGTCGTGTGAAATCAGGGGAGGACAGTACGGGACTAGTGGTGATGTTTTTTTTTTCACGGAAAGGAACGCGCTCATCATCTGTTTGGTGGGCTGTAAGAGGCACTGAGGTTTCACTTCTTTCCGAAGGGTATAGGTTAGTGGGGCAGCTACCTCGGAAAACTGCGGTATGAAGCGCCTATAGTAACCTATTAACCCTAGGAACGCCCTCATGTCTCTCTTTGTACTGGGAAAAGGGGTTTCGGCTATAGCCCTGACTTTTTCCCTCTGTGGTGCGATCAAACCATGCCCTAACACTTAGTCTAAATGCTTCACTTTCTGATATCCAACCCGGGACTTCCTGGAGTTAATGTGTAGACCCACATCCCAGTCGGGCCTAAAGAACACTATATCATCGATATAGGCGGAGAAAAAAGACTGGTATTCCCTAAGCAACGTGTTCATAAGGCGTTGGAAAGTTGCTGGTGCGCCGTGTAGCCCAAAGGGGAGCACTGTAAATTCATACAGGCAATCAGGTGTTGCGAAGGCTGTTTTCTTCCGGTCTTCTTCCCTTAGGGGCACTTGCCAGTAACCTTTGGTGAGGTTGAGTGTTGTGATGTACTTGGCTTCCCCCAACTTCTCGATCAACTCATCCGTACGGGGAATGGGCTAGGCATCAAAAGAGGAGATCGCATTGAGGGCCCTGAAGTCCATACAAAATCTCGTGGTACCATCAGGTTTGTGGAACATAACGATTGGCGAGGAACATTCGCTTTTTGAGGGCCGTAGGACTCCCATTCATAGCATGTCTTGAACTTCCTTCTGGTATTCTGTATGGACGCTGTTTTATGGTTTTTCCGGGCGTCGTTTCGATGCAATGCTCCGCTAAGGTCGTCCTTCCAGGGCTGTCTGAAAACAGAGAGGAAAAAGGGGAGAGGTGTGTTCTGCTGTACTTAAACCTTCGTTGACCACCAATTGGTCCAAGGTGCAGGTGGTAGGGGGATTGGTTGGTAGGGCGAGATGTGCTGCTTTAGGTGGGGGACCCAGACATTTTTTTTAGGAGATTGACGTGGTACGTCTGGCTTCTCCTAGGTGTTATCTGTACCCGATAGGTAGTCCTCCCGATTGTCCCGAAGATCATTCCGATTGGAATTTCTTAGTGGAAGAGGGTAGCAACACCAGTACCCAATTGTGGAGCTCCAGTCTCCTCCACCTCTTCCCCTGGTCGTAGAAGACTCTCTGTTTCTCTTGTCTCTTCTCTAGGTTGGAATATGCTAAAACCCTTAGCTTCCCGATCTTGGATTTCTGTGCTTGTGTATACTCCAACATCCCTCGAGTTTCTTCTGTCTCCTCCCTTTCCCATGCCTCTTTTGTCATTTCTAGTAATGTTTGTGGTTGTTGCCCGTACAACATTTCAAAGAACGATTGCCAGAGGTAAAAGCTGGTCCCATTCTTTGCAGTTTACTGCGATCATCTTTTTCAGAGTGGTCTTTAGGGTCCCGTTATATCTCTCAACGAGACCATCCGTTTGAGAGTGATATACCGAAGTTCTGATGTGACACAGATTCAAGGTTCCGCACACCTCCCTCATGAGCTGAGACACAAACAGGGTACCCTGATCGGTTATGAACTCTTTGGGAAAGCCTACTTTGGAAAATAGTTCTAAGAGTTTCTCCGTGATACCCAGAGTGGTGGGTGTTCTCGGGGGAAATGCTTCCGGGTAACGGGTGGCGTCACTAAAGCATACTGGTTTCCTTTATGGGTTTTTGGTAATGGCCCTATTAGATCCATCCCTATTCTTTCAAAAGGGACACCTACTATAGGAAGGGGTTGCAAAGGTATGGCAGGGGGGCGGTGTGTGGTCTTTTTCTAGCATATCTCACATGTTTGGCAGTGGGTTTTTAAGTCTTTATACACCCCAGGCCAAATAAAATGGCGTAGCACGTTTTGGGTTGTTTTCTCAGCCCCCCGCGTGTCCAGCAGTAAGATGGGAATGGGAGAAAAAGAGTATTTGGTCTCTAAAAGAAAGGGGAACCAGTAGTTGTTGGTGGTTGTTGGAGGAACCCGGACGATACAATAGACCCTCTTTAATAAGGAACCTAGGAAAGGTAGGGGTAGGGTTGTCTTAGTCTTTGCGTGCCT
Source organism: Triturus cristatus (assembly GCF_964204655.1). Taxonomy (NCBI): domain Eukaryota; kingdom Metazoa; phylum Chordata; class Amphibia; order Caudata; family Salamandridae; genus Triturus; species Triturus cristatus. The sequence goes on from NC_140595.1 coordinate 310,383,827, forward strand.
GCTCCCAAGCATTAAGAAGTGTTCCATCATCTGCCTGCGCAAATTTGAAGCTTCTATCCAGCAACCAGGGTTTGGGTGTTATAAGGGCTGGAATGGGGGTGTCTATGGGCCTCCCTGACCCACCTTTGTTTTCTGGGTATGTATGGTTTGCAAGAACAGCTCCTGAAATTAGGGGTTGTCCGTCCCTATTATCAGCTCCACAGGTAGGCTTTCCAAAACACCCACCTTGATATGATGAGACCTACTATTGGGGAGGGCAAGGGACACAGAAGCTACGGGGTAAGGCTTAACGTCCCCATGCACACACCTAATGTGAACTATGGTGTCAGGTACGATCTGGGAGGGTTGTAGAAGGACTCCCTGTATTACGGACTGTCTGCACCCGGAATCTAACAGGGCCTTTACTAGCTTCCCATTCACCTTAACACTCCTGTGGAAAGTGCTCCCCATCTCAGCGGTGTAGGTGATAGACTTGGGTATGTATCCCACTTCCATTGGTTCTTCCGTAGGTTTCCGCCTGGGACACAAGTGGGCGATGTGACCCCAATCTCCGCACTCGAAGCACTGGGGTCCCTTAAAGGTTGGTACCTCTGGTTTGCCAGATCTTGGTTTCACAATCTCTGGGATGCCTCGGGTTTTTCTCTCAAACCTCTCAGGGCCGGGTCTTATAGTTTCCTCCACTTCCCACCCTGAGGTCTTAGGCTGGGCACAAGAGTAGGTGGTAGCCATCTCGATGGCTTGCTCCGTGGTTAAGTGCGTATGTTGGCGTAGCCATTTGTGTGTGTTAAAAGGGAGAGCGTCCAAATACTGCTCCCAATATATCTTGTCCATTATCTCCTCCTTTGTGCTCACGGTAGGAGTCAACCATTTGTTGGCCGCCATCTTCAGGTGGAAGATCAATGTCTTGGGGTTTTCCCCTGGGGTGCTTTTTTCCTTCCGGAAGCGCACCTTGTAGGCTTCAGCGTCTAGGCCCAGGTGATCCAGAATAATTTCTTTGATGGTGGCGTATGGTGTACCACCAGTGGCGTTCGCTACTTGGTAGGCGGCTTGGGCTTTGCCAGTCAAGAGTGGGGCTAAAAAGAACACCCACACATACTTTTGTAATGAGATCCCTGAAGGCCCATGGGGTACAGTCAGGGGTGTTCTGGGAGCATGGGTAGGCTGTTCAGTGATCATTTTCTGCATACCCTCTATCTGTGCAGCTTTGATGTTCTTGAAGACATCCCTATCTGCCTGGGCCAATGTCATTTGCCGTTCCACGGCCCATTCCAGCTTCTCCTGGCCCTTCACCAGGTGTTGTATCAGTGCATCCATCTCGGGTTACAGACGGACGTGACTATGCCCGCATTCTCCACCAGTTGTGGCGGGGTGGAATAACGGGGCAGGAGACTAGGTCGTGATAAGGATGGTTTTATTTGGTGCAAAACACATCTTCGCCTGGTAGCCAGTCCTTTGAGATACGGTGGAGAAAATGTATTTTTATCCCCGCCCTCCGCGTCGTCTGGCGATCTCCACCTTCTCATCCGTTACGGTTGGATCTCGTGGGGTTGGTGGTTTCGGCGAAACAATGGCCGTGAAACAAAAAAAAGAAAGGGCGGTGTAAGTGTGGGGAATTAGCACATAGAATCAGGAAGGGAGTGAGAGACCACTCAAAAGGTGCAGCGTGTCTATTTACATGAGTGAGGTGCTCGGGAAAGGGTAACCACGGGGGACCCAGCAGGCTGCTTAAATCCTAAGCATCAGGTCTCTGCCTCCTCCCCACCCAACCCGTGAACCGCTCGCGTACCTGCGAGAGCCACGCTCCTCCAGGAGCGTGGCTGGTTGACTCGTGGTACCGTGGCTTCCTGGCTTTCGTGCTCCTCTCTGCAACTTCGCTTCTCCTCCTTGGCTCGATCGCGTCCACACCTCTCCTCGTACGTCCTCCTCTGCCTCGCCTTCTGCTCCGGTGATACCACACACCTCCTTCCGGATTCCCTGCGTTCTTGTTGGGAGGAACTCCGTGACGTCATCGCTGGGTGAGTGCTTCTCGGCTTCTGTCTCCCAATTAAAGGAGCTGTACCAATTTCCGTCGTCTCCTGCCTGAGTGTTTTCAATGGGTCTATTCCAGTCACTCTGCTGTTGGAAAATAAGAGGGGAATCGGGGGATGTCACGTTCCACCAGTCCATCGTATGTCCGTTATCCTCCCTGGCCTCCCTCGCCCCGTGACACCTTCACATCTATGAATGATGCTGTAATAGTCCCCTCTCACTTTTATAATCTAGTTACCCCTCAAATCACATACAGACTAATCTGTTCCCCTTTGACCCTGGACACCACTTTGTTGCCTCTTTTCTGGGATCGCTCCATACAAATACCATACATACAACCATGCAGGAAAAATTAGTGGTGGAATCCCTGGGAATCCCCGCCCTAACGAGGGTGGTTTATTTTCAACAATGACCTGACAGAACTCAGAGTAACATGTTTCCTGGTCAAGGATTTCTCACGGTGGAGCCGATAAGGCTCCACCATTGGAAACTTAGATGTTTCAGCACATTTAATAAAGGTGGCAAATGCACAGGTGTGGCAAGTTGGGCGCTCAGTCAATTTACAGCAGGAGGAAGGAAGCCTGTTCTGCAGTCCCTAAATGACCCCCATAACAAGGTGCCAATGAGTCCCTTTTCAAAAACCACACCATAAGGCTGGCCTCAAGGCACTTCCGCACAACATCATGAAGTTCAAATTTAACAAGCATTGGCAATGCCAATAGGCATGGCTTATGAATGAAAGTTCCTTATGTGTCATTGATGGATTTAGGTACTCAATGAGTTATCATACATGTACTCCGTCACCCATCTTTGCACTCATGCATACATTCATCAATTCATTGACTCTTTCTTGCATTCACCCTTTGACACAGCCACAATAAAACACACACAAACTCAACAACATAAGTAAGATACACTAAAACAATACATGTAGAAAAACAAACATGCAGCCATCTAAACACAACAAGCATATGCTTGCAAAATAACAAATGTAAACGGAACAGTGGGTGTCTGTCTCGCAAATGTATAGTAAATAGTCTACCATGGCCGCCACATTTAGAACCAACATGTCGGCCATAATAAAATGGTAGAACAATGGACGAAAGCCTTCCATAATGGTCTTGTTCTTTAGAGGAAGTGGCAATGTCGGATGGGGCAAACTGCAGATGAAAAGAGCAGCAAGCGAGCGATCCATTAGCATAACCTGGATAACTGTAGTATTCTCTTAAGAAACATGAACATAAATAGTAGCAGTAAACAAATGAAAGGGGAGCTATAAAAGAAAAAAAACTTCAAAGCTATAGGAAAAGCCAACTTGGCCAGATGCTGAAGCACACTCATTTTCGGGCAGATGTACTTACAGGATCAGAAAATGCTGCCATTCACATGGTAAGAGAGCCAATGACTGATGCAGACTGAACCATTACGCCATGCAGCTCAATGAATGGATAAAACAAAGTGTAAATGACACTCAGACAGACCAATTGCAGAGCAGAGCTCATCCAAAGGCCCTCTATGTATCTATGTGGCTATATCTATATGGATAGATGTATTGTTTAATGATTTTGTATTTCACAAGATCCTGGCAGACAGCGAAGAAGACATACGAGCTAAAAGTATTACAGTGCAAGTCTTCTCCCCATAGGGTATGTCGGAGGCAGTTGCCAACACCAAAATCCTTCCGTACAAAGGTAATCTGTTCATGTCACAGACTACCTATCTGTAAGCTTTAATACAGAGAAATGAGAACTACTGCACTAATCATAAGCTCTCCACAGGGCAACTATCTGGCAGACAGTCATAGAAGTATAAATGTATACAAAATTATAGTTGACAAAGCAGAACACTATCTCTCCTACAAGACCCTAACAAGGATTATTGTAGTGTACATCTTCTATCCCCATGGTTTGTCTGAGTGGATCACCAACACAAAAACCATCACCCACTATGGTAATCTGTGAAATTTCCATTTTACAAAATACCTGCCAACAGATTTTAGCAAAGTGTAGTAACAATCCATCCTTAAAAGCCTATTGTCTTTGACATATGCTTTTCATAATAAGTAGCTGAGGCCCACTGGCTCTTTAATAACGTTTCATAAAGTACAGATCAAATCTATGAAACCTTTAACATTGGCTTTGCCCTTTACACAACACCAGCCTATTTATGTGCACATAAACTGGCAACTATCATGCTTACGGTTATAAAATTATAAATATGTAGAACAATACAGCTTGCAAAACAATATGCAACCACTCTCAATAGGGCCCAACAAGAATCATCACAGTGGAAACCTCCAGGGTTTGTCAGAGTGGGTGGTCTACGTCAAAACCCTTGCCTGGTACGGTAATCTGTGGGAATAAATGTAAGAAAATCCTGGTCTATAGCCTGTAACACAATGTGATAGCAAGCAACTGTTAAAGGCTTGCTAGCTTGAACATATGCTCACAGTTAATAAGCGAAACCAACTGCCTTTATCATAATGTTTCATAATATGCAGATCAGACTTATAGCTTCGGACATAACGTTTCCAGTGCACCAAATAGGCATGTTGCATGTCGCCATAACCAACTCAAGTCTACAGTTTTGAACGTACGCTTTTCCACAAGACAGCCGTCAGATACACAGTCATAAAAAAATAAACCTGCATACAACATTACAGTTGGCTAGACAAACTCTTATCTCTCCTAGGATGGGCTACCATGGATTCTAACAAAGCAAATTCTATACCCACGGTTGGTCATGCTGAGTAACCTGCACCAAAGCCATTGCTGACTTCAGTAGTCTGTGAGATTTCATGTAACAAAATACCTATCAGTAGGCTTTAACAATAAGTAATACCATCCCACCCTTAAATATTTAATGACTTTAATATATGCTTTCACAATAAATGAGTCAGTCCGACTGCCTTTATCATAACATTTCATAATGAACAGATCAGGACTATAGATGTGAAAAATGCAATACAAGTCGTCTTTTTAGTGGAAGTACACGAATTTGGCCCAATCAAATCTTGTACTCAGAGGAACCAACACAGTGGAGCCTAAGCCCTTCTTTTAGTAGAGCTCTGAAACCACTGCCGTATAATGTCAGGCAACAGTTGTGCTGACCAGCCAGATCTAAAAATCATGTAGAATAGTGTAGCCTTTGGCTCTAAAAAAACTGCACTCTGAAGTCTAAAGTTAATGACTACCATCCTCCCATCTGTACTCCTGCCATGGAAAAACAAACACCATAAATTACCTAAGACACTCTAGTAGCATTACAGTGTCTTGTGTGTGCCCCTGAAAATTCATGCTCAGTCAGCTGGATAAATAAACAAAATGATCACAGCTCTTTGGAATGCAAGCACTTTCATGGTGAGAGCACACAGTTTCTGCTCAGTCAAAACATGTACTCTTGGCTACCAACTTGTGGGTGGAGCCAAATCCCCTTCCCCTTTCCTGGTAGTGTTCCTAAAGTCCTTTTTTAGATTGATCACATAATGTCCGGAGGAAACACAAGCTCAGTGCTCGGTCCATCATATCCTTGTGTTTGCTTTGTTTGCCCTAAGTTGGCAGGGTATACCCAGACGTGTGTCCCTTGCTCACTTTGCCACTGGATTCAAGCTAGCCAGGCTGATGAGGGGTGTTATGTCACAACCGGTCCCAGGATGCTTGTTTCCGGTCCAGGGAAGACCTGGCTCGGCAGCTCGGGCTGGACTGTTCCCGTGAGGTACAGGGTCAAGACTGATTTGCTTATGGCTGGGTATGAATTGGGGTGGTGAAATGAGCTAAAGAACGATGATGGATTCAACCCAGACTTGTGACTGGGGGTAATTGTCTGAAAAGATTCAGCGCTCTGTCCATCATCTCTGTGTTTGCTTCACATAATGTCCAGAGACAGCTGCTTTGTGAAGCCAGGCCTAATACCGAGCAGCTATCCATGCATGTGCAACGTTTGGTCATTGGTTTAGGCTGGGAACTTTCAGGGAATGGAAATACAACAACTTACTCTCTGAGACTGGTCTCCTGGCACAGTGTAACCACAGGAATACTTTGTGGCAACCCAGAAATGTTATCTGGAAAAAATGTGCACGTGTATGAAATATTTAGAGTGATTTAGACCTTGTTGACATTTAAAAACACACCTGATATGAGGTCATTCAATAAATTCCACTCTAAAAATAAATATTCATCATCTCGGAGTCTGAACCCTTTTACTTCTGTAATCTACCTGCTAGGACAAAGTATCATAATGACTCGCCAGATTATGCAGCCAAATTGGAAGACATACCACAGACAAAGACTGATCCTATCTAGCCTCTTGCACTTTACTCAGTATCCGGTTGTGAAATGTGTAAACAAATAAAGGTGTACCTGCGTCATGTAGAAGTCTACTATTAAGTATATGATGCATTGTTTTCACCGGAACAACCTGCACTTTTATCAGCACAAAAGCCAGCAGATAAGGACAGCCTGGTCCTTTTACCTAAGAGAGCACACCTTACAAAGAGCCTTGTGTAGTGAAGGGTGGTAACAGGAAATCTGCCAAAATGTGGTAAGCAAGTGTTCCGGTCTTTTCTTCTGCTTCACACAAAGGGTTTGGAAAGGTATTTTTCAATGATGAGCTACCACCAGCGCTTCCACCAAGAAAAACTTTATAGTAGACCCAAGCGCCTGGAGAATGGTTTCATGCCCCTCTGAAGCCATTCCCACCAGCATCTGTTCAGTCTGGGTCTGCTTTGACAATGGTCTCAGACACAAGAGTTCACAAATTTTCCTTGTCTCCTGGGAGAAAATCCACACCACATGGGAGACATTAGTAATATCAGTTTTCAAGATAAACCAACACTTTGGACTTCAACTTCAGAAATGACATAAGTGACATCAGATTCGTCATGCCAGCATGGCGTGGTGGACTTTCATCCACAGTGCTTTATTTTCCCGCTAACGTTTGAATTCGCATTTTGCTTACACCGTAGACGGTTGCATGTATCTTGTGTTCCCACTACACGTGGACACAGCTTCATTAGTTGAAAGAAAGAGCTATTGTTCTTGATAGTTCGAGAGGCCCGAGAAGAAGAAATGCAATAACAGATGGGAGACTAGTTCTCTTGGGAGAAGATGGCACAAAGGACATACAAAATATCTGAACGTGTGAACAGGGAGGCGGAGAAAAGAAGCTGAAGGATGCTGAAATAATGGAAAAGTACTAGTAGAACTGTGGGAGGCGCCTTGATTAAAGGATTGTCTATGTTATAACGTAGTTAGGGATAGCTGACACTTTTGTTTTGGGACGCCTTGAGGTATAGACCTCATATTTGGCTGCTGTGGCCTTATGCGACATTACCCTAGTTGGAGCTACTTCTTTGGAAGGCTCCAGCAGCTGACACCTTTTTCCATTTGTACTGAAATTCGTCTTAGACTAGGATTTATACTTTAGTGTAGGGTAGGGACAGTTGGAAATTCGGCCGGGTTTCTAAATGGAATCTTGATGCAATCCAACGTGCATTTTTGTCTCCTTATAGGCTATTTGGCTGTGATTGAACTAGTTGTTTTCTTTTTTTATATGGGTTCGAGGTGAACAGTGCATGAAACAATGGACAGTTGTCGCTTAGTACCTGGAAGTAGCTGAGATGCTTAAAACTAGGCTTTCTCCTTTCAAACATGTATTCTTATGAAGGATTGTTCTTTAAGATGGATTGAAAATAGTCACTGGTAAACAATGATAACTTCTACTGGAAGATCTTTCATTCTTATATCTTCTGCACTAACCTTGATGGCTAGACGTCCGTTAGGTGAGATCTGAAGGATGTAGATTTGTATTCCATTTGCGGCAGTTTAGTCATTTTAGTTTTTTCAGTTCCTGAGGTTACTACAGATTATCTTAATGGTGTCTTTCATACAAACACTATATATGATATGAAAGTTTACATATTTAAATATTCTTTGTTTTTGGCCTTATCCGACTTTTATGATGAAGTAACTTTTTTTTTTGTCGTGTTAACTTAGATGAGCAGTTACTTATCATCCATGTGAGAAGTTGGCCTGGTATATGCTGTCCACTATTTAAAGTGGGCACCTTGCACCAGTCCAAACAACCCTTACGGTGATTTAAGAGGTCAAAGATAACCTTCGAAAGCTATCCAAGTGGTAGGTAGATGTGGGGAGCAGCCTTCAGGCTTAGTCTTGAAGGAATATTAAGCAGCTTGTTTTTCCAGAATGCAACCTTATAGTATTGGTTAAATGAAAAGAGAACCACACAGTAGTTGTAAACATATTTATTAATATAACACTCTCTAGTATGACACAGTATCTTCTACATGGAGATGATCACAAAGCACACAATACTTTAGCACAGAAATGACAGTAAATAGCACTAATACACAGTGGGTCCCGGGGGGACCAAACCATATACTAAACAAGTGGTATAAGAACCACGACTCGAGTCAAGACAGAGTTGAGAGGATGTAGAATCGCTGGGGCACCAAGGAACCACCACAGGTGAGTAGATAGGGACCCCACGGAGGACGGGTGCAGTGTGGGAACACGACCGCGTGCTCCGTACAATTCTATGGGAAAGTTGAGGTTGACGTTTTAGAGTGTAAGGACCTTTCCCAGTGGACTTCGAAGAAAACCTGTGGAAGACAGAAGGTTAGAGAGCCACCCGTGGATACCGAGGTACCCAAGTTACCTAGCCCAGGGAAGCCAGGTGCATAGGTCTGAAGTGGCGTTGGAAACCGCTGTCGAACCCAATGGAGGACTTCGAAGAAGAGCTGCTGCTGGAAGGAAGAGAAGTGTCCGGTGGAATCCAAAGGTGGATTATTGTTGAAGAGTACCTGAAAGCAAAGGGGACAAAGCCTGGGTCACTCAGGAGTGACCAGGGGCTCGGTAGACGAATGCCCACTGATATGGGGTGCTTCAGGTGAGTTGATGGAGTTCTTGACTCTGCAGCCACAGGGACCAGGAGACTTTGAGGATAACCAGGGTCTGGAGACGAGCTGTCCCACGAAGGATGTCGAGTGCTGAGGGATCGCTGTCTGGCGGGAGCACCAACAAGTCTTGGCAACAGCAACCCATGCAAAAGGTCAAGAAGGTGTACGGTTCGGACCAGCAAGGTCCAGGAGACTCACCACAACAAGGGGAGTCAGGGCAGGCCTGGAGCAACCAGAGAAAAAGCAAAGATGACCCTCAAGTGGACTCACAGGCCGGAGGCACAGAAGTCGCAAGAGGACCTCGAGCGATTTCACCAAACCACAGCCCACAGAGCACTCTGAGGCCGGAGTTCTTGGTAGGAAATATTGCCAGAAGTTGGGGCTACTCGAAGCCCAATGCACTTGTTCGGGAAACACTAACAAGCATATGCACTGGCAAATGTACGCGGTGCACAGGGGTTCAGGTATTTCAGCCCCCACCGAGGGACTCCGACCTCAAACTTGGTGAGAGGGCAGCTTGGGCCTCGAGGGACGTAGAAACCCACCTCCTGCATTGCTGAAGCCTTCGAAGTCTGCAGGAGCTCAGGGTCAGCAGACCAGACAGCAGTGTTATGGTGCCTGCGAATTCAGGAGAGTGACTCCTTCACTCCAACGGAGATCTCTTCGGTTGCCCTTGATGCTCCACAGGTCCTGCACAGATCCTGTATGGTGCGCGGGCACAGACGATGCTTTAGACTGAGAGGGAGATGAAGTTGGGCCCAAACGAAGTCCAGCAAAATCCAGTGTCCAGACGGTTGAAGTTCAGTAGTTTCTGGCTCAGAATCTTGTCCATGTCGAATCTATGGTTCTACAGCCAGGTAAGCCCTTATGTACCCATGGAAGAGGGTTGGCAAGATTCAGGGGACCTTCCCAGTGGAGGGTCTGGACAGTAGGGAGGTTACTCCCATGTTCTTTGTCCAGTTTTGCACCAGAGCAGAAGCCAAAGGCTCTCAGGACTGGTTTGAGCTGGACTATGCACAGGGACACCAAATGTGCCCCATATGCAGACTTTCGGTCGCTGGCAAGAGCACCCACCCAGCCCTAATGCACTAAATCCTGTCTGGGAGGTGGTCCGATGGCGGTCTGACTGCCACCGACAGCCCGACGGTGGTGGTCCCACCGCCATCGTAATGAGGCTCTATATAATTCCAGTAAATACCCTAAAATGCTGCCTTAGACACACCGGAAATCGCTCCATGGTTAGTCCACAACTGTTCGCATCCCAATTTTACCAAGTAAGTCTTAATGTGCTCTAACCAGGGAATCCAAGAAACTCCAGGCTGCTGCTCCAAACCCACCCGATACAGAACAATGTCTGCTGAGGCCCACAGCCATCTCCAATAGAGCTGAGGTCGAAGGGCTTCTTTCTGAGCGATGGACCGGCGGCCTAGATCCAACCGTAATTGCAGGAGTGGGGGTACTAGTTGAAAAATTCATCAAAGATTGCAAAAATTGGATTTCGCGCACCTCTAAAGTGCTAGTCCTCTCATGTCCCCATTGTTCTCCCCCATACAAAGCACTGTCTGTTGCTTATAGGTTGAAGATTAGGATGGCCGGAGATGCTGGTCGGAAGCTAGAACCCTTACAGCCCCTCAGGATACCCCCTGCATAATGTTCAAGCTTCAGCTTGCTCTTATGGATCTGGGCAGACCAGCCAAAATGATCTGTCAAGGTGAGACCCAAGTACTCAAAGGTACAGACACTTTCAAGGGGAACACCATTCAGAGCAGAGACGGGTTGGGGCGAGTTGTGTAACTGGAATTACAAACCATATACTTGGTTTCTTGAAGGTTTCTCTCAAGCCCTCTGTGCTCACATAAGACACCAAACTGGTCTAAGAAATTTTGATTACCCATAGGGGATTTGGATTCCAATTGGGTATTGTCTGCGAACAGAAGGCCAGGGACCTTCATACCCGCTAAACTTGGGGCATCATGGGTACACTTTTCTAGCTGAGCTACCAAATTGTTAATGTATAGTAAAAACAGGGTTGGGGCAAGAAAACAGCCCTGTCTTACCCCCTTGTGACTAGTATTGATAGTGTTAACTCCTCATGTTTGCCATATCTAACCAGAGCATGGTTTTTCTGAAGCAGCTTCCTAATGACACCAACAAGATAATTTGGGACACCCTATATTATTAGAACCTTCCCTAAGGCCTCCCTTGGCACAAGGCCAAAGGCAGTATGGAGGTCAACAAAAACTGCACAGGGACGACCACCTCCCAGAACAACATTTTTCCAGTCAGTAAATCAACACAACATGTTAGTTACAATTTCGAGATCTGTTGTCCATGACTGCTATATTCTTTGTGATTACTGTGATGGTCACATTCGCTGTTCACAAAAAGAGAAGGATTGTGATTATTTCTCATAGCATATAATGGACCTGTCTTACCCTAAGAGTTTTCAGCTACCTGGATAGCTCTGAATCTGTTGAAAGTGTGGATTCTAATTATATAAAGATAAATGAAGGTCCTTTAGGATTCTGGGTAGAAATAATGAGTTTGTAAGAGGTCAAGGGTGGAACAGAGTACTCTTTTTGCCAGAAGTGAGGACTCATAAACATATGGCAGGTCTGGTGGACCCAGGGTGTCTAAGACAAGGCAATTGGCCAGGTTTGATAGCCCTAAACTTTAAACTGGTATGCCTCCTGAAAGGTTTGAAATGGTTAAGAAATTTAAATGAATTATTTTTTGGGGAAAGCCTAATTAGGGTCACCGAATGGCATTAAAAACAAATATATAAAAGCCTAAAGGTGTTAGTGACACTAGGTCAAATGCCTCAAGCCCAGGTGGGAAGATTGTTTAGACGAAGGTGATCAGGTTGGTTTAGGATCCTGAAAGGCGAATGGAGGATGATTATACAGGGAAAAGGGCAGCACTCAAGGGTCTTGCTAATCTAATTCTTAAGCTTTGGATGCAGCTAATTATCTAACTAACTGCTTGGCACTATAAGGGCCCTTCAGGTGAGGTTTAGGATACTTCTTCCAGTACTAAGACTGTAGGAAGGTGGAATCTGACTATATGGTTGCCCCCAACTTTTTTCCTGGTATTTGAATGGTTTTTGACTAGTCTGGCTGGGATCCTGCTAGCCAGGACCCCGGCCTATCTGCTTCCTCTCTAAACTGATGTGAGTACCCTAGGTACATCCCAGTTGGATACTGAGGACACCCTATCAGCCCCTTGTAGATGGTACCCTAGGTACCCAGGGCATGGGTCCTTCAGAGGCCTACCAGGGGCTACAGCACTTATTGTGCCACCCCTGGGACAGCCATACAAACTGACACCACCAGACCACTACTGTAGTCTGGGTAAGGTGGTGCTTGCACCCCTTACAGGGATATAGGTATCCTGTATCCCACTTAATACAACCCATATATTCTCATAGGTCACCCCTAAGGCAGGCCTTGCTAATCCTACAAGGCAGGGTGCTGAGATATGTGTGAGGGGGAACCCCTACCTAAGTAGGGCCCCTCTGCAACCTTCGTAAAACTATTGCTGGGTTGTTTGTAGTGCAGCCATACCATATACTCTTAACCGCATTATAAGTAATCGCGATAGCGTGATAACTTGAGAGTGGCTGCACAGAATCACGTCGTGTTTGGTGTCAAACATGTTGGAATCATACCCCCAATCCAACCATGGGAGTGAGGGCATGATTGCCCCCTGCTAGAGGGGCGATATGGTAAAAGCGGCAGATTTTAGACACCAATTTAAAAGTGCACACGTAGTACAAAATGGATGCTACCTGCCACCCACACGACTCTGGCTGCCTGTTGCTGGGCAGAACTCCAGCCACGGCAGCTGGACAATAGGGATCTTGTTGCAGTGAGGTGCTCCCACCTCCCCAGACAGACTATGTGGATTGGAACTGGGTGGGTGCACCATAGGATTTCTTTCAGACTTGCACGTAGGCTTCTCCAGTGCCTACTTCTGCATACACCGCCTCAAACCGGTTCAGGGGCATCCTGTCCCCTGCCCAGGCGGGAAAACACACAAAGGGGAGAGGGTGTAGCCACCCTTTCCCGCCTGAACTCTCATTGGTGGGCTCTGATCTAGACACTCCCCTAATCTTTGGATAAAGGCGAATACAGGGTCCCCAGAGCCTCAGATTATTCTTGGACTTTACAGACTTGAACTTCGACTTGCTGCCGCACAGCTGAATGAAGAAATCTCCCTTGGGGTAAAGGAGTTACCCCCTGCTTGGCAGGCACCTGAAACACTGCAAGTGACCCGGTTGGAACTTCACTGCTCCTACGGACATCGACGACTCCTACCTACCTTGAGGTGGGTTTCCACGCATCCCAGAGGCCAGTGAGTGTGCACAGCAAAGCTCAGTACCATGGACCCCGTGGGTGTTCAGATCCCCAATACCCCAGGACACCGGCCACCTCTTGCACAGCACGCAAACCCGACGAGTGGGGAAGTTGTGCTTTGGCCCATTATTGAGACAACCTCTCAGCATCCTCTGTGCCAAAGATCGACGCCCTAGCCCGCTCCGGCGACCCATGGGCGCATCTTAACGCACGCCAAATTGCTGCCTTCCGCGGTCCCTTGTCTCTCGACTGGTGGGCCCTGGCGGAGGTCAATATTTACTTCCAAGAGTTCCCCTGCTTGCTCCAGGCCTGCTCTTCAGTCTCCTCACTGGAGACCTTGCTCAGACCTTGTGGGTCTGAACCAGTAGCTGTTTTGTGATTCTTGCGTGGGTTGCGGTTTCCAAGGCTTAGTGGATCCAATCCGGACACTAACACCACAACGACCCTCATCCTTTGTGGGACAGTTGCCCTCTAGAAGCTGGCCTTCCTTGAAGCCTCCTTGAGCTCGTGGCTGCTGATCCAAGCTACCCATCTTCCACCTGGAAGCACCCGACATTGAAGGGCTCTTTCTGCTGAGCCCCCTGGTCACTGTGCCGTGACCCAGACTCTGTCCCCTCTGCTTTCAGGTCCTTCTCTTCAAGATCTACATCTTTAATCTTCACGACATCGACGACGTTTCTTGCTAGCCGCAGTTCTTCACGTTTTTCCATTGAAAATCAGCCCGCGACCCGACATCGAAAACTACCTATGCACCCGGCTTCCCTGGGGCAGGTAACAGTGGTACCTCGGTACTCTTGTGGGTGTGGGCCCTTCAAAAGCTTAACTCTAAACTCTTGAACTTGAACTCCTGCTAGAAGTGTTTTAAATCTTGTAAATTTCAACCGCGACATTCTCCACAGGCGTTAATAGAGATCCTGACAGTAGCTTATACCACTGCACACGTCTCCCGTGGGTCCCCTTCCTCACTACCTTGGGTGGTTTCACAAGGGGCCAGCGACCCTAAATGCCCTAGGCATGGTCTGTAGAATTGTCGTGGTTCTTATACCACTTTTTTAATATATGGTTTGGTCCCCCCCGGGGCCCTATGATTCCAGTGCTATTTATTGTAACTATCAATGCTTGTTTGAATTGTATCTTTGCCTCCAGCCTCATAAAGAGACTAGCGGGATTATTCTTAGAATAAATACATATATTTTATATATACCTGTGTGGACTACTCTTTCATTTGGTTATTCAAGAGGTTATCTATGGTAAAACAATAAGCTTAACACTCCTTCAAGACTTAGCCTGAAGGCTGCTCTCCACAGCTACCACTAGGATAGCTTTCTTTAAAGGTTGTCTTTTAACCCATCACCATAAGAGTCGAATTGGACTGGTGCAAGGTGTCCCCTATAACTAGTGGACAGCATATGCCAGGTCAACTTCTCACAAAGACAAAACCACGTCATGAGCCCATGCTCACTACCAGTGGAGGTTATTAGGTACCAGGTTGGGAAAGATGGAGTTGTCCTGACAAGTAACCAAGTGGACAGGTGTATGCGAGCATGCTTGCCGGGCCGATCACCACTCCAGGAGGTTCACCTGAAATTGTTGGATGCTTTCTTTAGCACTAGTCCTCCAGTCTTAGAGTGGGCCTGTAGCGAACCTTCAAGCACATTGGTCAGCTTCTCTGGGCAGGCGGCTGGGGACTTTCACACAGAAACAAATCTGAATTAGTGAGGTGGGCCGCAAGAACACCTTAGAGCTCTTATTCTTAGCTATAGCTATAAGAACATGGCTGTCTCACAGCTCTGAACACCCTACCGCACCGACTCATGGTCTACGTAGGTCTGGTCACATTGTAGCTGTACAACAAGTTGGAAGTGGAGCGACCAATTAATATTATCAGAGTGTGGATGTTGGACAGCAGACCAATGAAAATCAGTTCTAGTGCATGCTCCATCTATGAAACATACACCGCTCAGATTGTGGCTGCATTTTCTTCTCTTGCCAAGCAGAGTGTATTGATGGGCACAGCAGGTTATCCATCAGTCTAGCATGCGCTGTGTGGCCTGGTGATTACATGCCACCAAACAAGGGTAACATTTCAGACAGCTGCGGAGGCAGGAAACTGTTTAACCGACCAAAACAAATCCTGGAGGCGAAGCGAGAAGTAGTGGGGGATTATTCGACCCAGTTGTTTTCTGTGAGCAACATATATTGTGTAAGTTAGACTCACCATTTATAAAGGACTGTCCATGATCATTTTTGGGTAACTCCAGTGACAGCCATCACACCTGGTCCATGTTTACGCTGGTGTTCCCTTTCAACACTTTTCACTCATTCCAATCTTTGCTATGCTTCTGGCAGGGAAAAAAAGGTCACATATAATGGAGGTAACTGCATTTTACAAAGTGGACTGGCAGGTCGCTTGGAGTGCAGCACTGCTAGAAACTGCCATTTTCTGGAACTTGGCGACGTGGATTTGACATGGCTACTTCCTTGGAACTAACGAAGCTGAACAACAGGTTGAGGATCACAACGACCTGGGCACCAAAGGTTTTCATTTGGTATAGTAGACCTGCTGTTCATGGGGTCTTAAATTAGGGGACCTTTAAGCATAAAATGGAAAATACAGAAAAAAGTCAGATGACAAAGATAAAAAATGGCTGTATGGGACAGTTGGTACAAATATCTGAGGGCTTTGTGCTCACAGGTGTGGTACCCGAATATGATGGCAACAAATGCAAGTTTTAAGCCAAAATATTGCACTTTTTCAGTTTCCCAAAATGCTCAAGTAGAAGAAAAAATCTACAAAAATCAATGAAAACTCAGGGTCTACATACACAGAGTTAACTTAACATTTGCTCCAATAAACTCCAGTATATTAAGCTGACTTTTGTTCCCTCTTTTACTGCTCTACTGCTGTGTATCTATAAGGTACTTCAATTCCCAGGATAAATGAAGACATCACTCCCTTTCCTCGAGGGTACAACCTATCCCAGCTACAAGAATGATTACTTCTTCATCCATACCCTCACAAACCGCTCTGTCCTCTCTGTGATGCTCCAGATCAGATCTTCCCAACCCTTCGCTTTAAGGACAAAGGATTCCCGGAGTTCACCAGGCACACTAGTAGTTCACGGTCTGATTCTCATCCACTCCAATTCCCTGAGAATGACACTCCCCCTCAAAGGCATCAGATTGATTATGTCAAAGTCAGAGGGACAATCAGAAACGGGGATAACATGCTACTCATTGCCATGTCTTAGCTACACATTACTAGTCCCATGTTACTGTTGGCACTGGACGGGCCCCTGACTTAGGAAACACAGGCATAATTCCAGGTACAAAAAGTAAAGTGGGGTGCCTGGGATGTCAAATCACAGAACTTCCCACTCCGCTACATGGAGTTCTGGCCCAACACTGATTGCCCTGTAACGAATTATCACACCATGATTCAGTGTGCTGACAGACCAGTATAGTACAACGGGGTAGCCCAGTAAACCTCAGGAGCTGGGTATCCTTTGTTACAAAAAACATATGGTCCTCTCAGAACAGAACGATTTAGATAAACAATTACAGTTTTCTGAAAAATGAAAATTATTTTAGCAGGAGAACATCTGAACTATATGAACTGTATGCAACAAATATACAACCAGAGATTTAATTCTATTACTTGCATGTATTTAGGCAATTATACATTTGGAAAATATATGTACAATCTATTGTAGCCTGCTCCATTAGTACAAAAGTGAAAAAGTGCTTGTGTAACGTGACAAGTGAAAAAGTTGCGACTGAAAACACAGGACACAAGATAAAAACTCAGTGTAACAATCTCGAGCGCAAAGCCTGTCTGGAATATTATGATTGTATGTTCCCATTAATTGAGGACAATACGTAGTTCTACGTAAATGCCCGTGATGGATGATAACTCAGTACATGCCAATAATCCGATCGTTAAAGTTTCGACCCAAAATAACATGGTTACTTGGAACCATCTTGGTGGGTTTTTCTCAGGATGTATGTGTGGGGCAACCTGTGTGGTGATATACAAGTACATTAAAAGCCATATCTGGTGTGATTTCTATTTTGTTTTCTATACATGGTCATGAAAGACTCACCTGAAGTCGCATGAAGCTCAACTTTCCTTTGGGTGCTTCCTTTTCGTGTATAGACGGCAGATCTGCTCGGCTGTAAGCTCATGACCTCAGCAATATCACATCATTATACACAAACATTCCACAAGAGCCTGCCTTAGAAGTCTTTAGTAAAATCCTTAATCACAGAGAACATGCAGTGGTGGTCGCCACCTACTTCATAGTTGACCGACTGAGAACAGCGATGACAAAAAATGTCTCTGTGTTCCAAGGGGACTACTATTTTTGAACCAAAGGAGCTAATGGAAGCAGGATTTGCACCTGATCTAGCTATACTCTACATGGGTCAATACAAATGTACCCACACATACACTGACAGTAACCCCTTTTCTGCAAACATCACGCTATGGAGGAGATACATAGATGATGTTTTGTTGAACTGGACAGGTCGCGAGTTGGACTTATTGCCATTTCATGTCTGGCTCAACAATAGATCTGGTGATATGAAATTTACATTGTCACACGGTAGACTGGAAATTAATTTTCTAGTCATTAGCATCATGGTATGGAGTGACAAGCTGGATACCACATTTAAAAAAAAAAAGAAACTGAACGGAACACACTGTTAAGATACAATTGTCACCACCCTAGTAATTTACATGATAATCTCCCTTAAGGACGATTCATAAGAATCAGAACGAATTGTTCCAGCAGAGCAGATCGCTTCAGAGAATCTGATGCCCTCCTGTAGAGATCACAGGAACATGGTTATCCTACGGGTCTCTTGAAGTGCTCTCAGAAAGGGCTTGGTACTGTCCCTGAGATATCTTACTTGAACCAAAGCAGAGAGTAGACAACTTCCAACAGCAAATGATATGTGTATCATCCTACTGGACTCTGAGCAATAAGATCTTGTATCGGATGTACTTGACACTAGAGAAAAACCTACGTATGCTTTCAAAAAGGGCAAGAGTGTAAGAGACCATGTTGTATGTGCCCTCTTGAAGGTACCCAGTCAACTCGATTTACTATCACAATGGAATCTACCCCGGATTATTGGTCATTTTAAATATGTAGTAGTAGTAGATGAAAGGCCTGTGCCTTAACAGTAGAGACCAAAGAATTCACACATAACGAACAAAGCTATACTTTAAGGAGTAACACCAATTGCAATAGCACAAATGTCATTTATATAATTAAATGTCCATGTTACCTATGCTATGTAGGACAGACATGCCACAAAGTAACGGGTAGAATTTTACAGCATAGCAGTAGAATACGACGCAAAGTGCAGGAGGCACCTTTAGTTGAACACTTTTCCTCATTGGGCCACCTGGCTGACAGCCTCAAATGGTTTGGAATGGGAAAAATTACCATCAACCCAAGAGGTGGTGACATATCCAATATCCTCAACATAAGATAATGTAAATGTATTAATCTGTTGGACACAGTGGCAAAGGAACTACATGAATTTGAGGCGATTGCCAAACAAGTTGCTATATTGAACAATGGCTAATCGGATATAAAATTTCATTACTATACTACTTTGTTTCATTGCCCACTTTGACTTTGGTTATCCAGATCTGGATATTCCCTCTAGTCTGCTAACACTGGATTAGCCAGCTACACCTTGTGTTGACTGAAAGCGTTCGGATAAATGCCACAATGTTGTTCATAACTGTTCCCCTGGAACTGTTAAACACCTCATACCCCCTCACAGGATATATATCTCATACACTTAAGGATTTCTGACATGGCTACTGTGCTTCCAGAACGAGAAATTATTGTAACACCTATTGTTGGAGTTTTAAATGCAAGCCTCTCTTGTGTTTAATGTTTGTGATTTACTTTTCTTGGTTTGAGCCCCATGATCGACATATGCTGCTGAAGCAACTTCTATTAAAAGGTATTAACTCGATCTGTATAAACATATTGCTAATTGTATTAGCACACAAATTGTTATTTTGCATTTCACATGGTGACTTGTATTTGTCAATGTTTTAGTATTTTGACCTTTATGCTACTGTCGTTGACAAAATTACCATTTATTTGGGATAATCCCCATGGTTCACCCTTACAAAAACATCTGATTACGAGATATGCATTTTGCAAGCTGTAGGGTGGTTTGCTAATATATACACTTTTAAGATTGCACTCTTTGTAAACACGAGCTAGGACGATCTCCCTATTCACCGTCCTCTACTAGAACAGTTTTGGCTTGTCTACCAGACTCGGGACAGCCCGCCATCATGCGTTTGGAGCAAACGAGGATTACCCATGCCAGATAGCAGTAAGGTTTTTACCAACTTCGTGGTCTACGGTTTTAGACCACTTCATCCACATTATCTGGTTACTTATTCTTTCACAATATTACACCCTTAGCACATTCCTGATGCTACTGAAGTGCCCGTCAAACCGTACTCAAAAGAGATTTAAGACTTAGGTGAGTGCATGTTTTTCTATTACCCCTTTCGTACATGTTGTCATACCGCCATACCCATTTGTATTTAGACCTGTATTGCTGAGGTCCCCAGCTTACAGAGGAGCGGATCCACCATCTATACGCGACAGGAAGCACCCAAGATAAAGTTCAGTTTCATGAGACTCCAGGTGAGGCTTTCATGACCATGAATATAAAACAAAATAAAAAACACACCTGAGATGGCTTTTAATTTACTCCTAAATCAAAACATGTTGCCCCACACAAGTATTGAGGAAGACCCACCTAGATGGTTCCAAGTAACTGCGTTGTCTTGGGTTGAAACACCAACAATTTAATCATTGGCCTGTAATGAGTTGTCATCCCTCACTGGCGTGGGAATATACAATACAGGTAATTCTGTTGGCTCAAACCTGTACATAAAATCTGCTTTTACAAATTGCAATGTTAGGAATGAAATTGATGAATTGGATGCGTTTAAAACGTTGTTCAATTGATTTGTATCGGGCTCCTAAGACTGCAGAATTCTATACAAAGCAATCAGAGATCCTGTTGGAACGAAGGCTGTGGAAGGGGGTGAACTCATGCTTACGTAAGGAGAAGTATGGCGTACGCGCCGGTAACTCTGTTGGCTCAAACCTGTACGTAAAATCTGCTTTTAAAAATAGCAGTGTTAGGAATTAAATTGATGAATTTGGTGTGTTTTCAAACGTTCAATTGATTTGTATTGCACTGTTCAGACTGCAGCATTTGATAAAAAGGGCTTAGCTACAGGCTGATTGGTTAAAAGGAGAACAAATCAGAGATCCTGTTAGATGAAGGCCATGGAAGGGGTTGAATCCACGCTGACATAAGAAGCACGGCGCGTACGCATAGCATACGAGAGCAGCAGGCATGCCAGCGGCACGCCAAAGGCAAGCCCGTCTACATCTGCCTATGTCAGGATGGGACAAGGGGCCTGCCACCTTGCCCAATTTCTCACTTACTCACAGGAAGAGCTAAGAGACCTCACCTAGTGAAGAAAAACATCTCTCCCTCACTGGCCATGTTATTAAATGAGCTAGGCTTACTATCCCTCCAGGATTCTACCTACACTGCTGGCAGCCACCTTAAAGCCGGGACACCCAGCAGATTAACTAGCTCCACCACCACTTTACACAAGCAAAACCACACCGAATTTCGGGGGATTTATCTGAACACAAGCTTCCTAGTTAAGCACCAGGATGACATTTTCTATTTGCTGGACCCTATTTGCTGGACTCCTGACTTACTCTTGCTAACAGAGACCTGGCTCACGGAGGAGTCCTTACCAGATAGCAGCCCTCCCAAATGACTTACATATTACATGCCAATAGGACAAAAGGGAAGAAGGGAGAGGGCATTGCAGCAATAATTAAGAAAGAGCATCGCTTCTCCAGGATGTCGTCATTAAACCTCCCCTTAGTGGAGAATCTAATAAGCAACCTGGAATCCTCTACCTCAGCTCTGATTTGTGTCCTTCTATAAAAGACCCCACTATATGCATGAATTCTCTCACATCTTAGCAGAATCAATTGCACCTTTAAGCATTGATCATGCCAATGTATTACTTTTAGGAGACTTGAACTACTGTACCAATGGGGAAAAGGGGGAGCAGCAAGCAGTTGAGCTGACCAATTCCCTTGGTAACCTCAATCTGCAACATCACGTAAACCTTCCCACCCACATTAAAGACCACATTCTGGATGAGACCACCAAGTTTCCTCTGATGAACCTGAAGATTGTCTTGTGTGCATGGTCAACCATCACCTGAGCTCCTTCTGCTTACCTATCCTTAATTCTCACAGTGCCTCAACCAGCTCTGCCATTCTCTCCAGGAATTGGGCCGGAGTCAATCTGACATCCTTCTAAATAGCCAAATTGAATGTGAGGCATTCAGAACGGAAATGGTGCACCACTTACACGCTTGACCTTAGAACAATGCATTTACAACAACTGAAAACATACAAATCCCTGATTAGGTAAGCTAAAGTCAGCTTTTTTACCGATAAAATCCTGAATGCTCCCAATAAATCTAAAGAGATATTTAAGATTGTTACAGAACTCTCTAACCCAGACAGAGTCACACTACCTGTCATCTCTACCCAAAGCCTATTCGATTCTCTAAACGTATTCTTTATTAATAAAATTGAGTCCATCAAAAAGAGCATTCCCCCCTGCTCAGGTTAGAATAATCTCTCTCTCGGCGATATAAATACTTGCACGCTCACCTCCTTTTCAGGAATAAGTCAAGGGGACCTAGCTCATTTATTGACAAAAGTCAAGTCAGGGTCGCCTAATGACACCTGCCCCCAAATGTTCTAAAAGTTGTATTTACCCTCTTCACAGAGCTGGTATTATCATTTCTCAATTATTCTATCAATACAGGTTGAGTCTCCGCGTAATTCAAAAGGGCAGTCCAAATGCCATTACAAAAGAAAGCAGGGATAAACCCACTTGATTATCAACTAGTTTCCCCTCTCCTCTATCTGGCAAAGTTACTTGAGGCACACGTAACCCGCCATCCCTGTTCATTTATCAAGGCCTCAGACTTCCTTCACCCCTGCCAGGTGGGATTCTGGCCTGCACACTCCACGAAAGCAGTGATCCTATCAGTAGTAGATGACATGCAAAAATGAGTGGATAGTGGCAATACTCAAGCCCTAGTACTCCTTGACCTGTCGGCGGACTTTGACATGGTCGACCACACCCTCCTGGCTAAACGTATCAAGGCCACAGGCTTATGGGACAAAGCCTTCAACTGGATTGTCTCATTCCTTCGAGACAGATTCCAATCAGTTTGACTTCCCACATTTAACTCGGCTGAGGTCCAGCTGAATGTTGGAGTGCCACAGGGCCCCTCTCTCTTCCCTCATCTTTTCAATCTCTAAATCTACCCCTTGGTTAACTCACTCAAAAACAGGAAAGAAAACATTTTTAACTATATCGATGACATGCAACTGCTGTTTACTATCAATGATAGCCCACGTCTAGATTGCAGTTCCAAGAAACTATGCTGTTCATCTCAGACTGGATGAACAGCAATCATCTGACGCTAAACTCTGATAAAACAGAGATAGTAATCACTAAAAACAAGCCTGACTTCTGGAACCATTCCTTCTGTCCCTGTGAGACTGGCTTCCCAGCCTAAAAACACAGTAAAAAGCCTTGGTTTTATCATCGATGGGGAGCCATCACTTAAACAGCAGGTTGGTGCAGTAACATCCTCTAGCTTCCTTAAACTTCGCTGCATTAAGAAGATAAAGACATTTCTCACCACAAACACCTTGGTTCACGTCATAATGGCTATAATGTCAAGAATCGACTATGCCAACTTCCTCTATCTATGCATTCCTCTATATCTCACGCGCAGGCTCCAGCTGATTCAAAATCAGGTTGGCAGGCTGATATATCACTTGCTCAAATTCCGTCACATCTCTCAGGTGACCAAAGATCTCTACTGGCTTCCAGTTGTACAGGGATCAATGTTCAAAGTATGCTATACTGTCTTCAAGGCCTTACATATAGACAGTCCATCCTTCATCAAATATCGGATTAAATATTCCCCCAATAGAGAACTGAGATCCAGCAATCTACACTATCTAGCTGGCCCTCAAATCAAGAGGGCAGGGCAGCATTAGGTGCTCAGTCACTGCCCCCAAAACTCAGGACCACCACCAACTTTGCTAAATTCAGACAGCTGAGGAAGACCTGTGCTGTGTTGACTCAGTTACCTAGCGCCAAGAGACCGGTTGGTGAAAGTGTGCTCTACAAATTACAGTAACATAACATAAGAAGCATAATATTCCAGGCAGGCATTGAACAGGTGACAGTTACACTGTGTTTTTTTTCTGGTGTCCTATGTTCTCACCCACAACGATTTCACTTGTTACGTTGCAATAGCACTTTTTCACTTTTGCACTAATGGAGCAAACTACATTAGACTGTACATATATTTTTCAAATGTATAATTGCCTAAATACATGCAAGTAATATAATCCAATCTCCGGTTGTGTATTTCTTGAATGCAGTTCATATATTTCATATGTTCTCTTTCTTAAAAAAATTGTTATTGCGTATGTAAATAGTGAGGAGACAGGAGATAAAACAGAGGTTAGTATATGCAAAGTGGAGCGTCCCGGGGACAGCATATGTGCAGTGCATACTATCCTGTTCGCCACTAATGAGTTCTTGGGAGTGGCCTCCTCAATCTCCCTGTCAATATTTTGATGCTGTGAGAGTGACAAAAGGCCAGGTCAAGAGGCTAGCTATGTCTGAGGGCACAAACTGGTCAGCAGAGACTTGAGGTAATATGGATTCAATATGGGGGAGCGAGGTGCCATAAACTAATTTGTTTTGTGCATCAGACGTTAGACTATAATGTTGACCTTCTCAGATATGACTGTTTAATATCTTCAAAAAATTGGTAAAAAGGTTTCTATCCAGCCTATGACCACAAGAATGGAAAGAGGCACGACAAACTCCAACATCTAAGAACATAAGCCCTTCTTCTGTGCTCAAACCGTAAGGCAGGTTTATTAATTCACCTAACATCACCCATTGCTGGAGGTCCTAAGTTTGCTATCACCTCTTGTTATTTGACACCTATCACAATGGGAAGATCATGATACAAGCTATCCAAGAGAGCCTAGTAATCTTCAGGAGTTGAATCACCTCACCAAAACAATGCAACACAAAACTATGGAACAACTCCATGCTACACTCAAGCCTTCCTACCCCAGACCCGGAGCACAAAACATCCATTAGCTCTCCCACCCATGACCTTCTGCCTCTTTCCCCAGCCCAATCAGTCTTTCATACAAAAGGGAATCTTAACAACCTAGTCACTACAAGGATCTTGGAGCTACAGACAAGTGTGTTTGATATTTTAGCTTCGCAACTACAGCCTAGACAGACTGATCATCTCAAAAGACCGGCAGCATGACTCTGCTGCATAATACTGCACTGCTACATGCTAAACAGGGACATTACTCATCCACTGCCACCACAAATCCCTGTATGGCCGCCTTTATCAAGACATGGTCTGTCTCCAAACATACAGCCATTATCTAACAACTGTGAAGTCAATGCAACCCATATACTCACAATCATCTAGATGTGATCTTCCAAAACCGCTCATCCTGACACTGGAGACAACCTGCCTGTCGACTAAACCATCTATTTCAAAAACAAAAAAGGTGTAGAGGTAGTTACCTTCATTTAAAAAGATTCACTCACATGCAAGGTAGTACATGGCCCATATTGTCCCTAATTTGAACACCTGATAATAAAATGTGTCACATACAGAAGATTTGGATTGACTGTTCCTGCTTGGCCAAGGCTCGACTCTCTGGAACACTGTCTTAGTACTTTATACTTATCTACACAATGAAGCCTGCCCATCACGCCACTCAGGGCCACTGACATATTGGGCTTAGTGTGGTATTTGGGAGGGTGTCTGTCCAGTGCACCATCTAGGATGCAATTAAAGTCACCCGCCCATACCCCGGGAATCCAAATGAATGGCAGTAACCGATTCGCCAGTTCACTAAAGAAGTCAGTATCATCCAGGTTTGGGGCATTAACATTCACCAAACACATCTCCATGCCATTCAGATCACCATGCACTATTACATATCTACCCACTACATCAGCTTTGTAGCTGTGGAGCTTAAATGTGACCTGTGGAGCTATCCAGATAGCCACCCCCTAGCATAGGAAGAGAACGTAGATGCAAACAGTAGTACCCTCCATTTTTTGTGGAGAGTCTGTATTTCCCTGTAGAGCAGGTGAGTCTCCTGAAATATAGCCACCTGTGTACCCTGCCGCCGTAAATACGTCCCCACCCTATAACGCTTTATAAACGAGTTGAGCCCCCTTACATTCCATGTTATAGTTCTGTAGTGCCCCATGACCAATAGCAACTACCAGTCTCCACCTGTAAGTAACCGACCTGCCTGCCGCCGCAGGTGCTGCCAAACACCCCCCTATCTAGAATGCCGAAGACCTCCAACCCCCCGGGTAGACACTGTTTGAAACTGATGTGCAACCCCATATGATCCTCAAACATAACACCCCCCACCCCAAATGTACATCTTTGTAACCATAGCACAGTTCCCATCTGTACAGAAGCGAATATCAACAATAACAAAAACACACGCACACTCAACTCAGACATCAAGCCACTCGCACCATCACATCCAATACCCATGAACATTTCTGCTATCTCCACTATCGGGACAAAAGGGTTGTGCCCCGCCCAGACCACCGGGATGTCCGTCAGCTGAGCCCACCCTAGCCCAATAGACAATCACTCCCATGCATTCCTCAGTCAAGGAAGGTTGAAAAAAAGTGACCGCCCCAGGTTTCAAGCCCACGCACCCTCAAGAGGGTGAAGGCACAAATTGTGTCCCAACAATACCCCTATCTGGGTTACTTTGTTCACCACCATGTCCTCTATTGAAATGTTCATGCAAGATCTGTTTGCTGGGGGGTGTCCTCAATAACCTCGCCCATGCTCATGTCCGAACCCGTGGCCGTCACCACCTCGACCAGAGCTCTGGCAGCGTCCTGTTCAGCCCGTTGGGTCTCCAAGTCTATCCTGGGGGATCTCCTGCCCTCGCCTCCCGAGTCAGCCCTCTCCAACTCCAAGGACCATGCCACGGCCCTCAATTTCCCCACAGAGGAGACTCCTCCGGGATCAGGACACCGCTCGGTCTGGTCAGCTCTGACCCAGCGCGGCTCACCATATTAGCCCCTGCCTCGAGGCCGGGTGAAATTCCAACCGGGCCTCAGTCTGCCAGCTGTTGATCCCCGGCCTCACCTCCTCAGCGGTAGTCAGACACCGGATCTCCTCTCAACCCGCCAACCATGGGTCCCAGGGTCACCCGCAGTCGCTGCCGGGAATATTTCAACTCCCCAATCCTTTCCAGGGTCGAGCTCCACCCAGGCTGGCCCTCACCACACCAGAGGCCCAGCACGTACTCTGCAGCTGCACACGTGGCGCAGCCCGAGCCGTCACTGATTTCCGCCCCCAGGGCGGTCTGCATCTAACAGGACCACTCAGTAGCTGTTCGTCACCCCCCCCAGCAACAATTAAGAGGTGTTTTGGGAGCGTGGGGTTCTGAACTGGTAGGATCCTGCAGGATATTGTTGCGGGCGGGCACGGAGCTTCTCTAGGCACCGTCCACTCCAGTAGCCATCTTGGCCACGCCCTTGGGATGCAAAATCCCCTTACTGTGAAAAAGGGTGCTTGTTTCTAAACAGATGAAACTGTGTCTGGGCGGATGAAGCTATACTTGGAAAGAGGAGACTTCGCAGAGACATTACATGGTGAGCCTTGGGCATTAGAGGCTGTTTTTGAGCATTTGACAATGTTTTCAAACATTTCAAGTTACGTTGGAAGAAAACATGTTTGTAAAAGAAAGGGTGATATGGAAAGTTAAGAGACATTCCTAGCTCATTCGGCATTGGGTTGTTTGTATATCAGAATTTATTAATATAAGGTATAAGGGTGCTTAAAAAACCCTCAAACCTCTCCGTCACTAATGAAGTTCATAGATTCAGCGTGCAGTAATTAATTATCTATATATATATATATATATATTGGATGTGACCAAGACCACGGACGTGGTCGAAACGCGTCGTCCTCTTCTGCCCTGTGAAGAATAAAGCTGCTTTGATGATCGAGTGGGCTCGTGTGGATTCTTTTCTGGCTTGGAATCAACTGTTTCGAAATATATATATATATATATATATATATATATATATATATAAAACCTACTGGCGGTCTAACTGCGTAAAGTGGGCGCGCGGTGCACGAAGCGCACCGCGTGCTCACTGTGCGCGCACGGAACGAACTGCGTTAACTGGGCGCGCACGCCACGAATGGCGTAAAGTAAGTTAGCATTTAAAAAACCGTACAAATTCACTGAAAAAACCATAGGTTTCACACACGTTATAGTTAGGAATTAGCATTTAAAAAACCTTGCAAATTCACTGAAAAAACCGTAGGTTTCACACATGTTATAGTTAGCTGTACATTTCACTCGTAAAAAACCAATGAAATTCCCCCGTTATAGTTAGTGCAGGCAACTATAACTCACGCGACCGCAATCTTCTGCTGATGACATATGTGTCTTTATGAAAAAAAAATATTTGTAATATATGTATAGCTAAAATTTAATGGAAGAAGACATGGGCAAGTAAGTGTCTAAATACAGTATTAGCATCAGCAGAGGATTGCGGTCGCGTGAGTTATAGTTGCCTGCACTAACTATAACGGGGGAATTTCATTGGTTTTTTACGAGTGAAATGTACAGCTAACTATAACATGTGTGAAACCTATGGTTTTTTCAGTGAATTTGCAAGGTTTTTTAAATGCTAATTCCTAACTATAACGTGTGTGAAACCTATGGTTTTTTCAGTGAATTTGCAAGGTTTTTTAAATGCTAATTCCGAACTATAACGTGTGTGAAACCTATGGTTTTTTCAGTGAATATATATCTACACACACATATATATATATATATACATATACACATATATAT
Source organism: Triturus cristatus (assembly GCF_964204655.1). NCBI lineage: Eukaryota > Metazoa > Chordata > Amphibia > Caudata > Salamandridae > Triturus > Triturus cristatus. The sequence continues at coordinate 310,412,212 of NC_140595.1, forward strand.
ATATATATATCTCTGTGCGCTTGCCCGCTTTTCTATTTCATTGATGATAAAAGGCAAGAGTGGACGCGTATTCTTTTGAGTGATTTATTAAGCAATCACCATATATATATATGATGTGATCAAGGCCAGGATTGGCTGAAATGTGTACTGTGGACAAGACTGCAATAAAAAATAGCAGAGGAAGCAAACTGGTGTCCGAGTCCGATTCTTGATGGAGATTATGGGGATTTTCGATATGTATCAATGGGAAAAAAAACAAAGGTTACAGAGACATTGCAGTTAGAAAATAGAATTAAAAAACCTCAGAAATTCGCAAAAAAACAAAGGTCACAGTGACGTTACAGTTAGGTTCATGTTTTACACACACAAAACCATAGAAATTCAGCAGATATAGTTAGCTCAAGAAACTAGATCTTGTACTCTAAGGTAACTATAACTCGCGCACCTGCCATGCACAGTTTTTTCATCAATAATTGTATTGCAAATGTTGCAGTGATATTATCAATGAGGTTATAGAAAGATGTCATGACTGATGTAATATGTGGAGTTATTAGCAGTGCATGGTTACTTCGTCACAATGGTGATGGATATCCAGTATGTTGAAATGTAAATCCCATAGGATATTATGGGATTTATATTTTGGTGGACAGGATATCCGTTACCGTTGTGACGGAGTAACCCGAACGCCAAAATCAATATCAGACCCTTAGTGTAATTCTGTTCAGCGGTTTGGGAAACTTACCTGACAGCAGCTGGACTGAGTGGCAAACTAGTTTTGTAATTTGTAAAGATTCATCAAACGGTGCCAAAATTATTAGCAAAACAAAAAATGCTTTTTCTGTGGAAGCTAGGTCCTAACTAGAACTACATACTGGCAAGTGCCAGTAGGTAATTGGGAGGATTTGGGTGTACTATATGATAGGGCTGTAGGGCCTTATCATGCAGTACACTCTCAAATACAGTTTTGGGTCCGGTCATGCTCATTTACTTAACCTCAAGCGTAACCCTTAAAAGCTGTATCTACGAGCAGTAAGGCATAGCAAAGGAACTATGTGTAAAGCTTTTAACAGCACCAAACAACAAAATAAGAAAGTCGCAACACACGAAAGAAACAGGACACCAATTTATAAAAATAGAGTATATTTTTATTACTTTTTATAGACCTTGATGAGCAATATCCACCAGAGGTTTCAGGAGATACAGATTTTAGACAATATAAAAACTTTTAACTACATCTGCAAACAAGCATTGATCAACAAAAACTTTGTAAACTTTTGAAAAGTTTGGAACATTTAGTTCAACTACTCCAGACCAGGTTGGGTTGCCAGATCTGGTAGGGTAGAGCTCCAGGGGGCAAGAAAAGAGACTTTGCCCAGTTACCTGACCACCAGAGTGTTTTTGGAGCAAGATCCACAAGTTTACAAGCCAACCACCATAGACTTTAATGGAGTGATCCTGATGCTGAGGGATGCAGGTGAAAAGATGCTCAAAGAATGCTCCAGTCGTGGTGCGGTTGACAGGGGTGTCTTTGTGTTGGTTACTTGGTACACGAGTGATGGATTATAAACTTGGTCAGAGATCGGAGTTCCATGAAGTCCTCCACGTTGCAGTAGCAGACCAGCCGATGATGGACTTCTGGTCAGTCTGCACCGTGGTTGCAGCCAAATCCTTTAGTGGGGGCGAATGTCTCATTGGTGCGACGAATCTGGTCCTGGACTGCACTCCTGGGTCAGGCAGACTTGGGTTCATGTGTTGGTCATCTCTGACTTGTCAACTCGCAAGCCAGACGACTGGTAGCAGCAAAACTTTAGCTGTGGCAACCACTTGGTCAGTTTGGGCAACTTCAGCACCTGTGTCCCCGGAGCTGGTTCCAGGGGATTAGCCAACTGTTACCCGTGTCAGTAGCCGTAGGAGCAGTTCCAATCTCACTAGCCCCAAAGTGCAGCAGATGCAGTCCTCTCAGTGGTGCAGCATCTCTTTTTGCGGGTAAAGAAAGGGCAGCTGGGCAGTCCCTCTTCAGTTCTCTTTGATTCCAGAATCAGAGTACTAGGCAGGGCTCGAAAAATCATAAAAATGTCACTAGACCTGCAGGTCTAGTAACTTGAAATATCTACTCGACCTAACTGTAATGCACTTGACCTGCGTCTCTGAAAGCTGAGCAAATGTGACAAGTTAACAAGACTTAAGGGCATTTTTATTACTCATTCACTTTGTGAGCCATAAATATGCCCTTAAATTTTGCTATCTTGTCACATTTGCTCTGCTTTTAGAGGCAGAGGACAAAAGTCAGTTTGGATATTGGTTGGGGGGTGGGGGGGGGGGGGGGGGTGAAACCCTACTCAAGCACCAACCAGAATTTATGCTAGGGTGAAATCACAAGCAAACCCCAAATTAACCTGTACTCAAACCTCTGGTAGCTTGGCACAAAAGCAGTCAGACTTAACCGAGGCAGTGTGCAAAATACTTATATCAGCACTTCAAACAGTAATAAATGAAAGCACAACACAAGAAAAATCCCACACCAAACTTGAAAAATATAGTAAAATGCAATAACTTATTTGAGACCAAAACAACAAAAATCCAAATCGGTATAACTGAAGATTTGCCATTTTAATGATTTTAGAAAAACAGTGGCTAAAAGCACAAAGCCAAAACCTTGGTTATCTAGTTCCAATGGACCGGGAGAGTCCCACAAGTTCAGGCTTACTGCGATGCAGTGTGGGTCGGATACAGGGACCAAGTTAGGCCCACTCAACATAGCACATTAAATCTAGGTTGTGGAGCATTGCAAGATCCTGTGTGAAGGATGTGTTGCGCAGCGGCGGTTCCGATGGTCAGAGGGCTGCGATGTGAGGTCCTGTGTCAAGCATGCATAACGCAATGGCAATTCTGAGGAGCTGCGGGGATGCGATGTGAGGTCCTGTGTCTAAGAGGCGTGCAGTGGTGGTTCCGATAAGGAGCTGCGAGGTGAAGCATTGCGGTACTTTGGTTCTGTTTGGACCACAGTTGGGCTTCCAGAGCACATTTGGGCCACTTTCAAGGAGCCAGGACTGAGGTGGCACCACTTGGGGGGAGGGGGGGGGGGGGGAAACTCACAGCACACAGAGTCCAAATGCAGGGTTCAAGGTGGTTGGAGCCTTTTCTGTCCCAGAGTCTCTGGCCAAGAGGCCAGCCCTTGGAGTCCCTCTGGTTGTTCTGGGTTCAAGTCCTTTTCACTCAGGCAGCAGAGTAGAAGGCCAGTAGAGTAGCTGTTCTTCTTGCAAAAGAGTAGTACAGCAGTACTACTGAGTCGTCCAGAGTTGTACTGAAGAGTTGGGTCTGAGGGTCCAATATTTTTACTAGGCGCTAGCTTTGAAGTAGGAGAAGATTCTGCAGGTTTTCATCCCCAGAGGTGTTTGGAATTTCTTGTCTCTCTGCCCTGGCCTCAGATTGCCTGAGGGCACAAAAGACTAGTATCAAACCCTTTGTCCCTTTGTGATGTGTGCTGGGGCAGAGTCTTTCTGATGTGCAAGTGTGTTAGGTGACAGCTCCTCCCCTTATCAAGTCAGAGATGGCCCATCCTGCCAACACCCATTCTCCTTTAGTCTCACTCTCTAGGAGTAACGCACAAAGACCAACTACCAACCACGCCCACCCATGTGACCCAGGGGACAGGCTACTAGCACCAAATGGCTAGGACAAGAAAATGCCAACGTTCTAAAAGTGGCATTTTCAGAATTGCGACTTAAAATCCAACTTTACCATTAAAGAGGGTTTTAAATTAAAAAATTTTAGCCACCAAACTCGACCTTCCTATTTGCTCCCAATTGAAAGTTAGTCCTTATTACATGTCCTATGGAGAGGCAGGCCTTGCAGTAGTGATAAACAAATGTAAGCGTTTTTCATAACCAGGACATGTAAAAGTCAAAACTACATATCCAACTTTTTAAATTCACTGCACCTTGCCCTTTGAGCTGTTTAGGGCTTACCCTAGAGGTGACTTATGTATTAAACAGTAAGTCCTGGCCTGGCAAAAGGTTTATTTTGCTAGGTCGAAATATCAGTTTAAAACTGCACATACAGTCTGCAATGGGAGGACTGAGATATGTTTAAAAGGCTACTTAAGAGGGGGACACAATCCGTGCTTCAGAACCACTAGTAGTATTTCATTCATAGGCCCTAGGTACAGGTACTTTACTAGGGATTTACAAGTACATTAAAAGAGCCAATTGGGTGTAAGCCAATGTTACCATGTTTAAAGGAGATAGCACAAGCACTTTAGCACTGGTTAGCAATGATAAAGTGCAAAGAGTCTTAAAAGCCAACAAAAACGAGTTCAGAAAACAAGAGGGTGAAGGCAAAATGTTTTTGGGATGACCGTTCAAAAAGCCAAGTACAGAAAACATTATGATCATTACTCAATACACAGGTGATCCTTGATCTCTGGAAACTATTACAGAGTACAACCCGCCTATTGCACCAAAGATTATGAAGATCCAGAACAGTGCTTTAAGCAGCTGCTTTGACCAAAGGGTGTTGTATTCTGAAAGAGCCATTGATAAATAACATCAAATACAGACTGTTACATCAGCTCAGATATCACCATGGCCCCTTAGTGTACAAAGATAGTGGAGAAAATTCAGCAACGCATCAAGAAAATCATGTAGACAAGCATTGGCATAGAAAATAGGTCTCGCTTTTGGGACCTTATAAGTAGGTTTACTTTTGCATTAAAAATTAAGCGCAGGTGCAGCGATTATAGCAAACGTAAAGAAATAGATGTTTTTTCTACTTCTTTACTTTTGCTATAATCGCGGCACCCGCGCTTTACTTTTAACATTAAAAGTGAAGCGCGGGTGCCGCGATAATGACCTGTGAAAGACATATGGCGGCTGCGCGCGTACACGCTCGCGTGAACGCAAGCGCTAGGCCAGCCAAAGCGCAGGGTAGCAGCACTTTTAAAACCCACATACAAAATGTCTCGCAGCGCATGCGCTGACACAGCGAGACTCTAAAAAACCATGCCTTTCTGGAAGAATTACAATAATCTTTTGGGCTGGGAAGATACTCTGTTTGGTATGTGACTATATGGAGGTTGATATATTGACCTTCAAAGAAAATTGCATCTACTACTTTGACTACAGATTGTCATGATAAATATATGTAGGGCAATAAAGATTTACTATTCTTAACTCCACATTTACTTTCCGTGATGAAACAGAGCTATTCGATTAACTGGATGCAATATTTTTGTAGGTAGATATTTTGACCATGATATGGTGAACCCCTCCCTCAACTATGGAATTAAAGGTTAAGGGCTCTGGATCTAAAGACTTTTTAAAAAAAAATATATATTTTTATTAGATTTTAAAGAAATAATAATACAAATTGGCACAGACATGTGTCCGCCATGATCTAACAAACATAGCAAGTGAGAACATTCCAGGCGACAGTCATCCCATTTAGCCACAGTAATACATTAAGAACAAATATAAATTGGAGAGGTGATAAGATTGTAGCATCAGTACGTGGCAATCAAACATTAGACCTACACAGGTGGGGACCCAGACTCGCCCACGGAGTCATCAAGGTGAAAGTTCTCAATCCACACTCCCCAGACCATATGAAATTTATGAGGGCACCCTCTAGCCTTATAATTGACCTTCTCAGCAGCCATATATAGGTCCATCCCCTTCCTCCATTCAAAAATTGTTGGCAGCTTAGGGATCAACCTCATTGGGAATGCCCAGCAGAACATATTTAGGATCTTTGGGGAGTTTTTCCCGCACCACACCACAACTCGTGCAACTGCTTTTCCCAGTATGCGTGTATAATTGGGCAAGTCCACAAGGTATGGAAAAATTCTCCTATCAGCCCTCTACATCTCAGACATTTCGAGGATATCGCCCTCCCAATTCTATGAAGCTGTGCGTGATCCAAGTATGCCCGGTGGAAATGTTTAAATTGTATAAGTTGCAATGGAGACTTGATCGCTACTTCTCTCGAGGCATTAGGGCTGCCTCCCAATTAAGATCATCCAAGTCTCCCAGTTCGGTTTCCCATCTAGACCTCAGTTTCTTTAGTGTTAAAGTTATTGTTAGTTGACCTGTCAGCAGTAGAACAGGAGGACCTAGTTAGCTAACAAAGAGATGCAAAAGGATTCTCCATATGATCAGATTGGCTGTTCCTTCCTCTGACTTAGGAGGTCATGGGTGTTTACCCAAGGATTTCAAAATACCTATTATAGTGTATGAACTTGGGTACTATTGCATGATCAGAGGGACAACTGAAGTGTAGCGGCTTATACCTATGCTGATGACATCCGATTATTGTTCCCAATCTCTGGAGGTCTTGCAGCAGATGCAAATATTCTAAACATTCACACACCAGCTCTACAGAGGCTGGTTATAAGATCTTCTGGGCCCTGAATACAAGAGAAGGGGAGTTGATGTTATTTGCCTTCTAACATGCTAAATTGGAAAAGGGGAAAAATAAAGAGTTGGGCATCTACCTTGGCCAGAACCTTACTACGAACACACACAATCGGATGACGGTGAACTGCAACTTTCACATCAGACTGCTATCTAGGTTAACAAAATTTATAGAGTAGAAGAAAGATGTTTGTATGTTAGGTAGTAGATAGATAACGGGAATAAAGAACTTTGAATCTATCATAGAGAGATTCTGTATATGTAGGTGGGGACGTGGAATGTAGGGGGGAGAACTGAGGAGGCCCTTGCTGGAGGCTGTCCCGTCTCAGGTCACTGTACTAAAGAAGAAGAATAAAAGGATTCATACACTTTACTACTGTTTGTGTGTGCCCCTCAGAATTGGCAACAAGATTTTACAGTGACCTGGTTACTCATCGTGTATTACTAGCAAACTTGTATTCATCTTCTGTGGATGTGTTACTCTACTTCTGAGATTTTCAGCAACTGACCCTTCTCTACACTGTGAACAAGGGAGCATCAAGATGTTTATGGGTTTGAATCAGCATTATCTGAACAACTGGATGTTACGTTAGTGAGTGTTTTTCACTGAACTGTTGCTGTTTGCCATTTACATGTTCTGAGCACTTGAGTGTCTGGCTTGAGGAACTGCTCCTTTGAAGTGCAGCGTGCGTTGCATTCATTCTCTCTATTGATCCGGACGTTGATGCGGGACTGCACAACACTCTGGGATGCATGCTTGCACATAGGTCATGGACGTGACCTTATGGGGTGGTCAACCTAGATGGTCGCATGCAGCATGAGAAGTTACTGTTGCAGTAAAGTCATTGGTTACGATTTCTTGATGGTTATTTACTTAAAGAAATATACCGGTGGTATCATTACACCACTGCTTGTCTGACACTCCTGGATATAAGGCAAGAGTGCACAATGGATCATGAGTTTATTTATTTTCATCAAATGCACAGATGTATAAGTGGCTCCATAGGACATTGTGGGGATATTTCTTCTCTGCAAGTCTTTTAGTTTGTAGTACATCTGCAGCATTGGACTTACGGTCACTTTCTTGAAGTAATGATTTAAAAGGTGAACAACATAGTGCAGTGAAGAATGGACTGAGTTTTCCGACTGTTTCTTACTGGTGAAGATTTTTCCAAACGAATCCACATAATCTCTTTTCACTATGACAACACAAGGATTACAGATTAATCTGCCAAATAAATTTTCATCAAACTATACCTGGATTAAGTGGAAGTGAGTTTTAAAAAAACCCCGATATTGCAATGATTGATGAGGTTACAAGTAACTATTATGAAACAAATTCATGAGGGTCACTTAAGCATAGTGAAGACCACACAAACTGTGAAGAGTTTATATTGGTATCCTGGTATGGATGTTGCCATTAAACTCCTGTCAAGAGAAGGCATAACATGTGAAGGGTCAGCTAGGTCTCTTTGGACATTGAAGCCACTTATGGCTGAAATTGACCATCCACATTCACCATGGGAATGTGTTGCTACGGATAGCACAGGATACATTGGCGAAGATCACAAGTATGCTTTGGTAATGATGATTTTTTTTTCTAGGTGACCTGTGATAATAGCAAGGAAGGTAGACACCAACGTTGTTTTGAACTTTTTTTGATGAGATGTTTGAGGGAAGGGGTGCCAGTGAATTTAGTTACAGATATTGGAGTTCAATTTATGTCTAGCAAGGCTAAAGTGTTTCTAGAGGGCAATATTATTGTGCATCCCACTACTTCTAACATAATCCCAGCACAAATAAAATGGTGGAGAGATTCTATAGATTGTTGAAAGGTGTTATACAATAGGCTAAAAAAAGTGATTCAGATTGGGAAACACAATTGTTTAAAATGATATGGTCTTATAGAACTTCTATATGTAATTCCACTAGACTTAATGCATTTGATATTATGGGTGGAAGCTATCTAGGTCTAAATTTAATCCGGATTGGTTATGCCATAGACTTTTTGATGAGAAATGGTCGGTGGAAATGGTTAGAGAAAGGTTGTGCAAGGTGCATGGTTCTTATAAGGAATATGCCGACAACACGTTTAAGTGTGTATAATCATACATTGGAGTTGGTCAATGGGTGAGAGTAAAGAAACCTGGCAAAGTACCTGAAGGAGTGAGTACATTTTATTAACATTTTGAAGTGATGAAAGTAATGTGAAATCATGTGCAATTGGAGGACGTTATATGTTGGCATATCAAATGCCTTGCTGTATGTGATGTGAAGATAGAAAAGATTACTAAGTCAGTAACAATAAAAACATTTTTGGATGATGACATTGTGGAAGGTGAAGGGAGAAGTGGAGAAACTTAACAGGCAGGATGCTCAAGTTGAAGATGCCGGAAGTATGCAGAAGGCAGATATGTTGGAAGTGAAGATAGTAAAATGGAAGTTCTAGTGAGGATATATCATCAGTGTAAAGAAATGACTCGTTTTGCGAGATCACCCCTACATTTTTGGACGGATCTTCTGGTTTCTGGACTCTGAAGGTGCACTGGGTCCAACAGGCCTTAGAGCCAGTGCAATGAATCTTAAAAGGAATATGTCTGATTGATTCACCACAATGGCATTCGTTATCTTACTTATAATTTCCTAGGATATGGTGCCAGAGGTACCCAGGGCAAGAAAATTAAAGTGTCCCTCGTGGGCTACAGCACTTATTGTGCCGCCATGAGTGTGACAAAGCAAACAATGGCTCCCAGCCTGCCATTGCCAGCTGAAGGAGCAGTTTTTGCAATTTAAAGTAACGGGAAAGCCCAGACCTTCCTTTTTAATATTTATAAATCACCCATAGGGCAAGATTACTGAACCCTAAAGGCATGGTGCATGGTTTCAAAAAGTTGGCATGAGTTTCCTAACTTTACATGTCCTGACAGTAAAAACCCTGCACTGCAGTTTTTACTGTGGAAAGACTAGTAGCCCCATTGATGAGTACAAAGTTACACACTGAAAACTCAACAGTGCTAACTTCTGAATGGGACTACTAAATATGATACTTTAAGGTATCAAAATAATTGTTGCATTAAACATGACTTGATGGTCAAGTCAAATTCAATGTAAAAATTGTACAAATGGCAACTTTAGAAATTTGCCACTTTGTTGCCCAACTCTTCCAGTGACAGTTTACGGTTGCTGACCTTTAGACAACCTTCTGCACTCCTGGGGGGAGGTGTGAACAACTCATGAAGGGACACAAAGGACCTGCCCTTGGAAGATGTGTGACCTCTCTCTGGCAGGAAGGCCAAACTGGGTGTTACGTTATGTCATGTCATGTCAATGTGTAGAGCGCGGTAATCACCCATGAGAGGAAGGCACCTTTGAAGGGCAAATGGTGGATATACATAAGAGTAGCTGCTCTTTTATTTCTGCAGAGGTTGGCTTTAGGGACAGAGAGAGGACGCCGTGGCCAAACTGTTTCCCAGTGGGCGTGTAGCCTCCAGTTAGCCACACCTCTGGGTTGGGCTAGGGAGCCCCACACGCCAAAAAAGGAGTTCCACCATGTTGGGAGTGGGCAGAAATGTGCATTCTGGACTAGCTAGATGCCACACTTCACAGGAAGTTGTCACTAGGCAGGAGAGAACTTAGTAGCTCATGGACTAGTAGATGCTGCATCCCTCAAGGCCACGGACTGGGCATAGAAGTGGCACCCATGCCACCCAGACCGCAGATCATTCCTGAACTGGAGGGAGGACTAAAAAAGGACTGCCTTACTATTCCTTGGACCCAGCAAACAGAGGCAGCACCAAAGACTGGACTGCACCCGCTGCTCCTTGGGCTAGCAAAGAGAAATACTCTGCCTGTGATGCCCTGCTTGGGGAAAAGTCCTCATTGAGTACCAGACAGAAGAAGTGACTCCAAGAGCCAGTTGGCTGACTTCCTTTACTACTACAGGGCCGCAAACGCTAAGGAAGCCTGTCTTGGCAAGTTGATAGCCAAGATTGTCTGACCGCTACTGACTGCCGAAGTGCAGCCTGGGGGGGCTGAGTCCCAACCGCAAAAGTTACTCCCAAGTCTGCTGGCCCTGGAAGAGTCAGAGTGCAATTTGATGGCCGAGCCAGGAAGTTATCGCCAGTCAAAGAGAACCACTAGTTGTGCTGTGACCAGTAGACCAATGGCAACAGTTTTTTTTTGCTGGACTTCACATAGACTATAGGACATCGACCCCTATGGCCAAATTCACCTCATACTGTTCGTGGGACCCAGGGAGGCCCAGGAAAACCCAGTCACCTGCTCAGCATCCTCAGCTTGCTTGAGCATTTTAAGCATCCTGTATACCTGGCATCAGGACCACCTAATTGAAGTCTATGGGTTACAGCCCATAGAGCCTGGAACCGGAATGGAGACTGCTTTGTTTGGAAAGTAACTGTTCAACTCAACCTCGGGACTGGCTTCATGCCGGAAAAGTGCAGAAGTAGTTTTAAACCTTTATAAACATTTTGAAGGTTTACAGCTACCCATTACAATGATTTATTGCTCTGAGCGAAAAGCTGTGATTTATTGTCACTTTAAAAATCCATATCTCTGGAACCCTCCTAAGGATCTTTGTCATTGAGGAGTCTATTTAAATATAAAAATACCATTAAATGTATAAATTGGTGTTGGATTTTTATTGCATTGTGTTTTCTTCTTATTCAACTGGTTTGGTACTTCTTAATGCTTTATACTTGTACCTTTGATAAAGCCTGACTGCTCTGAGCCACCGCTACCTATGACCGAGCTAAGGTTTTACAAATGAACCTGACTGGACCTGATACAGAACTAAGTCTATAAACATGGTGAGGTTCCACAGTCACACCATATAGTAAACCACTTTTCTCAAAATTGTTGATTAATATATATGTAGCATAGATTCCAACATGCATACCTAAGCTCAACCCACATTATTTCTTCTTTTGAAGCCCATTTACCTCACGGTCTACAGAAGCTGTAGGAGTAGCATTTTGCCTACAGCTGAGCACTTGCCAGATAGATTGGAAATAAGAGAGTCCCATTTTACAGACTAGGGCATAAAACCCTCTCATTTTACCAGGTAGATAGGGAGGAAAGGCATTACGGAATTTGTTATATCGTGCCTATGTACTAATGTTTCTTCTATGTTACCTAGCTCCTAGCTGCTCAGCCAGTGTGAGTGTTCGGAATGATAGAGATGTATGGAATGTTTGGGTGTTTGTGTGGTGCGGTGTTACAGTTGAAGATGGGCTGAGCAGCAGGCAGGCTGCTCCTGGTCGGGGTGCTTTACATGGAAACCATCCTGTAACTTATACCTAATTAAAAAAACTACAAAGATACACCTTGGCTACGTCTGGTACATTACAACATAATTGTCTTTACCACTTTCATTCCCCTTCCTAATCAATGAGATCTTTAATCAATTGCTGAACTCTTAGAATAGGAAGCGGGTTGTCCTGAAACTCATTAAATGGACATCAGCCGCTATTGGCTGTAGCTTGAATTGCAGGGAACTCTAAATTCGAAATGGTTTCTCCGATAATCATAAATATCCGCCAAGTCTTTTCTGCAGAAATACTTCCCAGTTGACTATCACAGCAGATGCCTTCTGGTCAGAGTCTGGAACTTATGAAGGAATAAGATCCCTGCACCTCTTATGACTTCTTCCCAAATCAGCAGAGAATAAAAGAGCTTTCAAAATCTATTTAAGTAGTGCCTTAAAATCCACTTTACACAATCCTCCAGCCAAAACAGCAGGATTACAGATGACAACTCTTATGGAGAGGTCACTATGCTTTCTCCTCTGAGAATGCTTGCCATGGCATCTCTGAGCATACAGAGATACTGATAAAACTGGTTCAATAAATAGCCAGACGAGTGTCTTGAAATGGGATAGTGTCCTGGAAGCCCAGGGTGTTCTCCAATGAATTATTCATGAATACCAATAACTGAATGTATTAAGTAATAACCTGGTCAATCTTTGAATAATATAAAATAGATGTGGGCACTGGAGAAGACTTTCAATTTCTCTATTCGGTAGACCTGTACAGGTCTACCGAATAGAGAAATTGAAAGTCTTCTCCAATGCCCACATCTATTTTATATTATTCAAAGATCGAATTATCAGAGAGACCATTGCCTAATGTTTTGCACATGCTTCCAAACACTTCATATGTGGTTCCTTGCATGTTTCCCAAGAATATAGATAGGGTGACAATTTTTTTTGTGGCATGGTAGTGCCCCAGGATTATGAAATCAACCCTGACCCAGTGCCCATATGAGCAAGGAATCGATCTACCAGATATGAAATTATACTACTGGCAACCCAGCTATTTGTGGTTAAGGACTGGGCATTTTTGTCTCGACAAGAGACTTTGGTCTGGGCCGAGAGCAGAGCAATGTAGCCTGATGAGATATATAGGTTGACCAGGTTGAGCCCTTCTCCACTGCAACAGTGATCAAAATATGTCAGAGAGCAGGTCATAAAAGGTATGGGAGGGGAAGCACACTCTAGAGATGCCTCTAAGGGACTCTAGCATTTTGGTAGACAAGAACAGACTGGAGTGTTGCAAGAAATAGGCATCTTGGGAATCTCCAAATTAGGTGATATATAGGGGGAGGAGGGAAGAAGGGCTCTTCCTATTTGAATATTTGCAAACTCATTTTGAAATGACAGATAATCACAGATACAAATACCTATAGGTCAATACGTACTGGCTAAATACAAAAGGCAAACTTCAAGCGGTTCAGGATGAGTCGCCACTATAATACAGATTGCTGGTGACAACCCTTTCACAAACACGCTAATTTGCCAATACATATGACACATATAAATAACCACCATGGGCAGCTCATTACCCTAAAAAAACAGTGGAAACCAAACCCTGGGATACTGGAGCAACAGGGTTAAGGGATTGCATGTAAGTGCCCAAAAGAGGTGGCAATCAGAGATAATCAGCAGGATTTCAGGTGGTGCCGCCTAGGCTAATACAGTGTGCATATTACACGAAGGCACGGTTGCTAAATTGAGAAGGGCACCAAGTGATAGATGCCTTAGGGGATGCAATCAGGCTTGCACACGGGCTCACACACTCTAGTGTTATCCAAAAAAACAGTTTTGGTCAGAGGTTAGTTCTCAGGTCGTAAAGATAAATGGAGAGAACTGACCTAAATGCACACTTAGAGATGCACACTTGGGGGTATGTTGAGACCCAACAATACCATAAAAAACTCAGTTGTTCGGTAATATAACATTAATGGTGCCAAGAAGAAACACTGAGACTTTGAGGGTCTGTCCCGTCCCTTGAACAATGGGTCATGAATATGGCTAGTGTATGCAGGCGGAGGAAACCGTGTATAAAGCGTGAGGGTGCCCACAGAACTTTGGCAAAATTTGGGGCTGATGAAGGGAACTTCAGGGGATACATGAATGGGCTTCAAATGGGAAAGGAAGCTAGCCACTAGACCAACCAATGAACTCTGCCATGGTGGTATAACGGAGCAATTAGGAGAAGATAGATGAAGGCCCAGAATTATATGTCAGCAGTTAAAGAATAATGTAAATGCATTTAAACATTTGCAGCATAGGGGCAATTGCCAGCCCTGACATGAGGATTATGATGAATCTTGAAAATGTTACTTTATCCCTTTTGTTTGAAAACCAATAATACAAATAAAAAATAAAATAATAAATACCTGGTCACACAACCCCTTTAATAAACAGAAATGTTATTTAAAAAAAAAAAAAAAACACAATTAAAAAAAGGACATCACAAGTTTCAACCTCTTCTTTGTTTAAAAAAGATATAAAAATAAAATAGCCTCATGCCTTTCTTAACACAATGAAGGTGCAGAAACAGGGCCTGAATATATTCTAAACCAATATCAATCTTTCATACTGTTACTGAGGGCTGAATCAACCTTTTAGTTGCCTGTAGAAAAGAACATGTCAAAGGACTCCCATTTCAACAATGTGCTGTGTGTAACAGAGGAAGCGCCCTGTCCCCTGGCAGTGAGAGGAGTTGTTGATCATTTGTGTAAACAGAGGTTCACAGGTCCACCTGCCCTCCCTCTCCAGAGTGGGTTGTTGCTTAGCTGTCCTTTTTTATCCACAGCCCTCAATTCTGGTCAGACACTACGCTACAACTAGTAGGAGAAGTGGCCCTATGTCACATGAGGAACGAGCATTGACAACGCCAATAGGTCTGGCTTTAAAGGAATGTTGTATGGAAATGTGAAGCATTACAAGTAAATAGCATGGAAATTGATATGTGTTATTGTGTGGAAGCAAAGAACAGTAGAATAATGTTAGTGGAGGTTAAGAAGTCAGGTGACAGTCGCACTGTCAAGTCACACCTAAAAATCCATGTAAGTTAATGATCAACCTCTTCCCATCTGTGCTGCTGCCAAATAAAAACAACACATTATCTTGTAATCTAAGACACTTTATTAACATTCCAATGCCTGGTGTGTTTGTCTGAAAGTTCAAGCTTAGACTGCTGGATAAATAAACAAAATGTCTACAGCTGTGCGGAGGGCAAGCACTTACACAACTCCTTGCTCCCAAAATATGTGGGGGAGGGGAGAGTCAAAGCACCTCTCTAGTGATGCTCACAAAATTGTCTGGCGACAGCTGCACTGTCAAGCCAGATCATTCAAAAACTGTCTAATTGGAGCCAGACTGATACAAGATGCCAGTATGAGTACAGTCATTTAAGGTGAAACTTGCTTTGATTTTTACTGAACGAAAGACGTGTCCTGGAGGCGCTATGCCTCGCGGTACAAGGAAGGGGATAAGAAGGTGATCCCATAAAGTAATTTGTTGAGAATAAAATGGTGCACAGGTCATGCCACATTATTTATTATGATTGTGGCGGATAACATAACCGGTCTTTAAGAGAGTGCTGGCAAAAGAAACATTATAGAAGGATAGCATCAGCTGCATTGAACATTAACCCAGTGTTCCAAGTCACTATCTCATATTGATACACTCACACAAACGATTGTGAGCACTCCACCTTTCTACCTTCTCTTTCCCACTCTCCAAGCACCGCCATGCGCTCTCTCTCTCTCTCTCTCTCTCTTTGTCTCTCTCTTTCTTCCTCCACTTTAGTCAGCTATTTAATCTTCATGGATCAGAAGATCAAATCCTATTTAAAAACAAAACATAAGTTCACAGAAAAAAATTAAAGTTCAGAAAGCAAAAATATTCCAGCAGGTAAGTGTTCCAGGTGCTTTCCAGAAGTGATCCTTAAAAAGTTATTCCAAGCAGTGTGAATAATCATGCATTTCAGCTGTTTCTGTGCCAAACTTGTGTTTGATCTGTGCTATCCATAAAATGTCTGTCCATAAACTCGCAAATGGCTCTACAAACATTTTTAATGGTGCATTGGCAAACATACAATGAAAGTGTACACAGTACCCTACTTCAATTTGTTAATAAACTGTGGACTTTATCACTACTATTCTTTGCTTCTTGGGAAAATCAGTAAACTCAGACCTGTTTTTAGTTAAAATACAAGATCCATTTACGAAGTGCGTGAAGGATAAAAGTAAGCCAAAAGGTACCAAAAAAACCACACAAAAACCAAAAAAGACGTTAAACTAATTCCCGTGCGTTTTATTCACAATATTTCAGGACTAGCCAGTGCCCCTCAGTTACAGGCGTGAGAAATTATTTCTGGTAAAGTTGGCGGTCGTGTAAAAAACAAAAATTCAGACCTCTAAAATTATGAGAAATGGCAAAGAAATTATGTGAATTAATTTATAATACATTTGGCAAAATGCACTTTGGAGTATCTGGAGTGAAAACTGAATGCCGGGGGTCTACTTCATGTTAACCCCTTCAGTGCCACGCCCTTTCCCCCTCCTGTGCCGGGCGTTGCACTAGTGGGTGGGGTTCATGACGAGATAGTCTCGTCATGGGCACAGCGCAACCGTGCTCCATAACGAGACTATCTCGTCATGGGCACTGAAGAGGGAGACTTAAGATGTCAGCAAGGGGACTGCCACATTGCATCAACGTCACCTCTTTTATGTGGTTAAGACACTTCTCCTCCCTCCTGAAGACGACCGACCTTTCAGGAGATGGGTTTTTTATGCATAGACGGGTGAATGCTTATTTGCTGGGAATTTAATTTCCACCCCTGACCCTCTTAAAAATGTTTCCCACTCTACTGCCCGCACCCTCTGACAGCAAGAATCACACTCAAGTTTGACTGTAACAGCTTAAATGCCTTAATTATACATTAACTCATTAATCTTTCGTAATAAATGGGACTGAGGTGGGGGGTGTTCAACCCGGAAAATATCCCATCTGTTCCTTCACAAGCCACTCGCTATAGCATAAAATTATTGAACCAACCTTTTCCTGCTTTAGTACTAGAATCTGAAACTATCTAACTCAGTCCCTTTCACACTCTACCGAATTGCTAACCGTCTGTAAAATGGCAGTGGATTCGAATTCTAACGTCCATTCTTTTTACATGCTGCCGTCATGTCTTGCTTTTACTACTGTTACTTATCTAGTTCTCCAATACACTAGTAGCCGGATACCTACTTTAGAAATATCAGTATAAATAAGACAATGTACGAAATGCAAAGCAAAGCCAGTAGATGAAACCTATTGACTTGGTCAATGTGTTATATTTTTGTAAGATCACCCCTGTGGATGTGTGAGCATCCACGGGGGCCACCTTTAAATGGGTTTGTTGATAGATGAGAAACACACTTAATTAAACATGGCGTGCATCTGTGGTAGGCATCTTTGAACGCATTGTAATATCTCTACTGTAGAGAGCCGTCCGGGGTCTACTATACTTTGTAACACCGGCATGCGCTCCCCGGGGCGGGCTCGTCCCGGGGAGATAAATAAACGCCACTAACTATATACGGAGTGGTGTCTGGTAATTTCAGTGCTGCGCAGGGCCTAAGCATAACAGGCTGTGCTGCGCTACATAGGCGACGAAGCCTGTCGAACTCCGGTGCCTCAGTCACCCTACCTGCTGAAGGACCACGCACTGATTGGCTGCGACGCCGAGCGTGCCTCCAATACTCCGCAGTGCAGGCATAAGCGCTCCCTGTGGTCACGTGGGAGTGTGCTGAAGGCGTCGACCAGCAGCTGCCACGGCACCTGGCTGAAGAACCGGGTGAGTCACCAGAGGGTCAGTGTGAGGCCCAGATCTACCCAGCCCTACCACCCACATGTCAATTGGGCCCCAGTAGAAGGAAGCAAGACTAAGACAGCCTAAGGGGGAACTGAACTGCCTATTCCCCTGCTCCGAGTCTATGGGAAGCTGTATACTCCCAAGGGAAGGCCCAATCATCAACTGATGCTCCAGGCCCTGCCAAGAGTGTGCAGCAGACTGGGCCACGTCGGACCCCCAGAGGGCGAGAAGGGTGACCTGCCTACATAATCCACGTGCAGTCGGGACATTGCGTTTGCATCCATGTACGCTGAAACCATGATACGCCGCCCCCTGCAGGTGCTGAAGGCCCGCAGGCTGATGCAGGTGAACCACGGAGGGGTGCCAACGCCCCACCTCAAGTGCACAGCCACACTGCCATCTCCCTTCAGCGAAACTGCGGACCCCGCCACGGCGGCCCCGCGTTGGAAGGCGTGGATAGGACGCATGAACCATTGTTTTGAAGGCACGAGGGAAACAGACAGGACAGTGAAAAGGTTGCTGCTCATATACTATGGCGGCGCGGAAATCTATGACCTTTTCGAAACGTTGCCGGACACGGGGGACGAGGATGACTCAAGGCAGCTGTGGAAGTGCTCAACAAGCATTTTGACCCCCAACTCAACCCCGATTTTGAGCGATTCAAACTATGGCAGGTGAAACAGTTGGACACTGAATCCGTGGATATGTTTTATGCACGGCTGCATAGGCTGGCAAGCAGGTGCACCTTCGCCGATCAGAGAAAGGAGATACGCGCGCAAGTGATCCAAGGGTGCCGCTCTGTGCTACTGCAAAAATTAATCTCCCGACAAAATGGAATATCCCTAGACGAGATTCTAGTCTTGGCCAGATCCCATGAGCTCTCGAATACTCGGGCAAAGGAAATGGAGGCGGCCCTACACAGAAGCGCCACTGCATCTCATGCTCCCAGGTACACACCCATCAAAGAAGAGCGGGTCGATGCCATACAACGGCACCTGAATAACTTCTGCCCCGCGCCATGGCAACCACCAAGCGGGACGTGCGACAACTGTGACATGGACCACCCACCGAAAGGAGTATGTGGAGCGCAGGGGAAGACCTGCTCTAGATGTGTAAAGCCTAACCACTTTGCCAAGGTGTGTAGGAGCAACAGATCTCAACAAGCCTATGCCAGACCTCAGGGAGCGACGCATCAGTTGCGACAGATGTCACTCGACGACCCTCTTGCTCAAGAGGACGCCCCGCCACAAGGGCACAGTTTCACCCTGGACGACGACGACGAAGTGTTCGTCATATCTTTCGTCAGCTGGTCAGACACGCACAGACGGCCCCCGCCGATGTGCTCGGTCAAAGTAGAAGGATCCACGGTCAAAGCGTTAATCAACAGGGGGGCATCCGTGAACGTTATGGATTCGGACCAGTATGAGCGTTTGTCTCCATGACCCCCGCTTGCACCCTCAAAAGCCAGGATATACACATATGGAGGGACTCATCCACTCCCCCTCAGAGGAGTGATAGAAGCTATGGTCACGAGTGACCAACACACCACGATGACCCATTTTCACATCACGGATGGGAAGAAAGGAACCCTCCTCAGCTGCCACACGGCGGAAGACCTAGGCCTGGTTTTCTTTGCCAATCAGATTCATGACTCCCATGCCGAGGCAATCCTGCAAAAGTTCCCCAAGCTCTTCAAGAGTCTGGGTAAGCTGAGGGGGAGCAGTTCAGACTTCACATCGACACCACGGTCAGATCGACCGCTCTGAGACATCGCAGAGTGCTGTTTAATCTCCGCCCTTCAGGTAGAAGTGGAACTGAAAAAGCTAGAGGACCTCAACATCATAGAGAAGGTGTCTGGCCCATCTCCGTGGGTATCTCTGCTAGTCGTTGCCCTGAAACCAAAACAACCGGGAGCCATCTGACTATGCGTGGACATGAGACTTCCGAATCAAGCAGTCAAGAGGGAGCGTCATCTCTTGCCCACCATGGATGACATAGTGACGGACCTAAATGGCGTCATGTGGTTTTCAAAACTGGACTTGAATGCTGGATACCACCAGCTTGAACTAGAGCCGGAGTGTAGGTACATTACCACATTCTCTACCCACGTGGGCCTCAGGAGGTACAAGAGACTGAGCTTTGGGGTGTCGTCAGCGGCAGAGGTTTTCCAAAACACCATCCGAGAAGCCCTGTCCGGCCTGCAAGGCGTAATCAATCTTAGTGATGACATCCTGGTGTTCTTGAACACCCTTGAAGATCATCACACTCACCTTCGAGCCACCCTCCAGCGATTGGAAGACTGCGGCCTGACTCTCCACAAGGCAAAGTGTTCCTTTTATCAGGAATCCATAGACTTTTTCGGATACATTTTTACACGCAAAGGGCTGAGGGTGGATCCCAAGAAAGCGTTGGCCATCCAGAATGCCAGCACACCGAAGACGCCCACAAACGTCTGAAGCTTCCTTGGAATGGCCACCTACTGTAGCAGGTTCATACCAAATCTGGCCTCTCAGTCTGAACTCCTTCGCACCCTCACTCGTAGTGACCGACCCTGGGAGTGGACTGCTGCAGCATACACTGCGTTCAACACCATCAAGTCAGCGCTGATGGACAAAACAGTAATGGCGTACTTCCACCCAGGGCGACACACAGAACTGGTTGTGGATGCCAGCCCTGTTGGCCTGGGAGCAGTCCTTCTCCAGGAGCACAACTGGGAGACATGGATGCCGGATCCCTATGCCAGTCAGGCCTTATCGGACACTGAAACAAGGTATGCACAGATAGAAAGAGAAGCCCTCACAATAAAGTGAGTCTGCCAGCACTTCCATCTGTACCTTTACGGACAAGAGTTCCATGTGGTTACGAACCACAAGCCATTGCTTCCGCTGTTTGCAGGATCATCAAGAATAGCACCCCCAAGGATCGAAAGATGGGCCGTACAGCTGCAAGCATACAACTTCAAGGTTGTATACCGCCCAGGGGCTCACAATCCAGCGGACTATCTCTCCAGACACCCAGAGACGACAGGCACCCGAAACCTGCCTACAGATGATGCATACTCGGAAGCCTTCGTCATAATGGTCACCTATGAAGCGTGTCCCAGAGCAATGACGCTGGACGAAATCGGGCTGGCAACAGCCAACGATGAAACGCTAGCAAGAGTCAAAAGTACCTTAGTGAACAATGGGTGGGCAAGCTTTCTGGATGGTGCCCAGGCACTCATCGCTGAAGACAGCCATGCCCGGCAGCAACTCTGGAGGATCTGCAGCGAGCTGAGCGAAGGAGAGCATGGTGTCGTACTGAGAGGGCATGTCATTGTCATCCCAAAAGCACTGCAAGAAAGGATCATAATGTTAGCACATGTTGGGCACCAGGGGATGGAGAAACCCAAAGCACGCTTGCGGAATAAGGTGTGGTTCCCTGAAATGGACACCATGGTGGAAGACAAGATACAACAGTGCCAGTCCTGCACAATCACGGGTAGTGACCTCGCACCTGCTCTAGTCATCACCGAAGAGCCGAGTAAAATACCCTGGTCCAAGGTGAGCATCGATTTTGAAGCTTCCCAGATGGCCGCCACACACTGGTACTAGTGGACTCTTTCAAAATTCACGAATGTAGAGGTGGTTGCATCGACTGCGTTCACGCACGTAAAAAGGACCCTGGACAAAATCTTTGCACTCATGGGCCTATCAGAGGAGATCCGATCTGACAACGGGCCCCCTTTTTAAGGCTGAGAGTTCCAGTCGTACCTTGAAAAGAAGGCGATTCGTCACAGAAAGATCACTCCACTGTGGCCACAGTCGAACGGGGAGGTAGAGCGCTTCATGAGGTCCCTCAACCGGGCTCTGCGCATCGCCGTGGATCAGGGGGAAGATGCCGACTCTACGCTGAACGAGTTTCTGGATGCCTACAGACAGACCCCTCATAGCACCACCTGTCACGCACCGTCGCACCTGCTCTTCAAGAGGGCCCCGTGGGATAGCATTCTGACGGATCTGGCATGAAATCCCCCGGAGAGAGACGGCACGGCCATACAAGCCAGGAGGGCAGAGACGAATCAAAAGACCAGTGTAGCCAGAGGAGCCAGAGCGCCACAGGTGAAAGTGGGAGATCGCTTGGTGGTCAAGGACAGGTACCCTGGTTGGAAGTTATGGACGCCATACGAGCCGAAGGTGTGGACTAAGGTCCACATTCAAGGAACAATGATCTCCACCCAGAGAGGCAATCAGATGGTTACCCAGAACGTTGCCTGTTTCAAGAAAGCTATGGGGTCAACAACCTACTCTGAAGAGCTCAACGAGTCCGGAGAGACCGCGAGTCATACCGATATCGGCTCACCAAGCCCAACAGTTTCCCCACAGGAGTCCCAGGGAGCAGGAGATGGCGTGACTGCCCCTGCCCCAGAGAGGTCCAACCAGGGCCTTGTGATTGTGCCATCACCGAATGTTTCAGCTCAAGCAGAGGCTAGTTCCAACTCCCGGAGCCAGAAGTATGGTCTCCGGCCGAACCCTGCGCCGAGCCAGAAGTTCAAGGACTTTGTGTGCACATCCCCGTGAGTATGCCGGATGTGATGGACAAGTGCTAAAGAAAAGGAGGGATGTAGAGAGCCGTTCGAGCTCTACTATACTTTGTTACACTGGCATGCACTCCTCGGGTTGGGCTCGTCCCGAGGAGATAACTAAACGACAGAAGACCACTCGGGGTCTTCCCGCCACTAACTATATACGGAGTGGTGAGTGGTAATTTCAGCGCTGTGCAGAGCCTAAGCATATGAGGTTGCTCCGCGCTACATCTACAAACCCAATCAAAGATGGTGGATGTGCACATATCTGTGGCGGTCATATTTGAATTTGGGAGTTAAAATAATATAAACCGACCTCTCAGTACCTGCCACACATATATTCACACTTAGGACCAGCTAACCTTAAGTGGGTAAAAATCCATTTCAAGATGGAAGCTTGCCAATAGCAAAACAGGAAACATGAACAAATTGCAAAATAAAGCTGTGGGGGAAGAGAGTGACTAGAGTAACTGACAGCTGAGCAATTAAGGAGCAGGGTGCGGGATGGGAGAAACAACATGGTAAATGAGATAGAGCTGGGGGAGACACGGGAAGCATCACTGAGAGCAGGGGTAGGGAAGAATTAAAGGGTGAAGAAGCACACCTGAGAATCCCAAAAAAACAGGGAAAGGTAAAGTTGTTTTCTGAATGTAAATAACGTCATCAGTGGAAGTTTACAACTCAATAAATCAGAAGACTACGAATTGTAAACGCTCCTGGGTGGGACAAACACAAGAATAGGGAAGAAAGGCATTGAATCAAGAGGATTACAACTGAAAAAGACAAGAAAGCCATCCAATCAGGAGCAGTTGCCTGCATCAAAACCCACTATTTATATTGGAAGCAATAGGTCTGGCCAAGTGATAGCTACATCTGTCAGTAGTCAAGACCTAAACGTGTGGTTTGGTTTGCAATGTTCTATTTAAACTGTCTATCTCTCCATCTCACACTTATTACATCACTCAACCACAGGCTCAATAACCCACTCAGTCTAACACCCTGCCTCCCCACAAAATAGTTCTTGAATGGCTGACAAATAGTATGATATTGTGTGACACCCTTAAACTTCCAGACATTCCCCACATGACCATTATACTTCCATATGAATCTGTACATGAAATCCATGGGATTGTTATCAAAAGAGGCATGCAAGATAGCGGATCGGTGACAAAATATCAAGTACACAAATATCGTGGTGCACAAATATCGTTTCCAAAACATCGTTGACATAAATATCTGTGTTCTATACTTATAAATGTAAGTACAAACATATTCAATAAAAAATATTGTTTACACTAATATTGTTAAAAATATGACAAAAATATCATTTCTTTGTATAAATACAGTTTAAAATAGTAAAACGTAAACATTTTAATATATAACTATAATATAATGTACATTTCATATTTCATAATTAAAATAAATATATACATAAAAACGTGTGTGCATGTTTATATATACACATATCTACAAACACCTAATAATAAATATATATGTTTTACATTATATTTTTGGGTTTTTACATTTCCTAATATAAAAATATACACACACATGTGATGAAAATAATAAAAACATTAAAAGCACATTTACTAAAAATTGTACTTCAAAAAATGTACATGTATACACACAAATAATATAAAATAAAGAAACCAAATAATAATATTACATATATTTCAACAATAATAAAAAAAATACTAAAGTGGGTAAAAATGGACATACTATTCCCACTCCTGTCTGTGCAGCAGTAGTGAAAGTGTTGTACTACAGAGAAAAAAAAATGACTACATATAAAACTATAATTATGAAAAAAGTTAATTTCAAAATGTACAATTTTGTCATTAATTGGTCATTTAATTAAAATCCCACATTATAGTACTAGAAACACAGTAACACACAATTAAAATATAATTAAAATAAAAAAGATAACACAATTAACATATTACGTATTATATAAAATACTGATTAATAAATGATAAAATATTTGTTTAATTATAATTGAATAACTTCCCACCCTGTTCCCCTACAAACAACCCAAAAGGTAATTACTAAACAATTTACATATTTTTTAATAAATATATAATGAAACATAATTAGTTGATAATTATTACTTAACTTCCCCTCTATACCCCTACAAACCTAACAACGAGCACTTACAAAAAGTAACATAAAAAAATTATAATTATACAATTTATCGAATTATCAATTAAATATATATTAAATTAATAATTAATCAATTACTTAATTAACTTCACACCCTATAACCCCTACATACCCAAACACACACACACAAAAAACAATTAATAATGAACACATTATTACTTAACATACCACCCTATACCCCAACAAACAAAAAAACAGCACCTAAAATATCACCCAAAAAAGAAAATAATTACACAATTGACATACTTAGTTATCAATTGGCACCAGACTGAAGAGCTTCAGCCAAGAACCGGAATTGGGTTGCTTGAGTTTCGGTTCAGGGAGGACCTGGTCAGGGAGTTTGGGCAGGATGGTTCCCTTTGGAATAGGGTCACAACTGATTTGAGTATCGCTGGGTTCAAACTGAGGTTGCATGGTATGTGCAAATGATGGACTGGGATGTGGCCCGAGTAATTACTAGTGCTGGAGAGAAATTCAAGCATTCAATCCATCCCTTTTTTGTACTGCTGTACAAAATAAAGACAGACAGCTCTAATCTCTTGAAGTCAAGACAATTTAATTAATCAGTTAGCTATGTCTGTGGCATTGATTGTACTTGAAATCCTCTTGAAAATTATATAATTGCTTTAAACCAAACCCTTGTCCCTTGTAAAGTGGTATACCAATTACCCAGGGACTACATTTAAATGATACTAGTGGGTCTGTAGTACTGGTTGTGCCACCCACAAATGTAGCCTATCAAAAATGTCTCAGGCCGGTGATTTCAGGGCTTCAGTGTGCAATTTACTGCCACTTTGACTTGGCATTTAAAACCACTTGCCAAGCCTTTTATTACACATAGGTCACCTCTAAGGTATGCCCCTAAGGGCAGGGTGCTGTGTAGTTAAAAGATAGAACATGTAATTTTTAGTATTACATGTCCTGGTAGTGAAACAACTAAATTTGTTTTTCACTGCTGTGAGGCCTACTCCTCACATAGGTTAGAACTAGGAATTCCTTAAAACACTTTTTTTTTTCACTTGTAGGGTAACTTTAATAAAAAAAAGATTTGTGTAAATCTGTTTTTATTTTCTATAGAAAGAACAACTGAAGGGTCTAAGTATACACAGCGTCAGTCCCACAACCCTACACAGGGCCGGCTGCGTAGTTCTAGAGAGCCTCGAGGGGATTCGGGGAAGCTTAATGGAACATTTAAGACACAGCATGTCGCCTACAACCCTTATTAGGCCAGCCGCGTGACACATGTAGCATAGCAGTGAAATACGATCGTGGGTAAATTCAAGACCCTTAAAAAACAAACATAGTACCACAGCAGAGAGGGGAGCAGAGAGTGTAGGCAAGAAGCCTACAGAAAGATTGTAGTGATGAGTGGACATAGAAAGGTCTAGAAAGAGAAGGGGAGAAGGGGGAAGGAGAGCCCCTGCGTCAGAGAGGCTATGCAGCAGCAACAATGCAGGAGGGCATGCGGGCGAACGGGGGGGGGGGAGCCAGAAGAATCAATGCTATATGCTAGCTAGACCAGGAGTCTGAGTATGTATCATGTGGGATTGTGGGCAGGGTTAGTGTGATTGTGTAAGTAATCTGTTTGGATCAGCCGAGATCAACGCATCTTCAAATAGGCGTAAGAGCCTGAGTTTCGTGGGGAGGTAGCGTGCGTGTTCTACTTTGCAAAGATGTGTGACAAGTGGCTTCCAGATTGCGGTGAAGCGAGTGTCTCGAGACTGCAGTCATGCTGTGAAAAGTTCCATAGTCACTACATGCTATAAGCGCACAAACCAGGCAGCAATTGGGGGAGATTCAGCTTTCTTCCAATATAACGCTATGAGTTGCTTAGCAGCTCCAAGCATGTGAAGGGCTATGTACCAATCGCTACGGGTAAGTGCTTTTAAGTTGTCGGGCTTAGGACCCAAAAGGACCGTGGCTGTGGATTCAGGCAGAGGGAAGCCTAGCACCTCCTTTATGCGACTAAGAACTTCCTTCCAGAGCAGGGTCAGAAGAGGACATGCCCACCAAATGTGAATGAAGTCTCCAGACGCATTGGAACATCTCCAGCACAATGGAGAGGTTGCAGGTAACATTTTATGCAATCGAGAGGGCGTGTAGTACCACTGCGCCATGATCTTGTATGCAGTTTCTTTTCTCTTTTCGATAAACCTTTGGGATGTCTCGCCATAGGCGATTCCATTGCGCAGGCGTGATTTCAGTGGGGAACATCAACTGCCATTGCATTGCCCCCACTGCTCCGCCGTCTGCTCCCGTGTATGACCGGAGATTCCCTGAACGCACAGGGAAAGCTCTTACTGCACGCCAGGAGACCCCCAGTCCGATTGCCGGGAGACAACGGGTGGTCCCACCGGCAGGCCAATGTGCTGCGGTGCCCTCAACTCCGCCACTGCCTTTCAAAGGACCCCCGCGCCGCAGGGGTACCACCTGCTGACCACCACTTCCTCATCGTCCCCCTCCTGGATCCGAGTGCCGCTGGCTCCTGATAACTTCAAAGAGAGCCCCCCCAGGCCGGAGGAGGCAGCAGGAGGTGTCTCGGCCAGGGAGGCGTCTCCGGCGCGGCTTAGAAAATGGCGAGTCGGGACTCACTGCAGGGCCATTCGCCCGCCCTCTGCAGATTGCACGTGCCCCTCTCTCTGGGGCAGAGGCCCCTGCTGGTCCGCCGTCTACTCCGGAGTGGTATATGTCCAGGGGTCACCGTAGGGGCAGGAGCAGCCCCCACAGCACACCGGGAGACCCCCGATTCAGGCACCGTAAAATGGCGGGCGCTCCTACTGGCAGGCCGATGTGCGGCGGCGTTTTCAACTCTGCCGCCACCTCCGGTCGGTCCTCCGCTCCTCGATAGATGCCCCTCACCGTCTGCTATCGCGACACCCCTAGGGTCGGTGTCAGTGGGCCCCCAGCTCCGCTAAAATTGCTTTAATTACCAGCGGCTGGCCGGAGCTCCTTCGGCGTGCGTCCTACTGCATTGCCAGCTAGACCACGCCCCCTAAAACACTTTTAAGCTGTAATTAATCACTAGAAATGAGTAGCTAAATCAAGTTTCATATGTTTGGAATGGTAATGACCAAACTTCTTTAATGGTCAAGTTGGATTTGACATTTCTATTTTAGAAATGCCACTTTTAGAAAGTGGACATCTCTCTGCCCTTAATTTTTCCCTGTGGCCTGCAGCCTGTTTCCAATACACGTCTGGGCTGCGTGACAGCTACACTTTGTTCCTTCCCTCTAGACAGCCACAAACACAGGAAGGGCCGGTTTGCATTCATTTGCAATCTGATGGCCTTCCTGGGCAGGGAGGGGGAAAGGGAACTCACACATACATCTGAATAGGCTGTGTGCCTCACCGAAAGGTCTGATTGCCCCCACAGATAGCCTGGCAGACAGGGCTGGGATGAAAGGGGACCTGTGCACTCGAAAGAGCTGCTTTGAAGTCACCCCCACTTCAAAGGCACATTTAGGTATAAGTACTAGAGCTCTGACCCTACCAACTAAGTACACTACTGGACCTGGGCAGAACTCTGCCCGAAGTAAGGACTGCTATGCTGAAAGGATTGCCACTTTGCCTTGTTCTGAGGAACTGATTCTCTGCTTTACTGAACTGCCCTGCTGCCTGCTGATCTCTGAGTGACTCAAGAGCTTGCTGGCTTGCCTCCTGCTTTCTGAAGTCTCAGGGACACAAAAGACTTCTTGCAATCCTGCTGGTGCTGCGGGACTCTTCCATCTGTGAACACTACCGTTGCATGCGGGCCCCCCTCCGGTCCTTGGCCTCAGAAGTGGGTTCTGCAGCTGGTCAGAACCGACGCATCGCCCTTCAATGCGGGACCTGCGTGAGTCTCATAGCCAGCCAGCCAGCCCTTCATCGCGGTCGGCCTACACTTTGGATTTACCCTGGTCATTCACGACCTCAAGTAACCTTTTAGCGCTATTGACTTCTAAGCACTGTTTTTTCATTTATTCTTCACAAATTTTTGTCTGGACTTCTACTGATTGGATTTATGTTGTTTTGGTTTTGCTTTTACTCAGTAAAATATTCTCTTGTTTCTAAACCTGTGTGGAATCTATTTGTGGTGTTTCATTGTGTTACTGTGTGTGTGTTACACAAATACTTTACACATTGCCTCTTAAGTTAAACCTGCCTGTTCTGTGCCAAGCTACCAGGGGGTGACCACAGGTTAATTTATGTTGTTTATCTAGATTACACTGACCAGAGTGGTGGTTCCTGCTTGGGCAGGGTGCATACCTCTGCCAACCAGAAACCTAATTTCTAACACATGGTAAATGCATTCTGTGATAAAATTACTTATTACCTCTTGCTCGCCTCAGTAGTCACTTATTTTCTGCCTTCCATGTGTAATCTGCATACTCTGTAGTCACTGCTGTCCTTAAAATAAAAATGTTATCTTTGTGTTTGCTTCAGCCTGGGTGCCCTGTTGTACATTTTACATATATATTTTAATGTGTCAAGGAGTTTGAAGGGAACTACTAAGAAGAAAGGAGTAAGGTATCTGGCTGAGACAATGAGGGATACAGCACAACAATGGTTTGCTTATTACATTTGCACCACTCCTAGAATCTGCATAACCTGCAGATAGATGTTTAGGCAATCTGGAGTTTGCACTTGTATGTAAGTGGTGGGTGGTTTGCATGGAACGTATTTGGGATGCATTTGATTCATGCAGTAGGCCCAGAAGTGTTACCCCCATTGTGTCACTGAGAACTTGACACTGCGGCTGAGCCTCCTAGTTAGTGTAAGGTGGTGTTGTGACTGAGTAGGAGCTAGAGTAGGAGTTGTGCCAAGCTATAAGGATGAAAAAGTGCCAATGACTTTTTTGGAAGAAACCAGCCCCCTTTGGGCGACAGTGTTATAGTGCTGTACTCACAAGACAATTCCAAATCCTTTTAGTGCACTAAACAACAATAGTATACAGAACTGTCTAATACAAGTGCTAGACCTTGGGAAAACCCCTGCCACCCAAGGGGGAAAAGATTTTCCAAAGGCAAACCACATGGACCGAAAGTATCAGCACTGCACCTATTGTAATTGAATATCACAATATACAAGGTAGCAAGCACAAACCTAGACTGAGAAAAAACATAAAACAATGTTATTGTATAGATAAATCGATATGAAAAAGATTACGTTAGACCTGATATCCTTGGTGTGGTTTTCCACCTAACTTTTTGCCTTCAACCCTCCTGTTTTGCTGACTTCGTATTTGCGGTCTTTAGGACTCTGCACACTTTACCACTGCTAACCAGTGCTAAAGTGCTTATGTTCCCTCCTTAAAAAATTGTAGAATTTAATGGGGAGGTGATTTCCGGCCCAGCTTGACTTCTTACCCGCCTACCCCAGCCATGGTTACGCGTAACTTGTGGGTAAAATTTGACAATAATACCCTTTGGCTACCAAGTAAGTGGACAGTGTGGTAGGAGTGTGCTTAGGCATTCTCCAATCCTTAATAAATAGTCTATGTTTGCTCCCCTCCTACTGCCAGAAGACAGTAATTTATGCTCTAATAACCTTACGCTTGGACTACGCCAATGCTTTATACAGGGGCCTCCTACCATACCAACTTAAGACACTGCCCGATTGCTTTTTGGGCTTTGTGTATTCCTTCTAGACAGCCAAACACAATAGGGATCTGAGGTGTGCCCGGAACGGCCATTACTGGCCGGATGAGAGAGAGAGGAGATGGGCACAGCCCCACTTACACTTGAATAGGGTGTGCCTTACATCCACACTAAGGGCTACATACATCCTGTAGTTAGTCCGCAGCCAGGAAGGCAGGGCACCTGTGCACTTCAAAGGCAAGCCTTGTGAAGCTTCTGCCCACTTCAAAGGCACAATTGGGTATAAATGCTGGACCTCAGACACCAACTCTTCAGTACACTTCTGAGCCTGTGGACACTCTGCCAGCAAGAAGGACTGCTGTGCTGCTGAAAGGACTGCCACTTTGCTGGATTGCTGCTCTGAAGGAATGCTGCTCTGCTGACCTCCTGCATGCTGCCCTCGTGCCTGGGTGAGAAGGACGGGACTTGCATCTGGTGAACTTAGGACTCCAATGTGATTTCAAGGGCTAGTTGGCTGGCGTTCTGACCTGAGCTCCAACAACCTTGACCCCAGCACCTGTACTCTGCCATGTGCGAGTCTATCCTGCCGACTTGTATCACCTCAGTCCTGGACCATTGGCCTAAGGTGCTCTGCAAGCCTCTGTGGGCCCACCAGTACAGAAGCACCTTCTCTGCTGTGTGGCGCAACACATAAGTGACGAATCACTACTGTTGCGTGGATTGGACCTGTCGTAAAGACCTGCATCGCCTTGCAGCCTGCGGCCTCTTCGTATTCACAGTTGCGAAATGCTTCCTTGGCACAGACCATCACATCCCTCATTGATAGCAGCCTTGATGACGACACCGGACTCCCACAGAGCTGCGAGGCTGCAATGCGAACTGATGAGTCGCCCAACTGCGCGATGGATCCCCAATGCCGGGCTTCGCTTCACAAGCATTCGTCAGTGGGATCCTCGACGATGATGCAGGACCATGCATCGCAGCCTTGCCGTAACTTTGACCCAATGCAATGCCTCAGCTTCGCGACAAATCTTCAATGCAGATCCTCGCAACACACAGCAAACCAGAATTTAAGGTACTTTGTTCAACAGGCCTAACTGGGTCCCTGTAGCAGATCCACGCTCCATTGTAGTTGATGAGAATTTGTGACTTTGTCCCAATTCAGCGTGACAAAGGACTTTGTCCCGGTCCGCCGGAATTTAGGAGTCCTATGGGCTGATAGCAACATGATTTCCATTGAACAATTGTTGGTCATATATGGTTCTTTTGTTAATCTCAACTAAAATCAAACATCCTAATGTTCTTGGACATCATTTTATGATATATGTAATGTAGGGTTGGTTTTACAGTATGTAAAGGATGCACCAAACTACACAACACATATGACTTAATTTGATGCAAAATTAGATCTCTTGCAACATATCCCCCCCAAAAAAAAAATTATGTCAATTCCATATTGATATGTGTAGCCTCTGGCACCTGTGGTCCAGTCCACCATAAATTGACAAAACACATTATCATACGTTAATGCAAAAGGACCTAAAATAAAATATAAAACTCTACTTCACTTTCATATCTCAAGTAGAAATCTCTAAGATGCTCCATTGATTCCTCAGCTCTTTTTGCTTTGCCTGCAGTTTGGTCAAGAGTGGGGCTACCACTGAGCTAAAGGAGTGTTAGCTATGTTTTGTTATTACTATTCATCATAATTTGATTCCTAGTTAATTAATCTTGGAATTCCCCAAAATAATAGAATGCAGTCAATGCAATGTTGACTGCAGATTAGTGTGCCCCATGCCTAGATCAATACATTCGTGGAATTCAGTTGCCACATTTTTAAGGGACATAGCAACGGCCTTCCGGTCTCACAAAATGTCTTCCTGCTTATTTAACTTAATTCTAGACTAGTTACACCACTCAAATGACATACGTTCGTGCAAAAAGATGGAAACGTATCTACTCTTTGCCCGGGGATCAAGGCGAGCAGTTTTGTGACAGGTTGCTATTGATTACTCATGAATGTAGAAATAAAACATCATAAAACAACCATAAAATGTGCAATAAAAAAAAGACTAAATGAAGCCATGGGTTTAGCCAGGCCCCTGCTCTTTGCAGGTGGCTGGCTGTTACAACTCTAAACCTGCCTCACTATCAAAAATCATTAAGTCCAACAACAATCACATGCTAGATTGTTAGTTCCACAAACATTCTTTAGCTCACCACCACCCAAGTGTAGTGTAAATGCGGCCATTCTCCTCCGCCAATCAGTTAGCACCTGATTCCCTAACCTACCCTTTCACACTATTTGGCATATACTTTGACCTACTGCTGAGTCAGATCACACTCCGAAAGTAGGAACGTCCTCCTGAGGATGATGGGAGCCCCCTGGCCAGGCGCTTGTGCCCGCTCTCTGCTATTGCTGTCGGCTCGTCCGCTGCTTACAGCCTGCCGCACGCCGTCTCCCATCGCCAGCTCTTCGGTGCTTTCAGATCCTGAACGGCTTGAAGGGAACAGTTGCAGCGGACAATACAAGTCTGCTTTGACCAGGAAGCATCAGTCAAGTAGGCACGCTGGCTGCCGTTTGCTGAGCAGAGGCTACTCGGAGCTTCATGGAGCTTGTGCTGCACAGCTGCGAAGGATGGAGTCGTGATTTTTGCTGGTGACTCACAGATAGTGATTACAGCTATAAGGAACTGCTGCGTGGAATTGGGGGGAAAGCAGCCGGGGGTTACCTATGGCCCTGAGTAATGCCTGTGTGGGGTGAGCCGGTACAGTCAAGTTACTGTTTCGGGTAGTGGCGGCGGTAACTCAGAGCGGCACCAGCATCCAGTAGGAAGTAAGTGGTCTAGACTAGAGATCTAGGATGGACAGATACGTTTACTGCATTCGTTTTTCTTTTATTTTGACCATTACTTTACAGCTAAAATAAACAAAGCCTAGATGCCGGTGTGATATGTATGATGCGCCTCATCAAAAGAAAAGCGGTGCTAAGGTCGCGGCTCAAGCTAGATCACGAAAAGGGCAGGGGGCGCAAAGTGTCTTGCAGCAGTTTCAAGAGACTCTTCGGGACTGCAGAGTGCTCCGCTAATGGAAGGCTCCTCCAAACAGATCGATCCCCAGGAAATGGGTCTATGCATTCTTCAGCAAAGGCCCTAGCTGCATCCATTAAGGACTTTATGGGGTAGCATTTTAATAACATAGTTCTACAGGAGTCTTGGAATACCAACCTGGGAGCCCTCCCAATGGGAGATCAACTGGAGTCAGTGGATACCCAGGAGGGGGGAAGCCTTGGAAATATTTAAGGACACTGAAAAAACCCACCCCATTTATCTTCTTCTCCTTGCTTGTCCTGTCCCTCCGAGTTAAGCTTTGCAGAGTCTGAGGAGAGGTTGGTGGACAAATAGGGCGGGGGGGGGGGGTGGAGGGGGTGGGAGGAGTAGGGAGATGCCAGAAGCTGTTATGTCTAAGGGAGTCACTGCTGTAATGATTAATTGGGCTGAGGCTTCTCATCTAGGAGGAGATCAAGGGAACTTTTCCTGGTCTACAGTGAATATAGATTCTTGACTGTCTGGCCCCTCCCGGATATTGGACGTGTTACTATTAATGCAAAGGACCTTGCACAGCTTACTGGAATCATCCCTCTCTACAAACTTATCCTAAAGAGCAGAAGCCTGCATCCAAAAGTAGATCCTCTGTGAGCCAAAGTCAGTTAACTCATGGATGCCTACCTTTGTTAGACCAGAGGCGTCAGAGGGTGGGGGAGAAGGGGGAAACCCTTCTGTCTATATCTCAAAAAGACCAACGTTGGTGAAAAGACAATATCACGGGAGGCTTGGGAACTGCCAGCTACGCCGTCATAAACAAAGGATTGAGTAACCTCAAGCATGAGGCCAGAGATATCTACCCCGTAAAAGTGTTGGTTAAATCCCCAAAAATGGTGGAGATGAAAGTAAGAAGGGTAAAATAAGGGGGGAAAGTTGCTTGGGAAAAGGATCAGGAGCAGATAGAAAAGGCTACTGACCCAATGAAGTTGGGCACTAAGGTTATGGGAAACAACTATAGCAGAAACCCAAAGGGTCCAAATAAAGCAAGCAAAGTGGAGAGTTATGCTGGTGGGTTAATAGAAATACTCCCTCGGGCAAGGTACAGAGCTTAAAGCACTTGAATCCACTTGACATTATGACGGGTAGCCAAGCTGATTGTGCTTCACATCAGTTATTGAT
The DNA here is from genome assembly GCF_964204655.1 of Triturus cristatus. Classification (NCBI taxonomy): domain Eukaryota; kingdom Metazoa; phylum Chordata; class Amphibia; order Caudata; family Salamandridae; genus Triturus; species Triturus cristatus. The sequence continues at coordinate 310,446,310 of NC_140595.1, forward strand.
ACAGGCCCCTCCTAAGGCTTCTAGAGTTAGGCATGTGTATCTAGATGCCATGTGCACGGGAAAGTAAGCAAATAGATGGAAGCCTCTGAACAGGTCTAATCTATTGAAGGTGTTTCTTGGAGTAAGACTCTGGAGGAGGGTTCATCTAGAGATGTAGATAATGTGGCCTTTAGGGAATCAGCAATGGGGAGGGAAATTATGAAAGTCTGTTTTACCCCCAGCTCAGAATGCCATTATTAAACCATGCCGGCCAAAATTCACAAGTTAAATCGGCAATAGGAACAGACAGCCTTTTCCCCCCTACCGTTTAGTGGGCTATAACCATGGTAACTCAGAGGTTACAGTAGCAGCAAACTTAGGAAATGGGGTGGTGGACTCTGTCCGACTCCGCAACAGACTTGTGTGTCTGAGCATCGATTGGGAGAAGGTCTCCTCCTGGTGGGGGAATTGGGGGGTGTTAGGTGGACTAGGTAGATGATCCTCTCACTAGCCTCTGTGTCTTTTAGCCGTATGTTCATGGTGTGAACATTCAAGCAGAACAATAGTTATAACTCAACTTTGGGAGGAGAATATGATTCTTTGCTTTCAGGAGAACTGCCTAGTGGGAGAGTTATCATACTTAAGTGGATTCAGGCAGTTTTTAAGCAGGCATGAAAGTGGGGTCAGGACATCTAACAGGTGGACTGTTGATGCTAGTTTTAACTAAATGCATTAAAGGGGCAAGCATTATTTAGACAAGTTGCCACTGAATTTTGGCCTGCTACCATCACCTGCAAGAGGGATGCCACTCAACAACCTGATAATCGTAAATGTGTATGTGAATCAAGGTGCGGCCCAGAGGGAAATTTTGAAATTGTGTTTTTAGTGCTCTAGCAACCCTGTTGGAGATCCCGGGGGCTCCACCCAATTTAATAATGAGCGACTTTATTTTTTTTTAAACACATTTTTATTGTGTCAAAAGTCAGACAGTGCAGTGCTCCTTAACCCAGGAAACATCTGCCACATCTAACATTGCAGATCATTGTCTTTGACAGTTAGTTTATACATTATTATCGTCAAAATCATGCAATACAACATAACAAACACCTCAACCCCCCCCCCTCCTCCCCCCCGTTTGCACTAACCCACAGGTGCGTTTCGGCTGCCACCATATCTCCCATCCCAACGAATCAATCCCTTTGCCACATATCCAGTACCTTACCCTAGGGGCCCACATATCAAGGTAGATACAGATGCGTCCATCGGGGGCTCCGGGTCCAATTCCAAGCCTCGAAAATCTGCCCACCGTTTTCAGATTTTGGGGGGTTTTTGCGGGCAGCCCCTAGCCTTAAATATCGGGATCTCTAACCCCATGTAAAAGTCCAGCCCATTTTCCCAGGCCGAGAGAGAGGGAGGGAGGGGCCGTCGCCTGCCACAGCCTTGGTATCTCTCTTTTGGCCAAGGTCAGCCCCAGCAGCAGTAGATGCCTCTTGTATATATATTACCTCCTATAATATGCAGAATTGTCAGTTTCGGTGAGGAGGGGAGCTCCCACCCCAACACCTCCGCCAAACAAGCCAACACTCCTCTCCAAAATTTTGTGAGTGCTGTACAGTGCCAAATGGTATGAATTAGGGACCCTCTTCTCGCCCACAACGCAGGCACATTGGGGATGCCACCAGATCCACCCTCCACAGCCTGAGCCTAGTGTAATAAACCGAGTGGAGGCATTTAAATTGAATGAGGCATAGCCTCATCGATATCGCTGCTCCCCTAGGTGAGGCCAGTGCATCCATCCAGTCGTCTCCATCCAGTTGGCCCACATCCCCAACCCAAGCCTCTCTTAGTTTATCCAGCGTAGTGGAGCTATGGGTCACCAAAGTTTGGTAAATCTTTAATATCTTATGATCTTGCAGATCTCCCATGAAGACCTTGGCCTCAATCGGACTGAATTCAGGGAGAGCCTCTAGCCCCGAAATACTCAGATAAATGGCATACCGAAATTGGAGGTATTCCTAGAACTGAGTTCTTGGCATATGGTACTCTTGCGGAAGATCTTGAAAAGATTTGAGCACATAACCTCGCATTACCGCCCCAAATGTGGAAATTCCTTTCTTAAAAATTTGTTTTTAGTATGTTTATTGATTTTATATAACCAAAACACAAGACTCATACAATGTTCCTGTCTTCACAGAAATGCTTCATATACTGATATTCCTGCACAGTACATACATCAATAAAGTATTATACATGTGACATGACATTTGCATTCTTTGTTATCCCAGCGCCCACTGAATGTGGCACATTATATTTAGAACATCACAGCATATAAGACAAGCACCACGCCTGTAACTTTACTCATTAGTCTGTGACTCAGAGAGCAGCCTCTTGCACCCCGCTCCCACAGCCCTTCTCATCTGCACCTCTGTTCTCCACAAATGTTTTGTACAATGCCCAAAAGTTTTCTGGTCTATTACGTGGAGGTAATAAATCACTATAGTTTTCAGTTTGGGTACTACAGTATAACATGTCTCTTGACTACTGCGCCATTTTAGGGAGAGGTCCTCAAGACCAGCATATCACCACACATCTCTTTGCCAATAGCAGGCCCATATCTATCAGCCAATGCTTCGATTCAGGAAGAGCCCTGGAATACCCAAGCAATGCTAGCATCGGCTCTGGCGCCAACGCCAGCTCAGTAACTTGGTTTAGCTCCGCAAAGATCTGTTCCCAAAAACGAGCTATCCCAGGACACATCCAGGCGAAATGAAAAAAATCATCGGCTTGGGCGTTGCACCTATCACATGTAGACTCTTCTCTCAAACCATATCTGTGCAGACGCTACGGGGTGTGGTAAACCCTGTTAAGGAATTTAAAATGTATTAGTCTATGCCTCCCGTTAAGGGATATGCGCTTTGTGCTCACGCAACAATATGACCATATTTCGTCTGTAATGTCACTCTGCAGGTCTCGCTGCCAGGCTAATCTTGCTTTAGTGTAACTATGTCTATTAGCCATCGAGGCTTGGTAAATTCTGGTTATCATCTTTGTGGGAGCCTGTGCTTTGATGAGATTTGTCAGAGCCGGCAAGTCAGGGGGTTCGGCCATATCTTCCTCTAGGATCTTGTTGAGCGCATGCCTAACTCTGTGGCCCTGAAATTGTACGAGAAGAGTCGGTGCGTCCTCATTCCCAACAATGTCTCCCCAGCTCTTAGTAACTCCAACAGCAAAGAGATCTCCTATATTTTGCACTCCAAGTACCCTCAGAGCTGTCACCACCCATTTATCCGTACATGGCAGTAGCCATTCACACCATTCAAGTTTGGAGGCCGGGGAGTACATAATTGCTCCGGCCTGTAGCTGCAATAACTGATGCCAAGCATGTATTACTGTATTTAGTGAGTCCAATATCCCTGTACATCTATCAGGAGGTGAAAACAACAAAGCCGCAAGGGGTTTAGGGGCAGTAACGACTGTTTCCATACGGAAGTGCGGTGCGTTGAATGGACCGTGTATCCATTGGTATACCTGTGCACTCTGTGCGGCCCTATAATATAAGTCCAGGTCGGGCGCACCCAATCCTCCCATTGAGTACAGAAGCGTAAGTATCTGCCAACTGGTGCATGCCTGTTTTCCTGTCCATGCTAGATGTATCATAAGGGACTGAAGTCTATGGAAAAACACTTGCGGCAGCACCATGGGAATATTTGTGTAAAGGAACAGAAAACGTGGCAATATAACCGTTTTCATAATGGACACTCTACCCAGCAGGGACAATGGGAGCTGGACCCATCTTGCAATGTCCTCTTCCAGTTTGTTAATTGCCACACAATTTTCCCTAAACACCACTTCCGAGTCCATGTGGATCTTCACTCCTAAATTCCTCACCGCCTCTGCAGACCACTGTAGTGGATAGTCAGGTTCAAAAGGCATCGTGGCCGGAGTTAGAGGAAATATAATGGACTTATTCCAGTTAACTTGTAAACCCGGCATGGTACCAAAGAGCACCACCTCGCGCAGTACTGGGGACAGGTTGGTATTCGGATGATGGACATACAGTAATGTATCGTCCACGTAGGTGGATACAATCAGATCATAGCCGGGAAACCGTATGGCTGTGGTACTCCCTAAGCGCACAGGCCAGGGGTTCAGCCACTAGAGCGTATAAAATGGGGGACAGGGGGCAGCCCTGTCTTGTACCTCGAGAAACTGGGATAGGATTTGTGACTAAGTCACCTATTTTAATACGGGCTGTAGGGGAATAATATAGCACCCCAAGCAACTGAATAAAAACCGTCCGACTCCCATCTTGGGGAGAACTTGTCTTAAAAAGGGCCAGTCGACTGAGTCAAATGCCTTCTCCATATCTAAAAGAACGGCTATAGCAGATATCACCGGCGTAGTATGTTGTATGGCAGCGAATACCGTACGAAGGTTGCACGTCAGGTTCCTGTCCGGTACAAAATCCGCTTGTTCCGGTGCTATCAAAGTAGGCACTAGTGGGATTAATCAGTTCGCAAGTATTTTCGCAAAGATTTTCGTATCCACGTTCATCAGGGATAGGGGTTGATACGATGCGCAGTTGTCCGGAGGTTTACCCGGTTTGAGGATTGCGACTAGAATTGCTTCCCTCATAGAGGGTGGCATCGTACCTGTAACACACATATCCTCAAATAGTGCTATCAGTTGCGGTAATAGTAGCTCAAGAAATGCCTTATAAAAGGCAACTGTTAGTCAATCCCCTCCCGGTGCACTCCCCGAACTCATATTGGATATTGCAAGCAATATTTAGTCCCGTTCAATGAGTCTCATCAGAAATTCGTGGTGAGTGTTAGTTAACCATGGTAACTTAATATGGGCCAGGTAGTAAAGTATGTGCTCTTCAGTACTACCACCTTGAGAGGCATATAAATCTGACTAGTATTGTCGGAATTGCTCTGCAACGTCAGTCTCCGCCATTAAAGTGTCCCCGTCTGGAGTTGTGAGTTCAGGAACTACAGACTAGTCTCTACGTTGCTTGAGTAGTTGCGCAAGTACCGCCCAGGGTGTTCCCCCTCTCCATAGACCCGAGCAGTAGCGTATTTGCCCAAGTATTCAACCTCTGCATCGGTCTCTGTGTGATACTCTTCTAAGGTTAGTTTAAGCTCTTTAGTGATCTCTTCATCAGGCCGAGCTAACAGCCTTTTCCAAGGACACTAATCTTTGTTCTAAAGATGCGAGTCAGTTCCGGATCGACTTAAGGACTCCCGCGTGCTTAAATATAGCTACACCCCGTATATAGACTTTGACTGTGTCCCACACAGTCTGAAAGGAGTCAACTGAACCCACATTCTTTTAAAAAAATATTTCAATAGCCACGGCTATTTCGTCCTTGAAAACTGTGTCCAGCAATGAATAAGGCGGAAATCTCCAGGTAAAGGGGGGTATACGTGTCTTTGGAGCGTCAAATACCAGAAAGAGTGGGGAATGATCAAAATATGTGCGGGGAAGTATCTTACATGCGCAAATATTGGTGAGAGATTGCCTAGCCACAAACCAGTAATCAATTCTAGTATGTATATCATAGTATGCTGAGTAGTGCATGTATACCCCTTGCGTCGGATGTCGCTGACGCTAAACATCACAATGTTCAAAACGCACATGTGTGCTATCCATAGTTCTAGCCGACGCAGATATGTGTCGCTCCGGTCCCCCTGATCTGTCCAATGTGGGGTCCCTAACAAAATTCTAATCCCCACCCCATAGAAGCCGTCCACCCAATTGTAAGCCCACCATGTTGGCCAACTTTCTGTAAAAGTCAGGTGTATCATAGTTGGGGCCATAAACATTAACCAACAACAACTCCAGTCCTTTACCACTGCATCTAGTGATCGTAAACCTGCCCTCAGTGTCCGTCACCAGAGGCTCCAGTTTTTGCGGCCTTTTAGGGTTCACCCACGTTATAACACCCCTTGCATGTGTAATAAATCCAGCTGCATGGATGTTACCCTGCAGACCCCTAGTGCGTAGAATAGGACTGTCTACTGGGAGGTGCGTTTCCTGCAGAAGTGCAATGTCAATATCATGCCTATTCAGGTATCTCAAAATCTTACGCACTTTCCTGTGGTCATTAAGGCCATGTACGTTCCACGTGAGCACACTAACAGTATCAGAGCCGTTGTCTCTATGGGATCTGTCCGTACCTGCCATGTGGTTGCTCTTTATACAGTTGCCTTACTTCATGTACCGTCATTCTGGTATGTGTGCAGAACACATTTACATAATTTGCGAAAATTACAAAAACAATCAGTGTGAGTCTCAGTACCATCCCTCCCCTCACCCATGCCAAGCTATGCACAAGTGTGCATTGGTAAAAATCCCCCCTCAAAACCCCAGATTATCATAACAAATTCCCATCAAACAACTCTGTGATTGTAATTACTGAAGTAATACTGTAACGCCCTGAACGTCTCAGGATCGTTTAACAGACACGATAATGAGAACGCAACCACTTGTGAAGGTTTAGTTATTTTAATGAAGGCAAAAATAATACAAGGAATAAACAAAGGTTATAGTCACTGGAATCCTCCAGGCTAAGTACGTTACCAGCCCACAGCACGGATGGTCCTAACCGTCCTCTGCATATACGCCGATCCCGGCGTATGCCAACAGAGGGCAGAAATGAAATGGCCGGCAATGCCAATCGGTAGGCTGTGAGGGGCACGAAGAGTGTTGGGGAGAATCGAGGAGTCAGGGAAACACCCAGCCGGGGTCTCTACCTGAAGGGAGCAGCCGCTCAACCTCTTCCTCAGACTGCACCGGGACGCGGAGTCACCTCCTGGTGATGCGTCACCGATACCCCAATCACAAGCAAAGAAGACTGAACCGAGAGCAGCCGCTCGATCGATCCCGTGGACTTCCGAGTCTGTAACGCGGCAAACACCTCCTGGTGTGCGTTTACAGCTGGCAGTCCCTGTATCTCTGGTCGGGCTGGGAGTTACGACTCCAACCAGCAAAAGCGCCACTGCGCTTTGACTCAGCCGAGTCAAAAAGCGAAGCTCAATGGTTATCCGGTAGAGCTTCCGGGTCCTTCACAGGTGACGATGGGGCAAGACACGGCCCAGGGAGTAACGACTCGACCTACCTCCGTTCTTGCCTTACTGGAGCACCACTCCGGAACACTGCTCTTCACTAAGCAGGTACATCGGTGTAAACACAATATCCAACAGCGTTGTACCTCCCGGTTCCTCCCTTTATAGGGCGTGTTTTCCTTGAGTTATGTAACAGCTCTCCTGTTTACATAAGGGCGTGTTTTCCTTGAGTTATGTAACAGCTCTCCTGTTTACATAAGGGCGTGTTTTCCTTGAGTTATGTAACAGCTCTCCTGTTTACATAAGGGCGTGTTTTCCTTGAGTTATGTAACAGCTCTCCTGTTTACATAAGGCCGTGTTTTCCTCCCCTCGCATGACAGGAATTCTTGACAAATACCCACAGTGTGGAGCACACACGTGGGCGGATGTTGCCTATCCTTGTAGTGAATCAACTACTATAAAGGTAACTATCAATTCCCATCCGCCATCCAAGCTAATAGTAGCGTAAAGCGTGCTAACGCTGATATCAGCCAATCCCCAATACTACTCTGGTTGGATAATACTTGATCCAGGGCTACATATGTATTCAAACCTCAACCGCCCCATGTATCCAGCAAGTCTCCTTGCGACAATCGGAACCAGTCTCGCAGCAGTTCATGTTACCATAATCTCCTCATCTAGCCACCCTCTAAATATTCCCATCTTATCTGTTAGTTAGGAGGAGCTTCTCGCTAGTCCTGTTCATCCAGGCCTCCTCCCGTCGCACCCTCCACTTCAGCGCACTCCAGACTCTGCCGACGTTCTTTAGACCACTCTTTCAGAGCTTTCTGTAGTGCTTTGGGATCAGTGAAGATCCTGGAGTGACCCAGCCGGTTGACTCGCAGCCTTGCGGGGTATAACATTACATAGTCCAAATTCTGGTCGCGCAATTGTTACTCGAGTGGTGCAAATCGTTTGCGGGCTTCTTGCACTCTGGTTGTGAAGTCCGGATAGAGCGAAATCGCCAAGCCCTCATACTGCAAAGATTTTTTCTCTCTCACGAGTCTCAAAGCTGTGTCCCGATCCCTGTAGTTCAGGAGCTTCACGATGATGGGTCGTGGTGGTGCACCCGGGGAAGGTCGAGGCCCCAGCGAACGGTGGGCTCTTTCCACCACAAACATATGAGAGAACTGATCGGGGCCCAGCAATGTATGCCGTCGTTTTCCCACAAAGAGCTACATATTCCCCACCTGTGTGGATTCTGACAGGCCTGTGATGCATAGGTTGCATTTCCGGGAACGGGCCTCAAGGTCCTCTGCTTTATCCTGTAGTGTCTGCAGCGCTGTGTTAATCCGTTTCTGCATGCTTTCCAGGTCCGTCTGCGACTCTTCAACTTCGGTCATTCTGCGCTCTGCCAGGTCCATCCTCTCTACTTGCTTGTCAATTCTTTCTGTCATCCTAGCCATCCAATACGATAGGGAATCTAATTTGGAGTCTATGGCAGATAGACTTGCCTGTAGGCTTGTCTGCATGGCAGAGAGCATGGTCCGGATATCGCCCTCCACCTGCTCCGGACTTTCCTCTGTAGCCGCGTGGTCCCCCTCCAGGGTGTCGTCCCTGGTCTTGTTGTTCTTCTGCTCGAAGGTGAGCCTTGGCTGATTCTTATCAACCTTCCCCATAGCAGAGGCCTTAAGTGTATAGGCGCAGTGTAGCTTGGCTTTCAGCAAGCGTGATTCAGTCTGGCTCCCCATTCGCCGGTACCTAGGAGTAGTACTGACCAATCGGCCCTTATCACAGGACTTCGGAGTCGCAGCGTACCGCTTCTCTCTGGGGAAGGCTTTTTCTCGAAGCAGTACCGTGAAATGCCTACCCCGCCGTGGGCCAACGACAGAGCTCTCACCTCCGCAATGCGCCAGCGGATGTTCAGTGCAATTTGGTTTCCCCAGTGTGTCAGGGTCTATGTTGTGGGGCCTTACTTTGTGTGGTCACTCACGGCGTGCATCAGCCTCAGCCTCTCCCGCACTCCAGGTGGCCCCCTGCATCCTAGGGAACCCTGTCCCAACCGAAGAGGAAAGCCACCAAAGCCACGCTCTCCACAGAATTCACGAGGGCTCACTATGTCGCAGGTAAGCAAGGAAGTCTATTAAGCCTTATTGTGGCAAGCCAGAAAGAATATTAGGCCTTAATGTGGGCAGCGACCCTCCGATAGCTGCAGCAACGGCGTAGCGATCTGCTATTACCTTGAGGGGCACCGTCCCGATCTCAAACCGGAGGCCTTCGCAGCGCGGCCAGGCCCCCGCAGCGTGTCCGACCCAGAGCGCCAGGATACACCAGGGAACATCCAGGGGCGGCTCCGTTGGCGAACAATAGCTCGGTATCCAAGTCACATCAAGGCAAACACTCCAATATGCCTTGTACAGCCACGGGGAGCAGCACCAACTGCGAGTCCATCCCCCCGGCAGCGCAGCTCCGGATCCGCTTCTGCAGGCGGATCCTCACCCCAAGCGTCGTCACAGGCCCCGTAGCTCCGGGTCAGTCGAACAGCCATGTCTTGAGGTCCTTGCTGAACATGTGGAGGTTTGGGGAAATGTGTGGAGTTGTGAGATTGGAGACGATGGACCAAAAATTTGGCCAGAATTTTGGCCTTGACATTTAGTAGTGAAATGGGGCGATATGAGGAGTGTTGGTCTGGAGGCCGGCCTGGCTTATTAAATACAACCATTTCCACATGCTTCCAGTCCCGTGGCAGACAGCCCCGATCTCTAGCTTCTTCAATAGCTCAACTAAAGCCCATTGCAGCGGCGGCGGGGCATAGACACAACCCACCACCTGCTCCTCGTATATTGTACCCTCAATGAAAAAACACATCTCCCCTGAGGATCTGTCCATGTCTTAACATGTTTGTATGGGACCCTACGATGCAGCAAAATCGCAACTCCACATGACCCCCTGGTAAAGCCAGAATGAAACATTTTAATATAAACATAGCGGAGGAGACACAATGCTTTAGTACCCATTAAATGCGTCTCCTGAAGCATCAGGACGTCCGCTCGGTACCGTTTAGCCTGTTGGAGTATAGCCCCTCTCTTGACCTTATCCAGAGCCCCTCAAACATTCCAACTTACTATTCGAAGGTCACCCGCGTGGAGTCGCGCCCTATCTGTAAGACTTGCCTTCAAAGGGTCTCTGGACCTCGAAGTGTGGGACAGCCTTGAGCCAGTACGCAAATGAGAACCATGTGTGGCAAAAACGCAGTGTCGTGGCGGAGGTGGCTGCGGACCCCAACGAGGGCCCTCCACCCTCCCCCTCCAATGGATCCCCATTAACCTGCCCATAGTAAACGGACCTTCCCTTTAACTATTATAATTCGAACCGCGGTAATAGTCCCTGCCCACGTTTCGTCAGTCAAGACATAGGACACAGACAGTCCCCCATGCAATAACGTCCTGGTGCTGCTACGATGCCAAAGACCCCCACCAGGGCACCAATGTAAATCGATTAGGGTTACTGCAGGATTTGGAGTGGCGTCTCGATCTTGACCTCCTGGAACCTCTTGGGTTTGGGTGGTCTGCGGACGACCTCACTGAAGACGGAATCAGACTACAACCTGGGCAGCGTGCGGCGCCGGATGTTCACAGTTTCATCCGTCCAATTGAATGCATCCTCTGGCGATTCAAAGAAGAGTGCATGGGACTGATACACCACCTGTAGTTTGGCTGGATAGAGCAATGTGTAGGGAAGTTTCAGCCCACAGAGACGGGCCTTAGCTGCCATGAACGATTGTCGTTTCTGGTGGACTAGTCTTGTATAGTCCGGGAATATGAGGATGCAAGTGTTTTCGTACAACAGAGGTTCCTTGATTCTAGCCTGTTTTAAGATTGCATCCCTGTCCTGGTAATTCAAAATCTTGGCAATGAGAGGCCTCGGTCTGGCACCCGGAGCGGTTTCTGCATCAGGGCCCTATGTGCCCTTTCAATGACAAAACAACCGGACAGCGACTCCGGAGGGAGCCAGCTCACCAAACACCCAGTGAGGAACTGTTCGATGCCCCCCCCCTTTGCATTCTTCAAGGAAACCAACGAAGCAGAGGTTTTTTTGCCTGGCCCTGCCCTCTGCCTCCTCCACCTGCGATGCCAGGCCTCTGGTGATCGACTCCAGTGATGTGACCTGTTTCTGCAATGTGGCTACTGAATCCTCTACTCCAGAGACTCTGGTTTCGGCCTCAATAATGCGCTCCACCGCATTTTGAAGATCTTGCCTCAGAAGCATAACATCAGAGCCCACCTATCCAATCTTTGCTTCCAGTGCGGCCCTAGACTGTGTGATGGCTGCCATGAGCTGCCATTGTCTGGGATGCCCCCTTCTGCAGCAGAGGCCCCTGATCCAGTGAAGCGGTCCAACGTGCTCTGCTTGGCAGATCCTCCCACTGGTTTGTCTTTTGTCATGATGGCGTTCGGACACCTAACTTCTGAGATGACGGTTCCGCAGCCCCCTAACCAGGCCTCCAGCTCAAATCACTAACTCTATACGCCACCCACTGATTTTCACTCACGCGGTCTCAACCGTTAATATCGGTTGCAACTTCAGGTCTCTTGTAGTGCAGGATGCGGGTGGAAACCTCCTGCCCACAAGCCGCACCGGGCACTAACCCGGCAGCTTCCGCGGACAGTCGTGTCTCCCTCGTCCCCCCCCCCCCAATGGGTGTCCCTCTGTCCCCACAAGTGCCACCTCCAGGCAATCAGGGGGGCAGGTCCGTCCCCCACACCGGTCTCAACTGTAAAGGTAATGCCCGGGCCCAGCTCCTCACAGCAAAGGATGCCCTGGTATAGTCTAGTAATTTCAGGCCAGTCTCCTAAGCAGGGTTCCACTAGCTCCCATCCACAAAAGCGCTACTAGTGGCCAAGCAAGGCCTCCCACTGCTGCACAGGGCTTTGTACTGCCCACAAAGTGCACACCCACCAAGGGCCCACGCACACGCTGCCTCTCCACCTCTATTACGGCCCACCACTTTTACTTTCTGGTGCGATGTATCAACAGACTTAGGCCGTAATGTGCATCAGTTTCATGGCATTGCCTTCTCCCTGCCGCCGGAAATGCTTCGCAACGTTTATGTGGCCCAACAGCGGCAGTCCCGCACAGGTTCCGCAGGCTCCAAATAGCTGCTACCCAGGAGTCGAGGCCTCAGGCACCGGCCCCCTGATCTCCAAAGAGGCCTCAATGTCTCTGTCACAGACCCGTGGTGCGCCGTTTGGGCCCTAACCGTCCTCGAGAGGGAATGTGATTCTCAGGGAGCCAGCTGGATGTCCACTACGTGCGGACCGAACCGGCCGCCGAGTACTGTATAGGAGGCAGGAGGAGTGAAGCGAGCGAGGGCACCTACTGGATCATCTATCGCGGGTCTGCCTGACCAGAGCTGCCGCTGCAACCATCCGCCCTCCAGGACGGCCACTAGCAATCGATTTGGTCCACCATCTGTCCTCACCAGCTTCCAGACAATTAGGCGCCGCTGCGCACGGCGTCCCCTGCCGCCGCTCCAAGGCCTCTGCTGCCACTGCTAGACCGCTATTACGGTCCACCCACAAGGCCTCCTGGCTGCACCTCTAAACTGCCGCTGCAAACGCCTCGGTTCCAGCTCCTCTCCGGGTCAGGTCACCGCTACTCGGTCCCAACCACGGCGGGGGGCTTTGATGAAGAATTCGTCTGACGAAACAGGATATTAAAGGATGTTAGCTATGGGCTGAGTGGAGCTCGCCTAACTCGCGTCCACCATGCTAGATCACTAGGCCACGCCAGAGCGACTTTAATAATCGTTTATCGCCAGTTCAGAAAGAGGTCTGTTCAGTGAAATGTTGAAGAGTTAAGCAATTGAGGCCTGTAAGGGCTTTGAGGTGCTAAGAATTATGGGCAGTGATCAATGGGGTTTACAAGCTTCTATCCTTTCAATCCCGAGGCATAGGGATAAGGGGATTCCTATGGACCTGTCCTTCCCAAAACGCCCGTCTACTAGGATCGACGATAGAATTAAAGCAATTTCAAGAGATTTAAAATGTCGGGTTGGGGGAAGCCGGGTACTAGTGTCTTGGGTTGGTGCTCGGAGACTAGCGATGAGGAAGTCAAATGTTTGATCCCAATAGTGAGGGAGGGTAATCTTGGGATATTAAAAGAAAGCCCATTCTGGATATGAGCCCAGCCTTAGTTTGATACATAATGTTTGGATTTAAGGGAACCTTTAAGGAAAGGTAGACCATTGCAGGATTTCCCAGAGGGCTCTAGGGAAAAACATTGGGATTTGATGATCCAAACCCTCCAGGCTAAAGATACGCAAACATTTTGGAAATTAGTCCTAAGTGGATGCAGTAAGTTAAAGGAACCCCTAAGGTGTGGTGTTAAAAAAATACCTGGGCCAAATTCCTAAGAAATATCTATAAGGCCAGTGGGGTAATTGAAAAAGGAAGGTGACCCACTCCGGAGAAATATATATTAAGGTTTTTCTCGGTACACTCCTTAGTGAAATTGATAGCCTTCTTTATTTTTGTACAAGGACAGGTATATTTGCACCTAGTTGTAAGAGTGCAATAATTAAGCCGATTTATAAGAAAAAGAAGTTATAAATTATTGTTTAATACGTTTGCTTGATGTCAGAGCTAAATTGTACTCCAAAGTGATCTTACTGTGCCTGAAAGACTGGATTGAGTCCAATAACCTCGTCCTAGTGGAACAAAGAGGTTTAAACAAGGCCACTTCTACAGTAGACCACTGCTTCGATCTGTGGACTCTAGGGCACAAGGCAATGGGAACGACAGGGAATCTTTTTTGTTGTTTTGACAATTTTAGTTCAGCCTTGGACTTAGTGGATCACGCTATTATGTGAAAAAACTTTGCACTCTGGGTATTCCCAGGAGCTTACTTGCAATTCTACAGAAATTGCATCACCAGAATTGGGCTAAGGTAGAAGTAGATTTAAATGGGACCCTTTCTACAAGAATTCAGCTGGGTAATGGGCTAAGGCGGAGCTGCGTCCTGGCCCCCACATTATTTGCATTATTTCTAGCAGAAATGCCCCTGATAGAACTAAATCTTTTTCCCCGAAAATATGGGGGTAGACCACTGGCAGCTCCTCTGCCAAGGTGGAGGAGCGTCACCCCACTACTCCTTGAACAGTGCAAAAGAAAAAGAAACTGATAATAAGTTATTATCGTTTTATTTTTCTCACTTCAGCTAGGTCACGTGGGGCGGGGCTGGCTTGCCGCCGAGGGGACCGGATTGGTTTGCACTCCCTCCCTACATGCGCATGACGACTTGACCGGCCCTCTAGGGGCAGCCAAACTGTCATGCTCACTTGGCATGTTCTACATTGGGCTGTGTTGCACAGCCCCGTGGAGTACATGCCCAACACTGCCTGAGCGACCAAACAGGCCGCTCAGACCAATCACGATGCTGCCCAGGCAGTTTTGTGATTGGCTGGGAGAGTCCGGATGCCTGGGTGCTTCCGGTGTTTCCAGCAGACGGAGGAGAGACAGGTGGCGGCAGGAGAGGTGTGCGGCAGGGGCTGTGAAGATAAGTTAAAATAATTTAAATATATTTTTTAACACCATCCCCCTACCCCACATCCCCATACCGAGGCAGACGGCACTGAGGTAGGCATATCTTGTGTCTCCTCTATGCGGATAATTTGGCCATTTTAGATCAAACACAAGTGGGCCTCAAGAGGAAGCTGGAAATATTTAATTTGTACTGACTAATAAATTAAAGGTTCATTTGGAAAAAACACAAAAATAATCAATTTTGGGAAAATGGCGAAAGCATATACGGGGGTGCTAGGTGACAATATGGTGGAGGTTATAACCTCATATAAATACTTAGGAATGTTGTGTAATAATAATTCACACTGGGCCTCGCATAAAGGAACAGTGGAGGCTTATGAACTCTCCACTACAGGAGTTCTAGTCAAATTTAAAAAGCACGTTCGGAGGACCATCTCTGTCCCTGGAATTTACCGCTTATAATGCCATGGTACCAACTTAATCCCCATATGGGGCAGAGCTGCCGATCCTAAGAATAGAGGCAAGCTGGGAGAAGTGCAAGGGTAAGTGCCTGAAAAAGCTATTAGGGCTGCCCAACAGCACAATGTGCCCGGCAATATGACTAGAAGGGAACCTGCAGGTGTAGAATTATTTAGCCTATAAAGCAACCTTATGCTTCTGGAATAAGCTTTGGACTAGGGGTGGGTGGAATTTTAAATTTCGCCGGCAGAATGGGAGTAATTTAGTAATTCTAGGTTATTCTTGCAACGCAGAATTACAAACAATTCTGACCTTCTGCTCTGATGGCAGAATTAATTGGCACTACTGAGTTCTAACTTTAAATTGCTTGTTTCCAGTGAACCAGAAACGCACAGTCTCTGTGACTACTCTCACCCCATCCCCCCACTCCCTTACTGGAAGAAGCAAGAGGTCATGGTTAGGTCACATGGAGGAGTAAGGGAAGCTCACAGAAGAGGAAGCTCACAGGGCTTCCTCCAGCCAATCAGAGTGCTCCGGCCTTCATTAGAAGCTTTATTTGGGCAGTTGGCACTTCAGAGATTTGTAATATGAGCAGGGCTCCCAGCAGAGGATAGGTAAGGGGTGCCAAGCACTAGAACCTGGGCGGTAAGAGGCGAGCAGCAGGCAGAGGAGGCAGCAGCGACCTCTCGCGCCAGGGTATATCCTTCTGTACGTCCTTACCTCCATCTGGCATGGCGTACCAGGGATTCAGAGGGGTGAGTACCCATGCATCGCTGTTTCTGGGCAGTGATTTGCTTGCATACGCAAACTCAATGCTCAGCCTGGAAAACAAAAATCAACTGCTTTGACATGGTACATTGTTGGCCTACAATGGTTTAATTCGGGTCAAGCCTTACACCATAATCGTCACAACAGCAGTTCAATGGCACGAAGGACAGATGGTAAGCCGTTATCAACTTTAAAGAAACTGTACATTTGTTTACCGCTCTTGAAGCATCTGCAAGCTGAACCAGGTTAGATCGCATGTTAAGATAATAAGCATTGATTGCAGATCTGAATATCACATTTAGAAAGTTGTTTAAAGAAAATTACAGTGTTCAGTCTGCTGATGTCAGGTTGAATGTTGTTCTAGTTTTTTTGATTGACGTGACAATGTTGACTGTCGGACGTCTGTTAGTCGCTTGAGCATTTACTCGGTCAACCTTTGTGTGCATGTGGAGAGCCTCTAACAGTAACCTGCCAGAATCTGCATCTGTCAATAGTGCCCTGTGGCGATGAGCTGGAGCAATGGATGGGTGAGGCTTCTTCAAGGTCGAAGCCTTGACTTTGAGTGACAGGAGATCCTTGTGTCCTGTTGTGTCCCCAGTAATAATAGGAAGGGAAATACAAAAGGTCAAGGGTATAGCATATACAATGTTTTAAATAAGACTGATAACAAATAAACAGTCATTGTGAACCTGGCCAACCACAACATAGATCATGTATATTTAATACATATAGTGAAGTCAAATCTCCCAAGTAAAAAAGGGGGAGAGAGCCGGAAAAATGATGGCCCAGGTTCAAGAAGGGGGGATGGCGTTGACGTTTCGATCCAACTTAACGGAGCAAGAGGGAATTTTCAACCTCAGCCACGCGGATCTTCCTCAGGATGGGGGACAACCCCGAAAAAACTGCAGAAAAGGGTCTACCCGATGAAGCCACCCGTCTCAATTTCCGGAGCGGCACCTGATTGCTTCAAGAAAAGGGGGGGGGGGGGTGTTGAGGGGGAACCCCGCGTGATAGATCGTGGTTCCTGGATTCTATTCCAAAACTGGATTGGATGGGGCTGACAATTCAGTAGACCCAACAGTGATAAATCACCAGCCGCATCATGAATCTAAATGTCCCATAACGGCAAGAAAATTACCCTGTGTTTAATCGCGGTAATTAAGATCTACTTCCAAAATGCCCAAAGCAGTGGGGACTGAGGAATTCGGCCCACAGTAGAGGTCTCCAGCGCATTTGGTTGAAGCCGCGTTGAAGGACACGAGGCAGCCACCGCGCCTTTAAGATAATTGAATTATCTACTGTGGGCCGAATTCATCAGTCCCCACTGCTTTGGGCATTTTGGAAGTAGGAAGAATTGATGAGGAACAAAGAATAAACCCTTACCGATTGATCATACAGATTTCAATCTTTTTTTTTTTTTTTTTTTTTTTAAATCGGATTACTCCACCTATTGGGAGACAAAAAGCTGCGCACGTAGGGGACGTCTCCCTGTGGGGGACGCTTTTCTTTATTGACTTATACGCTCGTGGACCAGTGAGCGATACCCGAACTGCACGCAGAACTTCGTAATGCATTGAAAGTTATTTTCAGGAACATTTTGGTGTTCAAGCACCACTCTTTATTTGTCATTTGTATCCTCCCATGGCTACTGGCCCCTTTATTTGGTTGTTACACGGTATGTGTACCTTTTTTTTTTTTTGGAGCTGGGACAGATTAATGCAAGACCTATTGCATTGCAAATGTTTTTTTTTTGTTTTTTAGGGGGAAACGTGTCTCTGGGGTGAATAATAGTGACGTGAGGAGGCTCCCTGGGAAAGAGTGAAACTTGATAGTGTCTCCGGCGAGCAGGCAGCAGCAATGCTCCGAGCATCCATGGAGGGGAGACAGATCGGTCTAGTGACTTCCCCCGTGTTCTGCTGCTGGAGCCTGTGTAGAAATATATATATATATATATATATTCACTTAAAAAACCATAGGTTTCACACATGTTATAGTTAGGTGGATATTTCACTCATAAAAAAACAATGAAATTCCCCCGTTATAGTTAGTTCAGATAACTATAACTCGCGCTCCCGCAATCCTGCTCATGACGTCACATATTACATCACTCATGACATGGTCAGTGGCATCACTCATGACATCACCTTGTGATAGAGTGGCGGTCGCGCAAGTTATAGTTATCTGAACTAACTATAACGGGGGAATTTCATTGGTTTTTTACGAGTGAAATATCCACCCAACTATAACATGTGTGAAACCTATGGTTTTTTAAGTGAATTTGCAAGGTTTTTTTAAATGCTAATTCCTAACTATAACGTTTGTGAAACCTATGGTTTTTTCAGTGAATTTGTACGGTTTTTTAAATGCTAAGTTATGTATGTATTATTATTTTTTTTATATATTTATTTTACAATAAACTAAGTATTAAAAAAAATTTTGTTTGGTTTTTCACCGGGCGCGCATAGTGCGCGCACCCCCGCGATTTAAAAAAAAAAAAAAGTTACATTTTTTTTCTGCCTTCGGGGTCCTTCAGGGACCCCTTGACAAAAGCTAGGGGGTCAGGAACTCTCTACCCTGCCCCCTTTTCACGTTCGCCACCTTCCTTTTTCACTCTTGCACTGAAAACAAACAAAATGGCGTCCGACACTTCCTGATTTCGACCGATTCGAACGTTGGTTAACATGTAACCACCAATCAGAATTACGCTCGCGCACGTTGGGGTGCTCGCACGGTGCGCGCACGGTGTGCGGCTATAGATATTTATATGCTTTTAAATGCTATTTTCTCAGGAACTACTGAACAGATTGACACCAGACCTGCAAAAGGCACTTCCCTGACCCGAGGACTACCTCTCTGCCAAATTTCAAGTAATTCTGTTCAGCCGTTCGGGCTGTACCTTCGACTAAAGGTCCTATGGAAAAATGCATGGGGAAAACGTGTTTTGGGACCCCCCTTTTTTCTCGGCCCCCGCTTGACGAATCACCCCGAGACTTTCAGGGTAGGAGCTGAGCGGAGCGCCCCATTAGTTTTGAAACTTTCGCGAGGATTCGTCAACCGGCACCAAAGTTATTCAAAATAGAATTTTCAGATTTCCTATGGAAACACGGTCCTAACTATAGCTATCTACTGGCGAACGCCAGTAGATATATATATATATATATATATATATTGATTGGCTCGCCTGCCTTTCGCGGCTGGTGTTCCCCAGTGTGCCCGGGGAACAGAAACTGAACAGATGGTGGCTGGAAGTGAAGCCCGGGCGGTAGCACCATCGGAACATAGGCCAGGCCTGGCCTCACAGCTCTTTCCAGGACGTGGAGCCGGGGCTGTAACCTCTGGAGGCCTGCAGGACACGCGGCTGCACGCGGGAGGGATTGGCCCATGTTGCTGCAACACTTCGCCCGGATCTCTGTTGTTTTCTTTCCCTGGCTCCGGCTGGGGACTCGGGCTGGCTGCCCATGCCGGTGCCCGGGGTGTGTGCCCTGGTGAGCCACAGCTGAAGGTGGTGCTGAGCTGGCCCCTCGCTGCTCCAGGGAGTGGCGCCGGCCAGCAACAGCATGAATGTGACTGTGTTCTTCGGGAGGACCCGGGAGATGGTGCCCTGCGGGGTCAGCAACCTACAGGTCTCCAGCCTCATCCAGACGGTGGTGACCTGCTACAGGAAGGCCATGCCAAGGTGAGTCCAGGCGAGCTGGGGTGACCACAACATGGCACTGCACGGGGAGCGGGTCAAGGAGAGGGCCGGCAGATAGGTTTGGGGAGGGCAGCGGAGCTCCGGGACACACACACTCTGCTGATGTCCTGGGGTAAGCGAGGAGAAGCAGGGGCACCTGGAAGCCCTCACGGTGTGTGAAACTGAGGCACAACTCCGGGCTAAGTTGGCAGCTGAATGGGAAAGTTTAGTAGTCTGGGTGGCCTATCGGTTTTCCAGACTGAGCCCCTGTGAAACAATTTTTATGCTGTTCCACCCTTTCCTAGTGCACGCAATGTTTTCAGAGAATGGGCCAGTGCACCACATTGCCAGTTAAAAGTTGATGAGAGTGGCACTGTTGTGCCTCACATGGGGGGGCGATTAGCACAGCCCTGTAAATTCAACGAGGATAGGTGAGAGACTGCAAAATTCACATTGTAGCTTGCATTAATTCTGCTCATTTTGTGCTTCGGTGGTCTCATGAGAAGAAACAAAGGATCAGAATTTCAGATGGAGTCTAAAGCATAGGTTCGTTGCTGCAAGCCCGTAAAAAGTCAGTGGAAAGCAAGTTTGACATGCACTGTGTAAAGTGAGGCCGGCCACTCGCCTCACTCAGCTCTCAAACATTTGGGCCATGCCAGTGCATAGTTGGGGAGCAAGCCTCCATGTCAGGTGCTGCCCTTTCTTTTTACGTATTTGATCCCTGAGATATTTGTTGCTGGTCCCTGGTTTGTGCAGCACAGTCTAGGAGTCACCTTCAGTGTGATTGTGTGTGTTTAGTTCACCACCAATACAACCACCTCAGCGCCTCTCACTCACTAGTAATAGCATGGGCACTGTACGAGGCCAGAGCTGCAGCAGAGACCATCCCTCCCTCCATGCCGGCCATGAAGCACAGCACGCCCTGCACCAGGAGATGAAGCCAGGGCCCTACTACAGCTGGAGTGTTTTTTATTAGGCCAAAGATAGCAATGACATTACGCAATGCCACACTGCACACTCAAATCACGGAGAGGGCAGAACGGCCCCCCCCCCACCCGCTCTTCCTTCCGACCCACGACCGTGTAATCACAGAGCGATAGGTGTTGGAGAGCTTTCTTAGTGTTTATAGCTCGGATCATGTGTAACTCTCACTTCACACTTTGTATCTGTGTAATTAACAACACTTACACATCTTCACTGCACAATTTATCACTACTTTGAAGATGTCGCAGGCGGGTCTCTTCACTGATATTTACAATCTAACAAGCGGTCGACAAGGCCCTTTATTACAATGAAATAGGTCTTGCATTTGCAAGAGTTTAAGCTATAAGTATTTTAAGTGACAATGCTTTTTACTTATGTTATATAACCAAAAACATAAATTAAAGACATTGCCATTCACAATGCCAATAGCTCAAACTTGTGTGAATGCAAGACCTATTGCATTGCAAATGCTTGTTTAAATGGCAACCAAAAGAATGTCATTTTTAGAAAACATATTACATTTTTAATAAATGAACATGTTATACTCAAACATCAGTTTGTGAGCAGCATCAAATACGCAAAAATACTCACAATCATCCTAATATGTACTTATATTACATTACCTTCACAGTTCAGGCACCAGCAATATGATGGGGGGGGGAGGGGGGGTGCCATCATCCTATGAATGGCCACAATTTGCATAGAATTACCTCAGTGAAATCTAAGAAAGCAATATGCCTGGGCTCGTCACATCTTATCATAGATGTCCACAATATGCCAGGAATTACCACTATTCTGCCAGAGATCACCACCACTGTGTAAATGAATGACCACAATATAGCAAGAATTAGCACCATTTTGTGACAACCAGCACTATGCTAGATTTGGGCACAATCATGCAATTGATGGTCACAATATGCCAGACATTTCCACCATAATGCAAGTGCCAGAATTATGCCAGGGATATGTGAGAGAAGGATGTCTTGAATGGCAGGGAGCGTGGTTTTCAGGATTGGCCAAGCATATGAGAGTATGCCAAAGGTCCCATTTATTGTACAGTGATGGGTGTTTGACTGTTTTGCAGATGTAGATGGTGTTTGGTTGATTTCAGCTCTGACAAACCCACTAACCAGTAGTCACAGATAACCCCTAGTTCCTAGATCAAGATTGAGACAAGTTGTTATTGGCAGGTTAGAAATGAAGCAAAGAACCAATCTAGATAGGACTAATAGGGAAACGTCAGACGAGGAATTGAGAGGTCTGGTGGCTGGATTGATTTAAAGCTTAAGTTTGCATTCAGCTGAGATAATAACTCTACATTATGGAAAGACAATGGGAGAATATGGGTGTTACCGGTGTGTCACCCTGCACACACTCACAAAATTGGAATTTTGTGGAAATTCACCAAACTCTAATATCTAAAGAGGTGTCTCTGCAAACAGCAGGAGTAGGGACCTTTTTTTTTTTATAGCTGGGTCGTAATGGCAAGTATCTGAATTATTGAGTAAATGGTAAATTCAGTGGAGATTCCACAGTGAGGCTTTCTCCTTTACATGGAGTGTGTAAGGTTTATACATTCTGCCAGTGGATTCTGCTTCAGTTATTTTACTTCCTCCACAACCTGGATGTTTGTTTTGTTACCAACCAACTCTAAACTGGGTATCCCTGTGGGCTAGGATTTTTAAATTACAGTCGGTATTCCTTCACCTAAATTTAGCCATTAAGTGTTAGTGTATGGAATGTAAATACCTTGTGACAATCTGCATGTTTTCCCTGGGCCTATTCCACTTATATTTAATACCTTTCCCTGAGCAGATGGTAAATATCAACTGGACGACTGTTGTGGAATGGGTGTGGAGAGGCAGGAAGTTTGGCCAAGGTAGGCTATGCCTGGTTGGGTTGGAGCACTGCCTGTGCCTGGTTTGGTGATGGTGGGAGCTGGGCTGGGGCCAGGCTGTACGTCATGTGCTCACAGCACTTGCCAGAGGGACCCACTGTTTCATTAGTCCAAATACACATGTGATAAAACTGGCCTGTTGTTCTTGCGTCCACGCTTTGTAATGAGGGTTTAATTATGGTTCTAGGGTGGGAAAGGGAAGAAATAGGAAGGGAAGGGATCACTCCCATATTTAGTCGATGTGTGAGAGCAAAAGGCAGAAAATGGAGAAGGAAGGAGGAAGAGAAAGATAAAAAAACAAAAACGTGACAAAAGGAAAAAAGTAGGGAAGAAAAAGAGGCTGCATCAGTTACATAAAGAGACAGGGAGAAAGAGGGATGAGGTGGAATCAAGACTAGCAACCTACTCATTTGAAATCCTAGCATTGAGGAGCACCGATAAAAAGCTCCTAAGAAAAAATTTGAGTCACTGCACTTATTTTTAATTTTACAAATTATGCCTTGTAGTGAGTTAAGGAAGTAATCTGAAAGCAAACTGGCCACAGTGTGTCTTGGATTAATGACACTTTATATATAATTTCCAGGCATTGGTATACTCTTCAGTTTTAATGCAAGTAATTTGACCGACTAGAGACTCAAATAGTATTTTGTGATTGGACATGAAGAGCTTGCATCTGGATAAGGACAGCAAATCTATGAAGAGAAGCTTTAATATGGGGATTAGAGAAATAGATCTCTCACTGCAACCCAACCAGTCTGCATTCAAAACTCCTCAAATATATTCTAACAATTTGTGTTTCAGTGCATATTGTTCTGTGAGGCTTACCTTTCTAGTTAGAATCCTATCTAGGAATCATCTGCATAGAGCTAGCAGCAAATGAAAAAGGAACACCATACCACCCTGTATTAAACTTGTACCTATTTTTTTTATTGATTACTTTTAATTAGGGTGGACCTAATTTATGTGGTCAGCTTCGCACTTTATGGAGCAGTCACAATGTGTAGGTTGTATGTCGAATGTATGAAGTTACAACGCGTGGTGTTTCCACGCGGTAGGTAACAACGCGGTCATTACAACAACCGCGCTGTTACCACGCGTGGCATTACATCGCAAGTCGTTTCAACGACTTGCACTAGGTGGCGCGCTGGATTTAGGAATAGTATAAATTACTATTCCTACTCCAGTTAGCGCAACAGCAGGGAAGGTGTTGGATTTAAAATCCAACACATTCCCTGGCGTTGAACGCCACCTAGCGCAAGTCGTTGAAACGACTTGCGATGTAATGCCACGCGTGGTAAAAACGCGGTCGTTGTAACAACCGTGTTATCATCAACCCGTGTGGTATTGCCAGCGTTGTAAATGCTGTCTCCCTGTATGTCAGATTATTGTTTCAATAATATAGTGCTACCAGAATATCAAGGGCAAAATACTGAGGACTAAAATATTGAGAAGGTAAGTGCATAGAGGTAAGTATAGAGGCTTTTGCCACAAAATACTAGTAGCACACTTTTATTAAAATTAAACTCCTGTGTGCAGGTTACTGAGGCTTAGTAAAATGTTTACAATAACAGCTGGAGACAAAAATCTATCTAGCACATATTTACAGAATCGCATTAGGAAAATCGCACACCGTCAAAGGTTAGTCCCTGGGAAGAAGCTGGCACATATTTACAAGGTT
This sequence comes from Triturus cristatus, assembly GCF_964204655.1. NCBI lineage: Eukaryota > Metazoa > Chordata > Amphibia > Caudata > Salamandridae > Triturus > Triturus cristatus. The sequence goes on from NC_140595.1 coordinate 310,470,341, forward strand.
GGCATCGGGAATGAAGAAGGATCAGGGAGTGAGGGAGAACACAAGAGTTTAAAAAGAATGACTTCTGTTGATGATTATCACTGAGAGATGTTGCCCTGGTCATTCTTAAAGTTAATTTTTGACATGCAGAAATGCCACGCAAGTGATGCAGTAAATTGGTTTGCGAAAAAAGCATATTTCACTGCTCACTGGCCTCCTCCCGCCTCGGAACAATTCCATGTACCCCAACTTTCTTTCTACAGGGGTGGCTCCTCCGTTATGGTGGAGAAGCGTCGCCCCCCTGCTGAAAGCCAGCAGAGACAATGACAAATAAAATGATAATAACAAGTTTTTATTATTTTATTTTGCGTCCTGCCAACCCTGGGAAGGGCGGGGACAGCCACCGTGATGCTGAAGCTGCAGCACCAGGGAGGAGGCGAAGTGGTGGGCACTGCTAAATGCGCATGATGGTTTGGCCGGCCCCAGAGGGCCGACCAAACCGTCATGCACACTTAGCCTTTCTCCACCCAGCTGTGTTGTACAGCTGGGTGGAGAAACAAACACAGGCTCCCAGTCAATGTCTGAGCGCCGAACCGAGGTGCTCAGACCAATCCCAGTGCTGCTCACATGCTGGGAATACTCCCAGCAGGTGAACAGCGCTGGGATTGGGAGCTGGGAGCATGTGCAGTGTGCACCATATTCCTGACATGGACGCACGGATTGGGAGGAAGGCGGCAGCTGTCGGAGCAGGTAAGTGCAGTTTTTTGTTGTTGTTTTTTTTGTGTTACCCCCCTCTCCAGCCCCACCACTTCACAGTACTTCTCCTGTCTTTCTAATATAATAAAGGGCCTCGTGAATTATTAATGTAGTTGCAAAAAAGTGGTCACAATGTGTGCAACAAACTTTTGCTAAAAGTGATCACTTTCAAATAAAGCGAACTTTTTTTTTTTAAATGCCGCCCCTTTTCATTAAAGTAAACAGGGCTGCGTTTTAAAAAAAAAGTTTACATTTTTATGTTTGTTTGTCAGCTGCTGATGGTCCCATGGACCACTGTCTACTCTCCACCAAACTTTTTTCAACCTTCACAAATAACTCTTTTGCGAATGGGTTATCACCTCCAACGAGGTGTTGGTAACTTGGATCTATCTAGCAAAGGGATTCTGCTAGAAAAAACACTGAAAAACAGCACACTGAGGAAGCAAGGCCTACAACACTCCCCTTGCAAATATCAACCATTTCTAGAAGGAAATCATCACAATGGGAGCTACCAAATGTCAACACAAGTAAGGGTTCATCTCATGCCTCCGTCCCGCAGAGGATCAGACTTTAACCAAGAGCAAGACATGGACTAAAGCAGAAAGGGGAGAAAGGAGGAAGAGAAAGTTAGGAAAACATTGACAGTGAAAAAACATAAATGAAAAAGAACTGACAAAAGAGTCAGAAGGTGTAGGTGGTGTAAGACAGAGGCAGGATGAGGAGTCAACACTAGGCAGCAATGTAGTCAGCAACATGGCCATGTGGTTATATGGGTAGCGGGCTCCTAAGAAAAACATTGGGACCTTTAACGTAAGTATTTGTTTTCACAAATTAAGCACTGGGCCCACTATAGATGAAGACAATATTAAGAATGAGTGTGTTACTGTGTTACCTTATAAAGATAACACTGAAAACCAAACCGCCTCCAGGTAATTCCTAGAGGTAACAAATACCAATGAGAAGCTAAAAACGATCTAAAAGTATAGGTATTTGATTTATTTCTCGTGGTCATACTCAGTATAGATCCCATCGAATAAAGTATTCCACAAATGAGAACTCTGTACCTACAAATAATAAATTCCATAATAGGAGTACATTTTCAGTTGAACAGTCAAGTATGTTTGCACCAGTAATACACAATAAACAAGTGTGAATGTTCACCTCTATCTGTAAAACATCTTTTTGTCACTTTACCAAAGAGGAATTTAGAACCAATTATACATCTTACCGGTATTACCTGAAGGAGGGTACAGCTTCCCAACTACAGGGTGGAGGAATTCCATAGGTTCTTACCCAGGGTCAAAAAGAAGTGGTTCATGAAAAGTCCCACTTAAAGAAAACTATCGTAACCAAGGGTGGAATTAAACTTTAGCATTGATGAAAATAAAGATCTCAGGCATATTTACAAGCCCCTAACACCACTAGAACGTCACTTTTTCTAATGCTCCTTACCCCATATTTACAAAGTGGCGTTGAGCTACTTATCGTGGCTTAACACCACCTTGTAAATATGCCCCTTTCCACAGCGGTTCGCTGCGGCAATGGGGCGAGCAATAGGTTTTGCTGTTGGCGTTCCACCGCAACACCTATTACTTTTTGATGCTGTCCCATATTTACAAGGATGGTGCAGCTCCAAAAACTAAGGCCAGGTAAAAACTTGTCTTAGGATGGCTATACGAGCAGAAATTAATAATACCTTCTTGCATTTTGTTCTTTCTATATGTGCTGCACTCTGCATCACACATGGAAATGGCAAATCACCTTTAAAGATTGTTCATGTGGAGGGAGGTGTCCCTTCCTACACATAAGCAATCGCCCCTACAGCACAGGTCCCCTTGCAACATGGCGCCAGGGTGCATGCGATGGCACTAGGCAGCTTTTTAGCGCCAGCACTAGAGAAAACGCAGGGTTGCACTGTATTTTTGTAAATATGGTGCATCCTTGCGTTTTAAAAATGTCAGTGCGCTGTGTTACCAATTTTGGAGTATTACCGCGCTCCGACATTTTATTGTACATATCCCCCTTCGACTTATTAAGCGTCACACAAGGATAGTTGACTATTGTATCGATTCAGACATCAATAGGCATAGCCATGTATACAAACACAACTCTCAGATTTCTCGCCTTAAAGGTTGGTGGATTAAATTTTGAAAAATAAATTGGTTTAAAGAGTCACCCATTGCTGTCGTCTAAGGATCGAAAATCCTACAGAAAACATTTGGTGGAAGTGTTGCTGCTACTCAGCACTTAGAATTAATTTCCCCTGCACCTTCAATTTAGAAATTAGAGCTGGAGGCTACCTCACAATTCCTGGTACTCTTGATTTCTTGGAGCATTAGAGCATACCACGGTGTTTTTAGAAAAGGTAACTCTTCTATCTCATCCCGCCCATATAACCACCCAGTGCACCAGTCATATTTATGTCAACCAGCTCTGAAGTCCCCTCCGAATACAGGGTGACGGAATTTGCGATTCAGCTCACCACTGATAGTCACAGGATTATTGCATAATACACTTAGGGTCACATGCACAAAAGGTTTTAGCAGCCGCAAACGGAGAATCAGGCCATTTGTTACTTCTAAATATATTGCCTTTTGACAAGTACTAACCCTATCTTGCGATTCGGTAACCTATTATTGAATCGCAAAATTGGGTTTGCGAATCAGTAATAGGAAGTGGCCTGTTAAAGGCGTCACTTCCAGATAGCGAGTCACAGGGGATGTAAGAATATTTTACAACCAGAATGCGATCGCAATACATTTGCAGCTTATTACCAATTTCAAGTTGGTGGTAACCCATTTGCAAATGGGAAGGGGTCCTCAAGGGACCCCTTTCCCTTAGCGAATGTGGGTGCAAATATTTTTTAAGAGCAGGGAGTGGTCCCACGCACGACTGCCTGCTCTTAAAAAATTTAAAAAAAAAATTTTGAATTTGAAATGCATCCCGTTTTTCTTTAAGGAAAACAGGCTGCATTTCCCACCAAAAAATTGATTTATTGAAAAAGCAATCACAGACATGGTGGTCTGCTGACCCCAGCAGGCCACCATCCATGTGATCTTGGCCTTTCCCAACGGGTCGCATATTGCGACCTGCCTCATGAATATTGATGAGGCACGTCCATTTGCGACCTGCTGGGAATGAAAACGGTATCAAACATACTGTTGTGAATCACATTTTGCGACTTCCTAATTGCGAGTCGCAATTAGGAACTCACAAAATGTAGAGGTGGTACATGTATGTGGCTGTAAGATCTGTGTATATGGCCCATTCTTCGTCATCTATCTCTCTCACGCCAACTCTCTCTCACACACACTCTAAATTTCAAGATCACGTGCCTGAGCCCACACAATACCCTCTTCCTTTTTCCATTATGTTTCCTGGACTGTCCGGAACATAAAATATAAAGGCCAGTTTGGAGCTCACAACACACTGTGGACTGTTTTTTTTAAAGAGAATAACAGAAGCTAATGTTGAGACCACCCAACTCGGTGACCGCCTCTTTTTTCAAACTCGGAAAAATGAATGATAAGTCAACCATTTGGCCCACCTAAATTAATGGTACTCAGTTTACTGATCTAGGAAAGATGGAAGGCCGGGCTGGCTTGCTCTGATAGAACCCCAAAATCTGCAGACTGCTACAAATGTAATCATTGACTATTAAACCACTGAGTAAACGCACCGGCAAGCAGCAACTTTTACAAGCGATGTATTTGCAATTTGAGGTATTAGAAATACCTGAACATATTCAGAAAATAACAAATTCTTCCCAAACTCAAAATGTTAGATAGTTAATTCAATTTTTTATTTAAAAAACACATATGAACAATAAAACTCCTTTGTATAAGCAACATGTAGAACATTCTACCAAATTAATAAAAAATCATGGTTGAAAATACTTCTAACATTTACAAATTCATTACAGAAACATATTTAAAATACTCCTAAAATATTATGTTGCCACGAATGAAATTCTGGTTATGGTGTTCATTATCCTCTCATCCAGAGGATTTGGATCACTTGTTTGATAATCGAATATGGCGCTGGGATTAATATTAACCTAAAATTGCGGACAGAAGAGCGAAATGTGTTTTAAAGACTGAACCAGATGCAAGTCACAAAGCCTGCCCAGTCTTTCTTTCCAGGGAGTACCTGCCCAAGTCCCAAGAGACCTCGCTTCAGGGGGTGTTTGGGGTGTTACACCCCCCGAAAAAATGTATTCTGTAGTACATAGTTGGGTACAAGGGCTTTTGAGTCGAGTGTGATTAAGCGTCTGTCGCATTTCACCTGGAATCTTTACATACCCACATTGACAACAACAACAACAACAACAAAAAACACACACAAACCCCCATCCACCTCATTACCTCCAACAGTAGCCTAGCAAGTATGCCATGATCATGGCACAAGCAGGGAACCTGACCCCTTGGACTGCTGTTGGGGGTTATAAAAAGACAGCAATTATGAGGACTCAATTGGCCCCAGTGCCACTGCACCTGTTGCACCAATGAATGGTAGCTACTTCCCTAACCACCAGCACTGATCATGCATTTCCCTTCCAAACGCACTTTGCCAACAAAGGAGACAATATATGTGTCTGTCCAACTATGAGTGTACGTAAAACCCTCTGCAATTGACTTGTGTCTATTTGAAAGACAATGTGCAGGCTATAATCGAAGTGATCTCGGAGCACTCAAAGTCTATACGATAATGCACGTTTGGCTTGAAGACCCCTTGCAGCATTCTTTGTTGGCTACTTTTACTAATGAGAAGTTTTGAATTAATGTGTTGGCTTAAAGATTTTGAAAAATTCTTTGTATATGGTAACCATACCACAGCAACAGTGCACAGAGGTTTGAGTCGCAGTGACTCATGATATTGTTTGCTCTTTCGCACAGGCACATTTTAGACAACACGTGCCACCCACTGTAGCACGCGGTGTTTTAAATAGGTAAATCTCATTTAGTTAGGAGAGTACATAAGGAAAAAGTGGAGTGCTTCTCTAGTCCATTGATTCAGTAGTTTCATTGTCTTTTTAGAGAACGCACCCAACCATTTCATTTGACGCCATTACCAGTATGACCGAAAACAGGGCTAGCACCCAGGCCTACACCTCAGAACAAGCATCTGAAATTTACGCATTGATACAGGATGTGAAAGCATCAGCTATACAAGGAAGCACTGTGATTCAACAACTAAAGCAGTTACAATTTTTGGTTCGAAGAGAGCTTAACCAACGTCTACATGCAGCGACATTAGTACAGTACCATCGCGCCAAAAGGATACCACGAGGATTGAAGTTATCTATAAAACTAATGTTATTTAGGTTTCACCTTAAAGAATTCATGGAAAGATGGTACTCAATACTTAACAAATGTTTGCTAGATTTAATTCTATTACTAGTGGAAGAATTGTCAAAAGCCATAAGTGACATTAACAACGAGATTGAGGAAATCAAACAAAATTTACAATCACACATGGAAGATGAAGATTGGAATAAATCGCTTGAAGAAATTAATGCCAGACTTGAAAAATATACTAAAGAACTTCAAGAAGGAAAACTTCGTAAATATAAAAGAGATACTCTGGACTACAAACTAAACGAGGTTTATACATGGGCAGAAGTCTATGCCCAGCGACGAGTGTATACCAAAAAGAACGTGACCACCTCTTCTGAGGAAAGTGTAGCCACCGAAACTGATATAAGTACGACTAGACCACCAGCGCACACTCAGATAAGAGTAGTTGAAGCACCAACAGAAGCATCCGATAAGAACGGATTGCAAGCATCCAGTTCTACACATTTTTTAGCAAAAGGTCCCAACTCCAGCCAACCACCGGGAACGTCCAAATCAGGAAAATCAGGCGAAGTAGCCGGAAAACCTGGACGCACACGAAGTCAGAAACAAACCTAGTAGTTAATATATCATCCACAGAACTCACTCCACAACAAGTTAGAGTTCTTAATAAAGGATTGGGCTTTGTCCCTACATACGATACCAATGCCTTAGAATGTGAAGTATCAACTTACAAGTTCATGAGGGTTTTACGTTTAAGACATTTTTTTACGAATATCTTACCAACCAGGTCTGACACAGAAGAAACTGAGTTTTTGGAGTTTCAACCAAAATCTAAATATCAAACACCCATTTCTCATAAAGTACTGGATTCATTCGAACATTTGGTTCGTAAAGATTTTCTCAAAATGAATTTAAGAAGAACAAAGAAGATAAATGTATCCAATCACGACATAAATATTCTCCACTCAATTCAGAATAACTCCGATATCTGTATCCAAAAACCTGACAAAGGAGGAGCTATTGTAGTCATGGATAAAACTCTCTACATACTTTCAGTTCAAGAACATGTTGCGGATCTTCAAATGTATCTACCTCTGGACACCAACCCTACCGGTGAGTTAAAAGTCACTATTAAGAGCATTTTAGAACACGCACAAAACATGGGTTGGATCTCAGCATCCACTAAACAATTCTTGACTGTTGATTATCCCAGGAGACCTTTGCTTTACATGCTCCCGAAAATACACAAAGATCTACATAAACCTCCTATGCGGCCAATTGTGACAGGTTGTGGTACCATCTTTGAACCTTTGGGGCAATACATCAACTATTTCCTGCAATCATTTGTCCAACAATGGACCTCCTATGTGAAAGACACTAAAGACTTTTTGCTTAAATTGGATTCAGTCACATCTACATGTGAAATTTTACTGTGCACAGTGGACGTAAAGTCCTTATATACTTCCATTCCGCACACTGCAGGTATGGAAGCTGTGGAATGGGCACTGCTGCGCCAAACCTCTATCGGAGCAGACAAAATCTTCATCTTGGAGATCTTACATTTTTGTTTGTATCACAGTTATTTTTATTGGAATGACCGTTTCTTTTTACAACAACAAGGTACTTCTATGGGCTTTGCGGGGGCGCCCACCTATGCCAATACATTTATGGCGAAATTTGAATCTGATCATATTTACAGCGATCAAGAATGGACTGACAATCTCCTGCTGTGTTGCAGGTACATTGATGACATCTTCATGCTTTGGACTAACACCAAGAAGCATCTTGAATACAAAATTGAACAACTTAATAGGTATGATGACCATATTCAATTTACACACACGATTAATGACAGGAAGATTTCATTTTAAGATGTGTCCATTATGATCGACAGTGGTATAATTAAAACAGAAGTTCATAGAAAGGCGACCGATGTTAATAATGCTCTCCATTTTAGGAGTTTTCATCCTAAAAAATTAAAACAGAATCTATCTTTTTCCCAGTTTTTACGGATCAAAAGGATATGTTCAGATCAAAGCCGTCTTGAAGACCACTTGAAGCTTCAACAACAAATGTATGCAGACAGAGGATATCCTGAAGAAGTGAGCGATACCCGAACTGCACGCAGAAATTCGTAATGCATTGAAAGTTATTTTCAGGAACATTTTGGTGTTCAAGTACAACTCTCTTTATTTGTCATTTGTATCCTCCCATGGCTACTGGCCCCTTTACTTGGTTGTTACACGGTAGGTGTACCTTTTTCTTTTTTTTTTTGAGCTGGGACATTTAAATGCAAGACCTATTGCATTGCAAATCTGTTTTTTAGGGGGAAACGTGTCTCTGGGGTGAAAAATAGTGAAGTGAGGAGGCTCCCTGGGAAAGAGTGAAACTGGATAGTGTCTCCGGCGAGCAGGCAGCAGCAATGCTCAGAGCATCCATGGAGGGGAGACAGATCGGTCTAGTGACTTCCCCCTGTGTTCTGCTGCTGGAGCCTGTGTGTGTATATATATATATATATATATATATATATATATATATATATATATATATATATATATCAATGCTCAGGCTTGGGTCCAGAAGGCTTGAGGTGCACTCGAACATCAACTCGGGGCTCCAAGCTCCAGCCCCATTTATCGGTGCAGATGGCGCCAACCAGCTCCTCTTCACAGTCAAACACCACTCTCGCCGACGCGTTTCGGAAATATCTTTTCTTCTTCCAGGGCTCGTGGTGAAAGAATAGGCACGTACCAGCAACTGTCTCTCTTTATGCTAAATAAGCGCGCCCTCTGATGGGCTGCTCTGAATGAGTCCGCGCTAAGCATCCTGGAGGTTGCAGTGCCAGAATCCATGCGTGCATTATCTGTGGGTAAATAAAGAACGCTGAATGAGTTCTCAGCTGGCAAGCGTCACCTCAATCCAACATTGATGCTCCACATGCAGAGGCTGTAATATACTGGCCCCTGTGGCCCCCATGGGTTACTGAGGTGGTGCGCACTCGGCGGTTATGGCCACCGCCAAATATCAATGCTCAGGCTTGGGTCCAGAAGGCTTGAGGTGCACTCGAACATCAACTCGGGGCTCCAAGCTCCAGCCCCATTTATCGGTGCAGATGGCGCCAACCAGCTCCTCTTCACAGTCAAACACCACTCTCGCCGACGCGTTTCGAAAATATCTTTTCTTCTTCCAGGGCTCGTGGTGAAAGAATAGGCACGTACCAGCAACTGTCTCTCTTTATGCTAAATAAGCGCGCCCTCTGATGGGCTGCTCTGAATGAGTCTGCGCTAAGCATCCTGGAGGTTGCAGTGCCAGAATCCGTGCCTATTCTTTCACCACGAGCCCTGGAAGAAGAAAAGATATTTTCGAAACGCGTCGGCGAGAGTGGTGTTTGACTGTGAAGAGGAGCTGGTTGGCGCCATCTGCACCGATAAATGGGGCTGGAGCTTGGAGCCCCGAGTTGATGTTCGAGTGCACCTCAAGCCTTCTGGACCCAAGCCTGAGTGTATATATATATATATATATATATATATATATATATATATATATATATATATATATATACACATACTCTGCCTTCCACGGCTGGTGTTCCCCAGTGTGCCCGGGGAACAGACACTGAACAGATGGTGGCTGGAGGTGAAGCCTAGGTGGTAGTACCATCGGAGCATAGCGCAGGCCTGGCCTCACCGCTCTTTCCTGGACGTGGAGCCGGGGCTGTAGCCTCTGGAGGCCTGCAGGACATGCGGCTGCACGCGGGAGGGATTGGCCCATGCTGCTGCAACACTTCGCCCGGATCTCTGTTGTTTTCTTTCCCTGACTCCGGCTGGGGGCTCGGGCTGGCCGCCCATGCCAGTGCCCGGGGTGTGTGCCCTGGTGAGCCACAGCTGAAGGTGGTGCTGAGCTGGCCCCTCGCTGCTCCAGGGAGTGGCGCCGGCCAGCAACAGCATGAATGTGACTGTGTTCTTCGGGAGGACCCGGGAGGTGGTGCCCTGCGGGGTCAGCAACCTACAGGTCTCCAGCCTCATCCAGCAGGTGGTGACCTGCTACAGAAAGGCCATCGCCAAGGTGAGTCCAGGAGAGCTGGGGTGACCACAACATGGCACTGCACGGGGAGCGGGTCAAGGAGAGGGCCGGCAGATAGGTTTGGGGAGGGCAGCAGAGCCCCGGGACACACACTCTCTGCTGATGTCCTGGGGTAAGCGAGGGGAGACAGGGGTACCTGGAAGCCCTCACTGTGTGTGAAACTGAGGCACAACTCCGGGCTAAGTTGGCAGCTGAATGGGAAAGTTTAGTAGTCTGGGTGGCCTATCGGTTTTCCAGACTGAGCCCCTGTGAAACAATTTTTATGCTGTTCCACCCTTTCCTAGTGCACGCAATGTTTTCAGAGAATGGGCCAGTGCACCACATTGATGAGAGTGGCACTGTTGTGCCTCACATGGGGGGCGATTAGCACACCCCTGTAAATTCAACAAGGATAGGTGAGAGACTGCACAATTCACATTGTAGCTTGCATTAAATCTGCTCATTTTGTGCTTCGGTGGTCTCATGAGAAGAAACAAAGGATCAGAATTTCAGATGGAGTCTACAGCATGGGTTCATTGCTGCAAGCCCATAAAAAGTCAGTGAAAAGCAAGTTTGACATGCACTGTGTAAAGTGAGGCCGGCCACTCGCCTCACTCAGCTCTCAAACATTTGGGCCATGCCAGTGCATAGTTGGGGAGCAAGCCTCCATGTCAGGTGCTGCCCTTTCTTTTTACGTATTTGATCCCTGAGATATTTGTTGCTGGTCCCTGGTTTGTGCAGCACAGTCTAGGATTCACCTTCAGTGTGATTGTGTGTGTTTAGTTCACCACCAATACAACCACCTCAGCGCCTCTCACTCACTAGTAATAGCAGGGGCACTGTACGAGGCCAGAGCTGCAGCAGAGACCATTCCTCCCTCCATGCCGGTCATGAAGCACAGCACCCCCTGCACCAGGAGATGAAACCAGGGCCCTACTACAGCTGGAGTGTTTTTTATTAGGCCAAAGATAGCAATGACATTACCCAATGCCACACTGCACACTCAAATCACGGAGAGGGCAGAACGGCCCCCCCCACCCGCTCTTCCTTCCGACCCACGACCGTGTAATCACAGAGCGATAGGTGTTGGAGAGCTTTCTTAGTGTTTATAGCTCGAATCATGTGTAACTCTCACTTCACACTTTGTATCTGTGTAATTAACAACACTTACACATCTTCACTGCACAATTTATCACTACTTTGAAGACGTCGCAGGCGGGTCTCTTCCTCTGATATTTACAATTTAACAAGCGGTCGACAAGGCCCTTTATTACAATGCAATAGGTCTTGCATTTGCAAGAGTTTAAGCTATAAGTATTTTAAGTGACAATGCTTTTTACTTATGTTATATAACCAAAAACATAAATAAAAGACATTGCCATTCACAATGCCAATAGCTCAAACTTGTGTGAATGCAAGACCTATTGCATTGCAAATGCTTGTTTAAATGGCAACCAAAAGAATGTCATTTTGAGAAAACATATTACATTTTTAATAAATGAACATGTTATACTCAAACATCAGTTTGTGAGCAGCATCAAATACGCAAAAATACTCACAAACAAGCAGATTCATCCTAATATGTACTTCTATTACCATCACAGTTCAGGCACCAGCAGTATGGGGGGGGGTGCCATCATCCTATGGATGGCCACAATTTGCATAGAATTACCTCAGTGAAATCAAAGAAAGCAATATGCCTGGGGTCGTCACAACTTATCATAGATGTCCACAATATGCCAGGAATGACCACTATTCTGCCAGAGATCACCACCACTGTGTAAATGAATGACCACAATATAGCAAGAATTAGCAACATTCTGTGACAAACAGCACTATGCTAGATTTGGGCACAATCATGCAATTGATGGTCACAATATGCCAGACATTTCCACCATAATGCAAGTGCCAGAATTATGCCAGGGATATGTAGGTAGGTAAAGCTTTATTCGATAAAAAAATATCATAAAAGCACAACATACAGTAATATAAAAAGGATCGAGTAGACATTGACATTAAAAAGAATTAATCGAACATAAGTATGTCTTTAAAAAGACTATGTGACAAGATAAAAACAATATGTGCAAAGTACAAGAAGCTTAGGGACCCAAATTCCATTATAGGTGAATAAATATCAGGTAATAAAAACAGACCACTGGGGTAATTTAGTGCATATGAAGAGCGAGTTTTTTTTTCCGCAATAGCCAAGCGCAACCCAGATACTTAGCAATTCCACAGACAATAGTGAGGGACGAGGTATCCGTTTGTAGGATGCGTAACACAATGTGGTAGTCACGACTACCCAGCATTCTGCAGATCGGTCTCAACCACTTGGCTCTCGCCCTTCTGTAATAAAAACAGGCAAATAAGAAATGGGGAATAGTCTCTTTAGGTGCTGCGCAACACGGGCAGCCAACAGACGTAGGGGAAAGACCCTTCCAGCTAGCAGTAACAAAATTGAGAGGAAGGGACCCTAATCTGAAGCGCACGTACAGTGATCTATCAAGTGGAGTCTGAATAAAGTCAAGATAGGGTTCCAATTTACAAAGGGGCTTATGCTCAAAAAATGCTTCGCTCATCTTCCCCATCTTTACATTATTCAGCTCTCTTGAATTAACCCAACTCCAATAAGCTTTCTTGAGGTCCGGTTTCGAGGGGGGTACCTGGGATTCCCAACAGTCTGCATAGCCAATGGCTCTCAACGTATGCTTTACATGGGAAATCCATTTTAACCTCCTCCCAGTGTCAACTGATATAAGTTCACTTAAGCCCGCGGCATATTTGGCAAGTTCCGGCGTCCGTCGCAGTCTTGCCCAGAATAATAAAGGTCGGAGTCGTGCAATGTCCTGAATGGAGTGTCTGCCTAAATCGTAAAACAAGGGTTTTAGAGGAGATGAAGTGGGAACAGAGATAAGATTCCTCATAAATTTGTTCTCAGACATGACCAGGTCATGGATGTTTTCATAACCCCAAATTTCTGCCCCATACATAGAGCTGGATAGTGCCTGTGCTTCATATACCACAAGGGCCGGTGCCACTGGTCGACTAGTAGAGAGATGTTGTTCTCTAATAATGGCACCAGATACCCTCTTGTGGCATAGGAGCATCTTGGTCAAGTGCGAGCTCCACTTCATCCCTTTTTCAATGCGTATGCCTAAATAGTCGAAGGAATCCACGATGTCTAACGATGTACCATCCAGACTAAAGGCATATCTAAAACGTCGTGGAGGATTGATAACCATTAATTTGGTTTTCTCTGTATTTATGATGAGACCTTGGGACTTGCAAAAAGAGTCAAACCTATTTAAAAATTTTTGTAGGCCAGCCGGGGATTTAGAGATCAGGAGAGTGTCGTCGGCGAACAGGAAAGTAGGAACTTTTTCGCCCGCCAGGACTGGAGCATCAGCTGGGACCTCTCTGAGGAGATCCACCACCCCGTTAATGTATAAAGAAAACAGGGTGGGAGCTAATGCACAGCCCTGGCGAACCCCCCTGTTCACCGCGACACTCCCTGTGAGCTGGCCCTCTGCACCCCATCTAATATTAGCATGGCTGTTCTCGTGGAGAAGCTTTAAAAAAGCAAGGATCTCTTGGGGGACACCTAATTGGAATAGGACCTGCCACAATCTTTGACGGGGAATTAAATCAAAAGCAGACTTTAGGTCTATAAAAGCTAAATATAAAGTGCCTTTGCATAAAACTACCGTTTTCCAGTAGATCATAAAAAAATCTAAAAACTTGATCCATAGTGCCTACCTTTTGTCTAAAACCTGCTTGAAAGTGAGATAAAACATTCATATTCTCAATCCAAGATCTCACTCTCATAAGGAGAACCCTGCCAACCACTTTCTGTATCACGTCAATTAGACTAATAGGTCTATAGTTGGCAGGGTCCTCTCTGTTGCCCTTTTTATAAATGGGAATCACCACTGCAGCTTTCCATGACTGAGGTGCTGTAGAACCATTAGCTATAGCGTTCATTACAACAGAAATGAACGAAGCCCAGGGGATTGGATCGTGTAGAAGAAGATCACCTGGAAGGCCATCTGGGCCTGCCGCTTTACCGGGTGCAATACTTTTAATAGCCAGGATAACTTCTTGGGTCCCAAAATTAGTCTCGGCTGGAAAATTTACGGCAGGGGGCGAATAATACTCCTCCACATGGTCTACGGAGACAGTCTCTCCCGCATATATAGCAGAGAAATGGTTAAACCATTGCAGCTCTGTTATATGATTTGGGATAGTTGTCGTTTTAGCCCGTTTACCTCTATTTAGGAGGTCCCAAAAGACCGGGGAATTTCGATTTAATGCCGCCTCTTTTAGTTCCTGCCAGTGCATTTCCTCCCAATTACGTTTGGCGACTATCAGGGATCTAGAGTAGTCCTGTCTCGCCTTTCTAATTGAATTGCTATCTTGTTTTCTTAGGTCTTTTGACAAGGTCGCTCTATCCCTTCTACAATCTTTCGAATACCATGGGTTTGAGCCTTGCACGGGGTCCACTTTACGGGGAGGATTCTCTCCCAGAATAAAAAATTCCCCTATCTTATTGATAGTGTCATGGTAAAGGGAGGATATGAGTTGGGGATCATCCGTTTTATTGCTGGCTTCAGAGAGCTTGATGTATTTACTGGCTAATAATTCTTTAATTAATGCGAGCTTCCCCTCGTGTTGTGAGATTCCATGCCATTTAAGGCGTCTATTGCAACCTGCCAGCGATACTTCTTTAGTTGACATCAAAGGAGGTCGATTGTTCTCATGGTCCGGGGTCAGCCATACATCTTTAATTTGTAAACACAGTGGATTATGGTCGCTATCTATGGTATTTTTGACATCCATATCCACAACGTTCCCCCAGAAATAGATGTCAACAAGGATATAATCTATGCGAGACGGGGTGGATAGCCTATTAAATGTAAAGGCACTGCCCATATCAGATTTGGATCTACCGTTCACTGCTCGTAGATTGAACTCTTGAGTGAAGGCATTCAATTGAACTGCCCTTTGTGACCATTTCTTAATTGGAGTAAGCTCTAGGGGCGGAATGCCCCATTTGAGATCAAACTCACTGGTCCCCATTAGATCTTCCGAGGATAGGGGTTCAAATGTACAATTGAAATCCCCACAAATGATGATACTGGAGTGGGGGTCAATGAGAGTCAATTCGCGATCCAGGGCGGAGACTGTCTGGGAGGCTTGTCCACCCACAGTACCTCTAGCATAGATGTTGAATAGATCTAGGGTGGGACCACCGCGTGGGCCTTTTATAGTCAAATGAAGAATATCAGGGGAGACACTATTATGGGTCTCTACCAATCAGTTGTTCTTAATATTTACCCACACAAGCAGTCCCCCCGATGGACGGCCTTTCCCTGAGCTTAAAGCCGGTAGGTAGTATGTATTATACCCTGATTTGTGGAGAGGGATTGTACTCCATGTTTCCTGGAATACGCAAACATCAAACGTACCGATGAAGTCGTGCCATTCCGGGATTAGGAGTTTTTTGGGGAGCCCAGCGATGTTCCATGGAACGAAATTTAAAGATGACATAGAATTTTTAGGAATAGCAATTTCCTGAATACAAGGGGACATCTCGCAGGGCAGGGGGGACTGTGAGAGAAGTGGTGGACTCTGAAGTGGTGCATAGATGGGATCAGCAGCAATAGAATCTGGCTCCATAGTGCGACCCATAGATAAATCTTGGTCTAGTCAATCTACCCTGTTCAAATTTGAGTCATTGCTTAGAACCCTATTTCTACCCTCTGACTCGTGCCCTCTTGGAGCCCAGAGTGGGGTACGCCTTATCTGGATACAGGAATAATCTGGAGCAGATGTACGATATTCCAAAAGGACCAAATTCTCAGCCAGAGTAGCATTAGAAAATGTAAGCTCGATACAATCAAATTGGCTATTATGGAGTGAGATTCTTCTAGCTTTGGTGATATCGTCACGAATGATTGACCTACACCCCCTGACATGCCTAATCCAATGTATGGCTTTGTTCTTTATGGAGTCCTCATTTTCGTAAAATTGGGTAGTGGTAAGTCTGGGTACTTTAACCATATAGGCTATGTTTGGATTTGCCAAGAGGCCACCTGAGATAGAATTCAAAGCAATCTTGTCCTTAAGATGAGCCTGGGCCTCCTGATAACTAGGTCTCAAGGGCCCAGCAGATTCGAACATACATAGAATAGGAGGAGATTCAGTGTGTGTTGTTTTGCATTTCACAATATCCGTATATGACGGTTTGCTGCTACTGACAGAGGACAAAGGTGGCTTTCTTGTAGGGTCAGTCGTATTGCAGGCTGGGTGAGTCCCCCTGTGTGGAATTGGGAGAGGGCCAGACTGGACAGATATTGAGGGTACAAGTGGTGTTGAATTCCCAGGGCTGCTTGAGATATTCATCGGCATAGGAATTAAAGGGACCCTCTTACTCAATTCCATAACTATATTTTTCAGCAGTTCTACCTCTTTTACTAATTGATCAATTTTCTGCTCCAGAGATACTGCCTGGGAATTGGGAGTCTGTGCTGCTTTGGGAGCTAATAGACCAGGGTCTTGGCATGCTAAGAGCGCAGGGATTTCCTCATCTAAGCCCTCCAAAATAGCAAATCTATTTGAGCATGGAAGCTCGAGTGAGGTAGTAGAGGATTGAGATACAATGTTAGATATAGAGTGCATGATATCCTGCTTGTCTCCCCGACAGAGCTCGGATTGGCCATTGGATGTGGGGGGAGGAAGTGTTATAGATGGAACTTGTCTCATTTTGTTGAACATAGTTGGAATCTTACGATTAAGGATGCCAAGAGAAGGATCTACTACTGGTTCCCCTACAGCAGTAGATGGAGGCCTGGTTTCCACCAATAAGACTTGACAATCTTCAACAATAGCTTCGATCCTGTCCAGCACACAATTGCCTGCCGAGTGGGTGACTTTTTTGGCCCTTTTCCCCCTTTTTGTTAGAGCTGCCCCACCTCCCTCCATGGATTTCCTTTTAGCCATGCACGAATAGTAAATGGGATTTCACGTAGTAAGCAGTACAAGCAATACTTGCAGAGTTTACAAAAAATATAGTATGGTGGTGGGATAATGGCTTCACTCTTTGGAGATAATTGACACAGCAAGGAGAACGATAGTCACACTGTTCATAGGCAGATGGATAGGACATACGACACAGTACCTTGGTGGTCTCGATGAAGCGCAAGAGAGGTGGCCCAGCCCTGCCTCCTCCTGCCCCTGACAGCCACAGACGGCCCGCCCTCTGCCCGGGCTCAGCCCGGCGCCGTCCGCGCGCGTCCCGCGACGCGGAGGGAGCCGCAGATGATGTAGCGCCTCCGGGTGCGCTTTCCGCCGGAAGTGGGCGGTGCAATGCAGGATGCCGGGAGCTGTAGTCTCCCCCTACGGCGGCCTCTGATGTCGTTAGGCGGCGGGGGAGACACAGCGCGATAGTACCAAGGATAACTGCTCTGGAGCCTAGGTAGGTGCAGCAAAAAGGATGCCAGGCGCAGTTGTCAGCCAAAGACCCCCCCCAAGGATATGTGAGAGAAGGATATCTTGAATGGCAGGGAGCGTGGTTTTCAGGATTGGCCAAGCATATGAGAGTATGCCAAAGGTCCCATTTATTGTACAGTGATGAATGTTTGACTGTTTTGCAGATGTAGATGGTGTTTGGTTGATTTCAGCTCTGACAAACCCACTAACCAGTAGTCACAGATAACTCCTAGTTCCTAGATCAAGATTGAGACAAGTTGTTATTGGCAGGTTAGAAATGAGGCAAAGAACCAATCTAGATAGGACTGATAGGGAAACGTCAGACGAGGAATTGAGAGGTCTGGTGGCTGGATTGATTTAAAGCTTAAGTTTGCATTCAGCTGAGATAATAACTCTACATTATGGAAAGACAATGGGAGAATATGGGTGTCACCCTGCACACACTCACAAAATTGGAATTTTGTGGAAATTCACCAAACTCTAATATCTAAAGAGGGGTCTCTGCAAACAGCAGGAGTAGGGACCTTTTTTTTTTTAGCTGGGTCGTAATGGCAAGTATCTGAATTATTGAGTAAATGGTAAGTTCAATGGAGATTTCACAGTGAGGCTTTCTCCTTTACATGGAGTGTGTAAGGTTTATACATTCTGCCGGTGGATTCTGCTTCAGATTTTTTATTTCCTCCACAAACTGGATGTTTGTTTTGTTACCAACCAACTCTAAACTGGGTTTCCCTGTGGGCTAGGATTTTTCAATTACAGTCGGTATTCCTTCACCTAAATTTAGCCATTACGTGTTAGTCTATGGAATGTAAATACCTTGTGACAATCTGCATGTTTTCCCTGGGCCTATTCCACTGATATTTAATACCTTTCCCTGAGCAGATGGTAAATATCAACTGGACAACTGTTGTGGAATGGGTGTGGAGAGGCAGGAAGCTTGGCTAAGGTAGGCTATGCCTGGTTGGGCTGGAGCATTGCCTGTGCCTGGTTTGGTGATGGTGGGAGCTGGGCTGGGGCCAGGCTGTACGTCATGTGCTCACAGCACTTGCCAGAGGGACCCACTGTTTCACCAGTCCAAATACACATGTGATAAAACTGGCCTGTTGTTCTTGCGTCCACGCTTGTAATGAGGGTTTCATTATGGTTCGAGGGTGGAAAAGGGAAGAAATGGGAAGGGAAGGGATCACTCCCATATTTAGTCGGTGTGTGAGAGCAAAAGGCAGAAAATGGAGAAGGAAGGAGATAGAGAAAGATAAAAAATAAAAACGTGACAAAAGGAAAAAAGTAGGGAAGAAAAAGAGGCTGCATCAGTGACATAAAGTGACGGGGAGAAAGAGGGATGAGGTGGAATCAAGACTAGCAACCTACTCATTTGAAATCCTAGCATTCAGGAGCACCGATAAAAAGCTCCTAAGAAAAAATTTGAGTCACTGCACTTATTTTTAATTTTACAAATTACGCCTTGTAGTGAGTTAAGGAAGTAATCTGAAAGCAAGCTGGCCACAGTGTGTCTTGGATTAATGACACTTTATATATAATTTCCAGGCATTGGTATACTCTTCAGTTTTAATGCAAGTAATTTAACCAACTAGAGACTCAAATAGTATTTTGTGATTGGACATGAAGAGCTTGCATCTGGATCAGGACAGCAAATCTATGAAGAGAAGCTTTGATATGGGGATTAAAGAAATAGATCTCTCACTGCAACCCAACCAGTCTGCATTCAAAACTCCTCAAATATATTTTAACAATTTGTGTTTCAGTGCATATGGTTCTGCGAGGCTTACCTTTCTAGTTAGAATCCTATCTAGGAATCATCTGCATAGAGATGGCAGCAAATGAAAAAGGAACACCATACCACCCTGTATTAAACTTGTACCTATTTTTTTTATTGATGACTTTTAATTAGGGTGGACCTAATTTATGTGGTCAGCTTCGCACTTTATGGAGCAGTCACAATGTGTAGGTTGTATGTCGAATGTATGAAGTTACAACGCGTGGTGTTACCACGCGGTAGGTAACAACGCGGTCATTACAACGACCGAGCTGTTACCACGCGTGGCATTACATCGCAAGTCGTTTCAACGACTTGCACTAGGTGGCGCGCTGGACTTAGGAATAGTATAAATTACTATTCCTACTCCAGTTAGCGCAACAGCAGGGAAGGTGTTGGATTTAAAATCCAGCACATTCCCTGGCGTGGAACGCCACCTAGCGCAAGTCGTTAAAACGACTTGCGATGTAATGCCACGCGTGGTAAAAACGCGGTCGTTTTAACAACCGTGTTATCAACCCGCGTGGTATTGCTAGCGTTGTAAATGCTGTCTCCCTGTATGTCAGATTATTGTTTCAATAATATAGTGCTACCAGAATATCAAGGGCAAAATACTGAGGACTAAAATATTGAAAAGGTAAGTGCATATAGGTAAGTATAGAGGCTTTTGCTACAAAATACTAGTAGCACACTTTTATTAAAATTAAACTCCTGTGTGCAGGTTACTGAGGTTTAGTAAAATGTTTACAATAACAGCTGGAGACAAAAATCTATCTAGCACATATTTACAGAATCGCATTAGGAAAATCGCACACCGTCAAAGGTTAGTCCCTGGGAAGAAGCTGGCACAAATTTACAAGGTTGGCATCGGGAATGAAGAAGGATCAGGGAGTGAGGGAGAACACAAGAGTTTAAAAATAATGACTTCTGTTGATGATTATCACTGAGAGATGTTGCCCTGGTCATTCTTAAAGTTAATTTTTGACATGCAGAAATGCCACGCATGTGATGCAGTAAGTTGGTTTGCGGTAAAAGCATATTTCACTGCTCACTGGCCTCCTCCCGCCTCGGAACAATTCCATGTACCCCAACTTTCTTTCTGCAGGGGTGGCTCCTCTGTTATGGTGGAGAAGCGTCGCCCCCTCCCTGCTGAAAGCCAGCAGAGGCAATGACAAATAAAACGATAATAAAAAGTTTTTATTATTTTATTTTGCGTCCTGCCAACCGTGGGAAGGGCGGGGACAGCCACCGTGATGCTGAAGCTGCAGCACCAGGGAGGAGGGGAAGTGGTGGGCACTGCTAAATGGGCATGACCAAACCGTCATGCACACTTAGCCTTTTTCCACCTAGCTGTGTTGTACAGCTGGGTGGAGAAACCCCCACAGGCTCCCAGTCAATGTCTGAGCGCTGAACCGAGGTGCTCAGACCAATCCCAGTGCTGCTCACATGCTGGGAAAACTCCCAGCAGGTGAACAGCGCTGGGATTGGGAGCTGGTAGCATGTGCAGTGTGCACCATATTCCTGACATGGACGCACGGATTGGGAGGAAGGCGGCAGCCGTCGGAGCAGGTAAGCGCAGTTTTTGTTGTTGTTTTTTTTTTTTGTTTTACCCCCCTCTCCGGCCCCACCACTTCACAGTACTGCTCCTGTCTTTCTAATATAATAAAGGGCCTCGTGAATTATTAATGTAGTTGCAAAAAAGTGGTCACAATGTGTGCAACAAACTTTTGCTAAAAGTGATCACTTTCAAATAAAGCGAACTTTTTTTTTTTAAATGCCGCCCCTTTTCATTAAAGTAAACAGGGCTGCGTTTAAAAAAAAAAGTTTACATTTTTATGTTTGTTTGTCAGCTGCTGATGGTCCCATGGACCACTGTCTACTCTCCACCAAACTTTTTTCAACCTTCACAAATAACTCTTTTGCGAATGGGTTATCACCTCCAACGAGGTGTTGGTAACTTGGATATATCTAGCAAAGGGATTCTGCTAGAAAAAACACTGAAAAACAGCACACTGAGGAAGCAAGGCCTACAACACTCCCCTTGCAAATATCAACCATTTCTAGAAGGAAATCATCACAATGGGAGCTACCAAATGTCAACACAAGTAAGGGTTCATCTCATGCCTCCGTCCCGCAGAGGATCAGACTTTAACCAAGAGCAAGACATGGACTAAAGCAGAAAGGGGAGAAAGGAGGAAGAGAAAGTTAGGAAAACATTGACAGTGAAAAAACATAAATGAAAAAGAACTGACAAAAGAGTCAGAAGGTGTAGGTGGTGTAAGACAGAGGCAGGATGAGGAATCAACACTAGGCAGCAATGTAGTCAGCAACATGGCCATGTGGCAATATGGGTAGCGGGCTCCTAAGAAAAACATTGGGACCTTTAACGTAAGTATTTGTTTTCACAAATTAAGCACTGGACCCACTATAGATGAAGACAATATCCAGAGTGAGAGTGTTACTGGGTTACCTTATAAAGATAACACTGAAAACCAAACCGCCTCCAGGTAATTCCTAGAGGTAACAAATACCAATGAGAAGCTAAAAACGATCTAAAAGGTTAGGTATTTGATTTTTTTCTCATGGTCATACTCAGTATAGATCCCATCGAATAAAGTATTCCACAAATGAGAACTCTGTACCTACAAATAATAAATTCCATAATAGGAGTACATTTTCAGTTGAACAGTCAAGTATGTTTGCACCAGTAATACACAATAAACAAGTGTGAATGTTCACCTCTATCTGTAAAACATCCTTTTGTTACTTTACCAAAGAGGAATTTACAACCAATGATACATCTTACCGGTATTACCTGAAGGAGGGTACAGCTTCCCAACTACAGGGTGGAGGAATTCCATAGGTTCTTACCCAGGGTCAAAAAGAAGTGGTTCATGAAAAGTCCCACTTAAAGAAAACTATCGTAACCAAGGGTGGAATTAAACTTTAGCATTGATGAAAATAAAGATCTCAGGCATATTTACAAGCCCCTAACACCACTAGAACGTCACTTTTTCTAATGCTCCTTACCCCATATTTACAAAGTGGCGTTGAGCTACTTATCGTGGCTTAACACCACCTTGTAAATATGCCCCTTTCCACAGCGGTTCGCTGCGGCAATGGGGCGAGCAATAGGTTTTGCTGTTGGCGTTCCACCGCAACACCTATTACTTTTTGATGCTGTCCCATATTTACAAGGATGGTGCAGCTCCAAAAACTAAGGCCAGGTAAAAACTTGTCTTAGGATGGCTATACGAGCAGAAATTAATAATACCTTCTTGCATTTTGTTCTTTCTATATGTGCTGCACTCTGCATCACACATGGAAATGGCAAATCACCTTTAAAGATTGTTCATGTGGAGGGAGGTGTCCCTTTCTACACATAAACAATCGCCCCTACAGCACAGGTCCCCTTGCAACATGGCGCCAGGGTGCATGCGATGGCACTAGGCAGCTTTTTAGCGCCAGCACTAGAGAAAACGCAGGGTTGCACTGTATTTTTGTAAATATGGTGCATCCTTGCGTTTTAAAAATGTCAGTGCGCTGTGTTACCAATTTTGGAGTATTACCGCGCTCCGACATTTTATTGTACATATCCCCCTTCGACTTATTAAGCGTCACACAAGGATAGTTGACTATTGTATCGATTCAGACATCAATAGGCATAGCCATGTATACAAACACAACTCTCAGATTTCTCGCCTTAAAGGTTGGTGGATTAAATTTTGAAAAATAAATTGGTTTAAAGAGTCACCCATTGCTGTCGTCTAAGGATCGAAAGTCCTACAGAAAACATTTGGTGGAAGTGTTGCTGCTACTCAGCACTTAGAATTAATTTCCCCTGCACCTTCAATTTAGAAATTAGAGCTGGAGGCTACCTCACAATTCCTGGTACTCTTGATTTCTTGGAGCATTAGAGCATACCACGGTGTTTTTAGAAAAGGTAACTCTTCTATCTCATCCCGCCCATATAACCACCCAGTGCACCAGTCATATTTATGTCAACCAGCTCTGAAGTCCCCGGAATTTGCGAATCAGCTCACCACTGATAGTCACAGGAATATTGCATAATACACTTAGGGTCACATGCACAAAAGGTTTTAGCAGCCGCAAACGGAGAATCAGGCCATTTGTTACTGCTAAATATATTGCCTTTTGACAAGTACTAACCCTATCTTGCGATTCGGTAACCTATTATTGAATCGCAAAATTGGGTTTGCGAATCAGTAATAGGAAGTGGCCTGTTAAAGGCATCACTTCCAGATAGCGAGTCACAGGGGATGTAAGAATATTTTACAACCAGAATGCGATCGCAATACATTTGCAGCTTATTACCAATTTCAAGTTGGTGGTAACCCATTTGCAAATGGGAAGGGGTCCTCAAGGGATCCCCTTCCCCTTAGCGAATGTGGGCGCAAATATTTTTTAAGAGCAGGGAGTGGTCCCACGCACAACTGCCTGCTCTTAAAAAATAAATAAAATCAATTTTTGTTTTTGAAATGCATCCCGTTTTTGTTTAAGGAAAACAGGCTGCATTTCCCCCCAAAAAATTGATTTATTGAAAAAGCAATCACAGACATGGTGGTCTGCTGACCCCAGCAGGCCACCATCCCTGTGATCTTGGCCTTTCCCAACGGGTCACATATTGCGACCTGCCTCATGTATATTGATGAGGCACGTCCATTTGCGACCTGCTGGGAATGAAAAACTGTATCAAACATACTGTTGTGAATCACATTTTGCGACTTCCTAATTGCGAGTCGCAATTAGGAACTCGCAAAATGGAGAGGTGGTACATGTATGTGGCTGTAAGATCTGTGTATATGGCCCATTCTTCGTCATCTATCTCTCTCACGCCAACTCTCTCTCACACACACTCTAAATTTCAAGATCACGTGCCTGAGCCCACACAATACCCTCTTCCTTTTTCCATTATGTTTCCTGGACTGTCCGGAACATAAAATATAAAGGCCAGTTTGGAGCTCACAACACACTGTGGACTGTTTTTTTTAAAGAGAATAACAGAAGCTAATGTTGAGACCACCCAACTCGGTGACCGCCTCTTTTTTCAAACTCGGAAAGATGAATGATAAGTCAACCATTTGGCCCACCTAAATTAATGGTACTCAGTTTACTGATCTAGGAAAGATGGAAGGTCGGGCTGGCTTGCTCTGATAGAAGCCCAAAATCTGCAGACTGCTACAAACGTAATCAATGACTATTAAACCACTGAGCAAACGCACCGGCAAGCAACAACTTTTACAAGTAATGTATTTGCAATTTGAGGTATTAGAAATACCCGAACATATTCAGAAAATAACAAATTCTTCCCAAACTCAAAATGTTTGATAGTTAATTCAATTTTTTATTTTTGGTTTAAAAAACACATATGAACAATAAAACTCCTTTGTATAGCAACATGTAGAACATTCTACCAAATAAATAAAAAATCGTGGTTGAAAATACTTCTAACATTTACAAATTCATTACAGAAACATATTTAAAATACTCCTAAAATATTTTGTTGCCACTAATGAAATTCTGGTTATGGTGTTCATTATCCTCTCTTACAGAGGATTTGGATCACTAGTTTGATCATCGAATATGGTGCTGGGATTAAGTTTAACCTTAAAATTGCGGACAGAAGAGCGAAATGTGTTTTAAAGACTGAACCAGATGCAAGTCACAAAGCCTGCCCAGTCTTTCTTTCCAGGGAGTACCTGCCCAAGTCCCAAGAGACCTCGCTTCAGGGGGTGTTTGGGGTGTTACACCCCCCGAAAAAATGTATTCTGTAGTACATAGTTGGGTACAAGGGCTTTTGAGTCGAGTGTGATTAAGCGTCTGTCGCATTTCACCTGGAATCTTTACATACCCACATTGACAACAACAACAACAAAAAACACACACAAACCCCCATCCACCTCATTACCTCCAACAGTAGCCTAGCAAGTATGCCATGATCATGGCACAAGCAGGGAACCTGACCCCTTGGACTGCTGTTGGGGGGTATAAAAAGACAGCAATTATGAGGACTCAATTGGCCCCAGTGCCACTGCACCTGTTGCACCAATGAATGGTAGCTACTTCCCTAACCACCAGCACTGATCATGCATTTCCCTTCCAAACGCACTTTTCCAACAAAGGAGATATTATGTCTATCCAACTATTTGAGTGTACGTAAAACCCTCTGTAATTGACTTGTGTCTATTTGAAAGACAATGTGCAGGCTATAATCGAAGTAATCTCGGAGCACTCAAAGTCTATACGATAATGCACGTTTGGCTTGAAGACCCCTTGCAGCATTCTTTGTTAGCTACTTTTACTAATGAGAAAGAAGGTTCGAGCTTGGATGCTCATATGTACTTCTGAAATGTCCTGGAAATGTTCTCCTATGTTATAAATTGTATCCCATTGAATTGTAGCAATTGTAAAGCACTAGATGTACTGGTTGGGACCCCAGAGCCTTTCTTAATTAGTGGGTGCTTGGATTGTTGGGCATTTTTCATAGAACCGGAGTTTGTAGTGTGCACTGTGTGGAAAGCATTTAATGTCACACATGAGGTTCCAAAGCGTGCTCCAACGCCGTCACAAGAAAATTTTACTCTGATTAAGCATGAGTAAAGAAGATACTGCGGCGGTGCGTCCATTGGGGCGCAGGGGCGGAGCCCCACTTAACGCACGCGGTGTGCTTGCACTGCAGCAAATCCAGCAATGATGAATATTTATTTATTCTTGTGTAGCGGCCGCCGGCCGGGAGTCGGGACATGAAGGGGGGGGGGGGGGGGGGGGGCGGCGGGGGGCGAGCACTAGAAGGTTGAGTGACAGTGACTGTAGTTACAGTTGTTTCAATTTCACCCTGCCATGCACGGACACTGCCTGACAGCGGCTCGCAATTTATTTGCGCATGCTCGAGTTTGGCTCTCGACAAGCACGAGCATGCGCATTCGCCGCACTGTCTGCCAGCCAGCTAGGCACTACTATGGACTGAGAGGGAGGGGGCCGAGAGGCCGAGGGTTGCCTCATGCAGCAGCCCCATCTCTCGGTATGGGCGAGCCCTATCCGTGCTCTTTAGCCAATCCAGGGCAGGCGCTGCTAATGCAGCGTCTCTGGATTGGCTGAGAGCCTGAGGCAGCCTACGATGAAACTGCATTGGGTGCCACGCAACTATGGCCAATCTCTGTGGCTTATGTCTGAACACAGTGACAGTGATTGGCCATGAAGTGCGCAGCGCTCTCTCTGCAGTCCGTCGCGTCATCACGCACAGTGCCACACTGTCTGCATACACACCTCTTGGCGGCGGTGTACAGTGTGTGTCAGCGTCGTGTGACTCGTGTCGTGGGGACTTGTCCATTGTCCCTGACTGAGCCGTAGCGCCGTTATTTGAGGTAAGCGCAGCATTGGCACTTTATGACTTTGGTGCCACTATATCTCCCCGGGAGGATGCTGTGCTCCTGACTCAGCCTGTGTTCCCCGTTCGCTCAGTGCTTTTTAATTTATAAGGCCAGAACGAGGAAGGAAACCGACTGCGAGTCAAGGACAATTTTTATTAACAGCTGAGTCTGGGACCCGGAAGGCCCCCACATCACTTAAAGTCTCGTTCTGTTCTTCTTTCATTCCTATCATCCTTGCCCTCCCTGTCCTCAGTTTAATTTCTTTCACCCCCCTCCTTGTTCTTCCCCACCTGCTCCTTCCCTTTCCACCATCTCTTCTTCGTCAATCTTCTCCATTATAGCCTTCCTCCCTCCCTCCCTCCCTCCCTCTTCTGCCGTCTTCTTTCTTCCCTGCTTTCTATCCAGGAAGAAAGATTGCCTGGGGCTGCACCACTCTGACCTCACTGGGGGGAGTTCCAGGTACAACACTAAATTTAACACCAAGCTTTCCCAAGGGAGGGTGACACGGGGTCTTATGGCTGATGCTAACCTTAAAATAATATCCAATCAATCCGTATTTGGAAATGCTGAGCCTAACCTTTAATCAGGCAAATGGGCCCTTTACATTAAATGCTTCATGGAGAGAGGCGGGGGGGGGGGCAAGGAGGTGCGGGATGGTGCAAGACACAGGGTAGGGAGGCAGACGGTGGAAAACATGGGAGGGAACGGGGTGGGAATGACAAAAGATAAATAGAGGAGGAAGCGAGATACACCAGTAAGCTCTGTGCAAAATGAAGAGAAAGAGAGAGACGAAGGGAGGGCTAGAGATGAAGCCACCATGAGATGGGCTGGTGTTGAAATTTTTATGCAGCGCTTACTAGTCCTTTGTGGGGCGTCCAAGTGCTGGCCTACCTAGGTAGCACGCCGTATAGGGTGTGTGTTGGGAAGCCGTTGTCTTTGCTTTAAGGTCGTAAAACAAGTAGAAATGTGGAGTGTAGTCTGAGAAAGGCATCACATAACAATGCAGATCTACAACCCACTGAGGAGATGTAAGGAGGGCAATCTGCCATTCCCATACATCCCAAAGATGTCTGCATTTGGCTGACACAGTAATGTTTAACACGAGACGAGGCTTTTAACTTTGACTTTCACTCTTCATGAAATCAGCATATCACTCCTCATGGAATTTCAATCTTGAAGGTCTGAGAGAAATATTCATTTGCCTCAATGAGCAGTCCATAGTCATAGCTCGGTAAAATTATTAGACATTCTTGCAGTGATTGGAGAATGTTTGGCCCTGATGAAGTGACTGTCGCAAAACACGTGCTGGCTGCTGTGTTCCATTCTGTTGTGTGTGATGAACATTTGGATATGATGATGCCATCGGAATAAATTCTACCGCATTATGACTATGGGCTGTTTTTTGTGACGTCTGAACATTTGTCTCAGACCTTCAAGATTAATATTCCTTTTGGACTAAATAATACCGGGAGGGTAACTCCAAATCTGAGATTTGAGCGCCGGGCCTAACCTGGACCCAGACTCATTGTTTTTTATACCACTCCACAATTACACACATAACACCCCACCCACCACACATCAATGGTAGTCCAGCTAAAGGGGTCCTGTTGGACACCATATTCTCAATAACCGCAGACATATACTTCAAGCTGGGTAATGGACATATCCATCCTTGCACACAGCACAACGCCCAAATAAGTAAAGAACTTGAACTATAACTCCACAAATATCACTAATCATTATAAGACTCCTGCAACCTAATCAAACTCCCAAAAACAGCACATAAAGCATACCTTTACGGCCCGGGATCCAACTAAAATAAATAACAAATCAGATTTCAGTCAGTGACAGAATCTTCAAAACCAGGATGTCACCGTCCTGAACTCTGAATGAAGGCAGGCCATGGTAGTGGCAAAATAAATGTGTGATATTCAAATCTCCATAACATAAAATGACATAATAGAACATAACATTACATTACAATTCATCACACGACACGACCTAACATAATATATAATAACATATATTTGAACTGCATTGTTTTTTAACACGGAAAATCTCAATAAAGTATGTTTTTAAAAAAACACAACATAACATACCATACCATAACTATCACGCAAAAGAGAGTTTGTCAGGACATATATTTCCGAGCACTATGCTGTGCACTCACCCCTCCTGTGACCCTCAATAGCAGCTAATGAATTACAATTGCTTCAAATATTTTACTAGGGAGGCACACTTTTAGACCAATTAAATGATTACTAACTCCTTGACTGATAGCCCTTTAGTGTGTTTCGCTTTTTATCTTGTCATCCATTTTGTGAGAATTCATAAATCTATAAAGACAACACTTCATGGAAACTGAGAAATAGTGCTAGAGTGCCTGCTTTTCGGTCAAGCAGCATGACCTGCACTGTGTATGAGAAGCCAAATAAAGTGTGTCTCTCTATGTCAAACTTTGAAGCAAACATAACACAAGATAAAGTTACAATAAGTAACATAACATGGAAAAAACGAAATATAGATGGAGGGTATTTCCCCATATTAATTTGCACTCCGTGTTTTCTACTTGTGTCTTAATTCCATCGTGTCATGATCAAATCCCTAAATAAATGCTGCTAAACAACGTTGTTGTGTTACTAGTGTTGGTAAAAAATATTTTAAAATAGATTATGTTGTGGACAAATCATGCAAATCGAATTTTTCTGAGTTTTTCAGTGTCTGACATCAAACATCAGAGATCCTAAGAACAAAAACATCCAAATGCCTTTCTCGATTTCCTGAATTGCCAGAGTTTGAATGTTACAAGACTTCCTGTCCAAATTCTCACATCCTGACTCTCCCATATCATTAGTGGCTGAACTATGAATATATCTAAATGCAGCCGCTAGACTTCTTACAGGCACCAACAGATTGGACCAGATCTCATCTGCTCTCAAGAGTCAATTGGCTCCCAATTGAAGAAAGATGCATCTTCAAGGCAGCCTGTATCACCCACAAAACCCTCCGCACTGCAGACCTAAATATTTAGAAAAAAAACTATTGAGAGCAGGTAGAACTCGGGTTTTAAGAAGATTAGAATCACTCCTTCCCATCCTCCTAAACTGAAAAAAATCCTAGAAACATTCCTTCTCTGGTAATGCTCCATCGATTTAGGACTCACTTCCCAAAGACCTTCCCTGAAGCCCTTCCTATACCCGCTTTACAAAGAATCTCAAAACTCTACTACTGAACAAATACTTCAACCCGCCACCCTGAGCCTACTAGACCAACAGGATAGTTCGATATGGTCGCCTGACCCAATTCAGCATTCAATCTGTCACTGATGCCTCTGATGTGAGTTAAAGGTCATTTTAAAAGGGAGGTTAACGGAGACGCCCATCTCATCTGACGTCACAATTTCGCAAGCTGTGAGTCACAGCTTGCGAAATTGTCAAGTACCAGGAAGAAGCTTAACACATCCATCACATATTTTAATAAATTGTTTCTATTTTTATTTTCAGCACCTTCTAAAGCTTGACAACCATTACCAAATTTTTGGTCATATTTCCGGCGAAGAACAAGACCTCCTTTGCTGCTCTTTCACCCCGGCTATGACCCAGCAAACACCAGAGTTAAAGGTAAGGAAACTGATGCTATTTTTTTTTTTTAGATTGGAGTTAGGGCTATGTGTGTGGTCACTGTACATGGTGGTTAGGGTAGGCACACCTTCTGAACATTGTACCCTCAGTGGATGGAATTTACTAACAGCCTTAGCCCTGTGATTTGGGCAATAACGGTTGTTAACAGCACTATCTATCCCTTGCCTTGTTCAAGGCCCTCAAGCAGTGTCTGTTTCAGTGCCTTCAGCAACCACTATGGCACACAGAGGCAGCAGGCAGTAAGGCTGTATTTTTAGCAGTCATGTTGTGCAAAGGGGAGCTGTTGGAGATTTATTGCGATACTGCACAAGATATATGTATTTATACAGAAATTTGATATTATTGCACCGCACCTTATATGTTGTACTTTGATTATTGGCAGGTTTCTTTAATATATATTGGTAAGGCCAGCATCGGCATCATGAATACAGTACAAGAGCTGATTACAAGGTCATTCCAGGCACGGCCACTTGAAGAGAAAATACATTTAAAGCAATTGGGACCTCATCGGCCTGACCTAAAACTACAGCAAACTTCCCAGGACAGATGAAAAATGTCCACACGTACATTCTCAAACGCCTGGTACACAAAAGCCGATTGGCTTACAGGGTGCCCTTTAAGAAATTCTCTGTTCTGCTTCCCCTGCTTGCTGTTTGGTGGCGAGTTTTCTTCGACAAATCAAGGAGTAACAGACTTGAAGCATTTGTCTGAAAAAATAAAGAAGCATTCACGCACAAGAAAGCATATGGAAAACCTGACTAGACTGGGAATGTTGGGGGAAGATGCTCAGATTGAGCAGCAGATAAGTGATGCATACCGCAAAGCAATACAGGAACACAATGAAGCAGTTGATAGGAACAGACAGATTCTATCCAAAATAATTGATTGCATTCGTTTCTGTGGTGCTTTTGAACTGGCATTGCGAGGCCATGATGAATCGGATGGTTCCCCAAATCCTGGAACATTCAAAGGCCTTGTGGATTTAATAGCAAGCATAGACAAGGATATGGAAGCACATTTAGCAAGTGCTACAGTCTTTAAGGGCACCTCTAAAACAATACAAAATGAACTTCTTGAGTGTATGCTCGAAATTATGAGAAGCCATATTGTGCAAGAATTGCAAAACACAGACTTTGTGGCTATTCAGGCTGATGACACCACTGATGTGGCCACTAAAACACAGTCCGTATTAGAGTTTCGATACATTGACAATGACAGACAAGTTGTGGAGAGGTTCTATGGTTTCACACATTTAAGAGACTCTAGTGCAGAAACCATTACTGCAGCTATACTGCGTCAACTGAGCTTAATTTTTCCAGAGCTGCCTCAAAAAAAAAAAAACTTATTGCGCAAAGCTATGATGGTGCGTCCGTAATGAGTGGAAGCCTTAGTGGAGTTCAGAAGAGAATTCGAGATGTGTACCCTAATGCTCATTATGTGCACTGTTACGCTCACCAACTTAATCTTATTATGCAACAGGCAGTATCAAAGATCACCGAGACACAAATTTTCTTTCAGGATATAGGAGGCATGGCAGCATTCTTCTCGCGTTCCCCCAAAAGAACAGAAGCACTTCATGACATTGTAGACAAAAGCGTTCCAAGGGGATCCTCAACTCGTTGGAACTTTAACATCCGTACAGTCAACCTAATCTATGAACATAGAGAGGACCTTCAGAAATGTTTTGAAGCCATAGAAGCCAATGATGAGTTTGATTACAAAAGTCAGATTGAAGCCCGTGGCTTTGCTAGAACACTACAAGACAGAGAGTTTCAGTTCTTACTGTTTTTATTTCATGATATAATGGTAGCTGTCGACCTGTTATACAATCAGTTACAAGCACGAGAGATAGATACTGTCAAAGTGCAAGTATATACTACTATGTTTGTACAAAGCATAAGCAAAGTGAGAGATGGGGTTGACAATTTAGACAGCAAACTGCCAGAGCAATCTACTTCCTCAAACCGGCTGAAAAACATC
The DNA here is from genome assembly GCF_964204655.1 of Triturus cristatus. Lineage (NCBI taxonomy): Eukaryota > Metazoa > Chordata > Amphibia > Caudata > Salamandridae > Triturus > Triturus cristatus. The sequence continues at coordinate 310,502,709 of NC_140595.1, forward strand.
ACCACTATGGTCCGAATTGCAAAGGAGATCTGTGACATTGTAATTGTGCAGGCAAAAGAGCGTTTTTCTTTCACAAAACATTTGGTGAGTGCCACATTATTGCAAAGTCAACAGTTTGCCAAATATGATGAATCCTTCCCGGAGCGTGCTCTGAATGAGGCTGTGGGAGCTTATCCTATGCTGAATAAAGAAGAGCTGAGAACTGAGTTGACTGTACTGTACGCAATGCCTGTGTACCGGAAGGCCACAAGTGCCTTGTCTTTGCTGGCTTTAATACATAAACTTAATATGGAAAAGTCACTTGGAGAGACAGTGGCTTTACTTAAAATTGTCATAACCACTCCTATGACAACAGTCGAGTCAGAACGATGTTTTTCAGCCTTAAAGAGGATTAAGACATTCCTGAGAAACACCATGCTTGAGGAAAGACTCAATGCTTTGGCAATGCTCTCTGTAGAGAGCAAACTAGTTCAGAAAATCCCGGAGTCTAACATTAAAGTTATTGAAAAGTTTGCTGCTCTTAAAGAGAGACGTGCTGATTTCATTTACAAAAAGTAAACAATGTTGAATGCTGCTACTTTGCAACCAGTTTAGTTTGTTAAATAAAAAACATCTGTGAGTGAGGTACTCAGAAATGCATTGTATCTCGAAGTCTGTTATGAAGCTCTGTGGTTATACTGAATAAGCAGCTACCTATGTTATATGATATCTCTTTATTAATGTTATAACTGCACTTTCACAATTGCTTTATTAACCTTCCTGCTGTCTCAAATTTGCTTGAAAATGCACCATTTCTCTTCTTTCAAAATTTTCTCGGGGGAAGAACCCCCCCGAACCCTCCTTATAGGGGTTCGGGCTCGCTCGCTACGCTCGCTCGCAACGGTGAAGTATACCAATCATTTTACGCTCACCACTTTCAAATGTCACCAGCCGCCCCTGGGAGAGTATAGGTAGAGTTGCCCGTGCACACACTTGCCGCCTTCTGTGTGGTCACGTAAGAGGCAACCTTGTTTGTTGTTCATATTTAGTGTCGACTTGCATTCAGCACAGAGTTGGACAATAGGGGATTCCTGCCGGATCCCAATTCTGGCAGCTATTTCTTGATCAGATCTGGGATTCAGCAGACCCAGGGAAAGATACTGATCTTGTCCTGCTGCCATTTACAGACATTATGACATTCAGCAGCACCTGCATGTTGTCTAAATTCCATTTGGATAAGCAACCTGCAGGAGTGAAGGGTCTTTCTTATTTTAACACCCATCAAGGCACAAAGAAAGGCTTGATTTAAAGGGCCATCAGTCCTCCTTTTGTTCGAGTATCATCCTTGCTGAGAGACATCTGGGGTCAAACACCTAGATACCAATACAATGGAAGGAAACAAAGGTGCACAGCTACTTAAGAGAAACTATTGGAGGCAGGGGTTTAACTTTGTTCAACTCGCTATGTAAGAGATTTACTTGCAGTGTAAGTGTGCAAGATTTATGTCAGTATGAGTAATTACAAAGATATTGACTTAAATGGCACCAAGTATTTTTTATTTAACTCTTTTATAGTGCTACAAATCCCAGTATATGGTGTCAGAGCTCTTTACATCCCACACAGATACACAGGCACAATAAATCATACAAGTGTGTAAATCAATGTACATTAAATGTTGCATATAATAATGGTGGTTATAGGGTTTGGGAGTCATATCATCCATACTTGTAGACATTATATGTTAAGAGTGAATGTACGGGAGAAACACAAAGTCAGGATATAAAACATAAGTCTGTGATTGGGGTTGTCTGTACTAACAAGGCTTTATTACTTCCCAAAAGAACACCTTCTTTGTAATTTTAGAATAGTAATAGATTGGGAAAAAAGCAATAATGATCTAAAACCATGACTTACATCTCGATGCCGGTAAATAGATCACTCTGCTATATTAAAGGCTTGCAACTTTTGAACTGGAAGTAACAAAATGATCTTGGTGTCTAAAGCAGTAGCCCACTTACCTAGTTAAATAAAAAAACAATTCCGTGATCTGCATGTTACACAATGTGCTTTGCAGGAGGCACATTAACCCTCCATACAACTTTACGAGTTAAAACTGTGACTGGACAAAACATAGAACTCTCCCAGAACAGTGTTAACAGTGTTAGGATTGAAATGCAACATTTTACACATTTTATTAGATTGTCGAAGATTTTTAAATTTACGTAAATTATTCCTCCGTCCGATATTCTTAAAATATGGTGTAAGGACGCGCTTACAAGCATGGGAGCTTCTTGCTGATATGGAAAATTTAGATATAGCAATAGCCATTGGGAAATATATGCAAGGTATATATAAGCTCCCCGCCCCATTAGAGGCGTAAGAGTAGCTAGTGCCTTCCAATTGTAAATGAAATTATCTGTTATAAAACTGTTTTAAAATTGTTAAGAATGATTTTTTAAGGATTTTATGACTCTTAATGTTTAAGAACATAATTTAGCAATGTGGACATTTTTAAATGGTATTGTAAATGCTGTGGTTTAAAGACCAATTGGTCTAAATAAACATTATTTTTGAACTGAACTGAACAGTGTTAACCACTAGAGTTATCCTACAGCTATCATGATCCCCTTAATATTGCTGACAACAAAAAGATGTCTAGAACAGGTGTCTTCACCAAAGTAGTAATTTTTAACAATTCAGCCTCTTTGTGATAAATTAAGTCATCTGGAACAGATTTATTGTCACACGTCCCTGTTGCCAATTTCTTTGCAGCAGATTTAAAAAAGAAATTTAAATTGACGATCAGACTCTGCTTTTCAAGCCCCGCCCTCCGTGAATCCACCCCCTTTCCTTTCTCACACCTAGACCCCCAATTTATGGGTTCACAGTCATTTTTTCCAGTCCCATCACTGATTGGGCGCATACAGGAGGGTTATGTGTCATGAGTGAGGTTCAGGGGATGCGACAAACCTCTGAGTAAAGGATAGGGAGTAAGCCAGACAGAGATGTACTTGCACCTACTTGCCATCTTCCGTGCGGTCGGAGATAAGGCAACCCAGTTTTTTGTACACGGCTGGTTGACTGAGAGTCCCAATGTTGGCTGAACACATACACGTAGTACTATTAATTCAATAATACGGAGTTTCGGCTTAGATCACTCAAACACAGCAATACAGATCCCATGGACGTCATTTAAGGGTTTAGTAGCAAAGTGGCGTAGCTGGGAGGACAGACCGCGTTTTCGTGGTGGCGGCCTACCCCCGCTATCCCGTGTTGTCTCAAGCGGCAACAGCAACCCCCCCCCCCCTCCTCAATGCGTTTGGGGGCGGCAAACTGAGGTGATACTCACCAGCATCCACCCGCTCTTCACTGAGGCCGCCACGGGGCGGCAAACCCAGAGACCACCACAGGTGCCCTAAGTGCTAGCTATGCCACGGGAGCTGCGACCCCTGGCTTGCCCTTTACTACCCCTAGCACTGCCTTTGTGACCCCTGGCCTCAGGGGTGGCAAATTCAGTGACAAGAACACAGGGGCTCCCCTCACTTTATTTTCTGTCAATTTTTGTTATTACCCTAATAGTGAATACATAAAATATGTTATTCACTAATAGTGTAATAAAAATCGACTACAATACACTGGAATATGCCCCTAAATGGCAGCTGAGATAAGTAAAAAATGCTTTTAAATGTGTGTTTTGTGCATGCTTGAGGGTGACAGTGCTTTTACGTGAGAGTGCAGTTCTTTAAGTGGAATTAAAAAACTAAGGGGTCTCTCAAAGGAGCGTGGCCATTTAAATTAAGGGTGTGGTTTAAAAACACAAACTAAAAACCTGTGCTTAGCATAGTGTGTCGCCCGACTGGTATTGTGCTGTTTCTGTCATTGCATCCAGATATATAATACAGCATGTAACATTACACCAACAACAAGCCAGGACTATTGGGTTTGTCAGTGGTTGTTAGTTGCGTAAGATAAATAAGCAACAACTATGGCTTCTTGTTAAGGACCTGGAAAATGCTTCGGTTCTGACATGATGAAACTGTGAAAGAACAAAAAGCAAGTAACATCCAGGGAAGGGTGGCACTGCTGCAGAGTTAAGATTTTTTTTATTCCATCCTGAGGGCGAGGGCAAAAACCGAGAGCCCGATAGGGACCCGTCCCATCACCTGCTTTTTAGAACGGTCGGTGATGAGCACTGGCAAGACCCGGCCCACTTAAAGCCCTATGCGAGTGTATAAGTGTAATATAGGTGAAAATGGAGGTCAAAGGGCTTGTGATGTCACTTCCGCTACCCCTGGCATTTGGGTGAATTGACGTCCATGGCACATCAGAAGATGAGGCACAAAAGCGTATTGTTGTACTTACAATTTCCAGAACCATTAATATTCCTGCCGCAGACTTGACGAAGCCAACATCGAGGGAGATGAATTTCCAGGTGAGTGTTGTAGAGCTGGACACGCCCGCTGTGCTGGTCTGGGTGCTGATTTTTGAGGGAAACTCAGCCATGATGTGAGGACTGCTGTATTTGGGGGTTTCAAATAAGGCTGACTCCCAAAACTGACCGCAATGCTTGAAACAACGCGCCCTGTTTGTTTCCCAAATTTCCCCCTGACGTCACTCTGTTGAACTTTGCACCATGTCACTCTGTCTTCTGTGCTGTGCGTTGTCCGTACTCCAAGGAGGCTGACACCAGCACCACCGGTCTGAGAGCAGCGCTACTTTAACGGCGAGAGCGGCCACAGCCCAGCAGTGCGCGCACACGCCTTTCTTCAGAACACGCTTCCAGGCGCTGGTTTTGGTCACGTGTTCCTCTCACGCGTCGCCGTTGACCAGCCAGGCAGGGCTTGGGTGGGTCCCAGGGTAAGTACACATTGGCAGAGAATGCGCCGGGAGACTTTGGCTCGCACCTTATTTGGTTTCTGTCAATGATTCCTCCATTGAGATGGGGCTGCAAATGTTTAGTCAATACTTTAAAACAATCCCGCTGGGGCGGGGCTAGCGTGAGAGGTGCGCTGTGGGCAGTGCAACCTGCTGTTTGGAAAACACAACCCTGACGTCGACAAGGCGGAGGAGGCGAGGAGAAGCATAACATTCGACCAAGCTATTTTTGGAGACAGTGTCCTTCGAAAGCCACAGGTGTGCCCGAGGATGCATGCTTCTTCTAATGCGTTTTATGGAATATTTGTTTTGCTGACAAAGTGCTGTAAGCTGTGTTTTTTATACGTGAGTGGTCTACTGCTCGGCACGTGGTGCATTACGGGGACATCCGGTGAATATTACATTAGTCTCAACACCCAGCAGACGCAAGGGAACATGGGGGGATTGTTCGAAATACAGGTCTTGATAAAGAGAACAGTTGTTTCCTTTAAACTGCCAGACCCCTTTAACTGGAGGACAACGTCATCTTAAGCCCTCCTCTGTGATCCTGTGCCTTTAAGGTGTGAGGCTCTGCTCAGGGGAGTAGCCAGAAAACCAAAATGCCCCGAACTTTGAACTACACTTCTACTGGCAGGCAGCACGTGACGAGAGTGTGCTCTGCACTCCCTAAAAGAGCTGCCTTCACTGCTCCATCAAGAGAGTAGTCAGAAAATTAGAAGGCCCCCCACTTTGCACTAAACCTCTGATGCACACCAAGCAAAAGAAGTAAATGTGCCCACCCTCCACTTGAAGAGCTCCCTTTTCTCTTCCATTCATCTATTCACCCACTATTTCACCTTTACATTCTGTCATCCATTAATTCATTTATCCATCATTCAATCTATTCCTATCCCATCCGTTCACCAGCTCTGCCACCCATCCATCCACTCTGCCATCCGTCCATCATACATTCATCCACTGCCACCCGTCCATGTCTTTTCACCCACTCATCTATCAATCCTTTTACTTTGGCATCCTTTCACCTGCACATCCACCCATCCATTCACTCCTCTTACCCATGCATCCATCTGCCCTCTCATCCATCCATTCACCCTTCCTTCCATTCAATATTCCTTCCATTGTTCCCTCTTCTATCTACCCATCTTTTGATCTTTCCTGCTTGCTCTTCTACTGACACTGTATTCCTTTATAGCAGTAATTATTAGCTTTTGTCTGCGGAGTTGCAGACAGACTAGGCCTATAAAGAACCCCGCCCTCACTGTAGCTGCTAAAGCGGGGGTCCAGGCTGCCCTTGCGCCCAACCATTTATGGAGCTATATTCTCACCTCTATGTCCGTCTTCTTGATCAGATTTGCCTCCTCCAGACCGCGGCCCGTGCAGGTAAGATCGGTGGGGCGGTGAGGATGTCGACATACAACGAGGGGAATGTATTATTTATTTAATTTTCCCTCGTGGTCGTCTGTCGAATCCCACCCCGTCCCACCGCTCTTACCTGCACGGGCCGCAGCTGCTTTCACCCTTGCTAGAGCCACCTGCATCAATGAATGAACTTAGAACAATGTGTTTAGTGGAGGACTGGTGCATGTGGTGGTGGCCAAAGGCCCTCTGTGGTGCAGGGTATGATTAGATGTGAGGAATCGGTGTCGTGACCAGTTAGAAGGACCCAGGCTGAGGCCATGCGTTGCAGAGTCAGGTCACCAGTGGAACTGGTGTCAGCCTAGGTGCGAGGTTACAGGGATCTGCCGCGTCGACGTGTGACACAGGCAGGCACACCACTCTGATTCTGGGCAAATCACTTAATCTCCTGGAGCCTAAAAAAAATACAAATAATAATGGGTCCTTATAAGTGCTGGAATTCGAAAACAACTACACTTGCGAACCCATAAATTGGAGGTTAAGGTGTGGCAGAGGAAAGGGGCTGGAGTCACGAGGGGCAAAGCTTGAAAAGTAGAGTCTAGCAGTCAACTTATAGATTTAATTTACAACAAATCTGCCACAAAGAAATTGGCACTGAGGACATGTATGACAGTAAATCTGTGCTAGACTACTTAACTGGTCACACAGAGGCATTCAAAAACACCTGCTGCAGAAATCATCATGTGCTCAGCAATTTTGAGGGAATTGTAATAGCAGTAAGATAACTCTAGTGGTTCACAGGTCTGGTATGGTGGTTCAGTGGACTAATGCGTTCACTGTAGGGTTCTGTGTTCAACCTCATAGTCACAGGTTCAAATCCTAGCGGTGCCATTCAGCCTTTCATCCTGCTGATGTCAATACAATGAATGCAGTCGGGTAACAATAAACATCTGTTATTCAGTGCCAAGATACACTTCTGGATGGACATGCGCTTTACAAATACCCATGTTATGTTAACCCAGTTTCTTGGCGAGTTCTCTGCTTTGTCCAGTTACAGTTTTGACTCATAAAGTAGCATAGAGTGTTAATGTCCCAGCTGCAAAGAAGATCGTGTACCATGACGATCATAGATTTGCATTTTATTTAGTTGGGTAAGTGGGCTACTGCTTTTGACAATGAGATAATTTTGTACTGCCAGTTCATAAATTTCAAGCCTTCTAATATAGCACAGTGATCTGTTTACCGGCATCATGGTGCGGCATGCAAGCTGTAAGTCATGGGTTCAAATCCTTATTGTTTTTTTTCTCTCTGTTCCTACTCTAAGATTGCATACAAGGGTTCCTTTGAGAAGTAATGTGTCTTGTTAGTACAGACAACCACAGCCACTACGTTATGTTTTATATCCCGACTTTGTGTTTCTTATTCACTTAACATAGAATTAGAAAGTCTACAAGTATGGATAATATTTGTTTCCTACACCTTATAACCCTCATTGTCCTGTTTAACATTTCCTGTACATTGGTTTAAACAAGTAAAGCTCTCTGACTCCCTACACGGGGATAAGTGGCGCTATAAAATAAATTCAAAAAGTAGGTGTCATTCAAATCAATATTTATGTATTTACATCAGATTGGTCGCACACTGCTACACCTACCAGTCGTGTTCCCCCAATGAAAATGGTCCCTGAAGGTCAGCGTCGGCGGATACACCTATGCTCAAGAGTGCGTGCAAGTATGCGTGGCGTGTGCCATCCCTGGACACGTGTTTCGAGGTAGTTGCCTCTCGTCAGCAGGGAGTAGGAAAATGAGAGTGGGGTTGCTGTGTAAGCTGCTAAAAACATAATCAGGTCTAGTACCTCTCTTAGCGCGCAGGTGCGTAACCATGAGTCCATCGACTCCACCGGCTCAAGGGAGCCTGAATATAAAGTTACATCAGATTGGTCGCACACTGCTACACCTACCAGTCGTGTTCCCCCAATGAAAATGGTCCCTGAAGGTCAGCGTCGGCGGATACACCTATGCTCAAGAGTGCGTGCAAGTATGCGTGGCGTGTGCCATCCCTGGACACGTGTTTCGAGGTAGTTGCCTCTCGTCAGCAGGGAGTAGGAAAATGAGAGTGGGGTTGCTGTGTAAGCTGCTAAAAACATAATCAGGTCTAGTACCTCTCTTAGCTCGTAACGGACTTTGGTTACGCACCTGCGCGCTACGAGAGGTACTAGACCTGATAACGATTTTAGCAGCTTACACAGCAACCCCACACTCATTTTCCTGCTCCCTGCTGACGAGAGGCAACTACCTCGAAACACGTGTCCAGGGATGGCACACGCCACGCGTACTTGCATTCACACTCGAGCATAGGTGTATCCGCCGACGCTGACCTTCAGGGACCATTTTCATTGGGGGAACACGACTGGTAGGTGTAGCAGTGTGCGACCAATTGGGTTTAACTTTATATTCAGGCTCTCTTGAGCCGGTGGAGTCGACGGACTTTGGTTACGCACCTGCGCGCTACGAGAGGTACTAGACCTGATAACGATTTTAGCAGCTTACACAGCAACCCCACACTCATTTTCCTGCTCCCTGCTGACGAGAGGCAACTACCTCGAAACACGTGTCCAGGGATGGCACACGCCAAGCGTACTTGCATTCACACTCGAGCATAGGTGTATCCGCCGACGCTGACCTTCAGGGACCATTTTCATTGGGGGAACACGACTGGTAGGTGTAGCAGTGTGCGACCAATTGGGTTTAACTTTATATTCAGGCTCTCTTGAGCCGGTGGAGTCGACGGACTTTGGTTACGCACCTGCGCGCTACGAGAGGTACTAGACCTGATAACGATTTTAGCAGCTTACACAGCAACCCCACACTCATTTTCCTGCTCCCTGCTGACGAGAGGCAACTACCTCGAAACACGTGTCCAGGGATGGCACACGCCATGCGTACTTGCATTCACACTCGAGCATAGGTGTATCCGCCGACGCTGACCTTCAGGGACCATTTTCATTGGGGGAACACGACTGGTAGGTGTAGCAGTGTGCGACCAATTGGGTTTAACTTTATATTCAGGCTCTCTTGAGCCGGTGGAGTCGACGGACTTTGGTTACGCACCTGCGCGCTACGAGAGGTACTAGACCTGATAACGATTTTAGCAGCTTACACAGCAACCCCACACTCATTTTCCTGCTCCCTGCTGACGAGAGGCAACTACCTCGAAACATGTGTCCAGGGATGGCACACGCCACGCGTACTTGCATTCACACTCGAGCATAGGTGTATCCGCCGACGCTGACCTTCAGGGACCATTTTCATTGGGGGAACACGACTGGTAGGTGTAGCAGTGTGCGACCAATTGGGTTTAACTTTATATTCAGGCTCTCTTGAGCCGGTGGAGTCGACGGACTTTGGTTACGCACCTGCGCGCTACGAGAGGTACTAGACCTGATAACGATTTTAGCAGCTTACACAGCAACCCCACACTCATTTTCCTGCTCCCTGCTGACGAGAGGCAACTACCTCGAAACACGTGTCCAGGGATGGCACACGCCACGCGTACTTGCATTCACACTCGAGCATAGGTGTATCCGCCGACGCTGACCTTCAGGGACCATTTTCATTGGGGGAACACGACTGGTAGGTGTAGCAGTGTGCGACCAATTGGGTTTAACTTTATATTCAGGCTCTCTTGAGCCGGTGGAGTCGACGGACTTTGGTTACGCACCTGCGCGCTACGAGAGGTACTAGACCTGATAACGATTTTAGCAGCTTACACAGCAACCCCACACTCATTTTCCTGCTCCCTGCTGACTAGAGGCAACTACCTCGAAACACGTGTCCAGGGATGGCACACGCCACGCGTACTTGCATTCACACTCGAGCATAGGTGTATCCGCCGACGCTGACCTTCAGGGACCATTTTCATTGGGGGAACACGACTGGTAGGTGTAGCAGTGTGCGACCAATTGGGTTTAACTTTATATTCAGGCTCTCTTGAGCCGGTGGAGTCGACGGACTTTGGTTACGCACCTGCGCGCTACGAGAGGTACTAGACCTGATAACGATTTTAGCAGCTTACACAGCAACCCCACACTCATTTTCCTGCTCCCTGCTGACGAGAGGCAACTACCTCGAAACACGTGTCCAGGGATGGCACACGCCACGCGTACTTGCATTCACACTCGAGCATAGGTGTATCCGCCGACGCTGACCTTCAGGGACCATTTTCATTGGGGGAACACGACTGGTAGGTGTAGCAGTGTGCGACCAATTGGGTTTAACTTTATATTCAGGCTCTCTTGAGCCGGTGGAGTCGACGGACTTTGGTTACGCACCTGCGCGCTACGAGAGGTACTAGACCTGATAACGATTTTAGCAGCTTACACAGCAACCCCACACTCATTTTCCTGCTCCCTGCTGACGAGAGGCAACTACCTCGAAACACGTGTCCAGGGATGGCACACGCCACGCGTACTTGCATTCACACTCGAGCATAGGTGTATCCGCCGACGCTGACCTTCAGGGACCATTTTCATTGGGGGAACACGACTGGTAGGTGTAGCAGTGTGCGACCAATTGGGTTTAACTTTATATTCAGGCTCTCTTGAGCCGGTGGAGTCGACGGACTTTGGTTACGCACCTGCGCGCTACGAGAGGTACTAGACCTGATAACGATTTTAGCAGCTTACACAGCAACCCCACACTCATTTTCCTGCTCCCTGCTGACGAGAGGCAACTACCTCGAAACACGTGTCCAGGGATGGCACACGCCACGCGTACTTGCATTCACACTCGAGCATAGGTGTATCCGCCGACGCTGACCTTCAGGGACCATTTTCATTGGGGGAACACGACTGGTAGGTGTAGCAGTGTGCGACCAATTGGGTTTAACTTTATATTCAGGCTATCTTGAGCCGGTGGAGTCGACGGACTTTGGTTACGCACCTGCGCGCTACGAGAGGTACTAGACCTGATAACGATTTTAGCAGCTTACACAGCAACCCCACACTCATTTTCCTGCTCCCTGCTGACGAGAGGCAACTACCTCGAAACACGTGTCCAGGGATGGCACACGCCACGCGTACTTGCATTCACACTCGAGCATAGGTGTATCCGCCGACGCTGACCTTCAGGGACCATTTTCATTGGGGGAACACGACTGGTAGGTGTAGCAGTGTGCGACCAATTGGGTTTAACTTTATATTCAGGCTCTCTTGAGCCGGTGGAGTCGACGGACTTTGGTTACGCACCTGCGCGCTACGAGAGGTACTAGACCTGATAACGATTTTAGCAGCTTACACAGCAACCCCACACTCATTTTCCTGCTCCCTGCTGACGAGAGGCAACTACCTCGAAACACGTGTCCAGGGATGGCACACGCCACGCGTACTTGCATTCACACTCGAGCATAGGTGTATCCGCCGACGCTGACCTTCAGGGACCATTTTCATTGGGGGAACACGACTGGTAGGTGTAGCAGTGTGCGACCAATTGGGTTTAACTTTATATTCAGGCTCTCTTGAGCCGGTGGAGTCGACGGACTTTGGTTACGCACCTGCGCGCTACGAGAGGTACTAGACCTGATAACGATTTTAGCAGCTTACACAGCAACCCCACACTCATTTTCCTGCTCCCTGCTGACGAGAGGCAACTACCTCGAAACACGTGTCCAGGGATGGCACACGCCACGCGTACTTGCATTCACACTCGAGCATAGGTGTATCCGCCGACGCTGACCTTCAGGGACCATTTTCATTGGGGGAACACGACTGGTAGGTGTAGCAGTGTGCGACCAATTGGGTTTAACTTTATATTCAGGCTCTCTTGAGCCGGTGGAGTCGACGGACTTTGGTTACGCACCTGCGCGCTACGAGAGGTACTAGACCTGATAACGATTTTAGCAGCTTACACAGCAACCCCACACTCATTTTCCTGCTCCCTGCTGACGAGAGGCAACTACCTCGAAACACGTGTCCAGGGATGGCACACGCCACGCGTACTTGCATTCACACTCGAGCATAGGTGTATCCGCCGACGCTGACCTTCAGGGACCATTTTCATTGGGGGAACACGACTGGTAGGTGTAGCAGTGTGCGACCAATTGGGTTTAACTTTATATTCAGGCTCTCTTGAGCCGGTGGAGTCGACGGACTTTGGTTACGCACCTGCGCGCTACGAGAGGTACTAGACCTGATAATGATTTTAGCAGCTTACACAGCAACCCCACACTCATTTTCCTGCTCCCTGCTGACGAGAGGCAACTACCTCGAAACACGTGTCCAGGGATGGCACACGCCACGCGTACTTGCATTCACACTCGAGCATAGGTGTATCCGCCGACGCTGACCTTCAGGGACCATTTTCATTGGGGGAACACGACTGGTAGGTGTAGCAGTGTGCGACCAATTGGGTTTAACTTTATATTCAGGCTCTCTTGAGCCGGTGGAGTCGACGGACTTTGGTTACGCACCTGCGCGCTACGAGAGGTACTAGACCTGATAACGATTTTAGCAGCTTACACAGCAACCCCACACTCATTTTCCTGCTCCCTGCTGACGAGAGGCAACTACCTCGAAACACGTGTCCAGGGATGGCACACGCCACGCGTACTTGCATTCACACTCGAGCATAGGTGTATCCGCCGACGCTGACCTTCAGGGACCATTTTCATTGGGGGAACACGACTGGTAGGTGTAGCAGTGTGCGACCAATTGGGTTTAACTTTATATTCAGGCTCTCTTGAGCCGGTGGAGTCGACGGACTTTGGTTACGCACCTGCGCGCTACGAGAGGTACTAGACCTGATAACGATTTTAGCAGCTTACACAGCAACCCCACACTCATTTTCCTGCTCCCTGCTGACGAGAGGCAACTACCTCGAAACACGTGTCCAGGGATGGCACACGCCACGCGTACTTGCATTCACACTCGAGCATAGGTGTATCCGCCGACGCTGACCTTCAGGGACCATTTTCATTGGGGGAACACGACTGGTAGGTGTAGCAGTGTGCGACCAATTGGGTTTAACTTTATATTCAGGCTCTCTTGAGCCGGTGGAGTCGACGGACTTTGGTTACGCACCTGCGCGCTACGAGAGGTACTAGACCTGATAACGATTTTAGCAGCTTACACAGCAACCCCACACTCATTTTCCTGCTCCCTGCTGACGAGAGGCAACTACCTCGAAACACGTGTCCAGGGATGGCACACGCCACGCGTACTTGCATTCACACTCGAGCATAGGTGTATCCGCCGACGCTGACCTTCAGGGACCATTTTCATTGGGGGAACACGACTGGTAGGTGTAGCAGTGTGCGACCAATTGGGTTTAACTTTATATTCAGGCTCTCTTGAGCCGGTGGAGTCGACGGACTTTGGTTACGCACCTGCGCGCTACGAGAGGTACTAGACCTGATAACGATTTTAGCAGCTTACACAGCAACCCCACACTCATTTTCCTGCTCCCTGCTGACGAGAGGCAACTACCTCGAAACACGTGTCCAGGGATGGCACACGCCACGCGTACTTGCATTCACACTCGAGCATAGGTGTATCCGCCGACGCTGACCTTCAGGGACCATTTTCATTGGGGGAACACGACTGGTAGGTGTAGCAGTGTGCGACCAATTGGGTTTAACTTTATATTCAGGCTCTCTTGAGCCGGTGGAGTCGACGGACTTTGGTTACGCACCTGCGCGCTACGAGAGGTACTAGACCTGATAACGATTTTAGCAGCTTACACAGCAACCCCACACTCATTTTCCTGCTCCCTGCTGACGAGAGGCAACTACCTCGAAACACGTGTCCAGGGATGGCACACGCCACGCGTACTTGCATTCACACTCGAGCATAGGTGTATCCGCCGACGCTGACCTTCAGGGACCATTTTCATTGGGGGAACACGACTGGTAGGTGTAGCAGTGTGCGACCAATTGGGTTTAACTTTATATTCAGGCTCTCTTGAGCCGGTGGAGTCGACGGACTTTGGTTACGCACCTGCGCGCTACGAGAGGTACTAGACCTGATAACGATTTTAGCAGCTTACACAGCAACCCCACACTCATTTTCCTGCTCCCTGCTGACGAGAGGCAACTACCTCGAAACACGTGTCCAGGGATGGCACACGCCACGCGTACTTGCATTCACACTCGAGCATAGGTGTATCCGCCGACGCTGACCTTCAGGGACCATTTTCATTGGGGGAACACGACTGGTAGGTGTAGCAGTGTGCGACCAATTGGGTTTAACTTTATATTCAGGCTCTCTTGAGCCGGTGGAGTCGACGGACTTTGGTTACGCACCTGCGCGCTACGAGAGGTACTAGACCTGATAACGATTTTAGCAGCTTACACAGCAACCCCACACTCATTTTCCTGCTCCCTGCTGACGAGAGGCAACTACCTCGAAACACGTGTCCAGGGATGGGACACGCCACGCGTACTTGCATTCACACTCGAGCATAGGTGTATCCGCCGACGCTGACCTTCAGGGACCATTTTCATTGGGGGAACACGACTGGTAGGTGTAGCAGTGTGCGACCAATTGGGTTTAACTTTATATTCAGGCTCTCTTGAGCCGGTGGAGTCGACGGACTTTGGTTACGCACCTGCGCGCTACGAGAGGTACTAGACCTGATAACGATTTTAGCAGCTTACACAGCAACCCCACACTCATTTTCCTGCTCCCTGCTGACGAGAGGCAACTACCTCGAAACACGTGTCCAGGGATGGCACACGCCACGCGTACTTGCATTCACACTCGAGCATAGGTGTATCCGCCGACGCTGACCTTCAGGGACCATTTTCATTGGGGGAACACGACTGGTAGGTGTAGCAGTGTGCGACCAATTGGGTTTAATATTTATGTATTTACTAATACAGATAAATAAATATTGCATACTCACAGAGCATGCACATCTCTAGCATAGAGAGCTGAACAAAGTAAAAAACCTGCCTTCAATAGTTTTTCTTAAGTACTTCTGAAGTGACAAGCTGTCCACTGGTGTCTAGGTGTTAGGCTCCAGATGACTTCCAGGCAGGATGAAACTTGAACTTAAGGAGGGTGGATGGCTCTTTAAATCGGGTCTTTTGATTTGGGCCTGCTGGATGTTAAACTAAGAAAGCCTGCAGGTTGCTGCTCTATACAGAATGCCTATGGAACTCATTCATACTAATGTTTTTTTTCACCGATCTTTCTGTGTAGAATAAATCTTTATAACAACATATGTGATTCAATAAGGAATTTTGAGAAAGGTTCCAGCGCAGCCAGTATTTATGAACAACTGCGATTCAGCTGAACTGAGTTTTATTAAATGAAAATTATTTAGGAGAACGATTTGTAAGTGTTCTCAAAGGAGAAAGGAAGAGTGAGTACACTCCAGGTGAAAAGAAAAACCGAAATTAAAGAAGAGAAAGTGAAGTACTATGTGAACCTACACGGTATATTGGCTGCTTGATATCAAAAGACAGCAGTTTTATATTCAGTAAACTTAAAGACATGGAATTATTCATTGTATTAGAGTTCTGAAAACCAGTCTGTCTTTGTACATATGTCGACGACGTTTCGACCCTTGGAAGAATAAAAGGGTCTCATCAGTGGGGAAGAAAGAATGGCATATTTTAAAGGTCTTGCAGACACGGATTGGATTGAAGGTATAAGTAAGAAAGTACATCCTGGCTGAGGTAGTGGAAGCCTGATCTGCAAGGAGGGGACCACTAAGGAGTAGCAACAATAATTGTTCTTGATCGATGAATAAGTGTCTGATATAGACTTATAAGGGGCGACAGTCCCCTTCTGAATCCCTGTAAAAATAGAGGAACCTGTGTAAAATGATGGCTATACAGGGAAAGTTCCTGCGGCGAGCATTTTATGAATAAGGATGGCTCACCTTAAAGGGTGAGGAGCATCTACAATAAGCTCTCTTCATAAGACACAAGGTTTTGTGTGGTTAGATTGAGATAGCGATTCGGATGGGCTATCAGCAGGAGGGCAAAAACCTACAATTGTGAAAAAATGTGTACAATTGTATAAATTTGTATCAGAAACAAGGTGGTAAAATTATCCGGGACAAAGCAAAATTTGCATTATATCGATTGTTTTTTTGAAGGCTCCTTACCTTAGAGGGCAGTGTAATGTTCCTAAGCAGACCGCCTTGCGGTTCTGTATGAGGCTGCTCAACATGTGGGATGACAATCAAGGAGCTGGTTCATCTGAGACAGAAAGATAAAAGTGAGAAGGCTGCTTTGCAGCGTATTTGTGGAGGGGGCGTGTTGGTTGGCATGGCCACCTTCACGGGGCAGTGAGGAGGATTCGGAGGACGGCGTCAGTGGAAACGCCGTCTCTAATCTCCCAGCGGTACCACAATAAAAAGAGCCACAATTTGTAACCCCTAATAGAGTTTCTAACATTTAAAATATTGAATTGGAAGCTAAAAAAATTAAGGATTCAAAAAATCTTTAGATGATTTCAGCTGATTTGAACAATGGGCCTGAATACGCTTGGTGGTTTTGTATCCACTCTGCTACTGCAGGACGCATGAGTCAGGGCTAAATCTGGAGCTGAGTTGATGGGAGCGCCCTAGTGTTTGACCTGTGGCTAATTCCAAGGAATGGACCGATCTTGGGGTCGACCCTTAGTTAAGAGAAGAGAATTTGAAGGGAACGCACTTGATAGATCCACAATAATTCATACTGCAGAATGGAACATAGAGAATTTCAGGTATGCAAAAGGGAGAAAAGAACCTGGTGGTGTCAATTCTATGGGCTAAGCCAGGACGAATCTTTCCAGGCTGACTATACGCCTATGTAAATGTAGAGGCACTTGTATAGCGCTCGACTACCCGGAGGCATCTCGGCGCTTGTACGAATACCGCTGAGGAACCCTTCCTGGCCTTTCCCTGTGAAGTGTTCACTCCTGGGCACCCCCAAGGTGAGGCCAGGCATCCTAGCGTTGTTGGGGCCGTTGTGGAGATTAAGCAAGCTATTGCCCAGAGTTGCAGAGTGGGACCCATGATTAGGATAGGCACAGAGGCGAGAATTAACAGGTCTGAGGAGATTGAGCCCAAGACCCACCGAGGCGGGAATTGAACCCTGGTCCCAGGCCAGACTTCTGCATCAGGGTCTGCCGCTCTAACCATTGAGCCACACTTCTCCACCATGTTTGAAGGAGATTCTCTTGCTCGACCTGAAGCACATATCCGTGCACTAGTTTAAGGGCTCGAGTGGAACGGAGGTTTGTAAGGAGACCTCCAGTTTAACCATGGGTCTAAGGCTCATCTTAAAGATGAAAACAAGAAGAGGGGAAAAGGAATAAGAAGGCCCTATCCAAATGCTTGAGACCGTTGAGACAAACAGTTGTATTATATTTAGAAAATACAAAACATACAAGCTTAGAGAAATGGCAGTTGTGTTGGCGTTTCACGTTTATGTCATTATACTGGCAGAATGTACATGTTGTCAGCATGAATAACGAAAATCACAAACAGAGGGTGACAGTTTATCACTGCATTAGGTATAAAAAGAAGACTGGCAGGCATTTTACTTCATTAATGTCACAAAATTATGCCATTCTTCAATTGAATTCAGACCATTTTTTATTGCATCACAACTGTCTAAACTAACCATTTGCATTTAAGTCTTTGCAGGGGCTATTTAATGTCTCCTCCCCTCGATGGAAGAGTCGCCTGCTCCAGAACTTGCCATTTGATGTCCGCTGTGTGCTTTTTCTCCAGGAAATAGGTAACCATAGGTGCCGTGACGACAGCGCATCAAATTCTGCTTTTGATAACCTTACAAACTTAACAAGGGTGTTTTTCATTAATGCACTGTAAAATGCTCCATGCCCAGATCTCTGTAACGTCATTGCACTGTAACAGGGGATGAAGTTAACTCTAAATCTGCCAGAAGTGACATTCTCTACAGGGGGCTCCCTATAAATCTGTTGCTTTCCCTGCAGTGAGCACAAAATACAACCATCAATACCCCCCTGAGAGTGAAAGCAATGAGACATAGGCCTTATTACGAGTTTGGCGGTCAGTGGTCCAACCACCACATCTGAGACTGCGGAAAGGGAGGGATATAAGACCGAAACTCACCTCTACTCATCTTCCACCTTCATGGAGCCCATCAGACACGTCCTGCTGCTGCTCTACCTGCTAGACTATCTTCAAAACACAGTAATCACAGTTGAAATCGATGGTAAGTCATACAACTACATGTTGCCATAGACTCCTCTGCAAAAAAATGCCTTGCCATGGACCAGGCAAGGGAGTTTGGGTCCCTAAGTTATTTGCACGTATACAGGGACCCTGCTGCTATTGTTTCACAACAATCATCAAAAATACATCTGTAGGAAGCCTCCTAGGCTAAAACATTGGTACTGCACATGCACACTGTACACAAATTGACGTGTTTGCAAATTACATACAGTGATAGGGATGTGTGCATTATTTTGTGATCCTCAACAGTACCACATCAACAGCATCACACCTATAAATGTCTGTCACACGTTTTGACCTTTCTCACTTGTCTTCCATGTTACTACTGATCTTCACTAGTCATCCATATTGTCATTTCTCAAGTGTTGGGAAAGTGACTACAACTACCATGAGGCCTTGTCACTCCAACTCTAACCAAGACACCACACTCGTTTTGCCCCTGCTCACTTGTCTGCCATGTCACTGCTGACGTTTACTCATCATGCAGGTTACCATTTGTCAACTGTTACTAAATTGAGATTTAAGTGACTACAACTACCGTGAAGCCTTGTCACTCCAACTTTAAGCAAGCTGCTAGACTTCATTTGCCCCTTCTTACTTGTCTGCCATGTCATTACTGAAGTTCACTCGTCATGCAGATTATAATTTCTCAAGTGTTGCTAAAGTGAGATTGAAGTTACTACAACTACCATGAAGCCTTGCTACTCCAACTCTAACCAATATGTTATAGTGAATGTGAAACACTCACATTGGACACATCCCAGGTCCTGTTTTGATGTCAAAGAAATATCTGTAGGGATGTGTCAGTAAAGTCAAACACACCCTCTCTGCTACAACTCTGTATTGGACTCTCACACATCACCCACATGAAAAGGCAATGTCAGTTAGTGGGATTACATAGAATCAGTGTGAGCACCATTGTAAGGGCAAAATAGAAACACTCTGTGCAGGATAGCTATGCCTTAATCAGGGCATGGCTGTATCTCTGGAGTGGTCAGTGTGTGTTGGTGTTGTGTCTACAGGTATGATTCTCTGTGGAGGGGTCAGTGTGTGTTGGTGTTTCTATTATGGCAGACATCACATGTAAATGCTCACTGCACACTGATGACACTTTGCACTCCAAATTGCATCATATGTACACCACCTGAAAAGTCAAAAGAAAGGTGGACATATAGTTTAGATGTGTATTACATTTAACAGATAAAGTTCACTGAAACAGAGAGGTCCAAATAACTGGGAGATAGATACTTTGAATTCAAACAGCACAACACCTTATGTAGCCTTATGAACATCCCCAGTCCTGTTCGGTACAAGTGATGACACCAGTTATGGAATGTGTATCCATAAGCCAATACACCTTTGAAGATTTTGGAAGTCCCTGAAGATCTATGACATAAAGGTGTGGGATCACTAGAGTCCCAATGGGCAGGCACATCACATCACTCTTTGGTATTGTATACTCAGATTGCCTTGCAAGGATCAGTGTAGACACTCACATAGGATCTCCACAGTTCTTCATCTCACTCCCTCATACATGTCACCAGTCAGTCAATGAGTGTATTGAAACACTATTGCAGATGAAACATCAACTGGAAAATGCACATTGGCCAACATGTAGGAACTAATGCTGATTGCACCAGTGATATTTGCACTCTCATTTCACTGTATTACTAATACTGTTGTACAGTCACTGCAGGTACTGTGAACTCTATGCCATATCACATGCAATATGGCCAACATCCCAGGAGGGACAGTAGTGAGGGCGCACCACTCCTCATACAAGCAAGACCAGTTGCCTGTGTGGTACAATTGCCACCCAGATTTACTGAGAACATGAGATGATTACTCACTTCACCCATCCAGGAGTCTTCTCAAAAGGAGAGAATTGGACGTGGATAGGACTCTGCTGTCTTACAGGTCAAAAAAACAATAGACACAGCAGCATGCACCTATTATCACACTTATACTAACAATGACTCAGCTTGTGTGTGGCACATGGGTCATCACCACTATAGTTGGTGAAATGCCTGTCTGTAACACTTAAAGTTGGCAATGTATACCTCTCGCCAGGACTCACCCCCTTGTCACTGCTAATGGGCCCTCAACTGCCCATCAAGGTCCAGGTAGGCCACTGCCAGTATGTGGGCCATCAAGGGGGTCAGGGTCCAGTGTGAGCCACATCCATGTTTGGAGGACTTCCCCAGCTGGATCTCCACAGTCTTCTGGGTCCAGCACCGCAGCTCCTCCCACCTCTTCCTGCAGTGGGTACTACACCACTTGTAGACCCCCAGTGTCTGCAGATTTCAGGCAGTGGCTCTCCAAATGGCCTTTTGATGGGCGTTGACCTGTACACATGTAGAAGCAGAGTATAACTGGAAGTTTGAGGATAACTGTCAGCTTGATGCACATTACGTTGACATCTAGCAACTGCCTTCATCAAGATTCAACATATTACATGTGCCCTTGTCACATGCTACCACAACTACAGCATGGATGCAAATTTTGTGGTCATCTTATGACTAGCCTCAACCCTGGCCATGACCTACACTGCCTGTGCTAGCCCACTAACATCATGTAGACCAGACCAATCCTACATGGAATGCGATGTGATGTACCATAACACACCATTTTGACCTTCTGTAGGGTAAACTACCTGTGCATGACTGTCTACACACCTTTCCTGCCAGGCCCATTGCATTGATGCTTATGGCCCATAGAGAGAAGTATCCTAGTATACACAGCATTCTAAGACTAAGGTCACCTCTCTGGGGGCTGTGTAGGAATTTGGACTACTTATTTGAGTATCCTGGTAATTCCAAATTAGTTTGTGTTTTTGTACAGCCATCACAGGACACCCCTTCTGCCATATTGCCATATGAGGCAATGTAACATTGATGACAATCAACATATCATTGTATGTGTTGTATTATAGGGAACAGTGTAGCCAAGCAGATTATTCACATTTCCAAATCTCTTCAAAAGTAACCCACTATCTGCACTGTTCATGTTTCAGGTGTGCAATAGGCCTGTACATTGGAAGCAACGCTATTAAAAAAGTGTCTACAGACCTTTGTGAGTAAGGGGACAGTCATTAGAGACAGACTCGCATCGACACAGTGGGTCAATGTAAAGAAGTATCAGGTCAGGGGGTCACCTCAGTCACCATGCCTCATATTATTCAAATAGCAGCTATCAGGGCTACTGGTAGTACAGATAACTCTTTCTGGTAACATCCATGGATCAGCAGAGCTACAGGGACATTACTCTGTGCATCAGTTCTCCTTCCACAGTAACTCTAGCCTAGGATGGGCAATGGTCCAGACTGCCCACATATCAATGTCAGGCCTTGCTCTCTGCAGGCTGAGGCTACTTATCCCACATAACCTTCACATTTCCACAAATCCAATACTGAAAAGTCAAACGTCTGGCTATGCCATATGTGAGCATATGGTTGTTTGGCACTCTGAAGGGGCATGTGAGATTTAGCTACCTCCAAGACAACTGTTTTACAAAGTCTGATGTGGGCTAAGTGATCAGTGCGTTGGTACACTAGGCAAACACCATCCTCAAATGCTTCTAACAGTATGCAGATATGGCTCAAGATGTGAAGCCGATACATAACCATGCACATATACCATGACATGATTTAAGAACTCATTGTGGCTACTATGAACTTGGGCCCTGCATAAAGATATGCATGTAACACAAGTAGAAATCTACCTCATCACACATGTCAATGATGGCCTTCTCTCCACATCATTCAGGGCCCTATAATCCATTACATGTGTGCCCTATGTAGGGGCCACACAATGTATGCAAGCAACATAATGCTTACACTCGGACACTCAGAGGCACATTGTAGCCTATTGGAATAGAAAGAAAGCAGTGAAATGGAGTTAAATATGTATTTGAGAAACTTACCTGTTCCTCTGGTGAGCCATAGATCTGAGAATACAGGGGAAGGACCAGGGTATCCAGCTCCTCTGGAGTGAAGGGACGACCCCTCTCCCCTGCAGTTCGTGCCGTGATTGCTCCCAGAGGTAGCAGACAGCATCTAAAATCGAGGAGGTGTGGATAGCAGCAGTGTCAGGAGGCAAGTGAGATTTTTTTTCCTCAATCGCCGCGTACATGTACGCCACGTACGTGGTCATCCGCGTCACCACACACATCCATTGGACCACGACTGTCACTCCCTCCAACGTTGGCTTATGGCTATGACTACCGTGCATGCAACCGCCCAACGTGCGGTCGACTACTGCTGGCGGCATACGTTCGACATGTCCTATTAGCGAGGTCATGTGTCTACCATGTTAGCGGTTGGGAAAACTGTACATAGGCAAAATGTGCACAGCGCACTGTACACCACGGTTGGCAGTAATACATGTTATGCTACACTCGCTATAGTGCCAATTTAAATTCTATGAATTGATGATGTGCCCAGTTCTGTTCAAGATTTGACAATGACAATGTAAAATGTGTACTGCTTCATGAAGCAATGATGTTCAGACACGTGTTTTTCCTAACTCTTCACACGTTACTCTGCACACTGTGACCAAAATACATTTTTGTGTTACTCCTCACATAGGTACCCTGGGAGAGGGAAGAGACGCCAGCCTCCAGTGTACCGCCCATTTCCGGACCTACATACCTGGATCTATGTCATCAGTTGGAGCTTGACATAAATAATAAACATAAATAATCCTACATCAATACCACCACTTAAACTCATACATTTTTTGGCCATAGGCTCATTTCAATTAACTGTTGCTTTTTCTGGTGGAATGTCACTACCTATGTTCAGTCGGGTGTTCGCAGGTGCTGGCAGTACTTTTGAGACATGTGGGTAGCAACATCCAGTTCCCCAGACATGAGGATTTAGCCATTGTGAAAGCGGATTTCTATGGATTTGGTCACATCCCACTTGTAATTGGATCTATTGATGGCACCCATATTACCTTAGTACCACCACACGACAGGGAGCAAGTGTACTGTAACATAAAGCACTTCCATTCTATCAACGTTCAAGTTGTCTGCCAACAGGACTTGTACATCTCAAACATCTGTGCCCAGTTGCCAGGATCTGCACATGATTCCGTCATACTGCGGAACAGCACTATTCCCCAGCTGATGTCACAATTACTACCGAAGAGGGCCTGGATTGTAGTTAAGTGTGATCTGTTCTATCTTTGTGTGGGACATAATACAAAAGCAAGAGTAGTTCTGGCTAAAGACAGCTCCACAGGAACTAGTTCCACAAGGTAATAGTGTTCTGCACTCACCCTCTAAAGATCACATTCTTCACAACCATAAACAAAGAAAAAGGAAAAAACTGTCAAGAATTGCTGTCATGCGAGGGGAGGAAAACGGTAACCAGCGAAAACGGACTACATCTCCCAGGATGCTTAGCGGTTGAGAGGTTATGTAAACAGGAGAGCTGTTACATAACTCAAGGAAAACACGCCCTTATGTAAACAGGAGAGCTGTTACATAACTCAAGGAAAACACGCCCTTATGTAAACAGGAGAGCTGTTACATAACTCAAGGAAAACACGCCCTATAAAGGGAGGAACCGGGAGGTACAAGGCTGTCGGATATTGTGTTTACACCGACGTACCTGCTTAGTGAAGAGCAGTGTTCCGGAGTGGTGCTCCAGTAAGGCAAGAACGGAGGTAGGTCGAGTCGTTACTCCCTGGGCCGTGTCTTGCCCCATCGTCACCTGTGAAGGACCCGGAAGCTCTACCGGATAACCATTGAGCTTCGCTTTTTGACTCGGCTGAGTCAAAGCGCAGTGGCGCTTTTGCTGGTTGGAGTCGTAACTCCCAGCCCGACCAGAGATACAGGGACTGCCAGCTGTAACGCACACCAGGAGGTGTTTGCCGCGTTACAGACTCGGAAGTCCACAGGATCGATCGAGCGGCTGCTCTCAGTTCAGTCTTCTTTGCTTGTGATTGGGGTATCGGTGACGCATCACCAGGAGGTGACTCCGCGTCCCGGTGCAGTCTGAGGAAGAGGTTGAGCGGCTGCTCCCTTCAGGTAGAGACCCCGGCTGGGTGTTTCCCTGACTCCTCGATTCTCCCCAACACTCTTCGTGCCCCTCACAGCCTACCGATTGGCATTGTCGGCCATTTCATTTCTGCCCTCTGTTGGCATACGCCGGGATCGGCGTATATGCAGAGGACGGTTAGGACCATCCGTGCTGTGGGCTGGTAACGTACTTAGCCTGGAGGATTCCAGTGACTATAAACCTTTGTTTATTCCTTGTATTATTTTTGCCTTCATTAAAATAACTAAACCTTCACAAGTGGTTGCGTTCTCATTATCGTGTCTGTTAAACGATCCTGAGACGTTCAGGGCGTTACAAAATATCCGACCTTAATAAACACTAACTGTCTCCCGGTCGATAACAGACATGGCAACACTTGATGATGTGCTGGCTGCTTTAGCGACCGTGCAAATTGAATTGGCTGCCTCCAGGCAAGAAACAGCCGATGTAAAAGCCAGACTGGATGCTATCCAATTGGACCCGCTCACGCCCAGCACCTCCCTCACGAACCAGACCCCTGCGGTAGTAGTGGAAATGCCGGTAGCCGTCCCCTTGGCAACACCAGAGAGGTACAGTGGGGATCCTAACACAGTGCAGGTATTCCTCACACAAGTGGCGCTACATTTATCGTGCAAACCAAGGGCGTTCCCCACGAGTCAGGCTCGTGTGGCTTTCCTTATATCCTATTTGGCTGGAAACGCGGCACAATGGGCCGTACCTCTGGTGAGCAGGGACGACCCCATCTTATGTGATTGGGGTGCTTTTCGCGAGGAATTCCTAAAGGTCTTCGACAGAAGGGCTGACTCGTACACGGCGGACCGTGAAATGCTTGAGTTGAGACAGGGATCCAACGGCCTGGTGCAGTATCTCAACGCGTTCCGAAGGCTGGTTGCGGAAACCAAGTGGCCTGTTGCTAAACAGACGGCGCTCTTCCATCACGGGCTGTGCGAGGAGCTCAAGGACGCCGTGGCTCATATTGACCCACAACCCAAGACATGTGAGGGCCTTATCAACCTGGTATTACGGCTGGAACATAGGCTAAGTGAAAGAAAGGGGGATCATGGGAGAAAAGGAAAATCCCTTCCATCCTATGTGACAGTGGGAAGTCCTGAAACTGCCACCGCATCCAAGGGAGAACCCATGGACATCGGCGCAATACGAGCGAGCCTCACAGCCACGGAGAAAGAGTCACGCCGTAAACAAGGATTGTGCCTATATTGTGGCAAAAAAGGCCACTACGTACGTGAATGCCCTGCCAAACCGAAGACGTCACGTTATCGGGCCAACCGGTCGGTAACAGCCGTGGTGGACGTACCGGCGGAAAACTAGAGGACTCCCAGACCAAAGAAGGGGCATCTCGGAGTCACTCATCCATCCCTTCACTTTCCAACTCGGTCACTAAGGGACAACGACACCTGTTTCTCACGGTGCACGTGGGAGTGCATGACCAGTGGATACCCGTTGTGGCCATGGTGGATTCAGGGGCCACTGGCATGTTTATGGACCACAACGAGGCATGCAGGCTAGGGCTAGTGCTTCTTCCCAAAGCTGTACCCGAAGACGTCTATGCTGTAGACGGAAGGCGATTGGTGACGGGGCCCATCGGGCAGCACACGGGGGTCCTTCCGATGA
Source organism: Triturus cristatus (assembly GCF_964204655.1). NCBI lineage: Eukaryota > Metazoa > Chordata > Amphibia > Caudata > Salamandridae > Triturus > Triturus cristatus. The sequence goes on from NC_140595.1 coordinate 310,528,803, forward strand.
GATGTGGGAGGAACCATTTGGAACAAATCGATTTTAACATCATCCGAGCGCCCCAATATGGCGTCATATTGGGATTGCCGTGGCTACAGAAACACAACCCCTCTGTGGATTGGCCAACACATCGCATCGAACTGACGTCACCGTATTGCATCCTGCATTGTGGAATAAGAACGGAATCCCTTGACGCAGATGAGAGCGGGAGTCAGACGGTGGCTACAGCGGCAGAAAAAGATGTGGCTCTCCCCCAGGCTTATCACAGTTTTGAGGATGTATTTGATGAGGTGAAGGCGGAAGTGCTACCACCACATAGACAGTTTGACTGCCAGATCGACCTGGTGCCAGGGGCCAGCGTTCCCAGCGGCAGGCTGTATGCCCTGACGGAGCCTGAAAACGTGCATCTCCGGGGGTACCTGGATAAACTCCTCAAGCTAGGATTCATCCGCCCGTCCAAGTCTCCGGCCGCCTCGCCACTCTTCTTCATCCCGAAGGCTAATGGGGAGCTGAGAGCCTGTGTGGACTTTAGGGCATTGAATGCGATAACCGTAAAGAATCGGTACCCCTTGCCTCTCATCAGTGTACTTCTGGAACAGGTCAAGAAAGCTCGTATCTACACCAAGTTGGATTTGAAAGGGGCATACCATCTGGTGCGCATGAGGGATGGAGACGAGTGGAAGACCGCCTTTAAGACCAGGTTCGGCCTTTTTGAGTACCTCGTCATGCCGTTCGGTCTGTGCAACGCCCCGGCAGCCTTTCAGTACTTTTTGAATGAGGTATTCAGAGAGGAGTTGGATATCTACGTGGTCGTATATATCGACGACATCCTCATCTATTCGTCCAGTGTGGAGGAGCACGTACACCACGTCAAAGCTGTGCTCCAAAAGCTGAGGGAAAACATGCTGTTTTGTAAACTCAGCAAGTGTGACTTCCACGTCACATCCGTGGAATTCCTCGGAGTGATGCTGAGTCCAGAGGGACAGGAGATGGCAGAACGAAAGATCAAGGCGGTGAAAGAATGGCCGGTGCCCCAAAGCGTGAAGGACGTCCAAAGTTTCATTGGCTTCGCCAACTTTTACAGGCGGTTTATAGATGGATTTTCAGGATTGGTGGCCCCAATCACACAGCTACTGAGGAAGTCCAAGGAGTTTGTCTGGTCCCCTGAAGCGAACACAGCCTTTGAGGCCCTGAAAAGCGCCTTTGGTAAGGCGCCGGTGTTGGCTCACCCCGATCCGGATCTCCCCTACGTGGTGGAAGCGGACGCATCGGATGTGGCGCTGGGGGCTATCTTGTCCCAACGCAACCACGACACAGGGGTGCTTCATCCCGTTGCGTACATGTCCCGCAAACTCAACGACGCCGAACGCAACTACCATATTGCGGAGAAGGAGCTTCTCGCAATCAAGGACGCCTTCACCGAATGGAGGCATTGGTTGATGGGGGCAAGACATGTGGTATCGGTGTACACGGACCATCGGAACCTACAGTTCATGACGGCCACAAGACACCTTTCTCCCAGACAGCTGCGGTGGATGATCTTCTTTGCGGGGTTCAACTTCCGCATCACATATCGGCCGGGGACGGAAAACCGGAAGGCGGACGCCCTATCCCGTCAATCTGCAGTTAAGGAACCATTGCCTGCGACCGAGCATTCCATAATTTCCCCGAGGATGGTATTGGGGGTTATCCAACCGGATACTTTCCTGAGGGGAATAAAGAGAGGGATCAGGTCATTCGCATGGCGGAGGTGGCTCCTCAGTCACAGAGAATGGCAGCTGAAGGACGGGATACCCCTGAAGGGCAGGTGCCTATTGATACCCACGCCTAGGCTAAGGAAACAAGCATTCATCTGGTGCCATGACTCTCCATGCGCGGGTCATTTGGGCTTTGAAAAAACGGTGGCTAGCATAGGACGGCATTTCTGGTGGCCAACCATGAGAGTGGATGTCAGGAGGTGGGGACAGGAGTGTCCTACGTGTGCTACCATGAAGGCCGACCATGGCCGAACCCAAGGGCTCTTACATCCACTTCCGACCCCGGATAGACCATGGGATAGCATATCTCTGGACTTCGTGGTGGGCCTACCGGTAGACCAGGGGATGACGGCAATACTGGTGGTGGTGGATTACTTGACGAAAATGGGGAACTTCATCCCCTGCAAGAGAGTCCCTACGGCCGGGGAATTGGCGTCACTACTCCTAAAGAATGTGGTACGACTGCATGGATTACCTGGGGTGATCGTGTCGGACCGGGGGTCACAGTTTACTGCGCAATTCTGGAAGACTTGGTGCACTGCGCTGCATGTTAAGACCGCCCTGTCCACCAGCTACCACCCTCAAACGGACGGCCAAACCGAGCGCCTGAACCAAACGCTCAAACAGTATCTGCGATGTTTTGTGGACCAGGGCAGGGAAGAATGGGTCGACTTGCTATGGGTTGCAGAGATAGCCTATAACAACGCCACTCACAGCTCCACACAGTCATCTCCGTTCTATAGCAACTATGGCCAACATCCCAGGTTCTTGCCATTTCTACATCCGTTCAGAGAGGACAGGATTCCCGCCACAGCGGACAGGGTGGCACACATAAAAGACACGTTGATGCGCTCAAGGGCTGTCCTAATAGAGGCCAAGAGAAGATACAAGGCTGCGGCAGACAGGAAGAGAAGGCCCGGGCCACTGTACCGCACTGGAGACTACGTCTGGATATCCACAAGAAACATGAGGTTTCGAAAGAACAGTGTGTTCCATCCCAAGTACATGGGCCCCTATCGAATTACCAAGTGTATGGGTCCCGTGAACGTGTGCTTGCCCCAGTCATTGCGGATACACCCTGTCTTTCATGTATCATTGCTCAAACCAGCACCCTCCAAGCCGTCTGGGACACCCAGGCCGGTATGCGTGGAGTCGGAGGTGGAGTATGAAGTGTCGGGCATACGGGCGTCCAAATGGCGCAGGGGGAAGCTGTGGTACCTGGTTGCGTGGAAAGGCTATGGCCCGGAGGAGCAGTCATGGGAACCGGCTGAAGGGGTTCATGCTCCGCGCTTGGTCTCCTTGTTCCATCGGCGTTTTCCTGCCAGCGCTGGACCCGTGGGGAGCCGCTGAGAGGGAGGGTGTACTGTCAAGAATTGCTGTCATGCGAGGGGAGGAAAACGGTAACCAGCGAAAACGGACTACATCTCCCAGGATGCTTAGCGGTTGTGAGGTTATGTAAACAGGAGAGCTGTTACATAACTCAAGGAAAACACGCCCTTATGTAAAACAGGAGAGCTGTTACATAACTCAAGGAAAACACGCCCTTATGTAAACAGGAGAGCTGTTACATAACTCAAGGAAAACACGCCCTTATGTAAACAGGAGAGCTGTTACATAACTCAAGGAAAACACGCCCTTATGTAAACAGGAGAGCTGTTACATAACTCAAGGAAAACACGCCCTATAAAGGGAGGAACCGGGAGGTACAAGGCTGTCGGATATTGTGTTTACACCGACGTACCTGCTTAGTGAAGAGCAGTGTTCCGGAGTGGTGCTCCAGTAAGGCAAGAACGGAGGTAGGTCGAGTCGTTACTCCCTGGGCCGTGTCTTGCCCCATCGTCACCTGTGAAGGACCCGGAAGCTCTACCGGATAACCATTGAGCTTCGCTTTTTGACTCGGCTGAGTCAAAGCGCAGTGGCGCTTTTGCTGGTTGGAGTCGTAACTCCCAGCCCGACCAGAGATACAGGGACTGCCAGCTGTAACGCACACCAGGAGGTGTTTGCCGCGTTACAGACTCGGAAGTCCACAGGATCGATCGAGCGGCTGCTCTCGGTTCAGTCTTCTTTGCTTGTGATTGGGGTATCGGTGACGCATCACCAGGAGGTGACTCCGCGTCCCGGTGCAGTCTGAGGAAGAGGTTGAGCGGCTGCTCCCTTCAGGTAGAGACCCCGGCTGGGTGTTTCCCTGACTCCTCGATTCTCCCCAACACTCTTCGTGCCCCTCACAGCCTACCGATTGGCATTGTCGGCCATTTCATTTCTGCCCTCTGTTGGCATACGCCGGGATCGGCGTATATGCAAAGGACGGTTAGGACCATCCGTGCTGTGGGCTGTTAACGTACTTAGCCTGGAGGATTCCAGTGACTATAAACCTTTGTTTATTCCTTGTATTATTTTTGCCTTCATTAAAATAACTAAACCTTCACAAGTGGTTGCGTTCTCATTATCGTGTCTGTTAAACGATCCTGAGACGTTCAGGGCGTTACAAAAACACACAAAAGGAGTGCCTCAAGAGCCCAACAATTGTACTGTAGAGTTTCTCTTTGTTTCTTATCTCCTCCTTTCACGAAGTACACATAGTTCAATGGTGTCAATATCAATGTACTCTTCTCCAGTATCACTATAACATAGGGGCCGTGGTATAAAGTCCCAAAACAATTCAGTTTATTATTCTTCAATATATCAAAGAAACAGCCCGGCCAATGCGTTTTATCCTCTGAGAGGACTTCATTAGGACTGAAAGAAAATGTACATATGTACATATCTAAAAACACATGATACAAAATAAATCATTAATTTATTACAATATATAGACAATGTCACAACTTAAACACACAGGCTCCGACCCAACCACCTCTACACACAAAACAAATTAAAAAATAATATTATGCATTATTGATTACATGCACATGTACAGGTTTTCCTATAACACAATAACATATTGAGGAATCCTACAACGGGAAAGTCCGCTTCATTGAGGCCCATGGAAGAACATAGCGGCCAGTGGAGAGATCTTTTTGCTTCCTGAAAGCCAGATTCAGATGTCTGGACTGGACTGGGGAAGCCCTCCGCTACTCACCCCGGTAAGGTGTGTAAGATCACTGTGGCCAGCTGTATATCCCACAACATTGTCCCGTGACGAAACATACCTTACATCACAGAGGATGCAGGCCATGAAGACCCACTGGGTGGGGACCCTGAAATGTCAAAAGAAGATGATGATAGTGGTGAAGAGGAAGTAGCTGACTTGCATTAGGATCTCATCCAGAACTACTTCTCCTGAGTGTAAGCAAGGTGTGAGATGTGATGACTTTGACTATTCTTGCAACTCTTGTAGTGATGTTATGAGGAGGATGCTAATGCTACAGACTCTGAATATATGGGTCTGGAAATATCTGGGGAAAGGTGTTTTTATTGTAAGTGTAGCTTTGTTGAGCTGTAAATGTTGTTTTGGACTGTGTTCTCTATAAGTTGAAAATGTTATGTGTGTCATATGTATGCTTTCTTAGCTAATCTCTGTGTGTTGGTCTGTTTTAGGTACCCTCACCATGTCCTCTTCATTTGGACATTTCAGATATGTGACATGTCCTGGTATATGATGCTGTTCAGACATAAAAAGTGGACATAGATTGGTCCTGGGAATGTCTGTCACCGAGTTTGGGTGTACAAAGCTGGTACCAAGACAGCTTTCACAGCAATAGGATTGAAGTTACCTGGCTTCCATTGGACTTGTTCCTTGTGATGTGTTGGTCCTAATGCAATGTGTGTGCGCCATCATGCGATTCAACACAACGTTGTGTTGGGCCCAATTCTTGCTATCCTGCCTTCACATTGGCTATTTCCTCACTGTCTATGAACTGGATGTAGCTGTTGATGTGTCTCCTTATTGAAGGCCAAAGTTCTTGAAACACATCACTGACATTTGTTTTGACATTCCACCAGATGAAATAAACACTGGATTGAAATGACCCTGTGGTCAGAAACTGTTGTACTAACATGTGTCTGTTTATTTGATGTAGGATTCCTTTTGTGAGATGCAACATGACTCCAGCTGATGAGATAGACCTAATTTATTGTTTCCTATTGTGTGGGATATTGTCAGATGTATGCCTTTCCTCCATGTTGTGAAAGTCTGCAAGTGACTATGCGATCACTGACTCAGAATACCGGAGTCATGTCTTATTTGCTATGTGTCTGACATGTCAGCCTATGATTTGAACAATGGAAAATATATGTTGTAAACCCAGACACTTCTATGCGTGTGTTGTTGTGACATGCTAGTGATCCTGAGATGAACATTGTTTACATACAACATATCCATGCTTCCAGAAGTCCCTATTTTTGAAATTGCAAAGTTCACATAGTAGTACATTCACATTGTTTTATATGAGAATTACGACAGGAGACAGTGCTTTGGTGACGTGTTTTTAATTAAGTGAACAAGGATAAGATAAAGAAATTAACTTAAAATTCAACAGTGCAAACAAAAAGTGAAGCATTCAGTCAAGGTGGATGAAACCATTGTAGTAGAGTCCAAATTGTCAGGAGTCCAAAGTCTAACATACTCCTCCCATCAGATATGGATAAGTGGGCAGGGATAGTGTAATGAAGTGAATGTGTATCACACAAAGGAGAACATTAGAGTCGAGGTCTCTTACGGGGAGTGGTGGGTGTCTTGCCATCCTGAGCTCCTGGGTTTTATGCATGGACATCCCCTCCCTCTGACAGAGGGGGTTCTGGAGCTGCTGAAACAGGGGCATGTGCTGGCGTGTCGTCCTCTTGCAGGGCCTCCCTTCCTGTGCCTGTGGCAGATGTTGATGGAGTGGATGTACTTGGATCACAGGAAGGGGTAGATGCAGGTGGAAAATCACTGCAGAGGGTGGTGGTTATGTCCCACAGCACCCCAACCAGGGAGGCCATCATGGTGCAGATAATGGCCACCTCGGTGTGAATGCCGGCAAGTAGGTGCCCGCTCAAGTAGGCCATGTACCTTTACGGTAGGGTCCACCCTGGTCCCAAGGACCGCCATCCATGGCCCTGGTGGTCCTGGGACCGCCATGCCTGTGGATGGTGGTCCGACCACTACCGTCTTGTCGAGCTTCCCACCCAATTACGATAGTGGTGGTGGGACCACCACAAGACCACCACCAGGATCCTGCGGCGTTGGGGAAAGCAGACAGGAATTGTAGTGGTGCTGATGCTGGCACCGCCAAGCAGATTCTGACCTGCCTTTCTACGAAGCAATTCATGGCGGGACTTTGTCATGAAATGCTTGGCGGAAGGGCTTGTAAAGGGGCGACCACAGGGTCCAGGGGCAAATCTGCCCATGGGGGTGCATGCACGGGCACATGATGTGCTCCCCCCTCAAAAGTGCACTGTGTGGCATGCATGACATGGTGCATCCCACACCGTGCACAGATGTGCTGGAGGCACTGTCATGGCAGCCTTATGCTTTTTAGGCTCTCCTATGAGCCAAACATTCCCGCTGCTGTGACAATGCCACCGCACCACCAGCCCTGGATCACTATTGTAATTCGTCGGCAGGAATGCTGATGGCTTGTCTGTCTTCCTCAGACCACCACAGCGGTGGTCCAGCAGGAAGACCGCAAAATCGTAATCTCCCCATAGAAATGAATGGGAACTATTGTAAAAATGTTGAATAAATGTATTAAAAAAAGTAAACAATTATTAAAGATGTGAAACATGTCAAAACATTTTGTGAAAAAATGCTTAACAATTGTAAAATATACATTTAATAATAGTATAAAATATATACATTTATTACATGCTGAAAAAAATTGTTAATATGAGGTTGTAAATATGTATATTAAACAATTTAAGAAATGTTAAAAAGTTGTTAAACAATGGAAAATGTAAGTTGAAAATTTACAACATGCAATAGTCTTTAAATTTAATTTACATTTATTTTTTAAATAAAAAAATATTTGAAACATTTTATTTACTTAACGTTATATACATGTTTATTTTTAAGTTAAAATAAATATAATCAAAAATGTAAAAATATACAATAAATAAGCTTTGAAAACATAAATAAAATGAGAAAATTGTGTGACGTCTTTATTCTATTCAAAATATAGTCATTGATATCATTGGTTACAAACATGCAACTATCTAATTTTTCTTATATTTCTAATCACCAACAACGTTAACAAAATCAGGCCAAATATTTATACTACATAGAAATAAAATTAAAAGAAAATATTTCCAACTACAATTATACATTTAAATAATCACACTCCAACATAAATCATTGTTCTGACAGTGTTAGACACTAAAGAGTTGCCTTTTACTATGCCCGCTACAATATAACCATAGTGGGGGAAGGTGTTGAACACTAAGGGGCCTATTAACGAGTCTGGTGGTCCACGGACCACCAGACTGGTGAGGGAGTTGCGGTGGCGGTCTCACGACCGCCCTAATATGATTAGGGCGGTCGGACCGCCATTCCTTCGCCATAGCCACCAGGAAACTACTGTTCCTTGGTGGTGTTGCGGAGGTCAGTAGGCCGCAATATGCTTGGTGGGACTGCCACAGTCCCGCCAAGCATATTGCGAGTTTCCTCTCTCCGGCGGTGTCATGGAGGTTCCTACTCCATGAACACTGTGGCAGGGAGGAAACAAAGAGGGCCCTGCAGGGCTCCCTTTGCCTCCTCCGTATGGGGATACACACAGAGAGGCACAACATGTGCGCCACCGTGTGCATGCACTCCAGTTCCCGCACGGCATGGATGTTACAGTCCATGTCGTGCTGGAACTCTTTTTGGCGTTACCATTGCGGTGAACATTTTCTGAGGCACCTCCTTGGGAACGCCAAAAACCAGCCTGCCAGAGAGAAGGAAACTCCTAATCTGGCGGGCGGTCTGACCACGGTTGGCGGTGCGACGGCAGGGCAGACCCGGCGCCGCACTGCCAAAGTCGTAATCAGGCCCAAAAGTGTTGACATTAAATATTCCCACTAAAATCTTAACTAGTTTGGGGATGGCGTTTGACACTGAAGGGGTGACATTTATTATTTCCCACTCCAATCTTAACCAATTTGGGGAAGATGTTGGACACTAAAGGGTATCATTTACTATTCCGACTCCAATCTAACCATATTGAGTGAAGGTATGGGACACTAAAGGGGTGAGATTTACTATTTCCACTCCAATCTAAAGCAATTTGGAGAAGGTGTGGGGCACTAAAAGGGTAATATTTAATATTCCCACTCCAATCTATACCAATGTGATGAGGGTGTTGGACACTAAAGGGGTGTCATTTACTGTTTCCCCTCCAATTGAACCATATTTTGGAAAGCTGTTAAACGATAAAGGGGTGATATTTACTATTCCCACTCCAATCTAAACCAATTTGGGGAAGGTGTGGGACACTAAAAGGGTTACATTTAATATTCCCTCTCCAATCTAAGCATATTGGAGGAACGTTTTGGACACCGAAAGGGTGACGTTTACTATTCCAACTCCAATCTAAACTGTGAGAAGTTGGCCTGGTATATGCTGTTCACTAGTTAAAGTGGACACCTTGCACCAGTACAATTCGACTCTTATGGTAGATAGGTTTAAGACAACCTTTTTAAGAAAGCTATCCTAGTGGTAGCTGTGGAGAGCAGCCTTCAGGCTAAGTCTCTAGAGGAAGGTAAAGCAGCTTGTTTTACCTTATAATCTCTTGAATCACTAAATGAAAGGACACCACACAGGTATATATATAAAATATATATGTATTTATTACTAGCCACACTCGACTAATTTCTTTATGAGATTAGAAGTCAAGGACATATGTACAAATCAACGTTTCACAACAAATTAGGCACTTCGATGGCTGGGGCCCTAGGGGCGTACCAGACCATATACTAAAAAAGAGGTATAAGAATATCGACTTGAGAAGAGACAAGGCCTAGGGCCTTCAGAAGCGCTGGGGCCTCACTAATCCACCCAAGGCAGGTAAGTAAAGGACCCACGGGAGACGCATGCAGTGTGAGAACACAGCCGCGGATCCCAATAGACTTCAATGGAGCAAGTCGCGGTTGGAATTCTAAAGTTCTAAGATACTTCGGGAGAGTCTACAAGCAAGTCACTTACAGGGTAAGTAGTTCTAGAGCCAACACACACACAGGAGCACCGTAGTGCTGGAGTTACCTCACCCAGGGAAGCTGGGTGCATAGGTGTCTTTTGGTGTCGGGTCGCGGCGTCGTTTTCAAGTGAGAGCCAAAGACGACTTGCTGCTTGTGAAGACGGGAGAAGTGTCCGGTGGAATCCAAGGCTGGATTCAGAAGAAGGAAGACCTGAAAGCAGAGGGGACAGTGTTCAAAGTCACTTGCCAGTGACCTGGGGCCAGGAAGCTGGATGCCCACAGTCGTCGGGTGATTATAGGTGATCACGGGTGTCTTGACTCTTCAGCCACGAGGTCCAGGAGGCGTCGACGACGACCAGGAGCTGGATTCGGCGTGTCCCACAAAGTCTGCAGCTTACTGAGGTGTCGGCAACCCGGTTGGAGCCAACAAGCCTTGGCAACATCAAGTCTCGTGGAAAGTGAAGAAAGTCAGCGGTGCAGACCAGCAAGGTCTGAGGGACTCACCCAGTGAGAGTAAGTCAGGGCAGGCCTGGAGCAACCAGGGGAGCCCTTTGGTTCTGTAGAAAAGTTTTCTGGGGACCCACAAGCCAGCCGGCAAGGGATCGCGAAGACACCTCGGGAGGATTCACTCTACAGGTGTCAAGAATTCCTGTCATACAAGGGAAACACGCCCTTATGTAAACAGGAGAGCTGTTACATAACTCAAGGGAAACACGCCCTTATGTAAACAGGAGAGCTGTTACATAACTCAAGGGAAACACGCCCTTATGTAAACAGGAGAGCTGTTACATAACTCAAGGAAAACACGCCCTATAAAGGGAGGAACCGGGAGGTACAAGGCTGTCGGATATTGTGTTTACACCGACGTACCTGCTTCGTGAAGAGCAGTGTTCCGGAGTGGTGCTCCAGTAAGGCAAGAACGGAGGTAGGTCGAGTCGTTACTCCCTGGGCCGTGTCTTGCCCCATCGTCACCTGTGAAGGACCCGGAAGCTCTACCGGTCAACCATTGAGCTTCGCTTTTTGACTCGGCTGAGTCCAAGCGCAGTGGCGCTTTTGCTGGTTGGAGTCGTAACTCCCAGCCCGACCAGAGACACAGGGACTGCCAGCTGTAACGCACACCAGGAGGTGTTTGCCGCGTTACAGACTCGGAAGTCCACAGGATCGATCGAGCGGCTGCTCTCGGTTCAGTCTTCTTGCTTGTGATTGGGGTATCGGTGACGCATCACCAGGAGGTGACTCCGCGTCCCGGTGCAGTCTGAGGAAGAGGTTGAGCGGCTGCTCCCTTCAGGTAGAGACCCCGGCTGGGTGTTTCCCTGACTCCTCGATTCTCCCCAACACTCTTCGTGCCCCTCACAGCCTACCGATTGGCATTGTCGGCCATTTCATTTCTGCCCTCTGTTGGCATACGCCGGGATCGGCGTATATGCAGAGGACGGTTAGGACCATCCGTGCTGTGGGCTGGTAACGTACTTAGCCTGGAGGATTCCAGTGACTATAACTTTTGTTTGTTCTTTGTATTTTATTTGCCTTCATTAAAAGAACTAACCCTTCACAAGTGGTTGCGTCCTCATTGTCATGTCTGTTAAACGATCCTGAGACGTTCAGGGCGTTACAACAGGAGCCCACGGTCACTCGGGACAAGGTAGGCCTCCGATCTTCGGTGGAAATCCTGCTGGAGGCTTGGACCACACGTGGTCCAATGCACAAGTTCGTAGAACATCGTGAAGGGGTTGCACTCGTAAACAGTGCACGGTACCTGGGTATTGCTGTTCCTCGTCACTCGTGGGGTCCACTTGCCTCAGCTCTGCTGGAGACTCACGATGGCAGGAAATCCACTTCCGGGGCTGCAGGGACTTCGGCGGGAGCGGGAAAGTTTGCGACCGTTGATGCAAAGTTTTGGTGCCTGCCAAGCAGGGGAGTCACTCCTTGACTCCAAGGGAGATTCTTCAGTCTTCCAGAGGTAGTGAAACGTCGAAGTTCCAGGATTCTGCTTCAGAGCGTCATCCGGGGATATCTAGTTTGCCTTGGCAAGGGTTCCCTAACTTCTACTACAAGGAAGGGAGGGACTAGCTCTATGACCACTCCTATGGGAGGGTCAGGGGAGTGGGTGGCTACACCCACTTCCCTTTGTCCAGTTTCGCGACAGAGCAGGGGCAGGTAGCCCCTGAACCAGTTTGAGCTGGCATATGCACACAGGAGCCTACTACTCCCCCAGTGCAGGACTTCAAAGCACTCTAGGAGTGCACCCACCCAGCCCCAATACACTAAATCCTGTCTGGAAGGTGGTTACACCTCCGTGTGACAGGATGCCTATTGTTGGGCCTCCTCCACTGCGAGTTTCGGTCAGCAGCAGGAGGGCAGCCCAGTGTCTGTGCTGGTGGCATCCATTTTGTGATGCCAGGGCTCTTCAGGATTCTACCGTGTTTCCACAGTGGGTACATGTCTATCCCTCTAGAAGGGTGGGATCATACTCCCACACCAGTTACTGGTGTGTGGGTATGATTCCAAGGCATTTGACACCAAACACGACATGTTTTGATGCAGCCATCCCAAAGTTAGCATTTACCGCTAGGTTATAATGCGCTTAAGAGTATATGGTTTAACCGCATCCACAAACAGCTACAGAGAATGGACTCTGAGAGCTGCAGAGGGGCCCTGCTCAGGCAGAGGCACCCCCTCACATGGAAACCAAGCACCCTGCCCTCAGGATTGTTAGGGCCTGCTTTAGGGGTGACTGGTAGGTTTATATGTGTGTGTAAGGTGAGATATAGGGAACATATACCTCAGTGAGGAGTGCTAACACTACCTCACCCAGGCTGCAGTAGCAGGCCTGTGGTGTCAGATTTAGTCTGCTTCCCAGGGGTGGCATAATACATGCTTCAGCCCCAGGTAGGCCTGTGAAGTACCTATGCCCTTGGTACCTAAGGTACCATATACTAGGGGCTCATAAGGTACCACAGTATCCAATCACTAGTGCATTTAATATGCACTCCAAGTTGTTTAGAGAACAGAGAGGCTGGGGCCCTGATTAGCAGGGACCCAGCCAGACTATAGCCAGAAACCAGTGTAAACATCAGAAAAAAAGTGGGAGCAACATAAGTGCAGATCCTACTCTCCTACATAAACCAATTTGAGGAAGGTGTCGTTCACTAAAGTGGTGACAATTACTATTCCCACTCCAATCTAAATCAGTTTGCGGTATTGCATTGAATGCTTTAGGGGTGACATTTAAATTCTCACTTCAATCTAAAGCAACTTGGGGAAGTCATTGGACACCAAAGTGGTGGCATTTACTATCTTCACTCCACTCTAAGGCTACTTAAAGAAGATGTTGGATACTAAAGAGGTGAAATTGAAAATATCCCCTTCAATGTAAAATATTTTAAACAAGGTAGTACAAATTAAACATTTTAAATACACAATTGATACTCTATACTAACCCTCCCATTTTTACTATGAAATTAAATAAAATTTAGTCTAAAAACATACTAGTCAATACTACAAACCTATATATACATATTTAAATATTAACTATTACGATTAATAATATATTAAAAAAAATATTTACAAGTTTTTTTTTATAAAATCATTTTTATTGGCATTTCTTAATTTCGCACAGTACATATATTTTGTTTGATTGGAGAGTGCACATCATACAGATTTTACATCATGACATTCGATAAACGGTTACACCAGTAGCGACATATGCTTTAGTTACCTAAATGTCTTTGTGGGAGGACATACTGCTTGCTGTATTTTAAATGAGGAACTAAACTCTTCAACAGGTGTAACTATAACTGGGGTACACTGTATCCGAAATAATGCGATATGATGGGGACTGAGGAACTGAGTCGTCGTAAATGGTCTGCGGGCTGCGGACGCGAACTTTTTTCACAAGCATACCTAAACTTTATACAATAAATTAAAGTTTTAAATCATAATCCAAAATTAACAACATTAAATAAAACATTATTTAAATTCATTTTATATTTAAAAAGCTTACAAATATATTTTACCATAAAATTATAATTTTAAAACGAACACATTAAAAATATTTCTACAATGTCTAAAATTCTATATAAAACGTTTCTAAATATGTTACTTCATCAAAAAAATAGTTATACATTTTTTAAATGTTTTTTGTTTATATTTTATCAAATTAATACTATTAATATACATTTGATTTATTATTAAATTCAAAATTATTAATTATATTAATGCATCCACATACATTTTAAAATTCAAAATTATTAATTTGCAGATCACTAAAATGATTAACATAAAATATAATTTTAAACATATACTTTTTAAAAATCACCCCACCTTTATCCCCTAAAAACCCAATATCCTGCTACTAAAAAAAGTATAAAACAATTACTTATATGCATTGCATAAATACAGCTAAAAATATTTTTTTTAAACAATTTCATAACTAATAAATTATCTTACTAAAATACAAAGAAAAAAAATAATAATCATATACAATCAAACACACTACACTACAATAAATGACATATTAATTAACACAAACGATATTACATACAACGATATTTACTTCACCAATACTTTTTACAACTATATTAAAAACAACACTGAAAATCATATTTTTACCTTCAATGTTCCTGTCAACAATATTTTTGATACCCCAATATTCTTGACACAATATTATTGTAGCACAATATTTTTTTCCCAATATTTTGAACAAACATCCGTTATGTCACATCATTCCCCTTAGGAAGGCGGCCCCCTGTGTCTCCCTCAGAGTGCTACTCTTAAAGGCTTATGACATCCAGGTTCAGAATCTTCACACTTCATATGCTAAATGCTTGCTCCTGGTGGAGTCAATATCGTCCCTACCTGCTGTGAGAGCTCTCAACTACAACAAAAGTGTGTCTGCTCTGCCGAAGTAAAAGGCAACCAAACTGGTTTCAGGACACTGACAGTGGTATCGCATCCCCTGTCTCGAAAATGACTATAAAAGGGTTGGTCTAAGCAATCCCACTTCGTTCCAGGTTTAGGTTCTTCATGAAAATAGAAGGGAAGTGCTCTGCAGAGTAGTCGAAGAACCGTGAGATAAATGGTTGGTGTCTTTGGCAGGCAGTCTCCCAAAAGTGTAGGAGCTTCACCTGAAGTCTGAATTATCTTGCTGGAAGAGGAGCTGTGGTCTGGCTGGTGCCTGGGAGCACACCTGCTGGCTGAGGGAGGGGAAGGAGCACCTGACCCTTCAGGAAGACAACTACCCAAGCGGCTGAGGCTCTGCTGCTGTGTCTGGGCTGTGAGACAGTTCAGAAGCACAGGCTGAATCAAGGCAGTGTGACAGATGTCAACCTGAGTCTCAGAGTAGGTCTCTTAGACTTTCGATAAGCAATTGGCACTAACACGAGTGCAGGAGTGGGTCTTCTGGCTTCCCTGTAAGTGTCTTGAACAAAGTATCCAAGCCTACACAGCTAACTGACAGCCTGACAGGGCAAGCACAAGGAGGAGAAGACCTACCAGATGCTGATACTGTGGTCAGAGGACCCATGAAAGCCAACGGTGGTGGGGAGAAGGGTTCCTTGTTTTGGTGGTTGGACCATCTGGGCCTGAGATGCTGCTGACTGCAGCTGCTGCACCCCAAACCACCAGCAGAAAACAGAAGGCAAGGCCATCTGTCTGCACTGCTGATGGGGAACCATGCGCTGAGCTGCACATGCTGCTGTTGACAGCAGGTCCTGCACTTGAGAAGCCTCAGCACCACCACTAAAACACAACCAAATGAACGGAACTGACTAATTGGTTGGCTGATTTTACTTTACAAAAGTGACTCTGAGAGAACCTTTTAGTAGTGAGACAGGGGTGAAGTCTGCTATGACCTACAGATCATTGAACCAGAAAGATTGCTTTCATATGCTTAGTGAGGTTGCTCCTGTGCCTTAATCTCTCCTTGTTATAGTTTGCAGATTATAACCCCATAGTATCTTTTTTAGGATCCTGTGCTGGATGTATTTGATTTTCTATGATATTTCGTTTTAGTGTGCAATTAAAGAACTTTTCTTTTTAGTCAAATAAACACACTGAGCTGGCCAGCATGCCATTGTTTCTGTTTCATAGCTTTTGAGTTCTGGGGCTCTGCCATTCACACTACCTCCCTGAGAATCCTTTGACTGAGAGTTCTGATCACCTTGAGAGCCAGTGTGGAAAGGGCGATCTTGATGCTCAGGTTGCAGAGCCATTATAGGTCAGGCCCCACAACATTAGTGATACAAGCCCCCAACCACCTCGGGTGAGGCCCAGTAACCCCTGCCTGTTTCTGTGGCCCCATAATAGGTTTAAACACTGGGGGTAAAGGGAGAGATGGAGAGAGAGAAGGTATAGATTGAAAAAAGAGGTAGAGGTAGATAAACAAATGTTGAGAGAACATAGTAAGATAGTGAAACAGGTGAGATTGAGTAAAAAGGGGTAGAGAGAGTGGGGAGGTGAGTAGGGAACACATGTTGAGATAACTGGAGAGTGTGTAGAGAGGGTGGTGAGGGAGAGAGAGAAATGAGATAGGCGAGGAAGAAAGTTGCGAGATTGAGACATGGCTGAGCGAATGGCAGATAAAGTGAGGTATGGAGAGCAGGGGCTAGTGAGGTGAAGTAAATAGAGAAATGAGGTCGAGAGAGAGAGGTGGTGTAAATGGAGTAGAGAGGAAGTGAGGTGATATTGAAAAATAGCAATGAAGTGCAATGAGAGAGAGGGACGAGATGGAGAGAGAGAGAGAGAGATCATTTTGTTAGGGAGGGCTTTTGGAAGCTGGAGGCACTGGGCAATTGCTCACTTTACCTATGCCTTAAAACGTCCCTGTTTCACATTTTGGATTAACTCGCAGAACATCTGTTTGGTTTGTGAAGTTTCAGTCATCATAACTGACTGCATTTTGCATTTTGACTGAGTCATGGAGTGAGCAGCAACAGGGAAATAAATCCATTTTCATTAATGAAATGTATTGCAGGCTGTCAGGCTGGAGAAGTACATCACCTCTGCTTGATGGGTAACTGTAGTGTTTGTTGCTTAAAGCTGGTGCAGCAACTTTAGTGGTCTCTGGCACCAGCAATACTGGCCTGTCCTGTACTTCTGTCACTTCCTCCAAATTGAGTGCTGTATTTTGGCGTTTAAAGTTTTTGGAGTGAGGTATGTCTGGTGCACATAATTGTACTGCAGCAAATTGAATCGAGTGTTTGAGTTGACCGTTCTTACTTCCTCATGGACCTTTACCCAGTCCTAGGATGTTAGGGGTTCCCCCAGTATCTCCTCCCACCTGGCCTGTTTGTTGAGAGTCAGTGTCAGGAGATCCTCGCGCAGCGCCCTATAAATATGAGAAATCAGTCTGAGGCCTTGGGCCATGTCTACTAAAGTTTTCATGGTGTTGGAGCGGGGCGGAGCATCCGGGAAAGTCTGCCACAACTCTTGTGCTGTGGTAGAGATCTTGGCATATTTAAGTTATTGCCTTGTACCCAGTAAAAAAAATTCTATGACATCATCTTGTGTGATGAACTGCCCTCCTCGTTAGAGGTCTCCCATAGTTGTACAGCCTCCGTACTTCCAGCTCTGCACAGACATGGAGTCAGTGATTTTTGGGAAGGGTTGCATGACCCATAATGGCATGTCCAGGGCATATGGTGCACATCGAATCCCTCTCTGAACCACTCCCTCCCAGGTGTTGGCAACCAGTCGAATTATATGAGGAAAAGTTGAATTAACCTGCAATGTGCTCATTAGCAGGACCGGCAGGGCAGGGACCATCCATCATGGGTGCCCTTTAGGAGCCATCTTTCTTTCACAATTGTCCCCTGGGTCAAGACAGTGAACTACATGTTGTAGATGCACTGCCATGTAGTATAGTTCAATATGCGGAACCTCAAGACCCTCCTGGCCCCAAGTCCTATTCAGTGTAGTGCGGCCAACACATTTACGTTTATTCTCCTAGAGTAAGTCCACAAAAGTATTGCCTGGGGATCGCATATAGTGTGCCCTGAAGCACGTAGATGCATCGCAGCAAAATGATCATTTTTGTAATGGCTAATCTGCCCACGAGGGGCAAAGACAGATCTTTCCAGAATCAAATTGATGCACAAAGCCCCTTCACCACCCTCTCAATATTGAGAGCCATAAACATTGGGCCCATGTGTGCCAATCGGACACCCAAATATCAGACATTAATTGTTGCCCAGGGGAATCCCACTCTGGGAAGTGTCTCAGTCGGGACCCCTACTAGACTCAACAGTGGTAATGATTTAGACTTATCCGAGTTGACATAAGGTCCTGAGAACTCTCCAAATTCAAGCATGACATTTAACAGAATTGGCGCTGAGTATGCAGGTTGTCTCAAATATACTAGGGCAACATCAGCATCGAGGGAGACCACGTTGTTGGTCTCCCCCAGCATTATCTCCATGGGCCCATCATCCTGTGCAGTTTCGCTGCCAATGGATCCATGGCATTAGCAAACAGGAGGGACGAGAGTGAGCACCCCTGCCTGGTTCCTCTACAAAGCCGGAAGGGTTTGGGGACCACCCCACCTGAAGGTAGCCTGACAAATGGGTCAGAATAGAGTAGACCGATCCACTGGCTATTTCTAGGGCCCAAGCCCATTTTTCGCAGCACGTGCTAGAGGTGAATCCATTTTAGGGAATAGAACGCTCGTCCGATATCCAAAAGTGTCAGGGCGTAGGCGTCTTCATGCAGTTGTGGGGCATGATATATATGAGAATGGTGTCGTAGATTGTGAAGGATGTTTCGTTTGGGATGACTGATAGATATGTATTAAGGCTGGCTGCTGGGGAAGTAAACGTGCTGCCAGCAGACTGCTGAGGAGTTTCATGTATATGTTTAGGAGTGATATTGGTCGGTATGCCGAGACAATCATCGGGTCTTTGCCGGGGTTTGGCACCATTACAATTAATGCATCACGCTTCATGGCTGGGAAGCTACCTTTTTGAAGGACCTCTTTGTATACTTCTAAAAGTCTGTCAGCTATGAAGTCTGCATATTTATGATAAAACTCAGGGGGCAGACCATCGCTGCCCAGAGTTGTTGTGGGCTTAAGATTCTGTATCACTGCAAGAATCTCCTATCGAGTGATCAGGCTGTCTGGTTTCTCACTGGCTTCTGGGTTGAGACTTGGGAGCGGTATATCTACTAGGAAGTCCTCGAATCTCTCCGATTGTGCATTTAACTGTTCGCCATGAAATACATCGTCAATGGCCTTCTGTGTAAAAATGCGGGTTCCTGTGTAATTGTATTAAGTCATGATAGGGTACCTGAGGACTCCTGTCAGACCAACATCACTCCCGTCTGACCACCTTCTACATGTAGCCTCTGGCGATAAGCCATGTAGGTGTGTTTTTCGAGCCTGCACCAATCTTCCAGCAGCTATACCCTGGCCTCTCGCCAAGTGTTCATTTTGTCCGGGTGGGCAGGGAGCATTGATTCAAGCTCCCCAGTGCTTTTTCATGCGTGCTGATGTTGCACTCTAATTGACTCCGTAGGTCGGTTTAATACAAACCCTCCGTAAAAAAATCTTCATTGCTTCCCAATCTAGTCCCTGCTACTCTCCAAACCCCAATTCTCTGCAAAATAATGTGTCTGGTTCGCATTGACTGTCACTGCAAATGGGGGGTCTGTAGGCTTTCGCACTGAGGCACCACAGTGGAATTGCCAATCATCAGAGCTCCCTACCAAAACTCAGCAGGACCGGGGAATGGTCCAACAGATATCTAGCCAGATAGGAAACCTCTATTATTCTTTGTGCCATTTTAGTAGAGACCAAACAGTTGTCTAGTCAACTCTGGTCTCCCGCCGCAGGGGTATAACATGTAAACAGCCTCCTCATCGGGTGCCTATCTCGCCAGACATCGTGAAGGTGGAAACACTGCATCATGTCTCTTAGTGCCCTAGTCATGTTGGATTTCATGTGTTGTTTGGGAGGCTCCCGGCCTAGTGTACCAGCCAAGATACATTTACAGTCCCCTGCCAGCCCGACATCTGCATTCAGGTACGACGACTCAGCAGTTGTGACCCCGGCATAAAAGTCTGAGCAGTCAATATTTTGTGCATACACATTTATAAGGCATATTTCCTAACCATGCAGAGTCCCATGTAAGATTACGCATTGGCCCTCTGGGTCAACATGATTCCCATGGTAGAATGAGATGCCTGGGGTCACCCATGTAAGCACTTCTCTGGCATATCCTGAATAAGAGGTGGCATAAATGTGCCTTCTCCAGCGCTTTCAGGCAGGGAATAGTCACCCCACACATGCGTCTCCTGAAGAAACGCGATCAGCACTTTGTATCGTTTCATATATGCATACACACACGTACATCTGCATTTCTCGAATTATGCTATACCTCTAACATTCAAAGTTATGAGTTTAGTTACGTAAGAAGCCATTCTTCATAAGTACATACACACCCAGCATCCCAATATATGTAATCCCATAGACATACAGTCCATAGCAGGATACCACCTGACCAACGAACAGGACCTAAACGCACAAGAGCAGAACAAGTTTCGCTGATGCGACAAAAAAGTGAAAAACAAAACTTCCCTTAAACTCCCTCTCCCCCTGAACAGCGTGATCAACTTACCATGTCCAGTCAACGACAAGTTGGAAGTCTGCGTACGCCGCCCCATTAACTCAACTTTATTCCAAGAAGTGCAAATTGAACAACATTCCAAGAACTTGGTTCTCCGCTAGAGGTTAGGTCATCGGGAAATATTGGGGACCGAGGTGCTCAAGCTTACTCCCCCTGGCTGTTAGCCTCCCAACAACGGACACTCCCGCTGTCATTGTTGAGAATATTGGTGCATTAAGAATCATGATTTTCCTAGATTTGCATATATTCACTTTAAAAAGACTATTACATTTAAAAAATACCAACATATAAGATAAATATATATAAAAATGTATAACTTACAAACATAACAAAATATATATTTTAAAACAATTGACAAAAGTAAACATACTATAGGTAAAATTATTATTTAAACACATATTATAAAAATAGTAATAATAAATAATCATAATTAGAAACACTATGGGCCTAATTACGATGTCGGACGGACGCACTGTTGCGGTCAGGAACCAACTGACCATTGTTCGGCGGTTCCGACCATCGGATTTGGATGCGACCTCCCTATGTGCGGTCGGAAATATCCATTTCCCAATGACAGCTTGTGCGGCAGATGGAAAAGGGCTGCAGCACAAGCTGCCATTGGAAATGGATGTTTTCAAATATCCCTGCCCCGTGTGGCAGGCACACAGTGCAGGGATGTTTAGGGGGACATCATAGGTGCCCTCAGGGCCCATAGCGGAAGGTCATGCGGTAAGAAGGCCCTGCTAGGGGCCCCCAGAGACACTTACTGACAGCCTTTCCATGTTGGAAAGGCCAACATGAAAAGGCTGTCGGAAGGTACCATTATAATCCAGACCGCAAAGCCGAGCCTGGCTCCGCCGTCATTAGAGGATTATGGTGGCTTCTGATGCTGACGCGCATTGAAATCCTCCAGCAGGTTTCACTCCAACTGGTGTCATCTTAATACGGCATTCGGACTGAAACTTACAATGTCGGGCAGAAAGCCTCAGACAGCTGGTTGGAGGCTTTCCACCGGACATCGTAATTTGACCCTAAGTATTTCAAGAATTAAATATGTGCACAATAAAAATATTTAAAATAAGATATTAATTTTTAAAAATGACCACAAAAACAAAAAAAATAAAGTAACCTAAAATGTACAGAAGAATATATATTGAAGCCAAAAAAGAAACAGATAAAAAAAAATTGACTTTGAGGAGCCCAATAGATTTTCTATTCCCAGTCCAGCCTGAGCAAAAGTAGAGAAAGTGTTGGACTTTGTCAGGAGTTATAATTACTATGCCCTCTCCAACATAAGCAACAACGTGAAAAGTGCTGAATTTCGGACGGGTAAGGTTTACTATTCCCCATCTAACCTGAGCAACAATAAGGAAACTGTTGAACTTTGAAGGGGTCCCATTTACTATTCCCATTCCAAAATGAGCAACAGTAGATAAAATGTTGGATTTTGAAGTGGTCAGATTTGCTATTACCACTGAAATGTAAGCAAAAATAGGGAGAGCATTAGACTTTGCAAGGGTTAGATTTACTATTCCCACTCGAGCATAAGCACCAGTAGGAAAATATTGGACTTGAGAGGGATCAAATTTACTATTCCCACTCCAACATAAAAAAAACTAGGAAAAGTGTTGAATTTGGAGCGGTCAGAACTACTATCCTCACAGCTGCATAAGCAACAATAGGGAAATGTTAAACTTTAGCTTTAATTTAAAATTCACCTGTCATACAGTAATACAAAAGAATATAAACATACATATACAATAAATAAACTTAGAATATATTCCGATTAACATGTAGCATGTTTATTAACATTATATAATTTATACAACTCATTAAAAAGTCAAAACATGAAATTAACATATATAATACACATACAATTATATTAGGAAAATGATATATTAAATTACAAAATAAAACGATTTAAAATAGTTCCTACCTTTTTACCCTAAAATTCTTTCAACTACTAAAACAAATTAAATTAATGCACCTTATTAAAAAAAAATATACAATTAATTTATCCCAAAAGCCTACATGTGATATAATTTGTTATTATCAAATTTATTAAAATCAAATAAATAATTACCAAAACAGATTATCTAGTTAACCAACTAACACATAATAAATATTACCATATTTTGAAAATTATCCAATAAATAACTAAAAGAAGTACATTATTAATTATCGATATGACAAATTAAAACATGAAAAATATATATAAATAATTGTATTAATTTGTTTTTAAAATCTGTCCGTCCTATTTCCCTACAGCCTCACACCCTCCAAAAAAGGACATAACAGTAGCCCTAAATTATAGTAACAGCTAAAAAACACAAAAAATAATTATATACTGAGAATTAAAACAGTAACTTAAAACACAAATTAATAAAACTCAACTGAACAATGAAAAATGATATTATATTCAACTTTATTTAGAACAACAATATAAAAGACTTACAAAACGATATCTTTACCTTCTATATTTTTCCCCCACAATGTTTTTGACATTCGAATATTTTTGCACTCAATATTTGTGTCTCATAATAAGTGTGAAACAATATTTTGGATTATTATTATAACCCAAAGTGACACAGCAGCTACATATGAATATGGAGAACAATGTCCTCCTTAACACATTCAAGACAGATTTCATATTTGGTACAGAATGTGTCCTGTTAGCCCTGATTGATGAATTTTGCCAGGTTTGAGATAGCACTGCTGCAATACCGTCCAGATCTATTTGTGAGGTTTGACAACATAGATCATAATACCTTGATGAAGCAAATATGTGACA
Source organism: Triturus cristatus (assembly GCF_964204655.1). Taxonomy (NCBI): domain Eukaryota; kingdom Metazoa; phylum Chordata; class Amphibia; order Caudata; family Salamandridae; genus Triturus; species Triturus cristatus. The sequence goes on from NC_140595.1 coordinate 310,552,051, forward strand.
TCAACTGACAAGTAACAGTGCTAGAATGGATTGCCGACTTTTCAGCCAGAGGAACGTGTTCAGCATGTACAGACAATTCTTTGGGATTTCTGAAGGTATCTGCTCTGTGGCCAGTACAGTTTAATGTACAAATCCTTCTATTACCTCTATTGATCTTGATCATCGAACTTTGATTTTTGACATAGCATGATGACACTCGTATTGTTCTGCTCATCTGGCAATCAGCAAAAAGAACAGTTGATGGACAGAAAGCAGAACAATGTCATACATTCACCCTAGTACAGAGATCCGGCCTGAATCCATCGTTTTTGCTCCCCATGCCATTCCTGTTTGAACCCAGCCAAATGCAAATTAGTCTTGACCCTGCGCCCAATGGGAACAGTCCATCCCGAAGTGCCAGGCCACGTCCTCCCTGGACTGGGAACAAGCATCCTAAGACCGGCATAGGGTTTCACCCCTCATCAGCCAGGATAGCTTGACTTCAGTGGCATGGAGAGCAGAAGCTCACCTGAAGACATTTCTCACTGTGCTTGCTGAGTGGATGTACTGCAAAAGCTTAATGGCAATAAAACTGATCTTTAGCTATGTAGATAAGAGATGCTAGTCAACGAAGTTCAGACCAGAAAGTTAGGCACATGCTCAAATTCCATCCAAGTAGTCACAAACCTTGGTATCTAAACTGATGAAGACCTATCCTTAAAAACATATAATTTCAAAGTTCGAGCTACGTGTTGCATGCTAATTTTCATGCCAGAATCAAAGTGTACGGTTGCGACTTGAGCTATGATCTTCCAATACTACATTGTTGCAGTGGTCTTTACTAGGCTCTCTAAAACGCTTGGTGGATACAAAATTCAGCAGTAAAAGTAAAACGAAAACAAAATGACAAGTACATATCTCACCAGCCTTGGCACACCTCAGTTGGGAACACGTTCATCAGCTCATTAACTTAAAGCCCTTTGTATTGAACACAGGTCACACAAAGGGATTGGGCCATGATTTCTGATAAACATGTTGACACCACATGGAAATCTACAGTTATCAAATAACCACGTGCTGCTGGTGTGATCATCTAGAAAATGTTATCTGGCGGCAGAACCTTTGAAATGTGATGTAAAGTTCAGATGAGGAATTGAGCTAGTTAAAAAAGTCTGTCAAAGTAGTTTAGTCTCCCACCCAAATGAAAAACAAATTCCGTCTGTATCTTTTCCATAGACATATATTGGCATAATATGAATTAGTATTCTTATCATAGATATGCTTTTTCTCGAAGTCATCAACATAAAGAATAGCAAAGTTCGGAGCAAACAAGGTCCCCGTTCAAGTACCCTTAGTCATTAAATTCAAAATAGTTCTTAGTGAGCGCTAGCTGGAGAAGTTTAAAAAGAAAGTTAGTGGGTACAGTGACCGGACTTGATCGAGTGTTGAGGATATCAGTGATGACTTTGATGCCATCAAGCTGTGGGATATTAGTGTACAAGGATTCAATATCCAAGCACACTGATAACTCACTTTCAGAGTCAAAAGTTAAATCTTCAATTTGTGCAGTCATGTCGCCACTATCACGGACATGATTTCTAGCCGATTCTACAAATTTGTTAATAAAAATATCACTATATTTGCCGATGGGCATGAGGACTAAGCCACACCCTAGTTCAATGGGTCTTCCTGGTGGATGGTGGGCATTTTTATGGAACTTAGGGAGAATGCATGAAGACTGTGTCTGGGATGACATGGTCGTTAGGCAAATCAAATTCTTGTTTACTCAAACAAAAATGGCCTCCTTGTCCTTCTCCATAATGTCCTTATTGACTTTCTGGCTCTCAGACAAAGGTTTACCCCTAAGGGGTGTGAAATGATTAGGATTGGAAATTTGTTGCATGACTTCCGCTTTGTAGGATGTAAGGTTTTGGATCACAATCCAAAGGCCTTTGTCAATGGGTTTGACCACTACAGATTTGGATTTCTCAATGTCTGCAAAGCTTGTCGATCTACTGGGCTGATATTATATGGTATATATTCATGTTTAGCTTTCAAGCTTGAGACCTCCTTAAGGAACACATCTCAAATGCCAGAAGTTCAACAGGCGTCTTATTGCTTGGGTGATTTGAATTTAGAGGGATTTGTTGGATTAAAACACTCACTGTAACTAATTTCTTTGAACAATGATTTTAACCAAAATCTCCTGAAGAATTGGAGTAGTTCTGATTGAATATTGAAAATCTCTGTATTTTAAGTCAGAACGAAAGTTAAACCTTTACTAATTAGGGAAATTTCTGTTGAGGACAAAACATGATTGAGTAAAAAGGCCAACACCAAAGGCTCCTTCGGCAAAATAATTACATGTTCATGAACTATAGGACCCTGCTTGGAGGATTGATCACCCTGGTATAATTCAGTGCAGTGCTTTATCCATATTCCTTAGTGTTCTCATTTGCAGTTGCTCCAGTCAACTGTTTCCAGGCTGCATTAAAGTTTCTCTTGAGTCATCTTGCATGTGCTGATTGCAGTCGTCAAAATAAAAGTTAGCCCAATCAGCTAAGGCACTAGCCTCCATCGCACATACGTACTCATCTCCCACATCTTCATCCACATGGAACTCTGTTACCCCCTTTATCCTCCTCATCAAGAAGTCCCTCTAAACCTACATTATGGTTCAAAGTGGCTAGTTTCCTTTTTGCTCTAAATACATCACCCCCAATGGCCTCCAAATAGGTCTCAAAGGACTCGCTCCAGTCCTTCCAAGACATACTTGGCACGCCCAGTTCCTGCAAAAACATAGGTTACTTATACAGACATGTTAAAATTCTGTCATTGCTCTTAGGTACATGCAAGGATGCTATGCATCAATTCGAAAGAGGCCCCTCTTTATGCTCAAGCGGCCTTCAGCAGGTGCAACTGGAGCAGAAATGATGAGCAAGGAGATAAATGTGGAGAAAAAACCTCCACATCAAAATTGAAAACAGAGAATGTGGGCAGGGAGGGAGGAGAAAATAGAGTGAAAAGAGGAGTGGGAGCGAGTTAAAATGGGGTTGGGAGCACTACAAGATGTCAAGTTTGCTGGTCTTGATGCAGTAAAAGAATCATCACGTGTCCATCTAGTAGTGGTTGACACAGAGATAGAAGCCTTAGTTGGCTTAGGCTGCATTTATTAATAGTGGGAACGGCCTTTACTACACAGCCAGTACTACGCAGTACCATTACGACGCGGGCAATACAATGAACTCATTGTTACCACGTGTTCCATTACCATGGAAGTTGTTACAACAACTTACATTAGGTAACGTGTTGTTGGATTTTAAATCCAACACCTTCCCAACCTTCCCAACTGTTGCACAGACTGGGGTTGGAATAGTAAAATATACTATTCCAAAGTCCAGCACTTCACAAAAGGCAAGTCGTTTTAACGTCTTGTGTGGTAATGGAATTCATGGTAATGGAACGCATGGTAACAATGCGTTTGTTGCATTGCCAGTGTCAAACATCCGTTAATAGTGGGCAGGAGAAGAATTTAGTGTCGTTTGTAAATAGCTCGTAGAAAAAGCTGATAGATCAGACAATGTCAGTAAGAGAAGTTGAAGGAGAGTGAAAAGGAGGGGGCAAGAGACAGCTTTGTCCCTGGCAGTCAGGCGAACATTGGGAGCGTGCCAGAATGGATGCAAGGATAAGGCGAATGGAAGGCGGGCGTAGCACCAACAACGCCTAAATTTATGTAGTTACCTGGAGTATGTTGTGATCAGTTGTATGAAAGGTGGTTGAAAAGTCAAAGAGGAGGAGTGCGGACACAGGTTTTGGTGGACAAAGGTGATGTATTTAGAGAGGTAGGTGAGAACATTTCTCAGAGAACATTATTATGAAAAACTATGCAACATTGAACACAGCAAAGGCATTTGAAACGGCGATGCATGCAAACAACATATTTCTCTATGATATTGGAGGTGTGAAAGGATCTTCTTCAGGTGTCTTTTCGGTTTCTGGAGAGCTTATAGAGAGGTCAGATGTTTGCCCAGTGTTATTTCTGGTCCTGCTGGGCCTCGGATTTGAAGATCTTGATTTGCCTGCTGCTTTTTCAGTGCTCTGAACAGCAAATTGGATTACTTCTAAAAAATATAAAATCAAGTGAAATATTTAATTAATAAGATGCAGTGGCAGCCTGTCCAGTTTGATTATTGCCCTTCATACAGATAACAGAATGCTTTGTTATTGCTTTGTAGGTGTCAACAGTTTTCTACAGTGGGTTGATGCATGCTAACAGCTTGTTTTGGGTACAGTGGGTGTCATTTATAGACACTCCCAATAACAGGTTTTACAACTACCGAATTTAACGTTACTCGTTTTACTGATCTAGGAAGGGTGGAAGGCCAGCTGGCCTTGTTGTGATGGTAACCCAATATCTGGAGACTGCTGCAAAAGTCAGTAGTGAGCATCAAACCACTTAGCAAACGTACCAGCAATCAACAACCTGTACACGTAATGTATTTGCCATTTGAGTTATTTGAAATACCCCCAAATATTAAGAAAATAACAAGCTCTTCCCAAACTCAAAATGTTTGATATTTTATTCAATACATTATTTTTGGTTTAAAAAACACATGAACAATAACATTCCTTTGCATAAGCAACATATAGCGCATTCAACCAAGTAAGTAAAAAATCATTGATTAAAGTACTCCTAAAATTTACAGATTCATTACAGAAACATATATAACATACTCCTAAAATGTATAGTTGCCACAAATGATATTCTTGTTATCGGCGTTTATTATCCACACATACACAGGATTTGGGTCACTAGTTTTACCATCACATGTTGTGTTTAGAGTGATATTAACTTTGAATTACGGACAGAAGAGCAAAATGTGTTTTAAAGACTGAACCTGATGCAAGTCACAAAACCTGGCCAATTACCCATTCTTTCATTGGTTTTAACCAGCCCTAATGCGAAGCCTCGTGAAACTAGTTCTGATTTAGAACTTAAGATGGTGACCAAGGAGGCAAGCTGAGGACCAACATGGATTAAGTAATTACATTGGCACTACCCTCTTTCTGTCACTCACTCAGACAGTTCTATTTCTATACCCAGGTCCAGCAGTCTACAAACTGTAAAATCGTTTTTACACTTGCTTTAAGATCTACCAAAGCCTTTGCATTATTGCACATTAACACATATTTTAAACATACTACTGTAAGAGCTGTTTCCCTTTTCTCACTTTAAATGCAGTAGAACCTGAGCTATCTAACTTAACCTGTGTAAAATGTCCTCCATCTTGAATCACTATCATAGTATACCACGCGATGACTAGTATTGCAGTTTCTTCTCAAATAAAAAAGTGCAAATTTACTCTAACAACTAAAGAACGTTCCAGAGACTTCTCCCAGCACTGTGCTTAAACAAGAATGTTCTAGATGTCCCAAGCTATCGGCATACAATGTATCAACTAGTATGTTTGAAAAAACGGTAAGAACAGCTAAATGCCATGTAACACTACTATGAGAGCATCCCGAATGTATTCTGTAGTAAAATGTTTCCTCTTGCTTGTACCTTATTGGTGCATATCCTGGTAACCATGTACTTGTGTAGAATGTATGAAAGTCTTTGGGCCTGAGTTAGATCTCGGCGGACGGGTTACTCCGTCACAATGGTGATGGATATCCCGTTTGCTAAAAAATAAATCCCATTAAATCCAATATGATTTATATTTTGGCGGACGGGATATCCGTTACGGTTGTGACGGAGTAACTCATCTGCAGAGATCTAAATCAGGCCCTTTGTCTAAATTCCTATAAAAGGACATGCATCTATCTGTACACTGGAACCCCCTATTCCCCACCTTTGTTATGTCATGCTATTGGATTTGTAAAGGCGTCCCAGCGCTAGGTCCACAGATTACCAGACCGAGAGTTGGAAGCAAAGAAGGGTTATTTAGGGAAGAGCCGGGTCTGAACTGCTCTCCTGAAAGCCCCATGGTCTTGAATGTTCCTGATAGTGCCTGGAAGAGCATTCCATAGCGAGGGGGCTAATGTCCGAAACGACCAGCCTCCCGCCCGTGCTCTTCTATCACTTGGAGCACGTAACAGATGTTGATTGGAGGAGCGGAGTGGGCATTCTGGTACATAGGGGGTAAGAAGATTGGCTAGGATGGGAGGTACGTGGGCGTAAAAGATTTTGTGGGAGATGCACAAGGATTTCAAGTGGATTCTCCTTTCTACCGGGAGCCAGTGCAATTTACGTATGAATTTGGAAGTAGGGCAGGATTTTGGGAGGGTGAAGAGGGTCCGAGCAGTGGTGTTCTGCACCCTCTGAAGCCGATTTATGCCCACTTTATTGGCACCTAGGTAAAGGGAGTTAGAATAATCTAGTCTGTAGAGGATAGTGGATTGGATGATGGTGTGGTGTATTTGAGCATCAAAAAACCCAAGCAGAGGCTTCAGTCCACGTAAGAGAATGAAGCAGCTGCCAGCCACAGATTTTGTCTGAGCCTGAAAGGTGAGAGCACAGTCGAATCAGATGCCCAGGTTTTTAACCTTTTCCTAGGAGTGTAGGGGGCTCCCAAAGCGGCAGGCCATCATTGATCACTCCAGAGATGCATGTCCCTTCCTAGAAGGAGGATCTCGGATTTGCTAGCATTCAGCTGGAGACAGTTGGCTGCCATCCATTCTGCGATGGCCATCATGTCATTTCGAAACTTGGTGATGCGTTGGTCAGAGGTGTTGGATAAAGAGATAAACAGCTGGGTATCATCAGTTTATGAGACCATAGAGAGGCCTCTACTTTTTGCAATGCCAGCCAATGGTTGAACGTAGATATTAAATAATGTTGGGCTCAAAGCCGAGCCCTGTGGAACCCTGTGTTGTGCGAGCTGCACCTGAGAGCCATAAGGGGGTGAGATTACTTGAAATGATCTGCCTGATAAAAAAAGACACAAACCAATTAAGGGCAGCGTCTCTTAATCCGATCTCTTGTAAGCGTTGCACCTTTAAAAGGCGAATCTATACAGAACTTTGAGTTCTTTGTACTTATGGCTTGTACGCTTTTCTGCTAACCTTACTGGTGGCGTATTTCGTGTACTTTGCCACATAATACTTACTTAACATTTCAAATCATAACTGGTGTCTGTCATTCTTGAAGAATGTCTCATTATTGATTATCGAACTTGATCACTATGTTTTAGTGACGAGATCAATTGGGGAGCACCAAAGTCTGTGTCAGACTGCGCCGCTCTCGGTCCTAGATGTTAACGTGCTTTTCGTATGATCATTTAAGACACGTTTGCGAGCTGACACTAGACCAGCCTGTCTGTTTGAGTAAGTGTAGCCTTGTTCTGAATTTGGCACAGATAAGCAAGACCTACACGTTTAGTGAAGTCGGTATTCTATGGCACCCCCTGAAACAAGTCTTCAAGGTCTCCTCACATTCTTTGCATGAGAAGAGACGGACACTTGCTTGTTAGCTGCTATCTGGAGCTTTATGTAACATCATGTGTTGTAATCTCTGCTTGTTTTGTTATCGGAGCTGTATAAAGGAAATGTGAAACTGAAGTGACTTGATCATCATGTGCTAGCGCTAGACCGTTGCTTCGCAAATTCACACTTAGTAATTAAATATTTTTGGTACTTGCTGTATTTTGCTCTTATAGTTGTATTAGACTTTAGAGGGCTCTCAGAGTATTTTCATCTTCCACAGTTTAATTAAGCTTTTGAAACTTTGTCTGTTCATATTCTGGTCAACCAGCACATCACTGTGAATAAGGGTTGACTGTCTTGTGTGGAAGGATAACAACATGTTGGCCTTAGTGTCATGTTGTCGGACAAGTTCCAGATACATTAGGCCTAACAAAGATTTTGCATTGGCTCTACCTGCTTTAAAAAAACAGGTAAGTGTGGCAACCAAAGAGAAGCAGCACAATAAGGTGAGCATGAATTGCATCCATAACACTTTGGGAAGGATTTAGTGAGGAAGGAAATTAATCTTCTAAGAGCCATCATGTCCAGTTCGAGAAATGACTGAGAATATTAAGACAACCATATAAGTGAGGCATAGGTGGCAGAAGGGATCCATTTAATTACGAAGAATTTTAACAAAGCACCCAAGATCTGAAACAACTCACCCTCCTCCCACGTCTCCATCAAAGCCGCCTCAATGCTGCTCCATTTTAGGAAAAAGTTGAAGCCATACTTTTCATTCATTATCATGTTTATTTCAGGGAAAAACCTCCATACAACATAAACAGATATCATAAAAAACAGTAACATTGAACATATGTACTAATAAATACAGTAAAAAATAATCAACATATATAAAAAAAAATGAGAAAAGGGAATTAAACACTTAATTTGACATAATACATTGATCTCCCACTTTGAAATATCACAATTCATATGAAGGTAAAACTCAGGACCTGATTCACAATCGGCCTCGGCACTCGTGGAGGTGGGGGGGGGCATGGTCTTGGGGGGCTCTCCGCACCTGGTGCGGAATCTCTGCCATGAAAAGAATGTGTGTAGAATGAAACCTCAATTACCACAAAATAACAATAAATTCTAAACACATAAAAATATATAAACAAGCATTTGCAATGCAATAGGTCTCGCATTAGTGAAATATTTAGCTATTGGCGTTGCTAATATTAATGCAACACCACTAGCTCAAACTTTCAGTAATGCCAGAGCTTCAAAACTAAAACAAAACATAAAAACATTTTATTTCCCTGTCTTTACTTTTGAAACAATTGCGCACCCGTGCTTTAGCTTAAGATGTTTAAAGGTAAATGGTGGGTGCCGCGATTGTAGCAAAAGTAAAAAAACAGTGTAGACATTTAAGAAAATAGTGCTGAAGGATGTAATTAAAACGTATCAAGTGACAACACATGTAACAGAGGCTGTCCTCATGGGAGGTTACAAGAAGAGAAAATGCGGTACTAAGGAGGGACTACTAAGCCTATTGACTAATGAAAAGCCGCCATTTACAAAGGACTGTGACTGGAGTGAATTAAAAAGGTGGATGTAAAGTGGGTGGAGCTTTATGCCTATATCCAGCATATGTAGAAGAGACAGTGCAAGCGCTGCCTAGGCGAGACGTAAAAATAGCATACTGGGGCTGCCAGAATGAGAAAATGAAGAGCAAGCTGTCACAGTAAAAATCTCCAGGGCTTTTTAACCACAGAGGGGGCGATTGTGCTTTGAGGGCTAGATCATGGCCGTCCGCCCTACAATCAGCTCCCTAGTTTGTAGCTCAGTAGAAAATGCCTGAATGTCCATACAAGCCCTGAAGGGTGGAAATCTATCGGCACTGATGGAAAAATACAAGACATGGCAAAATCCCATACATTCCTATAAATACATACTGTAAATAAATGTCTGTTATGCAGATTTAATGGAGGCTATTGACTTTATAAGAAGTCAATGTGTTTAGGCAATATTTTGCGGTTCTTTGAAAATGTGTGACACAGAAAATATCCTGTGTGTTTATGATAGTGTGTGGTTTGGCAGCATCCCAAACACATTCAGTGACACAGCAGCATTCTGTAGATGTATGGCACAACTCGCATCGGAATATCCAGTGTATGCAGTACCACATATCTATTGCACAAGTTTTGGAATAATCTGTATCCATGCTCTGCACAGCATAGCAATATCCCTGGAAATGTATGATAAAATCGTGTGGCATGGAATTAGCGTTGTAATCATTTTGACATACACACATCCTTTGTATACAAGAGACAACCGCACACAAGATACTATTGTTATGAACACACAATGCACGTTGGAATGGAAACAGCCTTAGCATTAATGAAAACGACAGACATGGAAGTATCTTGTAGGTTCTGAAGAATACTATCAGTTATAATAATATTGTGGCACTATCTCAATATCAAGTGGCATTCATGGCAAAGGGTTATGGTAGGTACATATATACTTTGTGGCTGGTGAAGACGCTGTGGATTTGATTGCTGCACCAAATTGTTGGACAACATTTTATGGAATTAATGGAAAATATTGTTCTGCTACCTGTGTCAAATCTGTGATCAGGGATTGCATGGTCATGGAAGGTGCACAATGTACTATGGAGTAGAATTACAGTGTGAAGTGCTGGAAAAACATCTCTGGCACAATAAAGGACCCATGGTCTTGTTGGCGTAGTTTATGATGATTGTCGGCAATTGCATATTGAATTTTGTGGAGGCGGGCATTTTATATCAAATTCCATAGGGAAATTAGTTTGTCTATCTTGGGATATTTTATTGAGTTTTTATTGCTTCGATGAACACTGCTGCACACCCATGATATGTTCTCTATAAATTAGTGAAGAGGATGGGTTTAGACACAGGCAGCACATCCTAGTTCCCTTTCAGGAAGGATCTTGGTTGGCATGTTTTTGCTTCCTAATGGTATCTATTCTTTATTGACTGACTAGAGCTGAAGATGGACTGAAGACCAAGCAATGCTAGTGGGGTCCTCTAACAAGAACCCATCAACCCTCGCCATTGCACAAATTGATTGTCTGCGCTCCATAGAACATAGGCAATGAGTTATAAAAACGCGATTCACCAACAATCACTCACTAGAGGGAGTCGAGGCCCTGCACAATCAATCTAGACAAATCCTGGGTTGGGTTAGTGACCCTGGCTTAATGAAACAACCTACTATGAGTTATCTCGCTTCACAGATGAGTGGCCTTCTGTCCCATGGGCCATGACAACTTTACCAACTTCAAATTAAAGAAGCTTTATAAACCTTAAAAGGTGGGCAAACTACAAGTAATCATTTGTCATCCCTACAATACCTTTCAGGGTGAACATGCACTTTACAAATAAACGTTTTGCCGTGTTACTTTTCCTTATGCCCACGTAGATGCTGGATTCAGCTACTTATTTGGCATGGGAGTATGACAAAAAGTCATTGAAAACTAATCTGAATTAGGCTGAAGGAAATCTAAGCCTGATATTCGATATTTTTTGGGAAATGGTGGACATCTATGCTTGCTGGATCAGAGCAGAGAGTAATCTAGAAGGGAATGGCATTTTATAGCTGTCTGACAAGTGTGGGTCAACATATCATATCATATACAAGCAACACCTAATGCGAGCCTGGAAATATATTCTGTATTGTGAGGCTTGTTGTTTTGCCCCTACCACATGTAAAATTCTTTACATGACAGCTGGCGACCTCTGTGAGCTCAAAATCTCTAAGTGTTTGAAGATGCCTCACATGGTATGATGCGCCATGTGAGTACCTTGTCAGTTTAAGGGAGTAGGGTGTGGACTCTTATCAGTGAGAAGGCACGTGAACTAGTGCAATCATTAGGGATGACACATGACTAGTAGTTACCGGTCTAACAAGAAAGGTAACATAAAATTTGAAAAAACGTTAAGATTATCAATATTGGGATTTCCCCCCCTTTGAAATATAAGATAATAATGACACATACAAAATGGAAACCAGCGAAAGGCATTTTAGAGCCATATAAATTATTAATAATTGGCGGTTATGGTAGAGGTTGAATTTCCAGGTTAAAAAGGAATACTGAAGAATCTCACAAGCTCTATTTTACGTATCATTTCCTGGTTCTACCAGAAACGCCAGCATGTTTATTTTTCTGAGAAAAGGGCCACCCCAAAGTCTGTCTCTAACCCGCGGTCTCTCACCCGGTGTTGTGATATGTGAGATTGTGCTGGTGCGTCCACTGCTTACAGCTTCCTCTGACCTGTCTGGACACGACACAGGCAGAACTCCACTCAATATACCACTGACTGTAGGGATGGGAGAGTTCACGTTTAGAAGCCATTTGTGCGCGCTGCCATTCCAATTAAAGTAGATGTTTAAAAAACATTTATGTTCTACTGACGATGGGAGCGGCTGTCAAAGAGCTACTACAAACTTCAGGCTCTTATTATTTATAGCACAGTATTAGTGAGGCTCGCATGTTGTTGACTTTAACATTATGCAGTACCACCGCGTTTAAATATTTATGGCACCACATTTGCAAGGCTCGCATGCTTCTGGGGCACGCAATTTCCCAGCCTATGTGATGAGCTGAGGTGGGGAGACAAGCAAAGCGCGGGCCTACAAGCCGATCAGGCTTCCTCTCAGTAGCATTTCCGACCCGTACCCTCACCAGCATAAATCTCGCAAGAAGAAACGTAGTTGTCAGGCAACATTAAAAAAAGCTGCTTCAGCACGCCTCCTAAAACTAAGTCCCGCTGAAGTACACCGCCACCGCAGACATTTAATGACCCCCAGCCCCTCACCTCCCTGTACCGTATGTGCTTCACGGAGTCGCCAGCTCCAAGTCCGATCCCGGAGGCATTATGGAGGAGTATCTCGCCGCACAGGCAGAGCAGGGGAAGCCGCTGGTCTTGCGCCACCCAGGAGCAGCGGAACAGCCGCAGGGCAGCGGCAGGAGGTCTTCTCGGGTGTAGTGGGAGCAGCATCAGCACAAGTGCTGCTCCCCAGGTGGCAATCCGGGATCTGGGTGCAACAGGATTCCCAGCAGAGACTGCATCATGGGACAAACAAGGAAGTAGTCCCTACACTAATAGAAAAGGCCGAGCAGCGGAACAAAACTGTAGTTGGTCGGTGCTGCTTCCGGCCGAAGGGAAGCTAAGCGGAAGTGCCGCATTGGACCGCAAGCCAACCATAAGCCCGCTAACAAAATAAATGCCACAGTTAACGAATGGCAAGCGGCAGGAGAAACTACAGGCAAGAGGCGGAGTTTCACCCAAGTATACAGATTACGTAATGCCTCGTAGAGGCAGCGCATGCGCTGCCTATACGAGAGCTAAAAAGAAAGTAGCCCTACTAGATGCCAATATACATAGAATTCGAAACCTCGCACAGGCAACAGATCAATCATGTACATTTTACGAAGATCACATACCTCATACAATTAAGTAATAGCTTATACAACAGATCTTAAAAACACTTTCAAAATTGATGTTAAAATGAGAGATTTTAAGAACATTTCTGGAAATCCGGTAGCTGCACCAATTGTTCATAGGGGTAGAGCTTAGAGCATTTAGAATAATCTTATTTATAAAGGATGCTCAACCACTTCCTTACCATCCAAACTGCATATAGACATCTACCTACAGTATAAACAATGAAGGGGTCGGTATTAGTCTGTAGTATCCTGGAAGCAGCTGGATTGTGCCTCATTCCTCTCTTTCGCACAACGGACAAAAGAATAGTAGATGACCTATATCTTCTATTGTTTTTCTACATGTGGGACAAAGGGCCTGTGCATCAGGATTCTGCTTCCATTTACCTAGAAAAAAAACTGGTCTACCTGAAGAGAACCCATCATAAACTTAATACACAAAGTTCTGGCTTAATGGGGAGAAATGGTATCCATCTAGGGTTCAAATGCTCGTCAGGGGCAGTAATTGCTATATAAATGCAATTACAATACAATACAATACATTACAATACATTGTACATATGTCTTTTCCAATACCTATATAGAGTGGTGATTCTTAATGGACAGACGTGCTTCCAGAGAACCATAATGGGGACACAGAATAAACCTGAAACATAAGACCAGATTTAAAGTATATTTGGGTCACAAAGATAAAAAGAGGCTACACTTTTTATTGCAAGAAGTGGTAGCACATGGGCTTATATTCGCTTCATGCAACCGGGTATGTTTTATGTAAACTATTTTATCCTGGGAGGTAGTGAGGATAGTCTATCAAAAGGGTATTTTTAATTTTTATATGCATCTACGCATGAAAAAAGCTTTCAGGTTTGAGGAGTTCATTGTGAAATGGAATTCCTAAATGTGTCTCACATTCCCTTTTACGAAAATCCTTGTATTTTCAATAATATTGGAACTTCGTCTGTTTCAAAGTGAGCTAAAATGGCAAAATAGACATATATCAATACCACAGAAAGTACTGCATATTGCAGTATTATTTGCCTTGCTCTGGTCTTCCACTTCTGCGTCAGTCGGTGTTCCAGACAGTAACTCTGGAGACACTGAGGGTATCACGGGGCCTCGGTCGGATGAGCTCATCGTGGCTGGAGAACCGCTCTTTTAAGAATTACCTCCAAGGCCGACCGAGGCCCCGTGATACCCTCAGTGTCTCCAGAGTTACTGCCTAGAACACCGACCGAAATGATGGATAACTTATTCATGCTCTGAGCAAGAGGTCTAGTTGGAGCTAGGCTGTACTGCACCCACTGTACCCTAGGAGTGGCATCCTTTTCAATAAATCTTACTTTACCATAAGGACACACAACAATTGAGCCCTGACAAAGTCGTCATCTTGAGAACGAAACGCATTGGCTGAACATGAAATCACCAATTTCGAGTGAATTAACTGATTGCAAATCAAGACTTTATTGAAAACTAAAACACTGATTCTTTGGACTTCATCACTTGGCGCACGCCCAACCCCTCTACCGCTAAGGATCTGACTTACAGAGGCACAGGGCCTGTTTGCCCAAGGACATCTGATACAATTGAAACTAAAGTGAGGTGCAGAAGCAGCAGTCCGCCGTCATAGTATCTCTGTTGAGTGTCTGGTAGTGGATTAAAGAGGCATGAGGTGGCTTTAGGACTACACAGCCTTGGCATTCTGTGCACCGACGTTTAACTGCACCAGCCACCGGCTTTTGAGCAGTGCTCTGGGCACCAGTACTCATTCTTTTACTGGTGCCAACCCAACTTTGCTAAGAATAACATGTCACTTGGCTTCATCCACGAGAATCTCCTCAACATCGAGAGCCAAATCATGGCCTGGCATGGTTCCAACTAAGGCTGATCTGGGGGATCAGGCTGCTCATTCCAGAACAGGACTTAAAATCAGTTATTCAGGCGTTGAGTCTCTCCTGACTAGACTACGGGAACTCACTCCTCTCAGGCACCCACAAAGCACACTACGCCCTACTCAAAGCAGTTCTACATGCTGCGGCCGCTTTATTACTGGACACAAGACATTTGATCATATCACACCTATCCTGCTTTCCCTCCAATCGCGTTTATTGAGGTGAGAACTCAGTATAAAGGAAGGCCCCGCATTCCTCGTCTTCCGTCTGCCTAAGTGTAAAATTGAAAGTCTCCGAGTTAAAACAGGGTTCGAGAAACACACAACTCCTGAAGCCGCCCAGCATCAAAAGAGAATCACACATGAAATAGTAATTCTTCGGAAGAACTACCAGAATCTGGAGCGCTCTTCCTCCTATCCTCTCTGTACGACCCCATGCCATGCTACCTTTAAGAAGGAACTTAAGAAACGTGGACTATAAAGGAAACTTGGGTTATGAAATCCCACTCTCTCAAATGTCTGTTTTTCGCTTTCACTTTTAGTGTGGCATATCTCAAATATCCTTGCGGTGTTCGTGTAAAGGGCTCCTAAACCCCTGGGACATGTTCGTGCTATATAAAATCAAAAAAGAATAATATGACCGCTGGCATCCATGAAGGGAGTTAGTTAATTATTCAGTACTACCACGCTCTTACACTGCAAGCTTATGAAGTTCTTTTATATTCCACACGAGGGCAGTGTTTCAACATGTTCTTCAAAGCGTGCATTTTTGTTAGGCAGATTGCTAACTCGAACATACTGAATATACTGCAACTAGCCAGAATATGTACGGGTCATAAACATACAATTTACCTTGCTGTATCTCAGATTTAGACTTCTTTGTTTGCACAGCTGCAGTCTGCATATACGTGTTCTTGTTCCTGTTGTGCAGGAAACAATGAAAGGATGTCAACATTGAAGTACAATATATTGCTTCCACTTATACTTTTTAAAAACTCTGAAAGGTTGCATATTCAAATTTGAGGGGTGGGAGGGGATGTGGCGTAATGGCCAGAGCTGCCAACTTCGGAACTGGGGAACCAAGTTCGAGTCTCGGCGTGGCCTCTTGATCTTCCGGTGCCTACACTGGTGCTCATGAAAAGCGCTGGTGTTGATGATTATGTCCCAGTGGTGAGCACCGGAAACCTCCGGCTCTAATTAAGCCCTTCCCCAGACCCCTGGGCCCCAGTGCCTCTGCACCTGCTGCACCACTGGTAGCTACACCCCTGCCAAAAGGTCCGTACATTAATGTACACCAACGTGAGGCATATGCCCCAGCAACTTTTATGTACTATTATGTATGTGTAGCCCGGTGTGGTAAGCGGGCACACACTGTGCCAGTATGAGGTTGTGTTTATAACTGCAGGCACACACTCACACAGTGGCACAGCCAGCCAGCCAGCCAGCCAGCCACCCACCACTCTGTAAGGCTTATATTTGGATGGATTACCTTGGCGACAGAGCAATCCTAAGAGAAATGTGTGTTAATACTGTGTTTTATCAATCAACCATGCAAAATTTACGGTTAAAGAAAGGCGTCACTTTGAGGCTAATTAGGATGGCGGACGGACTGAGTCCGTCCGCCATTCTGGTGTAAACCGGGACCGTCCGCCATGCATGCGGCGGTCCCACACACCCGATCATGATGCGACCTACACCATGGTGGTTGGATCTTGATCATTAACATTGTAGCGGGTGCTGCTGAGAGCAGCACCCGCCGCGATGTTAATATGCCATGTTGCACATTTCACAGCACTACTTGGCAGGCACCACACTGTGGCTGCCACGTAGTGCTGTGAAATATAGGGGTGTACAATGGGTACCGCCCAAATGCATCCTCGCCTCCCCAAATACAAGGGGGCCCGCAACCGGCCCCCAAACCCAATCCCCACCAGCCTTTCCATGGCGGTTCCACCGCCATAGAAGGGCTGTCTACAGCCAACATCGTAATTTGGTGGACGGTGCCTGCTAGGCACCGCCCCCATTAATACCGATGAAGACCGCTCCACCAGGCAATCGTAAGGATTGCCTGTGGTGGTTCCATGGCGGATGGTCTTTGCGACCGCCACGGTCGCTGTAAGATTCCCCCCGCCATCCTAATTTGGCAGGGGGGAAATCGTGGTCGGTAGACCGAAGGACTGCCACCGAATGGCTGGCGGTGGCGGTCCTTCCTCCATCCTAATGAGCCCCTAAGTTAGATAAAAAGAGAACATGTAATTGAGAGCAAAGGAATGATAGAAAAGTAGCTCAGGATATCGAAAGTTATCACAGAAAACAAAAATACTCACAATAAATAATGGGACAGAAAATATTTTAGCACACTATTAATAACTGATAAGCATTGGGAAAGCCAATAGGTCTCCCCTTTGAAAAGCGTTAGCCGACCACTTAGCTTTGCCACAGGTTGTTGCACATACTGAGCAGCATTGTTGGTGCTGAACTGCATTGGCAAAAAAAGGCGCCAATCCGACCTCTGTGTCTGATGTAGCTTCAGCGAGCATGCAAGTGTATACTTTATAACGTGGTAGCTATTAAGGGACATATTTATGAATATTGTGGCGCAGGGTGGTACAGAAAGTCATCTTGCTGCACTGCCCTGCCTCACAGGGAAAGGGCAGAATGTGCCATATTTATCCAATACGGCGCTTTCCTGTCCTTGTCCCTTGTGCTGGCACCGTTTTGTTAGACTAACACCAGCGCAGGCACCCAAGCACCATGGTGCAAGGCTTCCTTTGTTGTAGGCAGGATTGTTTTTATGCAGGAAGGGGCACCATCTTGCACAAAAACAATCCTGAGAGGTTTTTTCCTCTTTCTATGTGTTCTGCTGAATGCAGCACACATGGAAAGAGGAAGTAACAAGGAGAAATAAAGATATTTCTCCTCAGCACACATAAAGTGGAAGTAACGAAGATAAATACTAGGGCACAGAAAGTTGCCTCTGGGGGCATTTTGTAGACATTCCAATATGTAGGCTGGCACTCTATCCATGCCTGTAGCTCTCATGCAGTTATGTTTGCTGGTCATGTCCCATATTGATCCCTCTGAATTTAGTCCTCTTGATAAGAATGGTGGTAGTAGGGTTGGGGAGGGCCCTTGTCAGTTGAACCAATTCTGGAAAGTCTGGTTGATGGAAGTTGATTTGAGTCAGTAAGCTCTGGACCTCACTTGATCCTTTCTTCGTTGCTTGGGGTGAGGTACCCCATAAACGTAAGTGCAACACCTTACGACACCAACCCTTATGGGTAGTGCCAACTATTTCTCAAATGCCACATGCAGATGTTCAGTGGCACAGACCCAGGTTATTGAGAATGGTTGAACAAGCTGGGTCAATGCCAGCTCACTCCAAACCTGCCTTTGGGAAGAAGGGAAAGCCTGCTTTCTCTCCGTCGGATGTAGTCAGTTCATCCATGCCCAATTGTGTGCTAATGGAGGCTCCATGAGGTACCTTTTCTCTCCCACTACTAGGCAAGCCTATGGTGGTTGCAAAGTTTACACTACCTCTGGAGTGATATACACTCTGCTCTTCTTTGAGAAGACATTTTGCCTTGGCACATGTTTTGCATTTGTAAAACATGCTGGGTTTTGCCTCATTTATGTGGAACATGCTCACATGTAATGTATAATGGTCCCTCAAAAAATCTGCAGGCTTAAACCATGTCCATGGGAGGCATCCTGAAGCCCTGGGGGGTGCACTATGAAGGGGATCAAGCTAGCAATGAGGTAGTGAGGTGCCAGCACCCTAAGGGTCACCGGTAGAAAGCTAGAGACAATGGGACCCAGCTTTAGGCCCATACTATGAACTGACGATGGCAGAGGAGACCAGGGCCTTCCCCAAGGGGCTAGAGTGGAGTGGAGTGGAGTGAAGCCATTTTTGCTGTGCTATGGTGACTTTGGTTGACTGCCGGGCAAGAGCAGCGAGCAGCTGTAAGAATCCCTTTCAGGCCCAGAGAGATCAGTGCTGAAGTGATGTTGATTATGTTGCATTCTCCACCAGCTCTGGAGCACTCAAATGAACATACCACACACAAAGCTCTGTAACACACATCTTTATTCTTTGGCATGCAACAGTTAACTGAACGCACAACGCCATAAACTTTATTGACCACACCGAATACCTCCCAACTGATTACGTAACTTTGTAAGGAGTTTGGCAAGGACCACAAGGGTCCTGCTGCACATGGTCACACAACACTGCATCTCCCCCTTTGTTAAATAAAACGTACAGACAACATATATACATTAGAGTTTCTCAATAAGTTATCGAGGTGCTTGCACCAATATTCCAGATTGAGTTGTACAAGGTGAAGAAGTAGCACTGTCATCTGGCATCATAGATGTAGACACGGATGCTTGACTTGGGCACTCAGGTGGACTTGTCTCACTCATGATATCTGGAGCCGACAAACATCAAGGCAGATGCTTGAAATGTGACAAGTCTCTTGTAATGGACTTTCGGAAACTTTTAGCAGTCACCATATGTCCTTTACTTGTCACCACTCTCAATGGATCGGCATCAGTCTTGTGTTTCTGTTTTTGTTTGATTAGGGTCCGGTCTCCTTCTTTGACGACGGTGTACTAAGCTCATCTGTGCTTATCTACAAAGACCTTCATCTTGCCTTTGCTAGAAGTGTTTGTGACACGAATCCCATCAGTGTCCATTACTTGACTCGTGGTCCATTGTGGTAGCTTTGTCCCAAGGGCTCTCCCAAACAGCAAGGTGGCAGGGCTTTCACCTGCTGTATAATGGGAAGTTAAAAAAAACAGTGATGGACAGAATGCAGAACAATGTCATACATTCACCCCAGTACAGAGATCTGGGCCTAAATCCATCGTTTTTTTGCTCACCATGCCGTTCCAGCTTGAACCCAGCCATATGCAAATCAGTCTTGACCCTGTGCCTCATGGGTACAGTCCAGCCCGAACTGCCAAGCCAGGTCCTCCCTGGACTGGAAACAAGCATCCTAGGACCGGTTTCGGGGTTTCACCCCTCTTCAGCCAGGATAGCTTGATTCCAGTGGCACGGAGAGCACGGGACCCACGTCTGGGCATACCCTTCCCACTCGGGGTGACAAATGCAAAAAAAAACCAGTGATGGACAGAATGCAGAACAATGTCATACATTCACCCCAGTACAGAGATCTGGGCCTAAATCCATCGTTTTTTTGCTCACCATGCCGTTCCAGCTTGAACCCAGCCATATGCAAATCAGTCTTGACCCTGTGCCTCATGGGTACAGTCCAGCCCGAACTGCCAAGCCAGGTCCTCCCTGGACTGGAAACAAGCATCCTAGGACCGGTTTCGGGGTTTCACCCCTCTTCAGCCAGGATAGCTTGATTCCAGTGGCATGGAGAGCACGGGACCCACGTCTGGGCATACCCTTCCCACTCGGGGTGACAAATGCAAAAAAAACAGTGATGGACAGAATGCAGAACAATGTCATACATTCACCCCAGTACAGAGATCTGGGCCTAAATCCATCGTTTTTTTGCTCACCATGCCGTTCCAGCTTGAACCCAGCCATATGCAAATCAGTCTTGACCCTGTGCCTCATGGGTACAGTCCAGCCCGAACTGCCAAGCCAGGTCCTCCCTGGACTGGAAACAAGCATCCTAGGACCGGTTTCGGGGTTTCACCCCTCTTCAGCCAGGATAGCTTGATTCCAGTGGCATGGAGAGCACGGGACCCACGTCTGGGCATACCCTTCCCACTCGGGGTGACAAATGCAAAAAAAACAGTGATGGACAGAATGCAGAACAATGTCATACATTCACCCCAGTACAGAGATCTGGGCCTAAATCCATCGTCTTTTTGCTCACCATGCCGTTCCAGCTTGAACCAAGCCATATGCAAATCAGTCTTGACCCTGTGCCTCATGGGTACAGTTCAGCCCGAACTGCCAAGCCAGGTCCTCCCTGGACTGGAAACAAGCATCCTAGGACCGGTTTCGGGGTTTCACCCCTCTTCAGCCAGGATAGCTTGATTCCAGTGGCATGGAGTGCACGGGACCCACGTCTGGGCATACCCTTCCCACTCGGGGTGACAAATGCAAAAAAAACAGTGATGGACAGAATGCAGAATGTCATACATTCATCCCAGTACAGAGATCTGGGCCTATATCCATCGTTTTTTTGCTCACCATGCCGTTCCAGCTTGAACCCAGGCATATGCAAATCAGTCTTGACCCTGTGCCTCATGGGTACAGTACAGCCCGAACTGCCAAGCCAGGTCCTCCCTGGACTGGAAACAAGCATCCTAGGACCGGTTTCGGGGTTTCACCCCTCTTCAGCCAGGATAGCTTGATTCCAGTGGCATGGAGAGCACGGGACCCACGTCTGGGCATACCCTTCCCACTCGGGGTGACAAATGCAAAAAAAACAGTGATGGACAGAATGCAGAACAATGTCATACATTCACCCCAGTACAGAGATCTGGGCCTAAATCCATCATTTTTTTGCTCACCATGCCGTTCCAGCTTGAACCCAGCCATATGCAAATCAGTCTTGACCCTGTGCCTCATGGGTACAGTCCAGCCCGAACTGCCAAGCCAGGAAGTTGACATATAGTCACGAAGGGCTGGGCATAAGACTGACCTGCGATTGATTCCTTGAAGCGCAGCACCCTGAACCACTTTCTTCAGGGTGCCCATAAATCATTCAACGCCATTTGCCTGTTGCCAGAGAGGTGTGCTTTTCTGATGTTTGACGTTCAAGCGACTAAGAAAGTCATTAAACTCTCTGCTATTGAAGGGTGGACTGTTGTCAGATTTGTGAAAGGAAGGAACACCTGATGCTGCGAAAATATCATCCAGCCACTCGATTACTTTGTCATGGGTGGTTGATGATTAATCTTCCAATAAGGAAAAACATGAATACTCATCAATAACTACCATGAGAAGATGTCCATTGTTTAAGGGTCCAAAGAAATTTATTGCAATTTTGTCACACGTTGGTTTAGGAAGGTCAGGTTAGCGGATGCTGTGTTGTCTTGGGAGATAAGCAATTACACAGGTGGCATGCTTTCAGTTCCTTTTGAGTCATTCATCAAGGCGAGGAAACCACACTCGGTCTCTGAGGGCTCTCTTGGTAGCTACAATGCCACAATGACCTTCATGTGCCAGTTTAATTACTTGTTGCCTCAATACCTTCTTGATTTACAGAAAGTTCATTCTGCACATTTTTGAATTTTGAATCTTTAAGCATGTCTCTGTTGGTAGTAGCAATGAATTTCTCAATGGATAGAGCTGCAGGGGTGCTGGACTATATTATGAAATTTATACACTCTTCAGGCGCTTTAGACATTGTACTGCAATGCTGTAATGGCACTTGTAAGAGGTAATCTGCGGGGTTTTGATCCTTCCCCGGCTAATGCACAATAGTGCTATCACACTTTTGCAATCACAACCCCCACCTCTCAATGCGAGGGGGCATCTTGGATTTCAGTTTGTTTTAAATGGTGAGCAGCGCCTGGTGGTCAGTAACAAGAGTGAAAAACTTTCCGTTCAGAAACACTTGAAAATGTTCACAAGCCTACACTACAGACAGTCTCTTTTTTTCTGTCAGAGAATAGGCATGTTCAGTCAGAAATAAACTTCGGCTATCATGGGCCACAATGTGTCTCTGAGCATTTGGATGTCCATTGTATTGAGCAAGGAGTGCGCCCAACCCCACAAGGCTTGCTTCTACTATGATCTCACTATGTAACTTTGGATCAAAATAAGTCATTTAAGTAGCATTTTGAACTGCATGCTTGTCTTTCTTGATCCTTTGGTCACATTCAGAGGACCACTGGAAGGGAATATTATTCTTTGTCAAATCTTTTAGTTGGACATTCACCATGGCAAAGTCACAAATGTATCTGGAGCAATAATTGACCATGTCTAAGAAGTATCACAGCATGGTTACATCTTGCAGGGGACAAGTGAATGACAATGCTTGTACTTTTTCAGGGTGAGAAGTGATTCCCACTTCAGAGAAAATATGCCCAAATAAATGAGTTTGGTTTTGTGAAACTCACACTTTTATGCATTTAAAGTGAGATCTGCTTCTGCGAGCAGACAGCATACTTGTGTAAGAGTTTGTCATGCTCCTTTCGTGTGGCCCCAAACACTAGTATATCATCACTGTGGTTATAAGCATGCAACACAGGCTGAATTACTTGGCAATGACATCCTGAAAGATTTCTGCAGCCGATGACACACCAAAGCTGAATCTTTTGTATCTGAACAAACCAACATGAGTAATGTACCTAAAGTTCTCTTCCAGCTCGAGATGATGGTATCCTTTGTTCAAATCAAGACGAGAAAAGACTTTGGCGCCATTTAGCTGTGTAATCATGTCTGCTATGTGTGGATCTGGATGTCTTTCTCTCGTGATTGCTTTGTTGGGCTGGCGCATATCAAGAGAAATTTGCACTGAACCTCCACTGTCCTTTTTTGGCACTACCACTATGGGTGAAACCCATGGCTTTGGACCAGTAGAGCGCTCAATGATGTCAGATCTCATGCTTTAATAATGTTTATAGTTCTTTCTTAATGGCTTCCTGCAAATGAAAAGCAATCCAACTGTGTTGCTGAGCAGCAGGACGAATGTCCTCATTAATGTGAAGTTGCACCTTCATTGTCTTGAGTTTCCCTAGTCCATGAAACAATGAAGGTAATTGACTTACTATTTCAGAAAGTGAATTGAGGTTGTAGTTGATGGTTATCAGCCCCATGTCAACAGCAGTGCTGAAACTGAGTAGACATGTATATGACAAAGTACCTCTGAGGACATGAATTGGTGCTTGTACTGTCATTTTCACATGCCTCATGGTCGCTACAAATTACCCTTGACTTCGCAATGGCGTAGAAGCAGCCCATGTGAATACCTATGTTTTCGAATAAATTAGACTTAGTGTCGGAGACAGTTGGTTGTATTTTTATGCTGGCATGATATTGATCGATGCACCACTATCAATAATAAAAGTTATAGGGCAGCCATTCACCTTTAGCGTGATCTTGGGGCACTAGCAAACCGAGTTTGGTCGCTTCACGTGGCGATTTCTCTTTGACTTGTGTTCTTTGCAGGCAGCCAGTTCTACATGTGCATGCCGTTCTGCTGTCGACATCAACATTGCACAGCCATCTTCTACACTGTCCCTTAATGATGATGTTGAAGACACTTTAGAAGATTAATTTGATGACGATCGACTTCATTTGGTCTCACCGTTACCTCAATTGATATTGCCATTTGGATTGTGGGCGTGGCTAGAATGCTTCTGAAATTTTCTGGGGTCCATGTTCTCGTTTGTTGTGATGCACTTAGTTTCACTTTCGCTTTGCAGACCGTTGTTGGTTTTCTTTCCCAAAGCCTTTGCATATCTGTCCAATGGCGTGACATTTATTTTCATGTGGAAACTAGAATCCACATTGGAAACACAATTTCTTTCTCTTCAGAGACATCAGCTTATTGGCATCTACTTTGTGTTTCTCCTTACTTTTCATGATCAACGCTGATTCATTATGGGCTGTTCCAGCTTCCACATCAGCAACCTGTCGATTTACACATTCCTCAGCTCTAGCAGCCATGAGTATCTTGTCTAGTCTGAGTGTCTCTCTCAGCATGCGTCTTTAGAACAATTCTGAGAGGCAACCATCGATGACTGAGATGCATGGTTCCTTTGTCATTGAATTCACTGTAGTATTTGATGATCTTTTTGTCATCCACTTCTTATTGAGCATCTATGAAGTCATCAAATGTTTCGATCCATGCAGTCCATCTGGAGCCATTATCCTGCTTGTTGGTGGTATCGTCTGGTCGTTTCAGGAACGTGGCTTCACCATATTTGGTGCTTCTTTCTGCAGCCATTGGCACATGTCACAATTCTCACCTGCTTTTCTTCAGCTTGGATCCCAAATGCTACTTTGGATGCACCGGCCTCCGACCAGGCCCGGTGACACTTCTTTCATTTGCACTTGTAAATGCACGTGTACTCTCTGTACCTAGTTGTCATTGCCTTTAGCATTTCTTTGCGTCTGGGCGCCTTTAGTGCTTTGTTGCACCTGGCTGTCTCTGCCTTTAGTACCTTTTCGTACCTGGCTGTTGCTTCCTTTGGCATTTTTGCTTTGTATGGACGATAGCTCTGTGTTATGCTGTGGTGCAGTAGCTCTTCTTTTGGCTTTAACAGTAGGCTTCTGGCGGACTTTCCGACTGCACTCCTCTGTAGGGCCTTCACCGTCTTTGAGCGCCTTGTATGAGCTAGAGCGATGCTTTGACTCCACATACACCAACCGTAGATTGCTTCTTGGGGCGCTCGTGGCACGCACAAGCAGTTTGCTGAAACTCGGCAAACTCTCAGAGAGAGCAGTCTTGTTTCTTCGGGATACGACTCCCCTAATCGTCTCCAGTCATCGTGTTCCCTCTCCGCTCTGGAGCATGCAAATAACCACACCACACAAAGAGCTCTGTAACATGCGTCTTTATTCTTCGGCATGCAGCCGTTAACTGAACGCACTATGTCATAAACTTTATTGACAACACCCAGACACACTGAGATACCTCCCAACTGATTATGTAACATTGTAAGGAGTCAGCAAGGACCATAAGGGTCCTGCTGCACATGATCATACAACACTACAGAATGGGGTTTTGGAGGACAGGAGATTTGAGCTTTGCCCCCCAAATCTTCAGGTGAGTGGAGCAAGTGAAGGATCTGCTCAGAGTGACTAGCCAGTTATGGTGTGGGGGCAGGGTTGGAGGGGTTAAATGGCAGGCAGTTAGGCTGGGAGCCCTCTTCCGGTGAGCGCACATCAGCGATCAGAAGGTAATTAGTGTGGGGCGTTACTTTGCAGGTACCATGGGTAGGTGAGCGTAGTTAGAGGTGCAGGTAGGATGGTGATTAAAAAGGTCCTTGAGGCTCTTCAAGCACTACAGGAGCCTGGGCAGGCTGGTTTGTTGAAGCCAATGGTGATAGAATGCCTGGGTTCCGAGGCACTTAAGGCATGTTGCAGTAGGTTGGGGAGCAGTGGCGATACTGGCCTGTTCACCCCCCAGGTCTAAAGTTTGAAAAGTTGAGCAGAGTGAGGGGGAAGAGGTGTTAAGGGAAGGGGGCATGGGTGCCAATGAAGAGTCTGAGCCTCACCTGAACAGGGACGATAGATGTGCAGGTTGTTGAGGTGGCTCCCAAAAAGGGAAATGTAGGAGAAACAGCTGTGCGCTGACTCGCCTGTAGTAGTTCCTAGCAGGACCCGGTCCTTGTGCTCTCATGGCAGCTGGTGATTATAGTGTTGAGAGACTATGTGTGTTAGGACCCTTGTGGTACTGGGAAGACTCAATAGAGGAACTATGTAATTTGCTGGGAGGTGTTAAGGTGTGGTTATTAACAGTTATGACGTAATCAGAGAACAGAGTGAGATTGTATGCAGAGGAATAAAGACTTACAATCAGTTCAGTGTGTGATGTATTCATTTGCATGCTACGGGCCGGGGAGGATGCTACAACTAGCGACAAGTGCAGGATCTGTGCCTTGAAGAAAACAAGACTGCTCTCCCTGGAAGTTTGCAAAGCTACCCAAACAGGCACGGTGCTGCCAGGTGCTCTCCAAGGGGCATTGTGTTCCTCCTCCGGGGAGGGTTTGCCCTGGGGTGCTGGCTTGAGAGCACCTACTGGGGGGCTGACACTTTGGAAGGACTTGAGCAGCATCAGGAAGAGCACGGAAGGATGGCGCTGAATGTGAGTGTGGCAGTGGCCCCATGCCAGAAGGGCCTGTCGCCTCACAAGGCAAATACGATGCTACTGCCCAAGTGGCTGTGCGGCAATAAGGAGCAAGAGCGGATGGAACACCTCTTTGAGGTAGCATCTGGGACCGACAAAGAGAATGATCACGGTGGTTCCCAACAAGCACAGAGAAAAAGGAGGGCCCATCACCCGGTCAGTCGGTATGGATAACACATGAGGAAATTACAGAGCACAATTGGGATGCTAGTATTAGAGCCTAAATCTGGTGGTCAGGCAGGTTCTAAAAAAAGATGGCGCATCCGGTCACCATCACCCTCAAGATGCCAAAGAGCCAGGAGAGTTCAGTATGGCTCTCTCACCCTGGTGGGAAGCGAAGGCACAGTCTAGTGGGGCTGGCCTGAATTTGTCGGTAGACCATGGTGGGCCAATGCAGTGTGGCTCTAAGGCAGCCGCCTTACGCAAGACGACATGGCTTCAAGAGGATAATTGCATGGATGCCTTTGGTGATGGAGGAATTGGGGATGCAGAGTGGGGATGCTGATATGCCCGGTACGAGTGGTTGGAACTGGGGGGTTAAGTGAGCGCAAGGGTTGATGGGCAGGCGTTATGCAACTCTGTTAGATTATGATGAGTCTGAGAGGTTGAGGAGGAGGCGAAAATTGACATGGGGGAAGAAATTATGCAAGAGAAGGTGGAAAGATGATAAGCTCATGATTAGGAGAGGCCTCAGAGGGCCAAAGGGGCTAACACAGAAAGAGCAGTTGGTGTTTTGCAGTATGAGTGTCCGGTAAACCAGAAAGTGTTGAATACCCAAGGAAGAGTTAGTGCCAAGGCAGGACAAGCGGCTTTGAAATGGGCCCTGATATTATGGCCAAATAAGAGCGAGAGCTCCATAAAAGTGCATTCTGTTGGGGTGGGTGATAATGGCGGAGAAGGGTGACACAATTGTGAAATGGTAAGTATGTGATGCATAAAGGCATACGTATGCAAGAGGAGGTAAGTAGGGGGAAGAATAAGGTTCTGACAAGGGGACAGGGGGTGAGCAAGGGGTGAGCAGGTGGAGAGGGAGGACAGTGACAACAACAAAAAAAGAAAGCACAGAGGTGAAGTGTAAGAAGCTACTGTACCATACCATTTAAGGGCATTACTGAGCCCTTAAGGGAGCACCTTATGACAATGACAAAGGACAAGATATAGAACTGACAAAACCTAGAGGTGCTCAAACTGTTGCATTGAGAAGTGCGGGCAAAAGAAGGTTCAAAGGAGGAGGAATATGATCTGGCACATCACTCGAGAGTACCAGTGCCAATTGGAACTGGAGAGCAGCATTTTAAATGTATGCAAGTGTATATTGTGAGAAGTTTCTGAAGTGCTGAATTGGCATGTTCAAGTTCATGGATTTGATTAGGAAAGTGCAAATAAGTTCTGGGAGTTTGGCCTGGGTATGCTACTATGAGGAGTTTACGACAAGTCTGTCAGAGGATGCAGAGGGAACTTAGCAATGATCTATGGTTGCATACAACCAGCTCCTACCACCTACATGGTGAGTGGATTACAACTGATATATAGGCATTTTCCTGGGCACCCTACCCAGTTTAGGGTGGGTTCAGCAGGGGGAAGTGTAGGACATGTTCAGGTGCTGCAGGACATGTTCAGGCTACAACAGAGGCTTTTGCAACAGGGAACATTGTCATTTTTGACACAAGTGCACAAGGTGCAATGGAAAACATCCCATTATCACCTGTGGTGCTCCAACCATCGGGATTCAGGGAGAACAAGCAAATGCAGGTACACTTTATCAACCCAGGGATGAGTGGCAGGACCAGCACGAAACAGCGGCGGGCAATGGGAAAAAGCACATACTCCTATTAAGTTGGACAGCTTGCAAAACTGGTTGCAGGGTTACCGGGGACAAGGGAAGATGGACGATGGATTTAGGGGTGGGGTTTAAGCTGGGGTGTGAATGGCAAAGTGGGTGGAGAATTGTTTGGCAAAAGGCCTTCAGGTAGTAGTTTGGTCTTAACTGATGAAAGAGGTAAGTGAGGGGAGGATGGCAGGTCAATTTGCAGAGTGCTCTTTGCAGGATTTGATTATCTCTTCTATCGGGGTTGTGCCCAAGAAGAAAAAAAGTGAGTTTCATCTCATACAGCATTAATCATGGCCTGAAGGCAGTTCAGTCAATGACTACATCTCACAAGAACTGACGTGCGTATCCTATGCGTCAGTGGATGCGGCTTTTAATTTGGTGAAGAAGGCTGGGAAGGGGATACTTAAGGGAAAAACAGATATCAAGTCTATCTTTTGACTCCTGTCTGTTCACCTGTCTGATTATGAATTGTTAGGCATCCGGTCTGAAGGGTGGTTCTTTGTGAACAAGACACTACCAATGGAATGTTTTGTCCCATGTGTACTGTTTGAAAAGTTTAATTCCATTTTGCAGTGGCCCTTTCAACGTTACCGAGGATTCCATGCAATTACCCATTATTTTGATGATTTCTTGCTGGTTGGTCCTTCAGGGACAGCATAGTGTTCGGAGTTGTTGGTTGGTATTTCAAGAAGTGATGAGGGACATTGGTGCTCCCTTTCGCACCTGAGAAAACAGTTGTCCTTCAAGGAGTTATATCTTATCTGATAATTGAGATAGATTCCGGCAGTATGAAGGCACGGTTACCAAAGGACAAGCGCAGTGCTTGGCTCCAGTTGTTGGATGGTATTTTGCAGTAGAAAAAGGTGCCTGTTCATGAAATACAAGTACTGCTGGCTCACCTTTACTTTGCATGTAGGGTGGCAAAGGCCTGGAATGCTTCAACAGTATTCCTTTGAAAGGTGTTGGTGAGGAGACCAAATGGTTGATAAAGATTGTATCTGATGCACCAGGTGGGGGGAGGTGTTTGGCTTGTTTTGGCAAGAAAGGGGGCCAGGAGAGAAGTGTCCCAAAACATGGAAACATGGGGGCAGAAGCATTCCATTCTTGGAGTTCTTTCTGTTGGTGGTAGTGGAGACATTGTGGTCAACATTGTGAATAGGCACACAGCAAGGGACTTGAAGGTTTTTCAGTTACTATGGGCGTTTGCATTAGTTGCTTGACTTATAATGTGACTTTTTGTGCTCAGCACGTCCCTGGAGTTGACTATGATAAGGCGGAGGTTTTAATTCATTTGTACCTTATTGAGGCTGTAAAGTTTGATTTTCTTGGCCTTGTTTCACAGGATATTACAAGTACTGGACAGGGTGTATGTGTCTAGGGACGAGGTGGTATTGTTCTCAGTTACAATAGTATGGCTATTTTTTGTGGGGGGTCTGTATTTCTGAATTGATTGGAGGTGAGGGATGAGATGCATAGAGAGGATATAGGGGTGTTAAGGTGATAGAAGTGTGGATAAAGAAAGCAAAGACAGATCAAAGAGGACAGGGTAAGTGGGTAATATTAAGAAAATTCCGAAATAGGAAACAGTCTTTCAACACACCAGGGATATCAGGTTCTAGTGGCTATAAGAAGAGCATTATGATTACTGGGGCTACCTCCAGATGAATTCGGTATGTATTCTTATTAAATAGACGTGACAACAAACATGAATTTGAGAGGTTGGGGGACTGGACGTCCAGCCTCAAATGGTATGTACACCCCAAATGAGTTCTGCAGGAGAATGACCGGGTTATTTTATTGCTTGGTAATGTTTTTTTATATTAAGTAATGTTTTTCATATTAAGATAAGCCTGTGGCTATTGATAAGGTGTGCAGGAAAATAAAGAGGGAGTTGAGGCATTTTCGCAGAGAACACGAGATTGAGGTGGTGGTTCACGGTATTGCAGTTTTTCAGAGAGGATGGCATGCATCTTTCACATGTAATGGTGGAGCAGCTTGAAGTTGGCTCTAGCATCATTATCCTTGATTAGGCCATTTATGTATATTGAGGACTTATGCATTCATGAGATAGAATGTAACCCGCAGGTAAAAACTGCACGTACGAAGTGCACGCGCTATGTTATCACGACATTTCTAAATGTATGTGTTCACTAATGCTTTGTTTTCAGTGATAACGAGTTATAGTTTATATGCAATTATAAGAAGATGTTTTAATTTTTCCTATATAATGGGATGTGTATTTATGAGAAATGCATTTACTTTTATAACTTCACTGTTCATGTATTAGCATTTATCTAGTATGATGTGTATTGAAGGTTTGAATTTGTTAACTTGACTAAAGGCCTTAAGCATTTGGGTTTCGCAATGTCTAACTTTCAATGTGAAGGTTTCCTCTGATGGAGTGTTTTTCTCCCCTCTACAGGTGCCTGGCCTAATGATCTAATGAATGGAAAAAAGGCTCTTTGTGTGAAGCTAATAATAAGTGAGAAGGGAGTCAAGGGAAAAATAAATTATGGCCAGAGGGGAGGCTTGCCGTCCATGCGGAATAAAGGCATAAATTCATGGTCGTCTCAAAATATGTGGATCAAAGTAGAAACATACATCAAAGAATAAGGAATTGTGAGTGTGTTTTGCCACAGAGAGTATTGTTTGAAGATGGTCTTTAATTGGGTTCATGACAATAATTTAGGAGGGTCTTTGAGGGTATACCTAGGCGATGTTATGTGGCTTCGAACGCACACTATTCTGAGACTTCTTTAGGATAGGAGAGGTTTAGACTTCTGTGCCTTACATTCTATGTTTATTCTCGCTGTATTGGCTTCATGTAATGCAATACTTTAATTTAGAAACTTCTACTGAAGTTTTATGCTGACACCTTTCTCTTTCTTTTATGGATCTAATCTTCATGCATCATAGAGAGGAGGATCAAACGTTTCAATCTTCTCATTCTGATGTGTTTCTGTTACTTTGTGCCATTGGTGCTGGGTTCTCATTGGGTATTTACTATTGAGAATTATTGTTTTCGCAGAGTTAGACACACTTTGATAATTTTATATTGCTATGTAATGTTTCTGAGACTGATTTATATTATGTTGGCATGGAATTTGTAATAAAATCTATGTTTAATATTACTTCAGACTTGGAGCTTCACTATGTAGCCAAATGGGTTGCACTGTATTTGTGAATTTTAATTGAAACCTAACTCATTTTTTTCCTCAAGCTCCCTAAAAAGATCAAAGTCAGAGGGGCCAAAAGAGGCCAGAATACCCTCCGCTGGAGATCAGTGAGTCCCTGGAGAAATTGATGGGCGAGAAGTTTTAATGAATCAGCATATGGGGTGGGGCCAGAGAACTGCAGTTAGATTTTTCTGGGTTGCAGATTTTTAGACAGTAGGTAAGGATAGAAACAAGGCTAGTTACACTGCTGACATAACAGACTGATCATGGAAGGGGAAAAGGTTGCTTGGAGGTGAGAGTTCATGAAGGTAAAGAGGAAAGTTTTAGGGGGAATGTGGAGGGGCAGATCGACGGTTAGGAAAAATGAAATATTAGTGAGGTCTTACAGGCATAAATGTATGGCATTACCAAGGAAAGTGATCATGTGATGAGCACCTGTCTCATTAAAGCAGCATGTTTTACACATTAAAGTGTCAGTGATCATTTGTTTGGTCTATCATGCCGATGTGGGAATGAGCCATAAGAAGAAATGGGTTACCCTTCAAAGACCCCCTCCCCTCTTTTTCCCTGTAGGAATAATACTGGCTCCACAGCTCACTGCAGCAATGATAATCTCTGGCGAACAGAACATCTAGACTCCCTGGTGAATGCATTTACTTTTTCACTGGTCAGTTTTCATTCTCCCTGGAATTTGGCGGTTGTTGATGACTGTTCCCATTGACTAGCTTCTGCATATTACGTCCAAAACGGTAAACACAGCTTCTCTACACTGGGGTCCTTCAGGCAAATCTAAGAAGGACCAGCAATCCTATAACTCAATAGCCATGTTGGAAGTGGCATTGGATTCCATTATGTCTTAGCTCATCTGTATTGTGTACTATACTATCCATTTTGACTGTACAGGGGAGCACTGCTGACACAAACCAGGAAATAAAATCAATGCGAGTGGACATCTTCACCTTTCAGAACAGAATTGCAGGGATGCCCAACTGCATCTGGTAACTATGGCTGCTGAACAGAGAAACTGTAGACTTGGAGTACAGGATCCATGATAATACAAGAATTGTGGGCCATTTTTCACTTGCTTAGTTTGACCTTCTTGAGTACTCCAAGAGGGCCCACAGAGTGGGCTTCAGACATGTGCCAAAGTAAAACTTTCCTGGGCCCATTCTGAGACAATTAAAAAAAGTAAGAAATAGGCCTGGTAGAT
This sequence comes from Triturus cristatus, assembly GCF_964204655.1. Taxonomy (NCBI): domain Eukaryota; kingdom Metazoa; phylum Chordata; class Amphibia; order Caudata; family Salamandridae; genus Triturus; species Triturus cristatus. The sequence goes on from NC_140595.1 coordinate 310,584,822, forward strand.
CCCAATCAGGCAGGGTTCATACCCGGGAAGGGGTGCAGGGATAACACCAAACATCTCTTACATCTCATGGATAAAATCCACTGCTCCAGCACTCCTGCTCTCAGTCGACGCCGAAAAGGCATTTGACAGAGGCACTGGCAGTATCTCAAATTAGTGCTGGCCAAAGTCAGACTTGGAGCCAGGTTCCAGCATGGGTTATGGTGCAGTTATACCAATCCTTTGCCCTCTATCTGGAGCCGTTCACAGCGAGAATTAGTAGAGGGCATCATCATGGGGCAACAGGAGCATAAAAACACTCTATATGCTGATGATGTCATGATAGCCATTACACAACCCTTCATCTCTCTCCCCCACTTATGCAGGAACTAGAAGCCTCGAGTTTGAAAGTTAAACTTCAGAAATCACAGGATCTCCACCTTACCATTCCACAAGGATGCCAACTCCAACTTCAGTGCCTCATTCTCTTTGCCTGGGCAACCTATGGGGTCACCTATTTGGGCCTACAAATACACTCAAGAAACAGCCGAGTGTAATTATGCTGCACAGCTCTCTACCGCCCGATTTGATCTACAGTCATGGAAGAGAGGCCCTCTTTCCTGGTTGGGTAGGTTAGCGGCAGTTAAAATGACACTCCTACCCACTATACTCTATATCATGCTGACACTACCACTGCAGGCCCCTCCATGTCATTGATAAGCTACAGCACCACAAAGCTACATATAGGATGGTAAAAAGGCACGCATGGCAAAGAAAGAAGTGTACCTTGCTGTGGTGGAGGGTGGCTTGGTCATCCCTCACTTGGTGCGGTGCTACCAGGCAACACAAATTAGATATCTGGTAGAATAGAATAGGCCTTGTACTGAGAAGCACTGGTGCTTTATCGACCAAGCAGTAGCGGGGATCCACATCTGGAAAGTTCTGTGACTTCCTAAGCCATACCGACCACAGGGGTCTATAGCTCCTTTATAGTTAGGGCGAATGTAGGAGCCTGGGATAGTGTGCAGTTAACACGACAGCTCTCCACTCGCATATCACCACAGACAACCATAATAGGAAACCCCAATTTTCCTCCACTCTGAAGGGGACTGCATTCGTACTGTGGTTAGAGATCCTTTGTAAAAGAGTGGGGGGCCTGTTCGACCATAATGGTATTATGGACTTCACACAGGTCCAGTCTAACCATGGCATCCATTCAAGTGCATACTGGCAACATGTTCCCATTAGACATTGGGTTACCCAACCACAAATATGCCCACACGCCCTAAGAGAAATGGCTTTTCACTCGGCACACTGACAAAGGCCTCCTCTCTGACGGTTATGCCTTACTAAACGCTCCGATGACCAACACTAATTCTCCAGCACAGCGGCGATTGGAACTGGAGTGCGACAGCCCCTTTAGCCCTAGAAAGTGGTCCAACATTCTGCACTGAGCGTGCACGTCCGCTTATAGCACCTCCGTAAAGGAGACCTTACTTAAAATTACGCATTATTGGTATTACACCCCAGCCAGAACAGCTAAGTGGAATTTTTCGTGTCCTTATCCTTTTTCATGTCAGCAGAGACCTTCTGGAAGGGGAGGCCATGATAAAAGCAATTGTCCAGGCCACCACAGACAATCCATACAACAAGCAGATGCCAGGGATGTTCTCTCTCTCCCATCTTATTTCTATTCACTCTGGAACCACTAGAAGTGACAATAAGACAACACAAGACCATCAAATGAGTGGACACTGTAACAGGATGTTCTAAACTCACGTTGAACGCCAATGACATCCTGCTCACACTAAGAAACCTGAGGAAATGGATCTCTGAACTGATCTAAGAAATTCGCTATTTCCTGTTCTCAGGGTAAAAAAATCAACTGGAGCAAGAGTTAGTTTCTCCTTATCTTTAGCATGATTACTAGAGCAACAGTGGATGGTTTTGTGTTTAAGTCAATGTAATCAAACTGAAGTATTTGGGGGAGATGGTTAAAAGGGCACTAATGAACATGGTATCTGACAATCTCAAACTCCTTGTGACTAAGACAGACAATGATTTCTTCAGTGGCCGTCAATGCAATTATCTCTGTTGAACCCAGGACAGTTAAAAATGGTGGGGGCACCACAGTATAATTACCTGTATGGCTTGCTACCTATCCAGATACCTACGTCTATTGGCCGGTTGATGTACAAAAGTTCTAAAAGCTTATAGTCGTGTGGGGAACCCAGACTGAAGCTGGCTAAACTGTACAACGGCACTTCATCTAGAGGCCTGCACCTATGAGTATAGAGATCAATGACTTCACACACTAACTGCCTTGCTCAGTGTATATGTCACCAGAATGGCCAAATTCTTCAGTATGGGTTGCCAAGCAACAGCCCAGTGGTCCTTGGTGTCGTTTACTGCAAGGCTCTCGGAAGTCCTAATAATGTTTCTCTGATGGTCAAGGCTTTAAGGGCTGTGTGGATGATACCCCACAAATGTCAGAACAAATGCAAACTCCTTCCTGTTGGGGCACGGCTGGTAGGCCATGGAGCAGGGCGTTATCAATATCCAGATGCTTGAAGAGCAGTTCTGATATGGCTTTCTGGAAGATATGGTTTCACTCTCTTTAGAATAGAGAGCTGTTACCAGGCCATCTTTGTTTTTTGGCAATGTGTTCCTGGAGAGTGAGGGTGGTGTCCAAGGTGAACCTAAATCAACTTGGCTTTCGGTGAAAGATGGGGTGCAAAGCTGTCAAGGTTCATGTAAATGAACCAGGTTTATTTCTTGTTGTTCTTGGTAAATGACATGAATTCTCTATTGGTTGGGTTGAGCTTCAGGTAGGCGCTCAAAATTCAAGTCTGGATGATGTGCAGACTTTGGATGTCTGAAGCAGAGTATACTTTCAGGTACCACCTTGTATCATTGGCATATTGATTCATTTTGATGTTGTGATCTGTGAGTGGAACACCAATCGGCTCCATGTAGAGGTTGAAAGTGATAAGGATAGTATGGAACCCTGGGAAAGTCCGCGGACGCTAGCGATCTTTTGGGACATCGAGATGCACATATAAATAAAGTGATGTTGGTTGAAAATTTAGGAAAGAAGCAGTCAGGGACAATGCTGCTGAATCCCATTTGAAACTCCAGGGTTCATATGAGGATGGAATAGTCGAATGTGTCGAAGACAGCTGACAGGTCCAGCAATATCAGAATGCAGGGGTCAGCTCCATTAACGATCAGTAGAGCATCATCTACAATGTGTAAGGTAGTGGTCTCTATGTAGTAGCTTTATCTGAAGCCAGACTGGCTATCTTAATATCTGTGGTACCCTTGTTGGCAGAGATACTCTGAATCTACCAAATGTTTTATTGTAGACTATTGTACAACTTCTTCTAACCTAATGTACTAATACACCACGGAAATGCTCATAATAAATGACATTTTAAGCTTTCATTGATCTGTTCTTACACTAGTTGTTATTCTGTCCTATTATATGGTATGTTTAACATAAATCATAAATATTTATTTTTTTTAAAGTTAACCTTGTGGCCATTTCTATTGTACTAATTTGACGGAGATGTTGTCTTGAGGCTCATCTTCTTAAATTTGAACCTTGGCACTTGATTGAGAATTGTTTGATGCTATGAAATTCACTTAATCTCCCTGTTTTGTAAAATGTAGATATGTAAAATGAGAACATAAACATGTAATGGGTTTCTGTGATAACTAATCGGCATCGATGCAATCTCCTTCGACAGGGGAATGTTTGTGTAAATGAAATTTTTCAGGAGCTTAGGGAGTTGAGAGATTGTCTCTAAAGAGAGAGGAGTGGCACTTGTGGGTGCCATGTGGTCTCTGTCCTATCAGGCCCACATGGGTAGCAGAGAAAATTCACCTTGCATATTTTCACAAGCACTTAGGAAAGATTTAGACATGTTGACCTTTCCATGTGGTTCTACCCTGGTTCAATATGTTAACAACTTGCTGGAAGCATCTGTGAAACAGTACACTTACTATACCTACTTACCCACCAACCATTGCGTATGCAGAAAAACTGTTAAAAAAAAAAGAAAAGCTACAGGTCTGTGTGCCCCATGTTCAATATTTGAGTCATGACAACTCTGCAAGAGAGATGGAAGCACAACAGGCGGATGCTTCTCTAAAAAAAATTCTGCACTCTTCCCTAATTTTGTTTTGCTCAATTCCCTTCCCCTGTGTTGTCATGAAAGTGAGGGCTTCCACATAGAGGGTTCACACAAGACCATGGTGATAAAAAGAAACTGATTGCCTATTATTCTTTTGCTCTTGATGCTGAAGTGGCAGGGCTTCCTCGATGTCTTTGCGCTATGGCAGTGGATGCCCATCTCTTACAAATGTTTGGCAAAATTGGGGCCTATCCACAAAGGTAAATATACATGTGCATAGTTACTTACATATGTATTTACCACTTCACCTAGATGTAAGTCTACACTTTTTTGCCATTCACCATTTCCAAATATATAGTTAGACCTAAGTTTTTATTGACAATGTATGATGCAGAGAACCAAGTTGAGGTGCCTACAACCCAGGGGGCCGGCTAAGTAGAGTCAGGATATGCAAGTCAAATCAGGATACGAATATGAGTTCCAAGTATTAAACACAGCAAGCCATGTCTTAAGAAATGTAGCAAGCAATGGACGGAGTTGTAGGCTGGCGATAAAGCAGTTGAGGAGCAAGGAGCCTCGGTAGTGGTTTGGTGACCCCATAAGGGCGCCAGGCACATTGCAATAGATCGCGTATGAACGTTAATCAAAACAGAAACACAGGGAAACAATAATCAATCCCACCAAAACCCTCCCCCTCCCCCACCCTATCCCTATCTCCTCAGTGAGCTAACCAGAAGGGAAAAAGGGAAATGTCAGCTCGTGTTCCCTGTATGCTACTCTTGGTCCATCACTTCAGTAAGTAGAAAGGGGTCCGTGTCACGCGTTCTTATGGGAGGATCAAGGTGTCATCAGGGATCAGCTTGAGGATACGATGGTATTGTGGGCAGGACAGTTCTCGAAATTCTGTGGTGAGAATAGTTAAATAGAGTGCTCAGGTTTTGGCATGGGCTTCACTCTTCCCTGCTGCTGCCATAGAAAGCTTCTCCATTGCCAGAAGATTCCAGAGTTGGTGTACCCAGTGTATATGTTCCGGGAACTTGTCTGATTGCCACCTTGCCAGTATAACTCTTAGTGCGGCGTTCAACGCAAGCACCATTTGTCTCCCCCTGAGTGAGCGCAGAGGGAAGGTGATCGCGTTGGGGAGGCCTAAAAGTGTTTACGCAGGGAGTTGGGGTAAGAAAGTATTGAAAGCAACATCAATGTCATCCAGGATCTGTTCCTAGTAGCGGGTCAGTTTGGGGCAGTGCCATTGCAGGTGGATCAAAGTCCCTGGGCTACCGCATCCCCGTCAGCAGAGGCCGTCGTATTGGGGATGCCATTTAGCAAGCCTATCAGGGATATAGTACCAATATGTTGCGATCTTAAAGGTAGTTTCCATGTGGCTCGATGAAAACGCAGTGTGGTGTGTGCGATAAAAAACATCCTCCCACTTCTTGTCCGTTAGCGCGTGCCCGAGTTCTACCTCCCAGCGCTTCTGAACCGCAGTGCGATTTCTAGGTAGGGCTGTGGAAAGGAAGGAGTACATTTTGGAGATGAGGGGTTTGTCGTCTTTCTTGGACATTAGCCATTTCTCGAATGGTAAAAATGGGCAGTATGCTAGTAAGCAAGTCGCGGTGCTAGAGATCCAGTGTATCAACTGGGAGTGCAAATACAAATCGGTCGCAGATAAGTTGTAGTCCAATTGAAGCTCCTTAAAGGGAATAAGGCCTCTGAGATCGAATAGGTGCCCTAAGCATTTACATCCCCCTTCTATCCAGCGTGACGCAGCGCCGTTGAAGCTGAGTTTGCCGTAGGCGCGGTGCGATCGGGCCCCAGACAAATCCCTCAATCGTTGATTGTATCTGTCGCAGGGTGTGTGGTGGTGGTTCTAGTGGCAGCGTTTGGAATAAATACAGAGCCCGCGGCAGTACGTTCATTTTGACCGCAGACAGTCTCCCAAACCAAGTCAAAGGAATGCAACGCCACCGATTTATATCTGTTAGAATCCGTTTCAATAGGGTTAAGTAGTTCCGTTCTGCAGTCTGCACTAAGCTTTTGTGGAGGACCAGCCCCAGGTATGTAATGCCTTCTGTCACCCACTCAAAGGTAAAGCGATTGCGGAGTGTTCCCGCCGTCAACGGAGTGGCGGTGCAATTGAGTACTTGCGACTTCATCATGTTAATTTTAAAGCCGGAGAACTGGCTAAACGTCTGGAGGTCGTCCACAATAGCCAGCAAAGAGGTTAGCGGGTGTGCCACTGAGAAAATGAGGTGCTGGTCTAGGCCAAAGGAGATGCCGCGTTCAAGGGGGTTATCCCGAAGTCGCTGGGCTAACGGCTCCATATAGAGGGCGAAAAGCAGGGGAGAGAGGGGGCAGCCCTGCCTTGTACCGCGCTCACTTCAAAATGGTCAGAGAGGACTCCATTGACCCGCACTATAGATACTCGCGATCCATTTCCGGAACCGTGGCCCTAGGCCAAAGTGCTCAAGTGTCGCGAAGAGATACGGCCAGTGCACGCGGTCGAATGCCTTCTCCGCGTCGATCGCTAATAGTAGGGCATCTTCTTTTGACCGGTGCACTTTATCGCTCAGGTGACATATACATTTGGTATTATCCCCACATTTCCGCCCCTGGATGAAACCGGACTAATCAGGATCTACAAGACCCGGCAAATGAGGGTTTAGTCTGTGCTCTAAAATGCTAGAGAATAGTTTGCCATCTATGTTTAGTAATGACATTGGGCGCTAGGAACTGCAAAGTTCCGGATCTTTGCCTGGTTTGAGAATGACCGAAATAGAAGCTTGCAGCATGGAGGGGGTGAGGGATCCTGTGTCCGCGAAGGAGTTAAACAATTGGGTTAGTAATGGGGCGAGTTCAGCGCAATAAGTTTTGTAAAGAAGGGCACTAAAGCCATCAGGCCTTGGGGCCTTCTGTAACTTCAGCCGCGCAATTGCAGAAATCACTTCTTCTATGCGGATTGGCGAATCCATGGCGTTGGATTCACCCGCCGGCAGCGGTGTCACCCCAGGACCGCCGAGGTAGAAAGAGGGATCAGGCCTTAGGGAAGGATCTGCTGCGTAAAGGGAGCTATAAAAGGATCGAAAAGTTGAAACGATGTCGGCATTACCGGAGATAGATCGGCCAGCACCATCGCGGGGCGTTGTAACCGAGTGGGCCTCCTGTTGGCTACAAAGGCAATGTGCTAGCATGCGGCCTCCTTTGTTTGAGCCGACAAAGTATTTGTGCGTCAGGCGAACCACCGCATGTTCTGCTTGGTCTAGGTCCAGACGTCGGAGCTGGAGTCGCTCCCCCTCTAATTGCCGCCACACTCGGGGGCGCCTGTGCACTTGTGTATGGCCTCAAGCTCTTTTACTGTAGCCTCCAGTTCAGCGCGTTTCGCCCGTCTAGTTTTATTCTCAAAGGTTGCCTTAGCTATGAGAGCCCCTCGTGCTACTAATTTAAGAGGTTCCCAAACCGAGGCGAGTGGCGTATCTTCCCTATCATTAGTCGCTATATAGTCAATGATGCACCGCCTAACGTCAGCAACCACATCGGGAGATCTAAGCAGTGAGTCTCGCAGGCGCCATTGCGGTGTAGCAGCAAAACGTTCAACAGGTAAGCGTAAGGAGAGGGCAATATGCGCATGGTCAGAGAGAGCCCTCGCCTCGATAGTGGATCCTGTAAACAAGAGCCAAGTAGTTGGGGTAACTAGGAAATGGTCAAGCCGAGCATACGTCTTGTGCGCAGCCGAGTAATATGAGAAGTCCTTCTCATCTGGATGTAAGCAGCATCAGGCATCTCCAATCCCCGCATCGCGCAGCCAGTCCCTGTCGTTTGCTGAGAGGGTGCCCGCGCCCCCAATACAAGAGCCAGAGTGATCCAATTCCCCACTCATCACCAGGTTAAGGTCACCCCCTATTACCACCACAGCATCGGGAGAGTGCAGTACCTCGGCGCAGGCATCTATCAGGAACTTCTCTGGGCGATCATTGGGCGAGTAGATGGGGGCAATTGTGCATGAGGAGGTGCCAACTTGGAGCCGTAGAGCTAAAAGGCGCCCTTTAATCTCCGGAATAGTCCCCAATACCGAACCCTTAAAGTGCTTAGCTATCAGAATGGCCACACCACCCCGTTTGTTATCTGTAGAGGACCAGTACTGGTCCACTACAGATAACTAATGTAGTACGGAGACTACATTAGTGGAGGTCATAGACAACATCAGAATGGCAGCAGATAAGGGTCAGGCAGTGATGTTGGTCCTGCTTGACCTGTCTGCTGCCTTCGACACCATATCTCATCAGGTTCTTATCACCCGACTTGAGGAGATGGGTGTAAGAGGTAAAGCACTAAGTTGGTTGACTGACTTTCTGACCAACAGGACGCAAACCGTCAATCTTGGTCCCTATCGCTCTTCAACCACCGGTATCAGCAAGGGGGTCCCTCAGGGCTCCTGTTTGAGCCCTACATTGTTTAATATCTATGTAGCCCCCTTGGCAGGATACCTTAGACGGCTTGGATTTGACCCCATATCCTATGCCGATGACACACAACTTTTGATGTCATTTGACAAAGCAAATCCACTCACCCAGGACTTCTTTTCTGAGGGCATGAAAGGTGTTGCGCATTGGATGAGGGAACATTTTTTACAACTAAACTCTGATAAATCAGAAATCATGCTGTTTGGAGAGGCAAAACTAAGATGGTCCCCTAGTTGGTGGCCAGAGGAATTGGGCTCGGCCCGTCCCCTAAAGATGTTGTAAAGGATTTGGGTGTGCGTCTGGACAACGATCTTACTCTTGAAGAACATGTCAACAGCACTGCCAACACATGCATTCACACTCTTCGCATGTTGCGTAGGGTCTGTCCCTTTCTTCCTATTACCACCCGTAAATCCCTGGTCCAATCATTGATTATCAGTAGATTGGACTACTGCAATGCTTTGCTAATTGCAGCTAAAGAAAAATCTTTATACAAATTACAGGTGGTCCAGAATACCGCAGCCCGATTAGTAAACAACGCACTCCCCAGGACCCCGTCAGCCCCTTTGCTTCGCGACCTTCATTGGCTCCCCATAAAAAAGAGAGTCAGATTTAAAATCTGCTGCATGGTTTTTAAATCCCTGCACAACTTGGGTCCTGGCTATCTTGCTCGGAAACTTGTTAGATACACTCCTACAAGACTATTGAGATCCAGCCAACTTGCGCCCGGATGGGAGGGAAGGCGTTTTCCTATCTGGCACCCCATTATTGGAATCTCCTCCCATTACATCTACGTCAATGTACCAACCTAGGGGTCTTCAGGAAATTACTGAAAACAGAACTTTTCTAATCGTACTCTCCTCAGTGGTCAATCAGCAGTCCAAAGCGCAGAGATACCCCGTATGGGGTGATTCAGGCGCTATATAAAACCCATAAATAAATAAATACTGGTGAGAGAAAGGACCATGGTGTATACGGTGAGTGTCAGTTTGTAGTAAGTGGGTTTCTTGGATGAGGCAGATGTCGCCCCAGGAGTTTTCTAAGAGAGATAATATCGCTCTGCGTTTGACTGGGTTGTTAAGACCCCGAGCATTGAGACTGGTGATTTTAAGATCCAGGTGGGGAGGTATGAATTAGGTAAGCGCTAGAAGAGGGCAATCTACCCCTAGGAGGAGATAAGGCATAAAGGACATGGTTATTGAGGATAGACATACATGCATGGGCACCGTGTGCGTGGCTGCCAGAGGAACTCACTGAGGAGACGTCCCACCCTGCCCCAGAAAGAAAAAAACAACCCCAAAAACAAAACAACTGTAATATCAATGACTGTATCAGACCGCACCTAGGTTGGTCGTCTGCTGTATGAAAAGGAAAAGCCCGCAACAGTGCGGGAGTGACTCATGTCCGTCAAAAGGGTACAGTTCGAGGGTGTGGTGATGAAGCAAGTCCATGTAGGTAGAAGGGTGCCGGGCCTCCGGCCCGCTCGAGTGGAGGGTTCCATCTGTGTGCTAGTTCAGAGAGTCAGGCAGGGGAAGTATTCGCAAGGCTGTTTGCCAGCGAGGCCAGAACATTTTCCTTCTCCCTCGCTCGAGCGGCTGCATCCAGCCCATGAGACGGTGAGGAAGGCTTGCCCACTGTGTGCCAGCGATCCGGCCTGCTGTTGCAGGGAGTAGAGGTCTTTTGTGGGTGAGGCGGGTCTGGAGGCGGGAGTCCCAAAAGATCGGAGGCTTCCTGGAGAGATCGCAGTTGGCGCATTTTCCCATCAAATTTAAAGATCATGCGGAATGGATGGCCCCTGGCATAAGGTATCCCTTTCTCCCTCAGGTGTTGAGTTATGGGCCTGAATTCTCGCCGTCTAAACAGAGTGACAGTAGAGATTCCTGGTAGAGTGTTGGAGCAAGACCGCGGAATTGTAGAGGGTGTGAGTCTCTAGCCTTGCGAAGAATAAGTTCCTTCAGTTGGAAATTGTGAAGACACACCAGGATGTCCGGTGGAGGCGCAGCAGCCCGGCGAGGTAGGCCCACTCGATGCACTCTGTCGATTTGGATCTCAGTGGTATGTTCCAGGCCTAGAATATGACGAAAAAGGGCTTGGTCAAATTCCCCAAGGTCACCTTCCTCCGCTCCCTGTTTCACTCAGCGGATACGAACGTTATTGCGGCAGGAGCGGTTCTCCAGGTCCTCCGCCTGCCCCTGCAGTTCGACTTACTGTTCTTTGAGGAGAATAATTGGCTGTTGTAATATTTCAAGTTCCTCGTCACGCCCGTTTTCGTGCTCCTCTACAGTCGCAACACGGTCTCCTATCTCCGAGACGTCTCTGCGGACCTCGCAAAGGTCCACTACCAATTAGTCCTCAGGCTCCTGGAGGTCATCCTTAAGCGCTGAAAAGAGTGAGGTCATAAAGGCCTTTGTGGCCGGGGCATCTGCACCCTCCGCTGCTCCCGCAGCCAACTCCGAGCCCTGACTGACAATCTTGGCCTGCAGCATGTCCATGACTGAGCAATCCTTCCTAGGCCGCCCGACGCCATGAGGGCCCACTGCCCGAAAGGCCTGATTTAAAAGGTCTCAGCCACCGAGGGACTTAGTAGGCTGCGCTGGGATACAAGGCGTAGGTGGGGCGAATGCTGGGGTTAGCTGGACAAGGCCCAGAGTGTAAGAAGAGTGCGTGTCCTGGTGCTGGGGCAGAGTCGTCTGTCGCTCCTGCCGGGGGACTTACGGGACGTGTTCAGAGGCCTGTATTGGGTGTGCTGGAGTGCAATCGCCAGGCGCTCAACCGGGTAGAGTCGGGTACCTCTGTTCCACCCCGAAATCAGCAGCGCCGTTAAGTGTGAGCTTGGTTCCCGACACCCAGGCAGACGTGATATTCAACCGCGGTGTGGGTGGGGCGTGCCTCATCATCCAATAGAATCTTCATCCCCTGCGCCCCCCTCACCAACAGCGGTGGCCCTCTCGCTATGTCCTCTGCAGCGCAGATGGCAGGACCTGCACAGGTGTCGCTCAGTAACTGACGCGAGCAGGGCTCTGCGAAGTCCAGAGCGCAAGGCGGCATTCAGGGTCTATGCCTGCGCTGGGACGGCCAAGTCTCAGAGGAGGGAGGCCACCGGCGGGAGAGAGCCGAGCCGTTGAAAAATGGGTCCGGGGCAAGTCCCCCCCAGGCAAGGCTGCACTTGGAAGGCGGGCGTTCTGCCGCTTCAGAGACCGGTGGTCCGCGGGCTCCGCCCCCCGCCCCGAGGCGGACACAAACAAGGGAGAACACGCCACCTAAAGCAAAGGAGGGCGCCGGCTTGCTATGCGAGCCGGGCCACCAGGAGATGGGCCGGGCAGCAGGACTCACCTCGGGCAAGGCCTCGAAAACATGGTGGGCGCCCCCGCCTCTTCAAACAGCCATGGTCCACGGGCGCCGATCACCGCCCCGAAGTGGACCTGCGCTAGCAGGCACAGATGACAGTGGGGGGGCGCTGCCCTGCCCTAGGCTCAACCGAGGCCGTCCCCTGCACCGCACCTACTGGGGCGGGACCCAAGAGCGACCAAGGCACCCAGGGGGAATCGAAGCACTGGTGACGCTGGTCCGGGACAGTCCGGAGGCCGGAACCACTAGAAGAGCACCCTCGGGGAGGCAGCGCGGCGGCAGGTACCTGAAACCCACGAGGGGCAAAGATCGAGCCAGGAAGGTCGCAGGCAGGCTGCAGCGCTCAGCGGGGAGACCAGATGTAAATCCCGGCCGTTCCATGCCAGGCCGCAGCCGTTGGTCTCTGGGTTGCGCCTCGTGGTCGGCAGCCCCACGTCCCGACACGGCCGCTCAGGTCCTCCGTAGGTAGTTGCCGCAGGTCAGCCGGTCAGGTCAGGAGTCTGCCACTCGCTGGGGCTATAGATAGAGTGCACTCGGTGGGCCGGATCGATCGCAAGGCATGTCCTATGCGGTCGCCATCTTGGCCAAGCCCCCAGATCTAAGTTTAGACTTACATGTCTTTATCCTCTCAAATCAGGAGGTGGAAACTCCTACAATAGGATTTACAAGCTTTACTTCGCCATATTAGTTGAGTGCTCTGTCACATTGGCAGAGATCTCCCAATAGAAAGTATTGGGAAAATTGATATAGGTCATCATACTGTAAAAGAATGAAACCTATTTTGATGTGCAGAGAGAGTACCAGCTGTCACGTAGTACGAACGCAATGTGGGTGCACGTTCAAGTCATCCGGAATTGCGGGTCCTACATTTGTTTGCCATACATGGCTGTGCCCACATCAGCTGACTCCTTCTTGATGCAAGTCTTCATCATGCCCACGTCCCGCCGGAGTGTGATATCCATGATCTGGGGAGAGGGGGCTATTACCGCTGGGATCAGACTGTGTATATAGCCCTGCAGCTCGGCGTGCATTCTGCAGCCGCGGTCTCAGACTCACCAATGCCCCCTGCTGACACAGGGCCTCCAAGGTCTGTGGCGACGCTGATGTGGCTCTGCTGTGCAGGTCGCCCCTCAGGAGAGGACATTTCAGTCAGTGCAGCCCAGGCCCCAGCCTGCCCAAGCCCCCTTACTGCATCCCACTGTTCCAGGATTGCCTCTGTTTACGGTCTGACGCTGCAAATAACGGCAGGCCAATCACGGAGCTTCGTGTAAGGCAGCCATCACGGTTGCCGGCGCAGCCATGCCTCGAGTTTATTAATTATTTATTGCAAAAATTAATAGTCTGAGAGTTACAGTATGAGCCGACAACATGATCCCCCTACACCGGTACACAGCTCCTTGACATAAGAAAAGATGCAAATATATACTCTAGCGCAGAAATTTCTAGTATCACTCATGACTAAATTCTCACCAGGAACAATAGCAGGTGTATAGAAGAACTCATGAAAGATGTTCTACATAAATAGCAACAATGTTAACATTTTTGACTGAGTAATCTAGTTTCTCATATTCCTCTCTAGAGCGTCAAAGAGCTGATGAAAGGAATGCTTGCAATTTTTCTAACCACTGGCAATCGCTCGGGGTAGCATCCCAATACATTGTTCTATTGCACACCATGCAACTCAGTTTTGAGCAAGCCATATGCAAATCAGTCTTGACCCTACTCCTCATGGGAACAGTCCAGCCCGAACTGCCAATCCCTAAACCGGAACACAAGCAACCTAGGACCAGTTTCACCCTAGTTATGGGCTCATCAGCTAGATGTAGTTTGGTTCCAGTGCCGCAGTGAGTATGGGACCCACGTCTGGGCATACCCATGCCACTTAGGGGGTACTACATGAAACACACAAATGGTGATGGGAGGAATGCTTTCAATTTGTCTTACCACTGGCAATAGCTCAGGGTAGCATCCCGACTCATTGTTCTCCTACTTATCATGGCCCCTCTGTTTGGACCCAGCCATAGGCAGATTGATCTTGACCCTGCTCTTCATGGGACCAGTCCAGCTCGAACTGCCAAGCCAAGTCCTCCCTGCACTGAAACACAAGCAAATTAGGACTGATTTTGCCAGTGGTGGAACAAAACTTGAGGGGGCCCCCCTGCAAAGTACATGGAGGGGTCCCCCCATGCTCCGTACCTAATCAGGAGCTCTCAGGCTATCAAGACTGCCGCTGGTGCACAGTACTGGAGGGGGACCCCCTGGAGCTCATGGCCCACTAGATTTCACCCTAGTTATGTGCTCATCAGCCGTGAACAGTTTGGTTACAGTGACACTGAGCACAGGACCCAGGTCTGGACACACTCGTGCCACTAAGGGTGGTACTTGAAACACACACAAGGTGATGGGAGGAATGCTAACAATTTGTCTAACCACTGGCAATTGCTCGGGTAGCATCCCAACCCATCGTTCTTTAGATCACCATGCCACCTCAGTTTGGAACCAGCCATAGGCAAATCAGTCTTGACTCTGCTCCTCATAGGGACAGTCCAGCCGAATGGTAAAGCTAGGCCCTCCCTGAACCGGAACACAAGCAACCCAGGGCCGGTTTACCCAAGTACATTGAACACAAGGTCCTCTTCCTCCCTGTATCCCTTGATGTGCCACTCCCCGCCTAGATGTCTTACTGGGATTCCTTTCATAGTCAGCTCATTTAAATGGGTCATACAGTCAATGTGATCACAGTAGCTGTCAATACGTAACCAGACATCATCAAAGAAAGGGACATTAGCAAATCCATGTTGTTGGGAATGCAGTTGTAGACCTGGATTTTATAACTCATATCACAAAGAGGCATCTACCTCCTACAACACACGATTATCAAGAGCTTTAAAGAATTCTCCTGGCTTGTCCTATCAATTCTCATCAATAGCAGAGACATTTGGTGTAGCTGAAATGAACATGGTCCATTTGTGGGGTGGTGGTGAAATGTTTAGGGTTGGACAAAATCCCCTGTCTGTTCAAGAATCAAAAAATGATAGGGATGAAAGTCCTGCCCACCACTGTCACACGGCTGGTCTCAGAAACAGAGGGCAGTGATAAAAGGGCAAGTGATGTCTAGCCCATTAAACAGAACTTCAAGATACTGGTTTCAAGAACTTGTATCAAATCCTAGAGCATACCATGAACTTGTTTTCACCTTCTAGGATGGGGGTCAGAGTCTGTGTCTGGGTGGCTAGGGTACTGTTCCTCGTCACAGTCTTTACAACAGTGATTCATCACCTGGAGGCAGGCAACTCCCTTGACCAGATACAATACCAAAGGCAGGTCTTCCATTAGCACCTAAATTAAACTATAAAATGGTTTACTTCCCTCTTTCGACCATAGGATGATTAGAAGCCCCTCCCACTTCCGGTACAATATCAACCCTGAACATCCATTGCAAGGGAATGAATGGAGGGATGCAGAACTCTGATGAGGAACACGCGGTCTTGAAATGACGAGTACTAATCAGTAATCGTGGTATTAACGGTGCCAGAGATACCTGCATGGTAGATTACAGCGATCAGTCAAAATGGAAGACTGAGTAGCTGCAGTGCTCCTGCATCTGATGCCATATCCTGTCCCTGCCAGATTATTGTTTTCCCTGCGCCTGCAGGAGTAGAAGATAAGAGTTGAGTCAGTGGCACTACAGTAACGCCATAAATCTTTTTTCACATGATGGCGTCAAACAATCTTATGTTCATTATCCAGGACTTTCAAAACCCCGCTACCCATGTGCACGCAAATACCCTGTGGGATTTCAGTTGAATCTGAGAGTTTTTTCCCTTAGTTCTCTGCTTAATATTTCCACTGTAGGTTCACTTCGTGGCCATTTACACTCCTGCACTAAATCTAGGGGACATTCTCCGATTCTAAAAAAAACTAACACAAAAGGGAGACAAGGTATTCGACCTGGCTTTAGGGATAAGTGTAAACAATGAGGCAGGTAGTGCTGTATAATAGGAATCATACATTTCCTCACATTTTTTACACACCACTGCAACCTACAAAATGGGGGTGGCCACCTATCATAGATTCACTGTGACTATGGTCCCGATCACAAATTTTTCAGAGGTACCACCCCTCAGGCATACAAGTTTTTGTGGGTTTGGGAACACACCTGGTAAAACCAAATGCATACATTTCCCACCGGCTGAGGGTAGGGTTCTCGGATGCAATGATGGGGTCTGCCATCCCAGTACCAGTACCAGGGTGGTATTCCCCACTCTGGCCCTGGAATTGCCTGGCACAGTGACTGGAATACTAGACAGGCACAGTAATACTTGTGTCCCTATATACAGCAGGACTGTACTTGGAATACGGGCATAAGTAAGCACCCTCGCCTGCTCCTCTTCTTTTTTCCATTTAATTCACCCTTCAGTGGATGCCGTCGACCCTCCTCACACTCAAAGAATTAGAGCCTTTCCTCTCCTAAATAATCTGCTTTCAGCAGAGGAGCATTCCCAACCTACAGTGCCAGTGAAGACCGACTCACAATTGCTCGCGCTCCCAGAAGCCCACGTATCATCAATTTGCTTGGTTTAATGAAATGCTTTTCCAGATTAATCGCGGTGTTCTTCAGTCCTCGGGGTTATTGGTGAACATAAATCCCCAGTGCTGTGTCAGAGGCACATAAAAGAGGAATTGAGGGCTGACATATTTAAAGAAACATGCACTGCGCCCCAGCAACCACCATTTTCTGCTTGGTGAGGCACACGGCAAGCAGTTCCATTTCATGGACCATGCCTTAAATGCAGTCACTTCCGGAGGTGGAACAGACTTCTCTGTAGCTTTTTGGTGCACAGTGGGCATTTTTGTTGTATAATTATTTCCCCCTTAAACGGAGTGTCTGGTATGCTCAATGGCCTCTTGGAGCATGCATAACATCTGTTTCCGCAAGAATGGACTTACAGTTGTACCTCAGATAGACCCAAACATTTACACTATTCCCACCTACAGATGCACCATGTAAGGTCATCATTGGCCAATGCAAAGGTTCGAATTCTTGACTTTGCATGAATGCCAGAATTGTAATTTAGTATGACTGGCCCATGTTAATGCTTATGATGACTCATGCCAGTTGCTTTGGGCATTACAATTAAGAGATGGGGGCTAATTCCAAGTTTGACAGGCTGAGTAGTGTCTGTTGGGATGGTGGAGATAATTTTCTACGCATCCGAAGGATACTCCCCCTGCCAAATTTAGATTTGTCTCCTGGCTCAGTTGACAACTCTGTACATTGAAAGGAACCGCGATTACAGCGTTAAATGTAACACATATATGGTGTATGTCCGCAATTGGTTTTCATAGATGTTCGCGAAACGTTTAAAACTTAAATGGGAGTTTGGTTTTGAAAAACGACCCCCCCCCCCCAAAAAAAAAAAAAAAACCCTTGGAGGTTTCTCCCAAGGTGTGGAGATCATTATTCATACGTTTTCATATCCCTCAACATCAGGTTTTCTTGGTGGTGATGGACTGGAGTTGACAGGGATAACACCACCCACCCTAAACAAGGCAGATGTTGTAATGTCCCTCATCTGACGGTCCCTACTCCGTTGAGTCACTAGTGGAAGTATTCTGTTGATGGAGCCAGCAGTGGGTCTGTAAACTGATTACTGAAGGCCCACCCATCTCTATATGAGGCGGGCAGACAAGGATTTGGCAGGCAGGTTACTCTGTCGCATTTGTAACAGAGTATGTAAACCCTGACTGCCGAACTTTAAATAGGGTCCATGGTTCAGCAATCTAGCCACAAAGTGACATTTATGAAAATAACAACATGTTGTTAGTATTCTCATTGAACCTAATATGATATGTTTTATTCCTTACTTTTGATAAATTAAGGCATGCTGTTTTTCTCTAGATTTTGAATCTTTCATACAAAGTTGTGTGGCCAAACTGGATTTCCACTTTGACCATTGCATAGTGCTTTGACACCCCGTAGGACCTTATTTGTGCTTTATAGACCCTGACAAATTAATATTTTAATAAATACAGGAATAGGTAAATAATTTACCTGATAAGTGGTAACCCCAATTCTTTTAAGTGACTCCACCTTTTCAGAAAAGATGGTGACATCTTGAGTTTCCTGCTGTAGTACAGTAATACCTTCATACAATTAGGCTCCTCTCTGCACCTGTTGAAGGGGTTCACAAAACATAATGAAAACAAATAATGACAACCCACATTTTAACATTTACAAATACTGAACATTTATGAGTAGAACAAACATTGCTTGTATTTTCTTCAGAAATCCCAAAGTGTAGGTTGGTGTAAATTAAGGTATCGGGCACGTGCAACCATTTGCAAAGAGTCACAGCAGTGTGTTAATGGGTCAATAGTTAGTAGCCAGTTTCTATATAGAACATATTATTAGGCACTGAATAGTACAGAAAAAGCAATGGCTATTGACTTATTGTTGGATTCCCACTGTCGATATACATTCTAATCGAGTTAACTAGATCCTGAGAATAACCTGTCTAGAACTATGATGATCACTTTGCTATGCTAATCAAATCTAGATATGAATACGTTTATTTCTATGATATGTTAACTGCAGTGCTAACCAAATCACAGTAACAATGTTTTTTCTATGATTATTTCCTTGTTGTGCTAATAAAACACCTGTATTCATAAGTTTATTTAGCTGATGATCTCTCAGTGATGCTAATCAAATCACTATCTTAATAAGTTTTCTTGATAATTATTGCATGTTGCGTGTTGGCCGCCAAGGGAGTAATTACTATGGTAAGGGTCTAGGAAGGGGAGTTTAGCTGGAGTGGTAAACCCACAAGGTCAAATCCTGAAGTGCCAACAGAGGATCCTGCTGACTGGCATACCTTGACACATGCAAATAAGTATCCAACAGGTCTTTCACAGTCAATTTTTCACCTGGATGAATTAGTTGAATAATCTTGTGCAATGTCTCCATTATGAATTGGATTGAATTGACACACTTTTATAATCTCTCTGTGCCCGGGTTGAATTCTCCACAGTACTTCTCTAATTGAAAGAGGAGTATATAAAACTCTACCCCATCTTGGAATAAGGCGCTGAAGAAACAGCCTACATCTTCAGGAGTTTACAATTTCCTCTTTGAGAACCTTGTTCTTGGGCTGATTTTCAGCCAAGCTTTAATGAAAAGACCCACCAAGTCTGGATTTACGTGTTTGAGAGAGGGATTGTAATAAGGACATTACAGAAGTAACATCAGTCACAGAAAAATGGAAGGGCCATACCTGAGGACGGAAACAGAAAGTATAGTATGTACAGAAGAATGAGGAAAATCCAAGGGAGCTATGCAATGAATAGTTATATATGCAAACTCTGCCAATGGTATTCAAAAGACCCAATCATTTATATGTTTCAGTATAAAACATTTCAAGCACTGCTTTAAATCTCTCTGTCTGCCCATCAGTCTGAGAGTGATAGCTGGTGGATTTAAAGTTTACTGTCGTCAGTTGATTTAGCAATAAGTTCCAAAACATTGGCATATTGACGTAAACTGTGTTTCCCCAAATGGTTATGATGAGCATGGGTAACCCACAGAGCCTAACCACCTCATGCAAGGTAGTATCTATGCAACACCCAGCTCTTATTTTAGCCTCCTGGTGGTCATGACCACAGTGATCAGATTTATTTGGTGTCATTCTACTAGGCTTCTGGTGATCTGGCCTCCAGAAAATATTGCAAACACAAAGAGATGATGGACGGAGCGCTGAAACTTTTTAGACTCTCACCCCAGTCACAATTAGATCTGGGCTGAATCCATGATCTTTCTTTAGCTCACTTCGCCACCCCAGTTCCCACCCAGCCATATGTAAATGAGTCTTGACCCTGTTCCTCATGGGAACAGTCCAGCCCGAACTGCCAAGCCAGGTCTTCCCTGGACCAAAAACAACTTGATTTGGATATGGCTGGGTCTGAACTGGGGTGGCACATGGAGTTAAAGAATGATGATGGATTCAACCCAGATCGATCGGGTAGGACTAGGATACACACGCCAAAAGGTTGCTTGAAAGGAGCCCAGACATTTAAACAGTGAATTATTGTAAAATACATTTTTGGAGAAGGAGGTTAAATCAAATAGCCCTGACAAAGCCCCTTTAAGGGATGAAATGCGTTGGCTGGGTCTATTTTAATTGTGATGGAAATGGATACTTAATAAAAAGACCTTTATGGAAAAAGACACCAACGTCTGGAAATTAATTGAAAAAAGAGATATGGAAAGTATCAGAAAACAAATGAATGATTAAAGATGCACGCAAATCGGATTGGAAAGTTCAATGTGAACAAGAAAATTAGATTGCCCTCCTAATATTGTGAAAACAAGTCTTTACAATCAATTTACTTTATTCTTGGCCTAAAGAACACTATGGTGTCTGTAGTTTATGAGTGGTTGTAATTACCCTGAAATAAAGCTATGTTTCCAGGAATCATAAGATGATGTCAGATAAGGTAGTTATGCCAAGTTTATTGGTACTTTGTAAGAGAAAGTGTCCCAACCATCCAATTTTCTCCAGCTCCCTACCTATCTAGAATGCTATGACCATAATATTGCACTCATTAGCTGTAGTTGTCAGCTACAGCTGATCACACATCTCCCTTGATACATAAACAAGAAACAAGATGCCACGAGAAACATTAATAACCTATATACAATATTAGTTACAAAGTAAAAAAAGCCCAAGCAAATTTAGAAATAACAGCATGCAAAAATCTGACAAACAAAAATTCATAAAATAATAAACACATGTATATACAACATTAATCACATACTAAAAATATGCATACTGTAAACCAACCCAGCATGTTAAATCTGGGATAAAACCAAACCCTAAATACAGCAATAAATGTTCAATGCACCTTGTCATTCAGAGGCTTTAGAATTCTCTTCACTCTAAAACATTATCTCAAATTGCTCCATGCATTTAACGCTGACTGCAAGCGCCTTCACTTGACTACACGCTGCTCCTGAGGCGGAAAGCCGGGAGACTGCTTCGTTTTAATACTGTTAAAATTGTTTGCTGTATTTTAACTTCACTTACCCCCAGTCACTTGGCTCTGTTCACGGGCTAATTTACTCGCCACTTGCAGGCGTGGGACGCTGTTTCAGAGCCACGCTCGAGCTTCAGGCCACGCCCCCTTCGGAGGCCACGCCCACCGTCCTCCAGTATAAGTGAGACGCTGACTGCAAGTGCCTTCACTTGACTACACGCTGCTCCTGAGGCAGAAAGCCGGGAGACTGCTTCGTTTTAATACTGTTAAAATTGTTTGCTGTATTTTAACTTCACTTACCCCCAGTCACTTGGCTCTGTTCACGGGCTAATTTACTCGCCACTTGCAGGCGTGGGACGCTGTTTCAGCGCCACGCTCGAGCTTCAGGCCACGCCCCCTTCGGAGGCCACGCCCACCGCCTCATCCCCCATCACAAATGTGCTTCCCCCGGAAGCGCAGCGGACGAGCGCAGCGGGCGCGCCGTTTGCGCGCCGAAGGCGCGCCTAAGGAAAGCCCGTCTGCGCCCGTCCGCGACCGACCGAGGCCAGAAGCCAGTCACTCTGCCTCTCCCATCCAATATTCCCGTTTGCAACTGACCGATCTTCAAGGCAAGTGGCCACTACCTGCTGCCACCACAGCCCGAACCACCAGTCTTGGACTATTGATTTCTCATAACCAATTTTACACCAATACCGTGTCCTCGTCTTCGACTAACCACCCTTCAACCCTGCCTCTAACTGGCCCTCTCCCCACAGTTGTAACTGCTATGTATCTCAATACCAGATCGGCAGTCAAACATCAGCTCGATCTCTTCACCTTACTCGAATCTCACAAACCCGACCTACTATTCCTCACCGAGACTTGGTTTTCGGACAGCTCTCTCCCCTCCCTGCTGACAATACTCCCCCCATCTTACTATGCTATCCGAGCCAACCGTTCTTCCGGTAGGCCTGGTGGAGGGGTTGCCCTGATCGCCCGTAAAGAATTCACGTTTCAACCTCTAGTCTCCCCTTCCCTGGGAACATCAGACTGTTTAGTTGTCCGCTCACTTTCTCTTACTCCCCCACTCACGTGCGTCCTTATTTACCGACCCCCGTCCCCCCCTAAAACGTTTCTCCCCAACTTCCAAGACCTAATGGCGACTCTGGTAGTCAACCACTCTTCCATTATAGTCTTGGGAGACTTTAACTTCTGGCCCTCTGACCCTGCGGAATGCGCAACTTCCAAAGAGTTTTCAGACTCCCTTCAGTCGCTCAACTTCACTTCAGTCGTCAATGCCCCCACGCACAGGTTGGGACACATCCTTGACCAAATCTGGCACCGTGATTGCCCAGTCACCTCACTTTCTATTTCCCCGTGTCTTTGGTCAGATCATTCTCTGATCACTTTTTCTCTATCCCCCCTCTCACTACCTAAGTCCACTCCTGCGAGAAACATCTGGGCACGATCATGGAACCGCGTTGATGTCGAGGCTTTATCTACCACCCTCTTCTCTTCCAGCCCCGACCTTACCGGGCTGCCCTCTTCTGGACAAGCAGAAGCCATCAGCAGCTGGCTGCGGGCTGGCTGCGATACCATCGCTCCGTTAAAGCGCATCTCGTCTAAACGCCCCAAAGATGCTATCCGATGGTTCTCTGACGATCTGAAGACCCAAAAACTTAATCTCCGCCAAGCGGAACGCCAGTGGAGGCGGAACTACTGTCCTGTTTTTAAAACCCGCTACACTGCCCTTCTAGTACAATACAAGAAATCCATACTGGAAACCAAAAAAACGTACTTTTCATCCAAAATCCAGCTCGCGGAGAACCGGCCAAGAGAAATATTCTCCATCGTTCAAGATCTTGCTTATTCCGATAGAGCCTCACTCAAACCTTCCCCATCACAACCACTATGCGATTCCCTCAACTCCTTCTTCCTCGACAAAATCAGTAAGATTAAAGCTAAGATCCCCCCCCCCCCCCTTCCCCGGCTTTCACTGACCCTTGCTGTCCTCCAGCTACAGCACGTCTTGACTCAATTCCTCCCCTCACGAACGATTCACTCTCCTCTATTCTTCCGCTGGTTAAATCCGGCTCCCCGTTGGACCCCTGTCCTGCTTATATTTTGAAGCAGATCTACTTTCACTGCCCCTCACCGCCCCTTACGCTTCTCAACAGCTCGTTGTCCCAGGGTATTGTTACCCCTGCACTCAAAGCAGCAGTGATCGTTCCGATCTTAAAAAAACCTGGGGCGGACCCTTCGGCTCCAGCCAACTACCGCCCCATCTCTCTTCTGCCTTTCTTGGCAAAGGTACTGGAACGTCATGTAGTCAAAACCTTGAGTGAGTTTGTGGAAAGAAATAGTGTCTTGGCTTCGAGACAGGCCGGTTTCCGCCCAGCTCATTCAACTGAGTCTGTAATTATATCTGTCCTGGATAACCTACGACAGGGAATGGACACTAATCAACCACAGGCCCTGGTCCTTTTGGATCTTTCCGCCGCATTCGACACGGTGGACCATACCATCTTACTCTCACGTGTCGAGGCGGCGGGAATTGGAGGGACGGCCCTGTTATGGCTATCCTCCTTCTTGAGCGGTCGGACTCAGGCGGTTCGCCTGGGTGAGTACTCAGCTGATTTTCGCCCCATCCAGTGCGGGGTCCCCCAAGGATCCTCTTTGTCCCCCCTTTTATTTAACCTTTACATTGCCCCCCTTATTTTTGCTTTACAGCAGCTGGAGGTCTCTGTGTACAACTACGCAGACGATCTCCAGCTCATCTTTTCCCTCTCTTCCTCCCCCGAGTCAATATCTAATTTTCAGTTCATCATGACTTTTATCCAGGACTGGATGAACTTCAACCACCTGAAACTCAATCCCGATAAAACGGAATTGGTGTTGACAGGTGGTTGCTCCAGTCCCTGGTCCTCTTCCTTTTGGCCCTCTTCCTTAGGCTCCCCACCCATTCCTGTCCCTTCCGTCAAAACTCTTGGGTTTAAAATTAACAATCAACTCTCCCTACACTCTCAAGTCTCTGCCGTCGTATCCTCAGCCTTCCTCTCCCTTAGGACAATTCGTAAAGTCTCACGATTCTTTTCCTCTGATGCGCTCAAGCTAATACTTCTGGCCATGGTAACATCTCGCCTAGATTACGTCAATGCCCTTTATCACGGCATGCCTGAATACCTCATGAGGCGTCTCCAATTGGTCCAAAACCAAGCCGCTCGGCTGGTCTTTAATCTACCAAAATCACACCACGTTACACCCCTCCTTGTCTCCCTGCACTGGCTCCCTGTCCGGCAGCGCGCCTTATTCAAGCTTGCCTGTACCATCTTTAAAGCCCGGACAGGCTCTGCCCCTTCTTTCATTAACACAGCCATTCAAGACTACATTCCATCGAGAGAACTCCGCTCTTCTTCCCACCACCTCCTCGTGGTCCCTCGCTTCAAACGGAAGAAGTGGGGGGGCTTCAAATTTTCGACCACGGCCCCAGCTTTTTGGAACTCCCTTCCAATCTACCTGAGAACCTGCTCCCAGTACCCTCTGTTCCGTAAAGGCCTCAAGACCTTTCTCTTTACCCAAGCCTTCCCCTCTTGAACGGTCACTTCTCCATACCTTCCTGCCCCCTGAGCAGTAGTAGCCATTTAGCGCCAAGAAACCGCTAGGTGTATGAGCGCTCTACAAAACTCTTAAACTCAAACTCAAACTCATTTAACACTTTTTCCAACATTCTCATTCACACAACCATTTGTTTTATTCCTTACAACCAAACCCCATGACTCTCGTAGAAAAATCTTACTTTGGGCACAAACTTCACCATTCTGAACATAAGCCTCGCCCCATTTCTTTAAGTTGGTCCACCAACAGTTTCTGTCTACCAGTCCTTGAGAGTTCTTCTAAGTCCAGAATATCCTCAACAGGGTTAGTCATGTGTTGAACTTTCTGTTGCAATTCATCCACTGGTTAAAAAAGTTGATTTTCATGGTAAAATAATTTACGAACATTCCTTCTTGAGTTTCTAGTCTCTCATAACCATTTCTCTTTCTCTAATTCCAGGGAGGTATTCAACTTGATCTTCTTCTTCCAAATCTTGTTTGAGAGTGCATAAGCCTTTTCCTGTTGTGAACCAGGTTTATAAGTGATGTTATAGCAAAAACATGGGAAAAGCGGGATCACCTGACATGCCTGGGATAAGCACGCTTCTTGTTCTTTAGAAAATTGAGTTTTTGCGATCTGCCCAGACTGTGATTGGACAGGCTTCAAGATTATGTCTCCACTTTGTACATCCTTCCTTGGTCACTAATAATTCACGATCATATATGGTGTAGTATTCTCAGAAGCTTAGAGGGTACAAGAGAAATATACCACTGGGTGAATGTAATAATGTTTCTGGGATAAGATTGCTCCAATTGCAAAAGAAGGTATGATGGTCTTGACATATAAAGATTGTGTGCAAGCTGGGGGCCTCAGAATTGGTGCCCATAGGGGCGTGGCTTGGACAGCAATGGGTGCAGGCGCCTGACTCCATAGCTCCGTTGACCCGGGGAGCGAGCACCACAAAAGAACATATACGCGCTGAGAGAAACAGGAAGGCGGTGACACCAGAGGACGTTGGGACAAGCAGAGAATCTGCTGTGCCGCGCAAATCAATCAAGCAAGCAACGAGGGAGGTGGAATCCCAAGAGGGAAAGACCCTGATCGGAGCGGAGAAGAGAAGAGGATCCAAGATGGTGGCCGCAAGATGAACTACCCCGAGGCAGAACCCAGAGTCAGCCACGCACACGGTGATCCCTGCAACTAACCCGTTCACTCTCACGCAAGGTCAGTGCTGCTGAAACTCCATACGATATTGCGGAATTGACAGCGCTGACTTAGGGACAAACGGAGGTCCGATAAAAATAGCAGGCAAAACCAAAACTGAAACTGACACTGGCTGATGGGGGCCGCCATTTTGGGGAATCATTAACAATGCGATAGGCACGGTGAACAACCAAAGACTTGCCCAGACGGCGGGGGGGGGGGGGGGGGAGGAAGAAGCCGCGCATATAGGAGAGGGCTCACATCATAAACTGTGACATTACTGCGCACCGAAGCCTAGTGGAATATCAGAACTCTCCCCGAGTGAAACCGAAACTATCGGCTGGGCGCCGCCATCTTAGAAACGCACTACAACAGCGATAACGTTCAAGCAAGCAACGTTAAGCAAGGGACAACGCGCTCGGCCAGTATAACGTGCAAGAGCCGACGTACCACTAACACCGAGTGGAGGGAACAACGTAAAGCTCCCAAGCCTCGCACAGGTACGAATTTCTGGGGAAACAACAAGATAACATAAGGAGAAAGGAGTCAAAGCACAGCCGTTTTGCCCGATCCGCTCCACAGGCTTTACTCGCGCCAGACTACAGTGTTATCTGTGGCATATCACCCCACCGGCTAAAGCCCAGTGTAACAATCAGAAGGGGAGCGCAGCCCAAGAGATTCCAGGAGAGACCCAGATCGCAGCACAGGAGAGCACAGGACAAACCCAGAACGAAAGATCATTACACCACAGCACCACAGCACCAAAAGATACCGATTACAAGGAACCGTAAAAAAATAGGATTAACTGCAGAACGGTGAAACTCAGCGGGATGCATAGCGTGGAATAACCGGCTCACATAGTGCAGCACAGCAAGACTTATAACTAGCATACAGCCTACATACATAGACCAACTGGTCATAGTCGCCATTCATAGCACAATACCAGACGGCGACTCTAAGACAGAGAGTAGAATCGAGGAAGCTAAAGACACTCAAACAAAGAAGACCTATAAGAGAACCAATCATAGAGCGGAGGGTCAGAGGAAAGCTCACCCTACAACAGGAGAAGAGGGGACGAGCAGCGATGGCTGGTAACGATGGGAAGCCCACGCAACAAGCAAAAAAAAATAAGAGTGAGAATCTGGATTCCCTGATCAAACAAAGACCAGACATTAACAGCACGTTGGACATGATCTTAAAAAAATTGACAGACGTACATGATCTAGCGAAATCGACCAAGCAAACCACGGATGCTATACAGCTGGAATTGGCTGCAGTTAGAGCAAGCATACATGCAGCAAATAATAAACTAGCGGAAGTAGAACAGAGGGTAAGCGACGTGGAAGATAACAAACAAGGCTCTGCAAGAACTCTCAAAAACAACAGCAATACTGCTAAAACAAACAGCTGAGCTGGACGACTGCAACAGAAGGGGGAACATCAGGATCCTAGGTATCGCAGAAGGAGAAGAAGAGAAAAACGGTTCATGCATGGCCTTCCTACAGGATATAATACCTAAACTCACCAACCTGAAGTTCGATGTGCCTCTGGAGATAGACAAAGCCTACAGAGTTCCGGCCTATAGACCAACAAATATGGTTGCGCAACGGCCCATTATATGCAAACCATTGAGACTCCAGCATACGGAAGCCATATTTGCATTGGCCAGGAAAAAACAGAACTTGATGTGGAATGGTCAAAAAAATAATCCTTACTCGAAAAACACAGTGGACATAAGAAAACGGTTCCTTGTACAAAGAGAAAAGCTGAGGAAGGAAAACATCCTCTTCTCTTTCATAGGTCCAACGAAATTCAAAATCACAGATAGGGGCAGAATGCACATCTTCGAGGACCCCAATGATCTAACCAACTACTTACGAGGGCCGTCTACACAAGAAATGGAACTATCGCAAACAAACGCGAACAAGAGAAGAGCCTCACCAGAATTAGGAGAGAGCGTGTGAAGCTACTTCCACCTTTATAAACGAGGACACAAATATATATAATCAACCATCTACTTCATCCTTACTAT
Organism: Triturus cristatus; assembly: GCF_964204655.1. Classification (NCBI taxonomy): domain Eukaryota; kingdom Metazoa; phylum Chordata; class Amphibia; order Caudata; family Salamandridae; genus Triturus; species Triturus cristatus. The sequence continues at coordinate 310,612,583 of NC_140595.1, forward strand.
CTACCTCAATAAGGGTTATTATTTCTAATCAATCTGCTACCTCAAGAACCACCGTCCGGGACCGACCTTCAAGAAAGACTGTGAACTGGGAGCTGGTTTGCACCCTGAAGGAACAATCCCTCAAATACACCGACGCAGTCACGCGCTCTTTCTGTTTTAATGACTTGAAGCGAGCAGCAGAACAATAATATCCTTTTTTTAAAGACAATGTTATAGCACAGACCTGTAGCCCAATTATGGTGCTAATAGAGTAAATAAGATGCAAGTAACTTGAGGCGCGAAGGTGATAAGCATTATAGAAATGACATCCCAGGGGAAATGGAGCGGGAGCTTTGCTGTAACACGTCCAAAATTCAAGCTGTAGGACGCGGGGGTGGGAGGGAGGGTTTTTGCGGGGGGGGGGATCTGTTTTGTAGATCAGTTTTGTCAAGCACTCGAGTGTAGCATCTACACCATGTACCCTCTTGTTTCCCATTCTTTCCACCGACACAATCATGCACAGGGTGGGAGCGATCAGAGCACGGGTAAAAGCAGATATATTCACAGAGAGAGATCTGAGACAGGGACAACACTCATGAAACACCAGGAGCCAATGTGAATACTAGCATAAGGAAAGAGATCAGGGCCCGATCTTTACAACCTCAGCTTAACCTCACATAATGACCCCCAAACAAGGTAATGCACTATCACTCTCATCCAACCTGAAGATAGTATCCCTAAATGTTAAAGGCCTTAACCACCCAGTCAAAAGGAAAAAAGTACTTGACTACTTAGCTAAAACTAAAGCAGACGTATTTCTCCTCCAGGAAACTAGGCTATCACAGGATGACGCAGAACGGATTAGGGCAAGATGGGTAGGGCAAATGGCGTGCTCACAGGCTATAGGGAAAAAGCGTGGAGTGATCACCTTCATAAAAAGGAACTCCAAGATAAGCATAGAAGACCACAAATGTGACCTAGAAGGAAGAATCCTATTGACACACCTGAAAAGGGGAGACGAAAAATTTAATGGACTCAATATATATGGTCCTAACACGGACGATACCACCTTCTGGGAGAACGTATCAGAGAGGATGGATGCACTCCCACAAAATGAGCTAACAGTGCTGGCAGGCGAGTTTAATATGGTTATTGACAAGTGTGAACTTGTGTAAACTGCGCACTGTTCACCTGGTGTTGAAACTAACACCACACTTTGATCCAAATCATACTACTCAAACATTGTTTCCAAGTAATTTATATAACATTTACTTTACATTTTTTAACAACCAAATAAAGTTTACCAAATTGACTGATACAAGAAAACATATACATCAATTTTACATATATTCCATTTTAGTATACAAGTATGTTGGTCAATCACATAATTGCATTTATAATTCACATGGCCAATGCATTTCGGAACACTAAGGTTCCTTCTTCAGGGGCCAATCTCCAAAGAGATAAATGTATGCATGAATATTCCTTTTAGTGGTAACTGCATGGGTGGCTCTAAAGATGTTTAATGTATGTGGCAATGCATACCTGAATAGTCAGAAATTAAAGTGCCTTTGTATGACGTTCTGAAATAAACGAGAATAAAAAGTGTGATGTGCTGAATTACTATCAGCAGAATGAATGTTGAGAAACAGCGTGGAGGGTTTAAAGGTAACAGCGTGGAGGGTTTTAAAGGTAATACGTTTACCTGTGTGAATGAGCTGAAATGGCACTGAGAGTCACCTGAGCGATACAAATGGAAATGAAGTGGGTGAGACCTTGATATAGCGTTCACATGAATTATAGAGATGAATAATGGTGAAAGAAATGAATAAAGGACAATCTTACCTCAACGAGGTGAGGATCTGATATGTCCTGAAAATCGAAAAAACATCGCACCATAAGCACATAAAGCGCAAACTGGCTGAAAATAGTGTAAATCGATGTGGAGGTACGGCTAAAAAGCTTACCGATAATCTGGGTCAATTCCACGGAATCTAGTTTCTGCCAAATACGTGTGTGACAGTCAACCGGGAAATGGAAGTTTAAAGCCAAACTCAGCTGTGAATAGGTATAGAAAGCGGACTATAACCGAGCAGTAGGAAAGCCCGTGATATGATGCGCCATATTGAAGTGGGGGCAAAGTGAATAAGGGATTATGTAAGTGATATAAAAATGGTGAATCAACATAAAAACACTAACCTGATAATTCCAAAATGTATAAAGAAACCATACTAAAATATGGCTAAAGATACGAAGGTCCGCGTGAAATGTCCAATCATATAATGTCAATACGAGGATGGAACCTGACTGGATATGCTCTCGAATAATAAACGAAAGTGGAGGAGCCTCTGAAATTTGAACCACTCGATGAACATAAAAACAAGAGATCTGTGATAAAGTGTTGCCTAATGTATAGATCACTGTGACAAATGGATGAGATAAGCCAGGTGACACATAAAAAATAAAAAATAAATAAAAAGTAAGGATGATACGTTGTTAGGTGATGAACAAAGAAGTTCAAGCCTCTGTGCTATTCCGCTCGGGGTGCTAAAAGACATAAATCTTATATCAGAGGTGTACCAAATGCACAGTTGGTTGTGATTGATGATATAAGTGAACGGATGGACACATCAGTAAAGATGTGAGAAAATAAATAATACTGTATATGTATAAAGAAAAAAAGGTGATGTTCTGTGTAAAATAATAAGATGAGAGACCTCGTCGATGCTACTAATAAGGCATAATACATGTGTGAATGAGCCACAGAAACTATTGGGCGGAGACAGTTAATCACAAACTACTGTTGTGTTATCAATTACTATTGAAAGTGCACTGTATTAAAATTGTGGAAGTACCTAATGGGTGTTATAAATAGCATGCCATGTCCAATCTGTCATTCAACCCTTTGGAGAGCATTGTTTCCAGGTATTTTATCCAGTACGTTTCTCTTTGGAGGAGTTTGAGATGATTATTAACTCCCGGTGTCGTGTGTACATATTCTATAATCTGAAATCTCAGTTGAGAAATTGAATGGTTGGCTTCTGACCAGTGGACCGCAAGAGAGGAGTTTAAATTTCTGGTCCTAATTTGACTTTTATGTTCTGTAAGACGAATTCTGATTTTACGCTCTGTTTTACCAATGTACATTCTGACACATGGACATTTAATACTGTATACCACATTACTTGTGTTGCAGTCACTGGTGTGTCGTAGTAATATCTTTTTCCCGGTGGTTGGGTGTGTCAGTTCATGTCCCAGTATAACGTTATTGCAGTGATAGCAATTCAAACATTTCAAGGTTCCTTTCGGGACTGTAGGGGTGACTTGTATTCGAGGAGAAGATAATAATTCTCATAAGTTTCTACCTCTGGTATATGCATGTAATGGAGGTTCCTGAAAAATGTGGTTGAAATCTGGTTCGTTGGACAAAAGTTCCCACCGGTTATTGATTATTCTTTTGATTGCAGGTGAACTCATGGTATATTTAGATACAAACACTATGTTGTTCTTCTTGGGCATTGGAGTAACTTGAAGAAGTTCCCTGCGATTTTTCATAGATGCTCTTTGTACACATTCTTGTAATGTGCTATCCGGGTAACCTCTTTGTTGATACTTGTGTTTGTATTCGTCTATTTTATCCTGAGCTGTTTGTAAATTAGAACAAATACGTTTTATCCTGATGAATTGCGAGTATGGAAGGTTTCTTATGAGACTCCTAGGGTGGAACTGGAGTGTTCCAATGCATTGTTGCGGTCAGTTGGTTTTGAAAAAATGGATGTTTCAATTGTGTTGCCCTCTGGTGACTTGTGAATAGTGACGTCAAGATATTCAATAGTATGTGCATGAATCTTGTAGGTTACTTGAATTCTGGGATCATACGTGTTGATGGTTTTAATCATGCGTTCAAAGTTATCTTTTGAATCCATCCAAATTAGGAATTTGTCGTCTATAAAACGACAGTATAGTTTAATGTTTGACCACCATGTTGAGTTGTTGAAAATGTGCTGTTGTTCAAAGTGTATTGCAGGAAACAGTGGTCCCTGAAACCAAACGATAGAGCAAAAAATGAATATAGTCAAAATTGGAACTATATTATAGCCAATGTCCAGCCGGGCATGGCAACTTTAATAAGTAGAAATTCTCGACAGTAAACAAGGAAATGTAAGTAGAAATTCGGTGGGACACAAGCCTGTATCCTCTGACTTACATACCAAGTAGACAGAAAATGACAAAACACATTCAGGCAATTACAGTGATGTTTCTTTGAGAAATAATGAATAGCGAAACATCTGATATTCAGATTGCCACCTTCACACTATATTACATACAGCAATATTTAAGGTGTAGGGTGGGCAACAGAGTCGACGGCGTTTCGATCCTTATGAGAAAGATACAGGATCATCATCAGGACTAATTTAGTTAAATTGCCCTTATTTTGAATGCCTGAGTAAACATTGGACATAAGGCAAACGTACAACCAACATAAATATGGAAAAAACATTGAAAATAATAAAGGGGAGGGAAGGGAAAAATGGAAAATAATAATCAATCAATTTGTAATTACGTAAAAACATTACATTACGCATCAACAAGGTATTGCGTCAGATCAAGTGCTCGTTCAAGTGTGCATTGTTATGCAGAAGTGACATCGCAAGTAGTTGTTATATGGCAACTAATGTCTAAACAGAAATACGTAAACCACTCACACAATTCAGTAATTGTAACACCTGTAATGTGATTTATGCTATCTTATGTCCCTGCGATATGATCTACATAGGTCAGACCACACAAAAAATTCGGGTACGAATCTGCCAACACAGAAGCAGATTAAGATGCAAAACTCCGAACGCTCCATTGGTTGAACATTTTGAGGCCAAGGGCCACTCTGAGAATGAAATACGCTGGACAGTAATCTCTGTAGTGAAGATCCCACCCAGGGGCGCCGATCTCGCCCAACTGCTAAACAAAGAGGAATTGAAATGGATTCTCAAAACAGGAAGCATACACAGTGGGCTGAATCTCCTTGAGGACTGGACCTCTTTACTATGAACTTTTTTGGATTCATTTTCACAAAATTTCTGAACAATGACTAATACCTACTCCAGGTCACAACCCCGTGGGTTCTACACCAGGCTCCGTGACTAACGGCAATCGTTACCCATCACTGGATGTCTGATGGTTATTGTACCACATCGATCACTTGTTTCATTTATATGTATGTGCATACTGTAAATTCTTTATAAATATACGATTTGCGTTTACTATTCACTTTCTCACTGATTTCCCCTTCCAACATGGCGCCTTGGTTCCGCCGTCATTTGCCTTTACATTCGCACGGCGTTGCTCCCTGGTCACATGATACACCATGTGACCGCCCACATGACCTGCTACACCATGTGATCACCCACATGACCTGAGACAGCTACATTAGGTAGCTTCACCTATCTGCCCCCACAGTTGATCCGGCATCGTCCGTACACACTGCATGGCCACGGAACCCATTTTTGCAAGTTGATTGAGGTAAGCCTTTTCACCTCGCACTCACGATCCAGATGTCCCGCTCCTCACACTTGGACCCTTATTTCTTTCACTTTCTTTCATTTAGACCTATCCGTGTCCTTCCTCCCGGAAGAATTGTGCGTAGGTAAGCCCTTCATCCACGGCACGCCCAACGCTCTCACTACTATACTTCGCCCTTCTTATGGTTTTCATTTATTTCACAGGCATTGTCCTACCGTAAACCTTAACTCAACGTTACCTATTCGTGAATCAGCATCTTTTCCGTTGCCTCCATGGCAACATGAGGTAATCCCCCATCCACTTACCCCCTCTTCACCCTCGTTCCCCGCCACCCCTCCTTTGACCCTTCGGATTCCACACGCTTCTTCACTTAACGTCCTCGTGCGCCTCACGGGTCCACATCGTACCGCGCATGTAGTGACTAGTATACCACGGTTGTCATAATGTCTTTTTTAACGTAACCTTTAAAATCGTCTATTTCCGTATTTCTGTTTAGACATTAGTTGCCATATAACAACTACTTGCGATGTCACTTCTGCATAACAATGCACACTTGAACGAGCACTTGATCTGACGCAATACCTTGTTGATGCGTAATGTAATGTTTTTACGTAATTACAAATTGATTGATTATTATTTTCCATTTTTCCCTTCCCTCCCCTTTATTATTTTCAATGTTTTTTCCATATTTATGTTGGTTGTACGTTTGCCTTATGTCCAATGTTTACTCAGGCATTCAAAATAAGGGCAATTTAACTAAATTAGTCCTGATGATGATCCTGTATCTTTCTCATAAGGATCGAAACGCCGTCGACTCTGTTGCCCACCCTACACCTTAAATATTGCTGTATGTAATATAGTGTGAAGGTGGCAATCTGAATATCAGATGTTTCGCTATTCATTATTTCTCAAAGAAACATCACTGTAATTGCCTGAATGTGTTTTGTCATTTTCTGTCTACTTGGTATGTAAGTCAGAGGATACAGGCTTGTGTCCCACCGAATTTCTACTTACATTTCCTTGTTTACTGTCGAGAATTTCTACTTATTAAAGTTGCCATGCCCGGCTGGACATTGGCTATAATATAGTTCCAATTTTGACTATATTCATTTTTTGCTCTATCGTTTGGTTTCAGGGACCACTGTTTCCTGCAATACGTATCTACCCAAGGTCCCTGTCTAATTCCTTTGGGTGCCCTTGTTCCTCCTTTGATGTTGTTCAAAGTGTGCCATAAAGATATTGGCGTACGATGGTCCTCCTGAAAAACCCATGGAGGTTCCGGAAAGTTGGGCGTAATATGTGTCATGCCACTTGAAATAACTGTGGTGTAAGCAGAAATGCAGTAGTTGTAAGAGGAAAACTTTATCAACATCAATGTCGTTGCACTGTAGTATGGCCCACTCAACTGCTTCAATGCCTGCCATGTGAGGTATGGATGTGTATAATGTCACCACATCAAAGGTACATAGAAACCATGACGATTGTACTTCTGATTGTATGTTTTCAAGCTTGTGGAGAAAGTCAGTAGTGTCTTTCACGTATGATTGCCACTTCTGTACAACTTTTTGGAGGTAATGGTCTAAATACCTGCCAATGGGGTCAAACAATGAACCGCAACCAGATACTATTGGTCTGAACGGTGGGTTATTCAGATCTTTGTGGATCTTAGGAATCATGTACAAATGAGGCCTGCGTGGGTTAGATGTTATGAGGAATTGTTTGGTAGGTTCTTCAATCCAACCATAATCAGTGGCCTTTTGTAACATATCTTTGAGTAAAGTTTGTAGTTCCATGATTGGATCAATGGTTAAAGGTAAGTATGTTTCAGGGTCCAGTACATGACGGTTAACTTGCTGATTGTAAAATGTAGTGTCCATGATGACTATTGCTCCTCCCTTATCTGCTGGTTGTATGGTGATATCTGGATTCTGTGCTATTGTTCTGATGGTATGCCGTTCTTATTTAGTTAAATTTTGATGTTTGTTCTGAGTGAGATTTAAGGTCTGTATATCCTTCTGGACCATGATCTCAAAGGTGTCTAACATTTTGTGTGATACTGGTGCCAAAAAAGTACTTTTAGGTTTAAATTGCTTGGTGGTGTCCATAAGCTGAGTTGATTCCTGGCTGACCACGTTGGTGAAAAAATGTCGTAACCGTAATGTACGCATACATTTGAAGATGGTTATGTCAATTTCAAATCTGTTGGTAGTGTTGGTCGGTACAAAAGAAAGGCCTTTGTCCAGAACTCTTTTTTGCTGTGATGTGAGGTTAAGTGAGGAAATATTTACTATTAAGGAATGTTCTTCCCGCTGCGCAGTGATTTGCCGCCTTTGTCCTCGCCTGGTCGATCTCTTGTACTTGATGTTCCTTTCTGTGTGGCCGGCGGTTGTCCTTGGTCTGGGGCCTGAGATAAAAAAGACACTGCCCGATCTGATTCTATCTGTTCAATAGCTCCCGATGTAGAGGGTGAAGTGTTAGAGATAGATGACCCAGGTTGTATTGGTGTTCTGGTTGTAGAAATATCCTTATCTGTCACTAAACTTTCTTCTGAAGAGTTCGTAGCAGGTCTACGTTGATCAAATCTCTTGCGTGCATACATTTCGGCCCAAGTATATACTTCATTCAGTTTGTAATCTATTGTGTCCCTTCTATATTTCCTCAATTTGCCTTCCTGGAGGTCTCTACTGAATGTATCCAATTTTTGGTTGAGGCCTTCCAAATTGATTTTCCACGTGTCATGTTCCAATCTTAGTTGTAGTTCTCCCTTTAAGGTGTTAATTTCCTCTTCCAATTCTCTAATTGATTTTGACAATTCCTCTATGATCAATAAAATTAGATCCAATGAGCACTTATTTAGGATAGAGTACCATTTATCCATGAAGATCGGGTTGAAATGAAATCGAAATAACATTGGTTTAATTGAGAGGCAAAGTCCTCTTGGGATTCGTTTGACCTTATGGTATTGTACCAATGTAGATGCGTGTAGTTGTTGATTTAGTTGTCTCCGCGTTATGTATTCCAACTGTTTCAATTGTTGCGAAACTGAGCCACCATGAGTATCCATAGATTTGACTTCTTGTATCAGAGCGCAAATTTGTGTAGCTTGATCAGTGGTGTAGACCATTGTATTAGCTCTATTGTCCGTGATATTAGCTATAGATTCAAACAACATATTTTACTTTGTGGGTGCAATCCTTGTTATGGACAAATCAGAGTTATATACTGTTACGAGATCAGGGAAGCACTCCTGGTTAGTGGTTTTTGAAAGATTGTTGCAAAACTTTTTCCAATGGTGCTGCAGTTGAGCATAAGTTGTCCTCTTACGCTATGAATGTGTATGGTTATTGACAAGTGTTTAATATGGCACTTGACCACACCTTAGATAGACAATCACAATGCCACACACTACCTCCGGGGGGACATAAAGTACTTAAAAATGTATGTACCAAGTACAACTTGAAAGACACCTGGAGACTTCAACACCTAGACACGAGAGATTACACCTTCTATTCAAACCCACACAACTCGTATAGCAGAATTGACTACATACTGATCTCTGACTCACACACTCATCTAATAGAGAACACGGATATAGCCACGAGAACAATCTCAGATCATTCTTGTATCAGCCTACTACTAAATGGTCGCCATAACGAAGATCATCCCCGTAGATGGAGATTCAACAGCGATGTTTTAAAAGAACAAAGTAATAGAACCAGAATAGAACAGGCCATAAATGAATACATTAACTTTAACGACACAGCAGATTCGGACCCCAAAATCATTTTGGACACCCTGAAAACCACAATTAGGGGAACGAACATGGACATCAAAGGCAGGATGAACAAGAAAGTCAAGGCCCAATTAAACCAACTAGAGCAAGATATTCAAAAACTAGAGTCATCGCACATCTCAGACACAAAGAACGTAGGGGCACTCACAGAACTTGCAAGGAAGAAATACGAATTCAACAGAATTCTAAGCGAGAGAGCAGGTCTGTGGGTAAACAAATACAAGGCAATTAACCTGTGCGAAGCCAACAAATCTGGAAAAATCCTGGCATCCTACCTAAAACACAAACAAAGACAACACACCATCTCGGCGATCACAGACTCCCACAACATCACACACACACAACATAAAGAAATCCTACGCACATTTAGTAGTTTTTACCAGGAGCTCTATAACAAGGACCAAACACTGGATGAAAATGGCAGCTTCGAATACCTTAACAACCTGAACCTCCCAAAAATAACACCAGAAGACGCATTTAGTTTGGAGAAAGAGATTAGCACAGCTGAAATAGAAATGGCAGTTAAGTCTCTTAAAACTAATAAGGCTACCAGACCAGATGGGTATACAGCCACCTTCTATAAAACATTTATCACGCTACTACAGCCAATGTTAAAAAAAGTTTTCAACCATTGCGAAGGGACAGGGACGATCTCTCAAACAATGCCCGAAGCGAATATTATAGTCATACCCAAGGAGGGCAAAAACACCCAACTCCCACAAAATTATAGGCCTATATCCCTGATTAACGTGGACTGCAAGATATATGCAAAAATCCTGGCAGTGAGGCTTAATGGGGTACTCCCAAAACTGATAAGAAACACACAAGTGGGCTTCCTCAAATCACGCATGTCACACGACAACACCAGACTCTTATGCCACATTATCGACAGGGAAGCCAGGCAAATCAATCCAGCAGTGGCTATCACACTCGACGCAGAGAAGGCTTTCGACAGGGTATCATGGCACTTTCTAGAACACTGCATGCGAAGTTTCAACCTAGGCAATGCTTTCATAAAGGAAGTTATGGCACTATATGACAAACCTACGGCCCGCATAGTGATCAACGGGGCCATCTCCGAACCCTTTAGACTCCACAGAGGTACAAGACAAGGATGCCCACTATCCCCCTCACTATTCCTACTTGCACTAGAACCACTAATCAGGGATATTGAGTCAAACAATCAGATGAAGGGTTTTGCCATTAAAGATGCTACAACGAAACTAGCGGCATATGCGGACGACATTCTTGTCACTGAAAGCCCTGAAACCTCCATCATGGCCCTCATGGACTCCATAAATAGATACTCGGCGTCGGAATGTAAACCTCTCAACATACATACCACTAGAGACATATTGGGAGACTCTGGCCTAACTTGGCAAACTGGGTTCATCAAATACCTTGGCGTCTATTTCGACAAAGATCTTAAAAACACGCTAGAATACAATGAGAAAATGCTTTTGACAAAGATAAAGAAGCTGCTTGAGGGTTGGTCACCGAAATTCATCACATGATGGGGGAGGATTGAAACAATTAAAATGATGGTCACACCTATGATCAACTACCTTACTAACATGCTCCCTCTAACCCTCAGTGTCGACTTCCACCGCAAAATAGACAAGATGCTAAATAACTTTATCTGGCGAGACAAAAACCCAAGGATAAGCCTTAAAAAACTAAGATTGACGAAAACTCTGGGGGGCTTAAATCTGGCAGACTTCAAGACTTTTCAAACAGCCTTCCTAGCAAAACAGGGTAGCTACTGGATTCTACCAGATCAGGAATACACACCGGCGTGGCTGAAAGTAGGAAGAGCCATGCTAAACAACCTAGAACCACTAGCACTTCTAACAACCAACAGACACAAAACTCTAATGAACACTATACTTACAAACACCAGAAACGCCCTACTGAAAGTTGATCAAAAGTTAGAAAATAGAATAACAAACTCGAGATGGGAGTCGATATGGTCAAATAACAAAATAAAATACAAAGGCAAAACTCTCTATATGAAGACATGGGTGGAAGCAGGAATATCCCTTCCCATCCAACTCGAGGATGTAGGGAGACCCATCACTTTCAGCTCGCTTAAAAACAAACACACCCTACCCGATATTGAACTATATAACTTCCTAAAGATAAAAGCGGCACTGACCAGAGCGAGACTGTCTAATGCCATGCCCTCAATCTTCCAGTACATGTCCAGCCTTAACAAAACGGGCCACCAAGTGTCACACATCTATAGACTACTGCGCCCAAACACTTCAAGACTCAACGTTAAAGCACAAACTTACTGGGAGTCACAGCGAGGTAACACTCTAAGCGAAAAAGAAAGCCAAATACTATGGTCCTCCACCACACACAGTAAAGTAACCCCGGTACTAGCTCAGACAAAATTCTGGATCTTACACAAACTACACTGGACTCCTGCTCGCCTACTCAAACTGGGCATAAACACAAATGACCTATGCTGGAACTGTAATAGTGAGAAAGGAGATCTGGCACACCTCATATTTTACTGCCCTAAAGTTAAAACCTACTGGGGGAAAAATGTTACCTTTCTAACAGACATGCTAGGGTGTTCCCTTAATCCAGAGTTTGCAACCCTGGTAACTACACCTATCACGACAGACCCAATGTCACAAAGAGATAGAGATCTACTCGACTTTTTGCTAACTGCCGGGGTTAAAATGATTCTAAACAAGTGGAAGGACACATCCAAGGCATCGTTCAAAGGGTGGCTCAACTGGGTAACATACCTTAGAGGGGCAGACACAATGTCCCTACGAGGCTCACCGTGGAGACAGCACAACAGAGGGATGTGGACATATATGGATAAGTACATAGGCACATATGAACCCCCATGAAAAAGGCGAGACTGACACCTGCCGCCTAGCTTTTAGAACAAATCCACCAAGCTCTCTCTCTCTCTCTCTCTATGCTCCTATACACTTACCGCAGCTCAGGCACCTTTCCCCTCCTACATAACCGAGACCCCTTACTAGAACAGAGGGGAAGGGCGGACTATAAAGGAAACAGAGGGAAGCGGAAGGTACCGTAGATCGTAGAAACCACAGACTTTGTGCATGCTCTATGTTTCTGTATGACTAAATGTTTAGTTTTGTGTGCTTATGTTTTGTGTCTTTCCTATGCAAAAATCTCAATAAAAATCCTATTGAAATTAGAATTGGTGCCCATATAGATGTGGTCTTTCAGGTCTACAAAACTTCTCCTTGTTCATTATTCTACTTGAAAGGTTCTGTCTTCTTAGTCAGTTCAATAGCGGGATTGATTATCAAGGAGAAACTTTCATCAAGTGTCTATAGAAATTGGCAAAGCTCAAGAATTTGTGTATTTCTTTCACAGTCTTAGGAGAAGCCCATTCTACTTTGACTTTGTCTGGAGCCATTTTTATCCCATGATCTAAAGGTATAAGGTACAGGAAGGACAACTGATCTATCTCAAATATGCATTTCTTAGCTTTTGCATATATGGACTGTCTCCACAATCTCTGTAGGATGTCTCATATGTTTGCATTGTACTTTGAAGTTCGGATGTAACACTAATATGTTGTCAAGATAGATGATTGCAAAAGTGTATAAAATCTCTTGAAATACATTATTAAAAAAATGTTGGAAGGCAGCAGGGGCATTGCAAGACCAAAAAGCATTATACGGTAATCATACTGACCATATTTGGTAATAAAGGCAGTTTTCCACTCAGCTTCCTCCTTGATATGAAGCAAGTTATAGTTTCCCCATAGGCATAATTTGGCAGTCTTTACTTGGCCCACTGAGATTGAAGTGAAGTTGGGAGTCACCTATTGCGGATGGGTATGCCATTCAATTCCCTGTAATCAATACATGGCCGATATTTCACATTTCATCCTGGGAGGCAATTGATAGGGCCCCTGCTGGAGATACTGAATGCCTGGTAAATCCTTTTGCTGAATTTTCCTCAAAATATTCATTTAATTTGAGGCTTCCCTTGGTAACAATGGTTATATCCTGCCATGTGGGATTGAAGCTCCTGGGTGGATATCTATAGCAGAATCATATTATTGATGAGGCAGTAATGTATTTGCTCTTTTCTTACTAACCACATCATTGTTTTCTTGATAAATAGACGTGATAGACACTTCTTCCACCTGTTCCTGCTTCTCAAGACAAGTCAGAGTTTGTTTCAACTGAGATGTGAATCTCAGTCAGCACTTTTGTTTAGAGTAATCAGAATCAGAAACATCAGCAAGACCATTTTTCATAGCGAGCAGCACTGTTTCTGTATCTAGAAGCTAGAGGAGTATTATAGATTCGAAAAAAAGCCTTGTGTAGAGTCTTCTGTATCACTGCAATCTGGTGTTTGTTGCAGAAATCTCTATCAATAAAACTATCCGAGGCTCCTCAGGCAATGTGTCAAAAATATTTAGAACAGGGTATTCAAAAATTAGGAAGTAGTGGCGCTCTGCAGATAAACGTAGGTACAGTAAGCTTGAATATCTGTATGGTGCAAAACAGGGAGGGGAGACCCCTAAACCCCTCAAATTGTATAGGCCAAATAAAATTGACCTAAAACTAAGCAAAAAACCAGTCCTGTGCACACATACAATTCATTAAATCAAAAATTGACATGAGTAAGTACAATTCAACAAAGAAAACATCCATATATAAATTGGTAATTCGTTTAATAAGCATATCCAGCCGACACGTGTTTCATCGTGGGACGTGTAAACCACGACTCTTCAGGGCTGGAAAGAATACAAAACATTTCATGCTAAGACATGTGCCTCAAGCAAAGCAATTACAAAATATAATGCTCAATACAAACGTAGGATACCACGCCAGTGCGAAGATAAAAAAGAAGAAAACACCACCGCTCCAAGAGGGTACTGAAGTGATGATAAGACAAAGGTATAGATTAAGCCTGCACCACCAATCGGTGAAAAGTCACAAAGAAAGGGAAGGAAGGAAAAAGAAACAAAATCATCACCAATACACCAGAATATAATGAGAGGTCCAAAGGCTATGTACCCAAAGAGTAAAAATTCTACAAAAATGAACTAACGCGTCCATACCTGAAGCTAGTGCCAAAATGACAGTAGATACTGAAAAATAAAACAATACAAACAAATAGTCCAAAAAACATACGTGTGTTCCTAGAGGCCAAGACAATGATCAAAAAGGCGTGTCTAAGAAACAGTAAATGAGAATGTCTTACCCCTCCACCGGTGATAATTCCAACCCGGTAGGGGATGCCAAATGGTGAGCAAAGGGTCAGTCGATCTGTGCAAATAAGTATCGTCTCTGTACGAATAAAAGATATAATACACCCAATGTAGACTGCACGTAAATACGTAAATAATAAGTCAATCCAAACACAAGTACAAGAAAACGATTCGTACCTTCAAAATAAAGCAACAAGGATCAAAGATGACTTCATGCCGCCAGTCGCGTAAAATTCATTTATACATAAAAAGTATCCTTAAAGAATAATTCCAGCTCGTATGTGTCAGGTAACGTATTCGTTAGAACAAGTCTGAGCAAACCATTATCTGAAATGAAAACCACAGCAGGAGAAAAAGTTAGGTAACGTTAATGTCTCCCACTATGTTGGATCTAAGATAAAAGAGATGTCCAATCCACATCTATACCGTATGTAAAAGCAACGAACCAGAATAGCAATTAACTATGTACTTACATATGGAACGAAGTGTCAAAGCGTCCTGGCGGCATCTATTCCGTATGTGAGTGAATCCGAGACTCGTAACCCGGAAGTGCTAATATAGCAGGAAGCACCCGAACACTAGAATGTAGAAATCAGTAAACCGAGTAGCCCCGGAAGAAGACGGACTGCAAAGTACTGTAGCCGAAGTGTCGGAAATCAAGAAAATAAAATTGCTCATAATTGATTTATAAGGAGAACCCTCACAATATGACCAATGTCTAGGCACCACGCACAATGCGTCCCGAGCTATCAATTACCCGCAGAAAGTAAAGGGAAAAATATCACCAAATACCAAAGCTGCAAAACGCGAGTGGTGCAAAGTAATCTCCTAAAAGAGACACGGTTCTCTAACCTTGGTTTAAGTTTTTAATGTAAAACAAGGGAAAAACAAAACTCCAAGCCTATGTTGTGAATAACTCCATTAAGTTCATCCGAAAATTGTAACTCTCAACCTGGAGCCCATCAAGTATACGATGAAACTGTCTGATTCAATCCCCTAAACAGAGGATAAAAAAGAAAGAGGTTAAAAGAGAGTGGCAGAAGAAAGAGAGAAGGAGGTGGGACAGTAGATACCAGTGACATCCCTGTCCTGCATGTATCATTAATTGTAAATCCTAGGCTGACATAAGGTAAACTGATAAGCGAAACTTATGGCATGTAGCACATTGGATCAGACATGACTGGACAGACAGTTGTCAAATATTAAACCAGTCAATGACAAGATATGTTTGCAATAAAAAATTATACAGGATAAAAATACAAGTGTCAAACTATAGGCACTAAATGAGTTAAACAGCAAAAAAGAGAGTATATACTGAAGCACAGAGCACTTAAGACGTCATCGTTCTCAATTGTAGTAATGTAGTAGATAGATCGATCACAAGATATAGTAGAATTGAGAGAGTAAGAGAGTACATAACTTACAGCAACAATTACAAAAACTCAAACTTTACAAGCCAATAGGCCAGCCGGAAAAAAGGCAAGTATGTCGAAGTGGGGACATGACAAATTTCAAATACAGTTGATGTCACGAAAACCAAATAACAGAAATAGAAATAGCTAGATGGCATTAATCCACCCACATGACAAATTCTAAATACAGTTGATGTCACGAAAACCAAATAACAGAAATAGAAATAGCAAGATGGCATTAATCCACCCACATAAATATTGCATTTTGAGACCCAGTTATTATTATGTAACAACATCACAATTTGTACAGAGCAAGATAACAACACACAGTATTGCAAACTAGCAAAAAGAGCAAAAAGAAGCAACAGCATATTTAATCATTGATGGAATGGATAAAGATACGGAACAAAGTCGTCTCAACCCAAGAAATACTGCATTTCTGAGTCATAATTAAGCCCATGCTCAACCGTCTGTAGGCGCATTATCCACATGGCCTCACACTGTCTTAGGCGAAGTTCTCTGTTGCCCCCTCGCGCCCCTACATCAATAGTTTCTATCCCAAAAAATTGGAAACCTCTCCGGCTATCCTGTGTAGAGCAGCTAGCAGTGTGTAGAGCTACTGGGTATCTGGCATCTACTTGGTGAATTGCCCTGGTGTGTTCGCCAATTCTCTCCTTAAGTGCTCTGATGGTGCTACCCACATATTGTTTCCCACACTTGCACTCTATAATATATACCACAAATTTGGTAGTGCAATTGATGTTGGATTTGATAGTGTATAGGTTGCCATTATGTCCAGAAAAAGATGTAGTCTTATGTTTCGCCCATCTACACACCCCACAGCAGCCACATTTATGAAAACCCAATGTCAGTGGTGTATACCAAGACTGTTTCCTTTGAACTTTTGGAACAGTAGGACTAAGTCTACTACGTAGATTGTAGCCTCGTCTATATGTAATCTGTGGGTAACTGGTCAAGAATTCCCGAAGAGAGGTGTCTGTTTGGAGAATACCCCAGTGTTTGTTGAGGCTCTTCCTAATGATGTGACTTAATGCATTGTACTCAGTTATCATGCGTATGTTGCGCTCTGTAGTAGTCTTATTGGTGATTTTAGGTAGTAAAGTATTAGCGCGTTTCACCCTGGCTATTCTGTTTTCTGATTTCTTAAGAATTGAAGGTGAATAGCCCCGTTTCTGAAATCTCTGTTTCATATCTTTAATACAATTTGCAAACTCCAACTCATCACTACAGTTGCGTCGGGCTCTTAAAAATTCTCCATAGGGAATTGCGTTCACCTGATGAAATGGGTGGTTGCTGTGTGCATGCAGTAAAGAATTGCAAGAGGTGCCTTTACGAAAAAGGCGACTGTTCAATTTGTCATTCTTCACAAAAAGTTCAACATCAAGGAATGTAACACTAGTAGTGCTGTACTCCATAGTGAATTGTATTCCAAAGCTGTTGGTGTTAAGATAAGTGCAAAACCTCAACAGTTCGTTCTCACTGCCGGACCACACTAGAAGACAATCATCTATATAGCGGCCCCAATAGATGATGGAATTAATCCATTCTGTTCCACTGGGGCCCCAAATCCATTCCTTCTCCAAACAGCCCATGAATAGATTAGCAAACGATGGTGAAAACCGCGAACCCTACTCCTTTCACCTGTTTATACCATGTGTTCTCAAATAAAAAAAAGTTGTTGTTAAGTATGAGCTGCATCATGGTAATCAGCATGTTGTTGTGTAGCCAAAGTGTTGCTGGCCTATTTTCAAGAGTTTTGGTGACTGCTCTAAGGCCTAATTCAGGATCAATACTGGTGTACAATGACACTACGTCCAAGGTGGCCAAAATCATGCCAGGTTGCCACTGAAAGTCAGACAAAATGCTAAGAATGTGTTTAGTATCTTGTATGTAAGATGCTAAATTTCGTACCAACGGGCCCAAAAATATGTCGACATACTCAGACAGTCTCTCTGTAGGTCCTCCTATGCCAGAGACAATTGGTATTCCTGGAGGAAATGGGAGTTGTTTGTGTATCTTTGGCAATGTGTATAATACAGGAAAGGTAGGTCTAAAGACTTTCAGATAGGCCACCTCATCTGCATCTAAAAGACCTGTAGTATGCCACTCTGAGAGATGTTTGTTAATCAATGTCGTCAAATGTCCCATTGGATTGTGAGTGACAGTATGATAGCATAAGTGATCACTAAGCTGCGAAAGAATCTCATTGTTATAGTCTGCCCGATTCATGATAACAACATTTCCACCCTTATCCGCCTCCCTGATAAGGATGTCTTCGTTCTCCACAAGTTCTTTTAATGCCTGACGTTCACCTGATGTCAGATTGTCATTGAAAACACACTTGCTCTTATTCCTTTTTGATTCATGCAGGTTTAGATCCTCTAACACCCTTTTGTAAAAGATATCAATCACATTCCCCCCTGAAAGTGTGGTTATCCATTTGGACTTATTTTTTAGACCACTAACAGGAGTACTAGAAGTATCAATATTGAGCTCATCTAGCAGTTGGACCATGGTGTAAGGAGACTCTTCTATATCAGTCAGAGATAAGAGCAATTTAGTGGCCTGTATATCACAAATAGTGGGAACACCAAAGACATCTTCACAATACTTTGTAGTAGCTCTTTTATTGTCTTTCGGATTATCAGCAAAATATTTTTTCAATTTCAAAGCTCTAACAAATTTAAACAAATCTATTTTGAGTCTACAGAAATCACCAGAAACCGTAGGATTGAAATTAAGGCCCTTACTCAGCAATGAATTCATGTCTGCAGTGAGTGTCATGGATGATAAATTGACAACCTGAACCTCAGAGATGGAGTCTATAGTGGGTTCCGCTCGTTGCCTGAACGTAGTTTTCTCCTGTATTCTCCCTTTTCCGCCTCTCCCCCCTCTGCGTGTTTTGTGACCTGTATGGTGCGTGTGTTTGAGGCTCTGTTTCCTCTCCGAATGGTCCTCAGGCAATGTGAACTGTTGTCAACACAGGACTGCTTGATATAATAAGGCTGAGTTTCAGATAGAATTGTGACCTTTTGGCCAACAAAGGCCTGTGCAGGGTTTGATCTTGAGATAAAAGATTGATAGCTTTCCTTTAGCACAGGACAATTTCTTACAAAATGTCCACC
The DNA here is from genome assembly GCF_964204655.1 of Triturus cristatus. Lineage (NCBI taxonomy): Eukaryota > Metazoa > Chordata > Amphibia > Caudata > Salamandridae > Triturus > Triturus cristatus. The sequence continues at coordinate 310,631,654 of NC_140595.1, forward strand.
ATGGCCACAATACAAGAAAAGTCGCTCCTGCTTTTGATGATTTTGTTCATCCACACTCAAGGGCCCTTGTGTGGACCCAATCTGCATAGTTTATTCTTCAGCTTATCCTCGTAAGCTGCTTCTCTAGCATTGGGCATATTCCATAGCCAATGGTTCATTCCCTTTTCTTCTTTACAAGCACCTTGTTGGGCCTCATTCTGAAGAGTTACATCAATTGGTGCTTCATATAATGGAGGGAGAGTTGTTACTAAAGACAAGGGCTCATATTGACGAAATTATCACGCAGCGCAGTGCATCAGCTACAAATGGTGTGCTGCAATGCGTGAGAAGGAGAGAGCAGGAGAGCGCCATATTTACAGAAATACGGCACACCCTTCTCCCCTCTCCCTAATGCCAGCGCAGAAATATGCCGCCGTGTGCCACGCACACACATTTGCACCATACTGAAAGGGTGTCTGCAGGAGTCTAGCATAGGTTTTGTACAGGAAGGATATCCTTCAGTACAAAATACTATGCTAAGACTAACTTTAAAAATGTTCCCACCTTGTATGTGTGCAGTACAGTGCAGCACACATGCAAAGTCAGAAAAGAAAGGAGAAATAAAAGCATTTCTCTGTGATAGGACCTGGTTGAAGTGAGCGCTATTTTTTAACGCAAAACTCTGTCTACTTTTTTTTAGTAAATAGAGTTTTGCGTCTGAAGCTTTGGGTGGTTGCATGGGAACGCCCATGGACTGCTTTGCGCTACTTTGAAGTGATTTCTAGCGCAAACAAGTTTTGCATTGGAAAGTAAATTAGTAAAAAATGCTTTTGCGTCAGTTTTGTGATGCAAAGAGAGCGCTGAATCTTAGTAAATATATCCCAAGGTGTCCTTCAGTTAATCTCTTAATACACTATAGAAAGCTGAATCTACAGCTTCATAAGCATTATTGGCTCTCTACTGCTGAAGATGCATAATATATGGAAAAATGGGCCAGTTGTATATAGCATTTTACTGGTCGCAAATGGCCCATCGTACAGAAGGCAAAATGCGACTCTAACTTGTTACTGAATTGAATTTTGCTTTTGCGATTCGGTATTAGGAAGAAGCGTGTTTAGGGCGTCCCATCCTTATTTCCGAATAGCACTGGTATGTATGAATGCAGTCGTAAATCATAACCATTCGCAAATGGGAAGGGGTCCCCTTTCCCTTTGTGACTGTGGCGGCCAACATCTTTTAAGAGCAGGCAGTAGTCCCATGGACCACTGCCTACTCTTAAAAAATGAAAATTTTGCTTTTCATTTTTATGCATCCAGATTTCCTTTAAGGAAAACGGGCTGCATTACAAAACAAAATATTGCTTTATTTAAAAAGCAATTACAGACATGGTGGTCTGTTGACTCCAGCAGGCCACTATCTCTGTGATTGTAGCTATTCACAATGGGTCGCAAATTGCGACCTGCCTCATGAATATTGATGAGGTAGGTCATTATTTTTTTTTTTAAACATATTTTATTAGTCGATTAGCCATTACAGCGCAGGGCTCTGTGCTCCAGAGACATCTGCCAAATCAGACATACGTATACATGAAAGCAAACGACATCTGTATATGTAAAATCAAGATGCATAACAAAGGCATGCTAAGTGATAATAAGTTTCCCCACCCTTAACTACCACCCTCCCTCTCCCCACCCCCTTGAGATCGCACTGCATCCACTTAATCCTGCTCACAGTGTAAAGAAACAAACAAAAAGTCCCACCCTGGAAGCTGGCACCCCCACGACCCCCCACCCTCTCTGCATCTGGACCATGCTAGCAACTACTCCAGTAAATGGGTCTCAGCCTCTGCCGGCGGCTCTAACCATATGCCCGATAGTCCGCCCACCGTTTCCAAATCTTATAGTGCTTGCGTGGGCATCCCCTGGCCACAAAGATGGGCTGCTCCAGCCCCATACAAAAATCCAATCCATTCTTCCAGGCAGCCACTGAAGGGACCCGCGGCGCCTTCCACTCCCTAGCAATATCTTGTTTCGCCAGCGTAAACCCCAACAACATAAGATGTCGTTTGTAGACATTGCCCTCTATCCCTTCCATAACGTGAAGTGGGGCCAGCTGCGGTGTTCGAGGGAGTTCCCACCCAAGCACCTCTGAGAGGTATGCGAATACCCCCCTCCAAAAATGATCTAAGGACGTACACTGTCAAACAGTATGCAGGAAAGTGCCCTCCTCCCGACCACATCGAAGACACTCCGGGGAAGCAATCAATCCCGCCCGCCACAGTCGTGTTCTAGTAAAGTAGACCCTGTGGAGATATTTGAACTGGACCAGGCTGAGTCGCATCGCTATTGCCGCGCCCCGCAGAGCTGCCAGTGCCTCTGTCCAGTCCTCGTCCTCAAGGTCGCCCATGTCAGCCTCCCAGTCTCCCCGAAGCTTTTGTAGTGTGGAGGAACAGTGGGTAACCAGGGATTGGTATATCTGGGAGATCTTTTTGTCTTGTAGGTCCCCCATAAAGACTTTCACCTCCAGTGGACTAAATTCAGGGAGAGACTCCAAACCCTCCAGGCTAGGAGACGAAACTGGAGGTACCGAAAACTGAGACTGTGGCATATGGAACTCCCTCTGTAGGTCCTGGAAGGGCTTGAGTGTCGTGCCCCTCATAACATCTCCCAGGGTTGAAATGCCAATGTCGTCCCATCCCCGAAAGCCTTGTAGGGCCGCCAGTTGGGGTAGGCGGCCATTGTTCCACAGAGGGGTCTCACGAGTCAAGGTATTCCACCATCTCATACGGCGCAGGGCTTGCCTCCAAATCTGGAACACCACCCGTGTGACCGATGGCAGCGCACCCCGCAACGGCGCCGAGTATAGGAGTGTGTGTAATGAGTGGCGCCCCATGAGTTGCTGTTCCAGTGCATACGCCGGGTCTCCCCTATCCCCATACCACCATTCATTAAGAACCAGCAGGTGCGATGCCTGGTAGTACGATAGAATGTCCGAGGACGCAAGACCTCCACAATAAGTGGATTGAAAGCACGTGCGTAGTGCCACGCGCACCCTACCCCCCACCCACAAAAATTGCCCGAGCACAGAATTCACCAGCCGGAACCATCTAGGCGGGATTGGGTACGGGGGATTCTGTAGCTGCTAGAGGAGCCGGGGAAGCGCTAGCATCTTGAATATTGCCGATCTGCCAAACAGAGTCAGAGGCATACGGGACCAAGATTTAAGGTCTGAACGAACTCGCTCCCACACTGGAGCCACGTTCTGTTCCCAGGAGAATGCCAGTTTATCTGAAAGGAACACCCCCAGGTATTTCAAGCTCCCCACCGCCAACTGGACCGAGGACGCCCATGCACCCGCTCTCATTCGATCTCCCAGGGCACACAAGGTGGATGTGCAGGGATTCATATACATTCCCAACGTCTCACCAAAAATCTGCATGATGCGCAGAAGCCGCGGCCCCGTCTTGTCCACTGCTGTAAGAAAAAAAGGACATCATCCGCATATAGCGTGATCCGGTCGGACAGACCCAGGCCCCATTCAAATCCCTGGACCTGCGCATCGATGCGTACCCACGCCGTCAGCGGCTCCATGGCTAGGGCGAAGAGGTATGGAGACAGGAGGCACCCCTGCCTTGTGCCCCGTCTTATGGAAAAAGTGGAGGAGGACGCGCTAGCCACGAACCGACACTGTTAGCTCCGTGTAGAGGAGCATTATGTAAGAGAGGAAGCAGGGCCAAGATTGAGTCTCCGTAGCAGTGCGAAGAGGTAAACCCAGCTTAGGAATCGAACGCCCTGTCCATGTCTGCCAGGAGAAGCGCCGTCAGCTCTCCCGTCTGCCGTATGGCCGTCACCACCACGTGTGCCCACCTTATGTTGTGCCTGGTCGCCCTCTGGGACATAAACCCCGCCTGGTCCGGGTGTACAAGAGCAGAGATGTGGGGCAGAAGACGATTGGCCAACGCCTTCGCCAGGATTTTGGCCTCCACGTTTAAGAGGGAAATGGGGCGATATGAGGGATGTTTCTCTGGGGGTCGGCCGGGTTTATGGAACACCACCACTTCCGCGTGCCTCCAATCCGGAGGGAGTAAGCCCCTTTCCTGGGCCTCCTCCACTACCGCCCGGTAATAAGGGGCTAGCTGCACATTGTAACGACGGAAGAATTCGCTAGGAAACCCATTAGGTCCAGGTGCCTTACCAGGATTGAGCTCCCCCAGTGCCACACCCAACTCCTCATCAGTCAAGGGGACCTCCAACTGGTCTCGCACCTCATCCGGCACCATTTTGGGGGGCAAGTCTGCGAGGAACTTATCAATGGTGGATCCTGACAAACATTCCCGGGGGGCGTACATCTCCGCATAGTATGCAGCGAAACTCTCCGCTATGGCGGAGGGGTCAGCAATCGGTGTCCCCCCCGAATCCAGAATTCCCAGTAGGGCCTGGGCGTGGAAGGCACCCAGACAGAGTTGGTGCAGCATTTTGCTAGACATGTCCCCCCCATTGGTATACCCTGCTGTGCGTCGCCAGCCAGACCTGGCACGCCTCATCCGGCAACAGGGCGGCACAGGCCTGTTGTGCAAAAAGCAATTGCCGCACGTGCTGATCCCTCCCTGCCTACCCGACACCGGTGCTCAAGTGCCTCCACGTCTGCCTCTGCGCGAGTCAGTTCCTCCCTACGCTTCCTACGGGTCGCCGCGCACCAGGATATATCAACCCCACGCAAGGTAGGCTTCATCGCCTCCCACAACGTCGCGGTGCCAGAGACAGACCCCTCATTATCCTTCAGGTACTGGGCAATTGCTTCGCTCATATGAGTCACATACTCTGCATTCTGCAAGTGCCAAACTAATAAATGCAACCGAAACGGTTGTTTCCCTCTGCCTATATATAGCTCAAGGGACACCGGAGAGTGATCCGAGAGGCCGCGAGGTAAAATTTCCACCGATGCCACCCTATCGACTGCCACCCGAGGGAGAAAGAAGTAATCAATTCTGGATAGTGAGTTTAGAACCACCGAGAGGTATGTGAACCCCCGCCGATAGCCATGCATACGTTGCCATACGTCAATCCAGTCCAACCCCGTAACTAGCGAATGCAGTTTCGTGGGAAGACCACCCCCGGGGCTACCCCCAACTCTGGTCCTATCTTTGGCCAAGTCCATAACATCGTTCCAGTCCCCACCCACCACGGATAACCCATCTGGCATGTCGGCCCACAAGGAATGCAGATTCTCTACCAGATTCCATTGTAGAGGGGGGGGTGCATAGACACTGACCAATGTCAGGAAATCCTCCCCGATCCTGCCCCGGATAAATAGATAGCGCCCCTGCGTGTCGGTCCACTGTTGTATGTGCACATAGGGGACCCTACGGTGTACTAGGATCGCTACTCACGGTGAACCCCTTGTAAATCCAGCGTGGAAGACCTGCTGAAATCCATAACATTGCAAGCAAACGGCCTTCGTTCCCAAAAGATGCGTTTCCTGCAACATAAGAACATCGGCCTTAGCCCTCTTTGCCTGATGGAGTATCGCCCCGTGTTTGATTTTATCCAGGGCCCCACGCACATTCCAACTGATAATGCGGAGACTGCCCGGGGTTATCCGGCTATCCTCTGGCACTCCTGCCATGATGGGGTGCATGTTCCTGCAGAGCAGATAGTGAACTGTGGTGGTGCATGTGTAGAGAACAACTAGCGTCTAGCGGGAGTGCGATCTGAAAACTTAAACAACCCCCCGAACAAACCCCCACCCCATACCTCAAAACCACTGAAGTATCTGTTGAGGTAAGGCTGGTCTCCAATCCCCAACGGGGGGATGAAGACTGCCTCAACCAATGGATCCCCAACTCACAGCCCATGTCGTCTGGGCATGTCTCCGACCAATGCGGTCTTGGCGGAGAGACCAGCCCACATCGTAACTCCCCCTAAAAATAGCTACCACGGCTCTACAAAGCCCCATTAGCTTCGTAGATTAGGGTTCGAGAGTTTGTCGTCCCGAGGTAGAGCCCCCTCCGAGAGGAGGAGCCGCAGGACTGGGAGCGCCGCCGGGATCAGGATCGTCTACTGCTCTTCTGGTGTGGACCCCGGGGGCCCCTCCGAGCCACCTCACTCGATGAAGAGTCAGACTCCCTTCCAGGCAGTATATGCGGCCTCACCCGCACCATCTCGTCTGTCCATTTGAATACCTCCTCCGGGGTGTCAAAGAAGTGAGTGCGGGAATGAAATACCACTCGAAGGCGCGCCGGAAATAGCAGGGCGTATGGAAGCTTAAGGTCTCTCAAGCGGGCCTTCGCCGCCGTGAATGACTGGCGCTGCTGCTGGACTAGTCTCGTATAGTCGGGAAATATAAGAATACGGGCATTATTGTATTGCAGGGATTCCTTAACCCTAGCTTGCTTCAGGATAGCATCCCGGTCGAGGTAATTTAACAGTTTGGTGATAACTGGCTGCCGGCGAGCCCCCACCGGGGGTTTCTGCACGAGCGCTCTGTGGGCCCGCTCCACAACAAAACACCGGGACATAGCCTCAGGGGGAAGCCAGCTCTCCAGCCATTGCGTAAGGAATCGTTCCATGTTGCCCTCTTCGCAGCCCTCCGGAAACCCGAAAAAAACGGAGGTTGTTGCGTCGAGCCCTCCCTTCCGCATCTTCAACTCGAGGCGCAAGGCCCTTTTGGACAGTCTCCATCTTAGCAACCTTCTGCTTTAATACGGTGACATCATCTTCCACCCCTGAAATCCGGGACTCAGCCTCCATGATACGGGACACCGCGTTGCGCAAATCCTGCCGCAACAGCATGGCGTCAGGACCAACTGCCACAATTTTTGCATCCAACACGTCCCTGGATTGGGTGATAGCAGCCAGGAGGGCTGCATTGTCTGGTTTAGCTCCCGACGGGCCCCCAGAGGCCCCAGCCGCCGTCCCCAGACCAGTGAACTTGTCGATGGGCCCTGCTTGTTCGATCCGCCACCTCCTTTGTCCCTTGTCATGTCCGCCCCTGAAAACCCCACACAATCCCAGGAAGAGCCGGGCAGAGCGCAGGCGTGGGAACCACCAGCTCCCGCAGTCCGACCGGACCGCCGAATGGGCACCGACCAGAAGACATCTCAAATCCACTGGGCCAACAAGACCTCTCAGGGGCCCCACCTCACCAGGGGCTTCCGGGCATGTATATGCATTCTAATTGACCGCCGGGACGAGGTCCCTGTAGATGAATCTGAGAGACTCACACTCACCCCCGCTGTGAGGTCCCACCAGGGGTAATAACAGCCACTAGTCCCAGGGGCCCGATGCAGGCCCACGCAGCCCGACTGACCGCCGGTGTGGGCACCCCAGCAATCTCGGTTCAACTCTTGGGGGGGGGGGAAGAGGTGTAGGAAGCCGGACAGCAGACTTCACAGCCCCCACCTCGCGGCTCGACTGCGCCACCGGTCCCCCACTACTGCATCACACACAGGGGGAAGATACTCCAGGGGAAGCGAGCCAGCCGTCCACAGTCCAGGCTGGCACCCCGGACGACCGAGTACGGGGGAGGGACAGAAGCCGATCCCAAATCACCGGGATTCTGCCCCCGATCCCCCACAGAGCCACTGGAAAGATGAGGGAATCCCTTTGGAAGCAGACCAGTCCTACGCGGTCGACCGACCGCCGATGTGGGAGTCCCACGGGCCCCTGTAGAACTCAGAGGGGGGTAGAAAAGAACAGATGGCAGACGCCCCAGTCACCTCCCCCGCGGGCCGGTTGCACCGCCGATCCCCCACACGATGCCAAGAAACCAACAAGGGGGGGGTCGCACCGCAGATCTCAAGCCCGCCACCCTTTTCAGCAACCTCTAGTGCAGCTGGCTGCCCTTACCGCCAGGTGGGCCCAATCATGGATCGCAGCTCCCGCCTCACCTGTGCAGCCCGATCCGGCCGCCGGGTCTCCGCAGATTGTGTCCCGGGCCAGGCTGCAGAACCGCGAAGCAGCGCTCAGCACTCCCGCCAGTCATCCAGGTCCTCCACCGACATCAGGGCTCACCGATCCAGTTGGGATGCCGGTGGGCGGGCCCAGAACGCCGCACGCCCCAGACATCTCTGGCGACACCATGCGTGACTCCCCGGCTCCACCGCCGGTAATCAGGCCTCACTCTAGGCGCAGTGCGATCGCGCCGCCAAGGATCGCCATAGGCTCCCAAAAGCCACTCGGGGTGAGGATAGGGGCAACGTAGTGCTGATGAGCCGTTGCGATGGTGTCTCAAACTTCGGAGGAGTCAGGATGAACGACGGATTTTCGGGCGGCTGGACGGAGCTCACTTAGCACACGTCTGCCATGTTGGCTTGCCAAGCCACGCCCCGAGGGTGGTCATTTGTGACCCACTGCGCATCACTAACAGTGTGAAACTGTTGTACATCATAGTTTGCAATTTTCTTATAGTGAATTGCTAAAATTCGCTATTAGGAAATTGCAAACGCGATTTCATACATCTGGCCCTAAATATTTTTCCTTGTTAGAGATTTAAAAGCCACAAATGAGAATTCTTTACAGATATGTGATCATCAAAGACCTTGACAAACTATTCTACAAAGTTCAAAAAGTTGGAAAGCAAAGGACTGCTTCTGTTAATGAAAGGTGTTGCCCAGGTAAGTGCTTCCTTAGTTAAATATCAAAGGATAAAGGCAACTTTTAGTCAGTCACTGGGACACCCTTGGGGTCGGTTTATGAATTGCAGTCTTCATTGAGCCATGAAGGCTTTGAACTTTTTAGGCTCCATCTGCTATTCATCAGGTGAGGCTAGCCCCATAGCTCTACTGGGAAATCCAGTCCCACGTTTACCAAAGCCACTATTCTACCCATTGCCTGTGGAATCGTTGGATGCTACGGTGGTACTGGGAGGGCAGCATTTGAGCTTTCCTAAACTTTACTCAACTCTCTAATCTTGGTTAAAAAGAATGCATGCTCTTACACAGCAACTTCTAAATCTTTCTGTATATGGGTCAGAGCTTGTAACATAACTTGAAGAGGATCAGTATCGGAATCCTTGTGCTTTGCAAACTGTCATGACACACAACCCTGTTGTGAGCCGCGTGGCAGAAGGGAATTTTGATGTTCATCCACCCCTAACCACCAGGGAAAAACAGTAAGGAAAGGAATAGAAATCTCCAACCTACCAAATCACAAATGGAGAAATTGGGGTTGAGAAAGAGAGAGAAAACATGTTTCAGTAGATGCCATGTCTTCCAGGCATTTTGGTGTTTAATAGCTCAGGTTTGCACTTTTTCCCATGGTGGCTTTGAAGGAATCAAACAAACCACTGGTACATCACACCTGACTATAAAGACAATGGTAAATGATAAGTAATAGCACTGGTTACATAAAAATCCCCACCCCTTTTGCTCTTAAGCTCTGTAAGCGTATGCTGATAACATATCTAGAAAATACCCAGCAACCTTTTCAGAGCTTGGTAGCACCAGGAGAAGCTGAAAAGTGGTGGTTGTGTCGAATATCACACAGCAGGTGTAAGTTAATTGAGATGATGGTCTTTCAAGACATACAAAGTCACAAGAAGTAGGAATCACAAAAGAAAAGTGTAGAACAAAACAAAGACCAATGTGAAATAGTGATTGAACTTAAGTGAACGGGACTAATGCATTAAGAAGTTGTGAGGTATCTTGCCACTGACACCTAGCTTCTCAAACTACCCAGGGTGCAGTCCTACTGCAAATCAGATTGGCTCGCCTTCTTTGTCTGTCCTGGAATACCTGCCTCCTGTCGCTCAGCTCCAGCCTCTCATGAACTAGTCTACACAGTCCCCAGGATCTTAGCATTCTCATTCTGCATTTCTCCCACGTTCTTCTCCGAGTATCCAAACCATACTGACTCTTTCCTTGAGTCACAACAGGTTTGCTTAAGCGTGCAATCACACTGGAAAGCATGCCTGAGTGCTTGTTGATTTATGATTATATTTAGATGTTGATAAATCATCAATTGATATTGTGCACTGTCTTTGAAATATAGTTTGCTTAGAAACAAATCTATGCATGTGTAGTAAAATATAGAAAATAGCCATTTAATAGACATTCTTCAATTGCAGACCCTGGTTCCATACTAGGTATAGACTTTCTTAAAGAGCTTGGTTTGAGGAGTTTTCTGAATCAGCAGTAGTTAAGTGATGCTCTGAGATGGGTCCAGGCAATTTAAAAGTTTTAGACTTAAATCCTCACATGTATCGTTTTCCTTGTTTCTGCCAATTGAAATGGTGGCAATGAATCAGGTGTCATCACACTTACTGAATGTTCTAGCAACGATTCAATGGGAATCTGTTTTAGTAAATATGCTGCACTTTTGTAGATGGCCAAAGACCATTGAATCTAATCCTCTCATTTAGTACCTTTACACCCCATTCTGCAAGGAGAGCCTGAAACACTTTGATTGATGAGCTGATTGTGCTAAAGGCTTTCTTTCATCTGAGATTTATTTTGAAAAATGATTTCTTCATGGTTGGCTCCTATGGCTCCACCTTTCAACTCTAACTGACTGGTCTCTGGTGGCCATATATAGCTTCATGCCTTCTGTGAGATTAGTATTCACTGCCTGATGGCCTTTGCCCTCTCTGAGGGGTCACCAACAAACGTTTTGCCTTCACCCTCCTATTTTTTCTGATTTGGTTTTTGTTGGCCATAGGTCTCTGTGCATGTGCTCACTCCCTAACACATTGTAAAATTGGCTTACACCTGATTGGTATATTTAATTTACTTATAAGTCCAGAGTAAAGTGGTGTACTATATACCAAGGGCCTATAAATTAAATGTGACTACCCCTTGCGAAACCTTAAACTCACCTTTTATTACATACAAGTCACACCTAAGGTAGGGCCTAAGTAGTCCATAGAGCAGGGCGCATTGTATTTAAAAGGCTAGATATGTACTTTTAAGTTTTGCTTATCCTGGTATTGAAAAATTTCTAATTTTTTTTAAAATTATTGTGAGGTCTACCTCTCCCATAGGATAACATTGGTTTGCCTTATTACATTTAATACGTGCTAACTTTTAATTGGGAGCAGGTAAGGATTTCATGTTTGGTGTTTGAGAAATTGCAATTTAAATTCCTCTTTAACAGTAAAGTCAGATTTAGGCCACAATTTTGAAAATGCCACTTGTAGAAAGTTGGAGGAAACACAAGGAGAGGATGGACGGAGTGCTGAAAATTTTCAAACACTCACCCCCAGTCACAGATCTGGGTTGAATCCATCATCATCATCAGGATGCTTGTTTCCAGTCGAGGGAGGACCTGGCTTGGCAGTCCGGGCTGGACTGTTCCCATGAGGCACAGGGTCATTACTGATTTGCATATGGCTGGGTTCAAACTGGAATGGCATGGTGAGTACAATAACGATGGATTTAGGCCCAGATCTCTGTACTGGTGTGAATGTATGACATTGTTCTGCATTCTGTCCATCAACTGTTGTTTTTGCACTTATAGAAAGTTGGCATTTTCCTGCCCTGTTTCTGGGTCACATGATTGGGTGTAGTGGCAGTTGGCCTTTTTTTTATTCCTCCTAGACAGCCACACAATAGAGGGATTAGGTATGCCGGGGGGGGGGGGGGTGCGCAATGGGAATAGTCCTACTTGCAAATCAATAGGCTATGACATGTCTTCACACAAGGGACTTCACCACTTTGTTGTTCATGCAGACAGCCTGAAGCCAGAGCAGGCGAGGTAGGAAACTCCAAGCATTTTTGTATCCAACTCACACTCCATCGCTATCTGCCATATTATTTGCTTTGACCTGGTCTCACACGACTGGATTGAGTGAGACCAGGTTTGCACTTTGTTCTTTTAGGCATTAGTTTTTACCTTAAACTTTACAAATTCATAACTCTGGTTCTACTGTTTGGATTTTTGTTGTTTTGGTGTCAAATAATGTATTAGAATTGACACAAAGTTTCTAAATTGGTGTGGGATTGTAATTGTGTTGTGTTTTCACTTTATTACTGTTTGTGTGTTGCATAAATACTGTACATATTGCCTCTAAGTTAAGCCTGACTGCTTTTGTGCCAAGCTACCAGACAGTCAAGCACAGGTTAACTTAGTGACTTTAGTGGGTCACCCAGTAAGGGACTGTGGCTATTGCTTGAGCAGGGTTAACACCCCATTTAACCAAGAACAACATTTCCCACACAGCTGCAATAGAGGGAACACTCAATGCTCAAACACAAGACACTGAGTAAACACACAACTTTAATAGCACAGTGATAAAGCTATAAATCTAAGAGAAAGGGTAATGGGATAAAAGCCAGTCGATATTTGCAAATGTAGTTTAGCCATGTTGTAGGGCAGTGCGGCTGCTGTGCAGCATGGCTAAAAGTTAGAAAACAAACGGTATGATGGGCCGGTATAAAAAAAAATGCTATGATGATGCGTCCCACGCTGGCTGTGTAATAGCACTTTTTTTTCTTTTAGCAGTTTGAGGGGGCAGCAATGGGAGGGGTAGGGGTAGGAGGGAAGAATCAACATGGACAACCGGAGGGTGGCGGTGTCGAGGTAAGAAGTAGTACAGACAAGATTGGGGGTGGGAGGAGAAGAAGCAACTTGGACAAGGGAGGTGAAAAGGGGAAGAAGCAACACGGACAGGGGGATGGTTGGAGGCGAAGAGCCGGCCTGGGCAACAATGTATTGGAGGGGGAAGAAGCAACAGAGACAAGGATGGCAACGGAAGGATAAATAATAAAAAAATAGCACAGCATGAGCAGAGGAAAATACTAGATAAGATAAAGCAATCTGTACTTGGTCCATGTACCACACAAAAGAAGAGGAAGTGAAGCCGGCATGCACTGGCCAATTAGGAGGCAGAAAATAATGAAATATATATATTTTTTCTAAGTTTTATATAGCGCGAACTTGACCCAAAGGTATCCGGTATCAGAGCGCTTTACATAGCACCAGTTGCGTTATATGAGGAAACATTCTTTTTTGTTAGGCACGGGGAGATTAAGTGATTTGCCCAGAATCACAGGATGTTCAGCTTCATTGCCGAGACTCGAACCCGGTTCCCCAGATTCGAGGTCGACCACCGTAGCCGTTAGGCCAACTCCTCTCCCCAACAAATGGTAAGCAATGGGTGGGCTCCAAGCCCCTTGTAGTATCCAATTTTTCTTGCAAGTGACAGCACCTGAGCGCTGTCTTAGGCGATATCTGAAAAGAAAACTTCTGCTAGTTTTGAACCCTAGATAAAAGAGATAAAATATAGGTAAATGCTAGACTGTATTGTCGCAATTTTATTAATTTTCAACATGAGTATTGTGCAAGTTTGGCTTCAGCAGTTTTATAGAATTGTTTTATTCGATGTTCTTAATTTGACGTTGTATTTATAAAGCGCAGCATACCTCATAGCGCGCCTTTAGGCACTTGAAAACACCCTAATCAACTAAGCAGCACCCTTTCATTGGAACTTTCATAACACAACTACCCTGTCAGTCTGATACAATGCCTTGGGCATAAAGTTCTCCCAGACGCCCAAGCCTCCAGCTGCTGCTTCAGATTTTGGTTCTCACGATAGAAAATAACAGTGGGTGCCCAGATCTCTGGAGGTAAGAGAGGCTCTGACAGCAAAAGAATCACTCCCCAAGGTGACATTTAAAACTACATCCTAACATTTGGAAGTGTCAATGAGCTCAAGAGGTAACTCTGATGTATCATTTGAAGAATGTCTCTGAAAGTCAAGAGGCATTCTATTAACGCAAGAGTTCCTCAAACACATACTATCTTAATTAAACTACGAAAATGTGCACTCCAGGTGTTTTAAATCCATACCATATCAGGCCTAGTAATGAGTTTGCCATTTTTGTGGGGCAATGTGCAAAAGTAGACTGTGCTAATAGTTTTTAATATTTCTGTGATTGAAAAAGGTTCAAGAGGTTTGTTTGCAGAGGTTCTGCTGTACAAACACAGTCTCGGCTTATCTGTAACAGCACAAAAGCCCCCGCACATGGGTGACTGGTGCAAGGGACTTCATGCAGAGTTGAAAGTTTTAATTAAAGAGCAATGACTAGAGCTAGTTCTTAAAATGACTACAACAAACATCAGTAGGGGCAGTCGTTTTGCTTGCTTTCCTCTACTCATTCGGGTTTTGACCTTCGGCTGCCTCCCCCAGAGTGCAATGCTTTGGATAAATAAGTAAGCCGGTTCCACATTCCTTGTAGGAGATAAATCATGTAACCTCTGCCCCTTCTCTTAATAAAAAAATGGGCTCGTTGTGGACACGAGAACCCATTTAAACATTACACAAAGCACAATTGAACTTTTCCTTCATTAGTAGGTGAAAAACGAGGTATATGTATACACAAAAACTTCGTATTAACTTAGAGTGTAATTAACTAGAGGCACACACGTTATTTTAAAGATTATTTTTGGTGTACAAAAATGATATTGCCGACAGGCCATATTTTAATAGGAGTGCAAGTTAAGCCCACCAGCCCCGGAAAAAAATAAATTAGTGGAATATGGCGAGGTATACCCTAGGGGGGTATAACTTAGTAGGTATAATTTAGGGCACTGTCATCCCAGGGCAGAACTGTCCCACAAGTTACTTAGTGCCACAGCTTTAAGCAGCAGAGCTATTCTAGAGAAGACAGAGGGGCATATTTGTCGACGAGTTGGCTCACCCTTGCGCCATGCAAGGGGGGCGCAAGAGTGAAGCAACTACTAAGTCAGTCAGTGAAATACAAATCACAATAAAATGATCCATATGCATCTCAGGGTAGGTAATGTGATCTTATGACACTAAAAAACTGACCAGGTTGTGACAGTCAAAGAAAAATGGCAAAAACTTCAAAGGCTGCTTACAACAAAGGCAGAGGCTCTAGAGTGCCTCAACGACGCATGCCTGAACCACATGGTCTTAACCACGACTGCGTCTTGACCACGCAGTGCCATATTTTATTTTAATAAACAATTTTTATTAAGAAAGAAAATGACAAGGTACAGTGCATTGGTGACATAGTGTTTAAGTCCAATATGAAAGCACGCCACATACAACCAATAAAGTGTATCATGTGCATAGATCATCACCACAGTTCCCGTCAAGAGTGGGAGGAGCTTAAACAACAATGGCAACAACATATGAACGGACATAATGTTGAACTCAGTTGGGGCCTCCCCCCTTTAATGCATACAATAGGGCAAGCATGCCGGTACTTCAAGGTGGGAGCGTCAATCTCGCTGCAGTTCAATGGTAGGGGACACACACAGGTCGCCTCTATACTTGTTCCATCTCCCCCACTTATGATACCATTTTTTGGGGCAGCCTCTATGCTTGAAGACATCTTTCTCAGCAATCATTGCCCTGTCCATATCAATTGCCCAGTCCCTGAGGCTTGGTGCCGTCTCCACCCCCCATTTCTGAGCTATGTTTCATTTAGCAATGGACCACCCAGTGGAAGCCCATGCCTGTTCTGCCTGTGTGAGATCTGTGGCTTCCCACATGTTAAGGAGACAGAGTTGGGGGGTAGCCTTCAGAGACTTGCCACTCACCCTCTCCATCTGCTTTGTGATTTTCCCCCAATATGATTGTATTTTGGGGCACTCCCACAGTATATGAAGGAAAGTGCCCGGCAAGTTACAACGCCAAAGGCACAAAGGATCTGGCTGCCTGCCCATCTTGAACAGGGTGTGTGTGTCAAAATAAACCCGGCGTAGGATTTTCCGTTGTACCAGGCAAAGGCGCTGTGCCACCTCAATAGGGGACGCGAGGGCGTCCCGCCAGTCCTCATCGTCAATGTCTTCCAGGTCCTCCCCCCAGCGCTGGCGCAATCGGGTCATGGGGTCAGGTCGGTTGTTCAGTAGTTTCTTGTAAGTGAGGGAAATGGCTTTTGTGTGCACAGGGTCGAGTAACAGTCTATCCTCCAGCGGAGTGGATGCGGTTAGAGGGCCGTCTCTGGGTAAGGCGGCAGTAATAGTGTGGCTAATCTGTAGGTACCTGTAAGCCTCCGTTTGAGCTAGGTGATATTTAGTCTGCATGTCCTCGAACGTCGCCAATCTACCATTCACCCACATGTCACCTACGGATGAGATCCCTATCATGTCCCACTTATCAAATCCGGGGCACCTGCTAAGCTGACCCAGCATGCCAGGCTCCCAAAGTGGAGTGGCCTTTGTGAGCGTGTTGTTTCAACCCCATTTTTTGTTGACCCCGTGCCAAATCGCGACTGTGCGCGCCGTAGGCCCTGTAAGGTGGAGTTTGCGTGGGTTTGTGTAAAGCGCTCGGTTGTACCCACCCCTTCCCAAGAGCCAACGATCGGTTCAAAAGTTAGGGTCATCGTGCTCCCCATGTGCCCACTTATTGACCGCGATAAGTTATGAAGCTTGATAATATAGCTTTATGTCTGGCAACGCTATGCCTCCATCGTACCACCCTATCATCAATTTATTAAGGGCGATGCGTGGGGCACGTCCCTCCCATAACAGTTCTCACACAATGGCCTCCAACCCGGTGAAATAAGCATCGGGGATTGTGTTGGGGGAGTTCTGCAGCAGGTAGAGAAAGCACGGCAATGCCAGCATTTTAAAAAGGGCAGCCCATCCCAGAAGAGTTAAAGGAAAAGACTGCCAGTGTTTAACGTCAGAGCAGAGACAGGTCAAGGGCGTGAGCAAGTTGGACTCGTGGAACAAGACCGGGTCCGGGGTGATAAATATACCCGAGTATTTAAAGCCCTGCGAGGCCATCGGAATACTATAGCCCTACGGATTACGCGGAGGATCCCCACACAGAACGTACATCTGCGACTTGGTCCAGTTAATCGTGTATCCAGAGTGGGCTCCAAATACGTGGAAAATATTTAAGACTTGATTAAGGGAACGCGTGGGCGAGACCAAGTACAGGAGAATGTCGTCTGCGTATAAGGAAATACGATCTTCGTGGTCCTTGGTCCATTTCAGCCCTCTGATCATCGGATCCCCCCTGATCCAAACCGCCAATGGCTCGAGCACCAACGCAAAGAGAAGAGGTGACAGGGGGCATCCCTGTCTGGTGCCCCGTCGGAGTGGAAACGTGCCTGATACATGGTTATTGATGACCACTTGCGCTACCGGCTGAGAGTAAAGTAATCTGACCCATTTAATGAACTTGGGACCGAACCCCATACGTGTCAGGACCGCAAAAAGAAATTCCCACTCGATGGTGTCGAAGGCACGCAGTGCCATATTAAAGTCACTGGGAGGAAAGGCGCCCGGGCCAGATGGAGTGTCCGTTGATGTATTCAGACAGAATCCCACTTTTTGGGCACCCCTTCTAAGAAATGTATATTGTGCGGTGATAAGAGGCAATATCCCTAATTCCTGGAAGAAGTCTATCATTGTCCCAATATGAACAATGGAATGGAAATAATCCAACCTGCTACCGTTCAATATTCCTCCTAGGCTCCTCTGTAAAAATCCTTGGGATTGTAATCCTGCAACAATTAGAACATTGGTCTGAGGAAAAAAAATATTTCTCAGAGGTGAAATAAGGTTTTTGGCCAGGGGTTGGTACAGTCAAGCAAACCCTGAATCCGCACTTGCTATCTGGGAAATATATCTAAGCAAGGGGAGGAGCTTTCCATATGGCCTTCATGAACCTCTCCAGTGTGTCTGACTTGGTCAACAGGGATAAATTATAGTTTATGATGGGCAAAGCAGGGATTGATGTAACCCTAATTGACCTTTTGAAATGTCTGCATTGTGGTTCGATGTCTTAAGTCCGATTTGGTACCAATGTAATCAAAGAAGTCACTAAGTCTCAAGCATAGGACTTAAATGGCATCCGGTGGCTGGGCCATAGTTTTTGAGTCCATGAAACTAGAGACGATCTTAAAAATCTCCTTACCATTGTTATCTGCCTCTTTAATGCATTGGGAACAGTTATACACTTTAGCCTACGGATATTTGATAAATATAAAATATAAACTGATATGAATATAAAATCACCAAGCCCCTCCTTATCATCATCTTTCTTCTACCCTCTGACTGTCTACTTTCAATCTCTCCATCTTACTTTCAATCTCTCTGTCTTTATTTCCCCTTTACTGCTTATCCTTAATCCTTTCTCTGAATTTGTCTAACCCCAAAAAGAAGCTCACCATAAGGTGGGCTTCTTTGAAGATGCCCCCATCTTCCTCAGAAAGTTTTTTCATAAGAATGCATGCCCAATCGGTAAGTTACACTTGCTACCGACATTTAATAAAGTATGTTTTGGACGCTTGAACATTATTTACCACATTACAATAAACGTCCAGACATCGCACACACAATTGCTCAAGGATTGTTCAACCAGTGTAATTTCATCAAGAGTAGTACAATTATTTAGGGTGTATTTACCTTTTCAGCAGCTGACGCTCTCCTTGAGGATTGAAACTCAGGTACCTCAGAGCAATGGCTGCGCAACCCTGTACCTCCTCTGAGGTGCTGGATAGGAGCTGACACAGTACTGGGACCATGTCGATGGCCACCAGAGCATCCGGAACTCCTACGAAGACAGGGACAACGCACTTTATCAAATTTATTTTCCCTTTGGTAGAAACAATTTTGTCACAAAACAAAATTGCATTCAAGTGTGGCCTGCCGTATGTACTGAAAATGACAATGAAAGTAGAGATAAAGAACATGTGTCCTCGCAAATTGTGCTTGATTCATGGAGGTAAAATTTCACCTGAAATAAAAAAGTTCACAAAGTGTTTTGTGGGTATCTTAACAAAAGACACATGAATGGAGATGCAGATGTGCTGTCACAAATTTTTGAAATAGCATATCAAATGTTTGGACAAAGGAGGGTGTTGAAGAAATGATAGCTTGAAATACTGACAACAGAAATGTCACCGTGCCATAATATTGGGAAATATTTAGAGTACCATATTATTGAGAATGAAAGTGCAGATAGGTAAGAATAGATTTAATATTCTTAACTGCACATCTTCATACTTTGAAAAAAATATATATGTGTGTGTGTGTGTGTGTGTATATATATATATATATATACACATGTGTGTGTGTTCTCCCCAACTCCAGTCAAAGACCAGACAAACAACGGGCACTCCAGAAGCGTGTATAGTCGCTTTATTTACTGCATGGACTTGTGCTGCCCGATGCATTTCAGCTTAGAAACTAGCCTTTGTCAAGGTAATTACATGCCCAACCAAATGTGAAAACATACCCAAACGAGTAGCATAAACATGGAAAAGATACTGACATTACGTTTACTTTAGGGTAAACATATTAGATACATTTCGTTTTTTATTTCCATAACAATTATAAAGTGACAATGTGCTTAATCCAAGTGCAAATATGCTAAACATCCATAACCATCATTAATTTAACCTAATTCATATATTTACAGCTGGACTAAAAAACTTTCATGGCTCACATAATTCACTCTTTTTTTCCGAGAGTAATCTCTGGGCTCTAAGGAAAGTTCAGAAGCAGTCCATAGTTTAACCTGTCAATCTCCATTCATACTGTGTGATATTAATATTCATAAAATACAATACAATGAAATTGTGACAGACTCCCCTAATTAAGCCACATTTTCATAAATCTGGAAAATATTAAAATAATCAGAATATTTAAAATATTTTATTATTATATTATTACAATACTCCAATCTCCTGGTGAAACATAAATCAGTGATAATTTTCAGAATCCTTTACATACACACTTTGGATCACAAGAATCACCAGTCAAATGCCCTTTTATACCACTAGACCAATTTCAAGGATTCTGAGTGAATGCCATAGATATAATATCACCGACTACTGCACATATTCCAAATTTAAGATTTCTTACCAAAGGATTACTATACATACCCCAAGGGAGTTAGTCCTATCTTTCCACACGTATAGACAAGCCAGGTCACATCATATTATTGATGTACCTCAAATGCAACAATTGCGGGCAAAAACCCATAGTTCCTCTACATCAACAGTTTAAGATAATACCTAACATCAAAAGAAAATGCTATAATAAACAGTGCAGAGAAAAGTGCAGAAGGAGATCAATAAAGTGCATCATTAGTCATATCAATAAGCTGTTACATTCACATAAAAACTGATTCTCGATACCCATGTTGCTCTTTCACCTCAAGATAAAATAGTACATTACAATTCAGGCTACTGACAGATTTTATTTGCAGAGTGTGTCCTTCATATGCAATCAGAGAAATAGTCAGAGTAACATTTCTACCTGCTTCTATCTCACATGGACTTCCATTTCTTCATCCTTGTTCAGCCCTAGGGGATATTTAGTTTGTAAGTCTATGATATATCTGGACTTCAACTGTCTCGGTTGTCTTACCCTATTCCCCCCTCTGATGTGTCCCTCCACCCTATCAATCACAAAGAAGTTTAGTTTGGACACATCGTGTTGATGTTTATCTGTGAAAAGCCTTGCCACTGCGTAAGAAAAATCAAGGTTCTGGATTGCCCTTTGATGCACCAAAACTCTCTTCTTTAGTGGAAAAATTGTACTTGCCTCATACATTAATGGACACGGGCAAGCCAGGATATATATAAAGAAGTCTGAGGCACAGTTAAAGAGTTGCCTAATCTGTCTTGTACGTCCATTAGATCTATGGTAAACATAAGTGTGGGAAATATGTCTGCAGGCTTTGCATTATTCACATTTGTGGAAGCCTTTCACATGTCGTAACTAGGTTCCCTGATTGCGAATAGCTCCATGATAACTTTGTGTGAGCTCATCTCTTAATGATTTATCTTTTCTATATGTGATGGCTGGATAAGCAGGTAAGTCAGGACCTATAACTGTATCACTTTTAAGAATTGACCAATGTTTACAGATACATTTGTAAATTCTTTGTGAGCAACCATTATATGTAGTGATGAAGCAGGTGCACTGACTTAATTATTCATTTATTTAAATGGCATGGACCATTCATTTCATTAACCAAATGTAAATAAAGTGCCATTTGTTGCAATTGAGTTCCTGCCATTCAGTACACCTGGATTTATACTGTGGGTGATGCTCAATACATATCTCACCCGCGATAATCACATGGCAAATGACCGGTGGAGGTTTACTGCCAGTATTAACCTTTTTAAGATAAGGCCGCTGCGACGCAGCTGGAGGAGGGGGCATTTGGCTGATTACCCTTGACTACATGTGCACACGTGTGAGGGCTGTGTGTGAAACTACTGTTGCGCGCAGCCCTGTAACTGGTGCAGAGGGGATCTGCGGGATTAGATATTGACCCGGGTAGGCCTTATAATGTTAGTGTACACTCAGAGGGAAAGTTAATGTGGTTTACTGTTTTGTGTGCAGTGACGCATTATTCTACACCTAGAGGGAGCATATGCACCAGAATCAAATCTGAGAGTTCCAGGAAGGTTTCTGTACATTTTATGAGCCATCAAGAATTGTCATATTGTTTTTTTTTTTTTAAAGGAATCTTAACCCCCAATTAGAGGGACTCCACAGTTACGTGCATCATTGGCGAACCCTACCACTGTCCCTGGTGGGCAGGGCGGCCCTCTTTAAGATGATGGCACTGCCGCGCTTGTTGTACATTCTGCGAAGTACCCCATATCCTGTAACACCGACTGTTTTGTTCAAAAGGTTGCTCAGGATATTCGGGAACTGCTATGGCAGGTGGGCACGCTCAGGATAGCGCTGCATAAGTTGCAAAGTGGGGTATACGATGGAGGTCTGGCAATACCAGAAGTGAGACTATATTATTGGGCATCGCAACTGCTAGTAGTTAGCAACTGGGTGTACACGGAAGGAGATGAACCGGCGTACAGGGTAGATCGGTACGCAATGCCGGCAGGGAACTGTTAGCCGTTGCTGTATGCATGACGGAATGACCCTAGTTGGCCCCCACACACAGTGAAAGTTGTGGCATGCTGGAGGGAGGCAAATCGGGCACTGGGGTGGCAGAACAAATTGACCAACAGTGGTACAGTGCTAAGTCAAGAGAAGTGGGCTCGCTTCAAGGGTTCTCAGGCTGGAAGACTATAGATATGGAGAGACTTGGCGACGTGTGGAGGGAAGGGGCCCCACTTCCGGTTGAGGAACTACAGCGGGCGTTTGGGCTGGCTGAGACCCAGAGATTCCACTACTTAAGACTCAGACATGCACTGTTGGCACAGCTGAGGGGGGACCTCTCCCTTCCTGACTATTCTCCCCTTGAAGACAGACTTCTAATTGACCCTATCCCCGAGAAAGCAATTTCAACAATATACCGGAAGCTTATGAATAATCTGCCTGACCAGTTGATAGCCTTAAGGGCCACCTGGATGGACGACCTGGGCAACATAGATGATGAAGAGTGGCAGGAGGCACTCCGGGGCCCGCTGGAAATAGCAACACGAGTTTGTTTTTGACTGATCCAGGTCCGGATTTTGCATCGCTCCTATTACCCCCTCAACGCTTTTACACAAGATTGGTAGGGCACCATCACCGCAGTGCATCCGAAGTTGCCAGAATGAGGGAACGTTCCTTCATATCCTGTGGGAATGCCCTAAGATAGTGCAATTTTGGCGCAGGGTCACGGCAATATTGGCCAGGGTGGTGGGTGCTGACGTGCCGCTACACGCAAAATGGCATTTGCTTATAATTAAGGGGGAGGTAGTCTGGCCCAAGTATGTCACTGTATGGCTTATGCTGGCAGCGAGAATCGTGAAATGTATTATTGCTAGGGGGTGGGGGGGGCGCCACTTCTCCCTTCAGTGACAGACTGGGAGAAGGACATAGACTGGTGTCAGAGAGCAGAGGAAATGGTATACATGAGCAGAGGATGTGTTAAGAAATGAAAAAAGGTGTGGGCTCCGTGGCGAGCCTACAGGGGGTCGCTGGAGAGCCATGTGGACATCAGAGAGGCACTAGACGATTAGAGAATGGTACTCCTTTAATGCTGTTTCTTCCTTATTGGCAAAATGGGTTCTGCCCCACCCTCCCATTTGTCATCCTGAACTATGTAAGTGGATCTCCAATGTGCATGCTTTGGCAAATGTTATTGTGCTGTCTACTGAGCGTGTTGAATAAAAAGAGTCTAAAAAAAAAAATAAAGAAATGTCAAATTTTTCTGGCTCTGCTCAAGATCAGAGCCCTTTTGTCACCATGCTGGGCCAAGTTAATTACATTTCTCTCCAGCAGCAGGGACATAGGCCACCCACACAAAAGGAGTTATTACCAGTGCTTCCCTCCACCCTTGTTGAGGAAAGGGTGGGAATAAAAACTGGAGTCAACATAGGAGGGGGCTCCTCTTTGAAATAATTTTGGTAAAGTCCCTGGCAGTGATGGCAGTGATGGGTGGTGCTCAGATCCCTGGAGCAGATGTGACCAGTGACTCCTTTTTGAATTGTCCCACCATGCTGTGTAGGAGGGTCGGGACAGGGGCGGAGAGACGATGCGGTACACTAGGATTGGGCAGGGGTGCCTGGATTCTATAACTTTCTGCCCCTACTTAAAAGTCTTGCCCAAGGGGGAGACTCTCTTCTTGGTTGGTGCAGTTAGTGACATTCGCTGCTGGACCCTGGGACTGTGACAGCCACGGACAACTGGAAGGAGAAACTCCTCGATTCCCAAAAGGACTAAGGAACCTGCCTCCATTGACCCCAGGACCAGTGCCTGGCCCCCAAACATCCCCTAAGGACCGGTTGGGGGAAAGATCTGGATTTCTGCACCTACAGACCAAGATTAGGAGGGAAGCTGGCACAGGGAGCTAGTGCACCCAGCTCCCTTTAAATTACACCACTACTTTGGATGTGAGGAAGTCTGCCAAAACTGCTCCTGATGGCTAGACATCACCACCAGGAGTAAAACGAGCCCAAGATCATCCAAATCGGTTCAATGGGGCCCGTCCTATGGCCTTTTTAGGGTTGCTGACCTTTGTCAATTTTTCTTCAAGAACTGGAGTGCATGGGCTCTGTCGAGCTTCAAAAATTACCCCAGGGTTGAGCTAGGGCCCGGCACAGGATTTATGTATTTGCCCCAGTAAGGAGGTGGGGTGCATTGAGCCCCCTCCCCTTATCTTCAATCACCCCCGGGTGTGACCCTCTCCCCAGGGGCTGCCACAAAGAAAAGCAAAGTGGCGTTGTATCCCCTTAACAAAAAAGAAAGGGGCCTAGGACCTCATCTCCGGGACCCCAACAAGCCAAGAGGCTGGGGAGAGCTGTTGTGCGCACCCCACCAGTGGTGGACCCGTTCCCCGCTCCCCGTGTCCATGTCTGCGGGGGACAAAAGAGCTGCTGACACCCTTGGGGGCAAGAGAGAGGTGATCGAGTGGGAGCTGGAGGAGCAGTCAGGGGTGGACTCCTTGGGCTGTCCACAATGTTGGGAGGACGTGGGGTGCCCGGGCGGGACTGGGCACCCCAATACTAACAGAAAAAAGGAACAGGTAGCATGCAACCTCAAAATGAAAAAGCATCTCTACCCGAAGCAGCGGGAGAGTCGCTCATTTGATAATTCACTGCTTACCTGTAAGAGTACCCCGTAATGCCCTGTGCATAGGTTTTTCTCTTCTTGTGGTGGCCCCAGGTTGGGCACCGACAACAAATCTGGAAAGTGTTGTGGGGGCTGTAGGAGTTATTGAAAGTTCCGTAGGACTCATTTTTCAACAACTGACCCTATGTTTGAGGGGTCTAGGAACCACTGGAATTTCAACTTAATTTTTAAAGCACTCCCAAATCTGGAGCTTTTGTTCTACGGCTGGGAGAGTAGTGCTCTGTAGGGCTAACTGTATGGCTGCATTTTATGTGGCCTAAAGGTGTTAAATGAAGGTGCAGGTTGCATATGGTTCTCTAGGGGCTGAATCTAGGATTTTACGCGATTATTAAGTGATGCTCTGTAGGGTCTGTTTTTCTGTTTCTATTTCATGGAACCTGAAAATATTTGAAAACCACAGACATGTTTTGCTTAATTTTAAAATGTTTTACTGATATAATAATGTTGACAGTGATTAATGATCAAAGTTGATATGGGTTAATAACAATAATTAGTTCATTTACACCTCGCTATTACTTAAGTTTGCATTTACAATACAAAGTATGATGTTTTTAACATGTGGTTTGTTGTCTGATAATGTGATAATCCTATAGGGGTCAAATGTGATTTCACAAGTCCCCTATGGTATTTTCAATCTGCCCGACGTACACATTTCTAAATAAATGGTTAGTATTAGTGGTGCATGTGTAATCAATCAGTAATTTTAGATGATCATCATGCTCCAAGACCCAGATTTATCAAACTTTGATCCAACGCATCAAGATACCTTGTTGCACTGCGTGAAAGGGCAAAAATGCACGATATTTAACATTATATGGGGAATTCCTGTCATCTCCTTGTGCTGGTGTAGAATGTGCTGCCTTGCACCAATGCAAGCAACCTTGCACCATGGTATGAGGGTGCCTGCATTGTAGGCAGGATTGTGTTTGTGCAGGCAGGGTCACCATCCTGCACAAAAATAATCTTCAGAGGCATTTTCCTCTTTCTAAGTGTGCTGCAAAATACAATGAAACAATGAGGAGAAATAAAGATATTTCTCCTCATTGTGCCTCCCCTGGGAAGGCGTAGCATTTTGACACATTCCCAGGTTTGCCAGTGTTGGTAAATCTGGGAATGCATCAAAATCCATGGGTGAATGTGTAGGGAAACCCACGCTGCACCCGTGGAACGCCTTCTTATGGCAGAGTACCTCCAGGCAAACACTAGTGCTGCCTTGCGACTAGAATGTGACTTACAAAGCCACGCAAAGCCACCTTGCGTTGTCTTGTGTGGCTTGGTAAATCTGGAGTAACGAAGGCAGTGCAGGTCATTGCATTGTGTTACGCTGCCCCAGGGAAGTGGTAGAACTAGGAATGTGTCAAAATGCTACGCCTTCCTGCCCCGCCGGCTGCCTGCATGCACTCATCCTGGATGGATTGAGGGCCGGCATTGCTCCCACCTGGCAGTAGCAGGTATTTATCACTGCTACCACTGGGAGAGAGCAATATGAGTTTCCCTGCCCACAAGAGTATGGGCTGGGAAACGCATATCTGCAACAACCAGGTAGGAGCATTTTTAAAGCTCCCTCTTGGTGGGAGCAAACATTCCATCCGTGCCCACGCTGCTGTGGGCAGGGTAACTACTTTGTCCCTGGAGTAGGCTCGACGATACATAGTCATTGAGCCGGCCCCAGGAGATGGGGTTTTAATTTATTGGCCCTGGGGTGTGGGCTCCCTGGGGCCATAACATGCTCAGGGAGGGGGACCGCATGCACCTCTCCCCTTTTTTCTGAAGTATTGGCCCAGGGGCTTGGGGCCCCAGGGCCTTAATAGGCTAGGGAGGGGGTTGTGCACCCCCTCCCCTTTAATATGAAATTGGCCCTGGCGGATGGGCTCCCGGGGATGCATGACTGGCTTGGGGAGCAGGGCACCACTCACACCCTCTCCCCAAAATAAAATATTAGCAATTGCTGGGATTTTTTAAAAATATTTTTTTTATATAATCACAGGAAAAATCAGAGTCCCCTATCCTGAGCCATTTACGGCCCTGGGATCCATCACCTCCCTGGGGCTTAGCTTTATTTTGAAATGGGGTGCCACCCGGCCCCCACCCGGACTGATTTCGGCCCCGGTGACCACCATCAAAAATAACAAAGGAGGGGAGCGATTTAGAATTTGGTGGATGGGAATTTACTCTGTCAGGGCAATGCTGTGGTCATAGGATCCTAGGAAAAGTACACCCAGCTGCAACATAAAAACTAAGGCCAAAACTAATAAAATAACATGACCACTGCAGAGGGGCTAAGAGGCACACTCTTCCATCAGATCTTCACAGTTTGAGCAAACAAGATTTCAAAAACGCCCTTGGGTATGTAAACTAATAAACATTATGTAGATCAATAAACAATGTCCTCCATCGCCTTATTCCTTTAAGAATTAATAAACATATCATGACTCCCCACTTTTCTCTTTGCATAACTCACTGTTCCTTAAGGGGAATCCTTGTCATTCATATTTGGTTTTCCTTGGAAAATGCTTCAATTTTTACCAACAGGAATTCTGGTGTTTCACCTTTATCGATCGTTGCAAACGTGAGGAATTGTGTCTGAAGAGTATTGGATGTTTTTAAAAGACACATGCATACTCCCTTACTGTGGTCTTCATTGTAATGTATTGTTGGTACTTCCTTTTTCTAGTACTCACTGAGGTTTTTTTTTTAAATATATTTTTATTTTTCAAAATAAAATGGCACATGAACAAAGTACACATATAGTCAGGCATACCATATTACATTTGTTGTATGTGGTATATCCACCGGAAGAATTTTCTATCTTCAGTTATCTGTGCACCGTCGTATATACATATATATTACATCGCATGCATATTACAGTATTGTATTTTGGAAACCTCTGTTATAATACTTCTGGGTCTTGTGGTATAAGCGGTAAGGTACAGATCTCCCCCCTGTATGTGTTCCACCCTTTCCATAGTCGTATCCACTTTTTCGGGCACCCCCTGCGTACACACACAGTCTTTTCCGCCACCATAGCTAGATCCATGTCTTTACACCATTCTGCGAGTGTGGGGGCGGCTGTTGCGCCCCAATGTCTAGCGATATTCTTTTTTGCCAACATCATTCCTAAGGTGGCCCATGTTTGTCTTACGGTGCTCAGGTCTGTGGGTTCCCATATGTTTAGGAGGCAGCGTTTGGGCCCAGGCGGAACTGGACTGCCACTGAATCATGTGATTTTTTTCATTACTAATTTCCAATACATTGCTATAACAGGGCATTCCCAGATGGTGTGAAAAAAAGTTCTGAGTGCCCCACATCCCCTCAAACAAAGTGGATTGTCAGTTCTCCCTATTTTGTGGAGTGTCGGTCGTGTATAGTGTACTCTATGTAGGATCTTAAGTTGGATCAGACGAAGTCTAGACGGGATTGCCACCTCCCTAGGTGAGGCTAATGCGCCCTGCCAGTCTGAATCGTCCAGGTCCCCCAGTTCCACGACCCATTTATCACGGAGCTTTTGCATGGGGTCAGGTGCATTGTTAATGATTTTCCGGTACGTCATGGAAATTGCCTTTTTATCCATGTATTCCGTAAGTAATCTGTCCTCTAATGGCGAGGCCTCAGGTAGATCTGTGGCGGGCGGGATTGCTGCCTCTAAGGCGTGCTTTATTTGATAATATCGGAATCGCTCCGTTGGTGCCATCCCATATTTGGATTGGAGTTGATCAAAGGTAAGCATTTGCCCCCGTACCCAGAGGTCTCCGACCTTGGAGATGCCGATAGCATCCCATTGTTGGAACCCCTTGCTCTTGCCCAGTCTACCCAGTCTGTCCGTGTCCCAAAGCGGCGTTGCCTGTGTGATTCTGTTGTGCCATCCCAATTTTTTACGTACTGTCTGCCATATCTGGAGCGTGTGGTTCGTCGGCCCAGCAGGGCCTGCGGTTTGTTGTATAGTGCATAATACGGGCCTTTGTCTCCCATTCCCACCCTATCCAGCCCATAAGCCGGGTCTGTGTGAGGGACATGCAGCCTGTTGTTAATTACCGTTAGTTGGGATGCCCAATAGTAGGTCTGGATATTTGGAAGCGCTATTCCCCCATTGTACCATGTTCGACACAGTTTAACCATCGCTATGCGAGCTGGTTTGTTATCCCAGAGGAACTTAGTGATCTCTGCTTCTATAGCTCGGAAGTAGGACTGGGGGATCGGGAAGGGGGATTTTTGGAGGGCGTAGAGGAAATGTGGTAGCGCCATCATTTTGAAGAGCGCCGCCCTACCTAAGAGTGTTAATGGTAGAGATTGCCAGTGCTTAGTGTCTTGTTGCAGCTGTTGTAGGGGGGCGTGTAGGTTGAGGGCCGTGAATATCTCAGGGCTGTGCGTGATATGTATCCCTAAGTACTTAAAGTGATCCGTTACTATTGTAATATTACAGCCAGTCGGCAGTCGCGGTGGGGGGCCATGCAGAACATAGAGTACGGATTTCGTCCAATTTATTGTGTAGCCTGTGAGTCTCCCATAGGATTCACAAATATCTAGGAGGCACGACAAGGATCTTCTAGGAGAGGCCAGATACAAAAGAATGTTGTCTGCGTACAGCGATATATGATCCTCGTAGTCAGCAGTCCAGCGGAGTCCATGAATGAGCGGGTCTTGCCGCACCCATGCTGCCAGGGGTTCCAGTATTAGGGCGAAGAGCAGTGGCAACAGTGGGCAGCCTTGTCGTGTGCCTCGATGCAGTGGGAATTCTCTGGAGATGTGCCCATTTGCCACTACGTGTGCCAGAGGATTGGTGTAGAGGAGTTGTATCCAGGAGCAGAACGTTGGGCCAAATCCTAGCTTCTTGAGGACAGCAAACAGGAAGGGCCATTCAACCGTATCGAAGGCCATTCGTGCATCCAGTGAGAGCACAATGGCGTCTTCCTGTATCATATGCCTGCGCCCCAGAACTCCGTGGAGATGTCTTAGGTTTAGGGCCGTATTTCTCCCCGCCATGAAGCCCAACTGGTCTGGGTGTATTAATTTAGCTAGATACGGTGTGAGTCGTTTGGCCAAGGTTTTGGCCAAGATTTTGGCTTCCGCGTTTATCAGGGATATAGGCCTGTAGGAGGTGCATTCCATCTGTGGTTTCCCAGGTTTGCGAATGGCCACTATGGTCGCCATTCGCTGGTCTCGTGGCAGTTCTCTCACTTCTAGACCAGCTTCAAACATTGTTAAAAGGTGGGGCACTAGCATCGTAGTGTTACGTTTAAACCATTCTATGGGGATTCCGTTGGGGCCTAGGGCCTTCCCAGACTGAATTTTGTTGATTGCTAAGGCTAGTTCGTCTGTTGAAAGGTTTGCTTCCAGAAGCGGAGACTCCTCCTCCGTAAGTTTAGGGAGGCGGATGTCACGGAGGAAGTCTTCCAACTCCTCCTGTGTGTGTGTACGTACTGATGCATAGACTTGTTCGTAATGGTGTGCTAAGAGATCTACTACCTCTTGTGGGTTCTGCGTGGTGTCTCCCGTAGGCAGGCAAAGTTCTGCCACCCATCTATCCGCTTTCTCGCGTTTGTCAAGCCAGGCCAGTAGTTTGCCCGCTTTGTCACCCATTTCATATATTGTATTTTGCGTTGTCGATAGTCGTGACCTAGTTTCTTCCCATAAATAGTCTTTATATTCTTGTTTTTCAAGGAGCAGTCTATGTGTGACAGCGTCAGAAGGATCTGGCCCCTGAGTCTTTTCTAGATCGTCTATTTCTCGCTCAAGCGCTTCCACTCGTTGGGTTTTATCTCTCTTTTGTTGTGTTATTAGTGAAATTGCCTGCCCACGGAACACCGTTTTGTACGCCTCCAACAGTGTAAGCGGTGAGGGGACCGAAGTCTCATTTTCGTTAAAGTAGTGCGTGGTAGCATCTGATAATCCCTTCTCTATCTCTGGGTTTTTCAAATATCCGGGGTAGATCGGGTATGTCCTATGTCGAGTTGTGGTTTGCCATGTGTATGTAGTACTGAGTGGGGAATGGTTGGAGATACCTCTTGGCAAGTGGGAGATCTCCAGGAAGTGAGTTGTTTCACCCGCCGGTGCTAATATGTGGTCAATTTGCGACAAGCTGTTGTGGGCGCCCGAGTGGTATGTGTATTGGCGTCCCTGCGGGTAACGGTGCCTCCAGATATCTGCGAGGCCCACTGTCTCCATGAAGTCTGTGAGTGCCGAGTGTGTCCTATGTTGGGGTCGTGGGGGTGTGCGGTCCATGGTGTCCTCTAGCGTAGCGTTGAGGTCTCCGCTTATGATTAAATTGCCCTGTAGGAGCTGCAGTAAACACGCTCCTAGCGCTGGGTATGTCACTGAGTGAAGCGCTGGGGGGAGATAAACTGAGACTACCTTGAGTAGACGGCCCTCCCATTGACATGTCAGTGCCGCGAACCGGCCATGGTCATCTGTATATGTCCTTTTGATTATTATTGGGTATTGGTTTTTAATAAGAATCCCCACCCCGCGAGAACCGGTTGTGAACTCTGAGTGGACCGCTAATTTAAAGCCCCATCTGTCAAGTGCTTTACATGTCGTCCCTGTCAGGTGGGTCTCTTGTATCACTGTGATGGCTGGTGCCTTGCGCTTTAGGTATTGGAGGACTAATCTGCGTTTCAACTTGTTGCGGAGAC
Organism: Triturus cristatus; assembly: GCF_964204655.1. Taxonomy (NCBI): domain Eukaryota; kingdom Metazoa; phylum Chordata; class Amphibia; order Caudata; family Salamandridae; genus Triturus; species Triturus cristatus. Next base: position 310,662,720 of record NC_140595.1, read on the forward strand.
CATTAACGTTCCAAGAGATCATGGGCAGGGTTTGCATGCACATTTGGTCTTGTTGAGGCGTGTCAGGAGTATCGATCATGCGGAGTAGTGGTGGTGTGTGCTGTAAGGTCTAAGTAACGGTGCAGGTCCGGTGGAATTGCTGACATAAGCATACAGTGCGCCTTGAAACAGAACAATGCAACAAACCAAAACTTCCCTTATTAACCCTGGGTCCCTCCCCCCTCCCTGCTTCCCTGCAAGACGGTATAGAAACTTCCCGCCAACCCAACTTTGCAGAGGGCCTAAATCCCTTTACCCAATACATCTGTAGGGGGAGAGGAGCATTCACAGGTTTTCCCCGTTTTTCTTGGCCGCATCACGGAGTTAGTGTCCAAAAATGTCTGGTATGGCAAGGTCGTAGTTGGGTGGAGAGTGTCTTTGTTTTGCCACTTCTTTACATATCAAGGCCCGGCAGCGGCCGGTTTCAAATGGGCTCGTTGTCCGTTTCCTTAGTGTTTATTTTCTGCACTTGTCCGTTTCGTCGCCTCCTGGGTTCCATCGTTTAGTCTGAACCTGACTGTCGTGCACGACTTGGGACCAAACCGTCCTCTGAGAGTGTCTGAAGTTCAGGGTTCAGTCAGCTGTACTGTATCCTGATCATCCACCCCTGTCGTCCTTTCCATTCAGTATTGAGATTGTGTTCCTGGCGGCGTATGGCAATCGTTATTTTTGTTGCGGCCGGAGCCATTGCGGTAGGGAACTTGTCGCCAGCCCTCTAGCCAGTCCTGTGCCTCATCAGGTGCGTTGAAAAACCACGTTTTCCCGTCTGCCTCCACTCTCAATTTAGCAGGGAACATCATGGAGTACTTAAGGTCTCGGCTCCGGAGCTCCTACTTTACGGCCATAAAATGTCGCCGCTGCTTGGCGACAGACGCAGTGTAGTCCCGGAAAAAGGAGATTGTTGTGTGCTGGTACTGTAGGGGTGGCGCCATCGAGGACCTCCTGTTCCTTCCGGCACACCTATGAATCGGACGATGTCGCAATGGGAGCGACCTTCAAAATCGTCTAGTTTTGCTGCCATTTGCTTGTTATCCGACTCAAGCTGCTTCACTTGGTTCTTAAGTGCACGTGTGTCCGTGCTTAACTCCGTCGTCATCTTTTCCACTTCTGTCACTCGCGAGCTGAGGTTTCTAAAGTCTGCACGTATGAGGGACAGTTCCGTGGTGACTGTATCTATGCGGGATTCCAGCGATGCGTGGACCTTATTGAGCATAGACATAATGTCTTGCAAAGTAATATTCTTTGTTGGTGTGGAACCTTTGGTAGCTGCGTCATCCGCGGCAGCCCCTTTTGGGTCAGTGGACTCGTCCTTGGAATATGCATATTTATCCAATCTGGTATGTTGGGTGTCCCTCTTTGGCCCCGGCCCGCCATGGTGCCCTGACCGGGTGCACCGGGCGCCAGTCACTGGATAACAGCCAGTGGTACTCACCGCCGCCTACCTGCACCTTTTTGTCTGGCACGCGGTCTGTCGGGTTTCTCACCAGCCGTATTATGCCTCCGCTGCCAGGTTGGGGGGTTCAAATGTGGCGGCGCTCATGGATTATGGCACCTTGGGCAGTCACTGATGCCATTTCATTGACCTTGCCGCCGGTAGTGTGGTGGTTGCTGCCAGCGGGTTCGCAGGGCACTTGGAGCGGGGGCACTGGGGTTTCTCACGGGCCCAGAGGCACCCTCCTGTCTTTTCTTTTATTTTATGCTGCAGGGGAGTGGAGGCCAGGCAATTTCGCTACTTGCAAGCCGCACGTGGGGGTCACCGCCTCCCCGCCGTGCTCCCAGAGGCCGGACCTTGCTATCAGGGCTGGTTACGATGGTAGATGGGTGCCCGCACTTTCGCCGCGGAGACGGCGTGGAGCGGGCCGCCGTCTCCACCCCCAGCGGTATCCCAGTCTTTAGCGCGCAAGGTTAAGGGCCAACTGTTGGTAAATTCTGGCGCTATTGGGGCTCGGTACCTTAATGGCAGGCTGTAGAGCGGCCCGGAGCTGTGAGGGGGGGGCGTCACTCAACCCGGCCCCACCCGCACCGGTGCTGCGTTGCTATCGTCCGCCTTCAGGGTCTCGCGCTGGGCAGGCTCGTACTTGAGTCCCCGGCTTGTCATGCGATCTCAGGCCCCGCTGCGAGCGCTCCGCAATCTGACAGTTTGCGTGCAGGTGGAAGTCTCTTGGCTCGCTTCACGCGTGCCGCAGGGGTTCCGATGTCTGGGCCAGACGTTACTGCCAGCCTGTGGGTACGGATTAATATGCGGATTTCGGTTGCGGCCTCCGGGGGTCCTGGAGCTCTTCTAAGCTGCGGCCATCTTCATTGGCTGCAAGCCACGCCCCCTTACTCATTGAGTTTTGAAGAATTATTCTGAACAATATTATTTTTCTAAAATTGGACAATTGCAGAAGCCACCATTGCTTTCACTTTTTCATTTCATACTTTCTCAGTTGGCAAGTAAGTAATCTTTTCCACCACTGGCACTTAAACAATGTGGTTGGTGCTCCTGCTGGGTAAACAGAAAAAGGTACACTTTTTCCTCCATTTGTTTCTAGGGGTCAATGTTAGAAGAACTAACCGCTAGTAGATCACTTAAGGGGCTTGGCTTAGTAAAGTCATCCTTATTCCATATTTCTTTTAAATCTACCCTGTTCCTCCCATCCCTTCTCCCTTCACTTGCCCAATGTTCTTCAGATCCAGTGTCCTTACATCAGACAGACTTTGTGAAACAATGTTGATATTTCTAAGACTTGCCTCAACTTTAGTTGTTTTTTCTCTCATTGTGGGTGGGTTTGTATTTTAGGAGATCCTTAAGAAAAATATAATCTAGCATAAATAATGTCTTCTAAATATCATTTACAAAAATGTGATGCCGTTGCCTGCAGATGTTCTATTACTAACTAAAATGGGGTAGCATATTAAAAGATATTTAGGGCATAATATATTGATACTTAGTCCATTTTTTCTGGTCCCATACCATTAAAATTCATGTTTGTTTGAAACAGTCTTTTGTATGACTTGTGCCACAAAATTGCTTTTGTCAATGAGATGTCTTAAGACTAAAATATGATGACAATTTCCCTGTGTTTTGGGAGGTTTTTCTTAAGCAACTATTCTTAGAATATCAGGAAGTGGGTCACCTCTTCTATCTCTATTGCTCTTAGAATATTCTGTTTTAATTCAGCTTTACCTCACAACATTCCATGGTTTCAGCTACATAAACATCTTGAAATGCAGCCTAGATTTTCTTCTATCTAATCGATGGATTAGAGATGTCACATGAGGAGCATGAAGAGTTAGAGTTCAAGTAAGAAAGACTGATTCAGGAGCTCCTCTCCCTGAAAAATGATTAGATCTATTCAAAATAGAAATACAACCTGACTCTGATATACACATTTACACCCAAGTTTGAAGAATCCTCCTAAATGTACCTTGTTTGTCAGTTCTCCTAAATTTACTTTTCTGTCAACCAATAGAAAAGCGAACAGGTTTGTTGTAAGCCCAAACCCAAAAGAATGTTGAGGGGGGTAATTTGGTGATGAGAGCTTGGCAGCAAGAGTTGTTTAGTTTGGATATGCTGCAAGGTCAAGAGTTATAAGGCAAATTTGATCAGAACCTGGTGAATCTGTGATGGCCAGATTAGAATTTCCCTTCATTTGCAACAGGATGCCCAGTTTGTTTTGGGTACAGTTGAAAACAAACAATACAGAAGGAAGCACAAGATTGTGATCATTTGTTCTTTATGAAAAGCTGAATATAATTCTTAAGTTTCTGGTTATCACATAGCTATGGGTGTGTGGTACACTGCTGTGTCAACATTTTTCAACTTTATCTTTCTTTGCCACACATTTAGATTGGCTTCACAGTTTTCCTTTATCTGCAATCTTCAAACAGTTAGGCATTATAACAGCTGATTGATTGGGTCTTCACATTTTCAAGGATATCTAACCTGATCAGTCACCATTCAATTTACTTTAATTTCAACGGCTCCAGCTTGTGGCCTTTCATGTCAGCTTATACGGTTCTACCCATATGTTTGGGGTGGGAGGTTCATTTTGGGTGGCTAATTAGTTTGATTCCTGAATTCTCAGGGGTAGCTCCACTGGGTATACCCTTCCTGCTTTGCAGAAGAGAAATGATGATGATATACCTCTGTGGTTAAGTGAAAGCCTCCTCTGCAGTTACTCTAGTGATCTGGGGAGGTGACCACACATTTCCACACAGTGACTGCGTTCCTGAGAGGTGACATTTTGGGCTTTTGCTGAAAAATTGTTTGGATACGTGATATGTCACCCTGGATTCTTAATGTCTACATGTAGGTCTGATATCACTTCTCTGCTCCTAGAAGGGTACTACTTCACTATTCTCCCAAGAAGACCCGGCTGCTATTTTCTAAATACAAATAACGTATATCCTTGCCCCTGCTCCAACTGACCAGAAGTAGAATAGAACGGCTCATTCCTCTTCCTAGGTTAATGTATTAATTCTTCCATTTTTCCTACTGAGACTGACCTCTGGTGTCTTGTTTTCCAGTGGGGGGTTTTTCCACCTATATAGCTGGTGGGGATTGGAAGTGGGCAGTGTAGGAAGGTGGATATCTGACTATGGTTACCCCCAACTTTTTGCCTAGTGTCTAGCTGGTTTTTCGACTTAGTTGGCCTGAGATCCTGCCATTCAGGGTCTCAGGCTGTCTGCTCTCTCTTTAAAATGGACTCCATGTACCCTAGGTACATAACCAATTGGTAAGGATCACCTTATTGGACCCTGTACAGTGTACCCTAGGTACCCAGGGCATAGGTGTACCCTAGGCCTCCCAGGGGCTGCAGCATGTATTATGCCACCCCTGGTCTGGCCTTCCAATCAGACACAACTGGCTGATCACTCAGCTGGGGCAAGGTCGTGTAATCACCCCTTGCTTAGATATAGTATGCCTATATCTACCCTTATATATAGACACATGTGTACCTATCAGTCACTCCTATGGCAGGCCTTAACAATCCTGGAGGCAGAGTGCTTGGTAACATGTGAGATGGTGCTCTAGCATGAGCTGAGCCTGTCTGCAGCTTTCGGAACCATGTCCTTATAGCTGTTCTATGATATAGCCTACCATATACTCTTAAAGTGCCTTATAATCTTAAACGGTTATGGTAACTATGGTTTGGCTTTATCAAAACATGTCGTGTAAGGTGTCTAACACTTTGGAATAATACCCCCATACCATTTCTGGTGATGAGGATATTATTCCTCCCTTCTAGAGGGAGAGACAACATGTTAAAATCCTACTTTGCTGTTTAACTCTAACCAAAGCCTCAGCATCACAAAATGGATGCTGCTGCCACAGACACAAGTCTGACCTCCTGCTGCTGGGAGTGATCCCAGCCAGGGAGGCCTGGACAATAGGTTTCCTGCTTGGGGAGGTGCTAGCACCTCCCCAGACAGCCTTTAGTGTATTGGGGCAGGGTGGGCTGAAAGGAATGAGACATGCCTGGGGCACACAAGGTGTCCCATGCATTGTCCAGTTCAAACCGGTGCTGGGGCACGCCAGCCCCAGCTCTGGCGCGAAACTGGACAAAGGGAAGTGGGTGTAACCACCCCCTCCCAGGTCCCACCCATAAGGCGTGACCTAGCAGGTATCCCAGCCCCCCAGATTAGTATAAGAGTGGGAGTTGGGCCTCAAGACTTTAGATTATCCCGAACCTGCAAACTTGAACAGAAACTCTGGACCTTCGACATTCGACGAAAGAAGAAGACTGAAGAATCTCCCTTGTAGCCAAGGAGTGGCTACCCTGTGCAAACAGGCACCATCAAGAGACTACCCTTTGCTTTGCCCACGTTCTACGAGGAACCGACTGCAGAGCCCGACCAGAGCCTTGACTTCCAGACTTCTCCGACCCTGATCCACATCGACAGCAAAGCTGAGATCCGTGGAGGCGACGAGCGACGTGGGACCGGCTACCTGGGAAAAGTGGCTTCACATGCCATTCAGAGTTTAGCCTAAGACTGCTCTTGTCCATGCTACCACTAGGATAGCTGGTCTATAAGGTTGACTTTACAACCAATCACCATAAGGGTATTTGGACTGATATAAGGTGTACACTAGAACTAGTGACATCATACATCAGGCCAACTTCTCACAGGCAGCTCTGCACCAATGGCAGCAACCCTCTTGAGACTCAGTGGCATCTTGTAATTCTAGGTTTCTCCAACACACCAGACCAGAGCTGTATCCATTGCCTACTTTGCTGCCCAGGATCTCTCTTTATTGCCTGCCCCTCCTATTGTGTTGCGGTTCTGTGGATGAAAGATCCATGCAGTCATGTCTCCCATGATGACCATGTAGGTAATGCATAACTTTTCCTAGTGGCACCATGTTTGAGGGCTGTAGCACTGTTTAGGGAGCCATCGCTCTATCAGATGAGGATCAAAGACAGCGTGCATGGATGACTAATGCAAACGAATATCAGCGTAATTGATAGATATATAGAGCTGGCAGTTTTTCAGGAGAAAGGTAAAGCAGAGAGGAAAACACCTGATTCAATTAACTAAATATTTCAATGCTTTTGTTTATTTCAATCTTTGCAGCAGTCCACAGAGGAGCTCGAAGAATAATTGAAAGAAGGCAGAACGCAGGACAACAATTATATAGAAGAGCTCCACGCCATCAATATTGCTAATTATTTGAAATGGAAATTAGTATCCTACCTAGTCTTTAACCCAGTAGAATTTAAAGGAAGCTATAATGGAGTAATTGTCCAAAGAATCTTGCTCCACTTAATTTACAGAAGTTTTTTTTTTACAATACATATTTGGAAAATAAGTTACAAAACTGTTTTATCCCAATGTGATGATTACCAAAATACTTCAACGATTCCTAGATACATTACTAACAGAGAATTCCAGAAAGCTATCATAGGAGCATCTAGTATGGCCTTTAAGTCATCAAGATCACTGACATACTCCTTGGATAGTCATTTTATGAGCACGCCGTCACTGTGAAAGTGTGCACTATGAACGGAAGCAGGTCTTTGCACTACTCTAGTAAACCCGTAAAGTTTGGTAGCAATTTGCATGGCCCATGCGTTTGTATTCTGTGGGATGTATAAAAGATGCTGCATGTAGAGAACCACATGCTCTGGCTTCTTCTTGCTAACACCTCTACATGGTGTCTACACTATCTATATAGACAGGCCATTGGGTCTGGCTCTATTCTTCAGAACAACTATACCATGACTAAAAATACGCCTCTCTGGAAACATACATTGTTACCTGATTGAATGTGCGCCAACCGTGCCACGCAGTCAGCAGCCAAAGCCAGGGTGATGTTAGAAGTTGAATGCTGCAAGGTATCCACCAGAATTTTAACCCCCAAAGCTGATGTGTTTGCTGACTCGTTGTCTGGAATGATTCTAGCCAGCACAGTAGCCTGCAATGAAAACAATGCATTTATTATTCACCAAAGATGCTTTTCGTTCTTCCTGAGGCTAAACGCAATATAGCTTGAACATGATAGTCCAAAGTCCAAACCATCCTACAGAGCAGACTAAAGAATGTAAGGACCAGGTCAAGTATGACGTCAAGAGAAGAGGTGATAAAAACAATGATGACTTGCACAGTGTGAGGTAGTCTGTAAGAAATTGGGTTATTGGTTGAGGGGGTGGAAGCCCCACTCAAGCAACAACCACAATCCTCGTCAGGATGAACCACATAAGTCATTAAATTAAACTGCGCTTAACACTCTGGTAGCGTGGCATAACAACAGCCAGGCTTAATTTAGAGGCACTCTGTAAAGTATTTATGCTGCATACAAATAGTAATAAAGTGAAAACACAACACAAGAAAAATGCCACACCAATTTGGTAAAACAGAGAAACAACTAAAATAAAGCCAGAATGATAAAAAGCCAATCAGTAGAACAGGAGAGATGGAATTTCAAAGTTTGAGGTATGCAAATGTAGAACCTAAAAGCACTAAGTGCCACTTGCAGTAATCTGGTTGGGCTAGATTGGGAGAAGTCACAATTTTAGGCTGACTGCGATGCAATGTCGGCCTGATACATGAACCAGGTTAGTCCAGCTAATAAAGTTACCTTCTCAAAGTCCAGCACGAAGAGTCCAGTTCACGTTGGAGGAGGCCGTGAGGAGCAGGGTGAGTGTTGCGGCTGGTCGTCACTGTAGCCCAAGCAGCAGGCCTGGCATTGCAGATGGTTGTCGCTGTAGCACAAACGGCAGATCTCGCGTTACCGGTTGTCGCAGGCAGTCACTGTAGCGTGAAGAGTCAGGTTCTCCAGAGCTTTGCATTGGTGTTTGTTGTGGGCGGCAGAAACTTGGCACAAATGGGCCCGTTTGTGATCCAGAAAGGCCCAAAACTTCTGGATTACACCTTTCGTTTTAAGAGGAGCTCAAACTGATGCAAATCAAGGGTCCAGGACCTGGTGAGGTACCTCTTGGAGATCAAGAACTCACTCCGGCAGGAGCCAGAAGGGTTCGAACAGGTCCAGTTGCAGGTCTCGGCAGGTCTAGTGGAGCAGGTCAATTTCTGGGAGGCCTCTGGAGCTGGTTGTGTCCCTGTAATTCAAACAGGAGATCCGCCAACTGACCCTCAGAATGACTCAGGTTTGCCTAGGATGAAGAGAGAAGGTCGAGTCTTCCTTCTCAGACAGCAGGCAGACCTCAAGCAGCAGGGCAGTCGTCTGGGGAACAAGGCAGGCTTCAAGCAGCAGAGCAGTCCTCTAGTAGCAGCAAGGCAGTCTTCTGGGGAACAAGGCAGGCCTCAAGCAACATGGTAGTGCTCTGGGCAATAAGGCTTTTCTTCTTCTGTAATGCTCACTGGTAGCGGTGTGTACTGAAAGGTTGCTCTGAGGATCCAATACTGATATATTTATACCTGGTGCCAGCCTTTGAAGCTTTGAAGTGGGGGGGGGAAGCTTCCCTTTACTACACCCACATCTGGTTCTGGAATGTTCTTCCCTTCCCCTGCGAAGGCTCCAAGAAGTTTAGAATAACAAAAGGCCAGCGTCGGGTTCCTTTAAGATAATTATAACTGGTGAATGTCAGCAGTTTTGTTGGTTTAAAACGGTATGTTTAAACTGTCATTGTCACCCAACTATAACGTCCCTTGGCCCTTTATTTTTTTCCGTGAATTTCGATGTTTTTTATCATGAAGTAAAATGTCCATCACCGAACCCTAGGCCTGGCCGAACTCTCCCTGGCATCCATATCCCTGCTGTGCACAGCGTTTAGTCAAGCGCAGAGCTGATTTGGGCACAATACCCCTATGGGCTCCCTACTCCCACAAGCGCTGGACTTTGGCTGTGCACGAAGTGGTGCTGGCCGCAGTGCCTGGTTTGTGGCCAGGCCCTGAACCCCAAACCCACAGGTGTGCATAGCTGACTGTGTAAATGTGTCATGTAAATATTTAATGGGGGTCATTATTTGATGTAAAAATATAAAGGGGTCATTTTAAGTAACAAAGACCAATGTATTGGCTTTATGAAAGGGTTAGTGGACTTATTGGCTATACCATGAGCTCAGCACAGCAACATATATAAAGCAGATCTATTGTTTTTGTTATAAAATCACCAAGAACTATAATCAAATGGCTATTTTATGAATTATCTCATCGCAATATTTTTAAAAAGTGATGATCTTCATTTAAAAAAAAAAAAATCACTATTAAATAAACATCTTAGAGTCTTTTATATAACATTTTTCAGGTCACAACGTGCAGCCAAAGAACCCACAACAAGGGGGTTCTGTGCTCCAGCTAAGAGTATATAGCTCCAGCTTGGAGTACTTTAAAGAAACACAGCAAACTCTCCTGGCGTAATGGATTCAATGTCCCAGGAGATGTACTGTTTGTTTCTATGTTGCTGGGGGCTGCTGCACTTTCTGTAGCCCTCCACAACATTTTAAAAAACATGATCGGTGGTGCCCCTGCCTCTTTTTAAGGCATCACAAGGAACCAAAAAGAACTATTTTAAGCCCTCGCAGGGCCTTATGCCTCCCTCTTTCTCCTCCCGGGAAGAAGCAGTGATTATGAAATAAACGGCTAATCCGCTCATTTCATATTCACTGCTATGCCGTGACTTTTTTTTAAGGAAGCATGCTGCCATTTGTCTTTATTTTTTTTTTTTTAAATGGTGAGGCATGGAGCCCACTCCTGCACTGCCATGGGAGCTGCAGGTGGAGACTCATGGCCTCTGCAAATCCACCAGCTCCCCAGCCAGCACTCTTCTTGGTGCTGGGGAGCCGGGTTCTTTTGTTTGCTCCTCGGCAGGAGCAGCTTTTCTACTGCTCTCACTGGGGAAGAAAACCTCAATTCCATGCCTGCCAGAGTATAGGCAGGGATAATGATCACCGATTTTCTTTTGTGCTCCCACCAGGTGGGATAAATACAGTCTCCCTGCCCGCGCTCTGGCAGGGAGGGGGCCAACAGTGTCCCTGGGGTTGGGATCCCTGGGAACCTGCCTCAGAAGTTCCCAGTGAATGCACACGATTGTCAGATTGCGTTCCAAGAAATCTTAACATATAAAGACAGTTTGTGCTAAATGACTGTTTCCAGCACACCCAGTCATGATGCTGCTTGAACTCTGTCCTCTGCTCTCTTTCCAGGGAATTGCATTTTACTGGCTGAGGAACTTGGAGCAGTTCATGCCTTGTTGTCACTGCAGAGTAGCACATAGTTACCTGGAAAGCAGCTTGCACTCTGTGAATTTCTTGCTCTGATTGGAGAAATGTTTGGAAATTGTGCCACTGGACCCCTCCGGCATTAACAATCCGGCGCTGCTGGCAGAAGCTGTTGAAGGCAAACGTTGCTAGCGCGTTCCCCGCCAGAAGGCGAACTTCTTCATTTGTTGAGTACAGGAGGCGGAGGAGGTGCATGTGACTGAAGCCAGCACTGTTGTATAGAAGCTCCATATTTGCAGCGTTGCCTGGACACAGTAGAAAAAAACAGCAAGGTTTAGCTTTTAGAACTCACAACCACACATATAAAACCCTAAACCTTTCTATATGGAAATGTACATTCTCCAGCATTGGGAAATGTTCCCTGCTTATTGCTGATCTCTTGTGTGTAATATAAACTGATGGCTGGACTGTGAGAGGTTTGATAGCCTGGAAGTGACCTAAATTAGGCACCAGAGTTCGAATTATTCATTGGGTGCGCGGTCTTGGATCGCGCCATAGATCATCCCTACTACGTGAACCTGGACACTATGCATGATTGCTCTTAAAAAGGCATTGTTTTCAGCACAGATGCAAACTCTAATAGTTTGTACTTGGGCTGAGAAGAGCACATTAGTCAAAGACAGAACTATGGTTTGAAACTGCTGATCTGTTTCTCGCTGCAGTCTGACTGGCTGAAGTTCGAAGTGGGGTCATGAATTCCCCCCAGGCGGGTGCAGCTTGTACCTCCACCCACTTGTAGGGCGGTCTTACGGAGGGTCCTTGGGGCCCATGAACCTCTCCCCTTCTCAGGAGCACCTTTGGGGGTGCATTGATGGAGCACTACCTTGTATGATGCACACAATCCGTCATAGGTGCAATGGTGAAGGGTTTCTTAACCCCTTCGCTGCGGCGCGAATTCCGCTGCAGCGCTGGGGGGGTTGACGGCGCCGCTGTGCTCATGACGGAACCACGCCGTCATGAGTCACGGGTGAGCTGTGCTCATGACGGCGTGGTTCCGTCATGACTCCACCCACTGCGCTAATCGCCCGCACAGGCGGGGAATTAGCGCCGCGTGGGAGGAGCGGCCGCCAACGGCCGCAGCATGACGGAACCACTCCGTCATGAGCACAGCGCACCCGTGGCTCATGACAGAGTGGTTCCGTCATGAGCGGGGAACGGGTTAATATGCATGGGGCTATACCCATGCAAATGAGGGCCCACGGCCTTCGATTTGCACTGTTGCACGTATTGAACCAGCGTGATCAATATTACAGAAGGGGTCATGTAAGTGTCTGCAGTCCCTTCAGTAATACCAAAGTGTCCAGGGGGTGCAAACCACGGGTGCACATGCATGCTGCTCCCCTGGGGGAGGTACCAGGTCAGAGAAGACCTTTAAATCTTGGCCACAAATGACAACTCGCCAAGATGCTAAGGGCGAAGGAAGTGACCTCACAATCTTTGAACCGCTTTTAACATTACAGCATGAACTTCTACTGCCACCCTTGCCTCTCAATGGCTTCGTATTTCTAAGGGCAAGCAGTGGAAATTAAGGAAATAAACATGGCACCCTTTACTTTCCGTGTCTCTGCTAAATTCACGACCTATCGACTACATGGGTAGCAAGGGCAGAGCTAGTGGTACTAAAGTCAATCAAGCAGTATCATCTGCACCCATTGGCTACCTCCACTTGTCATCCGTGAAAACTCGTATGTATCAGGTGTTTAACCTTTCAGCACATTGATTATAAACTTTGTTCAAGAAAGACAGGTTCCAATGACGGACGTTCTTAAGTGTCTTCCATCCATCTGCTGTTTGGTGGCAATAACTAACCTTGGTAATCTCTTTAGAGATCCTTGTTGGCAATTCATTTTAATCCTTGCACAACTGGGCCCTAATTGGCGGATTTTCCTCGTCAGTCTCACCAAGATCCTATGACTTGATGAGAGACTAATAATGTCATTCCTGATTCCTTCCTGGTCTCTGCATATCAGGGGCTTACAGCACATCAGTGAAGCAGCTAAGGGGACTGAACTCTGAGTGAGTCCATGGAGCGTGGATATGCAAGACTGGGTGCACATAGGCATAATGTGTTTGTAAAGAATGAAAAAGGTACACTACATAAATGAAGTGTAAAGGCAATAATTCGTATGTTGTGTTGTAGGGTTGCACTACAGCTTCTTTTCGATGAAAAGCTTTTGCTGAAACAGAAAGTGGTGGGAATAACACTGTACCGGTGTCATAGAAACCAGGTATAAGAGGAAGTTGTTGGCAGTACATACCATGTCGACCTACTATATCACAACTTGGAAGGTGCTTCAACTGGCCATCCCTAGAAAAGAAATCTAACATTTTCATAACAAATATTATGATTGCCAACGATGTTTCACATTGAGACACTTTTGTTTTAAGAGCTCACACTCAATTCAACTTTGGTAGCCATCTGTGAGGACCTAAAATCCCACCTATTCAAACTGGACCTAACTAATTAAGGAGGTCATTGAGACCCCGGGGTGCCAGCTAGCAAACCACTGTGACGGTGGAGGCCCCACCAACCGAGTAGTAGCCAGATTACCAAATTTCTGACTTGTGGTAGGCAAATTTCACCACGCGTGTTTCTGCCAAGATGGTGGGTGCAATTTTCAGTGACAATGTCAATGTGACAGGTCTGCCATAACATGGTGGCATGATGGACAGGCTTTGCTTAGGCATCTCCCCCTACAGATTAGGGGCGTCCTGGAGTGTTTTTCTGCCGGACACTGCCGTGCCTCACATGGCCCTCCCTGGCAGGACAGATCAGTGTTATGTTCTGTGTAAGCCATTGTGAAGCCAGCAGGCCTTTGGCTACCAGCCCAATGCCAAGGACCTTTCAACAGCAGAGCCAGCTGGGGATCCGGCATGCTGACAAGATTTATAAAGCGCATGGCTGCCCCAGCAACGGGGCTTCACAGCACTTGGACATCACAATCCAAGTGGTTCCCAAAGCTCTTGAGGAGGCGGTGGGCTGTGAGTGTGGCAGAAAGCAAATCTACTTATTTTCTGCGGTTAGATCGTTAACGCCTCACTGTATAATCAATCCCCTGACTGCGAGTTGTTTGAGGTACAAGTATTTTAATGAAAGTTTTCACATTTGTTTTTATGTATGATTTTTGGCAAATTTTGCAGAATAGAGATTTCTTGACCATACCTGCGAGCCCTGGTTTCACCTATTTTGCTGTAGAAATTGCTTTTCTCTGCTGTGTAATATTGTTACACGTGAAGACCTCTGCTGCCCAAGTGACTGGGTAAGCGCTAAACACATATCATTATTAGATAGAAGAAAATGTTTCTAGTTATGTGAGAATAACACTTCTTCTTTTTCATTAATATAGAAATCCTTTTTGAATTATAAACAAGTGGGACTATTTTAACATTCACGTGCTGCCATAAAATCTATAAATTAAGATCAATATTTAATATTAGTCCCAGGGACGTGTGAGAGCCCGCTTTACAACTAAACAAACCCAAGCTGCTGTTAGTCGGAGCTCCTCAGAGAAAGCCCTGGGCCCTGCCAGAGCGTCATGCGTCGACACTAGGCAACAGTCCGAACTGCACAGTGATTCATTGCACGAGGTCAATGTGTTTCTAATTTCACAAACATGTTTGCCGTGGTGAAGTCAGCCAGACCTAATGACCCACGCGCCGTTGGACGTACTGGAACGAAGCAGTGACGGGGGACCGTGTGAAGACGGAGGACGTACTGGAACGAAGCAGTGACGGGGGACCGTGTGAAGACGGAGGACGCACTGGAACGAAGCAGTGACGGGGGACCGTGTGAAGACGGAGGACGCACTGGAACGAAGCAGTGACGGGGGACCGTGTGAAGACGGAGGACGCACTGGAACGAAGCAGTGACGGGGGACCGTGTGAAGACGGAGGACGTACTGAAACGAAGCAGTGACGGGGGACCGTGTGAAGACGGAGGACTGGCTTTGAAGCCTCGAGTTACTCATTGGAACAGAAGAGCTGTGAGGCGAGACCTTCAGCCGGAATGAGTCACCCACTAGACCCAGTGTTTGCTAATTATCATTTTAAAAAAGCATTGGCAAAGCCAAAAGTCACTGTCTCGCCTTTGTTAACTCTTTATTGGCCAAATAAAGAAAGAAAAATAGTAAAGAAACACACAAAGTAAAGGGACAATGCCTCATGAGAGGGGCAAACGCAAGAAAGTCAACCAATAAGGGGGGTCCAAACGCCTCCATGTTCATGGTAAGCCACAATGTGTCTCATAGCAAATAGCGTGTGCCTAAATAGTGAAGGGCCCACAGTTTTCCTAGGAGCCTGCCTCTGGTTCTGTGAATGCTGGGGTTGCCAAGTACCAATGCCGCATTGTCTTTATTCCACCTCATGTTTTCCTTCCTCTAACCTACACTTCCTCTCCTTTATTGGTCCTACGGGTTTTTTGCATCCCTGCTTTCCCCATTTCTGACTGTTTTCCTATCTTTCTCTTTCTTCTTCCCTTTCTGCCTTTCTCTCCTTTGCTCTAGGTCAAAACCTGATGAGGAAGAACACTTCCAGTTCACACAGAGATGACTGCCGGTGCACACTGCTTATAACCACCTGCACAAATTAAGCTCTACATGATGATGATTCCAAGCAAACCTGACGTTTTAGCCAACAGTACCAAACCTGCAGGCATAAGGAGTTACACTCTACTTATTTTAAGTATATGAGGGACTCAATTTTGGTGGTTCTGCGTTTGTGCAAGTGAGATTGCACAATTGGTGGCATTCACATCTCAATTTATTAATTGAAGACACATTCCTTTCCCCCTCTCATTAGAACGGTTACCTGTCTTTGTTTTCTATATCTGAGAATGCTTAAAAATAGCTTTCTGCTTTTACCATTCGGCTGTTATTTGGCCCTATAAAGAATGCTAAACGCCTTCCATGACTACTAAGCTTTTACTTTTCTGAACAACAAAAATGTTTCCCCCGAAACTAGAGCCTAGACCAATCATGTAGCTTTCTAGCTAAAAACCTGGCTGTCCAATGCCAAATTCTAGGCTGCAGTCTGTTGTGATGTTATCCTCGCCCGAGGGACCCCACGTGGGGGTAACTGTGCGCACTATGAATAGAATAAATACAATAATTTAGAGCCTACAAGTCCCAGCATGCATAGGGTAGCAGGCTGAAAAACAAGGGCTGGCTGAACCTCACGCTCAAGGAATGGGACATTTGACAGCTATGGTGGTAGGGCTGCTTCATAGCTTCAAGGCGCTGGAGCGTATTACGCTGATCCTCAAGTCTCATTGTGTATGTCAGATTCCAGTCAGGCTTTGATAATGGCTGAAAGTGTTTTTTATAATGTGTTCTGAACGCTTGAGAGGTTACTTATCCTTGAAGGAACTTAGCTGCCAATTGTCCATTGGCTTGGGTGACACCCTTGGCCTATTCTGTGTGTTTCACCCATAGCACTCCTTCAGGGTGGGACATGTAGGTCCATGATTATAATTAGCGCTCCCGGTTTTATGGTATTTATTTTCTTGACATTTCCGTCTGTATTTATCCATATTTATTTTTTACAAACTTTATCTGTATTTATCCATTTTTATTTCGGGTTTTGTGAGACAAATGAAGCAAAACTAGTACATTTCCACATTTATTTAAACAATAAATGTAAACTCTTGTCTGAATGTAAGCCCGATTTCAATAATATGAAGTCCGACAGATGATAAATCAATGCACATATATGAAAATATGAACATTTTGGTATCAACCTTTTGCATATATACGCAGTTAAAGCCTCATAACAATAATTTCTTTCCTTTTTAACCGCTTACCTGTAAATCTACACAGCTTATGGCCTGGCAGACATGACTGACAGAATTTAGAATCACTCAAAAAAGAGACTAATTTCCGTTTTTATCCACATTTACATATAAATACATACAGGAAAATAAATGGTTTTCTGTCTGTATTTATCTGTAAAAATCAGTAAAAACGGAAAACAGGGAGCATTAATTATAATGAGGAAAGCAAAACTGATGGAGAAATCACAAAAATGTGATTTTCAACAGAACTTCCTTTTCCTCAGAAGGTCTACCTTTAGAGCTCCTGATCCATTTCATCCGAAAGGGTCCGCAGTTCAGGGAGGAGGAGGGGCAGGGGATGGGCAGACTGCTCAAGATGGAGTATGCTTGGAGCCTGCAGCTGCAGGCATGCCAATTCTGGTTTGTCCCCCACCCCAGGTGCTAACACAGTGTTTGAAATTAAGGGTCTGCTTCTTTTGCCTTTTGCTTTCTTAATTTGTTTTAATGTTATGTTTCATCACTTTACTGATATCTACATAGTGCAGGTATGCCAATGAAATGAGTGGTCCCATACATCAATTGAAAGTGGGCCGATCTTCATCTTCCATTGGTGTTGCAAGGGTGCGTTACATCTGGGGCTGGCTTGAGTTTCCGGCGTGTCCTCTCACATCCTTTTTGGGTTAAAATTTCTCTGATTGGAGGCATTTATATTGCACAGGACTGAGAACAGCATTTGAATAAAATTTAGAAAATGTTAAGTGTTGGCTCAAGGAAAAGAGATCTGTAATACAAATAACAGCTATATTATTCTTTTTGTACTTTTTTAAGTCTGGCGTGACAGTGGAGTTGTTGCAAACCTTATGCAATCAACAGAAAAAAAAGCTTTCAAAAGTACTACTGATTCTGGCTTGATGGAATTTAAACCCCTCAAACTCCGAGAGGCCTTTGTTTTATTTATTGGAACATTCTGCCCTCTAGTGGCAGAATATTCTAATAGCCTTATAGCCCTTCATAGCTGAGCCATACTGGCTATTAAAGTCCTGCTCCCTTGTTAAAGTCCCTCGCCTTCGGCTCGGGCATTTAACGCTGGAGCGGGCCTTTAATAGCCGGTATAGCCCACTACGGCGGGCTATACGGCTATATTAAATCCCATCGAGAGGTATTTTGTTATATGGAATTTCACAGATTACTGTAGTAGGTAAGGGTATGATGTTGGTTTCACCGTCTGACAAACCCTGGGGGTAGAATATCTGCACTGCAAGAATCCTCGTTAGTCCCTCTCAGGTTAGTAATTTTTAACTTGTATGTAATTTCATCACTATACCTGATGGTTGCCTTGTGGGAAAGCTTATGCTCAATACAGTAGCCCTGACTTGTTTATGGTGACAAGCAAATGATAAAGGATGCGGGCCTGAATGATTAATTGGAAAAGTTATGTTAGATGCTATAGGTCTGACCTGTTTATCATGATATCATGAAATGATATGCAAAAACAGTAGGCCTGACTTATTTATTATTACAAGAATATGTTAAAGTCAACAGGCCTTTAAGGGTGGATTAATATTACATCATGGTAAAGTCATCTTGAAGATTCTACTCCCATTATTTCAGGGCATAATATTCACATCGAGCTTCCACTTACATGCAGGTAATATGCAACCCTGAATTTCACAGATTACTTTAGTAGGCAATGGTTTTTGTCAGGGGCTGAGCTCAGGCGCCTACCGAAGATACGTTAGGACCACAACTCCCAGGATGCTAGGCGGGAAGGAGGAGTGGCCACTGTGGTTAAGTACGGGCGCCGAGATCCCGCAGGTGCGCGTAATACTGCCCATTGGATTCACTGTTAGTGGAGACTAACCTGAGGAATCGAGAAACGTCGGAGCTACGACGAGCAAGGGGAAACATCCTGCATACCTCGCTGTAATCCGGATTGGTCGGGAGGTATGGATGGACAGAGCCTTTAGTTGCCAAAGACTGAATTCGCGGAACGCTGACGTAAGCGTTACCGCGTTTGCCGATTCTGGGGAAAACAGAGTTGGAAGCACTCCGTATCGCGGGACGCTGACGGAAGCGTCACCGCGTTTGTTGTTTCGGGGAGAAACAGAGCAGAGGTCGCGGAACGCTGACGTAAGCGTTACCGCGTTTGCCGAGTCTGGGGAAAACCGAGTTGGAAGCACTCCGTATCGCGGGACGCTGACGGAAGCGTCACCGCGTTTGTTGTTTCGGGGAGAAACAGAGCAGAGGTCGCGGAACGCTGACGTAAGCGTTACCGCGTTTGCCGAGTCTGGGGAAAACCGAGTTGGAAGCACTCCGTATCGCGGGACGCTGACGGAAGCGTCACCGCGTTTGTTGTTTAGGGGAGAGACAGAGCAGGAGTTCACCGTGCTCACGGAACGAGCAGAAAAGCAGTGTCCTTTCTCCGGACCGAGTGAGAAAACAAGAGCCGACGCCAACTACCACAGGGAAGGACAGGAGCGGGTTGACCTTCGGCAGTCCAGGAACAGCTGGAACACTCAGGTAGCTCACCCAAGGAGAACTGCACTGTGCGGGACACTAGATTAGTGGTTGTAGAAACCACGAGTGTAGGGCACGGGGGGACAGAGCGAGACTGTGACTGTGCTCACCAGGCACTCGGTGCTAAATTCGTATGAGCATATTCTTTTGTACATATAGAGTAGGTTTAGGTTACTTGGACGGGGAACGCTAGTAGTTCTCCATTACGTTAAAGGGAACTCGTGGGGGGGCTTATACAGAGTATTGTTCCTACTGATGTTCTGGTGCTCGGAGGGGGTTTGACCCTGGGGCGCATATTGTTTGTGAGGCATGATTATTAATGCCGGAGTATGAGTTGTGTGGACACATGGATGAGGCATACCTAGCGAGACCGAATGAGAGTAGGAAGCCAAATTACTGTACTGTGTGTTATGTTTTCATTATGTTACAGGTATCCTAATCCCCGCAGTTCCCATCCTAATTCCCTTTCCCTCGCCTGATTGCCCTGGTACTCTGTATTTCATATTCAGAGCCGGGGACGTCGGGAGGTGGACCACTTGTGCTTCGCTCGACTCAACGGAAACACAGGGGATCGCGACAGAATTACGCGCCCAAGAAATATTCCGTTTGGGGGTCGGGTCAAGCACAAGTATGGCCTCACTAGACGAAGTGTTACAAGCCCTCCTGGTGGTACAACAGGAATTGGCTGCTTCAAAAGTAGAAACAGCAGCACTAAGAGACAGGCTAGAACGTCAGGGGCGCAACCCGTTTGACGCCACGCAGTCGTCGACACCTATACAAGTGAACGTATCACCACCCATACCCCTGGCGAGCCCGGAGAGGTTCTCGGGAGACCCCCTCAAAATCCAAACCTTCCTGACTCAAATAGCCCTGCACTTTTCATGCAAACCAGCCTCCTTTCCGACTAATCATTCACGAGTGGCGTTTGCTATATCATACATGACGGGGGACGCTGCCAACTGGGCAGTCCCCTTGGTCAAATACAACGACCCTCTGTTATCGGATTGGAACGCTTTCAGAAGCGAGTTTGAGCGGGTGTTTGACAGAAGGGCCACTACTCTGTCAGCAGACAGAGAATTATTGGGACTCCGCCAGGGTAAAAACGATTTAGTAACGTATCTAACTCAGTTCAACCGGCTTGTAGCGGAAACAGCGTGGCCAGAAGAAAAGCGTATGTCCCTTTATTATCAGGGTTTGAGAGACGACATGAAGGACGTGCTGGCGCAAATTGATCCGCAGCCTACTACATGCACCGACTTGATGAACCTTACGCTACGATTAGACCATAGATTAGCTGAGCGGAAGGGAGAGAGGGTTTATGCGCACGTCGAGAAAGCGGAGAGAGGACCTAGAACCGCAGGGGCATCCCCTGAATCCCAGACAGAACCCATGGAAGTGGGAGCAATCAGAGCCCCGTTATCAAGGGTCGAGAGAGAGAACCGCCGAATCGCCGGTCTATGCATGTATTGCGGCAAGAAAGGTCATTATGTTCGTGAATGTCCCGTCAAACCTAAGAAAGGGGGGTACGCAGGTACGAAGAAAGTAGCAGTAGTCACAATACAGGCGTCGCCATCCGACGAGCGGGCCTCAGATCCATTGGATAAGGAGCCCGCGCAGCGGGTCTTGCAGTTACCCTCGTTAGCTGTGGTAGAGTCAGTTGCCTCCGAATCTCACGTTGTTTTGACAATGAAAGTCACGGTGGGAACTAGGGAGCACGAGATAAGAGTGATGGTTGACTCCGGAGCTACCGGCAACTTTGTTGATAGTGGCTTAGTACAGCGGCTGGGGTTAAGGCGCATCCCGAGAATACATCCCGAGATGGTGTGGGCGGTGGATGGGAAGCCTCTTAAATCAGGGCCCATCACCGAAGTAACAGACTCTCTAACCTTGACCAAACCAGGGCCCTTATGGGATCATGTGGAACAGGTAGTGTTGAATATTATCGAAGCTCCGCAATATGAAGTGATCCTGGGCATGCCTTGGTTGACAACCCATAACCCCTCGATCAATTGGAAACAGAAAACAGTGGAGTTCGACACAGAGTATTGCAAAGAGGCGTGTGTCAATACTCATCGAACTCACCTTTTGGCACTCACTCAGGGGTATCACCTTAGTACCGCAGCAGAGAAAGAGACGATCCTCCCAGCAGCATACGACAAGTATCGGGAGGTGTTCAGTGAAAGTAAAGCCGAAATCTTGCCACCGCATCGCATGTATGATTGCCAAATAGACTTAATCCCCGGGGCTGTATTGCCCTCTTGTCGAGTTTATGCCTTGTCTGACCCAGAGACTGAACATCTGAGAAAATATTTGGAACACTATGTTGAGATAGGGTTCATCAGACCTTCCCGTTCTCCGGCCGCTTCACCCCTTTTCTTTATAAAGAAAGCCAATGGTGACTTGAGAACGTGCATCGACTATAGGGTATTGAACAAAAACACCGTCCGCAATCGCTACCCTCTTCCTCTCATCCCCGTCTTGCTGGACCAGGTGAAGGAGGTAACCATATACTCCCGCCTGGATTTGAGAGGGGCGTATCACCTGGTCCGGGTAAGGGAGGGGAATGAGTGGAAGACGGCGTTTAAGACGCGGTACGGCCTGTTTGAGTACAGGGTAATGCCCTTTGGATTGTGTAACGCCCCGGCCGCGTTCCAATTCTTCCTCGATGACGTCCTCAAGGAGCTCATTGATAAAACGGTGGTAGTGTATATCGATGATATATTGATATATTCCACAGATCCCAAAGAACACATCAAGCACGTCTCACAAGTCCTACACAAACTAGGAGAAAACAATTTGTTTTGCAAGTTGAGCAAGTGCGAATTTCACGTAGAACGGGTGGAATTCCTAGGGGTGGTCCTGAGTCCCTCAGGGTTGAGTATGGCAGAACGAAAAGTAGCAGCAGTACAGGAGTGGCCCATACCTAAGACAGTGAGAGATGTGCAGTGTTTCCTGGGCTTCTCTAATTATTATAGAAGGTTCATCTCTCACTTCTCCCAGCTGGTCTCGCCTCTCACTAGGTTGCTACGCAAAGGTCATCCGTTTTCCTGGACACCTGAGGCCATGCAGGCCTTCCGCGAGTTGCAACGAGCCTTTACCACGGCACCCATCCTGCAACATCCACAATCTGGAGCACCTTTCGTGGTAGAAGCAGACGCTTCAGACATCGCGGTAGGGGCCGTGCTTTCACAGAGAGAGGCTTTGACGGGACAATTACATCCGGTAGCCTTCCTGTCCCGGAAATTAACAGCAGCCGAAACCAACTACACGATCGCCGAAAAAGAACTACTGGCCATCAAAAAGGCGTTCCAGGAATGGAGGCACTACCTCTGGGGAGCTAAACACACAGTAACGGTGTATACCGATCACCGGAATTTGCAGTACATGAAAACCGCTCGACATCTCACACAACGACAGATGCGATGGATGCTTTTTTTTGCGGGCTTTGACTTCGTCATTACGTATCGACCAGGGTCCGCGAATCAGAAAGCAGATTCTCTATCGCGTCAGGAGGGGGGACAGGAACGTCGTCCTGAGGAGATCAAGGCCCTCATTCCCTCGGAAAAGGTGATCTGTGTAGTGCGGGCCGACAGCTTTTTGAACTCCGTCAGACAGCATCGCACTCTGGTACAATGGCTTCAATGGGAGGACCAGGAGGCGGACAGACACATAAAAGAGGGGTTACCCTTTTATCGGGATCGCCTGTTTGTTCCTTCGAAGGAGCTGCAACGCCAGGTATTCGTTTGGTGTCATGAGTCACTGACAGCTGGGCACCCCGGCCGTACCAAAACACTACACCTTCTGCGACGACACTTTTGGTGGGCATCCATGGACACGGATATCCGTCGATGGATCCAGCAGTGCGAGGTCTGCGCTCAGGCTAAAGGAGAACATTCGAAGGCTAAAGGCAAATTAGTCCCTCTGCCGACTCCCGCTGGGCCCTGGCAAGCCATAAGCATGGACTTTGTGGTGGGTCTACCCATAGACCAAGGGTGTGATGCGATCATGGTAGTAGTGGACAGTCTCACCAAAATGGGTCATTTTGTCCCGTGCAAGAATCTACCCTCCGCCGGTCAAACGGCCCAGCTATTGTTGTCACACGTGGTACGACTGCATGGTTTTCCAGGGGTGATAGTGTCGGACAGGGGCCCGCAGTTCGTTGCCCGATTTTGGAAATCTTGGTGTAAGGCCTTGCAAGTGGAGGCGGCCACGTCCACCAGCTTCCACCCACAGACGGATGGCCAGACCGAACGTCTTAACCAAACGCTCAAGACGTACCTCCGTTGCTATGCTAAAGAGGCGAGTACGTCATGGGTGTCTCTTCTATGGTTAGCTGAACTCTCATACAACAATGCCTGGCACAGCTCCATCAAGGAATCCCCTTTTCGGGCTAACTACGGTTATCATGCCAAGACGCTCCCTTTATCCTTCCCGACGGCCGTGAGCGCTCTGCCTGCGCTTGAGGACCAGTTACAAGCCTTGGGGGACATACATCGCCGTCTGAGAACGAATCTTGAGAGGGCCAAGAGTCTGTACAAATCCTGGGCGGATCGTCGTAGACAAGACGGACCCTCGTATCAACCGGGCGACCGAGTGTGGCTGTCCACGAAGTACCTTCGTTTTAAGGTACGCAGTATCTTCCATCCTCGATTTATTGGTCCGTATTCCGTGGTGAGGCGAGTGGGAGCGGTGGCATACAGGTTGGCCTTACCGGCCTCTTTGCGAATTCATCCAGTGTTCCACTGCAGCCTCCTGAAACCGGCGCTGGGGGCTAGGAGGGTGGACAATCTTTGCTACTGCCCCTTAGAAGGGCTTCACCGATTTAGAGCCAGATTCTGATCCCATTAGGAAGGGGGAAAAACCATTACAAGGCAGTAATTACAACGCACTACCTTTACAACACGGCAGTTACAACGCCACTGCAATTACAACGCAGACATTACAACACATGTCAGTACAATGCATGCCATTACAACGCATACCATTACAACGCATGGCATTACAATGCATTATAAGGTAAGTAATGGAGTTTTGTTTTTGTTTTAGGGTGGGTATGGGTTTTGGGGTACATGGGAATAGTAATTGTTACCTCTACACTATCCAACACTTACCCTATTGTTGCACTCACTGGAGTGGGAATAGTAATTTGTACCCCTACACTATCCAAAACACTTACCCCACTGTTACCCTAAAAGTATTATGCGTTGTAATGGTATGCGTTGTAATGGAATGCATTGTAAAGGTAGTTTCTAAAAATGCATTGTAATGGCATGCGTTGTAAAATCATGCGTTGTAAAGGTAGCTGCGATGTAAAACCCACGTTGTAAAGGCATGCGTTGTAATTGTTTGCGTTGTAACGTCATATATTCTTAGGAAGGCCTCCAGACGCATTCCGGAAAGAGCAAATCCAATTCGAAGGCTATGTTTCTGACCGAATCATCCCCCGTTTCGAATAACCAAGTACGATGCGAAGATCTCATCCGTGCCGACTGAAACGTTTCCGAACCCGATCCTGGCAGTCCAAGTTGTTTGCAGCTGAATAGTGCCACGCAATGGAGCTGGATTCCGAACAAGTGAGTACAATGCACAATTCTGACAGTTGTATTGACTCAGTTTTGCCAAGATGAAACGGCTGTGGGAATCGGACTTCGGGGGGGGGGGGGGGGGGGGGTGTACCAGGCCCCCCTTCACCCGGGGCCATCGATTCAGTCGCGTGGGGGTACCCATGGGTCCCTCCCTTTCCATGCATGCACAGTGTGGCGGGCACCATGGTGTACCCGCCACAGGGTGCACACTTTTCCTCACCCACCCCTTTTTGCAATGGGAACCTGTGTACGTGTTCGGTACACAGGCTTCCATTAAATTCAATGGGAGTTCGAGCGAACCAAGTCTGTCACTATAAGGGTACATCGGAATCGGTTGCATGACTCCCGGAGCACGATTCGCTTGGAAAGCTCTCCGGAACCGAGTCGTTCAGAGGGCTTTCTAACGAGATCAGAATCTGACCCTTAGTTGTCTTTCGGACTCTTCCAATTAAATCAATTTATTAAAAAGTAGATACATACATCTGTATATATAGATACATAGAAGGGGCTTTGGGTCAACTTTCTTCTGCCATTGGTCTAATCGAGTGTCATACATACTCTGCTTCTATCCATAACAGCATATTGCACTGGGCAATAGGCCAGCCCTATTAAGTCATTCGCTCCATTGCCCTATGAGTCTTAACATCTTGCAAGATCATCTGTGCACATCAGCCTGAAAATTAGTGCACTTCGGTGCTGGGTTGGTGGGACATTCTCTTAGTCTTTTATTTTCTTCATTTACATGTCTCTCATTTTCTTCCTTATCGTTATATTTTGTTGATCTCGCAGAACATTTTGCAGTTCCCCAGACAGTACCACGGGGTCACTCATTTCATCTGCAGTACACTGCATCCTATGCAGTGCCCTTTTCTAAATCTAGAGCCCATCTTGAAATGGCAATGTCTATGGTATATCAATGTGTTACTGTTTCATGATGACCAACACTCTGCATCTAAATGTGGCAGCCACGCTGAACCTTTAAAAGAATAATATGCTATGGATGATATGTTTAATTTGATGCTTTATAGCATGCATAGGCCCACCAGTTGTAGGTAGCAACATATTTTCATTATTTACTTTTTTGTTTTATTTACGACAACAAATGCTGTTTTTTACTGCAATATTAGGCAAGCCGATACAGTGGCAAAAAGCAAACATTACTCCTGCATAGTCCAGTCAGGTCGCTAGTTCTTACATGACAGCAAAGCTGTTCGTATGACCTATTGTTAGGTATTCTTACATAGAGTGAAATTTGGCTACACCCAGATGAATATTTCTCCCTCATCTCATGTTACTGGCTGTTTCATGTATCATTCAGCCTCCTTTGGCGTGCTTTCATCGTAATGCCTTAAGGATTATTTTACGTCTCAAAAGTACCTTGGATCATCACACATTAAATTCACTATTCTCATACATGTGTTGTATACAGAAAACATTTCTTTTCTGTGTATTGATTTCTCTGCAGCTGGATTTTTAAAATATTTTAGTCAGGAATTGTCTGTGTGAGTCACATGTACATATTCACATACATGTTTATGCACATGTATAAGGGCACACAACCCAGCAGCTTAAAACAAAACAAGCTCTGGCAAACCCATAGGTCTGGTTTTAATGTGGTAATGCATGGTGACACAGGCATGCACCAAAGCAGCTAACGCTCATTTGCACATTAAAGCTTTGCCAAAACTTGTTTCTGTTTGATCTGGAGGAATCTCAACCAAACAACATGTAGTATTCAGGTCCAGGCCAGTTGTGTTGTTTTAAGAAGATTTATTCAGTTGGTTACAAGATCAGTAATACAGTAGTATTCAGCCCCACCAGGAGCAGCCAGCAAGGCGGTCAGCCCTTCTCCAACTGTGCATTTCATACACTAACATTCTATGTTACATCATTCTCTAGAGGATTCCACTGGTGGAGCAGTAGATGACAAGAACAGAATAATAACCAAGATACTACACAACATTGATTTTTTATCAAAGTCCACAAGGTGAGTAGTGGTTCGATATCTAATCCAAAGGTGAGATTTTACCATCTAGCATGAGCTGGGGAATTTTCACTTATGAGCCTACGCCTTACCTAAAACCACAGCTGCCAGTGTGTTGGCTGCTTCAACCTGGATCAGCTCCAAATGGGATTTAACCATCAAAGCAATAAGAAAGTTCAGGCCTTTGGAGTTTGCAATGGCTGCCTGGTTCTTGCGGTGAGGAATGTATCCTGAAACAGAAAAAAACTTATGATTGATAAAATATTGTCTACAATTACACTGAATAGTTCATTAGCACAAGCATTGACAAAGCCAGTCGACTTGACTTTTGTATTGTACATGCACATATGCAGACATAGGTGACCATATCACTTCATTTCATCCCGATTGCTGTTTTAAGTCCTTAACTTTCATATGACAACTTAATGCATTCTTGGGTTTGTTCTTAATCTGCTTCTACTGAAATAGGCTAACACCCCCAAAAGCAATGAATTGTGAGTTTAAGGTCCAGTCTCAAAATATTTCCATGTCCTGGAAACAGAGTCCATGATGACCTGGAATAAGGTGGCCACCTGAGACAGACACACATCATCCACACATGCACATTGACATAGATGACACATATAAACAGCAGTGCACCACCAATGACTATGCACACAGACACCATTACAGCTGCCTATGCACCAGTCAAAAGTCACCGTGCACAAAGACCTGCAGCCACTCATACACACAGAACACATCACATGCAGTTACACATGCACACTGAGAAATGGCATGTGTTACATTAGAATGTATGACGTTACAACGCAAACATTTACAACGCATGCCTTTACAACGCAGTTTTTACATCGCAACATCCATTACAACTAATGATTTAACATCGCATGCCATCACAACGCATTTTTAGAAACTACATTTACAACGCATACCATTACAACGCATACCATTACAACGCATATTACTTTTAGGGCAACAGTAGGGTAAGTGTTGGATAGTGTAGGGGTAAAAATTACTATTCCTACTCCAGCAAGTGCAAGAGTAGGGTAAGTGTTGGATAGTGTAGTGGTAAAAATTACTATTCCCACTCCAGTGAGTGCAACAGTAGGGTAAGTGTTGGATAGTGTAGGGGTAAACATTACTATTACCACTCCAGTGAGTGCAACAGTAGGGTAAGTGTTAGATAGTGTAGGGGTAAAAAAATTCTGTTCCCCATTACTTACCTTATATTGCGTTGTAATGGCATGGGTTGTAGAGACATGCATTGTAATGACATGCGTTGTAGTGACATGCGATGTAATGACTGCGTTGTAACGGCATGCGATGTAAAGGATGTTGCGTTTTAATGACTGCATTGTAAAGGTAGTGCGAGGTAATGACTGCATTGTAAAGGTTGTTTCCCGTTACATTATGATGGTTGTGTCTCTAACACTATGTTGTGCTCTATGGCTATCTCAAAGGGTGAGATGTGACAAAGAGTGGGAAGAAGGGAACAGGAGAGGTGAATGGGGAGTTAGATTTGTGAATGGTCAGATCTTCTCCTAAATGGACAAGTCTGTAGCTGACCATAGGCATCTCATTGCCAAGAGGAAATTTGAGAGAAGGTTGCATGGGAGGGAATGGTGGAGCAGGAGGGAAACAGCTTTTACAATGAGTTTTTTACCACATTGTACCTTTACCACACATTTTTTTTACCATGCATGCTTTTAGAATGCATATGCCTTTACAACGTATGCCTTTACCAAGCAAATACATTGTCTATATATAAACAATGCTTGCTAAAGGCATACGTTGTAAAAGAATATTCGATCTAAAAAAATGTGTGGTAAAAAATGCGTGGTAAAGGCATGCATAGTATTTTCCTGCGTTGTTCCATCATACAACCAGCAGGAGAGGAAAGGAGGTCATGGGGGGGGGGACAGAGAGAGATGCAAACACATGCCATTGAGGGCCAGGTAACCATGTTCACAAACTAACACAACAAAGCGGACACACTGACAATAAACATATGGTTGCACATGCAGTTGCACTCACCACAGATATGGCCAGACTGCACACAGGCACACTTACAGGTACAGGGAGGGTACTGGACCAAAATAAGGAAGGACAGGTGTATGGTTGCAGTTTCATGCATTCTTAACATCTAGGGCCTTTGTTGATGACATCATATTTGAGGCATGGGAAAGATTTGTATCAATAACTACTCATTCCTTGAACTCTTCTTACAAAAATCCTTTCTAGGTGTTGAAATACCTTCGCCTCCACGCTCATTCAATTAGGACTCTTTGTGTGATGACCATCCGTTCATAAACATGTAGTGCTCGCTGGAGGCGATTCTGTCCTTGATCTATTTAACATATTTATATATATGTACCACTGCACTTTATTCAGTCTTAACATGTAATACACAGCGATTTATCATATTGCTTGCTCTAAAGAAGAGATTTGTACTCATCCCTGGACTTTTCCTTTACAAATCATATTTATCAAATGCATTTTTATTTCGAGCATAGCGCAGCGCGCATGCGCTGCTCTATGGGAAGGCTTCTTGTAAGCACTCTAAACTTCCCAGAGACTTTTCAGTGTGATTTTTGTTAAGTCCTACACATTTTATTGCCCATTGCTTGTGGCTTTCAGAAATGAAAGCACGCAAATGGCCAAAGGCGGGTGCATGTCCTACCTTTTCTCTAAACGTTCACTCCCATGGCCTTTGTGTCTCGGGAGCAAGCAGCGGCGTGCAGGGTGCCAGCTGCATTCCTGGATCATGTTACTAATTAACCCAGCGCAGTTGCTTTCACTTTCGCGGCCGCGCTTGATTTCAGTTCCATAAACAAATGGGGGGTTATCTCGGTGCCTTTATGCTCTGGCGCTGCCTCTGTGCCTTATGTACTAACACTGGCCTCGGTGCCTTTGAGCACTAATCACGGTGCTGTCAGACTCTTAACGGGCTATTCATTATCACTGGCCCATTCCCGCTCTGTATCACAGTGGCCAGCCACACAGAAAGTCCAATTTTTCTCCGTAACCATTGCCAGGGGGCACGCGTCACAAATTATCATCTCTGTCTCGCGGGACAGGCTCTAAAATTATTACTTAGGTGCGAGAATGAAAAATGGCTCAATGTGAAATGGTCAGGTACAGGCGAATTAATTTGTCAGCCTGTCCTTTCTGCTGCCGCCGCAGCACGGGTTTGCTCTCTAACCTGTGTTTTTCATGCCCCCTCTTCCTCCACACTATGGGGCCTCCTCCTGGCCTTCTTTTTGCTCAGCTTCCCCTTATTTTAAACACTTATAGCCTCCGCGGCTTCTCTCCCCTCAACACCGTGGGCACCTTTGTCTGCCCCCTTCTTTCCTTAGCATGCACTCCCTGTCTCGACGCCATGAGACATCCTCTGTTCCTCTTTCCCCTCAGCCTGTCCCTTTCTTTAAAAACAGTTTCTCTCCGGTCCTTCTCTCCCCTCTGCCTCTCCTCTCTCCCACCACCCCGTGTATTACAACTCCTTTTAGTGTGTTTCTGTGTGTTCTACGCCAAGCTGTTGGGGCTCGCTCAAACCAGGGGCATAATGTAGGCTCCTGCAGGGGGCTTAATTTAAGGCGGTGTCTGCCGGTATGCACATGGGCAAATTCCAATAAATCCAAATAGTTTGCGGATAATATATAGAAGTGCATTATTAAAACAACGCTGAGCATCCTGGCTGTAATTTCTGACAAGGCACATCTTTAAGAAGG
Organism: Triturus cristatus; assembly: GCF_964204655.1. Taxonomy (NCBI): domain Eukaryota; kingdom Metazoa; phylum Chordata; class Amphibia; order Caudata; family Salamandridae; genus Triturus; species Triturus cristatus. The sequence goes on from NC_140595.1 coordinate 310,693,001, forward strand.
ATGTAATCACGTCCTTGGGCGCTTCGCCGCGCTCAAATTATAATGTTGTTGTGACAAGTCTTAAAAGGAAGTAGACCAGCGCTACCACTGTAACACGAGGCAGACACAGCACCCCTACCCCACTCCCAAAACACTGCTCTGCAGTAAACTTTATCTCCCTTCATTTGCTCCTCACCTGCCTCTTTTCAATCTTCCCCTGTCTCCCTCTCACTCTCTCCTCTCCAAGATATGTGGTGCAAGAGGCGTAAATGTTTTGGCTGTGTTAATCTGCACTAACGTTCATACCCTCAAAAGACCCATGACAAAACCATCCAACAACAAGGTGCCTACTATAGAAAAGAAGGGACACGGAGCATTAAAAGATGTATTTTTTGGGTGACGGATTACCAAATGCTCTTTCCATCCGCACTGTAAAAACACATGGGGACAGTCCAGAAAGAAAGCACATTTTCACTCTACAGGAGATCTACAGATAAGCAGCTGTGTACCAGGCGTACCTTGTTTTAAAGCTCCTTTGAGTGTGTTGGTGTGTGTAGTACTCCAGGCTGTTGGGGCTCGCTCAACCCAGGGTTCTAACGCAGGCCCCTGCAGGGGGCTTAATTTGAGATGGTGTTTGCCGGAATGCGTATGGGCACTTTTAATAAGAATTATAGTTGAGAATTGTTGCAATGTTTCATTGATTTCTGAGATATATTTGTGTTTTCTTAACATTTAACATTCTTAAATGCGGTGGCCCTTCACAGAGACAATTGGCTTGCTTTATATTCTGATGTGGGGACCCCTTAATAAAGCCAATAGCCTTGCCCTACATGTTGTTATGATAACACTTTATCATAATAAATACATTTAACTTACTTTTTAATACAATAAACACTTGACAAAGCAAATAGACGTGCTTTATTCACATGCCCCCTAATATATGGTGATGTTGAATGTAGAATGGTGGCAAAGGCATGATTTTGTGGGGGTCATAATACACTAGGGGTCAAATATGATTTCAGAATGTCACCAAAGGTGATTCCATCTGCCGATTGTAAATATTTAGAAATTACACCATAGTATTTAGTACTGTGTGTATAATAAACGTATGTTTACTTTTTTAATAAAAAAAAACCTAACTGACTACATTTTTATTACTGTTATTAATGCATAATAGTGGCTGCTGAGTACTAACAGACACAAACTCCCTTTAATAGTCTTTCAATTACACTAGACTAAAACAGTAAACTGCTACAATTGGGTAATTATGTTTCATTTACAGGACACTTTGCAAATTATTACTTATGGAGTCCTCTTACTCAGCAAAACTAATTACACCTCCCAGAGGCAAGACCTATTGGCTATGCCAATGCCTGTTAACTAAGAAATGAAGACTACAGCCGGCAGACTGTAATGATGTGTTAATTGAAGGGCCTGAACCAAAACATTGTTCTAAGTGTATGTGGGGCGAACTAAAGGACATGTACTTGTTTCTGTACTCCCAAATTCATATTGAATGCATCTTGGTATTTTGGAGGAAGAAAAAAACACAAAATGCTTGCCACTCAGTTGCGTTCTTTTGCAGTGCTAAATGTAGATCTAGTTTTATCTTTGTGTTCCTGCTTTTACACTAATTAAATGTCTTTGACATTTGCACCCACGAGTTCTTTTTAATGCTTTTACCATGACAAGCTATCGATTTGTGTTTATTTTACTTGCTGGCAAGAACTTCTAGGTAAATTACCCAGTGCTTAATTTGCAAAACAATAAGTGCCGGGGCTCTCGCCAGGAGGCCACTGCAGCTTGCACCACACATTGCCCCTGCCAGTACTGCCAATGATAGTAACAACACAACTACTAACCATCACACTGCTACAAATGTGACAATACGGACTGTTTCAGGCCCCACAGCTGTAAGAAGGGCTTGGGTGGCAGGAAATAGTCATTTGTAATGAATATATCATCAATAATGAACTGTGGTTGCGGTCATCTCTAAATTACCTAGACAGCGCCACCTTGTGGCAGGCTATCCCAAGCGCCGGTGGTGACAATTAAGGGCCGGTGCCAAGCACTGGACACCACCAGCTCAAATTAAGCACTGAATTGACCACTGTAATGGCAGGACGAGACCCTGCTTCCTAAAGCTGACCGGTGGGTGAATAGCATGCGGCTGGAACGTGACTGCTTTAGAACCTAAACGTGAGCGTTTCTTTCTAGTGGAAGCCCACAGCCTCTTTTACAAAAGGCTCTAGAGTCAAGACCACTCACCTTTGAATAGACCTGTGACTTGTTATGTGCTCATATCTGGAAAGGAAGCCAATGTGTCACCATTCTGGGGTGATGGTAAGAATAGGAAATCCATCAATTTAATTTCGCCCTTCATTGAGTTTTACATCCAACCACCCAGTTTAATTGGTAAACATTCTCTGTACTGTAATTATGATTATTTAAAGTACATGGCTTCCATCATAGCATTTAAAAGGCATAGGTTTGAGATCACATGCTGTTACTGCGGCTGCTTCAAGCTTTTGGAAAGGCATGTTGTGTTTTGTTCTAAATGGCGTAGACATACGTGGTCCATTATAAATGTGCTGCCTGGATTAGCATGTCACCATATTTGTGACGCCTTATTTTTAGTACCTTATTATGGGCTTAACATCCAGTGATCTGAGAAATAATGTCAAATCTTTAGGTTGGGTGGCAAACTTTCTGTCTACCAGTGTGGAGGAATAACCACCTTCCCCAAGGCGACTGAGGGAAATACACTTTATCTAAACCATTTTGCCAGTTCAGCATCAGTTTCTCCACCTATGCTGTTGCATCTGCCATGGGAGAAGCCACAGTGAGGAAAAACAACCGGAGGCTAAATATTCACCAATTCCCATCACTGCTGCAGAGTATCCGCCACCAAATACGGTCCTATAAATCAAATAGAAATTGCGGTGGTTTCAAAAAGACAGCCAGCAGTGGTGTTTCTGGACGGTACCGATCAAATATCCCAATCTTATAGTTCCCTTATGCCCACTCCTGGAGTTCTGACTGCCCACAAAACTTATTCCTTGGTAAATGCTTTCACAATATTAGGAGAGCAACCTAATTTTCCTGTTTCACATTGAACTTTCTAATCCGAATTGCATGTATCCATAGTCACTCTTTTGTTTTCAATTACTTTCCATATCTCATTTTTCAAGTAATTTCCAGATGTCGGTGTTTTATTCCATTAAGTTCTTTTTATTAAGTATCCAATTCCATCATATTTAAAACAGATCCAGCCAACGCGTTTCATCCCTTATTGGGACTTCATCAGGGAAATTTGATTTATCCTCCTTCTCAAAATTCTTCGTTTCCATTCTTTATGGAAAAAGACACTAACATCTGGAAATTAATTGAAAAAGGAGATATGGAATAATATTGTGAAAGAAATTGCGGTGGATCAGTCTCCCTAAATCCCAATCATGTATGGCGAATTAACTCCAAACGTTGGAAAGGTGTTCCTCGCATGTTCACTGATTGTAAATAGGGCACTTTTAAAACTGGTTGTGCGGATCATATGAATTTTGCATTGCCGCTCTTTTTTAAAATATGCCCACAGATTCTCTTCATTCCTTCAAGCGTAGAAAAGAACCCACTGCGATTATAAAACTGCATATTTGGAAACACTTGTCGGCACTCTGGTGTTCCCACCATTTTAGGGTATATAGCTCCACCATAACTGACAATGGAAGCTTTGTCTATATTCCTTGCTAGAGTGTTTATCATTACACCTGCGTTTTTTTTAATATAGCATCTCTCGAACAAATGTATGTGCGTAGTTAGAGGTGGGCAAAATCTTTAGGCGCTCTCTTTGATGGTGTATAGTCTTCAAGCCTTCTCAGCGCCCATCCCCTGGGATTATTTCTCATATTATGCATTTATCTTAAACATGCAACAAATATTTTCAATGTAGTTTTCACTGTTCTTCTAGATTTCTGAATGGACAGTAGAATATCTTCATTATATAGTGCTTTAAGGTTGGTCACTATTCCCATTTTTGTATTATTTTGTAGGTCACTTTACTTAAAATAACAGTGTTTCTTTGAATCTATTTTCTTTGGAACCCACTATGACCTGCACATGTACACACGCTCATCAGCTGCCCACCTGTATAGGCCACTTTTCCTGTTTACGCCATGGCACACCTTTCACAAAGTGCGCTGGGCTGAAACAGGGAGAGTGCACTGCATTCAATTGAAATAAGGAGCAGCTGTTTCGAAGCCGCTCCATGTTTCACAGTGCAGGCTGCCATCTGCACTTTGAAGAGAAGAGAGAGATCCCCTACCAGGAAGGTGCAGTGAGTGACAGCACCCACGTGCAGGGTGATGTTGGGTCCATGGGACACCCTTTTTCCCTTCCCTTTCAGTGCGCCTCTTAAGGGCATGTTTGCTTTTGTGCCAGCATCCATAATACAGCTTGGGTGCAGACTTTCGATTGCCGTAATACGAGTTGACCGTGGTGTCTGCAGTGTTGCAGTGGCGGTCTTGCCGCTCTGGTGAGTACTTATACATATGTATTGATGCATGTGTGAGCATTTCGACTGCATATGTGACAAATGCACACATATGCATGATACATGTGGAAAAATGTCACCTACCCATTGCTGCAGTCTGACCCATACGTGGGCAGTCCTGAAAATGGGTACAAGGTACAAAATGGACTTACCTGTAGATCGCCGTAATCAGGTTCCTATTCCTCGGGCTGTAGATGCTGCTGTGAAGGGGGGACCTGCAGAAAGGGATCCACGTTGACTACTGCTGGAAAGAACAGGAAAGGGGAAGACGTAGGACCCGACCTCAAGGTAAGTTTATTTTATTTTTTAATTAAAGCCCCGTCCTGTGCGACCCCCCACCCGTGAGCCATGCCAGCCGCGACTGAGAAAGAGAATATGGGCGTAATACTAAAGCCTCCGCCTCTGAGGTGTTCGTCCTTCTTTGTGGAAAGTGAAACCTCACACCTCTTTGCGTTTTTTTACTGTCACATATACCACACCATTTTGAAGCTTACCTTTCTTTTATTTTGCAAAATTATAGTTAGTGAAACATTGTGCACCTCATTTTTTAATTTATACCAGAAATAATATTAATGCTGTGAATTAAAATCCATCAGCAGGTTCAGTTATGCAGTTTGGCCCTCTACGTAACCCAGACCTTTTCGTATAAAAATCCAGTTATTCCTTCAACCTTATATCAGTGGCACGGGTTTATGTCAACCTTCATATTAAAAGTTTGCTTCTTGTAACTCAGCCTAAACTTCCTGTTTTAGGATTAGCATCTTTAGGTATGCTGCAAAAGCGCAAAGACCACCTACAACCGATACCAATTCACTTCACTGGTAATATTTACTTTTTTCTGCTCTACACATTGGTTTACACAGTTCTTTGGGGCACAAATGCATAGCAATCTGAAACTCCAAGTAGGAATGTACAAGGAACATTGCAAGTCCCCTGGCTGGTTCACACAAATGACAGAGGAGTAGAAAGGCAATTATTGTCATTGTTTCATGAGCGTTTCTTGGAAAAGTCTCAGACAGCAGGCTCTTTTTTTCAAAGTGCATGTTCACGTATAGATTTCTCCTGCAATTACTTCAAATTGGCCTCTTGCCACGTGATTAAAATAAAAATAGGCAGTGCTTTCATTCTCAAAAGAAAAAGGACGAATGACCCGGAAGCAATAAATGATATATTTGTCTGGCATGGAAAATGATTAAAATCGTCGGTGCTAAACTGCCTGCTTTGGATTGCATGAACAAATGTTTCCATGGCGCCTGCTACAGAACAGGCTATCTCGGAAAAACACACGCTGGCTTCTTGGATTGAACAAGGCTTATTATTCGTACAGCAAAAGCATTTAGGGACAGCTCTGATAGGCCGTGTCACCAGAAAAGACCGTGAAAAAGTGAACTCTTCTTTGCTTGTACCTTGATTTTGAGGGGAATTTGTGGGTGAAAGACTCAGACTCAATTGGGGGGTCTGTGAATGTCAGTGTCGGTTGTTGGGTGTTGTGGGCCCTGGGCCAGCATTAGTATAGAGGGCCACACAGACCTGGGACCGAATAACATGTAGGGTGCAATGTCTCAGTTTGCTTTAAACAGGTGCTGCTGACGCAAACAGGGAAAGCGCCCACTATTTTAATGAATGAGCTGCACTCAGGCCAGCAAACACAAGGTGCTGATGGACAGAGCGCTGAAACTTTTCAGACACTCACCCCCAGTCACAGATCTAGGTTGAATCCATCATCGTTCTTTAGCTCACTTCGCCACCCCAGTTCAGACACAGCCATATGCGAATCAGTTTTGACCTTGGGCCAGTAGCAAACTCGCGCTGCCCTGGCGGCAGTTCATTCAGTGAGATCAGTGGCATAACGAAAGTTCAAGGGGCCCCCCTGCAATATACACGGAGGGGCCCCCTGCAATATACACGGAGGGGCCCCCTGCAGCTCAGGGGATGCGGTGGCCTGTGTTACGCCCCTGAGTGAGATAGGGAGCATCTGATTACAATCAGTCTGTGTTTCTCTGTGCAGACGGCAAAAGGTCTGCACTTTAAAGAGGGGTCCCCCTGCAGCGGTGCAGTGAGTGACTGCACCCACCTGCAGAGGGATGTGCGAAGAGTTCATGGGACCCTGTTCCCCCTCCAGAGGGCTGTCCTCAGAGGGCGCACTGACATGTGGTGCACTATCGGTGCGCCTACCAAGGCCATGTTTGAGTATGTGCACATGTCCATCATACGATGTGGGCACAGAGGCAACGTGATTTCCTTACTGGCATAGGTGCCATGCCCCCATGCAAATGAGAGAATGTCCTCTCAAGATAGCGCTGGTGCTACATGTGCGCCAGCGCCATCCATATTACAGAAGGGGCAGCACAAGTGTCTGCGGTCCCTTCTGTAATAATATGGTGCCCGAGGGTGCACAAAGTGGGCGCACATGCCTATTGCGCCCCCAGGGCATTATATATAATACGGTAACTGGAGGGCTACTGGACATTAGAGTTAGGGCAGGTGCACCCAGCTTCCTTTTATTAGCCATGTCAGCTGACACAGTTGTAGGGATGGCTATGGGGCGGAGTAAAGGGCAGCCCTCTGTGAGGGACCTGCACTATAGCTTGTCCTCTGGACTCTACATTCCTCTCAACAATCAAATGAAGGAATACCCAAACAAACAGGGCATCGTTATGAGTCTATCTAAGAGACAATCAACAGGACAGCGGTTTACAACTAAACAAAGGATGCTGGCTGCAACAGGACATTGCTGCTCAAATTCCTAATTTATCTTGACGCAAGTCAGGTTATGAACACTGATGAGCAGAAATCCAGCGTCTTTTGATGGCATCACATCAGGATCACATCCTCGGAGTTAGTCTGCCATGCTGATGCTCCAAAGAGTTTGTAGTTAGTTTCCATCATACAAACAATGCATCACAAGCGTTGCAGGAATCTATTGCCAAGCTTTCTATTGCTGTGTTGCTTGACTCCCTGAACACGTTTTGAAGAGACTTGGAAACTTGTCAACGAACTTCAGAATCCGTCGTCGGGGTCACCTTCGACTCCTGTACCATTGAGTGGAGCAGCAACAATATTCTTCTGGTGCTGCATATCACCGGCATGTGTAAGACATCAGTGATTCTTGGCTAGAGGCCATGATCTGCCCGGCAACCTGTGATGGTGTCTGGACGGTTGTGCTGGGAAGCTTGTGCAGAAGCTAGGTTCATGTGTCCATGCAGTTTGCACTTGTTTCTCCAGCTAGACCCTCACGGGGTAGTTGTCCTTGCACATTGGGGGCCTACTTGTTGTGGGTTGATAGATGCTTCACAGTCAGATTTACAGGTCAGTTACAGTGATGGTCTTCAGGTATCACTTAACCTGATTAGAGGACCTGAAAGGGCTCTTTTCTTCTGAGAATGCGTTTTTCAGGTTTGTCCGTGTGGACCAGAGGTCACTTCCTCTTCTCTCTTCTCGGTGCACATTTGTAGGCCTCTTTCTTAGCTAGGGCAATGTGAATCTGGGTGGTTGCATCTCTTGATGATCAAGCCCACAAGGTCTTTGGGTAGTTGAGTGTTCTTACGATAAACAGATGGGGCTCATTGCTGAATAGGGCTCAAGATGTATTGGTATATCTATGACAAGAGCACTCTCATGGTGTGTTTGATTTGCAAGAGGCAGTCTTGTAGTTGTGAAGGGCACATTCTAGGCAGGGCATTTCAGAGCAGTTTCTGGCAAAAGGTTGATTGTGCACTGTTTGGGAAGACGTGAGTGAACAACTGAACATGGAGTGCTAATCTTCAGTCAGCAGGCCCTCATTGTACCAGCGGCCTCTTGAGGAAGGCGTTGGAGCTCCTTCTATCTTAGGAGTAGTCTGCCTCAACTGTGGGCATAGTTGTAGATAACTGGCTGGTACAGCCTCTTGTGTTTTGAGAGACAGTGGGACCTGTGTCCAGTGTGGCCCATCATCTTTGGAAGTGCATGCATGGTACAGCATCTTGTTTTGCGCTTATGTGCAGGGCTGCTTGATTGCTGCGGTTGGAGCAGAGCCTCATTTATACCAATGTCTTCCTCTTAAGTGTCTGCTGTTCCTGGATGGGCCATCAGTGCCGGAACCACTGTTGGCCTCTCAAGTCTGCAGGCACATTGTGAGATCGCTTGGCAGTCCAGTACCCAGGGTAACAGCAGGCCAATATACAGTTAGGTGAGCCATACAGGAGGTTAAGGCAGTGAGACCGAGACAGCAGTAGGTAATAGGTGTCTTGAGGCTGATGCCGTTGTGTAGGGGTGAAGGCCTCTTCTCTACTGGCAGAGTGGAAGGGGGGCTATTGTCCATTCTCCTTTCCTCTGGGCTGCACGGTGTGTTTCTCTTGAGCAGGGGAAATACATCAGTGCATGGGTAATCACTTCACCTTGAGGACCTGTGAAAAGTAAGCACACCAAGTAGAGACGCCTGCCCCTGGACTCCAATGCATCTCTATTCTTCAGTGGTCACTGCGTTTGCCAGTCCCAACGAGCACCAATGCAGCTCACTTGGGTGTTGGGGCCTGACCTGGTGCCGCCTCCTGTCTTCTGTGGGTGAGGTACTGTTGTTGAGTGATGAACACACACTGCAGGGTTGTGAGGCAGCAGAACTCACTGGCAGACAGCAGTATGGATATGGCAGTGACTGGGGCTAGGATGAAAACTTCAAGCATTAGTGTTTTGTGTGTGTCTTCTAATGGGCCTGCTCTCACTCTCAAGGCCCTCCATCTCACTGCAGGATGTCTAGGAAGTGCCAGCAGTGCTTTGACAACTCCTCGTCTCCTACGCCAGAATCCCAGAGGAGCAGCAGTAATAGACAGGACAGGACTGGAGCCCCTGTCTCTGTGGTTGGGCTACTTGGTGGGGGAAATGGCCTTTACAACGCAGGCTGAGCCACATATGCCATTTCCCCCAAGCGTAACAGCACTTGCCTGAACTACACATCTGCCTTAAACACACATATGCGTGGTTAAGGCAGATATCGGTCTAGTGGCCGGATGTGCGGGGACAGGAACACGAAGCGTCGGAACACGAAGCTCGGGACGAAGACAGGTAAGTGTGGCTGGGGCTAGGATTGGTGGGTCAGTGTTAGGCCTCAGGGAAGGGGGGTTGTGGTAGTTTTTGGAAGGGGGCAGTGTTTTGGGGCTCAGGGCAGGGGGGGAGGGTCAGGATAGATTTCAGGACTGTGTTGGTGGAGTCGTTTTTAGGGGGGCAGTTTTAGGGTTCAGGGTGAGGGGGGTAGGGGAAGTCTTTTTAAAAGGGGGAAGGCTTTTAGGGTTCAGGTCAGGGGAGGGAGGGGGTTTGGGGAAGGCTTAAGGACTGGGGCTGGGTTTGCGGGGAGTGTTTAGGGTTGGTTTTAGGGCTCAGGGCGAGGGGTTGGGGTAGAGTTTTTTAAAGGGGGCAGAGTTTTAGGCCTCAGGGCAGGGGAAAGGCTAGGGGTAATTTTGAGGGCAACGCAGGGGTAAGTTTTAGGGCTCAGGGCGGGGTCGTTTTTGGTAGGGGGCAGGGTTGTAGGCTATAGGGTGAGGGGAGGGGAAGGGGTAGTTTTGGGGGCAGAGCGGGGTAGGTGTTAAGCCACAGGGTGGGCGAGGTAGAGGGATAGGATTTTAGGGCGTAGGGCGGGGGGTTGGCATAGTGATAATCTTTACCATGCATAACCCATTACCAATCATGCCTTTCCAACAAAATTTGTGTGGTATAGGCATGCATGGTAAAGGAATGCGTGGTTAAGACGCATTTGTGGCTTGGACCGCATTGTAGAGGCACATGTGGTTCAGCCATGCGTGCCTCTGTCATACAACCAATTTGGTTGTGCCATGTCATGCAGCACAGTGGCATGTCAGTTCGGTATGTGCCTTCAAAAGAGCAGGGTGGGTATGCTTTGGACGTGGTAGTCTCACCACTAATCCCTCTGGGGATAAAAGTGTCTTCTTGCCTCTACAGCAGATTTACTGTCCAGTGCAGGGACAGGTGTACGGCGGTGCAGCGATGACGCGTCTGAAGGAATGGCCAGCGTATACAAGATGTGGGTTTCGAATGATGTTAGAAGAGTGCAGGGTTGGACTGGCCTATAGAGCAAACAAGCAGTGCCCGAGAGGCTGCTCTGATAGATCACTGTATGGGCCAGTTTTATGGAGGTTTCTGGTCATGTTGTATGGTCTGGTGGGCCAATTTTTTATGTTGATGTCCCTTATATCAATTACCACAAACATTTCCTGTAGCAAGCATAAATGCACGCAGTCTCCCATACCTTGAAAAACACCTACATAGCGTGTCTTTACAAGTTCAAAAATATCCTTTTTGCAAACATCGGCCACTTTTTTAGCTATCTGATTTGCTAATGGGGACCACTTTGATTTTGGTAACTGGGCTATTTTCTTGAGTATTCAGACAAATATCAAGTAAAAACTATCGAGATGCAGAAATATCAAATTGTTTGTACAATTATTGTTAATGTTTTTTAATATAGTTTGTACATTTTTAGCTGTTTTTAAATGTAACTGTTTATTGTAATTTAGTGTCATTGTGGGGTTTGTAGGGGTATAGGGTGAGAAGTAAATTAATTATGATTAATTAATAATCTTTTTTTGAATTGGTATTATTCAATTGATAATTAATTATGTAAATTGTGCAATTAATTTAGTTTTTAAGTTATGCTTCAGATGTAGGTTGTAGGGTTTGTAGGGGTACTGGGTAGAAAGTAAATCAATTATAATTAATTAATTATTCATTAATAAATATTTAATTCATAAATAATTATGTAAATTGTGTAATTTAGATATTTGTAAAGTTATATTTCAGGAGCAGGTTGTTTTGTTTGTAGGGGTACAGGGTGGGAAGTTAATTAACATAATGTATTCATTATCAGTAAATTATTATTAAATGTTTAGTTGATAATTATATAAATTATATAAATTATGTAAATTGTGTGATTATTATAATTTTTAAGATATATTTTAGGCGTGGGTTGTTGAGTTTATATGATACAGAATTGGAAATTATTAAATAAATAATTTGTGATAATTAATAATTTATGAAGTATTTAATTGATAAGTATGTACATTTTGAAACTATATTTGTTAAGTTATATTTTAGGTGTGTGTTTAGTTTATAGGGGTACAGGGTGGGAAGTTATTTGAGTAATAAATTAAAAATGAGTTATTCTTTTATTAAAATTGTGTTATTTATTATGTAAATTGTGTTATGCTTTTTAATTTTTGTTACATTTTAATTGTTGGCTGTTAGGATTGTGAGACTATAGTGTGGTATTTTAATGAAATGAATATTATTTGTTTTAATTGATGATAAATTATTAAAAAATGAAATCATTATGGAATATGTTTACATTTTAACATTTAGATGTACAATTTTTCAATGTAAATATTTATATTTTTTGTTATTTAAGAGTTATTAAAATATGTAAGTGAACTACTCTCTCTCTATTGTTGCACAGACTGGAGTGCGAAAAGTAAATTTTACCCCTCCTGAGTCCTACGCTTTCCCTACTGTCGCACAGACTGGAGTAGGAATAGTAAATTCTACCTCTCCTGTGTTTACCGCTTTTCCTACTGTTGCACAGACTGGAGTGAGAATAGTAAATTGTACCTCTCCTGAGTCTAACGCTTTCCCTATAGTTGCACAAACTGTAGTGGGAATAGTACATTCTACCCCTCTTGACTCCAGAGCTATCCCTACTGTTGCACAGACTGGAGTGGGAATAGTCAATTTTACCCCTTCTGATTCCAACGCTTTTCCTACCATTGCACAGACTGTAGTCGGAATAGATACATTTTACTCCCCTCAGTCTAATGCTTTACCTACTGTTGAACAGACTGCAGTGGGAATAATAAATGTTACCCCTCCTGAGTCTAACGCTTTCCCTACAGTTGCACAAACTGGAGTGGGAATAGTAAATTTTACCCCTCCTGAGTCCAACGCTTTCCCTACTGTTGCACTGACTGGAATGGGAATAGTCTATTTTACCTCTTCTGATTCCATGCTTTTTCTACCATTGCACAGACTGGAGTGGGGATAGTAAATGTTACTCCCCTCAGTCTAACACTTTCCCTACTGTTGCACAGACGGCAGTGCGAATAATACATGCTACCCCTCCTGAGTCCAACGCTTTCCCTACTGTTGCACAGACTGGAGTGGGAACAGTAAATGTAACCTCTCCTGAGTACAATGCTTTCCCTATTGTTGCACTGACTGGAGTGGGAATTGCACATTTTACTCCTCCTGAGTTTAACGTTTTCTCAGCTGTTGTATAAATTGGAGTGGGAATAGTATATTTATTATTTATATAATTAAATCTTATTATAAATATGGTTTAAATATATATTATGTGTTTGTGTATTTCAAATTTATGTTTTTTTTATATAAATGTATGTAATTTTTAAGATACTTTTAATAAAAAGTATTTTTACATATGGTTTACTTTTTATGTATAATTAAAATGGACATATTTATTGCAGTTTATACGTTGCACTTTTTAATTTTTTATGTATGTATAAACATATATATATAGTTATGTTATACAAGTTAAAATAAATATTTATTTTAATTGTTGTACATTATGGTGCCGATTCCGATCCGTTAAAAATATTCCCCGTACAAATCGTATCCGGATTTTTTACGTACGAATCGTACAAGTCCCGTACAAACTGGCAAGTACGATTCGTATGTTAAAAAATCCATACAAATCGCATTGGGAAAATTCCCCGACACGTCCTCGGGTCGGAAAAAGTGTCCGACACGTCCCCGGACAGTTTTACGTACGAATCGGGAAACTGAAGTCCGAGCGCGCAAGTATGATCCGTCCCGTCCGTCCGAATGCACAACCGTATGGAAAAAACACAGTACAGAGCGAACTCCCATAGCAACCATGGAGACGTCCAAACATGTGCCCGCATACGCGCCGCACACCCCCCCAGCCCACCCCCCCAAGTACGCGCCGTACCCCCACCCCCCCATGTACGCGCTATACCCCCACCCCGTATGTACACGCCGTACCCCCACCCCACCCCGTATGTACGGTGCATACCCCCACCCCACCCCACCCCGTAGGTACGGAGCATACCCCCACCCCACCCCGTATGTACGGTGCGTACCCCCACCCCTGTATGTACGGAGCGTACACCCACCCCCGTATGTATGGTGTGTACCCCACCCCCATATGTACAGAGCGTACCCCCACCCCGTATGTACGGTGTGTACTCCCACCCCCGTATGTACGGAGCGTACCCCCACCCCCGTATGTACGGTGCGTACCGCGCTGGGGGTACGCACCGTACATACGGGGGTGGGGGTACGCACCATACATACGGGGGTGGGGGTACGCTCTGTACATACGGGGTGGGGGTACGCTCTGTACATACGGGGTGGGGGTACGCTCCGTACCTACGGGGTGGGGTGGGGGTACGCACCGTACATATGGGGGTGGGGGTACGGCGCGGACATGGGGGGGTGCTGGGGTACGGCGCGGACATGGGGGGGCTGGGGGTACGGTGCGGATGTGTAGGGATGGGGGTACGGTGCGTACCGGGCCCCCTTTTCGCCGTGCATCGTGGCGTACTTAACTTTTCCGGCACTTTTTGGGTCCCGTAAAAATATTGCCGCGCGAAGTGCTGTGGGTACGAATCGTACTTGCTGGTCCGTAAAACGCTGCCTGACTCCGTGCGAATGTCACGTACGCGGTGTCCCGGATCGGAATTGTGGGTATATTTTAGCCGGTCGGTGTTTTTTACGATTCGTACGGAAAGGTGTTTCCGTACGAATCGTACTTGCATATTTGTAAGGTATTTTTCCCGGGTACGAGTCGGACGGAGAAAACGCTCCGTCCGACGATTCGTACCCGGTTTTCCAGGATCGGAATCGGCCCCTATATATGTGTATATAAACATACACTTTGATATATGCGTGTGTATTTGTTTAAATTGGTAAATATTTATATATATTTTTAAATATTATTTAAACATTTTTAATTTACATTATATTAATGTTATATGTTAAAATATTTACGTTTTACTTATTTAAACTACATATATAGTAAAAAACAATATTTTTGTATATATTTTTCTATATCAGTGTAAAACGACTTTTTAATGATATTTTTGTACTTATCATTATATGTATAGAAAAATGATATTTTTGTGATCTATATTTTTGACACTATATTATGGTATCAAGATATTTATGGTTTGGATATTGTGCCAGTGAACCTTTTCTGTCCCAGTTTGACCCTGGAGGAGAGAGGACATTTTTACTTTAAAGCTATCCAATGTCTCAGCCTTTAAACAATTTGGCTATTCACGGACACTACTCAGGAGATGTGTAAAAAGCGTTTGGCGTAACAACACTTCGAATAACAACACATTTAAGAGATGAATAACTTTGCGTTTCATGTCCTGTTCTAATAAAAAGTGTCAATGCGTATTAACTTAAAGCTGCAAAACTAGATTGTGGTTCAGATCAAAAGTTATGAAATAGTCAGGCATTATAACGGGAACCAATGCTAAATATTCATTCAGTAGAAATTGATGACAGGCTGTAAAAAGCTCCAAAATATGACTCTGTCCCCTGGAGGTTCTTACGGAGAGCTCAGGTGAAGCCAAACAGCAAGTACATGTGAGTAGAACAGAGCGAAAGCCCAAGTTTGTTAAAATATTTTACCTTTTCACTTATCTTGAAGACTGCACAAAAAGACTGTGGTGTGAATATACATTGAGAAGGAGCCTTTAATGGCTGAAGTGCAATTCAAGATTGTGAGATCAACCTGGTACCCTCCCCGCTACAGGCTCAACTTTTCTAGATTGCCTTGAGCCAGTGCAAAGTATCTAAAGATGGCCAAATAGGTCATGATGGCAGTATCTGGAGTTTCTGCTAAACATGTTTTCCAGGCCAGGATTTGCATTGAGTAGTGGGAATACTCTTCCAATTGAAGTAGTAAGGAGCTGGGGGTAGTAGAAGCTGTTGCAGTAGAGGTAGCAGTGGTGTTATTATTATATCATTCTTAATCTTATTCTTTTTATTCATAGTAGTAATATAATAATAGTAATCATCATCGTAATAAAAGTACTATTTACTAGTAGAGACAGTAACAGTAGTATAAGTTTCAATAGTAACAGTAGTAATGGCGACATTATTATCAATGATATATTAGTAATAATCATAATAACTACTACTACTAGTAGATACAGTAGTAGTAGTATACATTTCAATAGTAATGGTGAGATTATTATTAATTAGATACTAGTAATAATCATAATAATAATAGTACTACTACTAGTAGAGGCAGTGAGAGTACAAGTTTCAACAGTAATCGAAGTAATGGCAAGATTATTAATATTATTAAGGATTTTATCATTGTAATATCATAATAATAACAGTCTTACTAGTAGTAGAGGCAGTAGTAATAAAATCTTTATTCGATTTTTTTGAAAAACCATAAAAGCACAATCAAAATTACATAGACATAGCAATATGTTTACAATACATCACAGTACCACACCTATGTACCTATGAGTTAGAGTATAAATATGCAACTCATCTAAACATGAATCATATTATTCCATACACAGGAAGAAAGAAGTAACATTTGAGAAGTATACTAGTACTAGGCCACTCTTCTGATATGGCTTCAAGGTCATTGGTGACATTTAATATCCTATACGCTAACCCTAAGGAAATAGGCTCAGTAAATAGCCATGTACAATAAGATTCTTAAAACCAAAATTCTAAGAGTTATTAAAACATTAATTTCATAATGGCCATATAGGTTACAATTAAATTAACCATTCTTTTTTTAATTCTTGATATCATCTAAAATCTATTAAAAATTGCTACTCTATAAATAGGATAAAATATAGGAATTCAAATACAGTTCATTAGTATCAATATCAGTCTCACTGTTTTACTGGGGATTTCATCATCCTGCTTCTCAATCTCCAAGCGTATAGCAGATATCTAGACAAGGAAAAAATTAACCACTCTGAACGGTCACTTTCTGAAAATTTGAATGATATCTAGTAAATGCTTTGTGGATAAGATACGGCATATCAGGATTAGCCAGGATCTTCTGATAAAAGTGTACTTAGGACAGAAAACCAAAAAATGTTCTTCAGTTCCAGGGCTGGCGGTACACAAAGGGAATTAGGCAACATATTACTGCCTTTCCATACAAAATCCATTTACTGGCAAAATTCCACATCTGAATTTTAGGAACCGAGATTTCGCTAATAGTGGTTCAATGCGATTCAGAAAATTTGTTTGATCCATACTGTCTTTAAAGTCCAGAAACCTCCTCATCTGATCCCCCGGAGTTCCCAATTTAACCATAATTCGTTATTATAGTGCCAATATCTCTTTTTAAGACATATCAAAGATTTTTTCTGGATACAAACAGGGTTCGCCCAGAGCTCACTCATGCCCAGTCTTTATAACCAACTCTTCACATACTTGAGCCACGATATACTCTCTTTGGTGTCTAATGCAATCACATCAAGCAAATAATGATTCAAAGGTAGTGGTGAGTTCTTGGACCAAACTCTGATCCAGTAGGCAAGAGGTCTAAAAGCAGCCACAGGTGCTATATTTTTAAGCTCCAGAACCAGGTGCATGCAAGTCTGGGGGATATTCTGGGGGAGTTCCAAAACTGCTCTCATCAAAACATTTTCAGTTTTTTTGATAACTCCCATGTTGCTCTGATCCCATAACTCCATGCCATACAGCCCGGCTCCGATACCTTTGGCTCGATAAATTTCAATAACTGGGGCAACTGGCCTCTCAATTGATATTTTCAATGTTTTTGCCTAGAGCAGAGCTTATCTGTTGAAGTGATAGCAGGCTCTTTGCAATTCGTAGGGCCCATGATAATAAATTTGTCAGCCTGACACCCAGATAGTCAAATTGCTTCGCTTGCTCCAGTGGGGTATCTCCTAGTTTAACCACTCCCCTAAAAGATTTATGTGGATTAAATGTCATAAATGTTGCTTTTGTGGCATTTACTTCCAACCCAAGTTCCCCACAAGATGCTAAAACCGGTCCAATAAGTTTTGGAGCCCCATTGGGGTCCTAGAGACGAGTAGTGTCTCATAAGCAAAAAGCAAAGACACAACTGTGTGACTGCTAGATTCGGGAGGATCGCCTTTGAAGTCAGCTAGTGTTTCTATCAGACCATTAATGTATAGGGTGAACAGACTAGGCAACAATATACATCCTTGTTGCACCCCTCTGTTCACCCTTATACGGTCGGTCACTTCACCCTTCTTCCCCCATCTGATTTGAGCATAGTTGTCCCAATGTAGTCTTAGGAGTATCTGCAACAAATAGCTTAGGACCTCTATCATGTCCAGGGCTCCCCACAGTTTCTCATGGGGAATTAAATCAAATGAGGCACGTAAGTCCACAAACACAATTCACACATGTTCTTTTTTGATAGCCACATATTAACATATTATTGTTAAAAACCTGAACAAAAAGTTTCACGGTACTCGTGTTCTCTCTGAAACCCGCCTGTAGAAGGAGACAATATCTGTCCTTCCCTTTACCAATCTTGGAGCCTCTCCAACAGGTGCCTGTAGAATAATTTTTGTGCTGTGTCAACCAGGCTAATGGGCCTATAATTTGTGGGATTACTTTTATCCCCCTTCTTAAACACAGGTCCTACTTCCGCTTCCAACCAGGAGCCAGGAATTTCTGCACCCTTCAGAATAGCGTTAAAACTGAGGTGAAGAATGACTCATCAGCTTTCCGGTTCTGAAAGAAAAAGATCACCTGGAATTTTCTAAAGTCCGGGTGCTTCATCCTTTTGTAATGTGGCTACTGCCACCTGTATATCTTGTAGCCTGAAAGATGTCAGGTTTACCTCCTATGTAGCATTGGCCAGAGCCCTAGGAGATAATTCACTTGCCCCTGGCCTGGTATCCGCCACCCCTACATAGAACAAAAATGGTGTACGCAGATCAGTGGTTGTATGTGCTAGTCTTCTGGGGTTTTGCTTCTTAGTAGGTGCCAAATCTGTTTTCGGTCCTCAATTTGTGCTGCAGTATTTCAATCTCTCCAAAGCCCCTCATGCCAATTCCTTTTTGCCTTGTTTTGAGCTATTTTATAATGTTTCTTTTTAAGGACCACAGTACTCCTACAGCCAGTTTTAATAGCCACCATCAGTTCTGCCCTTGCTGCCTTGCAGTGGTAATCATACCACTCAACCTTATTATTATTGGTTCCCACGTTCTTCCCCACCTTATAAAAAAGTGTTTTAATATGGCCCATTAGTCTATTAAATATATCCAACACGAGTTGTGCCTCATTAGTACATTTATTCAGATCAACCATTGAGTGTGCTACAATGTTGTAGATTTGTGCGATGGTGTCATCACACCTTTCTATCATAGGCCACTTAACCCTCCTTCTAGCGTTACTGAGAACAATTGGATTAGACGGACTTCCCTGTAAGAGGAACTGAGGGAGAGTGAACACGTCAGACAGTTCTAAAGATAAGGCATTATGGTCGCTAACTAATCTTTCAATGACCCACATTTCTGATACGTTGCACCATATAAGTACATCCAATAAAATGTAATCTATCCTGGATTTACAGTTAACTCTTTTAAAGGTGTGTCTTAATACCTTATAAAGGCCGAGCGGCCATTACAAGCCCAAAGGCCATACTTAAGAGTGATAGAGGCAACTTGGAATGCTACCCTCACATTGTTAACGGTCCTCACTTGATTCAAGCTTGGGATGCCCAGTTCAGCATCCTCCTCATCTGTGACATTCAATGTGACTTCTAGGGGTTCGGAAGTGATATTCATGTTTGCAGCAAGTATAAAGTTGGTAAGAGCCCCTTCTCTTTCCAGAAACTTGTCATGGGCCATTATAGTGGGCAAGTCCTGGTTCTGCGCAGGGAATCTGTTATAGAGGTTAACCAGAAGCACAGATTGTTCACCATTGGTGCTTTTAACGTTCGAAGCTAGTAGATCAATAGAATTAGTGTCAAGCTTTTTAACGGTGCAGTTCAGGTGACCCATGGGAGATGGCACAGCTTCTATACTAAAATTAGTGAAACCCACCTATGTACTTCGTCAATGGCCCATGTCTCTTGGAAAAGGCATATGTCGTAACTGTCAACAACTTTCCCCACTCCTCACATTTAACTTTAGACTTGAGGACAGCTAGATTCCAAGACCATATCCTAAACTCCTTAGTATGCTCTGGGTATAGAAGGGATTGCCTCCCCGCGTCATTGGCCACAGTGATCCTAGTGGATTGTGGTAGATCTAATGATAAACATGAACGGGAGCCTACCTCCACTAAGCTACCTTGATCACATCAGTATGGCAATCCCTCTACCTGTCGTGTGCTGCCATTCCCGATCTCCTCATTAGGCTGCCTCATTTTAGGTGAATGCGGGATATTATCCAGTTGGCTGGTCGGAAGCCTCGCACTCTCTGGATTAGGCACCGAAGCCTTGCTGTGTGGAGTATACTTAAACTGAATCATAGATCCATTAGGGGGTGAAGTACACTGGTCCAAGTTGACTAGTCCATCCCCCAAATTCCCACTAGCTAGTTCCAGGGTGATGTAGTCATGTTTAACCCCTTGTGTGCCCATGACGAGCTGGACTCGTCATGGAGCACAGTCGCGCTGTGCCCATGACGAGTCCAGCTCGTCATGAGGCATTCCCTGGGGAATCCCTCTGGTGCGGGCACCAGAGGGATTCCCTTTAATTAAAAATAGCCTCGGGAGCTGGGGAAGAGCTTCCCCAGCTCCCGAGGCCCCCCCCCCCTTTCACTGTAATGACGATTGCTCCGACGTCATTACAGTGAAAGTGAAACTGAAATGAGCCAAGAGGCTCATTTCAGTTTCACTTTCAACGTGCTCCGGGGGCTATCTCAGCCCCCTGAGCACGTAGAAAGACGGGAGAGGTATCATTGGAAAGGGGAGAATCTCCCCTTTCCAATGGTACCCCTCCGCAGTGGATCCCTGCGTGGGGATCGCCACAGGAGGGCAATCCCCAAGCAGGGATCCACCCACTAGACACCAGGGAGGGGGGAGCGGCCCCTTGGGCAAGGGCCTTTGCTCCTCCCAACTGACGTTGGCACCATTTAGTCTTTTTGGCCCCCCTGGGGGGCATATGGGGGCATTAGCCCCCAATCTGCCCCCCCCCAGGGGGGTAAAAAGCCCACTAGACACCAGGGAATAAAAAATAAAAAAAATAGGGGTGGGGGCTGCCCAAAACGGGCAGGCCCATGCCCCCCCCCCAATTACTACAGTCTTTCTGCCCCCCCCGGGGGGCAGATGGGGCATTGGCCCCTAATCTGCCCCTTCGGGCGGGCAGAAAGCACACTAAACACCAGGGATTCGTTTTTAGGTTTTTTGTAGGGTGGGGGCTGCCCGCTACGGGCACACCAATGCCACCACCATTACAGCCTTAAGGGGCATCGGCCCCCAATCTGCCCCCCCGGTGGGGCAAAAAGCCCACTAGACACCAGGGAATTGTAAAAAAAATAGGGGTGGGGGCTGCCCAAAACGGGCAGGCCCATGCCCCCACCCAACCCCCCAATTATCACAGTCTTTCTGCCCCCCCCGGGGGGCAGATGGGGCATTGGCCCCTAATCTGCCCCTTCGGAGGGGCAGAAAGCCCACTATACACCAGGGATTTGTTTTCAGTTTGTTTTAGGGTGGGGGTTTTCCTGAAACGGGCACGCCAATGCCCCCACCCACCCGCCACCATTACAGCCCCTGGGGGCAGATGGGGCATTGGCCCCCAATCTGCCCCCCGGGGGGGCAAAAAGACCACTAGACACCAGGGAATTTTACAAAAAATAAAAATAGGGGTGGGGGCTGCCCAAAACGGGCAGGCCCATACCCCCACCCCACCCCACCCCCCAATTATTACAGTCTTTCTCTCCCCCCCGAGGGGCAGATGGGGCATTTTTCCCTAATCTGCCCCTTCGGGGGGGCAGAAAGCCCACTAAACACCACAGATTTTTTTGCGCAATAATTTTTAGGGTGTGGGCTGCCCGAAACGGGCACCCCAATGCCCACACCCTCCCCCTCACAAAAATGAGAGTCTTTCTGCCCCCCAGGAGGCAGATGGGAGCTGTAGCCCCCAATGTGGCCCCCCCTGGGGGAGCAGAATGCCCACTAGAAACCATGGATTTTTTTGTTTTATTAGTGTAGGGGTAGGGGCTCCCCAAAATGGGCATGACAATACCCCACCCCACCCCCAGAGAAATTCCAGTCTTTCTGCCCCCCCCGGAGGGCAGAAGGTGGCAGTGGCCCCTGATCTGCCCCCTGGGGGGGCAGAGAGCCCACTAGGCGCCAGCGAGTACGCAGCCTTTTTTTATGCATGGGGGTGGGGGCTCCCCAAAATGGTCATACCAATGCCCACACCCCCACAAAAAATAGCCACAGTCTTTCTGCCCCTTTAGGGGCATATCAGGATGAAACCCCCTTCCCCGATTCCCCCCCAGGGCGGCAGAAAGCCCACTGGGCTCCGAACTTTTTTTAGCAATGTGCATACCTGTGGATTTTGGGCCCTAGCGCAGTTGGCACGTAGGCAAACCTAGCAAACCTGTACATTTTTTTAAACTAGACACCGAGGGGAATCCTGGATGGGGTGACTTCACTGGCTCTCAACAGGTTCTGTTACCCAGAATCCATTACAAACCTAAAAATGTGTCCAAAATAACACATTTTCCTCACATTTCTGTGGTGGAAAGTTCTGGAATCTGCGTGGGTCCACAAAATTCCACCCACCCTGCGTTCCCCAAAGTCTTCAGAGAACAATGGTGCCTCACAAGTTGTGGCATCACCGGGCTGACACAAATTTCCTACCACCCAGCGTTCCCCCGGGTCTCCTGATAAAAACGGTGCCTCACTCGTGTGGGAGGCCCAAGTACCCGCGACAGGCAAGGGCCCAAAACGTAGTGAGGCGACATGAAAATTGCCTTCCTCAAAACGACCTGATTTTGCAAGGGGGGGTCACCTGGGTTTTTGGCCCGGTGCTCGGCAGCCACCTAGGGGAACCTACCAAACCCACACATTTCTGAAAACTAGACACCCGGGGGATTCCAGGGAGGTATGGCTTGCGTGGATCCCCCAACGTTTCCTTACACAGAATGCCCTGCAAACCTCAAATTTAGCTGAAAAAATC
This sequence comes from Triturus cristatus, assembly GCF_964204655.1. Taxonomy (NCBI): domain Eukaryota; kingdom Metazoa; phylum Chordata; class Amphibia; order Caudata; family Salamandridae; genus Triturus; species Triturus cristatus. The sequence goes on from NC_140595.1 coordinate 310,715,674, forward strand.
ACCTTTTTCACACATTTTTGTGTGGGAAAGTTGTGGCATCACCGGGCTGACACAAATTTCCTACCACCCAGCATTCCCCCGGGTCTCCCGATAAAAATGGTACCTCACTTGTGTGGGTCGGCCTAGTGCCCGCGACAGGAAACAGCGCAAACGCATCATGGACACACCTCAATTTCGCTGTCAAAAATGAACCTTTTTTGGCAAAGTGCCTAGCTGTAGTTTTTGAACCCTAGCTCTGCCGGCACCTAGGGAAACCTACCAAACCCACACATTTCTGAAAACTAGACACCCGGGGGATTCCAGGGGGGTATGGCTTGCGTGGATCCCCCAACGTTTCCTTACCCAGAATGCCCTGCAAACCTCAAATTTAGCTGAAAAAAATCACCTTTTTCACACATTTTTGTGGGGAAAAGTTGTGGCATCACCGGGCTGACACAAATTTCCTACCACCCAGCGTTCCCCCGGGTCTCCCGATAAAAACGGTGCCTCACTTGTGTGGGAGGCCCAAGTACCCGCGACAGGCAAGGGCCCAAAACGTATTGAGGCGACATGAAAATTGCCTACCTCAAAACGACCTGGTTTTGCAAGGGTGGTCACCTGGGTTTTTGGCCCGGTGCTCAGCGGCCACCTAGGGGAACCTACCAAACCCACACATTTCTGAAAACTAGACACCCGGGGGATTCCAGAGAGGTATGGCTTGCGTGGATCCCCCAACGTTTCCTTACCCAGAATGCCCTGCAAACCTCAAATTTAGCTGAAAAAATCACCTTTTTCACACATTTTTGTGTGGGAAGTTGTGGTATCACCGGGCTGACACAAATTTCCTACCACCCAGTGTTCCCCCGGGTCTCCCGATAAAAACGGCGCCTCACTCGTGTGGGAGGCCCAAGTACCCGCGACAGGCAAGGGCCCAAAACGTATTGAGGCGACATGAAAATTGCCTACCTCAAAACGACTTGGTTTTGCAAGGGGGGTCACCTGGATGTTTGGCCCGGTGCTCGGCGGCCACCTAGAGGAACCTACCAAACCCACACATTTCTGAAAACTAGACACCCGGGGGATTCCAGGGAGGTATGGCTTGCGTGGATCCCCCAACGTTTCCTTACCCAGAATGCCCTGCAAACCTCAAATTTAGCTGAAAAAATCACCTTTTTCACACATTTTTGTGTGGGAAAGTTGTGGCATCACCGAGCTGACACAAATTTCCTACCACCCAGCGTTCCCCCAGGTCTCCCGATAAAAACGGTGCCTCACTCGTGTGGGAGGCCCAAGTACCCGCGACAGGCAAGGGCCCAAAACGTATTGAGGCGACATGAAAATTGCCTACCTCAAAACGACCTGGTTTTGCAAGGGGGGGGTCACCTGGGTTTTTGGCCCGGTGCTCGGCGGCCACCTAGGGGAACCTACCAAACCCACACATTTCTGAAAACTAGACACCTAGGGGATTCCAGGGAGGTATGGCTTGCGTGGATCCCCCAACGTTTCCTTACCCAGAATGCCCTGCAAACCTCAAATTTAGCTGAAAAAAATCACCTTTTTCACACATTTTTGTGTGGGAAAGTTGTGGCATCACCGGGCTGACACAAATTTCCTACCACCCAGCGTTTCCCCGGGTTTGGAAATTTGTGGATCCACGCAGATTCCAGAACTTATCACCAGAGAAATGTGGAGAAAATGTGTTTTTTTTGGCAATTATTTAGGTTTACAAGGGATTCTGGGTAACAGAACCTGGTGGGAGGCAGTCAAGTCAACCCATTATGGATTTCCCTGGGTGTCTAGTTTTCAAAAATGTATAGGTTTGCTAGGTTTCCCTAGTTGCTGGCAGAGCTATGGTTAAAAAACTACAGCTAGGCACTTTGCCAAAAAAGGGTCATTTTTCGCTACGAAATTGAGGTGTGTCCACCTTATGTTTTGCGCCGTTTCCTGTCGCGGGCACTAGGCTGACCCACACAAGTGAGGTACCATTTTTCTCGAAAGATTTTGGGGAACGCGGGGTGGGTGGAAATTTGTGGATCCACGCAGATTCCAGACCTTTCCACCAGATAAATGTGGGGAAAAAGTGTTTTTTGGGCAATTGTTTAGGTTTGCAAGAGATTCTGGGTAACATAACCTGGTGGGAGGCAGTCAAGTCACCCCATCTTAGATTCCCCTGGGTGTCTAGTTTTCAAAAATGTATAGATTTGCTAGGTTTCCCTAGGTGCCGGCAGAGCTAGGGTTAAAAAACTACAGCTAGGCACTTTGCTAAAAAAGGGTAATTTTGCATTGTGAAAATGTGGTGTGTTCACGTTGGGTTTTGAGCCATTTCCTGTCGTGGGCACTATGCCTACCCCTACAAGTGAGGTACCATTTTTATCAGGAGACTTAGGGTAATTCAGATTTGTAAAGGAACTGTTATTACCTATTGACTTTCGATACATTTCTGCCTTCCAAATAAAAGTCATTGTGTAAAAAAGAAGTCATTCTAAAAAATGACTGATAATTCTCTTGCTAGTATGAGTATTCCCAATTTCGGAAATGTGCAAATATCTACTGTTTCTAAACTCTATAGTTTGTTCCCATTTCAGAAATACATAGGTGTCTTTCATACCGATTTTTCCATGTACACATTTTTACAGAATAATTACTATATACCCGGTACATAATAAAAAACCATTGCAAGTTGCTACTCAGTTTTTGGACCTGGGTTCGTCGGGTTCTTGGTGAACCTACAAGTCCTATATAGCCCCATCAACCAGTAATGTCCAGCGGATGTAACGGTATATTGCTTTCAAAGAGCTGTCATAATTAGAAGAAGTTACAGGTGAAAACGTTGACACAAAAGTCTTTTTTATTCAACAAATTTTCAATTTATCCTATATTTAACTGTTAGTTTCTATAAAAAAACCTTGATGGACCTACACAAATGACCCCTTGCTGAATTCAGAATTTTGTCTACTTCTGTAAAATGTATAGCTTTCCAGGATCCATTATTGCTTTTGTACCCATTTCTACCATTAACTGGAAGGAGGTCGAAAGCACAAAAAATAGCAAAAATAGGCTATGTCCCAGAAAAATGCCAAAACGGTGTAAAAACTTTTGAGTTTCTGACAAAAGTCTGGTATCCCCTAAAAGCTGGGACAATGGTGATTTCAGCCCCACAAACCCTTTTTTGATAACACTTGCAGGGAAAAACTCAGAAGCTTTCATTTGCAGCCCGTTTACCCATTTTCCCCCCAAAAAACCTAGATTTTGCTGTATTTTGGCTCATTTCTGTGACCCCTCCAGGGGAATCCACAAACCCTGAGTACCTTCAGAATTCCCATGATGTTGGAAGAAAAGGACGCAAATTTAGCGTGGATACCTTATGTGGTCAAAAAGTTACAGGGGCCTCAGCGCGCACTACCCCAAATAGCCAAAAAAAAGCGTGGCACAGGAGGGGAAAAGGCCTGGCAGCGAAGGGGTTAATCACTTAAGGGACAACGTCTTGCAGCTACTATATCAGACGGCATTGTCTAACCTGTCTTATCTACTGAGTTACTTTATTAATTAATGTCTCACAGGTTTCTTCTGTCACAGATACCAGTTTAGGTACAGTTGTCATATATTTCTATTTCTACGTCTACTCTCATCTTGCATGTTCTCAGGACCTATGCAAATTTTCCCATACTTAAACTTGATAGTCCGTTTCATGTGCTGCCTAGCCCCCTGTGGATACATAGCTGGTGCCCCTCCTAGAGCCATCCGGGAGGGTGGTACCACCCTAGCTCTCCCCTGCGTCGGGCCCATACCGGAGGTTTTATCATGATCCCAGGTGCCAACTTGTAAAGGGGCATATGATGTTGCCCTTGACACAACCCCCTCATGTCTGCACCATGATGATGACTCCTTGCTCATGTAACATAGCGCGGAATCCTGGCATGCCTTAGGGGCCTTGGAGGCTGCCACAGAACTAAGTTGCGGTTCAACATATGAAGGGGTATTTCCAGACCCCACAGCAGTCGGTGCCCTTTTATTGACCTGGAGGCCAGTGTTCTCTGCAGTCCCTCTGCTAGTTCCAAGTGGGTGGCTCATGTTAATAGTGTCAGTAAGTCTTCCCACAGTTTCAGGAGTGATACTTCATTAACTAGTTGCTTAACAATTTAGTTTAAGCCCACTTAATTCGCTCTGACAGGAGCACTTGCTAGTATTCAATAAGTAACTTTCAGCCACACTCTTAGACCCCCTAGCAGAAGTACAAGTATCAACAATATCAGCATTCTCAGCCACAGTACTCAAATGTACCAATGGTTTAAATGGATTTTCACATATAATTTCAGATGTCACAGCTGGGCCCAGAAAAATATCACTTGGACCAGACTAAGGTGCATTCTGCAATAATGTCGAAAGGCTACAAGCCCCGACTAGTTGCCTACTACAACTGTACCCTCTGCCTCTTTGCCTTCTTTGGGAACAGGAACCATAGTTATGGCTGTCCTAGAAAAGGTATTTCCTGAGGGGTTTTTCTTTTTGAAAATGTCCGGCACTCTCTGTCCTGTGACAGGCAGCTTATCACGACCACTGAGTAAACTCTCCACCTCTTCTATTAACGGATCTATATCATTGGCCACACAAGTATCCACAGCACTAGATACAGCCCATTTATCCATCTTAGTAGTCCCATTAGGGCTCCCTTTTGCCTTCCTTTTACCCATTACTAAGGAGGCCCGTTGCCAAGGATTACCAAACCTTAGCGTGACAAAGAAGCATGAACAGCAGAAATGCAGTCAGCCAAGAAGAGCAAAGGATGCCAATGTGGGGCCCAGCACAGCTATCTCCCCTGTAGGCTTCGCAGATTGATGTCAAATACAGGCTGCAAGACTAAGGCAATCACCGGATGCCAATAGCCAAGTCAACTCTGAGTTTAATACACGCAGGTCCAACAGAGATGGGAGACACTAAAGTACAAGCAGAGAAGTATAGCTACGATACCTGCAACATTAAATAGTGTCCAGTGGGCTTAATTGATGGTAACAATGGCGAGAAAATTCAGAGCCAAGACGGGCAGCCCAAGCCCAGCCTCCTCCGGGCTCCAACGGGTGTTGACGGGCCTGCCCTTGGCCCGGGCTTCGCCCGTGTGCCGCATGCACGCATCCCACGCTGCAGGGGAAGAGGCAGCGCTTTACGCGGGATGACACAGCCTTCAAATGGCAGCAGCTGTGGACAATCAACAGCGATGGACCCTGAGACTTGAAGTCCCCACCAGGGGGCTGCAGGCGTTGTCACGGGCCGGTGTGGAGCAAAGAAAGGTTTCCCGTGCTGCGGGGGGAGAGGCAGCACTTTATGCGTGATGACACTGCCTCCCCCTGGCAGCAGTTGTGGACAATCAGGAGCGATGGACCCTGGGACTGGAAGTACCACCAGAGCACTGCAGGTGTCGTCTGGGGCCGGTGATGAGCAAAGAAAGTCATCCTACTAATAGTAGAGGCAGTCGTAGTAGTATACGCTTCAGTAGTAATAGTAGTAATGGCGAGATTATTATTATTGATAATAATGATATTCTAATAGTAATAATCATAATAATACAGTACTACTAATAGTAGAGGCAATATTAGTATAAGTATCAAAGTAATAGCAGAAATGGCAAGATGATTATTATCATTAACGATAAATAATAATACCAGTTCTACTACTAGCACTACTACTACCACTACTCTAGTACTACTTCTTCTACTCCAACATACCTGGTCTTCCGCAATAACAATTCCTATGAGTTACCATGCTTTCCTTCCTCACATTTTCTCGTTTTGTTTTACAATATCACCCATGATCCTCCTATGAGTCAGCTCTTACAAGCGAGTGTTATGAAATCAGCTTCAATCACGCAATGTTTCATAACAGACACTGGAGGAATGTTTGTAGCGTCAGTTTAAGAACACCTGTAATTCTACTTTGAGGTAAAAGGTTAATTTCTAGTTCAAGTGGAACACTTACAACAAGCATGCCTTCTTTTTAAGGGCTCCTTGTTAATGATGTGCGACTTGTATCACTCAGCACCTGCTGAAGGCCGGAATTAAAACATTCTCAAGACTGAAACGTATGTCAAGTACACAACAGGTAGACCAGTTAGGCATGCCATCAGTTGGTGTATGACGGGCAGCGACTGCATCAAGCAACACCTAAACAATAGAGGTGCATCACTGGCTTTAACTTAAATGTACACATACTTGAAAATGGAGTAATTACTCTGGGAACCTATCACCTAGGGTGAAATGTGGCTAGCGGGACACGTCCCCAAAAATGAATACGTTGTAGGAAATTCACTACAACAACCAGAAAAGCCATCTGAAGATTTGACCAGGCTTTAATGTATATTTTAATTAGTCACTTTTAAAGAAACCCCAGCTCAAGAGTAACACGAAACTGTAGAAAAGCAAAGTAACAAATCAATAAATGTAAAAAAAAGGAAGGAAAAAAGAGAAATCGACTCTCTAATAAAAATTTTAAGAAAAAAATCATTGAAAAAGTAATAACACTTTTAATGGACATTTCATCATAAGAAAGCCCAGTTTAATAATGACGGGAGATGTATCGACTTTCACCTTTTCCCCTGGAAAGCTAGAACTCCACCTCAAATCTTTCCGAGAAATCGCCTTACTAAACTAAGTGCATGTTATCTTCCCACATATATTTGTCAAAATAGGACTAGCTTGAGATACATATTGTTAAATGAGTTTATGTCATCTTCTCCCATTCGTAAAACAAGGCAACATTGTTTCGAATGACGCAGTCTGAAAACCTCACATGTAAACGCAGAAGCACAAGGCAAATGTATTTGTATTTTTGTACTTAATATTTTTGGTGTGTTTATTCACGTATGCCAGAGTAGCCAAAGAGCAAATTAATGTGACTTAAAACTTTTCCGATTCATTACTTTTTGAAGTATTGCAAGGAAGACAAGATGAAAAGAAACGAAACAAAATGAGGAGAATGGGACCCGTGGTATCTCCAGTCCCTGTCTTCGTATTTTATACAGTTAGCGGCATGTGAAGTTGCAAGGTCAGGTGGCTTGAACTTTGCAGGTTTTTTTTTTTTTTTAACGGCAGGCTTTGTGCAGTGTAAAGCAGCAAACATGCCTAAGTGGCAACGTGAAGCCTTTTCTATTGATGTGGATGGCAGGCGGAGGACTGCCGCTGCTTGGCAACTTTAGCTCCTCAGAGACCTTCCCACAGCACGAGGCTAATCCCTCCACCCGCTCTCACACCGTGCCTTGCTCCCTCCATGAGGCTCCCTTTCTCTGTGGCAGTGCCCCCTTTTCTGCAGCAGTCTGCACCCTCTCTGGAGATGATTCCCCTACCCCCAGCACTCCTTTATCTCCCCTGCTCCTTCCATACCTCGGAGTGCTGTCTCCAGCCTCAGGATGTCCCACCCTCCATGGGGGGGACATGCTTTGGCTGGAAATCAGCCCAATGTACAACCTCCTCCAGCTGCCCCTAGATATAATGTCTGCCATCTTCCACCTTCCAACAAACCAGTGGCGTAGCAAGGCCTTTTGGCGCCTCTGGCGGCCCCTGAGTTTGCTGCCCGCGGTGACCACATGTAAGAGCAGAGGGGCAGTAGCGGTCCTTGGAGGGAGTTCCGTGGGGCGGTGAGGCGGGGCGGGGGAGGGGCAGGGTGGGGAAATGTAAACACCGGAATATGGATGAACGGAGGCAAGTACACATTTAAATAAATAAAACGAATTTCATTGCGGGCGCTGCATCGCATTTTGCGATGGGGGGCGCTGCCCCCAGAACTAGTTCCGACCAGCGCATCCCCCCCCCCCCCTTGCTACGCCACTGCAACAAACAGACCTCGGTCGCTACTCCGCTAAATGTGCTGCAAGCTCACATAGCAGATTTTGCAGCACAAAAGCAGAAATAAATATGTTTTGAGTAATTCCATTCACCTTAATGCCTCTGAGGAGGTGCGCTGTCCATCTCTCATACAGCCTCTCATACTTGCTCCTGCGGTTTGTGCAGAAATGGGTTCATAGTCACTCCTACGGAGTTCAGCATCTCCCTCGGGGAACACCCCCGGTGCATGAGTGGGGACATTGATGTAGATGCCCAGTCGGTTAGTGTCTGGCATTCTCAGATGGCAGACACCATTGCTCCCTATCAAATCCATAGTTGCCACCTTGGTGGCCAAACGTCAATCAACACCCTAGTTCAATGAGGAGCTTAAAGAGCTTTGCGAACTATGTCAAAGCTGGAGGTGTCATTACCTTCCCTAGGACAAATTAATCTATAAGAATGTCTTAAATAAATACCACCAAGCAATTAAGAAAATCCAATCGGACTTCCTCACAGCTCAAATTGACACCTCCCATAACAAACTGGGTGAGCTATTTAAAATCGCCCAAAAATGTACACATCCAGTACTTCAGCATTAATGACCTCGCTCAAGCTGTGTACCCAACTTTCAGATTTCTTTGATTCTAAAATAAAAACAATTGTTGACTCCTTTCAGTTGCCATTTCCTGTCTCTGCAGGCAACACCGAGTCGAGGGCCCAACAGGAGGCCTTGCCTTCACTCAGTGGCCTCTCCTTGCAAGAGTTTGCCCTAGTTTCTATGGAGGAATTTGCTCAGGCCCTGAACACGCAAAAAATCCGGGTCTCCTGATGATCCATGTACCCCCCACATTCTTGTTTCCAACGGTGCGGAAATAAACCCCACCCTAAACCAACTGCTAAACTTAGCTCTACAGTGGGCCACTGTTCCTAGTTGTTGCAAACAGGCAAAATTAATTTCTCTACTTAGCCATCAGCAGATAAATCCAATCTGTCCAACTTCAGACCCATTTCTTTGCTGCCAGCTTTCGCAAAGATACTAGAGAACCTTATAAACCGGCAACTTTCTGGTTTTCTAGAGAGGAAAAAGCTGCTACACCCCTCCCAGTCAGGATTCACCCTGGATTCAGCATTGAGACCATTCTGCTGGAGGTTGCTGGCACTGTTAGGTTGGAGGTGGATCAGGGAATCAGGTGGCCCTGATTCTCCTTGATCTATCTGCAGCTTTCAACACTATCTTGCACCCTCTACAATTACAGCGCCTAGGTGACATTGATGTAATTGGCCTCGCCCTGGCATGGCTCTGTGCCTTCCTTCTAGACAGACACCAATCTGTATGAATGGCTCAATTTACTTCAGAACCTAAACCTTTGGGTTTTGGGGTACCCCAAGTGTCTGCACTGAGTCCCACACTCTTCAATGTTTATATGACTCCTTTGGTGACCCTGGTTGAGTCTTACAGCATACAAATAGTTTCCTACGCCAATGATACACAACTGCTACTTACCCTAGTTAAAAAAAAGCCCTGAATGTGCTGAGCTATTTCAAGGCCTGCATTTCTGCAGTGTTTCACTGGATGTGCACCAGCAACCTGCAATGCCACCAAATCCAAATTATTACTCTTCGAGACCCTCCCCCTTAGTTGGAACAATAACATTTGGCCCAAAAGGGTTCCGCCTCCACCAGCCCCTGCTGCGGTGGCCCCAAATTTGGAAGTGAAATTCGAGAACTCTGCCACCTTCGCGCCCCACGTAGCGAGTGTTTTTGGCTCCTGTTCTGGACTGCTAAAAAGCTTTAAAAAGTTCCTCTACCTTCTCCCTGTTCCGCAGGAGAAAACAGTGATCCATGCCCTGAACATCTCAAGGCTGTATTACACCAATTCCCTTCATTTGGGCCTACCAGCTTATCTCCTGAGAAGACTGCAGTTGGTCAGAATGCTGCAGCACGACTTCTACTGAGACTGCCTAGGAGGACTCACATCCAACCTCACCTGAAAGAACTTCATTGGCTTCCCATCAAGGAGCGGGTGGGGTTTAAAGGACTCATGATGACACACAAAGCCTTCTATCACTCCGGTCCTCAATACCTGTCAAAAAGGATTATCCCCTATAATCCAACTAAACCACTCCGCTCCTCGAGCTCCCTTCTGGTTGTGAGTCCCAAATTTAGAAGGAAAAGGTGAGGTGGCAACTCTTATTCCTACCTGGTACCTAAAGATTGGAATGCCCTCCCATAGCCTCTTCGGGCCACAGAGGACATCTTGGGCTTCTAGCGCCCACTTAAAACCTGGCTTTTCAGTTTTGCATTCTAAACTCCATGACACTCAGGATCAATACTTACAAATAGCACCGGGAAACTCAATGAGTAGCTGTTGCACTCTACAAATCCCTATATAGATAGACAGATAGATAGCACGAGCATAGGTACATCCCTTGAGAGCTGTTAACTCTTTTGTACTGGACCATTCATGACAGAAATAAGGACATTCCCTAAGCACCAGATGATCCTCTCACTGTGAAACGTGTGAAGCCAGCACTCCCCTGATGCAGGCATACAGTGTATGCCACCCAAAGGGTGGGTATCTTTTGTAGCATCCCCACTCATGGGGGTATCGTGTCAAGGGAGGTCCCATTCCCTTTGCATTTCATGCACTCAGGCTCTGTGCCAATGAAACCCAGGACCCGTCTCTTGAATTGCATACACAGTTAAAAGAGTGAGTGCTTTACAGGCCTGTCCTTGGGGTATTGCAGTGATCAGAGGTTACAGGGCAGTTCCTGTGATGGTTACTGTTTGTCGTCTGTGGTGTGCGAAGACCACCAAGACTGGTACAATCCAAAGGGTTATCAAAGTACTTCCTTGAGGCACTTGACTATCAAGTGATAATGAAGTTCAGTGGTCAATGCTTCTTCTTCGATGGCTGTGGGTTACATCTCAGACGCAACATAACACATATTTTGAGATCTTATCTGTGCTCCTAGTGGTGTGGACACTGAACTAAAGTCAGAGAAGCTTTCTAAGCATTTGCCATGCTTTCTTGGCCCATCTGTTAAACTTTTTGTTTTAGTGAAACAAACTCCCAAACTAGGGATCTGATTCACAAAGGTAAACTTACAAGTTTGTGTAAGTTTACTCTTTTTCAGGATGATCAAAACTGTGATTAATAGTAACTTTATGACTGCGGGGATACAGCAGTCGGCCGGGTATTCTGCACTTTAAAAGATAGGAAAGGCCTACCTTTTTATGTGTGGAGTTCTGATGGGTTCCTGATGGCAGAGCCAGCTGATGCTCTGGCATCAGAAACCCTGGGATTTCCCTTATTCCAAATGAGGTAGGGGAACCACAAGGTTGACGTGGCTGAAGCACCTCGAGTTAAGCTGATGCTCCTGTTCTGCCAAAGTGTAATTGAAGCCCAATGTCTTTTCTTACAAATCAACACAATTGGGGTTATAATTAAGATGTAACCAAAAAACAAGAAATGGTTGGCTAACATGTGGCCCTTCTGCCAATGCCATTGAGGGAACGATTTGGAATTCCCTAGTTGACGTAGGTTTACTTCCGTTTGTTTAAATGTAGTCAGCAAAAGCTGCAGAGAGGCTAGACAGAGAATTACGTTGCATCTAGTTTGTTTGACAGTCTGCTCTTAATGGCCTCCATTTCGTAAAAACAACTAAAATGTGATTTCTTTGCCCTATGTGCCCGGCAGCGGCATGAGAAAGAGTTAAGAAAGAAGCCGTTACAGGACTTTCTCCCACTTGTTACTACCATAAATATGGAACCATATTTGTTGTTCCCTCTTTCCCACTCAAAAAGATTTTTTTGAATTATATTTAGTTTTGGCATTGCTCACTATTTGGTATCCTACCCTAGTATTGTTTACCGTGATTTGTCTTTGGAGCCCTGCCTGTGTATTTCTTCAACGGTTCAGTCTCTCTTGCATTTCTATTTTTCTGTATTCTGTGTTACTTGCAACTATTGCAAACTGCGCCTATACACATGATGGTACACACTTTTTTATCCGCTGCAGTTCGACTGCGAACGCTAGTGAGGAAATAAACATCTGTCTCCGCATCCCTTGTGGTGAAGGCTGCCCAACCAGGGAAGGGCATTCTTCCTATCTTTTGCACACCGCACTTTTTCGCTTACCTGTGTTTTTATTCGCACAAAGCATTTTTTGGTATATGTACCATTGTACTTCTGATAATTATGGAATATGACCTTAAAAGCACTATGTCGCACAGTTGTTTTTATCCGCATCTAGCACTTTCTTGATATAAGCTTACTTTGTCTTGTTGACAATCTTGCCTTATGTCTTTATATGGTGTGAGGAGATGGCTTTGTTACATCTCTCCTTGTACCATTTTTGTTGTTTATGCATGAAATGGTAAAGTGTGCCATGAGATCTAATAATTGTTATTTAAATCGTTTTATGGATTTTACTTGTTTTTAAATTGTGTCTGAATTGTTGTCTTTTGTGGTGTATCTTTTTTATAATGAATACAGATTTCTTGAAACTTGAACATTGTATCTAGATTGCTTTGGTTATGATCTGTCAGCCCTAAGACAAAGTTTCTTGGTAAATTTAGGGACAAGGTTGGTTAGCTGAATTCCCCATGCAACAGTTCATAGAGAATTAGAATTGGAATAGGGTCTCACTCAAGTCACAAATCAGGTTTAGGGAGCTAAAGGCAAATCTACAATATACTAAGTGTCCAAACTAAAGAGACTACCTTGGCTCAGGAAATCCTGAGTACTGGTGTACATGGCGCAATCACTAGACGGGGCACTGTAAGTGGTCTAATGTCTTTGAAGGAGGGTTAGATGTGATCTATTATGGGCAAAGTATTGTGGGGTACAAAACTTCAAAGGCATTTGGAAATAGGCCAGTGACTGACAAGATTTTCAGTTGCTGGCATCAGGGCACACATGGGATCCATTGAGTCTATGAGATGGAACTGGGAACTGGAATTTAGAAAGAGTAGTCAACCACAAATTTAAATGCACTTAACTCCAGAAAGGTCAGGGTTTAATAGACTTCTCAAATGGCTACCGAACAAGTGCAACCAGTTTCAGCCAAAATAATAACATCGTAATAATTGAATAGAAGAAGGGGGAAAAAAACACCAGGTTCGTCTGGTGATAGATCAGAGCATATATGAGCTCCATACTGTCAAGAATATCGTCAAGAATGGCAAATGGAAGCCATGGAGTTTACAGACTCAACACACTTTAAGGTCACAGGAAATGTCTCTACAGCTTCTTGAATTCTGGTCACGTAGTTGCCCTTCTGTTGACACTGTGTAACTGGATGCAAGATCCTTACGGCTCATGGGATCACACTCTCAAAAAGTACTCTATATATGGATTTAGTCATTCTGGCCTAGGCGCTGAGCTTCCTCTTGGTCAAGGCCTGCTCCTTACTGCTCACTGGCAGTACAGCCTTACTTTCTTTGAAATTGTTCACAAATGTGGGGCTTCTCCGGTGTCTAGGTATGGTATTGAATTTGAGGGGGAAAACAGCAACAGGCAAGGTCTTTTCTATGGCAAATGTTTTCTCCGGACTGGCACGTAAAGTGCCTTCAAAGTCAAGAAAACATAAAAGTTAGTGGGGAGCCAGACACAACGAAAGTATAAACTTAATTTTAAATTCAAAGTAATTCACCAATCAGGAGGACATGTGTGTTATTTCTTGGTCGTGTTCTTGAGCTGTTTTCTAATGCAGCCTGCAGGGGACAAACTTGTCCAACCCAGTCATGGTGTTTTGGTTATTAGAGACATACAGCTGTACATAAATTCCCCATGTTAATGGTTTTCACACAGCAGAACACATAAAGGAGGAAAAGGTAGGTGTCAGTACAGTGGAGTAAAACTGATTAAGTGTGTGTGTAATGTACATTCTCTCCAGCCCCTTTGAAAGCTACAGGATCGTGGCATTAGGGCAAAAATGCAAGTTTTTACGCCCAAAGACAATGAAGACACCATGCAGTGGAACCATCATCCTATCCAGAATCAAAGCTGTATCCTTTAGAGAAAGCATTCACCCTACATATGCTCTCCAGGTGCCACATACATATAACAAAGCACACACACACAAAATACACAATATATGGCAGGAAAAACACTAGATATGGGGCACCCAAAGGATTTGACAGGGCAATCAGCGGCAGACTAGTAACCAATGTGCTGGTTCCAGGCCGCTCTATGTTTCGGCAAGCCACAGTTTGCCACACAACAGACAGGTTTGACCTAAAAAGGGATGGAGAATGGCAGAGGTTTGGGGGTGAACTTTGATTATCTTGGTTGGAAACTTGGCACCAGATGGACCATTTGCTGGTCACAAAATACTGGTTACAATTTATGACCAATATTTTTGCAACCAGTAAAGAATTTTAAGATCCAACCTACATACAAATAGGTCTGTTCTCAGTTTGTCTAGAATTACACAGAACGACAGAAAACCTCATAGGCTAAAGGCGTTTAGGTAAGAATTCTTCCCTTTAAATGACTCCTATTCCTGTACACACAAAAGTACTTACATGAGTACCGATAAACGAAAAGTAGTAAAGCTACTCTAGTAGTAGAACTCCCACCAAAGTGTGCAGATGTAATGCTTGTGAGAATTCACAAACTGTGCCAGTAGTTGAAAGCTAGTATGAATTGAAAGTATACTAGCTTTCCACTACTGGGAACCAGTTGCGTACCACTGAGACTGTCATGTGACATATTCACTGAGCTCCCATTTCCGCCATTAGGAATTTTAAACATTGGAGAAATACATCCCAGTATGCAATTGCCCATTTGTGGTCTTAATTTTTTCTCCTCATAGAAAAAACATTTTCCGCATGGAGAAACCCCTTTCCTTTCACTTGCTCTAAGTCTGGAATGGATCTGTTCAGCTTCCCACCCTGGAGGGTGTATTACTCTAGCCCTTTGCTGGTGTAAAACTCTGACAGTTTCCATGGTGGGAATTTTCAAGCCACTCTATGCCTTGATCTGCCCACTTCCCACAAGTTGCATTGGATTTACTCTTGCAGGCTATTACGTATTCTTGGTGGAGAAATCTGCAGTGGTAATACCATTTACGCCTGTCTGTGAATTAGTGACCAGGATAAATTGAGCCATTTTTAGAAGTGAACTTAAGTTTACGGCTGAAAATGACTCTGAGAATCAGGACCTAAGGGAATCAGTTACTTTTAAAATATAGACGAATGGAAAATTCACCTAGGAAATCAGATCATAATGACCTACATCCAGGGAGTAATATAGGGCCTTGAAGCCCCTGTGGCTTGGGGTTGGGGAGGAACCCCTTAGAGGGCCCAATAGCTTTCAAGAGCCTCCATTCACCACAGGCCCATTGATTATCTGTGAGTTTTGGGAGGCTCAGCACCTTCTGCAGGGGAGGCCCAACATTTTGTGTTACACCATTGACCTACACTGTTCCTTAAGAAACTATATATGCAAACAACAAGTCATTATTAAGAGACATCATTTGCTACTTATAGTACACAGTAGACATTACATTTTTATACTATATTAGTTAGACATACCAACACCGAGGCACATGTGCCGGATAGCCCGAATAGTACTTAAGACCACGTTTTCGCTGTGAGACTGCAAAAGCCGAGTTAGGTACTGCATGCTGTTAGTTGAAGCCACAGTGTCTCTTATGTCGTAAGGGCTTTGTACAAGTAAACTCAGTCCCATAATTCCAATAAGATGCAGCTTGTGCGACTGACAGCTAAGAAACTCCACTAACAGGTTTACACCTAGAGGACAAAAGGGGAAAGAGTGAATGCTTGTTGTTGCAGGGGAAGGAATTCTTACATTTGCATGGTCATCATCCTGGAAACGTAACATTGAATTGACGGTGAGTATGAATATTTTTCTTTTTTTAAGAAAAGATGACTTTTCCCATTTTCTGCAATGGTTTCTAGTTTGCTTTTATTTAACTATTTCTTTTATTTAAGGTTGGCCAAAAGTGTACCATATCCAACATTCATATTCAACATTAGTATTAATTCTTATTTAACATCAGTGTTAATTTAATTTTCTAAACTGGCTATCCATTATTTCAAGGATCAGCAGTTGTTTTTATAACTATCAGAAAATAATCGTCAGCAATGATTTCCTCTGACTGTTATAAACTTTCTGCTTACGCAAGTGTGAGTGGGTAGAAATTAACGACGGGGATGCGTTCCATCAAGCGGTTTGTAGTGGCATCATAGACATCAAAAACATACTCTGAGTTGCTAATTAATCCACCTGATTCATAGCTCCTTCTACCCAATTTTATGTTGCACCTGGTGACCTGAGATTTAGGTTAAGATGCAGATGTTTGCTGTCTGTTCTCTTAAAGTGGTCCCTCACATCTGCCTGACACTGACATCCACCATGATTGCCTTGGAGTTGCCACAACTGTCACTCCAGAGCTACCACTCCAGATGGTTCCGGTGTCTCTGGGGTTGGAATTACGAGTCCATTAATAGGCAAACCACTAAAAACCTCCAATGACCAAGTAAAAGGGTTGGCAATATATAGTAATATTTAAAACCCTATTTACTGAGGGGCTGACTCAGAAAGGGCCAGAACAGGTGGCAAAGTGTTCAGCCTGCGGAGATAGGTTATATAGGTGAGTCAACCATCAACATGCTGTTCTTTGCAAGCCTGACTGTGCCTGCCACATCCCTCAGTGCCCTTGCAGCTGACAATTGAAATGAACCTCAGTGAGCAGTGTAGCGTCCTTCTCAACCTGGGAGCAGGTAACAGACCACGCCACACACGGAGCTCTAATTTGCACATCTTTATTCTTCAGCATGTAACCATTAACTGAACAGACTGCATCACAAATTTGATTAACCACACCCAACAGATTATGTAATACTTGTAAGGAGTCCGCCGAGGACCTCTAGAGGCCTCATACATACAAACACAGGATACATCTCCGCCTTTGTTAATTAAAAAGTACAAACATATCTATGCACATATACACATTTTAACTCCTTAATGAGTCATTGAGGTACTTGCACCAGTCTTCTAGATCTAGTTATACAAGGTAGGACAGGGATGCCTTCATCTCGCATCACTGGAGAAGAGTTGGACGCTTGACTTGGGCACTCAGGTGGACTAGCCTCACTCGTGAAGTCTGGAGCCTACACACATCTAGGCGAATGCTTAAAGTGTGATGAGTCTCTGGTTATGGATTTTCCAGGTCATTGGACAGTTACCAAATCTCCTTTGCTCTCCACAACTCTTAGCAGTTCAGTATCAAACTGAGCATCAGTCTTGCAAGTCCATTTTTGCTTGAAAAGAACTCAGTCTCCTTTCTTGAAGACTGTGTCTTGAGCGCATCAGTGCTTATTGCGTAAGCCTTAATTGTGCATTTGTTTAGAGGTGTCAGTGATGTGAATCTCATCAGGGTCTATTGACAGACTGGTGATCCATTGTGTTATCTTCGTTCCAAGAGTTCTCCCGAACAGCAAGGTGGCAGGACCTTCTCCTGTTGTGGAATGACGAGTGGAACGGTAGGCATGGATGGGTGGACGTAAATTTAACTTGAGGTTGATTCCTTCAAGTGCAGCATGCTGAACCACCTTTCTCAAAATGCTCATAAATCTTTCTACAGTGCCATTTGCCTATGGCCAGAGTGGTGTACTTTTTGGATGTTTAATATTTAAACGATTAAAAAAGTCTTTGAACTCTCTGCAATTGAAGGGTGGACCACTGTCAGATTTGAGAATGGAAGGAACACCCCATGCTGAGAAAATGTCATCCAGCCTTTCAATGACTTTGTCATGTGTGGTTGATGATATGTCTTCCACTAGAAGAAAACGTGAGTACTCATCGACAACTACCATGAGATGATGTTCATTGTTCAAGGGTCCGAAGAAGTCAACCGCAATCCTCTCCCAGGCCTGTTTAGGGAGACCAGACATATTCAGCGAGTGCTGAGTCATTTTGAGGGACAGACAGTTGCACAGCTGACAAGTTTTCAGTTCCCTTTCAACTCATTCATCAAGGCGCAGGAACCACAAATATCCCTGAGAGCTCTTTAAGTGGCGACAATGCTGCGATGTCCTTCGTCTGCCAGTTCAATAACTTGTTGCCTCAGGCATTCAAGGACAACTATTCTTATCCCTATTAGTATGACACCATCGTGTGTAACAGAAAGTTCTTCCCAAACATTCTTGAATTTCTGGTACTCAACATCATCTGTAAGAGGTCGAGTATGTTTCCTCCATGATTGTGTTGCAATGATTTCTTTAAGCTTGAACACTTCTTTGTCAGTACTAGTATCTGTCAGAATCTGTTCAATAGGAAGAGCTGCAGGCACACTTGACTTCACTATGAAAGTGATGTAGGCCTCAGCCCCTTTGGACATTGTACTATGACTCGTGAAAGATAGTTGCTGGGTTTTGATCCTTGCCTAGTTTGTGCACAATAGTGTAATCATACTCCTACACATGCAACCCCTATCTCTCGATGCGAGGAGGCATCTAGGCCTTTGGATTTCCGAAAATGGTGACCAATGCCTGATAATCCGTTACAAGGGTGAAGGCTTTCTGTACAGAAACACATGGAAGTGTTCATACTCCCATACTACACCTAAGCTTTCTTTCTCAGGTTGAGAAAAAGCACGTTCAGTCTGAGATAGACACCGGCTAGCATAGGCACAATGTGTCGGGCTGTCCATTATGTTAAGCAAAGATCGCACCCAGCCCCACCGGGCTTGCATCCACCCCAATTTCTTTATGCAATTTCCGATCAAAGTAAGCAATTTCAGTTGCATTTTAAATTGCGTGTTTTATTTTCTTGAAACTCCAGTCACATTCAGATGACCTTTCAAACGGAAAATCTTGCTTTGTAAGTTCTCTTAAAGGGACACTCTCAGTGGCAAAATCATGAATGTATCTGAAGCAGTAGCTGACCATGCCTAAGAAGGACCGATTGTAACAACTATTTTCAGACTAAAGGGATCGCCATGCGCCGAAATTGGCGGTCCTCTTTATAGCAAAATTTGAATAACGTTTTTTCTATAATAATCCGTTTTTGTAACAAATATCCAGCTATGTCCGTTACATCAATGACATTCTCCTAATTTGGAATGGGACATCAAATGAGCTTTTGGCACTTCACACTTGGTTGAATGAACGTTCCCCAGATATTAAATTCAGCTTGAACTTCAGCTCTAGTACCATGATATTTCTGGATGTAGAGGTCTATGGCTCTCATGGGACGCTCATTACTTCGCTATATACAAAGCCCACAGACAGAAATAAAGCCCTCCACTATACAAGCCACCATCCACGCAGTTTGTATGACAATCTTCCTGTTAGGCAGTTTTTAAGGGTGAAACGCAACTGCTCAACAAAAGAGGAATACATGCTTCATTCAAATAACCTCTTTGAGAAACTGAAAACTCGAGGCTATCCCAGAAAATTACTGTTCTGCTTGGGTTTTCGGATCAGATAGAACCCGCTCAGCAGAGCCTCTCTAACCCAAACCAGAACGTTACCCCCTCCCTAGGGCCTATTCACACCTAAATAACCACATATATGTACCACCTAAGGACAGGGAATTCCTACTATATATACCAAGACCTACAAGTCACAGCCTCGCGGTCCCAAACGGACCCAGGACTTCCTGCCCAGACGGCAGCCACAGACTTCCTGCCCAGACGGCAGTCACAGCCTCGCGGTCCCAAATGGACCCAGGACTTCCTGCCCAGACGGCAGCCACAGCCTCGCGGTCCCAAACGGACCCAGGACTTCCTGCCCAGACGGCAGCCACAGCCTCGCGGTCCCAAATGGACCCAGGACTTCCTGCCCAGACGGCAGCCACAGCCTCGCGGTCCCAAACGGACCCAGGACTTCCTGCCCAGACGGCAGCCTTAGACAAGTCACAGCCTCGCGGTCCCAAACGGACCCAGGACTTCCTGCCCAGACGGCAGCCACAGACTTCCTGCCCAGACGGCAGTCACAGCCTCGCGGTCCCAAACGGACCCAGGACTTCCTGCCCAGACGGCAGCCTTAGCACGAGTTCATCCTATAATTACCACGACATACAACAAGGGAATCAGTGTTACTATATATCAGATCACACAAAGACAGCTAGTTGAGCACAACTTGTTCCCCAGTTCGAAGGGCTCCTTTCTCCCTTATTCAGAAGTCACAGCTGACTAGAAGAATAGGTTACCCTCTTACACAAGAACACGTAGCACATATTGCTTTACTACAAACTGAATACTTTATTTAGTTATTACATGCACACTCACGGAACATAATACATATCACATAACCTGCAAAGAAAAGTGAAAGATTAAGTTGTACACTCTAATAGTAAGGGGTTGACATCACCTTGGTCGTATGTAGCCTGCACTCAATGGTCATCTAGGTTCCCTTCTCGTCTGCGCCTCGGCTTCGCCTGGAAGTCACACCTCCGCAATCACGGGTTTACTCCCGTCTCCCTCTCCGAGTCACTGGGACCTCTTCCTCATCGGCTACTCTCTTCTCTTTGGAATATCTATTTCTCGGTTTTTCTCCACCTCCAAGTTTGTCATCTGTCTTCCCTGGAATAAGTAGCAGCTTTACTACTAACGGCCAGGTGCCGCCCATGGACTAGAAGCAAGTGCCAGTATCTGCCTCAAACTTTTACTAATATAGATGTGCATTTCCTCATGGAAAATTCCAGCCCGTAACCTGCCGCCCACCAAATTCTTGTACCTCCCCGTACCAAGGACACTTTCCCAGCCGGCCGGCCTGATGTAGTGTCTTCGGCATGAAGAAAAATACAATCCTTCGATAAGGGCCGGCCTGAACCGGTTCTCTCCAAGCGAATAACACCTCCTAACTAAAAACACTGCCTATGACCTAGAAACATCCCAAGCTGCCAGAGCAGGAGGAAAGATGGAGTCTCTCCCGTTTAAGGCCTACCAGGCCTGAATTCAGCACGGCTCCATGAAATACCCTCACTACAGAACAGATTACCCCTAATGCTAACGAATCTATCCCCTAGGATATGTATGCAAACCCTGATCTATGGGGAAGAACACAGGATCATGTCGAAGTGCCTAATAAATAGGCTCTATACACTACTCTAACCCTTAGACTTGAATGGAAAGAGACTGAAGTCACCTAAATCACCCTTCAACACAATAAGACCGGAAAAATCGAGCAGTACATTTCACCCTTGACTTCAGTCTATTATACATTCATTAAATGGAGCTAACATCTGTGGAAGAATAATATGAAACAAAGCTAACTGATCTATGTCTAGTACCAAGTGTGTAGAATTGAAGTAATGAAGGAATACACTGAATCAAGCAACAGATAGAAATCAAAACAGCAACAGCAATCAAAATACCACCTAATATTTGGCGTAGCATGTGTATGTCAGGTAACCAATTAAAGAGCCAGTCAAACCAGCCCTGGTCAATGTGTTTTCTAACTTCTTCTGTTAAGTCACGCAACTTGTCGATGTGAGCACGAATGGATTGTGTATGGTCAGACAAGTTAAAACAACAGAGACCTTCGAAGTCCGAGCAATCATGTCCATGTTTAAGCAAAAGATAATCAATGGCTGCTCTATTTTGCAAAATGGCCCTACGTTCACCCTGGGCGTCTAATAGCATGTCAGACAAAATTGTAGAAGTATGATTAATAGATTTCACCATCCAGCAGGCCATTTTCCCAATAGATTTGGCATTATAAACCGCCAAAGCAGGAACACCAATAATTGAAACAGCTAAGCTAAGGTATTCAGACTTGGAATATAAATGCAAAGATGGGTCACAATCCTCCTGTAACATTACAGTATCTCGAAGCACACGAGAGTTGGCATTTGGATGCGATGCGAACATCAACAAACTGAGTCTCGTAATGGCACAAGGGCCTCCGGAAATGTTTGCAGGGACAAATGGCCAGGAAGTATTACCACATGAGAAAAGCCATCCGGCAGGTAGTAACATCGTGCGATAGTGACTGGGGGTAACTACCAAACTATTACAAGTCATATTGTTCTGAACTGAAACACATGTGGTCGGTGTCCTTTGAAAGCACAAAGTCCGTTCGTGAGCGGTAAATGAAGTGGCACCTTTTAGTTTGAGGCGTAGACATTCAGAGATCGCACTAGGATTACACGTAAGAAAGAAGCACAAATCACCTTGTGTGATATTATAAGTAAGTATTTGGGACTGGATGGGGGTTTGCTCGTTCGGCAATTCAATACATAGGGGGCAATATACATGGGTAGCAAAATCACCCAGGAGAATATTGGGACGGGCCTTCGAGACATTAAAAATATGAGTTAAAGTTTCCAATGAGGCGGGGACAGCAACCAGGCAGGTCGCCAGAATGTCATGTACAGATCTCATCGGTGTCAAACAGAAGTGAGGGGCGTCAGTCACCCGCTTAGCAAGTGCGGTCCAAAAGTTCGATGATGAATCCCATGCAGCGAAGGAACGCAACACTCGGGTTCCCAGTTCATCCCGGGTTGATAGGATCCCTCCTTTTTCGTCGTACCAGTCCGAAAACAGTCTGGCTCCGACACATCCTGCAGCAACAATCCAAAGAATGATCTGAAAGAGAACCAAATACAGGCATTAATCATTCTCGTAAATAACATTTATCAGCCGGGACCGCTTCCCAGCTATCTTTCCCTGGTCTCATAACCAAAATGGTATTATCCTGACCGGTGGCAATGACCTCTGCTTGTTCAGGGGGATTCTTAGGCGACTGCACCCAAACTCTGGCCCCAGGATTATCCGTGGAGCCAAAACCTTTCTGGCCACGTACAGTTAGCAACGTTGGAGCAGTGCCTTTCATTAATACACCACTGAAAACAGGCATTATGAGTAATTGAGCCACTCGGTCAGTGCGATGTATCAGTAAGTCAACCTCACTGCTATTCAGCAGGAGCACCTTAATCTCTCCCTGATAATCACTGTCGATAATTCCTCCAAGCACCTGAATGCCTTTTACAGCCAACCCCGATCTAGGGGCGATCAATCCGAAATTTCCAGGTGGTATCTGAACACCAACACCTGTCTCTATGATGACTCGATCTCTACTTTTTATAACAATGTCATCCATAGCATGCAAGTCTAAACCTGCCGACCCTGGGGTCGCTCTACATGGAGCCAAAGCTCCGGGAGTAATTTCCCAATACATCACAGTTTCTCTGATTTCATTAGGCATAGCCTCAGCATTCGGGGGAAACAAACGCATAAGTGGAGATTCAGCATTTAAAAAAGGACGATTATTCAAAATCAATAGTGCTTGGGGCAAAAAGTCTCGCCAATTTTTATACTTGTCATCCGTTAACTTACGCAGCTGGTCCTTTAGCAGGCCATTCAATCTCTCCACCAGGCCCGAGGCCTGTGGGTAGTAGGGGATATGGAATATCCATTCAATATTGTTTTCCGCACAGAATTCCTGTACCAATCTTCCACGAAAGTGGGATGCATTATCAGATTGAATTTGGAATGGCACACCATAGTACATCATAATTAATTCTAATGTTTTAATGGTATTCAATTGGGTAGCTTGCTTACAGGGAAGGGCTACCAGCAGGCCACTGTATGTATCAACAATAGTGCAAACATATTGACAATTCCTACTCATGGGAAGTGGACCAATGTAATCGATCTGCCAAATTTGAGCGGGCAGTTTGCCGCGATGTAAATGACCTTTAACAATTTGGGGTACCTTACGCCGTCTGATATGCTGACAAACGGGGCAGTGTAAAATAACATTTTTGATTAAATCTAAGGGAATATAAATTCCTCGATCAGCAGCCCACCTGCTAGTGGCCTTCTCTCCAAAATGTCCTGCCTTCTGGTGTGCCCATTTCGCCAATCCCGCAATATCAGAATCTTGCCTGTCCACCACTGCCTCAGCAATTTTAGACTTCTCATCTGCAATGTTATGAAAAAATTTGTCAAGAGAATCTATCGGGGTGTGAGCGTCCACATGGAAGATTGTAACAGTACTCTGTGGGAGCATCTCCCAAATTTCTTGCCATAACTCTTTTCCCCATAATTCTTTGGAATGTAACTTCCAATTATGGGAATGCCAAGTTGGCAACCAAACAGCCAGTCCATTGGCAGTAGACCAAGAATCAGTGAAAATATGACATGTACCAGGTAACTCTTGTTTCAAAACTTGGTAAACAGCGTAAAGCTCGGCAAATTGGCTGCTTTTACCTTCACCAGTTGTGCTCAACAATTTCTGTGTGACCGGATTATAGGACACCGCCTTCCAGTGCCGTGTCATCCCTATAAACCTCGCTGAACCATCAGTGAACCAAACATGGTTTCTTTCCGCTGCGGACAAATCATCAAAAGGCTTACCCCACTTGACAGGAGACTCCTGTGCTAAAGGTACGGAACATTCACTCTCAGTCTCAGTCGATGGCGCTCGCGCCACCTGCTCATGTAAAGAAGCAACTCCTTTCGGGCCCACACGTGCCCTGTCTTGTATGTACCATTTCCATTTAATCACACTCTCCTCTTGAGCGTGTCCAATTCGGTGAGTTTTCGGCGAACTCAGAACCCACTGCATGATAGGAATTTCCGGACGCAGAACTATATCATGTTCCAAAGTCAATTGCTCGGTATCCACCAGAGCCCAATAACAAGCAAGTAACTGTTTCTCAAAGGGTGTGTAACGCTCACCAGCATCAGGTAACTTTTTGGTCCAAAAACCTAACGGTACTTTACTCCTGCCTTGTTTCTGCCACAAACTCCAATTTGCATAAAGGCCCTGTACAGACACATTCAAATCCACGTCACCATCACGTACAGGCCATAAATCCAGAGCATGTTGAATTGCCTCTTTTGCCAGACTAAACGCATCTTGCTGTGGTTTATCCCATTCAAATGCATTCTTTTTACGCGTGACCCGGTACAAGGGGGCCAATATTTGACTCAAATGAGGAATATGCTGGCGCCAAAAGCCAAACAGACCAATGAAGCTCTGGGCTTCTTTCCTATTTCTAGGAACTGCAAAATCAAGAATCTTCTGTTTAACCTGAGGGATCACTTCACGGTGCCCTTCATGCCAATTAATACCCAAAAATTTTACAGCCTGGGACGGACCTTGCAATTTATCTGGGTTGATTTCCCAACCTTTCTCACGCAGGCACTCAATGACTCTGTCTAATTGGGTCTGAACTTCCTCTTGTGTTTCGCCTTGGATCAAAACATCATCAATATAATGACATATCTGAATTTGGGGATGAACCGGTACCTCAGCCAAATGCTCTGCCACCAGCCGGTGACATATCGTAGGACTATGCACATAGCCCTGGGGAAGACTTCTAAACGTCATCTGACGCCCGTTCCACGTAAAACTGAATTGTTCCTGACACTCTGGGGCAATCGGAATTGAAAAGAAAGCATTAGCAATATCAATGGACGCGTACCATGTACCTGGATGCTTTTGGATTCTCTCAATTAGTGTAATAACATCCGGTACTGCAACAGTCAAAGAGGGTGTGTGCTTGTTCAATTCTCGATAATCAACGGTCATGCGCCAAGAGTTATCACTCTTACGCACCGGCCAAACAGGATTATTCCAAGCAGAAGTAACTGGGGTTATGACTCCTGCCTCCACTAACTCCTGAATAGTGGTACTAATCTCCTCATGACCACCTGGAATACGATACTGCTTCTGACAAACCACTTTTGTCGCATGGGGAACTTGTATGGGGGGCATTCTTAAACGACCAACCCGTATAGGTCTGGACGATATATAATGCGTTGTTCCAAATTGGTAACATCCGTCATCTAGATGCAAAGTCATTCCTCTCAAAATATCAATCCCAATTATGAATTCTAGAAGTGGCACTACTAGTACAGAATACTCTTTTCTAGGAATTCTACCTATTCTCATTTCAAGCAAAGTTTGAACTGCAGGGGTTTCTTTTCCACCTAATCCGGTAATAGTAAAAGGCTGACCTGTAAACTTCTTCGATTTTCCATGAATAAGAGTGGCCTCCGCTCCTGTATCTACCAATGCTCGGGCCCTTTGGATATTACGATGTCTCCAATAAATGTCAATATCTACATAGGGTCTATTATCTCTGTGAGCCCATCTGTGTACCGGAGCTTGACCTCTTTCCTAATCATTCTTACTGCATTCTGTATACCAGGATAAATCAGGATAAAGACTCTCACGCTTCTTAGGTATCGGTACCTCCTGTTCATATCCATTCCCAGTACGGAACGGATTCGTATCTTCTGCATTGTACTGCGGGTTACGATCGACCAAACTGTGACGATCCTCTCTCCTCCTCAACTCAGGGGATTGATCCCTATCATCTCTACGTCTGCTGTAAACATAGTCAGTTCTCCCCCTTTCTCTTTCCCCCTCTCTCTCCCTGTCTCTCTCTCGACGGGGGGGACACATCACGTGCAGAACGTCGATCATCACGACGAACAGAGCGCCCACGGCGGTCATCATCACCGCTACCGTCAGAACCACCACGATCACACTCAGTGGTCCGAACACGCCGGGCACCCTCCTTTCGATCCAAGCCACATTTGCGAAACAACTCCCACAAACGAGCGGTAGTCTCACCATCAATGTCCTCCCTCCGCACACCATCAGCCAGAAGACCAGAAAAAATATCACGTCTAGTAAGTTTATTTTCACCAGGAGTACGAGTGTCAGGCCGGGACTGACGTTCAGGTTTAAACCACTCACCCAACTCACCGAGTTGGCGCACGGATTCCAAAACCGTAGATAACACATTACCAGTCTGATTAATCAATAAAGTCATCATGACCTGCTTATAGGCAACAGGGGAAGATCGAATGATACGGTTCCGCACAGAAGATGTCAACGAACCATCAAGCAACCTGTCAGCAGTACCCAGAAAAATTGCCGTTTTCATCACCTCCTCTTTGAGACGTTGAGCAGCATCACGCAAAGTATACCACGGCTTGTCATTCACAGGCCAGTCAGATTCAGTAGGATATTTTAGATTACAACCCTCAGTCGCCAATTGGAGTAAAGAAATCTGACCAACACCATTATAGTTACGAAAATGATCCTGCACAGTAGAATCCAAACTCAAGGAACAGAACTTTAAACAATCGCCAGTATCCAACATAATACCAGCAGCGCCCAGTTCATAAAGGCGCACCATCCATGTGAGCAAGGACTCACCAGCTCGCTGCCGAAATCGCTGCAAAATATCACTAATTTCCTGCTGAGTAAAGTCTTCTAAACAGTCCAAAGAAATACCCTGCGGAGCATTGGGAGACTGCTGCAACTTCCGACGGAAAACTGGATGCGCAGAAACCGCGGGACGAGCATCACAAGGAGCCCGATCAGTACTCGTAGAGGGACAATCAGTGTAAGAAGCATTGATCCCACTCGAAGAACGAGCGTAATCACGGGGTGCACCATCAAAGGTGCGAGAAGCAGACTTACAATCATGGCGGGAGCGAGAAGACTCGCGCTTGGCAGACTCCTCACCCGAGGAACAAGAATCAGTCGAGTTCCAGATATTACCATCCCATTCATCAGGATTCCAATCCAGCCCGGCTGTCGCCACGACCAGACGCACCTTTCGCGTCGAAACCCGACCGCGCCTGTTCTTGTATTTATAACGAGCAATTCGCACAGCCGCCCGTTCGGCAATAGTTTGGTAAGTCTCAAGTTTATCAGCAAGCAACTTATTTTGACACCGCAACAAAGTATGAGAATTCTGAATCTCAACAAAGTGCGCTTCCACATCTTTAAGAGATATCTGTAACTTCAACAATCTCTCATGCAGAATCCTGTATGCAGACAAAAGAATCCAACCTCTGCGCCCCAAAATGGGAATCTCCTCACCCTTCGATACGGGTGCCTTCTGCAAACAAGCAATCACATCAGCCGGCTCTGCCAGCTCCAAAGAAGAATTCCAATTCTCACTCAAACCAGTAGAATCAGCCCACTCACGGGCCAAGGCTTCATAAGGCGTTGAATCCCATCCGGGAATGTCAACGGGCAACTTAAAAGTAGATTTAGACCTTCTAGAAAACATCGTGAAAAAGGAAAAAGAAGAAAAGAAGAAAAAGAAAAGAAGGAAGAAAAAAAAAAAAAAAACTATACACAGAAATATACAAAAATAAAATGCAAACAAAACCACGCACGCGCCGAAAGCAAACACAAAACAACCACAACGCACACAGGTTTCGTAAACGGTTCGTGACGCCAAATGTTCTGCTTGGGTTTTCGGATCAGATAGAACCCGCTCAGCAGAGCCTCTCTAACCCAAACCAGAACGTTACCCCCTCCCTAGGGCCTATTCACACCTAAATAACCACATATATGTACCACCTAAGGACAGGGAATTCCTACTATATATACCAAGACCTACAAGTCACAGCCTCGCGGTCCCAAACGGACCCAGGACTTCCTGCCCAGACGGCAGCCACAGACTTCCTGCCCAGACGGCAGTCACAGCCTCGCGGTCCCAAATGGACCCAGGACTTCCTGCCCAGACGGCAGCCACAGCCTCGCGGTCCCAAACGGACCCAGGACTTCCTGCCCAGACGGCAGCCACAGCCTCGCGGTCCCAAATGGACCCAGGACTTCCTGCCCAGACGGCAGCCACAGCCTCGCGGTCCCAAACGGACCCAGGACTTCCTGCCCAGACGGCAGCCTTAGACAAGTCACAGCCTCGCGGTCCCAAACGGACCCAGGACTTCCTGCCCAGACGGCAGCCACAGACTTCCTGCCCAGACGGCAGTCACAGCCTCGCGGTCCCAAACGGACCCAGGACTTCCTGCCCAGACGGCAGCCTTAGCACGAGTTCATCCTATAATTACCACGACATACAACAAGGGAATCAGTGTTACTATATATCAGATCACACAAAGACAGCTAGTTGAGCACAACTTGTTCCCCAGTTCGAAGGGCTCCTTTCTCCCTTATTCAGAAGTCACAGCTGACTAGAAGAATAGGTTACCCTCTTACACAAGAACACGTAGCACATATTGCTTTACTACAAACTGAATACTTTATTTAGTTATTACATGCACACTCACGGAACATAATACATATCACATAACCTGCAAAGAAAAGTGAAAGATTAAGTTGTACACTCTAATAGTAAGGGGTTGACATCACCTTGGTCGTATGTAGCCTGCACTCAATGGTCATCTAGGTTCCCTTCTCGTCTGCGCCTCGGCTTCGCCTGGAAGTCACACCTCCGCAATCACGGGTTTACTCCCGTCTCCCTCTCCGAGTCACTGGGACCTCTTCCTCATCGGCTACTCTCTTCTCTTTGGAATATCTATTTCTCGGTTTTTCTCCACCTCCAAGTTTGTCATCTGTCTTCCCTGGAATAAGTAGCAGCTTTACTACTAACGGCCAGGTGCCGCCCATGGACTAGAAGCAAGTGCCAGTATCTGCCTCAAACTTTTACTAATATAGATGTGCATTTCCTCATGGAAAATTCCAGCCCGTAACCTGCCGCCCACCAAATTCTTGTACCTCCCCGTACCAAGGACACTTTCCCAGCCGGCCGGCCTGATGTAGTGTCTTCGGCATGAAGAAAAATACAATCCTTCGATAAGGGCCGGCCTGAACCGGTTCTCTCCAAGCGAATAACACCTCCTAACTAAAAACACTGCCTATGACCTAGAAACATCCCAAGCTGCCAGAGCAGGAGGAAAGATGGAGTCTCTCCCGTTTAAGGCCTACCAGGCCTGAATTCAGCACGGCTCCATGAAATACCCTCACTACAGAACAGATTACCCCTAATGCTAACGAATCTATCCCCTAGGATATGTATGCAAACCCTGATCTATGGGGAAGAACACAGGATCATGTCGAAGTGCCTAATAAATAGGCTCTATACACTACTCTAACCCTTAGACTTGAATGGAAAGAGACTGAAGTCACCTAAATCACCCTTCAACACAATAAGACCGGAAAAATCGAGCAGTACAATTACTC
Organism: Triturus cristatus; assembly: GCF_964204655.1. Classification (NCBI taxonomy): domain Eukaryota; kingdom Metazoa; phylum Chordata; class Amphibia; order Caudata; family Salamandridae; genus Triturus; species Triturus cristatus. Next base: position 310,745,408 of record NC_140595.1, read on the forward strand.
AAGAATGCTATTAAAGGGGCATGGTGGACACTGAGAGAAGTGTTGCTAAAAAAACCAAAAAAGATTCCATTGAACGTTTTGAATGCGTGACAACATTTTGTTCACGCACCAATTTTCTCAAAAAGGTGATTAACCAAAATAGGCACCTTGTGCCAAACGTACACAGCTCGTGCAAAAAACCTTTGTTTACTCACAAAAAAGACAAAAGGATAGGGAACTCGATCATCCGTGCAGCAGTACAAAAACCATAAAATAGGAGCACATTAAGGATGCAATTGAATCTATCCCCGGTTATTGGACATCGCAAATGCGGGACTTGTGTATGCTGCTCTCAAACAATTGAAGGCTCCCTTTTCTCCTTTAATAACATTAACTGGAAACACAAATTGTTTACCAATTGCAAAACAAAGAACGTTGTTTATGGTATTGTATGCCCATGCCCAAAATTGTATATTGGGAATACCAATCAAGAGGCTCGCCAACGCATGACACAGCATATGTCCAGAATTCGCAAACTATAAATGTGCCCTTGGTGCACCGTTGGCCGCTCAAAAACTATTAAGTGAGTGATTTAAAATGGACCATTTTATCCAAAATTGAAAGGGACTCACGAGGTGGTGATGTGGAAAGGGCACTACTGCAAAGAGAAGCAATGTTGATAGTAAAATACAACACAGCTGTGGACCGATTGAATGAACTTTCCGAAATCTACAATGTATAAATTGGCTCAGTGGAGTCTTCTGTTTAAAATTAGACTGAGATATGCAATGGATTCTAGGTTACATTGTGAATCACAAATGTCTCCCTTGCAGAACGCAATAAAGTTTGTTGATATCATTCCGGTCATGTGATGCGTGATCCGGCATCGGGATGTATGACGTTACAACGCATACTTTTACAACGCATGCACTTACAACGCAATTTTTACAACGCAACATCCACTACAACGCATTCCATTACATCGCATGACACTACAACGCATTTTTAAAAACTACCTTTACAACGCATTCCATTACATCGCATACTACCTTTACAACGCATACCATTACAACGCATTATATTACATTGCATTCAAGGTAAGTGTTGGATAGTATAGGGGTAAAAATTACTATTCTCACTCCAGGTGGTGCAACAGTAGGGTAAGTGTTGGATAGTATAGGGGTAAAAAATACTATTCTAACTCCAGGGGGTGCAACAGTAGGGTAAGTGTTGGATAGTATAGGGGTAAAAATTACTATTCTAACTCCAGGGGGTGCAACAGTAGGGTAAGTGTTGGATAGTGTAGGGGTAAACATTACTATTCTAACTCCAGGGGGTGCAACAGTAGGGTAAGTGTTGGATAGTGTAGGGGTAAAAATTACTATTCTAACTCCAGGGGGTGCAACAGTAGGGTAAGTGTTGGATAGTATAGGGGTAAAAATTACTATACTAACTCCAGGGGGTGCAACAGTAGGGTAAGTGTTGGATAGTGTAGGGGTAAAAATTACTATTCTAACTCCAGGGGGTGCAACAGTAGGGTAAGTGTTGGATAGTATAGGGGTAAAATTTACTATTCTAACTCCAGGGGATGCAACAGTAGGGTAAGTGTTGGATAGTGTAGGGGTAAAATGTACTATTCTAACTCCAGGGGGTGCATACTTACCTTAAATGCAATGTAATATTATGCGTTGTAATGGTATGCGTTGTAAAGGTAGTATGCGATGTAATGGAATGCGTTGTAAAGGTAGTTTTTAAAAATGCGTTGTAGTGTCATGCGATGTAATGGAATGCGTTGTAGTGGATGTTGCGTTGTAAAAAATGCGTTGTAAGTGTAGTGCGTTGTAAAAGTTGCGTTGTAAAGATTGTTCCCCCCGGCATCGTCATATAAATGCACGCTGAGCGCAGGCGCCGCTGCTGGCTACAATGTGGATGGGTGTTTGAAACGCCAACCCGAGGTAAGAAAATAAGGCGCTGGCTCGCTTTACAGACCAGAGCGTGATTTGAGCGTAACGTCTTCACCAATGTTTTGGAAACAGCGCGATTTGCTCCCGGACAATTTTCTGATGATTGAATTGCCCCTTCTTTGATAATCTTAGATTGGCAGAGATGCAACCCTCACTGGCAGTGACAAAATGGATTCAATCCACGCACAGCCTTGAGACGCTGGCTCAAGGTACCTAGGTTTTCCCGTATGAGAACCACTTCCTTTTCGCGAACGGGCGCCTTTAAATTCAGTTTCTGACTCTCGACTCTTTTCTTCCTTTAAGACGATCTTTCATTCTCGACACCCCCTCAATTTTGCCACATTGAGTATAAATTTTCAAGACAATGGCGCAGACTATTTCAAATAAGTAGATTGTAGCTTTTGTAAACAAAGCTTGAGTGTGCTCTTATGATTATTCAACTAAAGCTTTCGTTGTCTTCTTTCTCCTGTATGGTCTTGTCAAACAGTGAGAGTTGCCACATTCTTGTCGGGGCACAGGCAGTGCCACCACAAAGTTTAAATAAGGTAAAAACTTAAACATCAGTTGTTGTTTAGGTCGAAGTGCTGGAAGAGTGCTGTGACTAAATGGTAACATGTGCACCTTTTCTCTTTATTTCTAACTTCTGGTTCCAGGTCCTGAGGAGAACCCTATAAAAAACCTTAAGGGTTTGAAATGCGTAGACCTTATGTTTGTAACCAAACAAGTGTGGTTTAAGTTTAAAGTATCAGGTCTAGAGGATAAAAGTATCCTATATTGTAAAATGAAATTAATGTCTGACGACCTGAATACAGGACTGTTTGGTTGATATTCTCCTAGTGTTTGTGTTGTTTTCAAGAAATCGTCTTTCTTTTTTCTGAGTTTCCTTTATTTTCCATTTACTCCATTATTTACTCTCTTTGGAACTTGAGCTTTTCCATATCTCTTAACTGTTTTTAAATGTGAAATGTAATGTAATTTCATTTATGTGTTAAAAAAGTAATGTGTTGTATGTTTGTACATTTTTTCTGTGGTTCGATGATTCTTGAAAATGTTCATTGAAATAATAATGAACTGATTAAATTTGAAATCAACTCTTTATTAAAAAGAAATAATTATAAAAAATGTCTTTTTTCAGTCACTATGAGTGTCACGTGTGATTGAGAAAAGTGATCAGTTGAATAGCTATCAGAATTGGCAATTGTGTGGTTGTGTAGACTAAGAAGGACCGTAGCATGGTCAGATCTTCTGGAGGGCAGTAGCTGACAATGCTTGTACCTTTTTTTCCGAGTCAAGAGTAATTCTCTTTTTAGATAAAATATGCTCAAAGAATTTAAGTCTGTTTTTGTGAAACTCACACTTCTCTGCATTTAGTGTGATGCATGCATCGGCAAGCAGATGGTATACTTGTCTGAGTGTTTATAATGTTCCATTTGAGTAGCCCCAAACACCAGTATATCATCACTGTAGTTAGAAGCATGTGTGACATGCTGAATTATTCAATGAATGAGATTTTGAAAGGTTTCTGCAGCTGACGACACACCAAAACTGAGTCTTTAATGATTGTTAAAAAAGCAGTTGAATAAAGCTTTCCTTGACTTGACTTGAGTCTTTAATATCTGAACAAACAAACATGAGTTGAAATAGTAATAATGTACCTAAAGTTTTCTTCCAGTTCAAGTTCATGGTAGGCTTTTTTCAAATCAAGGCAGGAGAAAACTTTGGTGCCATTCAGCTGCGTGATCTTGTTCGCAATGTGTGGACCTGGATGTCTTTCTTTTATGATTGCTTTGTTGGCCTGTTGCATGTCAACACAATTGTGCAATGTGCCTCCACTGCCCTTTTTTAGCACCACCACAAGGAGTGAAACCCACAGCATCAGATCAGTAAAGCGCTCAATGATGTCATGCTTTAACAGTGTTTCTAGTTATTTCTCAACCGCTTCCTGTAAGTGAAAAGCAATCCTGGCCTCCCTTCCCTTCGCTAAAGTAGACACTACTGGAAAAGCTAAGGACCCATCTCTCCCACAGAGGAACCCCTCCACGAAACCCGACACACCCCATCTGGCGCTTTTCGGACCTGCCACTACAGAGGAGGTCGCGGCAATTTTTACCTCAATTAAGAGTGGTGCCCCCAGCGACCCAGTACCCGTAAGATTCCTTAAAGATATCATCCACACCATAGTGCCCCCATTGACAGCCCTTATTAACATCTCACTAACCCAAGGCGAAGTCCCTTTGAGTTGAAAGAAAGCGGTAGTTAAAGGGCTCCTTAAGAAACCCTCACTGGATCCTGAGGATTTATCAAACTACAGACCAATCTCCCTCCTCCCGTGGATTGGTAAGGTCGCAGAGAAATTTGTAAATAAAAAATTGTCCAACTTCTTGGAAACCAACCATCTCCTCAAAGACTCTCAAACAGGTTTTCGACCAGGTCAGGGCACTGACACCGCTCTCCTCGCAGCAGTGGAAAAGACCAGAGAAATTCTCGATACAGGAGGATCAGTGGCAGTGGTCCTCCTGGACTTGAGCGCGGCCTTCCACACTGTCAGCCACCAGGTCCTAAACCAACGTCTAGAATACATCGGAGTGAAGGATACAGCACTGAAATGGCTCTCGTCCTTTCTCTACCGTCGCTCCTTCCAAGTATGGGAGGGTGAAAGCCGCTCCCCCGCCACCCCCCTCCGGTGTGGTGTGCCACAGGGCTCATCACTAAGCCCCACGTTATTTAACGTGTACATGGCCCCACTGGAAGAGCTGGTCGCCCCTTTCGGAGTCACCATCGTCAGTTATGCTGACGACACTCAGCTTGTAGTGACTCTCTCCCACCCCAAGCAAGAGCCTTCCAATCTTCATGACTGCCTCTCCACTTTACACCAATGGATGAGCGACTCCGCCCTAAAGTTAAACGGGTCAAAAACGGAGATCCTTCTCCTAGGTCAAAAGACGCTGAATCTACCCCCTAACATCTGGCCAGTCTGTCTGGGTGAACCCCCTTCCCCTAAAACGGAAGTGAAGAGTCTGGGAGTATGGCTAGAGAAAGATCTCACCTTCAGAACACAGGCAAGGAAAACGGCCGGCATTTGCTACGGCATTTTAAGATCATGTAGAAAGGTACTCCCCCTACTCCCGTTCCAGTCCCAACTGCTACTGATCCAAGGCCTAGTTGTGTCCAGGTTGGACTACAGCAACGCCATTTACTTAGGAGCCCCGGAATCCACTCTTCAAATACTGCAGAAAACCCAAAACGCCGCTGCCCGTCTGCTCACGAATACCCCAGCCAGAACATCAGCCAAACCCGCACTGAAAAGACTGCATTGGCTTCCGATCAGGGAAAGAGTGATTTTCAAGGCCCTATGCCTGGCTCACAAGGTACTCCACAATGCAGGCCCTCCAGCCCTCAACAAATGCATCACCCCCTATAAACCCACAAGAGCGCTCCGCTCAGACCAGGAAAACCTACTTGTGGTTCCGAGGGTGAAAAAGGCCCGCACAGGAGGCCGTCGCTTCTCAGTCCACACAGCCAAACAATGGAACGCGCTCCCCTTAAGAATCAGATCAGAACCTAACCTCCAGCGCTTCAGGAAATCCCTCAAGACTTTCCTCTTTCCCTAAAACAGACTGGACCCCTTACTTTCATCCTCAGGACTACGAGGTTTAGCGCTGGGATACTCTTGGGTGACTACGCGCTCTACAAAAACCTAAATAATAATAATAATAATAATAATTTGACAGTGTTGCTGTGCAAAAGGGCGAATGTCTTCATTAATGTGAAGGTGCACCTTCATTGTCTTAAGTTTCCTGAGTCCATGAAATAATGCTAGGAATTGACTCACTATTTCAGAATGGGCATTTAAGTTATACTTAATAGAGATCAGTCCCATATGTTTCCCCTATTTCGCTGCCAGTTGTAGCATCCTCCCCGCCGGGGAGCAGTTAACAGACCACGCCACAGACAGAGCTCGCATTTGCACGTCTTTATTCTTCAGCATGCAACCGTTAACTGAACGTGCTGCATCACAAACTTTAGTAACCACACCTAGCCAGACTCAAGTTTACAGTTTACATAATACTTGTAAGGAGTCCGCCGAGGACCACTAGAAGCCAAGTACATAGAAACAGAGGACATGACAAGCAGCAAAGCAGATGAAAAAGCTTTTGTTTCCCAGGCTTCTGCCTGTAGTTATAAATCTCCCAGAGCACAATGTCTGCTTCATTAATCTACCCTGTGTCTCTGTTACCAGGCTTTCGTATGAGTGTGCTCTCGAAGACGGACCTGCCAGTCTGAAATCAATGTGCTTGGAAATAGGCTGAACAGAACTAAGAAGGGCTGCTCCCATGGCCAAGGAAATATTTATAGAGGTTAAAAGTAAGGGTAAATGAGTTAAGACTTTAATAAGGTAACAAGCATTAGCAAAGCCAATAGCTCTGCCCATGCCAGTTGGTGTGATGGTTATTTAGTGATTTCAACCGCACGGCGCAAAAAGAAAAAATGCAGCAGCCTAATATGGCCACCATATGCCTACAATAAAAATGTGAAACTGCAAAAAACATAATAACCATCTGAGTGTGCGTCATGGTGGGCAAGTAAACTTATTTCAGGTATATAAGCCATTTTTCGTTGTAATGCATATCAGAAGAAAAGCTGATTCTTATTGGCACAAAGGTGCTTTTGGCTATTGGAAAGTATTTGCACGACAGCTCTGGCACTGAAGTCCACTTATTTTTAGGAAGACGTGCACACTAGGCAGGTGATCAGGAATAATGCAGTCTTGCATAGTACAATAGAGACAATCGCTGAGGGCTCACCTATTGCCCCATGCTGTGATGGACAGAAGAAAGCTGTGAATGACAGCTGATAATACCAATGAATGAAGAGGGCGGGATCAAAACCATATATATATTATATATATATATATGCGTTTCCTCTAATTACATAAGGGTCGCGGCGCGAAACTAAAGCTGTGTCTACGCCAAAAACGGAACGCTATTGTTATCAAATAAATCACCTTGCCCGTTCAATGTAAAGCTGACTAGTGGAGACGTTCGTAAAAATACAAAAAATAAGAAATATGAAAAAAAACATACACACCGGAGACGAGTGACAATTTAAATGGTCCAAACTTTAAATGTCGTTATTTTTCAGGTCGATTTCAAGCATGGACGTTGCTGTTTCTCAGCCAAACTACAGTCTGTTTCAGTGTCTGCAATACACCTTATATGCTAGAGTGCTCCAACATAATTAAATCCATAAAATACCTTTCGAAATTTCCAGTTAACTAGTTACAAATGGTTTCCGGTCAGGCAGGCATAAGGGTGTAGTTCATTTATTAAATACTACGGAGAAAAAATTCTGCTGCTTTGCATCTTGGTACTGAAAATTGTTGCCTAATGACCTGTACTGTTGCATGTTCATTTTCTTTGACATTTGTAGGTCTAGCCTAGTGTTGCAGCGCATTCGCTGCTCGCTCTGCGAGGCATGCAGTAGTCCAGTATGGGGAGACAAGCTGCCCTCACTCTCTGCCCAAATGTTTCATTGGTTTCTGTGTTTGTCCTTCGTAAATTCTGTTTTCTGATTGATAATGCGGCTTGTTAGTCACGCCTTATTATGCCATATCGTCATGTGTATCCTTCAGTGGCTACTGGCCCCTTTACTTCGAGTGTTACACTGTACCCTACGAAGCACTATTTTTTCCCGCTCCCCCGCCCGCCGACAACAACTTGAAAAAAAAAAAAGCTGCAGAAGCAGAAGATGAAGGTGTACGTCCGGAAGGCCCGTGACTGGAAGGGGCCGCTGGTACTGCGCAAGAGGCAGTGACGGTAGCCCAGGTCTGCCGCAGACAACACCAGCGCCGCTGCTCAGCTGCTAGTGGGTCCCTTGTTCCTGGGGGTGTAGGGTGGATCCTCTGTAACTGCGCTATGGCTTGCATCAAAGGTACCGGGGGTCAAGGGAGGGCATCTGTAGGGGCAGAGTGAGTTGGATGAACGGGCTGGGTCCTTCGTGTTTAGGCCGCAGAAGGAGTTTAAGGCAACCTGCAGTTCATTCAATGTCAAAGCACATAGGGGGCAAAACAGGTTACGCACAGCAAAGGGTCTTATTTTTCTCATTCCAAAGATGAGCAAGCACTTGGGTATCTCTATACGTGGAGGTGCTTGTGGTCTTCAATATGGCTCCGCCTCCTGCATCCACAGTGACTCATTTTACACCGATGAGGCCAGGTTTGACGTTTGCTAGTTCTTGATGTGGTGAACCCCAGGGGTTGTTGAGTTACACTGGACTCCAAGGACGCTCTCAATGGATGCCGGCAAAGTGCCAAATAGGAAAATACATGTCTGTGATTTTTGAACGTCTTTGAGAGACTTTTCGCAGCTAATATTGAAACTTAAGACATTGCGCTACCAACCTCCTTTTGAAGGCGCCTTGTTCTGTAGATTGACACTGGCTGCTACTTTTTCTGTGGCCTCATTTTTTCCAGACCGCTCTCTCTCTCCTGTCCTAGCACTTACTCTTGTGTTTCACTTTTGGCACATGCCTACTGTGTCGCTCCTTTCACACCCCCAAACAGCAGGTGTGCGCGCCAGCCACTCCTCAAAGTTCACCGCAAGGAGAGACACAAAAGTACAGAGAGGACGGCAAAGGAGGAAAAAAAGTGACTGTGACCACAGTGACATTCTTCAAACTGTCTCAGCAATTGCAACTGGCAGTACTGGTGCAAACCGAATCATTTCTAGGCGCTACCTGAGTCTGGCAGATAAGGGAACTGAGACCCAGGGTGGTGAGGTGACATGGGCATCAACTAGGGGTCGTGCTCCTGGGACACCTGTCCTGATGCAAGCTGAGGTCATCAGTGCCAAGACGTCTGTTCCCTTAAGGTATCTATCCATCCTCTCTAACTGTAGCAGCTGATCTTACGGTCAATGCCCCACTGTTTTTACTTGTTGTTGATGTAGGATGAAGTAGAGTGCATGTATTCTGATGGATTACCTTGGCTAGATATGTGTAAAAAACACATTGTGAAATGATTGATTGATATTTTTTTTTATGTATTGTGATGAATCAAGAAACCATTTTGCATTTTTATCATGATATATATATATATATATATATATCTCGGCATTTGCCGGGTTCCATGGAGCAGCGTTTGAGAGGATATGGAACAGGAGCATTCATGTGGGGCCCATCCAGGGTTTCATTCCATTTATCCCAGCAGATGATATTGTGGCCAAGAAATTTTTCACGCACTGTAAATCCCAGAATCCATCGGGGACCGAAACCTCACCTGATTGGCCCATTGGAGGGCAGAAATAGAGACAGTTGCGTGATGCTGAAATGTGGCTGTGATACACCAGGAAGAAGGGCGTTCCGCCCGAAACGCGTCGTGAATTACACAGCACATTAGGACTTATTGACCCACAGCCTGTATCCTGTTCTTCCCTGAATAAAGGTTTGCCACAACCCAGCGCTGGCTCAAGTGCACTCTTGTGCATAGGGCACCTGTTTTTTGATATATATATATATATATATATATATATATATATATATATATATATATATATATATATATATATATCACAGGAGAGACCACTCGATTCAGAATGACCCAAGGACACAGCGGGGATTCTTTCAGGAGTCCTTTATTCACCCATTGCGCAGCGTTATGCATTTCGGCCAGAGCGGCCTTCCTCAGACGCCATTGCAACTAGAGGGTACCGTCTCCCTCCTTCATTTATTATTGCGGTGCTCCCATTGGTGGGAGAGCAGCTGATCCTGTTCAACTGACGGCAGGTGTGATCATATGCGAGACCGCAACTCCCAGAATGCACTGACATGGAGGGTTCCTGCAACTACACGGCCCCCCCTTCACACGGAATTGCAGCACAAAAGTTGAACTTACCTTCCTGTCAACGCATTTGCCATGTCCATGTCTGGCCGAAATGCATAACGCTGCGCAATGGGTGAATAAAGGACTCCTGAAAGAATCCCCGCTGTGTCCTTGGGTCATTCTGAATCGAGTGGTCTCTCCTGTGATACTTTCCGCACAAGCCAGAAGTGCGGTACAAGGACCCGCCCTGTCAAGAGTCCCGGATATTACTGGCATCTTTGTTGTGGCTACCAAGGGATTGGTGTTTACCGGGACCGCCACGAGAACGGATCAAGCCTAAGGCTGCTGTCAGAAGGCAGACCGTGACTGCACGGGAGAGAGGACTCACTGCAGTGCTCTCTTCGGCCCGATTTGTTCTGAACTTGAGGCTGGGGCGCTGGGGACCCGAGGGAGCCTTGACACTTTTATTTTAGGAGGGTTCCTGCAACTACACGGCCCCCCCTTCACACGGAATTGCAGCACAAAAGTTGAACTCACCTTCCTGTCAACGCATTTGCCATGTCAGTGCATTCTGGGAGTTGCGGTCTCGCATATGATCACAGCTGCCGTCAGTTGAACAGGATCAGCTGCTCTCCCACCAATGGGAGCACCGCAATAATAAATGAAGGAGGGAGACGGTACCCTCTAGTTGCAATGGCGTCTGAGGAAGGCCGCTCTGGCCGAAATGCATAACGCTGCGCAATGGGTGAATAAAGGACTCCTGAAAGAATCCCCGCTGTGTCCTTGGGTCATTCTGAATCGAGTGGTCTCTCCTGTGATATTTTCCGCACAAGCCAGAAGTGCGGTACAAGGACCCGCCCTGTCAAGAGTCCCGGAGATATATATATATATATATATATATATATATATATACACACCACACTCCTTCGCTGTCTGCAAGAAGTAGAGCACACACGGGGATCTCAGGTAGAACTGCGCTTTAATATGAACACTCGGCATGACGCGTTTCGTTCTTACGAACTTCCTCAGATGCCGTGATTAAGTGAACTGTTTGCCGCCCTCAGTTTAAAACACAATGTTCCCTTGTGATTGGTGGGATGCACTGCGGGCACTGCTGCAGGGAAAGTGCGGCCCGGATTCAACTGTGTGTATCCGTGCATTAGCAGACAACAGGCGTTAGTACTGGCCCAAGTGGACGGTGTCTGCTAGTTCTCCCCTCTTGCCAAAGATCTTCTGGGGCGTGATGTTAGGCAGGCAGCAGTTCCTCTGACCCCTCACCTCACCTATATATATATATTTTTTTAAATAGGTTAGGATGAAAAGGTAATAAAAAACGTTAAAGTCTAGTGTATGTGAAGCACGCAACGTTATTTGTGTAGGCAAAAGTAGAATAATCTGTCTATAGATACATTCTGTAAAGAAATAAGTTATATTGTTAGATAAACTTTAAGATAAGTGTTGCTGTCTTTTAATGATTGACTCTGATAACGGCTCCTTCCTTGTTTGTGGGGGTTCCAGTTGAGGAGGTGTGCTGGAAGTCAGCATAATCTGAGGTGGGCGCTAACTGTGAAGGCATCCTGTTCTTGATTGTCGCTGTGACGAGGTGTCGAATAATGACCCTGCCTTCTCGGACTTATTGCACAAACAATTGTCCCCATACCTGTCTCCATGTCCCCTCCTCTGTTTTCAGGCCCCAGCTGTTGGTCCTGTCGAACAGTATCCCTTTAAGACTTCTCCACCGGAGGCTCCCTCTGCCGACCATGTGACCTGGTCACAAGGGCCCCTCCGCTTCAAAGAGAAAGAGACGGGAGGAATGGTGAGCTCGCTTGGAAGACGCCGGAGAGGAGCAGCCGATGAGTTCGTAGGAGAACGGGACGTCCAGACCTTTTACATTGCACCGGGACTCGGAGAACCGCTGACCTGCCCCGACGAGAGAGAAGAGCTCCAGTCCATTGGGAGGACCAAGGACGATGAAGAGGGGGAGCCGGACCCTTCCCGGCACCGCGCTGAAAGGGGCCACGGCCCAGGAGGGTCGTGGCTCCACAAGGTACGAGGCCAGGTGGGGGCTGTGTGGGGTATGGGAAGAGCGGGGGTAAGGGGCAGACGCACCAGGGCTCCAGAATAGGCTAAGCACACTGAGAATGACAAAGCATCATAGCGCGTAAAGCCCTGGGAAAAAAGAACCCGCGCGAATCACAGTGTTGGTCGGGTGTACAGTCCCTCACTCCCTCTCCCTGACTAGTTTTAAAACACAGAAACGCTCCCCTGACCGTGCCTTCCTTTTCTTTTCTTTATTTTGGATTCCTGGACCTTGGCATCACTGCACGGAGCAATCAACCCCTCCTGTCCTCGGGAGCCTGATGCCGGAGGAATCCTGCTCTCTGATGAAAGAGAATAAAGACGACCTCTATCTTTCTGTTATTCTAACACACTGTCCTATAGTACTGGGTCCTTTAATAAAACACTCTAGCAACAATTCCCTGTCTTGCTATCTCTTTCTCCACCGCGCCACACGTGGTGTCAGAAGTGGGATAGTTACGTCTCTAAGAGAGAATGGAGAACTTAATTCAGCAGCTTATATGCGGTCAGGAGAAGCTGGAATGGGCGGTAGAAAAACAGATGACGACAGCCCATGCAGACAGGGAACTTTTCAAGGACACCATGACTAACCAAGCCAAACGGCTAGAAAAGGTCGCTGATGACCGACTAGAACTGACGGCCCAACTACAGAACCGCGCTGGGACCGGGCCCAATGTTTCCCTTCAAAAATATGTAACAGGTGAAGACCTCGATGCATTTTTACTTAACTTTGAAAGAGCAGCCAGAGCGTCAGGTTGGCCGGAGGCCAAGTGGCAATTCTTTTTGGCTCCTCTTCTCACAGGGGAGGCCCAGGTCGCATATCAAGTGGCAAACACTAATGGCCATACCCCTTACCTGGAGATAAAAGGGATCATTCTGGATCCCCTCAGAATGGACACTGAAGCGTACTGAGTTCGGTTCAGAAAGGAGCGGGGAACATCCACAGATAATCCAAAAACTCTGTCCTTTAAGCTGAAAGCAGCAGCGGACAAGTGGCTAAAGCCCCAAACAAGTACAAAAGAAGAAATCATGTCGCTTATTCACCTTGAACAATACATTATCCTATACAACGTTGGTTGAAACAACACACCTGCCTGACAGCTGAACAGGCCGTGGAAATGGCAACGTCTTTCTACCGGGCACAACCCCGCACGTTGTCATGGGACACCGAGAAGCCTCTATGCCCTCCTGATCTCACCGGAAGAGCGGAGCGAAAGACCCTGAAACCAAGTTCCGAGCCCTCAAAATCCGACACTATCATCCAGAACCCATTCCTGTTAGGGGTCCCCAGTGCTTCGAGTGCAGAGATTGGGGGCATATTGCTAGGAATTGTCCCCCGAAAAAGCCTCCAGAAGAACCAATGGACATAGGCTGTGTCCCTCAGTCCATCTTGTACACTGGCGAAATGGGACCCAGCTTTTACGTGAGTGTTTCTGTGGGTGGAGTGACCATCAGAGCCCTGCTTGACTCCGGCTGTCGACAGTCGGTTATTCGCCAGTCCCTAGTAAATCCATCTTTTCATAGAGCTCGACAGGTGGTCCCTATCGGATGCGTGCATGGAGATGTCAAACTCTATCCCTTGATCTGTCTACCCATTTCCCTTCCAAGCGGGGTGATGCTAGAAGCTAATCTCGGGGTTCTACCTTCTCTCGCAGAAGAAATGATCCTAGGCCAGGACAACCCGTCTTTCCCGACACTCCTTAAGAACACCTTACAGTCCAGAGAAACACACTCACCGCCATGTCCCTCTCTCCTTACCCAAGCCCCCTGGCTCACTGATAAACGTTTTCGCTATAATCAGTGGAATGAGTCCACTCTCCAGCCCGCTTGAGATCACGCCAGACGAGTCCCTCCAAACCAGACACCCGTATACCCCTTATTCCTGATACAGAATGAGCTCCTCTATAGGGTGGCTAAGGAAGGCGATACCCCCCAACTTTTGGTTCTTCAGACCTTCCGGGATCAGATCCTTTTTTTGCACATTCTCATTTTACAGCAGGTCATAGGGGAGCGCAGAAGACAACAGACATGCTTTTAGGGCACTTTTATTGGCAAGGTATATTTGCACATGTCACCAGGTTTTGTAAGGAGTGTGAAATATGCCAAAGGAAAAACCCATACAAACGCCCTCCTGTACCTTTGCAACCCGTTCCCATTGTAGGTACCCCTTTTGAGAGGATAAGCATGGACCTTATAGGTCCGCTCCCGCGAACCAAGAAGGGCAACCTCTACGCACTGGTGGTCGTTGACTACGCCACACGATACCCCGAGGCCTTTCCTTTACGTGCTCCCACCAGGCAGAACATTAGCGACAGGATATCTCACACATAAAGACTTCTGTATACCATCCCCAAACAGATGGCTTATGTGAACGCTATAATTCCACCCTGAAGTGGACACTAAAAATACTCCTGGGTGTGGAAGGGAAAGAATGGGATAGGCTCCTCCCTTTGGCATTATACGTAGTCCGAAGCCATACCCAATCTAGTCTGGTCTGTTCCCCATTCCAACCCCTCTATGGTCAGGAACCCAGGAGCATTCTAGAGATCACTAAAGAGTTCTGGGAACAGGAGAAGGAGGAAGAAGCCAAATCCTTTTTAGAGTATACTCAGGGCCTGCGTACCCGCATACAGAATCTGCGAGAATTCGTTGACGCAAATTTAGAAAAGGCACAAATCAAGCAATAACTGTTTTACAATCGAGGCAAGAGATGGCGCCACCTGAAGGTAGGGGACTGGGTATTGGTTCTCACGCCATCTGGGGTCACGAATGCAAGGTCAGCGTGGCAGGGTCCATATCAGATTCTGAAAAAGGTTGGCTTTACCTCCTATAAGATCCAAATCACTCCCAGACGAACCCAACTATACCATATCAACCTCTTGAAAAAGTGGTTGGGTCCTCTCCCCAAAGATCTCCACCTCGTCAACTCCATAACCGATCACGATAGCACTCTCAACCATCTGATAGTCAACCAGGAGCTAACAGGAGAACAGAGGAAATCTTTACAAAGCACACTATCTCCATTTGCCCCTTTGTTTTCTGATCTCTCTGGCCGCACTTCTCTGGCCGAACATTCCATGCACACCCAGCCAGGAAAGGTTGTTAGACAGAAACCTTACCATATCCCTACCTCCAGGAGAGAGGCCATAGAGAAAGAAGTGAAAAGCATGCTTGCCTTAGGAGTGATACGACCCTCACAAAGCGAGTGGTCCTCACCAATCGTGTTGGTACCAAAACCGGATGGATCCGTCCGGTTTTGCATAGACTTCAGGGCCACCAACGTGATCTTGAAATGTGATTCCTACCCCCTGTCGCGCCTAGATGAGTTGATTGAAAGACTAGGTGAGGCACAATACATCACAACTCTTGACCTCACGAAGGGGTATTGGCAGGTGCCTCTGAACCCGCAAGACCAAGAAAAGACGGCCTTTCCACGCCTTCTGGCTTGTTTGAGTCCACCGTCTTACCCTTCGGTTTACACAGGGCACCTGCCACTTTTCAACGTCTCATGAATCGTGTGCTGGCAGAACACCCAGCATACTCCTCTGCATATTTAGACGATATAGTCATTTACAGCCCCACATGGGAGTCACACCTCCAACATTGCCATCTAGTCCTTCGGGCTCTCCAGTCAGCGGGTTTGCATATCAATGTGAAAAAGTCAAAAGTGGGTTTTCAGAAGGTGAAATACTTCCTAGGAAAAGGACACATAGAGCCACAAGAAGAGAAGTTTAGAGCAATCACCCGAGCCCCTTTCCCTGTCACAAAGAAGGAGGTTAGGGCTTTTTTTGGCCTCCTTGGGTATTATCGCCGTTTCATTCCCCAGTATTCTAAAATGGCCACACCTCTTACCAATCTGCTAAAGATGGACGTAAAGACTAGGGACCTCCTTCACCCATCTCCCAAAGCTACACAAGCCTTCTTTGCATTGAAAAAAGCCATCACGTCTGGTCCCATATTACGTTCTCCTGACTTTTCCAAGCCCTTCTTGTTACAGACGGATGCATCTGAAAATAGGGTCGAGGCGGTACTGTCCCAGGTGTCTTCTGATGGGCTAGAATACCCTATACTCTTTTTAGGCCGAAAATTGTACCCCAAGGAACAAGGATACCCCATCATAGAAAAGGAGTGTCTTGCAATCAAGTGGGGTGGGTGGTTACGATACTACCTTGAGGGTTCCCATTTCATCCTCTATACTGATCACGCCCACGCTCCTTTGGATGAGCCGGAACAAGGGGAACAATCCGCGCATCCTGCGTTGGTTCCTGGCTCTACAGCCCTTCTCTTTTGAGGTTCGCCACCACAAGGGCTCAGAGAACGGGAACGCGGACTTCCTTTCCCAGGTCACCCTGTTCCCCGATCGGGATCAGGCTGGGAAAAGTTAAAACATTCTCCTTAGCCTCTCATAGCTAGTGCAATGTATTGCCTTTGATATTGAAATCCAGGCCCTTCGGCAAGGTGGCACAGATTCTATTAATCTTTTCAACAAAGTTCCTTGCTTGCATGTTGCATCTAGCCTTAGAGGCTATTGGGCCAGCTTGTTTTGTCGATGGCATCAAAAATGAACTCACAATTTTGAAAAGCTCTTTAATGGAGTTGGCAACATTATCAATCTTAGTACTAAGGAAGGAGACTCTAGCCTTCCTTATAGCATAATGATATTTCTTTACAGTGTCCCTGTACTTTTGTTTACTGACTGCATCATAGTGTTTTCTCCACTGTCTTTCATTTCTTTTACATTCCTATTTAAGGTTTTTAAGATATTTTGTGATCCAAGGATCATGGACCTGTGTGTGACTAGTTTTCAGTAATCTCTTAGGAATTTGTAAATCTAGTGATTTTTTTATCGAGTCTACAAATGTGGAGTACTTTTTGGTTATGTCCCCATTCAGCTTAGGGACAGAACTGAGAAGAGTACTTTCTCAGTTATCCTCATCTAATTTCGACCGACTTTGGCTTAAACTAGGTTGCTGGATCTGGCTGAAGATCATTACTAACTAGTGAAAAGGGAGTTCCATCAATGTCATTAAATATAATAAGTGATCAGAGTAGGTTGAAGAGATTGGTTTTGTTGCCATGGCTCCCAGACAACATGGATTAATGCCTCTATGGACAGAGATGTGGAAACAACACCTACACAAAACTTACCTATTCTTGCAGCAACCTCTCTTTGTGCTCCCACATCTGTGCCAGCCACAGCCCACAGTGCTTCTGCCACAGCTTCCTGCATGTGTTGGGTACGGCTTTGTTTCAGCATTGGCACGAGAGGGGCAATGCCATTTGATTCCATGATATTCTTCTGGGCATTTGGATTTCCTTCAACTAACCTAAAAAAAAGACAACTGCACATCATGTCAGGTATCACATGCAAGATTAAAAAGAAATTAGGTTTGACTTTGATGACACACAGCGGCAGTAATGGCAAATGTGATGGAGTTGTTTTCCATGAAACGAACACCAGTATTTGAAAGAGCTGATGTGGGTCATTGCCATGGACAACAAAGTACTGCTGTCACACATGGAGACTGAAAGCACACGCCAGAACAACAAGACAAATAAATCATTCTGCAAGCAGCATTGGAGAAAACAAAATTCCACAGCAGACCGTTGTATGTCAGACAGAGAAGTTCTGACTCCCTAATGGATACTTGGTATTGGAAATCATTGGCTCCGCCCTGTGCTGTGATAGGCTATTGCATTTCTCCTCCTTTGCACCGTACTCCACATGCCTCTACCCTTCAATGGAGCGCCCTGCACTCTGTATGGAACTAAAGAAAGAAAAAACAAGCAAGAGTAGAAAGCTCCCAAATGCACCTGTAATAATATTACTATAGGCCAGCACCCATCTTTAAATAGAATATATTTATATCAGTGCAAATAAAGAGCCTGCACTTATTTTATTTTATTTTGTTTATGATTTCTATAGAGTACTCTATCACCCAATTACAAAAAGAGAGGAGTCCTTATAAGATAGATTGAAAAAGCCATATTGTAAGTTGTTTTCTAAAAGAGATGTGGGCTTCATCACTTTAAGATTAGGAGGTAAAGAGTTCCACTATTTGGCGGCCACAAACGACAAAAGATTTGCCCCCAGTATGGGTCTGATGGATTTGAGGAGGCAAGATGAGATTAAGGTGAGCAGGCTGTAGAGTATGTGAGGGGGTTTCAAGTGGTAGAAGTACATCCTCCCATATTGCTCCATAAAGGGCTGTTACTGCTCTATAGGGGCCTGAAGCGGTCACAATTTTATGGAAGGTCCTATGGGGTTGCGGTTCTGTCAGACCCTGTTCCAGTGTTTGCGGAATGCCGTAGTTTCTGTCCTGTGAAATTGGAAGTGGCCTAGCGGTAGGTCAAATTCAGTCCTGAATTCATCAAAGGGGAGAAGCTTCCCATCACAATATAGATCTCCCACCTTTGTTGCCCCAGCAGTTGCCCACTGCTTCAGTTCTCCCCAGTTTCCACTATGGGGCAGCGCTGTGAGCGCCATTATGGGTAGGTCAGGCGAGTATAGTATTTTCAAACATTTTGAGTCCAACACCAACGTATCACTTGGAACTCTAAAGTATCGTCCTTGTGAGGGCACCCTGTCTTTAAGAGCACTCCCAGCAGTCTATCTAATGTTGGTTCAAATGGCCTGAGTGCTTCATCTGGATCCTGTCTGCCCACCATCCATTACGTGAACCACTGTAACTGTGCGGCAATATAGTATGCCTTAAATTCATGTACTGCTAGTCCCATGTCTGTCAGCTGGCAGTGCAATAAAGTGAGCACTACACGTCTGCGTCCTGGGCTCCATGTAAGCTCTGCGATCAAGGAGTTCAGTTCCATGAACATCCCTCTGGAGATCCATATGAGTAATACCGTAAAAAAAAGACAGTAGTCGCGGAAGCGCCACCATTTTAAGCAGTACCACAGAGAGGGAACATTTTCCACAACTCTATATTTGTTTTCAGCGATTTAAAGGTTATTCCCACATTCCCTTCCAGGAGGTCAGTCAGCTCATGAAAGACTCGGACACCCAGATATTGGAAACAACGGGGCTCCCACTGTAGCGAGTCGAGACCCTCTGGGAAGTCTTGGTTCGCTTGTGTCGGGAATAATTTAGATTTTTGCCAACTGACCATTAAGCCCGACAGTACCCCAAACTCTGCCAACATGGCTCTGGCTCCACTCACGTCATCCAACATATTCATAAGAAAGAGCAATAGGTCATCCACATATAGGGCTATTCCGTGAGGACAGTCACCCACTTGCACTCCCCAGTACCAATTTCCTAATCTGGCGTGGAAGGCTAATGGCTCCATTGCTAGTGCGAATTCGGAATGACCAGCTGGTTTCAATTCTAAACGGCTGATACATAATAAGTCCTTTGGAATTAAAACCAACAGTTGGGGTTGGAAAGCCTACGACCGAAGGTCAGAGGCTTTCCCACCTCCATTGTAATAGGCCCCAAAGTATAACATAAACCTTCAAAGATAGCCTCCTATATGTGTGCATAGCTTCATACAAGTGAGTAGCCATCGTTGACTGGTTTTCCAACAGGTTTTTAAATAATAAAGACTGGGAAAAAATGTGATGTGGTGCACTGCAAGAGAGGAGCCTGGTAGCAGTGTGTGTGGAGCTGCTGGGCACTCCTAAAAGAGTAAATAAATAAAAATAAAAACAAGCAAGCCAAATCAAAAAAGTTTCTAATCTAAAAAGGGTGTCTCACATTGGCCCCATAACTGAAAGGACTTATTTGTTGGGGTGGCTGTGCTCATGTGCATAGTACAAATGTAGTATGTTTCTCCTGAATTGAAATCTTTCAATTAAGCCAACTGGCACTGTTAAAGTAAATTGACTTTCAATTAAAAAATTGACAAAGCCAACAGTTTTGACTTTTTGAAGCGGACGTTGTCTCATGCTTCATTTAACACGCAGAATAGGCAGGCACAGTATAGACAGCAATAGATCTTGTTTTTGTTTGCAGAGAAAAGGTACCAGCTGTGCAAAATTCCCTCAAATACATAACAAGCAGAGCACAGGTGGCATGTGTGTGTGCGCCTGCGTGTGTGTGTGTACCTGTGTGTGTTCCTGTGTGTGTGTGTACCTGTGTGTGTACCTGTGTGTGTGTGAGGCTCATATCATGAGGGTGGAGGGGTGAAAGGTGACTCTGTTCGTCTGCTTTTGTGCAAAGATGATAAAATCTTGGATTCAGAAAGGCAGTGTGCTTGTGTATTGCAGCATGGTTGAACATGTCAATGGTGTTTTTTTCTTGAAAATGTTTTATGCTGCAAGAAAAGAGAAAAACATTTAATTTACTGTGAAGCACTGATTTGCATACAACAGAATCAGTGCCATAAGCTTTCACAAATATGCAAAATCTTTGGGGTGTATTTACTAAAGTTTTGTGTGAGCGCTCTTGTGGCAAAACACAATGCAAAATGTAATAGTTATTTAATATATACTGTAAAAGCTCCAAGCGCAATAAAAAGTTTGATCCGCTAAGCGAGCGCCTGAAAATACCAAAAGAAATACACACCTTTGTGTTTTTAAAGAAACACTCAAAGAGAAATACGTTTTCTTTAACAGAAAATATCTTCATATGCTTCATCTTCAGAATCATACCTATTCCCACATTTCCTTTACCTGTTTAGTAGGTTAATTGCACAGATTTGCATGACTTTGTGTTTGGATTTTTCCATCTGAATGAGAGGGAACACTCCATTTTCCTTAATGAATGCATCCTGGTTTTTTGGGTGTTTTGACAGAATGTTTGCCACAGCTTTGCTCAGCACTATCAGCAGTTTCCTGGACTCACTTTCCTTAAAGAGGCTCACTAAGACCGAAAGGTACTCCTGCTTCCCTATAGCATCCTTGCAGTCTGCGCTCTGTTCAGCCATTACACCCAAGATACGTACAGCAGGTATAAGAATGCTTTCTCTGCTTTCCTTCTCCGAACTATTAACATTATTTACATGCGCTATGATGTTCACCAGGGCTGGTATGGCATTAGCTGTGCACAAGGCCTCCACACAATTTTTTTCTGAGGCGAGTTCATCAATTATGCTTATTACACTGGAGAGCATCTTCCTTTGTTCCTCTTGAATCAGAGGAATCAGAACCTGAAATCCATTGCATTGAATGATCTGTTCCTTAACATTTTCATATTTCAGTATGCTGTGTAATATATTTAATACATATTGTTTGACGTTGTCTCCTAAATCTTTTGCCAGAACTTGAAGCAAGATAGGAACCAAACCTTCCTTTATTAGACTTGGAGACCACGAGTTGGAGGTCCCCGGTGTTTTCACCGTTGCGGTGGCAATGATCGAACCTGCACATAAAGCCTCTTTGCCGTTATTTGAATCAAGAAAAATAATAAGGTTTTTGAAGACGTTCAGTTGCGATCTTCTTAAACTGATAAAATAGTCAAGCAAATGCGCGTGTCCATGCAGTGCGCACAGCTCAGTTACCCCGAGCCTCTGACTGTTAACCGCTGCAATGTCTGCACCGAGCAAGACCAGTAGCTCCACAGTCTGTTGAGCAGCACTTATGACAGCCAGCAGCAGTGGTGTGTTGCCAACCCCATCCTGTGTCTTCAGTTCAAGTTGCTCTTCTCCAGCGGTCTCAATAAACCGCTCCACAGAAGCCGCATAATTCCTGGATGCCGCGTGGTGTATGGGAGCCCAGCCACGGTCATCAACCTCCACCATGCTTGAGAAGGCACGCCTTGCTCTTCACCTGTAAAACGTCACAAGAAACCTTTATGAAAATATGTTAATCAAAGTAATTAAAGCAAGTTTAAACAACGTGTCAAAGTTTTTCGTAAACATTTTAAATGTATGGGATCCTTGGCTTGATGCCGGAGGAAGATGGTGGTGCCCAAGTGACGTTCCGTGGAAGGCAACATGGTGGTGGTTCCCTCATCGGCAGCTCCTCTTTATGTCAGCACTGTGCTCACTAAGCAGTGCAGTATCATTATTTAACTTTCTCATCATCGGGGAGAGACGCACACCGTACTTACCAGTGGCAGTGCGTTTCTTTTCTTCACAAGCGCCCACCAATTTACAAGAACGTCATGTTGCAGGTAAATAAGGAAGCGCCTTGAATATCTATCCTCCACATTTTTGCTCAAAATGATATCCAGCAATGCTTCCCTCATTTTTAACACACTGCTCCTTCTTCAAAGGTCACTTCTTATTGACATATTTATTTAATACTAAACTATGGGATTTCTTGGATGACTAACTATATTTTTGATAAATATTTGAGGACATATAAAGATAAGTTGCCTCCACATGGACTTTATTCATCCCATACATATATGTATCACTTCTACTCAGACTTTGCATTGTTTTCATCATTCAACATTAGTGCATTCATATTCTCTGTGTTTTGAGAAGTGGCATATCCCATAGTACCTTAACTGATAGCCCTATCAACCACTTACCCACGCTATATTGAGACTCCTAGGCTGCAGTCTCTTCCACATAAAGATACCATACTATTTTTCTAACAACCTTAACAAACTGACCCTTATTTTTTAATTATGGGTAGGGTGAAAAAACTCAAAACAACACCTAAGTCCTCCCTCTCATAGATATATTAAGAACCCCAATGCAATCTCACAGATTGTAACAATAGAAGATCCATGCACCCCTGTACATAGATGCAGTACCTCTTCCTCATCCTCATCTTCCTCTACAGCTCCTTCATTACTTGTTACTGGGAAGGCGTCAACTAAGACTTAAGAAAGACAACCATCTCCTACAAAATCTATTCCTTCTGTGTCAATGTATATTCTGGTTGGAGAGATTAGGGCCTTGCCTCCTTACATGGAAGAGAAAAATGAAAACTACAAACTCTCAGTAACAGATGGTCTCATATGGATGAAAGAATCTCAACAGCTGAACAACACATTACAACCTTTACAAAAAACTACCCTCAAAGTAAATGATCTTCAAACACAGGTCTATATTTTACAGAAACTAGTCGAAGACCTTGAAAACCGAATCAAAAGAAACTGTTTATGTATACATGATCTCCCTGACAGTACTAAGGGTACAGACTCGATTGCATTTTTCAAACCCTTACTTCCTAAATAATTAAGTCTGCCAAAGTTGACTTCTTTCAATATCCAACAAGCACACAGATTGTGTCACCAGCCCACAGCTGCTTCTACTTCCAACAAACATAAAGGAGTTATTCTTTACGTCTTGCAATATACACATCTACTCAAGGTACTTTCCGTAGCCAAACAGATGAAATGATTTCATAGTCAGGTCATAATATTTACTTCTCTCCAGACTAAACCAAAAGTACTGTGAATAGATGCAGAGACTTTTTGAATAGGAGACCAATGCTTTGCTCTCTTGGTGCTTGTTTTGGATTATTTCATCCTTGTTTCTTCAAAGTGACTTACCAGAATAAAACAAAAACATATGATGATCCCATTCAACTGAACGCTTTTCTTGGGACTTGTAGAGTTGAATACATGGATATCGCAAGATCCCCCAAATCCTATATTATTCCTATAATACTATTCATTTATCCAAGCATTGGTTTTGTTAGCTAATATTTATACACACACACACACACACACACACACACACCCACACACACACACACACACAGAGTATATATACACAGCTGTTGTCCCTTTGATATGTTATTGTATAATAGATTGTAGATAGTCTTGTTATTAACTTTTTTCTCCTACTAACTTGTTCTTCTGCAGGTGTTCTCTTCTCATCTCTACCTGTGCCTGCTCCTTGTTTCATATTCCACAGTCCTCCTTGTGCCTTAGTTTCCCCTGGAGTTTGGATGTGTCATCCTTTTCATGTGGTCTCCCTCCCCTATCCCTTTTCAAATATTTTTAGGTATGTTTCTCTTTTTCTAATAGGTTATCTCTTTCTGTTAGAAAATTCCACATTTTCCCCTTCTGACTATTTTCTTTCCACTATACTCTATCTTTCCATTGAACTACCCTATTGTCTTATAAATATCAATGCAATGCCTTATCTTCATATTACTCACCCCATTTGTTCTTTCATGGTTCTCAACTAATCCCCTCAGTGCTCTGTATGATTTATCTTTTTATTCAGATTTCTTTTTAAGTTATTGAAAAATATATCGTGGAATGTCAGATTTAAATTCTCCAATTAAAAGGCAATGAGTTTTGACTCACTTACCAAACCTCTGTGCCGATATTTCTCCCTTACAAGCACATCTTACAGAAAGTGAGTCTTTGACATTAAAGAAAGGGTGGGTCGGTGAAATTTTGTTTTCTCTGGGAAACTAGAAAAAACTGGACTTAGAACACTTTATCATAAATCCCTTCATACTCATTTGATATTCCAGGACATTAATAAAGACGGACAATGGTTACTCCTTCAACTGTTGATTGATAAAGGTCCAGTTTCTCTTTTTAACGTCTATGATCCTATTGCTCCAGATTGTCTGTTTTTTTCTAATATTGCTCAGAAATTTATGAAATGCCCGGATAATAACATTTGTTTTAGCTGATGAATGTAACCAAATTGTAGATACATTTATTGACAGGAATTTCATGTCTCAGTATATTTCAAATAAATCACAGAAATCATTTGTTCACGCCCTTGCACAGAGAAATTTCATTAATGCTTGAAGATTATGCAATCCAACATTGCAAGAATACACACATTTTTCTCCAGTACATCATACACAATCGAGAATAGATCATATGTTTATCTCACATGATTAATTCAAAACCTACATTCAGCAGATATAGCCTCTATCTTGATCTCTGATCATGCCCCTATCTCTACACAACTGCACATTCTTTCTAAACCTACCTCACCAAAAAATGAAGGTTTAATAACACACTTCTATTAGATACCTCTTTTACTTCATTTTTCCATGAATACTTCCATTTTTTTTTTAAACATATTTTATTTTGTCAATTTGACTATCACAACGCAGGACTCTGTACTCCAGAGACGTCTGCCAGATCTCTCATACATATACATGCTAGCAAATGACAGTTGTGTTTGCGAAAACATTTAGTTTCCCCTCCCTTAACTCCCCCTCCCCCCAACTCCCTGTGATCGCACTACTTCCGCCTAATCTTGCTCTCCTACTCCCACCAACCAAATATCCCACCCTCATGGCTCGCACCCCCATGTACCCCCTCAGTGGCCACTGGACCCTACTAGCATCTACCCCAATGTACTGGTCTCCTCCTCCACCGGCGGCTCTAAACATATTCCCCGATAGTCCGCCCACCGTTTCCAGATCTTATAATGTTTGCGTGGGCACCCCCTGGCCACAAAGAGGGGCTGCTCTAGTCCCATACAAAAATCTAATCCATTCTTCCATACCGTCATGGAAGGGGCTCGTATCGCCTTCCACACCCTAGCAATATCCCGCTTAGCCAGCGAAAACCCCAACAACATAAGGTGTAGTTTGTAGATATTGCCCCCTATGCCCTCCATGACATGAAGTATAGCCAGCCGCGGCGATCGGGGGAGCTCCCACCCCAGCACCTCTGAGAGGCACGCCAACACTTCCCTCTAAAGACCTGCACTGCCATATAGTGTGCAGGAAAGTGCCTTCCTCCCTACCACAAGGCAAACACTCCGGGGAAGCAATCAGTCCCGCCCGCCACAATCGTGTTCTTTTAAAATAAACCCTGTGGAGGTACTTAAACTGAACCAGACGGAGCCTCATGGCTATAGCTGCGCCCCGCGGTGCTGCCAGTGCCTCCATCCAGTCCTCTTCCTCTAGGGCGCCCACGTCTGCCTCCCAATCCCCCCGAAGTTTGCTCAGTGTGGAGGAACTGTGTGTGACCATGGATTGATATATCTTGGAGATCTTTTTATCCTTTAGGTCCCCCATAAAGACTTTCGCCTCCAATGGGCTAAATTCCGGGAGTGACTCCAGGCCCACCAGACTAGGTGACAGGGCGTGCCGGAGCTGGAGATATTGAAAAAATTGCGCCCGTGGCATATGGAACTCCCTCTGTAGATCCTAAAAGGATTTGAGTGTCCTACCCCTTATTACATCCCCCAGTGTGGAAACGCCAATATCGTCCCATCCCTTGAATCCCTGCAGTGCCGCCAATTGGGGCAGACGTCCATTATTCCACAGGGGGGTCTCCCAAGTCAAGGTGTGCCACCATCCCATGCGGCGCAGAGCCTGCCTCCAGATCTGAAACACTATCCGTGTGACCAGTGGCAACGCACCTCTCAACGGCGTCGAGTATAGGAGCGTATGTAATGTGTGACACCCCATAAGCTGCCGCTCCAGCGCATACGCTGGATCTCCCCTATCCCCATACCACCATTCATTAAGAACTAGCAGGTGCGATGCCTGGTAGTATGATAAGATGTCCGAGGTCGCAAGCCCTCCACAATATGTGGACAAAAAGCATGTTCATATTGACACGCGTTACCTACCCCCTTACCACAACAATTGCCCGAGCACCGAATTCACCAGCCTAAACCAGGCAGGATCCGGTATGGGTGGTTCTGTAGCTGATAAAGGAGCCGAGGGAGCGCCACCATCTTGAAGATTGCTGATCTTCCAAACTGGGTCAGGGGCATACGAGACCAAGATTTAATGTCTGAGCGGTCTCGCTCCCAGACCGGAGCCATGTTCCGTTCCCAGAAGATTGCCGGCACATCAGACAGAAATACCCCCAGGTACTTCAGGCCCCCCACCACCAACTGAACCAAGGAAGCCCACGCACCCACTCTCGTGCGTTCTCCCAGAGCCCACAAGGTGGACTTGCGAGAGTTCATATGCAAACCCGACGTTTCCCCAAAATTCTGCATGATGCCCAGAAGCCACGGCCCTGTCCTGTCCACGTCCGTAAGAAAAAATAGGACATCATCTGCATATAACACGATCCGGTCGGACAGACCCGAGGACCACTCGAATCCCCGGACCTGCGCATCAATGCGTACCCACGTCACCAGCGGCTCCATGGCTAGGGCGAAGAGGTACGGAGACAGGGGGCACCCCTGCCTCGTACCCTGCCCTAAGGAAAAGGTGGGGGAGGACGCACCAGCCACCCGAACCGATGCCGTGAGCTCCGTGTAGAGGAGCGTTATGTACGAGAGGAAGCGGGGACCAAGATTAAGTCTACGTAGCAAGGCAAAGAGGTAAACCCAGCTGAGGGAATCAAACGCCCTGTCCGCGGCTGCCAGGAGTACAGCCGCCGTCTCTCCCGTCGTCCGAATGGCCGCCACTGCAACGTGCGCCCTCCGTATGTTGTGTCTGGTCGCCCGCTGGGGCATAAATCCCGCCTGATCCGGGTGCACTAAAGCAGTGATATGAGGCAAAAGACGATTTGCCAATGCCTTTGCCAATATTTTAGCCTCCACGTTTAATAGGGATATGGGGCGATATGAGGCATGTTGGTCTGGGGGCCGACCTGGCTTATGAAATACCACCACTTCCGCGTGTCCGAAAGGGGTGTGCTCCCGTCGGATTGGAGGCACGCGGAAGTGGTGGTATTTCATAAGCCAGGTCGGCCCCCAGACCAACATGCCTCATATCGCCCCATATCCCTATTAAACGTGGAGGTACCATTTTGGAAGGCAAGTCCGCAAGGAACTTATCAATGGTGGCTCCTGATAAACATTCCCGCGGGGCGTTCAATTCTGCAAAATAGACGGCAAAGCTCTCAGCTATGGCTAGGGGATCCGTAATCGGCCTCCCTGCCGAGTCCCGAATACCCGGTAGATCCTGGGCATGGAAGGTGCCTTGTCAGAGACGGTGCAACATTTTACTAGACTTGTCCCCCCATTGATATACTCTGCTACGCGTCGCCAACCAGACCTGACGTGCCTCATCCAGCAACAGAGCTGCACAGGCCTGTTGTGCATAGAGCAATTGCCGCACATTCTGATCCCTCCCAGCCCCCTGACACCGACGCTCAAGTGCCTCCACCTCCGCATGAATCAGTTCCTCCCTGCGCTTCCTACGAGCCGCCACGCACCAAGATATATCGACTCCATGCAAGGTGGGCTTCATCGCTTCCCACAAAATCGCGGCACTAGTGACAGATCCCTCATTGTCCATCAGATACCGAGCAATCACCTCGCTCATATGGGACCCATACTCTGCATTTTGCAAGTGCCAAGTGGATAATCTCCAACGAAACGGTTATTTCCCCCGTCCGATACATATCTCAATGGACACCGGAGAGTGATCCGAAAGGCCGCGAAGAATACATTCAGCTGTCACCACCCTACCTACCGCCGCCCGAGGAACAAAGACATAGTCAATCCTAGATAGTGAGTGATGAACCGCCGAGAGGTATGTGTATCCCCGCCGATCGCCATGCTTTTGTCGCCATACATCTATCGAATCCAATCCCATAACTAGCGAGTGTAGTTTCGTGGAAAGACCACTCCCCGGGCTACCCCCAACTCTAGTCCTATCTTTAGTCAGGTCCATCACATTGTTCCAATCCCCACCCACCACGGATAATCCATCCGGCATATCAGCCCACAAGGAGAGCAGTTTCTCAACCAGGTTCCATTGTAAAGGAGGGGGAGCATAGACACTGCCCAGGATCAGGAAATCCTCCCCAATTCTGCCCCTGATAAATAGATACCGCCCCTGCGTATCGGCCCACTGTCGTACGTGTACATATGGAACCCTACGATGTATCAAGATCACCACTCCTCGCGAACCCCTTGTAAAGCCAGCGTGAAATACCTGCTGAAAGCCATACCGCTTTAAGCATAGGGCCTTTGTACCCAACAAGTGCGTTTCCTGTAGCATTAAAACATCCGCCCCTGCCCTCTTCGCCTGATGAAGTATCGCCCCACGCTTGATTTTGTCCAGGGCTCCCCACACATTCCAACTAATAATACGGAGACAGCCCGGGTTTAAGTGGCTATCATTTGGTGTTCCTGTCATGAGATGGCGCACGTCCCAGCCCAGCGAGCAGAGAATCGTGGCGGCGCAGTGGTGAAGAACAAGTGTCCAGCAGAAGTGCGATCTGAAAACTGAAACAACCCCTCCCCAACAAACCCCCCACCCCATACCTCAAAAAACTCTGAAGTATCTGTCGCGGCAGGGCCGAGCCCCAATCCCCAACAGGGGAATGAAGCCCGCCCCGACCAATGGATCCCCAACTCACAGCCCATATCCTCTGAATACTTCCATTTTAATCAAAAAGATGGTATTGCCTTTCCCACTATTTGGGATGCCTTCAAGCCGACATATTTAACTATGTAGCTAAGAAATGAAATTTATCTCACACTCAATCCAAATAAGTTCTTGTAACAATTAATGAGTTAGATCACTTCTTTTATACCTCCAGATCAAAACAATGTTTACACTAACCTATTAATGCCAAACTTACATTTAATAAATTATCTACTAAAACACATCAACATACCTTCTTAAATACAGGGCAAAATTTAACTGCGGTCAAAATAAATCTGGGAACCTGTAAGCAAATTACCTCAAAAACAAATTAAATCAATATTAGATCATTCTCAGACCCTCTCGACAAAGATTCAGAACAGTCCAGAAAAGTCCTCATCTAACTCTGACATTATAAATGATCTTTCTAGTATTCAAAAATCTTTCAATACACAGCTTGATTTTACTTCATTAGAATCAGATATTACACAAGCAGAACTTCATATCACATGACACTCACTCGAAAAAGATATAGCCCTGGTCCAGAAGGTTTCACTGTTGAATCCCATTAAAACTTTTCCAAATGATTTTTCCCTAAACTCAATACTCTTTCAGTTCCTTCTCACGTTTATGTAAACCATCTGGTTCTTTCCCAGATGCCCTTATTTGTTTTATCTCAAAAGAGGGAAAAGATCCCCACTATTGTAAAAATTATAGACCTATTTCCCTTGTTAATACTGATTACAAAACTTTTTTATATGCATTAGCTTTACGATTAGAATCCTTTCTTTCTGATCTTTTAGGTAAGGAATAATTAGGTTTTGTTAAAGGAAGGTATATATCTGATAATACCTGTCTGTTAATTGATATTTCATCAAAATCGACACATATGTTTGAACGCTTATCAGCATTCACTTTAGATGCCAAAAAAGCTTTTGACCGTGTTTATTGGTTGTTTATTTTTCATATGCTTAATTGGTTTGGATAAAGTCCCAAAATGATTACCCTAATATCCCTTCTCTTTACATCTCCCAGCAGCCATTTTTGAAAATAGACTAGCCTCTCCCTATTTCACATCAGGGTTTTTCCCCTTTCACCTTCCCCATGCGAGTGCCTTTTGCAATCAATTCTCCCAAAGGCTTACATGCACGCGTCTGCATGGACAAAGATGGCTGCTCTCGCCATTCGTCCAAAGCAAACAGCATGCGCGCGTCCGTAGGGACTGTGGACAGTCTGAAGCCATCTTCTGCCCACTATTGTTAGGGCAACCAAGCTGCCCTCATTTGGGATTCACAGGTGGGCACTTTTTATGGAGTCTGGCTCTGAAGGTATGGGAGCCACCGTGGTTTCAATTTGTCTCGCAATGAGTCATCAAACACACTCGCTCCTTCTTGCGCTCCCACTCCCGGGCTTGGGATTCATAGGCGGGTGCTTTTTATGGAGTCTGGCTCTGAAGGTACGGGAGCCGTCGTGGTTTCAATTTGTCTCCCAATGAGACATACAACACGCTCGCTACTTCTCGCGCTCCCACCCCCGGGCTTGGGATTCACAGGCGGGCGCTTTTTATGGAGTCTGGCTTTGAAGGTACTGGAGCCGCCGCGGTTTCAATTTGTCTCGCAATGAGACATAAAACACGCTAGCTCCTTCTCGCGCTCCCACTCCTGGGCTTCGCACTCATTTCAGCGTTCACACTTGCGGAAATCTTTTCTGATTAACCTTGCTGCATCCTAACGAGAATCAAGCGTGTGTTTACGTTTCCGAATATTGATAAATCATTTTCTTGCCTTTCCCTCTGCCCTAGTGTGCTGAAAAAGGGACACCGCCTGCAATGCTGCTTTTGCGCTTTGTGTTTTAGTGGCCGTCTTCGCGTGCGAGGTACTGTAACACTTATCTCAAGACGACTAAAAAAAAAAAAAAAGAGTTGCCCCAGGTAATTAAAGTAATTAAATATTCATTTACTCTACCTTTCCAGTAGTATCACAAATTAGGCTCCTGCATTTAATGCCTGCATCGCCTCTTTTTATTCTAATGGCTGTGCTTTGCGTCCGCAGAGACCCCCTGTTGTCTCATGTCAGGGGTGAGACGTTCATCCAGTCCAGAGACCCTCAGTTGTGTCATGTCAGGGGTGAGACGTTCACCCAGTCTGGAGACCCCAGTTGTCTCATATCAGGGGCGAGACCCCCAGTTGTCTCACGTCAGGGGAGAGACGTTCAGTTGTCTCGTGTCATGGGTGAAACGTTCACCCAGTCCAGAGACCCCCAGTTGTCTCATGTCAGGGGTGAGACCCCCAGTTGTCTGATGTTAGGGGTGAGATGTTCATCCAGTCGTGACTGCTAAAGACCCGGGTCCGGCGGAAGGTTTACACCCTCAGTACCAGCTCCCGAGGTCTCGGTTCTAGACAAGTTGTTCGCTGTGCAGTCCCAAGCACGCTGATGGTGTGCACTGTGCACTCGAGCCTGCTGGTAATGAGCACCTGATCGATAAGGCATCAGTCCGTGCATATCGATCATATGGGAAGAGCTCGCGGGCGTGGGCGGGGTCAGGAGTCCGAGGCAGGGTCAGAGCATCCTTTATGGTATGGGCTTTGTGAGCATCATCTGCCTGTCACACAACCCTTCACTCTGTTCGTCACACAACCAGTCACTCTGTCCGTCACACAACCCTTCACTCTGTCCATCTCAGGATCCCACTCCTACCCAATCCCCGCTCATGTCAGCAGTGCATGCACCAGGCAGACCCTGTGGACAGTTGTTGCCAGAATTAAAGCACCTCTTCTTCTGACACTGAGTTTGTTTCTTGGCGCTATACTACTTCCATGTGGGCTTCCACTCTAGCGCTTTTCACTCTCCCTGTGCGGCGCAGTCGAAGTTCCCTGTTTCCTGCAGTAAGAATCTCCTTGTCCGGTGTGGGAGTGAGATGCAACCTCTTGCTCCCGTACCCCTTCCGTGGTGCGGTGTGTGGGTGAAGCTCCCTGTCCGGTGAGGGAATGAGATGTAACCTCTTGACCCTGTACCCTTCTGTGGTGCTGTGTGGGGGTGAATCTCCCTCACTGGTGTGGGTGTGAGATGTAAACTCTTGTCCCGGTTCCCCTTCCATGGTGCGGTGCTGGGGTGAATCTCCCTGTCCGGTGTGGGAGTGAGATGTAAACTCTTGACCCTGTACCCATTCCGTGGTGCGGTGTGTGGGTGAAGCTCCCTGTCCGGTGAGGGAATGAGATGTAACCTCTTGACCCTGTACCCTTCCGTGGTGCTGTGTGGGGGTGAATCTCCCTCACTGGTGTGGGTGTGAGATGTAAACTCTTGTACCGGTACCCCTTCCATGGTGCGGTGCTGGGGTGAATCTCCCTGTCCAGTACGGGAGTGAGATGTAAACTCTTTCTCCTGTTCCCTCTCCGTGTTCTGTGCAGCACCCTGAAGCCAGCTATCTCTGGGTGCCACTCAGTGCAACACCTCTGTGCTCGTGTGCCTGGGGCGCCCTGATAAGGACAGAGCTCAGGGCACCGGGTGCAGTTCCCCCTGAGGAGGAAGGCCCCTCGCCCCGGTGGAAGGAGAGGTCACACTAATGGCTCACTTGCTTCTTGTGAGCACGCACAAGGTGCCCTCTGTTCCTGAACTCTGCACACCACAGGTCTGGCCTCTGGCCTTTTGGTCCCACCCCCTCCTTGGTTGTGTGTATTATGTCTTATACACTTGGGCTGTGTACCTCATAGATATGGGTATTGTGCCCTGTTTCTCTTTGTGCCTTTTGTCCCAGTTTTTCTTTCTTGTTGTTTCCCTTTGTTCCTGTTTGTTTCCTCTGCGCCAGTTTGCTTCGCGCCGCTGCTGCCCCAGCGGCCCCTCCCCCTGCCGGTTCCTGCTCCCGCCTCCCATCTGCGCTTCCCTCCCCCCTTCCCTATTTAATGTCAGTCGCTGTGAGGTCGTGCCTCTGGCGTGCCGAAGGTGCGCCAAAGGCAAGCCCATCTGTGCCCAGCCAAGCCCAGCGCCAGGGACCCAGGCTCTCCGATCTCCCACCGCTACGACCCTGCTGCCCTCCTTGTACTCAACCCTGGAAGGAACAACAATTGCCAGCTGTCTACACCTCACACCACCCACGGCCAATTCTCCTGCCGACAATCCATCTCCATCCTCCACACCCCCACGACCGCCGCACACACGCCGGACGCCAGCACCACCGAAGCCCTGAAACGCATCCTCCTCAATGTGCGCTCCCCGCACAGATATGCTGTAGAGATCTCGGACCTCCTCAACACCCTCTCGCCAGACGTCACCTTCTTCACGGAAACCTGGACCAATGCCTCCTCCACACCTCACATCGCCACCGCCATTTCTGACGGATACAAGATCCAGAGGATGGACCGCCCTAACCACACAGGAGGAGGACTCGCCATCGCACACAAGAGCTCACGCCGACTCTCCACCTCCAGCACAAGTGACTCCCTCTCCACCACCGAACAACTTCACTTCCAGATCCAGACGAGCCCTAAAAAAATGCTTCATGACACCCTCGCCTACAGACCCCCTGGGCCTCAAGCTTCATTTACCACTACAATCGCCGATCTTATCGCACCCCACACCATTGCCTGCATGGACTACATACTCATCGAAGACCTGAACTTCCACCTCGACAACCTCAGTGACCCCAACCCCGCCGCCCTCCTGGACAACCTCACCAACATCAGACTGAAACAGCTCATCACCACCCCTACCCACAAGGTAGGACACACCCTCGACCCGATCTTTGCAGGAGGGAATATCATCTGCTTCAGCCACACCACGCAGCCCCTCTGGATGGACCACCACTGCGTACACTTCTCTTTCAGCACCGCCACCGCTCACAAACCCACTCCATGGCTACCACGAAGGAACTGGAGCAAGGTGACAGAGAAGCACCTCAACTCCACCCTCATTCATGACCCCCCCTCGCCCCCATTGACGCCAACTCTGCAGCCAAGGAACTACACCGCTGGATCACCAACTGCGAAGACAAGCTCGCACCCCTCCGCAACCCGACAGACAACGCCCCTTGAAGGCCACCTGGTTCATCACCGACCTCCAAGAAGCCAGATGCACCTGCAGACATCTCGAAAAACTATATAGAAACAGCAAAACCACTGAAGACCAGACCTCCTATAAGAACACCATGACAGAATACCACAAACTCATAAGATCCACCAAAAGAACCTTAATCCGGAACAAAATCCTCACCAACTCCAGCAACTCAAAGGAACTCTTCAACATCATCCAGCAATTCACCAAGCAGCCCCAACGAAGCAACGAACGTCACACCCTCCCAGGACCTCTGCAACAAGCTCAGCTCCTACTTCTACCTGAAAATCAAGGCCCTCTACGACCACTTCAGCAAACAGACTCCAGAAACCACCCTTCCCCCAGCGACGACAGCCAGCCCAACATCACCGCCTGGACCCCGGTCACCACCGAAGATACCACTACGACCATGAAAAGCACTCACTCAGGAGCCCCCACGGACCCCTGCCTGCCGCATATATTCCACAGAGCCACCGCCGCCATCGCGCCTGAGCTATGATGCATCATCAACGCCACCTTTGAATCTGGTACTTTCCCTTGACGACTGGAAACGCGCAGAAGTCTAGCCCCTCCTCAAGAAACCCTCTGCAGACCCGACGGACGTGAAAAACTACCGACTCATCTCACTCCTTCCCTTCGCAGCCAAAATCACTGAGAAGATCTTCAACACCCAGCAGACAAACTTCATCGAAGAGAACGCCATCATCGAATCTTCCCAATCCGGATTCTACAGTAACCACATCACCAAGACCACCCTCCTCACCACCACAGACGACATCCGCATGCTCCTCGACCAAGACCAAACCACGGCCCTCATCCTTCTAGACCTCTCCGTAGCCTTTGACAGTGTTTCCCACCGCACTCTCACAGCCAGACTCCACAACGCCGGCATACACGGAACCGCCCTCAACTGGCTACGCTCCTTCCTCTCCGAACCCACTGAGATCAACTGTGGAGTGCCCCAAGGATCATCGCTCAGTCCCACGCTCTTCAACATCTACATGGCCCCCCTCGCACCATGGGCAGACAGCATGGACTTAGCATAGTATCCTACGCTGACGACACCCGGCTTATCCTCTCCCTCACGGAGGACCCTAAAGCCACCAGATTCAGCTTCCAGGAAGGAATGAACGACGTCGCAACTTGGATGAGCAGCAGCTGCCTGGAGCTCAACTCGGAGAAGACAGAGCCCTTGTCCTCAGCATGGGACAAACAACACCTGGTGGCCCACCGCCCTTGGCAACCCGCCCACGCCTGGAACCTCGGCATCCTACTCGACTCCTCCCTCACCATGAGCCGCCAGATCAACACTGTCACCTCCACCTGCTTCAACACCCTCTGCATCCTTCGCAAGACCTTCAAGTGGATACCCCCCGAAGCCAGAAGGACCATCACCCACGCACTCATAACAAGCAGCCTGGATTACAGAAACGGCCTCAATGCTGGAATAAACAAATACCTGCTACGCAAACCCCAGACCATCCAGAACCCGGTGACCAGACTCGTGCTCGGCATCTCACAACATGAGCACATCACCCAACACCTGCGAGACCTGCACTGGCTCCCTGTCGAGAAGAGAGTAACCTTCAAGCTACTCACCCACGCCTACCAATCTCCCCACAACAACGGACCCAAATACTAAGCCTGGGCAAAGCACTACGCTACGCTCGCGTAGTTTGCGAAGTTCGCGCTACTTCGCACTACGCTAACTGCACGTAGCACAGTGCGAACACGCGTAGCGTAGTGCTGCGGTCATTTTTTGGTTGCTCTGCTTTGCTTGGTGTATGAAAGATCTGAAGTAATTTGCTGTGTCTCAATCACAATAAGGAAATGGGTGTTAAAAGTATATTGACTAGGAATTTAGACAAGTCATACTTCCTAATCAGTTGGCATCAATCCTGGTACTTGCTGCTTACAGCTTCCCACTGCAGCCCGTATTTTTAGGGAAAAGGAGACCCAACAAGTGAAGCTCATGTCGGATCCAAGGCAGTCGATGAAAAAGACCCCCCTCTTTACAGGCCTCCCTTCCGTATGTCAATTAGATTTGCCCCTTCATTGGGAGGAAGGTGTGTGCAGATCCGTAGTTTAGGAGTCGGCAACATTTACTGACATCTAAAATGGAACTGTGAAGGATACCGATTTTTAATTTGGAAGGGGCGTGTTCGAGGCGTCCCTACCAAACTGTGAATCACAACCAAATGTATCAATGGTTTGTGACTGAAATGCTGATTGCCAACCATGAAAAAGATACCAACTCCCAAGTTGGAGTGTTAACACATGTTTTAAAGGAAATGGATCCTCTTTTGATTCCTTCCTCTTTAGGAATTGCGAAAAAAGGTTTTCTGGGAGAGTAGGCAACATAACAGGCAACCACTGCCAAATCTCAGAGTTATTTTTAATTTTTTAAATTTGTTTGTTATAAGCAGGCTTTTAAGGAAAATTGACTGCTTTAAAAACACACAAGTATATTGAAAAACAATCACAGACACAGTGGTCTGCACAACCTTGCAGGCCACCATCCCTGTGAATGTGGCCCATCGGATGAAGTTGCAATTTGTGACCCACTTGATGAATATTAATTAGGAAAGTCATATTGACTACTCAATTCAATTCATAATTTGGTGAATGCTCCTATTTGCACATAGTTGGCTTTGCAAAATTTTGCAGCGGTCGCAGAAATACTGGTCGCAAACTGTGACTCGTTATTGTAATCAGTGCAATGATACATCTGGCCCATATTTATTTGTGTGATTAGTTGTGTTTAACTAGGAACACATTTTAAGGAGTTTACACATTTTCTAGCTCACAACTGTGGGGCCTGTTCACAATCTGTATTTTGTAGTACATTTAGTAGTACTACAAAATGCTATTCACAAACCTACATGCAGAGGTCTCCACCTCCTCCTCCCCTATCTTTTATTTGTGGAGATCTCTGCACATGTACACCTTTGTTTTAGTAGTAAATCTTTGCCACACAGTGGGGGGGAGGGGGGGGGAGGGG
Source organism: Triturus cristatus (assembly GCF_964204655.1). NCBI lineage: Eukaryota > Metazoa > Chordata > Amphibia > Caudata > Salamandridae > Triturus > Triturus cristatus. The sequence goes on from NC_140595.1 coordinate 310,782,419, forward strand.
GCTGGAAAATCTGGAATACTTACCACTAAATGTGAGAGCTAAGAGAGCAGTAAAAAAAGTGTAAAGGGAGGGCTATGCATTTGCATACAGAAGAGTAAACTCATTCCTAAGAACAAACTGCACTCCTAACTTCTAAAGTTGCTACAGCCAAAAAGGACACAAAACAGTAGGTAGTGCACTTTTGCTCAGACCTGAAGTGAGTTGAGCATGACACATGGCCAACCACTGGTACTGCAAGACTACTGGAGAAGTGTAGCTCACTGGTTAGAGGAGGCATACCCGTAAGCAGAGGTCAGACCCGGGACCAGGGTTTGATTCCCGACGCGGCAGGGTCTGGAGCCCAATTGTCCACGGACTCGATAATTCTCGCTTCGGTGCTTACTCTAAGCACGAGTTCACACTATGCAGCTCTGGGCAACAAGCTTGCTTAATCTCCACAACGGCCCCCCGCGGCGGGATGCCTGGCTTTCACCTTGGGGATGCCCAGTACGGGTTATCTCACAGGGAAAAACCAGGACGGGTTCCCAATGCAAGCGCCGAGATGCCCAAGGGTAATTTGAGCGCTATATAAGACCGCACATACATATATACATACATACATACATCTTATAGAAAATAATGGAGACAGGGACTTAAGCAACACTGCATAGGAACTAGTGTTAAAATGTTTTATTTATTTCAACTTCTTAAAAATATGGGTGAATGTAAATAAAGGCATGCCGGTCCCTGCTTCTTGGAGGCAGGCAGAAATTGACCAAATCTATAAGAAGGGGCAGCACACTGTCCCTAGCAACTATAGATTGATTAGTCTTGTTGATGCCTTCCAGAAAATCTTTTGTAAACACATTTTTGAACCATATGTTCTAGAATGGATAGGGGAGAAAAATGTCCTATCGAAGTTCCAGGCTGGACTTAGGAGCAGAACTAGTACAGTAGACCAGATTTTCCGCTTCACCGGTCTCTTTTGGAAGACTGTGACGATTAACAGGGCATGACTGTTTGTCGCCTAGTTGACCTACGTGCAGCCTTCGACCTAGTCCCTAGGACCATGCTTTGGACAACATTGGACAGGATAGGAATTCCACCAGATATACTGGCTATTTTGGTAAGGCTGCACGAGTAGAATTATGCCTGTATAAGATGTGGGGACAGCTCACACCACCCACAAGTATCCTGAAGAGAGTCAGGCAGGGATGCATATTGGCCCCCACACTGTTCCCCTCTATATAAACAATGTTTTGAGTAGGTTGTACAAGTATGGATGTGATGCTTCAAGGGTGGGGCCTAGGAGAGTGGCTGTCCTGCTCTTTGCAGACAACACTCTCCTGATTTCCAAATCATTATGATATCTGCAACAATTGCTCGATGATATTTACATTTTTTGCCCAGAGCGGGGATTAGAATTAAACAGTGCGAAAATTTTATTTATGGACTTTAACCCCCTAGATCTAAATCTTACAGCTGCAGACTCTCTGTTGATACAACCGCAATAGAGCAGGTATCATACTTAGATTACTTAGGATTAAAGCTCATGCCAAGCCTAGATTTGTCCAAGCAGGGCCACAAAGCTGATTGTTCATTATTGCATTATTCGTCTCAACTGCTAAAGACATACAATAAAACTTTTTCAAAGAATGTTGCTCCACCAATTGAGATCTTTAATAGCAAGCCTCTCGGAGCAGCTTTATATGGAGCAAAGATTTGGGGCTACGCTAACTATAGCGCCCTCTCCTACTCCGAGAATAGGTTTATCAGGCACCTCTTGGCTCTCCCAAAGAGCAATCCATTGGTCCCACTACACTTAGATCTGTCATTCAAGAACATTTCTTGGAAGGTTGATCTTCGCCTATTACTGTATTGGCATAGGATTGGAACCTCACCTGCCTTGGATGGCTATAGATACACACTCAAAGATATTTTAGTCCTTCTCAGCATCCAGCAGACATCGCGGTTCCTGCACATCAGGTCCTTGTGTAGGAAGTTGGGTCTGGGAAGTTTATGGGAAGCAATAGAGGCCCTCAGTCCTGGCTCCAAAATGTTAATTAAATCGGCCTGTTGTCAGATGGTACACCAAGAGGTCACAGGTACCAGGAGAGGCCCTTTGACTATGGATTTTCTGGAGTTTAAGTTGTCACCTAGCTATGAGTATACGATCGATGAGATCACTCCAGCTATGGCCGGGCAATTGTTCTTACAATTTAGATATCAGTCTTTACCCCTTATGGCCTTTTGTTTTAAGTGGACAAATGCGATCTACCAGAGTACAGAATACCCGGCGTGTAAGGGGCCTAGAAAAAACCAATCTCACTTTATATTCTTGTGCCCAGTGTAAGATGCCCAGAGGAGAAAATGGCTATTACCTCTGTGTAGATACCTGGGTGTAAGGAGTTACTTGGTTGCCACCATGCTCTTAAGATCTGACACCTCTGGGCTGGTGGTTTCTTTGGTTGCAAGATTCCTCCAGGCAGTCTGGATTGGGTGGTCCAAGTGCATTTGTGCTACTGTTGGTAGTGCCCCTGAGGAGAAGCCTTAAGGGGGGCCGGAGATCCCCAAATGTGTAAGGTCAGACCTGCTCAGCCTAGGGGACTGAAAAAGAGATTATTATGCTCATTATTATAAATTGTGTTTTACCTATTGTTTTTAGTTACCTTAAATATCGTTTATAGCATAAAACTTCTTATGAACTCATAAATCTCTTTTCTCTATTGTGTTGCTTGACAATCTACACTATGCAATTTTTTGGTGATAACTAACACATGTGAGTTCCCTCCTATTGTTTTTATTCTTGTTTGCCGGATGGTATAACGGACGCATCTGGAGCTACTTGGGGCTTTTTGGAGGTTTTTGCTTTTTGGCACTCTGTTTTATTATGCAGATATATTATTAAGGGTATTTTGTTAGATTCACCAACCATTTGTGCTAAAGGATGTAACCTGGCTTGGAACTTACACCAGTCCACTTAACTGTATTGTAGCAAATTGAGCTAGCAACTTTATTGTACATTTCTGTAATTATAGTATTTGTTCTCATCTGCTTTTATGGGTCTTCAAACCGAAATAAAGATGACGATGAATCAAATTAATTTAAATTCATTCTATATATCAGTCAGTCAAAACTTTTATTTCGGTAAAATACCATAAAAAGACATAAATACATAAATACTTTAAAAAACATGATTAAATCACAATGAATAGAGTGAGATCGATTAAAACATTAAAACAGTTCTATAGGACAAGCACAATAAAAACAAGAACTATTCCGCGAAACGGGAGAAAAGTTAAGATTGATCCAGGGCCAATGATATACACATATACCTCATAGAACTAAGATGATGATATATGTAGTGCTGAATCAGGGGGCTGAGTAGCAAGAGACAAAAATTTGGACCTAACAAACCACATTGAGAGGAGGAATTTGGCCATTGCAAACACTACCAAAGGGGTGGTGTCATATTTCAGAATTCTAAGCACCTCCTTGTAGTCCCTAAGGCCCCTAGACTTGCATAGCTGGATAATCCATCCATTCTATATATAAGATTGAGTCAGACAGTCAAATACTTTATTCGGTCACTATCGACCATAAAAGCACATAAAACCATCAGCATGCTAAAGCAAATAAAACAGCTACATAACACACAGGTAAAAATATGTTTCATCACATATAAACCTTTACTCTACTTAGAACAGTAATTCAGAGTATGAAATTCGGAACGCCGCAAAATGGGCTCTACACAGTCCGGGCAACACCCTCAATATTAACCTGGAAACAAAATCCCAGAGAGAGAGAGGGGCCACACAGTTATGAGGAAAGGGCGAGGACTCCACAACAAATAAAAATACACTACAACAGGTACCCTTGAATCAAATTAGTACAAAGCATAATTCTTCCTGATCTTTATGACCCAATGAATATAGCTGATCCCTGAATGACAAATGGATTCCGTATCTAAATGCTGTAAAAAATTAAAGGCTTTCTTTGTAAGATAAAATGCTTTGTGCAAAATAGGGTGCAAAACGAATGATCTCGGGATACTATATAATCTGCAGAAAAACATTAAATGAGTGGTTGATTGTGGTGAGAGAGAATCACATGGGCAACAAGGCAGGGTGGAAGACTAACAACCAGTTAGCGGGAAAGCAACAAAAAAGTGCACAGTGCATAATCTCAGGCATGAGGTAGAATGTGTATTGAGCATGAGTGATACATATTAGATATGGTTCCACTGAGTCAGTGGTCGAGATTGATAAGTACTGGGAGGCAGTGTCTATGACTCGCGAGCTAGCTATTCTGGATTTGATTCGGAACTTATTGAATAAAGTTTTAACAACTACAATGGTATTAGCAGTGATACTAAAAGGTGAATTAAAACAGTCAGGCTTACCGATGTCCAGAAACGCTTGCTTAACATATGCTAGCCAAGGAATTTAGGCCATATTTTCTAGCCTGGTACAATCCTCCAGGAACAAGCAGGAAAAACCTGTCTTAGCAGAGAATAATATTTTGATCCACAAAAGCAAGGGTACAATTCTCATGTGATCCTTCAGATAGATGTGCACAATTTAATTAGCAGTAGTTTTGGGAACAGCTAACAGCTGATACAAAAATTTCTTTTCTAGAGCTTGCAGACTTCTTGGATTAGCATGTTCCCAGACTCCTGCCCCATTGGGAGACATTTACTTTTATACAGCGAAGTCAACTCGTTAATGGGCGTGTGGCCTGGCTTCCCTGCAAAACCAAAGAACGCCTCACAGGTCCCCGTGAACGTCTGTACCCTTCATGTGAGTACATTATCCCATTTTAAAGTAGCATTGAATAATATGCCTAGATAATTTAAATTGGAAACCTTGGCTATTGGAATCCTTCCCTAAGGATGTTTCATTATTCACCTTTAGGTCAAGCTTGACGATGAAATCATTGAAGCAGTCAAGCAGAATCTGACGGCCGTTTACCGTATGAGTGATTAAAACCGCTTAGTCGGTGTATAGAAGGATAGGGACTGAACGGGACCGACCTTAGGCAAATCTTTACCTGCATTTACAAGCACTAAAGCGGGGCCATTGATGTCAAATAAAACAAGCATTGGCATAGCCAATAGGTCTCGACTTTGGGACCTTATAAGTGTTTAGCCATGCAACAGTTGATGTTGTTGCACCAAGGATATTGTGCTGCATAAATAAATACTTACAAGGCCCCGAAGGCGCGACCTATTGGCTATGCCAGTGCCTGTTATTAATTGGGCAGGAGTCCTTCAACCTTTCCGGATGAGTCAGTTGCAGCGCAAAAATACTGTCAGATCGCAAGTCAGTCACTAGTTCTGCAGATCAAGTACTTTGCAACCTGAGATTCACACTTCAGGCCTATGTTCCCAAAAGGCAAGATTGACCAAAGCATTACATATTGAAAGCATTTTCGTTATGCTTGCATAATCAGCCTATGTATATTACTCAAAATGTCAAAAATTACTCCAGCATGACATGTCACACACATTTTTGTGCAGGGCACTGCATCGAGCAGAAAACCTCTTGCAGGAGACTGGTTCACGCACTGTTCAAGTTTCACTGGGCATCCTCTAAGGTGCATTTTACACAATTAATGTACAACTGTACATAATTTGCCATCATCTTGAATATTTGAGAGAGTAGATTGCACGATTCCCCACACCCCTAAATGTTGTGATATAATAGATCCGGTCTAGTGTGTAAATTGCACACTGTGGAGACAGCAGACTTGGGATTAAACCAACGCCGAAAGTGAAAGTGATTGCGATTGCGATCAAACATCAAAGCGGATGCACTGTAGCTCTAGGCTGGCCATGGTAGCACTTTTTTGAGCCCTCACAAAAAGTCTCGCCAGAGCAGCACATGCGCTGGGTCAGGCGAGACCTAAAAACCTATGGGAGCTAAAATGCATCACCTAGATTGAGTACAACTACTGTTTTGATCATAGTGCTCGCTAATGGTAGCACCCCAATGCAACTGTTTAAGCAGATCTAACAAGGACTCTATTACTGCCTCCTCCATCAAATCCCAAAGCTTCCCCCTATTCACCTGGTCAAAGGTTGTAGGAGAGGTTCATAAAAGTCATATGTAATGAACCTCTCCTGGCTCCGATGTATTTGCCCATTATCAAGAGGAGGTTTAAAGATTACTCCACTGTGTCCATGCCTCGCCAGAAACCATATTGCATGGCCAAGACGTTATTGCTGACCTTGTCCCAGTCTCCCAGCTTCTCAAGAATTACTCACCCCAAGATCTTAATAGAAGTATCTAGCAACGAGATAGGGTGATAACAGACCATGAGGTTTCTGTCCCCTTTTTAAAAAACAAACACAATAATTGACTCTCTCCAAGATTTAATTGGGACTCCCTTGATTCCTGCATGAAATAAGTTTGTTAGGAGAGGGGCCCAGAAGGTGGGTTGTGTCCAAAAAGATCGATAGGGAAACCGCCAGGGACCGAGGTCTTTCACTGCTGGGAATCATAAAATGGCCCTTACGAAATCCAAAATCTCAATGAAGTCACTTAACTGAACTGCTTTGAGCATATTTAGGGGGGGAGGGTCAGTGATTTTTGGGTTGGCATCTAAATGGTTATTTGGGTGAAAGATATTTGTAAATTGGGAAATTACCAAACCTGTCTCTGCATTAAGTCATTTTACTACATAATAAAGAAATTGTAATATTTACTTTAGATGTATAAATAATTTAAATTTGATTTCATATATTTAAATGAATTAAACATTGAATCCAAAATTAAGTTAATAGTGCTGCAACATCTTTTATTTTGTTCTACATTTGAAATAAATATATCAAATTAATTTACGTTAATATTTACCATTAAAATATTTTTAGAATTTTTGTTAAAGTTAATACAATTGTTTTACAATTTCCCTATAACTTACCATAGGGAGATCGCCTCCCCGGTGAAATTTATCGCCACTAGTAAATTGTGCTCTGCTCCCGGATTTCATGAGGTGGAGACATATACATCTATACTTTGTAATACATTTACACTCGAAAATAGTGAATAGGCAAAGTAGTAAATTTACTACAAAGTGTAAATGCAAATTGACACCTATAGATTTGCTCATGCGTAGATTTGAAATTAGAGGCTAAAAGTTAAGTTGGTATCCTTAGCTTGATTCGTGGAAGCAGGGCAAGCTCAGCAGCCAGATTGAAGTATGGACAACTGATGGCATCAACTGAAGCTGACAAAAAGAGAGCATGTCTGAGAAGCAAAAAAGTCAATGTGATATGCTAGAATCTAGTATATTGCTTCTTGAATAGAAATAAAATCTAATTTTAAAAGCTCCAACCTTCCCATTACAATTTGAATTTATTTTTGATTGCGAATTTTAAAAATACCCATACTTTGTATATTTGTTTGATGTATACTTGCTTCTGTATTTGTGTGTATTGTTTTGAGGTTCAGGTACTAGACATTGCTTTGGCTGTGGTCCCCAGATTCCCATAATGGTTCAGTGGACGTCCACAAAAGTCCAAAAGTTAAAAACTGCTGATTTAGCAATTACGGTGACAAGAAAGTACACCTCATGTTGGTATCCTCCATGTATACAGCTCTAGAAGTTATAGGTTTGGTAAGCTTACATTAGTGGCAGGCTAGGGAAGCCAATTTAATCTACCAAGTCCATCCTGTTCCTGGAGGTAAGATATTCTGTACTCATCTGTCAAGCTAGAGAGGCAATATGCTCAATAACCCTGTGCCGGCATTTCAATCACCGAAATGACCCCTGTCCTAAGCCCCTGAACCACATAATCATATATTCAATGTACTCTGCATTGATGTTCCCATCCCAAATGGTCATCTCTCTCGACCAGCAGATGCAACAGCAGAGGCATTAGAAGCTTTGCAGAACACTCAACCTGCTCTTGAACAACATATCTATATATATATATATATATATATATATATATATATATATATATATATATATATATATATATATATATATATATATATATATATATGAGGCCACATGAACCCCTCCTCTTCATTTTTGAGGTTTGGGCCCCAGGAGATGGGGTTCGTGGGGCCGAAATTGGCCTGTGGAGGGAGACTGCATGCCCTTCCCATTTAGAATATGGCTGTTCAGACTCAAGGTTATAATACACTTGTTCTACACTATGTTGTATATCATACAAAACACCTTGACCACATAAAATGAATACTCACTACTCCAACACATAAAACGTCCAATCATGAAAAAGGCATCACCACTATACAGGAGGGATCAATTAAACACCACCCACCAATGTTTCTGTTTTCACAAAACAATACGAAATTGCTGTCCCCTCTACAGTCCCAATACATTACTTATAAAATGGTTGATCATGAACATGCATTCTCACTTTGCCAACACCAGAGTAAGTCATTATGCTCACAAACCCCCTACACCCTGATCAAGTACATTCTATTGATGCTATTTTGTGGCCAAGGATTTCATTCTAACCACTACCCTCTACCATCTGTCCTACCTTCATTCCCTCAGAAGCCATTGAGCTATGTATTGTGCACCTCTAGCCTGGAAGGTTCCGTATCACTTTGGCAATGGCACACAACCATTGTTTACAGTCTGTAAAAGATTTTGTATCCCATTGTCAATCCATAGATGTATCCAGGCCTTTAGGTGGCATACTCTATATCCCCTGAGCCTTCTTGTTTTGGAGGTAATGGGCTTTTACTCCAGTGAAGACACTCAAGAAATATATCTTTGGACATGCTGGCCTCTCTAGTTGTGTCCTTTCTCATTTTGCCACTTCACTAGACCCAGGCACAGAGTTTACAAGTCTTTTATCCTTGTGACAATGTCTAAGCCAACCAACCATATAGATGATGGGCTCTGGATCCTTTTTCATTCCCAGTGGTGAATAGGCCCAGTAACTCTGGTTTTTCATTTGCGTGTATTACATAGAACTTAAAAGTGTCTCATGGCCTCTTAAGCCATCCAAACATATAGACATCAAACCATATAGGTGACAAGACTCTGGATCCTAGGGTCAAATGCCTGCACCAATGGAGTCCCAGGTGGGAACACCCTCTGTTAAAAATAAAACGCAAGTCGAGAAGCCAAAAGTCTAACTGCATTTAACGCCAAATTGAAAGCTGCACAGCAAAATAGCTAAAAGACAATTGTCATTTCACCTGGCCAGAGCTCCTGCTAGAAAAGGGTCCATTGGAGCAGAGTGCGAGAATGCATACAATTTAGGTCAATTTAGATAGGTTCTCCCTCAATATAAATATATGGAACCTATGCTTTCAGCAAAAACATATCTAATGAGCAGGTGGCAAGTTCTTCCCCTCGAGGAAGTGTAAACCATCCTTGAGGAGGAAATATAATTCATCCATACAATACTGAGCTCATTATTCTAACAAAATCCTGCTTCCAGATGCCAGAACTGAAAGAGAGGTTATGGTTTACAAAATGTACAACTTTGAATAACATGGCTTCTAGGCCTACCAAAGCCATGAAATTTAGGAAGCATATAAGAGGTCAATGGGTTGTTCAAAACCAATAAGAAACAACATCCATATTTGCTTATAAAATATATCACCGCACTGTGGACATACATATACAAAACAATAATACTACAGTAGATATAGGAATACAGGATTATATTTTCACAAAACACAATAGTGTGTGACAACAGTTTAAGAGCAATTTGATATACATGAAACATATACCATACAGAGAGGGCCGACCAGTTAAGCAGCGGGGGATAAATGGGATGCAGTGCACTGCAGATAAAATGGCCGCCAAACGAGTGGCCCAGAAGCACTGCCTGTGGAACTGCAGGGCACTTTAAACAAATCTTAACAAGATAAAGAAAGAAGGAGAGGAGTTGGCCTAACGGCTAGGGCGCTCGACCTCGGACCTGGGGAACTGGGTTCGAGTATCGGTAATGACGCTAAACATCCTGTGATTCTGGGCAAATCACTTAATCTCCCCGTGCCTAACAAAAATGAATGTGTGTCCTCATGTAACGTAACTGGTGCTATGTAAGGCGCTCTGATACCTGATTGGATTCGGGTCAAGTTCGGCTATATAAAACTCAGCAAAAAAGAAGGAACAAATTGAAACTGGACCTATGAAATGAGAAAATGTAAAGCTTAAGGACTGGTCCACATGCCAAGGCAATGAAGTACTATTGCTTTTAGATGTATTTAAACATGTCATCATGTCAAATGATGTTCCTCGCAAGGCAGTACAGCCTCATCCATGACCCCATGCAGTATGCTGTTATAGGCAGAAGAAGAATGTGAAAGATCATCTAAAAGGGCAATAGTTGAAGACGGCTGACCAAAAGCCCTTCAACGTATTTCTATATGTGCATGCATTTTAAATGAAATTTTGTGATTATAAGAGCCTGACAGACAGCTAAAACTCTCACTCCAGATAAGACATTTAATGCAAATGTAGCTGAATACTATGCATACGATTACAAATGTGTACAAAATAGAATTGGCAAAACAATATACAACCCTCCAAAGAGGGTTCATGTAGGATAAACACAGTGAAAATCTTCTAGCCCCTTGGTTTGTCACATGACATAACCGACATCAAAAGCCTTATCTTCTAAAGAACTCTGTGAGATTCTATGTTACAGGACAGACTAATCAACAGAGAAAGACCAAGAAAACAAGAAACTATTGTGAAAAAGGCCAGGTTTTCAAATGTGTTTTTTAAAGGACACAAGGAGGTCTGCTTCAAAAATATGAGTGGGCAGCTTAGCAGTGGCAGCTGAAAAGCAGAGCCCTCCCCACCTTTCCTTCCTAAATCTGGGAGTCGCAGCTTTTTTCAGGTAAGCGGATCTAATGCCTTTAACTTATGCTTTTCACAATAAACACATGAGCTGCATTTCCTTTGCTATAATGTTTCATAATAAACAGAACAGATCAATGGCATCTAACATAACTTTTACCAATGAAACCTTGTTCAGAACTTTAAAACTCAGGCCTACTGTATTGAGCATGAGTTCTTCCTTACTGAGACATAAGCACTCTTTTTCAGTGGAAGAATACACCTTTTGACGATCAAAAAGCTTGTAGAGAATTAAATGAATATGGTGGTGGAGTCGGAGCTCCTCTCTCAGTACTGCTCAGCGGCTCAGCCAACCGGCCTAGTAACAATAGTCAATATTTAAAAACAAAATCATTTTTACGTTTGCAGCAGACATCAGTATGTTACTCACAAATCAGTTTAAATCCTATTAAGGTATGCACACGGCTAATGTGCCTGCTGTAACTTCCGGATACTTAACTCTCCTAACATGATCTTTAAAAAAAAATTCTAAAAAGCATTTCCAACCATTTTCAGCTTTACTTTAAGCTCCTACGCCTAAAGTCCTCATCTAAATGGACAGGGCCCAGTGCCCGAGAAGTAGAAAACAACAATTAAGCAAAACAACAGCTAAGTTACTCTAGTTGACCCTGACCTACTACTGACATGGACCCGTCTTTGTAACGGCCAACCCCACTTTTTGCTCCAAATCTAATGGTTATGACTATGATAGTGCACTGGAGTCTGCTGCCCAGACCTCAGTGCACGTACTTGCGACTAAAACTGTTCTGTTCACCTTGGTAATCCCAAACTGGCAAAAGCTTTACCCCGTTATAAGTTTCTAGTATATGGTACCAGGGGTACCCAGGGCATTGGTGGTAAAGGTGCCCCCAGGACTGCAGCACGATTTTGTGCCACCTTGCCAGTGCAGACTTCAGGAACATTGCAAACTGCTCAGACTCAACTCTGCCCTCACCATGTGTGGCACAGTCACCTACACTGCTTTTAATGTATGTAAGGCATCCCCTTCCTCAGCCCGGGAGATAGGGTGCGTTATATTTAACTTGTGGAAGTGTAAGTGCAAGCCTATGTGTCTCTATAGTGCCTTTACCCATTGGAAACCACTATATGTGTTAGTGGCTCAAAGGACAACATGGGCTGACAAACGGGCATCCTCGACATTGGCAGCTCCATTATGGTACCACTAAAATAAGTAATGTTTGGTATCAAATAATGTGCCTTCTCGCTTCCGACACAATTCTCGTACCCTGGGTGATGTGGCATGCACCACTGGCGTAACAAAACTTGAGGGGGCCTCCCTGCAAGGTACATGGAGGGCCCCCCTCCGAGCTCAATCAGGAGCTCTCCGGCCAGAGTGCTGTGCTGAGGGGGCCCCCTGGAGCTTGGCCCCCCCGCACTGCCGGGGCTACGGGGGCCTGTGTTACGCCCCTGGCATGCACCCAGAGGGAACCTTAGAGGTTACCCACTGGTTGCCCTAGCTTTACGGTGTTTTGGCTCACCAGCCCTCTCTTTCCTGTGCCTGCTGCCACCAAGACATAATTCAGACCTCCTGCCAGGCAGTGTGATCACTCGCAGGAGTCAGAGATAAAGGCTGGTCAGGAAGGAGATCACGCCTCCCTTCTCCCCAGATAGCTAGTGAATTGGCACATCATAGCGGTGAGCTTCAAATGCTACAGTGCTTCTGACATGCTTGTGGGCTGTCCCCTGAGAAGGAAACATCCTTCCCTTTGCCCGAAGTGGGTGCGCACCTGGTCAGGAACTTAGCTATGCAGAAGGTGTACACACCCAGGAAGGCTGGCCCCACCTCTAGCGTGGGCAGCCTGGTCTGTACACCTAAAATTGAATTCTGCCATCTTTAAAAGTCCAGATATAGTGGGTTCTGGGTAGAGAGGGTGACTTACACCAACGGATGTGGTTGCCTCAGGGGCGGACAAGCTGCATGGACTAGATGCTCATTGATTACTAGGTCCCACACCCCTAACTCCCCTAAATCTAGGATTTAGGGACTCCTCTCACAACAAAACCTCACATCTGAACAACTTACTTAAAGGAAGGAACATGAGGAGATACGTCTCACCCACCACCACAAAGCAAAAGAGGGATACTTTGTCCCAGAGGTAATAAGCTTGAAACTGTGTTAACAACCCTCATCATTGGCTAAAACAGAACACTTTTGAAGAGAGGACTGCTTGTGAAAGCCAGAGGCACCCTGAGTCTCCCCTGGGCTTTTTTAATTGAAGGAGGGCCAGGCATGATCATTGTTACATGGATGTTGTTCTAGATCCTCAGTGAATAGATGGAGAAGGCCTGTTTCCGGAGTGTTATGTTTTTTTTGCAACTTTTGGTCTTCATTCCGGCAATGACCTAATTGCAGGTGTGTCTTGATCACTGGAGATATTGAGTTCAAGCCAGGTAGACCTCTACTTGTTTCCTCCATTTGTGAAAGAGGACAATATTCAAGTCTCTTTCGAGTTGAATTAAGGGTCATCTTTGTCCCACTGCATACGAGGGCTGGAAAGTGCATTAAGGGAGACTACTGCAGGAAGCACAAGACGTTCAAATCATTTTTTTTCTCAGATCAAAAAACATTTTTTGTTGCTGACTGTGGGCAATTTGAATATTGCTGCCAATTTGTTTTGGAAGCAAGAAATATTGACCATGTACTATAGGAGGTTAAGGCTGCACTGTCTGTCAATAACTCAGTGTACTGAGCTCTTGAGCCCAATATATTGAAAATGATTGCTAAATAACCAAATTGTTTGTCCCTATGACTTTGAACTCTGCCACAGTGCCTAGTGGCTGGAAACAAGCTAAGCTGGTTCCAGTCCTAAAGAATCTAACGGCTGACAAATCCAATCTTGCAAACTACCACTATATCTCTCTGCTTCCAGCTTTCACCAAGATACTGGAGAAGCTCATTAACAAACAGCTCTCTGTCTTTTTAGGGCAAAATAAGCTACTCCTCCCTCCCACGGTCAGGATAGAGGTGGATCAGGGGAAGCAAGTTGCACTGGTTCTACTGGATCTATCTGCAGCTTTTGATGCTGTCTCACACTCCACACTCCTGCAGCTTCTCAGTACTATAGATGTCTGTGGCTTAGCCTTGGAGTGGTTATGCTCTTTTCTGGCACATAGATACCAATCAGTTTGGATCCTCCCTTTCGCCTCAAAACCCTGGGTGTTGGAGTTCCTCAGGGGTCCGCATTGAGACCCACATTGTTCAATATGTATATAACCCTCCCTGGTGACCTATGGAATCTTTTGGCATACATATTGTTTCTTATGCTAATGATATACAATTGGTCCTCACTCTAGACCAAAAAACTCCCAATGCATTAAGTAATTTCAAGGAATGTGTATCCGCAGTGTTCCAATGGATGCGTGACAGCTGTCTCCAATCTAATTACTGTAAGACAGAAATATTGCTCTTTGGACCTCCCCTCCTGGGACAATGGCCTTTGGCCAGCCCTCCCCCCGCTACGGTAGTGCGTAATTTGGGGGTGACATTTGACAACACTGCTTCTTTTGCTCCCCAGATGGCAGGGGTAGTAGGTACTTGCTTTGGCCTCCTAAAAATGGAGAAAAAGAAATCCTGTATATTCTTCCTCTCCTGAAGCAAGAAATAGTGATCCAGGCCATGATCACCATTGGGTTGGATTATGCCAACTCACTCTGCTGGTGTTTCCCTGCTTACCTCCTGAGGAGACTGCAACTGGTGCAGAGTTCATCCTCATCAGCATTTGTAGAGCGCCTGGTTACACCAACGGTGTGTCCCCGCGCTGAACAGAATCTCAGAAATGAAACGAGATAGGTAGGTGAGCCCTAGCTGTCTTTTTTCAAGGTCTATTCTGGTTTATAGGTGGGAAAAAGCCACATTTTCAGCCTTTTCCTAAAGGTAGCTTCACATGGCTCTTTCCTCAAATCCATTGGTAGTGAATTCCAATGTTTTGCTGCCAAGTATTTGAAAGAGCAGCCTCCTAGACTTCTATTGGGGGTGTAAGGTGTAATCATGTCTTGTAGATAACTTGGGCCTTTATTTGCTAGGATACGAGGGCAGAACCATATTGCCTTGTACAGGATTCTCTTGCCCACAGGCAACCAATGCAATTTGGCCAGAGCTTTTATGTTGGACGATCTTCTAGGTAGATTCAGCACTAGCCGGACAGCGGCGTTTTGGACTGATTGCAGCTTTATCAGCCTGTTTTTTAGTTACACCTAGGTATAGAACATTGCCATAGTCAATCTGAGAAGTGACCACTGCATGTATTATAGTTTTTCTGGCTTGAACCGGTAGTATGTCAATGACCTTCGTGGGGTTTTCAGCGTTCCGAAACATTTGCCTGTTATTTTCTGATTTGATTTTCATATGTCAGGTTAGGGTCAAGCCTTACTCCAAGGTTCTTGACTTCGGTTTTAGGGGTTGGGAGCTGGCCAAGTGCTTCCGCCCACCAAGCTGATGTCCAGATAGAAGGCGCTCTTCCTATTACCATCACTTCTGTCTTACTGCCATTAAGTTTTAAGCAGTGGTCTGCCATCCATGCTGTTACTTCCTCCATACGTTGGGAAAATTGATGTGCATTATGTTCTGGGTTTTGCGATAGTGTGACGATAAGCTGAGTGTCGTCAGCGTATGATACAATGGACACTTTGTGGCCTTCCACTACATTATCAAGAGACCCATATATAGGTTGAACAATGTGGGGCTCAATATTGACCCCTGGGGAACTCCTTGTAATAGGGGAGATCTCTTGGAAGTGAATGTGTCTTCTGTAACCTGGAAACCCCTTTCCACCAGGAAGGATTTAATCCAGCTCAAAGCCATACCCCTGATTCCACAAGATTCTAACATCTGTAAGAGGAGGCCATGGGAGACTGTATCAAGTGCTGCACTGAGATCCAATAGGATCAGTACAGCTGTATGTCCTTCGTCTGCCCGTTGTCTTAGAGTTTCTGTGGCTAGTAGCAAGGCGGTTTCAGTGGAATGTGCGGCATGAAAACCGGATTGTGAGCAGTGTAGTAGATCATTACTATTGCTGTGTTTTGTGAGCTGAGTGTTAACTATTTATTCTGCGATGTTAGCAAAGAAAGGTAGGAGCGAGATGGGGCGTAGATTATCTAGTACCTCATAATCTATTTGTGTTTTATCCCTCAATGGACGGACCATAGCTTGCTTCCATTCATAGGGAACTTCTCCCGATTGGAAGGAGCGGGAGATAAGTTCTGATATGAAAGGTGCAATATATTTTGCTCCTTGTAATAAGATTTCGGGATGGGCTGGATCCCTAGGTGAACCTGATTTGGTTCAGTTTGCTAGTTTCCTTATTACATCTGGCTCTGGCATTATAAATTCCTCTAGGGTTGTATCTTTGACTACTGTGGATGTAGTGTCTTTAGAGCTAGTGGCCTGGCGTGCTTCTCTAGGGAAAGTATCATAGATCTTTGTCACTTTCTCTGCAAAGAAGTCGGCAATTCTATTGCAGGATTCCTCTGATGTGGAGGGGGCTCTGTTAATCTGTCTGCTGACTGTAGGGATTTTAATATGGCAAACATCTCTTTTGAGAAGTTTTTGGCCATTTCAATTTTCCTAGTGTAGGACTCACAACGAGTTTTCTTTATCAGGTTGTAGTATGTTTTTTGCTGTTGTTTATATTCTCCTTTAATGTTTGCGCAGTAGTTCTTACGCCACCTGCGTTCCAACTGTTTGCACTTTTGTTTGGCCTTCATTAAGGTGTCATTGAGAGGCTCCCCCTTCTTGTATTTTTGGTCGGCCAGGGTGCTGATTCCCTGCTAGGCTCTTGAGGTGACTTCCCAGGAGAGCTCACATCCATGCAGCTCTAAAAGACCTGCACTGGCTGCCCGTTAAAAAACTGTGAGGTTCAAAGGCTTAGTTTTAATTCATAGAGCTTTTACCGTAAAGGCCCTCAGTACTTGTCCAGCAGATTTACCCTGTATCAACTGGTCAGGTCACTTCGGTCTGCCAACTCCCTGCTGGAGATGATTCATCGATTCTGAAGGAAAAGGTGGGATGGCAGCTCCTACTCCTATCTGGCTTCTAGGCAGTGGAACACTCTCGCACTACAGCTCCGTGCCACCGGGGACATTATGGTCTTCAAGAAACTTCTCAAGACATGGCTCTTTTGGTCAGCCTTTTGGCACCCTTTATTTGTTGGGTTAGGAGCTTACTGTGACGGGTTGACACTCTCTCAGTAGCTGTTGAGCTATATACATCTCCAAATAATATTAATAATAATAGAATAATAATAACAACTCCGCTCTAACAACGTTTTCAGAGCTGCTGCTGGGCTCATGAAGTCCTTTCTGCGCCAATGACTTGTATTGAGAGCACCATTTGTGAACATTCATGCGCAACACTGGAGGAAAACTGCCAACAGGCCTTGCTAGTGCCAAACATTCAG
The DNA here is from genome assembly GCF_964204655.1 of Triturus cristatus. NCBI lineage: Eukaryota > Metazoa > Chordata > Amphibia > Caudata > Salamandridae > Triturus > Triturus cristatus. The sequence continues at coordinate 310,799,653 of NC_140595.1, forward strand.
CATGCAGCAGGTCCTCCTTCTGAGTATTTGCTTTACTTTTAATATTTATTATACACTCTTGGATTGCAATCAAATACTCTCCAAATTGATGACCAAAGCAATTGCAAACACTGGCTTTGATTGATGGGGATTAGCGTGTTAATCCCACTGCAAACACACAGTTGCTCTTCAATGTTAGGTAACACCGGGCATCTTGATGGGAGGGAAGAAGCATTCAGTTCATTATATCTGGCTCTTAGCATATAACTGGAGGTTTGAAAGGCTGTTTACGTTGACATCTATCACCTTCAAATAATGCGCGAGTAGGAAGTTCTGCTACTTTTGATATCTTTTGTACCAGGATTTATTACGCTAGATCAGAACACTTGCCTTTCTAAAGTGCAAATACTCAAGTGCATGAGGGCTGAGGGTGATTTAAAAAAACATATTCCAATTGTGCAATTTAGTTCTGCGGGTGCAAAGCATGTAATATGTAACATGCAGTATAAATATGTAAAAAGCGTTCCTGAGCTGCCCAACAAATGTGTGTGATAATTAAAAATGAATAAGCCTTGGAAACTAGCCCTCAACTCCAACTTCAGGACTGTAAATATCTTGAACCCCGTCCTCAAGTTCACAATTGTCTGAACTTGAGAGTTGTGGTGGTTTCTCAGGATTGGAGATGGTCTGTGCTACTTACCCTGGCATCGACCTCCGACCCTGCGTACAAGGCAAGATTAGAATTACACTACCAAGGGAATGAAGGGGAAGGGGAGGAGAGGAACAACAGTGTTCCGGCAGGGTGATGAAACCCGTTAATCCTAATGACTTCAACGGCACCCACTGGATCCTTCAGGTTTCTGTATAATAACATTGCTGGACACAAAATTTTACAACAATTACTCTACAATCTGCACAAGAAGTGTGGTTTACCAAGGTAGGTGACAGATTACGTTGTGACTAGCTCCCGGGTGCCAGGCTTCGCTGGAGACCCAAAAGGTTGGTAAGCGCTAAATCGGGCTCATCTTTAAACCTGGCCCAGAAACTTGATGGGCTCTTGGAAGTAGCGTTTGAGGAATGTCCTTGTCCCCATGGATGATAATTTCAGGGACACGGAGAGGGAACAGCAAAACGCCAAATTGCATCCCAACAGGGCCTAATTCTAATTCCTGTGGAAGCAAGGAAGGAAACCAAATAGCAAAAGTGTAGGATTGCCAAACAGATGCAAACTATTGTAATGGCGGGAGCCCAACAACTACTGTTGCCAAGCATCTAAAACTGTCTCCGATTCCCTCTTAACTGATACAGCCTTTTTCTTTTGCGACAAAAGTGTTCATTGTGGGGGCGATTGTTTAGCCCTATGACCCAGTAGAACTAAGACCTCTCAGCCCCAGCCAAAAAACCCCTTCTTAATCCCCACTTCCTGTTTTCCAAATTTTCCAGGCCTGTGTATGTCTGCCACAATGATGTATTTTCCTATGCATGATTGGTAAAGGTTTCCTTACTAGGTGTCTGCTGCTGTCCTTATTTTTCTTATTGCCAGTGATTGTAAGATACCCCTGCTACCTTGAATCGCCTGAAAACAGAACAATTAAAGTACTCGATATCAATAATCGTAATAGATCCCCTTCAAAGCATTTCCAATAGTTCAAGTCTTGGGGTAGATTTTGGCATTTGTTATTATTAAAAAAACACTAAACAGCTAAACAAGTCAAGTCAATTGTCGTAGTGTTTGGTGTGCTACTTTATTTGCTTATGAGAGGAGTGATTGGCAAGGTATTTCAAATTAACAAATCTATTCATGGCACAAATTAGTTAATTTGTGTCAAAACAAAAAAACAAATTAATATTTGGCAAAACAGAAATTATTTGATAAATGTATTGGTAAATTATTTTTGCGCAATTCACATATTAAAATTGGTGGTCTAATCCCATCACCTCACGGAGAAGAGAATTGACTCAATAGTATTTTATTTTGCAGATTAATTAAAATCATTGCAATTTTAAGCCATACAAATCTGACATAAAAGAAATGCTAAGAGAAAGCAACTTAGGTTAAAAAAATAATTCTTAGTTAAAATTTCTTGCAGTACAGAAGCAATAGTCTAAAAACAATGGTCCATAAAGTGCTCTGTGAGCGGGTGCTCCCATGTGGATTGACAGCAAAGTTTTTAAGGGATGATGGAAAGTGGGTGCATGGTTCAACTGACAAATGCCAACATCTTTGTCTGAAGATTCCCCACCCCACAGTGGCCATTGTTCATCTAGAGTGACCGAATTGACGTTAATAGTTTGTTCACTTGTAGCAAGAACTTGGCGGCCCTACAAGAGAGCTGGATTGATTTACTGTCCAGTAATGTCGGCACTGCAGTACGGCATGATCTTATCTGGAGGGCCCAAAAGGCGGGGCAGAGTAGTCTCTGTCTTAAGTGGTTTACAGCAGAGCAGATGCACAGGAAGTGTAGTAGGCTTTCATCCGATTTCCCACATAGGCAGAGAGAGTTCGACCATCTTTGTACCCAGGGCAGAACCTGATCTTTTGAAGGAAAGGATCCCATTTGTGTTAATAAATAAAATTGCTGAATGGTTTGTGAGATGTGACACGTAATGTCTGATTGGGGCCCCCAAGGGCAATATGATTGTAAGAATGAGAATTGACTCATTGGAGGGAACTTTAACCACAGTTTGGGGCTTTTCTTATGCATAAAAAATAAACCACTGAGCACCTGCTACAGGGCATTAAAATAGCTAAATAGGTTATCCCTTCATAATGCAATGTTTTAATAGGAGGCAGGTTCATTGCAGAAGGGAGGTTATAGGCTCATTGTTAAACTAGTGACAACCTGTTGAGAATAGGGTTCGATTACTATGTTTCAGTTCTCACAGTTGCTACAACACCAACTTCAGTTTCAAAATCACGTCAAGTTATTGGTATTAGAAGGCAGTACAACTATCTTAACCATGTCCAATTGACAAGAACAGAATATTTGTTGGGAAAGCCAACTGATCACTCTTCATAAGATAGTTGCTGTATTTAGGTGCTAAACAGGCAGCAATGGTTGGACAATTTTGCCAAGAGATTAACATTGTGAATTAAAAAGGCAAAATGATATAATACTGCTACGCAGTGTGGTACATTGTGCAGCATATTGTGCCTTTCAGTGCACAATAATTTAATTAACCACACTACATAATTTCCAATGCTTTAAATTCCCAGAGGCCCTGTTTATAACTCTGCGACACCTGTGTCCAGTACCATGTATTCCAAAAAATGGCGGCTGGGTGACTGGTCAGGGTCACATCACTGGGACCGAAGGGGCATGACGCTTGATGACTGGTATGCCAACCGCCAATTACAAAGTTTTTGCGATTTGTACATGCTCCCCCCACGGTATTTCTTACTATATGGTGCAGTGACATCGGCTACAAGGCATGCTTGGGGAAGTGGCGATCTACATCCGCTGAGAACAAGTGTCTGAAATCAATCAGTACAACAGACACATGCAAAAGCCATTCTTTATAGGGAACCACTTTCTCAGGCAGGGAGTGACATGGTCAGCCTTCGCGAACATTGGACAGCCGACCTGGGCTGGGTCCTCACAGGCACAGACTGGACCAGTATTCTAGCATTTACCTCCCTAGTCTACTGTGCTACCTGTTTCAAGTTGATCCAGTACTACAACCTGCACAGTGTGTTCTTGACTCCCACACAAATTAATCTCATATTTCCTGAAGTGCATGCGACCGGTCAACACTGCCAAATAGAGGGGGCTGACATTTTTCATATGTTATGGGACTGCCCTGTGCTTACACCCGACTGGGGTATGGTGCTGCTTATCAATGTGTCTACAGACCTGACGCTTGATGAGCCCCTGCGGTATGTTTGTTATGGCTGTTCCCCATGCCCAAGGCCAAGTTACTCACTATGAGGTTTGTGGCCCTGGCACCACTCTTCGCTTGGTAACTCTCATCAATGTTGGAACTCTTCTATGGTCCCCTACCTACAGGGTTGGAGGTGTGAATTACTAAAGTGGCCTGAATGTAAGGGAACGCTGCTGCCGTTGGAGGCACAGAGGGTCAACGCAGTCCTAAGCATGCATAGGCATGGGAATTGATCCCTCAAGACTGCCAGGGTATTGACGATCATGGGCATTTACTACCCACTCCAGAGGACGACTCTGCCAATGAGTGATGGTCCCATGTGGTGTGCAATGTTGAGCACTCGGAGACCCTGATTGGTTGGAGTATTGGGCTCTGTAAGCTGGGCAAACATTACGAGTAGTGAGGTGTGATGGCTTGGGTGATCCTCTCCTCACCCTGGTACTCTCTCTGGGATTACCCTGATTGCTGCTGTCCTTCCTTACTAATTGAGGATAACAAAAAAAATATGATATTTTCTTATGCAAATAGCGTATCAAGCATTTACTGCCTGCAGCACTCACCAGATCCACACGTATCAATATTCTGCTATCGCACCATCCTGTAAACCCTATTATTATCTGGAGATGTTTTTGATCCCTTCTGTGAACTGGCAAAAGCAATACCTTTCACGAAAACAAGTCCCTTTAAAAGCTTTGCTTCTTACACAGGCTGCAAAGCATGTACTTGTTTTACTAACTTTCTTTGTAAAGCGAACAGGTAAGTAATTCTAGGATTGGAATTACTGCTTAGAAGAGTGGAAGTCATTACTGAGAAGTAGGATGATTTTTCGCATGTGTGCCAGACACTCGTTCTTTCCTACATGCGCATGGTCACACAATGCAATAGTACAACACAGCTTAACAAATTGTTAAGAAGAAATGTACCGGAAAGTAAAGAAACAGCCCATATTATCTTTACAAAGAAAAAGAGACAATCCTCAACTTTATACTCCATGACATAAAAGCCATAGCGTGCCCGGCTTGTCCAAATCCACACCACCTAATTCTACCAAATATAGCTCATTTGAACTTCTCATAATTCCATGCCACACAATTCAACTATAAATAATTTCACTCTACAACATCCCATACCACATAATTACAATCCTAAAAATTTAAAACACATATTTCCACTTCACTCCATACCACACAACTCCACATCACATTCTAGCACTCCATGCAACTTAATACCACGCCAAACCACAAGGTTACATCCCACATAACACAATTCAACTCAAAACAATTAAACTACACATAATTCCTCTTCAACCTATATAATTACACTTCACGCAACATCTTTACACACAACTCCAAAACACATAATTATCCTCCACAAAATACAACCCTGCAACATGCTGCATAATTGCACTCTGCACAATTATACATCACACTATTCCACATAATTCCACACAACGCCGCACAATTCCACAATTCAGCCTCACACAACTCACCACACAACATAATTATACTCCACATAATACCACTCAGAAGCACATAATTAACCTCCATATAATTATACTCTACTACATCACATAACTACACTCCACATAAATTCAGTCTATGTCATGTAGCAACACTCCACATAACTCCGCATCATGCCTCATAATACCACTCAACATAATTTTCATTCAATGCCACACACTTCCACACCACACAATGTAACTCTACACATTTCCATTCCACACAACATAATTCAACAAACCACATAATTTAAATTAACACAACACATACATCCAATCTACACCACAAAATTCCACATCATGCTACAAAATTTAACAGCACACCACATAGTAAACTCCACTACATACCACTCCACAACACAAAATACCATTCCACATAATTACACTCAATGACATACAATTCCACTCCACATAATTCCAGTACACTCAATACCACATAATTACTATCCACATAATTACACTGCACACCTTGCCACATTATTCTAATACACAAATCCAATCCACAACACACAATTCCACAACTTTCAATTCCAATCCAAATCACATATATCCACTTGGCACCACAAACATTCACTCCACTCCAAACAGGAAACGCATAGGTAAAATACATTGTCCTTTACAACGTCAATAGCTCTATCTCTCACAAATGCGAGACCTACTGCATTGCAAATGCGTGTTTGTTCTGGAACAACTATATGCTTATTGTCGACACTGTCTCATACGATATGGACTTATGCATGTCAGATAAATGCTCCATGTTGACTGAAATATGCTTTGTTTCTGTAAACCTTAATAAAAAAGGTGTTTGTTTTTTTAAGTTTCCCATGCACCAGAAGCCCTTCTGTTATTCTTTTGTTTTCCATTCTGGTATGTATAGTCCTGTTTAGTCGGACTACGATTCCTAGAATGCAACGCAAAACCCTCGACTGGACGAGCTTTTTACCTCCAGTCCAGGGAAACCTCGGAACTGCCGAACTAGACAGATCTGCAATAAACCAGATCTCATCAGAACACTTAGGCACACCGAGTTTAACCTGGTGATTTCCTTTCAGACATCCTGTTCTTTTTAAATAGAGGGGTTGCTCGTTTGGATTATAGAAGCAGGCTTTGTGAGCAGGCAGGCTCTCGCTTTGTGCTACTACTGTTGTTTGCGTTCTGTGGTACAGAGGTCTGCTTCGGCATACACATACATATCAGAACTTTTGCGTCCGGCAACAGTGATGCAGAACTGCAGAACATGCACTTAGACCCCCTATGGAACACAGAAATCTCAACATACACTTTTCAAAAAAGAGAAAAGCGAAAGTATTCACGGCTAAACATTTGGCAGGGAAATTTCAGATAAATAACGCATCTTCGTGAAATACCAGGCACATGAGCTGCAGCCACGAGTCACAATTGTATATTTCCAAAAACAATGAGGCAGCAGGTAAATTGACTACAACCGCTATATTCTAACAGCATTTAATAGTCACTGGCCGTCCGTCTTCCTTTGCTGGGGTGTCGTTTTAGCCCGTTTGTGAGATGAAAGAACACATTTCCCTACACTACACTACAGTGTTCTAAAAGCCCCACCTGCGGAAACCGCTTAGCTATGAAATGCACCAGTTTGACCACTAATAATGTTTGTTCTGCTTATCAGTCACTTAGCGACGTCATGATTTATATTGTACGCACCTGAAAGTCTTTCCCAGCGAGACGGAGAACGTCGGTACTCACCCTTTCAAAGTGTGTCTGCCTGTGGTGAATTATCCGGCAGCGTCCTAGCTCCAGTCAAGGGAAGTTTGTTATGTGATCTCTGGCGTGATGTTACTTTGAGTTTAGTGCGACACCGTGTGGCCAAATATAAGAATGCATGAAGTGAGAATTGTTCATTGTATTGTAGCTGCAGATGAGTGATTGGTACCTATGACCTCAGGCCAAAGCTCAGTAGGGGACGGGTAGGACCAACATAAATATTGAGTTGCCACAGCAGTGCAGTCCGTATGTGAAGCGCCTGTGGCCTCGGAACGAGTGTCCCGTATATTTCCGAAATGTGTGATAACCTGAAATGTTCCCGTAACATATCGGCGGGTTTCCCCTGTAAATATTTATTTCTAAATCCGTGACTGAGTTACCGCACATATCACTATTAATTATCGCACAAGATAAATCCGACAGCTGTCGGTCGGTTTCCTGTATGGGTGACTGTAGTGAGCCACCCGGCTCACACAATACATTGTTGCACCTTTACCCTCCTGGGCTGGGAGCGGACCAGGCGGTATAAATAAAAGCTGACGTCAGCGCTCGTGGCCGACGCCCCCAGACCCAGCAAGTGTGTGGTTGTCTTGTCCTTCTGCGCCACACGACCAGGCCTGGGAGCCCCAGCCCCCCCTTCATGACAACATTACACTGGCGACGAGGGCGGAGAAGTTCGCCACCGTGTACAGAGCCACGGCGCCTCGTGTGCTCAGGAGAGCGTGTCACGCCGCCGGGTGTCATCGGCGAGCCTGGGAGACGGGAATGGCAGTGTGCATGGCGGCGGAAGACTGCCATGGGGGCTGGCGAGCAGTGCATGACTCCAGTGTAGCGGCTGTCACTGCATGAGGTGAGCGGAGTGCGCAGGAGACTGCAGCGGGCGAGCGCGCGCCCCGCATAAGGTCCCGGAAGCAGTTGGAAGAGCAGCGGAGCCGAGGCACGCCGAGGAGCGCTGTCGATGTAGTGAGGCCTAGCGCTGAGACCTAAGAGCCAGCAGGAAGGGCGAAGCAGGGCGGTGACGCTAGGGAGAGGCAGAGCGCGACACCACGTGGGGAACAGATGCGCAAATCCAGTGCAGAAGGCAGTGCTCTGTGAAGCCAGCGCAACAGTGAGTACCCGCCGGCCCTGGTGACAAGGAAAACACTGTGGGGCAGAAAACGAGGAAGGAAAAGCAATGCACTCAGGTAGAACACAGCGAGGTGACCTCACCCCTTTAGTGGGAGAGTTAGAGCTGGACAGACAGGGCAATCATCCCCTGGAGGCAGCTCTCCATTGGAGGGGGTTGGCGAGGTACAGCCCGCACAGAGGGAGGTGGAAGAGATGCTACACAGGACCAGCAGGCGCCCGATACACGAGGGAGCAGATCGGGCAGACCAGGCATCATGTCACAACAGGCAGCAAGAGGCGACCAGGCGGCAGCAGAACCAGGCCCACGCACCATCTTGAATGCACTGCCGCCATTCAGCCAGCTGGCGGACCCAGCCACCACAGCGCCACGTTGGCACAAGTGGTTTAGGCAATTCGAAAACTATTTCATCGCGGTTAGAGAAACGAATGCCGCCGTCAAGCGATCCACCTTACTTCACATGGGGTGGGGGGACAAACTCTATGACCTATTTCTTGACCTGCCTGACACGGCTGACAGGGATGATTATGAGAAAGCGGTGCGAGCAGTCAACCGTTATTTAGACCTGCAAGTCAACCCTGACTTCGAACATTTTAAACTGCGACAAGCTAGACAGAAGGAAGAAGAATAAGCCGACATGTTCCATGCGTGGCTGCGCAAGCTGGCCAGTTCCTGCAATGGGTTTGACAAATAGCTAGAAATCAGAGCGCAACTCAGCCAGGGGTGTAAATCGTCGGTTCTGCGCAGACTCATTTTGCGGCAGCCCAGAATATCCCTCGAGGACATACTTATACTAGGCAGGTAGCATGAGCTGGCTGACGCACGCGCAGGCAAAATGGAGTCGGCGTTGGCGAAAAGGTCCGTTAGGAGTGTGGAAGTTGCAAGAGATCACTGTTAGCTTGAGCTGAAGCCATTTTGTTTTTGGGAGCCGTTTTAGTTAGCCATGTGCTCGCCATGTGCTTTCTCCCTCTTCACTATTGCCTGCCCTTGTATTCTGCTTGTGTCATCTGTTACAGTTAACTTCTTCAGCACTGAGTCAGAGCCTTGCACATGCTCAGAAAGACCTGTAGCTGAATGCACCTGTCCTAGTGTGTAACTGTCAGGCTGTTTCAACTGATGTCAGCAACTTCATCACCCCCTCCCACTTTGTTGACTAAGTATTTTCTGTTACTCCATATATGTGAATAGATATTCTTGTGTATACTTGTACCACCTCCTTTTGAGCTCTCATGCTTACTCAGCTACAAAGTGCGTATAAAAGGCCCATGGTTTCTGTACTCCTTGTACTACCTCATACATTGCCTGAGGGTTCTGTATAGATGTAGTTCCACTCATAAGGTTTTAATAAACTATTGTTTTGATATTACAGCTTCTGTGCCAATCTCCATTTGTTGGTCCAAGAACTAGTGGGCAAAGAAGGGCGAACCCCTGCACCGGTAGGCCTTGGTAAGGCCCACCTCTACAGGAGTGCGCTGGGAACTGCAGCAGCTATCAAGGAATAAAGGGTAGATGCCATCTGGAAAGGGCCCAGCAGAGGAAGAGGAGGCTGCGCAAGTCGCTCGAGCAGTAGAGGGTGCGGAAGTTGCGGACTGGAGAATCACCCGAGTTGGGGATGTCTGGCACAAGGAAAAGCGTGCCTGAAATGTGGAAAACATGGGCATTTTGCAAAGGTGTGCATGGGCTACGCCAAAAGCCGAGGTCAAGGCGGCATGGCGTAGAAATTTGGGACACACAGGGAAGTGGCCCAGGCAACCGAGGTGGAGGAAGGAGAAAGTCAGTTCCAGAACATGAGAATAACGGAGGACGATGAAGAGGACGAGGTGTTTGTCATTTCGTACAATGTCCTGAAGGAGACCACCGCCTATGTGCCAGATACACACGGGAGACACCAACATTACTGCGCTAATAGACACAGGAGCATCCATGAACATCTTGGACGCGGATCAATACCAGAGACTCAAACACAAACCACTGCTCAAGAGTACTAAAGCAAAAATGTTCACGTACGGAGGGGATACACCCATTCCACTACAGGAAACATTCGAAGTGGAAGTCAGGCATGGCAGCAGATCAGCCACACTCAAGTTCCACATGACCACAGACAGTGCTGGCACTTGGAGGAGGATCTGGGACTCGTAATGTTTGCAAGACAGATTCACCAGTCAAATGCGGATACAATCAAGGAAGAGTTTCAGAGCCTGCTCAAAGGACTGGGATGCCTTAAAGATGTAAAGGTGAAGTTGCACATTGATAAATCGATTAAACTGGTAGCACTGAGACATCGCAGAGTACCATTTCACCTCTGACCGCTGGTGGAGGCCGAACTGGAAAAGTTGGAAAAGGGGCGTAATCGAGAAGGTTTCGGGCCATTGCACCGAAACCGAAGCAACCAGGGGCCATACGCTTATGTGTAGACATGCGCCTTCCAAATGCTGCCATCAAGAGAGAAATACATATCACCCCGACGAGTGATGAAATAGTGGCCGACATTAATGGAGCGCAATGGTTCTCAAAAGTAGACTTAAACTCGGGCTATCACCAGCTGACGCTCGATGAGGCGGGCAGGTACATCACAACATTCTCCACCGATGTAGGGCTGAGTAGATTCAAGAGGCTCAGCTTTGGGGTGTGGTCTGTGGCGGAGGGATTTCAAGACGCTATCCGGTGTGCCTTGTCGGGCCTTGTGGGAGTACTCAATGTGAGTGATGACGTGTTAATCTTCTCCAAGTCGCTGGAAGAACACCACGTGCGACTGCGAGCGACGCTGCAACGGTTGGTGGATCAAGGACTGACACTGCACAGAGAAAAATGTCAGTTCTATGCCAATGAAGTAGAGTTCTTTGGGTACCGATTCTCCAAGGAAGGACTGCAAGTCGATCCGGCCAAGGTGGAAGCAATTAGGGCTGCCACAGTCCCTCAGAATCAGACAGAAATGAGAAGTTTTCTATGCATGCTGAACTATTGCGGCCGCTTCATCCCCCATCTGGCAACAATACCTGAACCACTGAGGGCGCTCACAAAAAAGAAGCAAAGTGGCAGTGGACCGGAGAAGCAGCGAAGGCCTTCCAGGACATCAAGGGAGCTCTAATGCAGGGAGCAACAGTGGCATATTTCCGACCGAGACACCCCACAGAACTGGTCATGGACGCCATCCCAGTTGGCCTGGGAGCAGTATTACTGCAGCAGAAAGAGGGGAAAGACTGGATGCTGATCAGGTACGCCGGCAGAGCTTTAACGGTGGTGGAAACAAGGTACGCGCAGATTGAAAGGGAGGCCTTGCGATCCGTTGGGCGTGTCAGCACTTCGATATCTATCCGTGTGGACACAAGTTCCGGGTCATGACAGACCACAAGCCACTGGTGCCCCTGTTTACAGGAACGGCCCGGAGTGGGTCCCCGAGGATCAAGAGATGGGCGGTGCAGATCCAACACTACAATTTCGAGGTGGTTTATCATCCAGGAGCCAGCAATCCGGCCGATGACTTATCGCAACATCCCGTGGCACTCAACCCGAGGCAGGAGACGGAGGTGTATGAGGGTGCAGAATCATTTGTAAAACATATCACAGGCATGTCCTGTCCCCGAGCCTTGTCCCTCGAGGAGATCAGGGTGGCCACGGATAGAATGAGTGTCTACTGGAAGTGAAGGATATTGCCTGGAATCATGCGTGGAGAAATTTCCTTGACGGAGTGAACCAGCGCACGGCAGAAGAAAAGGAAGCACGGCTAGGAGTGTGGAGCTGCCGGGAGGACGTCAATGAAAGTGTGGAGGGAGTCATCCTCTGAGGAACGAGGATTGCAATGCCGAGCAAGTTATGGAGACGTACCATTGACCTTGCCTATCAAGGGCATCAAGACATCGAAAAGACCAAGGCCCGCCTGCGGATCAAAGTGTGGTTCCCGGGGATGGACCGCATGGTGGAAGAAAAGGTAAGAAGCTGCCATGAATACCAGATCACTGGAAGGGAGGCTCCCGCTCCGCCAGTAATCATGGAACCCCTCTCCACGAAACCATGGACCTCCTTATACATGGACTTTGGAAGATTCCCTGACGGGAAGCTAACCCTGGTGATACTTGACAGCTATTCCAAATTCCCTGTTGTGGAGGTAGGGAGGTCCACGGCGTTTGAGAATGTAAAACCGATCCTAGAGAAAACATTTGCACTTTTTGGCACACCGAAGAAATACGAACAGATAATGGGCCGCCTTTCCACGGCCAGGAGTTCAGGGAGTACTTGGAACTCCACAACATCCATCATCAGAAGGTAACACCCCAATGGCCTCAAGCCAATGGGGCAGTGGAGCGATTGATGAGAACCATCAATAGGGCCATAAGAATTGGTGTGGAACAAAGAGCAGACCTGGAGGCATGTCTCTATCAATTCCTACGAGCCTACAGACAAGACACCCCACTGTACCACAGGATGTGCCCCGAGTGATCTGCTCATGGTGAGGGCTATAAGAGATGTCGTTCTGGCAAGCACGGAATGGGTGCCCGGGACAATGAATGAAGCGACTGTACAAGCCAAACGGACAGCCACCAATGACCAGGCGAGTGGAAGGAGGAGGACACGAACCAGGGAGTTCAGGAGAGGAGATCGGGTGATCATAAAGGATCGACATCCAGGATGGAAATTCAGAACGCTGTTTGAATCTGAACCATGGGAAGTAGAGGAAGTGAGAGGAATGATGGTGGCGGCAAGAAGGGGAGACCGACTAACTCCCGGAACATGTCATGGTTCAAAAAGCTGGTCAAGCCCGCCCGGGAGGATAGAAGCGTGCCAGATCCCGAACAACGGGAGAGTGAACCGAGAATAGAGGGCCTAGAACACGGAGGGAGCGACTCTTTGCCAGGGAGAGAAGAGGCCATCCGCGAGGGGACAGTCAGAGAGAGAGAGGAGCTGGCATCATCGGGAGCCCGCAGCTCCAGCCGAGGTGGGCCATATGGACTGAGGAGCAACCCCAAGCCCAGTCAGTGGCTAAAAGACTTTCTGTTAGAATGTTGCTGCACACCGAAAGAAGAGGGGCTGTCCTGAGAGCCTTCGAGGGTTTTTGTTCGATTTTGAGGATTATTTGTTTTAGTTTGTTGTGTTAACCTGTTGGTTTGAACTTGATGGATAAGGAGAGATTTAGTGAGCCACCCGGCTCACACAATACCTTGTTGCACCTTCACCCTCGAGGACCGGGCACGGACCAGGAGTTATAAATAAAAGGGGACGTCAGCGCTCGTGGCTGCTGCCCCAAGACCCAGCAAGTGTGTGGTTGTCTTGTCCTTCTGCACCACACGACCAGGCCTGGTAGTGAGCCCCAGCCCCCCGTGACAACATTACAGTGACCAGAGCGCTGCTCTTACCTTGTTTACGGTCCCTGAGCCTGGACGTGTAATGGGAGATCAGGTGTGAGAGAGAGAGAGCAGGAGCAGTTTACATTCATTTATTTCAGATCTTGCTTAATTATGTCTGTGTGAGTCTACATCATGGGTACTTGCAAACATTTGCTCAGGGTCACAAAGTACGGTCAGTGGTGTGACCGAGGGCCGCATTGATGCCAGCAGGGTGGCAGGAGGTGTCTGGGTGGGTCAGGGATTGTGTAAGGAGGTCTATAAAAAAGTTAAATAAACGAGAAAGCATTTATTTGCAGGTTAATAAATGCTTGTCTGTTTATAAAACAAAATCTGAGTATTAATGTTCAGCTGCTCGAGCTGCTGTTCACCAGCGGGCCGCACGTAAATGTCAAGAGGGCAGCAAGCGGACCCCGGACCCAGGGCCGTTCTTTGAGTAGCACTGGTCTACATTGACCCACCCATAAAGACTAAAGGTGCAGTCCTCGAAATACACTGGATACAGTCATGGTAAAAAGTGTAGTCATTCTGCAGGAGGAGAGACCAATAGGCATCGGAAGAGTATTGCCAACCACATTAGATGGGTTAAAGCAGTCCACTGGACACAGGCATCAATGTTACGAGGGATACGAGATCTTCTGTACTAAGACTATAGCCGGGCTCAGGCACCGGCTGTATAAAGCAGAGAATGTTAGATCACATTAAAAACCATGCAGCAGTGGGTACGAGTATTCCCCATGACACACTTGAAACCAACATCCAAGGCCTGCGGAGACACAGCAAAGACAATAGGGTCATGTGAGAACATGCATTATTAGTTGTGGTGGTTGTTAGACCTCACAAGTATTAACATTATGATTCTCTATCAGGTCCAGTTAGGATTCTTTAAACCTAATCATAGCTCAGTCCTGCACAGCTGTGGCAGAGACCAGTCAGGCTTAACTCAAAGGAAACAAGTGTAAAGCATTTATTAGTACCAAAACAATCAATAGTTAAGAAACAACACATTATAAACCCACTCCGATTTATAAAAATAGTATATATTTTTATTTTTGGATAGATACCAAAACAACAAAAATCTGTTGGAGGGAACCATAGTTATAATTTTAGCCAGGTTTTCATAAGTCACTAGAATTTACTCCATAAATTTCTGTAAATCACTGCTCCTCACTCTTAGCAATAGTCTATGAGCCTCGAATGTGAGTGTCTGGGGCAAAGTCAAAGGTTCATTCTCACTTCGATGCGCCCAAGTTCGATGAAGGGGCTAGGTTGGGCCGGATCAAACTTTTCCCTTCATAATTAGAAACTTTTCTGGTTCTTTTTCATGAAGGGCTCATCGTAGGGCTCATTTGTAGCTTGAGTCCAGCATTGGGTGTGATGTCAGCTGACAGGCAAAGATCAGTGGTCCAGTGGAAACCCTGATTTTTTAAGGCGTTTGAGGTTAACTACAAACCTGGAAGTAGTGGCAGTGTATGAGCCTCGGATTCTGTGCCCAAACATCATGTCTTTTGCTTTAGGCTCACAGTTTGCAGGTCTCTGGGGAAAAAGAGTACACTTTCGCAACAGCCAAAGGTCAAGGACCAGGGAGCACATCTTGAGGGTTGGGCCTCAATCTTATGGATTACACCAGTGGAGTCCAGGGTCAGGTTAGTGTCAACTGGTTAGCTGGGCACTGTGCATGCAGAGGGCTTCTTTTGCTTTTGTGTCC
Organism: Triturus cristatus; assembly: GCF_964204655.1. Taxonomy (NCBI): domain Eukaryota; kingdom Metazoa; phylum Chordata; class Amphibia; order Caudata; family Salamandridae; genus Triturus; species Triturus cristatus. The sequence goes on from NC_140595.1 coordinate 310,814,922, forward strand.
TTGAATCTAAATTGGAGACTAGCCAACTAGCCCTTGGAGGCCACTCACTGGTCCTTGGCGCAAGTGGAAGCAGGTTCAGCCCTTGTGGTTGCTCACCATGAAGTCAGCAGCAGGAGCAGCCCTTCTCTTTCTAAAGTCCTATCTTGGTCCAGCAGATGCAGTCTTTCTTGGTGCAGCCTTCCTTTCTGAGGTCCACACGTTCACTGGGTGCAGCCCTTCTGTTCTTTTCGAGCCCAGCAGTGTTCTCAGGCTGGTAACCAGCAGTGACACTTTTAAGCCAATATCAAGTTTGTAAGTTTCTGGTCAAGAGGACTTCATGATGAATTAAAATTCCCATGGGGCAACCCTACCCACTTTTACATCACTTCCTGGGGGATTGGCACTAAACAATCACACAGTGTATTTGTCGGCCCAAATTCAAGATGTTAGCACCCTCGTTCCCTGAGTCACAGCTATGAGCACACATTTGAGGTATGTGCAGTATAATGAACCCTGCTCCTGGAAAACCAGTTCTGCAATGGGTTTTTTCCTTCTGGGAAATATGCCAGACTGTCTAACTGCACAAAGGAGCAGGCAAGGTAAGGTGTTGCTTGTATTTGCCGATCAGAGGCAGCAGTCTCTTTGAAGATGGGTCATCTGTGGCCACATCCCTCAGGTCTGATAATCTGTGGGTATGCACTGGATACTGAGAATCAGAATCCATTGCTCCGAAAAGAGTGGACACATTGGATTAACAATGAAAACAGATGAGCTAGTGCACAAATGATAAGACAGTGGCTGAATTTCCCTTACTTAGTACATTGACATTCGCTGCTTCGCCTTGTAGATTATTCCGTGCCTGGTGAATTTTGAGCATTATTTTCTAGGGTCTCTTAGCACAACAGAAACACACAGTTACTGTCCGTGAGGTCTACCTAGCAGAGACTAAGGGACAATCCCAGGTATTCTCTGGCTAAATACAGCCCCAATAAGTGATCTATAGTATCCACTCCAGTGCATCAGAGTAACCCACACCATGCACTGGTCACAAGTGGCCAAGGGGTTCTCCTAAGCGGAGCAGAGGAGCAGTGTAGGCAAGAACTGGATATGGGCTGCCATGACACATAGTCCAAGGCTCTAACCAGGAGTGAGAGATGAAAAACTCAGGGCATTTAATGGTTTCTATTAAGGTAGATTAGGCATTCTAAATCAAGCTTCTCAGTGTGTTGGGATATCAAATCTAATAGCCACCTAGAAATGGCGTGACTGGCCAAGGCTAAGCCATGATTCAGTGTGCCAGCCAGGATGAGAAGTGTTCTATACGATACATCGAAGGATGACCAGGAACAATACAGAGCATACATGGATTACAGTCCCCAAGAATAAGAGCCTTATAGGGTCCTATAGGGTCAGACCATGTGATACACCTACAGGCCCTGTTCCTGCACAGGTTGCTGCTGGGCCTAGTAGGTGCTTACTGAGTGTGATCCATGAGCAGTATTCTAGATGAACTCAAGGAGTAAGCAGTTTTAGCGAATGGACAGATGAGCTGAGATTGGTCAAGGGCTGATATTCAGGCCTTAGGCCCCGTCAGCACCTGGGACCTGGTCAGCATATTGGGAGTGGAGGCTACAGGGTCAGGCGCATCAGGAAGAACATGAAGATTATATGGCAGTGTTCTGCATTACATTCAATGTAAGTGCAAGCTTTAGGTAGAGTTCTACTCATCAAGTATAACCTTAATCTTTCGAGATCTACAGTTATTAATGAAGACACATGCAATGTGACTTACGGCCACCAGGAGGTGCTCTGTTTAATGAAGAATAAATAAAATGGACTACAGACATTATTGATGCTGCTATATTTTACACATTTTCATTGAAGTTGAAGTCTCATTGTTTGTTACTGTTTCTCAATATCAAAATCATTTATTGAAAAGTAGACGTCTTCTAAGTACTATACTTAACCCCGCCCACCCAAAAAATTGTAGTGTGCTCAATTAGATCTTGCGTTCGAGGTTGGAGACCATCAAAAGTAGAAAATCTATATTCAAGGTTCATGAATTATTTTTGCTATTTCTAATTCCAATTTTGATTCATAATTTTAATATTATACAATTTGTCTCTTTTTGCATAATGATGCACCCCTTTTTATTTTTCCTTTTATTTCTTTCTCTTTCACTTATTTCCCTTTTCTTTTTCCATACCCTTTATTTTCGCTTTTCCTCTTTTTCTTTATATGATTATAAAATATTACTCATTTATTATGCCTTGGTTCTGCATCAATATATATAGAGGTAGTAGATTTCTTATTCATTGTGTGTCTCAACCAATTTCTCACATACTGCTGAGAACGTTTTAATGTTGGTATAATATTCTTGATTGCTGTAGAATTATTGGTATAATATATGTTATGTTTGCTTTATTTTGCAATACAAATGCCAAACTTGAAAGTAGTAATCTGCATGCACTCGTTGGAGTACTTATACAGATGCATATTTGCTACTTTTGTCTGAACTGCCACCATGGATCCTTCCATAGACCATGAGTCTTGACGGGTACAGTGACTGAAAAAGGCAGACTCTCATATACACAGAGAGGAACCCACAGATAGAGAATTCAGCAAACGCAGAGAGGTTATTGCAATTAGTGAGTCTACCTCTTTCCTTCCCTCTCCTTCCACATACATACATGCACATACACAAGCACACACCACACATGCGCTCTCTCACACACACACACACACACACACACCTAGCGTTGTTGGTGCGAGTGATTTGTGCATAGGTATGGCGCAATTAACACCCTTTATAGCTTGGAGCCCCCCAATGTCCAGCTACATGTGGACATGCGCCCAAGTCCAGCATGAACACAGCTCCTTCCAATATATTTTTACTTTTTGCTAAGGTGTGTACATGGATTTCCATAACGCAGGTGAAATAATAAGGGCTGACCCTTTAAAGTTTGAAAATTCCTGTTCTGTGATCCACGAATGCCTCCAAGAGGCCCCATCTCCACTTTAACAGGTTAGCCCAAAAATCTACTGGACCCAGAAACACACTCCTCTCTTGCATATTCAAAGGAAGTCTGGCTGGCACTGCCTATGAGAGTCACTCCTGATCTTTGTGAATAAGGGTTCTTGCAAGTGTATGTCAGAATGTCAAACAATCGACCTACATAAATATCGACTGCATAATATTGTCAAGGTGAATATATGAAGTGAGGTGTAGATTAACTGTTCTTAATTCCACGCCAACATTGCTTGATGATGTTCACATGGAGCTAAAATTACACATCCTATACTTTGCTATAGATTCCAACCTTTGCAGTATAGTGACGATCAATATTCTGGAGTCAATATTCTTATGGGTAAATATGAAAACTCAATATTCTAGTAGAGCTCCCTCATGGGTAAGTGAATAATGCTGTGTAGGAAGCTCACCAGGGTTGACATCATAGTTTCAGCAGAAACCATGCTCCTCCTGTTCCTACAAGTCACAGATGTTTGCTGACTCCAAGCAAACCTTATAAAGCAAGAAGTTCAGAGTTAAGCATTAAAATGCTGAATGGAGTCAGCATCAACCTGCAGCATTATTTCACTGCAAGTTGGCAGTTACTCAACACAGCCATTTGAAGACCTTGTAAATGGGACCAATGAATTCCCCTTGGCTGCCGACAGTGTTATGCTCTGTGACCTCTTGACGGTCACCTTCTGTCCTCGTCTTCAAAGCGGTATCCAGGATGGGCGAGTCCTCTATGTAACTGAGGCTGGGATTAACAGTGTCCATCTGACAAATGCACAGCTTTGATGCTGGAGGGCATGACTGCCAACACACCTTTCTAAACATCAACACACAGCAAGTGCTCCTTTGGAATATTTGTTTTACTTTTAACTCTTTATTTGGCTGTCAAGAGAGTCCAACTGCCAAACAAAGCAATGGCAAATGTTATAATGGCTGTGGCTGACAGGGTTTTACATGTTAATCCAACCACAAACACAATCTCACAGTTCCATGTTAGGTATGACAAAGGAAGGACCCAGAAAAAATGCTTATGTCAGACCCGCTCCCTTCGTGTCATTGCGCTATTGCTCTCTTTCCATCCATTCATTATCTCTCTCTCTCCTCCCTCTTGTTGCCCCTTCTGATCACTTTCTCTCTACTTTCCCCTACCCGCTCTTTCTCTTGAAGACTCCCCATGCCTCCTACCATTACCTCCCCGTCACAGTCCTTAACCCATGAGCGATAGCTCCTCCTCACAGAAATACCAAGCAAAGAAACTCCCTTTGTCCCATCCCTTTCCTCCAGGACACTTCCTGATCCTGCGGCATATAACCCGTGACCTACTGAACCACATCCTGTTGTTTTTCCTGCAGTTCGATGAGCAAAACTCTCTGCTGGAACCAGTTCATAGAGGTAAGTGTGGGCGGTCTGCTATAGCGACTGTTGATTTGCGGGGTTGATTGAGTCCCTGCTATAGCGGGACGGTTCGTTCCTCGGGGTTGGCTTGCTCTCCCCTTCCAGTCGCCTGGGGTATTCATGGAGGTGGGGTGTTTCTCTACCATGGCCTTTCCCGGGTTTTATTGACTGTTGCGTTTGGTGAGGAAGTCCCTGCTTCAGCAGGACCTCCTGGTGTGTGGATAGGTGGTGTTTGACGGCACTAAACCGGCGCACCTAGGGCGTGGTAGTAACGCCCCTCCTCAATGGGGGGGGCGCTCGGCATCAGCCGCATATGGTGGCGGTGGGAGGTACGGGTCCTGTTGGAGCGGGATCGCTGTGTCCTTTGTGTGGGGTTGGAGTCTCGCTCGGGCTCCGGTTCGGTTTTTCGCTGCTGCTATGGTACGTGGCCGGTCTGTCGGACTCCGGCCTCTGGAAGCATCGAGCTCTGTTTGTCACTAGGGTGTAAGTAAGGGGGCCGGTTCACTGACTTTATTGGCCTCTCTCTTGGGCTGATGGGAGGCTGAGCGTTCTTGATAAGCAGGAATGGAAAGATATTGAGTGTACGGTCTGGTGTGCGCTTCTTGGCTGACTTACAGAGTGAGCAGTCTACTTACTTTTTGCTGTGACTGCGCATTGGTATTCTTCTTGTGCTCTGGCTCATGCACGTAGGAGCAAGGTGCTTGGTTGTGTCCCTTGATTTATGGGAATGTTGGAGTCTGTGATTGGCTGCCATCCGGTGTTTGCTCCTGCCTTGTGGTGATTGGTTGGATTTTCTAGGTGGCTAGCTCTGATTGGTCCTGGGGTGGCTGATGGTGAGTGGTCTGCCTATATATGTGGTTGGTACTGCCTTGACCTTAGCTCATCATGGATGGTGTTAAACGTTAAGAGAAGTGTAAGCACCGGGAGGAGGAGGAGGAGGTGGTTGCTGGGTCTTCCACGTCTCCTTCCTTGTCTGATGTACAAAAGATTATTGAGGCCGAGGGGCTGCGGCCTTTCAGGCTAGGGAGTCCAAAGGGCCTAAAAGGCAGAAGTTGGATACCCTGGTTGCCCCTGATCCTGACGAGGAATCGGATGAGGAGGTGAAGGATCAGTTTGTCCAGGGGCGGATCTTCACAATGGTCTGCAGCAGGTGGGGTCAATTTAAGGTTCCCTGATCCCTTGGAGGGTGAAGAGTCTTGAAAATAAGGCCTTCCTTTTAAAAGCAAAAACAATTGATGGACAGAATGGACAGAATGCAGAACAATGTCATACATTCACCCCAGTAGAGAGAGCTGGGCCTAAATCCATAGTTTTTTTGCTCACCATGCCATTCCAGTTTGAACCCAGCCATTTGCAAATCCATCTTGACCCTGTGCCTCATGGGAACAGTCCAGTCCGAATTGCCAGGCCAGGTCCTCCCTGGACTGGAAACAAGCATCCTAGGACCGGTTTCGGGGGTTTCACCCCTCATCAGCCAGGATAGCTTGACTCCAGTGGCATGGAGAGCACGGGACCCATGTCTAGGCATAGCCGTCCTACTTGGGGTGACAAATGCAAAAACAACAATTGATGGACAGAATGCAGAACAATGTGATACATTCACCATAGTACAAAGATCTGGGCCTAAATCCATAGTTTTTCTGCTCACCATGCCATTCCAGTTTGAACCCAGCATCCCGTCCATCATTTGTTTGCGTAGCACTTTACACCTTTAGTGGGATGGGTATGCCCAGACGTGGGTCCCTTGCTCACTGTGCCACTGAATTCAAGCTAGCCTGGCTGATGAAGGGTAATACCCAGAAACCGGTACCAGAATACTTGTTTCCGGTCCAGGGAGGACCTGGCTTGGCAGTTCGATCTGGACTGTTCCCATGAGGCACAGGGTCAAGACTGATTTGCAAATGACTGGGTCTAAACTGAGGTGGCATGGTGAGCAAAAGAACGATGGATTTAACCCAGATCTCTTGACGGGGGGGGTGAATGTATGATCTATTCAGCATTCCATCCATCATTTGTTTGCGTATTCCTTTTAAAAGCAACACCTTTTGCATCACCTTTTGCATCATAAGCAAATGCTCAGTACAATTCTACAATACTACAATTTAAGTATGTTAATCTTTATATTATGTAATCTTTTTTTTAAAGAACATACTTTCTAGTGAGTAAAGAAAATGCTAAAAGCAACACCCTTCATTCTGCTGTTGAACTTGGTTCTGGTGGTTTTGGGTTTGTTGGTGAGGGAGAGGATCAGCTGGGTGCCATCAGCATAGGAGACGATGTTGAGTCTGTGGCTTCTGACGGTGGCTGCGAGGGGGGGCCATGTAAAAGTTAAAGAGGTTGGGGCTCAGGGAGGAGCCCTGGGGCACCCCACAGCTGATCTCTGTAGGTTCTGAGAAAAACAGGGGTGAATCGCTGAATTCTGCTGGTGAGGAAGGAGTGGATCCAGTCAAGTGCCTTGTCGTGGATGCCCATGTTATCTTGTGATTAGGGTTCGGAGGGAGAAGGTGTCGAAGGCAGCCGATAGGTCAAGTAGGATGAGGAATGAGGTCTCAGCCCGGTCTAGGAGGGAGCGGATGGCGTTGGTGGCAGCGATGAGTGCGGTCTCCGTGCTGTGGTTGCTTCGGAAGCTGGATTGGTAGGTGTCCAGGAAGTGGCTCACATCTGTGAATGCTGCGAGTTGGGCATTGATGGCCTTCTCGATTACCTTGGCTTAGAAGGGGAAGAGGGTCTGACGTTCTTGAGATCCGTGGGGTCTGAGGACAGCTTCTTCAGCAGGGGGTTGATCTTGGCGTGTTTCCAGTCATCAGTTTCGATGGAGCCATCGATGGGGCAGTGAAGCTGGGGGGCGATGGCGGCAGCTGCTCTGTGGAAGATGTGGTACGGTCAAGGATCTGACAGGGCTCCTGAGTGGATGCTCTTCATGGTCCTGAGTGTATCCTATGTTGTGAGCCGGGTCCAGCAGAGCACGGTCTGTTGGGGTGCGGTGTGGTTGCGTGCGGTGGTGGAGGGCGTAGAGGTAGGGTCTGGGGTGTTGAAACTGTCGTAGATCTGTCCGATCTTGTGGTGCATAATCTATCTGTTGTACTCCTTCCTCACTGGCACCTGCATGTTCGACTGTGGTCATTGTACTCTGTAGCTAGTTCTCTGTGCCACTAAGGACAATGTTCTAGTTTTCTGTACCAGTGTCACTGGTTGTAAATGCAATGTAGCCCTACTTCCTCTTTGTTGCTGGTTCATTGCACCATTGAGGTCCGTCTTATATAAAGTCCTTTTTTAGGAACAATGAACCTATTCTCACTAATGAAATTACCAACTCATTTATTAAACATTTTCAAAATGATATAAAGGTTGTTTTTCAGTGCCACTGCAATAAGTTGCAGCTGCTCTTTTTTAATCTTGAAGTAACTGCAGGTATATGTATGAATTTTGTTGCTCAGGGCAGCGCAGCGAGTCACCTTGCTGTGCTGCACTGTTTTCACAGGGACAGGATGGGAATGTGCTATATTTAAGGCATATGGCGCATTCCTGTCCTTTCCCCCTGTGCTTGTGCAAAATGGGCTGTTTAGTGTCAATGCAGGCATTGTATGCAGCATTGTTTTTATGCAGGAAGCAGCACCTTCCGCCACAAAAGCAATCCTTAGAGGTGTTACCTCTTTCACGGTGTGCTGCAGAATGCTACACACATAGAAAGAGGAAGGAATGAGGGGAAATAAAGATATTTTTCCCCGTTACACCTCTTGTGGAGTGGTTATCTTTTTGGCGCATTCCCAGGTTTACCACTTTGGTAAATTTGGAAATGCGTCAAAAACCATGGCAGTAGCATAGGAATGCCCAAGCAACTCCCAGGGAACGCCTCCCTTGCGCAGGCTAATGCAATGCAGTGATTTGCACTGCATTGCATTACTCCAGAATTTTTAAGCCATTCAAAGCACCGCAAAGTGGCTTTGCGTGGCTTCAAATATCTGACTTAAGGTTTGCGTCGCTCTTACTCCACGTTGCATGAACAACACAAACCGGGCCATAAATATGGCACCTAATGTCTACCTGGTACAGCATGCTTGTGCCGCTTACTGTCATTCCACCTAGTAACATCAGGCTTGTTCTGCTCACACTTGGCATCGATAAAGCCATCAGTTCTGGCGTTAATGCGCTAACACATGCTAATAGCATTTGAGCATACGTGAGTTTGTATGCTATAACACATTACAGCCAGAACAACTGGCTTGTTTACCAACGCAATTAGAGCAAATCTGCTTTGAAATTATTTTACTTATACGTCCTCTAAGTGCTCTTTTCTAAAATCCCTTCAGGAAAGCGAAAAAAAGCTGTTTTCACAATGTTCATATTTTACACAAAAATTGAGGCAAACTTAATACTTAGACATCAAGACAGAATATTCGTAGCAATTTAAAATGTATACATAAAGAACAAGTTACTTACCTTCGGTAACGCTTTTTCTGGTGGATACAGTATCTGCCTGTGGATTCCTCACCTTGTGAATATCCCCTGCGCCAGCAACATTCGGAAACTTTTGTAGCAGTCCACGCCGATGGGGTCGAAGATGACGTCACAGAGGCACGGCTCCGCTCGCGACTCCACTGACGTCACCGGCTCCATAAGAAGACCTCCTCGGCGTGATGACGTCAGTTCCGCCCCTTTTTTCCGTGCCTTCGAGGCACACGGACGGACTGACAGCAATATGTACATAAACAGCATACACAGTACACAATATGCATATCAACACACACAGTGTGGAGAAGAAACATCAAAGCACTAGAAATAACCCAATGTCCTTGACAGTCATAAATACATTTGAAATCATCAATAGAAATACCGTCATAGAGTCACTGGAATAGAAGGATGGACAACGGGGAGGCGGGTGGGTCAGTGAGGAATCCACAGGCAGATACTGTATCCACCAGAAAAAGCGTTACCGAAGGTAAGTAACTTGTTCTTCTGATGGATACATCTGCCAGTGGATTCCTCACCTTGTGAATAGATTCCACAGCAGTCCCCACTCCCGGAGGAGGGTGTCCATCCCCCTATACCAGAAAATCCTGAAGGACGGAACGGGCAAAATGTCCGTCCCTCCTCACCTCAGAGTCTAAACAATAATGTTTTGCAAAGGTGTGAAGGGAGGCCCAAGTTGCCGCCCTACAAATGTCCTCCACAGGAACACCCCTAGACAAAGCAGAGGTAGAAGACTTTGCTCTAGTGGAATGAGCTCTTAAACCCTCCGGAGGCTCCTTACCAGCTAGGGAGTAGCAGATCTTGATGCATAGCACAATCCATCTTGAAAGGGTGCGCTTGTGCACCGCACGACCCTTTCTGCAGCCAGCAAAGCCCACAAAGAGCTGGTCATCAATCCTGTAGTCCTTAGTCCTGTCCAGGTAAAAGCTCACCGCCCTCTTAGGGTCCAAGCGGTGAAGTCTCTCCTCCTCCTTGGAAGGGTGAGGGGGAGGATAAAAGGTAGGAAGGGTAATGGACTGCCCCAGATGGAAGGGAGTTACCACCTTAGGCAAAAACGCAGCCCTGGTCCGGAGAACCATTCGTTCAGCATGCACAGTCAAGAATGGGGGTTTTGAACTAAGAGCTTGAAGCTCACTTACTCTCCTTGCCGAAGTGATAGCAACGAGGAAAACCGTCTTAAAAGACAACAGCCTCAAGGGACACTTATGCAAGGGCTCGAAAGGAGAACCCATAAGATAAGTCAGTACAAGGTTTAAGTCCCACTGAGGTACAATAAAGGGAGTAGGAGGAAATTTATTCGTAAGGCCCTTGAGAAACCTAAGCACAATAGGGGATTTAAATAAAGACGGCTGATCCGGCAGGCATAGGAAAGCCGACAAAGCAGATAAATATCCCTTTACAGTAGCCACAGCAAAGCCTTGCTGAGCAAGAGAAAGAGCAAACTGCAGAATGTTAGACAAACGAGCCTTCAAGGGATCAATCGACCTCTCTCCACACCAGAGAACGAACTTAGACCACCTATAGGAGTATATGGATTTGGTGGAGTGTCGTCTGGCCAATAAAATAACATCCACCACATCTGGCGGGAGAGAGAAAGAATTCAGGTTGCCCCGTTCAATCTCCAGGCATGAAGGTGTAAGCTCTGGAGGTGGGGGTGTAGAACCTGCCCCTCCGACTGCGAGAGGAGGTCTGCCCTCAGAGGGAGACGGAGCGGAGGGCACGAGGAGAGGTGGAGAAGATCTGTGTACCACACCCTTCTTGGCCAATCCGGGGCGATCAATATAACTTGGGCCCGGTCTTGGCGAATCTTCCTCAGAACCCGAGGAATCAAGGGTATGGGAGGAAACGCGTAAAGGAGTCGTGAGCCCCAACTCAACTGAAACGCGTCCCCCAACGCCCCCTGCATCGGATACTGGAGACTGCAGAATGACAGGCAGTGCGCGTTCTCGTGAGTGGCGAATAGGTCCACCCGAGGAATCCCCCACGTCCGGAAGACATGACGAACTACCTCTGGATGAAGCCTCCACTCGTGGTCGGCGGAGAACTGCCGACTGAGACTGTCCGCACGCACGTTCAGAACTCCGGCCAGATGATTTGCCATCAGACAAATCTGATGGTCCTGAGCCCAGGACCAAAGACGCAGGGCCTCTCTGCATAGACAAAGAGACCCCACTCCTCCCTGCTTGTTTATATACCACATCGCGGTAGTGTTGTCCGTCAGGACCTGAACAGACTGACCGCGAAGGGAAGGGAGGAAGGCCTTGAGCGCCAAGCGTATCGCCCGTAATTCCAGAAAGTTGATGTGAAGCAACCTTTCCTCTGGAGACCAAAGACCCTTGATCTCCAGATCCCCCAGATGCGCACCCCACCCTAAGGTGGATGCATCCGTTATCACTGTGGTCACCGATGGAGGTAGATGAAAGGGCCTTCCTTGAGACAGATTGCCCTCCACGCTCCACCAAGATAGATCCGCTGCAGCTTCTCTGGAGATCCTCACAGACTCCCTGAGATCCCCTTTGTGCTGATACCACTGCTTGCGGAGGCACCACTGGAGCGCCCTCATGTGCCAGCGTGCATGGTTGACCAACAGTATGCAGGAAGCGAACAGACCGAGCAGGCGAAGGACCTTCAGAACTGGAACAACCGCTCCGCTGAAAAACAAAGGAATCATTTCCTGTATGTCGAGAATCCTTTGAGGAGGAGGGAATGCTCGACACACAGTAGTGTCCAGTACCGCACCTATGAACAGGTTGCGCTGAGAGGGCACCAGGTGAGATTTGGGCACGTTGATCGAAAAACCCAATCTGTACAACAGCCGAGTTGTATCCTGCAGATGACACAGCACCTTCTCCGACGACTCCGCCTTGATCAGCCAGTCGTCCAAATAAGGGAAAACCGAAATTCCCGATCTTCTGAGATGGGCTGCCACCACTGCCATCACCTTTGTGAAGACTCGAGGTGCCGAAGTAAGACCAAACGGGAGGACCGCAAACTGATAATGTTGCGACCCTACCGTGAAACGGAGATACTTCCTGTGCGACTTCAGAATGGGGATGTGAAAATACGCATCCTGCAAGTCGAGCGACACCATCCAGTCCTCCTGATTCAGCGCCTGAAGAACCTGCGCAAGGGCGAGCATCTTGAACTTTTCCTGTTTCAGGTAAAAGTTCAGGATTCTGAGGTCTAGTATCGGACGCAATCTGCCGTCCTTCTTCGGGATCAGAAAATACCGGGAGTAGCATCCCTGACCCCTCTCCTGCTCCGGAACCACCTCTATCGCACCTTTCTGAAACAACTTCAGGACTTCTTCCTGCAGGAGAAGACGGTGGTCCTCCGAGCAAGCACCCTGGCAAGGAGGGTAAATTGGAGGGAATTCCCGAAAGGGAAGGGCGTACCCATTTTCTACAAGATCCAGAACCCAGAGATCTGTAGTTACAGACTCCCAATCTTGCAGAAAATGGGTAAGCCGGCCCCCCACAGGACCAACATGATCCGGAATGTCGAATCTAGGGCTGTTTTGCGGTGGTGGGAGGGGCTGAGGAAGAGGAAGAGGAGGAGGAGAGTTGACGGCCACGTGAGCGACCTCTAAGTCTTCCTCTATATCCCTTGGAGCTTTGCTGCTGCTGCTGCTGCTGCTGCTGGGCTGGTCTATAAGAACGAAAACTCACCCTTCCAAAACCCCTGTACCTCTTGAAAGTACCTCTCGGCTGGGATTGAAGGCCCAACGACCTAGCCGTAGCCTTACTCTCTTTGAAGCGCTCGAGAGCAGCATCAGCCTTCTTCCCGAACAGACCAGACCCATCAAAAGGTAAGTCCAACAAGGTCGACTGGACATCCGAAGAAAATTCGGAGGACTTAAGCCATGCACCCCTCCTGGTGGCAACTGAAGACCCCATGACCCTGGCAACTGAGTCTGCTGTATCCAAGCCACTCTGTATAACCTGGCGAGCAGCCGCCTGGGCATCCGACAGTACTTCACTGAAGCCTGCCCTATCCTCCTCCGACAGCTTCGGTGCCAACTTTTTAGCTGAATCCATAAGCGCATGGATATAGCGCCCCAATAAACAAGTCGCATTAGAAGACTTTAATGCCATACTGGCTGAAGAAAAGACTTTCTTGGCCGATTGGTCTACCTTCTTGGCCTCTCTGTCCCCTGGGACCTGAGGAAACGCACCTTTTGAACGTCCAGAACAAGCAGCCTGAACGACCAGACTTTCAGGTGAAGGGTGTGATGACAAAAACTCAGGATCCCCCGGAGCCACCCTATATCTCCTTGCAACCACCTTGGACACCGCAGGAGCCGAAAAAGGCTTGCGCCACACATCCAACACAGGCTCCAATATTGCTTCATTAAAAGGCAACAGCGGCTCGGACACCGCAGTTGGAGAGTGCAACACCTCAGTCAAGATATTGGAACTCAACAGATGGCAATTGAAGGTCCAACAACTCTGCAGCCTTTCTGATTACAGCATGATAAGGTGCCGCGTCTTTAGAAGGTTCATCTGAAGGAGGAGTGATCTCCCACTCCGGAGACAAATCCAACCCACTTGCCTCCTTCAACTCGTCAAACACCTCATCGGATTCGACCAATTCTCCCTCTTCAGCCTCATCCATAAGATAGCGCCTCTCCTCCAGCACTCTCTGCGCCTCCCTTCTGGAACGGATCCGCACCTGCGGCGTCGGCGGCGCCGTGATCGAATCCGACGGCGCCGGCAGAGGCGTCGAACGCGGATCAGCTGGAGCAGCCGGCGTCGAACGAGGTCGAGTCGGCGCCGGTGAAGAGGGAAGCGGCGTCGATGTTCTCGGCGCCGGCATCTGCCAAGACGGCGTCGCTGGGAAGAAAGGCATAAACGGTGCTTGAGGATAAACCTGCGGCTCTCCCAGATTAAAAGCCATCGGACCCATCGGACCCATAGGTGCACCAGAGGAATACATGGCCCGTGAGAACACCCCATACATCGCATTGAGATAATGCGAGGGGTCCTGACCTGGATTAGGGAAAGCCGGATACTGGTCAGGTAACACCGGACTCGGGCCTGCCGGCGCCGACGGTGGAACTTGCGGCGTCACAGACTCACCCGGAGCCTGATCATCCTCATCCTGGGCCGGAGTCGGAGACGGAGCCGAAGGATCTGCAGGACCTGGAGAAGCCATCGGTGCCGGAGAGGACGCCGGCACCGGCGAATCAGCCGGAGCCGGAGAAGACACAGGAGAAGGAGCAAGAGGTGAAGCCGGGACAGGAGAAGGAGACACTGACTCCCTTCGACGCCGAGCAGGTGATTTAGACTTCGACGTCGAGGCCTTATGATGAGACGAATGCCTCCTTTTCTTCTTATGCTTCTTGCTCTTTGAAGCATGTCCCGAAGTCGACTTGGAAGCCGACCTCGACCTCGACCTCGACCTGGATCTTCTTCTACCTCTTTTCTCCTTTTTCTTCATCCGGGCGATAAAGAGCTTTGCCTCTCTTTCCTTAAGAGCCTTCGAGCTCATCTTCCTGCAACACGAACATCCTTCAACATCGTGGTCCGATGACAAACACCAAACGCAGTCGTCATGCGGGTCAGTGATGGACATGTGTTTGTCACATTCACGGCAAGGCTTGAAACCAGACTTCCTTGCCGACATTCTCGGAGAAAGACAGAGAAACTTCGGAATAAACACAAAGTAACAGGTAAAGCTACCAGTAACGATTCCAGAAATCCGTTGGCGTCGTCGGCGCGGAAAAAAGGGAACTGACGTCATCACGCCGAGGAGGTCTTCTTATGGAGCCGGTGACGTCAGTGGAGTCGCGAGCGGAGCCGTGCCTCTGTGACGTCATCTTCGACCCCATCGGCGTGGACTGCTACAAAAGTTTCCGAATGTTGCTGGCGCAGGGGATATTCACAAGGTGAGGAATCCACTGGCAGATGTATCCATCAGAAAAAATGCTACTCAGATATGCTTCTGGCTGGGCTGGAGGAAGTTGGGATTAAAAATCTGCTTTAGAATGGCGTGAGTCGCTTACACCCGCTCCCAATAAATCCCTATTCCACTATTCTTATCCTCTTCTTGATGCCGAGTTTGAGGCACCCTTAAAGGTTCTGCCTTATCACTCTTTTGTCCATCATTTATATCTTAAAGCTTATCATTTATGTTATATCCTATTTTATATATCGTATATCTAATTTATACCGTTGTACAAGCAAATCCACTCATATGGGCTAATTGTTTCTGCCCATGCAAATAACACTAAGTGCATACTGATGATCTGTAAGCCTATTGGTCTTGCAAAAATTTAATTTGCCAGCCATATGAAAGGCATCAGCAAATGGATGACAGCCAATGATTTAAGACAAAAGTGATAGTATTTGCCCCGCCTGCCTCCGCCCCCAATCCGACTCCCCACCCATACCCACATGCACCCTCTTCCATCCCGGCTGTCATTGTGGAAAACCTGGAGATCCTCCTCAATAAAAATGTGTCACACCTTTGCAATTCCACAGCCTGCCTGATTATTCTCCTTGCGTGTGCTCTGGCGCTTTTTTAGACATCTTGTTCTCAACCCTCTAGTGATGCGCACCTAAGCCGCTAATTATAACATGAGTCAGTCCATCAACAGAAAGATACGCTCTGAGACCTGGCTAACTATGTCCCTTACCATACTATAAAGGCTGACTTTTATTACACTTTTATTTCCACAGATCCTTTTATGTTACAAAGTAGGCAGTAATCGTCAGTTGCCTGCACTCTCCTACAACACCTTCAGTATTGTTCTGCTCCTGATGCGTTGCACTCTGCGGTGTCTACTCTTGGCCGTCTGTTCACCGGAGTATAAAATCCAAGGTCCTCAATGGACACAAGGCGGTGCATGTCCTGAGTTCACTCTTTCGGCACAGAAAATTCTGGTTCCACCGGCCTTTCTGGAACTGCACTCCTTGGATCCTCTACTTTTGCAGATCCTTAGTCTTGGACTTGGCCCTTTTTGCAGGGTCATCCCTGAACTTTTTGCCTTCCTCCTATATTTTTTCTGACCTGTTGTTGGCTGTTTTATGACTCTGGGCACTTTACCACTGCTGATCAGTGCTAAAGTGCATATGCTCTCCCTATTGTAAATTATTGTACGAATTGGTGATTCCATGATTGGTTGGTTTGGTTTACCTGTCAGACCCTACTACAGTGCACCAGGAGTGCCCAGGGCTGGTAAATCCAAATACTGCTGGTGGGCTTGCAGCACTGGTTGTGCCACCCACAGAAGCAGCCTGTAAATGTGTGTCTAAGGTCTTCCATTGCAGAGCCTGCGTGCAGTCTGGTACTGTCCTGCTGACCGGGCAAGTGCACCCACTTGCCAGTCCCTAAACTTTCCCTTTTCTTCATATCAGACACCCCTATGGTAGGCCCAATGGCAGGGTGCATTGTAAGGATAAGGTAGGACATGACCTGGTGTATGTGGCATGTTCTAATAGTGAATTACAGCCATTTTCGTTTTTCACTTTTGCAAGGCTACCTGTTCTCCATAGGCCAGAATAGGCAGTTTTGTTATTACATCTTATAATCTTAACTGACTCAGGGAACATGGTAGAAATTCGAATTTAGTATGCCTGAACTCAGGATGATAAAATACATCTTTTAGTGAAGATGGTTTTAACATTCTGTGTTTGGAAATGCCACTTTTAGAAAGTAAGCATTCTCTTGTCTAACCATTCAAACCTGCCTCTGCTAGGCTGTGTATTCCCTGTCTGGAGTTTGAGTGACAGAGCAGGGGAATTCCAGGAGACAGGGTGAGGTGTCCCAGTGGTGAATAGAGAGATCTGCATCTAGATGGGTGGGAGGAGTTGCACCTGGGACCTGAATAGGACTCTGCCTTCCCTCCACAATGCTGGCTCCACCTCCTGTGGTGCGTCTGATGTCTCTGCCCTGCACTCTGAAAGGAAGAAGGAGTCAGGTAAACAAAGTGCTCTAGGATGGACCAGAACCAGTTTGAACAAGGCAAAGGCCCCTCTGCCCTCAGAGGACAAAGGATTTTGAGGTATAAGTATTGGAACCCTGATCCCAGGAATTTAGATAACTTTGGGAAAACAAGAAGAACCCTCTGCTGAGGAGAGAAACCAAGGAGAAGCTGAGGAGGAACTATCCCTGAACTTGGGGGATTGGCCTGCAGTGGTTGCCTTCTGCCAAAGAGAGGAGAAAGGAACTTTGTGTGTACTTTTGCTCAACTTGTGAAGGAACTCCAAGGGCTTGGAAAAGAGCTTGCCTCCTGCTGAAGTCTCAGGAACAACAGACTTCACCCCCCAGCTCCCCAGAGTTCTTTGGAAGTGCCTGCTGCTGTTGTTGGGCCTTCCGAGGGACTGCATGTCGCAAGGAGCTGGAAGCGCGACTCAAGAAGGAGAAGCGTGCCACCGTCGGAGCTGTTGTCGCCGCATCGCGTAAAGTGTGTCGCCGCTGCAGCTGTCGCATCGAGCGGAAGCGTCTCGCATCATACAGGAAGTGTCTCGCAACGCCGAAGAAGCGTGTCGCCATCGTAGCTGAAGCATTGCACCACATCAAGAGAAGAGTCTCGCATTGAGGAAGAAGCGTGTCGCCATCGCAGCCATTGTAGTTGTCGCATTGCACCGCATCAAGAAAAGCACCTCGCATCCACGGAGAAGCATGCCGCCATCGGAGCTGTAGTCGTTGCATCGCGTAAAGTGTGTCGCCGCTGCAGCTGATGCATCGAGGCGAGTCTTCTCGCAAACATCGGAGAAGCGTGCCACATCTGGAAGATCTTCACGTCTTTATTTCTTTGCACCAAAATCTTCATTGCATCAACATCGTTGCAACACTTTCGTTGCCCTGCGTGTCGCATCTAAAAGGTACATTGACTTAAAGTGTCGCATTTAAGAACTAAAGAGAACTAAGCAAAATTCTACCATCTAAAGTAACAATATTGTGTGTTTTTGTTGTTTAATGGTCTTGTGGTAAATCTATATAAAGAATACTTATTTTTTTATATAAAACCTGTGTGGTGTCCATCTGTAGTGTTGTCACTTGATTACTGTATGTGTTCACAAATGCTTTACACACTGCCTCTGAGATAAGCCTGTCTGCTCGTGCCAAGCTACCAAGGGGGTGAGCAGGGTTTATTTTAGGAGTATACCCCTTTACCCTGACTAGAGGCGAGGGTCCCTATTTGTCACAAGTGCATACCTGTGCCAACTAGAGACCCCCAAGTCTAATACTTAGCATTTGGAGTTAACATCATGTTGAACAATCCTCTCTCACTTAGTGACAGACCCAGGAATGCACTGCTGCATGCATTAGAACGCATCTTCTATTTGACCTGCAGGCAACAGCTAACCAGGTTGTAATAATCAACCTGATCTGGAGCCTGCCATTGGTCCCCATGCTTTTAACTTTTAATCTTAGTGCCAAGAAACAACGGAGGCTTTGTCAGGATTTGAATGTCCGCAGCTGGCGCTCATCTCCGTTAGGCATCTCGCTGGCTTCAATAAATAACTTGAAATGGAATGAGCCAACTTAGAGGCTCCATCAAGTTGTTTTGATGTGCAGATTGGTGATTTCACGGAGGTGCTAACGTCCACCTAAGATTTTTTTTTCTGATAATGATGTGTACTAAGTTTCAAAGCTTTGACCATGATGCAGACAGATCCAAGAGCTGTGCTGGCTTAGAGAGGAAGACCGTTCTTTCAAAGTTTGCCAGCATTATATGATTAGATTTTTACAAACAAATAATTGAACTGATTTTATTTGCTAAGCTTACAAGTAAATCTCAAATATCCCTGAGGCCTGACATATGAATATTGGGTCTCGTCTAGGCAGCACATGCACTGTCTCTGTGAGACATGCTGTTCCTAGAATGTGGACTTTAAGTACCACTCATCTTTTCAATTGGCTCCTTAATGTCTTTTATAAATACTGGCTTTTGATTGGTGAATAGGCTTAGTAGTCCCTCCTTTTGACTTTTGTATTCTATCATGAGGACTGCACCTATTGCATGTGCTCTTACTCTTCAGGTTATTTATACTTTGACAACACTTTTTGTTTTGTTTGCCTGCCTCTGCTCGTGTTAAGGGTTCTGTTTGCTTCATGCACAAGCTTCATGAAATACTCGCAGCTGCTGCTTCATTTGCTGTGCTGTTTGCCCGTCTTGCCCTCACTCAATCACCCCCTCACCCCTCCCACAAAACTTATTTTCAAAATGTTTTTTACAGTGTTACATAGCTTTAACTAGACCCAAAGGTATCTGAGTGCTTTACATAGCCTTGTAGCACTTAAGAGAGTGAGAGACACAAGGCAGTTGCACTCTCCCGTCAATAGAATATCACAGAAGCAACTGCTGATGCCTATATCCCTGGTGTCGGTTCAATAGGTATCTTGGGTCAATTGTGAATTGGCCCAGATCGACCTGTATAACAGATGTTCTCGTTAGACATATCCATGGGAAAAGATGGGATATCCAAAGATATTGGAAGAGACGCTTCACTCACTGAATAGTGACATGCTTCATCATTGGCGTCTTTCCACACCCAGGTAAGGTGGTACTACCTGGGCGGACTCAACCAAAAGATGAAATGGGAGTTCTTATATACATTTTTTTCTGGTTATGCAGGGAACCAGTTCAGTTATGAATACTAAAAATACCTCCAGGTATACCCCTGTTCCGAAACTTTATTCTTGGGGTACCTGGGGTACAAGATAAAAATGATATTATAATGGGGTTATTTTGAAATTATTGTTTCAAATGTACCCGCTTCATATGCCAACATGTTTCGGCCCGCGCATCGAGCCCACACGGGTCTGGGGCCAACATGTTTCGGCCCGCGCATCGAGCCCACACGGGTTTGCTTTACATAGCCACCAGTTGCATTATAGACAGACACATTCAATTTTAAGCAGGGGAAATGAAGTGATTTGCGCAGAATGTCAGGATGCTTGAGCCGACGCTGAGACTCGAACCTGGTTCCCCAGCTTCAACATTGCCCGCGCTGGCCATTAGGCCACATTCGCCCGCTGCTCCCTCCTCTCTTATTCTTCCCTCTTTCCTCCTCCTCACGTGGTTACGCCATCTAGGCACATCTCGCTCATTAATTCTCCCCTTCCAGGTCCTCTCCAGTTTCTCCCTCTTCCCTCCTCCTCAGGCCGTCCCTCCTTCTAGCCTCTCCTCACTTAGTCTTTCTCCCCTCCCTCGATCCCTCCTTCCTCTCTGATGCTCCCTCTTCCCTCCTCCAATCCAGGCCGTTTATAATGCTGTGTGCTTATCATTCTGTGTAGGACACTCTCCCCCTATATTCCTTCCTGCTGAAGGATCCTTCATCCAAAGCCCCCGCAGCTCTGAAAATTGTACTTTTGCCATTGTTTATAAGTTTCTCCTGCAGACCACTTATCCTAAAATGTGCTCCCTGGAATGTGTAATTTATAGCACATTGAGGCCAGGTGCGCCTACGATGCAGAAACCCATGGTAAGGTGGAGTCCACTTTCCAAGATTTATTTTATTTTATGTATAGAGCGTGATTCGTGGAACCGCCCACTTAAGGCAGTGGACACGGTAGCTATATGTGATAGTTGTACACCCATCCTAATAAGTTTCCTTGGCAGCAGCTATTTTGCTTCCTTAATCCTGCACAACCTACTGCAGATAAGAAGCAGCAGTTCTTGTTCTTCTTTTCAAAACCAAAGGGGATGATGGACGGAGTGTTGAACATTGCAAGCACTCACCCCCAGTCAACTGATCTGGGTTTAATCCATCATCATTCTCTAGCTCACTCCTCCACCCCAGTTCAGACATGGCCATATGCAAATCAGTCTGACCCTGTGCCTCATGGGAACAGTCCAGCCCGAACTGCCAAGCCATGTCTTCCCTGGACCGAAAACAAGCATCCTTGTTATTCTTTGCACATTCTGTTAATTCTTGTTCTGTTCGTGTTGTGTGTGTCGGTGTGGGAACTGCACTTTTGCTCTGTGCACTTCCCTTTGTTTTCGTTTTTAAGGCAATGAACAAAGGTGACAGTGCTGGCGGGCTGCACTGCTGTGTCGCTGTTAATCAAGGAAGACAACATTTGTTGACAGATCACAAGAGTGGACATGAGGTATGCTTTCTAAAAAATGCCGCCTTCTTTCGGCATGTAACAGATGGAGAGTGTCCCTCTCAAGTTTAAGGTGCAGGAAAAGTGCTGGTTCTTTCAGGAGAAAATGCCAGGTTTTCTGTTTGTGACTAACATGTAGTAAATGTAAATTGATACTTGTATAGCGCACTACTCCCCTGCAAGGGTCTCAAGGCGCTTGTACGAATACCGCTGTGGAAACCATCCTGGCTTTCCCTGTGAGGCGTCCACTCCTGGGCACCCCCAAGGTGGAGGCCAGGCATCCTTAGCGTTGTGGGGGCCTTTGTGGAGATTAAGCAAGCTATTGCCCAGAGTTGCAGAGTGGGACTCCATGATTGGAATGGCACTGAGGCGAGAATTATCAGGTCCGTGGAATTTTTTTGAGCCCAAGACCCGCCGAGGCGGGGAATTGAACCCTGGTCCCGGGCTAGACCTCTGCATCAGGGTCTGCCACTCTAATCATTGAGCCACACTTCTCCAAACATACACCTTGCACTGCCTAATAATAATAGCTTGCAGTGGTACCTTTTAAATAATAGGTGTATTGGCAGGACGCGTGTTCTTGATCCAGGAAGCTGTTGGTCATAAGGGATTGTTCTCTGCATTTATGTTTTTATGCTTCTTTATGTTATATAAGTACTGTTTGACAGAAGAGGTTAACAAAAGTAAACTGATCTCGGAATGCTGAGACGCTGGAGTTGGGCACCTCGAGCGACACAGATTTCAACAGTGAGCCCTTAACCGACTGACTTCTTACTTACGTTCTTGTTTTTCTGCTACATTTCTGCAAGCAAATATGGTGTACATAGGTGTGTGTGTTTTTTAAGGAAAATAAAACAAGTACATCAGTATAATGTGCTCCCCTTTTAATATAAAGTTTGCCACTGGAGCCTTTCTATTTCATAGTGCTGTAACTAACAGATGCTACAGTTACCTCTTTCAATGATACTCTGATTGTTACCCTTTTACAGATTAAAGGCTTGCACTGCGGAATTACACTCAGTAAGCGCTTAACTCACTGTTTTCTTTGGATGGCCAGTATTTCCTCCTTGTCCAGCCTTGGGGCTCCAAACAATAAATGTTTTATTTGCCCCTGAGCAAAATATGCCTGTGCGCGTCACCAAGGCACATACAACAATCACCGTGAACCAGCCCAGAAACTGCCATCTCAGACCTCTCTGTGCACTTTGTGTGTTTAACTTGGCAAGACCTGTCTGGCCTCCTTTGCCAATAAAATATCACCAGGTTGGCATTGGCATTCCTCTCTGCACACAAGAAAATTCTCGTTGGCCTGTTACTAAATGGGTCCATTTGTGGCACGTGGTATTTAGAGCATTTACATATGAGCTGTCAGACAGCTGAGAGGTGGACCATTCAAATCCTAGTGGTTGAAATCAATAGACACTATTCATTAGCAAAAATGACAATAAATAGCACTAGAAACTAGGTCTAAGATTTCTGTATATTTTCTACCACTATTAGTTCTTGTATGTGACATCACTTGCACATTTTGACATCCTTAGAATGGTACTTGAGCAGGGAATGATACAGTGATCTGGCTGGAATAGAGGGCAGGTAAATCAGTTTTATGGGAAATGTAAAGCACTTTCTTGATCAGCTGCTATATTCTGATTTTTGTATAGCTTCAGAGGGGCGGGGCAGATGTTGCAGCCAGACACCTGACTGGCTGCTGTGAATGTGAACTATAGATTGTAAGAAAGAAACTTATGGCATGCTACAGACGAAAGCACATTCATTTGGCAGTTCACATTATGTGCCACATATGAGGACCATACCTTGCACATTGTGACTGAAAAAATGTGTGGAAAAAGTTAGAGAACTGACACAAACCCCTTTTTGCACATCATTTATTAGCAAAAACAAGTGCACCAGTACCTCAACTGTCCAGCAGCGCACCGGTGCAACAAGTATGAACTCTTAGTCACCGTGCACGTGTGGGATTTGTGACATGGCGGAAAGCTGTACTGCTGGGTTTACCTTTCTGTGAGTGCTATAAAACTGGTTTTACTTTTGCAAAATAGTGATCACGTCATCACGCAGGGAACATGCAAATTCCGGACATACAATTCAGTTGAATGGGCTACTCCCAGGATTTAGCAATATTAGTCACAGTTCGTTTTAAGGTTTATTTTGTGTCAATGAAGTGCAGACTACAGCTTTTTTGGGCAAATAGATGGAGACTATTTGTTTCCACGGGCAGACCTAGAGCGGTCAGTCACCAGGGACGGCGTGCTTGCCAAACTACTCTATCTACAGTTCATTCACCACTTCACACACAAACTGCCTATCCCTCTCAATCTTACTTTCTATCTATTTTATACAGCTCTCACCCGTACCTATTCATCATACCACATAATTCCACTACACAAATACACTACACACCACACAATTCCACAAACAACAATTCCAATTCAAACCACATGATTCCACTACAAACACCATAAATCTACTTCACTACAAACAAACGAAATCAGCAATAAACAATATCATTTACAACGTCAATAGCTCCAACTTTCACAAATGCGAGAGCCCTTGCATTGCAAATGCTTGTTTACTGCACCTACTATATCCAATCAAATCGCTTATATACCAGACAGTAGAGCAACAATTCCCTATCAAATAAAACTGCAATTAAACGTTGTTATTCAAAGAAGAACAATTGTGAAGCTATGCTATCGGCTAAAGGCCTGAATCTGAATTTAGAATTATGTAAGGAATCTCTAACCATCCCCGCTCCTCAGCCCCCTCACAGTTTTGATTACATTTAAGTGTTCCCGCCTGAACCTCTCCCGTTCAACGTCATAGCCGCACAGTGAGTGAGAATATGCTTTGGGGCCACTGTGGAGATATTATTCATTTGATTGCAGAGCGACATCCAGCGGCCAAAATTGAGAATGCCTGTTAAGGAGTTAGAAATAATTATATTGGTCTCCTGTATACTGAACTAAATATGTGCGCGTCGCTATTAAGCAAATGGTATGCTCAATAGATTAAACTGTGCAGACTTTTAAGCATTACTTAAGGATGCTGTTACCAAGCACAGAACAAAGGTCTTGCCCACGAGGATTTTGTCTACTGCTGGAGACTAGAAGGGCAACAGACAGCAAACATAATGTATGACCAATGGTTGGAACGCAAGATCCAAAAGTCAGCAAATGTTAATTAAAGGGAAAGACGCACGCATACGTCTGGCTGGATAACACAGCTGTCTATAGGACCTATTGTAACCAATTCTTTTAAATATACATCGAGTGGGTTTTGGATCAACCCAGTGGTGTATTTGTCGCTCACTCATGCTATTGGCTGTTTGGTGTATCATTCCGTCATCAAGGATGGGCATCCATTGGACAACTGAGGGACTATTTTACATCTAAAATGTACACTAATTCCTCTCACTCTCACATTCAATTCTTTATCTCATATATGGATTGTATACAGAAAGCAATACTTGTTTGCTACTTTTCCGCAGTGCCAAGTCAACATTTGTGGCTTCAACTTGCTGATCAGAATTTGAGCCTGCTTGTGTTTGCAAGCATTATCACATTATAACCAGAACGATTAGCTTTGCCAGTGCTTGTTATTACTGTTTCTTAAAACCAAAATCGAACCTTGAAACAGAATTGCGATTAAGGTGCCCATAACACACACAATTTCAGACTCTTATAGGACTATTTTAAGGTTAGGTCAAAGCTCATGTACCATATATAGCCATTTAACAAATTTTTTTGCTCCAAAAGAAGTGTCAAGTATGTCAAGACATAATCATGCCCATCAATTTACTTAATTATAATTGCCCACAGAAGAGGCTGGTGAAGTAAAAACAGCACACAGAGTAAGGAACTTCCGCCCCCATACATAGACACAACATGTTGGCGCTTCATGTCCTTTGCTGTGCGTTCAGTCAGTCTTGCTAATAATGTGTGTCAGTGACCTGTATGAAATAGCATTAGAGGAATGCCTAATACTGACAAAAGTGCCTTAGCTGCCTCCATGTAGCACTTAGTGCTATGGAAGGCCCCTCTAACCTTACACGGCTTGTCATCACTGAATGAATTCAAAGGTGCTGCTTATCTGGGCAGTGAGTCTTAAACTACAATTTGAGGGTAATTTGATCAGCATTATATTTTGTTTCTAAAGACGTCTTTCGTGTATGTGAAGTGCCAGTGCAGTTGAAGTGCTGCAAATGCTGTAATGCTCCAGTCAGTCTGTTTTACGCCGTAACCAGGGGACGCTCCTTTATGGTCTTTCACACATTGCACTTTTCTTCTCTTCAGCATGCCACAATGCATTTCACAATAACTCTGGCAGACCTGTTGTGCGCCTTCTGCATTGGGACTCTCCATGCATGATTGTAGCCCCCAAATCGTTCCCCGCTGAACACTTTGTGACAGCGACTGAATCCACCTACAAGTTCATTCCTATTGATACGGTATAATGCAACTTGCAAACGAAAGGTAATAATCATAATTGAAGCATCCTCGGGATATCCCTCTGTCCACCCTGTGCACATCGCTGGTCTTCTCGGGCGCTAAAATAAGTTTTATGATATAATTGTATTTTCTTTTATGCGATTGTACATCGGGCACTTTATATTGTACCTTCTATTTTTACAATTGTTTTTTCTGGCTTTAATTTTTGCTTCGATTATTTATCATGGTTATGCTTGATTGTGATGTAGCGCTTAAAAGTTTGAAAATTGTAGGGGTGCGTTATATTCACTGTTAGTTGGCACCCGCATATAATCAAACGTGTGCTCAGGTATTTTGTGTGCAATGTATTAAGAACTGTATAACCTATATCGATTTCAATAGAAGTGTCAGCTATGTACAAGCATCCTATGTATATATTGAAGAAATGCATAGAGCTTAGTCCTTTTTTGAACAATGTGATGTTAAAACGTGTAGATTAGAATTCGTGTCTGTAGACTGTTTTAGTTTGACCACACATGAAAGAAAGACGTAAATGTCAATACTGTGATTTAAACCTGCTTGTGTAACCGAAGTAGTGGCCAGAATTCGCATATATCGTTGAGGCGAAAGGCCTGGTATTTTCTTATGTTAGCCAAGGGCAATAGGCCAAAAAGGATTTATTTCAGTAGAGGTTTTAGGCTGTAGTAAATTGCAACTTAAAAGATGTGAAGAATGTCTGCTTTGCATGATCTCACCCCAGGTGCAAGGACAGTTGCTCGTTAGTAGAGAAGCTCTTTGTTCGCAAATTGACTTATGTAGTAAAAGCCAGACATGGGAGTGTATTGGAATGTGCCAATCGTAACTCCTAGTGTGGATGGCGTCTGGGACTCAAGGCCAAGCGATGGACGATGGAACTGGACAGCGCTCTGTGGAAATTTACTGAAAGACGACCCCGCAGAAGAGGAGGCGCAAAGGGCGTGTTCTGGGATTTGGGGTTCTGTATTAGGGACAGCGCCCCGAGGGTGGAGGCAGATCAGAGCAGCCCAGAGCAGAGGAAGGCTAGGCGAAGGGATAGAGGGGGCAACTTAGAACAAGCTCTCTAAGTGAAGCCTTCTTAGGAAGTTTCACTCTGACACCTTTTATCCGATGAGGGTCTCAAGGGATTGCTAAGTAGGGATGTCATCTAGTGCAGAGTAGGGACAGAGATGGTATCGTTCAGTGTCCCTAGTATCGACATTTGCTTGGTGGTGTTCTACCTCATGCTTTTAGAGATTGTACTTTTAGTTATTTTTAGCCGTATGCGGATTCTCCGTAGAGTAGCTTTTGTGTTAGTGCCTATGTACTTGTTGTGCCTCGTATTGAGGACTTTGTATCTGCAAATCTTTATGCTGATAATAAAAACCAGAGAGCCAAGAGATTAAGTCTCGAGTCCCTGATTATGGCAAATTGCGGACAGAAATTTTGATAATTGTGTTTTTCCCTCCACGCTATTGGGCAAGTAAAAAGTTCCATCTGACCAGAGTGGGTTCCAGTAGATAATTGCGAGATACTAAAATGGGCCGGAGCAATTGTTAAGGTTTTAATTAACCGTACAATAAAAAATACTCTACTCTGTGCTGTGAAGTATTCACTGTTTTGGAGAGCAACGGGTGAGCCATTTTCCAGGGGCCCCGGAGGCCTTCTGGTGAGGTGTCTCTTGTGAGGAAGGAAGCATGACATAAGTGGGTGTGTCGAAGCTCAGTCCAGAATGACTGATGATCCCGGGAGCACGATGATTTGCATGCTCATTCAGCGGAGTGACTGCTGAGGCTGTGTGTGAGAGGTATGAAAGGTTCAAGAGAGCTCAGTTCAACCTCTCCACCTACATCGCTGAGAGGAAAGTGCTTAAGAAGATCTGCCGCGCGCACGTCCGGGCTGTGGGGCATGTGTCATCCTAAGCCCACTAAAGAAGGTTACATCAGAGACAATCTCCCTCTCGGAGGGACCTTGATATTTGCAGGGTTTCTTTCTTAGGAATAGACTGGACCCTAAGAGAACCCATTGCTCCATGGACTTCTGCTGTCCCACATCCAAGCCACCGACAGGAAGATCCTCGAATAGTACCTGCATGTGAGCCCACGCTCAAGAGGCTCCAGAGCTTGAGGAAGGAGAGAGGTCCCCTGAGCCCAGACCTGCTGCTCCCCATGAACGCAGTAAGGGCTGCAGGACAGCAGAACTGTAGGATAGCACCCTGTGTTTCCGGGGTTAGACACCAAATGAGATCCTGCTTCATGGCCATGAGAGTAGGGCCTTCTCATGACATTGGCCCACAGACACTGACTGCAACATCGTGCTTTCTGGAAGGGAATTCTAGGCAAAGACTGTTTTTAGGTGGACCCTTTGAGGCTCAGAAACTACTGACTTCACACCAGTGTGGCTGCCTTTCTGTTTACTCTGCTACCGCCCCAGGTTAGAAGTTGGAGAACCCAGGGTAGTTTCCTCAAGGGAGGCACAAGGGATACCTGCCCAGGTCAGGGAAGATTTCAGTAACGAGGGAATGTTGGGCCACTAAGCTGTGTTGGGCATTTCAACTGGTGTGCACGCCGCTATGGCCCGCCCGCTTCACCCAAGAGTGAGGCGCCTCACTCTTGGGTGAAGCGGATGGACCATAGTGGCGTGCACACCAGTTGAAGTGCCCGACAGGGCTTAGTGGCTCGACCTTTCCTCGTTAACATTACCCCACTTGGGGACTAGTGTTGCTCTTTATATCCAGTCCTGTAGTGGGAACCTGGACCACAAGGAAAGACATTGCTTGTGATCCATACGGCCAGTGAATATTTAGAAGTACACTTTTTGTGGATTCTCTGAACAATACTTCGCGACGCAACAATTTTAGCAGAGTACTGTCTGTGACTATAATTGCCCTGAAGAAGTCCATTGTTATGGACGAAACACATTGGCTGTCTTCACCACATATGTGTGATAATTTTTAAGAAAAGAAAATAAAGACAAGAACCACACAAAGTTTACTTGTTTAATTGGGGTGTTTTCCTCTTTTTATTCATTTCATGTTATTGCTGTGGTGCCCCGCTACACTCTTTATTGCTACTAGAACTTTTTTGATATATGCACCTTGGCCGCAGGTGCTTGTGGTGTGTGCACACACTTTAAAATACTTGTGTGAATTATGCTTTCATAACACAGGTTAGGTGCAGTCTCTTTGATCCACTGCCGTTAGCTAACCTTGACATGTGTGAGTCACACAGGACTGACTGGAGGAGGCGTACAGAGTAAATAGGCACCTTCCCGAATGAACGTTCATGGTGACCCAGCTTTCCAGAGGGCCGTGCTTGCAGATCACTTGCGCTGCTCATGCTTCGGGATTGTATTGTATAAATCCACTTGTGGAGGATGCCATAAAGCCTTTTTTTTCCAGATTTATATAGCGTGAAGTCGACCCGAAGGTATTGGAGCGCTTTACATGAGCACCGGTTACGTTAAACAAGGACAAATTCATTTTTATTTTTTTGGTAGGCACGGGGAAATTAAGTGATTCGCCCAGGATCACAGGATGTGGACACGACCCGAGGCTCGAACAGGGCCGGACTGGGAACCACAACCGGCCCTGGCAAAGTGCTCAGCCGGCCCCCTCCCTCTAGGGGGGGTGGTGCCGCCGAGCTCTTTGCCAGGGCTGGTTTTCGGCCGATTTTGTTACAGGGCCGATTTTGCAGCTATGCTGCAACAAAGGCCCTGTAACAAAAACGTCCCCCAGGGGCCCGATACGGCCCCCACCCGTGCGGCGCACCGGGGATTGCCCGTGCCCGCTACGGCCAGTCCGGCCCTGGGCTCGAACCCTGGTTTCCAGCACCAAAGTCGGCAGCTCTAGCCGTCAGACCACATCCTCTCCCTTGGTGTATTTGTTCCCTTCGTCAAAGAGGGAGAACAAAATGGGCAGCTTGCTGCAGCTGACTGTCCAGGGTGCGGAAAACATGTCGCCGTTGAGCAGATCTTGTGAAGGTTAGCACCAAACACAGATATGCTGTTGAAAACGAGGCCATTACTGTACAACTAAGGAAACCAGCTGTACAATATTGTTAGAGGCATTGGCATAGCAAAGGTGCCAAGGCCCAAATATTGACAAGGAAATTGCCCCCCCATCCGCTGGTTTGATAGTAAAACATACATTGATGAGGATCAAGGCCCCCCACGCCCCTGGGCCCCGGTACCAATGCATGTGCTGGTGCTAACTACTACCTTGGTTAGAATAAGCAGGAGAATGTTGGCATCTCTCTAGCCAGTTAGAGTGCTTAGACTGTGAGCATTAACGGATATTAACACGTGGAATGAAACATTTGAATCTGGTCCACCGTTCACAAGGCCGCATTACAGGCAATGCCTCCTGGCATGGAGCTGCTCAGGAATGATTCTCAGGCTGCCAGATCTCTGTCCCAGCTGCGGGTCCATGCTACTAAATGCCTTGGTGTGTAGCCCTGGTGTGTCACCCTGTCATGCTCTGGGATGTGACACATCTCACACAGTGGCGGCTCCTCTGCTAAGACGGAGGAGCGCTGCCCACTGCTTTTCAGAGGTGTAAGAAAATATAAAAATGATAATAACTCAATGGTATTATCATTTTATTGTTTCTTGTTGTGGGAGCAGCAGTTTTGCGGGTGGGGCGGGGCTGCTCTGCTGAAAAAGCAGGGGTGGGGAGGAGTGGTTTTCACTCCCTACATGCGCATGAATGTTTGACTGGCCGTCTCGGGCCTGCCAAACATCCATGCGCACATAGCATGTTCTCCACCCAGGCTGCATTACAGCCTGGGTGGAGAACATGCCTAGGCCCCCAGTCCCCGTCTGAGGGCCAAACCATGGTGCCAAGACCAATCACAATGCTGCACTGCAGCGCTGTTATTGGCTCAGAGAACCTGGGTGCTTCCTGGGTCCTTCTTGTTCCGGCTGGTCTTGTTCCAGCTGGAGGAAGGAGTGGAGAGACACGAGGAGGAGGATGCGGTGACGCAGACAGAAGGTAATTTTTTTAAAATTTTGTATTTACTCTCTTCCCGCCCCGCAACCCTCGATCAGTGCCGGCTGCCACTGATCTCACTCTTCTATTATATTCTTGAAGCAACACTGCTTCCTCTCAACCCTCTGCGCTTTGCTTCGAGACATTCGATGTGGAAGGGGTTGGAACACTGCAGCTGCGACTGCCAGCACAACTTACGGAGAATGCCTGAGCATGCAGAGTGTTTATCTAAATGTACGTTGTGCAGTGGGCAGTGTTTACTTGTAAAAGAATGAGTGCTGGTTCCCAAAGCTCTGTTCAGAAGCCCGCAGCCAGTGCTATTAAATGTTGATGCCTGAATGCATAACCTTGGATCGATCTCATACCTCTTTAATCCATTACCAGATACTCCCTGCCCCTTTATCTCTCTCTCTCTTGCAGGTTCCCACTTTCTCCCTTTGAGACGGTTTCCCCATCTTTGCCCTATGTTTTTCCCCTCTTTTGCTCTTGTTCAATGACTGATGAGGAAAAATAATGGCCAAACACATTAAAATTAATGCTGGTGGGCTCCACCGGTAACCACTGGCTCAAATTAAGCCATAGCCTGTGGAGGTGATGCTGTGCGCTGTGCTTTCATTACAGCACAGCTAAGCAGGGCACAGACAGGAGCTGTCAGAACCGGAAGTAGTTCGTTTTCCACTGGTACTGCTTCCTCTGATCCACAGCCTTTTCTTCTTTGTGTGTAGTAAGGTCCATGAGGGTTTCGCTGGGGCTTCTTTCTTCATGGGGAACTTACCTAGGGCTCACGCTCACAACATTCAAGGGCAATCATGCTCAACGAAGTGCCTGCATTTCCAGCTGTCTGGTCTAAGCTGAGGGGAATGCAAGGTTAGTTGTGGAGAAGTGTGGCTCACTGGTTAGAGTAGGCAGACCTGGAAGCAGAGGTCAGCCCTGGACCAGGGTTCAATTCCCGGCTCGGCTGGGTCTTGAGTCCATAAATTGTCCATGGACTCGATAATTCTCGCTCCAGTGCATACTCGATTCATGGGTTCACACTCTGCGACTCTGGGCAATAGCTTGCTTAATCTCCACAATGGCCCCTCTCGGTGGGATGCCAGGCTTTCACCTTGTGGATGCCCTGCTGGGTTATCTCACAGGGGAATACCAGGACGGGTTCCCTAAGCAAGCGCTTAGAGACCGGTTGGTGATTTGCGCTATATAAATATCTGCACATTTACATTTACATTTAGTTTTGCAAATCATGCTCCTCCCACATTTGGCTTCTAATATTGCTGATTGGCCGTTAAGTGCAGAAGCTTCATACAACCCTCTCCCTTTGCAACTGGCATTCAGTGGCAACCACCGGCAATGCAGACCCACCACGCGAATGCCCTGGTGGTTCTATTAACAAGCATTGGCATAGCCAATAGGTCTCGCCTTTGGGACCTTATAAGTGTTTAGCCATGCAACAGTTGCATAACTAAATACTTATAAGGTCCCAAAAGCGAGACCTATTGGCTATGCAAAGCGGCCGTACGGCTGCGAAAGTGAAAGTGATCGCGATCAAACATCAAAGCGAAAGTGAAAGTAATCGCGGTAAAGCGTGGTGCGCACGCCCGCGTACATGCACTGTAGCTCTAGGCTGGCCTGGTAGCACTTTTTGGAGCCCTCTCAATAAGTTTCGCCAGACCAGCGCATGCGCTGGGTTAGGAGAGACCTAAAAAGGGACACCATCCTAAGTTACTGCCATTCACAACTGTAGCTGTGCACCACCCCCCAGACAGGCCCATTGTCCTACTACACCCCCTTCCTTCTTCAAAGCCTTTGTCCCTAATTTCACCTGCAGTCAATCTCAGGCTGTCCCAGCCCCTTTGATCAGGAGGTTGAGACACTGACTATCAACACTTGCATGCCCAGCCTCTCTGAAGCAAGCTGCAAGTTTCTCTCGTCTGAAACCTATTTTAAAAAATCAATTTTGGGATTGACATTTCCCAACAAAATATTTGTGAGATATGCGTCCTTGTCCGATTCCTTACAATCCTGGTTGACTGGCATTGTATGGCTTGTCTTTGCGAGAACTGGATCTGTACATATGATGATTTAAGGGCTTCTCGTTCGCGTTGGAGTCCGCTTACGCCAGCAGAAGTGACTTGACAGAACGTCATGTGTCTTGGTCACTCCCAGGTGACTGTCTAATGGAATTTTATGGACCATTTTCAAAAGAAACTCCATGTACCATTGGTGCACCCTCAGGCCCTTCGTCGCCCTGACTGAAGTGTCTTCATCTCAAAATAGAGGACGCCATCACCTAGTAACTTGAAAATGACTCTGGCTCTCCAGACTTCTTTTTAGGCCATTGTGCCTGGGCCTTGCAGAAGGCCTCTTCGGGTAGTTCCCTGATATCTGCACCTCAGTCATTTCAGGCAGCCCCACCAGGTCTGAAGTGGAATCATGAACATCTGGCTCAGACCCTGTCCGTCAGGGGTAGGGCATTCAGGTGTCAAAGGCATCGTCCCTGAGGTCCTGCTGCTGCTGGACTGCTGATCCTTTCCCTCTTCTCCTCTGGGCCTCCTGATGCAGACATGAATTAGTAGAAAATAGGTAAGAAAATTCAAAGTTGTTCTGAACAGGGGCCCTAACATGTGCCTTGGCCAGTGCCCTGCCCAAATTCCTCGGGATGACACTGTGTGTACAGGAAAGAGAGACAGGACATAAACCACTGAAAAACCTTTGTAGAGCACATAAACTGACAGCGACCATCTCTCCTTGCAAACTCTTGCAGGAAAGTATGAACCCCACACACTCCCACGGAGAGCAGAGACAAAGCCCTGCTTCAGAATCATGAAGAGACCTATTCGGCCACAGATCTATATGAGGGAGAGAGAAGCAGAGATTCATTCAGCTACCAATGTTGATTGGCTCATAATCAAAGTGGAATGAATCACTAGTGTCAAAGAACCAAAGTCTCACAAAAGTTGTATTGGAGACCCTCAACCACACTTTCACAGTGTGCAGTATATATTTCTTCCGCTCATGTGGTCAGATGACTAACCAATCTCCACCTGGAGGGAGACTGTCTGGATGATTCGCAGTCGTGAAGCGTGACTAGTGATTAAGAATATTAAGGATGGTAGGTGGACAGGTAGAGCCTTGATTTGTCCATAAGCAAGGTCAGGACTCTGGCCTCCTCAGAATTTAACCCTCCCCTCACCCCCCACTAGATATTTCTGTCGTTATTGATGGTTCCTTTTCATTTAAACTACCTGCAGGACTATCAGTTTCTCCTGCGTGCTTAGGAAAAGGTAATTTCACTAACACTGGAGGGTTACATACGTAAAGGATATATCTGTAGAACATTAAGCAGGGCCCTAATATGCCTCCCTTATGAATACACATTCCTTGAAAACACCAGTAGAATGCATTTACGGATATATGCTAGTTTGATATTTATTTTAATATATTTTAAAGGATCAATGTATATCCTCCTTTTCATCACAGGAAGGCAGCATCTCCCCAAGAATAAAATGCAACGATATTCACAGACACAGGGACATAGATGATGCTATGAATATCACAACGTCTGACTTTTCAGCATTTTACAAGAGCTGCAGCACTTTGTTAATAATTTAATACATTACATCTAAAGCCACTTTGAAAGTTGTTTCTGCTGAAATATCCCCCACATTTAAGTGGGGGAGGTATGATTCCACCCTCCTAGAGGGAGAATTATGACACACCGGGATACCCGGTACCAGCTTTCTCGACCTGGGCATCACAAAATGGATGCTGCCAGCCACAGACACGAGTCTGCCATCCTGCTGCTGAGCCAAGCTCGAGCAGGGGAAGGCTTGACAATAGGTTTCCTGTCACAGGGAGGTGTGACCACCTCCCAGACAGGCTTTAGAGTATTGGGGATGGGTGGGTGCACTCAGAGTGCTTTGAAGTCTGCACAGGGGGCACATTTGGTGTCCCTGTGCATAGACCAGCTCAAACTGGTTGCAGGAGCTATTTGCTCCTGCTCTGGTGTGAAACTGGACAAAGGACATGGGTGTAGCCACCACTCTGTCCTGACCCTCCCATAGGTGAGTCCCCAGAGTTTGTCACACCCCTTCCTTGGGTATAAAGTAGGAACCCCTGACTACAGGACTTTAGATTTTACCTGGACTAAACTCTGCTACAGAAACCAAGTACTTTGATGATCTACACTACGCTGGATGACTGAAGAATCTCCCTTGGAGTAAAGGAGTTACTCCCCTGCAAGGCAGGCACCTTTAACGCATCTGGCCGGTTTGCATCTCCTGAGCTCCTGAGGACTCCGATGATTTCTGCAACATGGAGGTGGGTTCCCGAGATCACTGAGGTTGATCTGCACTCTCAGCAATTCTGAGGCCCGTATCCCTCGTGGGGACAGTGCAACCCAAACCCCTGTGCACCGCGTACATTTGCAGCAGCAGCATATGCTTTTTGGCGATCCCTGAGGCTGTGCTTTGGGCTACGTGTAGTCCTGACCCCGAGCAGTAATTCCACTGAAGATATCCGGCCTACACTCCACGAGTGTTCCGTGAGCTGGTATTTTGTGATTCAGCTCGAGGTCCCTTCGCGATCCCTGGTCCGTCAACCTGTGGATCCCTGTGAAGGTAACTTTGACTTTCCTTGGGCTTTCCTGGTTGCTCCAGACGTGCCCTGACTCTCCATAGCTTGGAGAGTCCCCAGGACCTTGCTGGTCCTTATCTAAGCATCTTTCCTCTGCCCGCGTGGGTTGCAGTTGCCAAGGCTTGTTGGTGTTCAATCCAAAAATGACAAAGGTTTCCGACATCACTTGACCCCTGTGCACCTGGCTCCTCTGGGATAGGTAACACTGGTACCTCAGTACTCTCAAGGGTGCTGGCCTTAGAACCTTCTATGTTTGACAGGGTTTGCTTAAAGTCCTCTCCGAAGTGTCCTTAATCTTTAAATTTCCAACCGCGACTTTCCCATAGCGTTGTACGGAGCTCGCGCATGTGTTTACACACTGCACCCGTCCTCCGTGGGTCCCCTATGTTACTACCTTGGGAAGTTCCTTGGGATCCCAGCGATTCTACGTGCTCTAGGCACTGTGCCAAGTCAAGTCGGGGTTCTTATACCACTTTCTTAGTATATGGTTCGGTCTCCCCCTGGAGCCCGCTGTGTATTGTGCTATTTACTGTTGTTCTAGTGATTTAATATTGTGTGCTTTGTTCTCTAATGTCATAAAGAGGTTAGTAGAGAGTGTTTAGTGATAAATACATATATTTTATATCCCTTGTGTGTCTCTCCTTTCATTTGGTCATTCAGGAGGTTATGATCTGGTAAAACAAGCTGCTTTACATTCCTTCGAGACTTAGCCTGAAGGTTGCTCTCCATAGCTACCACTAGGATAGCTTTCAATAAAGGTTGTCTTTAACCTAATCATCAATAAGGGTCGTTTGGACTGGTGCAAGGTGCCCACTTTAATTAGTGGACAGCATATACCAGGCCAACTTCTCACACTAGTCATGCTTCATGACTACGAACCATCTAGACAGTCTCCTTCCAGGTGGAGATTGGTTAGCCACTTGGAGAACCGAACAGTTAAGTGATTATGACCCGATGATGACACTATCCACCTGACCACAAAATATATACCATGCACTGTGAAAGTTTGGTTAAGGGGTATCTGAGACCTAATCTGCAACAGGTGAGGGACTGAAGTCAGTTAAATCCCATTTTGGTCAGCTCCGGTGATTTGAAAGAACTGACTAAACAAAGTGTTCAGCATGGGAATATTTGGAACAGCGGGGTCACTGACTGTTGCATCTGTATGTTCTCACGTCTCATGTATAATAGAATGTTTACCATGGTTATTGTAGCTTGTCCTGCCCAGTCATCCTGTTGCTCTTCGGCTTGGGTTCTAGATCTCGTGCTGGACACAACAGTTGGAGCGCTAGATCTCGAGGACAGGACACAGCTGATGGGCTCTTTATCTACTCACCTGTTTCTTCGCATAAAGACCTTTCTTCACAGACGTGAGACCTCGTCCAGTCCCTTATTCATTAGGAGCAAGTCTGTTTTTGAAGCAATTATAATCACTTTTTTCAATCTTGAACCACAATTATGCTCCGGGCAATAAATATTTTTTTGTGGGGGGGAACTGCATTTCGTTAGCTGTACTCTTTGCAGGTGAGTCACTTTCAGCCACCACTGATTGTTAACCGATAATATGTCGCATCAAGGGATTCATAGCATATATTTTAACATTGAAAATATAGCCCAGAAAATCCCAGCATGCAAAATGCCCGTTGCTAAAAACCAAGGGCAGTCTGAAAGCACTACACATGCTGGACATTCAGTGTCATCTTAAGGATTTTGGGGGCTACGGGCAAGAGGTACTTCAGGGGCCCCGGTCAGAAATAGCTTTGCATTTTATTACCCAGTTTCTGCTAATACAAACCCCATCATGCCAAACGATGTTGATTAATACATTAAAGCGACAGAAACAAAATTCATTTTCCAATGGGCCCCCTGGAAGTTTGCGTGCCTGGTGGATTGTCAACTTTGCCCATGCCTTAAAACGTCTCTGTGAATATCCACTTGAAAGATAGCCATGTACTGAGCGGAACACAATTACACGCCTGTGCGGATGCTCTTATAACAATCCATTGTAACTTTAAAATGGATTCACAAGAGAGGGTGGTGTAACGATAATTGAGGGGGCCCCCCTGCAAGGTACGTGGAGGGGTCCCCTCCGGACTCTATCAAGAGCTCTCTGGCCCAAGTGCAGTGCTGAGGGGGCCCCCTGGAGCTTGCCCCCCCCGCACTGCGGGGGGGATGCGGGGGCCTGTGTTACGCCCCTTATTCAGTTGCTGTAAATCCCAGTGGGGGATTTTCAGTGAAAGGACTTGCGAGTAAAAAGCTTGTGCAAAGCGATTGTCGATTTGTTGGATACAGTTACAGTCAGTGGTCAAAGTGGGGGAAAAAAAGTAGGGGATCTGTGGGCGGAGAATCAGAGGGTGTGAATAACCCAAGGATTGGCTCAGTGGGCGGAGCCAGAGGTGTGGCCAGACTGCGCAAATATCCCAATTTTTAGTATTTGTTTGGCATTTCACTGCCCAGTTTAATCAACCAATGGATACACATGATTATATAAGGTTATAATGAGTTATTGACAGTAAAACACATTCACAAAGTGGGATATGCTTCTAATCACAGAATGTCCCAAATACGATAAAACATGGAAGCCCAAGCCATTTGTAGCCGAGCCATAGTGTTTATCATCAGCACTTCTCCCTTTTTCCACAACAGCAGTTCAAACATGAATGGCAAAATATCCTAGTTTGCAAATGTTTTCTATATAACTCTGGCTCTGCCATATTTGCCTCCTAATGCAAGATCTGCTGCATGATCTGATCATTTAAACTAATAAATTGTTTATAGCTCAAATGTATCAAAAGTTAACAAAAAATTTGACTTGTTTTGCTGCGGAGTGGATGGCTTATTGCAAAGGTTGACTGATCATCTTTCTCACTGTTGCATTTGTATGTTACACTGGTGATAATAAGGCACAATCTTTCCAAAGACTGTTAGCATGTGTACACGTCAAAATAATAAAATATCAGAAAATATACTGCATTACGCTGCAGCCTTTTTTTAAATACATAATTTAGTCAACACTGTGGCATAATTTTGTCCTCCTTTGCTGCATATTTAATTCCAGTGACTCCACAGTAAGCAGCACATGTTAAAAGTGCTTGTGAATGAAGCAGAGAGACTGTGAAGTTTGCGAACTTAGTTTGGTGTGCGTGCCAAATTCTGCATTGCCAATCCCTGGTGAGTTGCAGCTACTACTGCTGAAACAAGGCCAATGGAGGTACCTATGGGTGAGTCAGACTGGCCTCAAGGGCAGGGCCGGCCTTAGCACTGGTGGTGCCCTGTTCATTAATGTTTGTTAGTGCCCCCCAATGACCACCTCTGTCATGGATTCCCTCACTACCACCCTTTAACAGTGCCCCTCAAGTCTCCATAACCACACTGTCTCTCAGATGCATTTAATTTGATTTACAGCACAACTCATACCAGTGTAGGGTGTCAGAGCACTTTACATCACACACATTACTCAGAGACAATCAATATGTGTGTAAATCACTGTATAGAAAATGTTACACAAGACTAAGGACTACAAGGTGCAGGAGTCACATGACAACCATACTAGTAGGCCGTATAGTTTAATAGTGATTGGTCTGGAGAAACATAAACTCAGAATTTTAAAACGTAATACCATGGTTGGGGGTTCTCTTTAATAATCAGAATTGACTTCTGTCCAAAAGAACACTTTTTGCAACATTAGGATAATCAAAGACAGGGGGAAAATCATAACGCTCTAATTTATACCTTGCAGGTTGTATGCAGCTCTTAGATGAAAGTTAATAGCTCACTGTTGTATGTTAGGATTTTAACTTATAAACTGCAAGTAACAAAAGAATCTCTCTGACAAAAGCAGTAGCCCACTGACCTATTTACATTATCTGCACTTTGTGATCTGTGTAGGAAGGTGGAATCTGACTGCATGGTTGCCCCCACTTTTTTCCTGGTGTTTTGCTGGTTTTCGACTTAGTCTGCCTGGGATCCTGCTATTCAGGACCCCAGCCTATCTGCTTTCTCCCTTAAATTGATTACAAGTACTATAGGTACACTCGAGATTGGATTCTGGGGTACCCTTATAAGTTCCTAGTATATGGTATACTATGTACCAAGGGCATAGGTACCTCAGAGGCCTACCAGGGGCTGCATCATGTATTGTGTCACCCCTGGGAAGCCTTCCAAAATGACACCACAGGTCTGCTACTGCAGCCTGGGTAAGGTGGTGCATGCACCCCTTACTGAGATATAGGTTCACTATATCTCTCCATATCACTGCACATATAAACCTATCAGTCACCCCTATGGCAGGCCTTACCAATCCTGAAGGCAGGGTGCTGGGTTTTATGTGAGAGGGTGCCCATGCATGAGCAGAGCCCCTCAGCAGCCTTCAGAACCTTTATTCTGGGGCTGTTTGTGATGCTGCCAAACAATACACTCTTAAGTGCATTATAACCAAACGGTAAATGCTAACTTTGGAATGGCTGCACGGAAACATGTTGTATTTGGTGTCAAACACTTTGGAATCATACCCCCACACCAGTAACTGGTGTGGGAGTATGATCCCACCCTTCTAGAGGGAGAGACATGACAGCACTGGTATACCCGGTACCAGCTAACAGAGCCCTGGCATCACAAAATGGATGCTGCCATCCACAGACACGAGTCTGCCCTCCTGTTGCTGGACGAAACTCCGGCAGGGGAGGCCTGGACAATAGGTTTCCTGTCACAGGGAGGTGTCACCACCTCCCAGAAAGGCTTTAGTGTATTGGGGCTGGGTGGGTGCACTCCAAGAGTGCTTTGAAGTTCAGCACTGGGGGCACATTTGGTGTCCCTGTACATAGTCCAGCTCAAACTGGTTGCAGGGGCTACCAGCCCCTGCTCTGGCGCAAAACTGGACAAAGGAAATGGGTATAGCCACCCCTCTTTCCTGACCCTCCCATAGGTGGGTCCCTAGAGTTTGTCCCACCCCTTCTTTGGGTATAAGAAAGGAACCCCTGGCTACAGGACTTTAGATTACACCTGGACGAAACTTTGATACTAAATTCTGGAACTTCAATGATCTACATTGAACTAGATAAGTAAAGAATCTCCCTTGGAGTAAAGGAGTTACTCCCCTGCAAGGCAGACACCAAAGACAGATCTAACCGGTTTGCAGCTCCGAAGCTCCCACCAGACTCCAAAGAATTTTGCAACACAGGAGGTGGGTTTCCGTGGTCTTAGAGGTCGAACAGTGCCCACAGCAAGTCTGAGGCCCGTATCCCTCGTGGCGACTGTGCAAACCGAACCCCTGGACACCATGTCACTTTGCAGAAGCATCAGCTTTCCAACAACTCCTGCAGCTAAGCTTTGGATTACGTATAGCCCTGACCCCGAGCAGCATTTGCACTGAAGATTGCCCGCCTACACTCCATGAGTGTTCCGTGAGCTGGCCCTTTGTGTTTTCTCTCGAGGTCCCTTCACGATCCCTAGTCCGTCGACTGGTGGGTCCCTGTGAAGGCAACTTTACCTCTAATTAGGCTTACCTGATTGCTCCAGACGTGTCCTGACTCTCCATTGCTTGGGGAGTCCCCAGGACCTTGCTGGTCCGCACCAAAGCATCTTTTCTCTTCCTGCGTGGGTTGCTGTTGCCAAGGCTTGTTGTGTTCAATACGAGGACCAACACCCCAGCACTCGACATCCTTTGTGGGACAGCTGAAATCCAGCTTCTGGTTGTCGTCGACTCCTCCTTGTCCTCGTGGCTGCAGAGTCAAGCTTCGCCTCTTTGCACTTGAATCACCCAACATCGGTGGGCTTTTGTCTACCGTGCCCCTGGTCACTGGCAAGTGACCCAGACTCTGTACCCTCTGCTTTCAGGTTCTTCTGATCTTCGATCCAGGCTTGTATCACACCGGACACTTTTCTCCTTCCCGGCAGCAGCACTTTGCAGTAGATCGCCATTGAAATCAACGACAATCCCCGACACCGTTTGACACCTATGCACCTGGCTTCCCTGGGTGAGGTAACTCAAGTACTCCGTTGCTCCCGTGGGTGGTTCCTTGGGGTTCCAGCGATTCTACGTGCTTTAGGCACTGTGTCTAGACAAGTCGTGGTTCTTATACCACTTTCTTAATATATGGTTTGGTCCACCCCTAGGGCCCATTGTATATTGTGCGATTTACTGTTGTTTTAGAACTGTATTATTGTGTATCTTGGACTCTAATCTCATAAAGGGATTAGTAGTGAGTGTTTAGAAATAAATACATATATTTTATATATACCTTGTGTGGATCTCCTTTCATTTAGTAATTCAAGAGGTTATAATCTGGTAAACCAAGTTGCTTTACACTCCTTCAAGACTTAGCCTGAAGGCTGCTCACCATAGCTACCACTAGGATAGCTTTCAATGAAGGTTGTCTTTAAACCTATCATCAATAAGGGTTGTTTGGACTGGTACAAGGTGCCCACTATAACTAGTGGACAGCATATACCA
The DNA here is from genome assembly GCF_964204655.1 of Triturus cristatus. NCBI lineage: Eukaryota > Metazoa > Chordata > Amphibia > Caudata > Salamandridae > Triturus > Triturus cristatus. The sequence goes on from NC_140595.1 coordinate 310,856,381, forward strand.
GGCCAACTTCTCACAATCTGTATGGTACATGTTCTTTGCAGCAGGCACATTAACCCTCTGAGCTACCTTTCCATGAATCAGAACTTCCACTAGACAAAATGATCTCTCTCTAGGAAGAACATTAAACACCAGAGTCGTCATGACATTTTTCTTGTTGCCGAAAATTGCTGGAGGCCAGGAAGGAGGCAGCAAGCACTTTTAAAACCTTAATATACTTGCAAACATAATGCCTCCACCCAAAGTCAGCACCTGTGTGGTCACACCGGTTGCACTGCCCTAGAGCTGGCCCTTCTCAAGTGTCCTGTGAGCTCAGTGACAGAGTCACTGTCGCTCTAGGGTGTGCTGCTTCATAGGCCTGTCTGCAAGACTGGAGGTGAACTTCAGTATGAATAGTGGTGGACAAGCCTTGAAGGTTAACCTACACTTGTCATGCTAGGGTCCACCTGCTGGTGCTACGACACCGGGGCCTCTAATGTCTTGCGAAGCCTTCTAAGGTCTAGCATGAGATAGTGCTCTCTCAGGAGAGTGGTCTGGTGGACTGGTTATTAAGGCTGAACCTGGATCCCTTGTTCCAAATTCAGCAGTTCTGGCCATAGTGCCACATCCTTGCCCCCACTGAACACCATACTGCTCCACTGAGAAAAACTCAGACTACCTTCAACTACAACCCAATTGTTGCCAGCTAAAACACCTGGATGCGGCTCAATTTAAATGAAGCAGAGCAATATGCAGCCTACAAAAAAAAAGTGACAACATCCTGGAAAAAGCAAACACTCAGGTAATGCAAAATGTAGCAAACCATGTGAATTGTAAGCAGGAACAACATGGTTACCTTAATGCGTTTACACTCACTATTCAGAAATCAGTGAGTGCTTTTGCCTGAAAAGTTAAGGACATGACTACCGGGCCCTGAATGGACCCAGTTCAATGCCCATTGCTTATATCCTTACAAAACATAAGCAGTATGGTAAAAAAAGACCACATCCCTGGACGCAGAGCCGCAGTACACATTTTGTTTTCCAATCCACACTTTGCAGTACCTCCAGGATTGGGGCACTAGTTGCAAGCCCAGGGAAAACAAAGACAAGAAAACAAAAATAGTGCTTCACTGGCAAACTCTGTAAAAGTGGCGCTAATGTGTTTGGATGTGAATAAAATCAATCTGGCCAGTTTGCTACCAGCAGGCGCGCAACACCCATTGGCACACACACAGCCGCACACGAGCACTTCACAGGCCTTTTAAAGACCATTTGCATGTTAATGAGGCCTTGCTGTTGTTTCACCCTCCGAAGAGCCCCTGCAGCTCCACTCTGCCTATTGCTTAAAGATTAAGCCCCCCCCGAAATTTCGCCCCCCCCCCCCCCCCCCCCCCAAAATTTGGCTCTAGTAGCGCCTCTGGCTACCAGTCTGTCTTACTTTACTTAGTTATTTTTCCTATTTTTAACCTTTTATTCCAGATGCTGCACATTTCCAGCAAAAATTATTTTCTTTTTTGGATCCATTTCACAGGGGAGGAAATAAAAGAAAGGAGAGGAAAGAGTGTAAAAAACCCCTCTTGAAATCTCGGTTTTCTGTAAGAGAAGAACTGCTAGACAGAAAGAGAGGGAAGAGAGAAAGAGTTGGGGGGAGGGGGGAAGGCAGCTGAAGCTACAGAGCAGAAGTGGACACTGTATTTTTCTTCTCTGGGTAAGAAGAAAAAGACTGAGTCCTGTTACTTCTCTGCGCTCGTCCTCGAATGCCAGGAACACCGAGCTTTATTTAAAGGCAATGGTGATTTCTTGCGTCCCGGGACGCATTTTCAAAATAAAAAAGTAGGGGAACGGAAGCGCTGGAATTGAAGAAGTAGGGGCACGCCGTGCCCTGCCGTTCCCCCCCCCCCGCTTCGACCACTGGTTACAGTAACAACTCCTGTGAGGCAGCAGTTTGAGACATTTCAAGACACTGTCGCGCTGTGAATTTTTCTGTGCTTTTTTTGGATACCAGGAGAGGGAGCTGTTGTGCTGAAAAAAGATCTACGCGAGGTATTGATGTGCTAACCCCGAAATAACGAATTCAACAACCCCTATAAGGGACTTGAGGCCGAATGTACCAAGAGGCATGTAAAACCGTAGTGCAAATTGCGCACCTGCTATTTGCGACTTGACTCTGATTTTGTGATGCAACTCATGCAGCAATCAGTTTAATTGCATATCTCCAGTATTAGGAGGCAGCCGATTGTTATTAATCAGTCCATCGTCCACGGTGCACACATCTCGCCTCCTCTAGCTTCTTAGTGAAGCGATCCATAAATCTGACCAAGGCATAGTTAAGGGTAGTGTTCAAGGGGTCAAAGCAAGCTAGGACCGCTCCTCTGCAAGACCTTATGTCTTTTGCAATCCAACCCCTTCGTAACACGGCCCTTCTATCTTCTAAGAGAATAGGACACAAGCATATCACGTGTATTATGTCCTTCTTGAGTTGGCTGCAGAGCCGACACATTTCATGGGCCCAGTCCCTTTTCCATTTTGGAAAGTGACAGGATAGGGGATTCACCCCCCATTCTCAGCCTTAAAAACTCAAGCTTAGTACGTTCGTTAAAAGTGATCGTTTGGTAGTTCCGGGGTTTCAGTTGTGGATAGGAACGTAAAGTCATCCAACTGTGATTCCGTACGGAGAGGCTGGCCCTGTCTTCTAATGAGGAAAGTCGGTTTTCACTGATTTTTGCTAACCTCTTGAATTCATGTTGGCTAACATGTAAATCCCAAAGGAGGCTCAAGCCAGGAGAACTGAGGGCTCGGAACAGGTAGCGGTAACCCGCCGACCTGCGGCTTGCGTTCAAGTGAATCCATAAATTGTGGGCCAGACTGCCTTCCTTAGACACCCTAAGCTTTGGCAGCTTATTAAAAAGGCCGCCATACGGGCCAGTGCCTGTCTGCAGATGCCGAATTCCAGTCTGATTTGTGCTGATGACGTGTAAGAGGGAAGCTGGAAGATCGTTCTGTAAATGTTTGCGACTGCTTTGTCTAGTTGCCCGCTGTCCCGCCCTTTTAGAGCCTCGCACCCATATGTTAGGGTTGGGATAACCTTTGCCTGGGCGACCTGGAGGATTGAAGCAAATGTAGGGCCATTTTGTCTTTTGCTGATGGATCGAAGTGCAAAAGACAATGCAATATTTTTCTCTTTTAGTTCTGCGAACTGGCTCACATACCTGCCATTGTTGTTGAAGAGGACGCCTAGGTACTTGTGGCATCTGATTGCTTCTATTCTTTCCTGGTGTAGGGACCATACCAGATTTTTGGTCCCAGTTGTGCAGACCGCAAGGATTTTTGCTTTTCTTTTTATCTGTAAACCGTTCCTGTTGGAGTATATGGTGGTCGCATCCAGGAGACTTTGTAGGCTTGCAAGGCACTACAGAACACGTCTCTGTATCTGATAGGAAGCCTTTTTTGTTTTTTTTAAAGCAGTTAGTGCTCCTAAAAGGGAACTGGTTCGTGCAGCAAAAAAGTGCTTCCTATTTGAGAAGAGAGCAGGAGGAATTGGCAGGGGGTCATCACTGCCTGCTTCCTCAAGGCCAACCGGCTTGATTTCCTACCCAGAAGCTGTCCCATGCGGACAGCTTCAGTTTTGCTAATCTGTTTCCACCTCCTTTGAAGGATTGTTAATATTTCTGTGAGGTTGCATATAGCTGATACATCTCAATGCAGTGCACCAGTAGGAGAAGAAGCACCTTTTATGCTGCTTCCTAATTATTATTATTTTTTTTTTTTAATGGAGTTTTATATAGCACAAACTTGACCCGAAGGTATTGGGTATCAGAGCGCTTTTCATAGCACCAGTTGCGTTACATGAGGACAAACATTCATTGTTGTTAGGCACGGGGAGATTAAGTGATTTGGCCAGAATCACAGGATGTTCAGCGTCATTGCCGAGACTCGAACCCAGTTCCCCAGATTCAAGGTCGACCGCCCTAGCCGTTAGGCCAACTCCTCTATAAATCTGAATGAGTCGCAACTCTATTGTGAATTTAAAAATGTTTTTCGACTCGTAAAAGAGGCTTAGTAAATTACAAAATGTCATTTTGTAGTCACTAACCCTGAGATTTTTGAAATTACAGGGTTTAAAGATGCAAATACTTTACTACATTTGGCCCCAAATCTGATTTGCTGGCGTAGGCTATAGAGTTTTCAACCGACAATGTGAACAACTGTTATATGGCGACGAGGGTCACAGGTCACCGGCTCACAAAACGTCCACCCCCAGGCTTGTGATGCCAATGGGTTATCTGGAGGACCAGCAAGTATCTCGTTCTTAGCTACTTTCATTGTTATTAATTCCACGCGGTTATGGTCATCATAAAAATGTATTTACCTAGGCCTAGCCCTGGCTGGTTCCAGGACAAGCTTTCCTTTTTTTTTCTCGCCTGACTGCCCCCTCTGTCCTAGCCCCAGCTTTTCATCTTTCTCCCTGATTGTAGCTTTTGGTTGAGATCTCACCTTGGCAAGCTCAGCTAATGGTATCCATAAAGGGGCTCAATCTTCCCTCCCTCTTCTCAAGTGAAAGGAAAAATCATGGCTGCCTCTCCTCTGTGTCTCGTTCTGGATGGTCTGCAATGGACGGTACCATCCAGGGCCTGCTTTAGTGCTGGTGGCGCCCGGTGCAACAATCTTTTTTGGCACCCCTATGACCTCCTCCTCGGAGTCCCTCACTACCACCCTACAGAAGTGCTCCTCGTCGCTCCCGTGCCCCTCTCTCAAATATATTTAACTTGTTTTAAAGTTCTGGTAAAGGCTGGCTTTACTAATGCACTCAAGTAGCCAAATAAAATACAGATGTTTTTTCCAGTAGGCATATTTACCCTCTGCACTACTATATGACGAGTCAAAACTGCCACTAGACAAAATACCATCTCTCTCTCCATCAGGAACAATAATCGCAAGAGTTATCTTGACATTTTTATTGCTGCCTGAAAGCTGGACCCACAAGGAACTCTGCAGCAGGCGCTTTTAAATTGTACGTTATTGCTAAACACAGCGCCCCCCTGAGATCAGTGTCCCCCCCCCCTCCAGGTCAGCGCCCAGTGCCGCTGCACCTGTTGCACTGCCCAAAAAGCCGTCCCTGGTACCATCCTCACTGTATATTGATGGTACTTGAACTCTATTCCTATTCCCACATCTGTGTGTTTTCGACCCTGTAGTCCATGAACTTACACTTGGCTCAAGGTACCTCTTGAAACAGAATGCACTTCTAGACTCGGAGCACCAATCAGATGTCACTAATGCGACTGAGCATTTGATTTGTGAGGCTTGCATAGGCGTATCTTCAAAAGCACTCGTCTGGTTATCTTTCCACGCTGTTGGTGCATGAAAGCCATGTCTGCTGAGGTGATACAGAATGCATTCCACATATCCTTTGATCAGCATATACCTTTGTATAAGGCTTCATGCTCTTGAGGTGAAATTGGAATCTTCTGAGGATGGCGAGTTTGTGATGTATTCCAAAAAACTAAGGGGCATATTTACAAAAAAAATGACGCAGCACAGCGCTGCAAGCAATTTTGCAGTGCTGCACCATTTAAAAAAAGAAGGGATACGCTGTATTCACAAGAATACGGCACACCTCTGTGTTTTCCCTTGCACCGGCGCTAAAAAAGGTGCCTAGCGACAACGCACACACCATTGCACCATGGTGCAAAGGTGCCTGCATTGCAGAGATGATTGTTTATGCGCAGGAAAGGAAACCTTCCTGCACATAAACAATCATTAAAGAAGATTTGCTCCTTCAATGTGTGCTGCAATGTAGCACACATAGAAAGAGCTAAAAACAAGGAGAAATAAAAGTTACACCACCCTAATGCCTGCTTTTCAATGACGTTCGTTTTTAGACCTGCCTCAGATTTACAGTTCCTTGTAAATCTCGGGAAGCATCAAAAAGCAATGGGTGTTGCAGTGGAACACCCATAGCAACTCCCATTGCACGCCCTTTTCACGCAAAGTGATGTGTGAAAAGGGGTTGTATTTACAAGGCCATAAAAAGTCATGCAGGTTGGTTTCCGTGGCCAGGTAAATATGGGCCAGTACACAAAGCAACCGGAGCATCAAAAAAAGTGACGCTTCGGTGATGCTAGGGACTTGTTGCTATGGCCCTAAATCTGCTGGGTACATGCCAGTATAACTGAATAGATTGTTGGGCTAATCTAAGAGCACCTAACACAGGGCTTGGCTAACTCAGATCTTGGTAGCCTTATCTCTCTGAATAGCCTTTTTCAAGGTCGACATAGACTGCACCACCGGCCCAATTTGTCTTGTGGCCACAATAGTGCTATTTTCCTATGGGCTAGACTTTGTGTTTCAAACGCTTAGAAAAGACTTCATTATTAAATAGAGATCCATTGTCTGTTGTGGGCCTGCTTGGGATGCCCCAGGCTGTAAACATGTCTTTGGGGATTTTTAGTAGTGTAGTGGAAGCAGCGAGCGAAACCTGTGCCACTGATTGCAACCTATACTATTGGCCAGTGACCACCAACAGCTTTGCCAAGAGTCCAGTGGTCTGTAGAAGGCTGCCACAAATGATGTGCCATGGCATCTGGCACATCAGATGTTTGGAGCCTCTGCGGGTGTGATGGCTCGCTTGTGTACTGGCTCACGCAGAGATGTGGAGCAGCGGCCAGGGTGGCTGACTCCAGACTGTGGGGCTCATGGTTCGATCCCCACTGCCAGCGGCAGTTCAGCTCAGCATCATGTGACTCTGAGCAATAGCTCACCTAATCTCCTCAAAGGCCTCGATTGCCGGGACCCGGATACCCTTAGTGGTGATAAGTTCACGCTTTACAAATGTGAAATTAGTTAAGCTGCAATCACTTTCTCCTTTGCGCAGAGACTGTGGTAGAAGAGTCAGAGGTGGTAGTGAATAGATAGACTATTAGTTAAGGTCAGGGCCCTGGAATATCTTAAATATGGAGTGCAATATTATCCCACCCTTCTTTGTTTGATTTCCATATATCGTCTTTGAAATTAATTAATTGAAAGTACAGATGTTTGGCATTATGTGTCTTGGATGGGATTTAAGTTTTCTTGATCATTCATAAGTATCAGAAGAGCTTTATTTATGGTGCTGCATAGTGTAGTGGTGGACCCTTGTTGTATTATCGGGCTCCCACTATTTGGGGCACTTAGCTACGGTCACAGTTGGGCCTGGAAATAATGGGGACACCTCACATGGTATTACTGTGTTAGGACATACTAAGTGACTGTCGGGACAGCCCCGCCCCTGGTTTCTTTATCTCGTTCCTCTATGTCAGGTGGGACACTTCCATACTAGGCACGTACATGGGTGCATTGTCTTTAACCACCCCACCTACTTGGTGAGGTGGTACATTGACATGCCTCTGACCCAGAGGTCTTCAAACTGGGGGGCGGCCCCCCAGGAGGGGCCTTAAGTGATCTCAGGGAGGGCGCCAGTCTCTGGCTAAGAGAAGCATCATAATTTGTTTTAAGTGTTAAAAACATGAGCAGCAGTGAGCCACTTTGTAATGCGCCATCACTAACAACTTTTGTCATTTATATCCTGACTGGCTGTATGTGTAAAGAGGTAACAGAGCTTAACTGCGCTGTTTAAATATGTTTAGACATATTAAACATTGCCAATTTAGCTGAATAATGGCCCAATGATTCTTTTTAGGGCTCGCTGAGTCAGTGCGCATGCGTTGCTTGGAGAGACATTTTGTAGATGAGTTTTCAAAGTGCTGCTGGCTGGCCTAGCACTTGCGTTCACGTGAGCGTGCACGGGCGCAGCCGGCAGCCAGCAGTCTTTCACGGGTCATTAGAACTGTGATGACTTTCACTTTCGCAAAAGTAAAGAAATAGAAAAAAACATCTATTTCTTTACTTTTGCTATAATTGCGGCACCCGTGCTTTACTTTTAATGTTCAAAGTAAAGCGCCGGTGCCGCGATGCTTGTTCTCGCGTGGCCAATGCTTGTTCTTACTGCAGGCACCACATGGACGCCTGCTTTCACTTTAACCCGGGCACGGGCATTATCTCAATCCCCCACCCACCTCGTTGTTGCTTAATCTTGCTTTGTCACCCTCGTGTATGTTTGTCCACCCCCCACCAACAGACCTAAAGCCCCGGCTCCTCCATGAGACCATCTACGTTGCCGCTTGTTATGAGGATACAATCAGTGTCTGGGTGTGGATTGACATTAAATGCATATATATCACAGTCACGTCATTCTTATACTCACTGCTCATTCTCTAGCCACACTTAGGTCTAGTTCTATCATTTTGTTGACATTCTTATCTGTTTACCTCCTGCTACACCTTTCTCCTTCTCCTTGTCGCTGGCCCCCTCACCCACTCTTGCTTCTCTGTTGGATCCTCTGCACCACATTTAAATGCACCGGTGCTCTTGAGCTTTGACTTGTCTTCAGTTTTGGCGGCCTTTACTCTTGCCCGCAATCTCCATTCCATATGCCAGCGCCACCTTGCCTCTCCTGTCTCGCGTTGTCCATCTATTGCCAAGTCTCACTTTCTTCTTTTTCTGTGCTTGCCCCCAAGCAGGAATGGTAGGAGTAATTTCAGAGCTCCAGGCATATTAGAATTTTCCAGCTGGAGTGCTCCCCATTCACCAATGTAAAATCATTTTCATGTCCATTTCCTGTGACTTGGTGCCGGCACTAGGGCACTAAAGCTGCTGCTTCTCCTCATGAAGGCACCAGCCTTCAGCCGCTTTACTCACTGTTCCCTCCTAAAGGACCAATCTCTCTTCTTTCTTTCCATGTTCACAGTTTTATGCATTTAATAAAATGAAGCTAACTATGAAAGTTATGTATACGTGACAGAACTGCACCATATTGCAGGGTAGGAGTGACGTTTCACTACTATTGGAAGTGACTGTTTAGATGGGCCAGTAAATAGCTGTCCATTAGGCATGAGCAGTAACACACCTACTGCCCTTTCAAAAGTTACCCTGATATCGCGTGTTTCAAGAAAGAGTGGCATCTAAGCGCTTGAGAGCTCTAATAAACCGTCGATGCCAGGAGTAGCCAGTAGAAGGGCTTCCAAGGGCCTGCTCACTCACTGCATGAAGGTCAAAGCTCCAAGGAAAGACCTGAACATCTAAAGTTAGTTGTCAACTATAAAGGCGCAGAACGGGAGAGACGTATCTGGGATGTAAGCATTCTATTGAATATTTCCATAAGAGTTTCTTTATACAACGTGGCACCTTCCCACAGGTGAGGCCACAATAGGTTCTTTCAGCTTAAGTCAAACACTTCTTTTGCCTGTGGTCCCCGCGCAGGAGGCGCTAGTTTCCAAATTCGTGCTGCATTTTTAAAAAGGCACAGGTGGTGCAGTTCAAATCTGATGTGCCCCTGAGCGTCCCCCCTTTTCTTACATACGAAACATGCTTTATGAATTTATTTTCCAAGTTTACTGTTTTTCCTTCCCTTTGAGTCTTGGCTCTAGCAAACTCAATCGCCTGCACTTATTTTTCAATACCAGCACTTATAAGATTACACCACAGGGATACAGAACTAGCACTTCCACGTCTTCCCACTGACCTGAAATTGTCCAAAATGTCCCACTGGTTTGGTGTGATGATAAGTAAAGTTGGCACTGGCATTCCTCAGCAGTGGTAGTGGGAACTGTAGGTAGTGCCAGCTGGTGTGAAGACCTCGGGCCCTGGCACTTACATTTTAACTAAGTAAGCACTGGTGCGGCCCACATGTGGGCTCGTTGCTGAGCGCTGACACAAGGGTAGTCAGGTGCGCAATGCCCATAGGGCTTAAAGGGCATCAGCCACCCCCTGTTGTGTGTGTCAGCCCAGGCTGAGTCAGCTTCCCAGGCAGTACCCAACCACACACACAACCACACACACACAACCACACACACACACACACACACACACACACAACCACACCCACACAACCACCCACACACAACCACACACACAACCACAACCACACACACAACCACACACACAACCACACACACAACCACACACACACAACCACACCCAACCACACACACAACACCCACAACCACACACACAACCACACCCACACAACCACAACCAACCACACATCCACACACACACACCCACATCCACACCCACACCCACACAACCACAACAACACACACAACCACACACACAAGCACAACCACACACACAACCACACACACAACCACAACCACACATGTGGTCTCGTTGCTGAGCGCTGACACGAGGGTAGTCAGGTGCACGATGCCCATAGGGCTCAAAGGGCATCAGCCTCCCCCCTGTCATGTGTGTCAGCCCAGGCTGAGTCAGCTTCCCAGGCAGTACCCAACCACACACACAACCACACACCCACACACCCAACCACACACACACAACCACACGCACAACCAACCACACACACAACCACACACACACACACAACCACACACACACACAAGCAACCTAACACAACCACACACACACAACCACAAACGCAACCACACACACACACACACACACACACACACACATAACCACACACAACTACACACACAACCACACATACAACCACACACACACACAACCACACACACAACCACACACACACACAACCACACACATGCACACAATCACACATACAACCACACATACCACACACACACACAACCACACATCCACACACACCCACAACCGCACCCACACCCACAACCACACCCACAACCACACAAACACAACCACACACACAACCACACCAAGCATTGGCATAGCCAATAGGTCTTGCCTTTGGGACCTTATATGTGTTTAGCCACGCAACAGTTGATGTGGTTGCACCAAGGATATTGTGCTGCATAACTAAATACTTAGAAGGTCCCAAAAGCGAGACCTATTGGCTATGCCAATGCTTGTTTTTCTTTTTACAGGGGAGGCGCATCATTAAGAAGTTTGAAGACCATTGCTCTAACCTGACAAGAACTCTGTTGCCTTTTGTGGCAGCTCTCGTATTCCCCAGTAGTATTCAAACATTATGCTGTCAGTATCATCTTTTGCGCAGCGAAATTTTCGCTAATCGTCACCAGCGTAAAGGGGCTGTTGGAGGTAAGTCACATGCTGCCTGCCTCATTTATAGTGGGGCGGGGATTGTCTGTGTGCCTCAATATGCAGTTGAGGATACTGGTACAGAAGCCCTCATAGGACGGCAGATCCGCGTTTCAGTATTCCCGTATGGTAATGTGTTGTCGGTGAGACCCCAGTTCCAAGCTTTCTGACCAAGGTGCTTTGTGCGAAAGTTGCAGTTACCCCACAAGAACCCCCACACATTGAAGATGCTGATTTAGGGTTTCAAAAGAAAAGACACACCGTCTGAAGTTGGCCAAACCCAATACAGTATAGTTTTAATCTTGTGCTGCACCGTGGGGGGCAGGGACAAGGCCATGTATTTTAACAGGACCAACTATTATGAAAGTGAGTAATGTGAGACAGGCGCCTCTATGACAAGTCGCTTGCTCCATCGGGCTAAAAGGGAAACCGACTAAACGATTCCTAACCTGCGCGGGTACTCATGTGATACACTCACCAACACAATGAGGGCGCTCTTTTCAAACCCAGATCTGCTGCCTACTCTATGGGTGGTGAGCACTGGGCCCAAGAGAGCTGGGAGGAAGGAGGGAGGCTGATGAAAGCCTCACATCCATACATTTCTATTTCTGAATATTTAGGCTAACTAGTTGACCATCTCCAGCCACATGTTGGTGTCTGGACCTGAGTTTTTCACAGAAGCTGCATCTGTCAGAATGCCATCTTGTTGCACAAGCTAAGAACACATATGTGAAGTCTGGATTGAACTGGGTGTTGGTGGAGTTTGGAGTAGTATATTGCGTCGGAGTGTGTGGATCTTTGCTTGCCATTCGCTGTGATGATACACTAGTAGGGGTCAATTGTACATATAAGCAACTGAGTGTTGTACATGCCAAGGAGGGGGGTGTGGGAGGTCACTGCTAAAGTAGGGAACTCCCAATAGCTTGCAAGTTTATTGGTGTTCAGAACGATTTGGCAGTTACAGTCTCAAACTGAGTACCGTTGAAGATTGAAGGGCAGGAGTAAGTCCCTATGCATGGATGAGTATATGGAAGAAACACCCCCAGAATTTGTGGTGGTCTAGGGAAAGAGGTTTCTCCAGAGGGAAAATACTTTCCTTGTTACTGTATAGTAGTGACACCCCTACTCATCCGTAATTACAAAAGCCGCACTGCTACACCATTGGAATAATTTATTACATTTGGGTTGTGTCGTCACAAAGCCTGCTGCAGGAACCAGTGGGCACTGTCAACGACAGGCCATTGTGCAGTATTACAACTGCCACATAAGCAAATAAAGGGAGAAGTAGCTGTTCAGCTCCCTGTGCTTTTTGCCCTAGGAAACTCCTCAACATCATCAAACACCTTTATTTCGGTTCAGAGAACCACAAAAGTACACAGTAACAAACATCTCGATGGTAAATAAAATACACGATGAAAAAAATAAAAAATTCATTACAATACAAGTAAATGAAAATAGGTTAAGATCCCATTACATCTGTTTACAATAGAGCCCAAAACAGTAATTCCATGCTAAAACAATTTCCAGAAGGACAAATACACAATTCATTAGAATACAAATAAGTTAAAATGGGTTAAGATCATCTGACATCTGTTTACGATAGAACACAATAGAGTGCCTCCATGCTATAACAAATTCCAGAAAGGCGAAAACCTCAAAAAGAAACCTACAAATAAGTCTAAAAGAGGGTCTGCTGTGACATCCGTGAAGTCTAACAACACACACTAGTTCTGGGATACTCAAGCACTATCTGTTGTAGGTAAACTTAAAGTGCACTGCAGTGGAAAAACTGTAAAATCACTAAGACATTAAAACATTAAAAATCACCCTTAAAATATGATATTTGTCCCAGCCTTTGATCTAGTGTGTCAAATTGAGTATAAATAATTGGACACTGAATATACAATGTTGCACCTATTGTCTGACATGCAGATTCTCAAGGCTGTATGACGGTTTGCATGCTCGAGTAGCCAAAAGAGAGGAACAATCCAACGAGCACTCTGTTTTACATATGCATGGCAAAATAATAAAACATGTTCTTCATTTTCCACAGTTTGACAGCCCATTGGACATAGGTTGTTAAAAATACTATTGTTTTTGCTCCACTAGAAGGTGAATGATGCAATTGCCAAGATCCCTAGTCTAAATTTAATACACATGTATCTTGAGAGTGGGACATCTGCATAATCCATAAATTCCTCCAATCGTGGTACACATTTGAAGGAAAAATATGAGTCAGTTAGACTACCAGAGGAGGCAGTCGAGATTCTATGCCAAAAAACAGCATTCCAATAACAAAGTTTGACTGATTCTCGGGCAACTTTAGGTACAGAAGAGGGATTCGGCCAAAACTCAGTTAACCCGAGCCTGGACAAACATGGAAGACCCAGGGAATCATAGAAGCCGAACAATTGTTTACTATCTCCCAAAAATAGTCTGTGTATGAAGATAAATCCTCCGTCGTCCAGAGCCTAATCCAGTATAATATAGTTTTTAGGCAGGCTGTATCTGAGCTTTGTCTGAGATTTAAGTCAAACCTCAACGGTAGTAGCGGGACACTTTTCGGTAGCCTCAACAGGGATTTAATGAAGAAATGTTCATTTCTATCGAGTAGGTCAAGATTACAGTATCCCCACAACTCAGCCCCATATAGAGCTGCTCAGCATGCCTGAACCTTATATATCTCCAATGCTAAAGAGATTGGATATGAAGTTGTCCTATCAGCAAATCTTACTACGGATCCATCTCTGTGTTTGAGAGTCAGTGTACTTTTTTCGATCTGGGCCTTCCAATTATGGGAGCCATTAAGTCTCCCACCAAGGTAATCGACTTTGTGGACCCTTTCTAGACTGTCGCCCTCTAAGGAAATTGGACGTGAGCCTCATTCCTCTAGATTATCAAGGAGCTCCACGGTGACTTCCAATTTCCTTTCAGGGCATGCATTTTGTGCTTAATCCATAAATAAATGATGGGAGTACCCTTTTTATGTATAAATTCCTGTATTTTATTTTCTTATCACAGGCGTATTGTGAAACCCGAAAACAGCCATAATACGAAAATTACATCTGTACTCAACTGTAATAGCTTATTACGAGTGAGTAGACATGCGGCAATGCTCCCGGCTTCAGCTGACTGTGAGTGGGTGGCAAATGATGCACAGCTGGCCTTCAAAACACAGTCTTTGAGACATTTTAAGACATGGGTAAAACCGACAGTTGCCCAGGGCTCTGAGCTTCCGAGGTGGCCCTTGGGAACGTGAATTTTCTCTCTATTTCACCTATATGCCTATCTTGTACTATTTTTCTCTTCCTGCTTACCTCTACTTGTGATGCAGTTTCTCTCCACCCAGTGTCATCTTAAGGATTTTTGAGACCCGGGCAATGCATAGTTAACTCTTTTTGTGGGACTCTTTCACTGAAAGTTTAGCCTATGAATAAATATTGTTTGGCAAGATGGAGACCAGAATTATTAGAAAATGGGTAAGAAAATTCAAATTTTCTGAACAGGGGCCCCAACATTGTGCCTTGCTCAGGGCCTCCAAAATCCTTAGGATGACACTGTGTGCACAGGAAGCAGAGACAGGAAAAGAAATGAACGTCATCATACCTCTTCCTGAGCACATTAACTGACAGCGACCATCTCTGTGCCCCCACATCTTCCGCAGAGAGCAGTCAAAGCCCTGCTTGGACAGGAAGAGACCTAATCAGACGCATGTGGAGACGAAGTGGAACTGGAGGAAATAAAATCACACTTTGGTCAGCTCTGGTGATTTAAAGCTCTGACTAAACAATTAAAGTGATCAGCATGAGAGTAGTTTCCAACAGCAGGATCACTTCCAAAATTGTACTCTGTCCTTTCCAGAGTTGGCAGTTGGGAAAAAGGTTGTTTTTGTGGCATTTATACCCAGTGCTTGAAATTGAAAAATAGAAGTGCAGGGAACATCAACCAGAGTACCTATTTACTTCTCAGAACTGCCGGTACGCTCCAAATAAAGAAGTGCAGGTACTCAGTACCTGGCAGTACTGGTCTATTTAAAGCACTGTTTATAACAACCATGTCCATGCTTGAATCATCATTGTGCTCTGGTAAATGCCTGTTTGTTTGTTATTGAGAACAACATTTTCTTAGCTAGGACCTTATTACTAGGGATGCTTTCGGCAGTCACTGATTGTTATCAAATTTCATATTGCATTATGGGACATATAGAACGTACTATAACATGTATCATATAAAATAAAGCCCAGAAAATTCCAGTATGTAAACTGTCCATGGGTAAAATCCAGGGCAGACTGAAATTGTTAAACATGCTGTAGATTCACTTGGAAGACAGCCATGGACCGATGGGAAACTCAAGTATATATTATAAGGAATTTAGGGCCAGATGTACGACCCTTACATTTTGCAACTCGCAAATTGCATCGCTTTGAAACTCACAATTTGCGACTCGCAAAATGCAATATACAACAGTGTCGCAGACACTGTTAGCGATTCCTAATGGGGTCGCAAATTGCCTGCCTCATTAATATTCACGAGGCAGGTGCTATTTGCGACCCCATTAGGAATAGCCAGCACTCACAGGGATAGCGGCGTGCTGGAGTCAGCAGGCCACCACGTCTGTGACTGCTTTTTTAATAAAGCAGATTTAAAAAAAAAAATTCATCCCATTTTCCTTAAAGGAAAACGGGATACTTTTAAAAAAGAAAAATGAAACGTTTCTGTTTCATTTTTTAAGATCAGGCAGTGGTCCCTGGGACCACTGCCTGCTCTTAAAAAATATTTATGCACACACTCACAAAGGGGAAGGGGTTTCCTGGGGACGTCTTCCCGTTTGCGAGTGGTTTACCACCTACTTGAAGTAGGTGGTAAACGGCGAGCGTTTTGCGGCCGCAAAACAATGTTACATTACATTGTGACTCGCTATTAGGAAGGGACGCCCCTTCCTAATAGTGAGAGTCGCAAACACTAATATGCGAGTCACAGACTTGCAAAATAGTGTTTGTACATGCCAGGACCCTTTTTTGTGGTCGCAAAAGGGCTGATTTCCTGTTAGCGACCGCAAAACACAGTTGTACATCTGGCCCAAAATATCTGCAACAATACATTAAGGATACTGAAAATCACCTCTGAGCTCTGTTATCTTATAAAGCCACTCTGGTTGCAGCTTTGTGTCTCTACATGCTCTTGAAACTCCTCAATGACATGATCTATTCTTATCATATATGGCTGGGGTGTCTTCACCCCATATTACTATGGTACTACAAGTACTTCCTGGTGGTTATACAAACCCTTTGTAACATAAAATAATATTTACAAAAGAGATTGTTCAATAGTTTAGTTGAGAAAAATTACAGGGTAATTGCGATTTGCAGTCAAAGGACTCGCAATATTATTATAATGATCAAATGATGTTTATATATTATGTACTTTATATGCTCTAGAAACATAGCGAAATAAAGAGTTTTTGACTTTTTTGTTGTTGACTCGTAACAAACAGTACGAGAAGCTAGCTGGAGCTGTTGTGGTATATTAGACAAACATCTTCTGAGCAAAATATGTGAATCCTGAGATAGCGAATTCAAACCCCAGTAGAGGATTTGCGGCCAAATGTACCAAGAGACCTGTTGCAAACAGTGGTTGCAAATTGTGCACCGACTATATGCGCCCTGACTGGTTTATCGATGCAACCTATGTGGTAATAGGTTTTGCTGTGAAATCTTCAGCCAGGAGGGGATCGCAGAATGACGTAACACAGGCCCCCCGCAGTGAGGGGGGCGAGCTGCAGGAGCCCCCTCAGCACTGTACTCACGCAGGAGAGCGCCGGATTAAGGGCCATATGTATGAACACATTTTCCCATAGACACAGAATGGGTAAAACCCTTTGATAAATCTGGCCCTAAATCCGGAGCGGGGGCCCCTCTGTGTACCTTGCAGAGGGGCCCCTTCAACTTTCGTTACGCCACCAGACCTGCCTGAGCAATATTAAGGAGCCACCGCCCCTTTCATGCTCCTTCCCGATTGTAATTCGGAATGAGTCGCAACTCTGTTGAGAATCGAAAAAGAATGTTTTCCAAATCGCGAAAGAGGCTTATTAATTTCAAAATGTAATTTTGCAGTCACCAACCATGAGATTTTACAAATTGCAGGGTTTTCTAATGCAAACTACTTTAGTACACCTCGCCTCAGGTCCACTTTGTTGGCGTAGGCTGTAAAGTTAGTCACCCTACTATGTAACATACTGTATTACGACAAGAACCGCTCACGCACAAAACGTCCACCGTCATGCTGTTGAAGTCAATTTGTTATGCTGTTGGTGCATGAAATCGGTGTTCCCTGATGTGATACTGGGTTTATCAGCCCACATCCTTCGATCAGCATATACCTTTGTCTAAAACCTTCATGCTTTTGAGGTGAAATTAGCATCATATGAGAAAAGCGAGTTTGTGATTTGTGGGCAAAAGCAAAATCAACTTGGTGTCTACCTGTGGAACTGTAAGGAATGTTGCGATAATCTCTCAGCACTTGAAATAGAGTTGGCTGACTGAGATCTTGGTAGCCTTGGCTCTCTAATTGCCATTTTTCAACGCTGACATAGCCTGCTCCACTATTCCATTTGCTTGTGGCCACAACAGTTATTTCCCTATAGGTTACGCCCTTGCATTTCGAACACTTAGCAAAGTCTGAAATATTAAGTGGAGATCCATTATCTGTTGTGGGTTTGCTGGGAATGCCCCAGGCTGTGAACATGTCACCTGGGACACTTACTAGTGCAGTGACCCTAGCGGATGAAATTAGGTCCACCAATTAAAACCTATAGTAGTTGTCAATGATCACCAGCAGTTATTGCCAAGAGTCCATTGGCCTATAGGAGTCTGACACGAATGATATCAACATGACATCTGGTAGGTGGGTCATTTGGAGCCCCGCAGGTGTAATGCTTGATTGTGCACTGGCACAAGTCACAAGTCTCAACCACCTTGTCCACCATTGCAACAAACTTTGGAAACCATACCTTTCTGTTTCCTCTGAGTAACTTCTTTGTGGGTAATATGCCCTGGGGACTTCACCTGTGATTAAAAACACTCATTTGTGATCAGGGTGAGGTACAAGTCCTTCTGCCGCCACAGCAACATAATTTATAGATTCATAAGTAGTATAAAAATAGATGCACCAATAGGTATCATCAGGACCCTGGCACATACCTTAAAATGGAGTGGAATATTTTCCTGCCATACGTTATTTGATTTCAAGATATCGCTTTTAATTGTACCAAGGTTTACTTTCTAACATTTCTTCAAGTATATATTTGTTCGGCAGAATCTATCATGGATGAGATTTTCATTTAAAAGTCTTCTTGAGTACTGAAAAGTATAGGAACACTTTTGTGTATGTTGCTCTCTATCTCTGATGGCATCTAAGCTGATAAGTTCTACACTACCTTTTGTGCTGGCTCTGCGATTTCCCCAGGAGTATGCACACATTATGCTCATCCTGAAGACTTGCAGGTCCTCAGTCATGTAGAGTATAATAGCAGCATAATGATTAGCATTGCTCTGCTGTCAGCAAAAGCTTCTGCAGAGTGAAAGATTCATGAATCCTTCATTATGTGAAGGGGCTGTTCGCCGTGAGTCACACACCTCCTGACTCATTTCTAATAGCGGGGCGGCAATTGTCTTTGTGCCTCACTATGCAGTGGCGAATACTGGTACGAAAGCCCTGAAAGGCCAGCGGATCAGTATTCACAGTGAATAATGTAGAAAAAGAGAAGGTTGCCCCCAAGTGAACTGCACTCACAGGTGGTATTTTATTAGTAGAGAACAACTTCAGTAAATCCACATGCACAGCAGTACAATGCCAACGCGTTTCGGGCTTCACGCCCTTTGTCAAAGGCATAGTGCGCAAAGACGACAAACATTGCTCCCAGTCACATCCCCGTATTTAAATATCATCATGCTCTGGTGAGCAAATGGTGTGTACCAAGAATTCTGGGATTGGAAGTCCAAGTACTCCCCAAGTGGGTCGTTGTAGCTGCACAAAACCAAGAGTCCTTTCCCTGCTAGTGTAATTCACAGAAATGTTATTCTCCATTGCTGTTGACCCTTGCAGCTGATAACCTGAGCACAATTTATTAGCAATATGCCATTGTTTCCTTTTGATGCTTTCAGTCTGCACATGCCCACTAAACCCTATCTGAAATTGATCTCCTACACTTTTTGAATGGTTGCCGCCTGCCTTTGAAGAGCTGTAAGAATTCAGACCACAGGTGCATTTGCATTAATGTTGCAGTCGCCCAACCAGATCAGCAGCCATCCTCCACTTTTTAGTTGCCCATTTTGGACTTTCAGAGAAGAAATAAAGAATCCTAAAGTTGGCCAACCCATATGTAGAATGGTTTAATCTTGACCTACACTGTTGTGGTCAATGAAAAGATGATTAATTTTAACAGTACATCTGAGGACCAGCTATTGCGAAAAGAGGTAAATGTGAGACAGGCACATCTCTGATGAGTGGCTTGTCATATTAGGATAAAAGGAAAATTAACAACAAGATTCCTTATCTGTTTGGCTACTTTTATAATACTCTGACCAACAACATCATTGACCTTTCTCCAAAAAACACAGAACTTCTGCCTTCTCTGTGGTTAGTGGACAATGGGCTCAAGAGAGTTGGCAGGATGCATGTTGATAATAGCATCAAATACATACATTTTCTATTTTTATTTCTGACTGCTAGCGGTACTTCCTTTGAGTCAGTGGTTGCATGTGGGGGCACATCAGCACACATTTTTGAAGACTGGAACTTATTTTTCCTCATAAGACTTTTACCCAGAGTAAGAGAGAGAACACAAATAGGGGAGAAAGAAGGAGGAAGAAAAAAATGGAAATACTGTGATAAAGGGAGAAAGTAGGTAAGAAAAAGAACATGTAAGAGTAGGATGAAGGGACAAGGAGAGTATGGTGATGGATAAAAGTAGCCTGGAGTGGAGTCAAGACTTGATACTCAGCAACTCTGTCATTCAGCAGCTCCGGCCTTGGATTTCTGTGACATTTTTGGGCACCAGCACTTATTATTTTGCAGATTAAGCCTGACTGATCAATTATTGCCTCCCACAGTTTTGTAGCTACACCAGAGTATGCACAGAAGCTGTATCTGCAGAATCCCATGTGGTTGCACAATCTTAGAGCAGATATGTGTAGCCTGGATGGAACAGGGTGATGGTGGACTTTAGAGTGCAAGAAATTTACTTTACCAGCAAAGTTGGAATTTATGATGACAGGCAAAGCTTCTGAACTTCACCTAAGTTTGCCATGGTAAATTTTAATTTTAATTCCATGCAGAGGGATGTCCCACTCAAGAGTGTAAGGACATTGAGATGCATATAATTGGTGTCCCAGTTTTCCCTTATACCACTCACAGCTTCCCTTAGCAGTGCCCGTAAACCATCTAATCCCTGCCTGTCCGAAGGCCCACCACAAAGCGTAGGACTTCCAGTGGGTGAGTAATTCAGAAGTTCAACAGAGGCCGTATTATACTTAGGGCGCATTATCCCACTCTGTGGCACAATGAGCCCTTAACTGGGTGAAGACTGGAACAGTGAACGGTATTACAAGTTGCATTGTCTCCTGTACATCTGCAAACTCGATGTCTCCAGCGCAGCTGCAAACTCTGATCTGCCCTGTGGCCACTGCATTAGTGAGTGGCCCACTGATCGGCCTTTCGATGTGTAGGTGGCATTTGAAAGTAGGGCAAAGATGCCCTACAGGCAGGTGCTTTGCAATGACTGCAGCTGCCTGCTGGATCTCCTTTTCCCTCATATAAGCAGTGCCATTGAATGGATGGACTGACTGTGCTCCACCCCAGTGTGGTACACAATCAGCTCCTGACAGCTCCTGTGCCTCTGCGCTTGCACTTTCCATACAGCATGGGTGTAAAAGCAGAGTTTCCTCAGTTGCCTGGGGCGCTGAGACAAAGCCCCCTTGAAATTGTGCTGGCACACAAGCAGCACTAGCGTAATCACAGAAGAAGTTGCGCAACCATCAGTGGTTCCTTCTGTCATGTCAAGGTGCCCTGAGGGTGCAGAAAGTGGATACCCACGTCCATACTGCCCTGGGGGCACACATTTTAATACCACTTCAGAGGAACGTTGGGAACCAATAAACTTCACAACCGTTGGGGATCCTTACTCTTGTGCTGACAGCCTAAAAACTAATCAAACAAGCATTGGCATAGCCAATAGGTCTCGTCTTTTGGGACCTTTTAAGCAATTAACCATGCAGCACATTATCCTGGGTGCTACAACATCCACCGTTACTTCATATGCCACTGGTGAATGGCCACACAGAAGGATAGGGTTCAGTGCTATTTAATGAAAATATGAGGAAGTCTGTTCAGAATTCAAAAAAGTGTATTTCTAAGTTACAATGTCAGCAAGTGCACAGGTAGCTTCAGGAGTAGAAAGAAGTAGGGAACAGTAGGCCTGTATTAAGCAGGGCTAGACAGTTTACAGTAGATGAGCGCAGCAAAGCAGTACAATGGCCATAATCTGTCACAGCTGCAGAGCATCAGTAATGCATACATTATAAATCAAAACAAAAGTGCACAGATGTAGGTTGAAAAAGTGGCAACGTAAAATTATGTTTGGTTAAAGTTAGCTTGGGACATGGCAGGGTTACGAGGCACTGAAGAGTTAGGGGCAGGTTTTGAGTTTGGAGTTTTGTTACATGAAAGTAGAGCGAAGGGTGTGTGGGGAGGGGGCAGGCATCCAGCTCTATTCCCATGTTTCCTTTCTTCACAAGATGTGTGATCCTGGGCAGTGGGCAGGTCACTGCATCTCCCTCTGCCTCAGATACATTATCTACCATTGCAGCAACTTGGCAACAGGGCCCTCAATATGAACTGCTGCTTAAAAGTGAAACTTGGCGTGTCCCGTGGCTGCTGCTGGCTACTACCACCCCTTTCCCGCATCAGTGTTTACAGTAAGGAGGCCTGAATTCACCATCTGTGAAAATAAT
The DNA here is from genome assembly GCF_964204655.1 of Triturus cristatus. Lineage (NCBI taxonomy): Eukaryota > Metazoa > Chordata > Amphibia > Caudata > Salamandridae > Triturus > Triturus cristatus. The sequence goes on from NC_140595.1 coordinate 310,878,441, forward strand.
GAAGATCGTCACTGTCAGCAGGGGAGGGGGGAGCCCTAATGCACGTTCATTAAGAAAATCATGAGTTGAAATCCACGCACTCTGCCAACTTTCAAGTCATACTGTGAACACGTGTGTGGTGGATGGTGACGTGGTCCTCTCAAGTTACGCCAGTGCCAGGTTTCAGCCACCACAGCCGCACTACCCTCCAAAGCAACATGAATCCTGAACGTGACAGTTCCCTTGTTCACCTCAGGCACCCAGTTCAATAAATGAAATCTGCCTGCTAATTCATCTATGAACTTGTTCCGCCATTTGTTTCATTTATCGATTCATCCATGTCTTCCATTCATCCAGCCACCCGTCCAGCTTGCCCAGAGCATAGCTTGCCTGCTCCAGTCCATCGTGTGTTGTTGATTGTGTTTATGGGTTTAATGACCTGAACATCTGATAATGGTTGCACAAGACAAAAAGGTGAATTGATTTGGCGCGGCGGACATATGATGAAAAAGAGGAGATTTTCTGCACTCCTGGTCCTTCTTTCCTAGTCTGAATATATGAACTGTCCCTAAGTAAGCCTATATTTGTTAAATTTTTCTATATAAAAACTATTTGTATTTCTGCCACTCTCATGGTGCAATTTTGCTCATGACATTGCAATGGAAACCAACAGCTTGAACTGTAAATAAACGTGAATTGGATATCGTCACGGCTCCGAACCGGTTACCTTCATTCACCGGAGCATCATTATTTTGCAGAGATCCGCAAGCAGAAAAAACATCGCAAGACCAGCCTGTCAATGTTCCCTTCGATCAAAGCTATACACTGAATGAGACCATGGAGCTTTTCATCCTCTCTGCATTCCTGTTACAAATCCGCCCTGTTCACAGTGGCACAGCAAGTGTGTCATTGGCCCTAATGAAAGTACTGTAAAAAGACCCATTCCCTAGGGCTGGGTAGCAAAAGGTGCCCATGTGATGCAGTGGACCAGTACTCCAGTCAGCCCCGGTGCCACTGCTCCTGCTGCACCACCGACAGCCATTCCCTGGCTGGTCAAAAGGGATCGGAATGCTCTCCCTCCAAGCGGTCCGACTGAGGGCTAGTACAGCCTGATCTCCTCTGTATCCTACATACAATATGCTGGCTGCCCCAGCGCCCAGAAGTATCCGCAAGGATAAATGCAGCGCTCCACAAAAACATCCAGATAAACAGCCAGTCTACCATGGCGACGGTCCCCGTGAATGCCATTATCCATCCCATTGGCCATTCGCTTCCAGTCTCAGCAAAGAGGCAAGTCCAAAGGTGGAACACCATTGGGCCCGGTTGAAGCGAACGAAAAGACGCGTTTAGTGCAATAGCGTTTACTTGCACAACGGATGAGTCACTTGTTTTTACATAGTGCTAAATGTAACATTTCTAAGCACTGTGAGGTAGCTAGGGGTGCCAAGTACTGGTCGGACAAGTCGGGAATGTAACTACTGACCCAAGTGTTCACCTCCACATTGATTGGTGAGGTGTTTAGTGTGGGAGGCCTGTGTAGGAACAGCTTGGAGCCAGCAGGGAAGGGTGCATGCGCTCTGGGGCAGTACTGGGGGAGCACGCATCTGGTTTCAGGGACCGAGGGACGCCGGGAGACCCATAAAGGTGGTGTGCCAGCACTGGATTAGCAAGCCATGGTGGGACGCACGAAACCTGCACCAGACATACCCGAATACAGGATTCCCATCCTCTGAACCCGGTGAGCAGACCTGGTGGAGCTGCGGCGCTGCAACGGATCCCAGAGTACGCTTGGTGGCGCGTGAAGCCCTGAGGTGAGCGGCGGTGAGAGGCGGCAATTTGTGTTGTGTGTGCCGAGCGGCGCTACCTCTACCGGCCGACTCGAGCGGCCGTGAAAGTGAAACCAATCGCCCAAAGGACACGATAAATAAAAAACATATGGCTCCTGCGCGCCTGTAGACGCTGAGGGCATGTCTGGCATTTCCCTTGCGGGAGCGAGCAGCAAGGCGCGATAATTGCTAACAGATGGCGCAGCTGCTCGCTCCCACAAGGAAAACGCCAAACGTGCATGAGTGCCCATAGACAGCAGTGCAAACATGCACGAGTTTTAACAAAAGTGCTGAGCGATGCGAAGAGGTCTCTCTAAGCAGCGCTTGTGCACTGCTTAGGCGTGACTTAAAAAACGTAGCTTCTCAACTGCAACAATTTATTACAGTTGAGTTGTGATATAATGCCTTTTGTCAGAGCCCATGGTCAAGGTGAAAAGAAGGTCACGCAGCCTATTTTCAACTGAGGTTTAAACAATGAAAACAAGAACTGGCTTTTCCCTCTTCTGATCTCTTTTTCTAAAATGAACAGTGATTAGTGGAAAGGAGATAATTATAGCAACATGTTAATTTTTGCCCGCTATTGGTCATTAAAGGAAAGATAGAATCTCTCTGCATGTTTCTACACATTCTGAGCTAGAGGACGCAACATAGGCTTTTAGGACGCAACAGAGCATGTGCTGCATGCACTCTCACTTGAGAGCGATATTGTACATAAGAAGGGGCATGGAGCCTAGCTGTTGCTTACAATTGGTTGGCTTTATTGTCACTCTTATTTACTACCACACAGTTAGATAGTACGTGTTGGCTTCACTTCCCCTTTCTTTGTGTGGAGCATGGTCCAAGTACTGTCATTTTGCTTCTTCCCTCCCATCAATGTTGCCCGTGTTTCCTTTAAAACAGTAGTGGGAGTCCCATGAATGGAAATGATGGCTTCTGAACTCCTACAACTTGGACCGAGATAAGGCATCTGCAGTGGTATTACGGATGCCCGGGGCTAGTTGTCTGAAACAAGATGTTTCCTTTCACACATGACAATTCCAGCTGTTTTAACAATATCAGTACATGTTCAAAAGATGAGGTACATATTTAAAACATGCTCGCTGCAGGATGATCGCCTCCACCATTGCCATGTTATCATACCAATAGATGTGTTATGTACTTGCTCATTGTTAGATGACTTTGTATGAACAGGTCAAGAACTTACAGTATTTATGTAGTAATGGTGGACACATTGAAATAGGCACTGTCCTATGCACACAAAATCTTGCAAGTCCTGGGGGCGTTTGGATAGACAGAAGACACACAAACAATTGAACTGACCACTGATGGCACCAATGCATGATAAATGACACAATCGTGCACACACTGTAACGCCCTGAACGTCTCAGGATCGTTTAACAGACACGATAATGAGAACGCAACCACTTGTGAAGGTTTAGTTATTTTAATGAAGGCAAAAATAATACAAGGAATAAACAAAGGTTATAGTCACTGGAATCCTCCAGGCTAAGTACGTTACCAGCCCACAGCACGGATGGTCCTAACCGTCCTCTGCATATACGCCGATCCCGGCGTATGCCAACAGAGGGCAGAAATGAAATGGCCGACAATGCCAATCGGTAGGCTGTGAGGGGCACGAAGAGTGTTGGGGAGAATCGAGGAGTCAGGGAAACACCCAGCCGGGGTCTCTACCTGAAGGGAGCAGCCGCTCAACCTCTTCCTCAGACTGCACCGGGACGCGGAGTCACCTCCTGGTGATGCGTCACCGATACCCCAATCACAAGCAAAGAAGACTGAACCGAGAGCAGCCGCTCGATCGATCCTGTGGACTTCCGAGTCTGTAACGCGGCAAACACCTCCTGGTGTGCGTTACAGCTGGCAGTCCCTGTATCTCTGGTCGGGCTGGGAGTTACGACTCCAACCAGCAAAAGCGCCACTGCGCTTTGACTCAGCCGAGTCAAAAAGCGAAGCTCAATGGTTATCCGGTAGAGCTTCCGGGTCCTTCACAGGTGACGATGGGGCAAGACACGGCCCAGGGAGTAACGACTCGACCTACCTCCGTTCTTGCCTTACTGGAGCACCACTCCGGAACACTGCTCTTCACTAAGCAGGTACGTCGGTGTAAACACAATATCCGACAGCGTTGTACCTCCCGGTTCCTCCCTTTATAGGGCGTGTTTTCCTTGAGTTATGTAACAGCTCTCCTGTTTACATAAGGGCGTGTTTTCCTTGAGTTATGTAACAGCTCTCCTGTTTACATAAGGGCGTGTTTTCCTTGAGTTATGTAACAGCTCTCCTGTTTACATAACCTCTCAACCGCTAAGCATCCTGGGAGATGTAGTCCGTTTTCGCTGGTTACCGTTTTCCTCCCCTCGCATGACAGGAATTCTTGACACACACAGAGGCAAGTAGTGATAGAAGACACATGCACGTACAAAAACATGGACCACCACAGACTAGGGACTCGCAATGCGATTGGTATGGAAAATGGCAGGGATTTTTTCCATTCTTGGTGTCAGTAATTACAGGGGTCAGGAAACCCCATGCACTTAGAGGACGGACCCTGAGGGTCTTCTTAAAATGAGGAATTAGCAACAGTAATTTTGTATCTGATTCCCCTGTTTCAGCTGCTCCGCGTGAAAATGAACAGATCTGCAGAAACTTTCCAGATCTCATAATTTCAATGTGGCTTTTTCAGTGCTTAAATTGAGCCAGTGGTTTCCGGAACTCCCCACCAGCACTTAATTGGCAGCACCTGCACTTAATTGTCAACACCAGCACTTATAACAGATGCCACATGATGGCGCTGTTTGTTTAATTTACAGATGAGCAGAACAGCAATTGTTTATTAAGTCAGTATGCAATAAAAGCAACTAATACCTGCCGCCCAAGCTATTTTTATCGCTTTGGTGGGCCTGGAATAGGCCGAATTGTCACACTTGTAGCAGTGTGCTGGTTAGTAGTAGTGTAGGCTCTGTCATTGGCAGCACTGGCAGTGGCAATGGGTGGTGCAAGCTGCATAGGCCTCCCGACTAGAGCCCTGGCACTAATTTGTTTACAAATTATGCACTGGGCCTGTTCCAGCTGTTACTGACCCCATCGAAATTAAGAGGCTAGTTGTAACAATGACCTGGTTATCAGGCCTACACAGATTTATTAACAGAAACACAAACAAGGGACAGGCACATTATGATAGGCAAGTTAAGAGACGTTGACAGATGAACACTGAAAGACACACCTACGTGAACAAACATTCACAAGCCTGAATAAACACGCTCTAAGAGATGCTTTACACAGGAGTTGAAATGAGTTGGCCTAGATTGTGATTACTTTGGATAAGGTTCTGGGGCGGCTTCCTCTTCCCTGTGCCAAGAAGAAACCCCTAGGGAAACATGACCTGTATAAAATCCAGGTAACATTAAACAGTTGTGGAAGTCTCTTTCCCTCCTCGTCTTCCTATACTACATCTGACAGGAGCAGCCCTTATGCCAGTAAAATCATGGCATTCAGTATGTAGTCAAAATAACGGTTCACCTGGAATTAATTCATACAAACCTTGTAAAGAAGAAAAGAAATATATTCTAAGCATACAATCATAATAGTAAAACCACTAATACACTATAGTCTTATGGGTGCTTTTAACTAAACTTGAAAAGTATACTAACTATATGTGTAGTGTAGTAATTTGTAGACCTTATTTTCCTTCAGACAGCAGGATGACATTTGCCCATACAAACAATTTTAGAAGAAAGTGGCCCAGCCCATCACACATGTGCACCTCCTCACTAATTTCTGTATTAACCCAGTCTTTACCTAGGCATGAGGCTTTCTTGCAAAGGCTGCACCTTGCGCCGGTTCCCCTAGCAGGCTGATGCTTCAGAAGATGCTGCTTGGGAACAATTCTCTAACACCAAAGTTCGTGTAGTTCCCTGGAGTGAGTGTTAAAAAGCGGTCATTCTCTCATTTGCATGGGGACAAGCCAATGAGATTGACTGACCACAATGACAACAGTAGCGGAAGTGACATAATGCAGCAGCAGCTCCTCTGCTACGACGCAGGAACGGAATATATGACGTTACAACGCAAACAATTATAACGCATGCTTTTACAACGCGGTTTTTACATCGCAAACTACCATTACATCGCATGATTTTACAACGAATGCCATTACAACACATTTTTTAAAACTACCATTACAACGCATTCCATTACAACACATTCCATTACAACACATACCATTACAACGCATACCATTACAAGGCATAATACTTTTAGGGCAACAGCAGGGTAAGTGATGGATGATGTAGGGGTAAAAATTACTATTCCCACTCCAGTGAGTGCAACAGCAGTGTATGCTTTGGATAGTGTAGGGGTAAAAATTACTATTCCCACTCCAGTGAGTGCAACAGTAGGGAAAGTGTTGGATAGTGTAGGTATAAAAATTACTATTCCCATTTACCCCAAAACCCATACCCACCCTAAAACTAAATGATCTCTATTACTCACCTTATAATGCTTTGTAATGGCATGCGTTGTAATGGTATGAGTTGTAATGGTATTAATTGTAGTGACATGTGTTGTAATGGCATGCGTTGTAATGGCATGTGATGTAAAGGCAGTTGCATTGTAACAGCAGCGTTGTAAAAGCAGGACGATGTAATGACTGCGTTGTAATCGATGTTTCCCGCAGGAACGTCGCCCCACTTGAAAAAAGGAAAATTAAAATGATAATAATGCAATCTTATTATCATTTAATTTTTCCGTACTGCACAAGTTTGGTTTTTAGTGCTGGGTGGGGTGGGGCTCGGCTGTGTCACAGGGGGGAGTGGTTGATGCACCATAAGTGTGGATGACGGTTTTGCCAGCCGTCTTTGGACGGCCATACCATCATGCGCACCATAGCATTTTTCCACCCGGCTGTGCTGTACTGCTGAGTGGAAAACTGGCCCAGGCTCCCAGTCCCTGTCTGAGCGGCAAACTAGGCCTTTCTCTGCTGTTGTGCTGGTGACAGAAGCTTGTGATTGGCTAGGTGAGTCTGGGGGCCTGTGTGCGTCCTGCTTCTGTGCGTCGTGGATAGAAGAAGGATGGAGGAGAGGCGGCAGCCAGCAGGTAAGTGAATTGCTTTTTCTACCCTCCTGCCTCACCTGTACTATTCAGTAGCAGCCGCCACTGACATTATGCACTTTTTGACATTAGTGATATCACAGGGATTAAGCCTTTTCTCACCCTGAACCCCTCAACAGCATGCTTATTGGTGCTGCTTAGGGGTTAGTAGAAGGGTAAGTAGTGGAAACTACACAAGGAGCACAGGGCTCTAATACCCCTGTTCGTTTTCTGTTTCTGCCACTGACTTCACGAACCCTGTGTCAAGGGGTACCTCAGGGTAAGCTGGGCCTAGCAAGGAACGTGTCTAATTTCTTTAATATATATGTTATCATTACAGAAACATACATTGAAATACATACCACCCGGCACACACTGTCTATGTGTCATTGACATTATGCACATCCCGCTCCCACCTACAGAGTCATAGATTTAGAAAACAGGGGGAATACAGAATATATAAGCAGAGCAACTGGACATTGTGGAAGAGCAAACTCACTTTTCCCTCCATCACAAATTCCCAAAAATGGCTCACCGAGTTCAACGCTCAGCGCTGATATCTGTAAGTCATAACTTCCTGCTAAGACTTAATCTGCCTTTAATCTTTCAGAGTCAGAAACTCAGTGGCATTAAGCTGGCTAATAGTTATGTTTGTTGTTTACATATTCTCATTGATAGTTTTCCTTTTAAAATTTTAAATATTCTTTTAAAATTCATACCACCATGAAACTGTTCAGAAGTGCCAAATTGGGAGGCATGATCGAATTTTAGAATGCTGAAAAATTACCATTACGAGGTTCCCCCACCGCTTTCTGAAGAGCACTTTAATAAAGAGGGGGGTATCGTTACTGTTCATGTATCACCAAATATTGCTCCATCACTCACAACCCAGGGCTGCACAAATACTATCCATGTTGCACCAATGGGCGGATTTAGAGCGGAGTCATATTTAATGCGTCGCGAGGTAATGAGGACAATGCAACTGCAAATGTCCGAGAACTAGCCTGCCGCAAAACAAGATCTGGCGTTGCACCGAGGCGCAAAGGCTATTGACGATTGTCTTTCATGACTATTGCACTTGAGGGTCTTGTAAACTCACCTTCTCTCAGACCAAGGATGCATGGGATGGTAAGGATTGTTTTCAGGATGTTTCCATGTATTACGTGTAGAAAACTCATGCAATGCCCCCCCAACCTTTACCCTTAGTTTGCTCCTGCTTTCATCTTGAGTTAGTATACCTAGCAATTCAAGGGAATGATACTTTGCATTACTTCAGTTAGTATGGTTTTGGGTTGATTCCTTGAGTTGTTGATGGAGTGTTTGACTCTTTCCCATCCCAGAAAACCCACTTTTCATACATTGTGAGGGTTGCGCACTACTTGACTTTATGTCATTGAGCACTGTGCTCGCTGAGACTTTAGGCACAAACAACATTTATGCATTAAAGCTGATAACCATTATCATTCATCTTGCTTTCAATCATGAGTGTCCTTATAAAACTTTAGTAAATCTGGAGCTATGCTCCCTATTTAGAGTTTCATGGATGGTATACTCCGTCAGAACGTGATGGATATCCCGTCCACGACAAGTGCCTTCGGATTTAACGCACTTGTAATATGGCAGAGGGGATATACGCCACGTTTATGATGGAGTATCCAGTCAGTGAAACTTTAAATAAGGCCCTAAGTCTCTTACCTGAACCTGGAATCTGGAATGATAATTGTACATGTCACAACTGCTGATGAGTACAAATATTTATTTCTCAATTTTCAATGGCATTTTAATTCTTGTGTCCCTATTGCATGATTATGTATTGCTGCCCTTACCATAAACTGCTCGGTATACAAGTTGCAAAATGAGCCAATCATTTAAAAAGAAATCATAAAAAATACTTTTACAATTGAAATAATTTCACAAGCAAGAGCAATGAAATAGGGATAACTGGTTGACAAATGTTCATTAATGTGCACTGCTTGTCAGCCAACACCTTCTATGTGTCCCACAAAGAGGTACGGATGTAGAAAGGATCAAGTTTTGATCAGAGATTCTTTCTGTGATCTGGTATCTTGATGGGATCCACAAATCCTCCTTAGTAAGGTGTAAGTGCTGCGTTTCGACCCACTAACAGACAAGTAAATATTTTCGGGGACTTCCTCAGGGCAGGTCCATGTTGTCTTGTATGGAACGTCTGTTTGGTTTGGGAAGTCTCTGGCATGGTGCCCTAAACTTCTGTTGCATGATTTATCCACGGCTGCTTGGTATACTTGACACTATGCGTAACCTGCAAAAGACATTATTGCCTGACAGGAAGAAGATGTGAACTAATGCCTGAGAGTTATTGACATGTATTACATAATCCAGGGCACTGTGGTGCCACCTCTTGATAAAAGGAGTGGCTGGTGGTACTTCCTTGAACATGATAAGCCTGTGTTTGGAGAACTGAAAATGAAAGTGTGTAATATATAAATGTGTGTATTTTCCTAAATAGACAGGCTGATGCGTAAAGGCAAAAAGCAGATATCTAAATGATAATCAGTACCTCTTTTTTAAAACCTAGCACATAAGATTAGTGTAATCTGTGTAAACTGTCTGCTGGCCGAAACTGCAAAAATTCTGTAAAGGAAACAACAGCACTTCTATTTAGCCTGTAATACCAGCCTAACTTAGCTGTACAACCTGTGATTGTGAAATTTGTGTCTTTTTTATTTTTCCACCCTCTTTATTCAAAGAAGATTCACAGTCATAACTTATAATTGAGATGCTACTTCCAGGGGGCAGTAGAAGTGAGGATAGATTTTATTGTGGATGAAAAAAGCACACAAAATGTAATTTTCTGAACTGTCTGTATTGATTTTACATTTTTGGTGGAAATTGTGCTGAAAAGTAAACCATTTTGCCACCATTTTCATAAAAACTCCTAAAAATCATTCAAGAAAGGGTGATTCTGCTACACTCCTGTAGCGAGAAGGGTAAACTTTAACACGCTAAGAAAGTACTGGAATATTTTATGAATGCATTTTAGGAGCTTATGGCTTGTTTGCAAAGTTATGTGGAAAAACGGGCTGTAAATGGCATTATTTTAACGCATTTTTTCAACATTTTCTCCGCAAATTTCACAGATCCTCTTCAAGCATTGGGGCTCGTTTGCTTAATTTGCTGGCTACCTGCAATTGACAAACTGTATTATGCCCCATCACTTTCAAAGATCTACAGCCATCAGCATTCACTTTGTAGCTTTATGTCTTGACAATGCCCCCTTTAAGCCCTACAATGCCTTCTCCAGCCACTCAGGGGCGTAGCTTTGAGGGGGGTGTTTGGGGAATTACATGCCCCTAATAAATGTATTTATGTGATAAATAGTTGAGTACAGGTGCTTTTATTCAGGTATGGTGAGGTATCTGTCAGATTTCACCAGGAATCTTTACACACAGAGACTAAAAACACACAAACACTCTCCCTCTTTCTGTTTGGAAAGAGAAAGAGAATGAAAATAATGTTGGTTATTTCACATAATAATGTTTTCTCACTTAGTACCACTTCCAATCTGCATCACTCTCCCTTTACACTGCCGCTTAAGCCCCTCTTGTGCCTCCTGCTACCTGTATAATGTATTTTAACATTATGGGGTATATTTACTAAGATTTTGCGCAGTGTTTACGTCACTTGGATGCAAAATCATTTTTTCTCAATTTACTTTCTATGACAAATTTTGTTTTGCGCTGGAAATTCACTTGAAAGTGATGCAAAGCAGCACACAGAGCTGCTTTGCATTACTTAGCGCCAAGGAGGCGTTAAATGGGTGATGCATGGGCGTTCATGGGGAGGAGAGTACCATATCTTCGTAAATATGGCGCTCTCCTGCTCTCTCCTCCACACACAGCCCAGCATTTATGGCTGCTGCGCTGCATGAGAATTTGGTATAAAGACCCCCCATGTGTCAGCGTGATTGTTAGGAAATCTAAAGTGCCCCCCCTCCCCCCGCAGGCCCTCCCCAATCTTACTGACTAAGGTTTACTCCTGTAGTCATGCCATCCCAGGAAATGCCTGTTCTAATACTGCTCTATCTCATAGCACCATTTGTCATTCTCACGAGGAACCCCCTGTCTTTTGCCCCTTCAGTTCCGGTTTGATGTCACACAGGTTAAAGGTCATGCTTTACGGTTCAGCCCCCATTGGGAAATTTGGCAGTTGAATCCTCTGCTACAAGACTCTCCCAACTTCTGCACCCCTTCCCATCATGCACCTCGTCCGGCATAGCTCCCGTGAATCCACTCAATGAGGAAAGGAGAGGAATGGTTCCATGACAGCAGCAAGCGTGCATCTGACCAGTGCTGTTCTAATGGTCTTTGATGACGCAGGCAGACGCAGCACCATCATGACTATGGGCCCAGTACGAATTCTTACAGGTTCATACGATGCTGTCAGTCAGAAGACCGGTATCAGGCCCACGTCACCCTCATCACTGTTGCCCTGACTTCCCACTAAAATAAAGCAGAGATATCCCAGCTATTTCCATGGACCTAGCACAGTTTCCCTCAAACAAAGCTACAACCCAACAACTGCATCATACTGACAATGCACACCACTGCCACCCACCTCATCTGAACCTCTGTTGCAAAAAAATAAGGCAGTCCCGGCAATGGAGAAGAGGACATATGAGCAAATGGTCCAATCACTGGCCAGTGCGCAAGGCCCTGCTCAGACCCGCTTTCCTGGCCTGTCCATTTACACCTCCTGCAAGAAGCATCTTAAATGCCCGTGAATGAAACCGATTAAAAATGGCACCAGGCGAAGGGGTCCACTCCAAAATAGTCCAAGTCAATGGATTAAGAGGGTGACACCCACAACTCCAAAATGCCTCATACCAGAAAAACCCACTAAAAAAGGAATAAAATGCCCACCCACAGGACATTTGTGTATGTTCCAGGTGATGTCCTTGTAGACTCGGTGGTGTCCAGTCACCAGTGCCTGGTCCTGGCTGAGATGACACAGTCCCGTTAAATTGAGTTCTGTGAACAGGACTGCTCTTAGAGAGTGATATGGGAGAGAATATCCAGGTCTGTCTGTACATGCAATAAGTGCACCGTGCAACGATATATATGACTTTTATTCTTATTACTAAGGGAATAAGCCTGCTAACTTTGTTTTACTGCATTAACAGTATCCTCTGGCTGTATGTCTTACATTACTCTGTATTTGCACTCCATTCTAGATGAGCCCTGCTGTGAACCACCTGCTTGCAAGTGCTCTTATTTCACTTTTTCTGGTAGTAGAAGGGGAGGGTCCACACACTAGTGCACAGCAGTGGTTTCCCAATTACTTGGGGCTGCAGATTGTGGAGTGGCAGCAGCTGCAGCCACACCCACATAGAAGCATCAGCAGTGGCAGGAACATGAGCTTGCTTCCCTGGGGGGAGGGAAGTAAGTACGCAGTTGCAAGGGGTCATGTGAACACAGACGTCACACGCTCCTCACTTGTTTGAAGAAATGACGTGGTGTATGAAGTAGAGGGCACAAGGGGGATGCACAGTTGTCAGTCACTAGAAGAAATTATGCGGTGTACAGAGGTCAGAGCACTGAGGCAACACAAAGTCATCAGTCATCTGAGGAAAGGGTGTGGTGTACAGCGTTCAGAGTACTGAGGCAACACAAAGTCATCAGTCACCTGAGGAAAGGATGTGGTGCACAGAGGTCAGAGCACTGAGGCCACACAAAGTCATCAGTCACCTGAGGAAAGGATGTGGGGCACAGAGGTCAGAGCACTGAGGCCACACAAAGTCATCAGTCACCTGAGGAAATGATGTGGTGCACAGAGGTCAGAGCACTGAGGCCACACAAAGTCATCAGTCACCTGAGGAAAGGATGTGGTGTACAGAGGTCAGAGCACTGAGGCAACACCAAGTCCTCAGTCACCAGTAAGAAAGAAGGGAGATCAGGCGGTAGTTTGCTAGCTGGATCGGGTCAACTGAGGGTTCCTTTAGAAGTACTTTTACTGCTGCGTGTTACCAGGTCTCTGGGAACATTGAAGTGATGATGAAGGTGTTCAGGATGAGTGTTTACTCCAGTATTGGAGCTTTCATAGATTCACATGCCTGAATCATTCCCCGTCGTCGAGACGGGAGTCTCCGGTACATAAAAAAGCATTGCTTAGCAGTATAACCAACAGAAAAAAGGCCTAGGCCCATTTTCCTTTGCACCCCATAACCATCGTTATGTAAAAAAGGACTAAACTTGTCTCTGAACCAATCAGAGCCTCTCACCCTCTAGAACCCTCCTGAGAGAACCTTCTGCCCCTCAGATTTTCTACCGCACGTTGTGCTAGGGAGTCTCCTTTGAGCTCTGCTCAAATTCTACAGTTGGTTCTAGATTGGAGAGGTTTTTCAACTGATTTTTCTTCATCATCTTCTGGAGAATGGCTGACAAGGAGAAGAAGGGTTTGTTTAGAGCCTGTGCCACCTGTTCAAAGAAGAGGTTATATACTGATGACCCTCATAAAGATTGTATATACTGCCTTTACCCACACCATCAGGCGAAGGAGTGTAAGGTATGTCGTACGTTTTCTAATAAAACTCTGAGGGATCGTGAAGGTAGACTGTTAATTTGGCTCCAAAAACTTAAGACTAGGAAGGACGTCGTGTCTAGTGACAGTGATGAGGCGTCAACTGCTTCAAGGAGGTCTCAGAAAAGAGGTAGATCTACTCAGGCTCATACCTCAGGGGAAAAACCTGAGAAGGCTCTTAAAAAGATCACGTCTGGGTCTTCAGAGCGCAGTCCCTCAAAATCTCCTCAAATTATGGAAAAGGAGAGCAAAGGTCATGCTTCAGGGGTAAAACATTCAAAAAAGACGAGTTCAGAGCCTTCAATATCACCCCTTAAATTTAAACATTCGCTTAAAAAACCAGCCTCTACATCGCCTGAAGAGAAATTAGAAAAATCTACATCGTCGACGGGATCGTCGACTAAGAAAGTAGCGTCGTCGACGAAAAAAAGTGAGGTAAAGATCACTATTAAACCTATACCCTCGTCGACGATGGCATTGTCGACGGCAGTGTCGATGACGAGAGCGGCGACGACGGCGGCAGTGACAACGACCACAACTACTCCATCGACGGGATCGTCGATGACAGTGACAACAGAATCGACGACAACGGCGACGATGACAGCAGCGTCGACGGCGGCATCGGCGACGACGGTGTCGTCGGCGATTTCGATGGCAATCTTGTCGTCGGGCTCATCGACGAGAGAAAAAACCCCAGAAAAATGGGATTTTACCAGGAAAAGGAAGATTACCCCAGACATTACATCTCCTAGTAAGGTAACACCTCTGGTTCCATCCCACTTGTTGGAGGAAGAAGACTCGCTGGAGGAAGATAATGAGGGTCCTTTTGGCTTTGCAAGTAGCCCCTCTCAGTTACATGTTAAATGTCAGGAAGATGACTGGGAGGATGATTATGGGGGTTATCAAGACCGTCCCCAGCAACACTATCAGCAAGAGATGGTGAGTGTTCCATCTTCACTACTGACTGATTTGCAGTTCATGTTGGATGACTATAAAAGGAGGCATCCTTTACCTCATTCTTCCCAAAGGATTCCAGTGACTACATCGCACTCTGTTCCATGTACACCTGTGCGAAGACAAGAGGTACCGGTTCCCGTGCCTATATCACCATTGCCACAACCGGCTCTAGACACATCTGACGATGAGGAGCAGGAAGAGGGGAGATAACGGACCCTAGTAAAGAATGGGATGATTATCTGATTCCGTCCCCTTCATCTCCTTCACCGAGGCCTGTTGATTCTCCTCCGGAGGACATCGGGGGTTTCATAACCTTATGGAGAGGGCCGCACAGAGATTTGCGCTCAATATGTCATCGGACAAAACAGAATGCTTCTTATATGATTTCAAGGAGCCGTTTCGCAAGACAGTTCGATCTCTTCCGATTGTTAGTCATCTCTGGGAAGAAGGTCTCAAGGTTATGGAGACACCGGCAACGATTACTCCAGTTCTTGCTAGACTGGACAAGAAATATAAAGCGCCCTTGGATGCTCCGGTTTGTTTACTAGGCCACCCCAAGCCGGACTCCGTTATAACTCAAGCGGCTCAGCAAAAATCGAGGAATCCGTCCGCTACAATTTCAACGCCTCCGGACAGAGAGGGTAGGCGCTTGGATAATGCGGGGAAGAGGCTTTCGTCCATGTCTGCCCTTCTGGTCAAGGCGGCGAATGCCCTGGCCATCCTGGGCAGGTATGATAGGCAAATGTGGTGCGACCTATCGCCTTACATAGACAGGAAGCCAGGAAAATCCTCCTGGAAGGTGAAAGGACTTCGGCTGAAGTCATAGATTGCGCAATGGACATTGCGACCACGGCCTTCAGATCTTTAGGAGGAGCGGCTGTTTTGCGCAGACAAGGATGGCTGAGAGCAACATCTTTTAGGCCTGAAGTCCAGAATAAGATCTTAGACCTTCCCTTCAATAGAGAAGATCTGTTTGGGAAGCATATTGATGAGGCCTTACAGAGTATCAAGAAAGATACAGAAACAGCTAAATCTCTGGGAACATTGCAATATAGAAAAGTTCCTTTTCGTGGCTCAAGAGGTAGGGGCCAAGCCTCCTATAGAGGGGGTTACCAACAAAGCCGGTATACTTCCTACTCCACATCATCTCAGCCATACCGTCAACAATATTCACAGAGACAAACAGGAGGTTTCACAAAATCTACTCATAGAGGTCGAGGAGGTCGTCAAGCTTTCTAATTCTGGTGACACCTATTCCTCGTATGTCGCATGTTCCCCATGGTGGAAGAATTTCCTATCATCTTCAAGATTGGCAGCAAATAACGACGGACCAATGGGTCCTCAACATAATACAATTCGGTCATACTCTAGAGTTCCTGGAAATTCCCCCTTGTACTCCATCAAGATTTCAAGAGGTCAAGTATTTGCATCAGATGCGTCAAGAAATTCGGACAATGCTCCGAAAGGGAGCAATAGAACCGGTACCGAATTCCCAGAGAGGAAGGGGATTTTATTCCCGTTTTTTTCTGATCAAGATAAACGTTCTCCAATGGCACCCCATTTTGGATCTCAGATCCCTAAATACTTACCTCAAGGATCAATCCTTCAGAATGATTTCCCTCCAAGATATTCTGCTGCTATTAAACCCAGGGGATCATATGACCAAACTGGACTTACGAGATGCGTATTTTCATATCCCAATCTATCCTTCACACAGGCAGTACCTTCATTTCGTGGTGGCCGAAGATCATTACCAATTCAAGGTACTTCCTTTTGGTCTGAAATCAGTCCCGAGAATTTTTACAAAATGCCTGGCTCCAGTGGCAGCGGTTCTAAGGAGACAGAAACACCAAGTATTTCCTTACCTCGACGACTGGCTAGTCAAGGCTCCATCGGCAGCGTCAGCCCGGTCGTCAACAAGGGCTTGCGTGGAACTGTTTGCCAGATTGGGTCTGACTCTAAACGAGGAGAAATCAACTCTTCAACCGTCAAGAAATATCACCTTCTTGGGAGCAATTCTGGATACAGAGGTAAACAGAGCGTTCCCCTCCAAGGAGAGACAGCGGGGAATAATATCTCTATCACAGGCTTTTATAAAAAGAAAGTCTCTTTCAGTACGCAAGTACAAATCATTGCTGGGAAAGATGTCATCTTGCATTCCCCTCGTACCTTTCTGCAGGCTAAGGATGCGTCTGTTACAAGAGCAGCTAGATCTTCAATGGCATCAAGCGACAGGATCCTTCGAAGATATACTCAGCGTAACGCCAATCATGGTTCACGCGGCAGCATGGTGGACCCGGAAACGGAACATCTTGCAGGGTCTTTCTTTCCTGACTCAACCAGTTCCATTAGTGGTGACGACAGATGCGTCCTTGGAAGGCTGGGGAGCATTTCCTTCAGGATCTGCAGGTCAGCGGTCGCTGGAAATTGAGCGAACAGCAATTGCATATCAACCTCTTGGAGCTCAAAGTCGTCTGCTTAGCATTGTTGGCATTCCTGCCAAGGATTCAAGGTGCAGCCGTGTTAATAAGAACAGACAACACAACAGCTATGCACTATTTAAACAAGCAGGGAGGAACAAGATCATTCTCCCTATCTCGAGAAGCCCAGTTGATATGGGAATGGGCTCTACGACACTGAGTATCCATTACAGCGGAACATCTTCTAGGGGACCAGAACACCAAAGCGGATACTCTCAGCAGACTGAAGTCTGTCTGTCACGAATGGGAGATCGACAACGAGATTTTGAACAACATCTTCCAGAAATGGGGAACACAGACAGTAGACCTCTTTGCAACAAGGGAGAACAGAAAATGCTGGTTCTTCACAAGCTGGCTTACCCAACGGGGATCTTGGGGGAATACGTTTTTGATGGCATGGTCAGGCATCTTTGCCTACGCCTTTCCACAAATTCCCCTCCTGCCTCGGGTTCTTATGAAGATAAAGAAAGAACCATGCAGGATAATCCTGATAGCTCCGTGGTGGCCCAGACAACATTGGTTCGCGGAGCTTCTTCTACTGTCGGAGGAGCGCCCGATTTGCCTGCAGCCGATACTGTCTCTTCTGACGATGTTCCAGGGGTAAGTTCTTCATCCGGATCTGAAATCACTGCATTTAGCAGCCTGGCTCCTGCATACTGCGAAATTCAACATCTGAACATCCCAACGGAGTGCAGGAAGATTCTATCTAGAGCCGGAGCGGACAGTACAAACAAAACATACCGGATGAAGTGGAAGAGATTCTGTTTATGGTGCAAAAGGTCTAACATTCATCCGCTGCATTCGGAAGCTCACGAGATTATTCCATACATCTTGCTTTTGACTAAGTCAGGTTTGGCTCATGCATCTATAAAGGTACACCTAGCTGCAATTTCACGCTTCAGAAGAACTGCTCCTGGTCCATCTCTGTGGTCTGCTAGAGTCATCAAACAATTTATGAAAGGATTGTTCCGAGTTTTCCCTCCAGTAAACCCTCCACCACCTCTCTGGCAATTGAACATTGTTCTTTCCCAGTTAATGAAACCGCCCTTTGAGCCAATACACAGGGCAGAGCTGAAATTCCTATCGTGGAAAGTTGCGCTTCTCATTGCGTTCACTTCAGCCAGGAGAGTGGGGGAAATTCAGGCTCTCACGGTCCAGGAGCCTTTCTTACAATTCAAAGAGGACAGAATAATACACAGGACTAATCCAAGATTCATTCCAAAAGTTCCAACTGACTTTCATCTGAACGAACCATTAATTCTCAAACGAATTTTTCCTCAACCAACAACAGCGGCGGAAAGAGCTCTCCACTCGCTGGATGTCCAGCGTTGTTTAAAGTTCTATTTGCAGAAAACTAAGCCTTTCCGAAAGTCTTCACAACTTTTTGTTGCCTTCAGCGCAACCAGCAAGGGTTTCCCTTTGTCAAAAAGGGGAATTGCCAGATGGATTTCCAGTGCGATAGAGTATTGTCATCAGGCAGCTGGGCGTCCTCTGAATACACGAGTCTGTGCACATTCGACAAGAGCAGTCTCCACCTCTACTGCTTTATTTGCGGGTGTGCAGATCCAGGACATCTGCAGGGCGGCGACCTGGACGAATACTGCTTGGATACGGCCACAGGAAGAGATATGGCGGTGGGAGAAGCGGTGCTGAGGAACCTTATCCAGTAACGGTGAGCCTTCTTTATCATCCCTCCTTCCTTTGTTATCTACTTTTGCACATTTTATTGTTCTTTATTGTATGAAATGCAGTTTACAAAGTATTTTTAATTTGTGTGTTTTGGTTTAGAAATACTATTTTGATCACACTATATATGTTTCCTGGTTTCAGGGTCTGGATAACCAAAAATGTGCATCTATTTATTGCTCGCTATTCTGATTCAGGCATGTGAATCTATGAAAGCGCCAATACTGGAGTAAGAAAACAAGTTACTTACCTGGAAGCTTTCATAGATTCACATGCGACCCACCCTCCTCCCCTGAGTGGCTCACCTCAGATTTAGCACAGATAGCGTTATGGAACAAGTGCACGAAAATCTGAGGGGCAGAAGGTTCTCTCAGGAGGGTTCTAGAGGGTGAGAGGCTCTGATTGGTTCAGAGACAAGTTTAGTCCTTTTTTACATAACGATGGTTATGGGTTGCAAAGGAAAATGGGCCTAGGCCTTTTTTCTGTTGGTTATACTGCTAAGCAATGCTTTTTTATGTACCGGAGACTCCCGTCTCGACGACGGGGAATGATTCAGGCATGTGAATCTATGAAAGCTTCCAATACTGGAGAACTACAGTTACAGGTAAGTAACTTGTTTTCTTCTGGGTTCTTTTTTGGTTTTTGTGTTTGTGGGGTGCCAGGGAGTTCTCACATTCTGTAATCCATTTGTCGAGTTGCTTGACATCACAGTTTAGATGACTAGTGCTGTTGGGCTGGTTCATGCGGCAGATGTGGGACCAGTTTGATTCTGTGATGCTGATCCAGCAGTCTTTGACCTGATTGTATTTGTTCCTGCTATGCAGCTTTGCAGGCGGGCGGGGCTGCTTTGCTCTCAGAGCAGAGTGGTTTACCCACTCCTAAGCACATGACTGTTTGGCCAGTCCTCTTGTGCCGGTCAAACAGTCATGCACACATTACATGTTGTCCTTGCAGGCTGCATTACAGCCTGCGTGGACAAAATGCCCAGTCCCCCATTCGCTGGCTGAGTGCCGAACCACGGTGCTCAGATCAATCACAACGCTGCATTGCAGCATTGTGATTGGCTTAGGGGAGGGAGCCTGGCTGCTTCCTCTTCTGGCCCCGGAGAGGAGAGACTGAGACGACGTAGGAGAGAGTGGCGAAGAGGTACTTTTTTTTTTTTTCTTTACATCCCACCACCACCCAGCTCGGCCCACCACTTCCGATTAGTGCCAGCAGCTACTGGTACATGGGAATCACCAAACAGCTCCTGAACAGGCTCCAAACTATCCAAAATGCATGTGTTGTAAACATGTGTAGTAATGTCATACAGCCGCCACGGCACATCAGAGCCTCCTCATCTCTTCTTGAGCTCTGCAAGAAACTGAAGACCTGACTCTGAGAAATCTCACCTTGGGAGTCCACAGCCTACCTACCTGCAAAGCACCTGGATACACTCATAGGTGATTAATGCGCTATGCAAATAGACATAACATATCATAAAGGGGAAATATAGGCCCAACAAGTAGAGCATGCAGAGAGAGGGGAGAGGGGAGACAGCTATCTCTGGCTACGTTAGTCCTAAGGGGTATTTTACAACTTTAAGGGCTACATGCACACATGGGGGCCCCAAGATTTGCACTACACCTCACATTTCAAAAGCAAAATCAAGCATGCGTGACAAGCAGTGAGTGGAAATGATGAGAACTAGTCATAACAATGTTCATGGATCTATTTGGAAGAGCCAGAATATAGTCTCCCCACTGGTGTTCAAGTAAAAAAGCCTGTGCCCCACTTAAACATAATCATGTGCCACCCATGGTCGGTAGTGTCATGGCCTAGTCATGGCTAGATAGTCACTCACACTAACATGAGTGAACATCAATACCCCAAAAGAGTCTAAAAGTCTGATGGTGAATAACTGAGCCATATCATGTAGAGCTCAGATTAGGGAACATGTGACACAGGTCTCCTGCATCAGAAATATACAAGGTCTGCCAGAATTATAACATGATGAGCATGTTGCCATGAAGAAACTGAGTCAAGAGACTTTTGACCCTGCAGCCAGGCTGACCCTTCTCAAGTTACTGAAGGCAGTTGAACAGCACCTCAATCTACCTCTCGCTTTTCTGAGGCAGCTAAGCCAGAGTTATTTGTGGTTCCTGGACGTTCTCAGTTCATTGAGCAGTCCTCATGGTGGTCCTTCCAGTCAGCTGGGTCCCATGCTGCCTTCCTCAGCATTAGTTGCATTCCTCCTGGTGGAATCATCCCATATCCTCATGCAGGCAGCAATGTCTTCCCTTCCTTCCAGGTCCTGCAGCAAGGGAATTCTGCAGGCTTCCCAGATTTAGACACAATCTGGAAGGAGAATGGCATCCAGGCAGAATTTCCACTCCTGGACCAATGGGCCTCCTTTTCTTACACTGGTGTGTAAGCCTACTGAGTGCATTGTTAATGAAGACTGGCTAAGCACTTCCTAAGGTATGCGATCCCATCCTCCTCCAATGTCCAAAGCGGACTCACTGAGCCAATCGGAGGGCGTTCAATTTTCAAAACACTCAAGTCTCCTATTTCCTCTGCTGTTCGCCAAATGTATCTACTTCCTGGCCAATGTCCACACTGTGATTATTTTGAACAGGCTCAGCTGTGATGAATAGTTGTCTTGTGTGGAGGCTTCATTGTCAGGGAAGATGGAAGCAAATCAGGAAATACTGGAAGGATGGGTTTAACCAAGCCAAAGGTAACCTGCATCAAAACAAAAGCAATAGGTTGGCTGCCTTTCCCACGCTCGAAGTCCATACGTTTTATGAAAGGGTAGGCGAGTATATGTATGCAGGCTAGGATATCCGAGATGGACATCACCAGTCCGAAATAAAAGCGAAGGCCATCTTGTGAAACACACACACGGGTCCAGTGAACCTGAGCACTTACCAGTCAAGTTACAGGCCTACAGATCCATCCAAAAGAATAATTCTTCATCTACATATCAAATAAGAGGACCCAAAAACCCCACCTACAGCGACTGAATATCTGTATTCCAGGGGAGAAACGGAAGGCAGTATTTTCACAAAGGTATGGATAAAAAGGCCGTATCCTCTGACTACCCATTCACTGCTACCCCTGTCAGTCACCCCAGAGTCCAGGATGAGAAGGCAATAGCCACTCACAATCACAATAGTGCACAATATAGTAGTCCCTGTCAGTAGAGCAGAGTTCTGACTGCTACAAAATCAACTGTAATAGGGAGCACGTCCAATGGGCTTGCACGTTTGCCACATCCAAGGGATTGCACGGTTGTTGAGCTCACTGGTGGAAAGTGTGGGGATGTCCAGCATTGCACAAGGGAAGAGCATAAACATTTTTTACCAAAGCCATTCCGAGGACTTTTATCCCTACACACAGTTGCCAAGTTTCCCAGGTCCATGCAGGATGTGCTGCTCCAGGCCAGGTTTTTTCCTTTGAATTTTGGGACTTGCAGTCCTGATTTGTAATGGATTAAACAGGACTACAAGTACCAAAATGCAAAGAAAAACAATGCAATAGGTCTCGCATTCATGCAAGTTGAAGCTATTGGCATTGTAAATGACAATGTGTTTTATTTATGTTTCAAAAACCAAAACATATGCCAATACCTCAAACTTGCGTAAATGCGAAACCTGTTGCCTTGCAAATGCTTGTTGTTCATGCTGGTGGGGAGCTATCTGCAGCTTCACACCTAGAGGTCAGTGTGATGGAGGGAAACAAAGGCACTCCGATTGTTATGACCTCACAGGTACTTAGGAAGAAGAAAAACAATGGTTTGGAGGGAGGGGATTTCATTTTCTACCTTCTTTCTGTCAGAAGTGCTCTTTCCCTGTAAGAATGTCATATGTATCTGTCTGCATGAGTAAATACACCAATAAACATTTAAATGGCACTTGCTAATTTTTCTCTCATTCATTTTAAACGCTCCTCGGCCCGAGGGAGGGTGTCAGAGCGCTTTAATTGCACAAATATTGTACGTGTGCAATAACTCATACAAGTTGTAAGTCAATGTGCAGGGAATGCTAAATATGACGGTCCCAGGTGTAGCTGTCCCATATCATTAGGGCCATTAGAATTATGAGTTTGCAGCAGTGACGTTTTCTTTCATAATAAAGGATTTGCCACATAATACAGCATCTGCTGCATAACCTGCAGGTTTTACACACACAAAAATTGCTCATACAGATCAAAAGTTACTAAAAATGCAGCAACACGTGCTGCTGCGCAGTGGAAGGACTTTTGCAAAAGTTAACTGGTCTACTTTCTGTTGCTCATTACTGTATTTTGGTGGTAAAGTGGTACTTATGATGTGAAACCTTTGCTCAGGCAGTGTTAACCTGTGTAAAAATGACAAAATAAGGAGGCAATGCGCATTTTGGGCCGCATAATTTGCCTTTTCTTTGCGCACCATTTGGTCTTTCCCTGCCGCATAATTCTAGTGGCCTTGTAAATCATCTATACTGGTAGAAATTACATGTGAGAAACGCAAAGTCAGGATTTAAAATGTGCGTGGGGGTCCAAAGGGTTTGGGACTATCTTTGCTAGTATGCATTTATCACTACCCAAAGAAGCCTTATAAAAAAGTAAGGATTGAAGAAAACAACAGTGCGTTTCTTGCAGTTTGCGTGCAGTGGTTTGGGGCTGGTTTATAACCCACTGTGCTGCTGTACAAGGAATGTACATTATGACCTGCGGGTGACACAAGTACCTCTGCGACAAAAGTCGGAACCCACTGAACCACCTGAATAAAGTCGAAATCAGTGAGCTGCGTTATACGTTGTGCTTTACAGCAGGGACATGAACCGTCTCGGCTGTTTTATGATGACGCAGACCCGTGACTGGCCTGCACACAGATCTCTGCAGCAAGTGCATTAACCACTGGCAGGGCTTTAAGTGGAATTAAATAACTGGAGGGGGTCTCTCACAGGGGGGTGGCCGCGGTAATTAAGGGCGTGGCTTAAAACACAAACTAGACATCTGTGCTTAGCATAATGTGCCACCGACTGGCATCGTGCTGCTTCTGTCGTTACAACAGGAAGAGAAGGGGAGTTCAGCAGATCCGAGTTGATTATTTCACTTCCGCTCTCATTTCCGGGCTTTTCAGGCTTCGAGACAACAACAGTGTCCCGTCATACACAAACCTTTCCTCCCCCCCCCTCTCCCCCGTCCTTATCAGAAGCTCCTAACCGGGCACTCCAGTGCTATCAGTAAGGAATGCACACTCACCCAACAAACGACAAAAAATCCCCTAGCATCTGAAACATGAAGAACGAACTCCTTTCCTGTTCAATGTTGACTCTGGTTTCCCTACGCAAAAAAGCACATGCAATTTCACAGCATCCCTTCAAAACCCAGCCTCACGCGCCTTCCAGTTGCAAAGGGACAATGTTAACAGCAGAAACACAGGCTCGGTTTTAAGGATAAAATAAATACGTAAACACAAAGGCACTCACCTGAGGAAAACAAGCAGCACTGAAAGCGATCGCTTTCGCGATCCCTATTGTAAAAAAAAAAAAAACACCCGCGAGTGGTGCACGCGCGCGCCACTGCGAGCCATATGTCTTCAATTATCGTGCCCATGTCTGGGCACGATAATTGAAGACATATGGGTTTTGGTGCGCGTAACAAACACCAGTAGGCCATGGGCAGAGCAACGCGACCGCCTATGGCCTATTGCGTGTTCTGTTACAAAACAACACGCACTCCAAGCCCAATCAGAGAAGACCATAGGAAATGAACACGCACAAGCGTGTTTATTTCCAGGGTCCATTTCTAAAACCCCGTCACAAGGACTCTCGCTGCGCGAACACTGCTGCGCAGTGTAGCGCTAGGCGCGAGACCTAAAAAACGGTCGGATCACTTCGACGAAGTTTCGGAATACGACTTTCACTGCTTTCCTTGTTCCCATTTCCACTTCCACAGATTATCCCTTTCTTCTCTTTTCTTTAGCGCAGTGTTATGTTGTGAGATACTTTTTATCCTTAATTTGTTTAGTTGTCACTGTTTCCTTATCTTTCTCTTCCTCCTTTTTCTGCTTTACTCTCACTTGCTCAAGGTCAACTCTGAAGATGAAAAGTAAATCCCTGTCCTAAAAATGGGTTCCAGGGCCCTCTACCTCCAACTGCTTGCACAAATTATGCACTAATCCATTGCTCTTGTGTAACTGTGTGAATGGCATGTCAATGCCATGCGAAGCCTCCAATTGATCAAACCCATTGATGTCAAACCTGTTAATATACATTTTTCCATAGTTGTATGAACTTAAAGCAGAATATCTTGTGGAAAATTAAATTGGGGGAAAGAGGTGCAGCATAGACCGCTGACACATATGTAAGTGTGAAATAGGCCCCTTTTATTTAAACAGTTACACATCATAAAAGTCCCTGGACATTCTGCCTTACAAAACTAAAACTTCACTATACAAAAGTTCATCAACTAATTTCCTATCCCCCCCCTAATTGTCCCACCCCTCCACATACTATAAACCAACAAGTATTTAACTCATCATATTCTGCCCTACTGCAATTGTGACCTTTCTAACTTCCCCTACTGCTTATCAGTGGATCTATTAACATTTACAAAACATAACTTCCTAGAACGTAACTTTTACCTTCCTGCTTGGGTCTGGTATGAGCTTGTTCACACCCACCCTTTCAGCCTGGTTTACCCATGGCAACAACAAATAACATTATAAACCCATGCAAACTTCTCGGCCAACCACCAACCCGCACCTGTCTCAAAGCGACAACCATGCCATAACTCTTTTCCCCCATGCACCTGTACCAGACAAAAGCCAGTCAAACCTTAACTCGACTCCACAATATATTGTACACTCTGCCTATGCTAAGGGGTGGGGAGGAAACAAAATGGACCACCTGAAAATACTGGGCTCTATGACACCTGGCTTTCCCTAATTCCAGCCAGCTCTCTTTCACTTGTTGTTAGCCATTTGAGGCCTACTGCGGCCATGCCTTGCAGCTTGCTGTATATGTTGTGACAGTTTCGAGGGCTGATCCCAGCCACAGGGCATTCCTGGTCAATTTGCGGCCCCTCCCTCTGCCCACCCACTCGACCTGACGATCCGGAAGCTCCCCCGCGGGCCACAGGCCTAAGCAGTAGGGCAATATGCGCTGAAAGCGCTCCACTGATTTTGGCACAGTTAGACCCGGGATCCCTGGTTGGCTGAGGGAGGTACCTTAGGCCCAATAGGGACCTGCATTTCCACGTCAGGGAAAGGAAGGTCACCTTCTGAAATAGCCCCCGCTCACCCCCTTGGTAGCTTGGCACGAGCAGCCAGGCTTATCTTCAAGGCAAATGTGTAAAGTATTTGCAACCACGCTCACAGCAACCCAATGATGACACCACAAATAGACTCCACACAAGTTTTATATAAAATGAGTATACATTTTATATGAAAAGATATACAATAAGACCACACAATATAAATCCAACATATGAGTAGGTGTACTATCTCTCCTGGCTGGTTGTTAGGCCAACCAGCTCTTGTAAGTTCTGACGATATTAATGACCACTTCTAAACATTCCACTGTAATCATAATACCATGTTATGCCGTTCGTAATGCTAGAATCAGGCACTTGAGCAATGTAACAATAATGCAATGCGTAACGCAACAATCAGGTACATTGCAATGAAAAGATAATGCAATGCGTAACGCAACAATCAGGTACTTTGCAATGGAAAAATGATGCAATGCGTAACGCAACAATCAGGCACTTTGCAATGTAAACATAATGCAATGCGTAATACAACCACCAGGTACGTTGTTATGCAGAAATAAGGCAATGCGTAATACACTAATCAGGTAGTTCGTTATGCAGGAATAATGCAATGCATAATACGCTAATCAGGTAGTTCATTATGAAGAAATGATGCAATGTGTAATACGACAATCAGGTAGTTTGTTATGCAGAAATAAGATAATGCGTAATACACTCCGGCACCGATCACAGTGCCTTAGACGGTCTCTCCGCCACTCCTTCTGACTCACAGTCAGCCTCTGTCAACAGTTGCCCCCAACACGGGCATGGTGTAACAAAAAGTGCAGCTCCGCACTACGGCCCCGGAACTGCCACTCCATTGGCAATGCGGGCCGCGATACGAGCCGAAGCAGAGGCTCGCGCTGCTGGACTGAGAGAGAGGCCGAGAGTGTCTCCCTCCGAGCCTGCACCCCGCCCCAGGAGTCGACACACATTACCTGGGGGGCGCGAACTCACTCTCCTCTCCTCGTCCAATGACTTGGGCCTTCGATGCAATCCTTGTGAATTGGCAACGGCGGGCTCAGCTCCTCCGAGGCTGCCAGTCTGGGCTGCTACTGCTACGAAGATCTCAGGCTGCCACAGGTCACATGCACACAGTGTCTGAGACTCCCTTGAGCTTCGGGTGCACAATCACCAGGCACTCCACACGAAGGTCTCAGGCTGCATGAAGAACACGCGCACAGCGTCGCTGAGACTCACTTTAACTCCGGGGTGCATGATAACAAGGCAATCCTCACGAAGGTCTCATCCTGCACAAAGCACACGCACACAGCGTCGATGAGACTCACTTGGAATACGGGTGTGCACGATAACAAGGTAATCCTCATGAAGGTCTCATCCTGCACAAAGCACATGCACACAGCGTCGCTGATCCTCGCTTGGTCTCCAGGTGCCCACGATCACAGGGCACTGCTTATGAGGGTCTCAGGCTGAAAAAAGCACACGCACACAGCATCGCTGAGACTTTCCTAGAGACTTTTGTGTTCCTGAGTTTCCGCAACAGGGAGCCAGCTCACCTTGGGCCCTTGGGGAGAAGTTACTTCAGGACACAGCACAGCAAAGTCCTTTCAAGCAGGGGGACACAGCACACAGCAAAGTCCCTTTAGTCTTTCTTTGGTTAAAACAGTAAACTGCAGGCCAGCCCCAGAACACACAGCAATGGTCAGTCCTTTCCTTCAGTTGTTTCTTCCTAGGCAAAGGTTCATCTTGACCACGAAGTAGCTCCAGTTTTGTTCAATCTTGATCAAGCCATTCTCCAAAGTTCAGGGGCTTCAGCTCTCATAGTTATACCCCTCAATGGCTTTGAAGTCTTTGTATTGAGGGGGCACTGACCCCTGTTCAAACCAGTTCTGGGTGCTTCCCTGCCAGTGACACCTTCTTCTTTTGATTAGTGGGGGTCTGGACTCTCAATCACTTAGCAGGAGAAGGGACAATTGTTTTATAGCAGCAACCCAGACCTCTTCACCTCTAGGGGCTACTCTTCCCCCTACACTCCAGATTCAGGTCAGCCTCTTGCTGTCTCACCTGCTCCCCTGGGTCAAGACATTCCCCACATCCTATCACTTTCAAATCCAGACAGTAAATCCACAACCAGGCAAAGACACACAGAAATGTTAGAGCACAAAAACCCAGCCAATTCTCATGTAAAAACCACCTTCATAAAAAGATGTGTTATTAATTTGTGAGTTCAGGCACACTAAACTTCACCTCTCCACCTTAAGCCTTTGGGGAAGATAGACTGGAAAACATATTACACAGCCTCCCTATTCTGTCCTATGGGCAAGGTGGCCTTTCAACAGTGAAAAACGAAATGGAGATTATTTCACTGTCAGGACATGGTACACACCTTAGTACATGTTCTACCTTTCACATGCACTGCACCCTGCCCAGGGGGTACCTTGGACCTACCATAGGGGTGTCTGATGTGCATAGAAAGGGAAGGGTAAGGTCTGGCATGTGGGTGCACTTGTCAGAACAACATGGCAGTTTAACAAACTGCACGCAGGCACTGCAGTGGCAGGCCTGAGTTCTCTTTTTAAGGCTACTTGTGTGGGTGGCACAAATAGTGCTGCAGGCCCACTAGTAGCATTTGCATTACAAGCCCTAGCACACATAGTGCACTTTACTTGGGACTTTACTAGTAAGGCAAACATACTAATCATGGACAACCAATTACCATTACACTTTATACAGGGAGCACTTGCACTTTGACCCTGTTTAGCAGTGGCATAGTGTCCAAAGCATGTAAGTTGGCAACACCAAATATATCACAGCACCAAAAACAGAGGAGGTAGAGGCAAAAAGTCAGGGGTAATCATGCCAAGAAATGCCAGATCTAACACACACTCTCCAGGTGATGCCCCTACCGCCCGCAAAGCATGCTCAGGGCACACTTCGTACATACGAGTGGCCTCTACATTCTACCTGCTGATTCTGCCTCTCTTCACCACCTTGCCTTCCTCAAGACTATCTTCATCATAGTCCGATTCTGTGCAATCGACCAATTCCTCTGCAACCGCCCATCCAGGGCGTGTGCGGAACCATCATCTGATAGGGTACATTTCTCCCTTCCCCGGGGTAAAATGTTACCTTTTTCTGAGGGGACATGAGAAACGCCCTCCCATGTGCCCCATTGCTGCAGGTTGTTATGACCCGTTTGTCCCTTCCCTCAACGATGCTCTACGCCTGTTGAGGCCTCACCGAACCTTCTTGTGTCAGCCAATGCCCTGTCCCACTACGCTGTCCGGCTGACTGCTCTACGCCATTCCTTCACTTCTCCTCTGGGTTGTGGAGCTGCACTGTGCTCTCCCGTATCTGATGTATGCCACTGTTCCTTCACCTGCAAGAAAAAGGATAGGTCCGGTGTGCAAAGCCTTTGCACCCCTGTGACCCGCCCACCCCCTGCCCAACGCCCGCCACCTACTGATGTGCCACCGGCACAATTATCTGCCCCCATTACCCCTGAGCATTGTCATCCTTGCGCCTGTGCTTCCACCCTCCCTTGCTCCCCACAGGAGTACACCCACTGTGACTTGGGACCAACACAGCTCCAACTGCTTCTTCTGCATACTACCAGACAGTGCCCCCTCTGCCTCCTCCTAACCTTCATCCTCACTCCACTCCAAGAGTAGTGCCACTAATGTGGAGGCTGTATTCCGATTGAGCCCGTGAGATTACTCTTGGCCCAATAGCCCTTCCTGCCCTCTGCTACCCCATCAACCCCTTGTTCTCACATTGTATCCCTCCCTGGCCACCTTGTCCGCAACCCCTGGGGCGCCCTATCTAATTAATCCTTCTTGTCTAATGATATGATGGACTTGTCGCCAGCCCCTCCTGCCTCCTTGAGTGGCCTGGAAGTGAGCAGCGCCTCATAGGCCTGCTCTCCCTCTTCTCCACCCTCCTGACTCTTTTTGTACCATTCTTTCTCATCTTGCTGTATCCAGCTGCCCCATCCCCTACAATGCTGGGATTTGTGGCACTATGACCTGGTTCTATCACACCTTGCTCCACCACCCCCCTTCCTCGGGTTGCAAGCCATTTGAGGTCTACTGTGGCCATGACTTGAGGCCTGCTGTATGCACTGGGACAGGCCCAAGGGCTGATCCCTGCTCCCTGCCCTTCCGCTCGTCCTGATGATCCATAGGCTCCCCCGCAGACCTCCCTCACACTCTGCCACGGGGTGGTGAACAGGCCAAAACTGCAGCCGCCACACCGCCTGAAGCATGTCCCACTGGGCGAGCGGGACGAAAGACTGTGCCGTTGACCAATAAATCAAGGAATCTCACTTCTGCAATAAGCAGAGCACCTGCTGAACTCTCTCATCTGCCATAATCGCTGCTGCAACCACAACAAAACCGTCAACAAAACAGTTCCCCTGAAAATACAGCTTTGCCACCCTGTCACCTTGGCACAAAATGGTGGGGGGCAGCCCAAAATTGGCAGCTAAATAGCCTTAGACTAAAACCTTTAACAGGATGTAGCCCAAAAGGTGCACAATCCTCTGGACTGAACCTTTCCAACAATATTGCCGGGGAACAGATCTCCCCTTGGTCGGCTGTCCACCAGACCCCTAGTATGCCTCAAAATAACACCTCACTTGAGAAAGAATACTTGAAAAATCGACAGAGTGAGGATGTGAGGAATGGAATATGTCTTTGACACCTGATCTGTGTTGTGTTGTCCGTTTCCCACATATAGAAGGTTGGTTTTGGGATGTACTAGGGAATGTATTAAATCAAAGTAGAATGTGGGGGGAGGAGAAGAAGACAGATGGTGAGAGACGATTGCTGTATCCTTGCTGATGCCAGGGGTTTGAAGTTGGAAGATTAAGAGCTTGAATGATAGCGCATCTCGGCAGGGTTTATTTAACAATTTTGGTGATGAGCTGACTCTCGACCCATGCTGCACCCAAGCTACCCTACAGTTACAGTAAGACTGTTTAAGTTATTGCGAGACGCCCTGCAGCCTGGAGGAGACCTCATGTGTTGACATCGGCTAGGATTTTGTTGCAGGGCATATCAAACGTCTGTATGGGACCTACTATTAATATATATTCACAATCCTTAGGGAATTGTGGCCGTTAAGGGAAAGCCGAGTACGGCGCGTGCCTGGCTGTGAGGGGTGAGCTCCCAGAAAAGAGACTGGAGTGGTCGCGAACTCCCGCTTATCAGAATTGTGTCACTGGACCGCAAGCAAGCTCTGTGTTCAGGCATGTCACTAACTGCAACGTAGGCACATCAGCTCACTTTGGAGCAGCCATATCGGATTCGGATCAGGGTGTATTAATGTAACGTCGCATCAGTGAGGCGACATGAGGGATTTGATCCATGACTCAGCGGCAATCTTGGATCAGGCCGCATTGCTTTTTTTTTTACAGCAGATTTATGGATTACCCTCAACCCGGCTGTGTAGAGTGCTCGCATTGCGCCTGCGCATCAGTGCATCAGGTGAAGCGCACAACATATAACCCCCATCGGCGCATTGGAAGTTTTGGGTGAAGCGCAGACCATTTCACCCCATCTATGCGTGTGCCCGAGGCCACCACAGGGGGCCACTCAAGAGGGCGGCCCTGTAGTGGCTTCGGGCTTCCCACCCCCACACTTCCCCCCCTTTTTACTGGGGGGGGGGTTTGGCCAGGGGAGGAGTCCCCTTTAGGTCGCGCGTGTCCCGAGTCACGTCCGGTGCGCGGGGCAGGGTGAGGGGTGCATAGGTATCCCCCACCACTTTTTGTGCCTCTTTGTGCACCGGACGCACCGCGGACACCACGCTTCCCTCACGCTTTTTTGTTCATTGGGGGTGCAGGAACACAGGAGTGCGGCAGGGGGCTACAGTGCTTTCAGGAATTGGCAAGACACCTCGGGGTGCCGTTAGCACCTGGTAAGACGGAGGGTCCTGCGCAGGTTCTCACCTTTTTGGGCATTGAGCTGGACACAGTGACGGGCGTGTCTAGGCTCTATGCTGAGAAGGTCCAGGCTTTGCGTCAGGACATCCAGTCACTTCTGGGGAAAGACAAGGCTCCTTTGTGTGTCATCCAAGGCCTCTTGGGCAAGCTAAACTTTGCAGCCAGAGTTATCCCAGTGGGGCGAGTGTTCGCCAGGAGATTAGCCAGGGCCACAGCTATCGTGTCTAAAAAACACCACCTGGTCAAGTTGGGGGCAGGCTTGAAGAAGGACTTGGTCATGTGGGAGGAGTTCCTGTCGCACTTCAATGGGACGGTTATCTCGAGGGCTCCCTGGGCGGACAGTCCCGAGCTCAGCTTGTTCACGGACGCATCTGGGAGGGAGGGCTTTGGGGCAATCCTGGGCGAGGAATGGTGCGCACAGGAATGGCCCAACGCCTGGCGCAAATGTGGCATCACTTCCAAAATCACACTTTTGGAACATTTCCCCATTGTCATATCCCTCCACCTGTGGCCCG
Source organism: Triturus cristatus (assembly GCF_964204655.1). Taxonomy (NCBI): domain Eukaryota; kingdom Metazoa; phylum Chordata; class Amphibia; order Caudata; family Salamandridae; genus Triturus; species Triturus cristatus. The sequence continues at coordinate 310,910,728 of NC_140595.1, forward strand.
CGACCTTGTCGGACAGAAAGGTCATTTTCTGGTCGGACAACATGGTGGTCGTGCAGGCCATCAACGGGCAGACCGCCAAGTGCCCGCTGGTGCTCTGCTTGCTCAGGGAGCTCGCCAGAGGGAGCCTGCGCTGCAACTTTGAGTGTAGGGCTAGACACATTGAGGGGGTCAAGAATGTGGCGGCTGACGCTCTCTCTCGTTTTCAGTGGTTCCGTTTCCGGGAGGCCTGGCCGCAGGCGAGAGCGGAGATGACCCCCTTCTCGGCAACCCTCTGGAGGATCTTGGAGTGGAATAACAGTTAAGAGCCATGGGGGAACGGGCCTTGGTCCCCTGGACCAGGAAACGGTACCTGGCACACTTGACCTCCTTCAACAATGTGGCTGATGCCTTGGGCCTGTCCGGGGTACCCATGGAGGGCAAGGTACAGGCATTTATGGTTTGGGCCAAAAAACAAGGGAAGAGCCACTCTTGGGTCTGTGGTCATTTAGCGGCGGTCAGACACGATGTCAAGCTTAGGGGAGGACAGGACCATACCAAGTCCTTTGTTATCAGGGCGGCACTCAAGGGGTGGGCCAGGGACGAGCCCCGGGTTCCAGACAACAGGTCCCCCATCACCTTCCCCATTCTGCAGGCCATGCTGAACGTCCTGGGAGGAGTCACCCACTCGCCATATGAGGCGTCCCTCTTTTCCGCCGCCTTTTGCTTAGCATTTTTTGGAGCATTCCGTATCAGCGAGTTAGTGGCACAGTCCAAATCAGATAGGTCAGGAGACGCCCTGGGCATAATGGATATTCGGTTAGAGGGTGAGTTGACAATCCACCTCAGGAGGTCAAAGACGGACCAGAAAGGGAAGGGGGTGGAGGTGGAGTTATTGCCTTTAGGAGACCCCAGATACTGCCCGGTTGCCAGGGTTCGGGAATACGTCTCTCTTCGCCCTGCAGCACCGGGGTACTTATTGATTCACACAGACTTAGTTCCTCTAACCATCTTCCAGGTGGAGCGCGTAATGGGTGCTTGCCTGTCCAAGGCCGGCCTCCTCCAGGCTGATAAAAAATATTCAAGCCACTCTTTCAGGATTGGGGCAGCCACCACTGCATTCACAGTGGGTTTGGAACCTGCACGTGTTAAGAAAGTAGGGCGCTGGGAGTCACAGTGTTATAAGCGATATATCCGCCCCTGATGGGGCCTGCTCAGTGTAAATAGGACTGTAACGTGCAGTGTTGTGTGCCACCTGTTTTATGGTTTGGTGGTTGTAGTGCAATCACATATTGTTTATGGTAAACTTTTTTGAGTTTAAACGTGTCCTTTGTTTCATCAGGGTCACGTGTGTGGGTCATTGGGCACTCTGCCATCTCCCGGTTGGCCCGTTGGGCATCGATCAGGAACTGGATGCGTCGATTCTCGCAGACAAAGTTTGAGTGGTTGGGTTTTCCAGGGATGAGATGGAGCAGCCTCATGAACAGACTGGAGCACTCGCTAGCAACGTTGGGTGCCCCGCCTAATTTTTGGGTGATCCACCTGGGGGGCAATGACTTGACTGCCTCTGGGAGGACCTTGCTCCTGCATGCACGAAGACTGACTTGGGGGAACTGAGCAAGCGCTTAGGTCAGTGCAAGCTCTGGTGGTCAGAGATTGTGCCACGGAGGGTCTGGCAGGGTGTTAAGTCTGGCGAGGCGGTGGAGCGGTCCAGGAGACGGGTGAACAGCTCCATGCGCAAGTTCACTCAGCAGAGGGGCCTGGGATTTATCAGACACGAAATGATTCAGGAAAGGGTCAAAGAATACTTCGAGTCTGACGGGGTACACCTCACTCCAGTGGGGATGGACTTGTTCTTGTTAGACTTGGAGGAGGCGCTAGCACATAAGGGTTGCAGGTAATAGACTAGAGCAGTTGGTGGGGGGCCCCGGCGGCGATGGTTGGCCGCCTCCAGGGCTGTGGCAGAGTTACAGGGTGATCTGGAAGCATACGGGTACAGAACGGTACCTCTGCGCGCCACACAGGGGTGCCAGAGCCGAACCCCAGGAGCCTCATGGGAGGTTCACGGATTCTATGTCGGCGCCCCGTTAGTCATGTCGGGCGGTTGTGGGCCTGAGCAACCGGGGGCTTGCCTAGCTACGCTCCGCCCAGAATGGGCGTGAGTATAATGGACCTAGGGTGGTCAGGTGATCCGGGAAGGGGATCACCAGAAGGTGCAGTACTAAGTGGTTCGCCACGGTGCTTCTAGGCTCATCAGGCGGGCAGGTGGCGAGAAGGCTGCCTGTCCTTGAATCGCCCGTAAGCTAATCTACCAGATTACATAACGTTGTATGTAATAAACCTGCAGCAGTTTTTTCCAAGTATAAACTTGTGTGGTGTGTTTTATTTGCGGGCATTCATGCTTTGTGGTGGGGGACCTTTGCCATGATAGTGCTACGCATCAGAAGCTTTCGGTGATGCGCACATCACATATCCTCCATTGCCTTTGGAAGTTCTGAGGGGTTCCAACCTTGGTGCATGTCGCTTCAGCACGGTGGTGTGCATACCGTAAGGGCCAGGTAGCCTACATCATTACTCTTCATTTGTGGCGCTTGTTATCAGTGTTGGCCTGTGGTGGTAGTGTGGTGACAAGCACATCTGTCCTTTTTTAAGGGGATGTGCGCAACGTAGTGCACTGCTGACATGTACTCAGTTGCTGAGCTTCACCAAGGAGTACTTCTCAGTACTTTAGAGTTAACAGTGTCTATTTCTGGGTGGGGTTTCAGCAGTTTCGTTTTTTTGACGTCCAGTACTTCTGCTGCATTGTGGGTCTTCGCCTCAGAAGGGGAAAAGGAATTGCTAGAAGCAAGTGTACATTCATCAAATTATCATGAATTTCAGAACAACATGCATACATAAATGTAGAGTAATGACTCCAACAAAGTTGTGTTAATTATTTTACAAAAAAACTTTTTTATTTTGGTATTTTATCTTTTATCATATCTTTGTATGCTTTTCAGTTTGTAATAAATCTTTCTTTTTTTTAATGCTTTTTTTCCATACATAGAAAACACAATCCAATACATTCGTGTATTCAGCCCTTCGTGATTTGGGAAGATGAAGTGAATAATTTGAAGTGAGAGGAGTGGAAAGATTACTTTATTAATCACATAGACACCTTCGAATGCGAGGATTTGACTCTGGATAGGAAAAAGAAAATCCTGCTATATTGCCTGTGGCCAGGAGGTCATAAGGTGGAGAAAAGCCTTTCTCTGGTGATGAGGAGGATTTTTTTTGCTAGCGTTGGCAGACCTTGATGCATACTTTGCCCCTAGTGTTTGTACAGCTAAGAACGTTTCAATTTTTAGCACAGGAAACAAGGGGTTAATGCGAACATAGAACACTATGTGGCAGCACTAAGGAAGTTGGCTTTCTCTTGTAGGTTCGGGGGGGTTAGAAGATGAGTTGGTGATGGACCAAGTAATTATGCACTGCAATAACCCAAATTTACAAGACAAATTGCGGGTTCATGGGGAATACACTTTGCAGGAGTTCACTTGTATTATTACTAAGTCGGAGCTCAATTCTAGGCGTGCTAGAGCTGTTGTATCATCTAGTAAAAAAGATGGGAGGGATGAAGTAAGATTGTGCGGAAGAAGGAGCACACAAAAAGTGAACAGGATGATAATAAGAAGGAGACAAAGGTTGTAGGGAAATCTTCTAAATCTAGTAAGAAGGCGGAACAGAGGAAAGATTGTAAAGATAGTGTTACCGGTGTGGTAGTGCTTCCAATCTAGCTTATGACAAAAAGCGCTCAGCACTGAATCAAAGGTGCATAAAGTGTGGGGTCAAGGGGCATTTTGCTTATGTTTGTTACAAACTCAAATGTGTAAAATGTGTGGTGGAAGAATGGGAGGAAGATCCCTCTGGTTCAGATACTGACAATCCACAGTTTATTTTATAAACATGAAGGCGTTTGGGGGATAGAAGGTCAATACAGCAAAAAACCTATTCACGAGTTAGTAGGTGAAGGGGTTCAGGAATCTTTGGTGGCCGATTCAGGGTCACCACATACCATTATTATTAAGGATATGTGATTTAACTCCTTCACTAATAAAATAGGACTCAATCTAGAAGAACTGGACGTCCATCCACACGGTTTCACTGGGGAATCTAAAAACGGTTAGGGTTCCATAAATTCATGTTTTAATTTAAAGGGAAGAAAGCGGAATGTAAATTGTATGTTGTGGTGTCGGAACCCTTCACCCTGAGATGATGGGATGAAGGAGAATTGGGCATTTTACTTGACCCGAACAGCTTGGATCCTGTCTTAATTGTGAGTGATGATAACAGAATTCACTCAGAAGTGGTCAACAAATTTCACAAGGTTTTTTCAGGAATGGTGTGTGAATTTAAGGGGTTTGTCCCCATAATTATTTTGAAGGAGGACACGCATCTCTGCTTAGACAAGTTAAGGAATATTCCTGTAAGCATAAAGCAGTAGGTTATCAAGGAGCTCAACAAGTGCGTGGAGTGTGGAGTGATTGACCAGGTGGAGTCATTGGATTGGGTGGCTCCCCTGGTGGTGGTTAGGAAGGCTAATCGCCGCATCTGCTTGTGTGTACATTTGAGGGAATAAAACAAGAACATCTTTTGATTTGTTCCCATTAAATGTATTGGATGTTACTAAGGGTATGAAGTGGTTTTCCACCATAGACCTCACTTCGGCTAATCACCAAGTACCCTTTCACCACAGCAGTAAACATCTCACAGCTTTTATTACCCCCATAGGGTGTTTTCAGTTCAAAAGAGTACTTTTTGGTTTGGCTTCAGCCGTGGCCATGTTCCAACGCCTCATGCACAAAGTGTTCCAGGATAGGAAGAATGTTATCTTCTTCCAAGATGACATTTTGATTGTGGGGAAAGACAAAGGAGAGCATGTTGTAACAGTATGAGTTGACTGCTGAGAAATCCAAGTGCAGGTTTGCTAAAAGTACTGTGAAGTATTTGTGACATGAGATTAGTTACAGAGGTATCAGTCCTAAAACAGAGTTAGTGGATGCAATTAGGAAGGCCCCACCTCCCAGAGCAGAGATGAGTTTTACTCTAAATTTGTGTATACTTTTTTGAGCAAAATGTTTCACATCAGACAATTGCTGAAGAAAGGGTACAAGTTTGTGTGGTCGGAAAAGTGCCAGAGGAGTTTTGAGAGTGTTAAGGAGGATTTATGCTCAGCCCCTGCACTTCAAGGATTTGACCCAAAATGCAAAAGCTTTCTCACCATGCAAGTGGGAAGGGCTATGGTGCAGTCTTGTCGCAAGTACTAGAGGATGGTACAGAGCAAGTTGTGGCTTTTGCACCCCAAGTTTCAACCCTGGTGGAAGAAAAATACTCTTTCATTGAGAGGGAAACCCTGTGGTGTGTATGAGACTAAAACACTTTCGACAATTTGTGTGGTGTACCAAGGGGATTGTGAGGAGTGATCACAAGCCCCTTGCCAAGATTCTCACTTCACAGGGACTTAATAATGTATCCCCCAGGATAACTAGATTGTCCTTGCAGTTTTTGGATTGTGTGTACAAGGTACAGTATGTTCCTGGTGCCCAAAATAAAATAGAAGAGTTTTGAGCAGGTTACCGTTGCACATATGTGAGGATTCCAAGAGTGAGTAAGATGAGTGTCAGGTGGCAATGGTTTTTGCTGAAGAACTACAGAGTATGCAACCTGAGGTACAATCCGCTTCCATGGCGCAGGATGTAGTGTTGTCTTCTGTCATGAAAAACACTAGGGAAGGATGGCCAGGGAAAATTAGAATGGGAGCTGGTACCATTTTGGAAGATAAAAGATGCATTAACTGTTGGGGATGGTTTCTTGTTAAAAGAGGCCAGGCTAATTACTCCTAAGGATGTGAGGGAGAGAATAGTAAACCTGTGTCATGAGGATCACCCTGGCATTGTGAAGACTAAGGGCAGAATCAAGGCGTTGACAAGTAAATTGAAAGACTAGTAAGGGATTTTGGCAAGTGTACTAATTTGAACATGGCTATAGTGACTTTTAAACCTCTGTTGTGCCCCATTGTGGTCCCATGCATGCTGTAGGAAAGAATTAGCACTGACATGTTTGGTCCAGTACTGGATGTTAATAAGGTACCTAAACTCATCTTGGTTATGGTAGACCATCTTTCGAAATGGTCAGAGATCAAGGTCGTGAGTAAAGCAGATTCTTGGGCAATAGTGAAGTTTATGCAAGAAGTGTTTGGTTGGGAGGCCTTGCCCAAAATTGTAGTCAGTGACAATGGGAGACAGTTAATTTCTGATGTTTTCAAGGACTTCCTGAAGAAAACATAAATCATGGACAGAACCACAGCTTTATATCACTCTGAGGGAAGTGGAAATGTTTAGAGCTTTAACAGAGGGATTAAGGGCATATTTGAATTATCCAGTTTCAATGATCTGGATTGGGAGGATGAACTGAGGAAAACCGTAAGTGCCCACAGGGTGTCTAGGTGTGAATTGACCAATCTTAGCCCTTTTGAACTGATGAGAGGGAGATATCCTTGAATTAGGGATGACATGGGCTGTTTCGGGAACACTTGAAGGTCTAGTTGGTTCCCTAATAAAGTCAGAGAGAGAATGGGATCTGGACAGGAGAAGTACAAACAAAGGTATGATGAGTTGCATAGGGTTAAAGAGATTAACCTTAAAGTTGGGGATCTGGTGAAGTTAAAAAAGGTAGGCCAGTATGTAAAGGTGAGAGCAAGCACTCTGAACCTTTGAAGGTTTTCAAAATCATGTGCAACTCTACTTTGTTGAGCAATGGCAAATAAAGTGTGCAATGGTAAGGGATTAGCGCTGTTCGAAAGGGTTGCTTGTATGCCTCGACTGGATTCGAAAATGGTGGCCGAGAGAGGGAGGTATGATTGGGTAACTGACATGTCTTCCAGTAGTGGTATGGTGCCCTGTGGGTCAAATTAAGCCACGTTAACACAGCGGTCCAGGGCTCCTAATGAGGGGAGCTGTAGTGGCGAGAAAGGAGCAATTAGTACAATCAGGTCATTACAATGACTATGTGATAGCTGTGAAGGCCGTTGTCTAACTGTTTATGAGGTTGGTCACTTTTGTACCTTTATTTGAGTAACTGTTTGAAATGTTTTTTTTAGAATGAATTTGTATAGGGATGCTTATAACTTTTACACATGTTTATTTATTCGCCATTTGCATGTATCAAATACTGTATCTGTATACTATTTTTTTCTTTTTATTAATATTTTGGGGGGAAGGACGTGCTGTTTTGCCCTTTTCCCACGTGTAGACGGTTATGAGGTAGGTTTTGGAATGTACTAGGGAATGTATTAAGTCATAGTAGAATGTGGGGGGAGGAGAAGACAGTTGGTGAGAGATGTTTGCTGTGTCCTTGCTGATGCCAGGGGTTTGGAGTCGCTGGATTAAAAGCTTGAACGACAGCATGTCTTGGCTGGACTGCCTCTCAACAATCTGCATATTTACGCCCTTTCTGCTTCTGCACTTTTCTATAGCGCCAGCAGGAGGCAACAGTCCGCACCCCCCCACAATAGCATGCATGTTCTTACGCATAAATAAAACACAACACACAAATTTTGTTTGGGTACGAAACTGCTGCAGGTTTATTACATACACCGATATGTAATATGGTGGTTTATCTTACGGGCGATCCAAGGGCAGGCAACCAACTGGGCCGCCTGCCCGCCTGATGAGCCAAGCAGCACTGGGGCGAACCCCGTCGGTGCTGCCCCTTTGGTGATCCTCTTCCCGGATCACGGTCCCTTATTACTTACGCCCCTTCTGCCCTTTTCTATCTAACTGCGAGGCTTTATGTTTTAAACTAGTCAGCACCAACCAGCATGAGTCGCACCCCAGTCATGCATGCAGGCAGTAGGTGGGATGTCGAACACGGTGTGAGGCGTCCCTTGAAATGAGAGGAAAAAGTCGAGACCTTTCTGAGGTCTGAGTCAGGGAAAACATCGGGTCGGCGGAGGGGGAGGTGTTTTGAGGCAGAGGACTCTCGGCCATTATTCTGACTAAACCAGCAATCGTACCTTCAAGATGGACGCCCTGTACTTTAATGACTTTCGAGTGATAGCTAAAACATGTTCACACTGCAGAGAACAATGCATTATTTCTGGTTGCCTGGATACACGAGAGAGTCACTGCCACGAGCTGCACAGCCGTCTGATTTTTTTTATTTGAATGTGACAAAAAATCAATATTCGCCTCTTTCTTTCACCAGTAGAATGAGGCGCCCCACTGAGTGAGTACATTTGCATGAATAATGGCTTCTTGGAACACCGCCATTCAGCGTGAATAACAGTTCTTGTCGGGCCTCTCTGTTAAATGTCAAAATGCTGGACTTGGAACAGGTAATAATTTTTCAAAGACATGGAAGGGAGATAGAGTGATTTGAAAAGACGGGATATTTTGAGCACTTTAGAAATAGAATATTTTAGGGCCTGATTTTAAACAGTATACAACTGTCCAATGTTGCCCCAAAGTTAGCACTTTAGAACCTACTTTGTTTTGTTTTGTAGCCAAAACAGATATTTTCTTGGCTTTTATGTAATTCAGAGGGGAAAAAAGCATTAAAGGAAAACTGTTATGGAGAAACTTTCCTCACGAACCTGTTTCCTGTTTTTTTGCAAATACATTTCATTGCTAGGTTATCGAATGAGCAGTGGTAAAAGCAGTCACTTTTTTTCTGTCACCCCTTTTTTAATTCCATCTCTCTACTCTTGTTTCTTCTACTCATCGGTCTTTATTATAGAGCTATGTATTTTTCATTACCCAGGTCCTTTCTTACTTCCTGCTAATTCCCATAAGTTACCTAGACTCTTGAACTCTTCCACTATCTTTCACCTTTTCTTGTGGAAGTGGATACCTTCTCCTATATTTCAGCTTCACCAATTGCAACTTTTGATGACATTCAAACTAGGGGCACTCTGGGCTGGGCACCTTTAAACATGTTCTCCACTACACAGAGGTGTTGAGCACATCTTGCCCTCTAAGTGTCAACCTGACCCCCATACACTCAGGATGTCATGTATGTTGACGCATCTCCTCTCGTTGCTCCCTCTGAAAATTCACACCTCAGACACTGCCTTAGGAACCAGGGCCCAGATTTAGGAAGGGCTTGCTTCGCCGGTGTTTTGTGCAAGGCGACACATGCTAACCCTAGCCCTTAAGTGAGATTTACTGTCCCACGCAGAGCCTACGTGGGATAGTGAATCTGGAGTAGCACAAGGCAGCGCAACTCGCTGCTCTGCTTTACTCTGCCCTAGGAAGATGTTCCATGGCTGGAGCATGGGTGTTCCCACACATCCATCAATGGTTTTTGGTGCATTACCAATTCTACTGACGCAAGTAAAGTTGGGAATGCATCAAAAAGCAATGCCTTCCCAGGTGAGGCGTATCAAGGAGAAATATGTTTATTTCTTTTTGTTTTTACGTCTTTCTATGTGTGCTGCATTCTCTGTTTTTGTGCAGGAAGGTGTTCCTTCCTGCAAAAAAACAATCCTGCCTGTAAAGCAGGCACCTTTGTACCATGGTGCATGGGGGCCTGCATTGGCGCTAGGCTGCTTAGCAGAAATGGTGCATTCCTGCCCTCTCCCCATTACGCAACTCAGCGCAGTGCAGCAAGATGACTGAGTTGTGTGAATTGTTTGTAAATCCGGGCCCAGGTGCATACATCTTTATTCAACCTTTCGCACCACTTAAGTATATCTTTCTAGACTTCCTGCTCTTTTTTGCATCGCCCCAAAAAATCTTCCTACCACGTTCTCTGGCCTCACTGTGCTCTCACCTTTATTACACTACTCAATGATTCCTGCTGACATTGTCAATACTCATGGTCATTGTAACTCTCCTCTGTTTTTTCTGCCCCTTTACCTCACTTTCAACTTCCTCTCCTTCCTCAGGTGTGGGCAGTTCTTTCGGCCAAATATTTTAAATAGGAATGTTCTACAGAGCCAGGTCATTGATTCCATGAAATCTAACTGCGATATGGTCCTGAATTTAGAGCAAGTAACAGTTGACCCCAAGACACCACCTGTAAGATGCAGTTCTGAGCACAACCTCTTATTTAACAGTGAGAGTGAGAGTCTCTGCCCTACTGATAAAGAGGCTATGCTGATCCTCTTTACTTCGGTCCCTTCCAATGTCCTTCATGTCTTGTGGGCAAAGGAAGATAACCGGGCTCAGAACAAGTTAAACACAATTTGTCAGGGCCTCTTTAATCTCAAAATTGACCTCTTAATACGGAGATGACACAAATTGAACGATAGGCCTGAGTCGCAAACTGTACTTTGTAGTATGTTTTGTAGTACTGCAAAACATACTACAAACTTCAAGTTTTGCCTATACTTTTACGTGTGGGGCTCTCAACCCCAACTGAGCAGTCTCTGTACACGTTGTATAGATTTTAGTAGTAAATGTGGGAGGGACTCAAGGGAGAGTGGTGGGCAACTTACTAATGAAGGGGATGGGGTTATAGAGATTTGAGAGGGGTTTAGAGAAGGTCACGGAAGGGTTTACAGAGGGGTTTCACCCACCCACAGGAGAGTAAGCCAATTGTATTACTCTGGGGGCAGAGACTTGCGCTTTTGGAAGGAGTTTGTGAATACCAAAAGTAGTAAACTTTATACAGAGTGTAAACGTACTCTAAAGTGTAATTTACATTCGTGAATCAGGCCCATCCTGTCCATTCTTGGTTCGTCCATGTGATGGAGCAGGATTTCGCGAAAGAAACCTGCTCAATTGAACACCCCATAACACGTACTAACAGTCAGTAGTGATAGAATGATTAATGCGCATGAATACATTACACGTGGGAAGCTTGCTTTGCAAAATGCATGAACTAACCAAAGATTAATGCGTAAATAACCGGAAATGTAATAATCTTGCGAATAGAATGAATTTAGAAGGTTTGCATAGCAAGGCCACATGTATATGTAGTAAGAAAAGCATGTCGTGTATTGCTTTATCCTAATAAATAATGCTGCTTTCCTGCTTATGCTATGCTAGGATAACCAATAACATGAAGTAGAGTTAAGGTGGGTGGTAAACAGTGAGAATACATTATCACATAATTAATAAATGCTTGTTTTCAGTTCTTTTAGTAATGGACGAATCCTCCACTTTATTAAAGTTGTCCTCTTAATGGGCGGGTGAAGCTGGGAGCGCGAGAGAACCATGTGACCTCATGACTGAACTACTGTGCAAGGTTGAGAAAGCGTGACCTGGTGAAGGACAGGACATTTGACAAGCGGCCAACGCCAGTGTCTTCGTGGGAACGGAACCCAAAGTTGTAGAATTCATTAAATGTACAATAAATTGTAACATATGTACCTGTGAGAGAGAAGCTGTGTTGATGACTGTATAAAAAATTATTTAGAACAATGGGGTAGTCAAAAGCAAATGACCTCACGGTGGAATGACATCCCACCCCTAGAACTCAACCAATCCCTTAGCTAGAAATTATAAACTTGGCAATCATTGTGGGATGGACATGTCATTTTAGAGTATACGAATAGGTGCTTTAGGGGTGCGGTTTAGTTGAGCTGCTGCAGGTCCCATAGGCTGAAGGTGTCCAAGTGAGGGATGCGCTGCTGATCGTCGAGTTGCAGAAAGGCCTAGCTGTTCCTGTCCTGATTCCGGAGTCTTTGATCCCTGACTCTTGGTTCAGGGGTTCGCCACTGCAAACTAGGCCTGGGTAGTACTTTTCCCCTTCCAGATCCCTTGGGTTTGTATTTGATCTAATTTAGCATTGCAGAAATTATTTGCAGTTATATTTTCTTGTCTCTGTACCTTATGTCTCTTCATCTATCCCTCCGAGTTGACCGTTTAATCGATATATTTACTTGCATCTGATGTCTCTTCATCTGTCCACTCTTTGCAACGTATATTTGAAATGATATTAATGTTATTGTTATGATTAGATTTTTGCTCTCTCTCACGAGGTTTCCAGTATTTGAATTTATGAAATGACCAATATGAGCATTTATTATTACTAGATAAAATTATTAAATCCCACTGAGAGTCTGTGATTATTTTAGTCAGTTTATTGATTAGATGATTTCTTTAGAATTTCCATTGCCATCAACTCTTCAACTAATTGGTCCATCGACCAAGTAGATGAAAAGTCGATTATTATTTGTTCAGATAACACATATATACAGAACGTTTAAAGTTTCATCCTGAAAAGCGAGAGCAAAATTGAGGCAAAAGTTAACAAACTTGACCCCAGCGCATCAGGGATTTAGGTGAATGAGTATTGGCCAAAGTACGTGATTCTTGAATATTTATCCCATATCAATTTATTGGGTTCGTGCTGGATTACATGTCTCCTCTCGATAAACTATGTGTGTTCTTAGCAAGATGTGGGGTACCAATGTGTGGCACAGGATACTGCAGAGCGACCTTGACCCATCATTAGATAGGCTGCAATCGTATTTCTCTAATGATTATATTTGTGACCTCCTGGATGGACACAACCTTCACATTCGTTATGCTTTCTCAAAGTTCCCTGACCCTGCCAAAGTGGATACTCAAGTTTCCATTGACTGGGACTCTGTGGCAGCTATCCTCACTGCTTCCATACATAGTACTAAATGGAACATGTGTTCTGTTAGGAAAGTGATACACACCAAACTCATACAACTCACACCTCTCACCAAAATGATCACTTCTCCCTGACTGGCATTCTTGCCAAAATATTTAATCCCCAAGCACAAGTCGATCAATGGCCAAAACTGTGCATTTTCAGCTATGATTGCTTTGGAGGATTCAGCAATTTATCCCTGAACAAAGTCTTATACAATCTCTTGTGTTGTCAGGACTCAACTGTTGCAAATCTGCTTGACTGGACTTTCTAATGTGCATTTTTCCCCATGGGAAGAAATGCTTAAAGTTGCAGTGCATTTCACCTCTGGGACCAAAAGATATGACCCTTACAAAGACGTGACCAGATTACACAAGTGCCACTTGCTCTTCAGTCTCTTTGACTAGTGTTCTGCCCCCTTTCAGACTACTTCCCTAATCTGCTTTCACTTGTCTCAGCTTACCAATGATTATCAAGTTCACATGGTCTTCACCATGCCCTGATCATGGTTCATGTGTTAATATGCTCCACTTATAACCATAACCTAGAATTCCTAGGAGTCATGATGAATGTGTTGCATCAGGTATTCTGAGCAGAACACTTATTCTTCTATCCCACCTACCACACCTATACCTTAATACCTCAACACCTACCTACAGTATAGCACCTAAAACCTATGCCTATTTTGCAATATCCTTGCCCCTATATAGGTCCTTTGAATACTGCCCTTAATTATAATCCAGTACCTTTAAGTTTAATTCCCATCTCACATCCACAAAACCCTGAGGGAATCCACTTTCACTCCAAAAATTATTTCAAAATCTTCTTTATTATGAATCCATCACTTCTTTAAAATCAGCGCATCAGCCTACCCAGCACGTTTCTTCCTCCACTAGGACTTCCTCAGGGCTTATTACTCCCCAAGCAGTTCAAAACAAATAGCAATATTATTCCACAGACTTTTCACTTAACAGTGGATAATACTGAAGTTTACGCATTTTCACCCAGCAGTGCCCTTGGGGTTGTAGGTCAAATAATATTTCTCTAATGTTTGGTCCCTCATCCTCACTTGCTCATTGTTGTGTACACCATATGCCCCTGAAAAGTGTCACTCCAATAGTCTGGCTGCAAGTACTGCCTGCAAGTGACAAAAAAAGTGTTTTGTGGATGAGAAATAGGAATGTAACTATTTTTTAAAAGATGGGATTGGATAGATACTGTGGAATGAAATAAAGCATTAGCCTTTGGTAATTGATTCAACTGATATTTCTGGTACTCAAATATTTCTACATGTTGTACGTCCTCTAAAATCTATACATTTAGCTGCTTCTTGTTAGTGGCTGTTACTTTCAAAGATTTTTTCCTGCAAAGAGAGCATTTGTTTTATTCATAGGAATCGGTGTTGAGTGTCTCAATATCGAATGGTACGATTTTCAAATTAAAATTTCTTCAGGTAAACTACATTAAATTTAATCAAGAAATTTCTCTTGCATAAATGTGGATGTTTTTTTCCTTCAGCTAAGACGTGCAGTTATAAGGGCAAAAGAGATCTAGCACATATTGGTAGTGATGTATCAAGAAGAAATGTATGACGTTACAACGCATACATTTACAATGCATGCCTTTACAACACAGTTTTTACATCGCAACATCCTTCACAACGCATTCTTTTACATCGCATGCCATTACATCGGTTTTCCATATACTACCTTTACAATGCATTCCATTACATCGCATTATACCTTTACAACACATACCATTACAATGCATACCATTACATTGCATTTAAGGTAAGTGTTGGATAGTATAGGGGTAATATTTACTATTCTAACTCCAGTGAGTGCAACAGTAGGGTAAGTGTTGGATAGTGTAAGGGTACTATGCGTTGTATGGTATGCATTGTAATGACTTGCGATGTAATGCCTGCGTTGTAGTGACATGCATTGTAATGACATGCGTTGTAGTGACATGCGATGTAATGGCTGCGTTGTAATGACATGCGATGTAAAGGATGTTGCGATGTAATGACTGCTATGTAAAGGTAGTGCGATGTAATGACTGCGTTGTAAAGGTTGTTTCCCATCAAGAAGTAGCAATGAATTAAGCAGACGGTTATTGAGTCCTTTCTGTTGGTTTTTGTCTGTAGTAAAAGTCATGGAACTGCATTCATAGGAAACAGTATAGTAAAGACAAAGGTTCATTAAAGACTCATACTAAGAAGTTCATTCATACACATTTTCGTAACTTAATCGCCAACCCTAAATAAATGCCATATAAAACGTAGCCAAAAAACATGTTTTTTTAATTTAAATTCAAAATCAGAAAAAATATAGGCAGATAAGACGAGTAAGAAGACGAGTATAGTGCTACCAAGTGATCACACAGTGAAAAGATGATAGACAGGAAGTAAGGCACTGGTGGGTATGCTAATTCTGTCTTTTACACCCAACTGAGTAGACAGCTGATTGTTGTTACAAACGGGGAATGGGCAGGGCATAGCACAGATTACATGTAGACCCAAAAGTGAAGGTCAGAGGGCCGGGGGTTGTGAGACTTGGGCAGGGGGGCAACTACCCAACTGTAGCAAAGTTCGAAAAAGTGGGATCGGAATTTTGGGTAAAAAGGATTGTGTATAATTATGTACTACAGGCACCTTCAGCATTTCTTATAAGTTGCAAGAAAAGCTGTGTCAAAACAATGGTTTCTCCTTATTTCTCTCTTTTCTGCTTTTCTCTTGCTCAGTGTAAATAGTGAAAAATAAGCCCTGATGATAGCCAACTAAACAACCAGAGGCAGATGTATTAAAATGTAGTGCAACACACAGTGGCGGCCGCCACCTACCTAAAGTGGTAGGGTGGCCGTGGGTGGAAAGAGAGGCGGGTTGGGGAGGGCGGGGGAGAAATAAAATATAAGTATAAAAAAATGACTTGCCTGCTGCTCCGCTCAGCTGACGACTGCCTCGCTGTTCCTCTCGTCGGTCAACTGCCATAAGTGGATGGGCTCTCAGGGCACAGGCTCTGCACACAATCCAGGTGCTGCTCTCACAATAGAGCAATGCCAGGATTGGTCTGAGCGGCCTTGTTTGCCGCTCAGATGATGCATTGGAGTCTGTGATGTTTCTCCAGCCCGGCTGTGCACACAGCCAGGTTGGAGAACATAAGTGCACATGTGTGTTTGGCCGACCTCGGATGTCCGGCCAAACACACATGCGCATTTACGAGTGCACTCTACTCCTCCCTGCCATTCCAGGCCCTGCCCTATACTTTTGTATTGCTGGGCTCAGACAGCATAACATTGCGTTATCATTTTATTTACCGCCTGCTGGCACAGGATGTGGGGCAACACTCCTCCGCCATTACGGAGGTGCCACGCCGGACAACACAGCGCACCTACCAAAACTGCGATACCGCATTGTGCTATGAAGAGAGAGAGAATCGAAAAGCAATATGTACTAACATGTGGCTGTGCTTCGCTCTTCCCCAGTGCCAAGTGCTAGACACACCGTCTCATCACAGTGCAAAGTTGTGTGTGTGACGTCTAGCAAAGGTTTTGTACAGGAAGTGTACTCTTCCAGCACATGATGTTTAGACTAACTTTCAACCTTTTCAAACATTGGATGTGTGCTGTGCAGTAGAGTGCGCATGCAATGCGAGAAAAGTTAGAAGAAATAAAAACATTTCTCCTTGCTGGCGCCTACCTCAAGGAGGTGTTATTTTTTGGTGCAAAGCCCCGTCTACCAATTTTAGCTGATAGTGCTTTGTTGCAAGACTATGGGTGGTAGCGTGGGAGCACCATTATACCACCCATAGGGAGGCAGCTTGATGCAAAGTAGCACACAGCAGTGCAAAACACAATTTTAGTGGTATCATCTAGTGCAAAAAAAAGGTTTGGGCTTTCAAGTGAGCACTTTATTAACACTTTCCACAGCTTTGCGTGAATTTGTGTGGCGGAGCAAAGTGTTGAAAAATCTGTGTTCAGCTGGTCATGAGTTCAAATCCTATCAAGACCGGCTAAGCCTTCCATTCTTCAGAGGAGGGTTAATTTAGCATTGTTAAACTGGGAAGTAATAACTCCTAATATGTACAGAACGTACCAATTGCAAAAGTGCTTCATATAGTAAAACGAATCATTGTTCTTCAATTGCACACTGTACCCTCCCACTTGCTCTTCTTTCTGGAAGAACCCACGTTGCCAGCCTCATGAAGCTGATTTAAATTCAGAACCCTGCACCACTGTGTCTTCCACTACCCTCTGGGGTTTACCTTTCTCTCAGACAGCTTCCCCTGCCATCATGCTGTCACTGCACAACAGATCACGTTTATTCCCTTTTTAATTTAATCATGTTATTCCTCTTCCCACGCAATTTCCCATCTTTTGCTATATTTGTGCACTAATTTTCTTCTGTTCTTAGAAATGTTTAACAAAAGACTGAGTCTTTTGTACAGTTGCTTGTGGGCACAGATTGGTTCCTATGTTGCTGTTTCGGTGCCAAGTGAACGCTGCTTGGGGTTGGCAGACTTCACACCACCACAGATGCCAGCTCTTCTGCACAGCCCTTCCTTCCCCTTATGGTCTTGTATTGACGTACCAGCCCACACGCTGCAGTCGATTCAGGGAGAGCTGTGAAATCGTGTAGTTCCATAAAAGGGTTTCCGCAGAGAATGCCCAGAAAGTCTCCTCTGAGCTCTGAATATCTGCGTAAAATATTAAATAGAAAATCAGAGGCAACCTGAACGAACTGCAATGTGTGTGTAAGTTTATGTGTGTGTGTGTACCTTTAGAGTGAAAACCCAGATGTAAACCTATGACACACAGGACAAGGAAAATGGATGGGACACATCCGAAGGCACAGGGATGTACTACCATAATACTGAGTCTCTAATATGGACCTACAAGTATATCGACTACCTCAATATCACTATATCATCAAATCAAAGTAAGTATAAATAGGTAAGTATACATTTACTATTCATAATTCAACTTCTACACTTGTAAACGTATACATACCTTGGGGAATAAAAAGTATATGTATTCACTGAAAAAAACAAGTTCAAGTGACATCACTGATGACATCATTCATGATACTGGTGTTCACATTTCTCCATAAACCCTTACATCATTTTCGAAAAGACAGCGTCTACAGTCATGTACAGGCAAAACATTTTGGGATCACATGTCAGTGCATATAAAAGATATACGGTAATTACTGGAGCCAAGTCTGGTTGTGTATAACGGTGGCCAGATAGTGTATGCTCTACCTACCACTAAAGATTTAGGTGCAAGCCGTACTGCTTCTTAAACAAGGTAAAGGCATAATGCACCAGGTGTTGAATGCTGAGGGACGTTTGAAGTAGATTCTTTCTTAATGATAAAGCTATAAGAAAAGTCAAACATTCTGATCACAAAATATTGCCCATCTGTACGTTTGGCAACAACCTTTAAAAAAAGTGCCATACAGCGCTATAGACCGATTCTATGCTAAGGAAAGATGTATAAAGTGTTTATGGTCAGATGTGGAACTTCCCTGAAGTTTTGGAGTAATTTCATTTTGTTTAAGAATGTACAGTGTAGGGATGAACCCTTACAGTTTTAAATCACAGGGTGAATTTAATATTTGCTCTCAAGATGTATTCCATGCTGTTCATCACAGTAAGGTCTGTGGTGTATTTTACAAAACAAAGGAGGTTGGTCCATTGCACTGTGTTGAAGGTGGCTTATCGCTGACTAATGCATACAAATCAACCTTTTTATTGTAAATTATTAGTCTTGTGAGTTTTTGCAAGGGTGTTCCAGTTAAGCAGAAATATTACCAAACATCTTTTTCTCCTTGGTGGTCCAACTTTAAAAATAAGTTGAACCCATTAAGATCAATAATGGCTATTTGTTTCTTTCATGAGCGAATACAAGTAAAAATATGGTGAAAGCCGCTAAATGGAGACGAGTTAAAATATATGCACTCTCTCTTGTATAATAGCAATAAATATCCAGTATATGTTAATTACTTTTAAAGGATTGGTCTTATTTGTCATTAATGATGTCATAAAAAATGTCATGAGTGATGTAATATGTGAGCTCATAAGCAGTGTAGCACGAAGGTACAAGTTATAGTTAGTTTACTAAAGTGTAGCAGGTGAATTTCAGTGTTCTTTTTCATTTTTAAACAAAAGTGCTTATCTTTTTTTTTTTTTTTTTTTTTTTTTTTTTGAAACCGTTTATTACAGGTCTTGAAAGTATACAAGTATGGGCACACAACCTTCCGGCCGGCCGCTAGCAATAGTAGGAACATACGACATATATTCATGGAACACGTGGTATTACAGGAGGAGCATTTCTCAATAGATAACAATGTCGAAAACCACATCATCCAGGCCCCATTATGCGGTTTCATTTTAAATTAAGAACAACAAAAATTAAAACCACACCCACAAGGCAACCCACAATCAAAAATAGCAGCACGTGCTCCCCAAGAGGGGGGATCCCAACTATACACAGAAGTGTGATGAGGGGGAAGAGAGCAAAGCGAGGACTGGGGGAACCCAATGCCCGGCAGCGGGGGAATGAGTCGGCTAAGGGGATGGGGCTGGCGAGGGATCAGGCAGCAGCGGTGGCGCGCAGATACCCCCTCGGTAGGCGTTCCAGGGGCCCCATACTTTCACCCATGTCCCAGGCTTACCCCTCGCCACATGCACCAGTCCATGTGTTCTTTCCAGGCCGAGACCGTCGGGGGCCTCTGGGATCCCCACAGTTGAGCAATATCACGCTTGGCTACCATATATCCCAGAGTCACCCACCACGTCTGCGGCGCTGAGTAATCAGTCGGTTCCCACACATTCAACAGGCATCTTCTCGCTTCAGGCAACAGCGCCACATGCGTAACCAGACGCAGCACCTCATGTACACCACGCCAGAACCCCTCTACCTCCGGGCACTCCCACAAAATATGCATAAAGGTCCCCAAAGCACCACACCCACGCTTACATAACCCATCTCCGGCATAGCCCATACGCAGAAGCTTTGGCCCCGTCATGTAGACCCGGTGGAGTATCTTGAGCTGGACGAAGCGAGGGCGAGCCGGTATGGCCACCTCCTTCGGGGAGGCCACCGCGGAGGTCCAGTCCTCGTCGTCCAACTCCAGCCCGTCGGCAACCCAAGCCGCACGAAGGGCAGTCAACAGGCCCGAGCGGTCGTTTATCAGCTTTTTGTATATAAGTGAGATCGTGCTGTCCGGGACGTGCCCATCCAGCACTCTATCTTCCAGGGGGGAATATTCCGGGATGGAGGCAACGTCCGTGAAGACGGAACCCAGCGCATGACGGACCTGCAAATACCGGAAGTATTCACTGCCCTGCAACTGAAATTCCGTCTGCAGCATATCGAACGTTTTAAATCCTCCCCTCGTCCAAAGATCCCCCACTTTACTGATACCTATTATGTCCCACTTCTCAAAGCCCTTAGAGGTCCACAGGGAACCTAACCGCTCAGACGCGTATAGAGGTGATGCCCGGGTCAAACGGTCCTTCCACCCCATAGCTGCATTGGCCGCGTGCCAGACTTGCACCATGACACGCGTGGGGCCCGTCAGACGAGCGTCGGGCGCGCTAGAGTAGAGCGCTCGATTGTAGTCGCCACCTGGCAGGAGCATCTTGTCCATTTCAAAAGCCGGGTTTAAGGCGGGCCCGTAGAGGCCATGGTTAATGGCAGCGAGCTGGGAGGCCCAATAGTACCGTTTAATATCCGGGAGGGCAATCCCCCCGTCAAACCATGGGAGCGTCAGCTTAGCCAGAGCAATGCGCGGCCTCCCGTCCCAGAACAGGCGGCGTTGCAGACTCTCCACCTCACGGAAGTAGCGCGCCGGGACCAAGTCCATAGTGTTCTGCAAAGCGTACAGAAAACGCGGCAGAGACATCATCTTGAACAATGCCGCCCGGCCAAGCGGCGAAAGCGGCAGGCGCCGCCAGCGTGCGACATCTACCCGCAGACGCTGGAGGGGGGGAAGCAGATTCCGTTCATACCGGGCCTCCGGGTCCAGAGTAATGAAGACACCCAGGTACCGAAATCCCTGCGGGGCGATCTGGATCGGACAGCCCCGCGGGAGAATAGGAGCCTCCCCAGAGAGAACATACACACACGATTTAGCCCAATTGATGACGAGACCGGAGTTACGACCAAACAAGTGTAAAACATCAACTAGGACTATAAGTGATTTGCGTGGGGAGGCTAGGTACAGAAGGATGTCATCAGCGTATAGGGATACGCGATCCTCATACTCGGGGGTCCAACGGAGACCACGGATGGAAGGCTCCCACCGCAGCCACTCCGCCAGGGGCTCCAAGGCAAGCGCAAAAAGAAGCGGCGACAGGGGACAGCCCTGCCGCGTGCCCCGGCCCAGCTCGAACGGGGCCGATACTCTTCCGTTCACGACCACCTGTGCCAATGGGCCCGCATACAGCAATTTGACCCAACTGATGAATCCTGGGCCAAACCCGAACTTAGCAAGCATCGCCCAGATGTATGGCCACTCAAGCGTATCAAACGCCATGGTGGCGTCTAAGGACGCCAAAATGGCCGGTTCCCGTATGAATGGGACGCGCGCAAGCACCCCATGCAAACGCCGCAGATTAAGGGCTGTATTGCGATGGGGAATGAAGCCAGACTGGTCCTGATGAACCAGATCTCCCACCACACCGACCAGCCGATTGGCGAGTACCTTAGCGAGAATTTTGGGCTCTGCATTCAGTAGTGAGATAGGTCGATAAGAAGTAACCCGATCCCGAGGTCTCCCTTCCTTGTGGATCACCACGATTGTAGCCAGACGCTGGTCAAGCGGGAGGGAGCCCACTGAGTGGGCCGCAAGGAACATTGCGCGGAGGTGAGGCGCCAATGTATCCGGTCGCAGCTTATACAGCTCGATAGAGATACCATTCGGGCCCATGGCCTTGCCAGAAGCGACCGAGCGTATGGCGAGGGCGATTTCGTCGGAGGTGGGAGCGGCGTCCAGCGACACCCTGTCCTCCCCGGACAGGGAAGGCAGTGCGATATCTCTGAGCAGGGCACGGGAGTCCTCTTCCGAGCAAGAAGAGACCGGGGAATACACCTCGCGGAAATACTCCGCGAAGCAGGAGACAATTTCTTCTGGTTCAGTTACACACACACCATTCGTTTTCTCAATCAGCGGGACCACACGATTCGCTCTTTCCTTTTTATCCAACCACGCTATCAGTTTACCAGCCTTATCACCCACATCATACAGCCGCCCCTGTTGCTCTCTACTAAGGCCCCTGGCCGCCTCCGTAACGAGGGCCCTATAAGCCGCCTGCTTGAGCTGGAGGACATGTAGTGCAGCGTCCGTCACCCCATCTTCTAGATTACCCTCCAGCTCCGCTATTTCAGCCTCCACCCGGGTCACCTCCTCCCGCTCACGCCTCCGGGCGTGGGAAATAAGGGATAGGGCCTCCCCTCTAAGTACTGTTTTGAAGGCCTCCCACAGGGAGATAGCTGAAGGCACTGACCCCACGTTCTCCTCAAAATAGCGCTGGAGGGATTTAATCAAGTCAGCGCGAATGGTGGGGTCGCGCAGGTACCAGGAATTGATTGGGACCACCCTGCTCTCAGCCCTCGGAAAGACATCAACATGCAACAATAGCGGGGAGTGGTCCGAGATACCCCGTGCCAAATGGCGCACCTCCCCCACCCTCCCGACATGGGCCGCCGGGACAAGGACATAATCAAGCCGTGAGAGACTACCATGGGCCCCCGAGTGGAAAGTGTATTGCAACTGTGTGGGATGTTTTAAGCGCCAGCAATCCACCAATCCCAGTGTATCCAAGAGGCCGGATAGCCACGCCTGTGCCCGGGGGAGGTCCCTAGGGGGGTGACGATCCACAGTTCCAGAAACCACCGCATTGAAATCCCCCCCCACCACCAGAAGCCCCCCCGGAAGGCCAAGGAGGAGGCGCCCCAGATCTGCAAAGGTGGTCGACTGCAACCCCGGTGGGACGTACACTGACACAAAGACAACCACTTTGCCCTCCATTCTCCCCACCAAGACAGTGTAACGTCCCCTGTCATCATGGAGCACCTCATCAATTTCTAACGGGAGCGAGTTCTTTACCATGATACCCACACCCCTCGAGCCTGACGTGAAGCCCGAGTGGGCCACAAGGCGGTAGCCACGCCGATTCATGGCGCAGAAGGAATTGCCAATTAGGTGTGTCTCCTGCAGGAAGACCACATCAGGCGAGAGTCGCTTCAGATACTGTAGGACCACACCTCGTTTGATCCTGTCCCCCAGTCCATTAACGTTCCAAGACAACAAAGTCAATTCCCTACCCCCCATCATACACAAAGACCATCATTCGTCCCCCCGAGAGCACAGTAGAGCCTACACAAAAAAAGGGTTGCCTTGTGATAATAACAAACAACGCCCCATCCCTGCCCACCCACCCCACCAAAACTCCCCCCTCCCTGCACCCCTGCATGAGCCCAGACAGCCCCCCCAATGTGCAGTGTGCCTGTCGCCCCATAGATAGTTAAACTAACTAGACCCCCAGAGGAGGAGGGAGAACCCCCAAGAGACCCCACACAACCTCCATAGGAGGGGAAATTAAGCAATCCGACGTATAGTCAAAAGTGGCATAATTTTTGTCCCGAGCGAGGCCTAATATTAGTCCCTCAGTCTTGATCCGGCGAGCCCTCTCCCCCGGCCGCTCCCCCCCCGCCACCCCGATCCCGATCTCCAGACAGAGTATCCAGCCAGTCCCCGGCCGCTTCGGGACGATCAAAAAAGTGTGTGCGACCTTCCACCTCCACTCGCAGCTTAGCTGGGAAGAGCATGGCATACTTGATGTTTAGGTCCCGAAGACGGCGCTTGACACCAAGGAAGCTCAGTCTCTGCTTCTGGACCGCAGGGGTGAAATCAGGATAAAAATTAATATCCATATTATCAAGTCTAATCGGTCCCTGTAGTCTGGAGGATTGCAGGATAGCGTCTCTGTCCCGAAAATTAAAAATCCGGGCGATGAGAGGTCTCGGAGCGGCTCCGACCTTAGGCCTTCCCCCGGGAACCCTGTGGGCTCTCTCCACAGCAAAGAGTTTACTCAGCCCCCGTGGCTGGAGATGGTTGACGATCAGGTCTTCCACGAAAAGGTCCGCCGCCGCTTCCTCACGTCCCTCAGGCACCCCGATGATACGGATGTTGTTACGCCGGGCCCGACTCTCGGAGTCCTCCAGGCGACGATCCATCAGCGCACTCGCCCGAGCAAGCCGGCGCACCTCCGTTTGCAGGGCCGCCACATCTGTTGTAAGGCCCGATGCGGTGTGGGCCAAAGAATCAACTCGGTCGTTGGTCTTGGAGAGATCGGCCCTTATCAGGCCAACATCTACGAGGACCGAGTCGATCTTCTGCGCCAGTGTGTCAAAACGCTGGCCCACAGAGGCCTTCATCTCGGCGATGGCGCCCATGACATCCCGCAGAGTCAGATCCGTGGGCAGATCGGGGGCATCAGTAGGGCCCTCAGGGGACTTGCGGGGCACCTCAGGAGATCCCTTCTGGAGGGTATAGCGATCCATGCTGTTGGACTGTTGGGCTGCGCCACGCCGGGTCGATTTTACCTTTGCCCGATCGCCATCTTGTTTCGTGGCCATGGTCCCAGTCTCCCGATCGCACCAGCCACGTCGTGAAGGGCAGGCAAGCCGGTCCACGGGCTCCAGGGGGGTGCCACCCCAGATCTGCGGGGCGGATCACAGCCGGCGGGCAGGCGGGGTCCCCCAGAGAGGCCACACCAACACACAAAGCCCCGTGACCCAACCTCGCATAGACAGCAAGGAGGGTACGAAAGCGAAAGTGAAAGTGCGGGTTCCGCGAGCCACCAAGCCCTGCCCGCCGCTGTTATTCACTTCGTCACTGGATCGCCCCACAACGCAAATCCGGGGTTCGGCTAGGAGAAGGCCGCAAACCTCAATCGGTGGTAAAGTCGGTGTCCGAGGTCCGATTTGGAAGCGGAAAACGGGCGCCACCTCAGCTCGGGCTCACCAACACAGTCCCCTCATCTGGGACAGGATATGTTCAGGATAGTGATAGGAGGTCGCGGAGGTCCTCGGGAGCCTCGCACCTACGCGGCCATCTTGGTTGCGCGCTAGGCTCCTCCTCCAAAAGTGCTTATCTAATTTCTGCACCTAAACTGTAACTTCAGTTTAACCTTTGTATTTTCAGTGAGCATTCAGGATATTTTAAAATGTATAATAAGATCTTATTACCTAACCTAACCATAGTGTGAATTTATTCTTAATTTTTTCAATGAAGTTCTATTTTTTTTAAATCATATTCTATGTTGAGCATGTGATTATTCATCAGCTATCAACCAAGCCCTCCACAGCACACATTTGTCAGTTGAGCACAACAGGGGGATGGGTGGCCAAGAGTTGCACCCAACCCACCATGGGTGACCCCCCAAAATAGATAAAAGTGATTGAGCTTTGCGACCAAACCCGCCCATGAATGGCCAAGCCCCCTTTCTACATGGCCATCGGCCAGGCCTTGTACCCAACCCCCAGTGGATTACCTGTGCCCAACCCCCCACGGATAGCCAACTTTCCACCCACAGGACCTGGTGTCTGTCCAGGCTCTTTACCTAGCCCCCCAATGAACTGTGCACAGACTTAGCCCTTTTACAGAGGTGGGCCAACCCCTCTGCACATGGCCTCAACAGCGACTGTTGGTTACAGGGTCTGATACCAGACCCTTTCTATGTTTTTTTAATAAAGGTCTGGATCCGTAGTTGTAGGAGGATTGGTGGACACATCATGGAGGGCCTCAGTGGGTACCATGGATCCAGCTGCTGTATCAGTAATTCCTGTGACAAAATGTACATTGTTTTCATTATAAACCCAGAGAGGACTACTTTGAGATCTGGCTGCATAGGCCTGGTTGCCATGGCTCATCCCTGCCCACTTATGAACCCCAAAGTACTAGCCAATCAGAAAAAAAGTATTTGGGACTTTGAGACTGTGGAGTTGCTGTGTCACGAGAAGTCTTAACTTTAAATCCATTCATCCCCACCACAAGACCATTTTAAATTATAATTTCTCGAAAACTACTAAATGGATTTACAGTTAATAACAAAAGGCATGCTTTCTGAATAAAATTCAAACTCCATGCCAAATGTGGTATGATTCCGTTCAGGAGTTTGTTTCCATATTAGGAGCAAACATTCCTATGTGAATTAAAATCGGAAACTGAAATTTTAGGATCCCCCTTTTTCTTGACCCTTGATTGACGAATCAGCGCAAAACTTTCCTTGAAGAAGTCAAAGTGGATGAACTTTTTCTGGGGATACGTTTCATGCAGATTTGTGAAAGAGTGCCAAAGTTATTAAGAAATAAAATTGGTATGGAAAATCTGACTTAACTATAACTACACTGGTATGATCGCTGCCAGTGTTAAAATGATGTCTTGTTTGACCCCTGTGCAAGTTATGGATTGCGGATCTAAACATAACTTGCACATTTCAGTTGTTTTCTGGTTTCAATTCATAATATATATATATATATATATATATATACACACACACACACACACACACACACACACACACATATATATATATATATATATATATATATTAGGGTGTGATAAAGAAAATCAACCATAACTTCACCTTAACCTTCATTGTTTTAGTAAATTTCTGATGTAACTCCGATGAAAGTATAGCCTACAGAGCCCCGCAACCTGTAATGCCAGCTGCAAGAGAAAATATTATTTTGCTGTCGACCAATTGGACGTTTGGGGTCTGTGGACATAGCTTTGGGTCTCATTATCTGAAAAGGATGACAGGAGAGACAGCAGCCCGGTCCAGTCACTTTTTGCTTATTTTTTTAATTTTGGGTCCTTGAACAGGCCTCAAACAGGGGTGTAGCTTGGTGTAGCTTGGTCATTAAGACTGAATGGTGTCAGCTTCAGATATCCAGACAATCACGCTGGCATATGATGTTAAAATACATTATACGTAAAGCAGGTTGCACGAGAGGGGCTTAAGAGGCAGTGGAAAAGGAGAAGAATGCAGATTGGTAGGAGTACTAAGTGACTGAAACACAATATTTTGTAAAATAATCAACATTTTTAGGGCTTTCAAAACTGAGATGAGCAGTGTGTGTGTGTGTTTGTGTCAGTGTGGGCATGCAAAACTCCTAGGTGAAATCCGACAGACATCTTAGTATACCCGACTGAAAGCACCTGTACCCAACTATTCATCGGAAAATACATTTATTTAACAAACCAAACACCCCACTGGAGCTATGCCCTTGGCCTCAAACCTGGGTTAAAGAACAGTTTGAGGACTCACTGGAGAAGGTATACAAAAGTGTTAACCCTTTCGAGCGCACTTAGCTCCTTTTTTAAATGACAATATCTCAAAAACTACTAAAAAGACTAAAGTTCTACTATCATGCCAAGTTTGGCACAGATGAGTTCAGTGTTATTTGTTGTAGCAGTGAGCAATGGCAGCTAACATGGTAAAATGCGTCATTTTGAACCCTTACATTTTTCCCCTGCATGAAACTACATTCAAATGTATTGGTAAAACCTTAGCTGCATACACAAATCAAGTGCCAAATTTGGTGCAAATGGGGACTTATGTTATAGATAAATCAACAAAATGTCTTTTCAGCCACAAATGCTTGAAGGTTGAAAGGCATTTTTTAATTTGCCTACCTATTATCACTGAGTTACAGCTGAAAAGGAATTTTAGACGCTGGTCCCCCTGGATGGATCGTAACCAGATGTAGCACTCTCTTAGACTATGCATCACAATGTGCTGTAGTGTAATTACGTGAAATTACAGCAAAATTAAGCAAGATTAGATGGAAGTCTGCAAGTGTAACCCAGCATTTAGTGCTATTTTTTTAAGACAAAAGGCACACTCAGGTCCAGAGTGTACCCCAGGATGCATTTTACGCTAAGAAAATAGTGCTAAATGCAACAGAACACTAACAATAGCAGCATACAGCCGCTTGCTATGCTCATTAGTTCCTGTGCTCCTGCAGTAGGATATTTGTGCCAGACTGCTTATATTTACACAAACGGGCGCAATCATGTAATTATCAATAAATTCACATCAAAAGAGTAGCGCAAAATTATCAAAATTACTTCCATAACTACGGCATAATTAAAATTAAATACAAATTTCAACTAGGCCTAATATACATCTATTTATTCAGATTTTCCTGAGGAAAATCTAAATATTCAGCTGCTTGCAAGTAGGGCTGTTTCTGGAAATCTAAAATGTTCTTAGATTCCGGAAACCTTTGTGAATTCTCAAACAGTTAAAAATCATAAAATGCAGGAGGAACCCTTAGATATGATTTCTTACTAGTTAGCCGGTATCCGTGAAGGAACCCCATTTACTATGTCATAAAATGGGGATTATGACTATCTAGGACATGGAGGGCCCAAACTACCAATGAAAGATCAAGACTTCAGCACATACAGGGCAGGAAATGCATTTTGCACATTAGCCATCATCACAGGGACACCCAAAGAATAAGTTAAAAAGTGGATCTCTCCTACAGATATGAACATATATGGACTTTGGTGTTGAACAGTCACCCCTTTTGTCTTGCACTGCAGCACAGACACTGAAGAAGACAGAACAGGATAGAGGACAATCATGTATCCAAATGAGAGAACCAAAACTGACCATGATGCATCTAACAAAATTGACACAACAGCCACCCCACATACTTTGCGGTACATCAAGATGTGAAGATTGCTTAGCAGTTCACAAATGGTGTTATCTAAATAACCGGAAGACATGGCTACAATGCCATCTAAGAATCACAATAAATGCCTGCACACTCCACTAGGGACTCCAGGAACTCTTTACTCATGTAGCACATTTATCACAACTAAGGGCCTCATTACGATGTCGGGCCGAAACTTTCCGCCTGACACCGTCTCGGTTACGGAACCGACTGACTCGCTGGTGGCAGTTCCACACGACCGGTTACGATGCTTCCGAACAGCGTTTGGAAGGACTCCAATTGACTTCAATGGAAGTCTGTGTACCCCCACAGACCCCAACCGGAAACCTCAGAATGAAGGAGGGCCTGCTATGGGCCCCCAAAGTCAGTTTCCGACGAAAGCCATCGGATGGGCCCGACTCAGAAAGGCTGTCTGAATCCGACATCCTAATCAGTTGGTCAGAAACGCTGTCCATAGAGCTAGAGATAGGTTCAAATAAAACACATGAAGATAGAACATAGGCTTCTTAAGGTCACAAGGATGCTTGTGTTTAGAAAACAAGCTGAAGATTTGGCTTCTCTTAGAAGAATTGGGAATTATGGATTGAAACAAGTCAATACATGAACTAAAAAAACAGACATGGGTAAATAGTGTATTTAAAAAAAATGTTTGACAGTAAGAAGCCAAAATCGAATAAGGAGTTTTATTTAGCACAAACTTGACCTGAAGATATCTGGTATCAGAGCGCTTTACATGAGCACCAGTTTCATTACAGATGGACACATTAATTTTTGTTAGGCGCGAGGAAATTAAGTGATTTGCCCAGAATCACAGGATGTTGAGCGTCCCTGCCGAGACTCAAACCCGGATCCCCAGCTTCAAGGTCGACCGCTCTAGCCGTAAGGCTACATCAATGGCAATTTAAAATTTTCTGAATTCAAACATTCTACTGGAAAATCTTTTTAGGGGTTAACTTCTAGCACTAACATCGTCAACAGTAGGGCTGTGTGAATTTTTTGCTATGCCAGCTTAATCGCATACAGCTTCTAGCATTTCACGTTGCGCTTGATATGCAAAATTCCCCCAATTACGCCATAATGCTGTCCTGAGTAATTTAGAGTCCTTTAGGATAAAAATCTTATTATGGAGGATGACATATTGGTAATGAACTGGACATGAGCGTTGTTTCTAGCACATGCATTTTTTATGTTTTTTTTTTTTTGTGTGAAACAAGTTCTCACCACAACACAGGATAGAAGGGCACATTTTGCACTAAATATTGCCCTAAATGCCAGATTTGCATTTTCATACTTTCAGGTAACTTCCTGAAAAGTTTCCAGACTTTTGCATAATTACTCAAAAGTGTTGATTGTAGCAAGTATACAAAGTGTATTCTTCCTTATTTGTAATCATACTAAAAATAAGTTAGAAAAGATATTATCCAGCATGCAGTGATATAGTGCTGATCAAGGGTATAAGCTCAATATTTATTTGGAAATATGGAATTATATTTCTTCTATAAATCAGGAAAATAATGTATTATTTTTTATACATTTTACTCAGAATATAGGCAAAACACGAACTCAGTTGATGGACATGCCTTCTTAAATGAAATGTGCAGAATGCAGAATGCAAATAACTCTAGAATACTTAAAAGTCCACCCTTCTGTGAATATTCTAGATTAGTTTATAGTTTTGGGTCCCTGCGAGATGTTGTTGTTTTCATTACTACCATTTAAAGAAAATTCAGTGTAATGTTATTTGTAATTTATCTTTATTATGAGCACTGCAGTCTTTTTTCTAAGTAGTCACTGTTAGAACCGGCGGTCTCTAGTTGGCAGAGGTATACACTTCTGACAAATAGGGACCAACCAACTCTAGTCAGGGAAAGGGGATTACACACTCAGATAACCCCTGCTACCCCCTTGGTAGCTTGGCAGAGCAGACAGGCTTATCTCAGAGGCAGTGTGTTAAGCATTTATGACCACATACAGTAATAAAGTGAATACACTACAGATGGACACGACACAGAAGTTATTATAAAAATAGTATTTTTATATAAGGCTTAGCACAAGACCAAATAACGACAAAAATATACCACAGTCTTAATAAATACTCTTTGGCAGGAAAAATAATAGTTCAAGTAAGGTTTCTTCTTGGCAAATAGTTCTCTTAGCAAAGTATTCTTCTGAGCACAGTTCTTTGGCAACAATGTAACCCCCACAGGAGTCACACGACGTCGAGTCTACAAGATTCCCAAGGTTCGGCGTCGACCGCGAGGAGCGCTACGTCGAGCCTGGAGTTGCAACAGACCCCACAAGTACAGTACCTTGAGAAACGAAGAAAACGATGATCCACGGCGTCGAGATGTCGGCGTCGAGGTCGGCGTCGATCGTGCCTCGGAGTCGGGTCAATCCGCAGCGGCGTCGAGGGATGTCGGGCCGGAGCAGCGCTCACGGCGTCGAGAAGGGCGTCGAGTCGATGCGATCAGCAGCGGCGTCGGGACGGGGTTGCTTGGAGGTAGAGCCGATACTCACTCCTCACTGGCGTCGATACCGGCGTCGAGACGGGGTCACTTGGAGCTGGGGCCGATACCCACTGCTCACTGGCGTTGCTGCTGGCGTCGATCGGGCCCGGCGGCCGGCGTCGAAGGCTCGGGACACTGGAGCCGTTACTCACGATGTCGAGCTGGATTCGGCGGCGTCGGCGGCGTCGAGACTGCAGATTTTCCCTTGTGTACTGGAAACAACACTTTCCAGCAATTCAGCAAATGGTGAAGTCCTTTGGCCCTGTGACTTCAGCAGGAGACTGGCACTCTTCCAGTCCTTGGAGATTTCCTAGCAAGTGTTCAGAGAGTACACACCAAGTTCCTCTCTCCTTGTTCCTTGGCAAAAATAAAGAAGCAGCTTTCAGGTTCCTCCACAGCAAAACAGCACTCTGGCAGAAAGGGGAGGCAAGTCCTTAGATCAGCAGGCTTCTTGTCCTTGGTACAGGTTTCCTTGTCAGAAGTGATCTGAGTTCTTGGTTCAGGGGTCCTTCTCTTATACCCCTTTTTCCCTTTATTCCCTTTGTCCAAGCAGGGCGATTCCCACCATCTCAGGTTTGTTGTGGGTGTTGCCAGGCAGAGGCACCTGGCCTATTCACTGGGCAGGGCAGAGTCCTCAGCCGCCCAGCAGGAGGCGGAGCCAGTATTGTCACTGGTAGGAGCAGGGCTATCAGTCGCCCAGCAGGAGGCGGGGCCAGTATTGTGTCAGGCAGGGCAGGCTACTCTTCCCTCACTCTACGTGTAAACGCCCCATTCACCCCACACTGACTCACTCAGACCTCTGGAGCCACTCAGCCCCTGACACACACACCAAACCAGCAGAGACCGGTAGATAGTTGGACAAGAAAATAGCCACTTTCTAAAAGTGCTATTTTCAAACATAGAATTTAAAAACCATCCATCCTAAAGGGTGTGTTATTAAATTCGGAGTTCAGGGATACTAAACTCGACTTGCTACCATGCTCCCTGAGTCAGATAGATTATAATGGAGTTAATAATCAGTCTGCCCAGTCTGGCCTATTGGAGGCAGGTAGCCCTTCAATAGTGAAAAACGAAAATGGCTGTAATTCACTATTAGGTCATGCCACACACATCAGGGCATGACCTACCTTTTACCAACAATGCACCCTGCCCTAGGGCCTACCATAGAGGTGTCTGAAAGGTGGCAAAGTGAAGGTTTAGAGACTGGCAAGTAGGTTTCCTTACCAAGTCGACATGGCAGTCAGGGACTGCACGCAGGCGCCGCGGTGGCAGGCCTGAGACACATTTTGCACGCTGCTTCTGTGGGTGGCACAACCAGTGCTGCAAGCCCACCAGCAGCAGTTAACTTACACGCCCTTGGCACGCGCAGTGCACTAGACTAGGGTCTGAACAGTAAGTCAACCAAGCCAATCATGGTAACACCAATCAACGTAACAATTTAGCATAGGGAGCACTTGCACTGTGGCACTGATCAGCAGTGGCACAGTGCCCAAAGCAATAATCCAGCAAAAACATCGTAAACAGAGGAGGCAAACAGAAAAAAATGGAGGAGAGACTCATGCCAATGATGCCAGGTCTAACAGTCACATATATATATTTATATATAAGCCCATTCCTTATTAGTAACCAATGCTGTCTATCATTTTTTTAAATCCATATCAAGCTTCATCTATCAAAAAATTCTATTGATCATTATGTTTACATTTCTTTCTTTATTTGAGGTTTGTCAAAACAAATGAATTTATTCGCCATATTTGCATCCTTAGTTTTATTCAACCGCAGTACCTCATTCCCCTTAGTTTACCAAACAACATTCATGAATGTTTTCAGTTTCTTTATGAAGTCAATATATGACCTCTGACTAATAAATATTACATCTCTCAATTGTTTTTAAATTACACAAAGCACAAAATATTGTGTGGTTAATTCATAATCCTAAGGTCTCTTCACTTATGCTCGATTCCTTTTGAGAAAGTATTTTTCTTGATCTCATTGCCGTATGGTGTCCACAAGCACTCTTTATAGTAACAAAATATATTTGACCAATATTGTGATATTTTTCAAATAAATATTTAGCAATAAGTGATTTCATTGTGTGAGTCCGAATGTTACTGTTATGTTCCATCCATTGGATTGTAGCTGTAAAAATAGTTTCCCCCAAAAAATCAATGTAACAAAAACCTTTATAGGCAAATGCAAAATAAAGAGACACGTTGCATAGTTTTCAAGTCCATCTTTCTTCCCTCTATAGAGAACTTGTTTCTCAGTTAAGAGTTTGGTATTCAAAATTCATACTTTTTTGATAGGCAAACAGTGATGAATTTGACAATGTCTATTTCAATTCTTTGCCAGCTTAAAAACACCAGTCTTTCAAGAGACATCTTTTTGACTTACTTTGAACTGAAACTTTAGAAACATATATCATTCATTTTTCTCACAAAATTAGAAAAAAAAATTCTGATGTTTATTTGTACTTTTGCTAGTGATCAATTTAAACATTCTTTGTAATCTCAGAATCTCACTCAATTTCAAATTCATGTTCTAAAATAATTTGTTTCATATGCAAAACCTGGCTGAAATGTAAATGATTTGACAAATATTTTAGATGAAAGCTTATCACTGAAAGGTAATTATTTAGATATGTATGCTTGTTATACATATTTAAAGGGCATTTGTTTTTCTGTTATACTTAGTTGATTATCCAAATTCCATATAGCAGTATCATCAACATTGTAAGTAAATTTGATCCAATCATGTTAACTTTTTTTTGGGAGAAAATAACTATACTTCCTATGAAAATGATGGTAGAAAATACCACGCGACAACTGAATTATGAAAACCTCTTCTCCATTAATCCCATTTTTATACCATCCACTTCATACTTTCTATTGCTTCTCTATGTGGGATCAATGTTTGAAGATGTGTGACATCTAATAAAGTTATACCGATTAATGCAAATGTAACATATAATGTACAGGTACATATGTAAGTGCTTAAATGTTAAGCAATCAAATTAATGGGGATTTCCAAGGGCCAGATGTTCAGCCAGGCTCCTTCATTGGAATAACTGGAGTTCTCTGAGGTGGGGTAAGATGGGAATGTTGAGTATGAGTCTTGCTTCAATGTTCTGAATGGTCGGAAGTCTGTGTATGAGCTGCTTAAAGATTTCGGCATACAGTGCATTGCTGTAGTCAAGTCTGCTTCTAATGAGTGCTTGCATGGCGGTTCGTCTGGTGTGGTGTGGCAACCATTTGAATATCTTTCGTAGCATATGAAGAATGTGGAAGCAGGCAACTTCACTGCATTGATGTGTGTCATCATGTTGAGCTTGTCATCCAGGATGATCCCGAGATTACTGCTGTGGTCATTGGGTCTTTGTGTTGTTCCTAACTCTGTTAGCCACCACGTGGATTCCGGTGAGGAGGTTTTGTTTCTGACGACCAGTACTTCTGTCTTGTTGGAGTTGAGTTTCAATTAGTTGGTTCTTATCTACTCTTCTACTATGCATGGTCATGCAGTTAGTGATGCTGGTTCTGGTGGTGGTTGTCTTGTCCATCGGGGATAGAATGAGTTGCATGCCATAGACGTAGGAGATAATGGTGATGCTTTGGGATCAGATGATGTTGGCAAGCAGTGTCCTGTAGATGTTGAATGGGCTGACAGATGATCCCTAGGGTACTCCGCAGATCAGGTTCTTGGTCTGCAATGTGAAGGGTGGCAGTCTGACACTTTGGGATCCTCCTGTGAGGAAGGAGTAGATCCAGATGAGTGCGGGTCCTAGGATTCCGATCTTGTGGAGTCTTCTGGTGAGTGTGTTGTGAGAGACTGTGTTGAATGCTGCGGAGATGTAGAGGAAGATGAGGGCCTCTGTTTCTCCCTGGTCTAGGATGGTCAGGATGTTGTTAGCAGCTGAGATGAGTGTTGTTTCAGTGATATGTTTTTTTCTGTATTCTGTTTGATTGTTGTCATCGCAAACACACTGAATTTTAGTGAAATTGAATTTAGGTTAGATAATGCTTTTTATCAAAGTATTAATATTAAGATCGATAGCAAGCAATTGATAATTTTGATTAATTTGTATAATAACATTGGCAAGCTTGATGTAGAAGCTGTTTTTATTGAGTTAGTAATTGAAGTTCAATCTCTATGGTGTAAAAGTGTCCATGATACTAGGATTCTTTTTGGAGTAGATTATAACTGTGGTTTATGTCCTATTGTCGACTCAAATGTGTGTGGATTCGTTCCAGAGGAAGGGCCCAGTTGCACGCACTTTATTCATTCAAAAGTTGGGGAGCGGTTAAACGATCTGTTATGCACCCTGGACTTAGGATTTGCAAATGAAATGTGCTTGGAACCAGTATCAATGGGTTATACTTTTAGCGGGCGGGGTTTATATTTTACAATTGACTTTTTATTGCTGTCAAACCGCTATGCCTCTCAAGTTAGCTCATTTCACATCGGAGATATATCTCTGACTGACCATTTTCCACTGTGTGCCACTTTTAAAGGTTGTTTAAAAGGTACAAATAGGGTTAATATTGTTCCCCAGCCTTTGGAGTCACTTGTACTGGACCGAACGAATGGTTATGCATTGAAATGGGCCATGGTTATTCCTGATCGTGTTCTAAAAACTGTGGTGACTAAGTGTAAAGATGAATTTGATATTTGTACGAGCGACCTAGCTGGCCCACGTAGCATTTTGGAGGCTTTTGAGTCAATATCTAGCACCGTGAGGGAGGCCCTTTTTGTTCATAAGTCCAGGAAAGCAAAACCAACAGGCTGGTTTGACTCCCAATGCACGAAAGCACACACAAATTTAAAAAAGATTCTCCACACTATCCCGAGAGATCAGGAGGCCATTAGGGTGGCAAGGAGAACGTATAATCTAGCTATTAAGGGGAGAAGACATAGCCTGAAAAGGGAAGCCTGGGAGTCCCTCCATTTGGCTGCTATAAGTAGGGATAGCGGTGCTTTCTGGAAGGCGGTAAAAGCACCTTTTTTGAAACCAGACGGGGGCCCCTCCATTGAGCTCGCCATTCCAGAGGAACAGTGGGTTGAGCACTTCACAGAGGTTTTTAGGGGGATAGATCGGCTTGAAAACGAATTGAATAACCCTTTATTAATTAACAAATCACTTAATACTGACCTTAAATTCACCCTAGATGAGGTGGTGACGGCGATCTCCAACACCTGTGGAGGAAAGGCGCCCGGACCAGACGGTTTCCCCAGTGATCTCTTTAAATCAAATGTAGCTCTTTGGGGCCCAATCGTTATGCAAGTAGCGAATGCTAGTTGCCACGTTTCATTTCCAGCAACCTGGATAGAGTCAATTATAGTCCCCGTCTTTAAAAAAGGAAACCGCCAAGACCCTAGATGCTACAGGCCCATTTCGTTACTTGACTCAATGACAAAAATCCTAGGTTGTGTAATTTTAGTAAGACAAAAAGCCTGGGCATCTGATAATAGGATCCTTTCTGATTTACAGTATGGCTTTCGTGAAGGAGTGGGCACTATTGAGCAGACTCTTAACCTTGCCTTATTGGTGGGAAAATATGTATGTGTAAAAAATGGTAATTTGTTTTTAGCCTTTGTAGACCTGACAGCCGCTTTTGATTCGGTAAGACATATCAAATTGTGGGAGATTTTAGAAAAGATAGGTGTGGACCATCAAATTATCCATTTTTTAAGGTGGTTTTATTGTAATGCTCAAACCAGAGTCCGCTTTGATGTTAAGGGTGGGACCACAACTCCAATCCCAATTCGTAGTGGAGTCCGTCAAGGATCTGTTCTCCCACCATTCCTTTTTAATTTGTACATAAATGATCTTGAGGGCGCATTACTTGAGTAAAACGTTGACTACCCTAAGATTAACGGTCGTCCAATCCCTGCTCTCTTATATGCCGACAACGCGGTTTTACTGTCCAGAACCCAATCAGGCCTACAGAGAGTTTTGAATGGTTTTAATGATGTTTTGCAGGACTTGGGACTATCAGTGAACACGTCCAAGACTTATGTTATGAAATGTGGGGTGGGGAGGAAAAAAATGTCGTGAAATGTTTATTTCGGATCAAAAGATTGAAACAACAAAAACTTTCTCATATTTGGGTGTTATGTTCCACTAAGAAGATATGTGGGCACAGGCAATAAGATCTAAAAAACTTAGTTTTATTAACACTATATCCGCACTCACCCAGTTTTCGAAAAGATTAGGGAAAAGACCTCCAGTGGAACTTTTACAAATTTATCGGGCTAAATGTATTTCTACCGCAACCTATGGGTCCGGGGTATTGCAAATATCAACTCTTTACAAGTAGTGGAAAATAAACTTTTAAGATATCTATTGTCTGTACCCAGAACAGCATCTGCCTACATTTGTCATGCCGAAATGGGATTAACGTATCTAACTGACATTATTAAACTTGAGCCAGTCTTATTGTGGCATCGTGTATGAACTAAAGAAGAACCCACATTAAATAGGGATATTTTAAAGGATATATTAAAATTAGAAAAAGTTTTAAGGATTCCCTGGATTTATTATGTTTTAAATTTCATGCAGAATCTGGGTCATCCTAAGTATTTTACTGACCCTGAATCCCTGCAATCAGTAAGCAGGAAGGAATTAAAAAAAGAAGGTATTGCGATATTGGAAATGACAAGGTTAACGACTGAAATATTCCAGCCCTCGGTATTGGATAATCAAATGATTTTAAGTGTTTTCAAAATACAGCCCTATTTAGCCATAGTTCCAGCAGGGTATGATAGGTTTTTACTAACAAGATTTCGACTTGGTATATTCCACAGACTCACCAGCTTTCCTAACATGAATAATTGGAGTCGCACCTTGATAGCCTGTCCTTGTGATGATTGCTCATGTCAATCCACCATCCATGTTATCTTTTTGTGTGGTTTTTACTCTGAGATTAGGAAAGTGTGGAGTCGACCAATGTTAAAAATGATGGGATTTAGGACTTGCCGACCTGCGTATATCGCACTGCAATCCCTGGATAATGCGGATATGATCTGGAAAGTTGCGATGTTTTTGAAAAGGGCGGTCGCCTACAGGAAGAGCTTAGTGTTTTAATTAACATTGGATTTTAATTCTGTTATCTCCGACTATATCTATGTCTTTTTAACTTTCATGTATGACTGATGCTAACGGAGTAATATTATTTTTTATATTGTCATTTTGATTACACTGGTGTATGTACTGCTTTTATGATTGCACAATTTTTACAATCGAATAAAGCTTTATTTGATTTGATTGTTGTCCAGTTGGTGCTGGCATTTGAGGTAGCTTGTGAGTTGCTTGTTGATAGCCTTCTCTATCACTTCAGCTGGGTAGGGGAGAAGGGTTGCTGAGTTGGCTTGGTTTGGTTGATGGCTTCTTGAGGAGGGTGTTGTCCGTGCATGTTTCCAGTCTTCTGGGAATGTGGCAGATGTAATGGGAGAGTTAAAAATGTGGATGAGGGCACTGCTATTGGGTGATGCTCTGAGGTTTAGACATGGTGAGGCCATGGGTCTGGTGGGGCTCCTGTGTGGATGGTTTGCAATGATTGTTGCTGTGTCTTCATTAGTGAGAGTTTTCCATTTGGTCAAGTATCCATCTTGTTTGGTGATGGGCAGGTTGGAGATGAGATTGCTATGGTCTGGTTGGTGAGTGAAGTTGCTGTTTGTCATTTTGCTCTGGAAGACATTCGATAGGTCATCTCAGAGTTCTTG
The DNA here is from genome assembly GCF_964204655.1 of Triturus cristatus. Lineage (NCBI taxonomy): Eukaryota > Metazoa > Chordata > Amphibia > Caudata > Salamandridae > Triturus > Triturus cristatus. Next base: position 310,949,292 of record NC_140595.1, read on the forward strand.
GAAGGGGGTGATGCTGCTGATGGAGGCAGAGGGTGCAGTGACTACCTTTATGATCAAGAAGCTCTCCCTGCAGCTGATGAACTCCCTTTGATGCATTCACCTAGTATTATTTTCTTGATTTCTCTCAGTTGCTGGTGGTAGTGTCTGAGTGCAACCTTGTAAGTGGTTCTATTGGTTGTTTCGTAGCTGACTCTCAATTTCTCGAAGGTCCTCTCAGCATGAGCTGGCCTGCTTGTTGGTTTTTCATTACATGTTGGTGTGATGGGTGCAAGGGAGTCTGCACAGTTCTTGATCCAGTTGTTGAAGATTGTGTTGTCCTTTTTGAGGTGATCCATGGGGTTAAGTTGGTCCATGCTGTGGGTGTTGAGTCAGCTTGCTTCTGAGATTTTATCCCAGCTGTGGCTGGGGAGGCTGACGATTGTAGGTGTGTTGACTTGCGGTGCATTGATTTGGAAGTGAATGAGAGTGTCGGTCCATGTGAGCAGGGAAGTGGAGTTGTACTTGATGCTGTCGCAGGTGGTGAAGATGGGGTCCAGTGTGTATCCTCTGATGTATGTTGGTTCTGTGATGAGGTGGGTTAGTCCAATATTGTTCAGGATTTCAAAGAGTCCTGTGGAGCAGGGGTCGGTTCTGTCTTCTAGGTGGAAGTTGAGGTTGCAGAGGAATATGAAGGCTCTGGAGTTGATGGTGAGAGACGAGATGAGATGAGTGATGAGGCTGGTGAAGGGAGCTTGTGGTCCAGGTGGATGGTAAATGAAGGTTTCCTTTAAAGTGAAATTGTTGGAGATTTGCAGCTTGAAGTGCAGGTATTCCATGAATGGAGTGTCGCCCTCCAAGGACGTTGAGAATTTAATGGAGACTTTGCAGATGACTGTGAGTTCTACTCCTGGCTTCTTTGGGTGGTCCTGTCTTGACATCTTGCGGCCTACTGGTATTTACACTGTGATGTCGGGTGACAAAGTAGAGTTGAGCTAGATTTCCGTAAGAAAGAGGAGATCCAGTGCCTCAGATTTTGGTTGCATGTTTGCAGATTGTTTGTTGGATAGCATGCATGAGAGTAAGTGATGAGGTGCAGGTTTGCTGTAGTGTGTGATGCTAGGGGGGTTGTTTAAGGTTTTGCTGGAGCTTGCGTGGGATGTGGGGGTAGGCTGCTGCAGACCAGCCGGCAGTGGGTGCAGGTGAAGGCTCCTACCATGGTGTGTGGTGTGACGTGACAGCAGGGGGTGCAGAGGCATCCTGGGTCATAGGAGCATTGCTGGGGGGCGATCTGACCAGGGTTCATGGCGCTGGACACGGTCTGGGCATGGACAGGTGAAGGCAAGCTTGCCTTTGGTGTGCCAGCGGCACGTCCTCTGTGTGCAGACGTGCAGCGGGTGCCATTAAGTAGGTCCTTGGAGGGGGGAGGAGCACAGGGCTGCACAGATGCAGGAAGGAGACGCAGCAGGAACAGCAGGTAAGGAGCACCAGGAGGCAGGAGGCAGGAAAAGGTGTTGGAGAGTTTGGGGACAGCGCGGAGTGTGACAGAGGAGGCAGAAGGCCTGACTCATGGTGAAAAATGCACAAAACAATGGTGAAAATGAATGAAAACAGGCACAAACAAATTGAAAAAATTAGTGAAAACAGACACACAGAACTGGTGAAATAAGAATGAGAAGGGAAGTGAGAATGGAAGCACTCGGGAAATCACAGCGGCCAATAACCAAGTTGATGAACCAATGGAAAATATGACTGATCTTTTGGACCTTCAGCCAGCAGCTCCCCCTTACATGGAAATAAGGCCCTAAATTGGCTAGGTCTGAGAACAGGTTTAACCAACCAGCTATTTAGAGATTTTAAGATGGTCAGTTAAGTGGGTAGGGAGAGGGAATATAACCCAGAGTGGCGATTGTGTGGTACTGAACTTTAGATGTCCTCAGCTGGTGAATGCGGTATTGAATAGGACTGGGGCCTCTAGCACTTATGGAAATGGCATTTTATTATGCCCTCTTGCCTACTTCTATCAGCCCCCAAACCAAAGAATTACTCTGTGCCCACAGCCAAGGTATGAACAGAGATCGAGCTTTTTAAACATCACAATCCCAACTTATAACAGGTTTCAAAGCTTAACTACGCTGGATGGCCTAGATTGACTTAAGGAGGGGGTAAACTCGACAGGAGATGACATAATACAGATAAGCCTAGTCAGTGAAAACCTAGCGGACATAGTCATTGTCAGGAACCCTTTGACAACACATGAAGATATTGTATTGAGGAAACAAATAGTTCCCCAATTAACTAACCATAATGGACCTGTCCCCATGACAGATACTCAATTAGAGAAAGTAGTTCAACCCAAAACCGAATCCTTTGGATGTACTTTCTGGAACGTGGCGGGACTATGTGGTAAGATACAATCCACAGAATGGTAGGACATTATAAGGGAATATCAAATGATATGTCTGCAAGAGACATGGCTTACCGAGGTTGCCCATATAAATGTGATATAGGTCATACTTTACTCAAGCAATACCTTCACTTCATGGAAGGGCTAAGAGGGGTCTGTGTACTTATATAGCGAATACTCTACAATTTACTAAAATTGACTTAATGACAAACAACCCATTCTATCAAGTAATGGTGTGTAGCGCAAAAGGGTACGCTAGCTTAGTAATAATTAACTTTTACAACAATGCCACCTTGACAGTAATAACTAAAACGCTACAGGAACTAAACAAGGATCTAGAGCGCATTACTGAGGGTAAAAATAAGTACATTACATTCATATGGGGGGAGTTTAACAAACGTCAGTGCAAGGTACAGTCAGTGAAAATTTGTGGAATGACAAATATAGAAGATAGAGACCACTCATAGCATTTTTGGTAACAAATTAAGCAAATAGTTAAATTCGATTTGTCATTCGCAAATGAAATTTCAATACCCTATGCGCACCAAAAGAAAACCTTTAATGGGTCCACTAATAACAGCATTATTGACCATGTTTTATTGTCAAACCGCAGTGCTGGCTCCATCTCCAACTTCTGTACACATGAGATTGCACTAAGCGATCATTTGCCACTGAGTCTTCAACTAACAATTGCACCCTTTTTAAACTAACCCACAATAATGTAATATCACAGGTAGAGGGGATTGAATTGGTAAGGCGCAATGGATACACCTTGCGCTGGACACAGAGCATCCCAGAGGAGAACTAATAATAAAGGTGACTTCGACTTATGCCTAAATGAAAACACATTCCCAAAGGATATTATTGAAGCATTTCTGGCTTTTGCAAAGGACGTAAAAGAGAGATTTTTTGCCCCCAGGGGGGAAGAGAAAAAAGAGAGAAAAAGGGTGGTTTGACACCGTTTGCACTAAAACCTCCAAAAGCTTGAAGGAGGCACTACACAAAACACCTAGGTGCAATAGAGAAGTCCAGCAATGTAGACTAGAATATAAACAGGCAGTAAGGAGGAGAAAATTATATTTAAGTATATTTAAGAGAGTCTGCCTGGGAGGCTAGTGTGGGTAATGACGAGAGAATGTTTTGGAAGATAATTAATTCTTCACCATGGAGTAAAGAGGTGTCCCCTAAAATCGAGACCGCTATCCTGGAGGAAGAATTGATTGGGCATGTTGTCTGTATTTATTCTGCTCCCAACATATTAAGGTCACAAGCCCAGGGACTAGTGTCAAAAGAGAATGAAATCCCGTCCCAAACCTCCTTCATTTTCGCATTCTCTCAAGAGGAGGTCAACAAAGCGATTCAATCTAGCTAGAATAGGAAAGCACCAGGGCCAACTTCAATCCCAGTTGATCTATATAAGGATAACATGAATCTATGGGGACCCTTGTTGACCCAAGTATTGAGGGCTTGTTGTCTAGTAGGCTTCCTCCCGTCATGGGGAGAGACAATCATAGTACCTATTTATATAAAAGGGGATCGCCTAAATCCAGCATGTTATAGGCCAATCTCCCTAGCAAAAATAGCAGGATGTATAATCCTGGAGAGATTACAGCAATGGGCTGAAAGCAATGGGAAACGGGGGTTGGGACAATTGAGCAGAGTCTTAATCTAAATATGCTCATTGGAAAATATTAACCCTGGGCGTAGTTCGCGAAGTAGCACTTCGCACTACGCGTAGCACTTCGCGAACTGCGTAGTACCTTGTTCGCACTGTGCCAGATGTCGTTTTCAATGATTGCACAGTGCGGACAAGCAACCGGCACTGTGCAATCATTGAAAATGGCATCTTGCACAGTGCGAGCTGTAGTTTTCTGCTGCTCGAGTAGATTTTTACTCGAGCGGCATCTTTCTCAACGCGAACTGGTAGTTTCTCATCGCGAGCGGTCGCGAGCATACGCGACCACTCGCAATGAGAAACCTGACCTCCTCGCGTTGGGAATCTCGCCGGGAGGTTTATTTTCCATGCTCGCGATCGCCAACTTGATGTTGCTGATCGCGAACAAGGAAGAAGTCTCGCCGGGATGTCATTTTGCTTGCTCGCGGTCGCCAACTTGACGTTGAGAATCGCGAGCAAGCAAAAAATGACCGCAGCACTACGCAACACTACGCTACGCGTGTTCGCACTGTGCTACGTGCAATTTGCGTAGTGCGAAGTAGCGCGAACTTCGCAAACTACGCGAGCGTAGCGTAGTGCTTTGCCCAGGCTTAGAAAATATGTAAGAATAAAGAAGGGGACTCTTTACCTAGCCTTCGTCGATCTTACATTGGCATTTGATTGTGTAATATGTGCTAGGTTGTGGTTAAAGTTGAAAGAAATGGGGGTGGAGGGACCTATCATTAGCTTTTTAAGGGATTTATATACAGGATGCAAAGCCAAGGTAAGGTACAGGGCTGGAGGAGAATATACTGGGGCCTTCGACGTGGAGAGAGGGGTGAGACAGGGGGGGTGTCTTGGCCCCCTTCCTGTTCTCACTCTATAATAAATAGTGTGGGGGAGGAGCTTGTGGCTACTTCTAAAGATCTCCCACAAATAGGCACACGCCCTGTCCCGGCTGTCCTCTACGCCGACGACACAGTACTAATGGCACGTACCCCATTGGCCCTACAGACGTTGCTTACTAACTTTGTCGAATATTTAAGTAATCTGGGACTCCACGTTAACCAATCGAAAACTTTCATCATTAAGTGTGGAAGGAACAATGCGCAATGTAGAACTTTACCTTGTAGTCCTATTCGACAAAGATGGGTTATGGAACAACGCAATTGAGAATAGACATATTCCGTTTAGTGGGGCTTGTTGGGCCCTTGGAGGCTTTGCAAGTAGACTTGGCACAAATCCTCCAGAAATGATGATGAAAATATATCAAACTAAATGCACTAGTATAGCACTTTATGGTGCGGGCATATGGGGACACAAGAGATGTGCTGAGTTGCATGTAACAGAAAATAATTTTTTAAGATATCTTTTAGCAATCACTAAAAGCACGTCAGCATATGTACTCCACTCTGCACTCCCTTTCTTACTAATTTAATTAAACTAGAACCAATTCTGCTGTGGCACAAAATATGGACTTCAGACTACACAGCTCTCAACCGAGCAATAATTGCTGACTGTCTGAACTTAAGTGCATATAAGTCTATACCATGGCTGACGTATGTCCAGCGGTTCGTTGGTGACATGGCCCATCCAGAATATTTTGATAATCCAGAGACACTAGTTATTATCAGTAGAGAGACATTGAAAACAGAGGTGGTGGCTCATTTGGAAAAACTTAGTCTGACAACCGAACTCCCTAAATCTTAAGTTTTACACAATCAATTGATATTAACCACTTTTAAAATGCAGCCTTACCTCACAACTGCGTTAAACTCATGGCATAGGTTTGTGCTTACTTGTCTAAGATTGGATATATTTCACAGATTATGTACTTTTCCCACTATGAACGAGTGGTCAACAGATCTGGTAAATTGTCCGTGTGATGGTAGGCTGTGGCAGAATACCATGCATGTGGTTCTTTTGTGTAAATTTTACTCTAAATATAGGAAGCAGTATATTTTTCAAATTATAAGACAATTAAGTTTCAAACAATGTCGTCCTGTTTATTTGCACTTGCAGTCATTACCAACATTAGCGATCTGCTGCAGTATGTCATCTTTTCTCTGGGCAGTTTTTTATGCTAGAAAGAAGGTGACAACAGGTACCATATGGAGTATAGTAATGGGAATATACATCAATGAGCCATGGTCACTAAGGTAACTGGGAACAATAAAATCTGGAAGGGAACACGAAGAACACTGTACTAATGCACTTTAACCATTTTCTGAATATATTTGTATAAACATGTAATGGAACTCTGGATAGTAGCTGTCTTTTAGTAATTTGTCCTTATGTTTACAATCCTTTTATATGTACCTGATGAATTTAATAAGTTGGCTTTTTAAATATTTTGTTCTTATGGTGATACTGCTTTTAACTCTTTTTTATATGTAGGGAAATTAATTTGATGTTTGTTGTTTTTATCTGTGTAATTGCTTTTATGGATGTTTGTTGTGACTCTGAATGAAGCTATAAATGACTATGACTATGATTGAAAACAGGCACAGAAAAAGGGTAAAGAGTAAAAAACACTTAGGGCCTGATTACGACTTTTGGCACAGCGGAAGCGAGCGGTACGCCACTGCTGCGATCCCGCTGTGCCAAAGCCTTGGTCAGGCCAATTGCCAGATTAGGAGTTTCATCCTGTGTGGTGAGCTCCACATGACCCCTGCCACAACTCCGACCACAATGTCATCCTTGCCCCTTTGCTCTCCCCCACTAACACTACTATCAAACTACGGCCCCTAGCCCCTGCGGTCTATCTCCTTCTCTCCCGGCAATACATATACACCCCAGTGCCACCGCCCTTTCCCCACCATACCTTTCATCCCACTAAAACACCAAACTCCTTCGCTTTATCCTCGCCACAACTGCTGCGTCACACTAACACTACGCGCCTCTCTGCTCTACTCCCATTATGCCACTTACCGCGTTAGCGATACACGTCTTTTCCCTAGACCTCCGCCATCACTCTTCTAACATACTCAAACATCTAACCACCGAGTTCTACTCCTAAAAATCTTTCTAATAATCATGTCAGTGTATACACGTGCTATATTTGTTGAACAGTGTCTTCTTCTACTTCATCTACTTTGCATCATTTACCAAAACCATTTCGCATATAATGCTATGCAAAGTTGAAAAACATTTCCCACATATCATATTATATATTATATGAAATTTTATATTTTGCTACTAATATTTACTGCGGCACAATTGAAAACCATTTCTTAAAACTTATACCCTGAAAACCACGCTACTGCAGTTTTTACTGTTGCTATTTTAACCATCGCTATTACATTAGCTTAATCGCGCTATTGCAATACATATTTGAAAATTACGCTACATAATAATAGCAATTAAAACATACAATATAATATAAACTACGTAATAATATATTAAGGTGCTTACAGTTAGCAGCATTAAAAAAAGCATCGCTAGGGATCTTCCATGTGCGCATCCGGCTAACATTCAAATCGTAAACGTGTATGGCGTGCAAAGCAAAACGCTCTCAGCAGCAACGAGCACGCCAGCCAAGTACTACCACGTGATATTTTTTTTTTGTCCAGCATACGTTCAACGGTGGCAAACAGCTTTGAAATAAAAGCTCGTTCTTTTAGCAAAAATAGTCTACAGATAAAGATGCGTTTTAAATGTTTGCTTATAAAGTGTTGCTCTTTCGGCGACACACTAAATAGATGCATGTCTAAAGACATAATGTAAACACGTGTAAACGTGTTTAAAAGCCTTCGCTTAAAAAACAAAAAGCGTAACAGCAAAAACATAAAAAACCATGCAGGGCATGTCATTTTAGGAAACTATTTATTGTTCCATGCTTCACAAAAACACACTTAAAAGTCTTTTGCATACATTGCACACGAACAAGCACATTGCCTCGTAGTTATAGACACACACAAACCTGTTGTGCAGTATAATCGGCATTTTGGCAGCAGTGCGTTATAAAGCTTTATTGATTACATGGTAATATAAATCTATCCAGATCGATACATTGTTGTACTTTTTTATCTGAAAAATTTCGATTACTAATGTTAAAATACAGTACTTACCTTAACTGCTTCACCAATGCCACATAAAAAATAACTAGCAGAAAAATACCACAAGTGCAAAGTAAGCCATTACAAACCTATTTTGCAGTTTCATTAACACACATTAAAACAGTTGCAACTATTATACTTGCATTCTTATTTGCAATACCGATAGCTCCAACTTTCATAATGCGAGACCTATTGCATTGCAAATGCTTGTTAGCTTTCCCACGGCGGTGCGTCTAAAAATGGGCACTGCAATGGGAAAGCCAAAAAGAGTTCCTGCAAGTCCTGGAAAGTCCATGCCATGCAGGAACTGGGGTGCATGCACACAGGGGGGCACATGTTCTTCCCCCCTGCATGAATCCCTATGCACATGGTGAACAGGGGGCTCTGTAGGGCCCACTTTGTTTCAGGACTGCCATCCTTTTAATGGAGGAAAGACCTCCATGGCATCACTTGCATATTACATAGGCGCTGACCACCACACCAGAGAACGGCGGTTCCCTGGTGACTGCAGCGGTGCAATGGCAGTCTGACTGCCAGAGTCGTAATTCGGCAGTATGACCAAAGCGACACCAAGAGTCTGGCGGTCCTTGGAACCGAGCCCTAAGGGTTTTGAAAGTGGTTACTTACCTGCTACTGCCTCCACCTTTCAGGATCATCACCACTAGCCATCCAGCTGTTTGCCTTCCATCTTTTATTGAGCCACGATTCCTCTATGCCGGTCTGACACTGCATTCGTTGCCCATTCTGACATTACCAGGGCAGCCCAAATCATTGATTTGCATATGGCCAGGTATAAAGTGGGGTGGCATAGTGAGCAATAGAATGATGGATTTAACCCAGATCACTTGATTGGGGGTGAATGTTTTGATTGGTTCTGCATTCCATCCATCAATTGTGTGTCTTTTGCTTTCTCGCCCTAAGTGTGCTGGGTATGCCCAGACATGTGTCCCGGGGTTCACTGTGCCACTGGATTCAAGCTATCCTGGCTGAAGAGGGGTGAAACCCCAAAACTGGTCCTAGGATGCTTGTTTCCGGTCCAGGGAGGACCTGGCTTGGCAGTTTGGGTTGGACTGTTCCCATGAGGCACAGGGCCAAGACTAATTTGCATATGGCCAGGTCTAAACTGGGGTGGCATGGTGAGTAAAAGAATGATGGATTTAAACCCAGATCTCTTGACTGGGGGTGAATGTTTTGATTGGTTCTGCATTCCATCCATCAATTGTGTGTCTTATGCGTCCTTTAGTGCTAGCCATAATGATAGTGCTTTCCCATGCTACCATGTTAACTGAGATCCATGGTATCTCATGTAAATAGAATGATCAAAAGGTATGATCACATCTCCCCATCCATGGTGTATTACATTGGCTTCGTATTGAGTCAAGAACTAAATTTAAACTGCAATGTCTCACTTACATCGCCTACAGCTTAACACACCCTCATACTTCACAGACCTACTCATAACCCATGGCTGTAAACAAGGTCTATGAAGCAAGGATACACTCTTTGTTAAAGGTCCTTTTTAGGAGTAGAGTAAGTAATTTGGCAGATATGTACCCCTATCAACTCAATAAACCCACTCTGGTTGGGTCAAAATTAAATTCTGACACAATCTCTGTTTACCCACTGGTAGCTATAGCACAAACACAGGCAATCCCCAGAGATGTGTCAGCTAAGTTCAAGCAGAACCAACACTATTAAAGTAAAAAAACACATAACAATAACATTCCCAAACTAGTTTAGAAAAATTGAGAAAAATGTAAACAGCGAAAATATACTAAGATGTGATTTCTAAAATAGTTTAGAGCGAAAAGCACCAGAAATATGGCAAAGTGGCAATCAAAAGTTGCTTTTGTAGTTGACAAGGACCTAGGTGCAATTTCAGGCTGACCGTGAAGGAGTGGGGGTTGGATACAGCACGCAGATAGGAGATAACTTTTTTCTGCAAGCGAAGTTGGGTTATAAAGATTTTAATTCCCCTAGACCTGTTCAGGGAAATGCCTAGTAAGGCCAAGCTATTTTAGTGTGAGAGTACATTAACCCCAGTATGTACTGCGCCCTGTTCCTAAATATCAGGACAATGCCCTGTGGGCTAACAAGACACACTTTAAGGATGAAATGAATTTATAAATAATAGGCCTTTCCTACAAGTTACAGGCACTTTTGCCTGCCATGCATCACTGCAGAATATATTTAAACCGCTGCCCGCTTGGAGCTCAGGGGTGCACCTGGCAGGCATATATTATTGCCATATGCTACTTTCTATGTCCCGTAGACTGACAAAGAAACAGTCCTCTAATTTCTGTTCTGGTGTTGTGGTACTTGGGTTAATAAAGAATATACTTGCTAAACCTACAGAAACATTTGAAATGTTCTCAGAGTATTTATCATAAGCGGTTGAGGGAGTAACAGAGTGTAATTATTTCATTGATTATTGCACTACCAAAATCAGAAAAGTTAACTTAATGGGATAAAAGTAATCTGCATGGCTTGGAAATCCTAGTGATCAAACCCTATCAATTATTCTGGGCTATTACCTGTGTTTTCACCAAGTGAACTGAACAATCATGTGTGTCCCTAAAAGTGCTCCATCATTTAGCTTTTCTGTTTGGCAGGGCTCTGGGGAATTGGGACACCCACATTGTACCCATTTTGCATGAGATTGATTTCTGGCCCATCAACCCAGCCTTCACTGTGACAGGTCCTAACAGTTTTCCATGAGCACACAACCTTTAACCATTATCCCTGTTGGGAGATTGCCTGTTGGCTGTGCAGTGCCCCAAACTGTGGTCTCTTGCCTTCATAATATATTGAACCTCAGTGTGGTGTGTGTGGTTTACTGGTACTGGATGGTGGGGAACATTTGAACCCAGGTGCATGGTGCACAATTTTTTGGCCTTCCTACAGCAGGCTGTCTTAGGTCATAATGGTCATTTATTCTATGTGTATTTGTATAGCGCACAACTATCCCATGAAGGGGTGGGAGTTAGGTGATATCCTGGCACTTATGCAGGAGCTCTATGAGCCAGGGCCAGTGCTCGGTGAAGAGCAGGTCTTCAATGTCTTGCAGAGCTCCAGACTTGAGAAGGTAGCTCTGATGTGAAGGGGCAGGTCCTTTCAGGATTCAGGAGTGAGGTAGGAGAAGGCACAATCTGGTTCTGCATGTGCAGGGGGTGCATGCAAGTAGCAGTCCTGCTAAGTGGAGGTGTCAGCTAGGTTTGTGGAAGGTTGTGTGTTGAGGTACAAGGGGCCAATTTTGTGTGAGGCTTTTTGTGTGTGCCCGAGGAGTTCAAAGAGTGATCATTTGTGGAATTGGATCTAGTGGAGCTCCTTGAGTAAGTGAGTACAGGGTGGGAGGTTGTGGGTTAGTCTGATCGCTGCGCTTTGTTTGGTTTAAAGTCCTAGTGGTGGCTGGCGACTACTGCGAGTGAGGGGGCGGGGAAATTACATTACGTAAACAAATAAAATAAAAAGTTACTTACCATGCAGCAGCTGTCCTCCTCGCTCCAGTCCTCTTCTTCTCTGTGACGTCAAGACCCCAGCACATTCCCTTAACTAATCCTGCTATTACTCTCATGCTCTTAACCAGCATGGGAGAAGCCCCAGGGTTGGAAAGAGCAGCTTCTGCCGGCGCTCCGGGGGCACGGGAGGACTGCACTTGCTCCAAACCCAGCTGTCTCATGGCAGGTGGTTGAGAGGTTTAAAGTGCGCATGTCTGGCTGGCCGTCGCAAGATGGAAGGCCAAAGGGACATGCGCACTTTAAACAGTGCACAGGCAGACCTCTGCAACCACTCCTCCCTGCTGCCACTCAGCAGGCCCACCCCATCCTGACTGGGGTAAAAATTACTATTACTACACTGACAGGTGCAGACATCATGGAAGTTGCTAGACAGTGGTGGGGTTCAAATTACTACTACTACTCTGCTGAGTTCTTGCCTCAGGGAAAGTGGTGGACAGTGGTGGGGCAAAAAAATACTATGACTACTCTGCCAGATGTTTGCCTCAGGGAAGGTTATGGATAGTGTTTGGGGGCCAAATTACTATTATTACTCCACGAAGGTACTGACATATGGAAGCTTCTGCACAGAAGATAGGGGCAAGATTACTATTATGACTCTACCAGGTGCTTGTCTCAAGGAAGGGGCTAGACAGTGGTTGGGCGTAAAATGGAATGCATTTATAGTAAATCATACTGACATTAAACTTTATTTTACACACCTTGCAATTTTTCCAAAAGTAGAGGAAGTTTACAAACCAACATCAGAGCACAAACCCATCAGCACCAGAACTTTATGAAAAGAGAAAGACTTTGGGAGGTGAAAGATTTTTGAAAACCCAATTAAAAAACAAAACTAACAAATAACTTTCAACTGGAAACCAAAAAAGAAACCCAAAGATCTCTTATTTAAAACAAAACAAAATATGAAAAAAGTCTTTTGACGTCAATGAAATATATGAAAATAACCTTCCAAAAACCTTGTTCTCTTTGCCAAGTACATTGTGAACAATTAAACCGTATTTATCATAAATAACAATCAGAAACTTCCTCTTTTGTCAACATTTAGTTGCAGACCAAACAAGAAGACACCCCTTGAAAGGAGAAATCCATCACAACAAAAACTAGCATAGAAATACCCTAGCATTCAAAAGCTATACCTTACAGAGAAATAAACAAATCAAGGTACATTTTGTCAAACCAACTGTCCTCGTAAAAAACAAGTGACTTTCTTTTCACAAGCGACAACATCTAACACAATTTTTTCAATCAGAGTATAGCAATAGAAATCAAAGCATGGTTTTCAAAAACTTAATAGGCAGTCAATTAGTAATGCAAAAAACATTTGACTTTGTAGTTTATAAGTAAAACCCATTTTTTAAACAAAACATTTGCAAAATGTTCTACTTTTTTCCTGTTTCCACAGACATATACAAAATGACATCAAGAAATCAGGCCAGCTATGTGCAAACCATAAGAAGAAATAGACTTCTGAAGTATGGTGGTGATGGAGCAGGTAGTGCAAAATTGTGTATCCCTCCTCTATTCTGCATGAAATTACTAATTATATAATCTATTAACTATAATATTATTAAACGAGTTTTGCATGTTTATTAATAAACATTATTAATATTTGAATTACACGTGGGATTTGCATTTTGCATGGCTAAATTACCTTTATAACTAAAATCTGTGCGCATATTAACAATAGTATATGTGGTAATAGAATACTGCATGATATATGTTGCTTTTTGTGATGTTGCCCCACGAGGAGGACCGAAAAGGTGAATATAATGGCTTTAAATGTTGCTATATGCTAGATAAATACAAGCACATAGAGGGATTAGTAAGGGGTTAACATTAGATTAATTATTTCTTTGTATTTTTGAATTACTCTTTTATGTTTGTTTAACTTAAGTTGGCATTTGGGCCTAAATCAAAGATGGCCGCTGTCACCACACAACGAAGTGGCCACTGTCTCATGAGGCGCGGAGTGAGCTACGCATGCGCGAGAAATCTCCTAAAACCTCGTCGCGACCTTTGTTCACCATGTACCCGGACAAGGCTAGAAAACGGGAGGTCTGCCAAGACAGGAGAACAATCAACCTTACAATAAACCGGAACAAGCCGACTCTTGGACTAACCATTGACCTCACCCCTCGAACTGTACTGAGAACCTTAAAATTGAATCGGACGATCTCAACCAGCCAATCACGACTCTTCTAAAACTTTAAAATGTATCTTCTTTACTTCATTGTTTTATAAAAAGAGTAGTAGAATAGAGAGGGCGTTGCGTTCTCCTGAATCCTTGAGGGTCCGGATGCTGCCTGATCATCTGATGACTGCAAACTTTTTCTAAACCTACGGGCAATGATAGATGCTTGCACGTCTCTGGTCCTTTGCAGATCTTTGAGACTGTAACGTGCTGAGCAAAGAACTTTGAGCTTTGGCCTGCTGTCGGACGATTTACGACAAAATTTTGATAAAGCAGAGCCAATGAATTAGAGGACTCCAAATAGCCAGATTAGGTAACTATGATGTTCTGCGACTTACTCAAAATTTGATCTACATTTTCTAAACTTGGATGAGACAAATGCAAATTTAAAATCATTATAAAATTTTAGATAAACAATTATTGATTAACGAGAAATCATGAGTTGTGGGTTTTTCATTTAGAGAAAGATTCTGAAGTCTTAAAATGTGTTTTAGCTGGTACTAAATCACCATCAACCAATCCAACTAATTGGTCCATTGACCAAGTGGGAGGAGTGCCTTGATGTTTTAGGATTAAGGATCTATAGACGAAGGGCATTAATGTATATTTTGTAAATAACTTTTCCCTCCCTATAGGTTATAAGGTATTCCCCTCACATGTCCAACTCTTGAATTACTCATCCCTCCTGTGTGTGCAGACCAGTAAAGAAGAAACGTGTGAGTGTTGGTGTTATGGGTCCCACCAATGACTGCATGTGTGAATGAGTTCGTGTGATGTCGGGTCTGTGACACAGGGAGGATATTGGTACAGGTTGTTCCCCATTTCCCGATTTTGCGCTGGATCAGTTTTTCTGGTAGCAGTATGATGGTTTTAATGTTTTGGTTTGGTGATTATTGCTTGTAAATTGCTTATTGATTATTGATTGTGGGAAAGTATTGGTTTATGTATTAACACTCTATGTTGAGTCGCGTCGAGTTCTATGTTGTTTGACGGCTTCTGGGATGTAGGAAGTCGGAAGTTTGTAACGGTTCCGTAGTAGAGCAGAGGTAAGCGCTGCTCTCGGGAAAGACGAAAATTGTTGTTGCCCTGTAGGTACACGGAGAAAACATGTAACGATTGAAGTTGCATGATGCATTATCTGGGTTCGATTCGGTAACATCGTCGTGTGTTGCCATTAGGGACATTTTCTGTATGAGAGAAGTGTATGGTAGCAAAGGTTACCTGTGAAATTTTGGTCTTAAGTACCAGTAGTCCAAAAGGCACTCTGATTACGCTTATCACTGGAAAGGTAATAGGTGTTCCCTAAGCTTGCTAGAAGGATAAAGTAGAGGGAAGTGCTACTTTATTAACGAGTGTAATAATCCTGTAGTAGGGCAGACTGTTCGCTGTTCTCGGGAAAGACAGAATTCTGTGTGAATGTACTACATTTTCCGTATGAAAGTGCGTGAATGAAATAGCATTCAGGTTAATTGCAAAACTCTGGTTTTATTTCTCAGGGGCATTGGGTCTCCAACTAGGTGTCCTAATTCTGGAGAAACGGTTAGCTGATGCTTGTTAGAAGGGTAAGGTAGAGGGATGTAATACTTTATCAACGGAAGTAACGATTCCGTAGTAGGGCAGAGGTAAGCGCTGCTCTCGGGAAAGACGGAATTTTTGTAAGAAAGGTCTTTAACTATTCTTTCGTAGCGAAACAGATAATGATGGCGTTACTAACAGATTTGTAAGTCAGAAAGAACGTCAAAGGCTTACCGAGAAATTTTGTTAAGGAGGTGTCAGCAGAAGCAGGAGTAGCGAGAAAAGCTGACGTCAGGAAGACTGCGCTGGGATTTGGCTAGTCAGTAAGAAACGTAGACGCTCCTGATTGGTGCGTTAGTGTACGCCGCGCTAGGAGTGGAGAATTACAGGGTGACGTAGAACGCTCCTGATTGGTGCGTTAGTGTGAGTCGCGCTACGATTGGTTAAAAAAATAACAGAATAGTCGTAGGGAAAAACTAGCGATACACGGAAGACAAAATGATGTATTACGATCCACCAGAAAAAGAGAAAAAGACCTGGTTTGGAAAGATCAAGAGTTTATTCAAAAAGGACAAACCGATTGTGACTAGAGAGGTACAGTTGCTTCCCACACCAAAATCGCCCGCATCCATTATGGTTGCGAAATACGGATATCATACATGTATTTGGTTGGACAATTGGGCAAAGTATACAAAGGATGATGGAGTTTTAGCTTTTCCAGAATATGGTTCGTTCAATTTAGCAGTATTGAGGAATTTGAGAGAGAGAATGATGAATCTAGAACTGAGACCTAGACCAACACAGTTCGAAGCATTGACAGAATGGGAAGACGAGATGCATGAGAGAGAAAGGCAGAGGAGTGGCGGAAGGTATAGGTACATGTTTGGTAGATCATATGGACAGGAGAATCATGATGACAGAATGAAGAGATGGCGAAGTGCAAATATGACTGATGGTTTGTTCCCTGTGGGACATGCTGAAGAAGTTAGCGGAAGAAAATGTACAGAAAAGAGAAATAATATAGAATCAGGAGGGTATGGAGTGCATGAACCGGAGGATGATGTTCTTGACGACATGTTTTATAAAAATCCACCATCGTATCAACCAGATTCTGACATGCTGACACCAAGTGCCCCAATGAGAGAGGCTTAGTGAAACATAAAAGTTGAATCGGTACCACAAGAAATAGGGAGAAATAATTCTTTCAGAGAGATAGAGAGAAAACAGGATGGTAAAATGAGTAATGAATATTCGGCAGAATTAGCGAAAACCACTTTAGAGTTAACTGAAAAGATTAGGGAATTGACTTAGAACTTAGAAACTGTGACTGTTCCCGTAACTATAGGTCCTGTAATGCCTATTTTTGATAAACAAAAGGATAATGAGAATTGTCTGACAGTCCCTTATAACAGTAATAAACAGATTGAGAGGCCAAGGAAAAGTTCAGACGAGAACCCATGGAAACAAACAGTAAGTACATCAGAACAAAGTACGCCTAAAAACTTGACAATAAATCCAAGTTTAGTGGAAAGACTAATAGTGACTACAGAATCTGTATCAGAAACACCAAGAGACTCAGAACGAGGTAATGAGGAAAAACCAGTAGGGCCTACTTCAGAAGAATTAAATGATTGGTTGAGGAGTTTACAGAGAAAAGACAGAGAATCCCAATCTATAGATGTGGCCAAGCTAAGGATGGTTTTGGAAGAATTAATAGTAGGGACTATCCCCACAGAGAAGCTAAAAACCTATCAGGATGAAGAATTATTATTTCTATGCAAAAGCATAACTTGGAGAGCAAAGAATCTACATGAAAGACTAGAAGAAGTGGCAAATGAAATGGGTATAGACATTGAAAGAGTTAAAGCTGTACAAAAACCATATCGAGTAGACTTTTCTGAAAAAGATATTGAAAATCTGAACACCACAGGACGAATAACTCAAATTAAAGACATAATCATTTTGTTAAGAAAATGGGGAGATGTGGATAAATGGAAAAGTAGGTGGTATCGAAAACGAGATGATGCCTCAGATAAAACATTTGCAGCTTTCCCCGTAAGAGAAAAAGAAAAAGTAGTGACAGAATGTCCCATGAGAGAAATTCCAGTTGGAGGATATGTACATGTCCCTTGGACTAGGCAAGATATTTTGTCATTTACCAATGATTTCCCTCGACTACGTGAAAAGCCAGTCGAGTGGTATAGGCAAGTGGATAGATTTGTAAAATTATCGAAAGTTTTGTGGATTGATCTAAATAGTCTATTTGACATAATAGTCCCAGCAGATCTATGGACAGAGTGCAAAATAATGATAAATTGGCCTACACAAGAATACCCTAGAGATCCAAAGACAGGTGCTCCTGATCCAGAGGTGATTAAAAAATATGAACAAGTAATTACTTTTCTGAAAAACAAAGTACCTCCCAAAGAGACTAATTGGGTAAAAATTGACCGAACTCATCAGGAAACTAAGGAGTAGGTGCATGCTTACTATGAAAGATTAATCCTTGCCTTTAAGCAGTTTAGTGGTGATGAAAATTTAAGTGAGAAGGATCTAAGTCATTTTGTATACAGGTTTGTATATGGCCTACGTCCAGAAATCAGTGAAATGATTAAACAGCATACAGTGGATTGGCAAAATAAGAAAATAGATGAAGTACTAAGACATGCAAAATATTTTAGTGATGAAATTGAAGCCAAGCAGCGTAAGTTAAAATAGAAGGCTATGTGGGCACAGGTGAAAGTGGCAGAAAGACAGGAAGCTCAGCTGATTTAACAAGCAAATAGTGCAGGACCAAAACCTACATTTAATGCTGGAAAGGGAAAGGGACAATTCAATATAGAAGAAGCCAAAAAGAAATGGCCATGTCATAATTGCGGAAGAATAGGGCACTGTAAATCCGAGTGTAAATTTCCTCTGAATACCAATAGTGATAATGCATCATTGAATCCGCAGGTGCAGAAAGAGGTGAGTTGTCAACCGCAACGACAACAGCAGGTTGTTACCCAACAGAATCAGGCGCCAAAACCGCCTTTTCCACAGAGCGTAAATTCACAGAAATGCAGTAATGAGACAGGATTCTACAACGAAGAACAGGTAACTAAGCTGCCGCGCGCCAGCGCTGTTTCGCAGTATTGGCTACAACGCGATGAGAGTGAGTCAGAAGAAAATTATTGACGGTGCAAAGGGGAGGAAGAAGAGTGCGTATTTGGCGCAACTCTAGAAGTAGACCAGACAGGCTCTTTTGTGGACGGAAAGGTAAATGATGAAAATATTACTTTTCTAGTAGATACTGGTGCTACTCGATCAACAGTCTGGTCAGCTGATGTTAAGAACCTTCCTCTCTCGGACGAAACAATCCAAGTGGTTGGGGTATCCAACAGACAGATTAAAACGTACCTCACAGAACCAGTAAAAGTCAATATAGGGAAATTTTCTGAAATGCACCGCTTTGTTGTGTGCGATTCAAGTCCCGTAAATTTGTTAGGCTGTACCCACGTGGCAAAGGCCTGGGTACGGCCTGCACAAGCATTCCACAGCGTGGGTACGGATATGTACGGACCGTACCCCCACCTCCGTATGCATAGAGCGTACCCCCACCCCAACCGTGTATGTACGACCCGTACCCTCACCCGCGTATGTATGGAGTGTACCCCCACCCCAACCGTGTATGTACGACCCGTACCCTCACCCGCGTACGTATGGAGTGTACCCCCCATGCCAACAGTGTACGTACGGACCGTACCCCCACCCCGTATGCATGGAGCGTACCCCCACCCCAACTGTGTATGTACAACCCGTACCCTCACCCGCGTACGTATGGAGCGTACCCCCACCCCAACAGTGTATGTACGACCCGTACCCTCACCCGCGTATGTATGGAGCGTACCCCCACCCCAACCGTGTATGTATGACCCGTACCCTCACCCGCGTACGTATGGAGCGTACCCCCCATGCCAACAGTGTATGTACGGACCGTACCCCCACCCCGTATGCATGGAGCGTACCCCCACCCCAACCATGTATGTACGACCCGTACCCTCACCCGCGTACGTA
Organism: Triturus cristatus; assembly: GCF_964204655.1. NCBI lineage: Eukaryota > Metazoa > Chordata > Amphibia > Caudata > Salamandridae > Triturus > Triturus cristatus. The sequence continues at coordinate 310,968,667 of NC_140595.1, forward strand.
TGGAGTGTACCCCCATGCCAACAGTGTACATACGGACCATACACCCACCCCGTATGCATGGAGCGTACCCCCACCCCACCCGTGTATGTACGACCCGTACCCTCACCCGCATATGCATGGAGCGTACCACCCATGCCAACAGTGTACGTACGGACCGTACCCCCACCCCGTATGCATAGAGCGTACCCCCACCCCAACCGTGTATGTACGACCCGTACCCTCACCCGCGTATGTATGGAGTGTACCCCCACCCCAACCGTGTATGTACGACCCGTACCCTCACCCGCGTACGTATGGAGTGTACCCCCCATGCCAACAGTGTACATACGGACCGTACCCCCACCCCGTATGCATGGAGTGTACCCCCACCCCAACTGTGTATGTACAACCCGTACCCTCACCCGCGTACGTATGGAGCGCACCTCCACCCCAACAGTGTATGTACGACCCGTACCCTCACCCGCGTATGCATGGAGCGTACCCCCACCCCAACCGTGTATGTACGACTCGTACCCTCACCCGCGTACGTATGGAGCGTACCCCCATCCCAACAGTGTATGTACGACCCGTACCCTCACCCGCGTATGCATGGAGCGTACCCCCACCCCAACCGTGTATGTACGACCCGTACCCTCACCCACATACGTATGGAGCGTACCCCCCATGCCAACAGTGTACGTACGGACCGTACCCCCACCCCGTATGCATGGAGCGAACCCAAACCTGTGTATGTTCTAAGCGTACATATCCTGAAATAGGAGGGTTGGGTGCAGAGTCCTCCCAGCAGTGCCCAGTCATAAGAGGGTTGTGTGCAGAGTCCTCCCAGCAGTGCCCAGACACAGGAGGCGTGGGTGCCTAACACTCCCAGCAGTGCCCAGACACAGGAGGGGTGTGTGCAGAGGCCTCCCAGCAGTGCCCAGTCACAAGAGGGGTGTGTGCAGAGTCCTCCCAGCAGTGCCCAGACACAGGAGGGGTGGGTGCAGAGTCCTCCCAGCAGTGCCCAGACACAGGAGGGGTGGGTGCAGAGTCCTCCCAGCAGTGCCCAGACACAGGAGGGGTGTGTGCAGAGGCCTCCCAGCAGTGCCCAGACACAGGAGGGGTGTGTGCAGAGGCCTCCCAGCAGTGCCCAGACACAGGAGGGGTGGGTGCCTAACACTCAAAGCAGTGCCCAGACACAGGAGGGGTGTGTGCAGAGGCCTCCCAGCAGTGCCCAGTCACAAGAGGGGTGTGTGCAGAGTCCTCCAAGCAGTGCCCAGACACAGGAGGGGTGGGTGCAGAGTCCACCCAGCAGTGCCCAGACACAGGAGGGGTGTGTGCAGAGTCCTCCCAGCAGTGCCCAGACACAGGAGGGGTGGGTGCCTAACACTCCCAGCAGTGCCCAGACACAGGAGGGGTGTGTGCAGAGACCTCCCAGCAGTGCCCAGACACAGGAAGGGTGGGTGCCTAACACTCACAGCAGTGCCCCTGCAAAGAAAAGGGTGGAGTACCCACAGATCCAATGCCCACAAATGTCAGTCAGGTGCACAAAGATCCTGCAGTACATGTACCACATGTGTGCGAGGCTGGGAGTATACACATGCATAGCGCCGAAAAGAAAACATGTCCACATGAAGTCATGACAACAGTCTACATACACAAGTACAGTGATCACCAAGGACGCCACGAATGATGCAGGTGGAGACATCGCTCAGCATGCATGGCCCAAGTCTAACGAGTCTGTCACACACCCAGCCAATGTAGACACAGCTCAGCACCACATATTGGAAAGACCCTGCAGGGAAGATGTCAGGTTACACAGAGGAAGGAACACACCTTGGGACGATGTCACCATGCAGTAACTGCTTACATGAACAAAGTTATGTAGCCAACAGCTTGTGATGGCACACAGATACCAGGAACCACCCTATGACCAGCACAAGACTACAATTCCCACACACCCAACACTATCACCACCCAAAATAATGGGGCAGGTCCACCAACAGCAATACCAGACAGACAGTAGTGTACTAAGGAAAAATAAATTGCTTTATTCAGCATCCAAAAATCTGTTTGTCCCTTGAAAGTTCAAAATGTACAATGCCCATAGGGCAATCCAAAGTTCAAATCCAGGTGGGGGACACAGTGGGACGCGTGTCCCCTAGCTTGCCTGCACAGTCAGACTCCTTCGTCTTCCAGAGGGGGGAGGGCATCATGTGGGGGGGAAGGACCAGGCACCGCAGGGACATGAGGGCGAAGGGTAGGAGTCGTGGGTGCAGGGATGGAGGACTCCACCACAGGGGGTGGGGCAGGGCCAAAGGTGGAGGCCAGGATGGCGCTGCACACCTTAGCAAGGTCCTCCAGCGACTCCCCTGCACCCGAAGGAACCACAGGCCCCAAGGAGGGGGGGGGGGGTCAGAGGGATGGGTCACAGAGCCACTGGGGGAGGGTGTGGACAGGGGGGGGACTCAACCACCCTGACCGGGGACTCCCTTGACCGCTTGCAGGGTGGTGTCACTGTGGGGCTCAGGGACAGAGCGGCCATGAAGGAGTCTTTGCCGGATATGTGGCCAGGAGAGCTGAGGGGAGGGGATTTGGAGGGAGTGGATTTGGTGGAATGCGGACTCCCACTCTGGCTGCGTGTCTTACGTTTGCCCCCCGACCCAGTGGGTGTGCCTACTTCACCCTGTGTGTGCGTGCCAGGAGGTGTGCGTTTGACCTTCCCTGCTGGTGTGGTGCCTGTGTCTGTTGTGGTGGGTGCACGCTGACGTCTGGGTGTACGTGGGGCAGGCATGGGAGTGGGAAGTGTGGATGGGTCAGGGGTAGGGGGTTGGACGAAGCGCTGCAGGAGACCCACTGCTGCAGTCCGTGTCGAGTCAATGGACCTCAGCAAGTTGCGTTGGTCAGCCTGCGATGAGAAAATGCCCTCCAAGTATGCCTCCATGTTGTTCAGCACTTGGCTGTGGCCATGGAGGACATTAAGCATCGCAGCCTGACCAACCTGCAACTGCCGCTGGATGTCCACAGACTCGGCATTGGTGGCAGCAGTGGAGACAGGGGCAGGGGGTGCGGTGCCTGGCAGGAAGGAGACATGTGGTGACTGGGCACGCTGGGAAGGGACACGAGCAAGTGGGAGGCGGCTGATGGCAATGGAGGGGGCGGGGAGAGATGTTGTGCCGCTGTCAGCTGCTGGTGCAGCCTCCGCCCACTCGGAGAGCTCATCCTCGGACCCGTCAGCTTCATATTCTGTGGTGGCAGTGGACAGGTCCTCGGACTCACTCTCCTCCGCCTCAGTTCCACTCGATGTGCCAGCCACGATGTCACCGCTGGCACTGGTGCTCGGTCCCTCCGCTCCGTCTGTGCTGATGTCTCCCTCCGTGTCCCCCGATGATGCTGTGGGCAAGGTGAAGAGACAGCAATTAATCATACACCTGTATACATATGTCACATGAGTCCAATCTACATAGGTTACAGTGCATAGCCTGAAAAGAAAGATGAGTAACATCTACATAACAAGGTACATATGTAGGGCATGCAACACACAGTTGGTTGACCCACCATGCCACTGAAAAACTATGGAGAGCATGACACAATAGCAAATGACATGAAATGGATTTTGACAGAGGAGCCAGGCCCTGGGGACAATCCAGCACTGCATCTGCACCACACAGCGTTGCCGAAAATAGGGATGAGCAGGGACCATATCCATGAACTTGAGGCACATGCTGCATAGGTAATACTGCAAACATGCCCACCATGACTGGCTCACTGCACCTTGAGTGTATGTCCAGACAAACATCACACACTGGCCAGACCTAGCAAGGAGATATCAGGTTTTGACATGTAGGCTTTGCCCGCACCAACCACCCCCTACATGAGACAATTAGTTGAGACACAGGAAGCACTTACATCTCTTAGTCTGGGTGAAATACACATGGGCTGGATAAATGCAAGATTGGACACCAAATACCCAAGGTGCGCCTGTCCAAATAGTCATGTACAAATGGTCATCATCAGATGATTGTAACAAGACACACAGGCACTGGCCACCGTGAGTATGAACAAGGAAAATCAGGTCAGGCTGTACAGTGGACACTTGTACTACATTTTACGTCAATATACATGGTGCCAGGGGACAATGGCACAGAGCACAACCTATGCTGTAGACACTGAGAGTGTCCACATTTTGTGATGACACACATGACACCTAGGAAAATATGCCCCAGGGGACTGTGGAAATATGGATTTTTCTGATCAGTTATGTCCCCTATCTTGGACCCCAACGGTTTCATGTATGAATCACAAGTACATGTATGTTCCCTCCAGTTCCAGTTATGAAGACGCAAACTCATGTGCGTCCACCGTCAACATGTCCTCTTTCAGATCCGCCATGAATAGGCTGGATATTCCATTCCTAAGTATGAAAGGCCACCGGCTTTATATGGTTCACTTATGCCATTTTACAGTCCAGGCAAGTAGGCCCTGATTCTGTCATCAAGCTTTTCTTGCTTTCTGCCTCTGAAGCTCCAGTCTGAGCCTGCATCTGTGACCATGAACTTTGTCTCATTCCCTGCGCGGCTCACGATGCCTGACATCAGCCTGTTGCCTGCCAAGAAACTGTATTTCACCTTCAAAATTATCTGCTCCGCTCCCTGCCCAATGCATTCCTGTCTAGTAGTTTAAGTAAACATTCTTCCAGCTACCGAGCAAAGGCCCGGCTTCTCTGTCTTTATGCAAGTAATTCATAGCCTTATTATTATGGAAGACTTCTGCCCTCGCATCTAGTGTAGACACTTAGACGCTTGTACACGCACTAACAGTCAGTATAGGCAGTATAGAATAAGATTCTACTCTAAGAGACCTCTCTTTTGGATAACATAGTTCTTTAAACATAGGATGTTAGATATGATTTGGGATTAGGTTGACTTGACCCTCCAGACATCTGTCGCCACATGTAGAGCTAAATGTCAAGTCCCCTTCACCCCCTAGTTGCACGTCAATCACACGTCATGCTGCTGCGCGCGCATTTCTGCCAAGTAATTCTGCTAACGTTGCGAAATTCTTTCATGGAACCACCCTATTATGACATCACACTTAATGACGTTCTTTAGTTACACCCAGTTACACCTACTTTTGCTACGTATGTATGTTTTATCTACACTATCAATTGTTACGCCTCCTGCATTTGCTTCACTGTAATGCCTATTGTATAAAAGTAATTACTTATCAATAAAGTGTGCTTCACTTCCTGAACCTCCGTGGTGATGGAACTTGGAGTCACCGATTCGAATCGTCCATTGGAATAAAGCCCATTCCGAACCTCTAATATCACGGATTCTGCCTCTTATTTATTGAGCTATTTTTATTATGTTTCTGTATCAAATTAAGTCCCGGTAATTAAATTATTTACCACATGAATGGCGCCCGAACAGGGACACTTTCTCATCTCACGCGCCGGCGGTGCGTTGCAGGCCCGGTCTCCTGCCACAGCTGGACGGACAACAACGCGTACCAGCAGGATTTCCTGTATCTCCCTCCGGTCAAGCGGGGGCGACTGAGGCTGCGATCAACACCCAGACGAGGCGGTGAGAAGTGCGAAGTATCCCGACCAGAGCCTAGCTGAGAGAGCAAGATCCGAGGTATACAGAGGCCCACCAAGTTCCGAAGTTCCGAAGTTCCGAGGTTTCCGATGTCCCGAAGTGTCCGAAGTTTTCGAGTCGAGTCCAGTCCGGTCCAGTTCAGTTCAGTTCCGTTCCGAGGCCTTCCGTTCCGAGCTACCCGGTGAGTACCATTACTGGGGAGGCGTTCTGACGTGCACATAGGTTGTGCCGGTCAAGACGGGTTTGGGTACACAAATCCGGTCTGCACTGTTTTAGCAGTGTATCTGTACTGTTTAGCAGTATATCTAGTATATCAAGTATATAAATTCAGAATAATTCAGTTAATGCCGAGTATTATGTTTAGTGATTAAGTTTCCTTAGAATCGTCATCATCATTGTTGCTCATTTAAATGTTAAATGTTAAATGTGTTAATACGTCCTGCATATTGTGGTGTGAATGACTGTTCATCACTGTGTTTATTGTATTAAGTTTGTTCAAGATCAAGTATCAGACCAGTTCTCAATATGCCGCTCTTTTCGAAATTAAGACAGTTCACAACTAGAAAAGGGGTACTTGAAGAAGCTGTTCCTATTCCTCCTAGGGACACTCCAGGGTAATTCATGTATCATAAGCACGGCTTAGACGCTATACTATTTCTTGATTTATGGGTAGACTACACCAAGGAATTACCAGAAAGTCAGAGGTGGCCCGCAGCTGGGACCTGGGATGCAGAGTGCATCATGAAAGTAGAGGAAGAGTTATGGAAAAGGAAAGCCAGACAGTCACAGAAAGACGCCGTTGAGTTATGGCGCAAAGAATCTCATAGACGTACAGAAAAAGCACTCCGACAGGAAGAGAAAAATAAAGAGAATTCAAATAAAGTCCGAGAAAATCTATTAATTGAAGAAGGTACACGAGTGAAATCAGAACAAGTAGACAGACAAAGAAATGCCCTTATGAAGGGTATGTATCCCCTTCTGGCCGAGGGATTACCTAAGGCTACTCCGGGGATACCAAAAGACTTGCCACCCCCATTATTTCCAATAAAAGTACATCCTAAGGGGCATCCTAGAACCGCAGAAGATGTTTTTCTTTCCTCATATTTAGATGACGCAGCTCCCGAGTATGCTAACCCCGCCCCACATAGACCGTCGGCCGGGGAGGTTCAACGCCAAGATCCTGTATCTGTATCTCTACAACAACAAATCCTGACACAAGTTCCGGCAAGCACATCTGTTTCCACATCTGTTCCTACAGCTACTTCTATAGCTGTGTCCACACCTATAGTTGCTGTATCGCGTTCTACGAATCCTTTCACGCCCGATACCCCAGACGGGGCTACCGGAGGTGCTACCAACATTTTTTCTACGCCACCCAGAATAAATAAACTTACTTTTCAAGAGTCAGCACATCCACGTACCCCCAAACTCATAAATTCCCGCACGCTTAAGGAACTTCTTGTAGATTGTAGATATGACCCTGTGCCCGGTAAAGAGGACGAAATGATCATGGCATCATTACGTATCAGACGAGCTGCGGTGTATTTAGGGAAGCTACCAGGAATGACTATGCATCTAGATAATATATATCATTTTGTCCAAACAGGGCGAGATTCTGAATGTATTAACAGAGCTATGGAATACCAGAAAGTGGAAATACAGGGGGAACTGTTACGTTTCCTCATAAATTGTGTGATCAGAAATCAAGACCGACCGGGGGTAGACCCGGAAACAATGGAAACTCTTACCAGATGGAGCCAGAATATATCAGAAGGGAGACATGATAGGCAAAAATGTATAATAGCCATGTGCAGAAAGATCCGTAAAGAAATAGAACGCCTACACGAAGAGAGATTAGCGGTAGACCAGTTTGAACAAAACGAGGAGGAGGAAGGATCAGGACTGTCCACAGGACAGTCAGAAACCATAGCCTATGTAGGTAGAGGAAGATCTTGTAATAGTACTAGATGTTTTACTGACCCGATACGTCCGATATGTCCAGATAATAACAGGAATTTCCAAACACCTATAATAAATATAAGGTCCCCCGAGCATTCGTTCCAGGCCGCTGACAAATTACTCCGAGAACGAAGGGGTTATCATTTACTCGATTCTATGGATGAACAAGAATTAGCCAGGTCAGCCGTTCATTGGGTTGACAGTCCCGGAAAATATGGTGATGATACAGTAGCACACACATTTTTGAACCTCACCCCAGATGAACAGCGTTTAGCTGGGATTTATATGATTCAACAACTTCTTATACTATATAAAAGCCAACATTCAGATCCTGGTCCCTTACCTGATATATTGACTGAATTACTCACGAATAGATGGAGAGGTTCAGGTACTAAGCTAATTAAAGAAATACTAGAATCAAGAAAGCAGTACATTCTTTTTGTATGCTCAGAACATGTCTCACTGCCCATCAAGGAAAGACCGATGTATTACATGGACAGACAGAATCCCTTACGAGAAGTACACCCAATAAAGGGCGAGGACAATCAGTTTAAACGTGTATTTGTATATACGCCCATATCGAAAATAGAATTGTTAGAAATGAAGAAAGTGGTACCCAGTCATGACAAAGACCCAGCGGGTTTCCACCGAGAAAGTAAAGACATGTTACTCATGGGAGAGTATACCTATCCCGACATTATGACAATATTAAAGGTATTAATGCCTGCTGGCATTTATGAAAAACTCAAGGAAAAAGAGTGGGAGGTGGGAGACCAAAAGATAGACTGGACAGCATTAGAAAATGAAGAAAAGGCCCGAGGTCCAGGTTCGGGGCTTGGGGACAAAACTAAAGCACTACCAGGTTTACTAGTACAGGTACTGCCGCGTTTATTAACTACGAAAAAGGAAGACTGGGGTGCAATCTCAGCTTGTAAACAAAAGCAAGATGAAGACACTAGTGATTTCTATGCCCGATTTGAAAAATGTTTTGGTATAAATAGTGGCATAAAAGCAAGTAGCGAATCATACCCACATATGTTTGTGACAAAATTAGTTGAAAATTCCTTGCCCCAAGTGAAGAATAGAGTATTAAAATTCGAGAGTACCTGGCAAGGTAATACCCCATCACAAATGTTACAAATGTTACAGTACCATTACAATAGAATTAGAGAGGAACAAGAACATGAACAAAGACGCATGAAAGACACGAAAATGAAAATGCTAGTCTCTCAGACAGTTCCAGCTGAAGGACATAAAAAGGGTACGACACATTCCGGTGAGTCAGCAGGACCTGTAAAAGGGACATGCAACTATTGTAAACAGCCAGGACATTACATACACGATTGCCCAGTCCTGAAGCGTAATATCGCCACAGGTAAAACACAGGAAAGACCACGGCCACCTAGACAGGATCAGAATGAACAAGGAGCCCCGCAGCATGCACAGTCCATGCCAGCTCCACAACAGTCTATACAGTTTGTGCCAGCTGCACCAGCGCTGCCGGTTGCTGCCACACAAACCACGACACGACAGCTGTACCAGACCGCACAGTATGACTATCCTGATTATCAACGATATGCATGAACCAGCCTAGAGAGGGAAGTTGACTTACCCCTTATCGAGGTCCCTGTAGACCAAGAAGGACCTTATGTACATAGTGAATTATTAGGCCAAGATAGAAAATTTTTACTTGATACAGGGGCAAGTCGAACAACAATAAAACACAGTGAAGTTCCAGGGGCACCCCTCTCAGGCTCACAGAATATTTCCCTTGGTTTTTCAGGAAAACCTATTGTTAATGAAGTATCACAGCCTCTTCCACTTACGATAGGACCCTTGACCAGAACTACAGATTTATTGCTTACTAAATCATGTCCAGAAAACTTGTTAGGTATAAAAACACTGAAAGCTCTAGGAGCTATAATATGTTGTTCTCCGGAAGGAGTAAGATTGTTTTTACGTGATTTCAAAGGTCACTATGTGTCTCGAGACATGGATCCCCGACTGCAGACTTTACCTACACATTTATGGGCACAAGGCCCTACTGATGTTGGTTGCATGAATATTACACCATATCGAGTTACACTAAGGGCAGGAGTGGTATTACCACGAATGCGACAATACAAGTTACCACCAGATGCTGTAGTGGCTTTACTACAAATCATTGACGAGCTCATTGCCCAAGGAGTGGTTGTGGAAACAGACTCCAATGTATGTAATTCCCCGATAATTCCGATTCTTAAACGAACAGATCCAAAGGCCCCGCCAGTATATCGATTGGTTATTGATCTGCGCGAATTGAACAAATGCATTGTGCCACAATTCCCTGTGGTCCCAGATATCTCGTCATTACTGACAGCTATTGATTCTGAAGCAACATTCTTTACTGTAATTGATCTCAAGAATGCCTTTTTCAGCGTCCCTATAGATCCGGAAAGCCAATACTTGTTCAGATTTAGTTTAAATGGACGTAGCTCTAAATTCACACGCGCACCTCAAGGATTTACAGAAAGCCCCAGCATCTATAGCCAAGCACTGAAACGAGAACTCGACAGTATCCACATGCCAGTAAACACTGCCCTGCTTCAATATGTCGATGATCTGCTGATCACCGCTAGAAGCGAACCTGAATGTGAGAAAGCATCACTGACAGTTTTACAATTTCTAGCCGAAAAAGGGCACAAGGTATCCCCTTCTAAGCTGCAATTCTGTGTCCAGCGAGTTGTTTATCTTGGACACTCGCTGTCCAAGGAGGGAAGGCAGCTTACACCCGACCGCATTCAGTTAATAGCTAACATGCCAATACCCAAGACACAAAAGGAGGTGCGGGCTTTTATAGGCCTCACTTCATATTGTAGGCAGTGGATCCCTCAGTATGCATTTCTAGCAAAACCACTCATTCAATTGACAACACAGGAGGCAGCCACATCGACTGTTCTCCCTTGGACTCAGGAACATGCACAAGCTTTTGAAAGCCTAAAGAAAGCCTTATGCCAAGCACCGGTTTTAGCAACACCATGTTACAATAAACAGTTTACACTCTTTGTTACAGAACGCGAAGGTACTGCCTTGTCAGTACTCACACAGGAACAGGCAGGATCCCACAAACCATGTGCTTATTTTTCTAGTACATTAGATCCCGTAGCTCAGGCTTTGCCTGCATGCCTGAAATCAGTGGCAGCAACAGCTTTAGCAATCAGACAAAGCGATGCCATAGTGTTAGGACATCCGTTGACAGTTCAAGTACCACATGCAGTAGAGGTTCTTGTGAATCGAACGCAAACACAACATTTGACTATAGCGCGACTTACAGGGTATGAATTAACATTGTTTCAGCCACATATAGAAATCAGACGTTGTAACACATTGAATCCTGCCACACTTTTACCCGTAATCGGAACAGACCCACTAGCTCATGATTGTATTGATGTTATTACAATCACAACGAAACCCAGACAAGACTTGACAGATGTCCCATTGTCAGACCCAGACCTAACGTTGTATGTAGATGGTTCATGTATGAGAACAAGTACAGGAGAGTTAGTGGCCGCTTACGCAGTCACAACAGACACTGAAATTATTGAAACAAATTGCATAAATACCTTGTCCGCTCAAGCAGCAGAGCTCGTCGCTCTGACACAAGCCTGTATTCAAGCCACAAATAAAAGAGTCAACATATACACTGATTCACGTTATGCATTCGGAGTTGTACATGACTTCGGCGTGCTGTGGCGAGAGAGAGGTTATTTAACTTCTCACGGTGCCCACATTCAGCACGGACCCCTCATTCATGCCTTATTAGATGCAATACATCTACCCACTGCAATATCAATTATGAAATGTAAAGCTCATACGAAAGTTACTGATATCATTTCTCAAGGCAATGATCTAGCTGACAGAACAGCTAAACAGACTGCTCAAACTCAAACATCCGACATGACAAAGACAAAAGTCCCGACGCCAACACATTGTATGACGGTTAAGGATCCCACTCTTGATGTAATTGACATACAGACACATGCTACTCCAGACGAAATAAAGAAATGGACTGAATTAGGAGGGATCCAAACGGATCAAGGATGGATGACGAAGGAAAAATCTGTGTGGTTCCTTCCTGATTCAATGGTCCAAGTCATTATTAACACTGTACATAGTCCAGCGCATCTAGGAGAAAAAGCTATGCTAGACAGCATTCAACACATTTGGTTCAACAAACATTTACGAGCAGCAGCCAAACAAAAAGTTCGTACCTGTATGATCTGTTGTCAGTTCAACCCAGGAAAAAGCATTCCCGTAGAACAGGGTGGATTTCAGCCTCCTGATCACCCTTTTGAAGTCCTCCAGATGGATTATATCCAGATGGAACGATGTCGAGGATTCAAATATGTTCTCGTAGTTGTCTGTGCTCTTTCCCGTTGGACAGAGGCATACCCGGTATCAGATTACACTGCCCCGACTACTGCCAAACAGTTAGTTCGAGAATTCTTCCCACGATACGGTTTACCATGTGTTGTCTACTCAGATAACGGCCAGCCGTTCTCATCCGAACTAATGAAACACGTTTCACTTTTGTTAGGTTATCAGTGGAAGTTTCACTGTGTCCGACACCCCGAGGCAGCAGGTCTCGTGGAAAGACATAATCAGACCCTGAAAATTAGATTGTCCAAAATATGCAGAGAGAAAGGTGTCGACTGGGTAGTAGCGTTACCAGTTGCACTCTTTTACATGAGAATGGTAGCACACTCTCGAACAGGGCTATCCCCTTATGAGGTGATCTTCGGTAGACCACCAAATATGTGGGGGACGCCTATACCACGTAAAATAACTGATATTGACTGTAATATGCTGACAGATTACTTGGCTTCCTTGATGTCTGCACTACAATCTTGTCGTTCACAGGTAGCTGCAGCTTTTCCTGACAACACTGAGGTGAAACCCCATGACGTAGTTCCGGGGGACCTGGTCTTAGTGAGGAACTTTGATCGGAAGTCTCAGCTGGATCCTAGGTGGAGGTCGCCTCAGCTCGTATTGCTTACCACAAGGACAGCCGTGAAGATCGAAGGCAGGAAAGGCTGGGTACATTCAAGTCATATCAAGAAATTTCATGGACTACCATCGGATGTAAATACCACACCTCGTGTGTCTGCACCCATTGACTCAAAGCTTCCTTTGGTTGAAATGAGTAATCACGAACAATATAAACTAAAACTCAGGTCTAACCAGTCAGGCAATTTGATTGTTTAAGTCCTCTCCAAGGTGAAGCGGTTGAATTTGTCTCTGACATGTATCCCTTAGACCTGAATAGAGAAAAAACCCGAAAAATGTTGAAACGACATGCATACTGTAAATCACTGCGTAGTCATTGCACAGTGACGTTATTAATTTTGTTTTTCTTAAGTCTTTTAATAATTACTGCAAGTATATTGTTGCACATATATTATCCTATTTCTAGACATGTTTATAATGTTACTGCTGAACATTCTTTTAGTGAATTACCTCCGCATGAGTTGTCTTATAGATTTGCGCTGCGCAATAATACGTTTATTAGTATGTTACATCATTCCCATCAGGTTAGCAATGCTACAAATTGTTGGATATGTGGCCGACTCCCTCCCTATCAGAATTATAAAGGAATTCTACCTCTTTTTCCATACCCATTCACACACAACGGCTCCTGTGGAGCATGGTTTAGTTTAATTAATTCCCTAGATTCAAATTCTGCAGTTTATCAAGACAACTGGGTATGGGGAAATTTAAACTTAGTTTTACTTAAAGTCTGCTACCCTAACAAGGAGGGACTTCCCAAGAGAACAGGAACTGATCTAGAAAATGAAGTTTATGGATTAGGTAATTTTACGCCTAATCTTATGATCCTAAATATCGAATCCGAAGCTACTCCAATTTTGCCCGCCATGTCAGTATTTCCAGTAAAAGGTGAATTATGTGTAAGAAAGAATGGTTCCATACATATGGGCCATAGTAGATGCACCACTGTAATAGAATTCAGTGATCAAGGCAAGTCGACATTTAGAGCTTCCCGCCGTTCCTATTTTATATGTGGTCAGACGGCATATGTACGTTTGCCTCTAGATTGGGATGGTACCTGCTACATTGGATTCCTTTTGCCACCTGTTTTCCTAGCTCCTCCTGATTATCACAGAACTACTCATTTAGTACACAATAGAGAAAGGAGAGATCTCCCAATAGTCGATTACACTGAAACAGCATGGGAAAAATACACAGATTTCAATAAAGGTCTCTTTCCCTATATAGGTACCGTTACTAATAGTAAGTTGATACGTAGATTAACTAGAACCCTTGAAGCAGTAGTGAACGAAACTATTTCCGCCTTAGGCAATTTAACAGAAGAACAGTCTGCTATGCGGATTGTTGTGCTTCAAAATCGTCTTGTCCTTGACGTCATCCTGGCCGATAGGGGCGGAGCTTGTAGGGTCATCGGATCAAGTTGTTGCATTTTCATACCAGAAAATTCGCCATCTGTATATAAAGCCATAACTCGCCTTTATAAGATTGTAAGCCAGATACACCAGAATCCAGGCACCTGGACTTGGTCCGGTTGGTTTTGGAGTGTATTATCTACCTTTGGATGGAAGGTCCTATCCTTCCTAGGTATTGGCTTTCTCATACTATTCAGTTGCTGTCTATGCCTACAATGTGGACCAGCGATTTGTGGTCTGTGTGCCACATCGTGTATTCCATCACCAAGATTTCATTCGTCCCAGAAGAAAAAAGAAGAACAAATGATGCTATATGAACAGATCAATGGATTGATGAAGATTGATATCTCTTGACGGGCAAGTAGGGGACAAGGAGGGAATGTGGAAATATGGATTTTTCTGATCAGTTATGTCCCCTATCTTGGACCCCAACGGTTTCATGTATGAATCACAAGTACATGTATGTTCCCTCCAGTTCCAGTTATGAAGACGCAAACTCATGTGCGTCCACCGTCAACATGTCCTCTTTCAGATCCGCCATGAATAGGCTGGATATTCCATTCCTAAGTATGAAAGGCCACCGGCTTTATATGGTTCACTTATGCCATTTTACAGTCCAGGCAAGTAGGCCCTGATTCTGTCATCAAGCTTTTCTTGCTTTCTGCCTCTGAAGCTCCAGTCTGAGCCTGCATCTGTGACCATGAACTTTGTCTCATTCCCTGCGCGGCTCACGATGCCTGACATCAGCCTGTTGCCTGCCAAGAAACTGTATTTCACCTTCGAAATTATCTGCTCCGCTCCCTGCCCAATGCATTCCTGTCTAGTAGTTTAAGTAAACATTCTTCCAGCTACCGAGCAAAGGCCCGGCTTCTCTGTCTTTATGCAAGTAATTCATAGCCTTATTATTATGGAAGACTTCTGCCCTCGCATCTAGTGTAGACACTTAGACGCTTGTACACGCACTAACAGTCAGTATAGGCAGTATAGAATAAGATTCTACTCTAAGAGACCTCTCTTTTGGATAACATAGTTCTTTAAACATAGGATGTTAGATATGATTTGGGATTAGGTTGACTTGACCCTCCAGACATCTGTCGCCACATGTAGAGCTAAATGTCAAGTCCCCTTCACCCCCTAGTTGCACGTCAATCACACGTCATGCTGCTGCGCGCGCATTTCTGCCAAGTAATTCTGCTAACGTTGCGAAATTCTTTCATGGAACCACCCTATTATGACATCACACTTAATGACGTTCTTTAGTTACACCCAGTTACACCTACTTTTGCTACGTATGTATGTTTTATCTACACTATCAATTGTTACGCCTCCTGCATTTGCTTCACTGTAATGCCTATTGTATAAAAGTAATTACTTATCAATAAAGTGTGCTTCACTTCCTGAACCTCCGTGGTGATGGAACTTGGAGTCACCGATTCGAATCGTCCATTGGAATAAAGCCCATTCCGAACCTCTAATACCACGGATTCTGCCTCTTATTTATTGAGCTATTTTTATTATGTTTCTGTATCAAATTAAGTCCCGGTAATTAAATTATTTACCACAGGACAGTAGTGGCCACACAACTCCATGGTCCTGAATGGGAATGACTGCAACACACGCCACCATCCCTGCACCATGCGTATCGCACACTCATGCACATCATGTCACAGGCAACAACATAGGACATGCATGCTGTAAGGCATGACACTTGAGAGACTAACTCCCATGTCTGGACTCAGCATCAGTGCCTACTGACATGGAACCCACAAGTACTGAACTGGACAGGTCACAGGCAAAAGGTCCCAAAACCTGTTACACACCACCCCCACACATGATGCTACAGGCATTGTTCACGTGGATAAACTGCCAGCCTAGATAACCTTGTGAAGGAGTGACTACACACAGACCAGGGAACACATTGCAAGGAGGGGAAGGGAGGCAGGAGAGCACCACTATACTGTGGGTAACAGGATCTGCACAGCACCTTTAAACCCTGGCAGTGTATCCATGCAACTGTGCACTTACAAATGCTGGTGACACACAACAAACACACATGTACCTACCCCCTTCCTGCTGCTGCTTCTCCTGTAAGAGCCTGTCCAAGTCTGGAAAGACCACCGCCAGCACACGCTTGTGGATGTGGGTCAGACGGCGGCGCCCGCGGTTCTTATGGGTCTCAGGTGAGTCCCCCAGCAGGACCCGTGCGATCCTCCGCATCCAGCACCGGATATCCTGCCAGCGTTTTCTCACCTGGGCCAGGCGCCGCTTGCGACCCTCCGTCCTCCTCACGGCACTGACGGCGTTCATCCAGATCTGCTTCTTGGCAGAGGCGCCTACCTGTGAGGATCAATACACCTGGCACATGTCACAGAGACACATATTAGAACTAATTCGCTGTTTACAACAAGGCATAGTATGCATCCAACGCATTGCACCTTTGTCATAGGGACATGATCCTCTGGGGAAGGGCAAAAACAGTACGTGCCATTGAAAGTACACAGGTGGAATGAGGGCAATGACACAATCAATGATCCAGGCTCACACTGTGCATCACAAGCTACACCAGGATTATGTGCAGCACCTCTAAGCAGTCACATGCCACAGGCCACTGACGCTACCTCAGCAGAGTACACAGATACACACAGGCACAGGACATTCACCTGCCATTGCCAAATGCAGCGACAAACCTCACTCTGCACATGTGCCACTAGACGGGGGGGCTCACAGGTGTGGGGCTGGCTCTGCACGTCAGACACACAGCACTGCTCCCTGCTCACATCAGATGGGCAGGGTATATCCATCCCTCATGCAGCCCGGGTGCTACACTCCACATATGCACCCACCCACATGACAGGGGACTTACACACACACACCGATGTCCAGGGTACGAACACATCATGTGGACACTCTCAGCACAGGTACACAGAACTAACACACATCTGTGGGTACAGTCACCTGTCACACTGGGCTGACCACATAATCAAATGAGGACTGTAGAGGCTACATTCCCAGGAGGATAAGACAGGCAGAATGTGGCATGCACCATGCAGTGATTGTCACAGTAAACACAATGCAAGTGAGGACGGCAGACATGCACCACAGCATGCTCTGGCTGGGAGACATCAGGCATTCCCCCCCTGGGACCCCCCTACAGTACATTGCATGTGTGTCACACCTGGACACAATGCCAGAAGTCACAGTCACAAAAAAGGGACACAGTCTGTGCTAGTAGACTCTGCACTCACCTGATACCCTGGTCGCCCATACAGCAGGGGGTACTGTGGGAGGATCACATCCAGCAATGCCAGGTTCTCCTCTAGGGTGAAAGGCTTTGCCCTCTCCACAGACCTTGACATGGTTCCAGGGAATCAGGAGCAGCAGCTGGGTCGTAGAATCCAAAGATGTGCAGGCAAGTGCTCCCTCATGGGACCTGGCTGCCTTATATCTGCCTTGCTGGCCTGTTTCATGCACAGGAGTACAGAGTGATTGGTCACTCACATTTGCATCCTATGTTTCCTCCAATCCCTTCAAACCTAGCACAGTCAGTGGGTTTTTATTGGTTTTTTTCTTGAGCATGATGTCAACTCCAGAACCACATTGCAACAAAGTAGATTCATTCAAACTGACTTCTGCTGTGCACCTGCAGAAAAACATTCATACTTTAAACTTGGTCTCCATGACAACCAGCATGCATGTAGGCCTTTATACTTGTCCCTCATGTGTCCCCTATGTAATTTGGAGTTTCACACACAGGTACGGTGCGTACCGGGGCCCTAGGGCACCCCAAATGCATAGCAACGGCCCATACAGGCGTGTGTACGGTCCGTATCACTATGGGTACGCATACGCGAGCACACCCATAGTGATAGTGAGCGTACAGGTGTGTGTACGGTCCGTATCACTATGGGTGTGCTCGCGTATGCGTACCCATAGTGATAGTGAGCGTACAGGCGTGTGTACGGTCCGTATCACTATGGGTGTGCTCGCGTATGCGTACCCATAGTGATAGTGAGCGTACAGGCGTGTGTACGGTCCGTATCATTATGGGTGTGCTCGCGTATGCGTACCCATAGTGATAGTGAGCGTACAGGCGTGTGTACGGTCCGTATTACTATGGGTGTGCTCGCGTATGCGTACCCATAGTGATACGGACCGTACACACGCCTGTACGCTCACTATCACTATGGGTGTGCTCGCGTATGCGTACCCATAGTGATACGGACCGTACACACGCCTGTACGCTCACTATCACTATGGGTGTGCTCGCGTATGCGTACCCATAGTGATACGGACCGTACACACGCCTGTACGCTCACTATCACTATGGGTGTGCTCGCGTATGCGTACCCATAGTGATACGGACCGTACACACGCCTGTACGCTCACTATCACTATGGGTACGCATACGGCAGCACTCCCATAGTGATAGGGAACGTACACAGGCCCTCTGAGCGAATGTACGGTGCCTTTCACACATCACAGGGGTGACAGGCAGCACACAGGAAGGAATAGAGCTGACATACTTGTCCATGGATGGACATCAAGGCATTGTCTGGGCAGTACTACATGTGTGGGGCACAGGTGTGAAAGGCTGTGATGTGGCACATTACTCCTGAGTCGAGAAGGCAATAGATGTATGATGAGATGTGTACAGATGTTATGTGTGACGGTGCAATGTGTGCCAGGCATGCTCTTAACTCCTTTGACATGTGTGCATGTCGTACTGCACACTTGGTATGAGCGTGACTGGCATGGCACAGTCAACAACACACGCAAGTGTCCCCTGATGCCCGCTACAGGGGTTACCACACCAGACATGTGACTACCCACAGTGCACGATGTGTCTATGTCATGTATGTGTGGTGTGTTCCCATTAGCTTGATGTTGGTGCTCCCTCAAAATCATCAGCTGTTGCAGAAACCAACATGTGTCTGTGTGTAGATGGACATGGCACACTGTTACGCACACCAGGCCACATGTGGTATCCGATGTGAGGTGCGTATGTATGCATGGGACACGGAGTAGCGTAACAAGGACATGTCTGCATCCTCTCAATGTATGTGTGGTGAGTCATTACATGTACACCTTATGGCAAGGTGTGTGGGCTGTCCTAGTGTAATGTCATGTGACCTGTGGCTCTAGTGTTCCGCTACCTGTCTCTGAAATCGACATCCTACTTCTGCTGATGTGTTGATGTATGTCACTCCTGTGTTGCGTCTGGCTGTTCACTTACACTGGGACACAGCTAATCCCATGCCATGGCATGTGGAGGTTCACAATCACCGTGTGTAGCTGGGTCTTGGTAGGAGTGTCACCTGGCAGCCATACGTGTCCAGGGCATGTGGCACATACCTGACTCCGTATGTAGCATATGTGTATTGACAGATTAACATGTGCTCAGTACAAAAAAATTGTTGTTGTAGTGCACTCACTCTTCCTTGTCACTTCCAAATTACTGCAGAGCGCCGCCTCTTCCCCGACCAATTCCGGACTTGGCTGACATGCGGGAGAATGACTGTATACGGTGCTACCGCTTCCCCCAACTGTTGATTGAGGAGTTGACGGCAAGGCTGGCACCACACCTGCAACCGCTGCACAGGTATCCTACGGCACTGACACCCAAGCTGAAGGTAATGGCAGCCCTACATTTTCTTGCCACGGGTACCTTTCAATATACCATAGCTCATGTTGGTGGCATGTCCCAGAGCATGTTCAGCCGTGTGCTGCATGATTTCTTAGAGGCCATGTTGCTTCACCTGGATGAGTTCATCCATTTCCCAACTCCTGAACTGTTGACTGGGGTCAAGCGTGGATTCTATGCCCTGGGAGGGATGCCCCATGTCATTGGGTCCATAGATGGGACACATGTGGCTTTGGTACTACCACAGGCACAGGAGGTAGCATACAGGAATTGCAAACACTACCACTCCATCAATGCCCTTGTGGTGTGTCTGTCCAACATGGTGATTTCACATGTCTGTGCTCGTTTTCCAGGATCAGCACACGATGCCTACATCATGAGGCATAGTAGGGTGCCTGAAATGATGACGCAGCTGCGCAACGAACGAGCATGTGTTGTTGGTGGGTACACTCTGTCTGTCCTGTATTTTGCGTAGACTTCCAGCACGACCGCTTCTCCTGTCCTACTTATGTCCATGTGGTTTCCATGTAGGGGACGCTGGCTATCCCAACATGCCATGTCTGATCACACCTCTCCGCAACCCCATCACGCCGGCCCAGCTCCGCTACAACACCGCCCATGGCTGTACAAGGCGAGTGATAGAGAGGACATTTGGCCTCCTAAAGAGCCGATTCAGATGCCTCCACAAGACCGGCGGCGCCCTCCCATATGCCCCGGCGAAGGTCTGCAAAATCTTCATGGTCTGCTGCATGCTGCACAACATGGCAGTTGAGAAAGCTGTGCCACTCATCCTGGATCAAGATGATCAGGACCATCCACCCGTGGAGGACGAAGGGCTTGGCAATGGGGCTAGTGATGTGGAGGATGTGGTTCCGCAAAAGGACATCCGGAGTCGGCTCATACGCGACTTCTTTGCTTAGTGGTGAGTACCAGTGTCTGAGTGTGCACGCATTGGTCCCCGTGTGGCATGTGTTGCGATGTGTGTGTCCATCTGCATGTATGCCACGTGAGTCAGAGGTGTGTGTGGATGTGTCACTGGAGTGATGGTGCCAGTGATGAGTGTATTTCCCCAGTCATAATTGTGACCTAGCATGTTGTCATCCTTACATGTGTCGAGTACATGCACATGCAAGTGGCTGTGCTTTTTGTGGCTGACTTCTTGTGTGTCTCTCATCCCCAGGTACTTGCGCATGCCGTCTGCTGGTTGCATTGTTGTGGCACTGCTATTCCTCATGGACAAGTCATCGTGTGCTGACTCAGCGTTACACGCACGGACAAGTTTGGAAGTCTCCTTAGGGTAAGGGATGCATCAGGGGTGTATTGGGTGTGGCAGTTGTTTACGATGTGTGCACACTGCCCCTGCCGATGTTTGGTTCCTCTGCAGACATGTCGCATCACCATGGGACACATGACATGTAGCTGGGTACACCTGAATAGATGGTCAGACTTGTTGACAGTCATCTGTGATGGGATAGTGGATTGTGATGATGGCATCAATGTGTGTAACACTGCCCTCGGACACATACGGTTTGCATTGGCTTGACATGGTGTGGGACTTCCACATCAGAGGATCAATGGTGTATGGCAGCCTCTCCGTGAGCAGCAGGGGGTGTTTAGCTGTTACCCGACACTTGTGTGCCAGTTCCATGGCTATCACGCATTTGTGCTGCAGAAGGGGGGTTCCAGTGTTGGACCCACATGTTACTCCACATGACCTGTGTATGTATACTCCGAGTAGCCTCTGCATTCCCGAATACATGAATAATAAAGGTGTCCCAATGCCTCCAAGGTGCCTATTCTCAGTCAATGCTGGTGTGTTGCCACGGTGCATACGGCATGTCTGGCATGGTTTTCCGTGATAGTGGCTATGTGTCTATGTGTCGAGTAGCAAGATGCAAGCTGTTTGTGTGAGATTAGACTGTGTATTGTGCATGATGTCCATGACTGTGTGGGTATTGTGACATGTGCCATCCCCATGCATCCAACGTTGGCCAGGCCACCATTCTCTGCATCCACCTGACTCAAGCTTGCAGGACATGGTTCTGCCACCTGTCCACACATACCTGGGTGCCCCCCAGGATACTCCACATGTTTCCTGACCTCTGCGCATGGCTGTCGCTGTACTCATATGTCTGTCGGCGCGGTTGTGCGGCCACCCCCTCAGCTGGTTGGGCCCATCACGGGTGTATATGGTGCTCCATGTCTGTGTTGCCTAATACATTGTGACCTATGTGTGTCCTGTGCCAGACTCAGGCCCCAGGGTGTGGATGGTTGAAGTCATATGAGAACTCAGGCATGGTTAGACTTAACAAGACACATGTAAGGTAATAATGCAAAATGTAGGCATCATCTCTTTATCGTGTAACTTTTTATTTTTGTTGGGGTACGTAGGGGGGGGGTATAACATGAGGGGCTTTCCGGGTGTGTGGAATCCAAAGTTCACTAGGGGAGTTGGTGTCCTTGCCATTGGAAATCCTCAGAGTCCATGCCACAGTCTTTGTCAACATTGGTCAGACAGTGACCAGCAAGTCCATGTGGCAGAGAATGTCTTTTGCTGATGTGCTGCTGTTGGTCCAGTGGGCCAGGTGCCAAGCCAGGTGTCCTGGGAGATGGTGCTGTTGCGCTGACCCTCACGGTCTTTTCCGTGGACGACCCGCCCTCCTGCGGGAACCCTCAGAAGCAGGCCGTGACGATGTTTGGGATGCTCCGTCGGATGTCTCCTCCTCCTCCTGATCCCTCCCTGTGGGTGGTGATGTTCTACGCCTGGTGGCACAGGGAGGGTTGCCCATGTTGTCGGCTATCCGACGGAGTGTACGGTGAATTCCCGTGAACACCGTCACAAGCTCAGCCTGTCTGTCCTCCATCCGCCCTTGGTGTCGCAGTAGACAGGCATGTTGCTTCGCATGTTGCTGGGCCTGCTGGGTCTTGATCTCCTCGAGGATGGACACAACCTGGGCCATGCCCGTGGTGTCCTGCCGGTATGTGTCCAGGATGTTTCTGACATGGGAATATACCGGTTCCGCAGCCAACTGGTCAGGCTCGCGCCTCCGCCGTCCTCCACTCCCACCACCCCTGCCCACTTGCACCTGGCCTGCCCTTGTGGGCACATCAGGTCTCCGGGCCCCTGAGGGGTGGCATTAGTGTTGTCGCCTGCCTCCTCCTGGGTGCCCGGTACACCGTGTTCCTCCTGGTCAGCCTGGCTGCGTTGTGGTGGTGGGGCAGGGATCCTGGGTGTCTCCTGGGATGTGGCAGGAGTGGGGGTGGTGGTTGGCCCAGTTGTACCTGACGCAGGTGCTGCAGGTGGTTGGACACCAGAGGGGCCAGGTTGGTCGGGGTCGTCCACAGAGTGGTGAGAGTCGTCGCTGCCGGTGGGTCCGTCATCCCGCAGAGCCGGGTCCTGTGAGTCTTCCCCCCCAGTGTTGGGGGGTGATCCACGACGTTGACCTGTGTGTGAGAGAGACAATGTTAATTTTGTTCCATGCAACATCCATGTTTCATTCGTTTCTAAGTTGGCACATTTCCTCTGGGAATTTGGATATGTCTTGCATTCCACTCACAGTGCACTTGTGCATGGGTATGTCCCTTGGCCACAGCTTTTGAGACTTTACCTGTGTGTGGCACAGTCTTACTTGCTGCGTCAATTGTGACTGCAGTCAACAGCGGAGTGAGCAGGTGTGGTGAGCCATGCATTGGCGCCTTCCGTGTTGCACTGTACGTGGGCACATGGAGTTGTTCCACACACTTATATAATGCAGGTAGCTGGCGTTGTGCTCGTGCACAGGTTGAGACATGGCCCAGTGTTTTGCCATGGAGAAGAGAGGGGGATTCAGGCACTGCCCACCCTTGTCTACATGCACGCAGTCCACCTGCTGACGAGCAGACATTCCCACACCCCCCAAGGCTGAATTGGTCTCCCTGTGTGTCCCTTTCTCACTCCCTCTCTGTCCCCCTCTCCCTCCCTCTGTGTGTCACCCTCTGTCACCTCAGCCCAGCTTCCTAGGCACACACTTTTTGCAGATCTTTGAATGGCCCTTGGCTTGTTCATGTGAGTTTGTTTCTGATCTCCAGGCACCCATTGGGTGTAGTGTCTGTGTCTGCGCTGCTGCTGTGGTGGTGTGTGCTGCCACTCTTTCACAGTGTTGGCTGTTCATTAGCTGCTGTCATGTGCAAAAACGTGCCTTCACCCCCATGTCTTAATGCAAGGCGTTCGCCATTTGCTGGCAAGCCTTTCCTGTGTGGGGACACACTGTTTGTCTGGCTGTGACCTAGGCCATATGGGCAGAGGGCATTGTTGTCTGCTTCTGAGTTGCACTATGTGATTTTTTGGGGCACACACTCCCGCCATCCGGCTTACCGTGTCTTGTGTTGGTGTTTTCTGTGGCCTGTGACTTGGCATTGTCCAGCTGGGTGCATGGGGCATGGTGGCGCTAGTGGCATGTGCGTGTTCATGGAGTGTGGTTGAGTCATGCGATAGCTTGGGGTGGTTGCGTGCCTGATTGTGAGTTTGGTTGTGGATGACGTTCCCCCCATGTGAGGTGAGTTGTATGTGTACTCACCCGGGTCTCGGAGTCCTTCTAATCCGTCCACTGACACCACCGGCAGTATGGCCATCACCCTCTCCTCCCAGGGATGGTATTGTACGGGTCTGCGGGGCGGCCCTCCTCCAGTGATGTTGGCCTGGTTGTGGTCGTCGGTCATTTTGGCTCAGACCCTCCTCCGCAGATTGTACCACCTGGCTTGGCATTCATGCCTGGTCCTTCTGGTGGACGCAACAGCATTGACAATCCTCTGCCACATGGCTGTTTTTTCGGAAATGCTGGTCTGTCTGACCAATGTTCCAAAGAGGTGTGGCTCGACTCTGAGGATTTCGTCGACAAGGACCTCCAACTCTTGGCTAGTGAACTTTGGATTCTTGTTAGTGGGCATGGTGAGGGGTGTGGGTGTGGATGGTTGTGGGGGGTGTGGGTGTGGATGGTTGTGGGTGTGTGGGTGTGGTTGTGCAGGTGTGTGTGTGAATGTGATGAGGGGGTGTTTGTGAAGGTTGGTGTGTGAAGGTGTGCAAGTGTAAGGTGTAGTAAAGGTTCAAGTATGGTGCTGTAGGTTGTCTGTGGGGTCTGGCAGCAGTGGGTCTGTTGCAAAGGCTCATGGTTTGTGTCTGTGGGCCCTTTTTATTGGTCCATTGGTGGGTGTGGCTGTGTTTGAACTTTGGGTGGGTGTGTTATAAGGAGTGGTTGTGTTTTGGGCCTCTGTTTGGGATTTTGGCAGTTGCAGGTCAGTGAATGTGTTGTATTTGTGCTTGTTGGACATGTTTTGTGGCTTTGTGCCATTCGAATAGTGTATTCTTGTGTTGTTTTGCTTTGTCCTGGTTGTGTACGTGCGTTTTTAGCGTGTGTACGGTGTGTACTTCGGCAATTTTGTTGTACAGTGCTGTCCTTGTGTCTGGCTTGGTACGACTCGTACATGCGCGATGTTGGGTGAAGGTGCTGGTGTTGGGGCCTGGGGTGCGCTCCGTACTTAGAATGTTGGAGTGGGGGTACGCTCCATACGTACGCGGGTGAGGGTACGAGTCGTACATACACGGTTGGGGTGGGGGTACGCTCCATGCATACGCGGGTGAGGGTACGGGTCGTACATACACGGTTGGGGTGGGGGTACGCTCCATGCATACGCGGGTGAGGTACGGGTCGTACATACACTGTTGGGGTGGGGGTACGCTCCATACGTACGGGGGTGAGGGTACGGGTCATACATACACGGTTGGGGTGGGGGTACGGTCCGTACATACACGGTTGGGGTGGGGGTACGCTCCATACATACGCGGGTGAGGGTATGGGTCGTACATACACGGTTGGGGTGGGGGTATGGTCCGTACATACACGGTTGGGGTGGGGGTACGCTCCATACATACGCGGGTGAGGGTACGGGCCGTACATACATGGTTGGGGTGGGGGTACGCTTCATACGTATGCGGGTGAGGGTACGGGTCGTACATACACGGTTGGGGTGGGGGTACAGGCCGTACATACACAGTTGGGGTGGGGGTATGCTCCATACATACGTGGGTGAGGGTACGGGCCGTACATACACGGTTGGGGTGGGGGTACGGGTCGTACATACACTGTTGGGGTGGGGGTACGCTCCATACGTACGCGGGTGAGGGTACGGGTCGTACATACACGGTTGGGGTGGGGGTACGGTCCGTACATACACGGTTGGGGTGGGGGTACGCTCCATACATATGCGGGTGAGGGTACGGGCCGTACATACACGGTTGGGGTGGGGGTATGGTCCGTACATACACGGTTGGGGTGGGGGTACGCTTCATGCATACGCGGTTGAGGGTACGGGTTGTACATACACGGTTGGGGTGGGGGTACGGTCCGTACATACACGGTTGGGGTGGGGGTACGCTCCATACGTACGCGGGTGAGGGTATGGGTCGTACATACACGGTTGGGGTGGGGGTACGGTCCGTACATACACTGTTGGGGTGGGTGTACGCTCCATACGTACGCGGGTGAGGGTACGGGTCGTACATACACGGTTGGGGTGGGGGCACGTTCCATACATACGCGGGTGGGGGTACGGGCCGTACGTACGGGGGTGTACATACACGGGTGGGGGTACGTCTCCTACATACACGGGTGTACATACACGGGTGTACATTCACGGGTGGGGGTACGTCTCGTACATACACAGGTGTACATACACAGGTGTGCATTCACGGGTGGGGGTACGTCTCGTACATACACGGGTGTACATACACGGGTGGGGATTCGACTCGTACATAGGAGGGCTGGGGGGAGTGTTGGGCGCGTATGCGGGCACATGTCTCCATGGTTGCTATGGGAGTTCAGTGCGGACGGTGTTTTTCCATCCGGTTGTAACATCGGACGCACGGGATGTATCGTACTAGCGCGGTCGGACTTCACTTTTCACATTTGTACGGTAAATCGTCCGAGGATGTGTCGGACACATTTTCCGACCCGAGGACGTGTGGGGAATAATTCCCAATGCGATTCGTATGGACTTTTTCCCATGCGAATTGTACTTGGCAGTTTGTACGGCACTTGTACGATTCGTACGGTAAAAAGACCGGATACGAGTCGTACGGGGAATTTTTGTTACAGGATCGTAATCGGCCCCTTACTGTGCAAAATGAATTGCACTATATTTTGTACCCCTGATGGTATAGCATTTGAGACCCCTGATGAAGACGTACTGTATAAAATGACTATGGCTAATATGGAATCTGAGATTACTGAAGCATTTGCTGTATTCAACTCTGAAGAACTACCAAAAGAACTGAAATAGACAGTAAAGGCAGAAGTCTGGGATTCCACAGGAGAATATGTAGGATTAATGAAAAATGTGGATCCTGTAAAAGTAACAGTGAAGGAAGGAATAAGCTACCCAAATGTTCCTCAATATAAATTGACACAAGAGATAATTGAAGGAGTTACTCCTATAATCGAGAAAATGGTTAAACAAGGTATTTTGAGAGAAATAATGAGTAGTCCATGTAAGTCACCAATTATGGGTTTGAAAAAGCCTAATGGAACGTTCAGAATAGTGCAAGATTTGAGAAAAATAAACAAAATTGTTGTGTCATGTTGTCCTATTGTACCAAACCCATCTTAGATTTTGTATCAGATTTCTCATGATGCAGAATGGTATACAGTAATTGACCTATGTCATGCTTTCTTTTTCTATCCTATTGCATCATGAAAGTCAGCAGATTTTTACGTTCCGGTTTGGCGAACGTATTTTGGCAAGGTGCCGAATTCCACAGGGGTATACAGAAAGCCCCTCGATATTTAATCAGATATTGAAAAAGTCCTTAGAAGACCTAGAAATGCCCGAAAATTCAGTGCTAGTGCAGTATATTGACGACCTACTTGTGGCGTCAAAGATTCGAGAAGCTTGTGTAATGGATACCATAGCATTGCTAAATCATTTGGCAGATGGAGGACTTAAAGTATCCCCATCGAAATTGCAATTTTGTCAGAAAGAAGTACAATATTTAGGCCATAAAATTGAAAAGGGACTGAGGAAGATAAGTACAGACAGGATAATAAAAGGAATGAGAGCCCCAATGACGCAAAGAGAAGTAAGAATGTTTCTTGGAATGGTTGGATATTGTCGTCAGTGGATAAGTAATTTTTCCCTGATTGCAAAACCTTTGGTACGCCTGACGAGAAGTGATGTAAAAGATCCCATTAAATTAAATAGAGAAGAGTTGACAGCCTTTAAACAATTGAGAGACAGTTTGTGTGAAGCACCAGCATTAGGAATGCCTGATTACGACGAGGAATTTGAATTGTACTGCAGTGAGAGGAATGGATGTGCACTCTCTGTATTAATACAAAAACATGGAAATTGAGAAGACCAATTGCATATTTTTCAGCTATGCTAGACCCTGTAGCTGTAGCATTGCCAGGTTGTTTGAAAGCAGTAGCTGCTACTTGTAAGAGTCTGGAACAGAGTGAAGTAATTGTGATGGGATATCCTGTGCGAGTGTTTGTACCTCATGAAGTGGCAATCCTTTTAACAAGGAGCCGCACTCAGTTCATGACACATAGTCGGGTGACTAAATATGAGAAGGTCATATTAGGTGCAACGAATGTGAGCCTTGTGAGATGCCTGGATGTGAATCCTTCAAAGTTACTGCCTGATAATGAGAATGTAGAAGTCAGGGACGAAGTGGATCTTGACTGTTTGGATGTACTCCATTTCTGTACCAAACCACGTCCTGATATAAAAGATGTACCTTTGTCAGAGAGTGACTATGTGATGTTTGTGGACGGGTCATGCTTGAGAACAGACGAAGGAATTCTGAGTGCAGCATATGCAGTATGCACAGTTGCAGCGGTAATGGAATCATCTTACCTGAAGGGAGTAAAATCAGCTCAGGTTGCTGAACTTGTTGCCTTAACTAGAGCATGCAAGTTGAGAAAGAATGTAAGAGTGACTGTGATAACCGATAGTCAGTATGGCTTTGGTGTTGTGCATGATTTTGGTCAGATTTGGGTGCAGAGAGGGTTTTTGACTTCAAGTGGAACTCCTCTAAAGAATGATGAAGTGGTTGGGGAATTGCTTGAGGCGATACAGCTGCCTAAGCAATTGGCTGTTGTAAAGTGTGCTGCTCACACGCGAACGGGAGATTACATTGCAGTAGGGAACAAATACGCCAACGATATGGCTCAATATTGTGCCCGCAATCAGAATTCGGTGAACAGGGGGAAAGAAAGGGAAATTAATTCTTGTCCCCTATTGTTTACTAACATTGTTAGTACATGGGAAGAAGTGAGGCAATTGCAGGAAGAAGCAGGAGATGAGGAAATGAGACAATGGGTAAAAGCAGGATGTGCACCAAGGGAAACAGATCATGTGTGGGTCTATCGGGATGGAAGACCAGTCATGCCTGATAGCATGGTGTCTGCAATGGCACGGATGTATCATGGACAAGCACACATAGGGAGAGACGCAATGGTTAGGTCATTTAAACAAACATGGTACAATGCAAAATTTAGACTTGTAGCTGAGAGCCTTTGTCAAAGATGCCTTATATGTCAGCAGTTCAATCCTGGAATGAAAACAGTGGTAAGTCTAGGAACGATAGGTCAAGATGAGGGCCTTTCACCAGGAATGCAGATTGATTTCATTGAAATGCCCCCCTGTAATAGGTTGAGGTATGTTCTAGTAATGGTCTGCTTGTTTTCTAGATAGGTAGAAGCATACCCCACAAGAAGAAGTGAGGGAATCACAGTAGCTAAATTATTATTGAGAGAGTTCATCCCCAGATTCGGGTTCCCAGTCACAATTGAGTCAGATAGAGGAAAACATTTCCATAATGGAATCATGAAGCTGATTTGTGAAGCACTGAATGTACAACAGAAACTACATTGTGCCTATCGCCCAGAGGCTTCTGGTGTGGTGGAACAAGTAAATGGCACCATTAAAAACAAATTGGGAAAAATGTGTTTAGCCACAGGTTTGAAATGGCCTGATGTCTTGCCTCTGGTACTCATGACTATTAGATCTATTCCAGATAGGAACACAGGTCTGAGTCCCCAAGAAATTGTCATGGGAAGAGCAATGCGCCATGTTTTCATACCAGTCAACAAGCTGTTGCCTATATCTGATCACTTGGTGTTGGATTACTGTAAGGCGCTGGCTGACACCGTAAATTCTGTGTTTCATCAGGTTGGATCGGATGCCACCACCCTCGAAAAGAAGCAAGCTCATGATCTGAGCCCAGGAGACTGGGTGAGAATTAAAGTACACAGAAGGAGGAACTGTTTGGTTCCACGTTGGGGAAAACCACGACAAGTGATTTTGACTACAAAAACAGCTGTGAAGTGTGCTGGGATAAAGAACTGGATTCATGCTAGTCACACATTGAGAATTCCAAATCCAGTGGATAACAAGGAAGGAGAATATTTTGAGGAGTCAGAAACTAGTTCTGAATCGGATTCTGAAGAAACAAGAACGAGAGAAAATCCTGAAAGGGGGGAGTCAGAGCAAAATTTGACCTTTGCCCCAGAAAATAGTCCCTTGAGAAGAAAATTACAGATTTCTGATACCAGCTCAGACTCAGAAACTGAACAAATACCGGTACATTCGGGAAAAGAGAAAAGCAGTGAAGAGACAATCAAAGAAATTGTTGATAAGGAAGTTCCTGATGGAAATCTGAGAGAAATTCCACCTGAAATAACAAAGGTAGATGAACAGGTGCCAGATACAGAAAGTGAGGGAAATATTTCTGCGGGAGACCCCCGAGGAGTTGTAGGGAATTCGAGCATCCAGTTAGAAGAAGGGACAGTTAGTAGTAAGCAGGAAGATTGTGTGCAAGAAACACGAGGAGGAACAGAAGTAGGGAAAATTGAAAAGGTGGTGGAAAGAAAAACAGTTGAAGGTAAAAGTCAAGTTGAAACAGAATCAGAGGATAGAGATGAAGAAGTACCAGAAGGTCGAGTCCTGAGAAAGAGAGCATGGAGAGCTGAAAAGAATGATAAAGGAAATAAATTGAAAAGATCACCAAGAGATGAAATCTGGCTAAACAAAATAAAGAGATTGAGATATCGACTGACACGAGTGAATTCACCAAAAGCAGAACAAGTGAATGAAATATCTAGTCAAGAAAAATCGAAAATTGGGAAAATAACTACAGCAGCGGAAAACAAAAGAACGAGAAAACCTAACCAGAAGTATAAGTCGCCGGAATGGTCGTATGTGGCCCTGCCTGAAATAAAAGAAGAGGCGGATAGCCAAGAAAACCCAGAGGTGACTGTACCAGAAGTGGTTGAGGAAGACGAAGAATCGGAAATCCTGAGAGTTATCTTGTCCGATATTGGAGAAGAAACAGATGTTCAGGAAGTTCTGTATCAAGATTATGAGAGAAAAGTGAAAGACGATCAAACGCCAAACTGAACAAGACAAAAAGTGCTGCTAATGGAAAGACAATAAAATACGGAAAAAGACATAACTGATAGAACCAAGTAGGTGCTTAGAGCCTTGGGTTAGACAAAACTAGTTGTGAAGTAGAAGAGGCTAAGTCAAAAGACACTGATCATTTTACGAAAATGGCAAACACAAAAAGTAGAAAAGCTAAATGTGCATTTCTTAAAAGATGGTTAAAAATGTGTTGTTGTTGTACAGGATTATTAATGCTTCTATGGAGTGTGTTAGCTTTGATAATTTCATTTAAAGTTACACTAGAAACAATAGAAGGACATAGTGAGAATAAAACTACTATAGAAAAGATTCAGAAAGTATATCCGACTAAAATAGATAGAAATTATCTGCATAAAGACAGGTCTATAAATGATTTCTCTAACAATGTATTTTCGAAACTACTGTACGAATATGTAAAGACAATGGACGTGAGGGATTGTTACGTCTGCATGCAGTTACCTGCGTCTGTATCAGAGGGAGTGACCTACCATCACCTCCCAGTAACCTATGGAATAACATGTAGTGTAATAGCTAGTCTGTTTTACAAAATAGGGAAATTAGAATATTATTTTTCAGATGTGGATAACATATTTTCACAAGTACCTGCAGTTAACAAATTGAATAAAGTAAAGCCTGCAAAGGTGTTAGGTGAATTTTTCTTAGAAACTAAAGAACTAACATTAGAATCTATATTTAGAAACAATCTGACTTGCATTCTAAAGAAAGAGGAAAGGATGTTTTTAGATATGGTTGAAGAAAGGAGACTACAAATGCAAAGGGAAATACCTGAAGGAAAAGAAGAAAAGACCGTTTGGGATGTTGAAATGGAAAAAAATTTGAAGGGAGAAGCTAGTCCAACTATGGCTTTGGATTGGCCTCAGAAAGGAAAGTTGTGTATTAGAAGGAATCAAACTGCATATGATAATTATTTCCTAGGTAATAGTGAGTGCCATGATACATACCGAATCATGGGTGGATGGGGATTTAAAGGAGGAAATGATCCAGTTTTTCCTGGGTTATATTTTATCTGCGGGAACAAGGCATATTATCGGTTGCCAGACCATAGGTATGGCACATGTTATGTAGGCCTGGTTTTCCCAAAGATATTCCACATGGGAAGAGGAAAAGATGGTGTACATAAGTTAGGTAGTCCACTAACACGTAGAAAAAGAGAATCTTGGTCAGAAATTGTGGGAGACATTTTTGGAGCATTGATACCAGCAGTGGGAATATCTCTGAATGCACACAAAATTAGAAAACTATCAACAGTAGTGGATCACCTGTCAACAAGCACCGCTGGAGGGTTTTTATTGGTAAATACTGAAATGGGTGCCATGCGTGCCATGGTAATGCAAAATCGACTTGCCCTTGATATAATATTGGCAAAAGAGGGTGGAGTCTGTGGAATGCTGAAGGTTCAACATTGTTGTACTTACATTCCCGACAAAAGTAAAGATCTGAAGTTCTACATTAAAAATATAACTGATTTGCATGAGGAAATTGCACCACTGGAGGTTGAAAGTGTTTGGGAAAAGATTGGAAAGAAATGTTCTTCCATTAAAGATTTCTTGTTAAACTTAGGTGGTACATTTATAGGTAGGATCCTACTTCCATTAACATGTGTGATTTTTCTAGTATTAATTTTAAGATTAGGATGTTTATGTTATAAAAGAAAGAAAATACAGAAAAAGTTAAAAAGAAAAAATTTGAAAAGAAGACAGAATAAGAGACAAGAGAGGGAATTTGAAGAAGTAGAATTAGAAGAGATGAAAGATAGTATGTATAAAACAGCAAGAAGAGAAGAAATTGGGGAAACAGAAATGTGAACTAATACAAAGAATTCATTTTGCTTTTCATGACAAATTGATACAAAAGTTTAATAGTATGGTGATAAAATCACCAAAGGGGGGATTGGTGGAGCAGGTAGTGCAAAATGTTGTATACCTCCTCTATTCTGCATGAAATTACTAATTATATAATCTATTAACTATAATATTATTAAACGAGTTTTGCATGTATATTAATAAACATTATTAATATTTGAATTACACGTGGGATTTGCATTTTGCAGGGCTAAATTACCTTTATAACTAAAATCTGTGCGCATATTAACAATAGCATATGTGGTAATAGAATACTGCATGATATATGTTGCTTTTTGTGATGTTGCCCCACGAGGAGGACCGACAAGGTGAATATCATGGCTTTAAATGTTGCTATATGCTAGATAAATACAAGCA
The DNA here is from genome assembly GCF_964204655.1 of Triturus cristatus. Lineage (NCBI taxonomy): Eukaryota > Metazoa > Chordata > Amphibia > Caudata > Salamandridae > Triturus > Triturus cristatus. The sequence continues at coordinate 311,001,998 of NC_140595.1, forward strand.
CATAGAGGGATTAGTAACGGGTTAACATTAGATTCATTATTTCTATGTATTAATTACTCTTTTATGTTTGTTTTGCTTAAGTTGGCATTTGAGCCTAAATCAAAGATGGCCGCTGTCACCACACGTCGAAGTGGCCACTGTCTCATGAGGCGCGGAGTGAGCTACGCATGCGCGAGAAATCTCCTAAAACCTCGTCGCGACCTTTGTTCACCATGTACCCGGACAAGGCTAGAAAACGGGAGACCTGCCAAGACAGGAGAACAATCAACCTTACAATAAACCGGAACAAGCTGACTCTTGGACTAACCAGTGACCACACCCCTCGAACTGTACTGAGAACCTTAAATTTGAATCGGACGATCTCAACCTGCCAATCACGACTGTTCTAAAACTTTAAAATGTATCTTCTTTACCTCATTATTTTATAAAAAGAGTAGTAGAATAGAGAGGGCGTTGCGTTCTCCTGAATCCTTGAGGGTCCGGATGCTGCCTGATCATCTGATGACTGCGAACTTTTTCTAAATCTACGGGCAATGATAGATGCTTCCACCTCTCTGGTCCTTTGCCGATCTTTGGGACTGTAACGTGCTGAGCAAAGAACTTTGAACTTTGGCCTGCTTTCGGACGATTTACGACAAAATTTTGATAAAGCAGAGCCAATGAATTAGAGGACTCCAAATAGCCAGATTAGGTAAATATGATGTTCTGCGATTTACTCAAAATTTGATATACATTTTCTAAACTTGGATGAGACAAATGCAAATTTAAAATCATTATAAAATTTTAGATAAACAATTATTGATTAACGAGAAATCATGAGTTGTGGGTTTTTCACTTAGAGAAAGATTCTGAAGTCTTAAAATGTGTTTTAGCTGGTACTAAATCACCATCAACCAATCCAACTAATTGGTCCATTGACCAAGTGGGAGGAGTGCCTTGATGTTTTAGGATTAAGGATCTATAGACGAAGGGCATTAATGTATATTTTGTAAATAACTTTTCCCTCCCTATAGGTTATAAGGTGTTCCCCTCACATGTCCAACTCTTGAATTACTCATCCCTCCTGTGTGTGCAGACCAGTGAAGAATAAACGTGTGAGTGTTGGTGTTATGGGCCCCACCAATGACTGCATGTGTGAATGAGTTAGTGTGACTTCGGGTCTGTGACACAGGGAGGATATTGGTACAGGTTGTTCCCCATTTCCCGATTTTGCGCTGGATCAGGCATATTAACTGACTTCAGGAGTAATTGTAGGTATGTACAGTAGTTTTCATCCCATTGCACAGGCAGAGCGGTTACTCTCGGTGACATTCTTGAAAGGACCACAGAGCATAACCACTGCGCCTCTGCAATGGAGATGAAAGTTAGACAGAACATTCAGCAAATAAAAACACTTGCATCCACCTCCAATGAACCCTATGGCTCAGTTTTGAGGCAGCTGCCCCAAAATGTTCCTATGCATGTAGCAAGTTGTAGGCCCACAATCCCTAACCTCCAAAGAATTATACAGAGACAAAAACAGACAAGTAACCCCCAATGTGCAACACCCCAGACCTACTCAGATATTAACATCCCACCTGAATTAACTGTAAGCTTCACTAATGAAGCTTTCCTTTGACACAACAAGGAAACCACTTTGAAAAGAATTCTAATCTTTAGCACACCCCATAACGTCGTAACACTGGAGAACAGTGAAATATGGATGATGAATGGCACCTTTAAGTCCACACCCCATCCATTTGCCCAAATATACACTCTTCACACCAACATCAATATCACTACGGTTCCTTTAGTTTACAGTTTACTGCCTGATAAGCAAACCTTAACGTATGCTGAATTCTTAACAGTGGTAACATCTAAAACACTGAATAGTGATTTTTGATTTTGAGTTAACCATTATTTTTTTTTTTTTTTTTTATTTTTTTTTGAAACCGTTTATTGCAGTTTATAGAAGTTACAGGTATGGGCCTACAACCACACGGCCGGCCGCTAGAGCATCAAAAGCACATTACATACATACAGCAAAAAATTTTCTCAGCGGTGCACAGTAGGAAGACAGGAGTGATCAATGGTGCAGGCCTCACAGCTCCATGCCCACAGTACGGTTCCATTTTCTTAATGCAAAACAACATAAACAAACCACAACCGCAAGGCAACCCTCGATCCAAAGTGACAACACGTGCTCCATAAGTGGGGGATCCAAACCAGCAGCAAAATTCTGAAGAGGGGGACGGGAGTAGATCAGGGACTGGGGGACCGCGCGCCCGCGGCCAAGGGAGGGGCGCCATCTAGGGAGACGGAGCCGGCGAGGCCGCTGGTAGCAGCGGCGGCTCACAAATACCCCCGCGGTAGGCGTTCCAGGGGCCCCAGAGTTTCATCCACGCCCCAGGCTTACCCCTCGCCACATACACCACCTTTTCACGAAACATACACCAATCCATATGCTCTTTCCAGGCCGACACCGCAGGGGGCCTCTGGGATCCCCACAATTGGGCAATATCACGCTTGGCTATCATGTATCCCAGAGTCACCCACCGCGCCTGCGGGACCGAGTAGTCATTTGGTTCCCAGACATTCAGCAAGCATCTCCTCGCTTCAGGCAGCAGCGCGACACGCGTAACCATTCGTAGAACCTCATGCACACCACGCCAGAATCGCTCCACCTTCGGGCACTCCCACAGTATATGCATGAAAGTCGCCAACGCACCACAGCCACGCTTACACATTCCATCACCGGCAAAACCCATACGTAAAAGCCTTGGCCCCGTCACATAGACCCGGTGAAGGATCTTGAGCTGGACGAAACGAAGGCGAGCCGGGATGGCCACCTCTTTCGGAGAGGCCACCGCGGAAATCCAATCCTCGTCGTCCAGCTCCAGCCCGTCGGCAACCCAAGCCTCGCGGAGACTAGTCAGCAGACACGATCTATCGTTAATCAATTTTTTGTATATGAGGGAGATCGTGCTGTCCGGGACATGGCCATCTAGCACTCTGTCCTCCAGGGGGGAAGACTCCGGAATGGATGCAACATCCAGGAAGACGGAGCCCAGCGCATGGCGGACCTGTAGGTACCGAAAGTACTCACTGCCCTGCAGCTGAAACTCCGCCTGCAGCGTCTCAAAAGTTTTGAATCCCCCCCTCGTCCAGAGATCTCCCACCGTGCTGATTCCGATCGTGTCCCACTTCTCGAAGCCCTTCGACGTCCACAGGGAGCCCAACCTCTCAGATGCATACAGCGGAGACGCTCGGGTCAAACGGTCCTTCCACCCCATAGCTGCATTAGCCGCGTGCCAGACACGCACCATGACACGCGTCGGTCCCGTCAAACGGGAGTCGGGCGCGCCAGAGTAGAGCGCTCGATTATAATCGCCACCGGGCAGAAGCGTCCTGTCCATCTCAAATGCCGGGTTCAAGGCGGGCCCGTAAAGGCCATGGTTAATTGCAGCTAGTTGGGAGGCCCAGTAATACCGTTTGATGTCCGGGAGGGCGACCCCTCCATCGTACCACGGGAGCGTCAATTTAGCCAGAGCAATACGCGGCCTCCCGTCCCAGAACAGGCGCCGCTGGAGGCCCTCCACCTCGCGAAAGTAGCGTGCCGGGGCCAAGTCCATGGTATTCTGGAGGGCGTAGAGGAAGCGCGGCAGGGACATCATTTTAAATAAGGCCGCTCGGCCAAGCGGCGAGAGCGGCAGACGCCGCCAGCGCACCACGTCCTCCCTCAGACGCTGGAGGGGGGGCAACAAGTTCCGCTCATAGCGGGCCTCCGGGTCAAGAGTGATATATATACCCAGGTACCGGAAACCCTGGGAGGCAATCTGGATCGGACAGTCCCGTGGCAGGACCGGGGCCTCCCCGGAGAGCACATAGACACAGGATTTCGCCCAGTTGATGACCAGGCCTGAGTTGCGACCGAAGGAGCGCAAAACATCAACCAGGACGATCAGTGACTTGCGCGGGGAGGCGAGATACAAAAGGATATCGTCAGCATAGAGGGACACGCGGTCCTCATGCTCGGGGGTCCAGCGGAGACCACGGATAGAAGGGTGCCACCGCAGCCACTCCGCCAGGGGCTCCATGGCCAGGGCGAACAGGAGAGGCGACAGGGGACAACCCTGTCGCGTGCCCCGCCCCAGCGCAAATGGGGCAGATACTCGCCCATTCACCACCACCTGCGCCAACGGGCCCGAATATAGCAATTTGACCCAGCTGACGAAACCCGGGCCGAACCCAAACTTCGCCAGCATCGCCCAAATATATGGCCATTCGAGCGTATCAAACGCCATGGTGGCGTCCAAGGACGCCAAGATGGCCGGCTCCCGCACAAACGGGACACGTGCGAGCACCCCGTGTAAGCGCCGCAGATTAAGCGCCGTGTTGCGATGTGGTATAAAGCCCGATTGGTCTTGGTGGACCAAATCGCCCACCACGCCAACCAACCGGTTGGCCAACACCTTGGCGAGGATTTTGGGCTCCGCGTTCAGAAGCGAAATCGGCCTATAGGATGTGACCCGCTCACGGGGCTTCCCCTCCTTATGGATCACCACAATTGTAGCCAGACGCTGGTCCGGCGGGAGGGAGCCCTGCGAGTGGGCCGCAAGGAACATCGCGCGCAGGTGGGGCGCCAACACATCCGGGCGTAGCTTGTATAGCTCAATGGGAATACCATTGGGGCCCATGGCCTTGCCGGATGCAACCGAGCGAATAGCCGAGGCAATTTCGTCCGAGGTGGGCGGGGCATCCAGCGAATCCCTGTCCTCCACCGTAAGGGAGGGCAGTGCGATGTCCCGAAGCAAGGCATGGGAATCTTCCTCCGAGCAGGGAGAAACCGGGGAGTAGACTTCGCGGAAATAATCCGCGAAGCAGGAGACAATGGCTTCCGGCTCAGTGACGCACACACCATCCACGCTCTCAATCAAAGGCACCACGCGGCTCGCTCTTTCCCTCTTGTCCAACCACGCAATCAATTTGCCAGCCTTGTCACCCACATCATACAATCGCCCCTGCTGCTCTCTACTGAGGCCCCTGGCCGCCTCCGTGACGAGGGCCCGATAGGCCGCCTGCTTTAAGTGCAAAACATGCAACTTAGCGTCTGTTACCCCGCTCCCCAGGTCACCCTCCAGTTCTGCAATCTCGGCCTCAACCCGGGTCACCTCCTCCCGCTCGCGCCGCCGGGCATTGGAAATAAAGGAGAGGGCCTCCCCTCTAAGAACCACCCTGAAAGCCTCCCACAGGGAGATGGCAGACGGGACCGACCCCACATTCTCATCGAAATAGCGCTGTAAGGATTTGATCAAGTCGGCACGAATGGTGGGGTCGCGCAAATACCATGCATTGATCGGGGCCACCCTGCCATCCCCCCTCGGGAAGACATCGAAATGCAACAACAATGGGGAGTGGTCTGAGATACCCCGTGCCAAATGGCGCACCTCCCCCACCCTCCCTGCATGGGCCGCCGGGACAAGGATGTAATCAAGCCGCGAGAGGCTACCATGGGCCCCCGAGTGGAAGGTGTACTGTTGCAATACGGGATGCTTTAAGCGCCAGCAATCCACCAGGCCCAGCGTGTCTAAAAGGCCGGGCAGCCACGCCTGTGCCCGGGGGAGGTCCCTAGGGGGATGGCGATCCATAGACCCAGAGGCAACCGCGTTAAAGTCCCCTCCAACCACCAACAGGCCACCCGGAAGGTCCAGAAGGAGGCGCCCCAGGTCCGCAAATGTAGTGGCTTGTAACCCAGGCGGGACGTACACTGATATAAAGATAAACACTCTACCCTCCATTCGTCCCACAAGAACAGTGTAACGTCCCCTCTCATCATGGCGCACCTCGTCAATCTCCAACGGGAGCGAGTTCTTGACCATAATACCCACCCCCCGCGAGCCCGAAGTGAAGCCGGAGTGGGCCGCCAAACGATATCCCCGCCGATTCATTGCATGAAAGGTGTTACCTATAAGGTGTGTCTCCTGCAGGAAGACAACATCTGGTGAAATACGTTTTAAATACTGCAGGACCACACCACGCTTAATCCTATCCCCCAGGCCGTTAACATTCCATGACAACACAATCAAATCCCTACCCCCCATCATACGTCAAAACAATCGGTCGCCCCCCACCGAGCATCTTAAAAACAACAAAACAGTTGCGGGTTTGCCCTGCGGTGTTAACAAACAACACACCCCCCCCACCCCCCGGTCCCAACAGAACTCCCCCCTCCCTGCACCCCTGCATGAGCCCAGACAGCCCCCCCAAAGTGCAGTGTGCCTGTCGCCCCATAGCTAAGTACTAACTAGTCCCCCAGAGGAGGAGGGAAGCCCCCAGCAGACCCCACCCGACCTCCATGGGAGGGGAACATACGAGAGCAATATATGGTAAAGGAACAATATCCAGAGCAAGGCCTATACAGTCACCCCTCAATTCTGATCCGGCGGGCCCTCCCCGCCAGCCGCGCCCCCCCCACCCCGATCTCCAGGCAAAGTATCTAACCAGTCCCCAGCCGCCTCGGGCCGGTCGAAGAAGTGCGTACGGCCATCCACCTCCACCCTCAGCTTAGCCGGAAAGAGCATTGAGTACTTGAGGTTTAGGTCCCTTAGGCGACGTTTAATACCAAGAAAGCTCTGTCGCTGCTTCTGGACCGCCGGAGTAAAGTCTGGGTAGAAGTGTACATCCATGTTGTCCAGCCTGACCGGTCCCTGTTGCCTGGAGGTCTGGAGGATGGCGTCTCTGTCCCGGAAATTAAAAATCCGGGCAATAATAGGCCGCGGCGGGGCACCGGTCTTAGGGCGGCCCCCAGGGACCCGGTGGGCACGCTCCACCGCAAAAAGCTTACTCAGCCCCCGGGGCTGGAGATGGGTCAGGATCAATTCTTCCACGAAGAGATCTGCCGCCTCCGCCTCTCGGCCCTCCGGCACACCAATAATGCGAACATTGTTCCTCCGGGCCCGACCCTCGGAATCCTCCAGTCGCCGGTCCATCAGGGCGCTCGCCTGGCCAAGCCGGCGCACCTCCCTCCGGAGGGCCACCACGTCCGTCGTGAGGCTCGTTGTGGTGTGGGCCAGGGAGTCAACTCGGTCGTTCGTTTTTGACAAGTCTGCCCTCACAAGGCCCACATCCACCAGGACCGAGTCAATTTTTTGCGCCAGGGTATCGAAACGCTTGTCCACTGAGGCCTTCATCTCTGCGATGGCGCCCATGACGTCCCGGAGGGTCAGGTCCACCGGTTGGGCAGGCGCCTCCGTCGGGCCCACCAGGGATGACCGCGATGTCTCCGGAGAACCCTTCTGGAGCGTATAGCGATCCATACTATTGGCCTGGTGCGCCGTGCCACGGCGGGTTGTCTTCATCTTCGTCCGGTCGCCATCTTGTTTGGTGGACATGCTGGCCCTTCCACCGTCGTGCCAAGATCTCCAAACGGGCCGCCACACCAAATCACGGGTGTCAGGGGGGGGGGGGCGGGGGCGGCCACCGGGCCGCGGGTCAACCCACCGCCGGCGGGTCAGCCGGGCACCTAGACAAGGCAACACCACCGCACCCCGCTCCGCAGCCCGACCCCGCCTGAGGCAAGGAGGGTGCAAAAGCGAAAGTGAAAGTGCGGGGTACGCGAGTCGCCCAGCCCCGCTCGCCGCTGTTATTCACTTCGTCCCCGGATCGCCCCACTACTCCAATCCGGGGGGCCGGCGAGGAGAAGGCCGCAACCTTCAATCGATGCTCCCACCGGTGTTCGGGGTCCGATTCGAGCCCAAAAAACGGGTGGCGCCTCAGCTCGGGTTCACCGACACAGTCCCCTCAACAAGGACAGGATATCTCCAGGATTAATTCAGGAGGTCGCGGAGGTCCTCGGGAGCCTCGCACCTACGCGGCCATCTTGGTTGCGCGCTAGGCTCCTCCCCCGAGTTAACCATTATTAATACCATTACTAAATTATATCACAATGCCCAAATTAAAGGATTTTTTCTCTTTTCATAGGCATATTGGCAAAAAATGTAAAATAAATACTAAGTTGAGGATTACATTATAGATGGTAAATTGCAGTATACATTAAAAAACAAACTGCATTATGTGTCTTACCTCCTGACAGTGTGGATGAATTCTACACTTCAATTACAGAATCAGAGAATTTTACATAAAACTAGGACAAATTGGCCCCATTACTAAATTATGTTGAGGACACATGGATTGGCCATCTAAGCAGTTCGGGTCACAGGGGGAATCCAAGGTTATTTATTGACTGGTGGAACTGTTACACGGCCTGCTTAAAGGGAGGTGCAAAGACTAATAATGCTGTTGAAGGATGGAATAACTCCTTCAACAAAACTATTAGTAGACTTTACCCTGACTTCTTTCATTTTTAGGAAATTTTGAAGAAGGAGCAAAGTTTCCATGAAATGTGAATAGAACAATCATTGGCAGGTAATCCAAACCCACGTGCTTCAAAAGGAACTAAAGAAATGTCCGAGCGACTATTGGCCCAAATTCAACAGTTTTCGTTGATGATGGCTTCAGATTACTTGGACAATTTAGCACACATACTACATTTCTAAATCATACTCACACCTGCTCTAACTTACTTGCCTGTTTTGAATTTTTTTTTTTAACAATTAGCTTGTTTTTAAAAAAATCATTTCACCTGTCACCAAGAGTCTTTTGTTATTCATTATTCCAAACTGCTTAAACACATATTTCTCAAATTTCCCAACTCCTGTGCAAAAAAATACACATTGGCAAAGACACCATTTCCAACAAGTGAGCAGTTGGAAAAATTAATATGGTGTTAAAAAGAAAATGCATACCCCCCTAAAAATACCGAATAGCTTGTGTGTTTGTTAAAAAGCGCGATAACAAATCTGTTTATGAAATCCACAATCAAAGGAAAAATACAGCCTTCCAAGTCCTTGCTGAGGATGATCTGAAAACCGAAAACCCACAAATCTTGTGGGAAAGGTATGCTGGTTGGAAAAAAAAAAAACTTAAAAAGGTTGAAAAACGTAACATCAACCAGCTTTTCCGAAAAAAACACCTAACTGCACCCAGGGGCGGCTCTAGGGCTGTGCGAACGGTGCAACTGCACCGGGAGTTGACTTGGAGTGGGGGCGTCATTTTTGAAAATGTGTAACACCATTTTAAAAGCACCTGCTGCCTCCTTCCTGGCCTCCAGCAACTTTCAGACATCAATTAAAATGTCAAGAGAAGTCCTGTGATTAACTGTCTTCCTGGAAAGAGACTGGAGGTTTGTCTAGTGGAAATTTTGACTCATTCTAAGGTAGCGCAGAGGGTTAAAATGCCTGCTGCTAAGAAAGTGTACCATGCAGATATCGAAGTGCATGTAATATAAATAAGTCAGTGGGTTACTGTTTCTGTAAGAGAGCTCCTTTTGTTTTTGTTGTTTCTAAGTCAAAATCCTAATATAGAACATTGGGCTATTAACTGTCACCCGAGAGCTGCTGCAAACTGCAAGGTATATGTTAAAGCTATATGTTTTTTGCCCAGTCTTTCATTATCCTAATCTTGTAAAAAGGGTTCATTTGGGTAGAAAACAATTCTTATTATGAAAGAGCACCCTTAACAATGATGTTGCGTTTTAGATTCTGAATTTGTGCCTTTCCTGAATAAGAACTTTAACTATATTGCCTACCATTATCGATGACATGCCACTCATACACTACACCTTGTAGTACTGTCTAATGTAACATTTCCTATACACTGATTTACACACACATGATTGTCTCTGTGCAATGTGTGTGTGGTATAAAGTGCTCTGACACCTTACACTGGTATGAGTGGTGCTATAAAACTAAATGAATCTGAACGACAGTGTTTATGGAAACTTGAGAGGCACTGTTAAAGGGTGCTAGTGACGGAATTCGTGGCAGAGGTGGTCATTGGGGGGGCGCCAACAGACATTGTCCCACAGGGCGCAACCAGCGCTAAAGCCAGCCCTGACTGCACCCGATCTAGAGAATCCATATTCTTTTTGGTGCCTTGTGGTCTGTGTCCCATAATTACTCCATACATTGTTCAAAAACATGACTCAAAAATAAGATAAAACATTGCTTCATTTCAAATTGGTTTAAAAAAGTACTTTACTTTTCCAGAAATTACTTTTTTAAACCGAATTTGAAAAACAAAAAAAATTGTCTTGATGTGGACCAACAAGTGCTACCTGCACAGGAATTAAACTGTGGTTAAAACATCCAAAACATACATTTTACTACTAACATACATATGGCTACCTCCCCCTCTCTCCTTACAATAAAAGTTGCCACCTATAAACTTATAAAAATAAATTATATTGTTCTTACCTGACCGCAGTTCTTCCTTGCATACATTATTGATCGCGACGCTCCACCAACTGTAAAAACAGACACAACAGCGAACGTCAAACCTAAAAGTAAAAACTAAAAAATAACAATATTCCCCTTTTACCTCAATGGCAAAGAATGGGAAAATACTTTAATAAATGTTTTTCAAAACATTTTAAAAGTTGTACAATTTTTGTATTATTTTAGTAAAATACTTTATGTACTTTAATATTTATTGGGTTTTCTGGACAATTATTAAAAATTATTTTATATTTCTTTAAATTAAAAATATGACTTGTGCACTTTTAAATGTTAATACAAATGTTTTTAAATACTGTATTAATTTCTGGCTGGTGGTTGTATGTTGTATATACATTTTGCTCTAATTGTATTAATTTTCAGGTTCTTATGTTCCCTTCTAATATATTTAACTGCTCCAAACTCCTTCATCAATTGTAAGAAAGAGAACAGCACTCGCGGGGGCAGTTTGCCGGTGTTTATTCACAACGGTGTGAATAAACACCAGCAAACTGCCCCCGCTAGTGCTGTTCTCTTTCTTACAATTGATAAAGGAGTTTGGAGCAGTTATTTATCGTTGGGGCACCACCACGTATGAAGCACTCGTCCGCGAGTGATCCACTGTATGGTGCAGTAGAGCAGTTAATATATTTAAATATATATTTTTGTATAGCATTTAATGATTATAAATGAATACTCAGGCATTAAAAAAAATACCTGAGTATTAGTAAACTTACCCACCCAATGCCCCTATATCCTTCACATCCTGTGCCCAATTTTTTTTAAATACTTTATTAAATATTATAAACTTTACTTACAAATTACTTACAACTTAGTTGCATCCTGCAGAATATGCCTTTTAGAATCCCACCAGATTTCTTTCAAAAGATAAATTCTGGAATATGTCACATGTTGTGGGACAGTGGCACTTCCTGCATAGCTCTGCATAAGTTACAAAGGGGAGTGTATGAGGGAGGTTTAGCGGTACCAGATATTCTGAAATATTATTGGGCTGCCCAATTTGTATCGGTAAATGACTGGGTGTTTGCAGGCCGGAAGGAACCAGCCTATTGAGTGGACGAAATGGATGAGACGGACTACCCCCCCTCCTGTATCAACAAAAGATTGAGCGCACCCTGCCTGCCCATACTCAGTCAGTGGTACAGGTATGGAGAGAAGCCGCCAAATATCTAGGCTGGAGGGTATGCTGATGGAAAAGACTCCACTTTGGGAAAGTGACCTCCTTTCTGAAGTGTATGTACTGCAGGGCTTCACAAAACTGAGGTTGATTGGCCTGGAACGGCTGGGTGATATGTGGAGGGGACAGGCATTTGTATCTTTTGAGATTCTCCAGCAGGAGTATGATTGGGGGACTCAGCATAGAACCAATATTTGCAGATTAGACATACATTGCGTGGTCACCTCCGGGAGGGGGAGCAGTTGGCTGAAGCGGGCCAACTTGAAGAACGCCTGTTAACGGATCCCCTGACCAACAAAGCAATTTCAACTATTTATAGAAAATTGGTGAAAAACTCGCAAGACCCCCTGGTGACATTGAAAATAGCATGGGAGATAGACCTGGGCATGCTGGATGATGATGACTGGGTTGAGGACATACAGGGTCCCAGAGAAGTAGCAAAAAGATCCTGCTTTCATTTAGTCCAATTGAAGATCTTACAAAGGACATATTGCTCTAGACCATTGGTGCATTGAATGGGGCCGGCTGTTGCCTCTCTCTCTGTCAATGGGGATGTGGGCAGGATGAGACCTTTTTCCATCTGTTGTGGGATTCTCCTTTGATGCAAGGTACTGGGCAGGAATTGCACCAGAGTTACTGGACAGGAGGTTTCTTTAGAAGCAAAATGCCTCTATTTATCTGTGGTGAAGTGGTCTGGCCTTGATATAAAAAAATATGGGTTGCTCTGGCTTCAGCTGTGGCTAAGCTCCACATCGTGCAGTGGGGGGCTATTTCCCCCCATGTGTGACTGATTGGGAGGCAGATCTTGATTGGTGTTGGTGAATGGAACACACAGTGTATCTCAGTAGAGGTTGTCTCACAAATGAGAGAAGGTTTGAGGGGGTTGGCAGTGGTGCAGGGGTCTATAATCTGCAAAAGAGTGATCACGGTTACAAGTATATGTTTCTAGCGAGTCATTTCGGTTTTAGGGCATAGGTCTTCAAACTGTGGGGCACGCCCCCCAGGGGGGCGCAGCATCCCCTCAGGGGGGCGCGTACTCCACCCCACCACTTCATCTTCCATTGTTGCCTCTCGGCGCCAGTCGTTTGTCTCAGCCATAGTCAGAGTGGAGCTGCAGGGGTGCTAAGAGGTGAAAAAAACAGCAAAGCCTTGTTAACACGTGAATGGTCTTTTAAAGACCTGTGAAGTACTCGGTGCGGCTGGCAGCTCAAAAACTTTGTGTGTGCCCTGGAAGCTGTCTCAGCCCGGGCTGACACACACGACGACGGGGGTGGGGGGGCCTGAGGGGGTCTTCGCAACTGCAACTTGTCAACAGTATACCTTTGCTCCGATTATCTCTCCTCAAATTATGTCATTATACTATGTGACATCATTTTGCATGGGGAATCGCTGGGAATCGCCATGCTTTGAGGATTTACATGTGTGACCAGCAGTGCTCTCTGAATGGGGTGCAGCCATGAATGAGGGGCTCTTGCTGAATGAGGCAGTGACAGGATTCTGTTGTCTGTAGTAATTTCGTAGTATACTTTGTTTTTAATTCGACCTTGTTTACTTCTCTCTACAATTACTAGTGAACTTTATCTCTTGACATGGTGTGTTGTGACAGTTGAAGGAAGGAATGGTGTGCCAGTGGCTTGGAACTCGTGTGTGTTTTCCTACAGTCGGTTGTCCTACTTGCCATTCGTGGTGGGAAATGGGTGGTTGCCGGCAGAAAATATATAGTGTTTTTAACCACATGTTCTAAGTATCTTCGACCGTTTCGTATTAAACCTCAACTAAACAGGAACAACACAAACACCCAGAAAGCAAGTGGCTGTTGCTCTCAGCACTTGTGGTTTTGACGCATGTTTTGGTTTGAAATGCATCCTCGCATACCAATATGGACGCAAGGAAGCATTTAATGCTAAAATATACTGTTAAATGCCAGTTTTGTATTTTGCATAATCATTGTTGTAGAATTTCACATAATTACTCAAAAGCAAAGGACATGAATTGTGCACACCTGATCCACACTATGGGGACCCTCCTGCACCCAGAGGGTGTGTCGGTACTGAGAAACTTTGCAAGTCCAAACCGGTCAGACAGGAGGTCCTGTATGTTTTTTAAGGCATTTGACATGGCTGCCGCCACCGATACAGATACTGTCAGTTCTAACATGATGATAAAATCCATGTCCATAACATAGGGGACTGCTTATTTTTGTATCATCTGGGACATCAATATAAAGAGCTGGCAACCTTAATCGCAATTGGATGGAGGTTGAAAAGCACCCGGAGCACTAGACCGACGAGATATACGAATCCGCGGTTAGCGGGCAAGCAGCTCAGAACTATCCGAGGTAGCATACATCCACCTACACTAAGGGTTGAGGCATGCTGTAAATGAGCAACCCTAACGGCGCTGACAGATACAAAACTGGTCAGAACTAGCAAAGCAGAGAAGCCAGTCGACCCTAGCCCTGAAGAAGTTGCCGCCAATCTATACAGGCAACGAAACATGTTGGTTTTAGTGGACAGCCACACAGCATAGAATAAAAGTCTCAAATAGCGAGTGTGGTATTGTCTGGTTTTAATTGGGAGTTACGTGGGTCCTGATCAGACTCAGTCTCCCTTGTCCCAGGGTCGACACTCACTTTATTTTTTGGAACATAGACACAGTTTAGATTATTAGTTCCACTTGACACTAGTTATTAGAATAGACACAACAATTCTTGATTTATTCCTTATCTTTATTTCGGACGGCAGTCGCCTATGATGAGAACGTGAGGTAGCAGACGAGTACCAGTCTGCACAGCCTCGTTGGGGTTACTTCCGTGAGGCACTGCCGGCCTCCTCACTTTTTTGCACTCCTCCCTTTGAGGCATTGGAACAGGCACCACACTTGATGGTTTTGTTGGGTTTGAGTTTGCTTGTTCTTCCTTCCTTTCCTTTTTCTTTCCCACACTTACCATTGGGGAAATAGATCACTAGGGAAACACTTTCTTAAACACACCTAAATATTTAGGAACTTTTAGAGCCAGTGACATTAGACCCCTTTGGCGATTGGCAAATAGTGCCGCGGAGACGGTCCAAAATGCAACAGTTTGTGCAAGTGCCAGGGTTCTTGATCAGGAGTTGCTCACTGTGCTTATAAAAACCAAAATACTTTTATTCTAGGCAGGTCTTGTTGTTTATAACCTTAATCGCAAGACTGGAAGTTTGTTGCAGGATAAGCACGATATTTATTTCCTCCACCCTCGATCCCTGGAGCCTGAATAATGCCATGAAAACAATAGTTTAACTTATATCTCAAACCCTATGCCAAGCATCAAATAACATGCTGAGTAACTTCAACTGTGTCTGGGAATGCACCCTGCATTCTGACAACTCACTCCTCATTCTCGCCCTTCTCTTTCAAACTCACCCTGCACTCACAGGGATAACAATGTACTCACACTGATGACCATGCACTCATACCACCCGCTCACCCTGCTCTCACAATGCACAGTGACCACACTGCACTTATGCCACTCACCATGAACTCACACCGTTCTCCATCCACTTAGTTGCGGTCACATCAGCACACCGCACACTCTGCACTCTCAGTGATCACTCTGCACTCACAATGCTCTTACGCTGTTCACCCTGTAACTCACCCTGCAGTCACACGAGTTCACCCTGTACCTCACCCTGCAGTCACACAAGCACACTACTCACCCTGCTCATGTGACACTTCACTCACCTGTCCCCCTCAGGTGTGCAATCAGTGTTAGGGCCAGCCCTGGCTGGGAGGCTTAGTTCCCCCACCCCGAAGTTCGGGCCTAGTTGCACCCCATGTTGCTTCCCACTTCGAAAGTACGTTTCATTGCAAGGAATTTACAATGGTTGTATCCTTCCTGAAGATTCCATTCTCTGGCAGGTAAGAGTGAAGAGCTTTTTGTAATATTTTTTAAAGCCTTGCTCCTTTATCCTTCATCCCACTACTAGTGGGAAGAGGGAAGAGGTATGGCGACGCGGCCAGGGCGACTGACTCCGGAATCTGGGGATCACGGTTCAATCCCTGGCGACGGCGGAAGATTAGCCCAGTACCATGTGACTCTGGGCAATAGCTTGCTTAATCTTCCCGACGGCCCCCAGCGCCTAGAGACCCTTACGGGTGATTGTTTGCGCTTTACAAATGTGGATTATTATTAAGGAGGAGCGGATTTGGCATTAATGGCATAGGTGCTGACTTTGGTTCTGGGCACCCTGTTTCCAGTTCTGGTATCGGCTCAACATCATGTGATCCTGGGCAAAATCACTTAAATTTACCAGTGACTTACGAAAAATGAATTTGACCTTGATTAAAGTTGCTGGTGCTTGCATGACATGTTCCAATCCCTAGAGCTGCGTCCACAAGCCTGATATAACAAATATTGTGAAGTATGCCTACCATCTGTCCTCACTTCTTTCATAGACCAAATTAAAAAAAATTCTTGTGCAGCTATTTCTGAAGCTTTGGAAGGCAATCTTCTTTATAAGCCAACTATGCCAACACATTTACTCTTGATGCTGCTAGAGAATAAAGATGTATATATCCTCTTGAATCACTTATATCACATGTGTATGATGTAAATGTCCCCTAGGCCTTCTTGGAAAACTGTGGCTGGCCTCCGACTGATATGGCAACACCTGGCCATACTCCACACAATCATGGATTTTTCAATCGTGTCAGAAAGCATGTTTTGTGGAACCCCTTTTTACTGATATCTTGTTTAGGGATAAGGATGTGGCGCAACAGCCAGTGCTGATGACTGTAGAGCTGGGGAGCCAGGTTCAATTCTTGGTGTCTGCTCAACATCCTGTTATTCTGGGCAAACCACTTAATCTCCCTGTGCTTACAAAAAATGAATGTGTGCTTGTGCAATGTAAAAGATGCTCCTGTAAGCACTCCAATACCTTTGGGTCATGTCGCACTAAATAAAACTGCAAAAAATATATTACAAAATGTTGTGAGCACTCCAGTTTCCAGGTACTGCTCAAAACTGGAAGTGGAGCACAACCAAAGGATGGCAGAAGCAAGAATCCATCCACACATTGACTGTCTCTGTGGAGAAAAACAGGCACACCAAACACCTGTGTTTCGGGAGTGTTTTTGCTAATCTATCCTAAATTTTGTGTTTTATGTGAAAAATAAGGCACCAATGTAATTTTTTGTGCTAGTTTTTTCTTGGAGACTTTTCATTTAAACTTTAGAATAAGCACAAGCACTAAAAAAAATTTCAGTTTACTAAACACTCTTAATTTATTTAATATTATTTGCCCTATACGACCTGCGCTCTGCAGGAGGGAAGGGCCATCAATGATGCAGAGTACCAGCTTCCAGAACTTTTTGTCACGTGGTGGTGATGGTGGGGGGGCTCGATGTGTAAAAAGTTTTAGATGGGGGGGGCTCAGCCGACAAACGTTTGAAGACCTCTGTTTTAGGGGAATTGTTCCTTATTTGTCGGGATATGACAGACTATGGGGCTCATTATGATGGCGGAACGATCGCCACCGCCGGTGATCGTTCCGCCATTGTCATAAGAGTTACCCCCCGCCACATTATGATGGCGGTGGGTATCACGGTGGATGGAAAGTCCGTCCACCGCTTTTCTGCCGGTGGCAATCGTCACGATTGCCTGGCGGAGCGGTCAGCATGTCTACAATGGTGGCGGAGCCTAGCAGGCTCTGCCCGCAGAATTATGATGCTGGTGGAAACCAGCCTTTCCGTGGTGATTGAACCGCCATTGAAAGGCTGGTGGGGAATGTGTTTAGGGGCCCATTGCATGCCTCCCTTTTGTTGGGGGGAGGTGTGGGTGCACTGGGAGGTACCCATGGTACCCCCCTACTTTTTACTGCACCAAGTGGCTGGCACAGTGTAGTGCCTGCCACGTAGTGCAGTGAAATACACAACATGCTCTTTTTGACATCGCGGCTGTGCAGCGGTCAGCAGCCACCGCCGCAAGGGTGCCGAATCCGACCGCAGCGGTCCCATCATAATTGTGTATGCGGGACCGCCGCATTCATGGCGGTCAGACCCAATCACAGCCACAGTGGCGGGCGGACCAAGTCGCCCACCATAGTAATGAGCTCCTATGTTATCGATTTATTGATGCAGACATTGTACTTTTTGGGCAAATTATCTATGATAGTATTTCAGTATTGTACTGTTGATTGAGAAAGTGTTAATAAAAAAGAGTTTAAAAAATACTTATATATTAATACTAAGGTATTAAATATAATACTTGAGCATTAATACACTTACCCACCCAACACCCCTCTATCCCTCACATCCCGTAACTAAAGGTGTGTGTTACACCCTTAAAAAATGTTTACATAATTTTATTAATAATATGAACTTTATTTAAAAATTACTTATAAATTAATGCGCAGGTATTACAAATAATGCCAACGTATAAATGCACTTACCCACCCAAATACCCCTATTTCCATCACATCCCAAAGGTATGTGTTATAAGCTTAGGAAATGTTTTATTTACCTTTATAAATAATATAAACTTTATTCAAAAATTACATATATATTATTACCTAATTTAAAAAAGAATACCTGAGTATTAATATGCTTCCCCACCCAATACCCCTATATCCCTCACACCCCGTGCCTAAAGGTCTGTGTAACACTCTTTTTTTTAAAACTGATATTTAATCTATTTCAACATTATTTAAATTAAACTTACAAAGTAATACTTAGGTACTAAAAATAATACCTGAGCATTAATACACTGCCCCACCCAATACCCCTATTTCCCTTATATCGTGCCTAAAAGTGTGTGTTACACCCTTAGAAAAAGTTTAAAATAATTTTATGAATTATTTTAACATTACCAAAAATGACTTATAAATTAATTCTCAGATATTAAAATTAAGTCCTGAGTACTAATACAACTTCCCACCCAAAACCTCTATATCCCTCACAATTCTGTGTCTAAAGTTGTGTTGCACCTTTAGAAACATTTTTTAATAGGTATTTCATTAGTTTTAACTTCATTAAAATGTACTTATAAATTAATGTCCAGGTAATAAAAATAATACCTGCGTATTAATACACTTCCCCACTCAATATCCCGATATCCCTCACATACTGTGCCGAAAGGTGTATGTAACACCCTTAGAAATCTTTTAAAATATTTTTCTAATTTATTTTAACATTATTAAATACTTATTTATAAATTAATACTCATGTTTTAAAATTAATTCCTGAGTATGAATACACTTCCCCTCCCAAAACCCCTATGTCCCTCAGAATCCTGTGCCTAAGGGTGTATGTAGCACTCTTATTAATTTTCCAAAATAACACTATTTATAAATTACCAAATACATACATATATCTATATATATAAATATATATATTAAAAAAATATAAAATAATAATAAAACTAATAATAAAACTAATTAAAAAAATACTCACCAAAATACTTACTCACAAATGGCAATGCGTGGTAAAGGCATGCATGGTAACGTAACATAATAATATTAATAATAGTTTCGTATCCCTCAGTCATATTGAGCTGCAGGGGATCCCCGAAAGGGAGGGGGCGCCTCTGCCTGCAGGAGTATGCACTACGCTCCTGGCAGTGGCAAAGACAGCTACTGCCTTCAAGATACCCCCATAAACGTGTCAACGGGGTAAAAATAGAGTTTTAGAGTATATGCAGTCAGTCCACTCATTCATTGGAAATGCAATGTAAACCTCTGCTCAGCTCTAACAAACTGACGGTACAGGCCTGATGAAGTCCACAGCTGTGATACCCGTCTTCCCACGCGTTCATCCTGCATGCTAGGCTCTGGGCCCGGCGTTAAAAGTTTATAGAGCACTGTATATAGCAACGAGCAGGGCCGGACTGTGGGAGTCGGAGGTAGCACTTCCTACTGTACGTGACCTGTCATCACTGTGGCACGCATTCGGCGGCAGGTGAGCGTGTCACTGCGCCGACTGGGGGCGCGTGAGTCACCGTCTACTGCTGATGCGTCCCTAGAAACCAAACCCAAGCCCATGTCACTTTCTGTAAGGAGGCAACTCACTCATCGCCTGCTCGTTCCCGAAGGCTCCGCCTGCACGCCCCCGGCGCCTGCGCGTGCCTCTTTTATTACCGGATCCTTCACCGAGAGGTAGGGTAGTGCATGGAGGATGCACAGCTGGCCCCAAAGCCTGGCATGGATTATCCTTCACAAATACATCTGAAAGATAGTTCCGTGGGGTATCCGTCTGCTGCTGACATCTACCTACAACCACTCTGCAATCACAGACTTTCTTTAAAATGGGTACCATATGAATGAGGTGTTAGAAAGGGGTTTTACAGTGTATCCGAGAGGAAGGCACGTGACTGTAACCGCTATATAGATAGCACAATAGTATATGTTCTCCTTGTCCACTTCCCAGGGTTTGTGCACAACAGGGTCATTTGGACCTGAGAAAAAACTACAAAAATAGGCTCTAACTGTTTCTGCGGCAGATATTGCGAGAGATTCTAACACGAGTAGAGCAATTTTGCACTTGATTTGCCCAGAGAGATACTATAAGATTTTAGCTGGTGGCAATTTTCGTCATGAAATATAAAAAGTGAGGTAGTAAAGCATATATCTCGGGTACAAAAGACAGACAAAAAGACAGACAGGTTGCAAAATGTGCTAGCAAATTGTGCACTGACATTTGGCACACGGTCTCTGATTTTGTGATGCAACATAAGGACTAATTGCAAAATCTCCAGTTGCTGGGTGTCGCAGCACACCTGCCTAATGAATATTAATTAGACAGGTCACTGTTTGCTTCCACCTGTGATGGGCTACGAACACAAGGAACAGCATGCCACCATCCCTTTGTTTACATTTCCAAAAGGGATACTTTTTTAGGCAGAATTTGTTCCTTGAAGGAACCAGTGTTTCTTTGAAAAATGTTTTCTGATTGCGAATACTGTTAGGGGAGCAGCTAGTGGAACCCTGGACCATTGCCTGCTCCCCCCGAGGTTGTCTGAGACAAGTCACAAAAAGGAAAGTGCCCCAAAGGGACTCCATCACCTCTGCGAATCAGGTAACATCTACTTTTGAGATTTTGGTAACTGATCACTAACACCTATATGTTCTGAAACCATATGGTTTTGCGAGTCATAGTGTTTGCAAATGCTCATAGAACCCTTTTTTTCACATCTCTATGGGGCAGAAAAATACACCTGATAATTCGTGCAAATAATCAGACTGAGTGCTTTTCCATTAACAACAACTGGGTATAAATGACCCCAAAAATCTACACCTTAAATTCCTGTGACCAAACAAAGGACCATCAGTTTATCAAAAACACGTATACCATTTTAAGAATTCTGTCCTGTTAGAAGAGCATCCTTCCATGCGGCGGAATGTCTCATTGAACAGAATACGAGAAAGCTATATTTTTCTGTGTTTATATCGTATGGGGTTAGTAAGCGCCATATAAATACAATTCAATATTACAATATTCAGGAAACAAAATCAGGTGTTGATATAAATGTGATGTGGACATGTTATTCTGGGTATTCTAGGAGAATCATTTTAGGTAAAACTCATTCCTAATGAAAGGCTTGAGATCAGAAGTGACACTATGGGCCTCATTACGATGGTGATCAGACCGCACACCGCCAGGCCATCAGTGACGGTGCGACCGCCGACAGCCTATCAGTCCAACCGCCACATTACAATGCTAGTGGTTGGACCCTTTTTGGTCAGACGAACAACCACCAACTCCACCAAGATCATAGATCCCAATGGGCGGCGGTCGTAACAGCATCCAATACTGGCGGCGTAGCTGAGGCACGGACCACTGTCAGGATTTGGATATCCCTTTCCAACAGCCTTTTTATGGTGGGAACACCACCATGAAAAGGTTGTTGGAAAGGGATTTTGGGAGCCCCAAACAGGGCCCCCCTCCAGTCGTAGATCACTGAAAGTGGCACTCTGGGAACATGTAATGCTCCCACTTACCTTTGTACACCGTGTGCCATGCACGACATGGTGCATGGCATTCAGTGAATGGATGGGCAGGAGGTTCTGCAGGGTGACGGCATTTGCTGCGGTCCTTTACCTCGGCCGCAGCATGCCACCGCTGTGGTTCCTATACCTTTAAGACCGCTAGCCCGCAGTTGCATCAAAATGCGGCAGTTGGACTGTCACATGCTTGTCGGACGGTCTCCTGACTGCCACAATAGTGGGCGACGGTCTGACTGATCGACATCGTAATTGGGGCTATGTCTAGACAAAGGTATTTGCAACGTTATAATCTTGCTGGAGTGACTGGATGAAACTAATTATTTTGCAATTTCATGTAATTGCAACATTTTGTATCATTTTTCAGATGTGCTTCTCGCAAACGTATTCTATTTTTGTGAGGTAAAATCTCAGGAATATTTCCCTGCAAAAATCAATTTGCAGAGATTTACGTCAGCAAAACATTTTCCTGAAAACAATCTAATTTGTGGATTTTTCTCGAGCTAAAGCTAGTCTTTTCTTTGCAACTTCACAGCAAAACCCCCCAAAAAACCTTTGCAAATTTCATATAATTTGGGAAGATTTTCAAAGCAAATTACAAATTTTACTGTCAATCTCTTTAAGTTTTGGATTAGCAAAATATCGCATAGGCCGAGCAAAAAAAGAGTCTAAGGATTCGTCACTTTGATAAAGGTTGGAAAATACCATGCAAGAAAGGATTACATAAAAGCAACTCTTGACACATATTTTGCTTTCAGAGTTCATCAAGGACAATAATCCCTGATAAAACTAAAGCGCTCAGAAAGGAACATGACATATATTTCCTAAACTGTGCACTAAAGAACAGATTGGGAAAAATGTATCTTTTGCCATAGATGTATTTTTAATTGTTGAAATAAGATCTTAATTGAAAGACAATCGTTAGCCATAAATTCTGGAATCCAAGTGTCCTCACACAAATGAATTGAGCAGACAGAAAGGAGGCATGTTGGTTTATTTCAAATTCGCTGCTGCATTTATTGCATTTTAAGGTAACCTCAGCAGCGGATTAACTATTTTTCAAGCCTGGGGGCACAGTAATCGAGTCAAGGCAAGAGTTATTTTTGACGTGCTCCATGCAGGCTTAGCAATGGGCATGACTTGTAAGGGGATTCCCTACTCAGACGAGCTGGCACTTTGCTGCCAAGCCTTTCCCACTACCCAGACTGTATGAAACAGATGCGGGGCACTGGGTTCTTGTAAAACAGATGGCTTTTTTCCGGCTCTTGTAGCTGTTGAGAAATATTCAGAGCAAAAGCTTCAGCGTTTGTGCATGACATACTGGAATCATAACACCTGCAACCGAAAGATACACATTGAGCCATCAAAATGTGTTAATCCTACGTGTGTAGTGATAAACTGCCAGGAAAGCAGAGAGCCCAGGGGTTTATTTTAGTGTTATTTTGATATATTATCGCTAGGCTGACTGTCATCGGGATATAATGGTTCCTGGCTGCCCTCTCATTTCAATAAACAAGTGTTTTCTGCTGGCTGTAGTCCAGGGGCCGAATGATAAAATAATCTGGGCCCTGCTCAAACAGTTTACGGTGCAGTGATACGACTTCGCTTTATCCTTGATCAAGATTTAAAGCACAGTGTTGTTCAATCTCCTGCTCATTCAGAATGGGACCTTGGGTATATTCAATGGTGCATGTGCATGCAAATCAGAGACTTTCTGTCTGGCTGGCTCATGTTCCAGTCAGTAACAAACACTGACCAAGCCAGTGGGTCTGGCTTTTATAAGTCTCTCCTGCAGACAGCTCTTAGCGGTCTGTTGTCGAAAGACCAACAGGTGCGGGACCGCCACGAGACCGGTGTGCTGAAACAGGAAGACCAAGACTGCCCTCCCAGACCAGAATAACAAGGATAAAATAATTTACAGCTGCATCCTTCATATGAAACCACAACAGAAAACCATCTTTGCGTTTGAGAATGTAACCATTCTCAGGCCGTATTTATTACACCTCATAAACACGACATTAAAATGCAACTGTTGTCTTCATATTGCATAACATTTCCATAACTATACAAAAAATGAATACCAATTCAGCAAACTTTTTCTAATACAACTAATCTCCTGCCCGCATATTCTCACATTCCCTTAGGAGTCTTGATTGACCACCTCCCGGTTCCTAGTGGCATCGTTTACAAGGCGAACTTCCACTCCCACGAGATAGAGGGAGCTAGGGCCAGCAAGGCAGCCGGCCCCCCCAAAAAGAATCATGCCAGAGCAATCCAGTAAAGGGACACCCCCTGGTACCCAATCGGGGGGATGAGCCTGGGCAACCGGGCCATACCTTGGTCCCCTGGCGCAGCCACCACCCCCCCCCCCCACTACCACAGATCGCATCAAGGGGTACCCTCTAGGGCCAGGGACAATTGCGGCAGCGGATGTCCCCAGTCCTTCACCTGTGACCGTGTCACCCCTGTCCCGGGTTATTAAAAAAACACACCAACATCTTGAATCCGCTTGTGCTTGGGTCTGTGATGCCCCACGTTGGCAACCCGTTTTGTGGTCAAAATATGACTCCTTAACTGCACCCCAAATAAAAATCAAAAAAGGATGGGCGGGTGGGTAGAAATAAATCTCCTTTGTGGAGAAGGGCAGCGTGCCCAGTGAATCCTCAGGGGCAGGCAGGCAGCAAAGGTGCTCATCGAGCTGAACTACAGCCTTTTAAGCTGTCCTGCCACCCCTGCAAGTCGCCCCGGTAGCCCCGCTGCACCCCCAGGCAACCAATCATCTGTAAACGCGGGAAACCTGCTTGCAAAACATTTGAATACGCGGCCACCATTGGGCCGCCACCAACCGATCCATACCGGCCTGCACCTGTGTCCGGGGCCCTGCGGGGGGAGGGGGTTGTGGCCCCTTTGTCCAGTTTGTGGAATGTAAATACTTACAGTATGCTTTGGGTCAGCTCATTGCTTAACACTGGTTGGCTTTCTTGTCAATCCTATTTGTTTGCTTTTTATTCAATGGACTTTGTTGTTCTCCTGGCTCTGGGGCATAGCTTCTTAACTATCCTTTTGTTTGGATGACTTGTATCCTCCCAATGCTTACGAAGTAGCTACTTTGGGCCTGATTACGAGTCTGGCTGTTTTGTGACCGGCAGACTCGTGGTGGTTTAGAAGTGGGAGTCTACCGTTTGGCCGGTTACAACTTTGAAAATCTTTTCGGCGGTGGACCGCGGGCTGCACCAGGGAACAGTCGTCCCCTGGCAGTGGCGCAGGAGTGCCACAATGCATTATGCTGAGCAGGGACTGGCGCAGTCTCGCTCAGCATATTTTGAGTTCCTGGACTGCCAGCCTTTTCATGGCGGTCCAGAAACAAAGAGGGCCCAACAGGACTCCCATGTCCCACTCACCATGGGGATACATTCGGGGGGCACAACATGTGCCCCCCTGTCTGTATTCCCCCCCGGTTCCTGCACGGCATAGATGTCACTGTCCATGCCGTGCTGGAACTTTTTGGCCGTTCCCATTGTGGTGCCTGTTTTCAAGGCACCGCCATGGGAAAGGCCAAAAGACAGCCCTATTACGAGTTGTACTTTTATAATTTGTTATACGGCTGGCGGTCCAAGTGCAGGTTTGGCGCAGCGGAGGCAGCATTGAGCCGACGCCACTGTGCCAAACTCATAATCAGGCCCTTTGACTTTTTGTTCCAGCAGTCCATAGGACTGCATGCATTTTTCTTGCTCTGTTTTCTGTGTACTGCTTCCCCACCACATCCCTGTACATTGCTCACCTACTCACCCTGATAACAAAACCACTGTGCTAACACATAATACCACAGCCTGCATCAGTGATTTAGACATACAGCCACTATATCATGGTATGATGCAGAACAATATTATAACTATCATGCCAGTGGCCATCCTGCGCAACTGTCCTAACATGCTTAAATTGAGACCCAGGGCCGAAATGCTCTAAATAAACAATGCAAAACCAGATCGTTTTAAAGTATGCTTTGAGCACGCTTTACTTCCTTTTGTTTTTTCATTGTTTATTTAGAATAGCTGCAAGTGGGGATGTGGCTGGCAGGTCCCAGCAAAAAAACTGAACCCCACATCATTGGAACCTGCATCCACCCTTCCAGCCCACTGAAACGGTTGGTAGCCAGTCTGACCCTATTGATACCTGGCCCATCTCTAAACTGAATACAATGTCTGATACTGTGACTTCCTGCAGTAAAGGCAGAACTATAAATTTCACATGTGACCACGTGACCTTGTGTGTGTGTAGGAGACGGAGCTGCCCCTGCTGTCCCAAACGAATATTTCCCTTGACCACACCTTTATGTGTGTGGATTGAGGGACGGTGGGCAGAATTTAGTGTTGTAACTCAAAACTACAGGGCCTGCCTACACAATGGGAGGAGGAACCCCAGAATCTCTCATATCTTAACCTCTTCAGTGCCCATGACGAGATAGTCTCGTCATGGAGCACGGTTGCGCTGTGCCCATGACGAGACTATCTCGTCATGAACCCCGCCCGCTAATGTAACGCCCGGCACAGGGCGGGGAAAGGGCGTGGCACTGAAGGGGTTAAAGATATCAATTGGGCTTTTGCTGAATATGGGGACTTTTGAATGTTTGAGGGCCCCTCTGGAGGGTGGAGGCCCCCCTTGCACCACAGGGCTGCAGCAGCACGTGTTACACCCCCTGAGAGTATTGTGGGCCAACCCCTCCGATGTTGGGTGATATGACCAGGCTTCAGTGACATAACAAAACTTGAGGGGGCCCCTCTGCAAAGTATATGGAGGGACTCTTCCCCCCCCCCCTACCCATCCAGTCAGGAGCTCTCAGGCCCAGGGCTCCAGCCCTTGCATTGTGCAGAGTGGGCCCCTATGTCAGGTGCCCCACAATGCTTACTTCTGCCTGTGGAGCAAGTCCGCAGAGACGACAGGAGCGCCCGCCCCTGTACCCACCTGACCCGTGTGGACAGTAGAACCCAGCAGGGATGAGATGGACGCAGGGAAGGGAGCCAGAACGAAAGCAGGGGGTTGAGGTGAAGGGTGTCTCGGAGCCAACTGGAAGACAGAGAGACCCAGATCAGTGAAGGACCCAAACTCCAGCGTTGCAAGATACGCCAAACACACACAGAAAAGCCCTGTTCCCAACCTGGAACTCACCAGTGGCTGCAAACTATTGAACCCTGAATACAGCTTCAAGGAAGGTTCAGCTGAGACGAGGTGGCAGCGTTAGGCTCTCAAAGAACTCAAGGAATAGCGCTCCTGCGCGTCAGTTTCACGTGTCTGGACCTAACAAAATACTGGCATCCCTGGAAAGCAAATGGTGGAAAACCAAGGAGAACGAACAAGAACAAAATAACCCTAAGCGCTCCTGCGCGGATTTACCAAAATCATCATAAAGCGCTTCAGCGCGGACAAAATGCAAAATGAACCATAAAGCGCTCCTGCGCAGTCAAAATCAATAAACTCTAAGCACTCCTGCCCGGATCTAACAAAATCATCATAAAGCGCTCCTGCGCGGTCAAAATCAATAAACTCTAAACGCTCCTGCGCGGATCTTACTTCTGATCACCCATAACGCAGCCGCGTTACGGTGACTCCACAGGAATAGAACGAATGTACCTTAACTGTTTCCCAGAGGGATTACGAAGACCAACAGCGGGGCTCCAGTCCGGAAGGCACAGCCCGCTTCCGAAGTCTTCCGTGCAGCAGGAACAGCGTCTTGTGTCGTTCAGCACATCTAGCGAAATCCGAAGCACGGAGCCGGCGGGAAACGCGGTGTTTAAGCGTTTCCCCCGGAAGTGCTTCCGTGAACTGCTATGCCTGTCCAAAGACTAGACCGTGACTCATCTTCCAGCCGGAAGTGTGTCTCTCGGCCGTTTCTGTGTGTGTTAGCGGGGAAGCGGGGAAAACGGCAGGCGCCGTGAACATGACAGTACCCCCCCCCAAAACAGGTCCCCCCTCAACCCCGCCAGAACCTCAAATGGGGGATGCAGGACGAGGACTGAGCGGATGGCTCAGATGAAAAGCACGAACCAGAATGGGAGCATGGCGAACATGGGACAACGGCTCCCAAGAACGCTCGTCCGGCCCGTACCCCTTCCAGTCAACCAGGTAGAAGAGTTTACCCTTAGTACGACGAGAACCCAAAATGGCCTTGACCTCATACTCGACATGGTCCTCCACCACCACCGGAGAAGGAGGAGAGGGAAGAGAGTCACCAGAACGGACCGGTTGCAGAAGCGAGACATGGAAGACCGGGTGAATCTTCATGTGTGGAGGGAGTGAGAGTTTCACAGCCATGGGGTTAACCACCCGCTCGACCTCAAACGGGCCCACAAAACGGGGCAACAGTTTCTTGGGACCGTGCACATTGAGGTGCCGAATGGACAGCCACACCCGATCACCCACACCGTACTTGGGCTCCTTCTGTCTGTGTGCATCGGCCTGTGCTTTGTAGGTGTCCTTAGCTTTGGCCAACTCAAAACGGGCTTGTTGCCAGATGCGGCGCAAGGACTCGTGATATGACCGGACTGTGGGTAACCTGCTGTCCCGGGGACCTTCCCATGCGGAGGTGCGGGGATGACGGCCATGAAGACAAAAGAAAGGAGATATTCCGATGGCCGAATGTTTACTGTTGTTATAGGCGTATTCCGCCATCCATAACACCTCGGACCATTCCTTTTCAACCATAAGCAGTAAACAACGGAGGAACTGCTCCATGGTGTGGTTGGTTCTTTCGGCCTGACCGTCGGTCTGAGGGTGGTACGCCGAGGACAGGCGCACATCCATTTCGAGGATCCTGCATACTTCCTTCCAGAAGCGGGAGATGAATTGCGATCCCCGGTCCGTGATCACCACCGATGGAACTCCATGGAGGCGAACCACCTCGTGTACAAAGATCAAAGCCAGTTCCGCAGCCGTGGGTAGTTTCACCAAAGGCACGAAATGAGCCATCTTGGAGAGGTGATCCACTATGGTGAGAATGGTGGTGTGCCCCGTCTTGGTGAGAGGGAGTTCCACCACGAAGTCCATGGAAATGGTGTGCCACGGATACGGTGGCACCGGGATGGGACGTAGAAGACCCCTAGGAGGCTCTGATTTGTTCTTACCTAAGAGACAGATGGTGCAGCTAGCCACATGGTTCTTGGTATCCGTCACCAGCGATGGCCACCAAAAATGTCTTTGTACGAGCTCAAGCGTTTTGTGGTACCCCGGATGGCCGGATAGAACATGATCATGGCACAGGCAGACTGCCTTTTGCTGACTGGTCAACCCAGGTAGGTACAATTGTTGTCCATGGAACAGCAACCCATCTACGCACGTTACCCCTCCTTGTCCGTCCGCCAGACCCTCCAGGTCGGACTGCTTCGTGTCCTTTTGTACCTGAAGCATGAAGTCTGAGGATGCTACAACGCCCTGGAAGCGTGTCTCAGCGATGATGGGGACAGGCTCGGTGTTTTCTGCCTCCTCGTCGGATTCTCCTAGCCGTGATAGGGCATCGGCCTTGGCGTTGTCCTTCCCAGGCCGAAATGTGATCACGAAATTGTATTCATTAAAGAATAGAGTCCATCTAAGCTGTCGGGCGGTAAGGGCACGGGCTGACCTCAGGAATTGGAGATTCCTGTGGTCCGTGTAGATGGTAACCGTGTGCTTAGCGTCTTTCAGGAAGTGGCGCCATTCCTCGAATGCGGTCTTGATAGCGAGGAGTTCTCTGTCAGACACGGTGTAGTTGCGTTCCGCTGGTTGCAGTTTCTTGGAGTAGAAGGCCACCGGATGCAGCTGTCCTGTGCTAGTACTCCTTTGAGATAACACCCCTCCAATGGCGTGTTCTGATGCGTCTGCCTCTACAATGAAGGGCTGCTCTGTGTCTGGGTGCACCAGGACCGGGCCTATGGTAAAACGCCTCTTCAGTTCCTGAAAAGCGTCGTCTGCTGTCTGATTCCACTCAAACCGTACTCCTTTGCGCAACAAGCGGGTGATAGGAGCTACCATCTCGGAGAATCCGGTGATGAATCTACGGTAGTAGTTGGCAAACCCCAGGAACCGTTGGACCCCTTTTACGGACTCCGGAGGAGGCCAGGACAGAATGGCGTCCACCTTCTTGCTGTCCATTTGTATGCCTGCTGGAGTGATGATGTGACCCAGAAACTCCACCGAGGTAACGTGAAAAACGCTCTTTTCCAGTTTCACGTACAAGCGATGTTTACTCAGCTGTCGTAGGATGGAACGCACATGCTGCACGTGTTCGGTGATGGATTGCGAATATATCAAGATGTCGTCTATGTAGACGATACAGAAGACGTCTAGGTAGTCCCGTAACACCTCGTCTATAAAGAACTGAAACGCCGCGGGGGCGTTACAGAGTCCGAAAGGCATGACCTGGTATTCGAACAGACCGAATTTCGTCCGAAAGGCGGTCTTCCATTCGTCACCCTTTCGGACTCAGACTAGATGGTAAGCCCCACGGAGGTCGAGCTTGGTGTACACGGAGGCGTTCTTTACCTGATCCAGAAGGTTGGTGATTAACGGCAGGGGGTAACGGTTTTTTACGGTGATGGCGTTCATAGCTCGAAAGTCTATGCAGGTCCTCAGATCACCTTCCTTCTTAGATACGAAGAAAAGAGGAGAGGAAACGGGAGACCTGGAATGACGTATAAAGCCGTTGTCCAGATACTCATCCAAATAGGAGCGAAGGTGGATGTTCTCCTTTTCCGTGAGCGAATAAATTCTGCTACAAGGCAAGGTGGAGCCTGGAACGAGGTCTATACGGCAGTCGAACGACCGATGCGGTGGCAAGGTGTTAGCCCCCTTCTTGTCGAACACCTCGGCTAGGTCCTGGTATTCCTCTGGTATGGCTGGTGTAGTTACCTGGGAGACTATCCCCATTCCTCGGAGAGGAAGCGATCGTGCTTGTATGGCGCGACTCCCCAGGAGATCGTCCTTCGCATAACAGGTTTCACTGCAGTATTCCGAATTCAGGTGTACTATTCTCGACACCCAGTCGATGTGGGGATTGTGTTTCACCAACCATGGTAATCCCAAAATCACCTTGAATTGATGGGCATCGATAACGTCAAAGCTAATGGATTCGGCGTGGTGATTAGCAAAGGACATTGTCAGGCTCTCTGTTTGATGCCGGATAGGACCGGAGGTGAGATCCGTACCATCAACAGCCTTGACGGTTTCAGGTTGGTCTTTTGGCACTGTAGCAATGCCCAGGGCACAGGAAAAAGCAGTATCGATAAAACTGCCTGTAGCACCGGAGTCTAACATAGCCGTCACCTGCCAGGTCCTGCCCGCCTGGTTCCGTAAGGACACTTCCATTCCTACGTGGTGACTGCCGTCAAATACCGCAGGGATCGCCAAGGTGCAAGTTGAAGAACCCAGAGGACGGATCCCCTTGTCTACTGGGTGTTTTCGTTTCCCGCCTTGTCCGTCTTGGTGATGGGCAATGCGAAAGGTCTTCTGCCCCGGGGTTTCGTTGGCTTCACCGGACATTCTCTGACGAAGTGGCCGCTTTTCCCGCAGTACAGGCATTGATTCTGCCTCCTACGCCTTTCCCTTTCTTGACTTGTTAAGGGCCCTCTTATGCCCCCGATCTGCATTGGTTCGGTTGTCTCGCCTTGGGAAGCGGAAGCAGGGTCCTCTCTGACTTTTTCTATACTTTTGTCCCCAAAGGATAAGAAACGGTTATCACTGCATTTCCCTTTCTCGGTCCTTCGTTCCTGTAATCGGAAATTCATTTTCACCACTAGATCTATGAAAGGACCTATCTCATCCGGTGGGTTGGGTAATTGCGCAATGAGATCCTTCAGATCATCGCGCAATCCTCGATAGAACACAGATACCTTTTTGTCTTCAGGCCAATGGGATTCGATAACAAGCCTGCTGAACGTGGTGATATAATGAAGGAGGTCCTGGCTGCCTTGCTTGAGGTTGAGCAGCTCGTTGTCCACCGCTTGCACAAAGGTGTGACGAGCGAACATACGCCGCATGGACTCCTGAAAGGTGGGCAAGTGGTGTAGCATGGGATCGTCGTTTTCTACCAACGCAATAGACCACTGGGCGGCGTCTCCGCCCATGTATGACAGGATGTAAGCCACCTTGGCTGCGTCGTCGGGAAAAGCCGTGTTTCTGGCCATGAAATGCAGGTGGAATTGGTGAATGAAAATACCATACTTGGTACTGTCCCCATAGAAGCGTTCAGGTGGTGCCAACTGGACTGAATGAGGGGCGATGACTTGGATGGCTGTATTCGGAGTGGTGGCAGCGGAGGACCCCCCAAAGGTAAAAATAGGTTGTCTCAAAAGACCCTCCTGACTGACCCTGGGGCTCGGGTTGGTTCCCCAAGGACTGGTGACCCCAGCTGACATCTGGCCCTGTAGGGCGGTTATGTCATGGCGCAGACTGTGGTTCTCTGCCTGCATGGCAGCCAGCATGACTGCGATGTCTTGTAAGGTAACCTCCGGGTCGCCCATGTCGTCTAGGTGGACTGATAAACGTGGGCTTCGGATTCTGTCAGGTGCCCCACAATGCTTACCTCTGCCTGTGGAGCAAGTCCGCAGAGACGACAGGAGCGCCCGCCCCTGTACCCACCTGACCCGTGTGGACAGTAGAACCCAGCAGGGATGAGATGGACGCAGGGAAGGGAGCCAGAACGAAAGCAGGGGGTTGAGGTGAAGGGTGTCTCGGAGCCAACTGGAAGACAAAGAGACCCAGATCAGTGAAGGACCCAAACTCCAGCGTTGCAAGATACGCCAAACACACACAGAAAAGCCCTGTTCCCAACCTGGAACTCACCAGTGGCTGCAAACTATTGAACCCTGAATACAGCTTCAAGGAAGGTTCAGCTGAGACGAGGTGGCAGCGTTAGGCTCTCAAAGAACTCAAGGAATAGCGCTC
Source organism: Triturus cristatus (assembly GCF_964204655.1). Taxonomy (NCBI): domain Eukaryota; kingdom Metazoa; phylum Chordata; class Amphibia; order Caudata; family Salamandridae; genus Triturus; species Triturus cristatus. The sequence goes on from NC_140595.1 coordinate 311,034,391, forward strand.
CTGCGCGTCAGTTTCACGTGTCTGGACCTAACAAAATACTGGCATCCCTGGAAAGCAAATGGTGGAAACCCAAGGAGAACGAACAAGAACAAAATAACCCTAAGCGCTCCTGCGCGGATTTACCAAAATCATCATAAAGCGCTTCAGCGCGGACAAAATGCAAAATGAACCATAAAGCGCTCCTGCGCAGTCAAAATCAATAAACTCTAAGCGCTCCTGCGCGGATCTAACAAAATCATCATAAAGCGCTCCTGCGCGGTCAAAATCAATAAACTCTAAGCGCTCCTGCGCGGATCTTACTCCTGATCACCCATAACGCAGCCGCGTTACGGTGACTCCACAGGAATAGAACAAATGTACCTTAACTGTTTCCCAGAGGGATTACGAAGACCAACAGCGGGGCTCCAGTCCGGAAGGCACAGCCCGCTTCCGAAGTCTTCCGTGCAGCAGGAACAGCGTCTTGTGTCGTTCAGCACATCTAGCGAAATCCGAAGCACGGAGCCGGCGGGAAACGCGGTGTTTAAGCGTTTCCCCCGGAAGTGCTTCCGTGAACTGCTATGCCTGTCCAAAGACTAGACCGTGACTCATCTTCCAGCCGGAAGTGTGTCTCTCGGCCGTTTCTGTGTGTGTTAGCGGGGAAGCGGGGAAAACGGCAGGCGCCGTGAACATGACACCCTAGAGCTCGGGCCCCCCTGCACTGCGGGGGCTAATGTTACACCACTGCCAGGCTTTTTGTGTATGTGAAAAATCAAGTAGGGGGAGAATGGATCACTTGTCCTGTAGTATCAGGGTCTTCGACGTTTGGAAACTGTATAAGAAAACCCTCATATGAGTACACAGGTCGGGGGCGGTATATTTTTGTGTATGTGGCCTGACTGATACGATGTTGCAAGTACCCTGACTGTACTCAGCATATTCAGACTGCAGTGCAAATCTGTGAACGTGGCCTGTAACTCTGCTTTGGGAAACCAATAATGTAACTACCTTCATTAGTAATACGTTTGCTTTGAAAAGTGCAACTGCAGTAAGGTGCATTGAACTGCTGCTCCACATCTGTAGATGTTCAATTAAGTTAATTTAACCATTTTTATTTTAAAATGTTTCTGTACAGCACGAAGAACAACGCGGCAAACCTCCAGGCTGCGTTGTTTATCTCTTTGTTACTTTCATTAAAGTTTAATTTGTGGCAGAGTGACTGCAAGCAGTACACCGCTCAAGTGCCTTTTTTTAAGCATACTTCAACTTTCTTGAAGAATGGAAATGATGTCCTTGAAGTTAGACGCATGTTACAGGTTTCACAGCCAAGTTGACATTTTGGAAACTGTTACATTCAGGAAGTCGAGATGGTATTTGGGGGCTTTCACAGGCAGTGTAAGGCTCCTTCCTCCTCCTTAGGCCATCATTACAAGCTATTAAGGGCTCCAGATGTGGTAATGCCACACCCACAATTCCACACACCATGGGGTGCTGTAATATCTGGGCACATTATTACCACATTATTGCAGATCTGAGGGCTTGGTGTGACGAATAACCTCAGAAAGTGCAGTTTGAGCATGGATTTTCGTGTGTTTTCCCACATTTTAGTCACTGTTCCTAGTTGAAGTTTGTCTTGGAAAAAAGGCTATGGAGTTACTTTGCCCACATGATGTGTAAATGCGATTCAGCAAGTAATTCCCTATATGGGTTGAGAATGTGAATTCATATACACATCTACCTTAAAGTGCGCTTCTTTTCTATGAGAATGCAAATGCACAAATGTGACTTGACGTGTACATATGTATTCTATTAATAAATTTAAATTTTGTTTTTGAACCTGATTGAAGCCTGCTAAAGCCTAAGGGTCCGATTTCGATTTTGGTGGTCCTCCTGTAGGACCGCCACCGCTGCGCCCACAGGAGGACCTCCAAGCCTGTGGTGCACCCGCCCACCGAACTCTGAGTAGAATCAAGGGTGGGTGGGCGATACTGCGATGGTTCCATGGTGGCGTCTTTGTTAGGCTCGTAGGAGAGCCTGCAGCATGTTCCTGCATGGTGTGGCATGCACCGTGTCATGCATGACACACCGTGCAAGAACGGGGGTGCAATTTCACAGTGGCTCAACATGTGCTCCCCCTGCATGCACCCCCAAACCCAGAATCAGCATAGGGCCCAGTTGGAGCCCCCTTACCTGCATCTCTGCCACCCTTTTCATGGCAGGCTCACCACCATCAAATAAGCGGTGGAAATGCAACTCGCAATATGCTCAGCAGTGCTGCATCAGCACCGCCAGCATATTCCTGCCCCTTTCCACTGCACCACCGCCGCAGGATCCTGGATCCCAGCGAACATTGCGGTCCTGTAGCAGTCCAACCACCACACTCTGAATACGGCGGGCGGAACCACATGGGTGGCGATGGTCGGACCACCACCACAAGTACGGCGTCCTGAGGACCGCCGTACTCATAATTAGGCCTTTAGGATTATTGCACACCTACAAGCATTTTATACATGGTTTCATTTTGTTATCCTGTGTTGTACACGAGAGAATTTAATTAAGTGGTTCTAGTAAGCGTACACTCTTCTGAATTTGGAACATCAAAGTGAGGATTTCAGAAAGTAATAGAGTTAGCACTTTGCTGTTGAAACATGGTTTGCCTTCCCAATGCCTTTTTACATTCTTCCCGCAAGAAGGGCCTGGCATCTCCTCATTAGTGCCTATCTGTACATTGCTGGCACCATGTGTTCCAGCTTCTATCCACTTGCCCTGAGAAACAGTACATAAATGTAGCACCAAACGTATGGCTTTTAGCATTACATGCTCCAACTGATCAGAGGCGAAGTCTTGGTTCATTAAGTGATTGTCTTGCTGATTTTGAATGATTGCTGGCTATTTTTGTATTCACTTCTATGAGCCGTGCTGCCGAGTGCCTATTTTTCTTTTACAGAGCTGAGTTGGATTCCCTCATTCCTTGTACAGAAGCCCGTAGAGTCTGCATTATTTGCCCCTCCAAACTGCCAATATACTCATTGGCAGTTGGAAGGGGCAAATAATGCAGACTCTATTGATATTTCTTTATATCTGCCAAGTTTATTACAATGTGGACCCTCTTAAGCCTTCAGATGCCACAGACCTATGACTGTTTCTGCTAACACTGACTCTAACACTGTTTTATTTTTATTTCTGATTATCTTTGTATCATATTATTATTTTTAGTCCCTAACCACATCATCAGTACTATTCTTTCTGTGTGAAAATAATGCACTTTTGTAATAAATTCTACTATTATCTTATTTATTAAATTAATTTAGTTTGTATTGTTAAATGCATGTCACTCTCTTTTTCTAAATAATTTTGGAACGTATACCAGTGGGCTGGATCCCATATTTTTAGTTCATGCAATTTATTATATAATAATCTTTGTTATTGTTACTGTAAGTTATATCAGGGTGGGGAACTCCCTCAGGCAATGGCACTTTTTTAATGGTGTTTAAACTTCAACAAAATATTGTAATAATCATATACTTTTTTAATTGGTTTAACAGACTCTATTCATATAAATGTGACTCATTGACTGCTCTATTGATGAATATCTTCATCATAAAAAAGTACCCTAACACCATCATAACTTATATATACATTATTAGCTGGAGGAACGAATGTGAACAATAGTCAAACTCCGACAAGGTCTTTGTATACATTGGAGAAAGTGTCTGGCACCGAAGTGCACAGGCCCCCTCAAGCACCCAATGACTTACTCCTTTTCAAATTTATTAGTAAATATTTTATGAAATTGTGATAATTATCCACATTGAACCAGTGAATGCGTATATGGTTGACCATGAGGTGGCAGACAAGGAAAAATACATAAGAAAATAATTTGACAGTGACATGGATGTGAATTAATAGTATGTTATATCCTAGAAGTACTCGGCTCTCATCATTTTGGCTATCAAGGTTGAAGGTGGATTCTGCACATGCTTCAGTTTGTATCTATTTAATAGGCGTATTTAGCTAGACTGACATTCCATACTGAATGTTAAGTGAAATTCTCACAACTTTGGAAGATGCTAGTATTTTGATTGGTCTGTCATTTTATTATCAATAGATCAATTTCCATGAAAACACAAGGCATTTCATGTGTTCTTTGATGTCATGGTTGAAGTGTGAGGAAGCAATATTAATAGCTCATGGAGGAGTAAAGCAAAATGGAAATAATTTGTTGAATATTAAAAGCATATTTCAGTTGTGTGTTCCTATATTAAACTATTCTGATCACATCATCTCATAGGAGTGCATTCGACACAGAATCAGCCTAGGAGATGGATGTCAAGAAAGCTCCCAAGCTGATCAACAAAGCTGTTGCTATTTCTTCTTATTCACACCAGTATTACTACAATATTTGATGGATTTGTGTACAAAGTAGTATCTTTGAGAAGGCTTTCTATAAAGATTGTTATCATTATTGGACAGAGAGTTTGTTGGAGGGTGTGCCCTGTATGATATTCATAGAACATGTTACCCTGTTCATTGAAGTAGAGATGAAGACCTTTCCTTTCTGAAAAATGTTGAAAGGCAATCCTCATGATCAAGAATTGTCTGTAACTAGCATTAGCCAGCAATGTACCTTGGGGTGACTGGTGTGAACGCATCACGGTACATATAGTACTGTAGGATGGTTTCCATTGATTTCACATAAGGACAGAGAATTTTACTCTACATTGGCATCAGAGTTGGTAGAAATATCGAAAGAGGTCAGTGTATATTGAGGAATTTTGGATGCGTTAGGTGAGAGGCAGCATTGTTACAGGTTTTATTAGGATCAGCATCAGGGCATGATACAATGTGGCCTGGATGCTAGGTGATCAGGGAGTGGTTCACAAGCAAAGCCTAGTAGTGAAAGAATTCTCTGTGTTCTTCTGTCATTGCCAGATAAAATTGTTGAGGACAGATGATGTGGTGATGAAAAATGGTTCAGGGTGGATAAAGTAAAATAATCAGTGGACTGAGAGTACAAAGGATTTGCATGTGGGCAAACAAGATTATTACAATGAGCAGATGTGGTCTCTCATGAGTTGGAGGGTCAACTTATCGTTGCTGATGTACAAACCAGCAAAAACCTTTCACCCACAATACTGACTACCACTATTTTGTCATCAATAGCAAATAAACAGTTAAAATAGTAAATATATACTAATCTGTATGTGTTTATCTTGCTGATGTATAATGGCAGTCGGTATTGTAGATGCAATATATTTGCAGGTCGGTATATTTTAACTGTTATATTGTAATGTATAGCCGCTCCTGATGGAACCAGTGGAAGTAACAGAGAATCATGGTGTCTAAGTAAGACATACCAATGACACATATGTGGTTTAATGACTCACTAACACAATTTGTTATGTATTATGTTCTTTCTCACCTTTTCCTTTACCGGATTTTGGAGTTTAAATTTGTACTTGTGTTTTCTTCTCAAGATAGGTGACATGTGTTGTAATCTATGCTATGCTTTTTTGAAAGTCTTTTTTGTAGTCTTTTTATTCAGAGAGTTCACATGAATACATCACATAACTGATAAGAGAATGACATGTTTTATTTCAATACATATATTTAATATGGCGCTGCCATGATTGGCCCACTTGAACATCCTCCTGTTCGTGGCTCAGGCTCCCTGATTGCAAAATGCACTGACCACCACATTTCATAATTTTGCCCATAGCTTCCTAACTTTCTTATATGATTCGGATCTTAAAGCATAATGGCGATCTAGGCCCATGATCTCTTCCATTTTTGCTCACCACTGTACAAAACTTGGGGGAACGACAGACTTCCAATTTTGAAGCATTAGGGATCTAGATATCAGTGTGACCAGAAATAGCTTCTTTTTATCTGCCATCTGCAATCTAGCATCTAGGATTCACGGAGAACCCAGTGTGATGGCTTGAGTGTTATGGGCAAATCCAATATTGAGAATGCGGATACAGTGTTCGTTAATGGAGGCCCAATATCCAGCTATTTTTGGACAATCACAAATAATATGCTGCCAGTTTCCTTCGCTCTCCTTAAGACACCTAAAGCATTTATCCTGCATCTGGGGGTTAATCGTATGTAGAAATTCAGTTGTTCTATATAGGAGCCACTTTGTGTAGTATTGCATCCAGTGGAGGTTTGCACGTCTCATCACTAAGAAATTAAATCTATTTGTCATATTCCAAACCTCAGCTGAGATTGATACTGCCCCCTGGAGTAGACATTTATGTTTAACTTTATCAAACAGATCCCCTGGTCGATACTCGCGAAGTACATCCATCCAGTATCTAACAGGCCTAGAATGATCAGATTTGATCAGATCTGCAACTGGTGCTGAACTAGCTTTAATCTTGCTCAGACCCTGTGCCTCATGGGAACAGTTCAGCCTGAACTGCAAAGCCAGGTCCTCCCTGGACTAGAAGCAAGCATCCTAGGACCGGTTTCGGGGTTTCACCCCTCTTCAGCCAGGATAGCTTGATTCCAGTGGCATGGAGAGCACTGGACCCACGTCTGGGCATACATGTCCCACTCGGGGTGACAAATGCAAAAACAACAGTTGATGGACAAAATGCAGAACAATGTGATACATTCACCCCAGTTCAGAGATCTGAGCCTAAATCCATCATTTGTTTGTTCACTATGCCATTCCAGTTTGAACCCAGCCATATGCAAATCAGTCTTGACCCTGTGCCTCATGGGAACAGTCCAGCCCGAACTGTCAAGCCAGGTCCTCTCTGGACTAGAAACAAGCATCCTAGGACCGGTTTCGGGGTTTCCCATGGGGCACAGGGTCAAGACTGATTTGCATATGGCTGGGTCCAAACTGGGGTGGCGTAGTGGGCAAAAGAACGATGGATTTAACCCAGATCTTTTGACTGGGGAGAATGTTTGCATTGTCAGCATTCCGTCCATCACTTGTTTGCTGTAACACTTTTTACCCCAAGTGGGATGGGTATGCCCAGACGTGGGACCCTTGCGCACAGTGCCACTGGATTCAAGCTAGTCTGGCTGAAGAAGGGTGACATACCCTGAAACCGGTCCCAGGATGCTTATTTCTGGTCCAGGGAGGACCTGGCCTGGCAGTTCAGTCTGGACTGTTCCCATGGGGCACAGGGTCATGACTGATTTGCATATGGCTGGGTCCAAACTGGAGTGGCGTAGTGGGCAAAATAACAATGGATTTAACCCAGATCTTTTGACAGGGGGAGAATGTTTGCATTGTCAGCATTCTGTCCGTCACTTGTTTGCTGTAACACTTTTCGCCCTAAGTGGGATGGGTATGCCCGGACATGGGTCCCTTGCTCACTGTGCCACTGGATTCAAGCTAGCCTGGCTGAAGAAGGGTGACATACCCTGAAACCAGTCCCAGGATGCTTGTTTCTGGTCCAGGGAGGACCTGGTGTGGCAGTTCGATCTGAACTGTTCACATGGAGCACAGGGTCAAGACTGATTTGCATATGGCTGGGTCCAAACTGGGGTGGCGTAGTGGGCAAAAGAACGATGGATTTAACCCAGATCTTTTGACTGGGGGAGAATGTTTGCATTGTCAGCATTCCGTCCATCACTTGTTTGCTGTAGAGTTAGCTTTGCTGCCAAAGTGTCGGATTGCTATGTGTGACATTTTCTTAATTTCAGTGTAATTATGAGTGACATTACAACGACTATGAGTGACCCTTTCTCGTGAGCAAAATCAAGCAATGAAGAGGAGGGAAACATATAAATATCAGAAATTACACCCATTTGAGCAACTGGAAACTCTAAGAAAGTCGCTGAATTAAAGTGCGCTAACAGCAGTCTACTGAAAACTGAGCAGAGTCAGACTGCCTGAATGTCACCCATTATTACAGTTAAATTAAGAAAACGTCACACTTACCAATCTGAAAACTTGACATCTATGAGTCAATCAGTGTGAAAATGTGCTCTAATTGAGGTGTATTCCTTTGCACCCTCATGGTGACCAGCCTGCCAGGTGTCTTTGCAAATTTGCAAGCACCAAGCAGTTTTCCATCAGCTAAATGTTTAATTAACTCTACAAAATAAATACATAGGATGTTCTCTGCAGAAATCAGAGGTTTGCCTGAGCCAGGTTACACTTACTCCAGCACTTTAAAAGTGGCAGTTCATTCAAGGTCCAATCAGGCCTCCCATAATGTCTGGTTACTCTGTGTAGAAATGTTGCCAAGCTATTTTTAAATGCTAATCTGTGGTCAGATGAAACGTTCCAAAAAGAGCTGCTTTCATCTATGAGTGATCAGTCCATTTCTGGGATGCTAAAATCACAGTAAGACCCAGTGACCTACCCTCTAGTACCTCCTCAGTGGTCTGTCTGAGGTAGGGTGCAACTGGGATCTAACATGTTTTAGGACTATGTGGTCTAGACTGTCCTGGCTGAAGTGTTTCGTCCATTTAGCCAGGAGTGTGAGAGGAGGGGAGATCCGAGCCTGAAGCAGCATGTGCATTGGTGCCTCTGATGCTCCCAGACTAGAGATAGGCCACAGCTGCCTGCGCCACTGTAGGCACCTAGACCCTTGGGGCAATCAGCTCGTCTGCGGAGCAAGGTCCGTAGGTGCATTAATACAACACCTGCTGGACAGAGGGGGACCTGAGGCCTCTTCTGTGTGTGTGTAAATTGGGACTCACGGGCCTGTGACCAGCAGGCAGAGCCCCGAACTTGAGAGGCTGGATGAGGCAATATAGTAGACTGTTAGAGCATGCCTCTCGATGGACTCTCATCAAAAGAGGAGCATTGAGGACCGCGGAAGGGCCAACAGGCGTTGGATGGCTGTGAGGTGACTGACCACAGTAACAGGTGAAACTACAAGAGATGACTGGAGGTGCTAACCCTCTGAGGAGCAATAATTCATTCATGGCAGTAAGGGGAGGGGAGGTTATGTCTATGCACTCCGAGAGTGTATTGTGTGGTATCAATACAATATCACCTGGGTACAGTAACACATTCGGAAACCACTGTCACACATTTAGCAATTACTCAATGTAATACCCCTAATCAGTGCAGCTATATATCTATCTTGCATCTGAAGAAATCAATGCTCTGACACAGGTAAGAGTTACCAATACACCTAGGTCACAGGAGTTACGGGACCTTCACAATTAACGTTTTTGTTTTTCATTCCGGTATGTCTGCTGCTGAAAGTAGCTTTTACCGCCATATGAAAGTTTAGAAGAAAACAAGTAGGAATCAGCCTGGAAACAGACTCCCGCATGTTATTCCTTTAATACTTACTCATCGTTATTTCCGTTCCCCCAACATCAAAACAGCAATGAAATTGGGCACTTCAGCGCTGTGGTGTCATTGTGTTGGAAACTTAGATCCTGGCTCCTCCATGCAGAGCGGCCGTTTTTGCACATCGTTCCCCGCCGGGAAGCGGGGGTTATCCCGGGCCACAACATCACCCACTCCAGAGCTCCGGTGCCCTTCTCAGGCCCCTAGCTCCCGTCAGGAACCAGTCCTTGCAGACTGGTTCCTGGTGCACTCGAAGCGGCTGACATCGTAGGGCTGCCGGTGCATGCCGCGTGCCCGCCTGCAACAAAATCCTCGCAAAACCTAAATTTATGGACACACTACGGAAATACAGCAAAATGTTGTGAGCATAGAAAAGGGCCATTCATTACAGGACTACCACTCAGGCTGCTGTACTGCATAACTAAATGTATCGCTGTACTTGGCAGGGCTGAATTAGGTGGCGTGGATTTGAACAAGCTTTGTACGCTAAGGCTTTTATGTCATGGGGTATAAAGTGGACGTTTGTCTACTTTTCTTTGTAAAAATAATATGGGCTGTTTCTTTACCTTCCGGTACATTTCTGAACAATTTGTTAAGCTAAATTGTATTGTTGCACTGTGTGCGCATGCAGGGAAGAACGAGTGTCTGGCAGACATACAAAAAATCATCCTACATCTCAGTATTCATTTACACACTTCTAAGCCGTAATTCCAATCCTAGAATGAGTTACCTGTTTGCTTGAAAACGACAGTTAGTAAAACAAGTAAGTGCTTTGCGAGCCCGTATAGGTAGCAAAGGTTTTAAAGGGACTTGTTTTCATGCAAAGTATTGCTTTTCCCAGTTCACGGAAGGGATAAAAAACATCTCCAGATAATAATAGGGTTGACATGATGGTGCGATAGCAGAATAGTGATACGTGTGGATCTGGTGAGGACTGCGGGCAGCAAGTGCTTGATACGCTATTTTCATAAGAAAATACAATATATTTTTTTGTTATCTCCCATTAGTTATTAGTAAGGAAGTGTTCACCGACAGCATTCGGTAAATTTTAGGGAGACAAAGAATGTTGTGGTCTGTGGTAGATGCCGCCCAGAAGTCAAAGGTATATGTATCAGGAGCTGCCATTAAAAGGAAGTTGAAATGCGCTTTAGATATTGCCGGTATTGATGGCTACTGTGCGGTTGCAGACTTTGCTGGGCTGACAGTGGGAGGGGAAATGCAACGTTGTCACTGTAGGTTTGATCACATGAATCGCGCATTCTCTCTGGTGTTTGTCCTTGGCATACTTGCTGACTGGTGCTACACATGGGATCAGGTTTACAGGAGGTATGGTTTAGTGGGATACATAGTGTACATTAATGTTGGCGTAAGGAAACAAAAATCTGGCCCTTTGAACATTTAATATTATTGTTTGCATCATGCAGAGGATGAAAAGTAGTACGACTTTGATGCCGTAGAGGCTAGCAGGAAGAACTGTTTTGGGGTGGTCAGTTGAAGAGATTGTTTAACATGTTTTAAACTACTACAGTGGCATTAGGGAGGGCAGCAGCTGAAAGGCTCTGTCTTTGCTGGTATGCAATGGTTAGATGGGGACCGGCCATCAGTCTTTCTGTCGGTGGTGGACAGGGGAGGAGTGGGCAGCAGTCACAGGTTCACCGTGACATCCGAGGGGTGGTTTTAAAGGCGGGCGGAAAGGCATAACTGTGGGTTTCGTAGGGGTGAGAGTAGAGTTAATGGGTGCATTAGTAGCAGGCACGAAAGCAGTGGTGTGTGTTTCGAGGTGGTTAACTGGGCGGGCTTCCCTTGAAGGTAGGTCATCAAGTAGGAGGATGTGTTTGGTGGGCCGGCTGGAGGCAGTGTTATGTAACTTTGCTGGAGGGCGCAGCAACAGTATTTACTGATGTATGTAAATTGCCTGATGAAAGGCCGGTTGGGAACAATGGAGGAACCAGAATCCTTTTTTTATGGCTGGGGTGAGCCCCTGCAGTATGGCGGGTCGCTGGCCTCAGAGCTCTTGACTGATGCGAAGAATGGGGGGGTCCCCTCCATGTACTTTGCAGGGGGTCCCCTCAAGTTTCGTTACGCCACTGGAATTGGCAAAGTTATCAAAATAATATTCCTTTAAATTCTGCAGTGCGAGGCTACCTTCAGTAGTTGACCTATGTAAAGTGCTTAGTGCAATGCATGGTGCTTTGTGTGACCCAAAAAAGTGGAAGATAGCCCTTAAGATTCCTTAAAAATGTTTATCTGCAGGGCACAAGGTAGAGCAGCGAATGAGAAATTAAATAGCGGCAGTAGAGACTTGCAAACTAGCACAACTCGCCCCATTATAGAAATTGTCAATCCTGTTCATCTTGCGAACCGAGCCTTTATTTTCCCAATAGGAGGTGTAAATACCCAGATTCCGCTTGGTCCTTGAGTTCACTAGAGGGCGTAATTCGTGAGGCAGGGTATCAACCCCACAGTTACATAAAAGGATCTCAGTTTTAAGCTGATTGATTTTGTTGGTTGGCCTTATTGGCAGTGTGGGCACAACCGTTGCAGTATTCCTGAAGCAGCCGTTTCACTTGCCGAGCTCTCGCTGGTTACCAATGGTATTTTGACGCCATTATTTAATCCTCCTTTATGCCAAGTTATTCCTTTCCGCTATGCTTTTTTAGGTTATGTGAGACCATATGGTCAATTTAAAAGCGTCACATACCATTTCAAGACTAGCTGTTTGCAGATTAACCTCAAAATAGTATTCAATCTTGTTTTCAATCTCTTTGACCTAGTCCTCATCCTCTAGCTTGACCCTGCTGAATGTCCACATGGCGGTTGATTAATCTGGCCCCATCCCTAAAACTGATATAATAACTAGAGAGTGATCTGAAAACCCACTTGGTGTATGTATTTAATCCCTCACAAACACACCCGAGAGTGTAAGTAAAAATTCAGCCTGGCTGCCGATTTATAGTGTTTGGAAACACATGAGAATTCGTGACTGGCTGGAAGTTTGTCTCTTCAGCCATCCACCAACTTCAGGGTTTTCATATCGTCAAATATTAGTTTAGTGGACCTTGGCTTATTTTACTTCCGGGTGCATGAGGATGAATCTAATGACAGCTTGAGCAGCAAGTTGAAATCTCCGCACAATATTAATTTTACCGGGATCGCAGACAGAGGCATAAATTGTGGCGACTGTGAATCGGGCATTGTTCAAGATTCTGCTCATCAGAGCCCATCTACCCTCACTGTCTGTCAGAGAGAAGTTTATATGGTATTTCAGAAATGTGTTAACATAAATGGCCACCCCCTGTGTGCCACTTAAACATTGGATAAACATACATAACCAGTCCAATTCCTGAACATTACGGGACATGGGCTACCCCTTGCCTAAAATGGGTCTCCTGGAGTAAGACAATAACAGGGGAAGGACTTACTATTCAGTCTTCGACTGCTCTGCCCTTTCGCCTATTATTGAGCCCAGTAGCTTTGTAGGTGATTACTTGCAACTCATCTTTTTGTGCCGTCATTTTGCCATATTTTTAGGAAGTAGGAGTGGGGGAGCTTGCATTCCTTGAATGCCACAACTGGCTGTCGCTGAAGCTGTCTAACGCATGCCCATAGAGCTCGCATCTTCATACTGTAAAGTGTGAGATGCAGTGTGCCTTGTGCAAGTGAGCCCCTGTATTTAAAAAGCTTAAAAACATTCTTTCCACCACGAGCAGTTATTGCCATCAGAAAGTAAAGTGCACTTTGGAGGGGAAAAAAGTGCAATGTGCTGAGTACACATGACATAAAGTGCATAAAATCTGCATCCTTTTCGACACTTATGAGCAAAAGGAGAGAAGTTTGAGGTTTGTCTGAGGTACGTATCACCTAAAAATGAACTCTCTCCAGGATTCCCCGGTAACAGACTCAAATTACTTATATTCCCTCTATACATCTCCCTCTATGTCATCCCCATCTTATATCGCAAGGGAGAGCTACTGCCCCCCATTCAACAAAGTGCAATGTTTCTAAGTGCCAGGGCGTTATAGAAACTAAAGTGCTAATAGGCCTATACCCAATAAGTGCCTTACATGCCTAAACCTTTTCGACTAGCTCTGTCCTGAATCTCGCCATACTCTTCCATTTGTATTGAACCTTGCCCCCTCCCCTTGTGCTCCCCACCTCCCTCTGCCTCCACCCTCATAGTGGACCCTAATCCCCTCCCAGGAGCCTCCTCTACATTTGCGCCTGATCCTCGTCCTTCCCCTTCTTAGCACCATGCAGCTGTGCCTTGCTTCCCTGCCCTGCCTCACACCCCCTGCAAAGAATTAAGGAAATCTCCACTCTGCAAGTTCTTTGAGGAGCTTTCCTGCTTCTTCCAGTGTGGTGCAGAGGATTAATCACCCTTTGTGCAGAATTGTGATCTTAGCAGGATGAATGAAAATAGCATGCACCCTTGCCGAAACACTTGGTAAAGAGCTTTAATTCTTCTCGCCCATTGGCTGATTCCACTGTCATATCAGGGAAAATGTGCATTGTAAATTTGTTGTTTGCGTCAAATGCTTTTTCCTGAATCTCCTTCCGCAGCACTTTCTCCTTGATAGGAAAATCCGCAAAATGTATCAAAAGCCTGTGGGGGAATTTTGTGTTTGAATTTACAGGGCTTGGGTAGGCACTTGATGCGTGCTTACAGTTATTAAATCCTGCGGAAAATTAGGAAGATCAAATATCTTAATCAAATTAGTTGCATAAGTATTCGTCCCGTCTGCATCCCGACAGGAGTGGTTCTCCAATTCTTCCTGTTTTATCCTTAGCAGCGACAGCTGCTTCTCTATCGGCTGCATGGCCCCTGATTCCTGCAACAGCTTATCTTCAGAATCAGAGAGGCGGTGCTCTATTTGCTCAATTTTATCCAGAGCTTGGTTGATTTTCCCCTCAAGACTGGTTAGTCGATTCTCCACCTGCTTGGCGATTATTTGTTGTGTGCCCTTCATAGGTTTTATTTCCTCCAGGTTCTCCACCAGAATCCCTTTGAAGGGGCCTGGAATCTCATGGGGATTGAATGTTTCCACTAGGGTGCAACTACTCCTTGATGATTGGTAGGGCTGATCCTCACCAGTCAACGCACGCTCAAGACCCTGTAGGGGTTTTCCAGCAGTTTATGCTTGTCTTGGAGACTTCTCTCTATTCAAGAGGGTGATAGAGGGCAATTCCAGGCCCTGGGTGCAGGTACTGCCTGGGGTATTCATTTTGCTATGAAAGAGTGGGAAGAACTCCATAGGCATGATGCCTGAGGATGTACCTGCTTGATGTACGCCACCAGCTGACACTGGTAAGCTCAAGATTTCACTGCCAGTTGCGCAGTTTCCTGGGCTTTCATCATTCTCACTGCTCTCACCAGGAAATAACCCAGTCTCTGTACTCATATGTTCCACTTCCACCCAATCACCCGCGCTTTGGGCTGAAATCCATGTCTCCCCATCTATAGTGCTTAGATGCCCAAGCATAGGGTCATCTCTTTTATTTTCCACTTCTGCCGCCTGGAAGAGAGTGTCTCGCCCCCCCCCCCGGGGTGAAGATACCATCTTGGGTCCTAGCCAACTTTCCAATGGTCTTTCTGACATTTTTCCACCATGTTTGCCTTGATATTGGCTAACTTGCAACTATTTGAGTCTCTCTGGCCACAAGCAATCAATCGAGTGTCTCTTCCCAAGTGGGGTCCCCCTGCTGGTCTTGGTACCACCTCTCAGTGATTTTATCGGCATAGTCTCAGTTGCAGCACTACCCCCACAATGGCCCTAGGTGCTCTCTCTACCAACCAGCACTGCATGTATGCCCTCGCTCGCTGTTTGCTGCTCACGTCCTCTCTCTGTGTCACAGGTTTAAGTTCCCGCAGGTCAATCTGGGTCTGCTGTCTGTACCAATGCACCAGTGCCAGGGGAGAGTACCTTGCTTCCAGTGGTCTCCCATCTCCCATCCCTGGCTTCCACCCAGACATGCACCGGCGCATCTCAAGAGAGCCCGGTTGGGAGCCCATGTTTTCCTATTTACCGCTAACACTTATGTTAGTTTCCAATGGGTAACGCCACTATAGGGTCATATAGGCTTGCAATTATATGTACATACCTTTAATATAATGCACCCTGCCTCCTGAGCTCAAGAGGCCTTCCTTAGGGATGCCTGGCATATACTAAGGACAGTGCATCAAGTGTGCCTCACATGGCCCATGGACTCAATTCAACATTGACCTGTTGTAAAAAAAACTGCAGTATTCGTCTTCAGTATAATTGTTTTGCCTGTCAGCTGATAGCATGTGTGGGGTGCTCTAGCGTATTCGGGTGAAGCAGTTCTAACTTACTGTATTGTGTGGATGAGAATAGTGTGAATTCATATTTTCATTTAGGGGGAGTAGGAAAACCGGTGATACTTTTGCCTGTCATGTAACTTTGATCAAAAATTCCCTGTCGTCATCTGGGACTTGAAAGCAATACCAGGAGTCATCTCTCGCATCATACCCCCAGCCTGGTAGGCTGGGTGAGGGGAATCACGGGATAATCGGTCAGGTACATGTAGGCAACCATCATCTAAGAGTTACCAGCTCATATTCCTTCTCCACTGTCATCAGTCTTCACAGCTGTATGTCAGAATGTAGGTCAGAATCAGTTGTTTGGCAGAATATTGTTAGTAACAATATTTTCAGGCATAAGTATTGGGCCAAATGTACAAAAGGTTTTAGCGGTTGCAGAGCCTCTGATTCAGTAAATCAGAGGGTTTGCGAATGCTAAAATCCGTTTTCAAATATAGTAAGCCCATTCAATGATTCAGAAAAGCTTTTCTGAATTATTAAACGGGTTTAAAAAACTATACCGAATCGGTATTTGGAAATTGCGTATTTAGGGTGTCCCCTCCAAGTACTGATGCCTTCTGGTGTGTATTAATGGTTTGTTACTGAAATCCAGTTGCAGAACATTCATATTTTATCAGCACGTCAAAGGAGGTGGTAACCCATTCACAAACAGAAAGTGGTCTACAAAGGTCCCTTTTTTGTGTGTGAATTTTGAAAAAAACATTTGAAAGAGTAGGCAGTGGTCCATGCTACTACTGCTTACTCCTAAAAAAGTTTATGAAAATTTTATTTTTTTTGTAATGCATCATGATTTGCTTTAAGGGAAATGAGCTGCATTTAAAAAATACAATTGCCTTATTTAAAAGCAGTCGCAGACAAGGTGGTGTGCTGATCAATTCAAAAGCTACTCCTAGGGAGGCACACAGTAAAGGTGGCACGCTCTCACTTAGGAACCTCCGAATTGTGTTATTTTTAAGTACTAATTGTGCATAATCACTACATAATCAATGCAGCTACTCAGGAGACTGATTCCTGAGAAATAATGAGAATTGTTTCTGCGCACGAGAGAGTGAAGTCACAACTGCTGTTGACTGCCCTACTGATGTATTCGAGTACACGCTTAGTACATATAAAAATGCACGTCATGAGCACAAGGCACAAATATCTAGTGAGCTTTCCTCATTGCTTGTTCATCCTTTGTGTAAGTACAGGAGAACTTGTCTGTGAGAGGACCATGCAGATACCCCGGCAATCAAGGAGTGATAATTTATATAAATTATTTAGGAAAGTAATAGATTTTATGTTCTGAAGATTAAAGATTTGTTTCTCAGTATCACAAAATAACAAACGAAAAGATGAAAAAACACATTGTTATGTGATGAATCACTGCTATCAATGCAGATAATCTGGTCGTCAGCATCCAGGTGCACCTTCATACAGCATTCGTAGAACATTAAGGGCTCTAAGATTTGTTTGACTAACAAAGAGTATAAGAGGAGCTCCAGGATGATTTTAAATGGGATATTATACTCACTCCCCTTTCATTCCAAAAGGCATTGGTATCTTCCAGTTATGCATTACTATTGTAGAATTCTCTTTGTAATACGTTGTTACGCTGTGAATGAATATATCTCTTTAGATCATTATTCTCATCACCTCTCTTGGAAATATCCATGATATCCTATCAAAGGCCTTCTTGCTTTTGATCTTTATCTAGAGAAGGATATTTTAACTTTTTAGTTATCGATTGCACACATTATGGCACGTTCGGTGTTTGATCATACAAATATCCTACCTACACCATCATACCTACACCATCACTCTTTGGCCTGTGTGTGTTACTTATTGGATTACTTTTGATAGTTGTTAATACAGTTGAGAACAGTATTGAGCATGAATTTAAAAATACAATGAGCCTATTGTCACCGCAGTTGTGTCAGCTCGGGATCAGTCCTGCCACCCAAAAGATCTATGCCAAATCTGCAGTGAGCTCTTACCCAATCTTTTATCATAAACTCAACCATAACAATAACACTAGCCCTTTCAGTTTATTTGCCCTATGTATTATACAAATGCTAACTTTACTTAAACACCTGACCCATACCTTAATATTACCCCTGCCACTACCCCTGATGCGAGCCCACATTGTTTACACTCAGGGACATCTGAAGGATTTTGGGGGCCCAGATCAGAAATGTATTTTGGGTGCGCCTGTTCAGAACTTTGAATTTATTATCCAATTTCAGCTCTTACATGCCGTCTTTGGCCAGGTCACTGGCAGTGTGCATGCGCACTCGTCCAAATTCTAAAGTTCTTACGTCTAATATACAGGGATATTGAAGTGTGTTTTCAATATTGTAACACAGCAGCAGCTCACTAATATTACCACGAATAATCTCTGTGACGTCCTACCATTTCTCATATGTGAGGTCCTGTTTTAATCTAAAAGAAACTTTTTATGGATTTTGCATGAAACATAAACACAACATTTCTCAGAAAAATGTCTGTAATATACTCTCACACATCACTCACATTAAACATATATTAAAGAGAAACAGTATTTAAAACAATCTATTTAAAAATAATTCAAGGTCACCAGGGCAAGTCTCTCTGAAGAACAGAGCTGGCACTATCAGGGGGCCACCTGAAAGGCTGGGGTCCTGAGCCAGAGCCCACTTTGCCCATGCCTTAAAATATCTCTGTTTACAGTACACTTGAACTAACCACTAGCTAATCATAACCTGCAGCTTGATGTTAAACCAAATCATTTCTCTATCTCTAGCCCTAATCTTGAGCTGATTGCTAAGATTAGGACTGATCCACAACCTAACTTCAATGCTTATCCTAACCCCAGCACTATGTAGTACCTAAAATGTACCCCCCCCCCAGCACCATGAGACCCGCACGGGTGAGTAGCGCACTTACAATTCCCTGATTGATTGATCGATTGATTGATGCTCACACCCTGCTTATCTAATCATATACCTTGTCATAACCTTAATACTATGCGTACCCTCATCGTAAATCTAACCCACCCTAACATTACCACTAGCTATACAAGCCAACATTTAGAAACAAGAAAGAGGGAGCTTGTGAAAAAGAAAATCAGGGGAATATATTTTCTCTATTGACTTCTTCTGATGCAGAGACAATTTCAGGCAGGGGATGGCTACAAAAAAACAAACATTTTTGGCTTTGAAAATCATGAGTGTGGTGCCTGAATTGGGTCTATTGGCATATATGTCTAATCCTCACACTAGTTTCAACAATTACTCAAACCCGAGCCCTAAACCATAAACATCATGAGAGATCTAACCACAATTTCCCTTTTTGGGCGCCCAAAGCCAGCATGGCTTGAAGGAGTTAAAGGGCACAGGAGCAACTGGAGAAGACTCTGTGCCTGGTAAGACACAAGGGTAGAGGGTCCTGCGCCAGTCAATGCCCCACAGCTGGTATAGCGCAGTGAGAAAAATTGGGACACAACAGCACACCTTCTCTAGCAGTCTGCTGCCCCCCATCTCATGGCCTTGTCTAGGACCCTTGTGTGAGAAGCTGGCTTGGCATATGCTGTCCACAAGTTATAGTGGGCACCTTGAGTGTAAAGCAGTTTGGTTTACCAGATTATAACCTCTTGAATTACAAAATGAAAGGAGATCCACACAAGGTATATATAAAATATACATATTTATTTCTAAACACTCACTACTAATCTCTTTATGAGATTAGAGTCCAAGATACACAATAGTACAGTTCTAAGACGACAGTAAATAGCACAATATACAATGGGCCCCGGGGGGACCAAACCAGATATTAAGAAAGTGGTATAAGAACCACGACTTAACTAGACACAGTGCCTAGAGCACATAGACTCACTGGGACCCCAAGGAACCACCCAAGGTAGTGACACAGGAGACCCACGGGGGACGTGTGCAGTGTGAGAACACAGCCGCGAGCCCCGTACTATTCTATGGGAAAGTCGCGGTTGGAATTTTAGAAGTTAAGGACACTTAGGAGACGACTTTGAGCAAACCCCTTTAGACTTAGGGGGTTCTAGGACCAGCACCCACGGGAGCACCGGAGTACTTGAGTTACTTCATCCAGGGAAGCCGGGTGCACAGGTGTCAAGTTGTGTCGGGAATCGTCGTTGATTTCAATGGCGATGTGCTGCAAAGTGCTGCTGCCGGGAAAGAGGAAAGTGTCCGGTGTGATCCAAGCCTGGATCGAAGATCAGAAGAACCTGAAAGCAGAGGGGACAGAATCTGGGTCACTTGCCAGTGACCAGGGGCACGATAGACGAATGCCCACCGATGTCGGGTGTTTCAGGTGTGAAGAGGTGAAGCTTGACTTTGCAGCCACAAGGACCAGGAGGCATCAACGACAACCAGGAGCTGGATTCCAGCTGTCCCATGAAGGATGTCGAGTGCTGCGGTGTTGGTGCCCGGATTGGACCCAACAAGCTTTGGCAGCAGCAACCCACGCAGGAAGAGAAAAGATGCTTTGGTGCGGACCAGTAAGGTCCTGGGGACTCCCCAAGCGATGGAGAGTCATGGCACGTCTGGAGCAACCAGGTAAGTCCAATCAAAGTTAAAGTTGCCTTCACAGGGATCTAGGGATCGTGAAGGGACCTCGGGAGAAAACACAAAGGGCCAGCTCACGGAGCACTCATGGAGTGTAGGCGGGCAATCTTCGGTGCAAATTCTGCTCGGGGTTAGGGCTACAAGTAACCCAAAGCTCAGCTGCAGGAGTTGCCGGTAAGCTGATGCTTCTGCAAATGGTCGCGGTGCCCAGGGGTTCGGGTTGCAGGGTCTTCCACGAGGGATACGGGCCTCAGAATTCCTGAGTGCACAGATTGACCTCAGAGACCACGGAAACCCACCTCCTATTTTGCAAAATTTTTTGGAGTCCGACGGGAGCTTCAGAGATGCAAACCGGACAGATGCGTTTTTGGTGCCTGCCTTGCAGGGGAGTAACTCCTTTACTCCAAGAGAGATTCTTCAGTCATTTAGTTCAATGTAGATCATCGAAGTTCCAGGATTCAGTATCAGAGTTTCGTCCAGCTGTAATCTAAAGTCCTGTTGCCAGGGGTTCCTATCTTATTCCCAAGGAAGGGGTTGGCAAACTCTAGGGAGCCACCCATGGGAGGGTCAGGAAAGAGGGGTGGCTACACCCATTTCCTTTTTCCAGTTTCGCCCCAGAGCAGGGGCTGGTAGCCCCTGCAACCAGTTTGAGCTGGACTATGCACAGGGACACCAAATGTGCCCCCAGTGCAGACTTCAGGCACTCTTGGAGTGCACCCACCCAGCCCCAATACACTAAAGCCTGTCTGGGAGGTGGTCTGGGAGGTGGTGACACCTCCCTGTAGCAGGAAACCTATTGTCCAGGCCTCCCCTGATGGAGTTTCATCCAGCAGCAGGTGGGCAGACTCGTGTTTGTGGTTGGCAGCATCCATTTTGTGATGCCAGGTCTCTGTTAGTTGGTACCGGGTATACCGGTGCTGTCATGTCTCTCCCTCTAGAAGGGTGGGATCATACTTCCACACCAGTTACTGGTGTGGGGGTATGATTATAAGGTGTTTGACACCAAACACAACATGTTTCCGCGCAGCCATCCCAAAGTTGGCATTTACCGTTTAGTTATAATGCACTTAAGAGTATATGGTCTGGCTGCATCACAAACAACCCCGGAATAAAGAATCCGAAGGCTGCAGAGCGGCTCTGCTCATGCATGGGCACCCTCTCACATAAAACCCAGCACCCTGCCTCCAGGATTGATAAGGCCTGCCATAGGGGTGACTGATAGGTTTATATGTGCAGTGATATTGAGAGATATAGTGAACCTATATCTCAGTAAGGGGTGCATGCACCACCTTACCCAGGCTGCAGTAGCCGTCCTGTGGTGTCATTTTGGAAGGCTTCCCAGGGGTGGCATAATACATGCTGCAGCCCCTGGTAGGCCTCTGGGGTACCTATGCCCTGGGTACATAGTATACCATATACTAGGGACTTATAAGGGTACCCTAGAATCCAATCTGTAGTGTACCTAAAATACTGGTAACCAATTTAAGGGAGAAAGCATATAGGCTGGGGTCCTGAATAGCAGGATCCCAGCCAAACTAAGTCGAAAACCAGCAAAACACCGGGAAAAAGTGGGAGCAACCATGCAGTCAGATTCCACCTTCCTACACCTTGTGCCCAGGAATTCTCTTTCTCAGTACATCAGAAACAAAAGGAGAAGAAAAATGGAAAGGGAGATATCCGAAGGGGTAGCAAAAAGAGATGAGGCGAAAGACAAGAAGGTTGAGACAAGAGAGTGAAGACAAAGAGAGGAAAGACACTAAGGGCCTAATTTGGATGTTGGTCGGAAAGCCTTTGACCGCAGGTCTGAGGTTTTCCAACACACATCCAAGGTTTCAAATCCAACCACTGTATTTGAAACTGGCCGGTCTCGCCGACTGGCTTCTGATGGGCCGGTCAGCCAGTCAGAACCACCACATAATCCCGTACGGACATTGTTTCCGCCATCGGGATTATGATGTTGGTTTTTGACAGGCTTTCCATGTCGGGCTTTATGACATGGAAAGCCTGTCAGAAAGCAACTTTAGGGGGCCCTTCTCTCTGCTGCCTACGGTTGTGGGGCAAGGCGCACCTATGGTGCCCCCCTGTATATCCCTGCACCGTCACAGTGCCTGCCACATTGTGCAGGGATTACAGTAACTCCCATTTCTCTATGGCAGCTTGTGCTGTGGCCGGTTTCTGGCCGCCACACAAGCTCCCATAGGGAAATGGGAATTTGCGACCGCACCATGTGCGGTCGCATCATAATTGCAGTTTCAGACCGCTGACTCGAGGCCTCTAAGTGGTGGGAATTGAGATGCATTAGTAGTAGAATGGAGTAACGAAATGTGGTGTAGGAAAAAATATTAGAGGAGAGACAGAAAGTGAAAAAGGGAGAGAGAAAGAGAGATTGGAGCATGGAGAGGAACATTAAACAATGAGGCGGACGGGGTGAAGGAAGAAAGGATGGTTGTATGTTAGCAACAGGAGGAGACGTAAAAGAGACGAAGGGAGGTAGAAATATAAAAAGTTAAAGCCTGAAAAGGTACGTGGAGAAAGATTAGATGAGCATTATTAAAGGAGAAAGGCATAAATGAGACAGAGGAAGAGAGAAACACACAGGTCATAGAGATTCAGAGGTGAAGATTTGTCAGATACAGGATGAGGTAAGGAAACCAATTTCACATCCGTCAATCAGCCTGTGAAATTCGTGAGCTGCACAGATAAGAAACAGTTTATTCCGCCTACAATGTCTTCCTTTTGCAAAGACACTAAATATGCTCCTTTCTGAAGGAAATGTATTTTTGCCAAGCAGCGCTTAGTCACCTTGCCATATATACAGCGCTATTTAAATATCTGGATGATAACAACGATCATGGAAAAAGGAGCTGAATAAGTGAATGGATAAAAGAGTAAAACGGTTCTGAGGAAGAGTAAGATTTAGTTAAAGAAAGAAAAGGCACATCACATATACATTGCATCTAGAACATCGAGAGACAACATCACATCCACTTGACCTTGGGCTACATGGGGCCACCCTGAAGGGTTGAAGGTGCCCCTGAAGGGTTGAGGGCTCCTGCACCACAGGGACTGCAGGAGCCTGCATTGTGCCCCTGAATCGCACCAGTCAGTACATTGATGGTAAGTAAATGTATATACCTATATAATCAGTGAAAAATTCAAATGGGAAAAGGACCTTATATTTAGGCATCGGTCGTAAAATAACATTATCTTGTGCTTAAAAAAAAACACTAAAAAATAAAGGTTAAAGTGACGTTATAGTTGAGTCATGTAGTCACCAACAACTAATGTTTAAAAACCAAAAAAGCACTGAAATTCTAATGACCTATTAAAGTGTTAACATTTTGTATTCATTACAAAACTGTGGCACACCGGACGCCATTTTGGTAGAATCAAAGCTGTAAAATCTAAAGCATTTCCCTTAGCAATGAACACAATGACGGGCTTCATTTTGTCATGGAAATGGTGGGTAGTGCTCTAGAAAGCTAAAATGAAGACCTGTTTTCTGGGGGTTCTCAAATATCATCCAGAACCATTTCAGTAAAACATTCTGACATGCAGAGTGAAACAAGTACTTCCAACACCAGCAGCAGTCTGTCAGTTAACTCCGTAGTAATCTACTGCAGTTTCCAACAGTGTTCTAATGAACAACTAGGGTGCTGACGTTCTGTGCTTATGACATAGGTGTGGCACACCTGAAGCCATCAAGATGGAGTCAAAGCTGTAAAACGTTATCTAGAATATTTCCTCTTTCTGCAAAGTCACCCCAGATGTTTTGCCTTTTGCTGGACCCTATATTGTTGCTGACTGTAGAACTTTGTGTACTTGACTTCTGCTAACCAGTGATAAAGTGCCTGTGCTACCCCTTTCAACTTGGTGAAACTGGCATTTGCCTGATTGGCACCTGTAAATCCCTCGCATATGGTACCCAGGATACCTAGGGCCTTTGAGGTAAA
Organism: Triturus cristatus; assembly: GCF_964204655.1. Taxonomy (NCBI): domain Eukaryota; kingdom Metazoa; phylum Chordata; class Amphibia; order Caudata; family Salamandridae; genus Triturus; species Triturus cristatus. The sequence continues at coordinate 311,058,490 of NC_140595.1, forward strand.
TGTCACTAGTGGACTGCAGCACCAATTATGCCATCCACTACAGTGACAGCACACTCATGACAGCAAGCCTAACATTTGCAACCCGGCTGTTACAGTTTTTGACTGCAAATTTAAACTTGTCAAAATAACCCCTTTAACATGTTCTCATAGTGAAAACCCCCCAAAAGCTATTTTCAATTCAAAAAGCTTTATTTCGACAGTTTGTCATAAAAGCATATAAATACAACACATATCACTCAACATAATAAATAGATAACACATAATACATTACAATTGCAAGATAAAAAATAATTCAATTCCATATACTGTCATGTATCTAAAAAACCTTAGGAACAGTTAAAAGAAGAGAGACAGCACAGTGAAGCAGATCATATTTAAAAAGTACATTTTAGGATTAGGTTGCAGCAATAATATTGTTTAAAGTGCGAGTGCGTATGATCCAGGACCAGCCCAGGAATTTGGCAACTGCTATAGCTATACTAGGACTACAATCAGACCCTAAGATTCTCAGCGCAACAGCACATCTCCGGGCACCCAACAAAATACAAATCGGCTTCAGCCATCTCCGCCGTGGGGCCGCATATAACGGACAAACAAAAAATACATGGGGAATGGTCTCAGCCATTGCCATACAGCAGTGGCATTTGTCATCAGTTCTAGAAGCCCATTTACAGGTAAAGGTCTTGATGGGTAGACTACCTATCCTGAACTGAATATAAAGTTTTCGGTCAAAGGGCCTCTCGATCAAATCCCAGTAGGCCTCACACACTGGCCACAATTTAGAATCCAGAAAGCGACCTGTTAGGCTAGTTGAGATACTGGAATGAACTACAGATGCATAGACCATTTCCCAGTATTTCTGTTTCAGTTGCACTTTTGATGGAAAGACTGCTGTCTCAGGGTTGTCCCAGAGTGTCTCTAGATCCAGTTTAATGAGAAGGGACCTGATCTCTTTTAGCCAGCCTACTCTGTGGAAGCAGTCCCGTAAGATCACATCCTTAAAGCCCAGGGCATATTGCGCAAGTTCCGGAGTGACCCAGAGACGTCTCCAATAGAGGAGTGGCCGTAACTTTGCTAGGTCCGCTATATTTTTCCTCCCTAGGTCTAGGTGAAGCGGGATCATAGGAGTGCTTTGTGGAATGCTAGCAAGGTTACGCAAAAATTTATTTTCTAATCTTGCTAGCTGTTTTATATCGTTAAATCCCCAGAGCTCAGCTCCATAGAGGGCCGAGCTCACCGCTTTAGCGTTATAAATTTCTAGGGCAGGGGTGACTGGTTTTGTAAAAGAGGACTTATATTTCTTGGTCAGACACCCTATATGCTGGTGTAGTTTTAGAGCTGTAAGATCCAAGTGGTGTTTCCAACCCAAGTCCTTCTGGAGGGAGATACCAAGGTACGTAAACGCACTCACCTGTTCTAGGGGCACATTATTTAATAAAATGCTGCCTCTAAAAGATTTGTGCTGATTAAAAGCCATAAACTTGGTTTTTGAAGTGTTTATTTCTAGCCCTCTTAAAGAACAAAATTCTCCAAATGCTATTTTCACTAAAGCAGGGTTGGCTGTTTCATAGGAATACAGTGGGTTACATTATTACATTGGGTAATTCCAATTTTGACAGCAAACAGCTAGAAAAATAGGGAAACTATTTCATTAGCTCTTAAAGCTTCAGTTCAATTGTGAACATCTGATTTTTCATCAATATTAACAAATAGGTACTTTTAAAAAGTTACCTTTTCTCTGCCTAAAGCCTCTGAATGCCCATTTGCCTTTGTTCTCTCACTCCTGCCAGCCAGTAAATAGTGTCTGGAAAGGTATGGAAGCTCTTCCCACTTCGGAGAACATGGTCTGGGTGTGAAGAGGTGTTGCTGTTACTTTGATAGTATGACTAGTGGAGTTGGGTCCAGGAATTGGATTCACGTCAAAGGGGCCTCCCCTGTCACAAGCAAATGTTAGTTGACTCTTGGGCATTGCCTTCATATTGTGACTATCCCAGCCAGGCTTGCTCCAAACACAGTCAGCCCCTTGTTGCCATTACAGTGTCAACTCCTAGTTAAATGCCAAATCCTGCTTGACAGGTATGCTGGGGTTTTAAAAATAACACTTGGGGAGCACTTAAAAGGGTGAGAAACAAGATGTTAATACAACCCTGCTTTGCTCTATCAGATGTCTGTCCCTGGATTAATTGGGGATACAGTGACTGTCCCAAACTGGATGTTAGTCTTACATGTGGGAGGACACCAAGATTACCATAGTACATTCACGCCCATCTCTCAGAGCCCAAGTTTAGTGTGATTGGAGACTTCCGCCATCTTGAAAATGCCCAAAGTGGGTAGGGTTGTCCCCATTGGTTATGGCATGTTGGGGGAGTCATTCCCACCCAATGGCTTGTTGCAGGTATAAATATGGCACCTCCAGGTACCACCTTAGAACTCTCTTAGCCTCAGGAACATTAGTAGAGGACTTATCCTGCTGTCTGAGACCTGGGAAGATGCCCGGAGCACTGGACCTGCTCTCTCATGTACCCAGGACAAAGAAGTAGACTCTAACAGTCATAAGGCTGACCTCTTATTAAAGCTGCAAGGAAATACAGGCTACAAAAGGCCTTTTGCTGCAACTACACAACTACCCAGCTGACCAGTGGTAACTGCACCTAGACTGGACCCTGCAGTTTGGCCTCTGTCTGACACCCTGTGAGTCTCTAAGGGCCCCCTTGAGGACCTAGGAGGCTTAAGAAATGTTCTCCTGTGGTGGACTGGAACTTAAAATTCTAAACTCAGACAGTAAAATCTTTGACCAGGAAGAATCTGGATGAAGTAACTGACCCACACTCGATCGCTGTCAGCACCAAATTGAGCCTAGGTCCCAGATAATAATCCAATTTCTTACAGATTTCCTTTAGAAATGAAAACAATTAGGTGGTTCTTTTTTCATAGAAATTATGGTTAGTGCTCTAGAACAAGGATTCTTCACCTCTGGTCAGGAGACCAGTTGAAATCCACAACGCTTACTCAGGGAGTCCATGAATGCTTAGAAACTGAAATAATATTAACAGATAAATAAAATTTATATAAACAAAAAAGCAAAATTGAAAATTTCAAAACGATCTGTAAATTTGAAGGAATTTGAAATTGAACACTAAAAATTAAGTTGATATTGTTAGCTTGATTTGTGGGAGCAGCGCAACTGCATCGAGCAGAATTTAGTATAGATAATGGGTGGCCTCAACAGAATTTAGAAAAGCTCCAACCTTCTCTTTAATATTAAATTATAGATTTTTTTATATTTGTTAAATAAAATATTTAATCATTAATATATTTGTTTGGTGAAGACTTTTTTCTTTTTTTAGTGTATTGTTTTGCAGTTCCATCAATCGAAATTGCTTGGACTGTGTTCTGTGCCTTCCAGTAATAACACCCTGGGAGTCCCCAGATTCCTAAAATGATTTAGTGGGGTTACCTGGTTTCCAGTAATTATTAAGTGACAGTCCACAGAAGTCAAATGATTAAGAACCACAGCTCTAGAAAGCTAGAAAGAGGGCTAGTTTTCTATGAGTTTTCAAATATCTTGCACAAACATTTTAGTAACTCATTCTGACATGCAGACTGAAACAACACATGCAGTGGCCTGTCAGTTAACTCCCTAGTGATCAACTACAGCTTTACCACAAAGTTCCAATGAGCAACTAGAATACTAACATTCTGTATTTATTACAGAAGTGTGGCACACTGAACGCTATCTTGATTTAATCAAAGCTATAATACTGAAAGCATTTACTGCATTGGATACTCCAGTAAAAGAAAAAAAGAAAAAAATAGGCATTTCTTGTTTGTATGGTTAGTGCTCTAGAAAGCTAAAATGAGGTGACAAGTTCTATGAATTCCCAGACATCTTTCTCATCCATTTAAGTGAAACATTTTGACATGCAGATCCAAACATGTACTTTACTTCCAACGCCAGCAACAGTCTCCTGGTTAACTCCCTAGTAATCACCTGCAGCATCACCATAGTGTTCTAATGCACAACTAAAATGCTAATACTTTGTATTCAAGACAAAAGTGAAGCACTCCTGCACACTGTTTTTTGGAATAGGAGCTGCTGAATTTAAAGTCTTTCCTGAAGAGCAGGCTGAAGTAAATGAACATTGAGATGTGAATGTAAGCATGAAACTAGTGGGTTAAAAAGGCAAGGAGAGGTGTGGTCCTTTAGTAATTTTAGGCCTAAAATATCTTGAAAGGGACTAAAATCTATTTGCTTAGCCTACCCATCCTCTCAGCCCTTAACAGCTCCCTCAGAGCAAATTAGTTACATTTTGGTAGACAAATATAAGTATCTATTCACTGAAACAAAATAAAGGTTAACGTGACTTTGAATTTAGGTGTTGAAAAAAGGTAAAAAATAACTTTTAAAAAACAAAAAACCTCTGACTATCTTGCAACCTCTAATGACCTCACATATTATATCACTCATGACATGCTAAATGACAACATTGAAGATATTACGACTTGGCATAATTGATGACATCACTGATGACATCAGTGATAATACTATATTCATATACTAGATAGAGTTACTGAGTGTACATATGTGGGTTGAGAGCAAGGAAATAGCATAAGTCCTGGAGACAAGTGCAATTGTGCATTCTAAAAGTTATATGGTGCACTGTTTACAAATCACTAAAGTTTGGGGTGGATGATGCAATACATGTTAAACAAGGCAAAGGTTGAGCGCACTGGATGTGGGTTGTAGAGAAATATTTAAAAGTATCTTCTGCCTTAAAGTCAAAGCCTGTTCTATAAAATGTGTGAGAAAAGTCAAAGCTGCTGTTGACAATACATTACCCACTAGTGGATATCTAGGCATTGGCCCTGTTAAATATTTGTAATACAGTGTCTATAAGCTGTGTGTGCTTTTTTCGAGAACATCACTAAAGATGTTCAGGCATTGTAGATTATTGAATAATGTTGAATGTAGGGGTGCCCTACTTAGAAGTAGTTTATCTCATATTGGTGTTCTTAGCATGGATTGTTAGTTTGTATGCCATTATGTGAATGTATGCAATAATGTCCATCGCAGGAATTTGTGTAGTGTATTTTACTAACGTATAGAGCATTGACTAGATTGCCTGACAGCAGGCATCTTTGCATTGGTAAATGTATTCCTGTCAACCTCTTGGTTTAGCGTGGTGAAATACTTCAAGGTCATAAACTCTATAGGATGGTGTCACAATAATTGTATGATGTCAGCAGTGATGTTATCAATGATGTCATTTAAGATGTCATCAGTGATGCCATCAATGATGTAATTTAACATGTCGTAAGTGATGTAATATTTGAGATCACCGGCAGTGCATGATGAGAGGCAAGTAGCTATAGTTATCCTAGTAAACTATAACTGGTGATTGTCAGAGTTTTTTTGTTTTTAAATGTCAGTTTTTTACCTCATTTTCACGCCTAACTATAAAGTCACTTACCAGTTATTTTTTCAGTGAAAAAACACTTATTGAATAATGGGTATGTATATATATATTACCCAATGATAGTTGCCACTGTGTAGTTATAGTTCAGACCACATTTGCATAGGAAAGCATTTTTTGGTTGCTTATAACTGTAGAGCCGTTTTTATGAAACTTTCCAAAAATGTTCTCATCCACCTCAGCTCCTTCCTGGAAAGTTTCAGGGCGATCCGTCCAACGGGGGCTGAGAAAATGTGATGGGGTCACTAAACGTGTTTTCACCTCTCATTTTCCCATAGGAAAATTGAGCATCAATAATGCAAAAACTGCTGAATAGAATTACACTAAATTTAGCAGAAAGCTAGATATTGGTCCAGAAATCATGCACTTTGTGATTTGGTGGAATTCTGTGCAGTAGTTTTTGAGAAATTAGGGTTAAAATAACATAAATATTTCACGCTGTTGAGGATCTGAGGAGCCAAAGGATCTAGAGGTATGATCTCAGTGGCTGCTGCCACATGAACGAAGATGTGATGGCATTTTAGGACTTAGGAAATGAGTCCCCTGTCCTGGAAGTAAGTTTAAAAAAATTTGAGGACAGGGTAGGGATACCCCGCTCCCCTAAGACTGGTGTGGAGGCGGATCCAAGAGGGACCAACCCTGGGGCCAAAACAGAATTTTTTTAAATTATATTGTAGTCAAGGATTCACTGAGGCGCCCAAAAAAAAAATCGAGGTCTCCCACCGTTTCTTAAAATAACCCCCAGATTGGGCCAGGGCACGCGGGTGGCACAATCAGGTTTTTCAGGGAGCGGTTGTGTGACCCCCTGAGCCTCCAAGAGGCCTGAGGATACCATTTCCTAGGCCGTATTTACAATTAAGGAAAGAGGTGCCTGTGGCCTCTCTCCATGAGTCTCTCAGAGGCCCCCGGAACAGCATCCCCTGGGGCCATATTAAAAAATAAGGGAAGGGGGAATGTTGCCACAACCCTTAGCCTCACAAAGGCCCTGTGGACCCCATCCCTTGGGGCTGATCTTTTTATAATAGGGAGGAGGACACCCCCCGCTCCCCTAGCCTTGAAGAGGCCCTGGGGACTCCATCTCCTGGGGCCCGTTACATTGCAGTGTCCCAGGGACCCCATCCCCTGGGACACTGTAGCTTCCTGCCTGGGTAGAGTGTGAGGATACCTTGCCCACACTCTTCTGGACAGGGAACAGAACTGGGCTCTCACCTGGCAGGAGCAGTGAATAATGCTGCTCCCTCCAAGGCAGGAACAAAGTAATGGAGCTGGCTGCCACCAGCATCCAGTATGGTGCAGGCCACTTGAAGGGAGCCAGCAGGGCCACAGGGCTCTCGGGATTTTCCAGTGGCCCCCACCAAAAATAAAGATGAGGGTGTCCGAGGTGGGCACTGCAACACTTAAAAAACAATTTAAAAACAGAGTAATATATGAACGGCAAAAGCTGCTTCTTTATTATTCCCTGTTCTGGTATGGAGGCACTGCTTAATGCCCTGTGAGAGCTTGTTATTTACATTTCTTTATCCTGGTGGTACCCTTAGAAGGGGTGCACCAGTCCCCCAACAGCATTAAAGAAAACAACCACTAAGCCTACTGGATCATTGAATCCATGACCCCGGAGAACTTACCATATTTTTTAAAAGCATACCTAGCTGGAGCTCCATGCTCTTAGGCTGGAGTGCGGCGCGCTCTTGTGTTTGTTTTTATGACTGCGGTTTGTGGGCTGACAAACGTTAAAAGTATTAATTAAAGTGTTAATTACTTTTAATAAAACGTAATTAATTATTTTTATGACTGTCTGTTTTGAATGTGTCTTCTCACCAATAAGCCACACCCAATCCCTGCACTCCCACCTGGGAGGCAAATATACCACTGCACCTTTGAGTAATATACACTTTTGAGCATGTCTTACCACCCCTGGCACAGCAAGACTTCAACACAATACAAACAGCCCCTGAAAAGGGGTTTTATTTAACAAGATGCAAAGACTCTATCACTTTTAGAATAAGGCTTGGAGTTTATTACATAATACTCTCTAAACAAAGGCTATCTCAGATACCAAATGCATAAGATTCAAATATATGTAGCAAACTTATAATCTAAAGGCATGAATCAATAACTGAGCAAACTTATAATCTAAATGGCATGAATCAATAATTATACTGATTAACAAACAAGCAATAACTGATATAAGATAAGATACACTGGATGTCCTGCAAGACATCAGAAAGATATATATATATATATATATATATATATATATATATATATATATATATATATATATATATATATATATATATATTACCTACTGGCGGTCGCCAGTAGGTAGTTATAGTTAGGACCCCTTTTCCATAGGAAATCCGCAACATTCTATTTTGAATAACTTTGGCGCCGGTCGATGAATCCTCGCGAATTTCTCAAAATAGGTGGGGCGCTATGCTCCGCTCCTTCCCTGAAAGTCTCGGGGGGATACGTCAAGCGGGGGCTGAGATAAAAGGGGGGTCCCAAAACGCGTTTTTCCCATGCATTTTTCCATAGGACCTTTAGAACGAGCTACAGCCCGAACGGCTGAACAGAATTACTAGAAATTTGGCAGAGAGGTAGTCCCTATGTCAAGGAAGTGCCTTTTGTAGGTTTGGTGTAAATCTGTTCAGTAGATTCTGAGAAAATAGCCTTTAAATCAATATATATATCTGAGCCCGCTTACGGTACGCTTACTGTACGCTTACGGTAAGCTTACGGTACGCGTACGGTGGCGTGCGCGAGCGCGATTCTGATTGGCTGTTAGATCTTAGTAAACATTCGAATCGGCCGAAACCAGGAAGCAGCGGCCGCCATTTTGTGTGTTTCACTCAGAAAAAAAAGAGTGAAAACAAGAAAAGGGGGCAATGAGGAGAGTTACAGACCCCCTTACATTTGTGAGGGGGTCAAAGAAGGACTGTAAAGTACAAAGAAAACATTTATTGATTTTTTAAAAAAATCACGGGGTACGCGTACGGTAAGCTTACGGTAAGCGTACGGTAGAAAAAAAAAATAAAAAAAAAAATGAAATTCAGATTTAAGTGTTTAGATATTAGGGGGCTCTAAAAAGAGCCGTTGTGTTTATGAAATGATTTTTTAGTGGTACCTACAAGTAAGTACCGATGCAGAGTCTAAGGTTCAAGAGGAAGACTCTGTTCCCTTTATCATTGAAGTGCACACCATCTCCTCTATAAATGTCTTGCATGTCAAAACGCAAGTTGTTGTGGTAAATGGCACCCATACCATAGTCACGGAGGAAAGCAGAAACAGATTTGTTGACGTGCTTTCTTGCTTTGTCAATCTGCGGACAGAAATGATTGGACCAGTTCCATTTTTGCCTTTGGCATATGTTGGAAAACACAAAGGCAGTTTTAGGGAAAAGTGAAAACAGTTGTGCAAAGGTGTCCTTCATAAGCATTTCCAGACCTACCCCAGTCAAAGTGCCTAGGTCATTGCCACCACAGTGCACTATTATGAGGTCAGGGTGTTGGATTTGCATGAAGGATTTCACCAATGGCATCAATTGGTGCCACTTTAACCCTCTCTGACCAATCCATTTAATGTCTACATTTGGCAAAGCAAGGTCTCTCACCATATCTGTTTTCTCTGCAAACTTTTCACTCCAGAAGACATAGCTGTGCCCTACAATCCACACTGTGAACATCTTCAAAGGAGAACTGGATGCACTCAGGAGGTGTCTTTCAGTAGAATGGCAATATGAAAAGAAAGACAGTTTGGAAATGGAGGCATACATATTTTTTTCAAAACAAAAAGAACTGATTGGCTGTTTCATACCATTCTAGAATAAAAACTAGGCTGTATGTGTAAACTAATAGAAGCATGTTTTGTATTGGTACAAAAAAATGTGTTACCAAAGAACAGTACTATGGATTTGCTGTTAGGTTTGAAAAGTAAAGCACTCTTGCTCTGTGGAATTGAAACATTGTGTGGCGAACTTCTGACCTAACTCCACACAGCAGTGTTCCATGAGCTGTTGCTATGGTAGCAGGCAGAAGTCAAGTTGGGGGAAGGGTACTAGGCAGAAGTCAAGTTGGGGGCAGGGTACTTTTGGAAAAGGGTTGGTTTTCAACCAATAGAAATGTGTGATTACATTTGAAAAAAAGGGGGAAGCACTGAGATTTGAAACTTACATGTATATGTGTGGAAAAATAGAGGGAAAGTTTGCCATTATCTGGTTCTGCTGAGAGGAGAGAGGTGAACACAACAGAGATCCTGGCTCTGATAATCTGCTGTTTGAGTGTCACATTTCTTTCACAACTAACTAATTTTAAAGGTGAGTTTAGAGTTTGAGAGGGGATGTATGTGGTAACTTAAGAAATGAATAATAGAAATGGAAATTCTTTTTGTTGTAGTTGCGTTTATCATTTTCTGTTTTGGGAGAAATTTAAATGTGAGGAACATGTAAAATAATATGGAGTATGTTTTCACAATAAATTAAGGTGTACTGGAAAAAAAAAGAATAGTTTAAGGGTTTGAGGTTGGACTCAGTAATGCAAATACATTCAGCATCACTAAGGCTGGTTGCCCTTGCTGGAGTGTAGGCAGCCACCCAGGTTACACATGGAGGTGGTCTGAAAAAGAAGTTTGGACATGTGCATTTAAGAAAATCGAAAAAAGTGGTTTCATAATGTGTCAGTCTGTAAAAGTGATTTTCACTTGCCCAAAAAAAAAAGAGCAGTAAGTGTGCTTTCAAATTGGCAAAGAAATTTCGTTTTGGGACTAATGTGAAAACATGACTCTGTGTGCAGAGAGGAATTATAGGCAGAGATTTATTGCGTATTGCTCTGGTGATTTCACAGTTGCATTAGATGGAAAGGGGGAGCGATTTTTTGGGGGAAGAAGCAGACTCTTAGCACACACCCATGTGCTTGCCATGTATAATCATGCACAGTATTTACAAGCGAGTGGGGTTTTCAGGTTTCAGTCTGTAATGCAAATACATTCAGCATCACTAAGGCTGGTTGCCCTTGCTGGAGTGTAGGCAGCCACCCAGGTTACACATGGAGGTGGTCCGAAAAAGAAGTTTGGACATGTGCATTTAAGAAAATCGAAAAAAGTGGTTTCATAATGTGTCAGTCTGTAAAAGTGATTTTCACTTGCCCCAAAAAAAAAGAGCAGTAAGTGTGCTTTCAAATTGGCAAAGAAATTTCGTTTTGGGACTAATGTGAAAACATGACTCTGTGTGCAGAGAGGAATTATAGGCAGAGATTTATTGCGTATTGCTCTGGTGATTTCGCAGTTGCATTAGATGGAAAGGGGGAGCGATTTTTTGGGGGAAGAAGCAGACTCTTAGCACACACCCATGTGCTTGCCATGTATAATCATGCACAGTATTTACAAGCGAGTGGGGTTTTCAGGTTTCAGTCTGTAATGCAAATACATTCAGCATCACTAAGGCTGGTTGCCCTTGCTGGAGTGTAGGCAGCCACCCAGGTTACACATGGAGGTGGTCTGAAAAAGAAGTTTGGACATGTGCATTTAAGAAAATCGAAAAAACATTACAATTTAAAATTACTATTTGGCCTAAAGGAAATGGAATCAGATGTATTGTGGAGTTATTTGAGATATAATATTGTGATTATACTTCTGAAACAAACATATCAGACGGTATTTTAAAGAAATAAGTATTGGTATTAGATGATATTTTTTTAGATAATTATGCATTTCTATAATGTTAAGTTTAAGTAAAAAGAGATTCTGGGCTTTTTTAATACAATCTTTGTGATTGTTATTTTTTTTTGCCCGTTGTAAAATGATGAATGCAATTGCTTTCACAATTTATAGTGAAATGCAATATATTCTGAAAACAGCAAAAATAAGGCAAAAATATTTTTTGAAAAATATGTAAATATGTGTACTGTATTATAAAATGTTTTAAAAATATTAATACTTTTTTCTTTTTTTTCAGATTGATATAGAAAAATTTCGAAAACTAGAACCATTTTTAAAGCTATTTTTTAAAAAAACAAATGAATAAATATTTTTTTGAGTGGGTATGGTAAGTCAATAATAATAATTGTAGTCTCTCAAGGACCTTGTAATGTGAATATTGATTTTTAGTGTTTTTAAAAAAAAAAAAAAAAAAAGTACGCGCACCGTACGCGTACGGTAAAAAAAAAAAAAAAAAGTTTTTTAAAACATATGTAAAAAAAAGATGAAAGATAAGGTTGGCTCTTAAAAGAACCGTTGTGTTCATGCAGGGACAGAGGAAAGAAAGAATGGGAAAATTATTCAAAGCGACAAGTGTGCTGATCTATTTTGTTGTTCACTAGGGAAACACTGGTCTCCCTATGGCAAATTAGATCTTGACAAAAGGCGCATCGAATATCAACCCTCCGAAATCGAGGGTTCATTTCCAGAGGGCCAGCAAAAGGAGATGCTCCCCCCACAGATGAAGGGCTCACCTGACCTGCAGAAGAAGGAGTCAGCTCTGCAGATGATGGTCCAGGCTGAGCTGCTGTGGATGTACTTGCTTGTCTTTCTGAAGAGTTACCTCCAAAAAGATGACCATGTGTCCTTCTGTGTACATCCTTGAGGTGTCTCTTCATGGTATGATTCCCAAAGGAATACTTCCTGTCAGGATTACCTCTTGAAAGTACACGCTGACACAGCTTGCAAGTTACTAAGGGTGCATTCACCTTTTGCTGGCCTTCAGGAAAAGTAAAATAATCCCATACATAAGAGGGCTTTTGTTTCCTCGATCTCTGCCTCAAGACAGTGCTGCTAGTGCCAGCCTCACTCTCAGAAGAGCTCTGCTGTTCTGCCATCGTATCCCAAAGACAAACCAGCTCCTTCTCCCAAGGGATCACAAGCAGAAATGAGGGGAATGGGTGTGGTGTAGGAGAGTTCTAGAACTGAAAGTAGTTTCAACCAATCAAAAGTTGTGTTTCATGATCACATGACCTACCGTACGCTTACGGTACGCTTACGGTACGCTTACGGCAAAAGTGCGCATGCGCGTAAAAAAGACACGCGCTTGCGCGCATGCGCATAACAGTCACTACCCGACACTTCCGCGTAACGTGCGCGTGTAGCGTACACGCGTACGCGTCCCACGCGGAGGACGCGCGGCTACGCAAATTGCGTAACTATACGCAAACAGCGTAGATAAATTACGGACGTTGCGTAAACCGTACGCTTACCGTAAGCTTACGGTACGCGTACTAAAAAAAAATTTTAAAAAAAGGAAAAAATGTATTGCTAATAAATTTTACATGTTTATTTTATAAAATATATTAAAAAAAACATATTATAGAATTTTAAAAATTTAACCATAGTCTTTAAAAAAGGATAGAAAATTAAAATAAAAATATGTTTAAAAAAATAGAAGAAAAAAACCAAAATTAGCATTTAAAAAACCTTGCAAATTCACTGAAAAAACCATGGGTTTCACACACGTTATAGTTAGGACTTAGCATTTAAAAAACCTTAGAAATTCAGTGAAAAAACCATAGGTTTCACACACGTTATAGTTAGGAATTAGCATTTAAAAAACCTTAGAAATTCAGTGAAAAAAACCATAGGTTTCACACATGTTATAGTTAACTGGACATTTTACTCGTAAAAAACCATTGAAATTGCCCCGTTATAGTTAGTTCAGCTAACTATAACTCGCGCGCCCGCAATGCACTGCTGATGACGTCACATATTACATCACTCATGACATGGTCAGTGACATCACTCATGACATCACTGATGACATCTCAAATGACATCACTGATGACATCACTGATGACATCATCCTTGTGATAGAGTGGCAGACCTCCTCTTCCCCTAATATAACCTTTGATACACACAATCAAAAATAGAAATTAAAATTTTAAAAACAATGGACATACCAATACCAGTTACAACAACCTATACAGTAATTCTAAGATCCAAATACACATCCACTCATTCACCAACAGTCCTATACAGTCACTCATACATGTACTCACTCATCATATGTACTCATACACGTATACATCCTGTTACACAATGCCACTCATCCATAGAGGTACTCACACACATAGTTAGTCATGCTAATAAAGAATCAAACATACATTTACTTGCATATACAGTTATACACACACCACCACACTTACTTCTACGGAAACTTACATATACTTAGTCTTTTAAACAATCACTTATAGAAACACATACTTATTCATACAGGAACTCTTTCAATCTCTCACTCTCACATATACTCACATATATACACCAATAGTCACATATACTAGTTTAAAACATATGTAGTTACACATAAAGACACTATTGAGACAGTCATTCACTCACTAACACACCCATACATACACTCATCCACCCATACAGTCCTGCACACATGCTGTCTTCAACACATACAAACAATGAGTCACTCATTCATGCACCCATGCACTACGTAATACCCCTCACCGAACCAGACACTCACACTCATACTGATACTCAAAAAACCAACTAATAACCTATTTAGACACTCATGTAGCTACACACCAACCCATGCAGCCACTTATACACAAAGTGAGAGACTGATACAGATATTTACATATTTAAACATTACTCACTAAGCCATGTATTCACTAAGATACACTTAATCAGTCAGTAATACAATCAATTTTTCAAAAACAATTCATCCATTTAGACACTTATATACCCATTTATTCTTCCATCGACCTTGAGATATACATATATAAAACATATTTAATTTTCAGAAAAACACACATTCACTGGATGATGTCATCAGTGATGTCATCAGTGATGTCATTTGAGATGTCATCAGTGATGTCATGAGTGATGTCACTGACCATGTCATGAGTGATGTAATATGTGACGTCATCAGCAGTGCATTGCGGGCGCGCGAGTTATAGTTAGCTGAACTAACTATAACGGGGCAATTTCAATGGTTTTTTACGAGTAAAATGTCCAGTTACCTATAACATGTGTGAAACCTATGGTTTTTTTCACTGAATTTCTAAGGTTTTTTAAATGCTAATTCCTAACTATAACGTGTGTGAAACCTATGGTTTTTTCACTGAATATATATATATATATATATACACACAGTAGAGGATCACTCTGGATGTGCACCTCCCACACCACAAAGAAAACACTGCCCACTTCTGACCGGGGGAATCACAGCTGGGGATCAGAGCTCAGCAAGCCAGGGTCCAATCCGAGATAGACAGTCTGCCCTTGCTCGGAATCCAAACTCCCAGTTTCTCAGCCTGCAACCCTCAGCTTTAAACACACTAGAAGATACGTGAAAGACCTCCTCCCACCGCAAGAGGAATTTTACCAGAACTGGCCATGTTCCAAGCAAGCATCTCCATGGCAGTAAGGAGCTCTCAAGTCTCTTCCTCCATTTGCACTTCTTCCAGCCTCTGTCTTGATGAAGCTCTCACAAGGCCTTCCAGAGTACATTTAAACAAAAACAATCGCTCAGGAAAACAGCAAGACCTTGAATGTGAATAACCCAAACAACTTGCAAGCACTGCTGTGCACGCAGCAGCAAGGCAGAGTCAGACATGAGGCCCTGTCAAAGGCAATAATCAGCACCTATAATTCTCATCCACACAACTTACAAGCACCACTGTGCACACAGAAAAGTTTGAAGCCAGGTAAAGTCAGAAAGCAGGATGACATGAGGCCATGTCAAAGAAAGACAGCAAGATTACAGGACGGAAGAGAAGCAAGTATATGCAGGACCATCCTACATTAAGGCTAGGGTAAAATAACACACTAAAGTCAGTTAAAATGATAGCGGTCGGAGGTCATCATAGGGTGACAGACTACAAGAGTGGCTCTTTCACTACACTGTCACTTTTATGATGCATTTCACTGTATAAATTAATTAAATATCCGTTTCATTATAGTTATTTGTGTTTGTTTGACAAATATGATAGGTCTGATTTATATATGTTGATATACTGACCCCTTGATTAAGCCAATAGATCAATTTTTTATATCTTGGTGGTGTGATCCGTTGACAAAGTCAGTAAGTCTGCCTTATTTGAAAGAACATGCCTTTATGTTGTAACATCACATAGTCAGCTTGTGGGGGGTGGGTGTAAGCCCTGAACCCAATGCCACACCAGGCAATCAACACCTCACTTTATGTTAAAAAACCCTAGAAATTCACACAAAAACAAAGGTTAAAGTGACATTATAGTTAGGTGAATGTTTCAGTACCAACGTAATGTTTTGAACTAAAAGTAACACCAGCAGAGCTTACAATAACTTCTACCCCTGCCATGTACTGTTTATGACCTCACATATTACATCACTCATGACATGTTCTATGACATTGTTTATGACTTCGCTGATGACATCGTAAATTACATCATTGATGACTTTACTGTCAAATGTGTGGGGTTGCGGCGATCCCTCTGGACTCTCACATGAGTCAGTGAGGGCTGCTGATCTGGCGCGAGTCCCACAGTAACTCCCACAAGAGGCCTTCTGGATTGAAAAACATTTTTTATAAAAAGAGGGAACACAATAGTCTATGGCAGGGGTTGGCTACTCGGGGGATTTGGATGACTGTGGGGTGGGGGAGCTGCCCACCATCCAGGTCCTCATGGTAGCCCTATGCTGTGCACGGCAGATGTCTCTATGTGGCAAGAGGTTGGCTGCCCATGAAGCGTTGGGCCCTGCAGAACACCCATGCTGTGCATTGCTGTTGTGCAGTGGTTGGTTGGCTGCCCGCAGGAGTTGAACGCTGGGCCTGGCCACAGTCAAAGCCCTGTGGGCAACCCAACAACACACACTGCCTTATTTGAAGTAACTATAGCTCACTCCCTCACCATGCATTGCATATGACCTCACATATTACAACACTCATGACATGTTCTATGACATCATTTTTACCATACTGATGACAACTGAAATTACATCATCGTTGACAACACTGTGCATGGAGGAGGCACAAGTTATTGTTACTTGAAATAATTATAACTTTTTTTTTTTTTGCAGAGTTTTATATAGCGCGAACTTGATCCGAATCCAATCAGGTATCAGAGCGCTTTACATAGCACCAGTTACGTTACATGAGGACACACATTCATTTTTTGTTAGGCACGGGGAGATTAAGTGATTTGCCCAGAATCACAGGATGTTCAGCGTCATTACCGAGACTCTAATCCAGTTCCCCAGGTCCGAGGTCGAGCGCCCTAGCCGTTAGGCCAACTGCTCTCCCCTGATGAATTTTAGTTTCTTTAAGTTTAAAATGTTACATTTAAACTGACATTTTCCAATAACTATAACGTTGTTTTAACCTTTGTATTTTTCAGTAAATTTCAGAGTTTTTTAATGCAAAGTAAGATATTAAAAATGTTACGTTTAAACTGACATTTATACTTAACTATAACGTCACTTTAACCTTTGTGTTTTTCAGGGAATTTCTGAGTTTTTTTAAAGCAAATTAAGATATTATTACAATACGTAACTATAACGTCACTTTAACCTTTGCTTTTTTCAGTGAAGAAATATATATATATATATGTATGTACATATAAAAAAGCTAAGGAAAAGGTACAGAATCAATCACGACAACAACTTCAAACTGAGAGAAGTATAGGTATGAGTTAAGACGGGCAGGTAAGAATGATTACTAGTCACTCCACCAGTTCGCCTCAGACTTATAATATTCTTAATAACAACTGGCAGATGCTACGAGCAGACCAGGTCATAGGGGATAAAATTGATCCACACCCTTTAGTGACATATAAGAGGTCGGCCTCTTTAAAGCATTACTTAGTGCATAGACACTTCACGAATCAAGACTACCGTAAGAAGAGTATGGCAGGGTTTCTCCCCAGCACTAGGTGCAAAACCTATAAGTTCAGTACTAAAGTGAAGGATTATGAGGTCCCGGGGTTTGAGACAAAGAGCAAAATTACCAACCTAATGAATTTCAATTCAGAAAATACAGTGTAATGTATTGTATGCCCATGCCATAAAAAGTACATTGGTAGTACAACCCATCCGGCCAAGAAGCATGTGCTAGAGCACTTGCGAGTGATAAAATAATACTCAACATACCCTGCTGCCAGCCATTTTGAAATAGCACACCAAAGTAATTGAGATGATCTGAGGTTCTTTTGACTTGACGAAGAACTTAGAGAATAAAGGGAAGGCGACAGAACCCATAGACTCAGGCAATTGGAGTCACGATATACAATAAAGCTACAGACCAAATTTACATGGGCCTTATCAGTGATGAGGAGTTGTGGGTCCACATAGGAGATTTAAAAAGATTTAGGTTGATTAAGTTACAGTATAGGACCCACAGTTTCTAGGTCATGCAGGAGCGGTAATAAGTATGAGAACAGAGCCACTATGTTCCTTTAGTGTGTTGAAAGATAGAAGGTCTTAGAGGGCATTGTTAGGATGACACTTTGGGCATTTAGTAGATTAATGTCCCATGGTTTTGACACAAGCTGAGATGAGTTGCTTATGTGGTATATTATAATTGATTATTTATATGTATTTGAGGAGGTCATCCAGGGGGCAGTTCTACCAGCCCACACAGGGCATAATTGTGAAATAGGGTCTGTGGCTGTCATCGGGTGAGTCCAAATGTTGTAACAAATACTGAGACAAAATGATTATTGAAAAACTGACTCGCACCATATGGGATAGTCTTCTAATGCTTTATGTTTATTGTGAATTTCTGGTTAATTTGTTGCTCTCCTAGGAGCTTGGGGTGATGTAATAGAGGTGATAATTGCAGTACTAGGGGATCAGGCTACAAGGCATAATAGCCCATATATGGTGAAATTAAATCAATATTTGTCTTGTATTGAGGAACAATTGAACGATGATGCACATAATATTATTGAAATTACCAATGAGAGGATGGGTTGGCTCATACAGGACGTAATGTCTAATTTTAGAGATGAGAAAACATTGGTATGAATATATGTCATAAATGATTATTTTTTATCAGGTTTTTTTAAGCATATATATGGAATTATTGATATATGATAAAGAAATATGAAATTTGAAACTTGAATATCAATGCAAGTGCAATATTACTTGATTAGCAATTGATTTGATGCTTTATGACCCCCGTATTTTCAATGACTTTTAACATTATGTACCCAATATATATTATGAATGAAGGTGATAAGCATCACAATATGGTCGCCATGTTTACGGATACAAATGAATTGTGTTCCATGCATTAGAACTTTGTTTTAGTGGAATCATGAGCATGAAAATCATGTAAAAAGAGGAAATAACGTGCGGTGTATCAACATTGACAAAGCAAAGTGCCAAAACGCATCTGTTGGTTATAAGCTGCATTGAAGAAAATTGCTAAGATGCCCCTTTAGTAACCGTTCCTCTGTTCTGGTAAAGAACTTTGAATTTATGGATGCGTGAGTTCCCCCCTTGTGCATGCGGCACCCGCCCTGTGAGGTGCGGCAGCATTGGTGGAAACGTGAAACGAAAAGAAAAAAATGTATATATATATATATAATCCAAGCCAGAATCGAAGGAAACAGCACACCACTATTGTCCACAAGTGATTTATTCAGGGCTCCACGAGTGATTTATTCAGTGCAAACAACGCGTTTCAGCCAAAACGGCCTTTGTCAGGTTGTATATGTACATGTTTATGTATATATATATTCACTTAAAAAAACATAGGTTTCACACATGTTATAGTTAGCTGGACATTTCACTCGTAAAAAACCATTGAAATTCCCACGTTATAGTTAGTTCAGGTAACTATAACTCACGCGACCGCAATCCACTGCTGATGACGTCACATATTAGATCACTGTATTCACTAAGATACTGTTAATAAGTCAGTTATACAATTAATTTTACAACAAAAACCATCCATTTAGACACCTATTTACCCGTTTATTCTTCCATTAACCTTTATATATACATATATAAAACATATTTATTTTACAGAAAGACACATATTCACTGGATGATGTCATCAGTGATGTAATATCGGACGTCATTAGCAGTGGATTGCGGTCGCGTGAGTTATAGCTACCTGAACTAACTATAACGTGCGAATTTCAATAGTTTTTTACGAGTGAAATGTCCAGCTAACTATAACATGTGTGAAACCTATGGTTTTTTAAGTGAATTTGCAAGGTTTTTTAAATGCTAATTACTAACTATAATGTGTGTGAAACCTATGGTTTTTTAAGTGATTGTGCAAGGTTTTTTAAATGCTAATTCCTAACTATAACATGTGTGAAACCTTTGGTTTTTTTAGTGAATTTGTAAGGTTTTTTAAATGCTAATTTATGTATGTATTATTTTTTTATATATATATATTTTACAATAAACTACCTATGTATATAGTTATAGATTGACTGTATCCTGTAATATGGAATGGCTCAGCTTTTTTTTTTGAATTTGGATAAAGTTGAACAGCATAGTTAATATCTTCTAAGGGTTTTTCACCGTGCGCGCACCACGCGATTTTTTGAAAAAAAAATAAAATGTTTTTTTTCACCCTTCGGGGTCCTTCAGGCACCCCCTGACAAAGGCTAGGGGGTCAGTAAATCTCTACCCTGCCCCCTTTTCACGTTCTTAAATGTTTTTTTTTTTTTAAGGGTTTTTCACCGTACGCGCACCATGCGCGCACGGAGCGTGCACCCCGCGATTTTTTGAAGAAAAATACAATGTTTTTTTTTGTCCCTTCGTGGTCCTTCAGGGACCCCCTGACAAAGGCTAGGGGGTCAGGAACTCTCTACCCTGCCCCCTTTTCACGTTTTCCACCTTTCATTTTCAGTGCGACACACAAAATGACATCCGACACTTCCTGATTTCGACCGATTCGAATGTTGACTGACATCTAACAACCAATCAGAATTACGCTCGCGCACGGCACGGTGTGCGCACGGTGCGCGCCTATAGATATTTATGTACTTTTAACTGCAATTTTCTCAGGAACTACTGAACAGATTGACACCATATCTGCAAAAGGCACATGCCTGACCTGAGGACTACCTCTTTGCCAAATTTCAAGTAATTCTGTTCAGCCGTCTGGGCTGTACCTTCGCCTAAAGGTCCTATGGGAAAATGCATGGGGAAAACGCGTTTTGGGACCCCCCTTTTTTCTCAGCCCCCGCTTGACGAATCACCCCGAGACTTTCAGGGTAGGAGTTGAGCGGAGTGCCCCATTAGTTTTGAAAATTTCGCGAGGATTCATCGAACGGCGCCAAAGTTATTCAAAATAGAATTTTCAGATTTCCTATGGAAACTCGGTACTAACTATAACTATCTACTGGCGACCGCCAGTAGATAATATATATATATATATATATGTGTATATATATATATACATGTACATATATGTGTGTGTGTGTCTGTGTGTGTGTGTCTGTGTGTAGGAAAATGTCCTTTTTGTGTGGTCTCCCCTCTCCACTTTTTGCTCCAATGCTGATGGTAATGACTCTGAAACTGCACTGGAGTCTTCTGCCCAGGCCCCAGTGCCAGTACTCTCTCCCTAAAACTGATACATGTGAATTGGTAACCTCAATTAGCAGGGACTTTAACCCCCTTATAAGTCCCTAGTATATGGTACCAGTGCTACCCAGGGCATGGGAGTTAAAGGACCAGGCCAAAAACCACCCTAAAGAGCTTTTCACTATCATCAGACAACAAACCTCCAAACCACCACCAAAAACCCTCGAATTTCCAAAGAACGGTGAGACAGCTTTGCTAATTTCTTCAATGACAAAACCACGAGCACAGAGCTCTTCCTTGAAGATCACAACCAAAAAACAAAGCTCTCTCTTGAAGATCTCAACCAGCCATTCAACTGAAACCCTCCTCCCTAGAAAGTCAGATATCAACCCCCTCTCCTCCACGTCCATCCCACCGTTGATCATTCAACAGGAAATTGAAAGATGCACTCAAAGTCAAGGGCCCCTCATAACTCACAAAACCTGGAAGGTATTCAGCCCAATCTTGGAGAAGGACAGTTCTGCTCTATTGGCCAAATCCAAACCTTCCTCCCACATTGCGAACCCCCCTCCCAGTACCTCTGGCAAAAAAACTCAACCACACCCTATCCTCCTTTTGGTCCAAGATCGTAAACAGCTCCCTGATTACTGGAATGATGCCAGGCTGTCTCAAACTCGGCCAAGTCATGCCACTCCTCAAAAAACTGGGATCTGACCCGAATGACTTCAACAACTTCAGACCAGTCTCCAACCTCCCCTTCCCAGGCAAAACTCTAGAAAGATGTGTTCTCTCACAACTAAACCAACACATCGACAACCACAGTCTCTTAGACTCATCAGTCAGGCTTCAGAAAGGGCTGCAGCACAGAAATAGCTAGACTGAACATAGTGGATGACCTTCAGAAATCCCTGGCCATAGACCAATGATGCCTGCTCATACTCCTAGATCAATCAGCGGTCTTCAACACAGTCAATCAGAAGCTTCTCTTGGATGCCCTCCAAATACGTATTGGAGCTTAAGGGGTGGCCCTTTGCTGGTTCACATCTTTTCTACAAAACCGCTCTCAACAAATAAAAATAAGCAATTACACCTCAGACACAATGTCAATCACCAGGGGTGTCCCCCAAGACTCTGTCCTCTCGCCTACTCTGTTCAATATCTGCATGAAGCCCCTCACCCTCATTCTCAACCAAGCAAACATCCCCTTTCACCTATACACAGATGACACCCAGCTTTACTTGGAAATCTCACTAGACGACGTACAAACTGAAAGCCACCCTCAAAGAAGTACAACATTGGCTATCTGGCAACCACCTAAAACTTAACCAAGATAAGACAGAAATTCTACTCATATCAAAGTCAGAGCAATCCACACTAAACTGCAAACTTATCCTAGCAAACTCTATCAAATCTCTAGGAATCACATTACACCCCAAAGTGAACATGAAAGACTATATGAAGAACAATACAAAGAGTGCCTTCTACAACCTGAAACGTCTGAGCAAAATCAAACCCTACCTACCACTGAATGACCTCAAAGCTGTCACACAAGCAAGGGTGCTATCAAGACTAGACTAGTGGAATGCCACCCTCAAAGGCAATTAGAAATCCCACTTTGCACTCCTCAGAACTACTTTCAATGCAGCAACCAGAATGATCATAGGAACCAAAAAATATGATCATATCTCTCCTGCACTGAGAGAACTGAAATGGCTCCCAGTTGAAGCCCTTTGCAGCTTCAGAGCTGCCTGTCTAACTCACAGAGTCCTCCACGCCGGGAAACCAGCTTACCTTGCCTCTAAACTAAAAAAGGCAGGCTAGTTAAGAAACCTAAGAAGCTCAAATACCTTACTCCTTATCCTTCCTAAAGTGCACAAACAAAAAACCCTAGCGAGCTTCTTCTTGAGCAATGCCCCAAAGTCTAAAAACAAAAAACCTTAGCTAGCTCCTTCTCTAGCAATGCTGTTAAAATTTGGAACTCCATTCCAGTTCATATCAGGACAAACCCCTTCTCCTTGAGCTTCAAGAGACAACTAAAGGGTCTACTCATCAACAGACACTTGAACTAGCAGGATGGCAACCGACAGTCAAGGCGTGACCTTAACCACTAAGTCTCCCTGTATACCTTACTTGCAACTGCTCCTCCCCCTTATTCAATCTTTTCTTATTTTGATTTTATCCCCAAAGTCTGATTGTACTCACTATCTGCAATGAACATGCATTGATGTAAAGTGCTCTGATACCCGCTGGTCTTGCCAGCGCTATATAAAACTACGTAAAAAAAGGGTCACCAGGTCCTGCAGAACTGTTTGTGCCACCCTTATTAACCCAAGTAAACAGATGACAGCAGTCCTGCCATTGCCAATGCAAACTGCTCGACATCGACTTTGCCCTCACCATGTGTAGCAACATCAATGCACTATTTTTATATTAATGCCAGTTACTCCTAAGGAAGGCCTCCTGAGCCCAAGAGGCAGGGTGCTTTATATGAAAGGTGAGGACGTGTAAGTGTAAGCTTATATGTCCCTATAGTTGCCTTTTCCATTAAGGGCTACTATAAGTGATCAGCGGTCCGTAGGATAACATGGGCTGGCACCTGGGCAGCTTCGAGGTCGCCAGTTCCATTATGGTACTGCCAAAACATGTCATGTTTGGTATCAAACACTGTGCTTCTTCACCCCTGACACAAATATCATGTTGAGGACGATGTGGCATGCACCCAGGTGGCTCCCACCCACCTGGATGCCTCAGTCTTTCCTGCTTCCTGACATTTTTTTTAAGGTGGCAGAATAGATGTTTCTGGGTAAGAAAGGTGACACA
This sequence comes from Triturus cristatus, assembly GCF_964204655.1. Classification (NCBI taxonomy): domain Eukaryota; kingdom Metazoa; phylum Chordata; class Amphibia; order Caudata; family Salamandridae; genus Triturus; species Triturus cristatus. The sequence continues at coordinate 311,082,240 of NC_140595.1, forward strand.
CACCGCCAGATGTGGTCACCCTCAGGGGCTGCTTAGCCACTGTGGCTAGTAGCCCATTGACCACTTGCACCCACACCCCTAATGCTCCTAAATCTGGGTTCTACGGGGCACCCCAACACCAGACCCTCACCTCTAATCTGACTTGCAACAAAGGACACATAAAAGACCCAAGTCAGCGACAACAGGAGCTGCACAAACCACAGGTGTGATACTCTGCACCAGTGGCAACCTACCTGTACCTGCTTGACTGCGGATCTACCCAGACGAAAGACCAATTCCCCAAAGTTCCCCCTGTTTGCCAAAGGCAACTCCAGACTCCCTTGGAAAAGTGGCACTAGTCCCCTGTACACCACAGGTTAAAAATAAAGTACCGGAACCAAAGAATCGTTGGCCATCCAGCCCTCCGAGGGAACACTCAAAAGTAGATGGTCCAGTGCATTGTGGGAAATGTAGTCCTGACCTCCAGCAGGTTTCAGGTAGCTTCTATTTTCCCGTAGACCTCCAGATGTTGAAATATCTTTCTGCTGACCTTCCCGCTGACAAGGCTAGTTGGTGGTCAGCCCGACAACTACAACCTTTATTCGACACTGCACCGAGAGGGAACACCGCAACACCTTCATCCGATGCCAGAAGTTGCTTTATTGTTGACTGTTTGCACCTGTTTCCTCATCAGCACCATGTAAGCTGTAAAACCAGCTCCCCCACAGCTCCTGCTTCAGCACCAAGGACAGCCAGGACAACTCTGCACCTGGCCTTATCAAACCTGGTTATATTTATAAGAATTTACTTTGTTTTGGTGTCAAAATGTTTATCAAAATCTGCTTTCTTTTTATAAATTGTGTCAGATTTCTTTTTAGTTGTCAAGGTTATCACTACACATTAATATACTACTGACATTGGTGATTGTTAATGTAGACCTTTTCTAAAATGGTGTTGTGATGATGTCCCCGAGAGCCCATCCCGGGGCATTATAGATAGTGCTCCCGGTTTTATGGTATTTATTTTTTGGCCATTTCCATCTGTATTTATCCATATTTATTTTTTGGCTTTTTTATTTGTATTTATCCGTATTTATTTTGTGTTTTGCGTATAAATGAAGTTGTAAAACTGTACATTTTCATATCTATTTAACTGATAGACGTGCACCTCTTACTTTGATGTCTGCCATGTTTTAGCTATTTAAGCTGCCAAATACATATATTGGTAAATACTAGCATTATACTATACATTTCTTATTTAAAGAAATGTCGTCCTGTTTTTAATTAACCATGATATTCATCTGCTCAGCTGTTGGCCTATAATTCATGAAAGACAGCATGTAGAGTCACTTAAAAGAAGCACAATTTTCTGTATTTATCCACTTTTAAAAATAAATACAGACAGAAAGCACATTGTTATCTGTCTGTATTTATCTGTTAAAATCCGTAAAACGGAAAATAGGGAGCCCTAATTATAGACAACGCCGAGAACTCCAACATGGCCGCCGAGTCACCCGCAACCGGAAGAATCGGTGACTGTCTAGCGGTTACGTCTCCTGATGCTGGAACCATGGGCCGGGAGGAAGAAAAAGGCCGGCAGTCTTCGAGAAGGCGTCCACCAGGAGGTATAGCCAGAGCACGGAGCGAGCGGAGACAACGACCGACGAACGATCTGGAATAGGACACCCCATGGGACGCGACGGAAGGAGGCAGCCAGACGGGCAGAACTACGCGTACAGAGGAAGACTTCCCCTCAAACGCGAATGAGACCGGCCCTCCAGGAGAGGACAAGGAGGTGGGTTCTCCCCATACCACTGCCCCGGAGGGTCGTGGATACAGGCAAGTGGCGTCTGCACACCCATTTTCGTTTAGAGAGTGGTGGGCGGGACTGAGGGCCACAGCAAGCGGAGCACAGTGAACGTCCCTCACCCCAGGCACTGCACAGTTAGGGACACTGGTGGTGGTGCGCACATCCCTAACTTCCTCTTCCCTGTACAACCAAACAGGTGTCTAAAGTCCCTTTTCTTTTTCTTTCTTTCTTTCATTTTGCCTCACCCGGGTCTTCTCTCGTAGTCATTCAGCCACGGCCAAACAGCCCCAGGACCATGGATCAACTGCAGAGACGACCAGACTTCAGAAGAAGAGGACTTTAGTTTCTTTAGTTCCTGTATAGTCTTGTTTGGGTGACAATAACTTTATTGAGCCTCTGACAATTCACAAATAAAACAGAATAAGACGCCCTCATAAATAGGTCTAGCGTCACTACTTTATCCTGGAGAGAAGGGGCGGGGACTCTCCCAGCAGGGCAAACCTATCACAAGTGTGATGTTGCTTAAGGCAGTAGTAGATTAATGTGTGTAGTGATAGCCTTGAGACACTTTAGCCACTGCGTCTACATGACAGGGACCATAAAAAGTCCTATGCATTGTAATCTTATATATTTGTAGACCATTGTGACAGCGCATTTGTTTGTATCAAGTAGATGTAAGGTTGCTAAAGACCCAGTTTAAGAATGAGATACAAATAAACGGGCAGGAATGTTAAAAGTATATTGAGCAGCCTTAGACAAGGGAGTGATTCACTGCCATACAAGTATAATTATGAACAGAGATTCTTTTTAAGAATGTGTAAATATAAAAATATATACAAAATATATTACAATAAATAAACCTGTGGTGTAATTCATACAGGTACCCTGGATCTTATGAGACCAGAAGTCAATTGGTACCAGAAATACGAGCTAGTGGTCCAAAGGGTTTGAGAAAAACCATGTGTGATTTTAAAAACAACTTACGTCATCACAGTACCCAAGGGTGAGTTTAAACACCCCTATGATACTTATATACTCTGGTTATTGTAAAACCTATCAGATTAATAGTATTGCCATATATGGATCTCCAATAGGTAATGAACCCTTACAACAGAAGGCGAAGCCCAAGGGGTACTATAGAGATCTTGAAACCAAACTGCTCCATTATAAGTAAGTAGCAGAATGGGTTAAAAGTAGCTAAGGGGGTAAAATAAAAATAAGCAATGATTGAGTACAATGATGTTCCTATATAATTTACAGGTGGTTAATATCAATGGGGATACAAATTGATAAATACCCCTTGTACATAAGCACCTCAAACCCAAATGTGTGCAGGGTCCGGAAGTATACCTGCTCAAGGCATTTTGGGTGAGCATCTAGTTAATTTGGATTAACAGATAGTGTACTCAACTAGAGGATTCCATACTGGGTGAACCTCTGACTAATTATCACAATCTGTAAAGTTTAATGTTATAAAGCAATCAACGATATCAATATTCTGCACTGAACCAATTCATGAAATAGTCTGGAGATGTTTCTAATGAAGTTTTTATTTCCATTTGCTTTTAGATCAGATTATTGTTTCTAATATATTTTAAGAAACAACTGATTGTATTGAATTGGTCCTGAAGAAGGCGGAGGTAAACTAAACTAGCGGTCGAAACGCTGCATCGACACTTGTTCAATTACAACAAACAGTCAAATATTTAGTATAAAAGGTTCAGATCTTCGAAAGATCCAGTTTTATGTAATACAAACATTTTCAAATGTATGTGATATGATTTTATTCAGATATTTCTAACAAATATTTAAAACTGTATATTAAAGTATCAGGAATATAAGTGATGAATTGAAAAGATTGTTTGTCTGTGTAACAAAGTTGATTGTAATTTATAAATGTACAACTTTTAACATGTAAAAAATGTTTTGAATAAAGATCTTTTTTAGTGCACTGAGGAAATCTAGGCATTGCTTACTAATTAGATCTAGTTGAATATACTTCTATTCTTGACTGTAAAAAAGGTTTTGGTTCAGTGTACACTTCTTTGTTTATAAAGTTAGCTATTAATTAACAGCACATAAAAGATTCATTGTTTTTTAAGTGACTCCCAATGTAATCACTAGCGATGTACTAGCAAAAAGCCAAAGAACAGACAAAGGGAGAGAAAATCGAGCAGGAAAAGAGAAGAGAGTGCTGAAAGTATGAATGGACAAATATGCTGTGTAAAAAAACTGTGTGAAAAGGATGGAGGAAGGCACATCAGAAGATAAAACATGAGGTAGATTAGGAGGAAGACAGAAACCAGGATAAAAAGAAGAATAGGAGAGTAGTAGGAGTGGAGAAAAAGCTCTCAGATGAGGAGTGTCAGAAAATGAAAGGAGGTGAATATTGACAGACTGTGAGAATTCAAGAATTAAAAAAGCAAAAATAATGAATTCATAAAACAGAGATAGAGCAAAATAAAGATGGGGAGAAGACATGAGGGAAAGAAAAGTGAAACTGTATATAAAAGACAGGATGAGGTTAGACGAAAGAAGATCAAGTGAAAAGTGAAAGAAAGAATGGTGAATGAAGGCAGCGAGAATGTAATCTGCTGAGAGTGTGTTGGAGGGCGCAAATCATGAAGCAGCCTGCAGAAGGTGTTTAGGAGTACGCACCTGATCTTCATCAGATACATTCTAGAATCCAATTAAATCCCTGTAGGACCTCATGTGTTGCCTGCAGGAGGTGGCTTCCTGCACAAGCACAGGTGCAGCTGTAAGCGGACATTTGGGTTTAGTGACGTGACAATGGGAAAACAGGGGGATGCTTGCAGGACCACAGCAAGGATTCTGCTAGAGCTTGGCGAAGTACCAGCAGGGCCCTTATTGGGATCTCTGCAGTGGAGCCCCAGCAAAAGCAAGAGCAGGAGCTTGGTTGGGGGCTTGCTGGAGCTCCGTTGGGTCCCGGCAGGAGTCCAGTTAAGTCCCTGCAGGAGCTGAGTCAGATCTCTACAGAAGCTCAAATGTATTCCTGCAAAAGGACACATGGGTTACTCCATGGGTTTAGTGACGTGGCAAAAGGAGCCCATTAGGATGAACTTTTCAAAAGTTGAGAGGATTCTGAATGATCTCAGTGCAGCTCCTCCTGCTGGTGCTCTGTTGGGTCCCTGCAGATGCTCGGGTTTGTGCCTGCAGGAGCTGAGTTGGACCCTGCAAGAGCACAGAGGGTTAGTGCATGAGCTCTGTAAAGTGGCTGCAGGTGCTCCATCGGATAACTGCAGATGTTCAGTGGACTCCTGGAGGAGCTCGGTTGGGCCTGTGGATTAGGTTAGATGGATCCCCACAGGTCTGCAAGAGTTACCGCATGGGTTTAGTGAAGTAGCAATAGGATCTCATTGGGTCGCTTTAGTAGTTCCTGCATGAGCTTTGTTTTGTTTCTGCAGGAGCTAAATGGACACCAGCAGGAGATCTATTGGGAGCCTCCAGGAGCTCAGTTGTATCCCTGCAGGAGCTCAGCTGGACGCTGACCGGAGATCAGTTGCATGCCTGCACAAGTTCTGATTGGTGACAGTATGAGCTCAGTGAATTCCTTTCCTGGAACTTAGCTAGGTTCATGCAAGAGGCCAATTTAGATCTTCGGGAACTCAGCTGGACACGTGTCAAGAGCTCAGTTCGACAGCTGCACTATCTCACTTGGATCCCTGCAGGAGCTCAGTTCCTACAGATCAGTTGAATGCCTGCAAGAGCAGAGTTTGATTACTGTACAAGCTCAGTGAATTCCCTGCAGTAGCTCAGTTTTATGTCTGCAGGTGCTCAGCTGCATACCTGAAGGATCTCACTTGAATACCTGCTGGATCTCAGATGGATCCCTACTGGAGCTCTGTTTTATCCCCTGCAGGAGCTCAGTTGGGTGCCTGTTATAGCACATGGGAGTTAATTCATGAGCTAGTGAAGTGGCTGCAGGCGCTCAGTTTGCTACCGGAATTGCCTCTGTTCGAATCCTTCAGAAGTCAGTAGGGTGTGTGCAGATCAGTTGAGTACTAGAATGAGCTATAGTCGATACATGCAGGAGGCAGTAGGGTGTCTTCAGGAGCTCAGTTAGAGTCCAGAATGAGCGCTGTTCGATAGCTTCAGGAGTCAGCAGGGTATCATCAGTGCTTAATTTGAGCCGGTGGTTTCCGGTGCTCGGCACTGGCACTTAATTGCCAGCACCGGCACTTATGACAGCTGCCACATGATGGCGATGTTTGTGTAATTTAAAAATGAACGCAAAAACAGTTGTTTACTAATTCACTATACATTGTAAACATCTAATACCTACCTCTCAAACCATTCTTATAACTTTTGGGGCCTTGAACAATCTGAATTGTAACAGTTGTAGCAGTGCAATGGTTAGGAGTTGTGTAGGTACTTCCATTGACAGCGCTGACAGAGACAATGTGTGGTGCAAGCTGCCTTAGCCTCCTGACGAGGGCCCCTGGCACTTATTCTTTTACAAAGTAAGCACTGCTGTAGATCAGTTGAATACCAGAATGAGCTCTGTTCCATACCCTCAGGAGGCAGTAGGGTGTCTTCAGGAGTTCAGCTGGGATCCAGAATGAGCTCTGTATGATACCTGCAGATGCCAATAGGGTGTCTGTAGGAGATCAGTGAGACATGGAGAGGAAATCACTGCGGTACCTCTTAGACGTTAGTGGACTGCGTACTTAGGTTAATTAATTAAAGAAGCGGAGCATCATTTTCATCAGAATGATTAAAAATATCAGTTAACCTTTCAACTTCATTCAAAAGAGTGAAAGAAACTTGCTGTCGATGATATGGGCAGGCTTCATGGCAGTATTTTGACCAGGGCACACTTCCTTGAAACTGCCTTGTCGGACCATAACTCTAACCCCTCACTCTTGATTTAACAAGGACCCTCCCGTGAACCCTGACTCTGCAAGCTTATCTCAATATCCAATCCTGACATTGGTTCCCAACTAATTTATGCCTAGCTCTAAAGCTAAACTTAAGCTTCATTCTAACTATGAATTTACTCTAACCCTAATTCCAACCCTTGTGTTAAATCCATATTTTTTTAATATTGTAACGAAATAAAAGTGCAATACAGCCTACATATTAAAAATGCCTAATCCTAAAATTAGCCAAAACTCTCATCTTAACCTCAACGCAAGGACAGAATGACTGCATTGAAATGGGAAGTGGAGAAAGGATTCTTGACTGTACAACCAACGTTAGATACATACCATAAGAGCGCTTGTTTGCTGGGCTGTCTTCTTGGCACTAAATGACTGACACTATTGCAGGTTTGGGGACCATCCATGTATAGATGTCTCTTATTAATTGTCCAAAAGCATATTCCAAGTGTTACAACGCGCAGATAAGTGAATACTGCTTTGTCATTATATATACTGAACATCACTGAGAAAAAACTCGACCCTCGTCATCAAGCGCTTAACTTTTGTGCCGGATATTAGCGTCCTGCGGGTAAGTATTAAAATAACTTAACAGCACTTGATATGACTGGATACCTCTCCAGTAGCATAGGCATACCTGGGTAAGCATGCCAAGGCATTCGTCTCCCTTCACTCTACACACCACACCAACTTACACACTTCTCAGCAGAGGTAAAGTGGGCAGGGACTGTTGAGAATGACTTCCTAAGGTTTCTTTTTTGTTTTGCAAACACGTTCTTTCACTTTTTTCTAAAAAGTAATTCCTTCCTGGATAGTTAATCCTGGCCTGTACTTGCCAAAGGCTGAAGGGAAGTGGTATCTGAGCCCCACAGACATTGCTGGATGTATTTATACGCTTCTCTGCTCCACCGTCTGCAATTCCAGTAATGAGTCTTACACGGCTCTCCCAGTGCGTCTCAGCCAGATCTTCAAAAACTCTGCTGTAAGAGGACTGATGTCCCCATGCAGCTTTTTCAAGAAAGACATGTGGCATTTTATTCCTACTAATTAAGGTCCTAAAATAATTGAACACAAATAATTGTCATTTCGTGGGAAAGGGAGAGAGTTCGAGATATTCATCAAGTGGCTTAAATGCACAATGTGTAATCAAGAAACCCGGGTTCAAATCACAGCTTTACCACTGGACCAAACTGATCTACACAAATCACTTTACTTCACTATGGCTCATTTTTGAGTATCAAATCTGAGACCACTTTGAAGGACTTCAGTTCTGGCTGTGTGCTATTCAAAATCCTCTCTTACTGTGGTTTACCAGACACTAATGTTGGTGCGCATGCATCCATAGGGGACATCTATAGAGTTCACTTTACAAACTGAGACCTCTTGGGTCATTCATGACAGTGTTGCCAGGGCTTTGGGTGGGTTGCGCGTGGTACTTCGTATTTAAATTCTATCACTTCCAGTCCTGTGATACAAAATAATGTATTGAAGCGACACACTCAAGTTCAAGAAATAACCTTTTTTTAGTCTGAAAGAGCCTTCGTCATACCTGTACGTGACTTTCCCTGTATCATCTGCAAACAGAATTGCTTATGGGCGGCTCATCTCGTGTTTTGAGTCCTGGGGCCGAGCCTGACACCTGGCTCGGCTCTGACAATGACTTGCCAGTGTTTTTGCCCACCTCTAGCTCATACTGAGCAATGCCCACCTCTAGCTCATACTGAGCAATGCCAGGGGCGGTGGGTGCTAATGACGAACAGCACAGAACTCCAGCTCGCGCTATGGGCAGTACCATTTGCATGGAGGGGGCGGGGGCGGGTATGAGAATAAAGGACTAGGCGTAGAACAAAGGGACCTACTGAATTGCTCGTGCTCTGGGCTTAGCCGAATAGCGCATAGGTGTAGGAATGGCTGCTCAGTGCTCACACTTTAATAACATCTGTGAAAGGGCAAGGAGCTTTCCCCAGCCGAGGAGCTTTCCCTGCGGCGAGTTGCGCCGAGACACACTGCCTCCGTAGGAGGTCTGACGCCTCAGAACACGGTGACACAAGCGGAAGCTCGGGAACAATAGATTACTCGACTTCCACCGCCTTTTGTTCAGTAGCTCGAGCTGCTTTGAACATACAGAGACTTTGCTTCTTAAGGGGAAGCGTCTGCAGGCAGCTGATTGGTCGATTCTTTCTCTCCTTGTTCTAATTCAGTGACATCATTTCAGCGCCTCACGTACCCTCACGTCACGACGGCACACAAAAACCTATGCAAAGAGCCAAGAATGGGAACTCCGTCTGGCAGGCATGATTGCAGGGTCTGGTAAACAGTCAAACTGCCTGACACTGTACATTGCTGCTTCTAGAACACGCATATATTGTACATTGTGGTGCAGAAGCGGAAGTGATGCTTGCTTTGTGTGCATTGTTGCTTATAGATGATTATGATTCGTGTTACAGTGCATAGGCAAAGCTGATCATTGTTTGCATGTGCTATTTCTGTATTATTGATCGAATCTAATGCATATGTAAATATATCAGCTCAAGGAACTTTGCTGCTGTGGTCAATACTTAGGGGTCTATTAGGATGGCGGACAGATGGCCGCCGCCGGGCCAGCAGTGGCAACTGTCGTACCGGCGGCGGACATCCGCCCGCGATCGCAACCTTGAAAACCGCCGGTCCCATTAGCATGGCGGTGACAACCACGGCGGTGAGAATCTCCACCTGCCACTTTTCCGCCAGTAAGAGTCCGCACACATGCCTAGCGGGCAGAACTGGACCGCTACAATGATGCCGGTGCAGGGCCAGGCTCCGCTGTCCTTATGATGCTGGCGGTAGCCAGCCTTTCCGCGGCGGTGGAACCGCCATGGAAAGGCATGCGAAGAATGTCTCTGGGGGCCCATTGCAGGCCACCAATGTGTTGGGGGGTTGTGTGGGTGCACTGGGGGTACCCATGGTATCCCCCTACATGTCCCTGTACCAGGTGGCAGGCACTGTGCAGTGTCTGCCATACAGTGCAGTGACATGCATGACATACTCCTTTTCACACCGTGGTGGTGCTGCTGGCAACAGCAACCGCCGCAATGTTAATTGCCAGAATCCGACTGCCGCGGTTGGATTTCGACTGCGGAGCAGCCTAATTGGACAGGCGGTAATGCCGCGGTCCTTGCGGGCGGTCTTTTCCTGCTACCATGGCGGTTGGGGAGAATTTCCGACCGCCATCCTAATAGGCCCCTTAATGTGCAGCAAAAATAAGTGCAGGGTCAACATTTTTCTTCTGGGCCTTTAACTCCAGCTGATGAATGTCGAGCCTGCTGAATACCAAGACTGCGTCAAGTTGATTCCGTTCCACCTCGTGCCTCTCTTCCACCACCCTACACTTCCTGCCTCCTTATCTCACTCTTGTGGGTTCAGTTTCATCTCTGCTTTCTTCCTTATTTACTATTTTCCTTTCTCTCGCCTTCCTGCCCCTCCCTCTCTCTTTTCTGCTATTTTTCATTATCGGTGTTTTGAGTCAAACACCAATGATAAAAAATATCCTCTTTTCTAAAAACGAGTGACAATGCCCACCACCTGCCAACACCAGCACAAATTAAGCAGTGATCATAGTCTACTGCCAGTCTGGTACACAAAATGGTAAGGTATTTGTCTTGAGCAGAGTTGACATTCATTCTGATTTAGGCCAGAGTGATACGTTTACATTGCTGAAAACGCCTTTCAGTCTGATCCATGAACTTTGAGCAAGCTTTTTGCTGCAAAACATACAGATGCTTGGTGAACGGAAAGAAAGAATGGCCCTGGCTTACTCTTTCATGATAGGCAATAGGTAATGTATTCTTTTTCTGTATAAAGAAACTACAATTATCATTATATCATCCAAAACACATACTGAATGTTGCACTTAATAATAGCTGCCTACAAGAGGCTATATATATATTTTCCTTTCATGTGGCACGATGTTCCTGTATGCAAATGAAAGCTCACCGGCCGTGATTCCCTTTCCTACTAAAGGAGACATAATGAACTCGAAATGAAAACGGAAGCATTGAACCTACTTAAGGATTAAATTAATACTCACCTCTGTGGACTACGCATACCAGCATGCTTGTGACCCAAGTAAGCCACGCCCACTGAGGGCGGATAATTCAATAAAGATGAATTGAATGTCGAGGTGAGTCATTGATGCTTCTGTTTGAGAGCCCATGAGGAAGAGGCGTATTGGCCTTGAAACGCGTCGGGCATGGCTGTGATAAAATGGGGAACAGGTTGTTGAGCTGCTGAGAGGCCAGAAACCGAATGGGAGGAACATCGTTGAGTGACCTCTTAAGCTCAAGGGCGTTTGGCGATTAAATTATATATATATATATATATATATATATATATGTATATATATATTTTTTTATTTTTTTCACTAAAAAAACATAGGTTTCAGGCACGTTATGGTTAGAAATTTGCATTTAAAAATCTTTAGAAATTCACTGAAAGAACAATAGGTTTCAGGGACGTTATAGTTAGTTGGACATTTCACTCGTACAAAACCAGAGAAATTTGGCCGTTACAGTTAGTAGAGCTAACTATAACTGGCGCCCCAGCAATGCACTGCTGATGAAGTCACATATTACATCACTCATGACATGGTCAGTGACATCACTGATGACATCTCAAATGACATCACTTTTTCGAAGCGACAGCAGGAAACCTTCGTCGACTCCACCATATCCCTAGGTATCAACATAGACAAAGGCCTCTCCATGCATAAACACATCAGCGCCAACACCACAGGAGCCAACCATAAGCTGCATTTTCTTAGAAAACTAAAACATTTCCTCCCCGCGGCTGACCTCATACTGCGACTCAGGCACTTGTGAATACAAAACTGGACTAAGATAGCGCTACACTTGTGGGCCTCCCAAAAACCTCACTTGCACCTCTTAAGGCCACTCTTAATTCAGCAGCCAGGTTCCTCACGGGATCTAAAAAAGTGAACATATCACCACTGACCTACTTGCTCTAAATCTGCTGCTGCATGAGACCAGGATGCATCTAAAAAAATAGAGCGTTGCACTACAACACCCCTTCCTACCTGTCCCAGAAACTGACCCTTTGAGGTGAGAACAGATCCTTCAGAAGTATGAGCTCCTTACTGCTTAAACCACAAAAACCTACTATCGTTCCTCCTCTGGAGTGGCCCCTAATATCTGGAACTCTCTCCCACCTGAGATCAGATGTAACCCATCCTCATCCCTCTCCAAGAAAAAAGTTTAAAAAAATCCTATCCAACAAATTCCTCTCTCACTGAAAACTTTGCCACGCCCCTGTTCCCTGCTTGACCCGCCCCCTATTCAGTCAGGTGGCTTCCATCACTCCGTAACTTGCCTGAGTCTTGGCCCTATGCTTCACTTCACCCCCCCCATTATTCTACGCATCGCTACCTCAGGGATAACTTTGCCACTAGTTCCGCCGCCCTGCTTCCTCCCTCCTTAACTACATCAGTATTTTTATGTACACTGTTGATCTTACTGTTCTTTTTTTATTGTCTATTTGTACGGCTATCTACACTTTTATGAAACTGTGGTACTGCTACTATTCTGAATATATATCCTAGTGTTCTTATTTTTATTTTTCTCTCTCTGAACCTCGTGTTACTGATATCGTTACTACTTAGTGCTAAGTTGCCATGTGCCTCACTACCTCGGGCGACTCTATGAATCTCCTCTCCCTTTCCTGGAAACTCCCTTTTATATCTACCTCAGGATTCTCAGCGCTCATGTAACCTACGGTCTTTCAGACTCTTCTTTTATACAATTGTTGCTGGATTGGTGCTTTATATAACCTCTGTAAGTGCTGCTATTTTGTTTCCATATCCAGTTATACACCATTTGCATGTTTACCATTACTATATATATTTTATGTACCCTTTATGTATGTATCTCATGTTTATTATTGGTGTGCTTATTCTTCCCATTACTATATGTATCTCTATGCACCTGTTATGTACCTCATGCTATTATTGTTTGTGCATACTCTGTAAAACGTCCGATACCTTCGGGTCTAGTTTGTGCTATGTAAAACTCACAAATAAATAAATAGACTCACAATATATCTGTATAGGGTCCCAAGTGGAAACTAAAGTTGCACACTCATGTGTTTATTTCCACATAAACAAATGACAGACACGTTTCAGCATACTGCCATCCAAAATGTCAATGTGTCTAGCACCATTTAACCATTTTTATACTTAGTCATACCAACAAACAGAAAGGCACTAAATCAAAATAGAAGACAATCATTAGTTTGGAGCCACTGTACTTGTGAAAAATGGCGGCCATTTTAACATGTCGACATACAGGGATGAGAAGCAAGTTACAATATGGTGCATGTCTGATCATTCACTTCACAATGAGCTCCGCACCCTGGCTTCAGACAACAGATCTGTTTTACCAATGCTCTGTGACTATCAGTGAGAGTGCACCTTTCCCCACTTTTCACAGCGTGGTGTGTGATCAGCAAACCTCGCTGACAACACTACACCCTACAATAAGCTGGAAAAGAGGAGCTACTCACATGTGCCCCTGGCTACAATAAAATGGCGCCCAACTCGTGCAAGAACCCTCATGTGAGGCTTCAGTGCTTCAACTCCTGCTGCGCAATAGCATGTGAGGGTACACTCTCCCGGCTGTGCTTCTAGTGCGAAAGAGCTCGAGCTCAACAATCCAGTATCCACTGGTAAGACTGCACGTTCTTTAAAAAATGCTCATTGTTCATCCAATCCGACACCGAGAAAAGGCCTTCTCGTCCCACCTTTCTTGGAAGTCCAAACCCACTTAATCACAATGATTTAACATCCCCCTGCGCTTCGCTTACAAATTTTAATAAATTATCTTATCTACAAATAAAAATCTGCGTGGAGGGAGCCCCCCAGCCGTGCCCTTTAAGGACAGAGAGAGGACCGGAAACTTTCTTCGTTCCCCCGGGACTCGGAGAGCCAGAAGCCTTCTTCGGGACCGAACCGGGAGTTCAGCGGGTCGAACAGGTGCCAGCCCAAACCGAGGAAAAGAGGGAGCCGGACCCCTTCCGGTAAAAAGCAAGAGCCAGCCACGGCCCAGGAGGATCGTGGCTTCTAAAGTGGGGAAGCGTTATGTGCTGTGCCGAAAGAGTGGAACCTCAGCAACTGACACCCTACTCTCTGAAGGAAGAGAGTGAAGAACTCCCTAACGAACATTGAATTCCTTCTTTTGTTATTCTTTTTTTATTTTTTTATTGTTATTCTTTTTTTCTTCTAAAGATCTCGGTCAATAAAGCCCTTATTACTTAAAGGAGTCGCTTCGCCTGCACTACAGTTTTACCGGGATCACAAGCCCCAGAAGTGCCTGATAGCACGCCTGGAGGCGCTGCTGGTGACGCTGTTTGCGCCTGCCCAGGGGGGCCTACTTAACTCCTCGCGGCTCCCGCTTCACGGAACGCGCGCGGGCACCAAGGGCAGGCCCATCTGCGCCCGTTAGAGCCCGTGGGAGACCGGACTGGGCCACCCCCTTGACGCTTATAATTGGAGGACATCCGCCACGTAAGGTACTGTTGACCCTGCTTCCTGTCTGTTCCCGCCTTGTCTCCCCGTAATATATGGCGAAACGGGCTAAGCGGAAGGATATGCAATCAGGCGGAGAGGGACTTGTGGGAACTTTAGATGCTTTCTTAACTCGAGCGGAGTCAGTGTTGACGCATGGAATCCTCCTAACCGAAAAAAGATTATCACTGGATACTATCGTGACCCATAAGAGGTCATCGTTGGGAGGGCTGAGTGGGGCTAAATCACCCGCTAGTATTACGCCTGACATAGAGCTCGTGCCCGCAGAAAGGAGGTGAAGTGGAGAAGGCACGGGAGAGGGGGAAGAGGGGCAAGAAGAGGCAGGCATAAGGAATATTACTGGGAGCACGTGTCAGCAAAATGTTGAAACAGGGCCCGGGAAACACAGTACTGGTAATAGGGAAAAGACGACTACAGTTAGTATTAACCCTTCTCTGGTCGAGTCCAGCAAGGACTCAGTCCCCCTGATAACCTTGGACCCAATTCCAGCTTGTGGTTGAGAGGAAAGAGAAGCTCATACTAGATCAAGCAAGACACAGAGGGCTAGCCTAATTAACCCCGGTGCCACTCAAACCCCTTTAGCAACAAACGATCCAATGGCTAAATGCACAAGGGGAAGAGCCGTTCATAAGCCTAAGCAGAAGACCAGAGCGAGGAAGTAACCATCTAGAGTAAATACCCTTGCCCAGTCAGTGGAGGTAGAAAACCCTTGCATAGAGGAAGACCTGCAGCTCCTGCGAGTCTGTGATTGTGAGAATGACCAGTGGTCCAGATTAGAAACATTGATGGCCATTATGTTAGAGCCTTTAGTGAACAAGTTAAATATAATCGAGGAGAAACTACGATGCATTCAATCTAGAAAAGATTCGCACACGGGGTGGAGTCTTTCAATCCAACAGGTGAGTACAGAACCAGCTATTCCCGACATCCCCATACTCCAGGGCCTTGGATTACACAATAGGTATAAAACGTTCGGGGAAAGGCAGGTTGCAGGGGGACACAAATGTACTGATTGTTCACAGGGAGGGGCCATACAGAGGGGGAATGATAAAGACATAACAGATCTCCCGATCACTTGAGTTGCAGACATAAGAGGGACGGAGTCACACACTCCTAATTTAGAGTTAACTATAGAAAACAGGGCTACTGTAAATTACCGACAACAGAATAGACAGGGGGCTCCAGAGAACAACCAGAGGGAAGCACTTCAAGTTATTAATCTCCCCCAGCCTGTACCCCGTACACTGTGGTTCTAACAGGTGTGCCAGTTCACACACTTAAGCACGAAGAGACCACCGAGCAGCTAATTAACAAGGTGGCTCACTGGCTGTGCAAATTCGCTAGATTCCATAGGGAAGATTACCGGCATATTCTCATGGTCCGCAGGGTCTCATGGATAGGTAGGTCTCAAAAAGCTTATGAAGGGGATTGTTTAATTGTCACCCTAAGATACCCGGGGTTGGTGCACGGGATTCTATCAAATACAGCTAGGTTATTTGATTTAAGGACCAACATCAAACCCATGCCATTAGGGTTCTTTTATAGACCAGTGCTAGGATCTACCGGTGTTAATGCAAGGGATAGCAACACACAAGGCACAAGCGGGAACCCTTGGGGAAGGACAATGGAGCTATCTAACGCTTTTACACCATTAGGGGATCTAAATGATTTAGACTGACTGACGGCCAGTAAGGGTGAGGATAGTCTACCTGAAACCCCTATACCCCTATCCATGATTAGGGACTCGCGTGTAGAGCCAACAGAAGTCCCACATATGGTCCGTAGGGACCTGCACGAGACAGACCAGATGAGGATGGGCCTAGTCGATCTTGGTAGCAAAGATAGTGGTCCCCCTGAATCAGAGGTGGACACTGGTCCCGATCATATAAAGATCATTTCCTGGAATATAGCCGGGTTGGCAAGCAAGCTTGGGGTGCCCCAATGGCTTAAATTTGTAAAGGGCTTTGATATAATATGCCTACAGGAAACATGGGCAACGGAGAATAATTTTTTTTATAGAAGGGTATAAATCCTTCTTTCGCCCGGCGGTTAAAGCAAGAGCAGGGCGGGCAATAGGAGGCTTCTCAGTGTTTGTTGCCCTGAAGTTACGCGGCAGCTGGAATGAGCTGGCGTGTGACTCCAAGAATATACAAGGGTTGTCCTTTAGATCGAAAGGACTTAGGGTCACCTTAATAAATTTTTATAATGAACCCAGTCATTTGCTCAGGGTCCAAACAGTCTAGCAGAGTTAAACAGCTGGTTGGAGCATAACACAACGAATCTAAGTGCTACCTCGCAAACGATCCTAGTGGGCGACTTTAACTGCCATATGTGCCCTCATCTAAAGGTGGCTAATGGTAATTGGCTAGCATGTCCCCTTACTAAAGGAACACATGTGGAACACACGGAAACGGGAAAGGTGCTAACAAGTATTTTATACGCTTTTGGGTTAACTCACACAATGGATATGACCACTAACAAGGTTAGTCGTGTTGCACCCCCTACATATAAAGGCAGAGGGTGCCACTCAGTGATTGATTACATATTGATTACATATTTAGGAAGCACCTCAAAACATTCTTGTTCTAATTTCCTTTGTGTCACTGTCCTCTTAGCTCGCGCCGGGACACTCCTAGGAGTAGCTGTGCGCGCTATAAAATCACAATAACATAACATAACATATTTAGATCTCACACATTAGACAGTAGTATAATAAAATTCACTATCGGACATAGTGCGTTTAGTGATCACAATCCCCTAACATTAGAAATTCAGTGTCATAATCCATCACGGGGCAGTCAGATGGAGAGGGACAGACTGAGACCTGTGGACCAGGGTAGGAGGCTTAGATGGGCCTAGGTAGACGCAGCAGAATTTAACGCTGTTTTATTTAAAAATGGGGCTAAAGACTTTAGTGACTGCTTAAACCTGGAGGTAAGAGGGGCAGATCTGATGGAGGCTTTTTTTAATATCACGACAAGGGTCAGTAACATGTTGAAGTCAACCACATCGAGACGCATAACGGACAGTCTGCGGTGGTTTGACAGTCACTGTTCGCTGGCCCTGAGGAAATTGAAGGGGGTACTCAAGCAGAAGCCTAGGGACAGGGAATGGGAGCGCGCATGTCGAGCATCCTATAAGCAAGCGGTAAAAAATCGCAAAGGCCAGTTGCAGCGTTTAGCATGGGAGGAGCTTGTGGATGCAGCCCAGTTGAAGGACTCCGCACGGTTCTGGAGGACCATCAACAGCCCTTGTTTCTCAGACCGAATAAATCTGTGCTAAGTGCGAATATTCTCCCTGAACATTGGAGGCAGTATTTTCAAGGCCTGTATAACCATACCATACACACACAGGAGGAACCCCAACCAACAGTTTGTTTAGTCAGCAGTGGACCGGTCTCTTTTTCTTTAGCAGAAGTAAGGGCGGGAATAGATGGCCTTACTAGACATAAGGCTCCAGGACCAGACGGGATCCCGCCTGACCTCTTTAAATGCAATCCAGAGGTATGGGTGCCCCTACTGACAAGGGTGCTAATTGCAGCAATAAGTTCCTCTATGCCAGGCTCATGGTCGTCTGCAATCATTGTGCCCATTTTTAAGAAAGGGGACAGGGACAATCCGCAATGTTACCGCCCAATATCTCTGATTGATGTATCAGCAAGGGTTCTGGGTGGGTGATTCTAAATAGGCTGATGTACTGGGCTGAATCCACTAATATAATCACTGACGTTCAATATGGGTTCCGCCCCGGTAAATCCACGGTAGCGCAATGTTTGAATCTTTACCTCATCACGGCCAAATATATATAATTAGCGAAGGAGAGGGTCTTCTATCTAGCGTTTATGGACCTCACGGCGGCATTTGACCGCGTGAACCGGAGAAAACTGTGGTCCCTGATGGCCAGTCAGGGTGTAGATATAGCTATAATTAACATCCTGCAGTCCCTGCACCATAATTCCTCCGCCGCGGTAAGGTACACTCAGGAGGGGGATATTACAGAAAAAATTGTATGCTCCAGCGGGGTCAGACAGGGGTGCATATTGGCACTTTTCTTGTTTACGTTGTATATCAACGGGTTGGATGCCACCCTGTGCGATATTAAGACAGATGTGCCGAGGATAGGGGAAAGAGCAGTTCCTGTTCTGCTTTATTCAGATGACGCTGTGTTACTAGCCCATACCCCCCATGGGTTGCAGTTGCTAATCGATGGCTTTGTGAGATTTATGGAGAGTCTGGATATGTCCCCGGACCTCACAAAATCATATGTGATGGAAATGGGGAACAAGAAAGGGAAATCATACAATTTTTCTATTGGGACACACATACTAGGTAAAGTTCCAGCATTTTCCAATTTAGGTATAATATTCGACGGCCGATTAAACTTTAAGCATCTACTCGATAATAAAGCCCTGTCCCTGATTAAATCTACAGGTGCAATTATGAACTATGGACAAAGACTAGGGGTTTGGACTCCGGACGTGATTTTAAAATTGTATAATTCAATCTGCTGTGCCAAGGTTTTGTACGGACGTGAAGCCTGGGGATTTGTAAAGCTTAACAATCTACAAAGGGAGGAAAATAATTACATGAGGCGCTTGTTGAGGATACCGAGCAGTACCCCTGCCTTTATAGCGCACGAAGAACTGGGGGCCGGGTACATCTCGGATACCATAGCAGTTAAACCCCTAGCATTCTGGTTGAAAATTTGGCTAAGTGAAGAGCTTGGACTGACAAGGATGGTGGTCCAGGATTGCCTCACGCTGGACCATGCTATGAAAATCCCTTGGTTAAAATATGTGAGGGATGGTTTTCATAACTTGGGTCGCTCAGCCCTGTTCTGCGATATAGACACTATAAGCCAGAAAGACAAGACGGACATTAAAACACTGTATTTAAAGTTTAGTCAGTCTCAACGGGAGACTACCGAATTAGGAAAGGAGTCTGTCAGAAATGATATTCTAGTGAAGTCTACCCCGACTATAGCACCTTATTTAATCCTTCTGACCAGTTCTCATGAGAGGTTTTTAATAACTCGTTTAAGATTAAATCTGATAGACCAAATCCTGGGCTCTCCAGGGGGTTTTATGAGAAATGTAGAAAACCTGTCTCCACAGGATACCTCTCATTTTCTTTTTATCTGCTCATATTATACTTATCCAAGGAGAAGGTTTTTAAAGACTTTACTCAGGAATACTGGCATTAAGCAGATCTGTGTTGCCTTGTTATTTCTAAAAATGTCCTCAGATGTTCTTACCCTCCATTGTGTTGTAAATTTTTTAAGGATTGCATTTAAATTAAGAACCTCAAGAGGGATTTATAATAATTAGAATTGAGTGTGTTGTCACTTCTGATCATTGATAATTTTTACGGTGTTTTTAGAGTTTTTAGAGCTTTTAATCTAGGAGGTGGACTATAATGTTAGTGGAGATATCAATATAGGGAAGAAATTTTGATATGTTTAATTCTGTTTTAACATTGTGAATGCTTTTATGATTTATCTCAAATCGAATAAAGAACTATAATAATAATAATAATACAAATTAAAATAACAAAATGCGCTTCTGAAAATTAGAAGCACATAGACATTCTGAATATCCACAATCTAAAATTGGACTAAGAAATACTGGAAAGACATACAATCTTAATACTTGGAAAAGGTTAACAACAGAACATGAAAGGTACTTAGCTCTCTAATGGAGCAGCATTTAAAAGACGATGAGTGTTCTGTGTTGAGACTATTTATGATCTACAGTGTTCTAGATTGTTTTATTCTTTGAAAGTTCTTTAAAGTTTTATTCTTTGAAAGTTCTTTAAAGTTGCTGCAGGAGGGGCATTAAAAGATGTATGCATAATGGTAGCCTCTGGTCTTGAATTGAAATCAGGAACTGTCTACTTAGACCACCAGAGCATTAAAATTGTGTTTTTGGGGATAAAAGCTGTTATTAAAATGTTAAAAGAGGAGTATAGTAAAATAGGCCAGCAGGGTGAGCACCTACCACAGTGATCTGTGTTTTACCTGTGAATCACAGGCCTGAACCCTGGCAGAGATAACTCATTTTATGAGGTTGATACACTGTGCAATGTATAATGTGAAATGAAATTAAATTATACTGTTGGTGTTTAAGGCAATTCGATTTTTATGATATGGCACATACAGTTTTTCTTTTTTACTGCACCTTATTGTTGTCACCCTTTCTGCTCATTATTGACAAGTTTGGTTTCCGTTCTTCTGAGGTTCAGCACTGTCCACAAGAAATGGGTTAAGTTTTTGTCATTGGCTTTATATTTATTTTCGGTGCTTTAACTTCTGTTTTCCTGCCAGACGTCAGTTTGGAAAACATTGCTGAACACACCCATGCCGTGCCGCACTCATAGACCCTGGGGTGATGATTGTGTGGCAAGAAAAGAAAAATCATTCACCATAATGCAACACATTTTGTGTGGCAAGAAAAGAAAAATCATTCACCATAATGCAACACATTTTGTGATAGTATCCTTACTTCATTATTTTGGCATGTTTACACTTGCTAGCATTGTCTAGGCATAGGTTTCACATCATTAGTACCAGTTTAACACCCAAACACAGCAATAAGCATCAGAAAGATGGCCAGTAAAATTTAGCAAATCTAATTTTTTCCAGTCTGCAGACTATGCAGCAGGTGATGTGTTATGTGTCAAATGCAGCAAATTAGAGGATCTTTTAGTAGGGAGAATGGAGGAACTGGCAAGGTTTGACTCGTTCGGCAAACCTGGAATTCTCAAAATATGTTATGAGTGTTCCTTTACAAATGCTTGCAAAAGCTGTTGACTTTTGGCTGACGTATTAAAGAAACTGTGCTGGAAAATTTACAATGTTTTCACATTTTAAAACAAAATCTAAAGGAAGCCCTCCCCCAAGTCTACTTTGCAACAGTAATGTTCCCCCTCGGTCCTTGAAATGTTCAGGCAAACTCATGGTTTGCTCCTATGCCCCATCACTTTCAAAGTTCACCAGCCACCACTGAAATTGACATTATAGTTAAGTTTGGTAACAAGATCTTAGTTTATGCTTAAAAAAACAAAAACAGAAGTTCACTGAAAAAACAATGTTTAAAGTGGCGCCATAGTTATGTGCTGAAATAAGATAAAAAATAATGTTAAAAATAAAAAACTGAAATTCACAAGTTATAGTTTACTGAACTAACTATAACCTGCAACCCCACCGTTCACTGGCCTTTGGCTAAACCCTTTACCCGCCCACACGCAAATGGCCAACCCTACTTCTTGTCACTTTAAAAAAAAAA
This sequence comes from Triturus cristatus, assembly GCF_964204655.1. Lineage (NCBI taxonomy): Eukaryota > Metazoa > Chordata > Amphibia > Caudata > Salamandridae > Triturus > Triturus cristatus. The sequence continues at coordinate 311,103,781 of NC_140595.1, forward strand.
ATTAACAGGTAATAAGTGGTGTAAAATGTGAGGTCATAAGCGGGGCATAGAGGGGTCACAAGTTATAGTATAAGATGTAAACCTACACTGGACTCGCGCAGGACCCTCTCATTAGCTCTATGGAACTTCCTGGAGTACCGCGGTACCTAGGGGAAGTAAAACATTTGTTTATAAAGCACTTATGTTGAGCACTCACAAGACACTGCTGTTAGTTATCAATAAAAGAGTGTAACTTACATTAAAAAAATCTCAGAAATGTATTTAAGGCCCAATAAATAGACTGACTTTATACTTAGATAATCCCCTCATAACCTACGTAATAGAAATACTGTGAAATTCAGTGAAAAACAAAGGTTAAAGTAATGTTGCAGGTAAGAAAGATAATAATATCTTACTTTAGGCTAAAAAAAGAACCTTAGAGATTAACTGGGAAAAACAAAGGTTAAAATGATGTTGCAGTTGGTTATGAAAACATGAGCTCAACTTAATTTTTTTTAAAAACCGTGAAATTCACTAAAAATAAATAAATTTGAAGGGACATTATAGTTAGTAACAAAGTGTCACAAAATGTAACATTTTAAAAACAACAAAAAACTGAAATTCACCAGTGATAGTTCGCCGAGCTAACTATAACTTTTACCCCTGCCATGCACTGCTTATTACCTCAGATATTACGTCGCTCATGATATGGTCAATGACTTTATTAATAACATCACTAATGACATTTCATATTACATCATTGATGAAATCACTGATAACATCATCTAACATACTGCTTTTCAAATTACTCTATAAACCACTGCATTATTTTGGAGAAGAAAGTAACTATTGAATGGCCTACAATTATGTAATGCCTAAATTGACTGTACATAGGTATATACATGTACAAAACACATTTGTGTAGTCCTGGAGATAAATCTGATTCACTGTAGTGAAAGTTAAATGATACACAATTTAAGTACCAGTAAAGATTTTAGTTTAAATGGTACTTCGTTTAAACAAGGTAAAGATTGTACACATTTAGTGTGAGTTGTTGATATATGTTTCAAACAAACTGTAGCTTGTCCTGAAATGTCGGAAAAATAAAACCTTTTCTTTACAATAGGTACTCACCTATTGTAAAGGTGAGTACCTATTGTAATAAACATGATGATGTGAAAGACTTGTCATGTAGAGCAACAAAATGAATTCTATACAGACTAGATTTATTACAGGCAGACATTTCTTTACAGAAGTTCAGAAAAAATCTAAGACATTATACAATGTTGAAAAATATATTATATGTGGAAATACATCAAGTCACAGTGTGGTTGTAAGCGTTTTTCTAATGATATATGCTATTCTCCTAATTTCGCAATATATGTTAAATATATTTAGAAAACTGTGGCCAGTTGTGCATAGAAAATACTTGACTTGTGTATACTCTTTAATGACTAATAGATTGATATGAACTTCTTACCTTATAATAATACTTTCTCTGATAAGATATTTACCAAATCCAGCTCCTTAAAATAATTACTAAACCTTCTTTTAAACAGTATTCGTAGTTCAATAAATTAGTCATCACATTATTATTTACAAATTGATTGAGGTTATTATGCAGGCGAATAGCAGGAAATAATCATACTATCTCCTAAATATGAATGAATACAAAATGGGCATCATGTTCAGCATATTGCAAAAGATTACACCCTTTACCAGTGAAGAGGTTACAGAAAATGTTTCCAATATGGAAGATAGATAGCAAACTGTAATTTTCATGGTATGATGTTGTATGTAAAGACTTTAATTATGTAATTTGAGGTGTCATCAACGATGTCATCAATGATGTCATTGAACATGCCATGAGTGATGTGTCTGGGACTTCGAAAAGTATTATTTAGCGGCGCAGCTCCAGGCCTTCACCCAGGAGATCGCCCGGGAGTTCCGGGGCCCCGAAGAAAAGAGGGGAACGGGCATGGCCAGGCATGTTCTCTCCTTCATAGCGATGAGACAACGGTTGGCCTTGCAGGACTTGTCAATGGAGGAGCGGACTGTTCGCCTGTGCTGGAACCGAGCTCACGCCCGGGGCCACCTGCGAACACCGTACGCGCCCGAAATACCGCTGGGGATGCTAACGGCTCTGCCCCATGGGGGTGATTGGTCGCGGCTGGCGACCTGGGAGGACGCCGGTCTACAGCTGATCGGTGATCTATACGAGGACGGGTCGCTCTTGCCCTTCCAGGAGCTCATTGATCGCTTCGGGATTCCCCGCGGCGACTTTTTGCTGCACTCGGCCCTTGTTCGAGCGATCCAGGCGCACTGGAGATGCGGGCAGGAGGAACCTCCTTTATCCCCGGTATGCCAATACGTGATGATGTCTGCGGGCACGGTAAAGGCGGTCACTTGCCTTTACGGCAGACTGATCAATGAGGGGCTGGCTCCCCTCACCACTTTGAGAAACCGCTGGGAGGAGGACATTGGCAAGGAGATCCCGGAGACGACCTGGGCCCAGCTGGTGCGGAGGGCCTGGAAGGGCACACGCCACGCCCGCTTTCAATTGGTCCACTACTACGTGCTCCATAGAGCTTATTTGACCCCGGTGAAAATCAGGCGATATTTTAATACGACTTCGGCGGAATGCCCCAGGTGCCCGGCCCAGGAGGCGGACCTTCTCCACATGCTGTGGGCCTGCCCGGGATTGTCATCCTACTGGGAAGAAGTGGGGAAGACCCTGGAGGAGACGACGGGGAGATCCTTATCGTTTGACGCGGCGGTGGGTCTCCTGCACTGGTTCCCTCATACCCCCAAGAATAAAATATCTAGCAAGTTCATTGATCTGGGGCTGCTCCTTGCTAAACGAGAGGTGACCAGGAACTGGAAGGCACGAGCTGGCCCGATGGGAAGCCGGTGGCACAGCGAACTTTTGAAGTGGGCGGCGGGGGAGAGTACGCTCAGATACCAGCTAGCTTGGAGGCAGCGTAATGAGAAGGCACAGGAGGCAGCGCTGGAATGGGAGATGTTAGTGCAGGCCCTTAGGGATTATTGCGCCCCCTGCGACTCTGAACGTGAGGAAGAGGCTCGCCCCGAGTCCCGATAGACGATTGCACTTTTCAGCTCTATTGCTTTCCCCGTGGGTCCTTTCGCAGATCCTGTTGCGGTTGGTGCCGCGCGCTGATGGCAGGGGGGGGGGGGGGGAGGGTTTTCCTGGGTTTTGGGTGTTTTAAGGGTGGGGTGTTCTTTTGGGTTTATAGGCTTGTTTGGAAAAGCAGATGACGGACAGCGGGTCCTCTGGGCCAGCCTCGACATCCTCCTGAGCCCCCATTGAATTTCGCCGCCCGACCCTAGGGTTGTGGGCTGAATGGCTGTGTAAGTAACTTACGGTGGGGGGACGGAGGGTTGTATCTCATTGATCGGGCTCGATATATAATGTTGGCCGATTATGCAACGATTTACTGATTCCTGCAATAAAAATAATTTTAAAATAAAAAAATGAGTGATGTGTCTGGGCATAAGCCAGATCACAAGCGGTGCACGGTGGGGCACACGTTATAGGTAGCTCTCTAAACTGTAAAACTGTCAAATGTCAGTGGTTTTTTGGGGTTTAAAATGTTACATTATGTGTGACTTTGTTACCTAACTTTAAGGTACCTTTGGCCTTTGTTTTTTTGTGTGGATTTCACAGTTTTGTTAACATAAGCTACATTTGTGTCTTCATATCCAACTATAACAACATGTTAATCTTTGTTTTTTCAGTGAATTGTGTGTGCGTAAGCTGCAAGGAGTTTTATCCATGACTCAAAGTATGCCCCCTAGGGGTTATCTTCAGGAAACACCACTGTCTGTGTGACAAGTGCATTAGCTAACTCAGCTACAGTACTACAACCTGAGAGTTGTTGGATACACAAAGATCTCCGCAGCAGATACCTTAACCCCTAAGCCATCTTTCCATCACATTAATTTAACCAGCAAATGTACCTTATAAGATAGTTCAGTGGTTAATGTTCCTACTGTGGTAGTATCAGTGCCACTTGAAAGCTGCTCTTTCAGATCTTATGGCCAAATAAGCCTTTCATTCCTCTACGTTTATTAAAAAAAAAAAAAACATTTAATTGCTTGCTGATACCTTCTATTTTTTTTTCTTTGTTACAGTTGCAGCCTAGTGCTTATGCAGAAGGTGGACTGGAGCATGTGTAGTACTCTTATACTGGTAAGTGTTGCACTGGTAGCAGGGAAGGTGGCACTAGTGACAGACAATGTTGCAATAGCCCTGAAACGGCCTCTGCACCGATAGACTTTTTTTCACTAATCGGTCTGTGCAAAGCTCATTTTTAGGTCTCGCCTGACCCAGCGCATGCGCTGGTCTGGCGAGACATATTGAGAGGGCTCCAAAAAGTGCTACCAGGCCAGCCTAGAGCTATAGTGCATGTGCGTGGGAGCGCGAGCAACGCTTCACCGTGATTACTTTCACTTTTGCGGCCGCACGGCCGCTTGGCATAGCCAATAGGTCTCGCTTTTGGGACCTTATAAGTATTTAGTTATGCAACTGTTGCATGGCTAAACACTTATAAGGTCCCAAAGGCGAGACCTATTGGCTATGCCAATGCTTGTTACACTTGTAGTCAGTGCAAATGTCACCGCAAAATGGTTCGACAAAAGTGCATAGTTACGTCAACAAGTTCTGTATGTAGTCCTTTTCCGCACCGTTAAGCAAAGCGCTTCATCACCTCTTCAAGAGCAAAGGGCGCTATAATAATGCAATTACAGTACAGTGTTGTCACATTGCCTTCAATGACATTTTAGTTCCAGTCTAAAATAATGTGATTCAAAATACTTCATTTATTTTTTTCTGCATTTTATTGAGTTTTTTACAACACGAACTTGACCCGAGGGTCTCAGAGTGCTTCACATAGTTAGCATAAGGGCCATTACATGAGATACATTTGGAGTAGATACAAATACAAGGTGACAGTATGTAAACTAAGTATAGGAAAGACATGTGGCTATGGTTGCAGATGTAGTTTTTATGCAAATACGAAGGCATAAGGATATTGTTCCCAATGCAGTTTTGAGGTAGATACGGTAATTATATAAATAGCGCAATGTAGATCACAGCGTTAATTGCATGAGTTTACAGGTCAAAGTACTCCTTGGCATTTCCGAGTACAGTAAATAAAGCCATTTTTCTGTGGCCTCACCAGTCAACATATAAGTACATAATAGCAATTATAATGGACAATAAGGAACACCAAGGTACTGACTGAGGAAGCTAAGGTAGGGTCTCGAGACGGCGGGGGCATGTGAATCCCTCTGTGCCAGGTTTACAGTTAGGTGTTAATCCAGGCGTTCTAGTAAACGGCTCTTGCTCATTAGTTCAGGGAGTTCATAGTAACACGCGCCGGCCAGCCACCAGTCCTATTTAGAGAATCCAACGCCGTGATTTCCAGATACCTTTGGCTTTAACAAGACAAGTGTACTGAGTAAGCCGCGTGCCAGAGCTCTGCCCGCCCCGCCGGGGAAATCCATGAGGGGGCGTGGCCGACGGTGACGTCACGTCGAGGAGCTGCCCGGGACGTACATAAGAAGCAGAGGAGCAGGCACTAGAGCAGAACAACTCTCTCCGGGAAGGATAACAGGTGTCACTGGAGCAGCGTCACATCCGCGCCTAGGACTCGCTGCTTGCACGAGCTCTGCAGGTTGAGATCGCTTGTAGGAACCGGCTGAGGAAGGACCAGAGGTGAGTTTAAAGGATGCACGTGCGCTTGCACGGATAGGACAGTCGGATGCTCAACATATCTCCGAGGTGGCTTCGCCGTCCGCGGAAGTGAACGAATATGTTTTCGATATGCATAATTAAGGCCAGGCTTTTCTGATGAAGCGCTCATTTAATAATAACCAGATCTGAGGAGAAAATGTGATTTGTACAAGGTCACACAATGCTGACAGAGGGAAGACGAGATGAGGAGTCGGATCTTTCGGTCCAAGAGTAAACGATTTGTATTGAGGACTTTTACCATCCTCCTTAAAGTGCCCTAACATGTTTCTCGTGGCAGTTGTGAGGGATTGCGTAAAGTCTCCAACTTGGCTCTTCGAAGATGTGCGTAAACAGCACATCAAATTGAATGTGTATATTCCTTTTAATTTGGAATGCAACACTGATCAATAGCTGTCGTCCACGGATTCCCAGTGTTGTCAGCTTGTGGGACTCAGCTGGTTCATTTGCCCAGGATCACAAAACGTGTTCAAATGAGGAGAGATTATACGTCAAACCTTCTGGCACTCTAGTGCACACTTTGGCCACTAGCATAAACGTTTAAAACAATAATAATGTAACAGATTTTTTCATAAACAGTACTTTTCGTGATGCGATGTCTGGGAGCTTTGGCTCGCTAGTGAGTGGGTTGCGGGGGTGGGTAAGTGGGGATGCCCCGTGCGCAGTGTATGCGTTGATCCTACGCCCTCGGGTTCAGTATGGAACCTCCCCTCGGGTTCAGTATGGATTAATGAAGTGAGATAGCCGGGCTCCTACGGTGGCCGCCCAGCCAGTTCTAAGGGGGTTTCCCTCAGAAGTGCTCTGGGAAACCCAAGCAGCTGGTCGGAGAGTCCATGAGCCGCGCGCCGTCCTGCCCTGACCGGTGTGGCAGCTCTCGCTTCTAATCTCAGGTTTAGGACCTTCTCTGGTCAAACTCCCTGGCATTTCCGAGTACAGTAAATAAAGCCATTTTTCTGTGGCCTCACCAGTCAGTATTCATGAGATACGTCGTATTCGTATATATTTCGCACAGTACTATTCCTATCGCCCGTCTATGATGCTCAAACTTAGCAATAAAATCGCTGCTCCCTTTCTGTGTTCAGTAAGATAGGGTACAGGAACCTTATGCCAGCCTCTGTGGGGTGACTAGGCAGTCGCGCGGCACCGTGCAGGGCGCTGGCACACTTTAAAACACTCGCAGTCCGCTTTTGTGGCTCGAGGTGAACCCCGCCCCTACCCCTCCGAGTTTGACACTGGTACTCTATGTGTTTACAAGGGAATCAGCCGAGGTCAGCGAGTCTAGACCGAGGAACAGCAGCCTCATGGGCAGGGTCTGCGTTTCCCTCTCGTGCCAGCCATCCGTCCCGCGCACGTCGACGTAAGGCAGGGAGACACAATCATGTCCACCCATTAGAGGCGTTGAGTAGAAGCAGCCCAGCTCTGAGGAGGGTTCCATAAATATGTATTTGCTCTGGATGACGGAGCGGAATTGGGCGGTTGCAAAAAGCACAGTCTTTATATGCTTGTACTAGTAATCCATCTGGATCCCCTAGTATCTGTATGTTTAACATTTAGATTCTGAGTCCAGAGGTGTGCACAGATATTTGTATATCCCTTTCCAAGCAGCCAGGTTAGGTCGGAGGTACTTCAAGTGGGCAGTTGTATGTGCGCTTACCCGGAAGTAGAATTCTTTTTATTGCTTGGGAGGGATGCACAAAGAATTTGACCATTTTTGGACTTAAAAATAATTCTTGACCAGACCAATTACTTCAAATTGTACAGTTTTTAAGCTGCTCTTAAAATTACATGTTGGCCCCCTTATACGTTCCCTCGGTTGAGCAGATAGGGAAACGGGTTTGGGAAGATGAAATGATTTGCCTTATATCACACACTCTGGTCAAGTGGGGAAGCTAGGAGAAGGCCCTTTTGTCTCCACACTTGAACGTTTAGCCAATGTTGTATTTTATTTCCCCCTGCAGCCTAATAAATGACACTGAACAGAAGCAGCAAGCTGAAGAACATTGACAAGCGCCGTGGCAGCATGCCCTTGTCCGTCCACCAGCAGCTCCACCGGCGGAGCATGCCTGTTGATGAGAAGGAGCTGCAGGCCACCAGCCCTAACAGCCCGTCCAACCTGGTACGATGCACCTCCTACAATCCGGAAGAGGAGCAACGGGAGAGCTGGGCCTCGGGCTCCTCGGACTCCGTCATCTCCTCCAGCAGCGACTCTGAGGACCCCGTCTACAAAGTGATCCTCCTTGGCGAGCATGGTGTGGGCAAGTCCTACCTGGCCAGGATCTTTGGTGGAATCGAGGACTCCCACGACATAGAAGAGGCTGGTAAGGATCACTGTTAATCGTAAAATAATTTGTCTGTTTGCTCCTAGGTCAACAACTTATCCAGTAGATTTATCTAGTTGAACCTAAATTTACACACATTTTCATAAGATCTGGGGCTAGAAGATGTGCTCCTGCTCAAAAGTTTATATTTTATATACATATTATCCAAGTATATATTTTATATACATATTATCCAGGTTAAAACTCCACTAATGATTATGAGGGAGCATATATTTTGATATGGGGCCACCACAAAACCCCACCGTTTTATTAAATGGAAAAACGCGTGTGTCAATGGGTTTGTAATTGTTTTTGGTCTTTCAGTCACTAGTTTTCCCCGATCTGCATTTTTTTTCAATACTAGACCCACATTATATTCCTTCACTTTAGGTGCATATAGGAGCCAATGTTTTTTTCCGATACTGTCTTTTTATATACAAAGCACTTGCACCAAAGTCCTGTTGTGTTTTAGAAAAACAGTATGCACTTAAGTTTACCTTTCTTGGGGTTAAACAGCTGAACGCGTCTGATATAGCATTGATATCTTAATCTGTGCTACATCTTAGTGTACCATCTGTTATACACATGTACACGATATAGTTTATATACACCATACAGTAAGCGCCATGGGGTGGTCTTAGGGCTGCAAAGGCACTCCACAATTAGCTTTATCATAATGTAACAAATGTAGTTTCCACATTTATAACATCAAAGATATACCTGTGTCTGAATTGATCACAAAGATCTGATTTTGAGTTTAACATCAATTAGAAAGGACTTAAACATTATGGAGTAGTTTTATTTTTTTTAATCGAGTGTGAATAGTATTATTACTTTGCTTTCACAACAAGGTTGTCTTGTCTTTGCTGCAGTGTGGATTGTAAATGCAGGAATACTGACTTGGGTTTACCTTTCTCCTCCAGGGAACACATACGACAGGTCGGTGGTGGTGGATGGCGAGGAAGCGTGCCTTCTTGTGTTCGACATATGGGAGCAGGTATGTTGTGTTCTGTCTGCAGTTCTTTAAGGCTTCGCTTGCGTTGGTAGGAAGATGTGTAGCTGAATCAGCAAAGGTCTGGGCACGTCCCATAATGCTTTTTTTGAGCTTGCCATAGCATTCAATAATTGGCATTATCTGTTTCCAAGCATTCCACATTGTAAAAAATAAGGAAACCGAGGTCTCTGGGGAAGGGTGGAAAGGATAATAATTTGCAAAGGATCACAAGCATTTACTTAAGTGGGGAAGCCAAGATTAGATGTCAGATCCCTATAACCTTCATTCCCTTCCAATGGACAAACCTAATGCCCCTGCTTCCACTCTCCTTACCAGAGCATTGGATTCTGCATTATAATTCCTACAGGACGCTGCATCGCGTGGAGGGACCTTTAGATAGCAGGCAGCAACTTGTAACGTGCAGTGAATGTCTGTCTAGAAGGCACTGCAGAGATCTTTATTTGCTATAAAAAAAATTCTGTGCCGGCAGGAGCAAACAACAAACCTGTCGAAGGGGTAAAAAACTCCATGATTTGCACTTTGTGCTATGTCTTCTACACATGGCTCCTTCTTCACAATGCCATACTTACTAGTGGGGGGGGTGCTGTTTAACTCCAGCCTGATCACAATGTATTTTTAGGCTGTGTTTCGTGCCCTGCATTTCTACCAGCACTTTGCGCATTTGAATGAGAATTTTCAACATGTCAATAAATAGCCTCCGTGATAGCTATCACTTGAAATGACTAATATCAGTAGTCGTGGGATAGCAGCACGGTCTTTCGCAAACAGACCCTATCACTGCCTTTTTGTAAAATGAACCATAGATAGATATTGCGTATTAGATGACGTTCTCCTGCGCAAAACCGGCCTGTTTCAAAATCTGCTTTCCAGGGGTTCATAGAGTGAAATTTGAAAATCGTTCAGAAAGTGAAATAAGCAGAGTCACAGTCTGATGCCCTCTCCCAGCGCTGCCAGAGGTCCAGGATAAAAATAGAGCTTTGTAAATCATTCTGCGTTTAGAGCCAGCGATGGTTCCAGGCAGCTCAGCGGAATAAATTGATCAATTCATTTCAATTTAGGATGAGACCCACTGGCTTCAGAATCAATGCATGAAAATGGGGGACGCCTACATCATTGTGTACTCGGTGACCGACAAGTCCAGCTTCGAGAAGGCCTCTGAGCTGAGGATCCAGCTGAGGAGAGCGCGGCAGAGCGAAGACATTCCAATCATCCTCGTGGGGAACAAGAGTGATCTGGTGAGATCACGAGAAGTGTCCGTGGAAGGTAAGAAACCGTTCCAGAACCAATTAGATGATTGTATTTCTGCATAGTTAAAGAATGGCGGTGTGTCCTAGATGATAAGTGGTATGGAATTCTTCCTTTCTCAGCTACCATCTTATCTACAAGACACATGTTCCATTCTTAAAAACATGCAGTTGCATGGTTGATAGTGTTCATGGTCGACCAACTTGCATTGATTGTGCATTTGTTGCACTGTCAAAGTTTACTGATACTTTGGGGAAATTGAATATTAAAAGCATGACTAAAGGGGGGGAAGGGCTGAGAAAGTGATTGGCAAAAAAACACAGACACATCAACGAAGTCTGGGAAAGTGAGTGTGAAAATATCAGGAGGAGTTGTGCAACTTCTCTAGATTATAGGCCTGCCCCCTCCCTGACAAAGCGGTACCCAGCAGTAGGGCAGCATGGATGTCATGGGTACTGCTGCAAGCAAGGGAAATGGTTCCTTTGATTGCTACAGCAATTATTAAGGTTCAATAGGCTCCTCGGGGCGCTGGATTCCGGTGTCACTACACCTGCTGAACCAGTGGTAGCTTCGCTGCTGTCCCCCAGCACAACCCAAATGTTGGCATCCAAGCTGCTGTGTCACTCCATCAAACGTGTATGCATGTTTGCCCATAGCAACCCTCTTTGCCAAAACCTCCATGACCTGATTCGCAAGTCTGTCAACAGTACTGTTAAAGGAAGGCTCATTGGAAAGCTCAACAAATACAAATGATATATGCTAACGCCAACAATATACTTATATCTCTTGCATATAGTATAATCATAGGAGTCAGCTTGACTGCTTATGCGACAAGCAGTGACTGAGGCACCTGCATGACACCTCTTGTTCACTTTGTGAGTGTCTGTAGCTCCCGCGGGACACTGACTACTTTTTCACACCAAGATATTTAAGTCAGACTCTAGTCTAACTGATGCAAAGTATGTTGTGGTGTCAAGAGTATGTTCTAGCTGATATCCTGTTGTGACAGCCATTTTCCTTCTTTTTCTAGAGGGCCGAGCCTGTGCGGTAGTGTTTGACTGCAAGTTCATCGAGACGTCAGCTGCCCTTCACCATAATGTTAAGGACCTGTTTGAGGGCATTGTCCGACAGATCAGACTCCGCAAGGACAGCAAAGAAGACAACGCAAGGCGCATGGCCAGCTGCAAACGGCGGGAAAGTATTAGCAAGAAGGCCAAGAGGTTCCTAGGAAAGATTGTGGCAAAAAACAACAAAAAGATGGCGTTCAAGCAGAAATCAAAGTCTTGTCACGATCTGTCTGTGCTCTAACTTCTAAGAACAGGCCCAGGTTAATTTAAGCCGGATGGCTGCAGGGACTATGTGGACTCCGAGAGAGGAAGCGGGTGACTAGTGAGGAGGACAATACCACAAGCAGGGCACGCCCGTCGAATTACTCTTTTATGCCTTAATGTTCACAAGCAAGACTGGAATGGTGCACCAAGGAGCGTGATTCGTCGGTTAATGATTTGACAATCTGTCTGAAGTAAATGAAGTGATTATATTATGATAAATTTGAGTAGCAGTGGTGTAGCTAGACCTTTGGCCGCCTGCGGCGGTGCACGTAAGGGCGATGGTGGGGTGTGGGGATGCTGGCGATTCCTGTTTGCCACCCCACAACAGCCGCAGGTAAGAGCTGGTGGGGAGGCCGCCGCCCCCCAAAAACTCATACCGCATGGGGCGGACTGCCCCTCCCTTGCTATGCCACTGTTTGAATGGCCTAGTTCAGCGTACACCACATGCCCCAGGTGATCAATAGCATAGGTAAATACACATACCTTGTTCATCAATGGGAGATACACATTGGGGGCAGAAATATCTTGGATACCCTGATATGGTTATGACTCTGAAGGCAACACATTGACAATGTAGATGAATGTGCAGTGACGATGATTTAGCTTGCCGTTTAACTCTATGGAGTGTTACAGTGCCTCCCAATGCGACACGATGCACCACCCACCAACATCCGGTTTCAAGTAAACCACACTGAATCGTAAGTCGGGCGCCTGCCCTTCTTCAGTGCTCTGTTGCTCTCTAGCTAGAATTGAGCTCTACAAATACCTATACACAGTGACGTAATGAAACTTGAGAGGGTCCCCCTTGCAAAGTACATGGAGGAGGCCCCCACGCTCAGGACCCAGTCAGGAGTTCTCAGGCCAGGGGAACGCTACTCGTTGACAGTGCTGGAGGGGGGGGCCTGGAGCTTGGGGGGGGGGGGGGGCTGCACCACGGTGGCCGCGGGGCTAATGCTACACCACTGCCTATACAACATGCTGGCCGCACACAAGTGCTCCCACTCAATGAGGTTAGCACAAAGACCCCGGCACACCTGTGGGCGCTTTCTGTACAGCTACCAGAGAAGCAGCTGATCTGCAGAGATGAATGTAGTGCTCGCGATCCTCCCTCACTGTATAAAAATAACTTCATATGGAAATAACTTGAAGCTTTGTACGCAGGCTCGTACTCTCTTTTAGGTAGAAACTAGGCAGTGATATTTTTAGGCACCGGAATGGTATTAATAGATACGGTAGAAAATGTAGGAAAAAATGCGTTTTCCCAAACTGCACTTCTGTTAACTGTTATTGAAAGAATTTGATACTTGTTTACATGCGCATTTTATAATAAAAGTATTATTTGCTCTTCTAGATACGCAGCGGTCTCTGACATGGACATTGCAGCACTGCACAATATTTTTGCACTGTACAAAAAAGATTTTTACAAATGCCAGGGCAAGTGATGTATATAATTATGTGTGATGTATACTATGCTTTTATAATATGATTGATTTTAAATATGCACACTCTACTGTATATAACCTATAGTTAGAGATGTATTTATACCTTTAACAATGTATACAGAGATTGAGCGACATATGCAGTATTAAAATTCATATTATGAAAAAAAAAAACTGATTGCTTGTGATTTGTTCAACCATTCTCCTAGGAATTGCACAATATTTGATTATCAGCTTACATGAGAGGGCAGCCACTATTAAATGTTTATGTATATTATGTGGCATAAAGTACCCCCTGTCGAACATACCCCTGTCGAACATTATAAGGATACTGAAAATCACCAGGAGTTTTAGGCCCATGAAAGCTGAAGGCCGAGTGCCTTTATATGGTCATGGAACACCATAGTGATTTCCAATATCATTTATTGTGTAGCTGAGGGTATTTTATTCCATATAATAAATGGCCATCATCATCCTTCCAACAAACTACTTAAATCACTGGTTTGCTGCTCTTCATATGGTTGTGTTAATGGTGTCGTGTTCATGGCTGTAAGCATGAAAAAAAATAAAAGAGTCTGCTTGACTTCACAAGTCAACAGTAATAGGTTTTTACATATAGTAGCTATGTCATTTCTTTATTACAGGCAAAAGACATCAGAACTTGAATGTAATTAGAAAAAATTGAGGAAATGGCACTATATAGGGATTGCAGGCTTCCCTGCATTATATCGGACATAATGATACTCTCTGGTATCTATTAGGCTAATAAAAGCATATGAAATTACCACTAAGACTTCACAGCAAAACTGTTCAAATTCTGACATCCCAGTAGTCCTGTTAGAAGTGTAATACAGCTGAGGGGGGGGGGGGGGGGAGGTTAAAGTGCTGGGTAAGCGAGAAACCTATCAGCCTAACTCCTGTGCAAAAGCACAAGGCACAGCAATTTCTGGGGCCTATAGATGAGACAGTAAACTAGTAAAGTGCCTCTAGGTGGTTCTGTTCAGGGTTCCATAAAAAAGAGGGCACCTGGAAGGTGACAATAGGTGACAATAATCTTTAGACAGGAGACTTATGCAACATATGTACGTGTCGCAAACGTACATCCCTAGCCCCCAGAGTTCCCATTTCGCAGGAGTACGTCTGTTGGTGTAGGAGCATTTCGCGGATTGGTGTCCGGTGGTAGTGGTACTGCTAAGTGGCGCAGCAGACAGACCACTGTCTGTATATTCAAATAGAGGAAAAGTTTATTCTGGAGGTGTCTTTAAGATGGTGAAACAAACTGATGCGTGATGTGCCCTCTGGCAAGGAATTCAAGGCTGTGTTACTGGGGAAGTGGTGGCCTCATTTCAGGAAAACTCTTGACTAATGCCTGGGGATAATTTCCGTAAGTATGGAGTGTGGGAATTGCTTAAAGACCCAACAACCTTTTCAAGGGTATCACAAAATAAATGAATCGGACTTCCTTGAGGATCTGTGAATGCAGAAAGGTTGCAGGGACGACCACTTGGGTCCATCACTGGCGAATGGAAGTTGCAAAGTCTTAGTTGTTGATTGCACCAGTTTTGGGCCACTGGGTTCAATATTTGGAGCGATGCATTGAAGTGCGCCTCCAGGGGCGAACCATGAAAAATACAGCTAGTTCTGCTGGTGAGCCTCACCCTGTTGGGAGCCCCCCCCCCATCTTGTACAGCAGCTGGCCTCAGCTACTCCCATCTCACCAGTCGGCAGATCTTCATCGGTAACTGAGAGCTGGCCCCTTCAGAGAGAGAGAGGCCTTCCTGTCAGGGCCTTGGACTACTTTTGTCCTCTAGCAATGGGTGTCAGAAATGCAAGCCTTTGCTAATGTGACATTCAGAAGACACCCAATCAGGGACCACAAACCACACCCTAGTTTCTTCCCCAGGTTGTACAAAGAACCCACTAATTTCAGAATAGTCTATTACTCTGTCTCAAAGTCCCTGATGACTTCACAGATCCGCTTACACCCAATGAGATGACGGTATTCCATCCATGTTGTGCTGAGGCCTAACTGCATATGGAAAGTCATGTAGCCATGGCCTCAATGTATGCGGTTCTAACTCGAGGGAGTGACTCTGCAGCAGGGGCACAGCAGAAGGAATTCAATGGTCCCAAACACTGCTGTCTTCCTACATTCCTGGGCAGAAACCCCCCAGTCCTCAACTAGGAAGTTCAAAGTCAATGCTTTATGAGAAGCAGCATCCACAGCATAGCTTGGATGCCCAAAGCAGAGGCATAAAGTCCAGTTTGGGAGCTAGGTGAGTAATTGCCAGATTGACTCATCCATAGCCATAAGCACTGCCTTCTCTGGGGGAGGAGAGGCAGATGGGGCCACGCCGCAGCTCTATTTCTCCCGCCCTTTCCTTTGAGCCCCACCACCACAGTTTTTGATTGATGCCCCTGTCACATAGCAAGACAATGACAACATACATCACACATATATATGAGCCTACATGTTTGCTTGAAATGTTTAAATATGACTTTTAATGTGAAAAAGAAATATATATATACATATACACACAGTTAGACAACTGCTTATTTTATCTTTGACCCATTTTGTGTCCCACCCATAAAATTACATCTAGAGACATCACTGTCGATAAGTGGCCACTTCCAAACCAATTAAATTAATGTAAGTACATGTCCTGCAACACTCTGTTTATTATATGGGTAGTAATTCTATTTAAAGCTAAAGACAGCCCCCCCACCATAGAGCTTTCTTTGCAAAAAATACAGAAAAAAAATGTATTAAGGACCCAGATTTACACGTTAAGCATATAATCTTGAAAACATGGTTGACAGGAATTATTGTTGACTGACGCTCAGACCGGGAGCTGCTTTTTAGGTCTAGTCTACCAGACAGTGCAAGCTGTCCGGCAGCGAAAGACCTACTCTGTACTTACACCAGGATTACAGCACACCCACTGCTGTCTATTGGTTTGCTTTATTGTCACTCCCATTTGCTAGCTTCTTCTCCGATGGCTTGTCTTCCTCTTATTGTGTTTGTCCCTTTCCTGGAGTGTAGCCTCTTTGCAATGCTTATGATTGGCTGACTTATATCCTTCCACTTCTCACATTTAGTGAACTACTTTTTTCTTTTTCATTCAGCACTCCAGGCCATATGGTTTCTAGCTCTCTCCCTTGTATGCTGCTCCCCTTTCAAATAATTGACCCCGTGCTGTTGATCCCCACTCCGAGCTTGTCTATTATATCGCAGCAACTAGGATATTTTAGCTGATGTATGGCTGAAGAGCAGACTTTAAGTGTTGTATCAGTTTACTTCCTGTATTTCACTCTTACCTGCAGCTGTCACGGCTGCCCACTCTCATGACCAAAGGCATTGGTAAATCCTGCCATCCTGTTCCTCATGCCATGGGGTGCGCCAAAGGTGATGCAGGCAGCAGCATGGACCTCCCCACATGGTGACTGCAGCAGGTGTGGCCCTTGATACTAGAAAGGGTGACCCAACGTCCTGGATTTGCCTGGACATTCCCGTTTTTTCACAGGCTGTCCTTGCGTCCCTACACTTTTTCCTGCGACAAAGATATGCTCGGGTTTTGGAGAGCGGGTCGGATGAGCGTGCACATTAATCACTATCTGGCAAAGGCTCACGTTTCCTCACACCCTCTCTGAAAAGTGGCGATGGACGTCGATAAATGAAGAGGAGACGTCTTAAGGTGAACTTGAAGAAGCTTTATTAGCAGAGAAAGCTAACATCACTGGAGTGCATCCTTCCTTCTCGAAGTACGAGCTGGTAATGACTGTTATTGTCATTCGCGCTTCAATGAGGAGTTGGAATGCACGAGAATGCAGAATTAAAAGTAAACTTGTTATTTAGTATAACTGTACGATGTGCGCATGCAGTAGAACAAGTGCGCATGCTGAAACAATAGGAAATACATGCACAGTAAAAGGAAACATGCACGAGAACATTCGCATGCCTTAACAGCATTCAGCATGCGCGTGAACAAACAGGATTTCAGCTCATTACACTCTCTTCACACTGGGGACAGAATTTGTTCAAAGAGCTGCCTGCTGTGCTGCTTTGCTTTACTCATTCAGCAATGCAGAATTTAATGAAGGGTGAACAATGTCCTATCACCCAAGACTGGGATCACTAGCAGTTTGCTTCTTTTTTCTCTTAAGCATTTTTATAGTGTAGCCCTTCTGTAACATGATCTGGCAGCAGCCAGAACATGGTCCTATCTCTATGTCTATGGCCTTCCCGGATTTTCATTCAGAATATCTGGTCACCAGACTTGCCATCTCCCACAGTGCCACGTGTTACACACGATATCAGCTCCTATCACACAGTCACCCAGTGCGGAGCTGACAGTGGCAAAGAAAAAGAGATGAAAACCACCGTAAATTGGGGATTTCCAGCTCCTTTTCCGTGGCTTTGAACCAGGGCTGGACCGGCCATAGCGGGCACCGGGCAATCCCCTGGTGCGCCACACGGCTGGGGGCCGGTTTTGGGCCCCTGGGGACCGTTTTTGTTACAGGGCCGTTTTTGCAGCATAGCTGCAAAATCGGCCCAGTAGCAAAAATCGGCCGAAAACCGGCCCTAGCAAACAGCTCGGCGGCACCCCCAACCCCCCAGCGGAGGGGGGAGGGGGGGTTGGGCGGGGGCCGCCGAGCACTTTGCCAGGGCCGATTTTGGTTCCCAGTCCGGCCCTGCTTTGAACCTCCAACGTCCATTAAGGGGGTGTGAAAACAGCCCAGAACATCGCACCAGCCTCCGCAAGCCTTTTTAGGTCTCGCCTAAGCCAGCGCTTTAGCGCTGCCCTTGCAAGAGATTTAGTAAGCGGGATTTGGAAGTGCAGACTGGTGGCTTTTCAGGCCTCCAGCTAGAGTGCATGTGCGCCGGGCGCGCGTACCATTTGTCAGCCTGCCTGATCACTTTCACGGCCGCTTTGATGTTTTCAGTGAGCCGCACGGCCACTAAGAACGTCAAAGCGGCCGCAAAAGTGCTCACCATTTGCCACCCCTTCCCTTATCCCACTTCCTGCTTGTCTTTACACCGTTTCCTCGCCACTTATGGGTGCAGGGCACTGCCTCCAGAGCCAGTTCTCGTAATCTCTCCATGCTTTCCCCCAACACCTCCGCCTACGGATTCGGAAACATCTGTTCTTAATTGTTCAACATTTTACGTGCACCTTTATTTATTTATAAAGGGCGCCACTTGCACTTTAAATTTAAGGAGCAGAGCTGAGCACCGCTAAAGATAGGTGCTCGATGCATCGTTCGGAAAGACCATGGAAGCATTAAGTATACAATAAAACATGTTTTACACGTGTTTTTTATACGCATTGAAACGACAAGCCTGCGGCTGCAGTAGCTCAAACACATTACTATTGTATACTGATAAATATAGGCGCTCATGCATCGCTCGGAAAGACCATGGATGCAATCATCATACAATAAATCATATGTTTTTCACAAAACATGTCAATATTCAACTGTCAGCTCTTTGAGACAGTAAACATCTGATGTAAGCAATAGTTGCGACAGCAGATGGAAAAATAACTTGGCATTTCAATAGGAGAGGCTTCATGACTCACTCTTGTTTATGTGAGGTTTTTATACAGCTCATACCTACTTGGCCTCGCAGCGCTCATCTGTGCAGAGCGTGTGGTTGGGGTTTGCCCACAGGAGGCTTCGTTTCGTCCCACCAACAGACACGTACTATATTGCCCTGCATACTGAGTATAATACGTATAAACTATGAATGTGTGAGTTTGTATACTTTAAACATATGCAAAATGAAATGAGCAGCCAATACCTTACAGTATATACCGTATTTCTCTGTCATACTTATGCAGTATTCCTTTGGCATTTTTGGAGAATTATGTTAAAAATATCAAAAACAATACACAGTTTCTCCAGAGACTACAGATACGCGTCATTATATAGGAAAACACATAAATAATTTGTGTTTAACACCATATGACCATTGTGCACGCCAGCGATTGGAAGGCAACAGTAGATGTTAAACATTATTTGTTATCTGTCGAGATTTCATGTCTATTGCTTTTTCATTGCTGTGCCAGCGTGGGCGTTCAATGAATGTAAATATTGCGTGGGGAAACGCGTGGGGGGTGCTTACTTCATTGGTACAATGTGCGCATCCCACGCGTGATCGTGGTGGACTTCACTTTGCTAGGATTACGGTGTCAAGCGCGTACCCGAGCCAGGATTTAAGTTTCCTGGCATAATGTAAGCATCCAGCGCTTGCCGGAGCGAGCATTTAGTAACCCTGTCCATGTATAACATGAGCATACTTCGCGTGCCCGAGCCTAAAAGTTACTTTACTAACAATGTATAATGTAAGAATCCAGCGAGGGCCGCGGGCCCAATATACGACTTTACGAATTCTATGTAACTATCGAGCGCATGCCTGAGCTAGGACTTTACTTCCCAATTATGTGTGACCCTGCCTGGACTTTACTTCCTGTGTATCAAATAGCACCCAAGGCGCGCTCTAGACAGACCTTTACCTTTCAGGTTTCAAGCAAGAACTCAGCGAGTGCCCCATCCAGGACTAACTTTACTAGTATGATAAAGCATCAAGCGCGTACCCGAGACAGGATTTTAGTTCCCAGATATAATTTGAGAATCCAGCGCGTACCCGAGTCAAGAATATATTTACCTGGCACAATGTAAACATCCAGCGTTTAACCGAGCGAGCATTGAGCAATATGAGTCCAGCGCGTGCCCGATCCATAACGTTACTTTATTTAGGAAGGATATTGTAAGCATTAAGCGCGTACCCAAGCTGAGACTTTACTTGCCAGGTATAAGATAAGAACCCAGCGCGTGCGCGAGCCTGTACTTTACTTCTCACCTATAAAGTAACATGATTCCAGAGCGTACTCGAGCTACGACTTTACTTCTCAAGTATAATGTAAGAATGCAGCTCGTGCTCCAGCCTGGACTTTGCTTCCCAGGTATAAGAAAATGACCAAGCGCGTGCCCAAGTCACTACTTTATTCTCAGGCATTATGTAACAATACATCGTGTGCCCGACCCAGACTTTACTTCCCAGATAGAATGTAAGTATCAGGCGCGTGCTCATACTGGGACTGTACTTCCCAGGTATAAGGTAAGAACCAAGCGCGTGCCTGGGACAGGACTTTAATTTACAAGACCACAGGGGGGAAAGAACCTGCCTTGGTGCACAGAGTTCACACTGGGAGATAAAGGGGGGAGGGGGGGCGAGCCGACACAAGACCAGTTTATTGTGTGTGAAAAAGGCTGCTTTATCGAAACAGGTGCATATCACAATTTCATCCCTTGGCCACTGCCTTACAAAACTAGACACCTCACTATACAGGAATTTCCTGACCCCTTGTTCCTCCCCCCACCCCTACGATACCCACATCATTTCCCCCATCCCACAAAATACAACATAACATTCCATAACCATAATATAACCCAATCCTACACAATCTAGCCGTTCCAAATCCTAAACTCCCCTGACCGTAATCCCTACCTGCCTTTGTGCTACTGTAACTAACCAACCTCTAATCTAAACTTATCCTACCTGGTTACCCTTTCCCTGTTCCTGCTCACAAACTCCCAAACATATAACAACAAACTGCAGCCAATCCCGGCCAACTGTCAACCACCCCGCCACCCAGAAAAAGGTGGGAGTGTAGGCGGATATGCCGTCTCCCCCTTTTTCTGCCCTCCCACCGTACCGTTTTTTTTTTTAACGACGTTAAACTCCTAACAACCGCGCTAAAACCTCCCGCAACTCTAACAGATACAGGTCCATGCCGAGCCGAGACAAGTGTACCCCATCATCCCTGAAAAAATCCTGCCTGTCATACCGAATTTCCCTAAGTGCAATCCTACCAATCCCTAAGTGCCGACAAAACCTCACCATATCAGTATTCAACTTTCTCCTGGCTTTGTCCACTGCCCCCGGATTGACCGCCCCTCTCCAAACTCTCCGGGGGACAAACTCTGTCCATACAATGGAGCACCCTGCCCAATGGGCTTTGACCAACGACAAGTCCTTCTTCATAGCCCGCATCAACGCCAAACCAGTCTCCCTGACCATATCGTTTCCCCCAAATGTAGCACCAACACATCCGGGCACCTACCATTCACCACGAGCCCGTTCAGCACCGATAACAATTCCTTCCATCGCATACCTCCCCTACCTCGCCAAGCCACCGAAAATAAGTCTTTATTGAACCCCAAACTGTCTCCAAAGTAACTCAAGCGGGCCTGGACCTGCGCCCGTTTCACGAAGGAATGTCCCACAATCCAGATGGACATCTCCCTAGCGAGGGGACCCATAACCGAACCAGAAAAGAGAAACAAGAATGAGACACAAGAACAACACCAGTCAAACTTTCCTCTTTTGTTTTTTTTTTAACAACACCTTCCCCAGCATCGCTGCGCACATAACGCTGATAGCAATCCGATGACCACCTACCCAGCTTCATAATGTCCCCTCGCCCCCAACCCCTAGCATGGGCCTCTGACGCTGCCCCAATCCGAAAGGAATGCGTGCCAAACCCTTTCCCTTCGATCTCCATTCTACCCAAAGCTTTCCTGAGCACTGCTAACAGCTGTGAAGCCTTGACGCACCTCCCATCCCCATGCACAAAGACCAGCCCTCCTAACTCCCCTGACAAGGACTTCCTCCGCAGGTCCCACCAAAACGGACACACTGGCGACGCGCGCCCCCTTTTCAAAGCTAGCCATTTTCCTTTGCTTTTCTGATCCGTTTTTGCTTTCCGAAGCCAGATATTGACCACCTCCACACTGAAAGAGACCTCCCACCAAGACAAACCCCGCTCCCCTTTTGACCCCAACAACTCTGAAACCCTAAAGGCCCCGAAAAACATCCAGGACATGAGTGTAGAAAAAAGGCTTGCTTCCCCGTCATCAAAACACACCCCAGGCAACACCCTGAGGACCCCTTCCAACAGTTCCCACGACAAGGGTCTCCGCACACACGAGGCGCGCCCACACTCCCGCGCCCAGCCCTCCAAAATCCGTGTCCCTAGATCACCCGCAGAGGGGGCATATCCCCACAACAATTTCCCGACGAAAGAAATGCCCGCCAGCTTGCCCACAATCGTGACTTTCGTAAGCCCTTTCTCCACCAAGTCCAAGATAAACTGTATGACATCTTCCTGTCTAGCCACCCAGGAGGCCCGCCGACTTGCCCCCGAACGTAAAAACTCTTCCCATGCCGCCCCATATGCTGAACTCGTGGACTGTGCCAATGAGCCTAAAACCAGAAGCAACATCCGGTGTTGCCTACGTACCACAGCTGTTGCGGCATGCCGGTCAGGGTCACGTCCGCGTCCTTGGCGAGCCCACGGAATCTCCCCCACTGTGAAAGAGACAAAGCATCCGCAATGTCATTGTCCACACCTGGCACATGCACTGCACGAAAAGCAATATTATGCTTCAAGCACCCCAACACGAAAACCCTCAACAACTTCAGAACCGGTTCATCTCTCGCAGACTGTCGATTGACCACATGCACCACTGCCATGTTGTCGATCCTGAAGCTCACCTTCTTGTGGGCCAACAGAGCCCCCCACAGCGTGACGGCTACCACCAGGGGAAAAACTTACAGAAAGGCAATGCTCCTGCCCCCATCCAACCAGTCCGCGGGCCAGGGTTCAGCACACCACCTCCCCTGCCAGTACAGACCAAATCCCGTGCTCCCTGCTGCATCTGAGAAAATCTGTACGTCCCACACCATGTCCGCCTCCCTCACCAGAGGTATCCCATTGAACTGATGCAAGAAAAACTGCCACATCCGCAAGTCTTCCCCCACCCCGGCTGACAGACGTACATGATGATGTGGGGGCCTCTGTCCCACCAGAGCCCGCCTCAGTCACCTACAGAACGTCCTCCCTACTCTGACAACCCTACAGGCGAAGTTGAGATGGCCCAGCAGGACCTGTATGTCTCTAACCGTAACCTTTGGTTTTGCCAAAATGGTTGCCAGCAGCCCCAACATTTGCCGCTTTTTGTCCGCAGGAAGGCGTGCCTCCCTCAACTCCGAATCCAACTGAATTCCCAAAAAGGTAAGGGCCGTGTTAGGACCCATCGTTTTCTCCGGTGCCAACGGCACCCCCAGTTCCCTCATGATCTCATTGAAGCTGTCCAGAGCCTTCTGGCAGTCCGTGGAGCCTGAGGTGCCCACAAAAAAGAAGTCATCCAGGTAGTGCGTAACTCCTTGGTGACCCGTTCATTCCGTAAACACCCATTGTAGGAACATGCTGAAAGATTCAAAAAGTGCGCAGGACATAGAACAGCCCATCGGCAAAGCTTTGTCCACGTACCAGTGACCACCGAATTGTATGCCTGACAGATCCCAGTCATCAGGGTGAACTGGAAGCAGCCGGAAAGCTGACTTTATGTCGCACTTTGCCATCTGCGCTGTTGCGCCCGCGGTCACCACCAGTGACATGGCAACGTCAACAGATGAGTAACATACAGTGGCCGCTTGCTCATCAATAAAATCATTGACCGACCCTCCTTCCGGCCAGGACAAATGTTGTATCAAGCGAAACTGCCCTTGCTCTTTTTTAGGCACCACTCCAATGGGTGAAACAATCAAATTTGACAACGGCCATTCCTGAAAGGGGCCCGCCATGCAGCCCTCCCATACCTCCTTGTCAAGTTTGTCTTGCACTACCTGCGAGTGCTCTCGTGCCGATTTCAGATTGTCTGCCCAGCGCCTCACCCGTGGACCCTCATACCCCAGTCTGAACCCCTCAAGAAAACCCAAACGTAACTGCTCCGCCGCCTCCCTCTCTGGATACTCCCGCAAGGCCGCCAGCAAGTTCCCCACGTTAACTGGAGTACGAGCCCTTTGGCCCAGGCCCCTTAGCCCCCCGCCCCCCCTCCCGACTGCTGCTGCTGACTGCCCACCTTAAAGGCTCCCGACTGCCACTGCTGAGCTCCCTGCGACTGACCCTGGGCCCCCCAACAGTTGACCAGTGCATGCCGTTTCCCGCATCCGGAGCATTCGTGCTTGAACCGACAGTACTCCCTTGTGCACAGTCCTTTATTATAATCCCAGCCAGCCCCTTTTTCACCTGCCTGCCCCCTGCCTGTTCCCCCCACCCCCCCGTGGGTGGGGCCTCCCCGAAAGGGCCCATACACGAGCGGGAGCCCGCCGGCAGAGAATATAGTTTTCCCAGACCCCGCTACTCCCATCGTATGCTGCCACAAATCTGTATCCAGCTCACCCCACTTCACCTCCGGGTCCCACGCCATGTGCGCCCAGAACTCATCATACTGGGCCCAGGCATATCCACCCCCTGTAATCTGTGCCTTCCGTATGACGTCCATGTATTTAAATATGGCCACGGACCTCTCAGGGAATGTTTTGCAATACACGCTAGCATATATAAGGAAAGCCGCCTTCCAGTTTTCAATCGTCAACGGCACCTTAGGCCGCTTAGCCAATTCAAATTCCTCTTCCTTGGAGCCCTCCTTCGCCCGCATTTCTCTGTGGAGGAGCTTTAGCATTTCTACATACTCACCTTTCCAAATCCGCTCTTTGGTAGCCAGCATCAAATGTGCGCCCAAGGGTTTAGTTACCCCCATATATGGCAGACGTTTTATCTTAACTTCTTTACTTTCTAATTTTTTCTCCCCTTCTCCCGTCTGCGTCTCCACTGTCCCCTTCGTGTCCGTCAAACTCACCACGTCTCTGCTTTTTCCCGGCTCCTCTCCCTTACCTGCTTCCTCCGTGCCAACCGCCACATCCACCACATACGCACCCTTGCGCAACCTCCCCCCAACCCCCACTCTCTGTCAGATCCCCCAACCCCCACGGATACCATCACTGGGCGCCTGAGCAAAGACTGTTTACCTGGCGCCAAGGACTCCGTGCGTCGCTCCACCCTGTGTCCTGGCCGAGGGGCCGAGCCGGTCTCCCACCTCGATGTCCGACCCATGGGCCTCGCCTGGCATCTTGACACCTGAAAAACACTGGACACAACATTACTCGGCCCCCCCCGCCCTGTCCTCCTCCGCATCTCGCAACTCACCCTCCTCCATACTATCCTCCTCATAATCAAGCTCTTCCTGCCTTGCACCCCCAGCTCTCCCTGCCAGTGGTGCCGACTGAACCCTACGCAAAACACCAACATCCTCTTAAGTGACGCTCCGTCTCCGTAGTCCCCCGGGGCGCTGAGACCCCGTGGGTGTTGGGGCCGGCGAGCCCATTCCGGGCCTACTTGTGCTAGCCACGCCGAGGTCCCCCGCCGGTACTGGGCACGCCGCCCAAGGCTCCACCCTCCCTTCTCCTTGTGCCTCCGGGCCGCTCCCAGCCCTACCAAGTCTGGCACCCCGCGACGGTCAGATTGTCGGTCCACCGCCTGCAACAAAAAGGAATGGTCTGGTGTGCTGGGCCTACCTCTCTTCTGACTACCATCCCATCCCCGCTTACCTGCCCCTAACGTACTTGCTACCCACGCCCGCCCCACTACACTCAGATCTGCCACCTCCTCCTCCTCGTCTTCCCCCTCCTCCCCCTCACTCCAAACCAAAACCCCTGCCCCAGTCCCCTCCCGAAAGCTCGGCGCCGCCTTTCCGGAGCCCCCGCGAAGCCATCCCCCTGTTCCCCAGCCGACCCGTAGCCCTCGACCCTTTCCAGCCCTTCCCCTATCCCAGGCACCCCAGACACCCCTACTGACCAGGACTCAAATATGTCCAGGCCCGACCAATCCCGCTCACTCCCCTCAATAGGGGCGACATCCCCCCCACCCCCTCCTGCCCTGACGCAAACCCCATACCCCATAGCCCATCCTGCCCCCTGCCCCCTCTCTGCATGCCTGCACCCCTCCACACTCCCCTAGCTGCTGGTCCCTGCCGAGAAAGGCCTCCGGCATCTTCCTCCCCTCTTCCCCCACAACCTCCAACCCAGCATGCCCTCCCTGCTGCCCTGACTCCTCCTGTACTCCCCTAGGGGCCGCTCTCCTCGTAGAGGAGCGTCCCCTCTCCGCTTGTGACCTCGGGGGGGAGCCACGCGACGCGCTCCCCATCCGGGCTCTCATTCCCGCCGTCTTCCTATCCTCCGGGCACTTCCCCTTTCCCCCCGCCTCTCCGCAGCATATAAAGCTGCGCTCCCCAGCACCGCGCTGCCCCTCTGCAAACCTGTCCCCAAAACTGCAGGGCCCACTCCGCTCTCTTCCCCGTGGCCCCCACCGGACAACATTCCCTCCGCAACTGCTCCCCTGGCATCCGAGCGGCCCCCAACGAATCATCCGCGTCGCGGAGAGACGCCAGACGCACTCCCCCCCCCCGAGCCAGACCGCCATGCCTCTCGCCACTATCCACCGCCCCCACCCCCACGCTCCCCATACCAACGCCCGCCGCCTCACTACCACCAGGGGCCGCGCTCCTGACATACTTGCGGCCCCCAGCACTCACCTTGGACATCCCGGCTTTCCGAGGGGGCGAGCAAGCCGCGACGGCGGCCGCCACCCCAGCCGACGCACGCCTCACCGGGCGCGGGGCCCTCGTCACTTCAGGGATCACCAGATCCATACGCCCAGCCTCGCTGAGCAGCCTCAGTGCTTCAAGCACGCGATAATCTCCGCCAGCCATCTAAACGACTCCCAGAAAAACAGCTACAATCACCAAGCAAACTCCACTAGGCCTGACAAAAAACTGCCCAGGACAAGCGCTCCCAGCCACCAGGTCACCAAACCTAAAATGGTGGCACGGTTAGCGCGCAATTACGTTATATTCTCACTTTGGGCTACATATTACAAAATTGGGCTACATTTGGGCTATCCCCAAATGTAGCCCAAATCCTCCAAAATGGCCGCTCCGGTCACTCCCCCCCTCCCCCTCCCAATCTGCCCGGGGGGCAGACCTCGCTGTGCTCGGCTGCCCCCCAAGCTCCCATTCTGAGAAACCGAAGCTCGGGCGGTGCAGCCACGTCAATGCGCTCATTTTGAAAAAAAGTTAACGATGCCAATGTGAAGCAGTGAGAAGTGAAGTAAAGCCTTTGAGTGAATTTGAAATACTGGAGCAAAACAATGCGAAGAAAATAGTCACTATGGGCAGTTGCTTTTTTCAAACCATGCACCATACATCTGTGGTGAGCTGTCCTCGAGAGAGGCTCGAACACCCTCAGGATGTAAGGGAACAGCCGATCAGCACTCTACTGGGCACAAGAAAGTCACACGTCCTGCCTCTCCCACATTCGCCACAAGACGGATGTAGTTGTTTTTATGTTTATGATTGTTATCTTGCTTGTATGTTTGGAAAATCGTTGCAAGCTTATCATAAACGGATCTAAGCTTGGGGACGGGCGCGAGGCGTCGAACACGAAGGCTTCAAGAGACCTGCACGCTCGTAGCTTTCACGGCTTATGCACTTCACTCACACTTACCACTAACGTGCCAACGAGAGTGGATGGGTGCAGCACTCGTGCCAGGCACGTTTTGGAAGGGGTGCGCCTCATCCCAGCAGGAACATTTATTCAGTGACCGTGCTCCTCCCCCGCGCACATTACAATTTGCGCTCATTGTTTTCACTTGAACCTAAAAAATGTAAAATATTCGTCAGACATACACCCTATGCACAATTTCTCAAGCGGGAATGGAGACTGTTGAACGCGCCTCAACTGTGTAATCTAGGAATGGAACAGTGTATTTATTTTGAACTAGGGAATTCACAATTCAAACACAAACATGCCATATTTTTATTCTGTGAAGCATGAATGCTGCATTAGATATTCAACAGTGCCATGACTGGAAACATACCGTGTGCAACTCATCGGGATAGCATAACACGTTGGATTTGGACACAGGGATCCTTGCCGATTACTTTAGCATAGCAGATCTCTTTGGTAGACATGATACATTTTTATTCCCTAATAACACCCACCCATTTCCCCTTTAATAATTTAAGCCATCGCGAAGGTTTATACGCTCTCAGTATGTCAACCTCATATGTAACCCAGGGGCGTAACTCAGAACCCTGCAGTCCCTGCGGAGCATTGGTTCCCCAAGCCCTCCAGGGAGCCCCCTATGCAGCCGGAGGCCAATGAATATCTTAGAGACTCAGGACTCGCAACTCCCATTCTGCTGGGAGGGTGGGGGTGTGGTGGTAATTTGCGTCACACCACTGATCTACAAGTGCATACAACTAGGTCCTCAGCTCTGAGAAAGAGCGTCTGCAATACAGTCTCAGAAGCTATATTGTTAGTCTGTTCCTGATGCACACAGAAAAGAAAAGACATTCCTGCTGAATTAAACGGATTGCAAAATCTATTGTATTTGCCAACAAAAGGGAGGCTAGTCAAAGAGCAATGTTCGTTTCTGCGTCCAAGAGATCTTGTTTCAGCACTAAGATGCTCATGATAGGTTCTGCCAACGCCAGGAATCTTCTACCAATCCTGAATTCCAAAATCTTTTAGAAATGTTCCAGCCTGGATGCTCTCAATCGCCTTAGAGTCTTGACTTCTCCTTTCTAACAAGAGGTCTCGGCCTTTGGGACCTTATAAGTGTTTAGCCATGCAACAGTCGATGTTGTTGCACCAAGGATATTGTGCTGCATAACAAAATTCTTGTAAGGTCCCAAAAGCGAGACCCATTGGCTATGCCAATGCTTGTTTTGTTATTGGAGGAGAGGGCTTGGGAGCAGGGTGAGGGCAAAAGTGCCTCTTAAATACTTCTCGGCACGAGGCCCCACCCCCTCCTCATATGGTGAGATTTTTGTACAAGTTGGCAGGTCTGGGTCACCTCATACTAGAGCTGGCCAGCCGTCAGCTGTGGTCCGTGCAGGTAAGAGCAGTGGGGTGGTGGGGCCAGGTGAGGGGGTCTTTTGACGGACGATGATGAGGGAAAATTAAATAAATAATACATTTTCCCTCTTCATTGTCTGTCGAAATCCCCCTCACCTGTACTTCATCACTGCAGAGCACAAAGCCTGTCTGACTGGTGCACCTACGTCTGGCGAGTAACATGGGCTCTACTCGGGAAGGGGATTTGTGTATAAACCCGTGGCGTTTCAGCCTGCTTTTTCAATCATGGCACCGGAAGCGCTTTTCAGCACAGAAAAAGCTGATTACTTATGTGCTTGCAGGATTTGATTACTTTTCTAATCCGAGGCTCCAACACCAGATAAATCATGGAACATTAATTGCAATTTTCAGCAGAAGTTGCTAAGTAAGATTTCATCAAAAGCTCCCACATATGGCCAACACCTCATCAGATTCTTGCCTGGACATACAAAACAGCCTTGCCAGCCAGGCAACGGTCTGTGCACTAATGATCCAGTTTAGGTTTTTCAGCGATTGGCTGCATAATATTTCCGATAGAGTTTTTGATGCACTCTCTAAATGACCTAAACTGCATTTAATTCCCTTTTCCACAGCTA
Source organism: Triturus cristatus (assembly GCF_964204655.1). Classification (NCBI taxonomy): domain Eukaryota; kingdom Metazoa; phylum Chordata; class Amphibia; order Caudata; family Salamandridae; genus Triturus; species Triturus cristatus. The sequence goes on from NC_140595.1 coordinate 311,133,282, forward strand.
TTGACTCATACTGAAGGCAAGGATACACAAGAGCTTGATGGGCATTGAAAATGACATGGGTTATAGGTTCCACAGCACACTGTCTTATCCCAAGACACATAAAAAAAAGCCAATAGGTTTAAATGTGATAAGGCATGCAAATACAGAGATACAGCAGTGCACATTATGCATATCTGTATTTATACGCGTTAGCTTATTAAAAGCCACACCTAATCGCTTTAGGAATGTAATTATGGCTCCCTAACTTGGGAATTCCTGTAATTTTTTATGGCGGAGTCACTATAAACAACTTTATCTCCCTTGACTTTAACTATGAACATATTTGTCAACCTAATTCTCTTACAACTTGTGGTATTTTATGGTCTTTGGATGTGCATAGTCTGAGTGGTCCACAACACCTGGCCTTCAGCCAAACACGGTGGACTTCCCACTGTGGGAGGTCAACCCCCTCTGCTCACTGACTTTTGCTGTGCACAGCAGCGGGTTGGTTGCAGGAGGTCAGGCCCTACACCCAACCCACAACATGCATCCAATCGCCACTCTGCAAGCCTTCTGCTGTGCACAACAGGGGTTGGCTTCAGGGCACCATCCAGTTGTGGGTGTCCAACACCTGCACCGCACAGCCTTCGGCCTTGCATAGTGGAGGTTGGTGGCCAAGACTGGACTGCAGCCAGGCACTGATCCCAATCCACGCTTGTGGCCAACCGCACATGTGGCCATACGCAACGTGCAACTGAAGCGCTCCAATGATTTCAGGTTTTGTGAATACTATGATGGATTTGCGGATCCTAAGCCCCACTGGAGGGTACAGGATTCGTGAAACCGCAGCAGAATTTGCAAATCCACAATAGCTTCCTAGTCCAAAGGTGTGCTTGTATTTATTTTTTATTGCGTATGATAATCCTCCATGGATTTGCGAATCCAGCAGGATCCTTGGATTAATGGTCCAGATATCACTAAAATTGAACCAGTTCATGTCAAGACCACTTTTCAAACATTAATTACTTGAAAACTCAAACCATACAAAACAGTTTTACACCAAACCCAAAAAAAATCACTGTAAAGTTCTACTTCCCTGCCAAGTTTGATGTAAATCAGTACAGCAGTTTTTGCTGTAGCTGGGAGCAGCATTTCATATGCGAACAAAATTCCCTATTAGAGCTGAAATTAGTTGGCAATGTGTATTATTGGTTCCAATGCACTTTCCATTGAAAATGTATGTTTTGATTTCCCTTTAATGTTTAGACCCATGGCCCAATTTGACCCAAAATTTGGGAAATCTCTAGTTCAGTGCGCTAAATTCGAGCACGCCATTTTTCTTGCAAATTTGTGCAGGGGGAAAAAGTTACATTTTGACCAGGATTTACTCCAGACTTGAAATGAAATTAGAACTTTGCTCAGAAAGAGTGATTTGCTGGTTTGGTATAGTCAGTTTTGAGAAATTGGTGTTATAAAAAGTTGCAGAGGGGATTTGAAGGGTTAACTCTATTGTATATTAGGGGTGGGCGGAATTTGCGAAATTAATTTTCGCACATTATCGCGAAAATTTTTAAAATTATCGCAAACAAGCAGAAATATCGCGAAGATGCGGAAGTTTTTTTCCGGCATGTTCGCGAGATTTTCTGCATGGTTGCGGGTCGCCAACTTACCCATGTGGTTGCTTGCGGGCGCGGCCATCTTGTTTTGAGTTGTCTCGCGGTGCATGATCGCGAGAAGAAAGACGTGATCGCGCGACGCATGACGTCACTGCGGGCGTGAACTGTCGCGAGACAGCGCAAATGGCTAAAAACAATACAACATTTCATGGAGAACGCGACCGGATCAAGAAAACTTGTCGGCGAACGCAGGGATTCAGGTAAGGCGATCGCACGCGCGCGAGAATGTATTATTTTACAGCGCGAGCAAGAAACAAATTATCGCCAAGCTGCGGAAACCGGAATTTTTGACATTTTCGCGCTCTCCGCGGAACGCGAAAATGTCAAATTATCGCAATTTCCGCGAACGGAACGACATTTTCGCCCAGGCCTATTGCATATCTCTGCTTTTCGAGATTTGCAAATTATTTGCGAGACCAGGAATACAAAGAAAAACCCTGAATGGAATAAAGAGCCTTTTCCCCATCTTCCTTTTTGGAACCACAGTCCCAGGCCATCATTTTAGGTGTTGGGGATTCATGATTAAGAAATTGAGATAATTTAACAGCAAGTTTCAGAGTATGAAGCTTTAAGTCAGATTCTGAACACAAAAATAATAATAATGGGCCTGGCCCACGCACTATGAGCCAGCACATATGCCTCAGCCACATGCCAGGCACTGCACCCAGTCTCTTCTGCTTGCAACCAGCACCTGCATCATAAAAGAGAACAATGAAATTCACTGAAAAACCACAGTTAAAAAGTCATGGTTCTGGCTCAAATGCAAAAAATCACGAAAACTCACCAAATATGGTTTCCATTGCACACAACACACACCATAATTTGTTCCATCTGCTGCTATGTTCAAAACACTAAAAATAGGAAACAAAAAAGCAACACAGTGAGCGGCATGAGGTATGGTGTGTATTGTCTGCGTTTGAGCCAGAAACTATTTTACAGTGATATATATATATATATATATATATATGTGTAGGAAAGTGGCCTTTTTTATGGTCACCCCCCACTTTTTGCTCCAAATGCTGATGGTCATGACTCTGATAGTGCACGGGGGCCTGCTGCCCAGACCCCATTGCCCATGATCTCTCCCAAAATTGTTATGGCTGACTTGAAAATCCCAAAAGGGCAAAGACTCTACCCCCTTATAAATCTCTAGTACATTCAGTACTAAGGGGAACCCAGGGCATAGGTGGTAAATGGGTCCCCCAGGGCTCCAGCATAGTCTTGTGCCACCCTGAGTGACCCCAGCAAAATACTGATAGCAGGCCTACCATTGCAGACTGCAGGAGCAGTGCAGATTGTGCACACTCAACTGTGCCCTCACCATGTGTGCCACAGTCAAAACACTATTTTAATATATGTCAAAAACCCCTAAGGAAGGCCTCCTGAGCCCAGGAGGCAGGGTGCAGTATATTAGGGGTGAAAACCAATGTTCCCTCTAATTTTTTTCCTCTAGGTGCGGCAGTGTAAGGTCTCTGTGCACTTCAACCAAGGCTAAGTGTGCCGGAAACCAGACCACGCGCGTGCGCTGCAATTAACATGAATACCTCAGCCCTGCCAAGTAGCACACATTAGGTGTGGGCCACAACACTACACTAAAATGCATTTATCACTCATTTTTAGCACCATGACAATGCTTATGTAATAGGAGTCAGTGACCGCGAGTGTTGGAGCTGAATTTACAGGAGTGCGGCAAGTGTTAGCCATATGGTGCTAAAGGCGGGACACTGGAGAATTGAACAAGGCACTTCCTGCTTGCGTCATTGTTGCAAGTAAGCATTTTACGTGCTGTCCGATTACGCAGCTCTGATGTCGTGAGGCTGAGTGTGGGAAGCGCTGTACTGAGCATGCCTGCTTTGGAGAGGGTTCTTGGTAAGCGCTACACGTACTCACAGGTAAAAGCATGTGATTTGCCCACGAGCCCCCGGTAGCCCTGTCTGGCATCGGTCACTGACAGGTGTGCATTGGTGCATGAGCCCTGAGGATCCCAAGTTCAATGTGAGAAGGGGGAGGGTGCGGCTCACGTCCCAGGCCGTGCACCGGCAGCAGCTGAGGTGTGAACAGGTAACCTCGAAAAGCAGGCTTCTCCCTGTGAGGGGCCAATGTAAGGGCTCCTGCGTGCACAGGAATGATGAGGGAAATGCAGGTTTGTAAACAAAGGTTCTACTTTAAATACAACAATATGTGCATCCACAGGAATGCTGAGGGGATATGCAGATTTGTAAAGCATTGTACTTTAAATACAACAATATGTGCATGCACACAAGATACCAGGAAGCTGAACGTCGGGGTTCGTCTATGCACAGTGACATAATGCCATAGCAGACCATGGAAGGGGATACATGTCAGAACTGAAGAATTGCGTGTGCGCAGCTGGTTTGTTGCTGTGTGTCTTCTTTATGCTGAAGGCCCAGAGCTGCCCTGCTCAGCGATGCTGCATGTGACTCCTCACTATGGCCGAGGCCATTAGCAGTACCACAGCCTCCAGCACCGTCAGTCATTGACACCCCTGCAGCAGGCAAGGATGGGGCCTGAGAGTGGCAAAGCCACCACATCGGCAGGAGATATTTTTTCTCATTAAAAATGAGGGTTCGTCTTGTGGCTCCGATGCACCCACCCCACGGTTGTCAATGATAAAGCATGCCCATACAGTTCCCCTGCCAGAAATCGATGTTCAGTCCTAGGAGGGTGTTCACAGTAGATCATCAGCTGATCTTTGTATTATCCCCAGACCATGACCAGTGCTTGTATACGAGGTCCTGGATTCGCCCATGTCCTACGCAAGTCCCTGTCATAGAGGGGCGAAAGGATTTGTGCTGTGAAGCCACTGCTGCCCCTCGTGCCTGTTCTGCGGCTGCCTGGTCCTGAGTAGGTCATGTACGAACATGCCTTCGTTTAGGTCGGAGGACCACCCATTACCGTCTGCTTGGTTCTCCGTGGAGTTGTGAACCAAACCTTTAGCGTGGAGCCAGGGACAGAAATCCTCTGGTGTTGAGAAGATGTGGGAGGTCTCACCATCCAGTACTTTGAGCATTGTTGAGAACAAGAGTGCGTACTTTAGCTGCTGCAAACACTATATGAAAAAAGGTATGCCCTAAAAAACATTTAAGGTCTGAGAACTGGGGGGGGGGGGGGCAATTGAATACAAGACTGATTCCCACTAGACTAGTGGGAATTAGTCTTGTATTCAATTACTTTAGCTGCAGCTCCCGGAGACGTTGCTTGACTTTCAACTAGAAGTCGCAAAGCCACTGTTCCTGAGCCGTGAAGTCAGGATATTCTGCAATTTCCAGGTTTTCATAATGCAAGGGGTCCTTCGTTCGAAATCGTGGCAGGCCTAGGTCTTAGTCTCAGTAATAGAGGAGACGAGCAATGATTTGCTATGGTAGCGCTCCAAGTGGTGGTGGTCTGCCAGGGATATGGTCGCCCGCTCCACAGTGAGCAGTTTTGGAACTTTGTTTTCCAGTACTATGGTTATCAGCAAGTTTCGATGAAGAGCTCAGCAATGGGGCCTTGCTGATGCTCCGGGAAGCTGAGAAGGCAGATGTTGTGCCACAGTACCCTTCAGCGTCCTCTGCTCTGCAGTGCAGCGAGCCTACCTCTTCTTTCATGGCACTCATTTGTGTCTGTATTTCGTATACCGTGGGATTCATGGAGGTCAAAGCGGATTGTACATCATCCATGCGGTCTGCCAGCTTGCGGTTGATCCACTCTCAGGAGATTCACTTCCAAGGAGACAGTTGATTTTTGCCTCCGGCGACATTTTCGTGTCCAAGATTGCATGGAGGACCTTCTCGAATTGAGCGGAGTGTGTGTTGAGGGTGGCTTCCAGAGGTTGCAGGGCACCCATGGCCTGGTCTGTGGAGGCAGTAGGCAGAGTGGGCTCACTAGAACATGGGCTCAGGTGCCTGACAGATCGAGGTTTCCACATCATGATAGCATTGAGCTGAGCAGGGAAATCTAGTTCATGTGGGGTATGAGCGAGTCTTCGGCCCCAGTTCCCCTTCTATGTGGCGCAGGTCCACAACAGTTGAGGCCCTCCATTGGGATTATGGGGCGATGATAGAATGCTTAACAGCTAGTCGCCCACAGTCAAATGCACAGCTGGGTTCTGGTGTGGTCCCTTAGGTCGTCTTGCCCTGCTTCACTTAGGATCGGCAACCCTCTGAGCGGCAGAAGAGTGGGGAAAGGGTGAGGGCTGCCCTAGGACGACCCCATTCTGCAGGTGTGCAGCACAAGTGCTGTTGGGGTCCGCCCTGGCTCACCTCATGAGTTCCAGTGTCCCCTCAGCAGTATGGGCTCCAATGGCTTGGTTTCACTGGTGCAGGGCAGGGAGCAAGGCCCAAGAAAGAGCTGTCTGCAGGCAGTGCCAGTTGGCGCCTCCCTCTTGTAAATGCCAGGGCAGGTCGATCCCACTACTGCCATGGCCCTTGGTGAGCCCGCAGGCCCCAGAAGACTGCAGCAGGGGTCCGCCCCCAGACGGGATAAAGCCAAGACCCCTCATGTGCCCAGTGCTGCATAATGTAGGGTGTCAGGCCCATAGGGAACATCCAGCACCTCGCGGGGTCCTCAGGTTCCTGCAGGTTTCCCCAGTCACCGACTGGCTTTATCCTTTTTCTTCACCATTTAAATGATCTCAGAAGAGTTTGAAGTGTGGAGGAAGGCGCCATCCAAACAAATCATGGGCATCCTGGCAGGATTCAACTTCTTAGGTGCCGTGGCCGAAGCCTGTGCGGATGCAGATTAGAGAGACATCTGTGTCAACGTCTTCAAAGTAAATGTTCAGAAGATCCTGGCTCACCCTTAAAGAGCTGACCGAGAATAAGCAATCTGAAACCTCGGCAGCTATAATACTATTTCAAAGGCCCACAATCAGCCCTGCAGCCGTGCAATATTAAAAAACAGAAATGCAGAGTCTCAAATATGACGGACAGAATCTGAAAACACAGGTTGTGTTTGAAACTCTGCATTTAAAGCGCACGGCTGTGGGGCTGATAGTGTGCCTTTGAGATTTTATTCATGTTAATTGCAGCACCCGTGTACGCTGCAATTAACATGAATTCTATTTCAAAGGCACACTATCAGCCCCACAGCTGTGCACTATTAAAAAAACAAAATGCACACTCTCAAATATGACGTCTGTTTTCAGAATCTGAAAGCACACGTGGTGTTTGAGACTGCATTTCTTTTTTAATAGCCCCGTCTGTGGGGATGATTGTGGGCCTTTGAAATAGAATTCATGTTAATTGCAGCACCCATGTGCTCTGCAATTAACTTGAATTCTATTTCAAAGGCACACAATCAACCCCGCAGCTGGGCTCTATTAGGAAAAGGAATGCAGAGTCTCAAACACGACATGTGTTTTCAGAATCTGAAAGCACACGTCGTGGTTTAGATTTGCTTCATTACTTTTCCTAATAGTGCAGGGCTGATTGTGGGCCTTTGTAAAAGTATTCATGTTAATTGCAGCGCATGACGGTGCTGCGATTAACACGAATACTTTCACATAGGCCAACAATCTGCCCCACAGACTCGCACTAATAAGAAAATAAAAAATGCAAGTGCCGGAGCCACTTGCTGTTGAACGCGGGGATGTGGTGTGTGCGCGCTAATTATGAGACAGTGCGCGCTCGGAATGACTTCAGTGCGCGCTCACACAAGCGCGCAGGTTATAGGGAACAGTGGTGAAGACATATAAGTGCAAGCTTATATGTCCCTAAAGTGGCTTTCCCCGTTGGAAACTACAATAGGTGTTAGAAGTCCATAGGATAACATGGGCTGCCACTCAGGCATTCTCAAGTATGGCAGCTCAATTACGGTACTGCCGAAATATGTCATGTTTGGTATCAAATAACATGTTTACTCACCCCTGACACTAATCACATGCCCTGTGGGATGTGGCATGTACCCAGGTGGGAACCTTAGAGGTTGTCCACCTTGTTGCCCCAGCATCTCTGTTCTCTAGCTGGCAAGCCCACGTTCTCATGCCTGCTGCAGCAAAGACAGCATTCTGACCTCCTGCCAGGCAGTGTGATTACTCCCAGGATTTAGGAACAAAGGCTTGGACAGGAAGGAGGTCAAACCTCCCTCCTCCCAAGCAGCTTAGTGAAGTGGCACATTAAGGCGGTATACTTCAAATGCTGCACCGCCTCTGATATGCAAGTCAAGTCAATATAACTTTATTTGGAGAATATCTCCATAAAAGATACAAGAAAAAAAAGAGTTACAGTTATACTATTATTAAAATATTTAAAAACGTACATAGAGTTGATTAAGAGATAGTTTTAAAATATTTAAAAAAAACATTTAGAACACCAGGACATCTATATGGCCACTCATTGCAACAAGATATACAATTTAAGCCAGTACAAATTAAGTCAAGTAAGCGTTTTCAAGTACCGTCTCCTTGTTTGCCAGAAAGCCCCCAGAAATTTGGCCACAGCAAACACAATATGGGGAGCCATTTCACTCTTCAGAATCCTGAAGGCTTCATGGCACCTAGTAAAACCCAAATTCCTGCAAATGGGGACAATCCATTTTCTCCGCACCTCGCTGTAGCCTGGACAAAAAAATATGATATGCAGTTCAGTTTCATCGCTTGTTCTGCAGGCCGGGCAGGTGCAAGGCGCGGACTCAATCCAGTGGCTGGTAAATGCACGGATTGGCAGGGACCCATGCCTCCATTGCAGGTACAGCTTCCTTATTTGTGCTGGATATATATTGTCCAGGGCTGGTTCCAGACTATAAACGTTTTTAATACAAGTGAATTGCTCCGTAAGGGTCCCAGGAGTTATGGAGGGGAGCAGTACAGGAGCCTTGGAGTCATAGTAGATTTTAGTGAGGGCCTTTTTTGAAAGCCTAGGGCAAGCCTCCAGAGGGTCGTTCCATAGGGTTTCAAGGCCTAAGCCCATCAAACTGCTCCTTACAAATTTGAGCCAGCTAATGTTCCCCGGATTCAGAAGGCTAAGGACTTCCTGCAAGCCCTGCCTATAATGAATCAATTCGGGCACCGTCCACAATCTACGCCAGTAGATCAGGGGACGGAGCGCCAGATCTTCTTCCAGGGGTCTAATACCTAGGTCAAGTCTTAATGGCACTAGAGGTGTGCTTGGAGGGAGGGCTACCAAGCACCTAAGAAACCTGTTCTCCTCCTTTGCCAGACAAGAGGAGACTTTGTGGCCCCATAGTTCGCTGCCATAGATAACGGCTACTCTGGCTTGGGCCCTATAGATGTGAAGCGGAGGGCCTATAGGTTTGAGAGTCGACCTATTCTTCCCCAACAGCCTCAATATCCCGCCCGCATGTTGAACTAGTTTTAGCTTTGCTTTCTCCTGGTGCGGACCCCACCCCATTTTCTCATTAAGGGTTACACCAAGGTATTCAAAAGTGTTAACCCTTTCTAGCGTATTATTCCCAATACTGGGAATACAGTGGAATCTGGGCGGGGGGTTGAAGGCCATAAATTTGGTCTTCGTGGTGTTAATCTCCAGTCCGTGCTCTCTACAGAAGTCCACAAAGCCGTCCAAAACACGCTGGATTCCCATCGGTGACTTGGAGAGGAGGAGGGTGTCATCCGCGAACATGATTGCCGGAACCCTCGTTCCTGCCAGCTTTGGGACGTCAGAATTAGGGACCCCATTGAGGTGGTCGATGACCCCGTTAACAAAGAGGCAGAACAGGGTCGGTGCGAGTACGCACCCCTGTCTTACCCCTCTGCCAACGGGAAACTTGTTGGATAGGGCGCCCTGCTTACCACACCTCACTTGAGCATAGGTGTTGGTATGGAGTCGAATAATCATCGACAATAGGCCACTTGGTACCCCCATTCTAGCCAGCACTTCCCACAGCTTGCCTCGTGGGAACAGGTCGAAGGCTGCCCTCAGGTCCACAAACACAGTATAGAGGCTGCCACCCTCGAACTGTATTGTTTTCCAATGTATGAGGGAAAGCCTGAAGACCGGATCCACGGTAGAAACCTTTTGCCGAAACCCAGCCTGAAGAGGGCTCAAGATTTCCCTGTCTTCGATCCAGTCCGAAAGGCGATCCAACAGGAGCCTCGCGAAAAGCTTCTGGGGGACGTCTATCAGGCTGATCGGTCTATAATTGGCCGGAAGCAGAGGTGAACCCCTTTTGAATATAGGGACAATCTCTGCCCCCAGCCAAGTAGAGGGAACCGGCATACCGTGGACGATGGCATTAAAAAGTACGAGGAAATAGGGGGCCCAGATTCTAACCTCGTGTTTTAAGAGGTCTCCTGGGAGCTTATCAAGTCCTGGCGCTTTTCCCGAGGAAAGGCGAGCAATCGCCATTTCCAAATCCTTTAAGTTAAAATCTTCCATCATGAGAGAATTGTCAATGGTTGGGGACGCTATCTCTCCAGCTTCGGTTCCCAGATGATCCAGCCCTGCTACACTATAGAGGGAAGAAAAATGTTCCTCCCACACTGCGGGCGCAATATTAGCCTCTATAGCCAGAGCAGGCTCAGCAGAGCCATATTTCACTATTTGCCAGAACTTCCTGGGATCTCTAACTTTGAGGGCAGATGTCATTTCTGACCAGTTCTCCCAATCCCATTCTATTTTGGCATTTTCGAGGAGGAGCTTATAAGCGGCCCTCCTTTCTGTAATGGCCAGATGGGCCTCCCTATTTTTAAGTGCCTGGAGGAGGTCTGCCTTGGCTTTCCTGCAACTAGCATTGAACCAAGATGCTTTTTCCCTTCTCACTTTCCTCTCCCGAACCACTGGATTCAGTACCTCAGCGAGGTTGTTACACAGGGTCAAATGAATATCCCCCAGGGAGCAGCATCCATCAGGCGAAGGCAATTGTGGGAGGAGCCTACCCACCTTTTCGAGAGCTGGGGCCACTATCTTATAAATCGCCTGGATGCGATTTGGTTTTTCCAAAAGTTTTTCCCACCTTATTCTTCGCCTGTTGCTGGATAAGGTTAGGCTTGTCGCCACTGCTTTGTTTTCTACCGCAGCAGGGTAGAGGAATCCGTCGGCTGCTAAGGAGAGGGACAGGCCATTGTGGTCACTATCCGGCCTAGGGACTATTTTAAATTCTTTAACTAGTTTCCAGTCCTGTAATCTAGTTAATATATAGTCTATCCGGGACTCAAGACCTAGTCTATTAAAAGTTGGTCGCGGTGGTATGTCACCTTTAAACCTACCGTTGCAAGCTCTGAGTGAGTTTGCAAGGGTTATAGTTGTTAATTGGGATACTAGTGGTGAGCATGCCCTGACCGGGGGGCCCGGAATATTTGGAATGTCCCAAAGATCGTCCTTCTCACTACTGACCCCGTCTAGATAAGCCGGGAGAGGTTCATACTGAATGTTAAAATCGCCTCCGACAAGAAGAGTTACTGAGCTGGAGACAGAGTCCAGAAATGTGGCCAGGACCTCCAATGTCCCTGAAGTGCCCGCTACTCCAACCGGTCTTGAATATACATTTAACAGTGTTAGACCCATCCCAGTGGGCCAAGACAAGGCCACACACAGAATATCCAAAGAGTTGGTTTCTACAATCTCTGCCTTGCAGCCGAGATGAGAACCGACCCATATTGACAGGCCACCGGACGGACGTCCCTTCCCACCCCATGTGGCTAGAACATTAAAAGTTGCGAACCCAGCATAACAGTGGTTCTCTCTGGCCCATGTCTCTTGGAACATACAAATATCATATTTTTTGATGAAGTCTTCCCATTCACAGCAATCTAGTTTATTGGGTAACCCCGCTATGTTCCAGGATAGGATTTCTAGAGACCTCAAATCCTTATCTGTATTTATGGTAGTCTCAGCGGGAATACTTTGGTCTGACCCAGGACGGGCCGAATCCCCAGTGGTAGAATGTTCACTGCCTAAGATAGCCCGTGGCAAAGAGACCTTCCTTGGTAGGCACACACCCACCCCTGTATTCCTCTCACCCCCAGAAGTTGGACAAACAGTGTACTCCCCTTTAAGATTACACCGTCAATCCACGGCATCAAGGCAGTCAAATCTGTTAAAGTGAGTAAAGTGAGTAAAAGGGACCCCATTCAAACCCAAGGCTGATTGGTTCCATCTATTGATGCCCCAGGGATCCCCTTGGGGAAGGACTCTTTTCCCTTGATGGAACTTTCTCGGGCCCACCCATGTCCAACCCTCATCGCCTCCCTCCGCAAACCGCTCTAATCTGTCGGGGTAGAAGGCTGATAGGGGAAGTGATATGCATTAAGGTTGACTCCCAGTGGAGGAAGCAGCCCTTCCCCTGTCCCAGGCACATTTGCTCTTAGGCAGGCTGGAAATTAGTTATGCAAGGAGGCATACTCCCCAAGAACGCTAGCCACACCTCCAAGGCAAAGCTCTTGGAACTGCATGATCGAGACTCGTTTTAGGTTAGACCCCTGTGGAAGCCTGATGCACCCTCATACTCCCCTGGACTAGTGACACTAGTCCCCTGCAAACTGCAACTAAAACAACACACCAGATCTGAAGAATAGCTGACCATCGGGCACTTTGAGTGATTGCCCAAATCCAGATGATCTAGTGCATTGTGGGAACTGTAGTCCTGTATTCCACAAAGTTACAGGTAGCTACCGTGTTCCCCAGGGCCACCAGAGAGAGAATTTACTTTCAGCACTGCTTGTCGCTGCCAAGGCTTGTTGGTTGCCAGTTCGGCAACCAAACCCTTTTCTAGACGCTGCATTAAGAGGGCATTCCATCATACCTTTGACTGACGTCAGCAACCACACAGTTGTCTTTTTGCATCTTTTCCCAAGCAGCACAGTTTCAGTGGTAAAAGCAGCTCTTTGCAACTTTGGTTCAGCACCAAGGACAGTCAGGACAACTGCAGGGTAAATTTGAACTGAGTGTTGTGGCTTGGCCCTGGGACCCGCTTCACCTTAACCCTGCAAGGGTTCAAAGCAACTCGACCTGCAAGTGACCGATTGTCACTAGTGGGTTTTCCCATTGACCGCAGTATCACATTCTCACTGTATTATTATCCACTGGTTTACTATTGCTTCAAAAATCTATTACTCCGGCTATATGTATGCTATTCCTTTCATTTCAGTGTCTAAATTAAGATAAAAAGACAGTTTATTTTTATAAATTGGTGTTGGATTTCTCTAGAGTCGTATCAATTACTTATTGTTGGAAAATGGCCCTATCTGAAGGGTCACGTAAAACCTTTTGCCTTCCTCCTTCTCTTTTTGCTGAAATCTTTTTGTTGGCTTTAGGACTATGAGTACTCTACCACTGCTGACCAGTGCTAAAGTGCATGTGCTCTTTCCCATAAACATGGCTACATTTGGTATGTCCACGAATGGAATATTTAATTTATCTGTATGTCCCTAGTAGAATGCACTACTTGTGCCCAGGGCCTGAAACTTAAATGCTATTAGTGGGCCTGCAGCACTGATTACGCCACATGCTCTTCAAATATGTCTCAGGCCTGCCACTGCAGAGCCTGTGTGTGCAGTTTTACTGGTATTTCGACTTGGCATTTAAAACCATTTGCCGAGCCTTAAACTCCCCTTTTATTGCCCGTCATCCCTAAGATAGGCCCTAGATAGCCCACAAGACAGGGTGCTCTGTGAATAAAAGGTAGGACATGTACTTTTAATGTTTGCATGCCCTAGTAGGGAAAAAAACGAAATTTGTTTTTCCCTACTGTGAGGTCTACTCATCTCAGGTTAACATTGGGAATTCCTTAATATACTTTTAAGCTGTAATTCATAGTTAGAAAGGAGTGGTTGTATCATGTTTTCTATCTTTGTAATGGTAATGACAAATCCTCTTTACTGGTAAAGTTGGATTCAACATTACTATTCTAGAAATGCCACTTTTAGAAAGTGGACATTTTTCTACTCTTACAACTCTGTGTGCCTTCAGCATGTCTCCAATACACTTCTGTGGTTGGTGACAGCTACATTTTGTGCATTCACTCTAGACAGCCAAAAGCGCAGGAAGGTTAGGTGTGTCTGAGTAATTATCTGAACTCTGATGGCTCTTCCTGGGCAGGAAGGGAGGGAGGAGCTGACACTTACACCTGAATAGGCACTGTCCTGTCCCCACACAAAGGGCTAATTATCCCCCAGAGCGAGTCCGGAGTCAGGGCTGGAAATATAGGGCTTCCGTGCACTTCAAAGACTCTTCTTTGATGTCACCCCCACTTCAAAGCCTCAACTGGGTATAAGTGCTGGGGCACTGACCCCACCAAATCATAGACTTCCGGACCTGTAACTGAACGGTGTCAGAAGAACTGCTATACTGCATCATGGACTGACACTCTGCTTGACTGCTGATCTGGAAGACCTGCTTTTCTGCTGTGCTGCCCTGCTACCTGCTGCTTGCTGACCCTGCTGAGAGAGAGTTGGACTCTTAATTTGCAAACAAAGTGATCCCCAAGGGCTTGTTGGCTTGCCTCCTGCTGCTTGAGACTCAGGGCTATCAAAGTCCCCACCCCAGCTCTTAGCCTGGTCCATTGGAAATGGACCCAGATATTTGCACTAGAGAAATTGGTGTATCTCCAGTCTGAGTGTAGCAGAACTGGTGCATCAGCCCTGTTGTGGGAGTAGAATTGGCCATCGCTCTCAGAACCAACACATCACCTCCAGAGCCCGACTCATCAGATCAGCGCATCGCTGCCGCAGCAGTGTGGTGAGATCTACGCATCTCCTCGACTGCGTAGAGAAACTAGGCACATTGCACTTCGGAACCAGCACATTCTGGCTCGGCGTTTCGGCTACATAACCAACACATTGCCACCACTGCGTGCAGAAAATCAGCACAATACTCGACATCGACGCATCACTCGTCGGCACCCCGCAGCATGCTGTTGCAACTAGACTCAAGGTAAAGGTATTCTATTCATCGGACCTCCGCTCCATTGTGGTCGGCCTGAACTGTTGACTTTGCACTGGTCCAGCGTGACCAGATAACCCCACTGGTGACTATTGCTTCTAAGAGCTAGAAACACTTTTATTCTTTAAAAATCCATATCTCAACCTCTACATTTTGAATTTTCATCATTTTAGTATTGAATTATTTATCAAATTATTGTCCTCCATACTTACATCTTACATACTGGCTGCCAATTGAACGTTGGGTTCAATTCAAAGCCTTATACTATATGCATAAGTGCCTTTTTAACACAGGGCCCATGTATCTGAGACCTTTGGTGTCTTAGTATACACTCAAACGCTCAAGCCACAAGGAGCTGGCAGTGGTTCCTAGAATTAAGAGAACCAGTTAGGCATTTGTATATCTGGTACCAAAGTTGTGGAACACCTTGCCACAAACATCGAGAGTCTGTACATCTCTCACAGTTTTCCGCAAATTGCTCAAAACATGGATGTTCTCACTTCTTCTTTAAAGAGTTATCTTTCGTTCTTGGAAATGCTGGTTTTAGCGAGGAGGCTAGCGCTGGGAAACCTTTTTTTAGTTTAGGTAACCATGCGCTTTACAAATCTTGTGTATAAATAAATAAAGAGTGGCTGTGCAGCCCTCCTCCCCAAGCCAAATTTGGCCCCAGGGACCCCAACCCTGGGGCCCAATTCAAATGTTATGGGAAGGGGGGCACGTGGTCCCCCTCCCTAGGTCAATTTCGGCCTCAAGGACCCCATCCCCTGGGGTCAATCAAATTAATTAGGTGGGGGGCACACAGCCCCCCTCCCCAGGCCGTATTCAGCCCTGGGGACCCCATCACCCATGCCCACTGTATTTTTTAAGGGGAGAGGGGCCGCAAGCCCCTCTCCTTGAGCCTTTAATGGGCCCTGGGGATCCGATCCCCAAGGGCCATTGCTATACATTAAAGGGAGGGGGCTGCACAGCCCCCCTCCTGAGCCATCCCCCAAGGCTGGCTCACATGCTATGCCCAGGGAGTTCACCCTTGGACAAAGCATTTTCCCTGCTCGCACGTGCAGGGAAACTGGTATTTGCTCCGGCCTGGCGGGAGCATTTTTACAACTGCTCCCAGTGGGTGGGGGCTTTAAAAATGCTACCCCCAGATGGGTGCAGACTTTTTATGTGTTCCCATACCCGCACTCATGTGTGCAGAGAAGCAGATCAAGATATTACTCCCGCCCACAGATAGCTGCATAAATAGCTGCTCTCTGCAGGCGGGAGCAGTGCTGGCTTGCGCAGCAAGCGAGAAGCAGGGTGGGGCCCTGGGCCTTCCCCACAGCCCCCAATGAGGTGCAAAGTGGATGCCCTGGGTGGGCACCAGGTCACCAACCTATATTAAGATGAGTCCGTGGTGGATTGGGTTACCGGGGGCCAGAATAGGCCCTGAAAGGAGGGCTGAGGTCCAATCTGTTAATTAAGGGGAGGGGGCCCTACAGACCCCCCTTCTGAATCTTAGAAGGCCGTAGTGACCATATTCCCCAGGGTCATGGTTTTGATTTTAAGGGGAGGAGGGCCATGCTGCCCCCCTCCCGAGTCTTATATGGCCCTGGTGTCCCCCTTCCCCCATGGCCACATTATTTTAAGGTGGGTGCCCAGGTGCCCATCAAGGGCACACACACCATAAAAACGTTGGGAGTTATAGGGGGAGCCCCAGGGCCCTGCAGACCCAGCTGGCTCTCTGCATGCCACAGAAGTCAGCATTGCTCCAGCCGCAGGGAGCAGCTATATATGCAGCTCTCTCTGGGCAGGAGCAATACCTTGATCTGTTTCCCTGACCGCCTCAGTGCGAGCAAGGAATCAGATCAATAGTCTGTTCCCAGCTGGTGGGAGCAGAATTTGTGTTTCCTCCCGTTTGGCAGGAGTTTTAAAAATTCTCCTGAGAGGCAGGAGCAAACAAAAGTTTCTCTGCCTGGCCGATGCGGGCGACAAAGCAACTGTGTCCTGGTGGTGGGCTCCCTGGGATACAGCAAGTGAGAGAGCCCCTGGGGATGGGGTATCCAAGGCCATAAAGGCTCCAGGAAGTGGGCCGCACAGCCTCCCCTCCCTTGAAAGTATAGTAGTGGCTTTGGGGGATGGGGTCCCAAGGGCCAGTTTTAAAGGCTCGGGGAAGGGAGCCAAAAGGCACCCTCTCCTTAAAATATACAGTGGGCCCAGGAGGATGGGGTCCCTTGGGCTGAATACAGCCTTGAAAGGGGGGCTGCATGTCACCCTCCCCTGATTAATTAGAATGGACTCTGGGGATGGGGTCCCGTGTGCCGAAATCAGCTCTGGGAGGGGTCACGTAGCCCCCCTTAAATAATAAACCTGGCCCCGAGGGATGGGGTCCCAAGGACCCAAACTGGTCAAGGGGAGGGGTCCCCTACTCAGGCTCCCCTGACCAGGAGAAAAGAAAGAACCCACTCGTCTTGATAGTCACTACAAAAGAGATTGCGCTCCAATATATCAGTGATACATTCACCTCCATCAAGGATTTCAGAGAATTTTTTAACATGCAATTGTAGAGAAAACATACTGTCCATCAGCCTGGTAAATGGCAGGAACATAGCTGATTACTACTAATGTGGAAGGGGCAGGGTCAAATAAGTGGAGCTTGTAGGTGATTTGGCTCCTTTGCATACTCAGCAGCAATTAAAAGGGAGAACTGTGGCTCTGCTCTCAGACCAGGAGACAACAAGAAATAAACCACGCATCTTGGACAGTCACTACAGAAGTGATTGCTTTCCAATAAATCAATGATGCATTCACCTCCATCAAGGATTTCAGATCCTTTTCGATGTGCAATTATAAAGAAAACACACTGTTGATCATGAAAATGAGAGGGGGCCGCGTGACCCCCTCCCCAGCCATATTTTTTTCAAAGAGGAGGGGGCCCTGTTGCCAACCTCCTGCTGTGCATGGCCAAAGGCTGTGTGGAGTTGGCTGCCTGTGAGGGGTTTGCCTTGCAGACAACCCACTGCCATACACAGATGAAGGCCGTGCACAGTGGGGGTTGGCTGTACGTATGGTAATGAAATATACTTCACGTTAAAAAACCCCATGGAAGTTCACTGAAAAAACAAAGGTTAAAGTAACGCTATAGTTAGGTGTGATAAAAAGATCTGTTTTGATTTTTAAAAAAGCCTTACAGATTCACTGAAAATACCAAAGGTTAAATTAATGTTATAGTTAGGTGAATATGTCAGTGACATTACCATTAATGTTTTGAATGAAAAAAAACAGAAATTCACCAGCTATAGTTAGTAGAGCCAACTATGATTGACACCCCCCATATTCTATGACAACCTTTATGACATCACTGATGGCATCTCAAATGACATAATTGATTACACCCCTTATGACATCATCCAATGAATGTGTTAGTTTGTTTTAGAGTTTACATAATAGCTGGAGGGAAGTGCCCTTTTTGTATGGTCAACCCCCACCTTTTGCTCAAATGCTGGTGGCTATGACTCTGATACTGAACTGGAGCCTGCTGCCCAGGCACCAGTGCCAGTGCTCTCTCTCCAAAACTGTTATGTATAAATCAACACTCCCAATTGACAAGGACTTTACCCACTTACAAGGCCCTAATATATAGTACCAGTGGTACCCAGGGCATGTGTGGTAAAGAGGTCCCCGGGTCTTGCAGCACTGGTTGAGTCACCCTGAGTGACCCAAAGAAACTACTGACAGGAGGCCTGTCATTGCAGCTTGCAGGAGCAGTGCAAACTGATCGAACTCGACTTTGCCCACACCCTGTGTGGCAAAGTCAATGCCTATGTCTGATATATGGCAATCACCCTTAAGGAAGGCCTCCTAAAGCCTAGGAGGCAGGGTGCCTTATTTCAAAGGTGTGGACATACAAGTACAAGCTGATATGACCCTATAGTGCCCTTTACCATTAAAGGACATAAGTAATAGACGGTCCATAGGATAACATGGGCCGGCACCCAGGCAAACCAGAGGTTGGTAACTCCATTATGGTACTGCCTAAATATGTTGTGTTTGGTATCAACAACATGCCTTCTCACCCCTGACATGAATCTTGTGTCAAGAGCGATGCAGCATGCAGCTAGATGGCATGCAACTGGTTGCCGTATCTTCTCTGTGCGCTTGCTGGCAAGCCTGAGTTTCCCACATTTGCTGCCGCCAAGACAGGATTCTGACCTCCTGCAAGGCAGTGTGATCACTCCTAGGAGTCAAGAACAAAGGCTTGAGCAGGAAGGAGGTCACACCTCCCTCCTCCTAATCAAGCTAGTGAAGTGGCACATCAAGGCGGGGAGCTTCAAAGGCTGCACCACCTCTGATATGCATCAAGGCTTACTACCAGAGGAGGAAACTGCTCTCCCGCTGCCCCAGGCATTTTTGCACCGAGATAGGTGGGAAATTAGTTAGTCAAGGAGGTATACACCCCTAAAAGGCTAGCCACACCAACAGGGTAGACAGCCTGGTCTGTAGAATAAAATTAGATTCCTGCCATCTTTAGGAGTAGCAGAATAGAGAAATCTGGGTAGAAAGGGTGACCCACTTCCGGATGTGGTCACCTCAGGGGCAGACTAGCTATAGGGACTCCTAAATCTAGGATTTAGGGAACACCCCTGACACCAGATCCTACGTTCTGAACAATCTGTATCAAAGAAGACAGAAGAAGAAACCAGTATTGGTGTCAACAGGACTTGCACAAAGGAAAAGAGGGATACCCTTCACCTGTGGCAGCGCTCTTGGAACTGCCTGATCGTGACTTGTCCTAGGCTATCTCTTGGTTCTCCCAGACAGAGGCACCCCTGCAGAAGCCTGAAGCACCCTCAGGCTCCCCTGGCCTAGTGGGACTAGTCCCCTGCAAATGGCAGGTAAAACAATGCTCCAGATCGGAAGAATCACTGCCCATCGGGTCCTCCAAGGGATCCCCCAAATCCACATGGTATTTTTCATTGTGGGAGCTGAAGTCCTGCCTTCCACGAAGTTACCGGCGGCTACCGCATTCCCCATGACCACTTGACTTCGAAGTTACTTTCTGCGCTACTTGCAGTTGCCAAGGCTTGTTGGTCGCCAATCCAGCAACCGACCCCATTACTTGACGCTGCACCTAGAGGGAACTCCATCCGACCATCAACCGACATCAGAAACCACCCCATTGTTGTGTTTTTCCATCTTTTCCCCCGCAGCACAGTTTCAGCGGTAAAAACAGCTCTCCCTAATCTCCTCTTCAGCACCAGGGAAAGCCAGGACAACTCTGCACCTGGGCTCCATAGGCCAGGTAAAATTGAATTGACTGTTATAGTTTGGTCCTGGAACCTGCATCACCTTTACCCTCGAAGGGTAGCATAGAACTCAACCCGTAAGTGACTGATTGTCACTAGTGGTTTTTCCCATTGCCCTTAATGATAAAGTTTCACTGCATTATTTTGAAATAATGTTCAATTGCTACAAAAATCTATAACTCCTGTTATATGGTATGCTATTCTATTCATTTTGGTGTCATATTAAGATAAAAATACACCCTATCTTTGTAAAGTGCTGTCATATTTTTCTTGAGTCGTATCAATTACTTATTGTCCATGTTGGTACTCTGTAATACTTAACAAATGCTCCTCTGGTAAAGCCTGTCTCCTCTTTGCCACACTACGAAGACTGAGTTAAAGATTTATTAGCATGAATCCCAGGAACATCTTTAGTGTATTGTGATATTATTACATGGTGAAGTCTAGCTCCACACCACTAAATACTGCACCTTCCTACAGTGGCAAGGAGCTACCATATTCCTTTTCTACCTAATGTTGTGCTGCCTGTGTCCAGCTAATGGGTGGAAGTGTTTACACATGCATGTGCTCCGAATTCATCATAGGTGTGTAGAGGTATTGAACACATTATAAATCTTTGCATTGAAGAATAACTCTGTGTGCAGGTGACAGTTGCTGACTTGTGGTCAGCATGCTCCACACAAGTTTATGTACTACATACCAAGTATTGTAAGCAACCTTGAGCTATTAGATAGAGTCTTCACAGCATGACAATTTCTACATAACATAGAAGACTGTGTGCGTCAAGGTAGCTTCTTTTGCTTCAGAAGATGGGCTATCTGTAAAGGTTTTACCATAGTATGAACGCTGATGGTAGTATAATCTTTAGCACTTTCGGATCTTGTGTATTTTAATTGAATATTCTTTTTTGAAAGATGCTTTTTAATACTGTGTGGAGTATTTCACATGAGTGTTACACTGTCTGCATTGTGGTACAGAGTAAACTCTCTTCATAGAGTAAACACAGTTTACAGTATTCATTTTCTTCTCATACCAACTTCATTCCTCAAAGTAGGTTTGGTGACTGTGAGGTGTTTCAATACAGAAAAAGCTATCTGTAGAAAGGCATTCATTTTGGAAGAGTATCTTGAGGAAATTGACATTCTCTAAACATTTGTATACCATGTGCAATGAGGGGTTCCCTTATATCTGTGGCTGATTGTTAATGTAAACTAGGTTGCATGTGAAGTGTATGGTATTGGGTCAGTGTTGGAGATAGCACATGCTTGTTACACCTAAGGGAGTTGTATCTGTGATGGCTTTAATGATGCTGTATAAAATTCTGAGCTGTTTTGTACTTACTTTCAGACCTCTAATTCCATACTAGTTTATGGAGTAATGTGCACAAAAGAAGCTTGGCTGATGTCATTTGAGATTTCATCAGTCATTTCATAAATGATTTTATATGCCTTGCCATGACTGATGTAATATGTGAGGTCATAAGCAGTGCACGGCAGGTGTGGAAGTTACAGTTAGCTCTGGGAATTATAACTGGTAAATGTTTGTGGTTTTCTTTAGTACAAAACGTTAATGTAATCACTGAGATACGTTAATGTAATCACTGAGATATTCACCTAACTATGGCTTTACTTTAACCTTTGTTTTCTCCAGTGACAATATATATCTATATATATCAATATCTATCTATCTATCTATCTATCTATCTATCTATCTATCTATCTAGCTCTCTCTCTCTCTCTCTCTCTATATATATATATATATTTATTTTTTTCACTAAAAAAAACAAAGGTGGCAGGGACGTTATAGTTAGACTTACATTTCACTCGTACAAAACTTCGCGGATCCACTGTGGCCATATTTGTATAAGTGAGAAATCTTAACACTTTTCGGGAACAACTGAACGGATTTACACCATTTAACAAAAAGAGTGCTTTCTGGACCAAAAGCTAACTTTTTGTCAAATCTGGTGTGAAATTTGTTCAGCAGTTCAGGCTGTAGCCATGTCTAAAGTTTCCTTTGGAAATTAACATGGAGAAAAACCATTTTGGGACCCCCCTTTTTCTCAGCCCCTGCTTGACAAATCACCCCAAAACTTTCAACATAGCAACTAAAGTGAGTGACATATTAGTTTTGGAAGTTTTGCAAAGATTCATCAAACAACGCCAAAGATATTGGCAAACAAAAAAACGCTTTTCCTATGGAAACAAGGTCCTAACTATAATTGCCTACTGGTGCCTGCCAGTAGATAATATATCTATCTATCTATCTATCTATCTATCTATCTATCTATCTATCTATCTATATATATGTATTCACAGAAAAAAACAAAGGTTTTACAGACATTATAGCTAGGAATTAGCATTAAAAAACCTTAGAAATTCACTGAAAAAAACATAGGTTTCAGGGACGTTATAGTTAGTTGGACATTTGACTCATATAAAACCAGAGAAATTCGCCTGTTGTAGTTAGTTGAGCTAACTATAACTCGCGTGCCCGCAACGCACTGCTGATGATGTCACATATTACATCACTCATGACATGGTCAGTGACATCACTGATGACATCACTGATGACATCTCAAATGACATCACTCATGACATCATCCAGCCAATGTGTGTTTCTATAAAATGTAAATAGGTTTTATATATATATATATATATATATATATATATATATATATGCCAAGGTGTATTGAAGAATGAATGCATTTACAAGTGCCTAAAGGAATTATTTTGTATGTGTGTGACTGACTGTATAAGTGAGTGATTGAACGTGTCATACTGAATGCATGGGTTAGTGATTAAACTGTGTAAAAGTCTGTATTAGTCTCTCCATTGGTGTGTAAGCAACTGCATGGGTTGCTAAATACCTACATGAGTGTCTATATAGGTTATTGATTTGTTGTCTGAGTATCTGTATGGGTCCCGAGTGTCTGTGTGGGTGGGTGGGTGTATGAGTCTGTGCATAGATGTCTGAGTGGGTGATTCAGTGGTTGTATGGATTAAAAAGTGTATCTGGAAAGGGCTGTATAGGTGAGTTAGTGTGTCTATGGGTGTGTTGGTGAGTGAATAAATGTCTCAGTGGTATATCTGTGACTAACTATATATGTTTTAAGCCACTATATGTGAGTGTTGGAGTATATAAATGAGTATACGGGAGACTAAGTTATTTCAAGAGTGGGTCTATAAATAAGTGTCTGCTTCTATCAGTGATTGTAAAAGACAGTAAATATGTGTTAGTATTTGTATAAATAAGTGATGTGGTATGTCTAAAAATAACGAAGTTGGTGTGTATAACTGTATACAATATTAAATGGGTATGTGATTCATTCTTTGCATTACTGCCTAGGCGTGTGAGTAACTCTATGGGTGAGTGGCAGCGTGTGACTGCATGTATAGATGAGTAACTACATGTATAAGTGACTGGATGTGTGTGTGTAGACATAGGAAATAGTGAGTGCTATGTAGTATATGGCATTCTTCTGAGTATGGTTTCAAAAATAGCTGTCAGCATTTTACAATGGGTGTATCAAAGTTTATATTAGAGCATCAGTATGTGCATCAGATTGTCACATGGATGATGTCATGAGTGATGTCATGAGTGATGTCATTTGAGATGTCATCAGTGATGTCATCAGTGATGTCACGGACCATGTCATGAGTGATGTAATATGGGACATCATCAGCAGTGCATTGCGGGCGTGCGAGTTATAGTTAGCTCAACTAACTATAACAGGCGAATTTCTCTGGTTTTATAGGAGTCAAATGTCCAATTAACTATAACGTCCCTGAAACCTATGTTTTTTTCAGTGAATTTCAAGATTTTTTAAATGCTAATTTCTAAGTATAACGTCTCTGAAACCTATGGTTTTTTCAATGAATTTCAAAGGTTCTTTAAATATCAAACTACTATTGTGTATTTGTCATTAATACTAATTTTTCAACTACATAAAATAAACTGCAAAAGTACTATGTAACGTAATACATTTCACAAATTACAATAAGTTTTTAAATAATACAAAACAATTTAACATTCAGATAACAATTTTTCTCCCTTTTTTGCTGTCATCAGCTACTACTTAACTTCACTATTCACAGTGATGCCAGTGTAGTTTCATCATAAACAGCAGGGAAAAAAAATACAATCATCTAGATTGTTAAAAAAAAAAAACTCATTCTCTCAAAAATAATACAAAATCAACAGAAATAACATATCCAATAGTACTTCAAATGTTAAAAGCTTACCTTTACTTTGTAGATTGTCTGCAAATTTTCCCAATCCGCCAGATAATGTATCAAAAAATTCTCTTTGAAAGCATCCAGTATGAATTCCTTAAAGATCTTACGTAGTTTCTCTGCACAATTTTCCCAATACACCAGATAATGTATCAAAAATTTCGCTTTGAAAGCATCCAGTATGAATTCCTTAAAGATCTATACACCTTCCCATTAAAGCCGAATAGTGTATCTAAAATCTTTGTTTCAGAAAAATTAAGTATGAGTTGGGTAATTCATAAGGCAATCTCGGTTTCATTTCCAAGTGTGTATCATTACAGTGACTCCAACCATTATTACACTTCAAATAAACTGTATAATGCCCACTTGTAGTAGTACTTCCAGCATGGAAAACAATAGCAACTGTTGCAAAAGTTCTTCCAGAAATAGATACTTGATTAGCAACAACATTTAAAATTTTGGTTTCCACTTTTCTCCCATTTGGTCGACAGCGTTGCAGCATTATAATCAAATATTTTCCCTATCTTTGTAGGCATAATGCAGATAGCATTCTTGATTTACAATGAGAACACATCATCTCATGATCAGCTTCTTTTACTAATTTGGAAAATGGTACAGATTTGCAGTCAGGTATTGTTAAATATAAAAATCGTTCTCTGTCAACTATAGTGCTTGAAGTTAACGAACACTCTTTACATTTATGTTCCCATTTGTAACTGAGTCCAAATAAACTCTCAATCTGAATTCCTTCATCTTCTAGTACTCCAAGCATAACCATCAGAAATTCTTGTGCATCTTGCTGTATAATAGCACTGAACGTTAAAGATCCAGTACATGTATCCAACAGTTGGCGAATACCAGAAGCAGAATGAATCTTACTTCTATCAGTTCTCAATTCTTGAAATAAAGTGTAGAGTGCAGAACATAAAGTTTTTTCCTGACTTTCCATAATTTCACCACAAACATCTTCAAGATAAAATATAACATTTAGAATGACATTACCCTAGCAGTTGACACCAGAAGCATTTTCTAATTGGTATCCAACAACATCATCACTTGTTTGTATTTTCTGCTTCTTTACATCTTTTCTTTTGATTTTCTTTCTGCTTTTCAACCATAGTTAACTCTTCAACATATTTGCGTTTTAAACACACAACACGTTTCTCATAAATAGGATATTCACCTAAATGGGGAGCATAAAGCCTTCTCAAACGATTATATTCTCTTACACAATTAACATCAGCACTAACCTTGTTCTCATCAAAATCAATTAAATACAAACCAGACAACGTTCTAACTCGAGATAATGCAACATATCCCATTCCCTCTTTAAACACAGTTTTTCCAACATTTACAAAAGCATTATCTACACATAAACCTTGTGATTTGTGAATAGTTATTGCATATGCTAAACAGAAGGAAAACTGTTTTCTACGAACATACAAGTCTTTTACAAGCAAAAAAGGTGCGGCAGAATGTGCAATCTGTCTTACCTCTGCAATCTGATCAAATTTAACTTTCAAAAATTCTATTCCATTTCTATTTTGATATTTCACAAAATCAACAACTTTCCCCATTGCTCCATTCACTAAACCTTCTTCTACATTCAGATTACGCTTCAAAATTACCCGACAGTTTAAACATACATCTAAATTGTTTTCTAAGCCAGCAGTTTTTGATACAGACTTTTCCAAAGAATCCAATTTAGTCTGTAGTTTTTCTGAAAGAACAATTGTTATTCTTTGATGCTCTATTTTATCAATAGCTTCAATGTGAACTATTTCTTGATTTTCCAATTTCATAAGCTCTCTATTAAATGTATAACACACTTCCACTGTAGGCATTAAGCAAACTATAGACTTTTTTTCTTTCATTTTCATGTACATTACTTCTGCTGGTGTGTTTTCATTTGTAAACAAGTTCTTTAGTAGACGACTTTGAAAAGCTTGTTTACCATGTTTGCTTAGAACACCAATTCTTACATCTTTTAGAATATTTCCATAATCTTCATCTCTTGCTTGTCGCATATTCTGAGTGAGTTCTTTAAATTCAAAATGTAACCACAGATTTACATTTCCAATACTTCCCAAAGATTTCTTAGTGTCTTCATGTAGAAGAGGTTTAAACACTGGTTCTCCTTTTACAGGGGTTAGTTGTAGCAGATCTCCAAATACAATTACATTTTTTACCCCAAAGAGAACGTCGTAATCTGTTTTTAATACCGGTTGCATTCTTAAGTGTACGAAAGCAAGCATTAAGTTTGAGACCATGCTCACCTCATCAATATTTAAAAGTTTCATTTTCTTCAGCACTCTTGACACTTCATAAGAAGCTTCTCCAGACAACTTCTGATATTCTAATTTATTATCGTGCTCCATTGGTAACATCAATAATCTATGCAAAGTAACTCCTTTAACATTGTGTGCAGCTAATCCAGTTGGAGCTGTTACCACGCAACATAAATGTGAACCAGTAGTTTTTTTAAAGATAACTGGTCAAAACTTTAATTAAAAAACTTTTACCTGTCCCAGCTTGACCACTGATGTACATCAGAAGAGGTTTAAAAGATGAACACAGACATTCTTTTTTTTATGCAACAAACCATGTTCTATCCGTTCTCTCACTTGCACATATATTTCTTTCTGTTCAACATTTACTTGTTCTTCTAACTTTTCCAATGTTATATTCTCCTCGTGTGCTTGTTGCATTGCAATTTCGACTTCATGCATAGCAATCGTTGCTTCATTTTCCAGCATTGGTTGTCCAAGAGGATCTTGACTACATGGACCACTACTTTGACTATCTTGAGAACTTTCATGAGCTATTTCAGCTATAATAGTCTTTTCCTGTTCAACTTCATCATTCAACATTTTTAAATATGTAGGGAAAATTGGACATCGAATGCTATCTTTACAAGCATTAAAAGAATCTTCGTAGCAGTCAAACTCTACAAGTAATTCCCTTTCGCTACGCCATGGTTTAAACAGCTGCAGAAGTGCTAAATAGTAAAATCCTCGCTTATCTGGAGTTTCACAACTAAGTTTCTTGTGGTTTATAAGATTACCCTTTGCATGTTTTACTAAATAACCATGACATCCAACTACTGCAAACTTTCCTTCTTTTAAATTCTCTTTAACATTTCTTTTGAAGCTGTAATGTTGAAGTACTTTTTTACAGACATAGCTATTCCAGATGTTGACTCCTTTTCGGATAGTATGTGTCCAACATATTAGTTTTAAGAATGTCTGTACTATCTGGCTCATTTGCTGGTAATTTTTCAATTTCTTCCAATGATTTCAACACTCTATTTCGTTTGCAGGCAAGACCTAAACTTACCCAAATGATTCCTCATGACTTTGAATATAAACTTGAAGAACACAAGCGGTCTGAACATTCATACGATCCAATTTCTTGGTGGGAAGGCATTTTCAAACGAAAGCTGTACAATTTTTTTGCTAAGACTATTCTCATGTGCAATTTCTTCCCACGTTTGTTTCATCTCTGTTTTTTCAGATTTTGTTATGTACGATGTAACATAACGTGCAACAACAATTGAGTTATCCGCAACATACTGGATGTCCATGTTCGCATTCCACATTTTTAAAATGGCTGGATGGTAGTCATTGATATACTTTGACACTTCTGTTCTTTTTAAGTTGTAGGTATTCTTTGGAGACTTCCGAGTTATTGTGTGCCTCACAGAAGAAAAAAAAGAATTTACTCTTCCTTTACAAATGACTGGACGGGGAAAACCAAACCGGCATTTGGTGTACAATTTTCCTTTAGACTTGTATTTTCTTCTGCAGTACTTTCCACAACGGTGACTTTGAAACGTAAAACTTGCTGTCTCAAGCTTCTATCTCCTCCTTCTCTTGGAATCTCACATGTCACATACTGTTCGATGAAAGACAATACTGTTTCATCAGAATCAGTTCCAAATTTAGGTGCATCCTTGACCCATAGTAGCATATGTATATGAGGTGCACCTCTTGCTTGGTACTCCTTTCTCCAAAAGAAATCGGTAACTTCTCCAAGAGGTGGATTCTTTTTATTACAGATAAAATACATCATACCTTGAAACTTATGATTAAAATATCTGCACACATTTACAGGATCCAATGAACGCAGTTCACCAGGAGCCTTTATTTCAACATTTTTATATTAGAATTCGCTTCTCTTAAAAACTCAAGCAAATCTTTCCATGCATACTCTGCACAGCTAAGTGTGACAAACCATGTTGGTGTACCTAAGTTCCGTAACATACACTTGAGTTCTCAATGACGACGATACCAATACTCATTTGTTCCACATTGACATGCCATCAAATTGATTAACTGTGCTTCTAAATTTTCATCTGTTTCTTGAACTTTCTCCACAAATTCTTTCGCAGAAAGAAGTGATGCATGAGCTCCAGTTTTAAGTATATGATTCACTGCATGTGAGAGAGAAGACAGATCACTTTCAAACAAAAGGTGAAATATGTATGGAATGCACTGTCGAAATCTAGGATCTTCAGAATATAATCTTGTTGACAGATATTCTGAAGTTGGAATCCGTACAGGTCGGTCATCATATCATCCACCTTCTCCAGTAGGAAACAACTGTGGAAAACAGCGAACTTCCAAGCTTTTCTCCCATATACTCATTGGAGTTCCCTGTGCTTTTTTCATTTGCAATAACTCAATGCTACTTCTGATCACTTCTTTTGAATGCAAAGGAAATATTGTACAATGTTCATAAATCTCTTCAGTCCTTGACTTGTCCACTTTCTCTATTTGACCACTTGAAATTTCAAAATCATCTTCTAAACGTATTACCTGTTCATCCACATTTACATTTTTGTAATAAATATTGTTCTCTATAAGATATAAGGTAGCCTTTTTAACTTTATTAACCCCTTCGCCACGGCAGGAATTCCGCCGCGGCGCTGGTGGGGTTGGGGGCAGTTGCGGTGCCGCCATGCTCGTGACGGAACCACTCCGTCATGAGTCACGGGCGAGCTGTGCTCATGACGGAGTGGTTCCGTCACGACTCCGCCCACTGCGCTAATCGCCCGCACAGGTGGGGAATTAGCGCCGCGTGGGCGGAGCGGCCACCAACGGCCGCAGCATGACGGAACCACTCCGTCATGAGCACACGGCGCCCGTGGCTCATGATGGAGTGGTTCCGTCATGAGCACGGAACGGGTTAACATCCACAAATTCTTGCCATATTTTCCGACTCTTTGTGGGTACACCATTTACTAAAATAACTACTGCCTCATCTTCCTCTTTCTCTCCAGCAATAGTTTCAATGTTTTTCTTAAAATCCAAAGGTTAGTACACCACTCTTCCTTTCAGCCCTCTTTGCAAGTCTGTTGGTGGCAGTTTATCTGTTTTAGGCTCCATCCGAATTATAGTTTGAAAAGGATGAACAGATTGAATTAGAACCGACTCATATGTATTCAATTTAGCCAGCTCCTGCGGAATAGCTACTAACTCGAACTTATTATGCACTGCTCTAGCAGGCATTTTGTTCTCTTCTAATTTGTTGTAACAATATTTACATATACGTTGATCACTACCTAACTCAAATCGACCTTCAACAAACAAGTAAGTTGCAAATTCTCCCCACTTACCATTGTTCTCCTTTTCACTTTTCAAATACAAATCAACATTCCTACTTTGACTTTTATAATGAGTACGTCGACAACAAACACAAACATAGTTTGGTATTTCAGAGCACACTACATTAAGCTTTCCAATTTCTTCTTCAAACTGATCAGTGCTAATCACTTTCTCATCTCCTCCAACATCTGTAATTGTCAAACTTTCACTTTCTATGAACTGCTCTTCTGAACCAAAATATCGTATTTCAATATCATCACACTTTTCTTGAACATCTGATAAAGAACCATATAAAAGACTTCCATTCAGTTCACTTAAACGTAATGAAGGACTTTTTACATAGTACAGTTTCTTTACAAAGTTCTGCATTTGTGAATGGTGCACTGCTAACATCCTCAAATGATGAAAAACACTTTTACAAACTTTTCTTGAAAGACAAGCCAGAGAATGCCCATGCTTCTCAGTATATTTTCTTACATTACATGGATCTAGTCCTTGTAACAACTTAATCTTCTGTATTATACTTTTCTGAGTATATTCTCGTAGCAAATTTCGCATTGTATCAATGGATTCCTATTGAATACTACAAATACTACTACAACTCCACTTATACACAGGAGCTCGTGGAAGTTTCCCTTGCACTTCTTCAGCTATTAACTCTTCTGCACTTTTACCAACCATTTCCTCCTTTGGAAGAGGAACACCATCCTGAACTTCGTAGCAACGACCTCCAGGATCAACTGCAAATGATAAACTATTTTCCTGGATGTAACTTTCCTCATTAAAAAAAGACTCAGTACTATAAGTATGTCTCCAATGTCCACTAAAGATTTTACAAAAGTTGCTTCTGTTCACAAGTCTTTTTTTCTACTTTTCTCTTCCAATACTTTGACTATTTTATCCAATACTTTCAATCTCTTTAAAATCAAAATGAACAACTTCTGTTTCAAATTGAAGGCAGTATCCACTATACTTTCAATACGCTGCTTCTCTTGAATTGGAACATTCTTCTTTTATATTTGCAGCATGTTTTCAATAAATTCTGAATCACTCTAGATCGAAAAAGTCTCTGACGAATTTCTTGAAATTGTTTTTATCTCCGAGTACCAGATACTATTTCTTTATCATCTTTCCTTTTCCTCGTATTTGAAATTGAACTCTGCTTCACCTTACTTGAAAAATTCTTCTTTTTGCTTTGTGAGATGTTTTTCTCATTAAATGTTTGTAATATTTTTTTCAAAAATTGTCTTTTGCTTTTACTCGAACAAACAGTTTCTCTACTACTCGCATTTTTTTCTACTTCAAGATCTTTCCTTTTCGTCAAATATATATTTTTCTTCTCTTTTCTTTTTTTTCACTTCTTCTAGGCCTTTCCAAATTTCAATCCAAATGAAATTTTTTTCTGAACAACAAAAAATTGATTCAATTATTTTTTACATTTCTTCACTATGTTAAAATAATAACATACAATTGCAAAACTTCCACTAACAACTTCCAGACCCAGTGCTGCAACGTGATGGAGCACGACAGATGAGCACTAGGATGACAAGTAGTGCCATAGAACATACAGCAAGTATTTATTTAATTATTTACATACTCCTTTACAATGTATATATAACTGCACTACCTCATACTTTTCATTTCTCCGCCACAACCCACCACCCCACACCACTTTCTCTGCAACCCACCGCACACAACTTTATAAATAGTATTTTTAAAGATTTTAATCTATGTACTTAGAATTATATTATCAACCAAACAGCACACATGAAAATTTCCATTATTACCTAACAATTTTATCAACAACTTCGCAAACATAACACTCCACCCAGGGTTTTAACTGGAGGGGGTGTCTGTGGAGATGTGACTACCAGCACTTTATTTTTTGGAGCCTCGAAACGGGTCTTTATAGGGCTCTATTTTCCGACCTCGCAAATGTAATCCGTTTTTTTTCGTTATTGCACTGCAGTGACACTGTGAGAGCATGCACATTGCTCACTACTTAAAAGTGCAGCCATCATGCCAAGTGACTCGCATTGTAGTAGAAGAGAAATCATTTAAAGAGAGACATTTTCTCTCAGTATTTCCCTTCTCTTTGTGCAGCGCACCAGCAACATCATCGTGGGGTGATTAGCAGACAGACCACCAGGAGCGCAACGCCCATTGCCCCGGACTCTCTGACACAGCTTACCGGGCGCACGCACAGAGCCGCACCTGAGAACTTCACCGGTCTTCAAAACATCATTTTTTTGTAAAGGAGGCTCTGTTCTTTTTCACCCCTTTTTACAACCCCTACATGCCCACTCTGCCTATTGCTGAAAGAATTAGGCTCCCTCGAAATATCCCTCTGGTTGCGCCTCTGCAAACGACCACAACAAGGCAACTCCAGCACAAACCTGCTCTCACCTTACACACGGTCTTGTTTTAGTGCTACGAAAACACACACTTTGCCTGCCTCACTAAGTTCTCACACCCCCTCTTTAATATGAACATAAAAGCTTTCCAATTACTTTTATATTCCTATACTGTACTTCACATGGAAATATAGAACTCAAGGTTCTCACCACCCCAAATTAGCTCTCTGGTATACTTTCTCAAATATAAGAAGTACAGGTATTCAGTATCTGTCAGTCACGGCCACTTTAAAACAGTGTACCTATAAACAACTTGACAAAACGTTATGTTTCTAAATTAACGTATTACACTTAAAAGCTCATTTAAATTTCTTTCACTAGATGTACCTTTGTGTAAAACACCACCAGAGAAGGGTGTTGAAGTATGCTCTACAAAGAGTAACTCAAAGCTTTGTTATTCTTTATTAAAAAATCTGCCCGTCAATGCTTTTCGACCTTTTCAACGCCTTAAGAGGGTAGCTGGATGAGTATAATACGTCGTATTTAAGATCGGGGGCAGACGATGCACGTAAATAAGAACGTATAGTTGAATAAAGAGCGAGTGGATGCATGGCCAGATGGATCAATGGATAGATACATAGATCAATGTATCAATGTATGGATGGATGGAAGGATGAATGAATGCAAAGACCAGTACTTACGATAGACGGGAGGGCTGATAAATGCTTAGGATTGATTCTGGGACAGATATATCTATGCATATATAGGCGTATCGCTGCATGAATGGCACAGTGCTTACTATAGGCGAGTGCGCTCATAGATGCTTAAGATAAGCGGACGAACAGATTTATGTATATATATAAGTAGGACTATATCCATCAATTAAAAGATGGTTGAATGGCGCAGTGCTTAGGATGCATGGATACTGCGCTTTAATTGGGCCGGGTCTGGGGACTGGCACTTATTTTCAAGCAGCCTCCAAACAACTCTATTTTCGTCCCTCTCAAAGATAGTCAATTTTTTATTTTTTTATTACACTGTAGTGACAGTATGCACATCGATGTACGCATGCTTTTTTTGCTCACTACTGAGAACTGGAGACATCACACTAGGTTACCCACGTTGTAGAAGAAAGGGAAATCCTTTAAACAATGTTTATTTCCGAACCTACAATAATTGGAGAGGATTTTCTAAAGCACACAATGATACTTATCTTGATTTAAACCACGCCCCAACTTGCATAGCCTACACCCCTTTAAGAGCTTTGCCCCCCCTTTTAGAGCACCCCCACTTTTTTTTCTCTCACTTAGAACCATAGTAACAAACAAACAGTGTAACCTTCCATTAAAATCTACAATGGCACCAAGTTTCATAATTTTCCATCAACGCTATCAGCCTTCTACCACAGTACAAGAGTGTCTATCAGCACGAAGATGTCTTATCCACAGAAATGTTGTGTAATTTCTGTACCTGTCTGCTGGAACACTCATCACCAAAACGTATTAAAACATGGGAATTTGCCAGAAAAATTAATACCATACCATAAAGCGATTCATAAATGGGCACACTGCCACTGCACCACCCTCTTCCCCATCCTTCCTTAACTTTACAAAATTAAAGAAAGAGCCACACCAAACCTAGTAAACACACTATACCAATACATGAACTTAATTTCAACAACCGTCTACCGGAACGCTCATGAGCAAAGCGTATTAAAACATACAAATTTGCCGGTAAAACATATACCATGCCATAGGGCACTTTATAAGTGCTCCCAGTGGTACTACATCACCTTCAGTAGCTCGACATCTGCACGTTACTAAATTCTGTGTTTTAATCAGAAACATACCCACCTCCCCCACACCCACCCCGCCCTTCCTTAACCGTATGAAATCAAACAGAAACCCCCACCATTCCTAGTAGCGCCACTATACCCATAAAAAGGCTTAATTTTAACAGGTGTGTGCCGGAACACTTATCAACAAAAAGTATTCAAACATGCAAATTTGCGGGAAAAACATAAACAATACCATAGCATGGTTAATAAATAGGCCCACTCAAACTACACTACCTTTACTAACTACACATGCCCACGTTACAAATGTCCGTCTTATAATCAGCAACATACGCACATCCCCCACCCCTACCCATACCCATGCTTAACCTTACGAAATCAAACAACGACCCACAGCACTCCCGTTACCACCACTATAGCCATAGATAGACTTAATGTCAACTGGTGTCCGCCGGAACGCTCATCAGCAAAAGCTATTAAAACTTACAATTTTGCAACTCAAACATACACCATACCATAAGACGGTTTATAAATAGTCACAGTACCACTACACCACCTCAACACCCGCCCTTGCTTAACTTTACAAATTAAAAGAAAGAGCCCAAGCAAACGTAGAAGCGCCACTATAGCCATACACAGCCTTAACTTCAACAGATGTCTCCTGAAAAGCTCATCAGCAAACCGTATTAAAACATGAAAATTTGCGGGTAAAACATATACCATGCCATAGGGCGCTTTATAAGTGCTCCAAGTGGTACTAGATCACCTTTAGTAGCTCGACATCGGCACGTTACTATATTCTGTGTTTCAATCAGCAACATAACCAGCTCCCCCACACCCACCCCCGTCCTTGCTTAACCGTACGAAATCAAACAGAAACCCCCACCATTCCCAGTAGCGCCACTATACCCATATACGATGTTAATTTTAACAGGTGTCTGCCGGAACACTTATCAGCAAAAAGTATTCAAACATGCAAATTGGCGGCTAAAACATAAACCATCCCATAGCACGGTTTATAAATGGGCCCAATCGAACTACACCACCTTTACTAGCTAGACATCTATATGTTCCGAAAGTCGTTTAAACACTCTGGGGCCGATTCCGATTCCGGCCGCAAAACGAACCGACCGACACGGACCCGGACCGAATACCGACCGACACGGACCAGCACCGTACGACCTGTGCAGTACGATGCAACGCGAGTGAATTACAACCGACACGTACGGAATACGAGCCGCACGACTGAGCCGGTGGGAAAAAAGTGATCCGGCCGGAAAACCGACGCTATTTTCACCGACCGACACAAACCCGGAATCAACCCGACCGACCCGTGCCCGCGATGTACGATTAGCGCAGTATGATGCTATGCGTGTAAATCTAGACCGACTCGCACGGAGACCAAGCCACACGACCGACACGCACAGACAACCCGGCACACAAGCAATAGAGACCGCATCGAACGACGCGTACCAAACACAGAAGACAGGCAGCGTGAACGAGGTGAGAAGCCCGCACGAGACAACAGCAGCATCCGTTTCCGTCACATGAACGTCTCCTTCATGCCTACAAAACACAAGGGAAAAAACACAAAAAAAGGACCAAGCAATCAATGACTAAGCCAATAAATACCCTAAAAAAATTAATTGGACAAAGACACATCCACAACTCCAACTATATAAAGGACTACAATCACTAGGAGACACAGCCAGCAGCAAACACCAGTACACAGCAACCACAGACACACTCACAACTCATCCATCACACAACTCACACACCATCAGCACCTCATACAAAAGCACACACACATACACACAGCAAAACCAACACCAACCCAACATCACTTGCACCCTCACACACACATCCCCCACCACCACCATTCATCACCATGCCTCCAAAGAAGAATCCAAAGTTCACAGATAGTGAGTAAGAAGTGCTGGTAGACGAGATCATCAGAGTAGAGTCACATTTGTTTGGTACATTGGTTCAAAGGACCCCCATCTCACAGAAAACCAAGATGTGGGCGAGGATTGTGGACAAGGTGAATGCACAAGCACCAACGTTGTGCACAAAGGACGATATCCAGAACCGGTGGTATGACGTGCGCAGGAGGGTCAAGAAACTCATCGAGAAAGATCACGCCTTGAGTCAGCGCACCAGCGGTGGCCCTCCTGCCAAACCAGTATACTTCAGGACCTGGGAGGAGAAGGTGCGGGACATCCTACCCCCAGAGAGCGTCCATGGCCTAACAGACATCCCAGAGACTGGTGAGTACACAAACAACATACCCAAGATTGTGTGGCAAGGGGACAGTGAAACCATGCACCCCAAGCAAAGCTACACTAACCAATAGATAATCAACCCAAGATGTGTATGCCAGTCACACAAACACAATACCTGCCATCTCATAGTGACTGGGGACTGTGTCATGACATGCACCAACCTACAAGCAAATAGAGCAAGCCAGTTGCACTAAGCAAAATACACCCAGCCAGACAGTTTGCCACCACAAACACACCACCTCACAGTGCAGCTGACTGTCAGGAAGGAATAGTGGGGATGCAGGTGAAGTGAGTGTAGACAAAAGCATGATAGGGCCTGTAGTCACAGATAATGCTCCCCCTCCTGATTGGCCCATCAAGACCCCTCTGAAACATGCCCACATCACAGGGAGTGGAAAATGACTGACAAGATGGCTGACACTGGCTCCTGCTGTGGGGAGCACAAGGCCCTGCTAGGACTTGTGTGCAAATCAGAAGCAGGACACCACTGACTGACATCCTGAAAGACAACTTGCACGCCCTACAATGGAAGCACGTTTCATGATGGGAAGGAGGACTGACAGTCCTGACCATACTTATCAGCATGGGGAGACACCCACCCCCCCAACACAAACTCTACACAACTCACTGGGTACAATTCATTGATACACACCTCATTGAAATATCAGCAAAGGATACCCCGTACTGGGTGCTGCTGTGTGAAGCACAGGGGCTCACTTGGGACTTGTAGCCAAACAAACACCAGGATTTCACATTCAGCCATCTTGCCATTGATGTCACACCCCCTCACAGGGAAGCAGAGTCAAGAGGGAGGAAGCATGGGCATGCTGGGAAGGGGGGTGTAGCCAAGAGTATGATGGGACTCGCAGTCACAGACAACCTACACCCACCCACATGGCCCTGCAACATCAACCTGAACCATACTCGCCTCACAGTGGGAAGGGACTGACAAGATGTCTGACACTGTTGTGGGGAGCACAAGGCCATGCTGGCAAATGGCCAACAACAAGATCAAACTCTGTCTGTGACAAGCTTGGAAAAAGCAGTGTACATGCAGGCATCTGTATGAAAAGTAGAAAATGTCATGTTTGTGAACCAACGATGCATGTAGAAACATAAATCACATTGTGTGTCTCTTCCAAACACAGGTCGTGCTGGGCACCCAGCACCAAATGACGAGGATACCCAGTCCCAGACTCTGGTGGACACTGAGCTCTCTGGTCTGACTCTCTCACTGTCCTCCTCGGATGACGACGAAAAACCTGGCCCCTCCGGTGTGAGCCATCATGCAGCACCAGCAGCATCAACATCTGCCCCCCGTACCCACGCCTCCAGCATCTGGACACCGACAGGGCACCCCCGCCAACACAGACAGACCAAGGACAATCAACACCCACAGCACAGGGACACAGGACCCCCGGAAGCTACAGCTAACACCACCAGCAACACCACCCAAGGGGTCCCAGTGTCACCTGTGCGTACTGCCGCTGGTCCTGCCCGTATGGAGAGGGGTGCTGGGAGGGGTGGGAGGCACTGGGCACGCCTTGCAGAGGGGTCTGGACTGCATGATGACCCCCAACTGGCATGCATCTTAGATGCGTACCAGGAGAGCACCGGAGGATTTGGCCAGGTAGTAGGGATCCTCAAGGACATGCAACACTAGCAGGAGGAGGACTATGGCGGAGAGTCCCCTGCACCGCAGAGGCCTGCACATGAGGATATCCCCCCCCCCCCCGGAAGAAGAGGGGTGGTCCGAAGAAGGATATGTGAGAGGCAGATGTCCCAGCACATCCCCCAGGGCCTCCAAACCTGTTCTGGACAATGTTCTTTGTGTGCAACCCGTTCACCTTGTCCAATCGCACACAACTCGCCCACATTACATGGAGGGTTCATGTTGGGCCAATGTAGTGGACGACTGTGGACTTTACTCTGGACATTTCATCTACTAGCACTTCCAACTCCAATGTGAACTTTGGATTCCCAAACCACTGTACAGCACCCACCATCCTGTGCACTTCACTCACACATGTTTGTAAATAAACTCACCAGTACACCATACTTGCATCTGTTGTGATTCCAACTTGTCGTGTTCAGGGCCAAGTCGATCTGCTACACAACACAGTGCATGCCAAATACTGCAACAATGTGACCAACGTAAGGTGAGTCATGGGGATGTGACACATGTGAGGGAGACACATCACTATGGCAACACAAAACATACTCACCATGGCCATGATACTCATCACACACAATGATGTTGACCTGAAACACATTGGCATGCACAGACACAACACCAACCCCAGTTAGTGGTAACAAGTCCACAGGTGAGGTTAGCAGATTTTACTCAGATGTGGGAAGACAGACAATGCACATAAAGCGTAGCACAGGTTCATTACACATCAGCAACACGTTTATTCCACACTAGTTGCACGGTAATTCTACATAACAGTGGGCACACGCTCACAATGTGGTGGAGAATGGAAGTCCAGGGATGTCTGGTACATCAGTTGATGGGAATTGTCAACTTCCACACTGGTGTTGGCTTCTGGATGTTGGGGATTCAGTGTTGAACACACAACAGGCAAAGGACCCTGGGAAGGACACACAAGCTACAGTCAAAAGCACAGACGAATAGGAGAGAAATGCAATGCACATGCACAAAACATGTTGCAAAACACCTACACAAACACTAGTTAGCAGTACTACCCTATTGTGTAGTACACACCACCTGAATGGACACATCACAGCACACATCCAGTCAAGTGGCACACAGACACACTCAGACAGCAACAGAGCTGGCTCAACACATTCCAGGCTACCTCCATACATTCACATAACAACACTGGAAATTCACATTCAGGTGAAGAAGTTGTTGATGAGCTGGGAGCGGGCGTCACCATCATCTTCATCATCACTGGCATCTTGGCCCAGGCCGGGATCCTCCACAGGTGCCGGACGTTGGTCGTCGTCATCGTCATCCTGGATGAGAGGCACCTCCTTCCGCACCGCCATGTTGTGTAGCATGCAGCAGACCAGTATTATTTTGCACACCTTTGCAGGCTCATATGGGAGGGCCCCTCCGGTCTTGTCCAGGCAGCGAAAGCGGCTTTTCAGGAGGCCGAATGTCAGCTCAATCACCCTCCTGCTCCGACCATGTGCCTCATTGTAGCGCAGCTCAGCTGGTGTCACAGGGTTCCTGAGGGGTGTCAGCAACCACGGCATGTTGGGTATCCAGAGTCACCTACACACACAAAAATGAACAAGTAGCTGAGTTTTGTAGGAGTGCGGAATACAACACTGACAAACACACACAATGAGAAACAGTCAGTATACATCGACAAGCCAGGCACGCTGAGCTGGCATCTGTGACATCAGCGTTGCAATGTGACTACTCCTCATAATGTAGGCATCGTGCGCCGAACCAGGGAACCGTGCACACACATGTGTGATCAACATGTCAGCAAGACAGACCACCAGAGCATTGATCGAATGGTAGTGCTTCCTGTATGCCTGCTCATGTGCCTTTGGTGGTATCAGGGCAACATGTGTCCCGTCAATGGATCCAATGACGTTTGGCATCCTCCCCAGTGTATAAAAGGCATCCTTAATTTCAGGGAGTTCATCTTGGCTCTGGAACTTGATATACAGGTCGAGGAATTGCAACATCCCCTCCAAGACATCGCGTAGCACCCGACTAAACATCGTTTGCGACATACCACCAGCAGTAGCCACAGTGTACTGGAAGGTACCGAAGGCAAAGAAGTGCAGGGCTGCCATCACCTTCACCACTGGGGTCAGTGTTGTAGGGTATGTCCAGCCAGGTAGCAGATGTGGCACCAACTGCTCCGCCAACTCCTCAATCAGTGGCCTGGTGAAGCCGTACCGTCTGATGCTGTCGCGTTCCTGCATGGTTGCAAGGTCTGGGAACGGCCGATGGACAGCTGGTGCCCTGC
The DNA here is from genome assembly GCF_964204655.1 of Triturus cristatus. Lineage (NCBI taxonomy): Eukaryota > Metazoa > Chordata > Amphibia > Caudata > Salamandridae > Triturus > Triturus cristatus. The sequence continues at coordinate 311,173,283 of NC_140595.1, forward strand.
AGTACAGAGATGCACAAAGGAAGATTTTCAGTACATCCACCCATGTGGCCATGACCACGATCACTATCACATGCTAGTTCATGACATTACACAATGTACTGAGGTGTGTGCTGTTGGGCATGGACACATATGTCACCTACAAGACCACCACCTCACATCTCAATCCCACATGTCCACATGAGCCCCATGTAGTGCAATGGCCAATCATCTGGCTGTGTCACCCGACGTATGTACTGCTGCAATGTTAAAAAAACCCACCCCAGTGACAAATGAGGACCCATGTCTCCCAGGCATCACAGATCATTGCCATGCAGAAACCAAGGGTCCCTGTATTGCCACATCAACACAGCAATGGACATGGCGTAGCACGTACACACCATAAGGCAAGCGTAAGTCCCACAGGTAGTGGCCACTGTTGTTCCTGCCGGCCCTACATGTACGTCTCTTAGACACACACCCCATCAAGGTTGATGCATATACCACATGGATGTGGAGACTGTCACCCATTGGTAACATGTGATCAGACACATCTGAGACACAACATGCACACAGACTGTGGGTGCACATCAGTATTGGGGCTACAGGTCTCACTGTGACGTACATGCCATCACCCCCAGGACTCAGGGTGTATGTGACATGTCTTAGACATATCCAACCTGACACTGGGGCCTTCACTCATGCCCATTACTGTCCAATTGCACATCACAGTGCTAATGTGCACAACACACAAAGGTCTCTGCCCCCGTGTACAAGATAACAGCCTGGGAGTGGCTGCACAAAGTGCCAGACAAAAAAACAGCTGTGGCCCCCTCAAACACCCAGGGAATGCAGCCTCACATGCCATGGGACACTGTGTGGCCAATGCTATAGTGTGGCAGGTGTGTGCAGGTGTCCATGGCCAGTATATGTGTGTTGCATCCGTATAATAGTCACCCTAATGAGGTCTGACGCGGGTGACAATGCGTACGCATTGCACGGGTCATGACCGAGCCGATGCGTACGCCTTGTCATTGAATGCAATGGGGTCCGACGCAGGTGACAATGCGTACGCATTGCACGGGTCATGACCGAGCCGATGCGTACGCCTTGTCATTGAATGCAATGAGGTCCGACGCGGGTGACAATGCGTACGCATTGCACCGGTCATGACCAAGCCATGCGTACACCTTGTCATTGAATGCAATGGGGTCCGACGCGGGTGACAATGTGTACGCATTGCACGGGTCATGACCGAGCTGTGTGTACGCCTTGTCATTGAATGCAATGGGGTCCGACGCGGGTGACAATGCGTACGCATTGCACGGGTCATGACCGAGCCGTGCGTACGCCTTGTCATTGAATGTAATGAGGTCCGACGCGGGTGACTATCATGCATACGCATCGGACAGGCATGGTCCGAGACAGGCGTACGCTTTGGCCATTGAATCGTATGGAGACGGGTGCATGTGTATATTCAAAATACGCGTTTTACAGTCAGTTGAGATCTGACATGTGAACTGTGTGTGCCCTTGAGATGTGTACCAATTGCTGGTCTGACTCGCAACATGTTTCTGGGGTATTCAAAACAAAACCATGCAGCAGGGGACTCCAATTTTTGGCCATCAGGAGTATGTATATCAAGTATGTCACAATTGCTTAGCCACCTGACTACTGTCCGGGGCAAAACACTGTTTCACTTAGTCCTGCCCAGTCATGCCCCCTCAAGGGCATTCAGAAATACTCTGTAATCCCTCTCCTGTGTATGAAATTGCAAGTTGTGCTTAGTGACGTGCCCTCAGGTGTCTGCCTCTGTGTCATTAAGGTGTGGCTTGTTGCTACGTACAACTGGGTGTCCATGATTCAGAGAGTCAGCATGACATCTGCAATGTGACTGTGGGAGACAAGACTTGTGTGACATATAGGTGTGTGATCATCTGACAGTGCACAATGGTGTATGCAACTGTGTCCCTCATGCAGCTGAGTTACATGCATGGCAGACTGTGATGTGTTAATGTACATGGATTTGTGTTTGCTGAGACTCATATGAATGATTTGCATGATGTGGGGTCTTCTGGGTCCTGGATATGTTGTTTGCTTGGGATGGGCAAGTGTGCCGGTCATCTGCAGAGTCAGCTTTACCCCTGAGCTAGGATTGTGAGTCAGTGCATATTGTTGTTGTCTGGATGCCCTGCCCCTGTGACAGGAGACAGTGTTGACTGACTTTCAGGGCATCCCAGTGCCATGGCATTGAACTTGCTCTGAGTGAGCCTGCGTTGTGTTCAAGTGTGCACCATGCACCCCATTGTGGCCTTGCCCATCAGGACATGAGTACATCATAGTGTGTGTTGCTGGCATGCATCCCAAGCATGTGAAATGAGTCTCTGCCCACCCCTTCATCCGGACACCTGTACTGAGTCAGTCGCAAGAGATGTGCTGTGTGTCTAGTGACATACTCCTACATGTTCACTTACATGTACAACTAATGTGTGGGTGGTGCATGCTGGCACATTGGTGTGTTAGCATCCAACATGCAATGGACATTTGTGTGAAAGTCAAGGAGGGATATGTGTGCCATGGTTGATGTTGAGAATGACATTTGTCTCATCCTAAACAGTGTTGGCACTTTGAGCTGTGTTCAGCTGATGATGCCAGGGCTTGCCCTGTGATGTGATGTACTCACTGTGGTGTGTGCAGTCGGTGCAGGTGACTGATGTTGTTCTCTTACTTCCTATTCCTATCCAGATACATCCACGGCCACAGGAGGGGACAGCTCCACGGATCAGGAGGAGCCACAGAGCCTTACAGGGACAGAAGGAGAGGAGTCAGGTGGACCCAGTGGCACGGAGGGCGAGTTGAGTGAGACAGAGGAGTCGTCAGCACCATCCCCCCCCAGCTGAAGGCCACAGCGGCTCTGAGGATGACTCCCCTGTGGAGGCGGGTGTCAGCAGCCACCAAACACCAGCTACTGAGGCTGTCTCCGCCACCACCACCACCACCCCCCCCTCCCATCGGCTCCCATATCAGAGGTCCCTGTGGGCTCCCGTGTTCGTGAGCATGTCTCCTTTGTGCCAGGCACCGCACCCCCTGCCCCTGTGTCCCCTGCTGCCCTGAGTGAGGAGTCTGTGGACTTACTTAGACAGATCCATGTAGGGCAGACGTCGATGCTGAAGGTCCTCCATGCACACACAGGTCTGTTGACACAACTGGTGTCATTCATGGAGGGCATTTCCTCGGGCATGTCTGCCCTACAGAGAACCAACCAGTCTGTGGCCTCCTCCCTGACGGCAGCAGTGTCCCTCCTCCAACAGTCCACACCCCACCTACCCCTGCACCACCCACGATTCCTAACACACTACCTGTCCCAAGCACAGATACCCCCAAACCAAGGTCTAGACGTGCACACAAGCAAGCACAGGGGACTGATTCCACACTCACAGGGGCTTGTTTGCTGACACACACACAGTCATCCACAACCACTCCACAGTCCTCCGAGACCTCTCCCTCCCAGCCCCCTTCCCTTGCCTCACCTGCAACCCCATCCCCCCCAGAAGCTCTTCCTCTGTGACCTTGGCCTCTTCCCCACCGACCCTGCAGATCCTGATTACAAGGGGAAGAGGAAGTCCCCACACACAGAAGGGAGTGCCCCTCACACCCGGACACCCTACCCCAGGCACAGTCAGACCGAGACGCCCACCCGCAAGTCCCCCCGGTGCAAGAAGAGCAAGACCCCCCCGCCACCACGCAGCTCCAAGGCAAAGTCTCCGTCCTTCATCCCCCAGGCCACCACTCCAGAGGTTCCCCCGCCACTCCCTGCCCCGGGTTCCCCCACACACAGATACACCATCCCCAAAATGCTAAGGCCATCCCCCCCTAGCACTTGCTCCTCCACACCTGGTCAGACAGTTGGTGCCACTGATGTGGGACCGTGTCCCCCCTCCCTGCACTGCCGACCTCACCTGTCCCCCATTGCGCTCCCTTGGATGTAGGCACTGCTTTGGAGTCCACGACCACCCGTCTGACTTGGGCACTGCAGTGGTGAGCCAATCCACTCCATCTGACTTACCCACTGGAGTTGTGCCGGCACCCACCCCATCTGACTTGTGCCCCACAGTTGTGACAGCACCCACCACTTCAGTCAGCTCCACTGCAGTTGCAAGTGTCTCGCCTGGATCCCCCACCTCTTCACTGCCTCCTTCTGCTGTGCCCTGATCCTGTCCCTGCGGTGCCTGGCCTGCCCCCATGTATGCCCCTCCGAGGGGATGACCCCGGTCCTTAGCAGTGCAGGCAAGCAAGGTGTAACAGTTGTCACTCTAGTTCACTCCTTGGCATTTTGACATGGACTGGCCATTGGCCTTTTGTTGGAACAGTCGTTTCACTTTTCATATGTTCAGTTCCCTGTGAACTTGATTTAGCTGTAGATCATGTTGATGTTGTTTTACATGCCCTTGCACCTGTAATGCTTCGTTTACACTGTTGCATACTGATGTGTTGATGTGAGGTACTCCCTGTGGTCCATGAGATATGTATCCTATTCTGGTGGGTATAAATGTCATCCTTTGCTGCTACCTGGATGTGTCAGGATCAACTATTTGTGTACATCTCTCTGTGAGCATTTCATTGGCATGGTCACATCTGTGGCTTGCACCCCTGCACATATGATGTGCTTCCAATTGTTCAAATTGTTACTTCCACATACTTCGTGCTCATCACTACAGGCCCTACAGGTGTGTGCATCATTGTAATAGGAGCAACTGGGTCCTCTGTGCAACTTGCTAGACATATGTTTTTGGTATGTGCAGATGACTTAGGGGAGACTCCCATACCCAGGCTGTTGTGACCAGAGCCTTCATTGTGTGGTAACTGATGGCTTACTGACCAAGTGTTCTGCAGACATGAGTGAGACTTGCGGTGAATATGTTTGGCACAGCTGGGCTCCCACAGGAGTTGTGTCCCCTCAAGTTAGTGTGTTGTCCAGTGACATGGCCTGGGCCCATGGTGTGTGTTGTATCTGCATGTGTGTGTGTCCACATCTGAGTGTTGATGATGTTGTCAGACACAGATGGGACACAGTCTGGGTTCCTCAAGGCACTTGTTTGTTCGCAATATCATGTAGTTGTCCCTAGGTGGTAGTTTTCAGTGATTGAGACATTTGTATGTGTGTGTGACTGCTCCCACTTGTTGGGTTCACGACAGCGATGCTGGCAGGTGTCAGCATGGGTGCCTTGTGTTCCTCCTTGGCATCTGCATAGTCCTGGGACTGTGGCAGGCATTCTGAAGGTTACATGACCTTTGAGGTCATGGCCATGTACCGCATACTGTGCAGAGTGTCTGTCATTCCCCAGGGTTGTAAACAGTCTTTGTGTGATGTGTGTGTGCACCTTAGTTCCTGGCAACATTCCTGTGTTTGTCATGGGTGCATGTGCAATGTCACCTGTCCATGTGGACTTCACAGATACACATTGTGGCAGTTCAGGTGTGTGGTGTTGATGGTGGACTGATGTGAATGTTTGCATGGATGGTCCCCTAGCTCCCGTTTGTCCATGGATGAGGGGCCATGCTGAGTGATTTGTGTCTGTGTATGTGTGATGTACGTTTGTGGCACAGGACACATGTCTGGGTTTCCCAGTTTGTACGACATCTGCCTTTGTCATCACAGTGGAGGTGTCATGCATGCTTGTGTCACCCCACTGTCTGTTCCCTGGGGGTAGTGGTGTTGTGTGTCAGTCTCTTGCTGTGTTAGTTGGTGTTCATTCCAGCTTGTGTCACATGTGTCTGTTGTGCTTCCTCTCATCTCCCAACGCCTGATTGCCCACTGAGGGTGTCCCAATGATGGTTTACTTTTGTATGGCACTGTGTCCACATCTGCGTCACTGTGGTTCAACCCCCCTCATGTGTTGTGTAGTTGCCTGGGGATACTGAGACACACACACACACACACACACACACACACACACACATGTTGTGTCAGATGTGCAGTGCGAGGTTGCCTGTTTGTGATTGTGCAACTGCATCAGTGCACTGGTATTGCTGTCGTGGGCCATTGTCTGGATGCCATTTCTGTGATTTTGCCTGCTGTCCCTGTGAGTCATATCATGTCACGTCGGTTCAGTCCTCGGGATCGGATTGTTGCTATGTGAGGTCCACCTCTTGATCTACCCAAGCCTAAATAGCCGTTATGGCACAGGTCATTAGGAGGATCAAGTGAGGGAAGGAAAGGAAGGGGACAGCAGGGAGGGAGATCTGTAAGACACAAAGAACACGATTAATACCCTACCTATCTTCCCTAACTTCTTGGCATCCCTCTTTAACTTGGTACGTTTTATACATCTATTACTATCTCTATGTACCTGTAAAGAAAAAAAGAATGTGCAGCTTTATGACGTCACTCTGGGTGTTCCTAACAGCTGTTCTCTTGGGAGTGCTACATCAGAGGATACAGAGTAACAATGCAATCATAGGACAACACCACAGCGTTTCCGCTAAGCACACTTTTCCCCCATCCCTGTTATATCACTGTAGAGGTTTCTCCCCGCACCTACCCCAAACAATGCTCCACCTTGCTTCACAGGAAGAGTGCTAGTCCGCACACTTTAAAGGGCTCCCTGTTAAAGATGGAGTCGTGAGCACACACAGTACGATACAACAGTGCACATTAGGAACAACAACAGAGATGAATTTGCCAATGGGTTTCTCCACCTCCCCCAGAGGTCAGAATCCCGATAGCTTGCAATGTTGACAATAAGACGTTAGACCAAAACAAACATTGAGTGATGCTATGAGGTCAAAGTTACTGCCTCGTACAGGCGTTTGACAAGGGGCCAGATGAGTCACAATATATTGCCTGATGAGTCTCAATATACTGCCAGAGGAGTCACAATAAACGGACAGATGAGTCACAATAAACGGACAGTTGGGTCACAAGAAACTGACATGAACCGGTAGCCTCCGGGCAGGAGTAATAAGCGAGAGTCAAGAAGTCGGTGGGTCCGTACCACAGACTAAGAGTGTATATAACAGAACCACTCCCCCTTCTCCGCATGAGCTGTTCTCAGCGTCGCCAACGAGAGAAAGGAGGAAGTGACTGGGGGCAGCGTTGGGACTCGGTGGACTGCACCCTTACCGGACCTGACGCCCGTCTGGAAACGCTCTGCCTCCACCTCTGATCACCGCACCGTGGATTGGCCGGCTCCGCTGCGACCGCTACACCAGGACCGTCTCCAGGAATGAATTTCCGACGCTCGGTGACGCCGCGTCAACGTCTTTGTAGCGGCTGCTTGGGCGTGATGACGCCTCACGCGGTTTGTGTGAGGCGCGCATGGTTTTCTGGGGACTGTAGTTCTGGCAGGAGGGGTTTATCGAGCGCGCTCGAGCTCGAACCGCAACATATCACATCATTGTGCACATTCATCCTGGTTGTTAGGTGCCATTGCTGGCATGGAATGGGAGTTTGTGAGCTGACACCTACAGTCTACACAGGATGTTTTGGTTAGTGTGTCTATTTTCGAGATGTGTGTATGCTTTGTGATGGTCACTTCTGCTCTTGTGTCATTGTACACTGCATGCATTGTCAGCCCCCATGTGTGGTGCCTGTCGGCACATGGCCGAGAGTGTGTTATGTTTTCACAGCACTGATAGCCTCACCACATCTCTGTGGGAATGGGACACAAAAACTACTTCACCCCAGAAGTGTTTAATGTGTTGGGAGCAGGGTTCATACATGCTGTTTGTTATTTGCAGCTTTGACCATGATGACACTTACCTTTTGGTCACTGTGATGAGGGGGGGTTTAGACCCCATCACCACAATGCTCAACATCTGCTGCAGTTTGGAAGCCCACACTTAACTTTTGTTCTACACAGTGAGGGGGTGTTCTTTTTTCATTAGCACAGTGCTATGGTGATGCTTGACTTGTGTATGTCACACTCATGTGTTGGTCACACATGTGCTGTTACTTTGTATGCTCGTAGCCATAATCACTGTTGTGGGCATTTGTCACAGACTACACACTGTTGTCATGATGTCATGGGGGATGTATTTTGCAGACATACCTGATGTTTGCGTATGCTGGATGTGTTGCGCATCACACATACTATGGGTGTGGGTGGCAGGGCTGATGGGCAACATAAGCACTAGGGGTGTGGGTGGCAGGGGTGATGGGCAACATAGTCCCTATGGGTGGGGGTGGCAGGGGTGATGGGCAACAGGTCCCCTGTGAGTGGGGGTGGCAGGGGTAATGGGCAACATAGTCCCTATGGGTGGGGGTGGCAGGGGTGATGGGCAACATAAGCCCTGTGAGTGGGAAGTGGCAGGAGTGATGGGCAACATAAGCCCTGTGAATGGGGGTGGCAGGGGTGATGGGCAACAGGTCCCCTGTGAGTGGGAGTAGTAGGGGTGATGGGCAACATAGTCCCTATGGGTGGGGGTGGCAGGGGTGATGAGCAACAGGTCCCCTGTGAGTGGGAGTGGCAGGGGTGATGGGCAACATACGCACTAGGGGTGTGGGTGGCAGGGGTGATGGGCAACATCATCCCTATGGGTGTGGGTGGCAGGGGTGATGGGCAACATAGTCCCTATGGGTGGGGGTGGCAGGGGTGATGAGCAACAGGTCCCCTGTGAGTGGGGGTGGCAGGGGTGATGTGCAACAGGTCCCCTGTGAGTGGGGGTGGCAGGGGTGATGGGCAACATAAGCACTAGGGGTGTGGGTGGCAGGGGTGATGGGCAATATAGTCCCTATGGGTGGGGGTGGCAGGGGTGATGAGCAACAGGTCCCCTGTGAGTGGGGATGGCAGGGGTGATGTGCAACAGGTCCCCTGTGAGTGGGTGTGGCAGGGGTGATGGGCAACATAGTCCCTATGGGTGGGGGTGGCAGGGGTGATGTGCAACAGGTCCCCTGTGAGTAAGGGTGGCAGGGGTGATGGGCAACATAGCCCCGATGGGTGGGGGTGGCAGGGGTGATGGGCAACATAAGCCCTGTGAGTGGGTGTGGCAGGGGTGATGGGCAACATAAGCCCTGTGAGTGTGGGTGGCAGGGGTGATGGGCAACATAAGCACATGGGTGGGGGTGGCAGGGGTGATGGGCAACATAAGCCCTGTGAGTGGGTGTGGCAGGGGTGATGGGCAACATAAGCCCTGTGAGTATGGGTGGCAGGGGTGATGGGCAACATAGTCCCTATGGGTGGGGGTGGCAGTAGTGATGGGCAACAGGCCCCTTATGGTTGGGGGTGTTAGTGGTGCTGGCCATGCAACCCCTATGGTGGGCTGTTGTTAGTGGCCAGGATATGGATCCCCTGTGTGTGTGTGCCATTTTGCGGGTACGTGTCATTTGTTTATGTGGTAGGTGTCTGACTTACCGCCTGCGCCGTCGGCGTCGGTCCCTGAGCCGGTCATAGATGTAGAGTACTGGTATGACCTGCACGATGGGATTCATGATGTGTTCGTGCCGTACGTGCTGCTTGTTGCTCCATCTCGTACCCGCTGCAAGCTGGTCCGTCTCGTAGCCGTGTATTGAATTGTGGCGCGAATCGTAGCTGATATGCTTGTTTTCCGGATGCTGTGGCGTGCCGTACGTGACGACCCGTCCGGCACTTAGGAAGTACGCATCGTACTTGTCATGCTGGAAACTGCTATGGATACTGCTTCCGGGCGACACGGTTCCTCTTTGGGAGTTACGGCTCAGACGGAGAATGGGGCTTGATTCACAGCCTATGTGTCGGTCGTTTTTTTGGCAGTTATGCACATCGTACTTACTCTACAGGACGGACCGGCTCCGGGTACGTGTCGGTCACACGGTAAGGCTACGGACAGCTGTCCGACCGGCTATCGGAATCGGCCCCTCTGTAGAGTGTATAGAAGGGCATGGGGAGAGTAAACAAAGTTCTAATTCCCAAACTTTTGATATACAGTCCCTTTACTGTATCTATATTAAAGATATTAAATGGAATTAATAAATTGACGAGTGTCTCAAAAGGGATAGTGAAGCTCACCATCAGTAAAACACGAACCACTTCAACACCTACATATATCCGCCACAGCGACACATCCTGACAAATAGTATCACTTATAATCACATGTAGTTCTCTAATGTCAACAAACCCATACAGAAAATATACCGCACATTTAATTTTTTTTTTAATCTCTCACACATTTATAAAACATCTCTTCTAAAGAAGCACTCCCAACTACTTCTATTCCATAAGAACAGGCAATAATTAATACGTTTACTACCATATATTTTAGTATATCTACCTTTTTATTATTCACTAGTCAGAAACTACAAAAACAATTCACTATACCCAAAGGCAAACCAGAAACCATATTCATATTTATCGCAACTTAGGATCACATGATTCAAACTATGCGTACATATATAAGGAACGTATCACTTTTCCTATCTCCATCTCCTCTCCATGTAATCTCCAAACACTGTACACGGCCCCACTGTACAACAACCTACCCTGACTTACATTCAAACCTATCTCTCAGAGTCAAAAATAAGACCACAACCTGCCCACATAACATTTCTGCATTACGTTTTATCACTTTTAACTTAATAACACATACGTCTCCTACCACCACCCCCCACCCCACTATTTCCACAAAAAGTATCAGTTGCAAACGTGCAACATTTTCTTTATCTCCCCAAATACATTACAAACTCAAATTAACGCTGTACCTCATTTTAAAAACAATACAGTCCTATAAAGATGACAAACTACACTTCTTCTCTGTGAAAAATTCCTGAACATATATAAAATACTTATATAACAGCTCAAATTTTATGCATATTTCATAACCAATATCAAACACCACACTTTACTAACACTATATGACTTTGAAATAAAAAATACTTTCAAAATTAAAAACATCACCTCAAATACTATAAAACACATAACACACCTTGTTAATTTCTAACTCACCTTCGTAGTTGTTATCCAGATTTCAAATGACACACGCATACAATTCTCTCTTTCTCACATAGTACATGTGAGGCTCCGACTTCATCAAGAATGAAATCAGGAATGGCACAATTTCTCTGTCGCTCCACACATAAATACATGTAAAGAACAAATCAGAATACTTCATTCCTTCAACGACATTCCAAAACTTACCTCCATTGGTTAATTGTGAATTTTCCTTCCAACACAAGACTTCACAGCATAAGACACACAATTTAGACCAACGCTCTAATCCCAGAGTCCTGCACCACCTCACCTTAGCAGCATCACACTGTAGGCAATACCTCACTTAATTTTCGTAGCCTAGCACTTTCACACCGGTAGGTATCATTAGTTCCCTTCGCACCCCCTCTATAGCACACCCTAAACACCCCACAGAGGTTACAATGCTCCTACCCTCCTATTTCCCACTTTTTTCATCCTTTTTTCCCCTTACTTGCTTCAACGGAATAACGAAATGGCGGACAACACTTCCTAGTTGCAAACGCTTGCAGCACTCGCAGCCAATCAGCAGTAAGCTCGTGCTCGTAACGCCTCAGCCAATCAGATGGCAGAAGTCCCAATTATCAATATCTACATTTCGATATTTCTCAAAAACTACTGAACGGATTTACACCAAATAAACAAAAGCGTGCTTTCGAGACCCTTCTCCCTGCCAAATTTGGGGTAATTCTGTTCACCCGTTCGACCTGTAGCCTTCTCTAAAGTTCCCTATGGAAATTAACATTGAAAAAACACGTTTTGGGACACCCCCTTTTTCTCAGCCCCCCTTGACAAATCACCCCCAAGCTTTCAACATAGGAGCTGACCTCAACAAAGAATTAGTTTTGAAAATTTTTCCATTAATCTTTAGCTATACATATATTACAAATATTTATTTTTCATAAAGACACATATGTCATCAGTGATGTAATATCTGACGTCATCAGCAGAGGATTGCGGTCGCGTGAGTTATAGTTGCCTGCACTAACTATAACGGGGGAATTTCATTGGTTTTTTACGAGTGAAATGTCCAGCTAACTATAACATGTGTGAAACCTATGGTTTTTTAAGTGAATTTGCAAGGTTTTTTAAATGCTAATTCGTAACTATAACGTGTGTGAAACCTATGGTTTTTTCAGTGAATTTGTACGTTTTTTTAAATGCTAAATTATGTATTTATTAATTATTTTTTTTTCAGGTTTTTCACCATGCGCGCACCGTACGCGCACTGTGGGCGCTCGGTGCGCTTTGCGCACCGAGCACCCACGGTTCACAGTGTTGCATGTTGCGCGCACCTCGCGATTTAAAAAACATTTTTTTTTTTTTTTTTCTCCCTTGGGGGTCCTTCTGTGACCCCCTGACCAAGGCTAGGGGGTCAGGAACTGTCCACTCTGCCCCCTTTTCACGTTCTCCACCTTTTTTTTTCACCCCCTCAGACTGCGAGAGACAAAATGGCGGCCGACACTTCCTGGTTTCGACCGATTCGAATGTTTACCGACATCTAACAACCAATCAGAATTGCGCTCGCGCACGGCAGGCGGCGCGCACAGTGCGCGCACGGTGCGCGCGTATAGATATTGATATGCTTTTAAATGCTATTTTCTCAGGAAATACTGAACAGATCAGACCTGCAAAAGGCACTTCCTTGACCTTATGGCTACCTCTCTGCCAAATTTCACGTAATTCTGTTCAGCCGTTCGGGCTGTAGCTGCGACTAAAGGTCCTATGGAAAAATGCATGGGGAAAACGCGTTTTGGGACCCCCCCTTTTTCTCAGCCCCCGCTTGACGAATCACCCCGAGACTTTCAGGGTAGGAGCTGAACGGAGCGCCCCATTTGTTTTGAAAATTTCGCAAGGATTCGTCAACCGGCGCCAAAGTTATTCAAAATAGAATTTTTAGATTTCCTATGGAAACTAGGTTGTAACTATAACTATCTACTGGCGACCGCCAGTAGATAATATAATATATATATATATATATGTATATTTATTCACTGAAAAAACCAGAGGTTTCACACACGTTATAGTTAGCTGGACATTTTACTCGTAAAAAACCAATGAAATTCCCCCGTTATAGTTAGTTCAGCTAACTATAACTCGCGCGCCCGCAATCCACTGCTGATGACGTCACATATTACATCACTCATGACATGGTCAGTGACATCACTGATGACATCTCAAATGACATCACTGATGACATCACTGATGACATCATCTAGTGAGTATGTGTTTTTGAAAAATTTCAATATGTTTAATATATATAGGGAAAGGACTGTTTAAGAATGAGTGGGTGTACAAGTGTGTAAATGGATGATTTTCTGTGGTGCATAACATGATTCTTTAAGTTAGTCATTAAATGTATCTTACTGCAGACTAGTGAGTAAACTGTGTAAATGTATGTATGTGTCTGTATGTTGGTGTATAAGTGGCTGCATGGTTTTGAGAACAGCTATATGAGTGTCTATATGAGTTATTGATTGCTTGTGTGAGTATCTGTATGGGTTCATGAGTGTTTGTGTGGGTAGGGTGTGTGTTACTCTGTGCATAGATGTGTGAGTGGGTGATTCTATGGGTGCATGGTTTTAAGAGTGCATCTGTGAGGGACTGTATGGTTGGATGAGTGTATGTATGGGTGTGTTAGGGATTGAATGTATATCTCAGTGGCACATGTGTGACTAACTACATATGTGAAAGGCAGTATATATGCGTGTAAGAGTATATAAGTGGGTAGATGTGAGAGTGTGTGGTTGTGAGTTTGACTGTATGGATGAGTGTATGCTTGTATCAATGAATCTCTAAGAGCGTAAGAATGTGATACTATTTTTATGAGTAAGTGAACTTGAGTGTGTTTCACTGCCTAGGTGAGTAAATGGGAGTGTGATTATTTGCATGATTGAGTAAGTGTGAGAGCACCTCTATGGATGATTGGTATTGTGTGAGTGTCTATATATGTGTGTGTATAAATTCATATGATACTTTTGTATGAAGTGACTGTAAGTATGAGTGACTGTACAGGTGAGTGTGTGGAGGTGTGGAGGTGTATGTAGACCTAAGAGTTAATAATTGGGTATGTAGTTATTGGTATTGCAGTATGTACGGTTTTGAGAATGGAACTCTTAAATTTTTAGTCGGTGTATCAAAGGTTATTAGGGTGTGAGAAGATGTGCTACTCTATCACAAGGATGATGTCATCAGTGATGTCATCAGTGATGTCATTTGAGATGTCATCAGTGATGTCATCAGTGATGTCACTGACCATGTCATGAGTGATGTAATATGTGACGTTATCAGCAGTGGATTGCGGGCGCGCGAGTTATAGTTAGCTGAACAAACTATAACGGGGGAATTTCATTGGTTTTTTACGAGTAAAATGTCCAGCTAACTATAACGTGTGTGAAACCTCTGGTTTTTTCAGTGAATTTGCAAGGTTTTTTAAATGCTAATTCCTAACTATAACGTGTATGAAACCTCTGGTTTTTTCAGTGAATTTGCAAGGTTTTTTAAATGCTAATTCCTAACTATAACGTGTGTGAAACCTATGGTTTTTTCAGTAAATTTCAAAGGTTTTTTAAATGCTAATTTTTTTATTTTTTTATTATATTTTTGAAATATTTCTTTTTTAAAAACTTCCCTATGTATACATTTATATATTATCTGTATCCTTTAATTTGGTGTGGCTCATTTTTTTAAAAGTTTTATTTAATTTAAAGTTGAACAGCATAGTTAATATCTTCTATTAAGTTATGTCCACTTTTTTATATATAAATTCTTGGGGTGCGCGCTCAGAGCGCGCACCTAGTACGTTTGCGTACAATTTTCATGAATTACGGCGTACGTTATTTACGTACGCATACATACGTTTTACTGCGCGCTCGGAGCGCGCACCTAGTACGCATGCGTACGTACGCATGCTTACGTGCGTCGTACGTACTCCACGCGGTACACTTCCGTATACGCGTAGAGTACGCGCGCTGACGTTTACGCATACGCGCGTGCTGCGTATGCGCGTTACGTACGAGCATAGTACTTAAGCGCATGCGCGCATACGCGTTCGCGCATGTGTAATTGTACCGTGCGCGCAGGGAGCTTGCTCGGTGCGCGCACCTCGGGGTATGTGATGAATAAAACAACACTTCTAATTGGTTTTCATTACTTTCAGTTTCAGATTGTTTCAACACCACACCCAATCCCCTCATGGCAAGTCATGTGATCCAGAAACATCACTTTTCATTGGTTCAAAGTACTTTCATTTCCAGATTCTTCCAAAATCACACCCACCCCCCTCATTGTTAGTTCTGATTCCCTAGGAGAAGGAGCTAATCTGTGTGTTGAGATACAATGGCAGAGCAGCAGCCATCTTCTGAGAGTGAGCAGGACACTCTTGAGAGACAGAGGCAGAGGAAGCAGAAAGACTCCTTTATATGGCAGTTTTTCACTTTTCCAGAGGGACAAAAGAAGGTGAATGCACCAAAGGTCACCTGCAAACTGTGTCAGCGCGTCTTGTCACATGGGAATCCTAACAAGAAGTATTCTTTTAGTATTCATACTATGACGAGGCAGTTGAGAAAATGCATCCAGTGACTTTTCGTCGAGCTTCTGGAGCAAACCCTCCACCTGCTCAGCCGACGACATCTGCAGCAGCTCAGCCGAGCACATCTTCGGCAGCTCAGGCAAGCACTTCTTCTGCAGTGGTGCCTTCACCTTCTACCACACCTCTGGATATTCGTCCTTGTTTTTTGAGGAGGAGTACTCACTGCATGGATTGTGGTCGTCTTATTACTTTGGGTGAGAGCAGTATTGATCTCATTCAAAGAAAATTTGAGGAGCATCCTTGCGAGAGGCCATAATTTTCTTATTTTTTTTTTCATTTTTCTCTTCCTCTGTCCCTACATTAACTCAAGGGCTCTTTTTAGAGCCACCTAAAATCAAAACACCACAACTTGTTTTTTACAATCTATTTCTTTTTTTTTTTTTTAGAGTGCGCGCACCCAATGGGTTTTAAAAAAAAACATTTTTTTCACCTTTAGTAAACCTTCAGGAACTCCTTGAGAAAGAGAGGGGAGTGGCAAAGTAATTAAAAAAGAGATGGTGTACATTTCACAGATGAACGTAAGACAGTCTTCCTATTAAACTTTAAACTCTGCATCAGTATTGTATAGGTACCCAAAAACATAATAGCCCATTTTAGTGCTGCATTTGAATTGGCTGTATTTACAAGGAGAGGAAAAGACAAACAGAGAGGCTTATCCTCTCCTTGTAAATATGGAGGAGCACCCTGCGCCACTAGTTCGTCAAGAAAATTGACGTAGTGGTGGCGCAGGTGGCTTGTAAATGTGCCCCAGAGATGTTAAGGAAATTAAGGGTGAAACAGACAAACCAAGAGTGACAGATACAGACACAGAGAGCAAACAACTGACAAGGAGTAAGGCAGTTAAAAAGACTAAGACATATGGATACAGAAAAAGAAACATGGATGAAAAATTAGTGATGGAGGTAGTAAAGGTAGGGGAGTAGTATAGAAGGAGTGAGGAAGTTACAAAAGAGTAGTAAAGCAGGAAGAGAGAGTCAGAAGAGAAATGAGAAAAGTAGAGTAAGGAGAGGTGAAGAAAAGGAAGCATGAAACGAAACCAGTGACACATACAGATATGTTAAACTTACCTGACCATCAAAATAAATAATTTAGATTTAAATGTTTTTATTCAATTGCAAAGATAACTGAATAACATCTTCTACATTTTCTTTCTAGTTCTGAAAAAAATAAAAAAAGTATTAATATTCAACAATACATTGTATTAAACAGTACATGTTTTTTCATATTTAGCAAAGCAATTTTTTGCCCTTTTTTTGCTGTTTTCAGAATGTTTTGATTTTCACTGAAAATAGTGAAATCAATTGTATTCATCATTTAACAGAGGGCAAAAAAAAAAAACAATCTGAAAGATTGTTTCAAAAAGGCCCAAATGTATCCTCACTAAAACATACTTTAATAGAAATGTTAAAAATACCTTTTAAGAAGAATAACAATTTCCAAAAAAAAACGTCTGTAAACCTTGTTGCAAAAGAACATTTTCCAAAATAATATCTGTCAAAGAAGTCCACAATTGTTTGTTTTACCTTTCCGTACAGCCAAATGATAAGTTTAAAATCTCTTTTGAGCGAAATATCCAATTTAAATCCTTTTAAATTTTAATAATGCTTTCTTCCAATGAGGATGTTAGTATTTAAAATTTGGGTTTCAGAAAAATTAGGTAACAATTGGGTAAATCAAAAGGCAAACGTTGCTTGAAAATCAATTGAGAATCATTACACAGTGTCCATCCTTTTTCACATTTAAGATAAACTGTGTAATGACCAGAAGTTATAGAAGGTCCATCATGAAAAATTATTGCAACTGCAACAAAAGTTTTTCCAGATATTGATAATTGTTGTCCTGTAAACTTCTTTATTAAAGTGTCCAATTTTGAACCATCACCTCTACAACGTTGCATCATTAAAATTACATACTGTCCATATTTCTTTAAAAAGAACGTTGACAACATGTCTGATTTACATTGAGAACATTCCATGTTGTGATTAGCATCTTTAACTAATTTACTAAAAGTCACTGTTTTACTCTCTGGTAATGGTAAATATATGAACCTTTCAGAATCAACATTACTACTGCTTGTGTTCATACAGTTATCACAACAATGTTCCCATTTATAAGAGACACCAAATACATTTTCTACTTCTACCCCTTCATCTTCCAGTACCATCAGGATATACATCAAGAATTCCTGTGCATCTTGCTGGACATTTTGTGTAAACTGTGTACGTCCAGAACATACATCTAAAAGATTTCTAACATCAGAAGCACTTTCTATTTTAGTTTTATCATCACTCAGCTTCTCATAGAGGAGACTCAGCAAAGAACAGAATCTTTTTTCATGATTTAGTGTTATCTGCTCTTACAAAAATTCAAGATAAAATACAACATTCAGCACTACATTTGCGTAGCAGTTGATACCAGAGCTATTTTCAAAATGACAACCAACAACCTCTTCAGCATTGTCCTTTTTCTTTTTGCTTGCAGTCACATCACTATCTTTTTGTTTTCTCTTCTGTACACCCTCATTACAGATATCCTCAAATCTCCTTTTCCGACAAACAACACGTTTTTCAAACACAGGATACTGACCTAAATGAGGAGCATAGCTTCTTCTTAATCTATTATACTCCTTTACACAGTTTGCATCAGCACTTACTTTTGAGTCATCAAAGTCTATCATGAATAAACCAGATAATTTTTTCACGCGTGACAAAGCAACATATGCCATACCTTCTTTAAACACACTAGATCCAATGTTTACAAAAGCACTATCAACAGTTAATCCTTGAGACTTGTGAATAGTTACAGCATATGCTAGAGAAAACGGAAACTGCTTCCTACGCACATATAAGTCTTTCACAAGCAAGAAACGAACTGAACAACGACAAATGTCTTTAACATCTTGTATCTGATCAAATTGTATTTTTAAACATTCAATTCCAACTTTTTTCTGGTAATTAATAAAACCCACAACTCTTCCCATAGCTCCATTCACTAAACCTTTCTCTACATCCAAATTCCGTCTTAAAATTACTCTACAGTTCATACACACATAAAGATTCTTTTCCAAACCAGCTGTTTTTGAAAAGTTTTTCTCCAGAGAATCCAATTTAGTACCCAATTTGCCTGTCAATATAACAGTTAATCGTTCATGTTCTATTTTATCCACAGCTTCCAGTTTTATGATCTCTTCATTTTCCAATTTCAAAAGTTCTTGATTGAATACAGAGCATTCATGTAGTGTTGGCATTAAGCAGATTACAGTATTTTTTTCTGCAATTTCCTTGTATATTTTCTCTGGAACTATTTGTTCTGTTGGAAACAAATTACTCAGCAATCGACTCTGTAATGCTTTTCTACCATGTTCTGTGAGTAGTCCAATTCTTATATCTTTCAGAATACTTGCATTGTCCTCATCATTGGCTTGCCTCATATTGGTAATGAGTTCCTTATACTCAAAATATGTCCAAATATTTACATTGCCTATACTTCCTAATGACTTTTTTGTGTCTTCAAGTGTAAGTGTATGGAATACCGGTTGTCCTTTAACTGGAGTAAGTTGCAAAAGATCTCCAAAAACTATGACGTGTTTTCCTCCAAATAGGACGTCAAAGTCTGTCTTCAGAATTTGCTGCATTCTTAAATGCACAAAGGCAAGCATTAAGTTTGATACCATGCTTACCTCATCAATAATCAGTACTTTCATTTTCTTCAATACTCTTGAAACTTCCAAGCATGCTTCTCCTGCTAGTTTGTGGTACTGTATTTTGTTCTCATGCTCTACTGGTAACATTAGCAAACGATGTAAGGTAACTCCTTTGATGTTTACGCTGCTAACCCAGTTGGAGCAGTAACAACACAAGACAAAATGGAATCCATTTTCTTCTGTAGGTAGCTTCTAATTACATTAATTAAGAAACTTTTTCCAGTTCCTGCTTGTCCACTTACATACATTCTCATTGGCTCAAAAGATGTGCATGAGCACTCTTTATTTTCATGTAGTAATCCGTGATCAATTTTTTCTCTGACTTCTTCATAAATTTGTTTTTGTTCTTCATTCAGTTGCTCCTCCAAATATGTTAAGTCTACTAAATCTTCCTGAGCTTGATTCATAGCTGTTTCCACTTCGTTCATAGCTATTGCTGCTTCATTTTCGATGATCGGTTGTCCTAGAGGATCTTGACTGAATGTCCCAGAACTTTGACTGTCTTGAGAACTGTCTCTAGCTACTTCAGCTGCAATTGTTGCTTCTTGTTCAATTTCTTCATTTAACATTTGAACTGAGGAAAATAAAATATCATGAGGCCTATGTGTCCCCGTGTGTTCCCCCACACTCATGTGCACATACATGTCACCTACGTATTTCCCCTCCATGGCCTGTCTATCATGATGCTTATGCTATAACGTGGCCTGCCATAATCCAGTCTCCCATGAGAGAAACGACAAATCTGCTCTGAGGCCTACACGTTTTGCATCATGTTTTCCCGCATTTCCATTATTGTGGCCCAGCCAGAGCCGAAAAGAGGCTTCAGGCCTCAGAACGCTCTGAAAGCTGTAGCTGCGTATCCTTGGCCTTGCACACTTGAGCCTCAGCCAAAGGGGCCCTGTCCGAGACAGTATTGAGCACGGTTATCTGCTTACTCCTACCGAAACCACATTCCTGCCTGGAGAAGGAGGGATAAACATGACCCATCTGCAAAGGAGAAGCCTAGCCTTTCTGTCTCTTTTTGTGTGATTACAAAGCTCACGTCAGTGAAAAGCCCATAGCCCCCGTGCAAGACTTCAGCAGTAAATGAAGAAATAAATGTCACATTGGCCCTTGGTGATGGGCAACCTATGTCACGAATCAGTCCCTGCTCCAAACTTTAGATATCAGATAATACGAGATGTGCTGGTCACCCTGACACTGAAGGTCTCATTTTCAGACTCCAGACTCCCGGTTGCATAGCAACCCTTTCACACGTCAGTTACACGTCATGCTCGAGTTGAGCACAAGTAAGGCAAAGTTCCAGTAAAGTTCCAGCTGATCACGCAACCCCCTCTAGGCATCCACCCACCTATGACACTTACCCATTATCATCGAGTGGACGCCCACCTTCACGCCTACGTACACGCCCACATGCTCTTATCTCATTCTCTCTTGCTCCGCCTGAAGCGCTCTTGCTTACGTATATTATTACAAACATATATATACTGTACTCTGTGAATAAAGTTTAAGAATACCTTTTTGAGAACCCTGGTCCTGATCCCTTGTGGTGATGGAACTATTCTCCCTATAACTCGAGTTATTTGAATAAAGCCCTTTTGAACCTGATACCACGGACTCAGCCTTTTGCTTCATGTATAATTGTATTGATATCTAGAAATTCTGAAACTCGTAATAATTTATTTACGACATAATGGCGCCCGAATAGGGACGAATCTCCTTCCCCATGCGCCGGAGATGAAGGTCCAGTTTTGCCCCCTTCCACAGCCGTGACGGACTTCGAGTGTACACGACGCGGGTTTTCCCGCCAACTCCCTCAGGCCAACGAAGGAGACGGACTGCGACCAGGCATCCATACGTATAATTGTATTGATATCTAGAAATTCTGAAACTCGTAATAATTTATTTACGACAGAACATAAGTTGTGAAAGTACTGCATTCGACGCTGTCTTTGCTAGCATTGAAGGAATCTTCATAGCTCTGAAATTCTCCAAGTAGTTCCTCCTCTGAACGCCATGGTTTAAACAGCTGCAAAAGTGCCAAGTAGTAAAATTCCTTTTTATCAGGAGTGTCGCAACTCAGCTTCCGGTGATTTATCAAACTTCCTTTTGTTTGCTTCACCAAACATCCTTCCTCACCAATGACTTTATATTTTCCATTGTTGATATCTTCTGTGACATTCCGTTTAAAAATAAAGTTCTGCAGCACTTCATAGAGACACATGTTCTCAAGGTGATGACTTCTTTGTGGATAATATGTGTCCAACATGTTTGTTCTTAAAATGTCTGTACTTTCTGGTTCGAACTCTGCTAAATATTCAATTTCTCGAATAGATTTCAGTACCCGATTTCGCATTCCTGCAAGGCCTAAACTTGCCCAAATTCTTCTTCTTGATTTGGAGTACAGACTTGCAGATGATAACCTATCTGAGCATTCGTAGGATCCAATTTCTCGATGCGATAACATCTTTAAACTGAAACTGTATAGCTTCTTACTGACAGTCTTCTCGTGAGAAATCTCTTCCCACATTTCCTTCAATTCCGTTTTCTCAGATTTAGTGATGTAAGATGTGACATACCGAGCAACAGCAATAGAATTGTCAGCTACATACTGAATATCCATGTTAGCATTCCACATGGATAAAATGACTGGGTTGTAGTCATTTATATATTTTGACTCTTCTTTTCTTCTTAGGTTGTAGGTATTTTTAGGCGATTTTCTTGTAATGGTATGTCGCACAGCTGACATAAAACTGTTTAATCTTCCTTTTGAAAGAACAGGTCGTGGAAATCCAAATCGACATTTTGTGAAGAATTTATCTTTACTCTTGTACTTCCGTCGACAGTATTTTCCACACCGATGACTTTGGAAACGTAAAACTTGCTCTTTTAAATTTTTCTCTTCTGTGCTTTTAGGTATAGCACATGTTGCATATCCTTCGATGAAACTTAAAACTGCATCAGAATCTGCTCCAAATTTTGAAGCATCCTTGATCCACAACAGCATATGAATATGAGGAGCACCTCTTGCTTGGTACTCTTTTCTCCAAAAGAAATCCACAATTTCTCCAAGAGGTGGATTTTTTTTATTGCAGATGAAGGACATCATAGCCTCAAATCTATGATTGAAATATCTGCAAACATTAACCGGATCCAATGAGCACAATTCTCATGCTGTCTTGTATTGGATGTTTTCAATATTTGAATTTGCCTCTCGAAGAAAATACAGAAGATCATCCCAAGCGTACTCAGCACAGCTTAGGGTAAGGAACCATGTAGGAGTTCCTAAATTCCATAACATACATTTCAATTCTCCATGGCGTCGGTACCAATATTCATTCGTCCCATGCTGAAAAGCCATCAAATTGATCAATTGAGATTCCAAATGATCATCTCGCTGTTGCACTTTGTTCATAAAATCCTTTGCAGTCACATTACGTAGATGTACTCCAGTTTTCAAAATGTGATTTACTGCATAAGATAGTGCTGACAAGTCACTTTCAAATAAAAGATGGAACAAATAAGGAATACTTTGACGAAATCTCGGATCTTCTGCATATAGTCTTGTAGTCCGATACTCAGAAGCAGGAATCTGTACTGGACGTTCATCATATCGTCCTCCTTTTCCTGTAGGAAACAGCTGGGGAAAACAACGAGCTTCCAAGCTCTCCTCCCATACACTCACGGGAGTTCCTTGTGCTTTCTTCATCTGAAACAGATCAATAGCGTTTCCCATAACCTCTTTAGAATGTAGAGGATGTATGCTGAAATGTTCATAAATTTCTTCTTCTTTTGACTTATCCACTTTTTCAAGTTGCCCAGTTGGTATTCCTGTGTCTTCTAGTATTTCTTCTTCATCTTCATCCATTTAAATGGCTTCATACCATTTATTATTTTTTTTCAAATACAAATTTGCTCTTTGTATTTTGCGTACATCCACCAGCTCCTGCCAAATTGTCTTATTCTTTGTAGGTACACCATTAACCAGAATAACTAATGGTCCAGTTTACAAAGTATCTGCATCAATTGTTTCCATATTTTTTTTCAAATCCAATGGCAAATACACAACTCTTCCTTTTAAACCTCTTTGTAAATCCGAAGGAGGTAATTTACCAGTTTTTGGCTCCATACGCACTATGGTCTGAAACGGATGGACACATTGAATGAGTATAGACTCATACGTATTTAAATCAGAAAGTTCTGGAGGAATATCAACCAATTCTAAATTATTATGTACAGCTCTAGCTGGCATTCTATTTTCTTCTAACTTGTTATAACAGTATTTACAAATACGCTGATCTTCAACCAAATCAAAACAATTTTCCAGAAATATATATGTGGCAAAATCTTTCCACTTATAATTATCTTCATTTTCACTTTTTTTATACAGATCAACATTCCTTGTTTGATTTTTGTAATGGCTTCTCCGGCAACATATACAAGTAATATTTGGTCTTTCATTAGAGATGATAGCACATTTTGTAATTTCATCATCAAAATTTTTACTAACAGTGAGTTCTACATTCTCTTCCACATTTTCATCAATAACTGTGTCATTTTCTTCACTTTCTTGTTCTGGACCAAAGTAACAAAACTGAATCTCATCAGTAACCTTCTCTACATCTGATACAGATCCACGGAACAGAGCATTATTCAACTCATTTAACTTTGGTGCTGGACTTTTAGCAAAATACAATGTTCTCAGAAACTTTCTCATTTCAGTATGATGAACAGCCAGCATCCTAAAATGGTGAAAAACACCTTGACACACTTTCCTAGATAGACAAGCCAGAGAATGTCCTTGCAAACCAGTATTCTCTCTCACTCTGCATGGATCTAGTCTTTGAAGCACCTTAATTTTCTGTTTAACACTCTTTTTACTATAGTCTCTTAGAAAGTCACGTAATTTATCAATAGATTCCTGACGCACAGTACAAATACTACTACAATTCCAAGTGTACACTGGGGCTTTAGGACGTCTTCCCATAACCTCATCAGCCATCACTTGTTCCTCATTTCTTGGAACCATTTTCTCCTTTTCCATTACACAACCATCCTTAACTTCATAAGCTCTACCATTGGTGTCAACTGCATGCAACAAACTATTACTTTGAAAATAACTCTCTTCATTAAAAAATGGTTCAGTACTTGAACTATGTTTCCATTCTCCTAAGAACACTTTACAAAAGTTTTTTTTTTTTACTTCTCTTTTCCTTTTGCTTTGTGACTTCATTGCATTCACTAATTTATCTAATCTACGCATCCTGTTCAAAATTAAAATGAATAGTTTTTTTTTTATTTCTAATGCCTTGGTAGCAATACTTTCAATAAATTTCTTTTCCTTATAAAATTTTGTTTTTTTCCTATATTTTTTCACATCCTTCAGCAAATTTAACATCACTCTTCTCTGAAACATTTTTCGACGAATGTTTTTAAAATCTATTTTCCCTGTTAGGTCACTCTTCCTAACTTCTGAGTCTATATTAGCATTTTGTTTTTGCTGTCGACTCTGTTGTAGTTTTGTACTTGTAACACTGTTTGAATGTATCTTTCGATCATTTTTTTTTTTGAAGATATTTTTTAAAAATTCTTTAGTTTGCTTACCAGAAGACTTTTTCTGTTTTACAACACGTGCTTCGCCTCCTATTTTTTTTTTATCAGTCGTCTTCAAATATAGTTGTTGTTTCTTTTCTTTTCTTTTTCTTGACTTTATAGGCATCTTTATATTTTTTCACTGTTGCTCACCAATACCTGCAAAAAACTAAAAAAAAAATACCTTTATGTAATTTAAATTCATTACATTTTCTTTTTAAAAACTTTTCAAATCCTATCACATGAGCTGATCCTTTCCTACGAGTCAAACTCTTACAAAATAGAAGAAACATCAATTAAATCTCTGACAACAATTCCTGTGTGCACAAAGACTCATGGTCTGATTCTAGGCAGAAAGCGATATTTCTTTTGGCAATTTGAAAGCACATTTACTACTGGGGTAGACCAAGTGATCATCACTGTAACAGCCTGACACATGTTCCTTCTAGTTTAGACAGGCAGAAAAGAGCACATGTCCTAACAGCTCCTTGAGACCATGACCATGTGTTAGAGGGTGACTGATTAGAGTAGAGCAAAGGAAGTGAGCCCTGGTGATTTAGAATCTGTTTGCGTTACACACTGCTATCTGAAACACCACACTGAGCTGACTATTACACATGGGAGTGTAGCAGAAGCTGCTGCGTGTGTGCAAAGAGTGTTTCTGGAGACAGTGTATTGTCAACTGCAAGAGAGATCTGCATGGAGACTCCCACAACTGCATGAAGAGTACAGACATGTGTGTGGGAGTACATGTGTGATAAGGGTTAATTGGAGTTTTCAACATGTAGGAACCACCTCAGCCATTGCAAGAATTGATGAAAACTCTACCATGCTATTTTCAA
Organism: Triturus cristatus; assembly: GCF_964204655.1. Lineage (NCBI taxonomy): Eukaryota > Metazoa > Chordata > Amphibia > Caudata > Salamandridae > Triturus > Triturus cristatus. Next base: position 311,198,927 of record NC_140595.1, read on the forward strand.
ATGTATTTGCATTTGCCTCACATTTTTGAGATACTGATTTCTGCTGAGTGCTAACCAACACATTGGAAGAAAACAAGCGGGGCCTTTCCTGAATGTGCAAGTTTTACAGAACAACAGCAACACAAATTAAAACGCTAACAACAATTCCTGTATGCACACAGACTCATGGTCTCATTCTAGGCAGAAAGCAATATTTCCTTTGGCAATTTGAAAGCACATTTACTACTGGGGTAGAGCAAGTGATAATTACTGTAACAGCCTGACACATGTTCCTTCTAGTTTAGACAGGAAGAAAAGAGCACATGTCCTAACAGCTCCTTGAGACCATGACCATGTGTTAGAGGGTGACTGATTAGACTAGAGCAAAGGAAGTGAGCCCTGGTGATTTAGAATCTGTTTGCGTTACACACTGCTATCTGAAACACCACACTGAGCTGACTATTACACATGGGAGTGTAGCAGAAGCTGCTGCGTGTGTGCAAAGAGTGTGTTTCTGGAGACTGTGTATTGTCAGCTGCAAGAGAGATCTGCATGTAGACTCCCACAACTGCATGAAGAGTACAGACATGTGTGTAAGAGTACATGTGTGGTAAGGGTTAAATGGAGTATTCAACATGTAGGAACCACCTCAGCCATTGCAAAAATTGATGAAAAATCTACCATGCTATTTTCAAATGTGTTTCAATTTGCATCACATTTTTGAGATACTGATTTCTGCTGATTGCTAACCAACACATTGGAAGAAAACAAGCTGAGCCTTTCCTGAATGTGCAAGTTTTACAGAACAACAGCAACACAAATTAAAACGCTAACAACAATTCCTGTATGCACACAGACTCATGGTCTCATTATAGGCAGAAAGCAATATTTCCTTTGGCAATTTAAAAGCACATTTACTACTGGGGTAGAGCAAGTGATAATTACTGTAACAGACTGACATATGTTCCTTCTAGTTTAGACAGGCAGAAAGGAGCACATGTCCTAACAGCTCCTTGAGACCATGACCATGTGTTAGAGGGTGACTGATTAGACTAGAGCAAAGGAAATGAGCCTTGGTGATTTAGAATCTGTTTGCGTTACACACTGCTATCTGAAACAGCACACAGAGCTGACTAATACACATGGGAGTGTAGCAGAAGCTGCTGCGTGTGTGCAAAGAGTGTGTTTCTGGAGACTGTGTATTGTCAGCTGCAAGAGAGATCTGCATGGAGACTCCCACAACTGCATGAAGAGTACAGACATGTGTGTAAGAGTACATGTGTGGTAAGGGTTAATTGGAGTTTTCAACATGTAGGAACCACCTCAGCCATTGCAAGAATTGATGAAAAATCTACCATGCTATTTTCAAATGTGTTTGCATTTGCATCACATTTTTGAGATACTGATTTCTGCTGATTGCTAACCAACACATTGGAAGAAAACAAGCGGAGCCTTTCCTGAATGTGCAAGTTTTACAGAACAACAGCAACACAAATTAAAACGCTAACAACAATTCCTGTATGCACACAGACTCATGGTCTCATTCTAGGCAGAAAGCAATATTTCCTTTGGCAATTTGAAAGCACATTTACTACTGGGGTAGAGCAAGTGATAATTACTGTAACAGACTGACACATGTTCATTCTAGTTTACACAGGCAGAAAGGAGCACATGTCCTAACAGCTCCTTGAGACCATGACCATGTGTTAGAGGGTGACTGATTAGACTAGAGCAAAGGTAATGAGCCTTGGTGATTTAGAATCTGTTTGCGTTACACACTGCTATCTGAAACAGCACACAGAGCTGACTAATACACATGGGAGTGTAGCAGAAGCTGCTGCGTGTGTGCAAAGATTGTGTTTCTGGAGACTGTGTATTGTCAGCTGCAAGAGAGATCTGCATGGAGACTCCCACAACTGCATGAAGAGTACAGACATGTGTGTAAGAGTACATGTGTGGTAAGGGTTAAGTGGAGTTTTCAACATGTAGGAACCACCTCAGCCATTGCAAGAATTGATGAAAAATCTACCATGCTATTTTCAAATGTGTTTGCATTTGCATCACATTTTTGAGATACTGATTTCTGCTGATTGCTAACCAACACATTGGAAGAAAACAAGCTGAGCCTTTCCTGAATGTGCAAGTTTTACAGAACAACTGCAACACAAATTAAAACGCTAACAACAATTCCTGTATGCACACAGACTCATGGTCTCATTCTAGGCAGAAAGCAATATTTCCTTTGGCAATTTGAAAGCACATTTACTACTGGGGTAGAGCAACTGATAATTACTGTAACAGACTGACACATGTTCATTCTAGTTTAGACAGGCAGAAAGGAGCACATGTCCTAACAGCTCCTTGAGACCATGACCATGTGTTAGAGGGTGACTGATTAGACTAGAGCAAAGGAAATGAGCTTTGGTGATTTAGAATCTGTTTGTGTTACACACTGCTATCTGAAACAGCACACAGAGCTGAATAATACACATGGGAGTGTAGCAGAAGCTGCTGCGTGTGTGCAAAGAGTGTGTTTCTGGAGACTACTATATTGTCAGCTGCAAGAGAGATCTGCATGGAGACTCCCACAACTGCATGAAGAGTACAGACATGTGTGTAAGAGTACATGTGTGGTAAGGGTTAATTGGAGTTTTCAACATGTAGGAACCACCTCAGCCATTGCAAGAATTGATGAAAAATCTACCATGCTATTTTCAAATGTGTTTGCATTTGCATCACATTTTTGAGATACTGGTTTCTGCTGATTGCTAACCAACACATTGGAAGAAAACAAGCGGAGCCTTTCCTGAATGTGCAAGTTTTACAGAACAACAGCAACACAAATTAAAACGCTAACAACAATTCCTGTATGCACACAGACTCATGGTCTCATTCTAGGCAGAAAGCAATATTTCCTTTGGCAATTTGAAAGCACATTTACTACTGGGGTAGAGCAAGTGATAATTACTGTAACAGACGGACACATGTTCATTCTAGTTTACACAGGCAGAAAGGAGCACATGTCCTAACAGCTCCTTGAGACCATGAACATGTGTTAGAGGGTGACTGATTAGACTAGAGCAAAGGAAATGAGCCTTGGTGATTTAGAATCTGTTTGCGTTACACACTGCTATCTGAAACAGCACACAGAGCTGACTAATACACATGGGAGTGTAGCAGAAGCTGCTGCGTGTGTGCAAAGAGTGTGTTTCTGGAGACTGTGTATTGTCAGCTGCAAGAGAGATCTGCATGGAGACTCCCACAACTGCATGAAGAGTACAGACATGTGTGTAAGAGTACATGTGTGGTAAGGGTTAATTGGAGTTTTCAACATGTAGGAACCACCTCAGCCATTGCAAGAATTGATGAAAAATCTACCATGCTATTTTCAAATGTGTTTGCATTTGCATCACATTTTTGAGATACTGATTTCTGCTGATTGCTAACCAACACATTGGAAGAAAACAAGCTGAGCCTTTCCTGAATGTGCAAGTTTTACAGAACAACAGCAACACAAATTAAAACGCTAACAACAATTCCTGTATGCACACAGACTCATGGTCTCATTCTAGACAGAAAGCAATATTTCCTTTGGCAATTTGAAAGCACATTTACTACTGGGGTAGAGCAAGTGATAATTACTGTAACAGACTGACACATATTCATTCTAGTTTAGACAGGCAGAAAGGAGCACATGTCCTAACAGCTCCTTAAGACCATGACCATGTGTTAGAGGGTGACTGATTAGACTAGAGCAAAGGAAATGAGCCTTGGTGATTTAGAATCTGTTTGCGTTACTCACTGCTATCTAAAACAGCACACAGAGCTGACTAATACACATGGGAGTGTAGCAGAAGCTGCTGCGTGTGTGCAAAGAGTGTGTTTCTGGAGACTGTGTATTGTCAGCTGCAAGAGAGATCTGCATGGAGACTCCCACAACTGCATGAAGAGTACAGACATGTGTGTAAAGTACATGTGTGGTAAGGGTTAAATGGAGTATTCAACATGTAGGAACCACCTCAGCCATTGCAAAAATTGATGAAAAATCTACCATGCTATTTTCAAATGTGTTTCAATTTGCATCACATTTTTGAGATACTGATTTCTGCTGATTGCTAACCAACACATTGGAAGAAAACAAGCTGAGCCTTTCCTGAATGTGCAAGTTTTACAGAACAACAGCAACACAAATAAAAACGCTAACAACAATTCCTGTATGCACACAGACTCATGGTCTCATTCTAGGCAGAAAGCAATATTTCCTTTGGCAATTTAAAAGCACATTTACTACTGGGGTAGAGCAAGTGATAATTACTGTAACAGACTGACACATGTTCCTTCTAGTTTAGACAGGCAGAAAGGAGCACATGTCCTAACAGCTCCTTGAGACCATGACCATGTGTTAGAGGGTGACTGATTAGACTAGAGCAAAGGAAATGAGCCTTGGTGATTTAGAATCTGTTTGCGTTACACACTGCTATCTGAAACAGCACACAGAGCTGAATAATACACATGGGAGTGTAGCAGAAGCTGCTGCGTGTGTGCAAAGAGTGTGTTTCTGGAGACTGTGTATTGTCAGCTGCAAGAGAGATCTGCATGGAGACTCCCACAACTGCATGAAGAGTACAGACATTTGTGTAAGAGTACATGTGTGGTAAGGGTTAATTGGAGTTTTCAACATGTAGGAACCACCTCAGCCATTGCAAGAATTGATGAAAAATCTACCATGCTATTTTCAAATGTGTTTGCATTTGCATCACATTTTTGAGATACTGATTTCTGCTGATTGCTAGCCAACACATTGGAAGAAAACCAGCTGAGCCTTTCCTGAATGTGCAAGTTTTACAGAACAACAGCAACACAAATAAAAACGCTAACAACAATTCCTGTATGCACACAGACTCATGGTCTCATTCTAGGCAGAAAGCAATATTTCCTTTGGCAATTTGAAAGCACATTTACTACTGGGGTAGAGCAAGTGATAATTACTGTAACAGACTGACACATGTTCATTCTAGTTTACACAGGCAGAAAGGAGCACATGTCCTAACAGCTCCTTGAGACCATGACCATGTGTTAGAGGGTGACTGATTAGACTAGAGTGTTACAGAAAACAACCTGCCCCTTTCCTGCGAGTGCAAGGGTAATAGAGCAAGACCAACCGGAATGAAATCTCTCTTTACATTTCCTATGTGCTCACTGTCTCATGGTATGATTCTAGGTAGAAAACAGTATTCCTGAGTGATACCAGTACACATTAACTTATAATGAAGACATACTCCATAATATATAACATGTTCAAGCCACTTAAATATCTTCCTTCACATAAAATGTAAAACACAACTTTTAAAGTGGTAGGAAAATGTACCATACTATTTTCAAATGTGTTTGCATTTGCCTCTCACTGATCAGTAAATGATTTCTGCTGAATGCTAACCATCACACTTTAACATAACAAACTACCCCTTTTCTGCGAGTGCAAGGCTAACAGAACAAAACCAACACAAATTAAATCTCTGACAACAAATCCTGTGTGCAGACAGACTCATGATGTAATTCTAGTCACAAAACAATATTCCTCACTAATACCACTACACCTTAACTTACAGTGAAGACATACTCCATAAAATCTTACTAGTTCAAGACAGTTAAATTTCTCCTAAATCACAAAATGTAAAACACAACTTTAAAACAAGAATGACAATTCTATTATTTATATCAAAATACACCACATACTTCCCCTCTCAAACTCATAACTCACCTTTAAAATTAATTAGTTGAGAAAGAAATGTGGGACTCAAACAGCAGATTATCAGAGCCAGAATCTCAGAGCTGTACACCTCTCTCCTCTCTCCACAACCAGTAAATGGCAATTTTTCCCTCTCTTTTTTCCCACATATACATGTTAATGCAAAATCACAGTCCTTCCCACATTTTTTCAAATGGAATCACACATTTCTATTGGTTGCAACTTTCAACCCCTTTGCAAATCATCCCTTCCCCCAACATGATATCTGCCTGCTACCATAGCAACAGCTCATGGAACACAGGTGTGAGCAGAGAGGTCAGAAGTTCAGCAGACATTGTTTCAAATCAAAAGAGCAAGAGTGCTTGACTTTTCAAACCTAACAGCAAATCCAAAGTAATGTTCAGTGGGAACACATTTTTCTGTACCAATCCAAAACATGCTTTTAAAAATTTAAACATACAGCCTAGTTTTACCTGTAAAATGGTTTGAATCTGCCAATGAGTTCTTTTTATAAAAAAAAAATATGTATGCCTCCATTTTCCAACTGTCTTTCATTTCATATTGAACAAATTATGTGGGGAGCGCGTAGCCCGTGCTCCACTCCCAGACGCACTGCATGTGAAGGATACCAGATCCAACCTATTTTACTCCATTTCATCTTGCGCAACATTCATCCAGTTTATCCATAAAGTTTATCATGCGTTTTTCTTCTCTCATTTATCCACATATGTCTCGTCATGTGTTTGGAATGCTTCTCATATTAACGTGTGCCCATCCAGGTCTCTTCGGAAATATGATCCAAATACAAAAGTAGTTCAGTGCAGCATTTCTTTATTCAAAACCCAATGCATTTCGGGCTAATGTTCAGCCCTTCGTCGGGGGTATCTAAGAATCAACAATTACAAGGATTAACATTGATATTTTATACTTTTTGTAAATCAAAATCACATAAATCGTCATTAAGTCTTGCGCATGTAACATTTTATGCTCAAACCAGCACTTCCCATTAAATCAAATTCATTGGATTACGTGAATTTATCTAATGTTTGAACCCCATGTTCTACCACCTCAAGTTCCTCTCTTATATAAACACAATAGAGTATGGGACTAAACCACATGTCATCATCGGTTTTCCCTTCAGAGTTTGTGTCCATCAATTAAAAATCATTTTAGTATACACAAACTGATTCTTAACTCTACTCCGATGTTTATGCTTTCACAACTTCATTCTATCTCCCGAGATTGCTACTTTCCTCCCTTTCTCCCACCGGGTGCATGCTGTTTCAATAAACCCTCATCTATTAAATAAACAAGAATGTTGAAGTGAACAAAGCTATTACGCGTTGCACATTCTACTTAAATCTAAATCCTAGAATCACATTCAGTGCGTACCTGCTTACACCATTTCGTTCTCTCTACTCGGCGTTCACCACCGGCTGATTAGTTTCCCTCGCATAACAGTCACGTAGTCACGACTCGCTTTTAAAACAAGCGTACTCCACCCCCTTCATGTGTTACTAATTAGTTACCCGACGCCCAGAACATTACTCTCAAACTACAATTCCCATATTGCATTTCATCCCCTGGAAATAAAAACAGTGCTGTAATCAAGTTCAAATCTAAACTCATGTACATTTACGCAAAATGTTGCGAATTTCTGCTTTTGGTACAATTAAAATCAGTGTTTCCTTTCTCGTTGGCTCGATCTTCCAATGCTGCTATGAACTTGTTGTTACATCATATATGTGGTCTTTGGTCAAGAGCCATCCTGCGTCTTTTAACTTGCTTAATCTTCGGGTGCAAACCAACAAAGGGCAATTAAATTTAAACAACATGGGGGGTGGTATGCACTCCGTGTTTCTCGCATTTTTAAGCAGTGATATTTTAAACAAACTTTTACTGTTGCGTGCAGAACTGGGTTATGCATTGCCCTGAATGCATCCTAATTTGAACAAATTATGTGGGGAGCGCGTAGCCCGTTCATTTCATATTGCCATTCTACTGAAAGACACCTTCTGAGTGCATCCAGATCTCCTTGAAAGATGTTCACAGTGTGGATTGTAGGTCATAGCTATGTTTTCTGGAGTGAAAAATTTGCAGAAAAAAGAGGTATGGTGAGAGACCTTTCTTTGCCAAATGTAGACATTAAATGGATTGGTCAGAGAGGGTTAAAGTGGCACCAATTAATGCCTTTGGTGAAAACCTTTCTACATCTCCCACAGCCTAACCTTATTATTGTGCACTGTGGTGGAAATGACCTAGGCACTTTAACTGGGGTAGGTCTGGAAATGCTTATTAAGGACACCTTTGTGCAATTGATGTCGCTTTTTCCTCAATCTGCCTTTGTATATTCTAACATATGCCAAAGGCAAAAGTGGAACTGGTCCAACCAATTTTGTCCACAGATTGACAAAGCAAGAAAGCACGTCAATAAGTCTGTTTCTGCTTTCCTCAGAGACTATGGTATGGGTTCTATATTCCACAACAACTTGCGTTACAACATGCAAGACATTTATAGAGGAGACGGTGTACATTTCAATGATGAAGGGAACAGAGTCTTCCTCTTGAACTTTAGACTCTGCATCGGTACTTACTTGTAGGTACCGAAAAACACTCAATGAACACAAGGGCTCTTTTTAGAGCCACCTAATATCTAAACACTTAAACGTGATTTTTATTTCTATTTTTCTTATTTATTTTTTTCGGGTGCGCACTGGGTGCGCGCACCTCGTGATGTTTTTAAGGTTTTTTTCGGGTACGCATAGAGTGCACGCACCTCGCGATGTTTTTAAAAAAATTAAAATCTTTTTTTTGCCCTTCGTGGTCCTACTGTGCCCCCCTGACAATGACTAGGGGGTCTAGAACTCCCTACCCTGCCCCCTGTTCACGGTCTCCACCTTTCCTTTTTAGTGCGACAGACAAAATGGCGGCCGACACTTCCTGATTTCGACCGATTCGAATGTTTACTGACATCTAACAACTAATCAGAATTACGCTCGCGCACGGCAAGGTGCGCGCACAGGGCTTGCTCAGTGCGCGCACGGTACGCGCGTATAGATATTGATATGCTTTTAAATGCTATTTTCTCAGGAAATACTGAACAGATTTACAGCAGACCTGCAAAAGGCACTTCCTTGACCTTATGGCTACCTCTCTGCCAAATTTCAAGTACTTCTGTTCAGCCGTTCGGGCTGTAGCTGTGTCTAAAGGTCCTATGGAAAAATGCATGGGGAAAACGCGTTTTGGGACCCCCTTTTTTTCTCGGCCCCCGCTTGACGAATCACCCCGAGACTTTCGGGGTAGGAGCTGAACGGAGCGCCCCATTAGTTTTGAAAATTTCGCGAGGATTCGTCAACCGCCGCCAAAGTTATTCAAAATAGAATTTTCAGATTGCCTATGGAAACACGGTCCTAACTATAACTATCTACTGGCGACCGCCAGTAGATAATATATATATATATATATATATACATTCACTGAAAAAAACAAAGGTTACAAGAACGTTATAGTTAGGAAATAGTATTTAAAAAAACGTAGAAATTCAATTAAAAATGTAAAGGCTACTGGGACGTTATAGTTAGGCTCAGGTTTCACTTGTACAAAACCAGTGAAATTCAGCAGCTATAGTTACCTGAGCGCACTATACCATTGGCCCCCGCAATGCACTACTTATGACCTGACATATCATATCAATTCATGACATGGTCAGTGTGACATCACAGATAAAATCATTGATTACATCTGAATGACATCACTGATTACATCACTGATGACATCATCCACAGAACCACTCACACACCCACTCACACACCCATTCACATACCCATTCACCTGTGAGGGCTCTCGCGCTTGTTTTTGGAATAGGCCGCGGGAGGGCCAGGTCCCGGGGGCATGTGAAAATATATATCAAAGGAGGGGGAGGGGGTGCACCGTGACCCCCTCCTTGGGCATTTTTATGCCTGGGGACTATCACCTTCCCGGGGGTTATGTTTCTATTGCGGGGACCTTCCCGGAGCTAACTACCAAGAAATCCGTATGGATACCTCTACTTATATTTGCATCTATAGTGGAGCAAGTTTCCTGCCCCACGATATGGGCTGGGAGGCTGACAAACACTCCCAAGTATTCAAATCCCTCTGGGGCTACCGTCACATCCTTTAACCATGTGCCCAGTTCACTAGCTCCCCGCAGTGGACATTGGATTGATTTACGGGCATTCATGAACAGACCTGATGTCTGCAGGATATCAGCATTATTTGAAGTGATCTCAGTCTTGTTCTATTAGGGTCTGTGGGAAAAGATAGACCATTGTCTATGTATAATGTGATGCAATCTGAGATCTTCCTGGACCACTCGAATCCCCAGACCTGAGCGTTGATTCTAACCCAGCTTGCCAGTGGTTCCAAAACCCCCAATGACTCTCAGGAATTAAGTAGACTTCATCCCCCAACCAGAAGTGCGCCAGGAGGCACGTTTGCAGAGTGATGGAGAAATGGGGTGTGGCTTCTAAAGACATTTCAGCAATCTGGCTGTTTGGGACTTCCTGGCGGTAGCAGAAGGGGTTCCTGGCCCCCAAGGACCCTCAGCATCCCATGGGTCTTCATCCCCCAACCAGTAGTGCGCCAGGAGACACGTTTGCAGAGTAGTGGAGAAAGGGGGTGTAGCCTGTGATCACCTTTCAACAATCCTCCTGTGTCGGACTTACTTGGGGTAACAGGAGAGGTTGTTGGTCCCCAAGGACCCTCGGCAGCCAAGGGGACTTCCTCCTCCAACCAGTTGTGCATCAGGAGGTGCATTTTCAGAGTGGTGGTGAAAGGGGGCGGGCCCCCGCCAATTCAGCGGTCCAGCTTTTTAAAATTTCGACCCCAAGGACCCATCCCTGGAGCCTGGCATTTTTACTTTTTTTTTGTATATTAAAGGGAGGGGGGGCCAATTTCGGCCCCGGGGACCCCATCCTCTAGGTGCCCTGGTTCCACCCAGAGCACCCATTCACAACTGTTGGGGATATATAAATATAAATATATATATATATATATATACACACACACACACACGCACACACACACACACATACACACACACATATATATATATTTTATAGATATAAGCTTAAATTTCCAGTTTTCTTAACACCGTACACCTACACAGCAGGCTGGTAAGAATATCGCACTCTTTATTTTTTTGACTGTTGTAACGCGTTTCGGCAGTATCTCTCACACACTGAGCACCATATATATAAAACGTAGTGGCGGTCGCCAATGGGTAGGTATAGTTGAGATTGTGTTTCAATACGAAAAGCATTTTTTGTGTTGCTAATAACTTGGGCACTATTTGATGACTCTCCATGAAACTTTCCAAAGAGTGCTATTTTTTGATCGGGGGCCGAAAAAACGAGGAGTCCCAAAATGCATTTTCCCCATTCATTTTCCCATAGGAACTTTAGACACAGCTACAGCCTAAAGTGATAAATGGATTTACAAAAATGTTTTCAGAAAGCTAGATCTTGGTCTATAAAAAAAGGTGCTTTTTGTGTTTTGGTTTAAATCCGTTCGGTAGTTTTTGTTTTTGAGAAATTTATGCTCAAAAAACGTTGTATATCAAGGGACGCGGCGCATCCTAAGCTGACATCTGATTGGCTGCCACCACCACAAACAGGAAGCAGTGGCAGCAAAAAAGTTTATAAAAAAGACTTAAGGGAGCAGGGTAGGGATACCCTGACCCTAGTCCTGGTGGACAAGCACGGGCTCCTATTGTTTTTTACAAAAACAAACAAAAACCACAGTGTGGGCCAGGGTCTGGGGGTTTATTTTTTGGGGGAGGGGGCACGTGTGCCCCCCCAGGCCGCGTTCGACCCCTGACATCTTATGTAGGGGTGGGTCACACGGCCCCTCTCCTCAGGCCAATCTTGGCCTTGGGGACCCCATCCCCTGGGGTCCAACATGTCATTTAGAGGAAGAGGAGCCCATCCCCGGCATATTTTTTAAGGGGAGGAGGGCTATGTGACCCCCGATGCGCTAAAGTCCCTGGGGCCGAAAAACAAAGTAAAAGGGTGGGGCCCACACGGCCACCCTACATGAGCCATTATTGGCCCCACGGAGCCCAACCCCTGGTGCCGACTCACTAGCTATGTCCTGGGTAGTCCATCCCCGAGACATAGCGGTTTCGAAACCTGTGTTTGCTTCTGGTTTCGGGATCAATTTTAAAACTCCTGCCTTGCGGGATCAAACACAAAGTCTGGTCCCTGCCAGCGGAAGCTTTGAAAATGCTCCCGCCGTCTTTGAGCAGACTTTTGATCTGTTTTGCAGCCTGCACTGATGCGGGCAGGTAAACAGATCAAAATATTGCTTCTGCCTTGGGGAGCAGTATTAGTAGCTACTCTTTCCAGGTGGGAGCATGGCCACCTGGTGCTGCACGAGAAGAACTGGCTGGGGATGAAGGGGCCTTGAGGATCCCCTGCTGACCCCAACAAGTATATGGTGGGTGCCCTGTGTGGGCACCCTCCTTTAAGAAGTGCTAGCCCCGGGGATGGGGTCACAGGGGTCAATAATGGCTTGGGAGGCAGCCCCCTAGCCTTAATTTTTAGTAATGTCCCTGGGGATGGGGTCCCAAAGGCCTAACAAGGCTCGAGGGGGCATGCATCCTCCTCCCATTCTATTAAAATAAACAGCCCTGGAGGATGGTGCCCCCAGGGCCTAACAAGGCTAGTGAAGGGAGGCCACACAGCAGTCCTCTCATTTAATTTAAAAATAGGCTCTGAAGGATGGGGTCTAAAGAGCCTAACAAGGCACTGGAAGGGGGACCACATGACTCACCTCCACTTTAATGAAAGAAACAGCCCTGGGGACGGGGTACCCAGGGCCTAATAAGGCTTGAGTATGAGGACCATGGGGCCCCATCCCCTTTATTTTAAGTAGTGGCCTTGGGGGATTTCGTTGTCGAAATGGCCTAATGAAACTTGGGAAGGGGGGCTGTTGCCTCCCACCCTTTAACAAAAAAAGTACCAGAGGGATGGAGTCCCCATGGCCTAATGAGGCTTGGGGAGGGGGGCACGCACCACCCACCTTTTTAAAATATAAATGGCCCTGAGGTATGGGGTCTCCAGGGCCATTATAGGTTTGGGGGAGGCTGGCCATGCACCAGACTTTGTGGCCAACCACCCACCACTCATGGCCAAAGGCATGTGCAGAGTGGAGTTGGCTGCATGTGGGGGGCTAGACCATGCAGCCAAAACCTTGCGGTGTGCGACCGAAGGCCCTGCACAGTGTGGGGTTGGATGCCTTTATGGGCGTTGGTTATAGAGCCTGGCTGGAGACCAGGCCTTGTGGCCGACCCCTCAATGCACATGGACGAAGACCACATGCAGCATGGGGTTGACTGAATGCAGGGCGTTGGCCGCAGGCCCTGGCCATAATCGGTGGTTGGATTTACATATGATCATTAACTATTACTTTACGTTAAAAAATACTAGAAATTTACTGAAAAACAAAAAACAAAGCTTTGAGTGATATTATACTTAGAATCTGTAATATTATGTTGCTCTACAAACAAAAAAATAGAAAGTCACAGAAGAAGCCAAATGTCAAAGGGACATTAAAGTTTGGTGAAAATGTCACTAGAACTTGTACCCTAAAGTAACTCTAACTAACACTTCGCCATTCACTGCTAATTACCTCACATATGTTAATAGGGTTGGAAATATTTCAAATCAATTTTTTTTAATCATTTATATATTTTAAAATAACATTTTATTTATAATTATATACATATATACCGTTGTTACGCTCTAGTGGGAATAGTAGTTCTGACCCTCTCCAAAATCAACATTTTCCTTACTAATGCTTCTGTTGAAGTCGGAATAGTAAATCTCACTTCTCCAAAATCCCAAACTTTCCCTACTATTGCTTATGTTGGAGCGGGAATAGTAAATTTAACCTCTTGAAAGTCCAATGCTTTCCCTACTGTTGCCTATATTGAAGTGGAAATAGTGGCATTAACCCCTCTAAAATACAACACTCCCCTGACTGTTGCCTATTTTGGAGTAGGAATAGTACATCTTACCCCTCCAAAGGCCTACACTTTCCCTAGTGTTGCTCAGATTGGATTGGGAATAGTAAATCTGACCCATCCAAAGGCCAACACATACCCTACTGTTGCTTACTTTGAGGTGAGAATAGCAGATCTGACCATCCAAAGTATAATACGGTTGCTTACATTAGAGTGGGAAACGTAAATCTGACTCCTGACAAAGTCCACCACTTTCCCTACCATTGATCAGGTTGGAGAGGAAGTAGTGCATTTGACCCCTCCAAGGCAAAGTTTGCTATCTGATTTTTTTAATTGGTTTAATATATTTTATCTTTTAATTGTGAAAGTTAGTTTAATGTAAATCATATTTTTAATATGGATTTTTTGTAGTAACAGTTTTATTATATTTTTTCTAATGTTATTTTATAACTTTAATTTTTTCAATAACTAGTGTTTGTAATAATGAATTTGTATAAGTTTATGTTTTTCATTTTGTTGCAATTACTTGAAGGTTTATATATATGTATTTTATGTTTGTAAGCTATATATCTTTTGAATATATTTGTATATGACAAGAATGTATATTTTTAAAAATATTTTCATATTCACTTTTTTTTAAAGTTGATTTAGTGTATAATTAAAATTCTTTACTTACATGTGTTTGATGATATTGTTGTTTTCGATATTTTTGTAGAATTTTTTGACTTAACATAGAAGTATGTAAAGTCGATATTTATGTTATTGATATTTTTAGGTCATATTTTTGTAGCCGATATTAAGTCATACAATTATTGTTTAGGCCAGGGGATCAAGCAGCATCTATATATCCTGATGTATTCAAGTTTGGTGGATCTTGCGGCTTGAGAGTATTCTCTGGCCAGATAGAAAATACACCACCCAAACAAGCTATATGGCCACCATTGTGAGTACTTAGGGGATCATTATGATGGCGGAAGGACCGCCACCGCTGGGCCGGCGGAGGCGGTCCTTCCGCCATCACATAGCGATTTACCCACCGCCAAATTAGGATGTCAGTGGGTACCATGGCGGACGCAAAGTCTGTCCGCGGCTTCACCGCCAAAGGCAATCGCACCAATTGCCTGGCGGGCAGAACAGGGCCACTAATATGGTGGCGGTGCCTGTGAGAAGTTGGCCTGGTATATGCTGACAACTAATTAAAGTGGGCATCTTGTACCAGTCCAAACAACCCTTATTGATGATTAGGTTAAAGACAACCTTTATTGAAGGCTATCCTAGTGGTAGTAATGGAGAGCAGCCTTCAGGCTAAGTCTCGAAGGAATGTAAAGCAGCTTGTTTTACCAGATTAGAACCTCCTGAATGACCAAATGAAAGGAGAACCACACAAGAGATATATAAAATATATATATTTATTACTAAACACTCTCTACTAACCTCTTTATGAGATTAGAGAATAAAGCACACAATATTAAATCACTAGTACGACAGTAAATAGCACAATGCACAGTGGGCTCCAGGGGGAGACCAAACCATACACTAAGAAAGTGGTATAACAACCACGACTTGACTAGACACAGTGCGTAGAGCATTTAGAATCGCTGGGACTCCAAGGAACCGCCCAAAGTAGTGACACAGGGGACCCACGGAGGACGGGTGCAGTGTGTGAACACAGGCGCTAGCTCCGTACAATCCTATGGGAAAGCCGCGGTTGGAATTTTAAAGATTAAGGAAACTTCGGAGAGAACTTTAAGCAAACCCTTTCAAACATAGGATGTTCTAAGGCAAGCACCCTTGAGAGTACCGAGATACCCGTGTTACCTATCCCAGAGGAGCCGGGTGCATAGGGGTCAAGTGATGTCTGAAACCTTTGTCGTTTTCAATGGCGTGATGTGAAAAATTGCTGCTGCCGGGAAGATGAAAAGTGTCTGGTGTGATCCAAGCCTGGATCGGAGATGAGAAGAACCTGAAAGCAGAGGGGACAGAGTCTGGGTCACTCCACAGTGACCCGAGGCACGATAGACGAATGCCCACCGATGTCGGGTGTTTCAGGTGAGAAGAGGTGAAGCTTGACTCTCCAGCCACAGGGACCAGGAGACGTCGACGATGAACAAAGTCCGGAGGTGAGTTGTCCCATGAAGGATGTCGAGTGCTGGGGGGTCAGTGTCCGGATTGAACACCAACAAGTCTTGGCAACTGCAACCCACGCGGGCAGAGAAAATAAGCTTCGGTGAGAACCAGCAAGGTCCTGGGGACTCTCCAAGCTATGGAGAGTCAGGGCACATCTGGAGCAACCAGGGAAGCCCAAAGAAAGTCAAAGTTACCTTCACAGGGACCCACAGGCCAACGGACCAGGGATCGCGAAGGCACCTCAAGCTGAATCGCGAAATACCAGCCCATGGAACACTCGTGGAGTGTAGGTTGGAAATCTTCGGTGGAAATACTACTCTGGGTCAGGACTACAAGTAGCCCAAAGCACAGCCTCAGGGATCGCCGAAAAACATATGCTGCTGCAAAATTATACGGTGCATTGGGGTTCGGGTTGCACGGTCCCCACGAGGGATACTGGTCTCAGAATTATTGAGAGAGCAGATCGACCTCAGGGACCTTGGAAACCCACATCCTATGTTGCAGAAATCTTTAGAGTCCTCAGGAGTTTGGGAGATGCAAACCGGTCAGATGCGTTTAGGTGCCTGCTGCTGCAGGGGAGTAACTCCTTTACTCCAAGGGAGATTCTTCAGTCATCCAGCATAGTGTAGATCGTCAAAGTACTTGGTTTCTGTAGCAGAGTTTAGTCCATGTAAAATCTAAACTCCTGTAGTCAGGGTTCCTACTTTATACCCAAGGAAGGGTGGGCCAAACTCTGGGGACCCACCTATGGAAGGGTCAGGACAGAGGGGTGGCTACACCCATGTCCTTTTGTCCTTTGTCCAGTTTCGCACCAGAGCAGGAGCAAATGGCTCCTGCAACCGGTTTGAACTGGACTATGCACAGGGACACCAAATGTGCCCCCAGTGCAGACTTTCAAACACTCTCAGAGTGCACCCATCCAGCCCCAATACACAAAATCCTGTCTCGACAGCAGGAGGGCAGACTCGTGTCTGTGGCTGGCAGCATCCATTTTGTGATGCCCAGTTCAAGAAAGCTGGTATCGGGTAGCCCGGTGACCCACAGTAGGGGTTCTACAAGGGATGAATCATAACTCCCACACCAGTTACTGGTGTGGAGGTATGATTCCAAGGTGTTTTACAACAAACACGACATGTTTCGAAGCAGTCGTTTTAAAGTTAGCATTTACCACGAGGTTATAATGCACTTAAATATATATGGTTGGCTGCAACACAAACAACCCCGGAAAATAAGTTCCCGAAGGCAGCAGAGGGGCTCTGCTCATGCATGCAGGGGAACCCTCTCACATAAAACCAAGCACCCTGCCTTCATCTGGTCCGAAACAATGGTTTGATCTCGGAGCCTAGGTATTTGTATATTAATCTATATTCTTTTTTTTGTAATTCTTTTTATTAACAAGAGGAATCAACATCACAAGGCACAGCACAGTACATTCTCTGTTCTCGGCATACAATATTCTCAAAAATAATTATACGACTTTGTAGCAATATGGAACTTGGCACATATTCAACAATCATTCTTCTTGAGCTGGTAGCAATGGCGGGGGTACAGATGCGGGACCATTTTTTTGGGCACCCCCTAGCCACGTATACACACTTTTCACGAAACATGCACCAATCCATGTCTCTTTTCCAAATGGAAATCGTAGGTACCTGCGCCACCCCCCATTTCTGAGCAATGTTGCTTTTTCGCTATCATCAATCCCAGTGTAACCCAGGAAACACGTGTAGCGTTCAAGTCCGTAGACTCCCATACGTTCAAAATACATCTTTTTGCTTCCAGGGGAACTGCTAGTGTTAACACCTCACCCATTACCTCATGAATCTTCCTCCAGTACCTTTGTATAAGTGTGCATTCCCATAATAAATGGAGGAATGTTCCTTTGCTTCCACAACCCCTTCTACATTTGCCATCCGCCGCCCTCCCCATCTGAACCAAACCAAGCTCCGTGACATTAATCCGATGCAAGATTTTGAGTTGCACTAGTCTCAGTCTTGCTGCTATGGCCACCTCCCGTGGTGAAGTCACAGCTATTGCCCAATCCTCATCATCCAGTATTATGCCATCCCTCTCCCACTTTTCCCGTAGTTTCAGGAGGGGTTCTCCAGAGTGATTGATTAATTTTTTGTAAGTGAGTGAAATGGCTTTCGTTGGTAAGTAGCCATCCAGTAGCCTGTCCTCAAGGGGTGAGGAGTCTGGGGGGAGTTTCTCCCTTCCGGAGACATGAGTATAAAGCATGCCTAACCTGCAGTTATCTGAAGAATTCTGTGGAAGCCAGCTCATATTCCTGTTGGAGGGCCGGAAAGGACTTGACCTCACCCTTCACCCATAGGTCCCCAATGCTTGAGATACCAATCAGGTCCCACCTGTCAAATCCCTTCGAAGACCGCAGACTTCCAAGCAATTCGAGTCCCATAGTGGAGTAGCCAGAGTCACCCTACGGTCCCACCCCAGACCCCTGGTAGCAGCCTGCCAGATCTGCACTGAGTGTTTAGTGGGACCAGTAAGGTGGCGTGCTCCGGCTCTAGTATACAGCGCTCGAGTGTATGTCTCACCCGAGAGCAACCAGCGATCCATAGCGTAGGCCGGATCGTCCGCCTCTCTGTACGTACCGTGATTAATGGATACCAAATACTCTGCCCAGTGGTATTTTTTAAGGTCAGGTAGGGCAATACCCCCATCGTACCAGGAGAGATTCAATTTAGAGAGTGCTATATGTGGCTTTCCTGGCCAGAGCAAGCTGCGTTGGAGGCTTTCGATTTCTCTAAAATAACTCGCCGGGACCAAATCTAATGAGTTCTGTAAGGCATAAAGGAACCGAGGTAGGGACATCATTTTGAACAAGGCTGCTCTGCCCAGAAGGGAAAGCGGGAGCGACTTCCAACGCTCTGAGTCACTCTTCAATGTCCGCGGGGGAGGGGGGGGGGAGTAAGTTGTGGGCGAATCTATCCGCGGGGTCCGCTGTAATATAGATGCCCAGGTATTTAAAGCCCTGTGTAGTGACCTGTATCGGGCAGTTCCGGGGAAGGCCAGTGAGGGGACCCTTCAAGACGTACAACACTGATTTGGCCCAATTGATCGAGTACCCTGAGTATCTGCCAAAAATTGCAAAAATGTCCAGTACAGCTGTGAGTGAGGCCTTTGGAGATGCTAGGAAGAGTAGTATGTCATCTGCATACAATGAGATGCGGTCTTCCCACGAATCCGCCCACCGAAGCTCCCGTATCACCGGATCCCTCCTCACCCAGGAGGCCAAAGGCTCCAGTGCCAAAGAGAAGAGGAGGGGAGAGAGAGGACACCCTTGCCTTCTGCCCTTACCGAGAACAAACACCTCCAACTTCTTGTTGTTTACAACTACCGGGGCTAGTGGTTGCGAATAGAGGAGCCGCACCCACTGGATGAATCGTGGCCCAAACCCCATCCTCTCGAGAACCGCAAACAGATACGGCCATTCGAGCATGTTGAATGAAATGGAAGCATCCAGAGATACCAATACCGCCTCCTCTTGGATGGTCGTCGCCCTCCCCATTACACCGTGTACTCTACGTAAGTTCAACGCGGTATTACGCTGGGGCATAAAGCCGGATTGGTCCGGGTGTACTACATTATTAAGTACCTTGACCAGTCGAGTAGCCAGGAGTTTAGCCAAGATCTTAGGCTCAGCATTCAGGAGGGAGATTGGCCTGTAGGAGGAACAATCCGTACGAATCTTCCCCTCCTTGTGGATTGTCAATAACGTCGCTATTTGTTGATCGTGGGGTAGTTCCCCTCGGTCACTACTTTCTTCAAACATTTTACACAAATGAGGGGCCAGAATGTCCGGCATAAGTTTATAAAGTTCAATAGGCAGACCGTTGGGTCCCGATGCCTTTTCAGAATTAAGTTCCCTGATTCCCTGTGCCACCTCATCCGGAGTGAGTGCCCCTTCCACGTAGTCCAATTCTGACTCTGAGAGTCTCTGCAGTGTGATATCACGTAGGAGGTCCAGGGAATTGTATGCTGTAAGAGGGTTTTTTGAACAGTATATTTGTTCGAAGTGATCTGCAAAGGTATTTGCTATTTCTTGGGGGTCTGTAATTGTGCGGTCTGCCTTGTCCTTTAATTCAGGAACTAATCTGCTGGCCAGCTTGCGTTTATCCAACCACGCTATCAATTTCCCTGCTTTATCCCCATGGTCATAAATTCTACCTAGTGTTTCTCTACCCAGTGCCTTGGCCCTGTCTGTTACTAAGACCCTGTAGCTATCCCTCTTCAATTGTAGGACATGCAGTGTCTCTGGGTTGGGTTCCTCAGCTACCTCCTCTTCCAGGCTGGAAATCTTTGTTTCTAAGGCTTTCTCCTCCTTAACCCTTTCTTTTCTCATGCCCGGTATTAGGGAGAGAGCCTGGCCCCTGACTACTGTCTTAAATGCTTCCCATAGTGTCTGATAAGAGCTCACCGGCCCTACATTATCTTCAAAGTATTGTTCAATCGCTGTTTGTAGCGCCTCTCGAACTACTGTGTTGCACAGATGCCAAGGGTTTATGGGAGCCATCCTTCCCACTCTATGGTGGCCTACCACCAGTTGGGCCCACAGCGGGGAGTGATCGGATACGCCCCTCGGCAAATGTTTGACTTCTCGTATATATGCCAACTGATCTGGGGGAACCAATAAGTAGTCTATTCTAGATTGGCTGTTATGTGCGCCCAAGTGAAAGGTGAATTGAGTGGTGTCAGGGTGGAATGATCTTCATGTATCCTGCAACCTCAGTGCCCCCAGAAAGTCCGGTAACCAGCGATTGGAGGAGTGGAGTTCCCGTGGAGGGTTTCTATCCTGAATGCCATTGACCACTGCATTTAAGTCTCCTCCCACTACTAGAGTGCCCTCTGGTGCCGTTAGCAAAATGGAGCCCATGTCTTTAAAGTCAGGTCCCTGGAGACCCGGCGGTACGTAGACCGACATGAGGGTCAACAGACCACCCTCCCACTGTCCCGTGATGCCCATATATCTTCCCCCGGCGTCTACCCATGTGGACTTGACCGTTAAAGGAAAGGAGTTATGCAGTAAAATACCCGTGCCTATTGACCCCGAGGTGAAGTCTGAATGCACCGCTATGGAGTAACCCCACCTGTTGAGGGCTTTACAAGTGTTCCCCACTAGATGTGTCTCCTGCAATAGTACTACGTCAGGGGCATGTCTCCTAATTTACTGCAGCACTACTGTTCTTTTCACTTTGACATTGACATTCCAGCTCATCTGTCTAAATCCTTTGTCCCATTGCGTACTCATCAGTCACTTTACACCTGTGTATCTGTGCTATTGGATCTCGTTGCCCCAGTGATTTCATGAAACAAAAAGCAGCAACTCCAAACAACACATCCCCACCCAGAACAACCCCCAAAACCAACCACCCCCCACCCTGCTTCCCTGCAATTTGGGCACCCAACTGCCCATTGAAACCTGCAGAGCACCTGTCGCCTAACTGGTTAACTAAAAGAAGAAAAAGATGGGGTACAGCACTCATCCCGCTGCCCTCCCCCTCTGACAGCTATCATAAAGAACCCAATAAGTTCTAGGCCACATGAGAGAATGCGTCAGTCAATCACAATTGACTGGAGATCCGGAGGATCACCCTCCAGGTCCCAGTAGGCACAGGGGCCTCGATGAGGAAACGGCCAAACACCAGGTACAGACCCCCGCCGTCAAAGAAGGAATCAGTCCCCTTGCTGGATCCCTGTGCTATCCTGATGATTAGCCTGTACGGAGTCACGGGTCGCTTGACCGTCCAGCCACTCCGAGGCCACGTCAGGCTGGTCAAAGAACCATGCTTTCCTTCCCGCTTCTACTCTGAGCTTTGCAGGAAAGAGCATGGGATACTTGAATCCCTGGTCTCTAAGACGCTTCTTCACTGCCAGGAATGACCGTCTCTGCCTCTGGACCATCTGCGCAAAGTCCGGAAAGAAAGTAATATCGGCATATTCATAGTGGAGGGGTGCGGTCGATCTTGCATTTTGTAAGATGACGTCTATGTCCCTAAAGTTCAAAACTCTCGCTAATATTGGGCGTGGCGGGGCCCCAAGCCTTGGCCGACCCCCGGGCACCCTATGTGCCCTCTCCACCACGAAGAACTTGCTGAGACCTTTAGGGCGCAGGTGAGTTAGAACAAGGTCCTCCACAAAGAGGTCAGGTGTGGGCCCCTCCGCCTTCTCAGGAACACCAAGAATGTGTAGGTTGTTCCGCCTAAGGCGTCCTTCATAATCATCAAGCTTTTGCTCTGTAAACTTGCGGAACAATTGCAGGTCCTGCACATTTCTTTGGAGGTGCGATACGTCATCTACAAGGCTCGCCGTCTTAATCTCCACTTGCTTGACCTTTTCGGTCGCTTTAGTGAGGTCTGCCCTGATAAGGTTCATTTCGATGGAAAGCGAGTCCATTTTGTGCTCCAACGAGGTTCTGATCCCTGCTATGCCCTCCATTACATCCTTAAAGCATCAATTCTGTGCTCTCACTGCCAGGATCAGGCATGGTCTGGTTTTCAGGACGCGGACCCGGGGGTGAGTCCCTGGTGATTTGTGTATCGATCGAGCTTATTGGATTGGACGGCTCTATGGCCCCTCGGGCCCGTTGATTTGGTTTTGTCAGAGGTGGCCATCCCATAGATACATGCCACAGCGACCAGTTCCAGGATCCCCCTCCTTCCCCAATCACCTCGGGGGTTTTTATGGCTCTACAGGAGGTGAGACAGCAAGTCTAAGGAGATAGTTAGTCCCTGATGACCCAAACTGGGGGGCCTCGCTGGGGCAGAGGCCACAACCCAGGAGGTAAGGGTGTCAAGAGCCGGGCACCAGGCTCCCTCCCCAGTGTCTCATGGGGCCCCGGCCCTCAAATTTCTGCAGCCGTCGAGATATTGCTGAACGGGAGGGAGGGAGCAACAGACGGGTCCACTTCCCCCGCCGCTCAGCCCCCCCCGGGAAAGGCCGCCACCGACAGCACTCACCGGATTCCCGCCGTCGTCCCGGGGATAACGTCCCTCCTTCGGCGCCCCCAGATGAAAAGGAGCGCTGCCCTCGCCGCCAGGCTATGAAGTCCCTCGACGAGTCTTCTCTTGACCGTTGTGGGAGGGGGGCCGCCAGCCGCACTCCGCTCGAACAGCGGGGAAGGGCACCCTCAGTACGCCTCAATTCTGTGTCGGCTGTGGGGTGGTAGGGCCGCACCGAGCCCCGGGTATGTGCCGTTCACCTGCCGCCTCACTCCCAATTCTGGCCAGCCAATGTACCCTAGGCCCCGGCTCCAAAGGATGTTTAGGCCGCACTACGGTGGAGGTCGTGACTTCGTCTCTGGACCTCGGATCTGCACGGGAACACCCGGGGGAGGTTCAGCGCCCCCTCCGATTCAGGATTGTGGGTTGGATCGCCTCCTCCGCCCCAGTGTATCGATGCTCCTTTGGCGCCCCGAGCTGGAAGGAAGCGCCACTCCGTTTCCAGGTTACGGAGGCACTCGCCGATTCCTTTCTCAACAAGCCGCCTGCACCCTGCTCGAGCCTCAGAGGAGGGACACCCTCTGTGCATCTCAGTTCCGTGGCGCCCGTGGGGTGTTAAGGCCACACCGAGCCCCGGGTCCCCTCCGTCCGCCTGTCGCCACAGCACACCCAACTCCGGACGGAAGATGTAATCGAGGTACCGGCTCCGTCCGATGTGTAGGCCTCAGAACGACGAAGGTCGCAGCTTTGTCACCGGGCGTCCAATCAACACGGGATCACCTGCGGGGGGGTCCGCGCCCCCTCCGATTCAAAATTATGGGTTCTTTGACCGGATAAATGTTACGGATTAATGCGGGGGAGTTAGGAAGACAGTTAGACAGAGCTCTAGGTTTATGAGGCCATCTCCCTGTGCCGCTTGACCACGCCCCCTTATATTAATCTATATTAAATGAATGCACGTCACTTTATAATTTGCGTACTGTATAATGGTGCATTCTGCAATATCTGTTGACATATTTATTAAAATCTGTGTTCTTATTTTTTTGTTTTGTTATATGTAAGTTATTCTGAGTACATATGCACATTGCACTTTATTTTGTTTAAAGGCACAAGAGTCTATATTGTATTGGAATCATGATCTCAACTCTCAATAAAAAAAATATATATCTTCTGGACTTCAGTCCTGATGCAGTCCCTGATATGGTCAGGTTGCCTGTAAATCTTATTTTTAACAGGCAGACTGTCCCCTGTGTCCACTTCATGAGTGCACCATGTAGTCTGACTTGGAGTCAGTGAAAACATATGTCTAAACTGATTAAGAACTTTTCTGCAATCAGTTTGCTGCTGGACAGTGAGGCTACCTGCCAAGGCTACACCATCAACTGAACCATCATCAGGGTTCTGTGAGAGCAGGCCAGGGAGTAGATCACTCTCTTCTTCCTGTCCCTCATCAGTAGCCATGATCAAGCCTATGTCTGCCCTGTCAACATATGGTTTGAGCCTGTTCACATGGAGCACCCTATGGGGGCACCTGGGAATTCCAAGGTCCACCAGGTAGGTGACCTCTCCCTTTTGCTCAATGATTGTATGAGGGCCACTCCACTTGTCTTGGAGGGCTGCAGGGGCCACAGGCTCCAACACCCATACTTTCTGTCCTGGCTGATAAACAGTCAACACAGCCTTTTGAGCATGCCAGGCCTTTTGCAATTCCGGACTAGCCTCAAGGTTTTTGGATGCCTTCTTCATGTACTCAGCCATCCTGGAGCGGAGACCAAGTACAGAGTCCACAATATCCTGTTTAGGGGGTTTGAGAGGTAACTCCCATCCCTCCTTCACTAGAAACAATGGACCCCTAACTGGATGTCCAAACAGAAGTTCAAAAGGGATGTAACCAACGCCGTTCTGAGGAACCTCTCTCTAGGCAAAGAGAAGGCAGGGCAAAAGTATGTCCGATCTGCGCCTAAGCTTTTCTGGGAGACCTTTAATCATGCCCTTGAGTGTTTTGTTGAACCTTTTAACTAACCCATTGCATTGTGGGTGATAAGGGGTGGTAAATTTGTAATGTACTCCATAGTCCTTCCACATAGCAGTCAAGTGACTAGACATGAAGTTTGTACCTGTGTCTAATACTACCTCCTTAGGAAACCCCACCCTGGAAAAGATTCCCAGGAGGGCCCTAGCCACCGCAGGAGCTGTAGTTGTTCTAAGGGGAATTGCCTCTGGATACCTAGTGGCATGGTCCACCACCACCAGTATAAATCTGTGCCCAGATGCAGTCTGAGGATCCATGGGACCAACTATGTCAATCCCAACCCTCTCAAAGGGAACCCCCACCACAGGTAGTGGTATCAGGGGGGCCTTTGTAGTACCACCTACCTAACCACTGGCTTGACAGGTGACACAGGAGTGACAAAACCCCTTGGTGTCTTGAGACATGTGAGGCCAATGAAAGTGAGGGACAATTCTGTCCCAAGTCTTGTTTTGGCCTCAGTGGCCTGCTAATGGGATGTCATGTGTCAGTGTCAATAGGGAGCCCCTAAACTTCAGAGGTATATCCAACCTCCTGGTAGCTCCAGGCTTGGGGTCTCTACTCTCTGAGTATAGAAGTCTATCATCCCAGTAGATTGTATGGGACCAACTGGCACTCCCAGCAGCCTCAGCAACAGCTTGCTGTCTGAGGGGTTCAAGAGCGGGGCAGCTCAGCTGCTCCTGGCTCAGATCTGCCCTGGAAGGGCCCACTGTCCCCAAGAACTCAACCTGATCAGGTTCAAGTTCCTCTGAGACAGTTCCTTCTTCAGGACTAAGATCATCTCCCTCAAGAGACTGATCTGGAATCTGAGTCAGGGGGGAAGACACTGCCTTACCCCTACTGCTCCTCCTCTTGGAAGGCGCCTGGGCCATTTTTCCAGGATCCAGGGCCTGTTCAGTGGAAGACATTTTTGTCTGTGACCTAGTCATAGCTAACACATCTGCAGGGATACCCAACATTTCTGCATGAGTCATGAGTTCCACTTCAGCCCAAGCTGAAGTTTCTAAATCATTGCCCAACAAGCAATCAACAGGGAGGTCTGCACTTACCACAACCTTCTTAGGGCCAGTTACCCCTCCCCAGGTAAAATTAACAACTGCCAAGGAATGGACTGTCCTGACATTGCTTGCATTGGTCACTTGGTACATCTCACCAAGTATGATTTGCTCAGGGACCACAAGATATTTTGTCACCATGGTGACACTTGCACCTTTGTCCCTATATGCCAAGGCCTCTTTTCCATTTATCAAAGGCTGCTGTCTGTACTTGCCCAGATTACTGGGACTGACAAATAAGGAGGCCATGTCCATGCCTCCATCACAGATCAACACAGCCTGAGTGGGAACTCTGACTAGGCCAGAGTCCACCTCAGATCTTAGGGTTAACCCTACTATATAATAATATCACAAAAGAGAGAAATAAGGGAAAAATTGAGCCTTCTCTGACTCCCCTAGCTAACGTTTAATACTCACTAAACAGAGAAACGCTCCACAAACTTAAATCCTCACAGTTAAATATGATAGTGAAAGGCACAATACTATCCCTATTATCACATAAACCTAGAGTATAGTTTAGAAGGAAAAAACATTATTCTTAAAATACTGCCCTCACACACTTTGCAGTGTCATGCTTCATCATTGGGCCGCGTCGAACGCCCCCGTGCAGACCAACACAGTGGGCGGAGCGCAATGTTTTTTGTAAGATGAAGAATAAAGTGGTGAGGAAACGGAACAGAAAAGGGGTTTGACAAAATAGAACAAATAGTGTCTAAAGAAAACAGAACAAGGACAATATTCCCTAAAGGAGGGACCACAAAAGTGCAGACATATATATTAAAACTGTCTAGGAGGGGACTTATTTAATTTTTATTCCTGTCACCCCCTGGCAGGGTTAAAAATAACTGGTCGGGATTTTATTAGGGGAGGTAAAAGCCCCTAAATCCCTGCTGCTATTACCAACATGTTTCTGCCCAAATCAAACGCTCATAAGAGTCGTGCAGGCATTCATCAGGGTGTTGGTCCCTTGGTTATTTATCTGGGTCTACCCCCAACTAGGGGATTCGTTACCTTCTATTGAGAAGCGGCCAGTCGCCTTTACTACTTCAGTACTCTGAATGGTTTCCGAGAGTGAACAATTATCTGAAAGAGAGTAGAACATATTTTATCGTTCCACTCATCTACACCCCCTTGCATTACTTTAAAAATAAGAATTACCCTCACATCTCTAATGCCACAGATCTTCATGTCTTCCCAAAAGTGTTCACCACATAACACCCCCCCGTGAGAACTGTTATTCATCACACAGGTCAAAGACCCCACGAATTCATTGTACACGTAACGTGATGGAAAACGATGTGAAGCCCCACACCACAACACCACGAGTGTACAAGTCTTTGTACACATTCAGTCCCCAACATCATGCTGTTAATTATTCGTACATGCTGGTTCTGCTAGATACGAACCAAAATAAAGAAGGACTTACAAGGGTTTATTGGAAAGTCTCCAAACCCGGGACCGGTGAGAGGCCGTGGTCCTATAGTCACACTCTATATACAAAGGAAGGAAGTCAAACTGCATGATATCATCAATTCCCTCGCATTAAGTCAAAAACGCTTCTCTTTCCTGCTCAGACCACTCGTCTCACTTACTACTCCAAGGACGCACGGCACTAATCGTCCCCACAACGGTCCTCCGTCGCCGAAGACAGAGACGAATTCTCTTCCATTTAAAGACATGATTATTCATTCCGGTGGGAGGGCTCTGAGTCCACGTGATACCGCATAGTTCAGGTCATCTGACACTACGCGAATGAAAAGAGAAGACGGACCAAATACGGACGGGAGTCTATTGAGTGAAAAAACCACCCGCCGACATCTTGGAGGTCCTGTATCACTCGTGAAATGTCGGGCCTCTCATTTTTTCGTTTGTGAGGTAACTTATTATGGGTTTAGGTTGCCTGAATATCATTATTAAAGAAAGATATCATCGAGAGGTTACTCCCACAATTGGGAATACAGATACCCATGTAGGAGCCCCGACATTTCACGAGTGATACAGGACCTCCAAGATGTCGGCGGGTGGTTTTTTCACTCAATAGACTCCCGTCCGTATTTGGTCCGTCTTCTCTTTTCATTCGCGTAGTGTCAGATGACCTGAACTATGCGGTATCACGTGGACTCAGAGCCCTCCCACCGGAATGAATAATCATGTCTTTAAATGGAAGAGAATTCGTCTCTGTCTTCGGCGACGGAGGACCGTTGTGGGGACGATTAGTGCCGTGCGTCCTTGGAGTAGTAAGTGAGACGAGTGGTCTGAGCAGGAAAGAGAAGCGTTTTTGACTTAATGCGAGGGAATTGATGATATCATGCAGTTTGACTTCCTTCCTTTGTATATAGAGTGTGACTATAGGACCACGGCCTCTCACCGGTCCCGGGTTTGGAGACTTTCCAATAAACCCTTGTAAGTCCTTCTTTATTTTGGTTCGTATCTAGCAGAACCAGCATGTACGAATAATTAACAGCATGATGTTGGGGACTGAATGTGTACAAAGACTTGTACACTCGTGGTGTTGTGGTGTGGGGCTTCACATCGTTTTCCATCACGTTACGTGTACAATGAATTCGTGGGGTCTTTGACCTGTGTGATGAATAACAGTTCTCACGGGGGGGTGTTATGTGGTGAACACTTTTGGGAAGACATGACGATCTGTGGCATTAGAGATGTGAGGGTAATTCTTATTTTTAAAGTAATGCAAGGGGGTGTAGATGAGTGGAACGATAAAATATGTTCTACTCTCTTTCAGATAATT
Source organism: Triturus cristatus (assembly GCF_964204655.1). NCBI lineage: Eukaryota > Metazoa > Chordata > Amphibia > Caudata > Salamandridae > Triturus > Triturus cristatus. The sequence continues at coordinate 311,227,581 of NC_140595.1, forward strand.
GTTCACTCTCGGAAACCATTCAGAGTACTGAAGTAGTAAAGGCGACTGGCCGCTTCTCAATAGAAGGTAACGAATCCCCTAGTTGGGGGTAGACCCAGATAAATAACCAAGGGACCAACACCCTGATGAATGCCTGCACGACTCTTATGAGCGTTTGATTTGGGCAGAAACATGTTGGTAATAGCAGCAGGGATTTAGGGGCTTTTACCTCCCCTAATAAAATCCCGACCAGTTATTTTTAACCCTGCCAGGGGGTGACAGGAATAAAAATTAAATAAGTCCCCTCCTAGACAGTTTTAATATATATGTCTGCACTTTTGTGGTCCCTCCTTTAGGGAATATTGTCCTTGTTCTGTTTTCTTTAGACACTATTTGTTCTATTTTGTCAAACCCCTTTTCTGTTCCGTTTCCTCACCACTTTATTCTTCATCTTACAAAAAACATTGCGCTCCGCCCACTGTGTTGGTCTGCACGGGGGCGTTCGACGCGGCCCAATGATGAAGCATGACACTGCAAAGTGTGTGAGGGCAGTATTTTAAGAATAATGTTTTTTCCTTCTAAACTATACTCTAGGTTTATGTGATAATAGGGATAGTATTGTGCCTTTCACTATCATATTTAACTGTGAGGATTTAAGTTTGTGGAGCGTTTCTCTGTTTAGTGAGTATTAACCCTACTATACCCTTATTCTGAGTACCACCACTTGGAGCTGAAGTAGGGGGAACAGTTGCCTTAGGGGCAGTGGTGGTTGGAGTTGAGTCCTTAGACTTGTTACAATCACTTGTCCAATGGGTCTTTTGTTTACAGATTTGACACCATGGCTTCTTCTTGCCTTTACCCTTGTTTGATTGTGACTTCCCACCAGATGCAGATCTGTGGGGCCCTTGAGAAGACTTCTGGTCTTTACCCTTCTCCCCAACCTTATCAGAGTTTTTAGAATCTTGCTTCTTGGAGTCACCACCTTGCCTCTGAATGTTCTGCCTCACCCTGGTTCTGACCCATTTGTCTGCCTCCTGGCTCAATTCTTGGGGAGAGGTCAGATCAGAGTTCACCAGGTACTAATGCAACAGCTGATTTTGACAACTAAGGATCTGCTCCCTCATAATTAAATTGTACAATCCTTTAAAATCACACTCTTTACTGCCAAGTAACCAGCCTTCCAGAGCCTTAGTAGCACAATCTACAAAGTCAACCCAGTCTTGAGTCTGTGCCTTTTGGGTGTCTCTGAACTTAATCCTGTATTGTTCAGTGGTTAAGCAAAACCCATCAATCAGAGCACTCTTCAAGACTTTGTAATTATCAGTATCCTCTTCTCTTACAGTGAGGAGCTTGTCTCTACCTTTATCTGCAAAGGAGAGCCACAAGATTGCTGCCCGCTGCTCTTGAGGGACCCTCTGTACTTTACAGGCCCTCTCTAGTGCAGTTATCCATTTGTGGATGTCATCCCCACTCTGGTAGGGAGGGACAATCTTGTTCAGGTTCCTATGGTCATGAGTATGTTCTCTACCTCTAGGTACACTGTTGCTGCCACCATGGGGCTCTAGTCCCAACCCTTTGGAAGCTCTCTGAAGCACCAGGGATTCTATTATCTACGGCCAATTGTTCTCTCTTGATTCTGAGCTTAGCTCTCTCAAACTCAAGCAGTTGGCACTTCTTCTCATAAGAGGATTCCCTTTTATGAGAAGCAGAGGTCCCTACAGGAATACCAGAATTATTAGATTCCTGAGAAGGAGATCTTGATCTGCTTGGTAAACTGTTAACTCTTCCAGGTGGGGTAAAGAGAGGGCCACTGAGGCCTTCTCCCTCACCTTCAGGAAGAATTGTATTGTCCAGGTTAGAATCATCTTGATCCTCCTGGTCAGCATTGGAGTCCATGTCATAAAAGCTTTAACTTCCTTGTCTGTCCTCCTCTGCTGTCCCACCCACCTTGCCTGCCTCATCAGACCCTGGGGTCTTTCTGAGGTCATCTAAAAGCAACATCTCTATGAGACGTTGGGTGCTTGCATGTCTCCCTGTCTTCAGTTTCCTAGATGTACACATAGTTCTCAATTCTTGGAATGAGAGATGGTCATACTTAGTTGGCAAGTAGCCACTGGCTTCAGGCCTAGGAGATATACTAGAGTTATGTGGTGTAGGCACCTACCTAAACTAGTGGGAGCTACTAAACTCTCTTGAGTTGGAGAAAGGGTGTGCTAGACCCTTAACTTACCCAACTCCAAGTTCAGTAGAACTTACTTATTCTAGTCTTGATTGAAATGTAGCTAATACCTTTAGTGGTTTTCAGTTAGTCACTCAATGAGATTATCTGGTAAAGCAATAGCAAGCTTGAATCCCAACCATTGCACACCAATGTGAGAAGTTGGCCTGGTATATGCTAACCACTAATTAAAGTGGGCACCTTGTACCAGTCCAAACAACCCTTATTGATGATTAGGTTAAAGACAACCTTTATTGAAGGCTATCCTAGTGATAGCTATGGAGAGCAGCCTCCAGGCTAAGTCTCGAAGGAATGTAAAGCAGCTTGTTTTACCAGATTAGAACCTCCTGAATGACCAAATGAAAGGAGAACCACACAAGAGATATATAAAATATATGTATTTATTACTAAACACTCTCTACTAACCTCTTTATGAGAGTAGAGAACAAAGCACACAATATTAAATCAATAGAACGACAGTAAATAGCAAAATACACAGTGGGCTCCAGGGGAGACCAAACCATACACTAAGAAAGTGGTATAACAACCACGACTTGACTTGACACAGTGCCTAGAGCACGTAGAATCGCTGGAACACAGGGAACCACCCAAAGTAGTGACACAGGGGACCCACGGAGGACGGGTGCAGTGTGTGAACACAGGCGCGAGCTCCGTACAATCCTATGGGAAAGTTGCGGTTGGAATTTTAAAGATTAAGGACACTTCGGAGAGGACTTTAAGCAAACCCTTTAAAACATAGAAGGTTCTAAGGCCAGCACCCTTGAGAGTACAGAGATACCCGTGTTACCTATCCCAGAGGAGCCCGGTGCATAGGGGTCAAGTGATGTCGGAAACCTTTGTCGTTTTCAATGGCGTGATGCGAAAAAGTGCTGCTGCTGGGAAGATGAAACGTGTCTGGTGTGACCCAAGCCTGGATCGGAGATAAGAAGAACCTGAAAGCAGAGGGGACAGAGTCTGGGTCACTTCACAGTGACCAGGGGCACGATAGACGAATGCCCACCGATGTCGAGTGTTTCAGGTGAGAAGAGGTGAAGCTTGACTCTCCAGCCACGGTGACCAGGAGATGTCGACTATGACCAAAGTCTGGAGGTGAGCTGTCCCACAAAGGATGTCAAGTGCTGGGGGGTTAGTGTCTGGATTGAACACCAACAAGCCTTGGCAACTGCAACCCACGCAGGCAGAGGAAAGATGCTTCGGTGAGGACCAGCAAGGTCCTGGGGACTCTCCAAGCTATGGAGAGTCAGGGCACATCTGGAGCAACCAGGAAAGCCCACAGAAAGTCAAAGTTACCTTCACAGGGACCCACAGGCCAACGGACCAGGGATTGCGAAGGGACCTTGAGCTGAATCACAAAATACCAGCCCACGGAACACTTGTGGAGTGAAGGCCGGAAATCTTCAGTGGAATTACTGCTCGGGGTCAGGACTACAAGTAGCCCAAAGCACAGCCTCAGGGGTTGCCAAAAAGCATACGCTGCTGCAAATGTACGCGGTGCACAGGGTTTCGGGTTGCACAGTTCCCCACAAGGGATATGGGGCTTAAAATTACTGAGAGCGCAGATCATCCTCAGAGACCTCGGGAGCCCACCTCCTGTGTTGCAGAAATCTTCGGAGTCCTCAGGAGCTCGGGAGACGCAAACTGGTCAGATGCGTTTTAGGTGCCTGCCTTGCAGGGGAGTAACTCCTTTACTCCAAGGGAGATTCTTCAGTCATCCAGCATCGTGCAGATTGTCGAAGTACTTGGTATCTGTAGCAGAGTTTAGTCCAGGTAAAATCTAAAGTCCTGTAGTCAGGGGTTCCTACTTTATACCCAAGGAAGGGGTGGGACAAACTCTGGGGACCCACCTATGGGAGGGTCAGGACGGAGGGGTGGCTACACCCATGTCCTTTGTTCAGTTTTGCACCAGAGCAGGAGAAAATGGCTCCTGCAACCAGTTTGAGCTGGACCATGCATAGGGACACCAAATGTGCCCCCAGTGCAGACATCAAAGCACTCTCAGAGTGCACCCACCCAGACCCAATATACTAAATCCTGTCTGGGATGTGGTCAGACCTCCCTGTGACAGGAAACCTATTGTCAAGCCTCCCCCTGCTCGAGCTTGGCTCAGCAGCAGGAGGACAGACTCGTGTCTGTGGCTGGCAGCATCCATTTTGTGATGCCCAGGTCGAGTAAGCTGGTACCGGGTAGCCCGGTATGTCACATTTGCCCCTCTAGGAGGGTGGAATCATACCTCCCCCGCCAGTTACTGGCGAGGAGGTATGATTCTAAGGTGTTTCACACCAAACACAACATGTTTCCATGCAACCATTTTAAAGTTAGCATTTACCACGAGGTTATAATGCACTTAAGTATATATGGTTGGCTGCATCACAAACAACCCCGGAAAATAGGTTCCGAACGCTGCAGAGGGGCTCTGCTCATGCAGGTGCATCCTCTCACATAAAACTCAGCACCCTGCCTTCAGGATTGATAAGGCCTGCCATAGGGGTGACTGATAGATTTATATGTGCAGTGATATAGAGTAGATATAGTGAACCTATCTCTAAGTTAGGGGTGCATGCACCACCTTACACAGGCTGCTGTAGCAGACCTGTGGTGTCATTTTGAATGGTCTCCCAGGCGTGGCATAATACATGCTGCAGCCCCTTAGAGGCCTCTGGGGTACCTATGCCCTGGGTATATAGTATACCATATACTAGGGACTGATAAGGGTACCCCAGAATCCAATCTGGAGTGTACGTAAAGTACATGCAATCAATTTAGAGGAGAAAGCAGCTAGACTGGGGTCCTGGATAGCAGGATCCCAGTCAATCCAAGTCAAAAACAGTGAAACATCAGCAAAAAGTGGGGGTAACTATAAGAAGCAGATGCTGCTCTCCTACAGTGCCTAGCAGGCACCGTCCACCAAAATAGGATGTGTGTCAAAAAAGGCCTTTCCATGGTGGCGATGCCGCCATGGAAAGGCTGGTGGGGATTGGGTTTGGGGGCCCTTTGCAGTTCCCCCCTTGTTTTAGGGGGGGGGGTCGCTGCACTGGGGGGTACCCATGGTACCCCCCTGCATATCCATGCACCAAGTGGCAGGCACTGCGTGGTGTCTGCCAGCGTGCAGGGAAATGCGGTGCAAGCACTTTTGAAATTGCGGACCGTGCTACAGCCAGCAGCACCACCCACAATATTAGAGTGCATCCTAATCGCAGTGGTGGGATCTCTGCATGTCTGAAGGGCGGTCCCAAACACCGCTACGATGGCGGGAGGACCTAGTCCGCCCACCATCTTAATCAGCCCCTTAGATCCTGATGCAGGACTCTTGGCTGATGCAGTTCTACTCAGGCACTTTTGCTTCTTTCTTGTGGGGACCAAGGTCTGGCTTTTCCTATTGCCTGTGGCTTTTTGATATTCAGTCACTGCTATGGAGTTCAAACCGATGTGAGTCCTTGGTATCCTCCATTCATGCTGTGAAGACACTTTGGGGGCTCCTGGGCTTCACCTTCGCAAAGGGTTACAAGTCCTTTCCTGGTGCTACCACAGGTGTCTTCTGCTTATTCTACCATGGCTCCTTCATTGCCCTTTCCTTCTCAGAAGCGTTTTCCTCACTGAAGCCCCTTCTGATGTCCCTCATAAGTTGTTGGTAACCTCTATGTCTTAAAGCACAGTCTAGCAGCCTTTTCTGTTAGTCTTCGTTGAAGGTCACAGGTTTCTTGTCACTGGCAAGAGAAGTTGGTATTGAATACCTCAAACCTCAAGCAAAGAGAGTTCCTAGTCGCCACTGAAGTTGAGACTCTGGATTCTGGTAGAGAAACCTTGATATGCTTAGTGTAAGTTTCTGTACTATATTTGTACTAGAATTACTGACAGACGTTATGTTTTCCAACAGAAAGCTCTGAGGCGGGTTCTGTGCAGTTGTGCTCCTGTTTGATTATTCCACTTTGACTGGTCCAGCCAAAGTATTTGTTTCAAGGTGCTAGCAGAAGGTATAATGGTGCTGGGAGTCTCCAGACAGGAGGCACCTAAAGCAAGGGTACAACAGAAAAGGAAGTGGTCCCTTTTAACTACCTATTAACCCATGGGGGTTAGCGGCTCCAGTGAACAATGTACCAGGAAAAGGCAGGAACAAGCTCAGTGCCCCTGCAGCTCCTCTCCTTCATGCTCAACAGTATTATCGCCACCATCCCCCGCATCCGAAGAGCGACCACCAGCGGCAGATCGTTCTCCCACCTCGCCGCCAAGACCTGGAACACACTCCCCATCCTCCTACGGCAGACCCAGGACCTACTAACCTTCAGGAGGCTTCTCAAGACCTGGCTATTCGAGCAGTAGTAGCACCCTTCCCCCCCCCCCCAGCGCCTTGAGACCCTCACGGGGGAGTAGTGCGCTTTACAAATGTACTGATTGATTGATTGATCATCCACTGCAAAGGATCTCCTAGACAAGGAAAGGTGAAAAGGCCTGTCCTTTTACTGTAAGCTGCATTGTTGTCATCACTGTCAGTCACACGCAACACATTGAGCTGACAGTAGTCACGCTCGACAAGGAATGTGCACATAGTGTACCTGTTGTAGGTGTTAAACCACGTCACAGAAATGCATCCAGTGCACAAGCATGGTAGACATGACTACTGAGGTTGGGAAATGGGAACAAAAAGCTAGAGTTTGCTGTGAGGGACTCAGTGCAGGGCCCCGTGCTATCCAGAGTCATGCCAGGGACCTTTTCCTGCTCTCAAATACCCTTAATCTTAATTTAAACCCCATTCCTTCTAGAAATTATTGGCATACCTATTCCAGGATGCCTGCTTATATGCCTAGGATAATAGCGCCTACAATCGGTTAGGTCTATAGTATATTACTGTTTGCATTCATTAATTTATTAATTAATTACGACGATCCAGTTTGGTAATCAAACAACAGGGGTGGGAGCACACAGCTTCACCTCTCAGGCAAGGTGCGCCCCTAGCATTCTGGTAAATGCAGTCTCCAGTAGCTTGCTTTGTTGAAATATTTTCGAGTGTTTCGCCAAATTTGGCACAGATGGTGCTGATCTCTAGATACATGTTTCTGGTTTGTTAACCGTCATCAGTAGAGACTACAGTCTTACAATCTGGGGTTTGCTGAGTAGGCTGCCAAACATCATATCAGGTCAGGTACCCCTCACTGGCGCGCAGGTGCTTCATCCATGAGCTCGTCAGCTCCATGACTCACTGGAGTACTTTTAAAACAGACAACAGGGGTGGGAGCACACCACTTCACCTCTCAGGCAAGGTTAGCCCCTAGCATTCTGGTAAATGCAGTCTCTAGTAGCTCGCTTTGTTGAAATATTTTCGAGTGTTTCACCAAAGTTGGCGCAGATGGTGCTGATCTCTAGACACGTGTTTCTGGTTTGTTAACCATCATTAGTAGAGATTACAGTCTTACAATTTGGGGTTTGCTGAGTAGGCTGCCAAACATCATATCAGGTCAGGTACCTCTCACTGGCGCACAGGTGCTTCATCATTGAGCTCGTCAGCTTCATGACTCACAGGAGTACTTTTAAACAGACAAAAGTGGTGGGAGCACACCGCTTCACCTCTCAAGCAAGGTTCGCTCCTAGCATTCTGGTAAATGCAGTCTCTAGTAGCTCGCTTTGTTGAAATATTTTCGAGTGTTTTGCCTTGAGAGATACTATAACTCGAGAATACTTTGGCAACCTGCTCAGCAACCCCAAATATTTGAAATGCCTAATCTCTACTAATGACGGATAATAATGCAGAAACACATGTATAGAGATGGCCAGCACCAATCTGTACCAACATGGTGAAATACTCGAGAGAACATTTTTGCAAGTACACACACTTGGCAAACTGCATTCACCATAATGCTTAGAGGCAAACCTGCTGGGAGGTGAAGCAGTGTGATCCCACATTTGTTTCCTGTTTAAAAGGCTCCCTCGAGCCATTTGAGCTGACGAGCTTGTGGAGAGGCACCTGCGTGCCTTGAGAGGTACTGTGACCCGAGAATACTTTGGCAGCTTGCTCAGCAACCCCAAATATTTGAAAGGCCTAATCTCTACTGATGACGGATAATAATGCAGAAACATGTGTATAGAGAGGGCCAGCACCAATCTGTACCAACCCGGTGAAATACTCAAGAGAACTTTTTTGCAAGTACACACACTTGGCGAACTGCATTCACCATAATGCTTAGGGGCGAACCTGCTGGAAGGTGAAGCAGTGTGATCTCACATTTGTTCCCAGTTCGGTAATCAACTTGCATGAGCTGTACAGTTTCGCAAACCATTCCCAATTATTTAGTTACATTTTATTACAAACCGTGGTGAGGGCCAGTGGTGTGCGATTACAACCACACTGACTCCTCCCAAATAATTAATAATATTTAGGGCAGCATTTTTGTCTTATGTTTAGGTGCATAGAAGTTTATTTATTTTGGTTAACCACCTTCAGCATGATACTTAAATCCTACAATTTGCTGGGGCAAAACATATAAATCCCATGACAATCCCAGCACTAAATCGACCCCTCGGGTCTGATTAGAACATCTTCCGAAATGTGTTGTTCTCCCACAGGTCCATTACTATTAAATTAAAGAGCTGGACAGATTCTAACACATACCAAAATTAACATTTCTGGTGTGGAAACTAACTATACAAACCTCACACATGTCAGTTTCTATTGCTTGACTTCCAGTTAGCGTTGGCATCTCCATGCAAGCAGTGGAAACATCAGGTCTGGGTCATCTTTCTCCAGCTCATTAAATGTTTCCCTTCTTAACTCACCGAGCAAGTAATTTCCGCTCTATCCGACGTAAACTTTCCAATCGCCTTTCAGGTCCAATTATTAAGATATATAATTGGACTCCAGATTGTACGTGTTTTTTATATAACTGAGAAATTCAGTAGCGGCCGGTGGTGGGAGTGCTGCCGGGCGGTGACGTGGGGTGGGGGAGGAGCAAGCTGGGGGGTAGCAAACTACGGAATACGGCCAAATAGAGGTAAGTAAACATATAAATAAATAAAATGAATTTCCTTGCGCGCGCTGCATCGCATTTGGTGATGCAGCTCAAGCAACGAAATTTGTTTTATTTATTTATTTATATGTTTACTTACCTCTATTTGGCCGTATTCCGTAGTTTACTACCCCCCACCCTGTCCCTCCCCACATCACCGCCCAGCAGCACTCCCACCACCGGCCACTACTGTACCTGAGCCCCACAGGGAATGTAAATTAGATAAAGAGATGCACCCATGGACGTCAATTCACCAAAATGACTGGGGTAGCGGAAGTGACATCACACGCCCTTTGACCTTCACTTTCACTCACACACACATGCTTCCGCATGCACCCACATTGAGACATGCACATACTCTCACATAAACCCTCTTTCATCGGCAAGCACGTACACAACAAATAGTTAAAACCAATTATTTACTTACCTCAGCTGCAAGAGAAGGACATATGCCAGCTAATTCTACTAAAGTTTTATGCTGATAGTGAATATTCTATTATTATTTTACTAGTAGTGCAATGAAAAAAATCACCGAAAACAGCAAGAGTGGCACCCTAACCAGCGTCCACAAGGACGAGCTCCCCTTGTGTTCCAGGCTCTGTTTTTGGCACCTCTGAGGTCGAGGGTCGCAAAGGCAATGCCTGAAGTCACAAGGGGCGAGGCTGCAACCTCTGTCAGCCCCTGAATGGCGTCCATGGATGCTTCAAGGCAACATTTTTTAAGCTACGCACTTCCACAATTATCTACTCTGTACAGAGCACAACAAAAATCTTTTAACAAAGGATAAATTGAATTATTTGAAATAAAAGGAAAATATATACTCTAGGCAATCATTCAAAAGGAATCAGGCTTCAACACTGAGGTCTAGGTTTAGGTTTACTAACCAGTGGCGCACCGCAGCACAGCAAACAAAGTTGCTTCTCTGCATTGTGTCACATGGACAGAGCGGAACAGTGTCATTTCCTCAAAGAATTGGTGCAGTTCTGCTCTCTCCATGTGCTAGCACACTTTGTGCAGCCATGCCTCAACACAGACACCCTTGTGCCATAGTACAAGGGTGTTTGCGTTGTGGTTAGGATAGTTCTTGTGCAGGAAGGTACCCCGTCCTATCCTTTGAAGCAATTTCTCCTTCGTATGCGTGCTGCAGAATGTATATAGATATTTCTCCTCACTATGCCATCCTGAGGGGGTGCCAGATTTTGGACTGAAATCCATGTCTACAAGTCCTTGTACATATGGGTCTGTGTCAAAGTCCATGGGTGTATGCACCGAAATGCCCATGCACCGCATATGGAACGTGTCCCTGACGCAAAGTAATGCAACACATAATGCGGAGTGGTTCGCTACTTTTTTTTTTACAAAGCAATGCAAATAGCCATTTGCGTTGCTTTGTAAATACCCAAAAGATTTTGTGTCAGACCTGCTTTTAAAAAATAGTGCATACCTGATACAAAACCTCTGTAATTGTGGGCCTAAATCCTCTGTTTACTAAGAAATAGCTCTTATGCAAGGATAGTACAATCAGAGCATGTGCTAGCGTAACAGGACTACTGGACGCGATAACAGGGTAGTGTGAATAATCACCAAGTGCTTAGCGTTGCATTGCTTCCAATGTCCAATAATTTTTGCAGACTGGGTGTAATGAGAAATGTAGAGTGCAAAGCTCCCAAATCACTGTCTCACATCCGAAATTCAGCAACTCCATGTAAAGAAGCGCTGCTTAGCACAGATGCAAATAGGTCTAAAGCCTTTTGCCAAATAAAAAGAGGTGCAAATAAAAATCAAAATTCTAATGCAAAAATACACACAGAGTGCTCCTCCCTTTTCCATCAGCCAACCACAAAGGAGGTTGTAATGTATGAACACAGACTCAGGGGCTGATTACTGTGTCCTTCGGACAGCATTCCGACCAAATCGGTTTCGGAATGGTTTCTTACTGAATCGGATTCAGGGAGTCCGACCAACTGATTCTGAACACCGTTTGGTCAGACTCTCATTGACTTCAATGGGAGCCTTTGTTCCGACCGACTACACATGCTCCCATTAAAGAAAGGGGTGCTTGCTGAAAATCATGCACCCTGTGGTGGGCACCCCATGGTGCCTGCCACACTGTGCATGCATGGAAAGAGGGGGCCCAAGGGTACCCCCACAGGCCCCATTTGGAGATCCCCCGGGTGAAGAGGGGGCTGCTCCGGGCCCCCAAAGTCAGAACCCGACAGCTGATCCATGTCGGAACAACCGATTTGGAAAGACTGTCCGAATCTGACATCGTAATCGCTCGGATGGAAACATGGTCCATAGACCTCTAGGATTTGGCTCCAACCATCTCGGTTACTCCGAATGCCATTCGCAACCGAGTCGGAAAGTCCGAACGGTTTCCAACCATCATAATTGGTCATTCGGAAATGTGTCAGAGTTGGTCTGAAATGCAGGTTCCGAATCGGATTCGGACTAACCGAATGCCATTCGGAGACTTTCCGACTGACATCGTAATCGGCCCCAAAGTCGTAATCAGGCCCCTCAGTCTATTGGCTTTGCAAGAAACTTGACCAAACAGAAGGCTGCCTAGCGAAAAAACATTTCAGAAGGGGGGTGACATTGTTTAGGTTATCAGAGGACAACATCAAGCATAGATAGACTTAAGAGTGGAATTTATTTAAAACTCTTTGAAGAAGTAGCAGAGTCCCTTGTGCCAGTATCTAGGTTCCCTGCAATCCAAGCACAGTGCAAGTACTCTCCACTTGTTTGGAGGCAGTCTCAACCATGAAAAAACAGCATCTCAAGTTCCCCAAACCAGGACCCACTACAAAACAAGTGAAGGCAAGCTGCTATGTGATAGTCAATTTCCTGCTCATCACCTGTGCCCTAGCTTGCACACTTGCCACAATTGTACCCCCTGCAGAAATGATACTTGTTTACAGGACAGGAAACATGTGCTCCATCAATCTGCAGGCAATCTGTGAAACAAACAATGACTTCACAAACGCAGTAGTGCACAGAATTGCTACATTTTTAGTCACAGTACCATCAATCAATATTTTTAAAAGCAGTGTTCACAGTCAAAGCCTTCTGGCAGGTATGTATGATACGCAATGGCTCAAGAATATTCAGAAATCAGACGTCAATGGACATGTAATATGTAACATGTTTAATGTGATTTGAACTCCCACACACAGATGACCAATGTTACAAATTGAGACCATGGCTGATGACAATATACAACCAACCTATGGCTTCAGCACTCGACATATGTATCATTGTACACTGGAAAATATGGGTAATCAATGAGAGATGTTTTGGAATCCTCTAATTAAGATTCAGTTGCCAAGAGCCGTCTGGTGGTAAAGTATTCTGCAGTCCAAAATTCATTTGTGACATGATTGTTGTTTGTTGCGTTGTACACAACCTATCTGTACGAGGTGGAATGCCAATTGCTATGCACCCAAACAGCTATGCACAGTGTGACGAAGAAGACATTGACACAGACCACAATATTAACCCAACGTCATAGGTTTAAACGATGAGGAAACCAAACTTCTTCACTATGGTTGGAATATGGACTACATTTTTTTTAAACTTACTTTTATGCAAATCATACACGCTTCCTTTCTCTTCGCCTTTCCTTCTTTTTCTACTCTAGAGCTTTTAAATATCCTCCGTGGCATCGTATACTAATGCATTTTTTTATTTTTTCAGTTAATTGTTTTTTTTTTTTTATTATAATCATTAGCCCCGAACTAGTCCTTCTTCTACCTTCCTTTCTTTTTTTACGATTTCTTTTTCACTTAATAATACTTTACTCTTCGGCTCGTCACTAATCCAGCTTACCTCCCTCTATTCTCCTTCCATTTAGCTATTCTTCGTACTACATCTATATTATAATGTATTCTCGTCTTACCTGTGCACTGGTCTTCCATGCGTCTTCTCCCTTTCTCCCCGATCTTCCGTATGACGTTTTTACGTTCTTGCGTCTACGTTCTCTTTTTTTAAACTGAAAAAGAACACATTTGTTCATTTAACCCATAGTCAAACCGTGTTTCAACTTTTTATTTTGAATACATATACCTAATAATGCATAACAAAATATAAAATTATTCATTTTGGGTGTCACAAAAAGGTCCTTTTTAGATTCAACTGGCAAATTAAAGGCAATGTTCTTTATTTTCTTTTTTCGTTCCGCTTTCACTCTGCACTTAAAATCAGACTCTCCTACACTAAATTAATACTCAGATACTCACATAAATCTCAAATAATACTCTGGTACTACTCTTGTTTTTTAAAAATATTTTTAAAGATGCATTACTTACCGGCGTTGCCGTTGTAACGGTATTTGCGTTGTAACGGTATTTGCATTGTAAAAGCATGCAATGTAAAAGCATGCATACTAAAGACAACTGCGAAATAAAAGATGCGTGATAAAGGTAAGTCGTAGTAATAGACGAGTTGTAATGGTAGTTTACCTCCTGTTACAGTTAGAGAATCATAAGGTAATCCTTTAGATGAGCAGCAAACCTGACCTACTGCCAAACCAGAGTTTAGCTAGTCATTTACAAGGTTGAGCACTTGCTTCCTGAGGCCCACGACTCCTGGCTTCGATGCTCTGCTGCTTTTAAGGCTGCTCGCAATAATTTTGAACAGTTTCAGGATAAAGGACAAAGGGCCATATGTATCAAAAAAGAGTTTTGCGATTCTCAAATTGCGATTTTTAGCGAATCGCAATTAGAGAATCGCAAAATGCAATGTATGTAGGGTTTGCAAAAAAATTTGCAAATCCTACATGTTTCCTTATTTGCGAATCGCAAATTGAGATTCTCAAATAAGGAATACCTTCCCATTCATTCCTATAGGCTAGGAGGCCCATAGGAATGAATGGGAAGACATTCTCAATTTGTGATTACCAATTAGAGAATCGCAAATTGAGAACGCAATTTTAAGGTTGCAAGGGTACCAAAAGGACACCCTGTTGCACCCCTGAAATATGCATGTGTGCACATTTTGCGCACACACATGCCCTAGGTGCACGTATGTGCGACTTATGGCACTTTTAAAAAGTCAAAAAAGTGCTTTTTTAAAGAAAATTGCAAATTACCACCAACTTGAAGTTGGTGGTAATTTGCAATTCCTTAAGGTCAAATAGCAAATTTCTAGTGCTTCCAGAATTGCATTTAAGGAATCGCAATTTGCAATTCCTTAATTTCATTCGCAAAATAGAGAATCACAAATTTTGCAATTCTCTATTTTGCGATGGCCTTTTGGGATGATACATCCCAAAAGGCTTTTTCAAATTCGCACACCGGCCGATTCTGAGAATCGGCACGTTTGCAAACGGGAAAAAGGCTTGATACATATGGCCCCTAATGTTCAGGTAAGGAAATACAAATATCTAGAATGAATTTAAAAACAATGAAAAGAGGAAAAGTGATAGAAGTTGAACAGCAGGCTTTAAAATACCGGAAGCCATCAGCGAAAATTAAAAAGTGGTGCTGCTGATTAGGAACTGGGACTTATAGTAAAAACAATTGATGCACGCACGGGTACGCAATTTTGGCAACTGGTCTTAAATTTTCGAAAACATGTCCTTACTGGGATTTCACCGGGCTTATCTATTTAGTTTACATTTTGTAGTGAGTAGTGATGTGTTCTGTCATTGATGACATGAATTTCAGATCTTTGAAAGCATTGAACCTTTTTTGGTTTCTTAAATACTGCAGTTCTCCATTGACCTCGAGCTCTTAGATGCTGAATTGAAAATCTTGTGCACCACAACTACCTTGTCCATGAGGGACATTATCACCAGTTGAATCTAGCAAAACATGTCTGAGCAGGGAACGAAGGCATTGCACTCACCCGCCTCAAGAAGGTAGGATTTAGTCAATTATTCACTAAGTTCACCACTCAATTTGAAAACAAAACACCTCACTGGCACAAGAGGTGCATCTTGAACTTTCCTGGATAGTGGTTGGTTGTAATAAGCACATGATTTATTGGAGCTGCAGGAAAAGGGTGCCAAATTGTCTCTTAGATTGTAATGGGTCGGGGTCATCTTCCCAATGCTTATGGGTCACAGCACTTGGTATGATACTTCTCAAAGGAGAAGTTCCTTCTGAATTCTCCGTAATTGAGGACTCGTGAGTGGCACTCAAATGCCCGGCAAAGATGTAGAGAGGCTACAGAGTGGTTCAAAAATATTTTACTGGGAACTTTCTAGAGACTCCAATCTTTTATGTATGCATGAGTACTATTTTGTATGTAATGGTAAATATAGAGATCAAATCCAGTTTAATAGCAGCCTAGTGAAATATTAATGTGAGGAATTGCTTAAAGAATATATATAGCAGGCACATTTGAATATCATTTGAGTGGGGCTCCTGGCAGTCTTTAATTATGATGCATACAATGCTCTTTGAATGTAATGTAAGGTAGAACTTTTATAGCGCGACGGGTATCCTGGCGCTGGGATTACCAGAGAAAGACACTGTGTGTAACGAGATTAAAAAGCAGCTAGGCGTTAATCTCTAGGGAGGAGTCTAGTTTTCAGCTCCTTCCTAAAGCTTGCCAAAGTGTTCATTTGTCTCAGCTCAATTGGTTGAAGAGTTGTGCCTTCAGTTCTTTTCTGGATTTCTGGAGTGGCCGTGTATGTCTGATGTGTTGGGGTTTATTGTTTCATACAGTAGACGCACAGATGAAGATGTTAATCTCCAGACTTCCTTTTGCACTTCTTAACATATAGTTTAAGCTTAAAAATGTTGTGTTGGCTCCAGATGTTCATGGTTTTGGCCATTTAGAGCAAAACTCTATTATTTAGTGCTTTATTTATGAATCAACATGCCTTGAAGGTATTTAGGGGCAGATATTAGAGGTGTACCAAGGTGGCAAAGATATATAGGATAAAGTACGTCCTGGTGTGCAGTATAAATATATTTCAAGCCACCTAGGATTTGCATGACTCTATAGAGAAACAAGACCAAAGGCTGAGTTCTTTTATAAGGTCATATAACTCCGAGGTGACACTTTCACCCCTCAAGCAAACCCATTAATTCCTTGATGTCTTGCACTTTTATATGAAAGAGGTAGCTTCGTTGCAGCTATTAAGAATACAAGTAGAATCTAGTGTGAAAAAAAGCAGTTAGTAATTTGTTGCAAAAAATTATTAGAACCAGTTTAATGAAAGTCAAATTAAAATGAACTGAGGCTCAGCCTGTGGCGAAAAAGTTAGAGAGATTCAATTGTTCCTGAAATGGCCTTTAGTATGCAAAAAATAAACACGTGTTGTAAATATCTCATTTTTCCTCATGGTTGTTTTAGACAAACAGATCATAGGAATGAAAAGGCCTTTTTTCATTGTATACATAGCACTGTTTAAACTCAAGCTATAAGTATGCTTTACGTTGTAAGTATGCTCTGTGACTTGCTATTCTCCTTGGCTGTTGGTTCTGTTAGGAAGAATAAGGACAGCACAACTCAACTCTGATGACTTATTACTACTGCATACAGCACTATACAAGAAAACACTTACACAGGTTTTGTTATATAACAAAACCATTTGCAACGTTACATCAGTTTAAACAGAATCTAGCATATGTATATGAGCCCCTGTTGCTTTCTTTACCACTCAAATTCTCTAAGCCGGAGGCTGCTGCTGAGGAATGAAAGTTGTGGGGCGAATATTTTGACCCACTGACATGCACTGATAGAAACCAGCAGTGCCCTTAGGGTCAACAGCAAATCCCTCAACCATGGTCCATTATAAACAGTTTTTATTGCGTGCCAAGATTGAAAGCTATGAACTTGACACAGTCCAAGTTTCTCACAGTGCCTGTCAGTGAGTCAAAATTAATTTATAAGAAAAAAAAAGAAGTGCTCTTGCTATGTGACTCTGAAGGCAGAGTCAACTCCTATAACCAATCCAGGCACTGCTCTCATGCTGGGAGTTATGTTAAGCAGCATGAGGGAAGCCCCAGAAGTGGTTGGAGCAGGCTGGCTTGACACTCCCTCAGGTACTGGGGGTCTGTGCCTGCTTTACACCCAGCTGTCTAAGACAAGATGGGTTGGAGAGGTTTTAAGTGCTGGTCATCTCAAGACAGCCTAACAAAGTGACAGGCGCACTTTAAACCGAAGGGCCCGCCACTCCTCCCTGCTGCCAATCAGCAGCAATGGTCCGCCCGGCCCTGACACTAGACTTAGACTGGGAGCAGTGAAAAATAAAATGGTAAAAAATCCAATTTATTACCATTTTATTTTTCACTTGTGCTGCTCCCAGAGCGGGGAGGGGGTGACACTCCTCCACCCTAACGGAGGAGCTGCTGTTGCTCTAATGATTCCTCAAACCAGGCCTTCTGTTTCCACAAGCATAATTGTCCAACTGATGCCCCACCCAGTACCTTTCACCCATCATTGGAACTACCAAGAATCATTGCATCCCGCAGTAACCTCTCATGTAGGCATGGCACATGATCTGCACATTTAACTCACAAGACATCACACAAAACGTCATTATAGTCCAAATATCTGTCTCCTTCAGCTGCGTTCAATAATCTGAAATCAGCAAATTATTACTCTCAAGCTCTCAAACTGTCACTTTGGGTGCCTTAATACAGTGGGAGTCCTTGAATTCTGATATCTGGTCAGGAGATCCTAAATTCCTACTCAAGCATGAGCTTTCAATAAGACAGTTTGGGTATCTGAGGCATTAGGAATACTGATAATCTGATCTACAAAATTAAGGTCTTGCATTAGCATTAACCCTGGGCGGACAACTACGCTAGCGAAGTTTGCGTAGCTTGTGCTACTTCGCGCTACGCGAATTGCACGTAGCACAGTGCAAAATCGCGTAGCGTAGTGTAGTTGGCATTTTTTGCTCGCTCGTGGTCCTCAACGCCAAGTTGGCGACCGCGAGCGAGCAAAATGACATACCGGTGAGACTTTTTCCTCGTTCGCGATCAGCAAAATCAAGTTGCCGATCGCGAGTGTGGAAAATAAACCTCCCGGCGAGATTCTCAACGCGGGGAGGTCAGGTTTCTCATTGTGAGTGGTCGCGTATGCTCGCGACCACTCGCGATGAGAAACTACCAGTCCACGTTGAGAAAGCTGCCGCTCGAGTAAAAATCTACTCGAGCGGCAGAAAACGACAGCTCGCACTGTGCAAGATGCTGTTTTCAATGATTGCACAGTGCGGACAAGCATCCGGCACTGTGCAATCATCGCGAACAGCGCACTATACAGTTCGCGTAGTGCTACGCGTATCTCACGTAGTGCGAAGTGTACTTCGCGTAGCTACGTGTAGCGCTACTACACGAACTACGCCCAGGGTCAATTAGCATCAAAGTCCAGAGAGAGTATAAGTCCACTGCTATTCACAAACTACAATCCTTTTTTTGGGGGGGCAGGGTTGTATAGCGCTAACTAGACCCAAAGGTATCAGAGCGCTTTACACGAGCACCAGTTGCGTTACAGACAGGCACATTCATTTTGTTAGGCACGGGGAGATTAAGTGATTTGCCCAGATTCAGAGGATGTTGAGCGTCCCTGCCGAGACTTGAACCGAATTCCCCAGCTTCGAGCTCGACCGCCCTATCCGTTAGGCCACATACTCTCCCCAAAGTTACTACTGTGGAAAAAGAACCAAAAACAGAAGTAAATGTATGCCAGCCCAGGCTTTGTGTAAGTCCAGCACTACACATGGCCACTTACAGGTACTGCAACACACTCCCATCAAACACAGTGGTGCCAGGGATCTAAAATAATACCCCCTTTGGAACTAATGTTAAATAAATACAATTTACAAATGTGTCTCAGACACATATGGTGATTCATAATGGGGTCGCAATTGACCTACCTCATCAATATTCATGAGGTAGGTCACAATTTGGCACAGTGGCGACGTGATCCACAGCCAGGAAACACACTGGGCTACCAAAGATCTATATTAGGGGGTCGGCCATCATGGAAACGGGCCGACCAACCTCGACAGACAATTGTTTCTTTTTGTTTTACAGGTGTTTTTCCCCTGGGAAGCCCAATCGATCCACCAGGGAATGCAAAAAATAAATACAAGTAAAAATCAAAAAAGGAGAATTTTTCAGGTGGCTTAGTGGGTTTCTGGGCTTTGGATCACGGCACCACTGCGATCCGCAGCCAGAAAACTGTTTCTGGGAAATCTCATTGGAAAAGGGAGATTCTCCCTTTTCCAATGAGGTCTCCCTGAAATGTGGGGAGGTGTTTTTTGACTTTTTCCCCACCGGAGCAGTAGAGAGCACTCACCTACTTCTACTCGTCACTCCTGTGGGGAATCTGTGACACCCAAAAAACCCACTAGGCCACCAGGGATCTATGTTAGGGGGTCAGCCCGCATTGAACGGAGCGACTACCCCTTATTTTTAATGTGTTTTTCCACTGGAAAGCGCAATTGTGACATCAGGGAACGCAAAAAAGAAATACATTTAAAAACCAAAAGAGGTGAATTTTTCAGGTGGCCTAGTGCGTTTCCTTGCTGTGGATCGTGGCGCCACTGTGATCCAGAGACAGAAAACTGTTTCTGGAAGATCTCATTGTAAAGGGGAGATTCTCCCCTTTCCAATGAGGTCTCCCTGAAATGTGAGGAGGCCTTTTCTGACCTTTTTCCCCCATCAGAGCAGTAGCGAGCACCCACCTCCTTCTTCTCGTCACTCCAGTGGGGAATATGTGATGCCAGCGCGCCTCTCGGCGCGCTGACTTCACAGGTGACTGGGAGGGGCAGTGGGGCTGACACGAAAGTAATTGCACATCCCCACGCCCTTTTTTCAAAAAGGGAATCCTCTGGTGCTTGGGATTCTTTCCAGCCCTACCAGTGTCAGCCAATGGCCAAGAGACGCACTGGGGAGGGAGTGCAGACGTCGGCCATTGGACAACGCCACACTTAAAAGGTGAATAATGTAACATGTATTTTAAGTAACATGATTTTAAATATAAATATATTATTTCCTATTTTTTAACATAATTTAAAATGTATTAGTTATAAAACGTTTTGTGGGTTGTGCATTATTTGGGGGATTTGAGTGGGTGGTGTTTTAAATTGAAATAAAGTGATATTGTTAATTACATGGTTTAAAGTTGTATATTGAGTTTTTATCAGCTAAATGATATGCATTTATAATTAATCTAATAAATGCTTTTTATATGAATTGAGATATATATTGAAATATATCTTAAAAGACTGGAGTTAGGAGAGTAAATCTGACTCCGTAATATAGGCACTTTACACAATGTTGGTGGGACTTGTACTGGAATAATAAATACCCTTTGCTCATGCTCAATATATACCATTTTACCCAGTGTTTGTGGAATTTGAGTGAGAATAGTAAATCCTACCACCCTGCACATATGCACTTTTTCTAATGTTTCTGGACTGATTGATTTACAAAGGCAACAGATCCATGCAGTATATGCATTTTATCATTGCTTGAGAGATTTGAGTTACTAAATCAGATCCCTTCAAAATATGCATCTCTCCCAATGTTTGCGAGATTGGAGTGATAATATTAAATCAGTATCCTCAATCTGAGCATTTTCCACAGCGTTTGTCGGTTTGGAGTTGAATAGCAAATAATATTCTGCATATATATTTATTTTCAACAATGTTTCTGCTATTGGAATAGTAATAGTAAATCAGGCCCATCCAAAAAGTGTATGCAGCTTCCTCAATGTATGTTTAAAGGGGTAGAATGGTGAAGATGACCACTCCCATTATATGCTTTTCCCCTTTTTGCATTTTGTGGGATTCTATTCAGACTAGTAAATCAGACATCTTTAATATAGGCACTTTCCAAAATGTTTGTGAGACTGTAAGTAGAAGAGTAAATCAACCCTTCAGTTAGTGTACTTTCACCAATGTTTGTGGGATTGGAGTTACGAATGTAAATCAGATAATCATAAACTCTTAGAAAACACTTACACTCACTGGATGATGTCATCAGTAATACCATCAGTTATGTCATTTGAGATGTCATCAGTGATGTCACTGACCATGGCATGAGTGATGTAATATGAGAGCTCATAATAAGTGCATTACAGGGGGGTAAATTATAGTTAGCTCAGGTAACTATAACTGCTGAATTTCACTGGTTTTGTATGAGTGAAATTTGAGCCTAACTGTGAGGCCCCTGTAACTTTTGTTTTTTTTCAGTGTATATACATAGTCAAAGAAAAAAACAAAAGATAGAGCTTACTTATAGTTAGGAAAACGTATTTTATTATTTCTTTATTTCTATAAAAAATTAACTTAAATGACAGAAACATTAGAAATTCAAACATTATGGTTATAACTTTGTAGTTATAACCTAAAAATATAGTATGAGTAGGGGTGGGCGGAGCTTGCGGAGTTGTACTAAACTCTGTGAAATTCTACGGAGTTCCGCGAACCGGCGGAATTGCTCCACTCGCCCACTCCTGGCTTTGAGTGTCAACATAAAAGTGCCAAGAAGCCGGCGGGCATATGCTGGACTTATTAAGCGCTTAAAGGACTGCACGTAACATGTACCCAGGGCTTTAAGTTGGCCGGGTCTCACCGGGTCTAAGCACCGGCAGTTGTTTTTAGGGGGCCTCCAAACGGGTCTTTATCGGGCTCTATTTTGTGCCCTGGCACAGGCTGTCCGTTTTTTTCCAGACTGCAGTGACAGTAGGCACCTCGATGTGCCCTGCTCACACTGCTCACTTCTCACTAGTGAAGAATTTACAGCATGACGTCATGCCGGTCGAGCGTTGTAGGGGAAGGGAAATCCTTCAAAGAGAGTCATTTTCTCTCTGGATTTCCCTTCTCTTTTTGAAACTCAGGAGCAGCAACATGTCGTGGTGTCAGCAGGGCTTTAAGTCGAATCTTTTTCAATATTATATACAACAAGCGATAGTTGCTGCTTATTTGTCTTATGCAACTAACAACCATTGACAAAGCCAATAGACCTGCCTTGTAGGTATGATGTTACTTGTTGTATCATATATCTGGATGCAATGACAGAAACTGCAAAATACAAGGCGGGCGGCACAGATTTTTAGCTTATGTTTTTTTAAGCCACGCACTTAATTACATTGGCCACGTCCCTTTGAGAGCCCCCTCCCCCCCCAGTTTTTCCATCCCACTTAAAGCCCTGAATGTACCTACAGTTCTAAATATAATTAGGATGCTGCCGTATCTGGGTGCAACAGCTGCAAAACTGCAGGGAGCACCAGAGAGTAAATTTACACAGACTGTGGCAGCATATATATGCAAATGGGGCCAGAGTAGAAAAGTAACCTGCGTCCAGCAGACTACAAGTACCCACTGTGCTGTAATGTAACAGGATCCAGAGTGCAACAGAGTGAGGGTGCCCGACGGCTGCACCATATCTGTGCCTATGATGCCCAGGCTGCGCTAGCATGACAATGCGTGCGTACCTTAGTGGACGTGTGCCCAGCTTTGTATCTAGCGTGCCAAAGCAGCCATGTCTACAGTGCTCAAGCATGCATGTGCCCAGTGTATCACAGCAAACATGAGGCCAGTGTGCTGCATCATACTTGTGGCCAGGGTTTACTACAGGATACTGCCCAGTTGGTAAACCATGTGACTAGAGATAATATAATTTTACCTGTACAGGTAGAACTGCTCTGAAGCCTTTTAGGCACTCCGTAGAAAAGGCGACTTTCGAGAAGATACAGAAAGTTCCATTGACAGTCCGCAACATAAACTTTCATAATTAGCTATGAAATGTAAATGCACCAAACCAAACGCACGTAATTCAAGGGCCTTTGGTTCCGGTGCACCGACGCTGACAGAACAGAAGGAACAGAAGGGAATAGTTAAATGACTGAAATAACTACCATGCCAGGCTTTGCTCCAGCTGAAGAGACAAGGTATAACTACCAGTGCACACACAGGGCTTCATTTCATTCCAGTCACTCAGGACAAGTCCATTCTGTTTGCCACTGAGTGTAGGGTGTTCCCCTCCTACCTAAAAGGGCCCTTCAGCAATTCAGTAAAATTGCGCATTTTAAATCAGGTTATCAAATCGGGTGACAGGAAGATGCGCTACCAAAGAAACTCCGCGACAAAAAAGCCTAGCTGAAGAGTCTACTCACCAGCACTGGTCCTCTTCACTGTCACTGGTGCCTCCCGCTGGCCTCAGGTCCTGGCTCACTCCGGCAGACACAGAGCTGCCCCAGGGGCTTAGGTTTCAGCACACTTAGTCAGTCAGCAAAGACTGAGTCAGTATCTTGCTGGAGCCCGCCCACTGGTGGAAAAAGTTGCCAGATCTGAAACCAAGAAACAAGTGCAACTCCCTGTGAAAAAAGCCCAAGTCAACTGCAAGAGCTACCAAAACAAGGCCAATAAAATCAGGAAAGTATTGGTGAAAAGTAATATGTGGTGGTGGGTGCCGGTAAACTCTGCTACGTGACATAGGCAGAGTTTTTGCCAAACTCTGCCCTCCAAGCTGAATACGGAGTGACAAAAACTCTGTAAACTCAGCACACAGCGGAGTTTACCACCCACACCTAACTATGAGCCATGCACAAAACTTACTGTAACTCATACACCTCCATACAGAGTATTGTCAAGTCATTAGACATGTTTTCGGACTCCCCTTTTTAATTTGCATCTCCTTAACTAATCACCACAAAATCTTGCAACATCAACCAATTTAGACCAAGGAATTGGTCCAAAAAGTTTTGCGGCAATTCATCAAACTATGGCAAAGCTATTACCAATCATAAATCCGAAGAACTCCTATCTGTTAGAGTCCTAATTATAACTATAGAGTAGCGACCACCACTCTATAATATATTTCACAATGACAGTCATTATTTATTTTTTGCTATGCCTATAACTTCAGCTCACGTGGGTAGAACAGCACCAAATTTGACACTATCTTGGCATAGTGACCGTGTTAAATTTTTCGCAGGTCTGTGGCAGGAAAATAGTTATGTTGGATCAAAAAAGAAGTGTTGGCCCAATATAGTTTAGGTTAATTAGTTGGAACGTGGCAGGGTTCAAGTCGATCGTGACCAATAATGAAGCCATGAAATTACTGTTGTCTGGAGACATTTTATGCTTGCAGGAAACTTGGATGGAAACAGCCAACTACATTAAAGGCTACCAGGCCTTCCACACAATGGCAAGCAAAAAAAACATCTTTGGAAGACCTAGTGGAGGGATCCCGATATTTGCAAAATTAAATCTACAATTACAATTCGAGGATTGGCCCACAGATGCACCAGATGTCCAGATTATAACAATAATTGGGCTTAGAGTAGAGGGCACTCCGTTCAAACTTGGAGTAATTAACCTATATGTCAACCCCAAAAAAAAGGATAAAAACATAAACATCAGAAGGATCACCAGGATAGTTAGAGCTTACCTTTATGAGAACCCTGGACACGAATGTATCATTACTGGGGATTTTAACATCAGGGACTTGTGTGCCCCGGAACAAAATCAAGAGGACAGCAGCCGCAAGCTCATGGAAGCCTGCATTAACGAATTTAACCTGGGATCCGCGAACAACACTTGCCACCTCACAACAACTCCACAACCTACATTTAAGAACATCTCCTCGCTTGACTATATTTTCTTGAGTAAGAATTTGCTGAGGAGATGCGTAGAGTATAAGGTACTATCCACTTCCGGTAGCGATGATCAACCAATCTCTGCTTTGGTCAACATTAGCAGCATGAGGCATGAGGAATATCTAGCTGTAGGCAATATGCTCAGTCTAGATAATGAAACAGCCTCAATTAAACGTATTAAATGGGGGCCTATTAGTTGGACAAAGTACAACAAATGGAAGCACAACACTTGCATAAATGGCCCACAGATCAGTTGGGCAGATATCATGAGTTCGCTATTCAACGCATTAACTCCAGGAAAGCAATTCACTCAGAATAATAAACACATACAATCGGGGAAATTTAATTACACAGACAATCAAATCTTCACTCAGAGCAAAAAGAGCTGCCGACTAGCAGAATTAAAGTATAAGAAGGAAAAGTCTATCCACACGGAAAGTCAACTGAAGACAGCAAGAAAAAATCACAAAAAAATTGTTTGGCAACTAAAACAATCCAGCATAGAGGAAAAATGGAGAATCATTTATACATTGCTAGCACCCAACAAAAGCAAGGAATTTTGGAGATACATTAATGGCCTATATGGTGGCCATCATATTCATAATGCTGTGCCCGCCAACAAATGGGCTGTTCATGCCACCAACCTATATGTCGACCAGAAAACAACTATGGAATGCATTGTTAAAGATGAAGATCACCAACATGAGGAGAGCAACGCGGGGGAGCTACATCAAACAGAAAGAGAAATATTAACCATCCTCCAGGGCATCAGGAAGGATGGGGCGCCAGGGCCCAATGGGCTGCCTGGGAATATCTTTAAGGAAGATCGCGAATTCTGGGCACCCCACATTGAAACTTTATTCAATCATTGCTATAATTCTTCTGTTGTCCCGGACTCATGGAAAGGCTCCATTCTACATCCCATTTACAAAAAGGGGGATGCATCGGACCCTGGGAATTATAGATTGATTGCACTACTGGATGTGGAAGGAAAGGCATTTGCAAAAAGGCTCTTGAAAGAACTAGAGACATGGATCACGAAAAAACAAGTAATTCCGCACTATCAGACTGGCTTTCGGCCGAACTCGTCGACCATGGATAATGCCATTGCTCTTTCATATCTGGCGACGAAGGCAACTGGACCCATCTCCCCACCATTATATGCATGCTTTGTGGACTATAGCGCAGCCTTTGATGGAGTCGATCGAAGCATTCTGTGGGCAAAACTGGCTAAGTGGGGCATACGACGGAAATTGCTCGCTGCTAATATATCACTCTATACCAGCACGTGGGTGCGAGTAAAGCTCACTAGCACATGCGCAACAGCCAGGATCTTCACAAACCGGGGGTTAAAACAGGGCTGCATGATCGCCCCCACCCTGTTTAACTTATACACTGCTGATCTGGAAGACGCATTGCTAAAAACTAACATCTTTCCCCCAAAATTGGGCCACCTTAGTTTGCCAATCATGCAGTATGCAGACGATCTTGTCCTGTTGGACTATACAAGAATTGGCATGAAAAGGGCACTAGAGACCCTACACAACTATAATATGGAAAGCAAGCTTGTAGCCAATGCATCTAAGACCAAAGTGCTGATATTTGGTCACAAGCCAAAAAAACAAACACTGGCTTGGCAGCTGGGTCCTCTAAAGATAAGCACGACCAACAAGTACACTTATCTAGGAGTACAATTTGCAGACACCGGCAGACCTGCTCTGCAGGTTAAAGCATTGGAGGCAAAAGCAGCTAAACTAACATACGGCTTGTGCAAACTACACCAAAAGCTTGTAAGTCACTCAACGGAGGGGATCCGACGTGTAATGCAAGATTGATTGATTGATGTGAAACTTATATAGCGCAACTGTCACCCTACGGGCATCCTGGCAAGCAAAGCTACTGCCAACGCTCAGCTATGGCCACCTTGTCTTTCCTGGTCTCTTGACTAAAAAACTGGAGGGTCTATACACAATGGCGTATAGAAAAGTTTTTAAGCTACCCCACATGACCAGGCGATCATTGATCAGACTAGAGTTCAATATTACAGCAATGGACATTGAATGTAAAAAAGATATAGTCAAACTCCAACACAACGTGACCAATGCATGTCCGGGCTCTATCAGGGCAGCGCTACAGGTGGTCTTCACAGAGAATAACAGTCGTTGGGCGAGGTATCTCTTGAGTGCCAAACAAACACTGGGTCCATCAATCGAACCTTCTACAGATATATCATTAACAAAGGGTAGAGTAAAGATCCTGCTAAAAAAAAGTGTGGAAAGAATATCTCGAGGCAACAGGACCTTGAATGGATCAGATTGGTCCATGGTTCAGAAGGCCTCACCAACTCACATGAAAGCACCACATGCCAGCCTTATTTAAAAGCCGGCCTTGGAAGAAAAGCCCTACAAAATGTTACGAGAGTGAGGCTCTTAACCCTGCCAATACAAGACTACAGAGCCCACTGGAAAAACTGGTCACCAAGTGGCTCCGGCTGCTGCCTGTGTCAATATCACACAGAATCCGCAGAGCATGTCATTTGTTGTTGCCCAGTCTTGCTTTCTCCAAGGCGCTTGTATCTAAGAACCATGTTCATACATCACAGCGTGAGATCATGTAAGGAGGCCTTAAGGCATATTTACACCACCATTGCCCCGATGGAACTGGCACTAATCGGGAAGTTTTACGCGGCTGCTGAAATGCTCATACGAACAGCCAGAGAAGAGTCAGCTGAATAATCCATGTCCAAGCACCTCCGATATTTGTACTTTGCACACTCCATACGTCAAATTCTGCATATGCTGCCACTAAATGGACTGTTTTTAGTCACTGTATAGTATTTCTGCTTTTTACACATGTCGTTTTAATCAGATCTTATGCTTTTAACTTGCACTTTTGTTGTTTCTTTTGTAAAAGATTTTAAATAATCATACAATAAAGGTCTTCTTCTTCTTCAATATAGCTTTCACAGGAAAACTTGCTGGTGCCTACCACCAAAATTGCTAAACGATTTCACACTTTATTTGGCATGGAGGAAGAAACTTTGACTCAGAAGACTTGCTTTTGTTTGATTGGCATAAATCAGTTCAGTAGGTTCTCTGAAAAAAAGTGTATATAAAAGATGCAGAGTCAGCTTGAAAGTGTTAATACCTTTGCATATATTGCCATTTCAGTCTGTGGATGGTACTCAGGCAAGTCCGCATACAGTAAAATTAAAAAAATATTAAGGCCACCCATTGGATGAGGGCGCTGTCTGTTTCCATCATCGGTTTTGGGTCTTGTACCTAACATATAGGCCATGGACTTGGGGCTGTGATTGGCTGGCTGCAAGAGAAATATTTCTTATACAAAAGCCTTAACAGGACGCGGGGCATGGTCCCTATATAGCCCTTCAAAAAAAGTCACATAAGGGGGAAGCATGAGCACACCTTGACTTCCAGGCCTAAGTGGGGAACTGTCAAAAAGGCCCCAAACATTAAAATGTAAACAAAATTATCAGTGTCTCATTTTCTGCTGACTTGTTTTTTTGAGATGTGTAGTGCACAAATTTGAAAACTAGATAGTGTAGTGTACTATGGACACCATCTTTGGTGTACTGAATCTGCAACCTAGTTATCAAGACCACAGACCACTGCCGTCTCCATTTTAGATATTTTAAGCCTGCAGCCATGAAAACTAGTCTGTGGGCTAACAACACATTGATGGTCACTTAAAATTTGAAAAAAATACTTTCTCTGCATTAATGTCTCCCTAGATGTGACCTCAGATCAGCTACAATTATTTGTGGGCCTATGATGAACTCAACTTTTTTCAATGTGTGCCGAGTATGAGGCCTCTGCAGTGGAACCGTGGACCCGATATACTTAGCAACGAGGGCATGAGTTCCTGGATGCTCCATGGACATCTCTGGACTATTTTACATGTTAAAGGGCATTCTGGGATCCTCATTAACTGAAAGCTCAGGCACGCTTACAACACAAAACAAAGTGCCTTTTCTTTGCCAACAGGAGGCCTATCTACTATTTTGTTAGACGCAGGAGACCTGACATGGAGCTGCTAAGACTCACTCCTCTATTTCCTTGCAGAATTATGCAATTCAGAGACAAAGATCCACAAGGTCCAAGTAACGCAGTTGCCCAGATGGTGGAAGATGTCCAGTGTCTTAGAATGACTGCCAATGTGGGACAAGGGAAGAAAGACTCTGATGTTTGGGAGAGTTTTTCCTGTCCACAGGGAGACAAGAGACTAAATGAATACCCGGTCACATGTAGAATCTGTGAAAGAATATAGGCAGTGGGAAGAAACACTCAAACTGCAACACGAAAAAGAGTGGGAGACGAAGAGCGTGAGTGCAGAAGTGCTCGAAGAGGAAGGTATGCCAAGCATTCCTGCAGAGATAGTGGTCAAGGAACAACAGTCAGGAAACCCACACTTGAAAATATTTGCAGTCTGTTGCATGGAGTGTGGGTTTCACATGACGTGGGAAAGGATTGTCAAAAAAAAAGATGGAAGAACATTATCCAAAGTTACATTAATAATACTAAAAAGTTTAAAAGTGGCTGTTTGCCACAACAGTTGTTAAAACTATTTTAACAGAAAAAGTTTAAAAACAGGAAAACATTCTTCTGAGAACTACCAACAAAAAACAAAGAGCTTGTCTCTATTAACTCATTGGTCCTACATAGCTGCCTATGGTGGGTGTGCTGCAGGTGCTGGTCAATACCGAGCCTCTTTGGTCAACCCATCACTTAAGGTGCTGCTGTCATCCATGTGCACCAGGGATTTGGTAATCCATGGCGGGTGGGGCTCAAGACCTGTCAGCAGGTAGGTCTCTGTGGCCATCTCCTGCAGTGCATGGCCTTGCACAATGAGAATTCGCTGTCTGTGGTGGATTTGACACAGTGCCTGACCACTGTCAAGTGCTGAGGCAAACCTGGAAACCATGCGCAGCAGGGGTTTGTGGCCTATGGCAGTTTGGTAACAGGGGCCAACTGCAGACAAGGTCCTTCACCAAGCCCTGCTGCATACAACCAATAGCTGTGCACAATTGGGGCTGGTTGCCAGCTGTGGATGTAGAGGCTACTGGTAGCCGAGGGCCTTTGATCATCCCATGCTGTGCATGGCCAAAGGTCATTTGCACCAGGGTATGGATGCCCACGACAGGTTGGATACAAGGCCTTGCCGCCACAGTCTTGCGTGCACCCAACCATTGCTTCGGCCAGCTAAAGGCTTGTGCAGATTTTGGCAGCCAGCTGCGACTGGATTCAAAGCTATGTCAAACCCCTACTGTGTACGGCCAAAGACAGGGTTCAGCAGGAATTGTGATTAATGTTTAGCATGAAAACCCCTATAACTTCGATTAAATCCCACAGTTAGGAATTGAGTTATGGTTCTGGCTCTAAGCTGAAAAAACACTGAAATTTACAATTATAGGACACAAAGTAGAAAAAAACTATTTACCATGGTCTGGTCATTCAGGAAAACAGTGTCAGATGAAGGGTGCTGCCTGATAGGGCCTGGGAATGGTTTATGGCCCAAATCTCTGCCTCTCCCCCTTTAAAACGTCAAGTAAGCAGACACTCATTTATTCAGTCTATATCAGCATTTCCCATACTATCGGTCGGGACCCACTGGTGGGTATCAAGCCGATTTTGGTGGGTTTTGAAAGTCCTGGTCTATACATAAGTAATATTTAAAATAATTAGCCCTGTTTGTTTGTGCACCAGTGTAAAGGTAATAAAAATGTCCCCAAGTCCAGTTTTAAAACAAGCCCTTGCAAGTAATCCCAAGCAAGACTGCAGGTGAACCAGCAGATATTTGTTGCTGCTGTTTATTTACTTCACATAGCCATTTCAACTGAGAATGTGCTCACTATATGCGCTCATACACAACCATACCACCATAAAGCCATTTCAACAAAGGATGTGCTCACTATACGTGATCAGACACAACTATACCACAATAAAGCCATTTCAACAGCGAATGTCCTCATTATACGTGATACACACAATTTTACCACCATAAAGCCACTTCAACAGAGAATGTCCTCATTATACATGATACACACAACTTTACCACCATAAGGCCATTTCAACAGAGAATGTGCTCACTGTACGTGATCATACACAACCATACCACCATAAAGCCATTTCAACAGAGAATGTGCTGACTATACGTGATTAGACACAACTATACCACCATAAAGCCATTTCAACAGCGAATGTCCTCATTATACGTGATACACACAATTTTACCACCATAAAGCCACTTCAACAGAGAATGTCCTCATTATACATGATACACACAACTTTACCACCATAAGGCCATTTCAACAGAGAATGTGCTCACTGTACTTGAGCATATACCACCTGTGTATGACTTTCACATATAAACTGAGAAATATGGTTGTGAGCAAACAGCTGCTGACTTTGGATCTGAGGGAACCAGGTTTGCATCACAGCATTGGCTCAACATCCTTTGATTTTGGACAAACCACTTAACCACCTGTGAGTGAAATAAAATAATTTTACCTTGTGTAATATAATCTGGTGCTTCTGTAAAGCGCTACAATGCCCAATGCCCTTGAACCATGTTTGCAATATATAAAACTAAAGTCCAAAATGCACCACACCACTGGGCCTTGTTTAAACACATGGATGAGGCCTTACCCAAACTTCTGCTGCAGAGGGTGTTTCTCAAATGTTCTAAACTCACTAGAATTAACAAAAAAAAAATTTCGGAAGCCTTGTGATTTTAGTGAATGGATGCCATATGCTAGCACCCAACTCTGAAAAGTGTTCCAGCTCCAGACTCCAATGCAGTTCACCATGTGTCGCTTTAATGGGTAGATCAATATGCTCTCGAAAAGCTGATATCGAAAGCAGCATTTTGCTACATATTGTAGGCACTGCATAAAGGTTGCTGCCCCTGGAGAAACAAATCAAAGGTTTCTTTTTCCAAGGCCATGGAAGAACATCTATAGAAAGAACTCAAAGACTTGTGAAAAACCAAAACGAATAAAACAAGTATGTTCCATAAAAATATTTTTAAAGTTTAAAAAAATTACAAGGTTAAAAAACAGTAGTTCAAAATAGTAAAAATATACAAAATTTACAAAAATGTAACATGTGAGGAATTCTTTATTATTTGATTAATAAAAACCATTACAATTAGAACATTAGTGTCATGTAAAAAACAATTCAGCAATCATTTTAAAATTTGATATGTTGGGGGCGTGGCCAAGTAAGATGGCTGACTGGTAGTGCACCGAGTCAGCTCCGGCCCCACGGACTCCTGTGAGCGGCTAAACGGGGGCTCTGGACTGGCGCTCTTCGAGGAAAACACTCGCGGGACACCTGTGGAGGCGAATGGACCGGCGGCGAGGATGAGGCGGCCCCGGTGCGGCTAGAAAGCGAGCACTGACCCGGGAGCGATGACCGAGCAAAATGGCGGCGGAAGGCCGCGATCGCTCGCCGAGCGGCGGTTCACCCGGACCCAGGAGAGTGACTGGAGGCTGGTCGCGCAACGGGAGTGACCGCCGCGGCTGGAGAGAGGCTGAACCGGATTCTGCCGGCGCCAGTGAGCGGGACAACGCACGGGGACACCTCACCGTGGGACGTGCATGAGGAGGCGGCGATTGCGGCCATCACGGAGCCCATGAGGAAGGACGGAGGGCCAACAGGAGATAAGTGGTCCGCCCTGACGGAGACCGAGCCAGGCTGGAGGGAGCAGGGGCGCAGGGGGCAATCACCGCGCGCCCGGGCGAGAGACGATGCCTGACTCCAAGATGGCGGCCAAGTAAGACACCTGCCGGCGCCGGGACCGGGGGAGCCTCCGCAGCACTGGTTCTCTGGCGCGCTAGATGGGAAGGATGCTGTGAAATATAGGTGCGGGTTGGCGCTGGTGAGGACTCTCTGAGGCACGGCACGTGGGTCCGGCTGAGTGCCTGAGGCGGCGAGCGGAGCCGAGTCGGTCCCTGCTCTGACTTCCGGGGTCCCGGTGGCTGAACTGTGGTGGTCGGACGCGACAAGGCCATAGAACTGGTGGAGGCGACGTCGTGTGGCACGGAGGGGACGGTCTGATGGGGAGGTCGTCCCGTGCGCCCCCGACAAAAAAGGCGCCGAAGCCTCAGGAAAACCGCGTGGCGAAGTACTTCCAGGCGCTCTCCAGCACTGCGGACGAGGGAGGCCCAGGCGGAGGGGAAAGCATGGCCTTGACGAAGGATGACCTGGTGGCTACGCTCCGGGACTTCAAGAGGGATTTATGTGGTGAACTTAAACGGGACCTCCACGCCAGCCTGGACCAATTGCGTGGGGACCTGACGAAGAAGCTTGGTGATCTGCGCAGTGATGTGGACGCCGTGGGGTCGCGAATCCTGGAGGTGGAGGAGAAGGTGCAATCCCTGGATAGTTCAGCTCAGGCTTCCCGGTCGGAGTGCGCGGAGCTTCGCGCTCAGCTGGCGCAATCTGCTCTGAAGCTGGAGGGCTTGGAGGATCGTTCCCGGAGGGAGAATATACGGGTGAGAGACTTGGAAGAAGGCGCAGAGGGTCCGGACCTGGAGGCGTTTATTGTAGGCCTCTTTGGAGAGGTGGTGAACAAGCCAGACCTGAAAATAAAAGTGGATCGGGTGCACAGGGTCGGACCACCGGTTCACGGCGAACGCCGGAGACCTAGGGATGTCCTAGCAAAGCTGCACGCCTTCCCGGTCAAGGAGGCCATCCTGGAAGCGGCCAGAAAGAAGAAGGAAGTCTCGTTCCAGGGCCACAGTTGCTCTCTTTACCAGGACTTGTCGCAGGCCACCCTTGTTCGGAGGCAGCAACTCCGCCCAGTGACCAGCAAACTCAGAGAGGACAATGTGCGCTATCGTTGGACCTATCCCTTTGGGCTCAGCTTCGAATGGCAAAATAAACGACACCACATCACAGACTTGGGAGATGGGCTGCGTATCCTGGGCCTCCCGACGGAACCGGAGGAAGGAGGCGGCCCGGGGCCATCCGGAACAGTGGCAGTTGGCTCTCAGGGGGAGCAGTGGCGCAGGGCGCAACGCCAGCGAGGAGGGCCTCACCGTGAGTAGAGGTCGCGAGCTGGAAGAACGGGATTCTCCGGGATGCAGTTCAAGAACGACCGCGGGGGGTCCTCCGGCCGGGAGGGACCCGAGAGCCCGAGCGGCGAAGCCAGGTGGCTGGCGAAGAGTCTGTGAAGGCCCAGCGGAGAGATGCGGCAGTCTCCACAGAGACACTGAGGTTACATGGACACTGAGGTTTTTGTTTTTCTCTATGAGCCCTTTGTCTGGCACACATGTTGTTGATGCTCTGCCGGTTGCGGAGCAAGTTGATGAGGTTAGGAGTTCGATGGGGCGGGGTCTTGGTTACTTTCCCTGGAACTACCCCAGGCATGAGGGGTTCCATGGCTGGGTGCTTGTGGTGGGGGGGTGCGGGAGGGGGGGGGGGATGTGGGGGGGTCTGGGCGGGGGGGGAGGGTGACAGGGGTAGGCTGCAACGAAGACGTGGAGAGGGTCCGGGGAGGGACGGCGAGACATTAGAAGGGGGGCCCGGGGGGGAGAGGCGGACAGGCGCTGAGGTCTGGTATCGGCGGATCCCACAACACGGGGTGGAGAGGGGGGTCTACATTCAATTAAGATGGTGACGTGGGCTACATGGAACGTGAAGGGCCTGAACTCGCCCCAGAAGAGACAGCAGGTCCTGAAGTACATTGTGGATCGGCAGGTCAAGGTAGTTGCTCTGCAGGAAACGCACCTTACAAGGGAGGATGTGGGTAGGCTCAAGCATAGGGCATTCCCGCAGATTTTTCACTCAGCGGCCACCACCAAACATAATGGAGTGGCGATATTGTTCCACAGCTCAATGCCCTTCCAAGTAGTGGATTCTCAGAGAGATAAGGAGGGGAGGTGGCTCATGCTCAAGGGGCGGCTTCAGGGCCAACTATGCACCATTGCGGTCGTGTATGCTCCGAACACGGGCCAGGCGGTGTTCACAGCCCGCATGTTGGGGTCCTTGGGCGGATTCGCGGAGGGCCCCATCATTCTGATGGGGGACTTTAACTGCCTGTGGGATGGCGTCCTGGACGGCTCCCACGTTGCGGGGGCCAGATCATCAGTGTTTTCCAAGCGAGTCAAGGACCGCTTCGATTCCCTAGGTCTGCGGGATGGGTGGCGGGCTCTCCACGAGACGGCAAAAGACTATACTTTCTATTCCCATGTTCACCGGACTTACACTCGAATAGATTACATCTTCATTAGTCAGGCATTAGTGGGGAAGGCGACAGGGGCGCAGATTCTCCCCATTTCGGTCTCAGACCACGGGATGGTTCTATTGGAGCTTCAGTGGGGGGCGCGGGGTCGTGGCAGATGGTACTTTCCGGGGGCCCTCCTGCGAGACCAAGTGCGGAGGGTGGAGCTGACCGAGGCCATAGGGGAGTACTTCCAGGACAACCCGCCTGAAGACACCTCACATCAGAATACGTGGGACGCATTCAAGGCGGTGATGAGGGGCAAATGCATCCAACTACAGGCGTCGCTGCGGCGACAACAGGCATTGGAACGGGAGGCACTGGAGGAGGAACTTAGGGGGTTGGAGGGCAGACATAAAGATAAACCCACTCGCGACCTGCAGCGACAACTCACGGCGGTGAGGGGTAAATTGCGGGCGATTTATAGCGCCAGGGCGGAATATACCTTGCTGAGGCTGCGCCGCGCGGGGTATGAACAGGGGGACAAGGTGGGTTCTCAGTTGGCTCGAAAGCTTCGCATCCAGAGGGCAAAATCCTATGTGGAGGGCATTCGGGTAGGACCAGACCGAGTCACACACGAGGAGACAGCGAAGACCAGAGCCTTTAGGGATTTCTATGGTGAGCTGTATGGGGGGAGCACGCTGGCGCACGACGCGCAAACGGCATATCTCGAGGGGGTGGAGTGCCCCCAGCTATCAGCGCTGGACCGGGAACGGCTGGACGAACCTATTTCCGTGGAGGAAGTGCGGAATGCCATAAAGCGTCTCAAGCTCCACAAGGCACCTGGGCCCGACGGCTATACCGCCCACTTTTATAAACACTTTGTAGACGAGCTCGCCCCGCATCTGACGGCTCTGTTTCGGGCGGTGGCGAAGGAGGCGAGAGTGTCCAAGTCAATGGCAGAGGCGCTGATTACGGTCCTGCCTAAACCGGGCAAGGACCCACTGGTGTGTGCATCATACCGCCCCATAGCACTTCTGAACCTAGATGCCAAGCTCTACTCCATGATCCTAGCTAGCCGCCTGGATGACCTGCTGCCTCGATTGATCCACCCGGACCAATCGGGCTTCATTAAAGGGCGCCAGACGCACGATAATATACGGCGTACCATACACCTTATCGAGAAATCATCCAGATTTAAGATCCCAGCTGTGCTAGTAGGATTGGACGCTGAAAAAGCGTTCGACCGCGTGGACTGGCCCTTCCTCTTCCTGACCTTGCAAAAATTTGGGTTCGGGGACGCTTTCATGGAGATGGTGCGAGCTAACTACAGCCATCCCTCCGCGAGAGTGGTGGTCAACGGGACACCTTCCGAGCCCTTCCAGCTGACTAGAGGTACTAGACAGGGGTGCCCGCTGTCCCCTCTGCTTTTCGCCCTCAGCATTGAGCCACTAGCCATTCGGGTGAGGGAGAATGCTTCCATTAAAGGGATCCGATTTGGCGGGGAGGACCACAAAATCTCCCTCTTCGCGGATGATATTCTGCTGACTCTGGGGGAGCCACATGTCTCTCTGCCCGCGGTGCAGGGGGAATTGAGGGACTTTGAGAGAGTGGCAGGGTTCAAGGTCAACATGACCAAATCCTACATACTCAATCTCACACTCTCGAGAGCGGAGGTGGCCTTGCTCAAATCCCAGACGACGCTCTCATGGGCCCAACACTCGCTACAATATCTAGGGGTGCAGCTGACACCGGCGGTTTCGGGACTGTATGGGGCCAACTACACCACAGTTTTGCCACACTTGCGGCAGGAGTTGCGGCGGTGGACGCCCTTGTACATATCTTGGTTGGGGCGAATCAACGCGGTGAAGATGATGGTGCTGCCCCGGGTCCTTTACTTGTTTCAGGCCTTGCCGATCCCGCTGGAGAAGGCATTTCTTCCGCAGCTGAAGACGTTGATCACTCAGTTTGTATGGCAAGGAGGGAGGGCCCGGCTCCCTTTCACGGTGCTTCGGAAACAAAGGGCGGATGGAGGGATGGGGCTGCCGGACTTTGAGCTTTACTATCAAGCGGCCCAATTGCGGGTCGTGTTGGAATGGACGGTACGGGAATCAGAGAAGCATTGGCTTCATATGGACCGCGCGATAGCCGGCAGATCCATCTGGGATCTGCTGTGGAAACCGAGGAGAGATAGACCGCCGAATGCATATCTTAGCACGCCAACGCGCACTACGTTGGAGGTTTGGGATAGGGTCACGCGGAGGGAGGGGTGGACGACATTCCCTTCACCATATACCCCGATACACTTTAATCCGGCCTTCGCCCCAGCCAGAGAGGAGGGTCCCTTTGATGGGTGGCGAGAAGGAGGGTGTCTAAAGCTGGCGGACCTATTCGACAAGGGGGCGTTCCGCTCGTTTCAGAACTGTAAGAGTGAATTCGGGGTCCCCAACAGTGAGCAGTTCCATTATTTGCAGCTCAAACACTGGGCCACGGCGCCACCGTTCAGGGAGGCGGGCTGCCGGAGCCTTACGGATATGGAGAAACTGGTTTTGTCGCGGGCGGGCTCGATGAAGGGGGCAATCTCGTCTCTCTATGGGATGCTGCTGACTACACTACACACACCCAGGGCCAGACATATGGAATTCTGGGAGCAACTCCTGGGGAGAGAGATAACTGAAGCTGAGTGGAGGGGCTTGTGGCGGGACATTCCCAGGCATAACTTGTCGGTAGGCTTACGGGAGGCTCACTACAAGACCATCTTTGATTGGTACCTATACCCCACAAAATTGGCTAGGATCTTCCCGGGGACTTCTGCACTCTGCTGGCGGGGATGTGGTCTCCTCGGGGATTTCAAACATATTTGGTGGGACTGCCCTAGTATTCAACCTTTCTGGGCAGAAATTTTAGCGCAGATTAAAGAGATTTTGGGCTTTGAACCCCCCGGGGACCTTTCTCATGTCATCCTGGGTCTTCGGGGAGAGGACTGGGAGGGGGTGTCCAGAGGAGATAAAGCTATATGGTGGCTCTGCGTGGGGGCAGCTAAGCTCACGGTGGCTGCGGCGTGGAAGAAACAGGCTGCTCCCGCTATGTCACTGTGGCATGCCCGCCTGTGGCGCCTGCTCTCGATGGAGCGCTTCGCGGTGTGCTTTAGGGATGATCCCACAGCCTTTGAGGAGTCTTGGGGCTCGTTGCTGGCCTACTTATCTAGGGGCCTCCCGGCAGCCGTCTTCCCGCCCGCGTGGAGGACGTTGCGTATCTTCCGGACCTGGCACTCCACAGACTGAAACTGTTTCCCCTTTTTTTTTTTTTTCGGACGCTTTGCAGCAGCCTCTGGGGGGGGGGTGGCGGGAGGGGGGTAGTGGGGGGGTGGGGGGTGGGACGGGGTACCGGAGGAGTCTGAGGAGGGGTTCCCCTGGGCCGCATATGGAGCATCTGAACCACCTATGGGGCATTCTGTAGATACCTATGGCCGGGGGACACCCGGCAGTTACTTGTTATTGTATGACTACACATGTGCAATGATACTGTTGTTCTGAAAATCAATAAAAATGATTGCTATAAAAATTTGATATGTTAATTAGATAGGACCATTTCAATTCCCTAATTTGCTAATTATTATACAACTCTACACAAAGATGCTTCATTGGTTACTTACCGTACTGGGACATTGATACCACAGATACTTATCTTTATCACAGTCTTTCATTGGTCATAGTAAAAGTAACGTATAATGATAAAATTGTACCATAAACAATTAAATAAGAACTGTAAGCATTATGTACCATAAACAATTCAATAAGAACTGTAAACAAGGGCCTGCAGAGAAGAACTGTAAACAAATAAGGGCCTGGTGAGCAGAACTGCAACATTATGTACTGTTGTGCAAATGGACAATAAAGTGCCTAAGTGCTTACACATGGTTTGTAGAGTCTAATCACACAAGTAACTAAAAAACTGACCATCATAGAACCATTAAATAAAAGGCCATAAAATAATTCAGTAAAATTGTAAACATTATGTACCATCGTGAAATGTTTTAATTGTAATGATTTGTATTAATCAAACAATAAAGAATTAGTTACAGGTTTACACAAATTTAAACTAAAAGAATTTTAAAAAATGTACAAAAACAACACATAGAAAAAACAAATCATCCAGAGGCCAAAGCCTGCTTCTAACTCATCTGCCCACAACCAAAGGTTGTGTGCACAAGGGGATCAGATTGGATGCTTGCAAAGAGTTGGGCACACCGTCTGGGCAAAGGCCAGGCCCAGCGACCAACCCCCCAAAGGATATGGCCGTACACCATGTGCAGTGGGGTTCCCCACCTAGAGTAGCAGTTAAACATGCTACATTTAGAATATGATCAAAAAACCCTTATAAATTCACTGGATAAACAAAAGTTAAAGTGATTTTAGGGTAGGTATGGAAATAAGACCTTAACTTACATTTTTTTTAAACTTGAAATTCACTGAAAAAACCCACACATTTTAAAGTGATGTTTTAGTTAGGTGACAAAATGAGGCAATAACTAATGTTTCAAAAATGGAAAAATTACAGATATTCACCAGTTCAGTTAACTTCACTAACCATAACTTGCACCATCATAATGAA
Source organism: Triturus cristatus (assembly GCF_964204655.1). Lineage (NCBI taxonomy): Eukaryota > Metazoa > Chordata > Amphibia > Caudata > Salamandridae > Triturus > Triturus cristatus. The sequence continues at coordinate 311,267,163 of NC_140595.1, forward strand.
CTGCCTATGGCCTCACATATTAAACCACTCATGGCATGTTAAATGACATCATTAATGGACCTTCAGAGCACTATTGGCCCATTGGTTCTGTATACCATCACACTGTGTATATAAAGGCCTAAAAACTGCAAAAACAATGCCATATTTCGTATATATGGAAACAAATCTGTTAGAAGCATCGTCGATGCCGATAGCTGTGGCCTTGGAAAGCCTGCACTTTATTATAGATTTATTTATTTTGCTAAATTCAGGAGGCATTAAAAGAATGTGTAATAAAATGTTAAAATAATGCTGTGTAACTGTGCATATGTTGGTAAACAAAAACCTTATGAGTACAAAATCTAACCATTACAAAAATAAATTCAAAACCCCAGGAATGGAAAGCAGAGATTGTTGGCCTACCAGCCCTGGCACTGAAGTGAATGACTTTTTAGTCAGATGTGCACATTTCCATGAGCCAAAGGCACCACTGACAGTGAAGACTGCCAGGGACTATTGGGGGCTAGTCCACTGCCCCATGCTGCATGCTGTGGAGGGTCAGAAACAAAATGTGAATGAGAATTGAACCGTGGAATGATGAAGAGGGCTGACAATAAACCCCCATGTGTTTTTATACATGTATGCATTTTTATTATGAAATTTTGGGAACAAATGGGGACGGTTAAACAGCTAAAACGACCTCTATGCCAGACCTACAAATGCAGTGATTTTAAGTGATGAACTATTTGCTGGGAAGCATGTACTGAAAGCGCTCCAGGCAGTCTCGGGATATTGTGTGTGGTTAGTGATTGGTACACCATTAATTATAGAGTGAATAATTAACTTGGAACTCCTAATTATGTCAGCCTTGCAGTTTCCCAAAAGAGCGCTATGAGGTAAGACACATTTTACTTTGCCGATCTTTTTAATAGAAATCTTTTTAAATCGTAAGGCAGGCGCGAGCGAATCTACTGTTTTGCGCAATAACTAGGGATGTAAAGTATCTCTTCTTCATTTGCATTTAAAAATGTGCCTGTGGACTGCCAAAGCGAATCTTTAACCACGATGATTGCCATCAAATGCGTCTTTTGGTGTAAAAAATCTATACGTGGCCGATCATCGCCATTTAATAAACACTCCTTGCATGGGGGCGGGGTGTGGGGACATGTGCTCTGCATCCGCATCGATATTCTTTGATTTTCATCCTCCGTGTACCCGTGCGCCGTTCAATGAAAGTATGCTTCACAAATCCTTGCAATTGGAGGCATTTGTCTTTTTCCACTTTGTTATTGAATAATCAATGCGCAACAGCAACTGAAATTCTCTTTTTGTCGATGCTATCGTGACGCAAATGAAGTAACTGGTGGCATGAGAACAATTGAACACGGTTTGCCCTTTCTCTGGAGTGTCTGGCAAGACTTATGACGCAGTTCAATTTAGAAACTCTAGCATACAGCCATAAGGACGACATTTTGTAAGGGGTGGATAGAGGAGGTCAGCAGTCCCAAAGACCCCATCAGCTAACGGCCCCAATTTCCAGTTAACCCTATATCGCGTGTCACCTTCATTCAGACCTGGCCAGCCAAATAGGTGCGGTGGAATTACTAATTCGGTGCGTACTATGTTAAAAGTAAGAAACGTCTTATTGTAAATGGGACTGGATGGTAGTGTCGAATAAAAACAACATAGTGGCATTTGGTAACTGCGCAATGGCACGAATTACCGCTTTGCTGACAGCTCGCACTGCTCTAAAGCAACAAGGCACATTTTGCCGTACATATATCTGTGTGGCAAAGCGTGTGTTTTGCCTTTGTGCTTGCCGCCTACTACCAACCTTTCGTGGATGACATGTTTTCGTGGTATCACCTTCTCAAAAGTGGTAAAAAAGCGTAATTTTCAACTTTTAATTTTCCACATAGAAAATTACCGCCTGCTCAATATTCATATACTTAAATACAATATGCTGCCCATAGCCAAAGATGTCGTTTCTAACTGGACCCGTTACCCTTTGCTCGATTGAAATTACCGCCTGCACAATATTGATATACTTAAATACAATATGCCATAGCCTTTGATGGCGTCGCTAACTGGACCCGTTACTCTTTACTCGGTTGCAGTAAACAACCATAATTTCCGTGCTTGCAGTAGGGCCCATGGCGTCCTTGCTTCGCCATCAACGTTATAACTCGAACAGCGAAGGGCTAACGGATTGTAAAGTGAGTGACGTACACAAAGGACTGTTTTAGGCCAAAAATAGACTCGCGTGGGTAAAATGTTTCCCTGCATGGCACCGTCTGCCATATTTAACCTTGAATCGACGAATCTACGGAAGCCTGAAAAGGCGGGGCACGGCATGGGGTTTGCTCTCTTAAGGTCACCTTGCTGTTAATAGAATGTCGGTTCACAAAGGGCAGTGCCTGCCATTTGCTTACATTAGCTCTCCCAGGTGGGCTCATTTCCCAAGGGAATCCGGCTTTCGCCTACACGCATTGGGTGTTTTAAAGAAGCCAGAAAATAAAAGGCGTACAAATGGAACGGATTAATGCACCCTTCAATGCAAATTCAGCAGGAACTAAATTACAGTTTATAGACGCGGTGTACTCTGCATCTAAATCCCTCGCAGGGCGTTGTGAACATGTACTAAGTGTTCTAACAGCCAGTTTTCACAGGGGAAATTTTGGTAAACATATAACATCTTTTCAATGGCTTGTATCCATAATTGTAATGTTATGGCAAGTAACAAAAGGAAAGAAACATAAATTGTTTGGTAAAAAGTGAACAACCGTATAACGCGAATAGCTAATGATGTTAAGCCAGTTTGTAACTATCTTCCTAGTTTGCAGGTAAGAGTTCGAAAGTGACTATATATCAGCTCACTCAATTAGGATGGGTGGACATAAAGCCATTTTTAGGTCTCGTATAGAGCAGCGCATGCGCTGCCTCTACGAGGCATCAAGTAATTAGCTTTACTAGTCAAACTCCGCCCATTGCATTTCTCTTTGCTTAGCCACTTACCATTGGTTAAATCTGTGATTGCTCTTCTTAACGTGCTCTTTGTTGGCTGGTGGTCCGTCACGTCATTTCCGTTTTGTTCGTTTCTGCCAGGAAGCAGCATCGATGGACTACTGTTTACTTGCGCTGCAGGGCGGCATCTTTTAATGTAGGCACTACTTTGTTTTTTTTTTTCATGGCGCCTGGTTCGCACCCCTCGCTCCTTGTTCTCTGTAGGCTGAGGTCTTCCAGCCAGTATGTACAGGGAGCCCCGCCGGCTCTGCTGCTCCAGCCGCCTACCCTTGTTGTTACACAGCCAGTCGCCATGACCCCTCCCACTCGTTAAGCAAGGAGGTGGAAACGAGAGGCCGTGTGCCTTTAATATTTTCTGCACAGCTGTGCGTGATTACTTTGAGCCGCGTCTACATTATGCCCTGAGGGTGGATTCTGTTGTGTTGAGATTCCCGTCGAGGAGGTGCCCGTCAGAATCGTAGATCCCACTCTCCCGGTAACCGAAGGAGACTCTTCCCCTATCGATTGTGCTTCCACTCCGATCCAGGCATGCCGGAACGGCATTACAGTGCAGTGGAAATAATCACGATTTAGATAATTTAATGTATATCCTAGAGGTGGTACCAAATTTCTTAAGGGCCGAGGCTTTCTGTGTGTGATTTCCCTCAATGTCTCTGTTATATACCACAATGTCTTCAGCATGTAATGCCATTGTCTGACTTATGTCAGCTAGTCCTTCAGAAGCTGGCTTTATTTTTCACGCCTCCAAAGCGGGTGGGATCGGGGGTCTTTTAAAACGGCGAAGGAGCCTCTGGCGTTTCTGTGCGTCCTAGAATGGGTACGTTTCTTAACTGAATGTGTTTTTAAACAACTACTAAAATCCCCAATGTGTTCTTACGGGCCACATGTACGAGGCAGTGATGGCAATGGCCGTGGACTGGCTGTTTTCCAAACCCTAGTTTGCACAGTGTTTTGTGTACCATTTGCTCAGAAATATGGCCGGAAGAAAATGTGCGCGCGTGCAGCCAAAATGATGAGTGATAAAACATAAGACTGCCGAAGGCACTTTGGGCGCCTAGATCCGCTAGCCGTTATTAATGGCTCAGGCACTGTTGATTACCGCGTTGTAATTGTCGCTCAGAAGGCACCTGGGGTCTATTTTCAGACACTTGCGTAGCTGGGGAGCTTTAAAAAGCTCACGCCTTGTGTATGTGGGATTGGGGAGGGCTCTAAATGGCTTGTTCACGGCGGGGCTTTGACAATTAAATGTTCCCTCACTTTGAAGAGGTGACACCTTTGGCTTCAGTGCGATGCCTGGCAAGGTACCATCCTTACGGAGCGAAATGTCAGCTCTGTATTTGCCCGGGAATAAAAGAGGAGGGAAAGGGACTTTTCAAACGTGCCATTCAGGGATGTGGTGTAAACAAAAACAGTCCAGGCCATGTGGTAACGCTGATGTTTTCTGCACCGATGCACACAGAATCTTATTTGGGAAAGTGAGGGCGTTCTTGCATCTCTTCGCGTGCATTAACCACATGAATGAGATGGGAACGGAAATACATCAAACATTAAGCGTTTGTGTCGCTTATAGTCGTAGGCAGCATGATTCGTCTTAAATATTGCAATTCCTTCATGTGTGCTGGTTTGTTACATATCTCGAGGGTTTTCATCTGTCTGGGTCGATGCAGATGGACATGCATAGCCAGGCAGACCCAGACAGATGAAAAACCTCTATTGTGTGTTCTCAATTAGCCACTAAAACACGCTTCTTTTGGTTTCTGTACCTCAAGCTGCGCCTTTAGGCCTCCCTTACGGCTTCAATGATCATTACAACCAGCAAGACTAAAAGGCGCCTTTAGCGCATCTACCAGTTACATTTCCTGTTTGACATTTCCACAAAACTTGTGAAACGTTTAACATCAGTGCCAAAACAATACAACAAATAATCTTACAATGCATTCTATTACTGTAGCAACAGCCATCTTATACTAGTCACAAAGCTAGAATTACCTTTTTGTCAGTGGACATCACCCTGTGCAGCAGCACTAGCCTTATGCCAATACGTTAATGCACCTTTCATTTTGCCATTAAATACTAATTATTTCATCCACCCTTTGCACAAGCGACACACGTTTTTCAGCACTTTCCACACTAATTCCCAAGAACATTTATAACACTACTCAAAAGACAGTTCACCCATTGCTTCCATACTCGCCCCCTCTCCCCCCCTCGCCGTCCCTGGCCCTCTGCCCCGCACTCAGTCCTGCCACCTAATATCATGTTCTTGCCTCATCGTGACCGTCATTTGCTCCGCACTATGTCCTAACAGTTATCCTTAGGTTTTTCACTCACCGTCCCTCTCCCTCTGCCCTACACTCTGTCGTACCACTTAGCTTCATGCTTTTCACTCCCTGTGCCTCTCGCTCTGCTCTGCACTCTGCCCTCACAGTTAGCCTCATTTTCTTCACTCCCTGTGCCTCTCGCTTTGCTCTGCACTCTGCCCTCACAGTTAGCCTCATTTTCTTCACTCCCTGTGCCTTTCCCTCTGCTCTGCACTCTGCCCTCACAGTTAGCCTCATTTTCTTCACTCACTGTGTTTATCCCTCTGCCTTGCACTCTGTCTTGCCACCTACCCTTATATTATTGCCTCGCCCTACCATTTACTTTGCCCTGCGCTCTGTTCTCCTACCTATACTCATCTTCTTGCTTTGCCCTGCCCTTTCTGCTTGTCCCTCTGCCCTCTCTCCTGCCACCTAAACATATGCACGCACTCCACCTTTGCCTGCACCTGATTGCTCACTCCCTTTTTTTCTTTATTAAGTCCTTAGTGTTTACTTTTTTGCCACATAGTATTTACTTTTCTTTTCTTCGCTTTTCTTGTCTCGACACACAACAGTACCGTATTCTGTTCCCTTTCACCTGCACTCTCTCCTGCCACTGTTTATATGCTATGACAAAATGTCTAATAAACAATATTGAACAACGACAATTGACCTGCATAAGTTCATGTACTATATACCAACTAACTCAAAACAACGCCAATAAACAACACAAATATACTAATCCAATAACTCTAACTCAACCTAATGCGAGACCTGTTGCATTGCAAATGCTTGTTCTACTGCCCATCACTGCCAGGCATACCCCCTTCGCCAGGTGAGATGACTCCTATGGTGAGGGAGGCATTTTCTTTTTAATTTTCAAAAAGAAAATTCAGTTTAGGGTCTTTAGGTCTCGGCTAGCGAAGGCTGCGCTTGCGCAGTCTCGCTCGCGAGATTTAACGTTTTTAGGTATGGGGTTTGAACCCGCCCCTCTTCTCCATTGGCTGGCTTCATAAACGGAGGCCAGCCATTGGAGGAGAGGGGCGTCTGTCCATTTAAGCCCCGTCTTTTTCGGATTCGGGGGCGTGGTTTTTACTGTCTTTCTCTCCTCTGGAATGTAAACATTCCAGCCAATGGCAAGAGGAGAGAAAGAAAAACACGCCCCCGAATCCGAAAATGCCGCTGTGTTTTTCCGAGGCATTTCTGCTTGACCTCGGAGAAAGGCGGTGGTGTTCATGGCGATTCCCTCAACGACTGACGTACTTCCCTTGACCCTGAGCTGCACGCAACCCGAGGATCTTGAATGGAAGCTGCCTTTCCACCAGCCGTCGCTAAAATGGAGACTCCAAGCCCACTGGCAGCGCTGCCTCCCGAGGACGAGCTTGATGAGGACGATGACGAGGTAGGGAATGCACAGGAATGTACAGGAGAATACACAAGAGAGGAAGGACTGCCACTCAATAAATGAGAAAGGCATTGAACAATATATTGTTTTGTGGTCTTCGGTATGACGTTTTTTTGTCATCCGAGTCAGTAACATTGTTTTGCGGTGGCTCCGCTGTACGCAGCGCTGACAGGCTCCGATCCGACCGCCACCAGCAACCCCCTCCTCCCCACTTTTTTTTAAGCTTAAGCTTTTTCCTCCGCTCCACACCGCCCCAATGCCGCCGGCCACCCCCCAGTAGGGGCAGCAGCTCAGCGCCGCCCGGCATGGGGAGCACGGCGACTCCGAGCCCTTTTGAACCTGTGCTGTGTCCGCACTACTCACGAGAGGTCCTCACATCCTGGCCGCTAACCCCTGAACACGGGACTGTTATTCTGCTTCTAAGGATGTTCTTTGGAGTAGAACTACACAGTGTAAATGGCATTTGTCCCTACATACAGCATACATGCCAACATTTCAGAAGAGCAAAGTGGGAGATTAAAAAAAAAAATCGGGAGAATGGGGCCTTGAATCGGGTTACTGTCATGTATGGGCTTTGGAAGTGTGCTGATGCAGGACTGGACATTTGAAACACAAATGCACGTTTTTTTCTTACCTTTCAGAAGCATGGAGCGCAATGGCAGGCAGAGAGAGGGTGATGCAAGTGTTGTGCACTGGCCTGGAAGGTTGCTGGCAGTGCATACACCAACCCCCTCGCCCCCCCACCCCCACCGTGTGTGGCACCCCGGGCACACACGGAGCCACCCCGAGTACTTCACAGGTCTTTAAAAGACCATTCGCTTGTTAATGGGGCTTTGTTGGTTTTTCACCCCTTCTAGAGCCCCTGCATCGCCACTGACTATTGCTGGAAGTATTAGCACATTACACAATACCAAGCCCTGGCTGCTGAAACCCCGAAATCGGTAGTCTCCCGCTCCAGTGTGGGTGGCTCTGTGTGTGTGTGTGTGGCTTTGTGTGTGTGGCTCTGTGTGTGGGTGCAAATGCAATAGGTCTCGCATTTGAGAGAGATTAAGCTATTGACATTGTAAATAACAATGCAGTTTCTTTAAATGTTTTAAAAACAAAAACATAAACAAAAATAATGTCATGAGCAATGCCAATAGCTCTAACTTTAACAATGCAGAGACCATTGCATTGTAAATGCTTGTTCTTTTTGAAAATGAAAAAAGAAAACTGTTTGGTGCAGGCTCCTTCATGTTGACGGATCCCTGCACCAAACAGCGAAGCGCATGGACAGGAACCGCCCTGTCAATGCATTATAAATGACCGCCAGCCTGGTGGTCATTTGTAAATTCAGTGGGTAGTCCCTCCACCAGGGGAATGGAGTATCTCCACCCCCCTGGTGGATCAAGGGGCCTGTCGTTGAACTATAAATCGGGCCCTACGGTATTTGCCTAAGAAAACACAATTTGGTCAATTGTACAAAGCACAAATGTTATTAATCCTGGTTTCCAGATTCCTAAATGGAGATTTTGGCAACTAGATCACATCTTGATATTGCTGCTTTTTTGTGTCATGAAGCATCTCACTTTCACTACGCTTTGCTGTGGAGTTATGAGAGTCAGAGTTACAAAGAGATACATTGCAACCAGTGGTCATAAATTGTTCACTGACTATTTGAGACCTTTCTACACGAGCTATGTACTAATGAATCTCGCTGCCTCATGAATATTATTTAGACAAGTCACTATTTGCGCTCCCTGATTGGATACAAAGTGTGGCTGGCAGACAATGGAGTGGAAGGAATAGCAGACCAACATGCCTCATTTGCATTCCTGAATGCGAAACCTTTTTTCTTTTTTAAAGCAGCCCGATGTTCCTTCAGCTCTTCATGCAGGTGTCGCCCAACACCCAACTCCCGCCCCAGTGTGTCTGTCTGCTATTGCCTGACACTCGGGAGGGTTATAATGGTCCCTCTGGTGCTTTGCACAAGAGGGTTTCCATTTTTTCTTAGTGCAGATCGGGCTGCTCAAGAGGAGCTGCCCGAGCAGCTCAAGTATTTTTTCTCTGTAATGATGATCAGCATGCAGGGCGCTCTGACGTCATTACTTCTAAAAGTAAAAGTAAAATAAGCCAAAGGGCTCATTTTTCTTTCACTCCATCAGTGCTCAGGTGGCATATTTCAGCCCCTGAGCACTGATCCTCTGAGGAGAGGTTCAGTTGGAAATAGGGCTATCTCCTCTTCCCATGGTATATCTGCCCTGTTGATTCCTGCCTGGGCATCTCCACAGGAGAGAGATCCCCAAGCAGGGATCAGCCCACTAGATACTAGACACCAGGGATTCGGATAGCGGGACCACTTGGGCAAGGGCCTGTGCTCCCACCACCTAGCAAAAGGGGTAATTTCTCCCAATCTGCTCTAGCAGGGGTGTGGGGGGGGGGGGGGCAGAAAGCCCACAAGACACCAGGGTAAAAATTGAAAAAAAAATAAACATGGGGAAGGCCGACATGGGCATGCGCTCACCCCAAAAACCACACAGACAGCCTTTCTGCCTCCCACCCGGGAGATGAATGGTGGTGATTACCCCATTCTGCCCTAGGGGGTGGTGCGGCAGAAAGTCCATTAGACACCAGAGTGAAATTTTAAAAAAGCATTGGGGTGGGGGCTGCCCACCATGAGCATGCCTATGTCCCCACTCCACTTACCCCAATCTACTCCCGGGGGGGGGGGCGGCAGAAAGTCTACTAGACACCAGGGTGATTAAAAAAACATAGGGTGGAGGCTGCCCACCATAGGCATGGCCATGTCTCCACCCCATATATGACACAGACAGTCTTTCTGTCCCCCAACAAAAAACAAGGGTTATTGCCCCCAAAATGCCCCCAGGGCAGAAAACCCAATAGACACCAGGGAAAAAAGCACAAAGAGAAAAACATGTTGGTGGCGGCAGCAACCATCAGCATGGCCATACCCCCAACCTAAAAGGGCACAGACAGTCTTTCTACCCCCCAGGGGGTAGATGGGGCGATTCCCCCCAATTCGCCCCATCTGGGGAGGGGGGTAAAAGCCCACTAGACACCAGGAAAAAAACATAGGTGTGGGGGCTGCCCACCATGGGCATTGCTACACCCTCATGTCCAAAAAGGGCTCAACAGTCTTTTTGCCTACCCTGGAAGCAGGATGGTGACAATTACCGCCACTAGGCCCCGAACTAGATGCCTCACGACAGCCATTTTGGAAGGTTGGCAGGCTAGTTGTTATCGGCAGGAATTCTCCGGATACGATAAATTAAAGCCCTGATGCAGACGCGCAGTGGTCTCTCGTGAGTGAGTGAGTAGGGTGTTTCTATTGAGAAGGGGATCGGGTGCTTGTTTTAAGGACACTTTTAAAACGCTTTTAACATTTCACTACTGACCTTGGTGTAATCCTGAGTACTGTATTTGCACTTTTGCACATTTTTGGAAATAATCTGTTCGAACCCCTGCACTGCTGCATGTTGCAGGGTGCAGGTGAGGCCGTCTTACCTGCTGGGGAGGTGCTTCAAAGGCTACGTGCCATAGATTAGGTCTGGAGGGCTGTGGCCTTTCTCGGCGGCTCTGTGGAACAAGGAGGTGGATCTCTTCCTTTAGCCCCAAACTAGATGCCTCACGACCCTCATTTTGGAAGGTTGGCGGGCTTGTTGTTATTGGACAGGAATTCTCACGATCTGATAAATGAGAGCTCTGACTCAGATGCGCCAGCGGGCGCGCCAAAGGCAAGCCCGTCTGCGCCCAGCCGCACCCGTCCGGGACCAGGGGCCAGAACCCCTGCCGGTCGGAATTCCCAACAAATTGTACAATACTCAGCGGACGCTTTACATAACCTATCACCGCTGATCTCAGAGGCTTGCCGGCATAATATAACAGCAGACTCAGGGTCACTTAAATGCGGGAGTTGTAACAAGGATTTTGGACAGACGACATATCAGGTGGCAAAATTACACTTACTTCTACTCAACTGTCGCTCGTTAGTGAAACATAAATACGAGATCTTTGAGATTCTGAACGAAAAAAACGCCAGACGCCCTGTTACTTACAGAAACTTGGCTGAACGAAGTCTCCTTCCCAGATATTCTGGATGCGCTTCCTCAAGGCTATGGGCTACTGAGACAGGATCGGTTAATACAAAGAGGAGGTGGAATCGCTATAATTTACAAACTGTGAATGAAATGCTGCATAAAGGAAGCTAATTTGGAGAAATGTGAGGCCTTCTTTTTCACTCTCTGCAGCGGAAGATAAAACCATAGCTGGATTTTTGATTTTCCGCCCACTAGGCCCTGCGGCTCAAATTATATTGTGACGGGGGGGGGGTCAAGTTCTTTAACCAGCTCTACGCTACAACAATCGTTTTGACAATATGGAGAACCTGGAAGCACAATCATTATGTAAGGACCTTATGGCATTGAACCTGGTGCAAAAAGTGAATGCTCCAACTCATCAAGTGGGTCATATCCTGGATCCGATATTTACCAACTCAGCTGAGATAGAGGTAAGGATGCCATGGCCAGTTCCTTGGTCAGATCACCACTTAGTATCCTTTACTATACCTTCGAGCAGGCCTACTCTAAAGCTGCCTAAGCAGGAAATCACACGCAGGAAATGGACTCGGTTAAATCAGGAGACATTCACGCAGACACTACTGAAGACCAACCCTAAATTCGACGAGGATATAAACATAGCTAATAGGGAGATTGAGAAGTGGATAACAGACGCACTGGACAAATTAGCGCCATGGACTACACTGAATACTAAGAGGACAAGAGCATCGGCGCCCTGGTTTAATGATACATTAATGAGGGCAAAAAAAGAATGTAAACAACTTGAGCGCAGGTGGAGGAATGACTACTGTACCAAGAGCAGGGCGTATTATAAAAAAGAACTAAAACAATATCACACGCTTATTAGGAAAGCACGCTGTGACTTCTATACCACAAAGATCGAAAATGCCAGTAACTCATCAAAGAAATGTTCTCTGTCTTAAAATCCCTCAAATCACTTAAAAGCATAAAGCACCCAATACCCACCTCAGTGGAGAACTGCAATAAAGTGGCAGATTTTTTTGCAGAAAAAGTTGCTAAAATTTATGACACCTTTCCAGCGGAAGCACGTCAGGTAGGAATCAGGAATGTGTTTCGGAAACAGCCTTTGAGGGAGCAACCCTTGATGAATTTAGGGTGCCGGAGATGGAAGAGCTGAAGAACATGGCCAGAGAAATTAAGTCAGGATCTCCTCTAGACCCAGCACATCCAGAGATCTTAATGCAAGGAGGCAACGTCATTATGCCTCATATCTCTGAGCTAATTGCGTGCTCCTTTCAGCTGGATGAAATTCCCCATAAATGGAAGAAAGCGATAGTGCATCTATTGCAAAAAAACAAGTCAATAGACCATTTCGTTACTAACTTTCTTGGCAAAAATCGCAGAGAAAGTAACCAACAAGCAGTTAGTTAACCATATTAACCAGAATGACCTGCTTCATCCCTCACAATCTGGTTTCAGAGCAGCTCACTCAACTGAGTCAGCGCTACTCCTGGCCACAGAAACCCTAAGGAAATATGCTGAAGAAGGGCAGACCGCTGCACTGATCCTGTTGGATCTCAATGCGGCATTTGACACCGTCTCCCATGGTCTCCTCCTTAAAAGATTAGAGAACTGCAGCATCAGGGGAGCTGCTCTACGCTGGCTGACGTTCTTGCTTTCCTCACGGAGCTTCCAAGTTGTACAACATACGTACACATTCAAGAGCATCCCCCTGCCACAGGGGTTCCCACAGGGATCAATTTTACGCCCCACATTGTTTAATCTCTATGTGGGCCCACTCGCAAAGCTAGTGGAAGGTCATAATGTGATTATTGTGTCTTACGCTGATGATACTCAGCTGATTGTCACGCTGTCTCAGAACCCAGAACGGACAGCCCACCAATTCTCCCGATGCCTAGAGGAGCTAGCAGCGTGGATGTCCAACCATTGTTTGAGACTCAACGGTAGTAAAACAGAGGTGTTGATAGTTGGAAAGGCTCCTTCAATAAGGACATCAGCACGGTGGCCTGAGTCATTAGGACGAATACCAACCCCGAAAGTAGAAGTTAAAAACCTCAGGTTTGGTTTGACTCAAAACTGACGTATGAAAGCCAAATTCGGAGAGTGGCGGGGAAATTCTTCGGGACTCTTAAAGTCCTAAGAAAGCTCTTTGACCTATTACCCACCAATGCAAGGAAGACAATAGTGCATGTCCTGGTCACCTCCCAGATGGACAATGGTAACAAAAATCACAAGCCTGTAGTGCCGCTCTTTTTGCGTTCTACCTCCTCGGCAGTAACGTCTTGCGGCTTGTAAAGGCAACTGCTTTGTATGTATGGGGAGCCTCATCGCTGGAGCTGGAGGACGCTGAGTAATTGAGGGGACTGCAAGTCCCAGGAAGCCCGGTCTGCCATCAACGCGCCGCAGCTGAGCGCCCAAGGGAAAGCCTACATCACACCTCGCGGCACCCGCTTCGCGGGAGCCGCTTCACTGGAGCTGGTGGAGGACGCTGAGTAATTGAGGGGACTGCAAGTCCAAGGATGCCCTGCCTGCCATCAACGCGCCGCAGCTGAGCACCCAGGGGAAAGCCTACATCACGCCTCGCGGGACCTGCTTCACGGGAGCCACATCGCTGGAGCTGGTGGAGGACGCTGAGTAATTGGGGGGGCTGCAAGTCCCAGAAAGCCCTCGCTGCCATCAACGAGCCGCAGCTAAGCGCCCAGGGGAAAGCCTACATCACGCCTCGCGGCACCCGCTTTGCGGGAGCCGCATCGCTGGAGCTGGTGGAGGACGCTGAGTAATTGAGGGGACTGCAAGCCCCAGGAAGCCCTGCCTGCCATCAACGCGCCGCAGCTGAGCACCCAGGGGAAAGTCTACATCACGCCTCACGGGACCCGCTTCGTGGAGCGTGCGCCGGGGGCTGAGCCCATCAGTGACCGAAGGAAACTGGGCTTGGCCCCCCCTCTGAGTGCCCAATCAACTTAAGGTCAGTCTCGCTAATATATTTATACTCTGTCTATATTAAAGCTCGCACTTAATCAGGTCTTCCGAACAGATATTAAACTACGCTCTAAGATGAACAAGCGCGAGGGAAAGGGGAGAAGCGCGGCGGGGACACTGGATCAATTTTTACTTAGGGTGAACTCTGTTCTCGAACATGAGATAGCAATCACAGAGCGACGCCTATCCCTTCAACCTTTACTGTCTAAAAGATCATCTCTGGGTGGCCTGGCCTCTGCACGCACCCCGACCATTGCCCTATTACTGCTATTGGTAATACTAATATTGCGAGTGACCTTTTACAGCCTTTAAATGGGTCATTGGAAGTGCCTATCACACAGTTATTTGCTGAGATTGTGGAAGAGAGTGCTGCAATTAGTCCACTCCAACGAATTTCTACGAGGTTTGCTCCCCTAACTAAAAATAAAAGCCTCAAAGTAATCCCAGAACCCACAGAAAAGAGGATGAAGGGAGGAGGTCCACAGAGACCAAAAACCGCAAAAATTCCCAGGACAAATAAAATTGGAGGAGGCGCCACATTAGATCCATCTATAATAGCAGACAGTGCCCCCCCCCCCCCCCTTACTCCTGGAGCTCTGAATTTTGACCCAACAGGCGATTTATGCCTGAAGCTAATGAGGCTATGTGGAAGAGATTGGAAAACTTACTCCTGACAGCTCTAAACCCTATCATCTACAGACTGAGCCATATTGAGGAAAGACTAAACAACTTTGAATTACAGGCTAAGTCTAATCTTTGTGTCCTTGAGGGACTATTTGCTCAAACCAAGTTGCCATCAGCGCCTATACCTTGCAAGTCGAGTAACACTGTCTCAGTCAAACCCAAATCCACAAAACTATCTGTAACAAAGTCGTTATCCTCTAGGAAGACCCTCACCACAGCTACCAATCTATATGTTCCTACGGTTGCTATGATTGAGAACATCGCTGAGATAGGGAACATGTCGAGTGAATTCGCTCAATCCACCTCAAGTTCTCTGGGCGATGAACGCTCCTCCGCAGCGACAGCAGCTAATAACGCGCCAATGGCAAACCCAAATACTAGCTGCGCTATAGCAAGACAGGACAGTTCTCTATCAGGGGCATATGGTCCAGAACCCTCGAGGAAGCATGGAAGATCGGATAATAGTACAGCTTTAGCAGGCCCTCTGATCCTACACCTTCCTCCGGCAGCCACTCCGCTGGTGGTGGTCCTGAGGAATGTCCCAGTATTGCGGGAAGGATAGACTGAAACCACTGAACAATTACTATTTAAAGTCATGCACTGGTTGAACACACATCTGAAGGGTGTTGGGATTTGAGACGGTGATATTTATAATCAGATTATCATGGCCAGACGATCTGCTTGGATAGGACCCTTCAGGAAAGAAGGGAGGGGAGATTGTGTAGTTGTCAACTTTAATAATGTGTGCGTTGTTAGACTTCTCTTGGATCGATTGGGTAAAAACTTAGAAAGTCATTCTGACAAAATCTCTTTCCTGCCATTAGGGTTCTTCTATAGACCCCATCTCCACCCCTTAATAGGGAGGGGCCCATCAAGTGTAGTGAGACAGCCCTGGGCCCCCCAAGAAGCATATTTAGATCCTTAGATTTAAATCTTGCTAATAGATGTGCCCCTCTGTTGGTCCTAGATGCATGCGACTGACTACAATCAGTCACCCCAATTCGGGCAGAGAACACAGATTTTCTGCCTATTCTCTCTCCCGTCACTAATGCGGGATTACAGATAATAAGTTTCAACCATCCAGAGAGTACGGAGATCCCGATACCCCTAGCTTTGGATGGTAGTCCGACCTCTTCCTCACTGACATTGATATCTTAGAATATTGGCAGCCTACCATCTAAGATTACGTCATATGATTGGTCATGTTTCATAGAGGGGCATGACATCCAAGAGACTTGGTCATTGAACATGATTTTTCGTCCTGGTTATCTGGCCTTCGGTAAACTGGCAAACGCTAGACATAAAGGGAGACTCTGTGGGGGGCTGATTATTTGGGTTAAACAACAGACAGGCTATCAGGTCGAAGAGTTAATAATCAACAGCCCTGACATTCTGGCCATTAAAGTCCGATCGGAATTTGAGCCAGATCTTATATTGATCAATGTGTATGCGAGAGGGATAGTGGGTGAGAAAGCATCATCAACTGTCTTCCAATTGGATACCTTTATTGAAGCCATGAAAGAGGTAAAACATTTGGTAATCCCAGGTGACTTCAACTGCACTTTTGAGCCCCTCGGCTATGAAGATTGTAGTCTTAGCAGTGATGAGGATTCTAATTGGGGGATTCCGCTCTTAACGCTGCCCCCAATTAACAAATGGACTGAAGCGGCTCTTTAGCTAAAAAGCTTATGCTTGGAGAGGGGTCTAAGGGCTGTTAATGGGAGGTCGATATCACACATCGAAGGCACCCACACTTTTAATAATGGGATAAGAAGTAGCAGAATTGACTACTTTCTTATTAATTTAGAATTATGGTCAAGATTTCTGGAGATGAAGATCCTACGTAGAATGGAGAGTGACCACGACCCGTTATTGCTAACTCTAGAGTTAAAGGGTCAGGATCCGCCAAGGGCAAGTACCGAAATAGTGACAGCAGATGTAATTATGTCCCAAGATTGTCGTCGGCTAAAATGGGCAGTGGTATCAGAAGATGATAGCACTTTAGATCTCATAAAGCTATCTCTTGAAAGTACATTAACAACTCTCTCCACTCTAGATACTCAGGATGACTCGATTCCTGCCGTTATGAAGGTACATGAGGACCTCTTTGTTAAGCTGAAAGTTTTTTTTATTAAAAACAAGAGATCTACTAGGCATGTAATTCAAAAATCAACTAAATGCTATGACGGGACATGCAGAACTGCTTTTAGGCACCTCTCTCAAGCAATTAGGTTGGGAGTACCACAGGAGGTCAAAAATGCAAGGTTAGAATATAAAAAAGTACAACACAGGGCAAGGAAGAATTATGATGAAAATAGATGGAAGGATCTGCTACATGCAAGTCCTGGCGGCAATTTTGGCAAACTGTCAAAAGGGGTAGCGGAGGCATAAGGCCAGTACCAGTTAATAATGTGCCACCAGAACAATGGGTTTTGCACTATGAGGCCCAATTTGCTTCCACAATAGGCACCCCCATACACTACCCTGAAATAACCTCTGATATTGGCGGATTTTGTGGCCCCGCCCTTACAACAGATCTGGAATACATCCATTACATCGGGGGTCTTCCCAGACAAATGGAAACATGCTACCCTCCTCCCTTTAAAGAAAAAACCTAATGGAGATCCTATGGATCTCACCAACCTACGCCCTATCTCCCTTCTGGCTGCCCCGGGCAAGATGCTGGAGAAAGTTGTCCAGCGGCAACTCAGTAAATACATAGAGGACAACAAGATTCTGCACGAGACCCAGTCTGGTTTTAGACCAGGTTTTAGCACCGAGACAGCTCTGATCGAGGTGGCAGAATCAATAAGATGGTCGTTAGATTCGGGAGACTCAGCTTTGCTGGTGCTCCTGGATCTTTCGGCGGCTTTTGACACCGTTGATCACGCAAGGTTGTTGATGAGACTGTCGGAAGTGGGCATACAGGATCAAGCGCTGGCCTTGCTACACTCCTACCTGTCCCAGCGAACCCAGAAGGTCGCTTTGGGGACTGTTTCTTCTACACCTAAGCAGTTAGGTTGCGGCGTACCTCAGGGCTCGGCGCTTAGCCCACTTCTATTTAATATCTATATGGCGCCTCTCTTCACTCTGATCGCCAATTGGGAGGTCAAGGTAGTATCTTATGCTGATGATACTCAGCTCGTGTATCCATATGCAGAGGGGTCTGAGGCTGCCTTGTCAAATTTTAAAGGCTGCCTCCAGGATGTGGCGCGCTGGATGAACACTAATAAATTGATGCTTAATGTGGACAAAACAGAAATGCTGCATTTTGGCAAAGGCGCCCCGCCCCCCTCTGAGCTGTGGTGGCCGGCAGCAATGGGCTCCCCCCCTTCTCCCAGCACTTCTGCAAAAAATCTGGGAGTGCGCTGGGACAACAATCTATCCTTTGTTTCCCATACCCAACAGCTGATGGGCTGTTGCTTGGGTAAACTCAGGAATCTTCGCAAAATCCTGCAACTTTTGCCGACACATTGCAGGAAAATGGTAATCCATGCGACAGTCACATCTAGATTGGATTACGCGAATGGCCTGTTTTTGGGACTGCCCAAATACTTAATTCAACGCTTGCAAGTGGTCCAGAATGCGGCTGCGAGACTGTTAATGCATATTCCATTTAAGCATTCTGTCTCTCCGCATCTTCGATCACTTCACTGGCTACCTGTGGCACACAGGATTAAATTCAAGGCTCTCACGCTAGCTTTTAGATCCTTGTTTGGCTCATGCCCCACTTACCTGAGGGCCCGACTACCAAGATATACGCAGGCCCGTTCTCTTCGCTCCAACCTCCGGACCCAGCTTGTAGTCCCGCGAATAAGAAGGGCCCGGCTGGGTGGCAGAACGTTTTCTGCCAATGTAGCAAGTCTTTGGAACTCACTCCCTCCGGAGCTCCAGCAGGCCCCCTCTGAATCGTGCTTTAAATCAATGCTGAAAACCTGGCTCTTCTCCCAACCTCGTTAATCTACTGTTCTGCACTGCGGTAGCTGCTTTTTCTGCTTGCGTCCAGCGCCGGGACACCTCCTGGAGAGGTAACTGTTCGCGCTTTATAAAATTCTGTATTATTATTATTATTATTATTGTGGGAGATTGAAAGAGTTTTGAATGGTGTCCCTGCACAATAGGAAGAATTGGCTTAAATACATCCAGATCATATCCAATGCCCTGGCTAGAGGTGCCCCCATACCAGAATTCTTGCGTGGGGCAGAAATAATCCCAATACACAACAAAGGGGATCGCGCCAGTCCAAGTAATTACAGGCCAATAAGCCTAATTTACACATTACAAAAGATTGTGGCCAGACTCATGTTGAGTAGAGTAAACACATGGATAGATGATCAGGAAATTCTATCCACCTATCAAGCGGGTTTTCGCCCCCATGTCAGTACTATCGATCAAGACTTTAGATTCATGATGATTTATTGGAGCACTGTGATTTTAGCCGGGGGGACTCTTTATGCTGCATTTATAGACCTAAAATCAGCATTCGACCTGGTGCCCAGATACAAGTTATGGGACACATTAAAGGAAGCAGGGATGCCCCCCGAGCTCCTACTTTTTATCGTTAAACTGCATGAGTCTAACTATGCCCAGGTACGTGGGGACAACAGGGCGAATTAACGGATCGCTTCCCAGTAAATAAGGGGGTACGGCAAGGGTGCGTTTTGGCCCCTACACTTTTCTCCCTGTTTATAAACAAGGTTATCTCATATATACTGCCCACCCAACTGATGCCCCTACTCTTGCCGGCTCGAGGATTCCATTGTTAATGTTTGCATATGATACTTTAATTCTCTCTAAAACTCAACCCGGTCTGTAACGTGCCCTCGAAAGATATACCGTTTTTTGCAACGACCATGAGCTAGTAGTTAACGTCGACAAGACCAAGTTCATGGTGTTGCATAAACACAAAATAATAAAAGGCAGAGTAATGATGAACAATGCGTCCCTGGAGCAAACGGACACATTCTCATATTTGGGTGTAACAATGGGTAAGAGGATGAACTGAAAATCCCAGATAGATTTGTTAGTCCTCAGGCACAACCAACTAGCAGGTACCCTACTAAAAGAACACAGACTTTCCCATACTAAACCGATAGGGCCAGCTCTAACAATTTATAAAGGGAAAATTAGGGCATCGATAATATATGGTGCAGAACTTTGGGGTTTCGAAAATCTAGCTCCCCTAGTCCTTGCCCAAAATAAGTTCCTGAGATCACTAACTGGTCTCCCTCAATCGACTCCTCTCAAACTCTTACTATTAGATTTGGGATGTACTTCATTTGAGGAGGCAGTGGGTTTTAGACTCCTGGCTTATTGGAGATGATTATGGACAACACCGGAGCTAGCACCATATGCTAATGCAGTAAAGCATATTAGAGAAGCAGACACGTCTTCAAAAATTAATTGGCTACAAAAGATCGAGGGCACTTTACTTGATATGGGGCTCAGCAATTTGTGGGAAGACCCAGTAGGGAATTTGTTTCCAAGTAAATATTATTACAAAGCACTTTATAGGGACATGGTCAGTTATAAGTCCATGTCATTGGTGAGTAGTACCTCCTTGACAGGTATCTTTTTAGAACACAAGTATGTATTCAGGCCTGAAGCATACTGGGATTTCATCGCGAGACCATGCGATAGGAAATTATATCACCAATTCAGATTGGGTACCCTCCCCATAAAATCATTTACGTCAAAGTGGCATAATGTTTTAGACACTAAATGCCCTATGTGCCTAACTATGGAAGAATCTATAGCTCATGTTTTGTTTGTGTGCCCAGCATATAAGGGTCCTCGACATAAATGGCCCAAGCCGATCTGTTTAAACCTTGGCACAAGATCTTGCCAAACAGCATTGCGTATTTTGAAAACAGATACACGGGAAGACGTAGCTATAACTATGGCGAAGTTTCTGAGCTGGACATGGGCCCTTAGAAGAACCAGTTTGGAGGCTACCGCAGTTACTACTCTGCATTAATTAACCTGCATATATATTTAGTGAGGTGTATCCTCTGTGTATTGTACTCCCATGAATAATCTGTTTTTTATATATGGTGATTTAAATTTTTCTTTTAACCCTAAGGATATCAATCCTAGCCACTATTTTTATTACCATCAAATGTTATTAAATTCTTTTATATAGAACCATACAATTTTAACGAAAAATTCATTTTTAATGATATTTTAAGGAACTCTAAATTGCAATGACTATTTCCTAAGATATGTTATGGTATTTTATGATATTGCATGTATTATATTTGTGTCTTTTATGATTGAAAAAATCGAATAAAGACTAATTTGATTTGATTTGACTATGGTAACATTCTATATCTTGGTGCATCAAAAAAAGGTCTGACCAAGCTTCAATCGATACAAAACGCGGCAGCTCGCCTAGTTCTGAACCTCCCAAAAAGAGCAACAGCTGCGAGGGCTTTGGCAACCTTGCACTGTCTGCCTGTGGAGAAGAGAATCACGTTTAAGGCCATGTGCTACTGCCACAGAATCCTACATAAAAAAGGCCAGCGCTACCTCAAATATCTGATAACTTCCTACACGCCAGCAAGGAACATAAGATCTAAAGACAGGGCATTGGTTACTGTGCAGAGAATACAGAAAGCGAGGACAGATGCGTGCTCCTTTCGATACCTCACAGCAAAGACCTGGAAAGCACTGTCTGCGGATCTAAGAGCTGAACCCCGCAAAAGTACCTTTCGCAAAAGCCTAAAGACATGGCTGTTTCCATCATCAAATTAGTATCATGATCCGCAAGTGCTACTATTTCATGCCTCTGGATACCTTCCAATAGGTTTTGCTACCTCACTGAGAGTCTGTTTTAGTGCGGGGACACACCGTAGGTATAACCAGGCGCTTTCCAAATGGTTAAATAAGTAAATAAATAGGCACCAAGGACTGCATTTATGTAGTATTTGCTTGCAGGAAGCCCCCAATTTGCCCCTATGCATGGCAGAAAGCCAACTAGACACCAGGGAACTCAAAATGGCAGCAAGACAAACAAAAAGAAAGGGAGCCTACTCTGGCATCGAGCCATACTTCCCCCCAGGTGGGGCAATAGTATATTTCTGCCACTGTACGAGTAGATAGGAAGTTTGTCCCAATTAGGGAGTTTGCCTCAAATCTGCCCCCTGTGGGGTAGAGAGCCCACTAGACACCATACAGTTCACATTTGGAGCAAAAGAAAAGGATGCATGCATTACACTTGGACGTTAGGCCAATCTCCCACCCAAAAGGGACAAACCAGTCAGGAGGTTTGCCATCAATTTTCCCCAATGGGGGGCAGAAAGCCCACTAGACAGTGGGGAACTCAATGACGCCAAAACAAACATAAGGAGGGAATGGTCTACCCTGGGATTGAGCCATACCCCAGCACCTGAAGGCATAATAGTGTCTTTCTGCCCCCCAGTAGGCAGATAGGAAGTTTGTCCCAATTGAGGAGGTTGCCCCAAATCTGTCCCGGGTGTAGAAATCCCACTAAACACCAGGCATTTTGCATTTGGGGCAATGGAAAGGGGAGCGTGTGTTGCATTATGTCTGTGATTGGTAGGTTTCCATGGGTGGCGACCCAGTACGGCCCCAAATACAGCAGCTACCCCTATCACTGATCACTTCAGATAGAGCTTTAGGGCCTTTTGTGTGCTGGTGTCTTGTCTCACACACACAAGTCAGATACCATTGTTATCGGGAGACATGTGGGAAATCTGGGTGCTATGAAATTTGTAGGATCGCCACAGATTCCAGAACGTTCCTGCATGGAAATGTGAGGAAAATGTGTGTTTTTAGTCGAAGTTTATGGTCTGCAAAGGCTTCTGGGTAAGAAAACCTGGTGAGAGTCACACAAGTCACCCACCCTGGATTCTGCTAGGTGTCTAGTTTTAAACAATATACAAGATTGCTAGGTTTACCTAGGTACCGGCTGAGCTAGGGCTCAAAATCCACAGCTACCCACTTTGCAAAAAGAGGGTCAGTTTTGAGTGGAAAAATGTGATATGTCCATGTTGCATTTTGAGGCTCTTCCTGTCGTGGGTAATAGGTCTACTCACACAAGTGAAGTAACATTTTTATTGGGAGACTTGGAGCAATGTTGGGTAGAATAAAGTTTGTTTCTTCCTGCTGATTCCAGAACTTCCCATCCCAGAAATGTGAGTAAAATGTGTTTCCGTAATCAAAGTTTGAGATTTGCAAGGGATTATGTGTAGAAATACCTCATGAGAGCCAGACAAGTGACCACCCTTGGATTCTACCAGTGTCCAGTTCGAAAAAAATTGCAGATTTGCTAGGCTTTCTGTTAGACCGGTCAGACATAGGGTGGTCTCCCCCCAAACCTTTTGCAGTACTCCTCCATTGTTGCTGTTCTCATTATTGCTAGCCTTGGAACTCTGCAGTTTACCACTTATAACCAGTACTAAAGTGGGTGTTGTGCTCTCTACTTTAAACATGGTAAAATTGGCTTGCACCCAAAAAAAGTGGTACTACATGTATACAGGATCTGTAAATGTAATGCTAATAGTGGGCCTGAAGGACTTATTGTGTTACCCACTTAAGTAGCCCTTTAAATATGTCTCAGGCATATGTGTGCAGTTTACACTGCCATTTCGACCTGGCAAAAAAAGCCTTTTGTCTCCCTTGGATCCTAAGTGTGGTATTATAAAAAAAATCCTTTTGCCAGACCTAAACCTTCCTTTTTAATACGTATAAGTCACCTATAGGCTAGGCCATAAACAGATAAGACAAGAGCACGGGGTGCAGTGTATTAAAAACGTTGGACATGTACTTCTAACTTTTACATATCCTGAAAATGAAAAACGTGTACATTTGTTTTTCACTACTGCAAGGACTGCTTCTTCCAAAGGATGACTTTGGGTTACCTTACTACATTTAATATGTAATAATTTTCAATTGAGAGCAGATGGGAACATCTAGTTTGGTGTCTAGAGAATTGTAACTTAAAGCCCTCCTTAATGGCAGCTCTGGGTTTTAAGCCATAATTCTGAAAATGCCACTTTTAGAAAGTTGGCATTTTCTTGTCTCAACCATTTGGTGCCTGCAGCCTGTATCCTGATTTCCATGACTAGGTGTAGCTGGCAGTTGGTCTTTGTGTTTTTTCTCTCAGACAGTGAGACAGAGGGGTAGGACGGGCCATCTCTGACTTGATGAGGGGGATGAGGGGGAAGAGCTGTCACCTACCACACTTGCACATCAAAATACTGCCCACCAAACTCACAAAGGTTCTTGACACTAGTCTTTTGTGACACCAGACAAGCTGGGGCCAGGGCAGGGAGATAGGAAATTGCAAACACTTCTGCGAGTGGAAACCACCAGAACCTTCTCCTACTTCAAAGTGGGCACCAGGTATGAATATGGACTCTAAGCTCTAACTCTTCAGTACACCTCTGGACCTGTAAAAGACTCAGCACGACTGTTGTGCTGCTCTGCAAGAAAGACTGATACTCTGCTGCCCTATTGCTTGAGTGAAAGGTCTGGACCTGAATCTTGAACTCAGGACCACCAGATTGACTTCAAGGGCTGGTTGGCTTCCCTCCTGAAGTCAGAGCCTCAGGGACAGAAAAGGCTCCCACCTTCTTGAACCCAGCACTTGGATTCAGTCTGCTGTGAGGCTTGCCTCCAAGTGGTGCCGCCCCAATCCTGAATACTTGGAAGTGGGCCCGAAGGTGGTCTGCCAGCCCAGCTGTGGTCATGCACAAACCGATGCATCACAATGCATGTACTCAAGGCTGCTTCGGGACCGCTCAGCGAGACGCAGCCACAACCTCACATCGCAGCTTCTTTGGAACCGCCGCTGCACAACGCAACCTCGACGCAGGCCTTTGCTTCGCAAGCCTCTCATCAGCAGCATCCTGGATGAAGATGCAGGACTATGCATTTTCCCCTTGCAGCTCCTCGGAATCACTTCTGTGCGATGCATCTTAGACGAAGGATCTTGCAACGCTTCACAACCAGGATTTAAGTGTACTGTTCAGGGGGCCCCACATGATCCCTGTATCAAGCCAACGCTCCATCGCAGTTAGCTTGAACTTGTGATTTTGACCTGGTGTAGCATGACCAGAGAACCACAGTTGGTTCTTTGGGTTTATAGGCACTATTTTGACTTACATCTTTAAAATTGCATTTCTCAATTATTGGATTTTTGCTGTTTTTATCTCAATAATTTATGAAAGTTTACTCTATTTCTCTAAATTGTTGTGGCATTTTTCCTGTGTTATGTTTTCTCTTTATTACTGTTCGAAGTGCTGCATAAATACTTTTCCTCTAAATTAAGCCAGACTGCCTTTGAGGCACTCTACCAGAGGGTTAAACACAGGTTAATATGGGGTTTGCATATGAATTCACCCTGCCAGAAATGGTGTTTGCTGCTTGAATAGGGCAGGAGTTAACCCCCCTCACCAGTAACCCCATTTTCAAAATGTCCTTAGGTGCCAGCTGAGCTAGGGCCTAAAATCCACAGTTACCTACTTTGCAAAAAAAAGGGACAGTTTTGAGTGGAAAAATGTGATGTGTCCATGTTGCAATTTGGGACCTTTCCAGTCATGGGCACTAGGCCTACCCACATAAGTGAGGTACCATTATTATTGGGAGACTTGGGAGAATGCTGGTTGAAAGGAAATGTGTAGCTTTCAACAGATCCCAGAACTTTCCATCACAGAAATAGGAGGAAAATGTGTTTTAATAGTCAAAGTTTGAGGTTTGCAAGGGAATCTGGGTGAAAAAAAAACCTGGTAAAAGCCATGCAAGTCACCCCACCCAGGATTCCTCCAGATATCTAGTTGTTTAAAAATGTGCAGCTTATTTAGATTTCACTTGTTGCCGGCTGAGATAGGGCCCAAAATCAGGTTTGAGTGGAAATGTTTTATTTTTTCATGTTGCGTTTTGGGCCATTTCTTGTCACAAGCACTCAGTTTATCCACACAAGTGAAGTACTATGTTTATCGGGAGACATGAGGGAATGCTGGGTTGAAGGAAGTTTGTGGCTTTCCACAGATTCCAGAACTTTACATCACAGAAGTGTGAGGAAATTGTGTTTTTTAGTCAAAGTTTGAGGTTTGCAAGGGATTCTGTGTAACAAAAAAGGCTAGAAGGAGTCACCCTAACTGGGATTTCCCTACATGCCTAGTTTACATTTTTTTTTACAGGTTGCTAAGTTTCCCTAGGCGCTGCCTGAGCTAGGGCCTATAATCAACAGCTACCCATACTGGTAAAAAAGGGTTTGTTATCAGTGGAAAAATGTGATGTGTCCATGATGTGTTTTGGCTAATTTCTTGTCGCATGCAGAAGGCCTACCCACACAAGTGGGGTACCATTTTTAATGTAAGACATGTGGGAACATATAATAGTAGAACATTTGTTATTAAAAATTGGGTTTTGCTGCATTTGTGCCTTCCAAAAGTAAGTCAGTGTGTAAGAATGAAGACATTTAGAAAAATGCCATCTGAATCACATGCTAGTAAGGGTGCCCACAAATTCAGATATGTACAAATAACCCCTGCTCCTAAACTGCATATCTAGTGCCCATATCAGAAATACATAGGTTTCCTTGATACCTATTTTTCACACTACATATTTCACCATATGAATTGGTCTATACTCAGTACACAATGAAAACCCATTGTATGGTGCAGCTCAGTTGTTGGCTGTGGGTACCTTGGGTTCTGGGAGAACCTACAAACCCTATTTATCCCTTCAACTAAAAGGGTCTACTCGACGTAATGGTATACTGCTTTTAAATCAGCAATCATGACAAAAAACTACAGATGAAAACATTATCACAAATAGCCATTTCTTCCTACTCATTTCAATATTTCAATAGTTAGTTTCTTAGGCAACATATTGAGGGATCTACGCACATGAACCTTTGCTGAATATTGAATGTTGTCTACTTTGCAAACATGTATAGCTTTTCTGAATCGTCCATGGGTTTTACACTGTTTTCCAACACAAACTGGATGTAGGTTGTAAGAACAAAAAGTAGGTAAAATGGGCCACCTCTTTGAAAATGTCAAAACTGTGGCAAGAAATTAGCTTTTTTGATTCAGCTCTGCATGTTCCTGAAAGCTGGAAGAACTGTGACTTTTGCACAGCAAACCCTTGCTAATGCCATTTTTAGAACAAAAAACAGACACATTTTTGTGTAGCACTTTTTCCTATTCCCCCCCCTTTTGTGAATGGGTTACAACTTCTTTTGAGAAATCGGTGTTGGAGACTACAGTTGTGGCAACAAACCATTCTCATTTGTAATTAGGAGGGGGGCCCCTTTCATACCCCTTCCTAATTCCAATTCAAAATGAGACTGTAAACCGTTTTGATATTTGGAAAAGGCGGGAGGCAAGATGGCGGCTGAGTAGGACCACTGTCACTCACCTCCGCTCCTCGACGAGAGATTCTTCCGAGAGGAGTCAGCTATGCGAGTGGAGGTTGACCGCTGGAACCGATGGACTGGATGGCATGACGGAGGGTGGAGACAGGGTGGTGGGAATCTCTTGCCCGACTGCTGCTGACTGAAGTTGCGGCTGTGGATTCAGTGACGGCTGCTGGTCAGAGTCTCCTAGCAATGAGGACGCTGGAGATTCCAAAGCTCATTCCAGAGAAGCCATGGTAGCGCGAGGAGGTCGGAGCAAGATGCGCTCGAGTGCACAGCCAGCACGACAGGAAACTTACTCGAAAACAGACATGGACCCAAAGAAAAGCGAACCACGTCCCGGTAAGGGGAGCAAATCAGACAAGGATAAAAGTGAACCTAATAAAAATACTGTCCAGAGGGTGCGACAGCAGGAGAGCCGGGGAAAAAGCAGGTGGCTATCACAAGTCTGTTTTCACCTATGGGCATAAGCGGGAATGAGAAAGAGAGGAAAGATGACTGATTCGCCTAACACCCATACTGGAGCGGAAACAGCCGATAGAATGGATACTCAGACACAAGATATGACACCAGAATTACGGGAGGAACGAGTTTCATGGAGGTCAAACTGCGAAAATACTTTGCTGGGAACACTGGAGATACCCATCAGCGCCCTCCAAAAAAATGATAATGCTAAGCAATACATCCTGGATAAGGGTAGCCTCACCAGGAAAGATATAGGTGAGCCAGTAATAACTATAAAAGAGAAAAGTAACTCTGAGGTGATAACTGAGGTCATTACGGCAACCCGTTTCCATAGAAGGGAGTATACAGAAAAAAAGTCAGGAGGCAGGATACTTATCCCCAGACTCCATGGAAAATGTATACCTGTTGAATGAGGAGTCTGGTGAATCAGACAAAGTGGGGTCAAGCAGTAGCAGTAATGTAGATGATTGCGTGGATTCCTCCACGAGCAATTATAGCCAGCAAGGGGCGAGAAGGCTACCCAGGAAAATGAAGAGGGTATCAGATGGGAAAAAGAGCAATCACAAGAGACATGTGGAAGAGGAAGAAGGAGTGCTTGGATGGGATTACTCAGCCACACAGCTGCTACCCCCTAATGGAACACACAAGAAGGAGAGGATGTCTAGGAGACAACCAGGGGATACAGCCAGACAGAAAAGCTGTGAGCAGGCTGTAGAGCCGTCCCTTTCCCTGATTCTACAATCACTAAGATCATTTCAAGATGAGGGCAAAATGGAAAAATCGACAAGCACGACTGGCCTAAAAAATACTGCAAGGTTCAATTCACAAAATTGGGAAAACTTGTACTGAAATAGCGGAGAGGTTAAGCACGGTGGAAAATTGGACAGAAGTTCTAGAAACCACGGTGGATGTACTGAAAACACAGGCTGCTTCACAAGAAAGTTCACTGAAGGATGTGATGTGGAAGCTAGAAGAGGCAGAAAATCGCAAACGGCGTAACTACTTGAGGCTGCTTGGGATACCTGAGAACAGTGAAGGTAGTGACATTAGGAAAATCACTATAAATATGTTGAAAAGCTCATTGCCAGAATTAGCACACTGGGATTGGGATGAAGAAATCCAACGTGTTCACAGATTCCCTTTAACAATGCCCAGGCATTCCCCGAATGATCAGTCATATCCAAGGGTAATTTTAATCTATTTTGGAAACTTTCTCCTTCGACAGGCTGTTTATGACTTGGCAAGACCCAACAAGAAAAGGAAGTGGGAGAACTTTTCCTTTTTTGCTAAAGCAGACTTTGCACACGCCACAGTGGAGAGAAGATGGAAGCTCAGGCAACTGATCGCACCATTCCAAAAAACAAGAGCAACAGTATTTTTACAGAACCCGGCTAAGCTAAAAGTTATCTCTCAAGGTCGAAACTATCATTTCACTTCTGAAATACAAGCTCAGAAAGTACTGGAGGAAATTATAGTGGGGAAAGCCAGGACTGTCGAGAGCAAATAATAGGTATTAATGGTGAAGTCAATGGGGTAGCGACAAGATGGATTAATCTGTTCTTTGCATATGGTCTGTTCTCTCCCTCCTTTTTTGTGTGTTTTTCTTTCTTTCTTTGGGCTAGGAGATGCTCTGTAACACAACGGGTTCTCACTTGAATATGACGATTATGATAGCTAGGAATTTGTTTGCACACGAGGGGAGGAGAGGGAAGTGGAGAGTGGGTGAGGATGGGTCAGATACTATCACAAAGGCTCAGGATTGAGCCTGACTGCCTAAATAATGGTGGGGGTGGAGGGAGGGAGGCCGGGAGGGGGGGGCAGGGGAAAGTCTCAGACAGATGGTAGATACTAAAGGTGCAAATAATGGGGATCAATCAGGTTATAAGAAAGATAGACAATGGCAGGAGATGTATAACTGGAAGTGGGTCCGCGATAGAAATATTTATGCACAGCTAAGAATCATCAAGACTCAATATGGCTAGATTGAAAATCCTTACCGTCAATATATGTGCCTTAATGACACTAAGAAAAGACAAAGAGTGTCTGTGGGATTACAAATGAAATGGGCTAACATTATCTGTATCCAAGAGACACACATCGAAGGGTTACAGCGGTATTTACTTAATACATTAGGGTATAGGCTGATTACTGCAACAACACAAGGAGTAAGGACTCGGGCGTGGCCATTATGGCGAAAGGGAGTGGGATGCAGTTTATTCGATCTTCATCCGATAAATATGGGCGGTGGGCAATTACAGAATGTCAGTATAACAATGATAAAAAATAACATTATGTACAATATATGGAAATGTTAGTGATGACCCAAATGTGCTGGATTATATTTCTAATGAGCTTGCTCACTGGCCTCTCCCATTGATAGTTTGTGGCGACTAGAATTTGAACCTTCCCTGCGACTGGTCACTGGAACCAGGATATAAATATCGGGGGGGGGGGGAAACCGAAAGTGTTCCAGGCTCTTTAAAAATTTATGTCGGACTCATGGATTAATAGATTGTTAGCAAGCATGGCACCCGGGTGATCCAGGAGTTACCTACTACTCTAATCCACACTCTATGCATGTGTGACTGAATTATATGTTTGTCTCAAACACCCTGAGCTCTAATTGCTTCACACAAAAATTGCCAAGGGTCTTATCCGACCACAACCCTCTTGTTTTAAATATAGACTGTGGAGCAATGAATGCCAAAATGACAACTTGGACGTTTGAAAGAGCTTTGTTGCTAAACGAGGAATATGGTCAGTATATGAGGAAATGGATACCAGGGTTTCTGGAGGATAATATAGGTAGTGCTGCAATTAATGTGGTCTGGGATGCCCTGAAGGCTGGGATCAGAGGGGAGATACTGCGATTTTCATTAAATCTTAATAAGGAGGCTAAACAAAAAGTGGTGGCACTGCAGAGAAACCTGGGTGTAGCCGAGGAAGGACTAATAAGAGCAGTTCAGGAGGGGCGGGAAACTGAAAGCGAATTAAGACGGGTAGCAATCGCTAAAAAGTCTATCATCGATATTCTAACGGAAAAAGCCATAGTTAAGGCAACAATGTATGGAGAAAGCTTTTATGAACTAGGCGAACAGGAAGGCCATCAATTGGCAGTACTTACTCGACAACAAAGCACAGTCAATATAATAAGGAAAATCAAAGACCCAGAGTATGGGCAAACGACCGATTCGAATACAAGCTGCATTTCAATGGTATTATCAAAAGCTATATGATAATACGGGAATACAACAAGAAAAGATCGAGGAATATCTAGATCAAAATTCACCACTAAGACTAGAGATAGAGGATCAAGACTGCTGGAGTGTATACCACAATGGGAGGAAATTCTCCTCTCAATTAGTAGTCTAGCTAAAGGAAAGGCGGCCCGTATGGCTGGGATACCAACAGAATTTTATGTTAAATTCTCTACGCAGTTAAAAAGAATAATGTACGATTTATTTGCACATGTCTTCAGAGGGAGGTGACCACCGGGATCATGGTCTTTAGCCAAAATTGTGTTTTTTCTAAAAAAAAAAAAACAAAGACCCTACAGAACTTGGGTTATATCGCCCTATCACTTTGATTAATGGTGATTCAAAAATCCATTCTAAATTATTAGCTAGCCGATTGGCACCGGTAATACATAAAATTGTATCTGATCGTCAGAATGGGTTCATCCCAGGAAGATCCACCACCGACCATGTTCAAAGGGTGATCACATTGTTTGACATTACGGGTGTTGCAGGAGACCCTATGGCACTTATATTACTGGACACCGAAAAGGCCTTTGATAGGGTCTCCTGGAAATATCTAAGGCTAGCAATGTTAAGAAGTGGCATTGAGGAACACTTCATCAAAGCATTTCAAATGCTATATATTGAACCATCAGCTGTAGTAATGGTAAATGGGTTGGTGTCAGAGAAGATAGCTATTACCAGAGGGACAAGACAGGGGTGCCCATGTTCTCCTCTTCTATTTGCGGTATTTATTGACCCTTTCATCCGTAGACTTGAGAAAAACATATTAATACCACCAACATGTTCATGAGATTGGTCTATAAAAACTTTGGCGTATGCGGATATCGCCCTAGTCACCAGTGAGCCTGTTAACGCGATAAACGCAATAGAAGAGGAGGCTAAAATCTTTGGAGGGGTATCAGGATATAAACTGAATCAAGATAAAACGTAGATAATTCTAAATTCTAAAATCAATATGAGAGACAACCGAGTAGTGGATAAAGCTACGTATCTGGGTGTTAGTATCACAGCAAAGTTGGATAGCTTAGTTAATAACAACCTCGAACCATTAATACAACACACGAAAAAAGATTTCATCAGGTTAAATAGTCTGCATCTATCCATTGGGGGCAGGTGTAATGTGATTACAATGTTTTTTTTACCTAGATTTTTATATTTTTTCAGAACAATATGTTTGTAATTTACACCTCAATTGTTTAAATCTATAGAAAGAATGTTTTCCCGGTTTATGGGGCTATAAGAGACCACGTAGAGCATTAAGATTTATTGCTTTACCTAAAGACAGGTGGATTGGCACTTCCTAATCTGAAACTTTATTATTGGGCTACTACATTAAGGTAATGTATTGAATTATTATCGATCAGGACGGACAACAGAATAAATATTAGTATCCCAACAACACAAGAACTTATTTTGGGTGACGAAACTAGGGGGTGCCTCTGGCAACATTCCAACGATAGCTCTTTTAAAAAAGGTCCGATTCAAAACCCTTTCTGGTATTTACAAGGTCTGGAATAATGTACGTAAATTGTTGGGAATCAGTGGTTATCCTATTATACACTGTTATTTTAAAATGATAACTTATCAGAGATAGGGATGCTTGTATGGATAGATGGGTACAGGGAGGGATAACTCAGCTAGGCTGTTTCTAGTCTACTATAGGGCTGAAGTATTTTGAGGAGCTCAAAAAGGATTATAAACTAGATCATAGGGATTTCTTTAAATTTCTTCAGGTTAGAGACTTTCTGTGGAGAAAAGTGGGGGGATCCAAACTTCAAATATTTCAACCATGGAAAATATACATAAAAATACAGTAAGAACTATAGGAGAAGTGTATGAATTTATGAATGCTTCCTTTCCAGACGATATGGATAAATGCTTGTCAAAATGGCAGGCTAAATTAGGGGTTTCGGCCGAAAACCTCTACCATTCTTTTGAATTGTCTCAGTCCTGTTTAATGTCTACAAAATTACAAGCCCAATTCTATAAAACCTTTTTTGCATTATATTACACTCCAAATAAGATAGCTAAGTGGGGGTCTGGAAAGGGAACAACATGTCAACGCTGTGCGCCATTTGAAGCCGACATTGGGCACATATTTGCATCATGTGATGTATTATTGGAGCTGGTTAATGACATATCAGGATTTCTGTCAGAAACTTTAAATGCAAGAATAGAAATTTCAGTGGACAAAATAATTCTAGGTATAGCTAATGTAAATCGACCTAAAAATATGCAAGGATTGATTTTCGTGGCAATGGCTGTGTTAAGGATGTGTATAGCTTCAGCGTGGCTGGATCCGAACCCGCTGGCGTTCCAACAATGGAGAGCCCGATTGTTGGTGACCTGTAGCCTGAAAGCTGCTATATATAAAAGAAAGGGGCATAATAAACGCAATAGAGGGTTAGAAATATGGGATCCTTTAATACAGTGGATGCAAAATCATAATGGGACTGGATAAATGCCTGCATTTGTATCATATATGAGGTGTTATTCAAACAGGAGTTAACCATGATTTGAAAGTATAGATTGTGATGAACAATGTTGCACCAGCTGAATTAAGATTTGTTTTTGGGTTACTTATGAAATGTGAATTTAAACTATGACGGTGGGTAATGTCTGAGAAGGGTGGAGGGATGAAGATGGGGTGGGTGGGTGTTCGTATGTAAAAAAATAATAAAGAATATTTAAAAAAAAAAAAGAGATTTGGAAAAGGCTTTCTGAATCATAAAAGAGACTGAGCAGATAACAAAAAGTAATTTTGAGGTCAAACCCCTGTGATTCGTCGAGTCATAGGGTTTATGGGTGCAAAAGGGCTTTGTACATTGGAATTCTAGCTCTGTTCACATGCCTGTTTCCTCCGGGTCCTGTGGCTCTGCCCTTTGTTGGATGCCCTCTTAACATTTTGGCGACTCCAAGGATCTTTTTTGTATCATCCAAAACTCCCAGCAAGTCCTCTGGTCTGTGGCCAAGAGCAGAGCCCCGTATTCATCTCTTTCCTGTATCATTAGTTCCACTCCAGCACCTCCTTATTTTCTTTTTCCTTACACTTTAGATCGGCCATTCACAGGTGTGTGTGTGTGTGTGTGTGTGTGTGTGTGTCTATATATGCTGTTTAAGAATGGCCATGTCAAACACAGACTGAGGCATTAATCAAAACATCATGCGGAATATTTATTTTCTTTGACATAATCAATCATCAATTTCATGTCGAAGTACTCTTGCTAATATGTTTAGATATGCATATGTGCACAAACCGCAATTTTTTGCACAGATGGTGTGTTTAAATTTAATAGCCATCCAACCATAGCTAAAAGGCCGCAATTTATGAATCTGAATTTAGAGTTTATTAAATATATGTAGCTCAATGCTGTACACAGAATATTTACCATCAAATATCACTCCAATGTGGGAGCATATTGAAAGAAAGAGATAGGTAATCTGGTTTTAACAGCATTTCTTCTATGTCTATAATCATGTGATACAGTGGGGTGGACACCAAGCATTTAAAATTGTAATGGCGGAATTTTGTTTCTATGTGTGAACAAGGGCACAGGGTGCTCGAAACGCGTCACAGGGGGAGTCAATAAAAGATCTTACCTGCCATATATCCGGGTCTGTCTCTCTCTGTTCGCCAGCAAGGAGCGTGGAGGTTCGAAGAGTGTGTTGGGAGGAAGCAAAATACGGAAGCTGGTTGTTTCCGGTGACAGACCCCCTCCCCGCAAGCAGGCAGCCGTCCGCAACCACCAAAATGACCAAATTCCGGAGAGGAGTATTTGGCGGCAGCCCTTTACACAGCTGGGTATTTGGACACCAATTGGAATATCGGGGGCGACTGGGTCGGAGGACCCGTTTAAAGCGTGATCCAGCGGTGAGTTATACAGCACGGTGTGTAGGTGGGGAGGTGATATCTCTAGGCAGGGTACGGGACCGGAGAACGCCGGTTTCCTTTTTGGCTAATTAACTCGCTCTGAAGCAATGTCTGCCGACACAGTGAGCGAACGAGAGGCGGCGGCAGATGAGTTGTTTAATAACCTGCCAAAAGTGATTTCGAGCACAGAAGGCTTGCAAAGTGGAAATAGCAGCAATGATCAGGACATAAAACAACTACTAAAGACTTTGGGAAAAAAATCTAAAAACGAAATTACCAAATGGTGGGAACATGAATCCCTCACCAAATACGAGGAAGAGGGGAGAGTCCCTCGGGGGCTCAGGATTCTTCTAGCCCAGAGTTTTGAAGAGCCAACCCCGGTATGCTTAAGGAATGGGGGAAAGTAATTTGGCGGCCTCCATGAATCTGGTGAGGATTTTAATCAAGTATGCGGCAATTGATCGCCAGACACTGATGGAGGGAATAGACAAAATTAATGAGGAGCTTAATAACTCAGAACACAAGGAATTCATAACAAAAACCCGCAATGAAATGGTTGAAAGACTACGTAAATATGAAGAAAGAATAAAAGTACGCAAAGCACATAAATTTGCTCGTAACCAAGCAGACTACGAGCATGGGGCAAATATATAGTTTCTCGTGAAAGTTTGAACATGCGAAGAAATTAAAATACGAGGACAAAAGAACAAGCAAAGCCACTAGTGGGATACAACAACAAACCAATGTAGTGTAAACATCTGATGACACAGAATCACTTACAAGCACATCAGGCTCTGAATGCCACAGCATGGGAGGGCAAAGTGACAAAATTCTACTGAGCTTAGGTGAAGAGATTGATTTTTTAGTGGACGCCCAAGGAATCGGAACAAACAAACAACAGACAAAAGAGAAACTCAAGGAGAAGTGCAAGGCGCAAAAAACAAAAATGCACTACCAAAGAAAAAGCAGCATTGGTACAAAAAGCAACACTAAATGATCAAACTATTATCAATTTATCAGTTATTACACTTTACCAAGCAGAGAAACAACTTTTATCATTAGGGCTCAATTTCTGTCCAGAAAGTACGTTTAATTATTCCAGCACCAGAATTGATATATTTTGCTTCATCAGAAAACTAAAACTAAAGAAGTTTTTCACCATCAAAGCAGGAATTGGCAGTTCCAATACATCATTTGAAACCAACAACTTAGAATCACCATCACTTCAAGCATTAGATGTGTCAGTGTTATTGACTCTACATGAATTGAGCAATACAACAACTGAAATGGAACAACTGAGAGAGATGACAGAGCCTAGTACTCAAGCCAAGTTACAGAATATCAACATCATACAAAAAGGTGCGGGTGAAAGTCCATTCAAACCTAATAGCACCTTTATCCCAATGATGCCTAAAGATGCCATAGACATTTTTCATGAGCGTGTCATAGAAGACCTGAAGCAACTGTGCCACAAAACAAAGAGAAAAGAACACAAAAAACGCTACAATGATATGCAATATGTGAAACTGATGAAAAAACTGGAAGAAAACCAAGAAATAATTACCAACAAGTCAGACAAAGGAGGAAATATTGTGTTGTGTCCTAAAAAAGACAATATAGCGGAAGCCATGAGACAACTAAATAATGAGAACTGTTACACGAGGTCAAGCAAAAGGGAATACAATAAAGCAAAAGAGGGCCTGAAAAAACAACTTCTCCAGTATAAAAGAGAGGGATTGATTTCGTCTATTGAATTTAATTTTTTACATGTTGAATGCCCAGTTATTCCAATCATGTATTTGATTCCAAAAGTGCACAAAAAAGTCTCTCCGGTACCAGGTAGAGCCATTATTTCGGCTATCAACAGTGTCAGTGAACACATTTCACAATATGTAGATTTCTACCTACAAGATTTTGTTAAGAAGTTACAAAGTTACGTCAAGGACACTGGAGATTTTTTAAACAAAATCAATGACATTGTATGGGAAGAGGGTCTAATTTTAATCACATTGGACATTGCGGAGCTTTATACAAGCATAAATCATGAAATCGGCCTCAATGCAGTTAAATATTTTCTGGATAGTTGACAATGTGAATATTATGGGCACAACAAAATGTTATTGGATTTGAACTCGTGGTGTCTATATAATAATTTTTTCTTGTTTGGTAAGGAAACCCTAAAACAAGTCAGAGGCGTGGCTATGGGATCCTGTTTCTCCCCCAGCTATGCTTTTCTGCATGTTGGCTGGTGGGAGGAACAGGTCCTCACAAAGATTGATAATGTACATCATGTGCTATATAGGTTACGATACATTGACAATGTATTTATTATATGGAAGGGAGATGAGGAGAGTGCTAAATAGTTTATTATGTCTATAAATGACAACCCTAGCAACCTCAAGTTTACCCATAACATCAGTAGCACAAAAATTGAGTTTTTAGATGTACAGGTATCAGTGATCAACAACAAACTAGAAACAACTTTATTTTGGAAAGCCACAGACGGAAACAGCATATTGCATGCCAGTAGTGGACACCCTAAACACCTCATAGAGAGTATACCCTACGGAGAGATACTCAGAATAAAACGCATCTGTAGCACACCACAAGAATTTGAAAGATGTGCAAAAGACACAATGAATAGGCTGAAATTGAGAGACTATAGCGACATGGTGCTCACTAAGTCTTTAGCAAGAGCACAAGAAAGGGAGAATGTATTACTTCCTAAGGAGGCAATGAGTGGTGAGACCATTGAGGAGGAACACCCCCGCGCCATCACTACATACAACAAACAGGAAAGAAATATTAAGTCCATTGTCAGAAAAAATTGGCCTATTGTGCTTACAGATGGAGTGTTGGGCACCAGACTCCCAGAGTTACCAACCATCACATGCGGGAAACCAAAGTCCATGAGAAGCCAATTAGTCAAAATGAGCCCAGAATTGAGCACAGCAGCCACTTGGCTTAAACCAAGGCAGGGTTTTTATAAATGTTCTTCTTGCCATTCCTGCAAGTTTGGTATCAACACCACTCATTACACTGTTCCTTTTGCAGATGACAAATTGGCTATCAGGGGCAGCTATGGTTGCAGAACTGAATATGCTGTGTATGTCCTGACATGCACCTGCGGCTTACGTTATGTGGGAAGCACAAAGCTGCAGGTGCATGTCAGGATTTTGCAGCATCTGAGAGCAATTGTAAACAACGACAATTCATATCCTGTTGCTAGACATTTTAAGGCTGTCCATGATAACGATTTGAGTTGCCTTACATATTTTGTGATCAATACCATTGCACCCCTCAGAAGGGGCGACAATAGGGAAAACTTTTACGTCAACTAGAAACACACTTTATTTTAGATCTAGACAGTAAGGCACCAAATGGACTAAACACAACTGAGGATATGCACAATTTTTTATAACAAACAATTTTTAATAAGCTATTTCAATGGCTAAGAAGTTTTTCCTTGATAACTGCATCTGAAAATAAACATCTATCTTTGCCCATGTTGCTATTTCAAAGAAGTCATGAAATATTTTGTAACCCTAGATGACAAAGTGTACAGTGATGTAAGATTTAGATAGACTTTTTTGTCCTAATAAGCATAGATATTGATTATGCACTGTTGTTTTATGTCGAATTATACTGCTTTCAGTCGCCATCACTTTAGACACGATGTGTCTGTTAAATTTTATATTAGGGTTTTAAGTCCACGTTTTTTTTTTAGTATGTGTATTAAGTACAATTTTTTTGATTTTTTAGGCGTACTTAGCACTTTAAATAATATCACATGTTTACATATGACAATATGCTGCAAGACACGGAAGCACTTTCAATCTAGTTTTAAGGAATAAGTTGCATTATAACAAACAATGACTCTGTAGAAGCTGCTATATTTCTTAACTTAAATTCGGTATTTTAATAATATTACATTTTTTATGTTTTATGCATTCATGCAGAAAATATTGTTTAAGAATGGCCATGTCAAACACAGACTGAGGCCTTAATCAAAACATCATACAGAATATTTATTGTCTTTGACATAATTTTATGTTGAAGTACTCTTGCTAATATGTTTGGATATGCATATTTGCACAAACCGCAATTTTTTGCACAGATGGTGTGTTTAAATGTAATAGCCGTCCAACCATAGCTAAAAGGCCGCAATTTATTAATTTGAATTTCGAGTTTATTAAATATATGTAGCTCAATGCTGTACACAGAATATTTGCCATCAAATATCGCTTCAATGTGGAAGCATATTGAAAGAAAGAGATATGTATGCTTGTTTTATTAGCATTTCTTCTATGTCTATAATCATGTGACACAGTGGGGTGGACACCAGGCATTTAAAATTGTAATGGCGGAATTTTGTTTCTATGTGTGAACAAGGGCACAGGGTGCTCGAAACGCGTCACAGAGGGAGTCAATAAAAGATCTTACCTGCCATATATCCGGGTCTGTCTCGCTCTGTTCGTCAGCAAGGAGCGTGGAGGTTCGGAGAGTGTGTTGGGAGGAAAAATGTTTTACAAAATACTCGCGGGAGATTTTTTAAACAAAATGTATTGGTGCAAACACACAAACAAGATGCGTTTCGGTAACTGCCTTCTTCAATATAAGGCGGCAGCCCGAGACAACGCCATTTAAATGCAATTACAAGTTCATTGGCGGTTTCAAGCCGTCGATAGTACAACATTACCGCCTTTATCAGACTGTTTACATATGATTGTTTGATCTTTTTGTAGACTTTGTAGTGCTATTCTTTGTTGTTTTGTTATGTTGCTTTGAATTCTTCGTCCATGTTTGTGGAGTCTCAATTCATTTAGATCTTTAATCACTAGGTCCGTGAACACATCGACTGCATCATTCGGCATTTGGGGGATGAATTTGGATGTAGGTTTGAAAGGGCTCCTCAAACTTTCTTGTGGCACACTTAGATGTCCCGTTATTTCAGACCTTAATGTGTTTTTGCCATTATCGGAGACATCTTCCTCTTGTAGTTCCTCTACGACCGCTAGGGTACGCAGATCGTGACCAGTTAGTAAATCCAAACCTACATCCCCTATCTGTACTGGATTTACTTGATTTCTTGTGTTTTGAAAAATTTGTATAACTTCAATTTTCTCGTGTATTTAAAAAGGTCAATCCTTGTCTGGGCATATTCAAATTCCTTAGACGGACAAAATGTCAGTCCTAATTGTAAAACTGTGTCTTCCACTTCCGTCAAGATTCTAGGAGTCAGATTGACGATGGTTAGATTGTCACTGATTAGCATTTGGCTACCCGTTTGCTCCTTGTCATGCGTGACGATGCGTTGCTTGAACTTAAGCCAGCCTCCCCATCTCGTGGAATGTTTCTTTTTGTTTATGGTGGTTTGCCTTTTCCTCTGCCCCAAGTCTGTCTGATGAGGCGAAACTCCTCGTGAAAAGGTGTCGGGAATTGATGGTCATTGGTTGTGTGACCCTTCGCTCGCTCGGTTGTCCAGTATCAGTGACATCTGATTCAGAAGTTTCTTGGTGTTCCACCACTCTCTGATTTCTGTTGCTCAATAATTGTCGACGTGGTGCATCAAACTTTTTTGCGAATGTTAGGACCTTTCCCATCTCATAATCATGAGCATCTCTCTCAAATTTCTCATGTTTCCTTTTTTTTATTTTTTGTTCATAACTCGTTAGTCGGTTCTTCATACTTCTCATAAGTTCCTCCACTCTGTTTTTGTCCTCATGGGTTGCTATTTCACTTTCCAAGATACTTATCTCCTCCAGGGCCCGTGCCCGGTCACTCCAGGCAAACTTCACTAAGATTGAAAGCATGCCTTTAGATGATTCTGCGGTGTGCTTGGCCCATTCCTCGAGGAGAAAGGGATCTGGATTCTCGTAGGCTGGGACCGT
The DNA here is from genome assembly GCF_964204655.1 of Triturus cristatus. Taxonomy (NCBI): domain Eukaryota; kingdom Metazoa; phylum Chordata; class Amphibia; order Caudata; family Salamandridae; genus Triturus; species Triturus cristatus. Next base: position 311,307,467 of record NC_140595.1, read on the forward strand.
ATAGATCTGCAGCCCACGTGGTAATCTTCGCATGTCTATATAATTTTGAAGGGACGGGGCTTCCCACTATTGTTGAGTTTCTCTCTCATAGAGCCTTTCCAATTTGAGAAACTTGGTTTTTAAATCACCTTCCCTTGATGTGTCATTCTGGCCATCAGTCTCCTTTCTTTGTTGGTCAACTTTCCTTTTTAAAATATCGATTGCTGCCTCACGGCGTGCAGCCTCACTAAACATGATTAATTAGATAATGTCATTTGGTTAAAGTTTGTGTTTAATCTCCCTCGCCCTGACGCTTTGTTTAATCCGACATGTACGCATGTTGAAAACGCTCAATTTCTCTTACCGCAGTCTGCAGCTTCAGAATGCCACCGGAACCGCGATGCAAGTGCTGCCACGCTATGGACACCAGGAATCCTGTTACGGAACACCGGCAATCCCAGGTTTCAGCATCTCGGACTCACAAATCCAGCTCCATTGAACCGCGGCGGTGCAGGAATATTTTCACTCGTGCTCCAAAATTTCCACCACAGTTCCTGCACTCACGGACGGGTGCTATATGCGCATTGGCGGAAATGCGCTCAATATGCTGGCTTCATTGTACATCAAGTACCAGCACTCGCAGGAGATTTTTTAAACCAAATTCATTGGTGCAAACACACAAACAAGACACGTTTCGGTGACTGCCTTTTTCAATATAAGGCCGCAGCCCGAGACAACGCCATTTAAATACAATTACAAGTTCATTGGCGGTTTCAAGATGTCACAATCAATGAAGGACTATCCTCCATACTAAAACCATTTCGGCCATCTTGGAACATGCAAATTAATGAATAGCATTACAGTTCACCTGATTGAAATTCATTAAATCATGAAACTTCCGCCCTGAATGGGCATGTGAATAGGCACATGTCTATTTACATCTTTTATATTCCATTTAGACAACATGAAAATTCACGTCATTGCAATTCATTAAATCATGAGTTTCTTGCTCACTCTGCCGCACTGCAAGAATTGCCCGCACTCTAGATAAGTCCATATTCTTCTATTGCTGATGTCTTTCAAACCAAACGGTCTTTGTCAAACGGTTATTTAAAAAAACTATAATATATATGTGTATGTTTATTTAAACATAAAGAGGGTCAATTACGATGCAGCCCATAGTGGCTCCGACTGACTGTTGGAGCCTTTCGGGCTGCATCATAATCGGCCGCTCGGTTTAATTTCCCAACGGTGCATTACAATGCTGGCGGCCAGTCAGAACCAGCTCGTAATCTCAAAGGGCGGGCATTTCCGCCTTGGCATTACGATGCACAGTTTACGGGATGGTTTCCAGGCTGGCCTGTCTGACAGGGAAACCATATCGGAAAGCATGTTTTTGGGCTCCCAGCAGGGCCCATTGGGTGTGCGGCCTCCAGTTGGGTGTTGAGAGGGCACCTATAGTGTTCCCCTGTTGATCTCTGCACCCCGTGGCAGGCATCTGGCAGGGATGAACAACACCTCCCATTTCCCGATGGGAGCATCTATTATGGCTGGTTTACGGCCGTAATGCATGCTTCCATAGGGAAATGCAGTAATGTGACCCAACAGTGTTTGGTTGCATTCTAATGAGGCGGTCGGGACCGCCGAGCAGAGGTCAGCCGGTCTCAGGACCAAGACTGTCGGGCAGACTTAAGTCCGCCCAACATCGCAATTAGCCCCATATTGTTTAAAACTGTTATTAAAATAATAATTAAAATTTATGTTACAATTTATGAATTTTTGTAAACTTTAAAAAAATAACAAATAAATATTAATATATTTATATATATATTTTTGGGTGAAGAAGTGTGCATGAGACGAGCACCGGCATTTACCCGTTTGTTTCGGATTCTAATTGCCCCAAGTAACGCACCATGACCGCCGACGCGCTGCGGAGTAGGGAGGCAGCAGCCAGTGAAATATTTGATGATTTCCCAAGTTGGGAGTCACTAACCAGCATACAAGCAAGCGCTGCGCAACCAGGAAACCCCAATGTGAGGGATCTGTTTAAACATTTAGAAAAACTCATGAAAAATTAACAATCCAAGTAGTGGGAGCATAAATCCCTGTTAAGATATCTAGAGGTCAGCAGGATCCCCTGTTGGTTGAGAATAATGCTGGCACCCAGTTACGAAAACCCCGATCCCAGGATGATTTTTGAATGAGCCAAATACAATTTAGATTCATCACACAAACTGTTTTAAATATTGGTCGAGTACGCTGAAAGTGACCGGGCTGAACTACAACTTAAAATTGATTACCTCAACGAAGAAATCAATAAAATGGTAGACAATGGTGCAATTAAAAAATTACTTGAGGACATGTTGACAAGGCTACAGAGGGAGGAGGAAGTAATTTAAAAAAAACGTAAAGCATTCAAGTTCCATCGGATAAGTTGGACTATGAGAACGGTCAGGTGTTCACATTTTCTAAAAAATACGATTCAGTCAAAGCCTCAAGAAAGGAAGGACCTCGCCTGAATACCCAAGTAAGCACGGGTACCAATGCGCAAATGTCCACTTCGGACCTCAGTTCCGCCTTAGAAAGTGAGCTGGAAAATGAACAAGCTAGATCCGGTCAGAAGTTGGGGTTTACAAAGCTCTCCCTGGCCCAGGAAGTGGACTGTCTTCGACAAGACAGACGGCAAACCTTGTGTCCCCGTGTTCAAAATGTAAGTACCAACAAAGATGCAACCAGAAGCGCCGGGAGAGACGCCAACGAAGCCGCAAATGGAAAATCAGCCAACAAGAAGTCCACGAACAACAGATGAAAGCGCAAGTGAGCACCAATGTAGTCAGCAATGACCCACTAACGGTCATCAATCTCTCTAATGTAATATTGAGTGAGGCTGAGAGCCAGCTATTGACTTTAGGACTTTTTTACAGCTTGGAGAGCCACTTTAACTATGCAGAAACGCGTATTGACGTCTACAGATTCATATGCAAACTTAAACTGCGGAAATATCTCCTAAAGGGAACACAGAACCAAAATCAACCAGCAGATATGCCTGTCGTGGCACACAGTCCAAACATGCTAACAGCAGGAGATGTTGAGTTACTGCAAAATCTCCAGCAGTTACAAAATGATAATAACAGTGCTGCAATAGGGCCAATTGAAAATCTGATAGACCTTGGGGGGACTATACATACTAAATTTGAACCTAAATCCACATTTCATTTCACCCCATATTGTTGCGTGACAATCTTGACATTTTTAATGAACATGTGACATTTGAACTTAAGAAACTCCACTTTCAAACAACACAAGCTCGAAAAAAATACACCCAGCAAAATAATCTGTACTTACAATTGATGAAGAAATTAAAAACAAATGAACATATCATCATTTGTCAATCTGACAAAGGCGGTAATATGATGTTATGGCCTCACGACTTGTACATGGAGCAAGCTCTTAAACAACTGAATGACAGGGACTGTTACAGGAGGTGTAACATTCAAGCAGTAAATAGCTCTTGGAATGATTTTTACGCAAAGCTCCTTCCCTGGAAAAGTGCTGGCCTGTTGAGCAATGATGAGTTTAAGTTTAAAAAAAATTATCACCCTGTAATCCCTGTGATCTACTTCATTCCGAAGATCCACAAGGACGCATCAAGACCGCCTAGCAGGCCTATCATATCAGCCTGTAACAGCCTCTTGGAAAACACGTCACGCTACATAGATTTCCTCCTCCAAGAGCATTTGTGACTACTACCATCTTTTATACAGGACACTAGTGACTTTTTAAGAAACATCAGTGATGTTAAATGGGATTCAGAGTCCGTACTGATTTCTCTTGATGTTACGTCACTTTACACTAAGATCCATCATCAAGATGGAATAAAAGCGGTAGAACACTATTTGGGCACCTGACCTATGTACCTGTATTTACATAACAAAATGTTGATTAACATGATAATGACGTGTTTGGAAAATAACTATTTCTTATTCCAAAACCAGATATTTCACCAAACTAGAGGCGTAGCTATGGGGGCTTGTTTCTCGCCTAGTTATGCCTGCCTCCATATGGGGTTATGGGAGGAACAAGTCCTAAAGGCAGAATATGGTGACATTCTGCAAAATCATGTTTGTAACTGGGTACAGATACATTGATGATCTGTTTTTAATCTGGAGAGGCACGGAGGGGAGTGCTCTCTATTTTATTGAATGGATCAACAAGAACAATCTTAATCTGCAGTTCACGGCTTACATTAGTAAATACTCTATATGCTTCCGTGTTGTAGAAATCTATGTGGCAAATGACAAGTTGGAAACTAGGCTACATGAAAAGCCCACTGCTGGCAACACAGTGCTTCATGCTACCAGTCATCACCCTAAACACCTTATTCACAGCATTCCCTTTGGGGCAATGTTGAGAATTAGACGAATTTGTAGTTTAGACAGTGACTGCGAGCTGGCACGGAAAGAAAGCAAATACAGGTTCCTGGCTAGGGCCTATTCACAAACTACGATTGACAATGCAATAAAAAAAACGAGTACAATTCGCAGATCTGATGCATTAATCAGTAAAGCTAGCTCCAATACTCAAACCACCCAGCAGTCTGACCAATCTAGCAGATTAATCCGAACGTTCAATAAACAACAACAGGTATAGCGTAGGATAATGAATAAAAACTGGCTTCTGGTACGTAATGATCCTATTATTGGAGACAAATTGCCAGAAGAATCCTAATATTACATTTAGGAATGGTCGATCAATGAGTGGCGCCCTGGTGAGCAGCAACCCAGAGATAAGAACAACTAAAAAATGGATAAATTCTAGAAAAGGGTTTGTTAAATGTACGTCTTGTAGAGCCTGTAGATTTAGGGCTAGCAAGACTTCGTATAGAACCCCATTCAAGGTGGAACCAGTGCCCATCACTAAGATACTCACCTGCAAAACAGAATATGCAGTGCATGTGCTGGAGTGTTCTTGCGGCCTGCAATATGTAGGGAGTACAAAATTGCAGGTCCACAAAAGAATATTCCAACACATCAGGGCCATCACCAACAGTGATGCTGCTTACCCGGTTCCGAGGCACTTTAAGGACTTCCATAACAATGATTTGGAACATCTGAAATATTTTGTTGTGGATTCAGTCCTACCGCCTAGGCGAGGGGGTAACCAAAAAGCTTTGCTGCGCAAACTCGAAACTAAGTTCATATTGGAGCTTGAAACAAAGACACCTCAGGGCCTCAATTCTAGTGAGGACTTTACCTGCCTCTGATTGTTCCCCTGAATATATGCACTGTAACTTTTTACCGCTCTGCCTCGGCAACTTTTTAGTTTTCAAGGAACTGTTGATCACACATGCACTTTATGAACCAAGAAGGTTCAACATGGTGGCACTTGTTAGCACTCGTACTTTGTTCCATAGACATAAGGGTATGTTCAAGGCCCACTGTAGCGGAATTGTTTACCATTCGCACAAAATGTAAAAGCAATGACCTACAAACATTTGAAATTATTGTTTGGGTCCATTATTGGCATAGAGCTCGAATGACTGAAATAAGACGTGGATTTAAGTGTGCAATTTGACAAAATTTTACCTGTCGATTTTCTGTGGTTTTCAATATTGCTCTTTTAATACGGTTATTTTGTATATGTATTGCCTTTTAACAAGTATTTATAAATTTATAAATATTTAATGAATTATTACTTTTACTTGCCTGAACCTTCATGATGAATATGTATTCATTATGTATGTACAATGAGGTAGTTGCAATGACTCATTTATGTCTATGATGAAGTTTTTTAGTCACATGTTCTTGCACTTTAAAAATGTTAAGGCACTCATCATACGTCATGTGATCAAGGCCTCTTGCAGGCCGAAACGCGTCATGTTGGTGGTGCAGGGGTTTCAATAAACGACTTTGCACCGATTTATGGGTCCGCATTCATCTGTTCCTTGGAATTGGAAATTGAATGGCGAAGGTTGCAAAAAAAAAAAAATATATATATATATATATATCCTACTGACGGTCGCCAGTAGGTAGTTAAAGTTAGGACCTAGTTTCCATAGGAAAAGCGTTTTTTGAATTGCCAATAACTTTGGCGCCGTTTGACGAATCTTCACAAAATTTTCAAAACTAGTGGGGCACTCCGGTCAGCTCCAGTCTTTAAAGTTTCGGGGTGATTCGTCAAGCAGGGTCCGAAAAAAAGGGGGGTCCCAAAACGCATTTTCCCCATGTTATTTTCCATCAGAAACTTTAGACAAAGCTACAGCCCGAACTGATGAACGGGATTACACCAAATTTGGCAAAAAGGTAGATCTTGGTTCAGAAAGGTCCTTTTTGTTAAATGGTGTAAATCCGTTCCGTAGTTCCTGAGAAATTAAAGAAAGAAAAAGTTTCAATATCTGTGGTCGAGGAGGGTTCGCAAACCCTCCCAACCATGAGCTTCATTCTAATTGGCTGCCAACACTCCAAACCAGGAAGTGTTGGCAGCCATCTTGTTACTCGGTTCTACCGAGTCACAAGAAAACAGTAGAAAAACATTAAAAAACAAGAAAAGGGGGCATGATAGAAACACCCTGACCCCCTAGGCCTTCTCAGGGGGTCCCACAAGGACCCCCAGGGCCAAAAAAAGCATTTTTTTAAAATAATTTAGGTGGAAATTGCGATGGGGTCGTGAATCCCGGCGAAAATATTTTTTTTAAAATGAAGCGTGGGCTCCTGCGCTTCGTTTAAAAAAGGCCCCCGGGTGGGCCAGGTCCCGGGGGCACAGCCAATTAGCGGGGGCCTGCAGGGGCTCCTGCAGCCGAGTGGACCACCACCTCCCCGGGGCTGTGAAAAAAAAAAATGCGCACGGGGTCCCAATTCCCCCGGGGACTGCCACCTCCCTGGGGCTTCAACAAACAACCGCGGGGGGCACGTGGCCCCTCGCAGCCCTGGGGACCGCCACCTCTCCGGGGCTGTTTAAAAAAAGCATTGGGGGTCCCAATCGCCGAACGCTGCCCTGGGGACTGCCACCTACCCAGGGCTCTTTTTAAAACCTGTGTGTGGGGGCTCGAGCCCCCCCACACACCCCGGGGACCACCACCTCCGTGGGGCACTAAATATGTTAATGCGGGGGTCCGTTACAGACCCTCGGAGCCCCGGGGACAACCACCTCCCCGGGGCTTTGTAGTAGTAGGAAGGGGAGCCGCGCAACCCACCTTCTGGAGCCCTTTATGGCCCTGGGGACCACCATCCCCCAGTGCCGGCTCCTGCAGTGTCCCGGGGTGCCCACCCCCGGGACACTGCTGTTTGCTATGGCAGGGCGGGAGCCATGCGGCTCCCACCCTGTCATAGCAAACACTGGTTTGGATTTTGGAAGCGAGAGCAGGTTTCCTGCTCTCCCTTTCAAAATCCAAAGCAGATTGCTTTTCCACAAGGGGAGCTGCATGTTAGCAATGCCGCCTCCCACAGGGTGCGGGGAGCCGGCGGGACTTGGGGCTCTCCCCACGGTCTCCAACGGAGAGGCCAGTCCCCAGGGGATGTGGTCCCCGGGGTCAGAAGTGGCCTGGGCGGGGGCCACGCAGCTCCCCTCCCCAATATTAAATTTAAAAAAAAGGAAAGGCTGGCCCTGGGGGAAATGGTCCCCGGGGCCATAATTGGCCTCTGAAGGGGGACCACGCAGCCCCTCTCCCGTTATTTTTTTTTTTAAAGGGGGCAGGCCCTGGGGATGGGGTCAGCAGGGCCCAAAAAATGGTAAAAGAAGGGGGGCCACGCAGTCCCCCTCCTAAAAAAACAAAAAACATAAAAGCCGGCATCGCGCCAGAGGCCCCACCCCCTCCCTGCAGCACTCTGCAAACGTGCCCCCTGGCGCGTTGTAAGTTGGGGAATTAATTCCCCTTGAATACTGAGGGTCCCTGTGGGCCAAATAGCCCACCAAGTACCTCCAGTATGCGCCAGGGAGCTGTGTTGCAGAGAGGTGGTCCAAGGCCACGCCCCCTTTTTACACCACTCTGCAACGCAGCTCTGTGAAGCTTACCTGGAGGTACCTAGTGGGCTAGTTGGCCCCCAGGGACCCACAGGATTCAACGGGACTTAATCCCCCAACTTAGAACATGCCAGGGGGTGCGTTTGCACAGTGGTGCAGGGTGGGGGGGGCCTGATATTGCCCCTTGCGCATTTTAAATTGGGGGATTAAGTCCCCTTGAATCGTAAGGGTCCCTGGGGGCCAACTAGCCCACCAGGTACCTCCAGTGAGCACCACAGAGCTGCGTTGCAGAGAGGTGGTCTGAGGCCACGCCCCTTTTTACACCTCTCTGCAATGCAGCTCAGTGGCGCTTAATGGAGGTACCTGGTGGCCTAGTTGGACCCTAGGGATACTCCGGATTCAAGGGGACTTAATCCCCCAACTTAGAACGCAGCAGGGGGCGTGTTTGCAGAGCGCTGCTGGGAGGGGGTGGGGCCTGATATAACAAGTTAGCAATCCTGCTTTGTGGGACTTACTGCAGGTAATAAAAGGGGTAGTTGGCCCACAAGGTTGATGTTGGGGGCTAACTATCCCTCCTGTTACTTCTGCTAAATCCCACACAGTGGGATTGCTAAAATGTGTATGAAGGCCATGCTCACCTTTCTCCACCATTCTGCAAATGGGACTGCTATGTTATAGGTAGAAATTAGCATTTAAAAAACCTTTGAAATTCACTGAAAAAAACATAGGTTTCAGGGATGTTATAGTTAGAAATTAGCATTTAATTCACTGAAAAAACCAAAGGTTTCAGGCACGTTATAGTTAGAAATTAGCATTTAAAAAACCTTAGAAATTCACTGAAAAAAACATAGGTTTCAGAGACGTTATAGTTAGTTGGACATTTCTCTCGTACAAAACCATAGAAATTCCCCAGTTATAGTTAGTTCAGCTAACTATAATTTGCGCACCCGCAATGCACTTCTGATGATGTCACATATTACATCATTCATGACATGGTCAGTGACATCACTGATGACATCACTGATGACAACTCAAATGACATCACTGATGACATCATCCACGTGAAAATCTGATGCACCTACTCACACTTTAATATAACCTTTGATACACCCACTGTAAAATACAGACTACCATTTTCGAAACCATCGACACACCAATACCATTTACTACATATGCACTCACTGATTCCTAGGTCTACACACACATCCACGCATTCACCCATACAATCATTCATACATCCGGTCACTCATTAATACAACACTATCATAAGCACTCATACATCTATACAGACACTCACACACCACCACTCATCCATGGAGTTACTCACACACCTAGTCAGTCATGCAAAGAATCAATCACACTTCCATTTACTGACCTATACAGTTATACACACACACCACATCACTTATTCAAAGAGAAACAAACGCATACTTACTCTCTTATACATTCACTGATACAAGTACACACTCATCCATACAGCCACTCTCACAATCACTGACTCTCAAGTATAGTCATTTATATACTCCAACTCTCACATACACTGCCTTTTACATATATAGTTACCTGGACATGTACCACTGAGACATCCATTCTCTCACCAACACACCCATACACACACTCACCCACCCATACAGCTGTTTGCACATGCACTCCTGAACCCACACACTCAGTGAGTCAACCACTCACACATCTATGCAAAGAGTCACACATCTCCCACCCACCCACCCACACACACACTCAGGCACCCATACAAATACTCAGGCAACCAATCAATAGCCCATATAGACACTCATGTAGCTACTGGCCAACCCATGCAGCAGCTTACACAACAACAGACAGACTGATACAGACATTCACACAGTTTAGTCACTAACCCATGCATTCAGTAAGACACGTTTAATCACTCCCTTATACAATCAGTCACGCACCTACTAAATCCTCCATCCACACACTTATACACCCACTCATTCTTCAATACACCTTGGGGTGTATATATATATATATATATATATGCGCGCTCAGTCCCAGTCACATCAGAACTCGGGAAAGCACTCACGGGACACTGCTGCAGTTCTTAGGTCGTTTATTGCATAGCGAGCATGGAAAACATGACGCGTTTCGGCTATGCCTTAGTCTGATGTAAAACATCAGACTAAGGCATAGCCGAAACGCATCATGTTTTCCATGCTCGCTATGCAATAAACGACCTAAGAACTGCAGAAGTGTCCCGTGAGTGCTTTCCCGAGTTCTGATGTGACTGGGACTGAGCGCGCATTTATTAACGCGAACGCACCTTCGCGTTTTGAAGCACCCGTCTTTTGAGTGCGCTGGTTTGGAGGTGCAGCGGGAGCGATGATATATATATATATATATATATATATATATATATATGGTCATGTGATCAAGGGCTGTTGAGCCCGAAACGCGTTATGGCGGCATAGCGCACGAACAAAAATAAAACAAATTGGGTACAAATCAAGTGGAGTCCGTCCCCTTCTTGATTCATGGCAAAGAGGATCGCTTGAAGAAAGGTTTACTGCGATATATATATATATATATATATTATATAAATATATATATATATATATATATTACCTACTGGCAGTTATAGTTAGGACCTATTTTCCATAGGAAAATCCGCAACATTCTATTCCCAATAAGTCTGGTGCCAGTTGACGAATCTTTGCGAAATTTTCCAAACTTTTGGCCAGCTCCGGTCCGCTCCTATCCTGAAAGTTTTTGTGGTGATTCGTCAATCTGGGACCGAGAAAAAAGGGGGGTCCCAAAACACGTTTTCCCCATGCAGTTTACCATAGGACCTGTTGACGCAGCTACAGCCCGAACTGCTGAACGGAATTACACCAAATTTGGCAAAGAGGTAGTCCTCAGTTCAGACTCGTGCCTTTTGCATAAATGGTGTAAATCCGTTCAGTAGTTCCTGAGGAAATTAGAGTTAAAAAGATAGATATATCTATAGCCTTGGAGGATCCGCGCACCCTATGCGCACCCTGAGCGCACCCTCTACGAACCGAGCGCGCACCCTCCCGATCACACACTGAATGCTAATTGGCTGTCAAGTGTCTGTCTACATTCGAAACCAGGAACTGTTGGCAGCCATTTTGTGCCTCGGTAGAAGCGAGGCTGATTAAGTAAGGGAAATAAGTGTGTGAAAGATGTAAAGGGGGCAGGGTAGAAATACTCTGACCCTCTAGTGTTGCTTAGGGGGTCCCAGAAGGACCCCCTGGGGTCCCCGTTTTTTTTTTTAAACGGCAAAATGCACGCAGGGTGCGCGGATCCGGCCGAAGCCCCCCCCCCCCCGAAGCGCGGGCTTCTGCGCTTCCTTAATAAATAGCCCCAGGGGAACCAAATCCCGGGGGCAAAATCTGTAAAAATTATTGGGGGCCCAGGGGGGGCCCCCAGCCCCGGGGACCGCTACCCCCGTGGCTAGAAAATAGACAGGGTGCGGGGGCTGAACGGCCCCCCCAAGCCCCAGGGACCACCCCCCCAGGGCTTGATTGTTTGAGGGAGGGGGGCTGCGTGGCCCCCCTCCTGGAGCCCTTGAGGGCCCTGGGGACCGCCACCCCCCAGGCTCATACAGTGTCCTGGGGTGCCCACCCCCAGGACACTGTTTGCTATGAGAGGGCAGGAGTCTCCCACCCTCCCATAGCAAACTTCGTTTGGATTTTGAAAGAGAGAGCAGGGAAACCTGCTCTCTCTTTCAAAATCCAAACGATATTGCTTTTCCACATGGGGAGCTGCATGTCAGCAGCTCCCCATGTGGAAAAGCAATGCCGGCTCCCGAAGGACACGGGGAGCCGGCTGGGACCGTGGGGGCGTTGGGGCTCCCCCCACAGTCCCCAATGTTTTTTAATAAACCCCGGGGGATGGGGTCCCCGGTAAAAATAAAAATTAGTGATAGGGGCTATTTTTTTTTTTTACGGTAAAATTAGGAGTCGCGCATCCTAACGCGTTGGGTGCACCATTTCTCTTGCGTAGGGTGCGCGGTTCCTAGCACATTGGGTGCGCGGATCCAAGGAAAAAAACTGACATTTTTTGGAGATAAACATCAAGCTTAAGTGTTTCATTCTTGAGTGACTCTAAAAAGAGCCGTTGTGTTCATTGAGAGTTTTTGGTACTTATAAGTAAGTACCTATACAGAGTCTAAAGTTGTTGAGGAAGACTCTGTTTCCTTCATCAGTAAAGTGTACTCCATCTCTCCTATACATCTCTTGCATATGAAAGCGCAGATTGTTATTGTAAATGGACCCCATTCTATAGTCTCGGAGAAAAGCAGAAACAGATTTATTCACATGTTTCCTAGCTTTCTCAATCTGTGGACAAAAATGATTGGACCAGTTCCATTTCTGCCTTTGGCATATGTTAGAATACACAAAGGCAGTTTTGGGAAAAAGTAAAATCAATTCTGCAAAGGTGTCCTTCATAAGCATTTCCAGACCTACCCCAGTCAAAGTGCCTAGGTCATTGCCACCACAGTGCACTATGATGAGGTCAGGGTGTTGGAGATGCATAAAGGATTTTACCAATGGCATCAATTGGTGGCACTTTAACCCTCTCTGTCCAATCCATTTAATGTCTACATTTGGCACACCTAGGTCTTTGTGAATGCATTTGTTTTCTGCATACCTTTGGCTCCAGAAAATATATCTGTGTCCCACAATCCACACTTTAAGCATCTTGAAGGGAGGTCTGGATGCACTCAGATGGTCTCTGTAAATGAAATGGCAGTTTGAAAAGTAAGATGTTTCTAAAATGGTGGCTAAGATGCAGTTTTGAAAAAAGACAAGATATCATTGGTTGTTTGACAACCTTCTACACTGAAAACTAGGGTGCATGTTTCTGTTTTTTAAACGCATTATTCTTATTGGTTAACAAAAACTGATTGAAAGGTACATTATATATGATAAGCTGATATGTTGAAAAGTCAAGCACACTTGCTGTTTTGATTAGCAACATTGTGTGCTGAACTTGTGACCTGTGTGCTCAGTTCAGTGTTCCATGACCTGTTTCTATGGTAACAGGCAGAAGGCAGATTGGGGGTAGGGTTCAAATTTATGTCATTTGGAAAGGGTTGAAATGTTTAACCAATAGAAATGTGTGTCAGCTTTTGAATTAATGTGGAAGGAATGTGATTTGATGTTTACGTGTATATGTGTGGAAAATGAGGGGGAAACTTTGCCATTCTTTGGTTCTGATGACAGGTGCACGGTGCAGAGATTCTGTATATGAAAATCTGGCGTGTGACTGATATACTTCTTAATCTACAAAACAACTTGAAAGGTGAGTTATTTAATTGTGAGGGGAGGTATGTGGTCTATTTTAATCAAACTAATGTATTTCTCCTGATAAAGTGCAGGGAGTACTTTTCTTGTCTACAATCTTATTGACAGTGTGTGTGCATGTAGAAACCATTCTGTGATAAGCATTTGTGTTTTTCATGTGTTTGCAGACAGATAACTGTGCTGTTTTTATATTTTGGTACAATTAGAAACCAGTCATTGTTTATGGATTTGCAAAATGAGTCATGTTTCTACACTAAAATGTAGTACTCGTAGATTAAGAAATGTGTTTTGGTATAGTGCAAGGGATAGTGTTGTTTGTCTAGCATCACACAGTGAGTCTGTGTGCATTTAGGAATCATTTTGAGAGAAACATTTTGGTACTAATGTGTAGTTGAAAATTTTCTGTAATGTGTGCAGTCACCTTAGATCTTGTAGACTAGTAAATGTATTTTGTACAAGGGATAGTTGGCTGTCTACAATCACACTGTGAGTCTGTGTGTATTTGGGTAAGCATTGTGAGAGAAGCATTTGGTAACATCATGTATTTGCTTGCAGATAACTGTTTTAAAACCTGTCATGTTAAGTTTTAGTAGCATTAGAAGCCAGTCTTTGCTTATGCATTGATAAAATGAGTCAGGCATTGACAGTAAAGTATAGTTCTGAAATATGTAGATTGTGTGCAGTCCCCTTACTCCTTCCAGAGTAGTGAATGAGTTTTGGTAAAGTCCAAGGGATAGTGTTGCTTGTCTAGAATCACACTGTGAGTCTGTGTGCATTTGGGAACCACTGTGAGAGAAGCATTTGATAACATCATGTATTTGCTGACAGATAACTGTTTTAAAACCTGTCGTGTTGTCAAGTTTTAGTAGCATTAGAAGCCAGTGTTTGTTTATGCATTCATAAAATGAGTCAGGCATTGACAGTAAAGTGCAGTACTGAAATATGTAGATTGTGTGCAAACCCCTTACTCCTTCCAGACTAGTGAATGAGTTTTGCTAAAGTACAGGGGATAGTGTTGCTTGTCTAGAATCACACTGTGAGTCTGTGTGCATTTGGGTAACCATTGTGAGGGAAGCATTTGGTAACATCGTGTATTTGCTGACAGATAACCGTTTTAAAACCTGTCATGTTGTCAAGTTTTAGTAGCATTAGAAGCCAGTCATTGCTTATGCATTCATAAAATGAGTTAGGCATTGACACTAAAGTGCAGTACTGAAATATGTAGATTGTGTGCAGTCCCCTTACCCCTTCCAGAGTAGTGAATGAGTTTTGGTAAACTTCTAGGGATATTGTTGCTTGTCTAGAATCACACTGTGTGTCTGTGTGCATTTGGGAACCACTGTGAGAGAAGCATTTGGGTACTTCATATCTTTGCATACACATAACTGCTTAAAAACCTTTCTTGTTATCAAGTTTTGGTAGAATTAGAAGGCAGTCATTGCTTATGTATTCACCCAGGAACTGTCCTTGCAACGCTGTAAACATTCAGTTAATATCCAAGTAGTAACGGAGTGAGGCAGGCCTTAGCACATGCATTGATTCAAACGCCTATCCACTATGCATGCAGTCCTCTAACCATCTACACAGTTCTCTTTCACACCTAAATTCCCCAGTCAGTATCCATACACTTCCAGCAAACACCCTGTCACTTCCCTTGCACTCCTCTAGGGACCCATTCAGCACCATGTACTAATTCATTCACTGCGCCAAAACCCAACCACTTATAAATTAACCCAGGCACTCTCCTTGCAGTACTCTAATCATTTAGTCAGTACCCAAGTACTCATGCAGTGAGCCAGGCCTTAGGACATGGACTGCTTTAAACCCCTATCCACTATGCATGCAGTCCTACATGTCTTTCACACCTTAAATTCCCCAGTCAGTATCCATACACTTCCAGCAAACACCCTGTCACTCCCCTTGCACTCCTCTGGTGACCTATTCAGCACCATGTACTAATCCTTTCACTGCGCCAAAACCCAAACACTTATAAATTCACCCAGGCAGTGTCCTTGCAGTACTCTAATCATTCAGTCAGTACCCAAGTGCTCATTCAGTGACCAGGCCTTAGCACATGGACTGCTTCAAACCCCTATCCACTATGCACGTAGCCCTCTAACCATTTACACACTTGTCTTTCATACCTGCGATTCCCCAGTCATTATCTATACACTTCCAGCAAACATCCTGTCACTCCCTTTGCACTCCTCTAGTGACTCATTCAGCACCATGTACTAATCCATTGACTGAACCAAAACCCAACCATTTATAAATTCACCGAGGCAATCTCCTTGTAGTACTCTAATGATTCAGTTAGTACCCAGGTACTTATGTAGTGAACCCTGACTTAGCACATGGACTACTTCAAACGTCTATCCACTATGCATGCTTGCCTCAAATCACCTATACAATTGTCTTTCACACCTTCAATTGCCCAGTCGGTATCTATATACTCTAATAAACATCCTGTCACTCCCCTTGCACACCTCCAGTGATTCATCCAGCACCATGTACTAATCTATTCACTGCGCCAAAACCCAAAAACTTAAAAGATTGATGCAGGCACTCTCCTTGCAGTACTCTAATGATTCAGTCAGTACTCCGGTACTCATGCAGTGACCCAGGCATTAGATAATGGACTGCTTCAAATGTCTGTCTAGTATGCATGCAGGCCTCTAACCACCTACACACTTGTCTTTCACACCTTCAATATCCCAGTCAGTATTTATACAGTTTCCACAAACACCCTTTCACTCCCCTTACACTTCTCCAGTGACCCATTCAGCACCATGTACTAATCCATTTACTGCGACAAAAGCCAAACACTTATAAATTCACTGAGGCACTCTCCTTGTACTTCTCTAATGATTCAGTCAGTACCCAGGTACTTATATAGTGAACCCGGTTTTAGCACATGGACTACTTCAAATGACTATCCACTATGCATGCAGGCCTCTAACCTCCTACACAATTGTCTTTCACATCTTCATTTGCCCAGTCAGTATCTATATACTCCAATAAACACCCTGTCACTCCCCTTGCACACCTCCAGTGACTCATTCAGCAGCATGTACTAATCTATTCACTGCGCCAAAACCCAAAAACTTAAAAGATTTATCCAGGCACTCTCCTTGCAGTACTCTAATGATTCAGTCAGTACCCAGGTACTCATGCAGTGACCCACGCCTTAGCCCATGGAGTGCTTCAAACGTCTGTCCAGTATGCATGCAGGCCTCTAGTCACCTACACATTTGTCTTTCACTTTTTCAATTAACTAGTCAGTATGTATAAACACCATTAAACACTCTTTCAGTCCACTTCCACACTTCTACTGACTCATCTGGCACTATGTAGTAATCTATTCACTGCAGCAAAACACAAAAACTTAAAAAGATTAACCCAGGCACTCTCCTTGCAGTAGTGTAATGATTCAGTCAGTACCCAGGTAATCATGCAGTGTCTGAGGTCTTAGCTCATGGACTGTTTAAACGTCTATCCACTTTGCATGCAGGCCTCTAGTCACCTACACACTTGTCTTTGACTTCTTTAATTAACTAGTCAGTATCGATATACTTCAATAAACACCCTGTCACTCATCTTGCACTCCTCCAGTGACTGATCCAGTACCATGTACTAATCTATTCACTGCGCCAAAACCGAAAAACTTAAAAGTTTCATCCTGGCAGTCTCCTAGCAGTAGTTTAATGATTCAGTCAGTACTCAGGTACTCATGCAGTGAACTGTGCATTACCACATGGACTGCTTCAAAGGTCTATCCAGTATGCATGCAGGCTTCTAACCTACTATACACTTGTCTTTAACAGTTTGAATTCCCCAGCCAGTATGCATGTACTTCCAGCAAACACCCTGTCACTCCTCTTGCACTCTTCCAGTGACTTATTCAGCACCATGTAGTAATGCATTCACTGCGCCAAAACTGAAACACTTATAAATTCACCCAGCCACTCTTCTTGCAATAGTCTAATCATTCAGTCAGCACCTAAGTACTAATGGAGTGAGGCAGGCCTTAGCACATGGATTGATTCAATCGTCTGTCCAGTATGCATGCAGGCCTCTAGTCACCTACACATTTGTCTTTCACTTCTTTAATTAACTAGTCAGTATCTATATACTTCAATAAACACCCTGTTACTCATCTTGCACTCATCCAGTGACTGATCCAGTACCATGTACTAATCTATTCACTGCGCCAAAACCGAAAAACTTAAAGGTTTTACCCAGGCGCTCTCCTAGCAGTAGTCTAATGATTCAGTCAGTTCCCAGGTACTCATGTAGTGAACCATGCATTATCACATGGACTGCTTCAAATGTCTATGCAGTATGCATGAGGTCTTCTAACCTACTATACACTTGTCTTTAACAGCTTGAATTCCCCAGTCAGTATCCATGTACTTCCAGCAAATACCCTGTCACTCCCCTTGCACTCCTCCAGTGACTCATTCAGCACCATGTAGTAATGCATTCACTGAGCCCAAACTGAAACACTTATAAATTCACCCAGGTACTCTTCTTGCAATAGTATAATCATTCAGTCAGTACCTAAGTACTAATGGAGTGAGGCAGGCATTAGCACATGGATTAATTCAAACGTCTGTCCAGTATGCATGCAGGCATATAGTCACCTACACACTTGTCTTTCACTTCTTTAATTAACTAGTCAGTATCTATATACTTCAATAAACACACTGTCACTCATCTTGCACACCTCCACTGACTCATTTGGCACTAAGTACTAATCTATTCACTGCACCAAAACCCAAAAACTTAAAAAGATTCACCCAGTCAGTCTGTTTGTAGTACTCTAATGATTCAGTCAGTACTCAGGTAGTTTTGCAGTGATCCAAGTGTTACTCTATGGACTGTTTCAAACGTCTATCCACTATACATGTAGGTCTGTAGCCACCTACACACTTGTCGTTCACACCGTCAATATCCCAGACAGTATTCATACAGTTCCCGCAAACACCCTGTCACTCCCCTTATACTTCTCCAGTGACTTATTCAGCACCATGTACTAATGTATTTACTGCACCAAAATACAAATACTTATAAATTCATCCTGGCACTCTCCTTGCAAAACTCAAAACATTCAGTCAGTATCCAAGTACTATTGGACTGAGACAGGCCTTAACATATGGATGGATTCAAACACGTATCCACTATGCATGTAGGTCTGTAGCCACCTACACACTTGTCTTTCACACCTTCAATATCCCAGACAGTATTCATACAGTTCCCGCAAACACCCTGTCACTCCCCTTATACTTCTCCAGTGACTTATTCAGCACCATGTACTAATGTATTTACTGCACCAAAATACAAATACTTATAAATTCATCCTGGCACTCTCCTTGCAATACTCAAAACATTCAGTCAGTATCCAAGTACTATTGGACTAAGACAGGCCTTAACATATGGATGGATTCAAACACGTAGCTACTATGCATGTAGGTCTCTATTCACCTACACACTTGTTTTTCACACCATCAATATCCCAGTCAGTATCCATACACTTCTAGCAAACACCTTGACACTCACCCAGTGTCTCTCCTTATAGTACTGTAATCATTCAGTCAGTTAGCATGTAGTCTTTTAGTGAGGCAGGCTTTAGGGCATGAACTGCTTCAAAGTAGTATGCACTATGCATGTAGTGTTTTAACCATCGTCACACTTGTGCTTCAGGGCTATAGTTTCTTAGTCAGTATTTATATAAAATGTGTTTGTACAGCAATAGAATAGTATAAATTTGAAAGTTATTAATATACATTTATTTGTGATTATTTTTTACAGATACTGATTTTCATCGTTAAAATAGAGAAATCATGCCAGAAAAAAAAAGAAAAGAACAGAGACAGGAGAATTACTTGAAGAAACATCAACCACAAGTATTGAATGAACAAGATAATGTGGCTAAAAAGAAAAAATCTTCTGGTAAGATCACAAAGCAATTTATTAAAAATGTTTGTAGGACCAAACAGAATGTACAGAATGCTGAAACCTCTGAGAATGCTTCAACTAGAAAAAAATTCAAAATAAGAGGAAAAGAAAAAAAGCAAATGGACAGTCAAAGGAGACAAAGTATGGTAAAAGAAGGCAAAATCAGTATAAGGAAATACGCAAAAAATATTTTACAAGAGAGTAGTACAGAATTTGTTGAAAGATGTGAAGAAATATAAAAAGAGAGCTCTATTTTATAAAAAGAAGAAGCATATTGAAACCATTGTTGAAAAGGCTTTTGAAGTAAAAAGGAAACTATTCATTTTAGTATTAAACAGAATTCGATCACTAGATAAACCAATCCATTTAATGAAGTCCATAAGTAGGAGGAAAAGAGTAATTTAAAAAAAAAATTGATTTTTTTGAGAGAATGGAAACACAGTTCCAGTTCAGAGCCTTTCTTTAATGAAGAGAGTTATTTACAGAGCAAAAACTTATTGTATGCAGTTGACACCAGTGGTTGAGGTTATGAGGTTAGACATGGTTGTCCAATTGACAAAGAGAAAATGGTTGAAAGAAATGCAGAAGAAGTGATAGCTGATGAAGTTCTAGGGAGACGTCCTAAACACCCTGTGTACACTTGGGATTGCAGTAGTATTTGTAGTGTACGACAAGAATCAATTGATAAATTATGTAGTTTTTTACGAGCATATAGTAAAAAAAGTGTTAAACAAAAGATTAAGGTCTTGCAAGGACTAGACCCTTGCAGAGTGAGAAAAAATGCCGGTTTGCAAGGTCATTCTCTGGCTTGTCTTTCTAGGAAAGTTTGTCAAAGTGTTTTTCACCATTTCAGGATGTTGGCAGTACATCATACTCAAATGCGGAAGTTAGTGAGAAGATTGTATTATGCAAAAAGTCCAGCACTAAAGTTAAATGAGTTGAACAGTGCTCTTTTGCATGGGTCAGTATCAGATGTGAAGAAGGTTTGTGATCATATTGAGTTTTGTTACTTTGGTCCTCAGCAAGAGAGTGCAGAAACTGACACATTAGTAGAACAAAATGTTGAAGACAATGTAGAACCCGTGATTACAAAAAATTTTGAGGATGAAATCACAAAGTTTAAGGTAATTTCAGGTGAAAGACCAAATGTTTCTTGTATTTGCTGTCGGCGAAGTCACTATAAAAATCAGACTAGGGGTGTCAATCTGTATTTAAAAAGAGAAATAGAAGATAATGATAAGTGGAAGGAATTTGCAACTTATTTGCTGGTAGAGGATTGTTTTGATTTGGGGTCTGAGCAGCGTATTTGCAAATATTGTTATAACAAATTAGATGAGAATAAAATGCCTGCTAGAGCTGTTCATAATAATCTAGAGTTGGTTGCTAATCCTCCAGAGCTGATAGATTTAAATACGTATGAGTCTATTCTCATTCAATGTGTGCACCCGTTTCAGGCTATTGTTCGTATGGAGCCTAAAACAGGTAAATTACCTCCATCAGAGTTACAAAGAGGATTGAAAGGAAGAGTTGTTTATTTACTATTAGATTTAAAGAAAAATATTGAAACTATTGGTGTAGACCATGCAGAAAATGAACCACTAGTCATTCTAGTTAATGGTGTTCCTACTAAGAATAAGAAAATCTGGCAAGAGTTAGTGGATGTTAGAAAAGTGCAAAAGGCATCATTGTATCTGATAAAAAATAATGAGTACTATAGAAATGTGCTTGTAGGAGAAGAAGAAATAGATTTAGCAGAAGATACTGAAACATTAAGTGGACAAATTGAAAAAGTGGACATGTCCAGATGTGAACAAATCTATGAACATTACAGTGTACATCCACTTCATTCCAAAGAGGGGAAGGGGAATACGATTGAGTTGTTCCAAATGAAAAAAGCAAGAGGAAGTCCCATGAGTGTATGGGAAGAGAGCTTGTAAGCTCGTTGTTTCCCGCAGTTGTTTCTAACAGGAAAAGGTGGACAATATGATGAACGTCCTGTGCAGATTCCTGCATCTGAATATCGGACAACAAGATTATATGCAGAAGATCCACGATTTCGACAATGTATCCCTTATATGTTTCATCTTCTGTTTGAAAGTGACTTGTCTGGACTTTCATATGCAGTAAATCACATTTTAAAAACTGGAATGCATCTGCAAAATGTAACTGCAAAGGATTTTATGGATAAAGTGCATCAGAGAGATGATCATTTAGAATCTCAGTTGATTAATCTGATGGCATGTCAGCGTGGGACTAATGAATATTGGTACCGTCGTCATGGAGAACTGAAATGTATGCTACGGAACTTGGGAACTCCTACATGGTTTGTTACACTAAGCTGTGCTGAGTATGCTTGGGATGATTTACTTGAATTTCTTCGAGAGGCAAATTCCAATATAAAAAATATTGAATAAAAGACACCTGGAGAATTGTGCTCTTTGGATCCTGTTACTGTATGCAGATATTTCAATTATAGATTTGAAGCTATGATGTCTTTCATCTGCAATAAAAAGAATCCTCCTCTTGGAGAAGTTGTGGATTTCTTTTGGAGAAAGGAGTATCAAGCAACAGGTGCTCCTCATATACATATGTTGTTATGGATCAAGGACGCCCCCAAATTTGGAACAGATTCAGATGAAACTGTTTTGTCTTTCATTGAAGATTATTCCACATGTGCCATACCCAATAGCGGAGAAGATAAAAACTTAAAACAACAAGTCTTACGATTTCAAAGCCATAAGTGTGGAAAATACTGTAGACGAAAGTACAAGTCAAAGGATAAGTTCTATACCAAATGTCGTTTTGGATTTCCACGTCCTGTATTATCCAAAGGAAGAGTGAACAGTTTTATGTCAGCCGTGCGACATACCATCACAAGAAAGTCTCCAAAAAATACCTACAACTTAGGAAGAAGTGAAGAATCAAAATACATAAATGACTACAATCCAGTTATTTTATCCATGTGGAATGCTAACATGGATATTCAGTATGTTGCGGACAATTCCATTGCTGTTGCTCGATATGTAACGTCCTACATTACTAAATCAGAAAAGACGGAATTGAAAGAAATGTGGGAAGAGATTTCTCACGAGAAGACTAAGTAAGAAATTATACAGTTTCAGTTTGAAGATGTTATCGCATCGTGAAATTGGAGCATATGAATGCTCAGATCGGTTATCATCTGCAAGTCTATATTCCAAAAGTAGAAGAATCATTTGGGTGAGTCTAGGTCTTGCAGCAATGCGAAATCGGGTACTGAAATCTGTTCAAGAAATTGAATATTTAGCAGAAAAAGAACCAGAAAGTACAGATATTTTGAAAACGAATATGTTGGACACATATTACCCAAACAGAAGTCATCATCTTGAGAACATGTGTCTCTATGAAGTGCTGCAAAACTACACTTTTAAATGGAATACAACAGAGAACATCAATGATGGAAAATATGCAGTGATTGGTTCCGAAGGATGTCTGGTGAAACAAAGGAAAGGAAATTTTATTAATCACAGGAAATTGAGTTGCAACACTGCTGACAAAAGGGAATTTTACTATTTAGCCCTTTTGCAAATGTTCATACCATGGCGTTCAGAACTGGAATTACTTGGAGATTTTCAGAGCTATGAAGATTCATTTAATGCGTGTAAAGATAGCATACAATGCAGTGCTTTTGCAAATTATGTGAAAATGTTGAATGATGAAATTGATCAAGAAGATACAATTGCAGCTGAGATTGCTAGAGACAGTTCTCAAGACAGTCAAAGTTCTGCTGCACTGAGTCAAGATCCACTAGGACAACCAAGTGTTGAAAATGAAGCAGCGATTGCCATGAATGAGGTAGAAACAGCAATGTATCAAGCTCAAGAAGATGTAATACAGTTAGGAAACTTGGAAGAACAACTGAATGTTGAACAGAAACAAATATATCAACAAGTGAAAGAGCAGATTGACCATGGATTACTTCATGAAAAGAAAGGGTGCTCATGTATATCATTTCAACCTATCCGAATGTATGTGAGTGGTCAAGCTGGAACAGGAAAAAGTTTCTTAATTAAAGTAATTGCAAGTTATCTGCAGACAACAACTGAGTCGCATTTGTCTTGTGTTGTCACTGCTCCAATTGGGTTGGCAGCACATAACATTAAAGGAATTACTTTACATGTTTACTAATGCTACCAGTAGAGCATGAGAACAAATTGGAATACCACAAGCTATCTGGAGAAGCTTGTTGTGAAGTTTCAAGAGTCCTGAAGAAAATGAAACTTCTCATTATTGATGAGGTAAGCATGGTCTCAAACTTGATGCTTGCCTTTGTGCATTTAAGAATGCAGCAAATTCTTAAAACAGAGTATGACGTGTTATTTGGAGGAAAACACGTCATAGTTTTTGGAGATCTACTGCAACTGACTCCGGTAAAAGGACAACCGGTATTTAAAACACTTGCACATGAGGATACCAGAAAGTCTCTTGGTAGTGTTGGTAACGTGAACATTTGGACTTATTTTGATTACAAAGAACTGACAACAAATATGCGACAGGCAAATGATGCTGAATATGGAAGTATTCTTCAAGATATAAGAATTGGAATTCTGACAGAACATGGCAAACAAGCTTTGGAGAGTCAATTACTTTGCAATTTGTTTCCAAATGAAAATGTAGTTCCTGAGAAAGTGTACATGAAAATTGCAGAAAATAAATCAGTGATCTGCTTAATGCCAACACTGTGCGAGTGTTCTATATTCAATGAAGAACTATTGAAACTGGAAAATGAAGAAATTATAAAAATGGAAGCCATCGATAAAATAGAGCATGAAGGAATCACTATTATTTTGACGGGAAAGTCGAAAACAAAACTGGATTCTTTAGAAAAAAAATATCTAAAACAGCTGGTTTAGAAAAGACACTATATGCATGTGTAAACTGTCGGGTAATTTTAAGGCGTAATTTGGATGTAGAAAAAGGTTTAGTTAATGGAGCAATGGGTAAAGTGGTGGATTTTGTTAATTATCAGAAAAAGAAGGAATTGAATTTTTTAAAATTAAATTTGATCAGATTGAAAAAGTTAAAGAAATTGGTCGTTGTTCAGTTCGTTTTTTGCTTGTTAAAGATTTATATGTCCGTAGGAAACAATTTCCATTTTCTCTGGCATATGCAGTGACTATTCATAAATCTCAAGGATTAAGTGTAGACAGTGCATTGGTGAACATTGGATCTACCGTATTTAAAGAGGGTATGGCATATGTTGCTTTGTCGCGAGTCAGAACATTATCTGGTTTGTTTTTGATTGATTTCGATGAGACAAAGGTTACTGCAGATGCAAACTGTGTAATAGTATAATAGGTTAAGAAGGGCGTATGCTCCTAATTTAGGTCAATATCCTGTATTTGAAAAGCGTGTGGTTGGTCGAAAAAGAAGGTTTGAGAATATCTGTACTGAAGGTGTAGAGAAGGGAAAAGAACAAGATAATGTTGTGATTGCAAGTAAAAAGAAAAAGGACACTATTGAAGAGATTGTTGGTTATCAGTTTGAAAATAGTTCAGTTGTCAACTGCTATGCTAATGTAGTGGTCAATGTTGTTTTTTATCTTGAAGGTTTGCAAGAACAAATTATGCAGAATCAGCAAAAAAGATTTTGTTCTCTGTTGCATACTGTTTATGAAAAATTGACAACAGATGCAAGTAAAATACAATCTGTTTCAGATGTTCGTAATCTTTTGGATGTGTGTTCTGGTTTTACACAATTTACACAAAATATCCAACAAGATGCTCAGGAATTTTTAATGTATATGCTTACCATTTTTGAAAATGAAGGTGTAGAAATAGATAATATTTTTGGCCTTTCTTACAAATGGGAACATCATTGTGAAAATTGCATGTATACATGTACCAAATGTAGACACTGAAAGATTTCTGTATTTAACATTACCAGACTGTAAATCAGTGTCTTTCAATAAATTAGTTAAAGGTGCAAATCAAAACATGGAGTGTAGCCAATGTAAATCAGAAATGTTATCCACATTATTTTTAACGAAAAATGGACAATACATAATTTTAATGATGCAACGTTGTACAGCTGATGGGAGAAAATTGGATACTTTAATAAAGCAATTTGTAGCAACACAACTATCAATATCAGAAAGGACTTTTGTAGCAATTGCAATAATTTTCCATGATGGTCCTTCCACAACATCTGGACATTACACTGCCTATCTAAAATGTGACAAAGGCTGGACACTTTGTAATGATTCCCAGTTGGTTTTCAAACAACGTTTGCCTAGGGAATTACCAAATTCCTACCTAATATTTTTAAAGTAAAAGTTTTAGGAAGATAATTCACTCTCTGAGGAATTTATTATTATAATTTAATAGCATTACCATTGGACAATTTACATAAAAAGGAGTGCAAAAATACCATTTGGCCTCAAGGAAAGGCATATGTTTGAAGTATGGACTTTTTCGTGCTCATTGACTCGGTGAATATTTTAAAACGACAACATTTACAGTTTTTATAAGTTAAAGTTATAAAATTTTGTTAGCCATATGCATTTCATATATGTGTGATTTGTATTTTCTGGTATTTTACTGAGAATAGCATGTTGGGTTTTTTTAAACAAAATTTTTGATTGTTTTTTTTTTTGCCCGCTGTTAAGTGATGAGTACGATTGAAATCACTATTTCTAGTGAAATTCAATATATTCTGAGAACAGCAAAAAAGGCAAACAAATTACTTTGTTTAAATTATGCTGTGTTGTAAAAAATGTATTATTACATGTTATAACTATTTTTTCTTTTCTTTCACAGATCCTAATTCTAAAATAAGCAATTTACTCCAATTTACATTACAAAACAACATCCGAAAAAAATGTGTACTATTTTTAATTTCTATTACTGTGAAGGTAAGTTTAACTAAGTATTAATATGCAGAATAGGCAGATCTGCAAGAAGCTACAAAGTTTGAACACGTTTTGAAAAACCCTTTGTTTATACCTATGTAGTTTTGAAATCTCTCTGTCATCGGATATCATGTGACCTCCAAAAAAACAGATTTGAGTGGTTCATAATATTTCCCATTGTACCTATTGAAGGACCGCAATCATTTCAATCATTCTTCTTTGAGCATCTTTGCAGACAAAACTCCTATCATTCGCAAGCAATTTTCCAAACAGAAATATATAACTTTTTGTAACATAGTTATTGCGCAAGACACTCTTTCATATTTACAAAGAGAGGAAAAGGCACTATGTGTACTTTTTCTACTCCATGTAAATACAACCTCATCATACACACCACATTGCGTTGAAAGGGTGTTCTATAAGTGTTGTTTGTGTGTGATTGCACTGAATACTCATAGAAGAAGACACATCTCCAGATTTATCATAAATCATAAATCTAGATATGTGTGTGAATGCTGCACCATTCTCCAATTGGTGTAGGAAAGCACAACAAGGAGAATTGTTTTCATTTCTCCTCATTTTTTAATCTTCAATGCATGCTAAAATGTTCAGCATACATTGAAGGAGAAAAATGCGTTTTCTGATTGTTTTTGTGCAGGAAGGTGTGTCTTCCTGCACAAAAACAAACACCACATGACACAGATATCCTTGCACCATGGTGCAAGGGTGCCTGTGTCACCACATGGCTGCAGTTTAAGCAGCCATGCAGAGAGAAGCATAGATTTGCAACATATTTATGTACATATGTTGCATCTCTGTGCTTTGGAAGTACTACAGCACACTGCAGTTAAAGAGGTTACTGTGTGATGCTGCAGCACTTCCTCATAGTTCTGCACTTATACATTCACCATACACTACTAATACATTTTTTCAGTAAATTATACACTACGCATACATCCAACCAAACTTTCACACATGATCATAGAAATATAGCTCTTTTTTTCAACAGAGAAATTAGTTGTGAAAAGACCTTTTTTTTCTTCTTTTTTGTTTTTTATTTTTTTTGTACTTTTTGGAACAATTTTGTTATTTTTTTGTTTTTTTGGAAAGGAAAAAAAGACAAAAGGAGGAACAAAACAGTCAATTTCTGCAACAAAAAAAATAAACACAAGTTTAGCACTTGTGGTTTTGCTGCGCTCGGCAGATAAGTTCGATTGACTGCTCGCCATAACAGAGCAGTTTGTTGCATTTAATGCAACTAATTTTCAGTTTTCCAAATTCTGGACGTATGTCCGGGTGAGTGGTCGATGGTGATGCTGCAGAAGTGCTTGCCACTGCTGGCTGAGGCTGCTGTCGGAGTCTTCTGCATTCCTGCTTGGCCAGGTTCACGGGATGCAGAGTCTTCAGGTGTTTTAACATACTCGCAGTCCCACAAGAGTATTTTTTAGATGGATCCCCTCTGGAAAGCACTCTTTGACATATTTTACATGTCACTTTAGTTGAATTAGTTTTATTTTGTCCTTCTGGGAAGGAAAAAAAAGTCCACACCACAGAGGTGTATCTTTCTGGGCGTGGAGGTTCCACAACAGATTCTTCATCAGACGAATGGTCTGAATCTGATGGTGGCTGCTGTCCAGAAGCCATTGTCTTCAGATAATGAAAAATTGCAGCTGTGGAAATCTTCCCCAAAAAGTTTCTTCTTGTTCTAAGGTGTGAGATGTTCCTCCAAAGAAGCTCAAAGAAGAATGATTGAAATGGGTGGGGTCTTTCAATAGTTGGAATAGGAAGTGTAATGAACCAATCAAATCTCTTTTTCTCAGGTCACATGAGATCCGCGCACCGTGCGCATAGGCGGCACGCACTGAGCGCGAATCCGCGAAATCGCATTTAAAAGGAATATAGGATTAGAAGTAAAAATATATTAATTTTATGAGTTGTTTAGATTATGTCTTCAATTAATATTCACATGAAATACATATATATATGTTTTTTGACATTTAAAATATTTTGCGGGATTCGCGCACCCATCGCGTCAAACACGCACATGACGTTTCGCGGAAGCGCACGAGCGTTGCGTAACGTGCTTTGTACGTGTCGCATATGGGCTTGGAGTCGCGTACCGGTCCCATAGCAATCGCGCACGAAAATACGTACCCATCGCATACCGTACCCGGATCCTACACTACAATCGTAAAATGGCAACTGTGTTCTGCGCAGGGAACGAGAAAGGTGCACATAGGATGCGCGAATCCCAAAAAAATTAACAAATTAAAAAAAAATCATAAAAAAATATAATATTTTTTAACTTTTAAAAGAATTAATTGCAAAAAAAACTTTTAAAAATTGTGATTTAAAAAAAAACATAATTAAAGGAATTGACACACTGAAATATAAAGATTTAGAAATCCTATGAAAATCATTAAACATCATAGCTTTAGAGATAAGTTATAGATAGGAATTAGCATTTCAAAAACCTTTGAAATTCACTTAAAAACCATAGGTTTCAAGTATGTTATAGTTAGGAATTAGCATTTAAAAAACCTTTGAAATTCACTGAAAAAAACATAGGTTTCATACACGTTATAGTTAGGAATTAGCATTTAAAAAACCTTAGAAATTCACTGAAAAAACCATAGGTTTCAGTGGTGTTATAGTTAGCTGGACATTTCCCTCGTACAAAACCCTAGAAATTCCCCCGTTATAGTTAGTTCAGCTAACTATAACTCGCGCCCCCGCAATGCACTGCTGATGACGTCACATATTACATCACTCATGACATGGCCAGTGACATCACTCATGACATCACTGATGACATCTCAAATGACATCATTGATGACATCACTGATGACATCATCCATGTGATACATTAGTGCATCTTCTCACACCCTAATATAACCTTTAATACACCCACTCAAAATTTCAGACGGCCATTCTTAAAACCATAGATACTCCAATACCAATAACTACATACCCACTCATTGACTCTTAGGTCTACACACACATCCACTCACTCACCTGTACAGTCACTCATACTTACAGTCACTCAGTACAGGACTATCGTATGCATTTATACACCTATATAGACACTCACACACCGCCAATCATCCATAGAGGTACTCACACACCTAGTCAGTCATGCAAATAATTAATCACACTCCCATTTACTCACCTATACAGTTACACACACACAAGTTCACTAACTCATAAAAATACTACCACATTCTTACGCTCTTATACAATTACTGATACAAGCACACACTCATCCATACAGCCACAATCACACACTATCACATATAGCCAGTTATATACTCTTACACACACATACATTGCCTTTCACTTATGTAGTTACTCACACATGTACCACTGAGATATACATTCAATCACTAACACACCCATACATACACTCACCCAACCATACAGTCCATCACAGATGCACTCTTAAAACCATGCACCCATTGAATCACCCACTCACACATCTATGCACAGAGTCACACACACCCCACCCACACAAACACTCAGGCACCCATACAGATACTCAGACAACCAATCAATAACCCATATAGACACTCATATAGCTATTCACAAAACCATGCATCCACTTATACACCAACAGACAGACAGATACAGACATTCACAAAGTTTAGTCACTAGTCTGCAGTAATATACATTTAATGACTCACTTATAGAGTCAGTCACACACCTACTAAATCATCCATTCACACACTTATACACCCACTCATTCTTCCATAGGACTTTCCCTATATATATTAAACATATTTAAACTTTACAGAAATACACACTCACTGGATGACGTCATCAGTGATGTCATTTGAGATGTCATCAGTGATGTCATCTGTGATGTCACGGACCATGTCATGAGTGATGTAATATGTGACGTCATCAGCAGTGCATTACGGGGGCGCGAGTTATAGTTATCTGAACTAACTATAACGGGGGAATTTCTAGGGTTTTGTACGAGGGAAATGTCCAGCTAACTATAACGCCCCTGAAACCTATGGTTTTTCCAGTGAATATATATATATAAAACATATTTAAACTTTACAGAAACACACAGTCACTGGATGATGTCATCAGTGATGTCATCAGTGATGTCATTTGAGATGTCATCAGTGATGTCATTTGAGATGCCATCAGTGATGTCACTGACCATGTCATGAATGATGTAATATTTGAAGTCATCAGAAGCGCATTGCGGGTGCGCGAGTTATAGTTAGCTGAACTAACTACAACGGGGAATATAAATATATATATATATATATATTCACTGAAAAAACCATAGGTTTCACACATGTTATAGTTAGCTGGACATTTCACTCGTACAAAACCATTGAAATTCCCCCATTATAGTTAGTTCAGCTAAAAAATATTTATTTTTCAGAAAGACACATATTCACTGGATGATGTCATCAGTGATGTCATTTGAGATGCCATCAGTGATGTCATGAGTGATGTCACTGAGCATGTCATGAGTGATGTAATATGTGATGTCATCAGCAGTGGATTGCGGTCGCGCGAGTTATAGTTAGCTGAACTAACTATAACGGGGGAATTTCAATGGTTTTGTACGAGTGAAATGTCCAGCTAACTATAACATGTGTGAAACCTATGGTTTTTTCAGTGAATTTGCAAGGTTTTTTAAATGCTAATTCCTAACTATAACGTCTGTGAAACCTATGGTTTTTTCAGTGAATTTGCAAGGTTTTTTAAATGCTAATTCCTAACTATAACGTGTGTGAAACCTATGGTTTTTTCAGTGAATTTGCAAGGTTTTTTAAATGCTAATTCCTAACTATATATAACGTGTCTGAAACCTATGGTTTTTTAGGTGAATTTGCGAGGTTTTTTAAATGCTAATTCCTAACTATAACGTGTCTGAAACCTATGGTTTTTTCAGTGAATTTCAAAGGTTTTTAAAATGCTAATTTATGAATGTATTATCATATTTTTTAAATATTTATTTTACAATAAGCTACCTATGTATATAGTTATAGATTGACTGTATCCTGTAATATGGAATAGCTAAGCTCTTTTTTTTTTAATTTGGATGAAGTTGAACAGCATAGTTAATATCTTCTATAAACTTATAAACAGTTGAAATTTTTTGTTGTTGTTTTTTTAGGGTTTTTGACGGTGCGCGCACCGTGCGCGCACGAGTATGTGCTCCGTGTGCGCATGCGTACGTGCTCCGTGTGCGCATGCGTACGTCGTGTGTGCTCCGTGCGCGCGTGCTCCGTACGCACATGCGCGCGTGCTCTGTACGCGCATGCGCGCGTGCTCTTGCTCTGTACGCGCATGCACGCGTGCTCCGTACGCGCATGCGTGCGTGCTCCGTGCGCACACGGTGCACGCACGGCTAGTCATGTGATTACGAAACAACACTTTTCATTGGTTCATAGTACTTTCAATTCCAGAATCTTCCAACACCACACCCACTCCCCTCATTATTTCTTCTGATTCCCTGGGAGAAGGAGCGGAGCAGCTTTTCCAGTACTCCAGTAATTGAAAATGGCAGAGCAGCAGTCATCTTCTGGGAGTGAGGAGGAGAGCTTTGTGCCACCAAGACAGAGGAAACATAAAGACTCATTTATTTGGAAATATTTTACTTTTCCAGAGGGCCAGAAGAAGGTGAATGCACCTAAAGTCACCTGTACTGTTTGTGGAGTGGTCTTATCAAGAGGAGATCCTAAAAAAAAATACTCTTTTAGTATCTACTCTATGTTAAGGCACTTTAGTGGAGTACATCCTGTGGCTTATGCTCGGGAGTGTACTCGAGCTGCAAGAGACAACCCTCCAGCAGCTCAGCCAGCAGCTCAGCCGAGCACTTCATCTGCGGCCGCAGCTTCACCTTCTTCTCGACCTCTGGATATCCACCCTCTGTTCCAGAGGGTTCATATACGGTGCAATATGTGCAATGCTGTTCTCTCTTACGGTGACACCAGCATTAACCTAATAGAGACCAAGATACAGCAGCACACATGCCCCACCCCATAATTTTTTTTTTTTTTTTGTTCCTCTGTTCCTCAATTAACACAACAGCTCTTTTTAGAGCCAACCAACATCTAAACACCTACACTAGATTTTTAATTCTATTTTTTTTATGATTTTTTTTCTGCCGCGTGCTCCCCGCGATTTTAAAAAAACAAAAAATTAAAATGTTTTTTTCACCCTTCGGGGTCCTTCAGGGACCCCCTGACAAAGACTAGGGGGTCAGGAACTCTCTAGCCTGCCCCCTTTTCACGTTCTCCACCTTTCTTTTTCCCTGTCACACACACAACACACAAAATGGCGGCCGACACTTCCTGATTTCGACCGATTCGAATGTTGACTGACATGTAACCACCAATCAGAATTACGCTCGCGCACGTACGGTGCGCGGCTATAGATATTTATATACTTTTAACTGCAATTTTTTCAGGAACTACTGAACAGATTGACACCATATATGCAAAAGGCACATGCCTGACCTGAGGACTACCTCTTTGCCAAATTTCAACTAATTCTGTTCAGCCGTTCGGGCTGTACCTTCGACTAAAGGTCCTATGCGAAAATGCATGGGGAAAACGTGTTTTGGGACCCCCCTTTTTTCTCAGCCCCCACTTGACGAATCACCCCGAGACTTTCAGGGTAGGAGCTGAGCGGAGCGCCCCATTAGTTTTGAAAATTTTGCGAGGATTCGTCAACCGGCACCAAAGTTATTCAAAATAGAATTTTGAGATTTCCTATGGAAACTCGGTCCTAACTATAACTATCTACTGGCGACCGCTAGTAGATAACATATCTACTGGCGACCGCTAGTAGATAACATATATATTATCTACTGGCGGTCGCCAGTAGATAGTTATAGTTAGGATCGTGTTTCCATAGGAAATCCGCAACATTCTATTTGGAATAACTTTGGCACCGATTGACGAATCCTCGCGAAATTTTCAAAATAGGTGGGGCGCTCTGCTCCGCTCCTTCCCTGAAAGTCTCGGGGGGATTCGTCAAGCGGGGGCTGAGAAAAAGGGGGGGTCCCAAAACACGTTTTCCCCATGCATTTTTCCATAGGACCTTTAATCCAAGCTACAGACCGAACGGCTGAACAGAATTACTTGAAATTTGGCAGAGAGGTAGTCTTCAGGTCAGGGATGTGCCTTTTGCAGGTCTGGTGTAAATCTGTTCAGTATTTCCTGAGAAAATAGCATATATATATCTATAAGCGCGCAGCGTGCGCGTACGGTAAAACTTACCGTACGCGCACGCTGCCGTGCGCGAGCGCGATTCTGATTGGTTGTTAGATCTTAGTAAACATTCGAATCGGTCGAAACCAGGAAGTGTCGGCCGCCATTTTGTCTCTCGCAGTCTGAGGGGGTGAAAAACAAAGGTGGAGAACGTGAAAAGGGGGCAGGGTGGACAGTTCCTGACCCCCTAGCCTTAGTCAGGTGGTCCCAGAAGGACCCCCAAGGGCCAAAATTTCCGAAAAATTTTTTGCGAAAAATCGCGGAGTACGCGTACGGTGAAAACGGAAAAATTCCGCGAAGCGCACCGTGCGCGTACGGTACGCGCACGGTGAAAAACCTTAAAAAAAATAAATTAAATAAATACATAACTTAGCATTTAAAAAACCGTACAAATTCACTGAAAAAGCATAGGTTTCACACACGTTATAGTTAGGAATTAGCATTTAAAAAACCTTGCAAATTCACTTAAAAAACCATAGGTTTTACACATGTTATAGTTAGCTGGACATTTCACTCGTGAAAAACAATTGAAATTCCCCCGTTATAGTTAGTGCAGGCAACTATAACTCACACGACCGCAATCCTCTGCTGATGACGTCAGATATTACATCACTGATGACATATGTGTCTTTTTGAAAAAAAAATATTTGTAATATATGTATAGCTAAAAATTAATGGAAGAAGACATGGGTAAATAAGTGTCTAAATACAGTGATGTAATATCTGACGTCATCAGCAGAGGATTGCGGTCGCGTGAGTTATAGTTGCCTGCACTAACTATAACGGGGGAATTTCAATGGTTTTTCACGAGTGAAATGTCCAGCTAACTATAACATGTGTGAAACCTGGGTTTGTGGGGTGAGCATCCAGACCATCGGTGGTACAAGCTGAGGGGGCGATACCACCAAGCCCTTTATTAACAACACCAAAGTTTTCTCCTCAGTTTAGAGAAAGGCTGCACTCCGAGACTCCGAAAATATCCCATTTATTTTGAAAACAGCGCTTGCAAAGGAATGCATTTCCGCTGAACATGCAGCCTTTTTCAACCATAAAAGAGCCTCAAAATTGTCGTTGCTTACATACTTTTCACATGTGTGAAGGTAAGTAAACATAGACAAAATACTTTCCGTTTTCAAAGCAACTAAAAGTAGCAGTACTTCATTTTATGTCTATTTTTGCCTTCACATGTTGAATGCAAACGCAATTGGTAAAAGAGCTCAACAACAGTTCCAGCAGCTTATATTGACAAAAGTATATATATATTAAATGCCTTTCTTTCTGTTTTGTGCGTTCCGAGACTTTCATTAAGGTTTGTTTCTCCTTAATAGGCTCCTTTAAAAATTCTGTCCCGGTTCAGGAGCAATATTAACATCTAAAGTGCAATAACAAACTTAAACTTCTTTAGCATTTCCCTGAAAACACCTTTCATGTTTTCATTTCACAACCATCTGTAACCTGCCACTGGAGCGCTGCAACTCGCAACCAAGCACTGTCGACCAATAATAAAATCTCTTGATCTCACTGCTGAGCTTGTGCTTTCTGCAGTGCCCGACTCCGAGCATCTCAATTTTCAAGAATGTATGAGCTTACCGCCGTGCATTATTAACAACACCAACGTTTTCTCCTCAGTTTAGAGAAAGGCTGCACTCCGAGACTCCTGAATTTCCCATTTATTTTGAAAACATCGCTTGCAAAGGAACAGGTTTCGACTGAACAGTCAGCCTTTGCCAACCTTAAAAGAGCCTCATTATTTTCGTTGCTTAAATACTTTTCACATGTGTGCAGGTAAATAAACATAGACAAAATACTTTCCGTTTTCAAAGCTACTAAAAGTAGCATTACTTCATTTTCTGTCCAATTTTGCCGTCACGTGTTAAAAGCAAATGCAATTCGTAAAAGAGCTCAACAACAGTTCCAGCAGCTTATATTGACGAAAGCATATTAAATGCCTTTATTTTTGTTTTCAGTAGTTGTGCGTTCCGAGACTGTCACTTTCATTAAGGTTTGTTTCTCCTTAATAGGCTGCTTTAAAAATTCTGTCCCGGTTCAGGATCAATATTAACGTCTAAGTGCAGTAACAAAATTAACCCCTTCCCTGCTCATGACGGAACCACTCCGTCATGAGCCACGGTTGCACTGTGCTCATGACGGAGTGGTTCCGTCATGCTGTGGCCGTTGGCCGCCGCTCCGCCCACGCGGCGCTAATTCCCCGCCTGTGTGGGCAATTAGCGCAGTGGGCGGAGACGTGACGGAACCACTCAGTCATGAGCACAGCTTAACCGTGGCTCGTGACGGAGCGGTTCCGTCACGAGCACAGCGCCACCGCGCTGCCCCCAAACCCCCCCAGCGCCGCGGCGGAATTCCTGCCGCGGCGAAGGGGTTAAACTTCTTTAGCAATTCCCTGAAAACACCTTTCATATTTTCATTTCACAACCATATATATATATATATATATATATATATATACATATACACAATAAATTACCAACTGGGACAAATACATTGGAAAAAATTCAAAAAAAACCCCAAAGAATTTCATTATACACAAAAAAAGTAAACAAAATTAAAAAAAATCTATTACATGTTACATACACAGAAACTTTACTATAATATCGACTTAAACAATATAAACAAAACTATAAAGCTATAGGAATTATACATATGCTATTCCCACTCCAATCTCTGCAACAGTAGGGAAATAGTTGAACTCCAGAGGGGTAAAACTTGCTCGGTGCAACAGTAGGGAAAGCGTTGGATAGCAGAGGGGTAAAATGTACTATTCCCACTCCAGTCTGTACATGAGTAAAGAGGTAGTAGTTCACTTTAAAGAAATAAAATATTCAAAAAATTACATTAAGGCGCCGATTCCGATCCGGTAAAAAAAATTCCCGTACGACTCGTATCCGTATTTTTTTACATACGAATCGTACAAGTCCCGTACAGACGGCGAAGTAAGATTCGTACGTGGAAAATACATACGAATCGCCTCGGGAAAAGTCTACGAGACGTCCCCGGACAGTTTTACATACAAATCGTAAAACTGAAGTCCGAGCGCGCAAGTACGATCCGTACCGCCCGTCCGAAAACACAAGCGCATGGAAAAGGCTCCGGAGCGAACTTTGTACGAGCCCTACCCCGAGTACACTTGTGTCCGGGGTACGAGTTGTACGGCCCCCCCAGCCTCCCACCCCTCCTGCGTACGTCCGCACCGTACCCCCCACCCCCCGTATGTACAGCGCGTACCCCCCACCCCCGTATGTACGGCACGTACCCCCACCCACGTATGTCCGCACCGTACCCCAGGTGTACCCCCCCACCCACGTATGTCCGCACAGTACCCCAGGCGTACCCCCCACCCGTGTATGTCCGCACCGGGGGTGGGGGGTACACGCCGTACATACGGGGGTGGGGGGTACGCGCTATACATACGGGGGGGTGGGGGTATGGGCCGTACATATGCCATGTTGGGGTACGCACCGTACATGATGACATGTACGATGTGGGTGATGGCGTGTACGTCGCGCAGCGGGCCCCCTTTTCCTCATGCATCGCAGCGTACTTAGCTCTTCCGGCACTTTTTGGCTCCCGTAAAAATATAGCCGTGGGGAGTGCTGTAGGTACGAATCTTACTTACTGGTCCGTAAAACGCTGCCTGACTCCGTGCGAACGTCGCGTACGCGCTGTCCAGGATCTGAATTGTATGTATTTTTTAGCCGTACGGTGTTATTTACGATTCGTACGGAAATGGTATTTCTGTAGGAATCGTAGTTGCTGGTTTGTACGTTGGAATTCCCGGGTACGAGTCGTACGGAGAAAACGCTCCGTACGACCATTTGTACCCGGGTTTTACAGGATCGGAATCGGCACCTAAATGGTGAGAAATATAAATATTCAAATTTAAAATATATAAAACATTTTGTAAATGAAAACAAATGTATTATGATATTTAATACACATTTTAAATTAAAGCAATACATGTTAATATTATTAAAATACCACACTATATTTTCACAATTATAACAAGCAACAAATATAATGTTATTTGCAATTATAAAGCATAACATAACTAACACATAAAAAATATAAATAACCACATTTTTAAACAATAACTAATATTACGTTCATTATTACTTAAATAACCTCCTACCCTATAACTCCACAAAGTAAACAACACACATCAAAAATATATCTTGAAATTTTAATAATTTTGACTTCTACAGAGTTAAGTATCAATTAAACAATTAATTGTAATTAACTAATAATAAATAATTATATTTCATTAACTTCCCACCGTTATCCCTAGAAACCCAACAACGTGCACCTATTATATATTAAAAAAACGTAATTACATAATTATCAATGAACCAATTATTAACAATTAACTAATAATAAAGTAATTACATTAATTAACTTTCCTCCCTTTACCCCCTACAAGTCCACAACCTGCACCTCATATATGATTTAAAATGTTTTAGTTACATAATGTACATAATTATCAATTAAATAATTATTAATAATTAACATTCATTATTATAGGTAATTTCCTTCACACCCTTTACCCCTACAAAAACCACAACCCACAACAAAAATATTAATCAAAAATTGAATTAATTGCACAATTTACCATATTTAATTATCAATTAAATAGTAAATAATTAATACAAACTAATGATTAAATAATAATATGCCCCTACAAACCCCCCAACCTTCACCTAAAAAGAAACATTAATTACACAATTAACATAATGAATTACCAATTAAAAATGTAATAATAATTCATAATTAATTAATATTTATAATTAATTTTCTTCCCACCCTGTACTCCTATAAACCCCACAACCCGTTACGGCACTAAAAATACAAATAAACAATTAAATTAAAATAAAAAACAACAAAAAATGTACAAATCATAATAAAAAAACATTAGCAATAATTATACAATTTATAACATACAGTTCAAATATATACTAAAATACATGAGAATAATAAAAAACTATTTTATTAACAACAATATTTTTGTAAATGGTATTAACAACATAGATATTTTTACCATCGATATTACCAACATAGATATTTTTTACATTGATATCACTTACCATAAAATTGATATTCTTGTCCATGATATTTTTGCACACAATATTTGTGCATCACGATATTTCAAACTTTATATATCTGCTCCTCGATATTTATTTTCCATATTTTGTCTGAAGACCCTCTATAACAAACTTCCATACTCTAAACTTTCTGACTCCCCATTTTCTGTCTTGTATAAAGCATGATGTCTAAAAGGTGACAGTTTTTAACATTTTGAATACCATTGAATTTATAGGTTCCATTTTTACTATGGAAAGCTCTTTGGCATGATGTGCTAAATAAATATATGTAAAGAATTATTCTTTTAGACAGGTTGAATCTGAAAAGTACATCAGCTGCCATTTGCTTGATCTCTTGTTGCCGCAGGATGTTTTCTGGCGTGTGTGGTCACATATATGTCTTTGACCCTGTGACTATGTTCTCTTGCCCTAGTAACAAGAATTTTTATCTGTACTCCAGTGTCCAAATCCCATTGACCATGCCCAAGTGATGATGCTCCAGTGTCCATATTCTACTGCCTTCATCCCAAAGTTCTTTTCACTGTGCTTGTGTCCCTGTGTCAGTATCCAAGTGGCCATGTCCCAGTGTCCATGTCTCAGCGTCTGTATCTCAATGTTCTTATCCTTGTTTCAATTTCCACAGGTTCAAGTGTCTGTCGCAAGGTTTCTATACCATTGTCAGTGTTCCAGTGGTCAATGTCTATCCCAGGGTCAGTGTCCATGTCACAATGCCATAGTCCTGCATACTTATCTCAGTGCCCATGTCTCGGAGTTGGTATAGTGGTTTTAATGAAAATGCAAATTTGTATTGACACAGTGTAATTAACACATAATAAAGTCTAGATAGTCTGCTGATAACTATTTTAACATAAATAATGCAGGATTCAATTTCTAAATGTTTTCTTGCGGTCTCGAGCCAACTTATATTTACACATAATCATCTATTGGCTTTCCTCTCTGTGCTTTCAGTGTATAATCTGTAGACAGTATTTTGAACACATTGTCACATACAACACAATTGTTTTGTTCTCGAGCTTCATTTTCAAGCAGTTTTAGCATAGCAAATGTTTTCCTAAGGTCTCACTTATTGGGACCACAATGTTATTCTCATTAGAACTTAGGAACTCATTACGATAGCGAACGGACTTTAGTCCGTCCGCTGTCGTCCCGGGGCTTGGGACCGACTGCCTATATGGCAGCGGTCCCGCACATAGAATTACAATGCAACCGCCACTGTGGCAGTCACATTGTGCATTTTTACCATTGTGGAGGGTGCTGCTGGCTGCAGCACCCACCGCAATGGTAAAAATGCAAGTTTTGCATTTCCCTGCACTACGTGGCAGGCACCACGCGGTGCCTGCCACATGGTGCAGGGAAATGTTGGGAGCACCTTAGGTGTCCAAAACTTGAGTGCCCCTGCCGAAGTGGGGCCAACTACGGGCCCCCAAAGTACATTCCCACCAGCCTGTAAATGGGGGTTGAACCGCCATACTCAGACTGGCAGGGATACAGCATCCTAATCTGGTGGACGGTGCCTGCTAGGTACCGCCACCATTTTAGAGATGCTTGGTGGGTCCGCCATGCAATCGTAATGATTGCCTGTGGCGGACCCGTAGCGGTGTCGGGTACTATAGTCAGAAACACCACTGACCTGCTGCCAACGTCCAGCGGGGATAATGAAGAGCAGATAGTTACCCAATTCCCCTTCCACATCTTCACCCAGAGAGCAACAACTATTACTCACTGCTCCATAGGAAGTGTGTGGGGGAAAATGGGAATTGGAGAAAATAACAAAAGAGACTGCTGGCGGAAAGATGAGCAGAACAGATCCGTCTATCAGGGAGAGTAGATCATCAAGGCTACTATGGTGCCGATTCCGATCCGTTAAAAATAATCCCGTACGAATCGTATCCCGATTTTTTTTACGTACGAATCGTACAAGTCCCGTACAAACTGGCAAGTACGATTCGTATGTTAAAAAATCCATACGAATCGCATTGGGAAAAATTCCCCGACACGTCCTCGGGTCGGAAAAAGTGTCCGACACGTCCCCGGACAGTTTTACGTACGAATCGGTAAACTGAAGTCCGAGCGCGCAAGTAAGATCCGTCCCGTCCGTCCGAATGCACAACCGTATGGAAAAAACACCGTACGGAGCGAACTCCCATAGCAACCATGGAGACGTTCAAACATGTGGCCGCATACGCGCCGAACACCCCCCCAGCCTACCCCCCCAAGTACGCGCCGTACCCCCAGCCCCCCATGTACGCGCCGTACCCCCACCCCACCCCTGTAGGCACGGAGCGTACCCCCACCCCGTAGGTACGGAGCGTACCCCCACCCCCGTAGGTACGGTGCGGACCCCCAGTCCACCCCGTAGGTACGGAGCATACCCCCACCCCCATAGGTACGGAGCGTACCCCCACCCCCGTAGGTACGGTGCGGAACCCCAGCGCGTACCTACGGGGGTGGGGGTCGCTCCGTACCTACGGGGGTGGGGGTACGCTCCGTACCTACGGGGTGGGCTGGGGGTCCGCACCGTACCTATGGGGCTGGGGGTACGCTCCGTGCCTACGGGGGTGGGGTGGGGGTACGGCGCGTACATGGGGGGGCTGAGGGTACGGCCCGAACATACGAGGGGGCTGGGGGTACAGCGCGTACATACGGGGGGCTGGGTGTACAGCGCGTACATGTATGGGTGCTGGGGTACGGTGCGTACATGGGGGGGTCTGTGGGTACGGTGCGGACGTGTAGGGATGGGGGTACGGTGCGTACCGGGCCCCCTTTTCGTCATGCATCGCGGCGTACTTAGCTTTTCCTGCACTTTTTGGGTCCCGTAAAAATTTTGCCGTGCGAAGTGCTGTGGGTACGATTCGTACTTGCTGATCCGTAAAAACGCTGCCTGACTCCGTGCGAATGTCGCGTACGCGGTGTCCCGGATCCGAATTGTGGGTATATTTTAGCCGGTCGGTGTTTTTTACGATTCGTACGGAAATGGTGTTTCTGTACGAATCGTACTTGCGGGTTCGCTCCGTCCGACGGTTCGCGTACCCGGGCTTTACAGGATCGGAATCTGCACCTATATGCCCATCTGTGTGTCCCTGTATGCAAGAAAAGAGAGAGATGTGAAGCATACTTACAGCAAGACAAGTCTCCAAGATAAACTCTATGCAGGGTCAGACAATACTCACATCCCCCAACATCCACTAGGCCACCAGCAGGAAAAGGATGCGAAGCTTTCGGGGTTAACTATAATGTAGAAGTCTCAGGTGGCACAGAACTCAAAAGGCCAGTGAGTCCAGGAACACAAGTACTCCAAAAATATATAGTGACCCCAGAGTGCTCAAAGAAAGTATGACTGGAGATAAAATCAATCAATCTTGAGGGTCTCAAGGCTCTGGTGGGTGGGGAATGCTGCTACTGCTCGAAAAGCCAGGTCTTGAGGAGTCTTCTGAAGGTCAGCAGGTCTTGGGTCTGCCGCAGGTGGATGGGGAGGGTGTTCCAGGTCTTGGCGGCGAGGTGGGAGAACGATCTGCCAAAAGTCACAAAACAAATGAAAAAGCCCAGTACCCAACACACTCCCTTTACTTATCTGTCAGAGCAGTATAGGAGCCCCTTGTTACTTCACAAGGGCTATGCAACGATGTGGACAGCAGCCAAGCAGGGCGTTGCACCCGGTTCCGGTCAGGAATCCGCCTAAAAGTAGATTAGGAACAATCTTGCCTCCTGTCAGGTAATGCAGCAAGGGAAGCCGCCGGTACAGAATTGAAACGCCTCCTGGTAGATGACGCGGCTAAGGAAGCCGCCCAGAAAACAGACCACCTCAAGGGCAGTAACGCGGCAATGGAAGCTGCCAGGAAAACAGAGCACCTCCAGGCCGTGGATGCGGCAAGAGAAGCCGCTGGAAAGAGCACTGGTGAGGAGCACCGTAGATCAGACTCACAAACGGGTAAAGCAGGAATTCAATAATTCGCAGGTCACGGAATCCAGAACAAGCAGGAACGACTAGAACCGAGCAACGGGCTAGTCAGCTTATATCCTGTCCTCACCTTGACAGCTGACCTCGGTTGTCATTTCCTGGACTTGCCCCAGTGGATGCTGGGAGATGTAGTCTATATTCAACACGCTTACTAGTAATACCATGATATAGAAGAAGGGGAAGTGTGTGTTTTCGTGTCTCTTGTTGACTAACCCCCACCACAGTCATGACAGGTGGACCCATGGCAGGCAAACTCTGCATCCACCAGCACACCGCCAGCCGTAGTAATATGGCGAGCGGAGAAGTGCTTTGAGATGGCGGTGAAACCGCCACCAGCAGGCTGCCGGTATTTGTTCTAACTATTGAGATGTCACAGGAGAACAGGGTATAGAAATTACATTCTATAGGACATTGCTGATAAACGCAATTTTAAACTGTATCGTTCAATCTTTAACATGATTGGATGGCATTTCTAGACCTTTGCACACTCACACTAATTGTATGGACCTTGATGTATTTCCCCCTATAAAATGAGCCTTGCCCAGAGGGTGTTGGACTCACTCTCTCCAAATCTTTAGAAGGCAACACTGTCAGTCTAATCTCTGATTTATGACTTATTTATTGAGCTAACTTATACTTTGCTCTTTTATTTCATATATAGAATTTTATTCTGAGCTTCATTCTTGTTTATGACAATTGACTACCTGACTAACTCTTTGCTATT
Organism: Triturus cristatus; assembly: GCF_964204655.1. Classification (NCBI taxonomy): domain Eukaryota; kingdom Metazoa; phylum Chordata; class Amphibia; order Caudata; family Salamandridae; genus Triturus; species Triturus cristatus. The sequence goes on from NC_140595.1 coordinate 311,350,589, forward strand.
TATTTTGCTTTCTGTAATTCTTTAATATTTCAATAAATCTTTGTGATTTACATATATAATAGATGTCAGTCTTTATTGTAACGCATAATATTCTTTACATTTAATTATGAAACATTATTTTATATTTTATTTACATATTGATCAAGTCCACTGGGGGATTACCACCACTCCTGGTTCATTAGTACCTGTAAGAAAGCAGGGTTCCTTGCAGATTCCCCCACTTTTTTACCCCCCTTTGGACTACTAGATGCCGGTTTTCAACCCTGACAGTGTACTTGGGCTTGCTAACCAATCTCCAGTGCCAGTGCTCTTTCCCCAAAACTGTCATGTGTGAATTGGTAACCCCAATTGGCAAGGACTTTACCCCCTTATAAGCATATGTTACCAGGGTACCCAACTCATAGGTGGTAAAGGGGTCCCCAGGGCTGCAGCATGGGTTTGTGCCACCCTGGGTGACCCAAGCAAACTCCTGATATCAGGCCTGCCATTGCAGACAACAAGAGCAGTGCAAACTGCTCGAACTCGACTGTGCCCCGACCATGTGAGGCACAGTAAAATGCACTGTCTATAATATATGTCAGACACCCCTAAGGTGGACCTCCACAGCCCAGGAGGCAGGGTGCATTATAGTGAAGGTGTGGACATATAAGTGCAAGCATATCTGTCCCTATACCGGCGTTCCCCATTGGAAACTACTATGAGTGTTAGCAGTGCATAGGATAACATTGGTTGCCAACCAGGCACTCTTGAGATTGTCAGCAGCATTATGGTATCACTAAAATATGTAATGCTTAGTATCAAACAGTGTTCCTTTCACCCCTGACACAAATCTTGTACCCCGGGTAACGTGCATGCACCCAGGTGGTGACCTCAGAGGATTCCCACCTGGTAGCCCCAGCTTCACTGTGTTCTGGCTGACCAGCCCATGTTTTCCTGCAACTGCTGCTGCCAAGACAAGATTCTGACCCCCTGTTGGGTAGTGTGATCACTCCTAGGAGTCAGAAACAAAGGCTTGGACAGGAAGAAGGACACATCTGCCTCCTCCTAGCAGGCTAGTGAATTGGCACATCAATGCGGTGAGCATCAAACACTGCACCGCTTCTGATATGCATCTGGGCTGTCCCCCTGAGGAGGACACAGACCTCTCTTTGCCCCTGATTGCCTGCAGCCGGGCAAGGAGAGAAATTAAGTATGCAGGATGTGTACACCTCCAGTAAGGCTGACCACACCTCCAGGATTAGCACCCTGATCTGTAAACCTACACTAGAATTCTGCTATCTTTATGAGGGCCGAAACAGTGGGTTCTGGGTAGAAAAGGTGACCTACACCCCCAAATGTGGTCACCTCAGGGGCGGACTAGCTGCCTATTGGCTACTAGCTCCCACACCCCTAACTCCGTAAAATATACGATTTAAGGGACCCTCCTGATGGCAGAATATCAGATCTGAACAACTTGCATCAAGGAAGGACTAACAGGAGACCCGTGTCACCCACAATAGGACTTTGCCCACAGCACCAAAACAAAAGACGAATACTCTGTCCCTGTGGCAACAGACTTGGAACTGAGTGAACGAGGTAAAATTGATCTGACTGTTGTGGCCTGGTCCTGGGGCCTGCATGACCATAACTCTGCAAGGGTTCCACGTAACTAGACCTACAAGTGACTGGTTGTCACTAGTGGTTTTTGCCTTTGACCGCAATGTTATCTTTTCTATGTCTTTTTTTGCACTGATTTAATATTGCTTAAAAAATCTATCCCTCTGGTTTTATGTATGCTATTCTGTTCATTTAGATGTCTAAATTAAGAGAAAAAAACATTTTTATAAATTGGTGTTGGATTTCTCTCATGTCAAATACTTATTGTCCATGCTGATACTCTGAAATGCCTACCACGTTACTCTAGTAAAACCTGACTTCTCTTTGCCACTTTACCAGCACTGAGCTAAGAATTTATTAGTGTGAATCCAAGGACCATCTATTGGGTTTTGTGATAATATTACAGGATAGGGCTACCCAGCCATACCACTTAATATTCCACTTTCCTACAGTAGCACTTAGATTGAAGACTGCGAAAGGCACTAAATCAGTTATCTGGTAGCAGAGAAGGGTTACAGACAGAACTTAGTGGCCTACATCTGGTTCTGGATGGATTAATTGGATTTGGAAGGACCTTTATGGTTCAACAAGTTAGATCCCTAAACTAAATTGTCCTTGATTCCTTCTACAATCCAAGATTTGTATGATCTAGGTTGTATTAATGGCAGTGTTCTAGTGTTCCTGAAGTTGATCCACGAATTGAAGAGAAGTGAGTATAAGTAGAGTGATGCTTTGTGGTAAATTATGCCATTGAAAGCATTGTATTTCATGTTTGAGCATTGCGGATTAGGTTTCAGTGCCATACGAGATGTATGCAGGCTGAGAGTGCTTAAGGTTTGCAGCTTTTATATGTGAGATAGTAGGGACTTCGGATATTGTAATTTTGAAGCTTTTGTCTTATTTTTGAAGTTTGGAATTGTGGTTTTGTGATGTCCAAATCCTGTTTGAGAAAGCTATGTGTGTGCAATGAAATTTTAGTTGTTCCGTCTTCTTTATTGAATATGCTTGTTGTGATGATTGTGAAAATTGCTTTCCATCTTTTTTTTTGATTTGGGCTTATGTGAAGTCCACACTGTGTTCAAGAGAGCTTTGCTTTAATTTTGAGTGTTAATTCATGTTTTGACTGCATTTATTGCTATTTAAGTTCTAACTGTTAATTTTTAAGGTTTGATTATCCTATTTCGTCGATATTCTTGAGATAT